>NC_080199.1:12900150-15400150 GCF_030028045.1 Hippopotamus amphibius kiboko
AATAGAATTATTGGGTCAAAGGGTAGAAACATGTTTGAAGCTCTTGAGGAGTCTTGTTAGATTACTCTCCAGTAACTTCACACCATTTCTCACTCCAGGGTCCACCTTACCACAGCATTACCAGAAGTGGGCATTACTGTGGCCAGTAAAGATTCATAATACGACTCCATTCTAAATTATTTGCTTTACCAGGTTTGAAAAATGACCCTCTTTTTACTCATGGAACACATTTCCCTAAAGGTTCTGTTACCTATTCAATAACAGTAGAACTGTAGCAGGTATTATAAGAGAGAAAATTATCTCAAATCTAATCACACTTCATATAATAACATATATTTATATCAAATATAAATTATATAAAAATATACACGATATAATATAATGTAATATATAATATGCTATATAATAAATATATAATATATTTATACATAAATAAATTCTCTGTATAACTATAATGATTTTCTAGATGAAGAAATTGTCTGCCTTAGAAAAGTTTAGCCCCTCAGGACTTCCCTGGCGGTCTAGTGGTTAAGATTCTGTGCTTCCACTATAGGGGTGAGGGTTTGATCTCTGGTTGGGGAATTAAGATCCCGCATGCTGCAAGGCCGGCCAAAAAAAAAAAAAAAGAAAAGAAAGAAAAGAACAGTTTAGCTCCTTCCCTAAGATAACCCAGCTAGTAGTAGTCGGTACAGCTTCAATCAGGTCTGACTCTGAAGCATATATAAGATTTTATTTATTTATTGTTCATCACGCACTTTAAGATCAGGCACCCAAGATCCACTCCACCGACGTTTCTCTACCTTAGTAAGATGTTTTGATCTCTTCCTTTCCACTTATTTCTCAGATGAACTGTACACAATCATTTTATCAGTTTCCTCAAAATTGGCAGTTTGACTGATGTTGCATTCAGGGAATACGGTAAATTCAAGAAAAACAGCACCTGAATAGTATTGGATCTTCCGCAGCATCATGTCCTTAGGTGCCTTCTTTAATTTTGCAGTTCCCTCCAATGTAGTTTCTTCATGTCTCTTGTTCAGGTGTTTTTATCTGCTTCTTTGCTTTTTTTTTTTTTTTCTTCTCCGTAATGAACAGGAACTTTACTGTATTTTAATTGACCATAGTTAGCACGGAGTCGTGTACATTTACTTGTGTTCCTTTTTAGGTGTAATACTTTTCTAATTGATTTTCTAAGGTTTTCCAAATGAACAATTGTGTACCTGCAATATTTTCTTCTCTTTGTTTCTACTATTTCTTATCTCTATCTCTTCCAAAGAATTATGCAAAACGTCTAGAACAGTGCTAAATATTGATGATATGTAATTATAAGGAACATAGCTTTTTTCCTTTACCATACTGAGATTCTTTCTAGTATTTTGCCTTTAAGTTAATGTAGATGTGTGTGTGAGGGTGTGTATGTGTGTGTTTTAAACTGTAGTAGAATATAGGAATAATGCAGTTAGTAGAAATCCTAACTTGACTTTAGCATGTTATCAATTTTTAGTTTTTAGTATTTTCATGGGCAATTTAATGGGGACTTGGAAACAGGTACATGGCTTCCAAAACTTGCTGCTATTTAAACTCTGAAACTGAATAATTTTTAGGAAGATTTTCAACAAATGATGCAATATATTAGTGCCTAATTAACTTTAAAATTCAATTCATTTCCCTAAGCATCTCAGTCTTCTGAGGTAAGATTATAATCAGCTTTTCCTAATTAGATTTATCCCACACTCTATTATTTTCCATTATGAGTGTTCTTTCCACCGCTCACTAGAATGTATAGTTTTCCAGACCAGGACTAGAGAAAGTTAAACTTGGAGTTAATATGGAAAAAGGCCTTGAGCTGAGAAAGTCCACCAACCACCCCACTCCAGTGCCCTAGAACCCACTGATTTCAGACAGAAGCACTTGGTTCTGGCTGTTCTCATATCCTGAGCTCTTGATAACCTCACACTCAAGTCTAGCCAAAGACTACAAAGAACTGGGACTTCCTGAAGATACAAATATATGGACTGGGACTTTCCTGGTGTCACAGTGGTTGAGAATCCACTTGCCAATGCAGGGGTCATGGGTTCGTTCCCTGTCCAGGAAGATCCCATATGCCTTGGAGCAACTAAGTCCGTGCACCACAACTACTAAGCCTGTGTGCTGCAACTGATCCCACTTGCCCACGCGCCTAGTGCCCGTGCTATGCAACAAGAGAAGCCACTGCAATGAGAAGCCCGCGCACCGCAACGAAGAGTAGCCCCCACATGCAGAAATTAGAGAAAGCCCACGCAGCAATGAAGACCCAATGCAGCCCCCCGCGAAAAAGGACTTTTCCGTCAGTGGATGAGCGGATAAAGAAAATGTGATTTTATACACACACACACACAAATCAGTGCTAACTATAGTCAATTAAAATATAATAAAGAAAAGCTCTCATTCATTACGCTATTACATGTCTGTTGTCGCACATTTGTCCAAACCCATAGAATGTACCATACCAAGAGTGAACCCCAATGTAAATGATGAACTTCAGGGGATAATGATATGTCAATATAGGCTCACTGATTGTAACAAGTGAACCTGTCTGGTGGGTGATGTTGATAGTGGGGGAGGTCCTGCACTTGCAGAGGGCAGAGGGTCTATGGGAACTCTCTGTACTTTCGTTCATTTTTCTCTGTGGACCCAAAAATTAAGTTTATTAAAAATATACCAAACTAATGTAATTTTATATGTCAATTGTATCTAAATAATAAAAAAAGAAAGTAAAACACACATGCACACATATATGTGAGCTTATTTATTTATTTATTATTTTTTTTGAGGTACACCAAGTTCAATCGTCTGTATTTATACACATATTCCCGTATTCCCTCCCTCCCTCTACTCCCCCCCACCCTCCCCGTCCCAGTCCTCTAAGGCATCATCCATCCTCGAGTTGAACTCCTCTGGTTATACAGCAACTTCCCACTGGCTATCTATTTTACAGTTGGTAGTGTATATATGTCTATGCTACTCTCTCACTTCATCTCAGCTTCCCCTTCACCCCCCGATATATATGAGCTTAATAGTACCTCGACGTCATGCCTGGAGAGTTCGTGGACTCCATCTCTGCTCCGGCTGAACGTCTAGCATCTTCACACAGAACGTTCTCTGGTGTCACTGGGTAGGATTCTAAATCCAACAGGGCTAAATTCTAGGAACTGCTCTCTCCTCCTCCTTAATCTGTCTTCCCGCCCCTTTTTCCTTTTGTTTCTTCTTTTATTCCTGCACTTTCATCCCACACCATTCTCCCTATTATGAGAGATCTGAAGAGGATCCTTCTGTAAGATAACCTTGACCTCTAAACTCTGAGACACCTCACAAGAGTCCTTTCCTCATTCACCTCATTTAAATAAGTTCACGGTATTTCCACTGTGCCTGAAATATGAAGCTAACAGAAATCCTCATCTTTCTGTCATACTCTACATGGAATACTTAAAACCTTCCCCATTGCTGAAAATTCAGAAAATTATTCTTTAAACAGTATGCAATGAAATGAATAAAAGAGTGACAGGGAACTCAAGACTAGCAACAGAATAGTCCCTATTCTGGAGCTGATGGTGTCATTTGCTCCATCGTACAGCATGCACTTTATGGAGATCTATGGGAACCTCTGGAACAAATCTCCAGAATTGGTTGTCTTCATCTCAAGTACATCGTGAATTGTACAGTTTTGTTTTCCTCTTTGGCTTTGACTTTGGCGGCCAGGGAACTCAGAGTCAAGTAGAAAGAGCTCAGCTTTCAGTACAGGACCATCTGGCATATATTGTGAATAATAACTTCACCCCCCCAAGTTTTTTTTTTTTTCCTAATTTTTCTACTTTATATTCTGTTTTCCCTTATTTCCTAGTCAATTTTTGTGGTATGATTTTCCAAGATATAGAAAGGAGAGAAGAATACTTTTTAAAATGACAGTTCAATTCTCAGCATGAGTGTCTCTGGCTTTGCAAATTTTTGTTGGCCAGTTTAGTCACATAATTGCCTTCTCTCTGCTATTCGGTACACACTTGAATTACTAAGCTCACAGAATGCAACATCAATGTGAGTGTTCGTTTCATTCAAACATAATAAGCAATCGAAATTTTCAGAAAAGCACCTCCTGCAGTGAATTCCCAAAGTAAGTGAAAATGACTTTAGTATTTACTGTGCTGTTATTCCTAACACTGCTATTATCTGTCCTATTTTTTTCTTTTTTTTTTTTTTTGGCAGGTACACTGTACTTATTTTGAAAAAAAATCTAACCAAAATTTGGTTTGGAAGAAAACTTTCCCCTTCGTAACACAATACACGGATCAGTCAGAACTGTTGCTGCATTCGTTCTGTTTGTATTGTTCTTGTTTTAATGTGACCATGGAAACGTGGATAGTAGCTAATAAATGCTTGATGATACTTAGGCTGTGTTTGATTTTACTGTCCTCCTGTATCTATCGTTAATGTTGGGTTAATTGCAGCACATAATTTACCAGATGGCAACAGTAGCTTTGTGTCATATAATTTTCTTATTCAGACCCGTAACGGTGTCTTGTATATAATAGCTGCTCCGTGTTTGGTGAATGAATGATAGTGAGAATAAAGGAATGAATGAGTGATGAATAAAACCACTCAGACTAAAGCTTAAACATGAACCCTGGCAAGGCTATTGCATGGAAAGGAATTCCACTGTGGGCAACTATGCAACCTTATTAGAAAACACCTGCTCAAAAGAGAACTCAATTTCCCCTTAACATTGAAGGTGCCAGGACATAGCTGTAGGCTTCTGGCAGTCCTGGGAGCAGACATTATTTAAACTGAATCCCTGATGAGGGTCTCTAATGAGATGGCCTAAAGGATTCCAGGCACCTAAATTTTATCCCATGTGCCAACTGTCTTTCCTTACTCACTAAAGATTATAGGGAAAGGAGGTTGGAAAAAACCTGTTACAATGGAAGAGAAACAAAAAACTCAGCATCCAAGCACCATCTCTTATGTGCAGGGCTGCCTACATAATTTGAGAGGAGCCCAGTGCCTAAATGTGAAGTCCCTCTGTCAAAATTATTAAAATTATTAATTTAAAGATTGTGAGAACAGAGCATTAAGCCAAGCATGGGGTCCTTCTTAAGAGCAAGGCCATTTATGATGACACAGTTTGCACACCCATAATACTAGTTTTGCATATGTGTCCTTACTTCGCTTGTTGTTGCTGAGGGAAGAAAATTGAATAGGTCTGATGCAAGCAATTTTTATTCTAATGTAGTGCCATTCAATAGAATTTTCTGTGATGATTGAAATGGTCTATATCTATGCTAATATAGCCAGTAACTACCTGAGGCTATTGAACACTTAAAATGTGGCCAGTGGGACTTGAAATTCTAGTAATACCACTGAAGAATTATATTTCAATTTTATTGAATATTTAATTTTACCTAACATAAATTTAAATAGCTACATGCGAATGAGGCTAGTGGCTGCCATATTGGACATACAAATTTAATGAATCAACCAACCTACAGACAGTAAAGAAAATAGTTCCATATAGAATTTATAGTAATTTTTGTAGCAATGAAATTTGTAACAATGAAAAGCAAACAATGCCTTTTACATTAACTGCTTTGAGCCACTGACAACAGCTGTTTGCCTGTTATCCTAATGTGAAGTTGCAGAATATCTTCTAAACTCATAAATAGAACCAGAAATTTCTTTAAGATACAGAACTGTGAAATTTGGAGGAGATCCCTGCCGCCAAAATTTCCTAAGGATAGAGAGTTTCCATGGCAACAAAGAATCCATCCAAATGTAATTAAAAGTGAATGACTAGGGTATCTGTATCATTCAGTTCTAGTACATTTTACCTTTAATTATATTTTTCTAAGCTACTGATGTGCTAATATGTCAAACAATATTTGTTCAGGACTGAGGCTGACAAGGCTTTGTAGGAAGAAAAAGAGAGGACACAGTCCTCATCTTGACGGAACTCTGCAGATAGAATAAAGCGAGAAGAAAAGATGTGTTCTTTTGCTCCTCTTTGGAATTCCTTGAAGTAGGAATGAGAGGGCCAGCCATTATTTTGGGGTTTTCCACTTCTTGCTATCAGATTTCTCCATCTCCGACTCCTGCCAGGACTTACTCTTGAAAAGACTTTCTGTTGAGTCCCAAGAAGCATCTGTCCTCGTTCCCCAGCTGGTCCAGTATCCCAGCCAATCCTGCCTGTGGCCCTGGAGCTTCTTTCCTGTGCTTCCCACCTGGTCCCAGGCCATGGCCTTGGGCAGCTTTGGGAGGTCCTAGAGGTCACAGTCATTATTGTCCTTCTTTAAAGTAAATGCCGAGAAATCAGTTTTGTTACCTATTTGTGGGGAAAAAAAAGTTTCGGTTTTGTTATGCATTTGTGGGCAAAAAAGTTTGTAATTAAAAAAATTATGCAATGAATACCAGAGGTGTGAATGAATGAGAAGAGTTTCTTATATCTTTATTTGTTTTGTTTTAGTTACAAATCACAGGTCCCTGAGCGGGGAATGAAAACACCGGAAATTGCTGAAGTGAGCTAATTTATTGCTAGAAAAAACAACCAGAGCCACCACCAGACCAAAATCATTCTCAAAAGGAAATAATGTGAATGCTTTAAATAGCAACTGTCTGCGTTTAGGATGTAGAGAAAATCCAGCCACACGGGGCCATGGATGATATGGTGGCAAACGAGGCCAAAGGAAGGAACGAAGGGAGGGAGGAAGGAAGGAAGCCTGTGTTGAAGCTGTGAATCGGTTAAAAGGATAGACAATGGATGTCTACCCTAAATTTTCCACTCAGGTTTCACAGGGTAAACTCCATAATTACTTGTTTGCCCTGGCTTTGGCCACAGGGCAACAGTACCCCAGGGTTTTCTTTCGTTTGTATTGTTCAGCCATAAAGGTGGCAAAAAACCAGAAGTCTGGCTCTTTGGACAGCAACTCTTATGAGTATCACTTGTGTTAATGGAAAAACCTTCACTAATTCCCTGATTCTCAGCAGGAAAGGAGTATAATTCGCAGTCGAAGGAGGTTCCCGAATTTCCAGATCAGGGGAAAGGCTGGCTTTTTCTGCAGAGGTCCACACACAGATTTTTATGCACCCCCTGAGGGGGTGGGACCCCGTTTTCCTTCTTTCGAGATGCTCCGTATGCAATACAATCTGCCTGTGGGACCACGTTGCACACGTGAAAGATGAGGCAGGAAAGATGTTTTTGCTGATCTTTAAAATGTCTCTTTTATTTCCTTAAATCTAGAATAACTCCCCCCCACCCCCTTTTTGTATTTTTTTTTTTTTTTCTTTCGGCCATGCCACACGGCTTGTGGGATTTTAGTTCCCTGACCAGGGTTCAATCCCAGGCCCTTGGCAGTCAGAGCCCACAGTCCTAACCACTGGACCTCCAGGGAATTCCCCATTTTTGTCTTTTGAGACAAATCTTCTTGAAGCGTTCACAGCTGTTTTTGTGGAATGCCTGTGATGTGGATGTGTCTGATGCTTCCCCATGATTCGATGCAGGGGTGATGTTTTTGGCAAGGATACCACGTAGGTGACATAGGATGCTTCTCCTGTGTCACAGCAGAGAACCATGATGGATTTTGGTCTCATTGTTGGTGGTACTAAGTTTGATCACCTGGTTCCATTGGTGTCAGCCAGATCTTTCCACTGAAAAGCTACATCTTTCCCTTAGTAATTAAGAAGTAATTTGTGGAATGCTGTGTTGAGACCATGAGAATGTTTCATTTCCCCATAACATTTTTACCCAGTGGTCTTAGCAATCATGGCAGATCTTTGCCTGAATCTACTTTTACGTGGGGGATTAAAAAATAATGATTTCCCGATTTTATGTCTTTCTACATTCATTAACTAGTATCCTTCTATAAAAAATGGCTAATCACCTTCCTCCTTTATTTTTAGAGATATTTTAAAATATCACTATGGACTTTTGGATTTGGTTTTTTTTTTCTGAAAGATTTTTTTGATGTGGACCATTTTTAAAGACTTTATTGAATTTGTTACAATATTGCTTCTGTTTTTTTATGTTTTGCTTTTTGGCCACAAGGCATGTGGTATTTTAGCTCCCTGACCAGGGATCTAACCCACACCCCCTGCATTGGAAGGCGAAGTCTTAACCACTGGACCACCAGGGAAGTCCCTGGTTTGTTCGTTAATTTTTAACCTCTTTTCTGTTGGACATCAAACAACATGTCTTTGCTGTTTGTCTTAAGATATATTTACTAAACCAGTCACCTGTAAAACACTAATGCTGTGAAATGCTCTGGGGCAAAAGCATTCTGTGGCCAAATTATTTGGGGACAGAATGGATCTTGTATCTCTCTTGAAGTTACCTAATGTACATTAGTATATTGAAGACTCCAAGGCATTCTACAGTAAAGAACCTGCTTAAATTTGTTTAACCAGGTTATTTCTCAAGCTTATTTGATCACGGAATTCTTTTTTTTTTTTTTTCCAACACAGACATAGTGTTTGGTGAAATACATTTAGGGAAACACTGGCCAAGAGCCAAACTTGTCAATTAAATATTTCAATAATAATATAACAAAGACTAATAACAGTAGTTGTATTTTTCTTTGCTCAACAATTTTGGTATGATTAATTATTCTATAATTATTCTATGCTAAGTTCAACTCAGCATACCATTAAGGGCCTGGAGGTCAAGAGCAACCCTGAAGTAAGGAAAGATTTCTTTAAAAGAATACAAAAAAAATAACTAATCATAAAAGAGAAGATTGGTATATTGACTTCATTAAAATTAAGGACTTCTGTTTATGAAAAGACTCCACAACAGTGTGAAGAGGCCAACTTTCCACTGGGATAGTATATTTACAAATATGCATCCAGAAAATATAAAGAAATAATACCAATATACAAAAAAAGACAAACAACCCATTTAAACAATGGGCAAAAGATATGAACAGGTACCTCATAAGAGAGGATAACTAATGGCCAATAAGCATATGAATATTATTGACCTTAGAGAAATGCAAAGTAAAATCCACAATGGCATGCCACTACACACCCACCAGCATAACTAAAACGAAAAACACTGACAGCACTAGGTCTGCATGTGGGTGTGTGGAGTAGGTAGACACCGCGAGGCACTGCCTGGATCTCCTTTCAATGAAGCGATTGTTGCCCCGATACTTAGAGTGCTGAAACCTCCATCTTTAATCCTTCCACGACTGCTTCAGCTGCATCTCATCCAAGGTCACAGTGACTGATGTAGGGCACAAAGGGCTAGCCCACTTGGCCCAACTGGGATCATTCTGAGGGGCCATTCTAACTCCCCTGACCCCAGGTTGTTGTTGGCCCTTCACTGCAGCTCAATTTCTCTCTCCCTCTATCCAGTCTTACTTCCTCCTACCGCCTTCTGCAGGAGTTGATTCCAAGGGTGCTCTGTAATAAACCCTTCACACTAAGCTCTGCTGCAGAACCTGTTTCTCAGGGAGCCCATCCTGTGACGTGTGCAACTTGAGTTCTCACTCACTGCTTGTTCTGGTGTGAACTGGTACAACCACTTGAGAAAACTGTCTACTGTGACCTCGCAATCCCAGTTCTAGATACTTACCTGGGAGAAATGAGCCTTGTGTCTGTCCACCGCCAAAAGCCAGCTAAAGGAATGTTCATAGCAGCTTTTTTTCGTAATAGAGCCGATGTGGAAACAACACAAATGTACATCAGCTGTAGACTGGGTAACTAACTGAAGTATGTTCACACACAGGAATGTGGTACACGGTAAGAAAGAACAAGCTACTGTCTGAATCTCACGGACAAAATGCTGAGCCAAAGCATCTAGACACAAGAGAGCACACACTGTATGATTTAATTTACATGAAGCTCAGGAGCTGGCAAAACTGAGCCCTGGTGATGGATGTCAGAACAGTGGTTACCTGTGGGGCGTGGGTATCGACTGAGCGGCAGCATGAAGCAGCCCTCTGGAGCGACAGGAACGGTCTCTATCTTGACGTGGCTGGCGGTTACATATGTAAAAGCTCCTTGGGGTATACACTTAATTTGGGGCATTTTACTACGTGTTATAGGTCAGTTAAAAAAAAAAAAAGCAACCTCAAACTGTAGTCAATTCCTTATTAGCCCATTGTAGAGTAACTGGCTTGTAGGCTAAATCTGGTTAAGGTGCTACAGTCATCTGTGATATTGTCATTTTCTAGGGAAATTTGGGTGGAGTGGGTTTAGTAATGAGGTCGTCCTGATTAGTCCATTGACTCCTCTGCAGCAGAAAGGACCAAGCTTTAGGCCTTGGTGCTCTGATGGGGGAGGAGAGGAACCCTCCAAGTTTCTTGCTCCTGATTTAATCAAGACAGCTCCTCCCACTCAGATATGTACCACCTGACCTTATCAACTGCCTCTTAATCACCAAGACTCTGGGAGAAACCTCTCTAGGGAGGAAACAATCTCTTTTCATGGGCTGTGAGGATAGTCTGCAAAGCAAACCAGCTAACCTGCAGCCAGGTAAATCCAGGAATTGACAGTAAATCAACCATCACTGGACACTTGAACTGCTTCCTTATTGATATTTATGAACCAATTTTACAAAGAAGAAAAAAGGAATCAGATATTTACTTTTTTAAAAATTAATTTCATTAATATGTCTTCATTAGCCTTGACCAAGAGAGGTTAAAGCAGTAACTTAAAGCTAAGACTTAACCTTCCCACTCCTCACTGCAAACAGCAGAATAACTTCAAGGACCCACCAGTGGAAGAATACTCGGTTGAAATGCTAGTTTATCATTTAATGAAGGCCAGTCAATTTCCTTTGAGTACCGTACTGGTATGGTAGACGGATAGTTGCTTTAATCAGGAAAACTGAATTTAATTTATACCTACTTAATATTCAATACTTACACATAAGTAGTTCTTGCCGTTTTAGTTAACATTGTAGTTAATAAGGACTTCCTGCATGTTTGTGGCACACTGGACATTTTTTTCTAGATGTAGTGGTATACATGAAGGTAGGGGAGGAATTAAAGGCAAGATAAATGGGAAAGAAAGGTATACAGTGAAATCCTTAGGCTGTAAATTATAATTCTCTAAGTAGGGAGATAGTATGTAATAAAACTCACAATAGCGTGTGGTAGGCAGGCTTCTAAGATGGCACCCAATGATACCTGCTTCCTGATTTTCATGCCTGTGTTAGCCAGGGTTTTCCAGAGAAACAGAACAATGGGATCTATATCTATCTATCTATCTAATCTATCTATCTATCATCTATCTATCTATCATCTACCTAAATCTACCTACCTACCTACCTACGTAGCTACCTATCCACCTATCTCTCTATCATCTATTTATACGTAGAGGGAGATTTATTATATGGAATTGGCTCATGAGGTTACAGAGGCTGGCAAGTCCCAAAACTTGCAGGGTAAGTCAGCAAGCTGGAGACCCAGAGGAGCCAATAATGTCGTGCCGGTCTGAGGTCTGAGAACCAATGGGAGAGTTCCAGTCTGAAGGCTGGCAGACTCCAGGTCCAGGAAGAGCCAATGTGTCTCACTTTGAGTCTGAGTGCTGGGAAAGGCCAATGTCCTAGTTCAAAAGCAGTTAGGTGAGAAGGATTCACTCTTACTTGTAGGAAGGTCAGTCATTTTGTACCATTCAGGTCTTCAATGGATTAGAAGGCAGGGCAACTGCCCACATTAGGGAGGGCAATCTTGCTTTACTCAATCTATCCATGTAATGTTGATCTCATCCAAAAATACACTCAAAGAAACACCCAGAATAATGTTTGATCAAATATCTGGGCACCCATGGCCCAGTCAAGTTGACACATAAAATTAACCATCACAGGACTCCTGCATAATCTCCTCTTAAGTGCAGGCTGAACCTAGTGACTTGTTTTTAACTAAGAACAAGGCAAAAGTGGTGAAGTATCACTTCTGAGTTTAAAACACAGGACTAACTTCCATCTTGCTTACATTCCTCTCTTGCTTTCTCACTTGCCCGCTAGGATGAAGCCAGTTGCCATGTTGTGAGCTGCTCTATGTTAAGGCCCATGTGTGCAGCCTTCAGCCCAGCCAGCAGGGAAGTGAGGTCCTCAGCCTAAAAGCCCTAGAGGAACTGAATCCTGCCAACAACCACTGAGGGAGCTTAGGAGTAAACCTACCTTGAGTCCACCCTTAAGGCTACTGAAATAGCCCAGCCCACAGCTTGACTGCAGCCTAGTGAGTGACCAGAGTCATGCCTGGATTCTTGACCCACAGAAACTGTGAGATAATAAATGTTTGCTGCTTTAAGCTGCTAAGTTTTGGGGTCATTTGTTACACAGCAATAGATAACTAATACAGAATGTGTTAATGAACTGAAAGGTAGTGAGTGACAATGCAAACAAAATAAACTGAAGAAAAAAGAAATTCAAACTCTACTTACAGAAAGGTGTTGTGGATTCTGGTGGAGGAAAGGCTGTCCTCCCACCTGTGTTTGTCCTCACTTCCATCTCTATTCCTCTCCCAGGAGGAGGCCAGCTGCTGGATGATGGGTGGATTAAGCCCCCTTTGGCCACAATAGCAGACTGCTCAGGAGGCCCCCTGCAGAAGAAAGGCCAGGGTCTCCCTGCCTTTCTTCCTTCTCCCTTGTGAAATGAGATGATCCTGGAGGGAATTCCTCCGGGAGGGTCCTCTGCCTGTGATGCCTCCCCCATTCTCCCATCAGGACTGGGTAGACGGCCTAGGGGAGCACCTTGCCAGACTCTGGATCAAACTTGCTTCTTCCCTTTCGCTTCTTCACACCAGCAGAGGTGCTCTGGCTTTTCTTTGTGTTGCAGAGGCAAGATTCAGAATCTGGATTCAGGTCCAAGACAGAAGTAGTCAGAGGTCTTTGGATTGCTTCTCATTCTAGGCTCCTCTGGCAACTGGAGCCTGTGGGGGCCACTCAGTGCATTAGTGTTTTGCACCGCAGCTTTAAAATGCAAGCTCCAGCAAGCAATTGCCATTCTCTCATCTTGGTATTTTAGGGGGTGTGTGTGTGTCATTGTGTGAGGGTGGGAACACAGGAGCTTATACCTCCCTCAGGGATGATGTGGATTCAGGAATTCTTGAATATTTTGGCCAATGCTTTCTTAATGGTACCCTAACTCATCATTTCCTGATATGGGCCAAATGCAATGGGGTGGGTACTACGGTGTGGGCAGTGGGGTCCAGGCTGCTGTGAGTTGGCCTAGGAGTAGACATATACACTGGCCAGTATAGGCTTTAAGGAGAAAACTGTCACTATTTTAGATGACTTTTTTCTTTGGTTTTATCCTTCTGCCTTCTTCTTACCTCTCTCAAAAAGGTTAAGCTCTGACGCCCAAGGTTAAGTATGAGTCTGAGGAAAGTGGACAGAGACCACAGTGCTTCTTCTCTCTCTCAAGACTAAACTTCTCAGGTTCAGAACTGATCCAGGCCCCTCACCTGGACAGTCCCCACCGCAGTGTTTGTAGGGAAAACATCTAATAGTAATATTTCCCAAATTTTTCTCCAGAGCATGCTATCACATATTATTTGAAGAAAGTATCCTGCAGTCAGGTTAGATATAGAAATACCAGTGGAATTTTTCTGAGCCTTTTCTAAGAAGTGAGATCTATTATGCAGAGTTTTCCAAACTTACTTGACTCTAGAATCATTTTCTAAAAAATATCTCATGGTGTAAGACTACTTCAGAATACGCTCGGGGTAAAACTTAACCAAAGAAAGAAATGATGCCCACGTGCTGTAACAGCTCAGTAGCTCTCCCTCTGGAACCTGGACTCAGAGTCTAGGCTATGACTTTCTCACCTTCTTACCACACGGACGTGACTAAGGACTAAAATGAAGCCCCTGGCTCCTTTGGTTCACACTTTGTCATTTCTTGTCTAACAAAAAGCAGGGGGAAAAGTTAATATCGAAAAATGTATAGAAAACCAGTTTAAATCATCCGTTTAACAAATGAAGTGCCACTATGTTTTATTCCTAGTTACATGGAAACAGATATTTTAAATTAAGAAACAAATAGAAGGTTAGCAGCTTTTAAAAAAAATTAATTTATTGGCTGCGTTGGGTCTTCGTTGCTGTGCTTTCTCTAGTTGTGGCGCGCGGGCTCCTCATTGTGGTGGCTTCTCTTGCTGTGGAGCATGGGCCCTAGGTGTGCAGGCTTCGGTAGTTGTGGCACGTGGGCTCAATAGTTGTGGCTCGCAGGCTCTAGAGGGCAGGCTCAGTAGTTGTTGCACACGGGCTTAGCTGCTCTGTGGCATGTGGGATCTTCCGGGACCAGGCTTCGAGCCCATGTCCCCTGCACTGGCAGGCAGATTCTTAACCACTGCGCCATCAGGGAAGTCCAAGTTTAGCAGCTTTTCTAGGGCGTTTGTGACAACCTTCTCTGCTTCACAGCTCCCAGAGGTCAGACGGGTTCCTAATTGGTGGCACTTTATTCCTTCAGCTATTTATATTTTTATTCATGGACCTCTAACTATCAGTAAACAGTACAACTTGAGAGAATTTCAAAATACTATTTGCCAGCCACAAAGAAATTCTCCCAATTGAAATTAGAATTTGATAGACTTAGATACTTTACAAATGCTTCAAATGAGATTATGAAGCCAACCAGTAGATATTTATTTCTTTTACTAACATATAGGAATGTTTCCCTTTAAATATTTGAGATTCTGTCTACAGTGCCTCTGTTATAGTCATTCACATTATTCTTATATTCCAAAACAATGAGGCTTCTAAACTGGTGGATTGTTGCCAGGAAATTTCAACAGAGTTTGAAGGCAACATGACCAAAAGGCACAGTTTAAATTGGCTCAGGGAATGAATGGGCTTCTTATCAGAGCAGCTGAAGGCTGTATATAATTAACAGCATCTGTCAACATTCACAGCGTCACAAGCAGGCCCTACAGCCTTACTAAACAGCAACCTTCAGCTTCTGGTACCTTAAAATCCACAAGACCTAAAGAAAAAGACAGCCCCAAGCCATCACTGGAAGGACACTGATACATTTCAGTGATACTAGCAGGGCCACAAAGCAACTGCTAATTCATGTTAATTACCTAGAACAATTCTGTGAATAATAGCACTGAGATTTCAAATTAGCCAGCTACCATTAAAAATATAAAATACCATTTATGAAGATAAGTTTATGTTTGTAATTACAGGTTAAAAAATCTCATGTTATTTTTATTTTTAAGGGTATGAGAATGATCTACTAACCTCCCTTTTTATATGAATTCTCAATTTAATTCAGCTTATTTCTGTAAGAAGAGTATTAAATACATTCTATAGCAGTCTTTAGTTTGTTTTTTTTTTAAATACATTAAATCATTTCACTCACGAACATGTACACAATAACAACAAAAAATCCAGAGGAAATTTCATTAAATAAATTTATTTGTTAAAATAATTTAACTCCAAATACAACTGTTGAATTTGCATTGTTATAACTACAATTCATGTTTTAATTGAAATGTCAAGGTTTTAACAACTGACATTGTTACAAAACAATAAACTGTTGTTCAATTTTAAATGGTCAGTTGTATTAGAGCTCAACAATTAACTGTGAACTATATCTCTGGGAAACCCCAAATCAATAAGGATAAGTCTGTTTCCAAAACCCACTGCAGTCATTCTTGAAACCCTGATCAAGATTTAAGATGCACAATGACACGTTAATTCAAAAAAAAAAAAAAGACCCCCATAGTCTTTAACATTTGCTTGGCTAAGGAGACAATTAAAGCTTACGCAAGTGCTAACACAAGACTACCGAGAAGAACAAAAAACTACAACACCAACAAAAAACTGATGGCAACAAGCAAAATAAGCACTTTCATAGTCACACATATAGACAATATTCCCATGGGACAACTCCTGAAAACAAACAGCAGACATCCTTAGGCAACATTTCTTTATACAGAAAAGCAAGTATCAGTAGTTTTACCACAGAAAAGTGATGGCGACTGTAGCTATTAGAGTCAAAAGTTCAGTCCTAATTCTACAAACCAAAGGAGAAAATCATCAAAGCACCTTTCAACAGTTTAAGGAAGATTTTATGTAATACTTTTGATCAGATGCTGGCTTGTATAAGTTGAACAACATGAAAGGCATCAGTTACCATCACTATCACAGCTTAAAAGAACCAAAAAAAAAAAAAAAGTTGCAACACAGAACAAAAAAGCTTAAAAAATGCTGCCTTTCTTTAAAAGTATAACAAAACAAGACGAAACCAAAAAACAAAAGAAAACCTTATCATAGTAGCTAAAGAAAAAGTGGGTCTTTGGATCAAACCATAACATTGTTAAGGCATGTTAGAAAAACTTTCACTTATCTAGTTGCTAGTCTGATCAGGGCATAAAATAAATAGTGACACAAGGTCACCAACTTTTAGCCACTATTATGTCATGTGCCAACAAATTTCACCTTCCTGTTCTTAAGCTTTGTAGTAACATCTCCACAAACACATTCATTCAAGCAGAGTTATATTCACACCAGATGAGCACATGAGGGTTTCCACGTTTCTGGATCTCCCTGATGCTTTGTCTTTAAATATGCAGGACTGTGTGGAAACGCTGATCAGGCAGTCAAATCAGTGATTAAAATCTTTACAGTAAAAAACCACCTTACTGTCTCACATAAACACTTCTAACTAAAACCCAAATTTTTAGATAATCTTCTCCACCTTGTATTTTGCCATACTTTTCATATTATTTAACTTATTTTTCTTGTCTGCATAGCAATCCACAATGTAAAACTGTAGAACCTTTATAGATGTTTTTAATATGTAATCTTAGTTGCCATAAATTGCCACTAAACATGGAATTCTAAAAAACAGAATCACTGTAAGTCAGAGGCTTCAAAACTCAAATGGTGCACTAACAAATATTTCTATTTCAGTTGATAAAGTCATATTTCTTGAAACTTTGATTTCCCTATAGGACTGAGTCAAATCACCTTTTACATGATGAAATTTGTTTCAATAAAGTTGGTTAGAACTTTTTGTCCTGTAAACAAGGTGCTTCATAATTGTGGATTATAAGAAAAAACTATATTGAAGAACACAAATATTCACAATTCAAAGACTTTTGACAACCACGGCCTGGTTTTACCCATATATCTCTGTTTTCTCATCTATGAAAAGCACTAGCCACCTTTTCTCTCTGCTCTAAACTTAATGTCAGTTTATGAAACACTTGGGAGGTTACTGATGGTTTCAGTAATGTATAAAAAAACAAATAATTTAAAAGAAAAAAATATTTTTGATACACTATATTCTTCAGTACAGATTCTCAGTATAGGCAATTATCTCTGACTTGTGCCGAATTCTTAGGAACAATAAACACACATGCACACGCAAACATACTCTTTGCTCAGTTACACACATAAGACCCGAGGTTACTTGCACAAGAGTGTGAAACCAACAAAATGTGGGGCGGTATGTAGATCACAGGCTCAGTGATATTGCAGTTCTGAAGGCCAAATTTATCTCCAGAGGATCAGCTCAAGATACTCTTCAGCGTTTATAACTCTAAAGTGAGTTGAAAACCTCCTGCACTTGATTGTAAAATTTATGAATAGGTTTTTCCTGTGCCATTAGTCATGCAAATGATCAATACTTTACGGCTATGAAAACCAAAAATGTCAGAACTTGAGCACCTTTTCAAAACAAAATATTCACTCTAGCTTTATTTACCACTTCAGTAATCAGGGCAAAATTGTAATAAGAAAATCTTTATATAATTCTCCAGGAAAATTAAAGTTTTTTTTTTTTGTCTCTTACCTGCCACGCTATAATTTATGTTCTACTTTTAAGCCCCAATTATTTCACATGGTTATTCAACTTTTTAAATGCCTGCAATAAAGCTCTGCTACAGAAAACTTGATTTCAAAAGCAGGTTAGCCAAGAATCACACCACAACCATAGCCCTTAAAGGCAAGAAGGAATTTGCTGCTTTAATGAACGTAAAAATGCGAGATACTTGTACTGTCCTGTGAGGATTCTGCAAACGGGAACATGTGGATGCAACATGGCTTCGTTTTCCTTACACGATGGTACTAGTCAATCTACTAGAATGCTTCTCCTTAGTAAGGCTAGGCAATCTCTTTCCATCACAGTTGCTCCCTTCTTGTTCAGTAAAGTAATAAAGACCATCCCTGCTTGGTTAACAGAGGGTGGGTTTGAGGTTTTAATTTGGCTCAAACCCTTGTGAGAGTCTCCACTTTCTGGGCAAAGCAGGTGATGACCCATTCTAACACCAGGCTGTATTTTGACACCACCTGTTGTGACTTTTGCTCTATCAAGGACCGATGCGTGAGTTAGTTCCGTGTCACAAATTAGGATAACATCTACAATTAAGCATCGATCTTGAAAAACAGAAATGTGTCAGCTGAGCAAAGAATCTCTCCCTGTAATGCTGTAGGCAGATCTGCTGTTGTTCTTACTTGATGCAATACATTGGTTAGAAGCACTATCTCAGTTTCTGAAATTCAGTACTCTCGTAGGAAAATATTTCTCCTTTACTTATTTTTTCTCTAAAGAAGACAAAATATTTTAATTGTTAAGTGGTCATAGGAATTCTTCTGGTTTCTCTCCCGTGATTATTTTTAACGTATACCATAGTTGCTTCTGTCAACGCAGTGACAATGCCATCACAGCTTTCAGAGGAGATCACCCTGTAGATCGACTTGGCTCCTCCTGAAGCTGCAGGTGCCTAGAGAAGACTGAGGACAACAGTGAAGACTGCAGTTACTGAACCCAAATGTTACTCGGAGATGTCAACTGACAATCACTGCTCAACTCTGAACAAGGGCTGCTGTTTCACTGGAGGTTCACACCACACATCCTGCAAGCTCCACGGTCAAGCAGATGAGGTTGGTATCGCCTACGATCTGGGGCAGCTCCTGACCAGGACAGCCACATGTGAATGCTATTGTATGTTACATGCAGAACAGCATGGGTCGTCCTTGTCGGGCTGCGCGGCATAGTTCATTTGCCTCACGATTTCTGCAAAGAGTTCGTCCACCATTGTTTTACTCTTGGCAGACGTCTCCATGAAGGGGCAGCCCCACTCTTCTGCAAGGGCTCTGCCTTCATTGGAGGACACTTCTCTCTCACTTTCCAGGTCTACTTTGTTTCCGACCAAGATGACTGGCACTTTCTCATATCTACGAGAGAATAAAAAAACCACAGATATTGAAGAAGTTAGCACAAAGTTAAACAGGTAAAGAGTATTTTCTCTTTTTTCACTGTATTCTACTACAAACATTCTTCTTAGTTACATGAAGAATTACTTGCTCCAGTTGGTCTGACATTTGCCAGAAGGCATTTAGAAGCAGCTCTCATAGTAGATCATAAATGGGTTTTTCGAAATGATGTTTTTAATTAATCAATTATACATCTTTTCAAATCAATTTACTTTTCCAGATATACTTGGAAAATTATTCTCAGAATCTCAGAATGAATCCCTTTGGATGGATTAATGTAAACTTTTTTCATTATGAGATGCTTACTCAAAATTTCAGATGAGGTAATAGCTCTAAGTGACTAAACAATTTATAATTTCATGTAATTTCAGCATTTTACTATGTTCTAAAAATATACAAACTGCTCACGTTCTAATAGTTCCTAAATAAGAAAAAAGCTAGTAGAACTCATTAAATGGAACCTACCAAATACAACTACACTCTATCCCTTTATACAAACTGCTACAGATTAGCTTGTTGAAAGACAATTACCATTCTTTTTAGCCTAACAAGAACTTAAACATTCCAATTACTAGCTTTATTTGATGTTATCACTTCTTTTCCTTCCTAACGAGAATCAGGGTGCTATAGACTAAATGCGTGTCCCCTTGAAATTCCTATGTCGAAACCTAATCCCCAATGTGTGGTATTAGGAGGTCGGACCTCTGGGATTTGTGCCCTTCTAAAAGAGACCCCAGACAACTCCTCTGCCCCTGCAGCCACGCAAAGATACAGTGAAAACATGACAGTGTATGAACTAGGGAAGTGGGCCCTCACCAGACACTGAATCTTCCAGAGTCTTGATTTTGGACTCCCCAGCCTCTAGAACTGTGAGGAATAAACTTCTGCTGTTTAAGTCACACAGTCTGTGGTATTTTTTGTTACAGGAGTCAGATGGACTAAGATAAGGTGTCTATAAGTAAAGATGTTTAGAAAAAGCTAAACTGACAGATGACAGATAATATAAAAAGAAAAGAGGTCCTAAATCATTCTGGTACTAAAGATGATTCTCTCTGCAATGGTTATTCATGGTGTAAAAATACATGGTGCTGCAGTGCCTATTTATTTACTATTTGTGTTTATGTTGTTCTAAGCAATGTTGCCAATACATTTTTACTTTATACATCATTTTAAAAGTTTTTTGTGAATTCAGTATAAATCAATATGTATGTCTGTGTGTGTCTGTATTTTCCCCAAAGCAGAATGTATCTCTAATTTGTAAAGAAAGCAAGCTGCAAAAGTGCACACGAGCAACAACAAATGAGACTAGACACAGCCGATCCGTTAGAAGAGAAAACCACGCACAGTCAGGAGTTACTAAGGCAGGATATGTACAGCGTTTTTCTCACTCAGGAGTAACAGGCCAGCAGCTAGTGTTAGCGACAGTACTTCCACAACTTCATCATCCTGGCCAGATGGTTCCCTCTACTCACCCTACTTCATAAAGCAAACTATATTCCCAATAGAGTCTCACTTGTTTTTCTTTGGCACAAGGTCAAACTGAGAATGGTCTCAACACAAGGGCACACTCCAGGCAGTGTGCCCCTTAGCAATCTGAAACACACAAATGGCTTAAAAATGAGTGGGGATAACAATATCAAAGGTAAATCAAAGATCTGGATGTTATCATTTTGTAGGAAATGGAGCTGGACAACTCCAATTTTTATCAAAGGACTTTACCTGCATTTACTGTATATCCATGGTGCCTACGCTTTCTGATCGCAGATCATACTGACAGCACTGAAGATATGACCCAAGAGCTTTTCACATCGTCTAGGACCCTCACATACAATTCTGTGAAGCCCTTGGGCTCCGGGAGGACAAATGGCAGCGAGAAAGAAGCTGCATTACAGACACTGTAAATCAGCGGCTTCGCACGCGAGCCCTCCTGACCTGCTGTACAGAGAAGCCTGGTAGGGAGCTGATGCTGCCAGTCCCATCGGGACAAGGTCAGTTCCTAAAACGTTTTACTTGCAAAGACATAACTGCATTTTGTTTTCTTATGAGAGGCTATACGTCAACTGTGTGCCCGAACACTTTGTCTAGCCGTGAAGTAATGTAAACTAATACAATTTAGTAAAATGTATTGATTGAATTTAACTTCATTCTCTGTTTACAATACTTAATAATAAAAAGGAAAGTGATACGACGTCACTTTCTATTACTAATCAAGCAATAACTTTAAAAAAAACTTACAAAAATTTTTATTTATTTATTTATTTATTTATTTGGCTATGTCCGGTCTCAGTTGCGGCACATGGGATCTTTCGTTGTGGCGTGAGGGCTCCAGAGTGCACAGGCTCAGTAGCGGCAGTGCGTGGGCTTAGTTGCCCCATGACATGTGGGATCTTAGTTCCCCCACCAGGGATCGAACCCTTGTCCCCTGTGCATTGGAAGGTGGATTCTTAACCACCGGACTTTACTAGGGTAGTCCCTCAAGTGATAACTATTTTAAATTATACTTTTTTAGTTTAGATACAATAATTAAGTATTATATCATGCTTTATATGTAAAGAAATATTTCTTACACTTTTAATTAAAAACTACAAATATGTGGATTTTAAAAACGTGTAAAAAAAACCATCATAAACCGTTGTATGATACACTGAATCAAGAATCTGAATAAATCCAACAGATTCTCAAAAGGGTAGTAACTAGAACACTGCAAACATAGCTCCACATGTAAGAGTATTGAAAGATTGTTAAATGAAGATGTCCATTTAGTCAGTATCAGAGACCTTGTCCATTACACCACACACTAAATTGTCAGTGGTCTTTTCTAAAACCAAGACGCTGAAGACGCTAGAGAAATCCAGATTAATATCCTCGGAAGACTTTAAAAGACTGAACAAGATGTTCAAGGAAGAAAAGGTATTATGTACACTTCAGAACACCAGACGGTGATAAATTTTGTGGCTCTTTCTGTTAACATGAGTATATGAGACAGGAACTGGAGGCTCAGCTTCCTGTCTGGCCGCTGAGAGGCTGCAAGACTGAGCATATCATTTCCTCGCCTATATTTCATTTCCTCATCAGTAAAACAGGAGTAAGAATATCTGTTCACACTTACACAAGGTTGCTATAAAGGTCACATGAGAGAATCTAGAAAAAACCAAGTGCTGGATAAATGAAGGGTGGTGTTCTTCTCCCTCCTGCCCCCTGGTATGAGACCAGGGCCTCAGGAAGGGTAAAGGAGGAAGAACTGACAGGGAGGTGAGGAGCTCCGGGGTGGGGTGGGGCAGAGGCAGGCCTGGGGTCAGAGGGATAAAACAGACCCCTGACATCAGTGTCTTCTACTCTACCCCCATCTCTCCCCCGGCTGCGCATCGTAACGTGAAACAAGAAAAGAAGAGCCTTCTCCAAATATGGGCACCCGTGGGGAAGGGAATCTGAGAAGGCGCTGGGATGGCAGAATCGGTCCTCTACGTGGAGGGGAGATTTGGAGAAACCTGGATCCTCCTTCAGGAAGGTGAGTGAGAAAGAAAAGGGAAAGCGGCAAAGGATTGGCTTGACAGTGTGAAGTGAGGGCGGGAGGAAACTGGTCCTGCTCTTTGCTGTCGGTGTATAAACATACACAAATGCACGCCCAGACCAGGACTCCAGTTCCAGAACAGCCTCTCGCCAGTACGTGTGAATTTAGAAAATTAACTTAATCTCCTGATTCCTTGGTTTCTTGAACTATAAAATGAGCTGGACGACATAATTTCTAAGGGGTTCTTAAGCTCTGAGGTTCAAAGTCAGAAGAGACATAGTGGATCGCTCCCAAAACAACACTTCTCATTTACTGAGTCATTGCTGAGAGCTCAGCACTGCTCTAAGAACAACACCCAACAGGCTGATCTTTCCCAGAGATACGGATAGACACATCAGGAGTAAGGCCAACATACAGGGGGAGCCCCGTCAGATTCTGTGGGGCCAAGTCACCAGGCAGCAGAGCTTTTCGACTCTGCGAGCAGAGCGGGCGCTCAGCGCACTCTGCCTCCCAGGAAGGCGAAGACGCACACAGGCCCCCGGCAGATCCACTTCACGGACAAAAACATGGGATGTCTTTACCTATGTAAGTACTTAAGGCTCTACTGAAAACTGCCTGCCGCTGCATAAGTAGTAATAAACAATCAATGTATTGTATATTTATTGACCCATTTAACAAAAGTTTATTTGATAAGGGCCTACATGTGCTAGACACGATTCTAGGCACTTATGATACATCAGTGAACAAAACAAAGAGCTCTGACCTATGTAGTCTAGCAGAGGAGACAGTTGTCCACAATAAACCCAAGTAAGTAAATTATTGGTTTACTAAATGGTGTTAAGTGTAATGGAAAAAAAAAATGCAGAACAGGGAGGGGGCTGGGAGCACAGGTAGAACTTCAAAGGAGATGAGCAGGGTAGGGGTGAACAAGATGCGAAGGCAGTATGGGAGTCTGTCAAGCAGGTATCTGGGGAAGAGCATTCCAGGCAGGACACAGACCAGATAGTGTGAAAGCTGGTGGGAGCGTGCGCGGTGGCTGGAGGAACAGCAAAGGGCCCGTGGGGTCCATCTATATAACTTCCTGCCACTCCTGCAGCCAGAAATCCCGAAGCATAGAAAACTCATTCATCTGAGGCTAAACAGAACTTTGGAACCTGGCTGGCAGAAGTGGCCTCAGAAGACAAACATGACATCTGTGACAGGGCCAACTATATTATCTAGGAAGACTAGGTAATTGGTTGGCAGGTGACGGTAGTACTTTCATTTCATGCTCTATATTTATAACAGTTTTGTGAGTTGTCTTTTTTTTTCCCCTTTTCTAAACCTATCACTTGGGAATGAAGTTGAAGATGCAAAACTCCAAAAATATTTAATATACGTATTATTGTTAACATGATCACGAGCGGGATACCACCTTGTCTACATCTTAAACATCAGTTGGTTTCTCACCAGCTTCAGAACATCTTCCTTGATGTTTCCTTTGAGAGCATGACCAGGGGTTTCTGCAGCTCAAATACTTTTATTTTTGTTTATATTCTGAGAACTAACACTTGTTTTATTACCATGAATGTTCATGTTGTTTACTGTATTCATAAGCATGATTACATAATATATTAATAGATAATACCAGTTCTCTTGAGCAGCTCTGCTTAATGCATTGAATGAAACATCTGAAATACCAGCTTGAGTATCACTTAGCTGTAGAATGCTGATGGGCTTCTCAGAAGCTGCTTTGTAAATACGAATATTTCAAAAGTGTTTGATGTTTATCAATGGTCTTTATGTAACTGTCCTGATGTGGGTATATGGGTATGTATATTTTATTCTGGTCGTGTCTAAATTCAGCTGATTACCAAAACAGCTTGAGAATTAAAAATACTGATTCCCAGGCCCAATTCCAGAGCTACTGAATCTGAATTTGTGGGATCAGGACCCAAGACCATGTTAAAAATATGCACCTATATCTATAAGTTCCAAAGACTGTGAGGTTCAGCACGGTTTAGGAATCAACGACCTGATCTACTACTTCGTGACCCCAAACAATACTGTATGTGTATAGTTCATGGTTTTATACTGTGGCAAGTCCAGGATCAATTCCTTCTTCCCTTTATTTATCCACCAATGGTAAGTTGTGGACAGATACTGCTACACTCAGTTCCTTTAACTTCCTTTTGAGGGTGTTGCATTGTAGCATATTAAAAGAAGGCTATGCTTCACATGAATTTTATCACGCTGCCGTCTTCTTAGTCACCTTTGCATAAGCAGGTTGAAATACAATTCTCATTGAATTCAGAAATGAGAATCGGAAAGATTTTTACTTACAAGGTCCCCTTGTTCAACCTTCCACCCATTGTTAAAAATCTCACCTGCCAAGCAGAGTCTCAAGACAAAATGTCAAACACCTGATGCTTTAAACATTTCCATGACAACCCTACCAAATGGTTATATTTGAACATCTTTACTGATGTGGAACTCACATCTCAGGCAACCCATTTTGTCCTTTCCGTCAGTTCTGTTAAATGTTAGTGTTAGAAAGTCAGTGCTAAAAAGTTTATCCCTATCTGACGAGCTGTGATCTATAGCACCTTGTCCCTCCTTTTACCTTTGAGAACGTAGAAATCTTTTCTCCAAAATGAAAACAGGTTTTCTTTCCCAACTCTCTGCTCAAATTAAATAATACATAATAATTTTTAAAAAATCCATGGCAATATTTAAATAGGTAAAGAGGAAAATGAAAAACATTCTTAATCTCACCTCCATGAGAATAACTGCAATAACTATTTTGGTGTGTATCATTTCAGACTATTTTCCTATGCATATCTATATAAATGTAAAGTTTTATGAAAGGGGATTATACCAGTTATATTTAGTAGCTTTGATTTTCACTTATTATCATGGACTATGTATATCAATAAGTGAGACACACCATATTAATGGTTAAATAGTACTCCATTTTATAGTCTCTGTGATAAACGTAACATAATTTAATTACTCCTTCCCCATCTGTACGTGGACTGTTCCCCTCCATTTATTTTTTCACTAACAAACAG
This sequence comes from Hippopotamus amphibius kiboko, assembly GCF_030028045.1. Lineage (NCBI taxonomy): Eukaryota > Metazoa > Chordata > Mammalia > Artiodactyla > Hippopotamidae > Hippopotamus > Hippopotamus amphibius. Next base: position 12,925,902 of record NC_080199.1, read on the forward strand.
CAATCTGATGAACTACACCTAGAGCTATAACTTCTTTCTCAAAGGTATGCATAATGTTGCATAATGCATATACATGTCACATTTCTAGATTAGTTCATCAGATTGCTGTGCACAAAATATGCAGTCTCAACTGACATCTAGAAATTTATACTACAACCAATAGCGCTTAAGTGCCTGTTTCCTCACCGTTGGGATTTTACTTATTTATTTATTTATTTATTTATTTATAAAATGTATTCATTTATAAAATTTATTTGGCTGCGTTGGGTCTTAGTTGCGGCATGCAGGCTCTTCATTGCAGCATGGGGGATCTTTCATTGTGGCATGGGGGAATCTTTCATTGTGGCATGTGGACTCTTTACTGCAGCACACAGGCTCTGTGGTTGCAGTGCATGGGCTTACTTGCCCCGCAGCATGTGGGATCCCAGTTCCCTGACCAGGGATCGAACCCACATCCCCTGCATTGGAAGGCTGATTCTCAACCACTGGACCACCAGGGAAGTTTCAGGATTGATATTTTTAATTTTTCAATAAAATATTATGGTAATTATGAAGAAAGAGAATAGTTGGAGTTGAAGGCTCCTACCAGAGCCTGCCAGCATAAAACATCAATATTTCTCGTGAGGATGGAAAACATAAGCTAAATAAGGCTTCCCTCTTTCTTATTTGTTTTGAGGTGACTAAATATTTCATATGAAAAGGGCATTTCTGGTAATTTAGCTTGAATAATGAAAGGAAACCACAATTCTGTGCTGCGACTTTCTCTTGGTTTCAAACTGAATACTGAAGAACACAAAGAAATTTGTAGATGTGATAGAAAAATTACGTAAGGACTGTAATGACACTAAAAAGATACTGAAAGTTGCTAGGGATACTCCATACTGATGTAAAAAAAAATCTGTTTTTATAGAAATTAAGAGCTGACATTGTATCACAAGGACAGTTTGATGGTGAGGGATGAATTAATCATAACAATGCAACTCAGGCATTTTGAAAGTTGTATGAAAAAGCCATTTGAGGGAGAAAATATTTGCAAAAGACATCTGATAAAAGATTGTTATCCAAATATACAAAGAAGCCTTAAAACTCGACAAGAAACAAACCACCCAATTAAAAAATGGGCCAAAGGCCTTAACAGACACCTCAGCGAAGAAGATACATACATGGCAAATAAGCATGTGAAAAGATGCTGCACATTATATTTTGTCAGAGAAATTCAAATTAAAACAAAGATACCACTACATACGTACTAGAATGGCCACAATCTAGAACACTGACAACACCAAATGCTAGAGAGGATGTGGAGCAACAGGAATACTCATCCTTTCCTGGTGGGAATGCAAAGTGGTACAACCACTTGGAAGACAGTTTAGTGGTTTCTTAGAAAACCACACACACTCTTATCATACAATCCAGCAATCCTTGGTGTTTACCCCCAAAACTGAATATTTCTGAATACAAAAAACCTACACATGGATGTATATAGCAACTTTATTCATAACTGCCAAAACTTGGAAGCAACCAAGATATCCTTCAGTAGGTGGGAAACTTAAAGGCTACATACTATATGGTTTCAACTATATAACATTTTGGAAAAGGCAAAACTGTGGAGACAGAAGATCAGTGGTTGCCAGGAGTTGGTGGGGGTGGGGAGGAAGGGATGAATAGGTGGAATACAGAGGATTTTTCAGGCAGTGAAAATGCTCTTTATGATACCACCATGATGAATACATGTTATTAAACATCTGCCCAAATGCACATCACGTACAACACTAAGAGCATACCGAGGTAAACTACTGACTTTGGGTGATTATGGAAAAGGCTATGCATGTGTGGGGTCTGGGGCTGTACGGGAAATCTCTGCATCATCTCAGTTTTGCTGTGAACCTTAAACTACTCTAAACAAATAAAGTCCTTTAAAAAAAAAGCTACTTGAGGACTAGGGTAGCCAAACTGGCTTAAGTCCACTAAAGTCTTTATTTTATATCCCACTGATCGCAACTAAAACCTCAGGACAAAATACAAAAAGCAACTACCAAACAATTCTGAAAAGTAAAGAAAAGCAGGCAGACTGGGGGAAGAGGGCCAATTCTTGCAGAGAAGACCCAAACGGAGGTTGAGTTTCCTGGTTTTTTCTCTTTTCTCTTGTGGCCTTGAGCTGAGGGTGGGCACTCAGTGGTATGCACACAGACAGAACTCTGGGAGAAATTTTCTACCCAAAAGATCAGGGTAAAGGGATCCCTGTGAGCCGGAATGTGTGTGTGGGTGGGGAAACCTCCCATTTTTCTTGTTTTTGCGTTCACAGCTCACCTACAGTGGGTCACGAGCAGAGCTGGGGTGATGGGCAATGCCAACAGCTAAGACTTCATTAGAAATTTCTGGTTAGAGGAACTGAGAAAAGGGATCCTTAAGGTCCTTCTCTTTTCTCTGCCCACTCTGCTGGGAAAATGACCCCAACTGAGAGAACTGTGCAGCAGTGCAGAAGGATATCAACCAACTTTATCTAATTAATATTTATAGAACACTCTACTCTATAAAGGCAGAATATATATTCTCGTCAAGTGCACCTGGAATATTTACTAAGATAGACCATATTTTTGGCTATAAAAAGTATAACAAATGTAAAAAACTCAAATGATACAAAATATATTCTCAGACCATAATGGAATTAAACTAGAAATCAGTAACAGAAAGATATTTAGAAAAATCTCTGAATATTTAGAAACTGAACCATATACTTCTAAATAATCCATGGGTCAAAGAAGACATTATTAAAAAATTAGAAAACATTTAACTGAGTGAAAATGAAAATGGAACATATCAAAATCTGTGGATGTAGCTAAAGCACTGCACAGAGTGTTAAATGTTTATATTTGAAAAGAAGGTCTCAAATCAATGATCTATGCTACTAACTTAAGAAACTAGAAAGAGCACAAAATAAATCCAAATTAAGCAGAAGAAATAATAAAGAATTAAAATAAAAGGAGTTGAAAACAGAAAAACAATATAGAAAATCAACAAAACCAAACATCTAGTTCTCTGAAAAGGCCGATAAAATTGATATACTTTTAGCTAGATTGATAAAGAAAAAAGATGACACAAATCAACAATACCAGAAAGAGGAAACTTACTATACACCCTACAGACATTGAAAAGAATTTGCTCCTAAAATAGAAACTTAGATGAAATGTACCAATTCCTTGAAACAATTTACTTATACGATGTCATTCATGCTCCTCTTGTCAGGGGGTGATAATAGCTCTTTACTACTGAGCATAGCATATCTAAATCCCTCTGTTTAGCGTCTTCAGGTATCCAAACTCTTCACATCTAACTTGACTTTATTCCCTACAACTTTCCAAAGAGAATCTTCTGTTCTAAATCCTGTATCCTCCTTCATGATGGTCTTCTAACGACAGTGGTCCCCACCAATCCAATTCTAACTACCATTCAAAGCTTAGGTCAAATTTCATCTTTTTAAAAATCTTCCCTTACTTTTATAAATAGCTCATTTGTCTGAACTCATTTACATTTTATATCATTAAGAATTTGGGGTTCATGGGCTTTCATTAATTTATTTCTTGAGTATCTACTAGGCATTGTGTGAGGGACTGGGGATGTAAGACAAAATCCTTGGAATTTATGCTCAAGTTGAAGGAAACACTAAACAAACAACCAATACTAAAGATTGTGATAGCTGTTTCAAAGAAAATCAATATGGATTAATATACAACTTGGGCAGGCATCTCTAGGGAGATGAAATCTAAGCAGAAATTTGAAGATTGAGAGTTGAGTCAGCCACAGAAAAAAACCAGGAATCAAACATTTTAGACAGAAAAAAAATATAAAGGATAGACTGCAGAAAAGTGCTAGGCTTATTCAGGGAACAAAAACGAGACTGGCATGGTTACAGCATAAAGAGCAAGGGGGAAGAAAAGCATGAAGGATGATCGAAGAAGGACCTATGGCCGCTATTCTAAGAACAGGAGAATGTCACTGAAGGTCTTTCAGCAGGGAAGTCACATGGTCTGTGTGCTAAGAGATCAGTGTGGCTAGTACACAGAAAATGTTCTGAAGGGGCACAACCGTAGCAGGAAGACAGGAGATGACTGCAGTGTTGTAGGCAGAAGTCAACAATGACTTGAATTGGGATGATGGCGGTGACAGTGGGAAGAAAGAAAATGTAACATATATTTTGGAGGCAGCACCAACAAAGACATGATAATGGACTGGTTGAAGAAGACAGCAGGTAGTGGTTTTGACAAAAACAGAGAAATCGGTAATGACTCATAGGTAAACTATTGCTTTAACAAGTATAGTTTTATCTCATGACTAAGAACCTAAGACCTCAAGGGAACTACCATATACGCCCCGTTACCCTGTTTCTAATACACTTGCGCTGTGCTCATGTTTAAAATTATCTTGGTTACCAAATCACTGCTTCTTACAAAGAGACTTTTAGTTCTTAACAAACATTAAAAACAATCTCCTCTTAGCTTAAAATCTGATGATGATTTTCCTGTAGAAGTGACTACTTCCTTTTCCTATATAAGTTTAATTTTCTACATATCCTACTTAGGTTATTCACTTCATGTTTACCTTAATATTATACCTGGATTTCTACCTATCCTTTACTGATTACTCGGGAGTCTTTTTAAAGATGTATGTTGTTTCCAGATAAAACTTTTCTTTTATTATGTAAGATAAAAATCATTTGCCACTCAAATTTCACCTTGTTGAAGGTCTTTCTACATACTCTCAAATGACTACCAATAGAGAGTAAGATTTTCACCTTCTACTTTTACCATACACTTGGATATTCTGATTATTTCTAAAAGTTTGTGAATGATAATTACCCAACACTACAGACGTAGTTTTAGCACCTTCCGAATTATTACTTTAATCAAGTCTTTAAAAATCTTAGAAAAATATTACATTGATTAGAAGCTTCAAATACTTTTGGATTGGAAGGACAGGATAAATAAATAAAAACTCCAATACTGTCCTCTTCTTAGGCCCTCCTAAGAAAGAAAAAGTAACTCTTGGGTTATGTTTCTCTATCTGGCCTTTTCATCATTATGCTCTCCTCAGAGCATTAAAAAATTTAAGTTGGAAAATTCTAGTATTTCGGGGGGTGGGGCAGGAGGGAAAAGGAGGGCAAACTGGTAAAAGCTGTCATTGTTCTGGCCTCAACTAGGGAAAAGGTGAATGGTACACAATTTGTCTGAAGGCAGTTGAAGGTGACTCAACCAATTCCTTGAAAAGTACAAACTATCACAACTCACCGAGTTATCAATTATTATTCTATGCATCATGCTTTTAGTGTCATGTGTAAGAACTCTGTCTAGCCCTAGATCATGAAGATTTTCTCTAAAAGTTTTATAGTTTTGCATTTTATGTTTAAGTCAGATCCATTTTAAGCTAGTTTTTGTTAGGATGTGAGGTTTAGCTTAAGTATTCGAGGAAAAGGTACCTGCAATACATGCACCTGACAAAGGACTTCTATCCAAAATGTATAAAAAATTTCTACAAAATGTAAGAAAAAGATGATACAATTTTTAAGGGTACAAAACTTGAATAGGTATTTTTAAAAAGGAGATATGCAAACAGTCATTAAGCATACAAAAAGGTGTTCATCATTTTACATCAGGGAAATAAAATCAAAATGAAGTACCACTAAAATCTTATCAGATAAGCTAAAATTTTAAAAGACTGACCATATCAAATGTTAACCAGGATGTGGAACAACTGAAACTCTTACTAGAGGAAGAGTAAATCGGTACAACTACTGTGGAAAATCATTTGGCAGTACAGTTGACCCATAACAACTTGGGGGTTAATCTGCATATAGCTTATAGCTCTCTATATCCATGGTTCCCCCACAACTAGGGCTTCAACAAACCATGGACTGTATAGCTCTGCAGTATTTACTATTGAAAAGCATCTGCATATGAGCAGACTTGCACAGTTCAAACCCATGTTGTTCAAGGGTCAACTGTATTTACTAATGCTGAGCCTATGCATTTATGACCCAATAGTTCTACTCGGAGGTATACACCACAGGACAGTGTACATATATGCACCAAAAGATTATGTATTAGAATGTTCACAGTAGTGTTACTCATGATAGCCTTGACCTAGAAACTACCCAAATGCCCACCTACAGAATAATGAAATCATGGTGTATCCACACAAGAGGACTACTGTACCTCAATGAAGAATTAGCTACTGCTGTAAGCAACATGGATGAATCTCACAAAGAGGATGCTGAATGATAAAATCCAGAAGCTTAATAATAGACAGAACTAATCTGTGCTGGTCTTTGAGCATGGAAGTGACAGGGATGAAACATGAGGGAACCTGCTGTGTTGCTTTAAATGTTTGTTCTACATCTTTACCTGGGACTTGGCTACCTGGAGTATGCATCCAGCTATCTAATCTTAATTTGTGTATTTTACTACATAAAAGTTACACATCAATAAAAAAAATAAATTAAAACAAAAAAAATCAATAAATAAGATAATTATCTAAACGATTTCCTCATTGAAATAGGAATGGTAAAATAACCTTCAAGACAAACTGAGTGAGCATGCATGTTGGTTATGGGGTGTAAGTCACACAAACTGCATGGTTAAGTCGATCAGTTAGTTTATTATTCGGCTGAATGCTGCTAATCCAGTTTAAATTTCTGTCCACGTCCTATGCTGTTTATTTTATATTCAAAACTGGCTAAAGATTGAAAGCATAAGGAGTTCTATACTAAAGTATATGTTTTTGGAAATAAAAACGATAATAACTCTGAACATTTTCTTCACTGTCAGATCTATAAATTGCATCCATCTGACCACAATTCTTTTCAGGCATATCAAGATGCCACAGTGTGCCAGAGAACTTCAAATATCCATGTCAGAAACAGAAAATAGAATTATGACCGCATTCAACCTGGCTTTTTATTTTTCAGAAACAAAGACAATCTGCCCCAGTAATGTGTCATATGTGAGGAAGTGTTTGCAACTGGAAGCCTTAAACCATGCTATTTAGAAACTAAATGCAAAAATATCTGAATAAACCAGCTGATTCCCTTATTTTTTTTTTAAGCACAATATCCAAGATATCCAAAATAAGGCAGAGGAAAGCAGTTGCTGGTCCACATGTGATACTTTCACGCGTAGCTAAATTTCAATCTGTATTTTAATGTATATACGGTCATCAAATAATCTGTCAATAAAGTACACATCTTCTTACATAATATAAATAGCAAGGAAAATTCAAGCTTGGACACATATTTGAAGAACACATAGCTTTCATCCACCTAAGAAACAAAGGTCTTCAGACATAAAACATGCATTTTATCTTTAGTGAGAGTTGAAATCTAAGACCTCTGCATTAAAAAACAGGTCCAACTACTGTACTTGAAAAGACTAAACTGAGTCAATTGCTCAGGAATACACAAGTTATTTGAATTGTTATCTAAATTTATATCAAATTATAGGATATATCTTCTCAGCATACCCTTATTTTAGAATTCTTGGCAAAAAATGTTAACGAATGAAAATTCATATATATTTGGTACACAGTTCAAGTTCAATTACAAGTACTTTTTAAAAGTTACCTCTGACTGAAGAAGATTTAAAGATGCATCAAAGCTAGGAAGAGCTAAGACTCTTTAAAAACTTTTAAATTATGAACAGAAGAGTATTTTTCCTGGGGTATTTTCCTACTGGTGTAGTAAGACTTTAAAATATTTCTTATTTCCTACAGCTGATTCACTGTGGTGTACCTCAAAAACTGGCACAACAGTGTAAAGCAATTATATTCCAATAAAGAGCTTCAAAAAAAATTCTTATTTCCAAAGGACTACATACAAACAGCACCAAACAGTACTAAAAAACAAAAACACACTGAATGTCTAGAAAGCTCAGGTTATCAGACCAGCAGGAATTAGCTTTTCTTCTCTCCAGCAATAAACAGGTCGGGGAAGAGCACATCAGTTATGCACGACAGGTTGTAACCGGTTGGTTCAACTGGCATAAGTTTGACTGGTGATGTCTATTAAAAAGGTTTTTTCATTTGAAATGGAAGAAGTAACAGGTGACAGATGGCAAAGGCAAAACAAAACAAATGCACGATGAAGCAAGGAGTTGGAAACTACCATTATTGGCAGAGATTACGGTGCCCAACAGCAGCCAATGCAGAGTGATGAGCTGCCGATATTTTGACAGGATTCAAGCCAACAGCCAAGGAAAAGAAGTTAGCAACAGTTATAAGAAGCCATTATGAAAGCGAGGGAGAAAGGGTGGTAAGCAAAAGTCTTCAAAGGTCTCTAAAGTAATTAAGTTTGGGATGAGAGGCTGTAACAACAGGTCTGGAACAGCAGTGATTACAGGGGACCGGCAGAGTGAGAATTACTGGATGTGAGAAAATCCGTCCCTTCATTTTCATTCCTGCTACAAAACCCCTTTCATCTCCCAGACAACTCATACCTGAGCTATGCAACAATCTCTTAACTGGTCCCACCTCCAGTTTCTCACCCCTCTATTCTATTTTGTATGTCACTTCCACAATAGTTATCTTAAAACCCTACACAGGGTCCTCTCCCCATTCCCCCAAACCACCACCTCAGAAAAATGTGCAGTGGCTCCACAACCACTTCATAAAGGCTATCTCTAGGTTAACAGTCGAAGTCAACCACAATTTAGTCACCGGCTAAAATCATGATGGAGCGTACCTCAAGAGGAAGAGAACTGGATGTGGATTTGGGGGACCTAGAAAAAGTCCCAGCTGTGCTCCCTCAGATATGCCATGTGACCTCTCTGAGCCTCACGTTCCTTATCTGTGAAGCAAACATTACTGATCCTCAGGTACTATGTTATGGAAGATGACGGTGATGACTGCTAATAATAGCTACCATCTGTGACGGGCTTAGTAGGTGCCAGACACTGCGCTAAGCAGTTTACATGAATTATCCATTGAAGTATTATGGATACTGTAAAATACTACAAAAATGCAAATTATTCTTTTCTAAGTTCTCCCAAACCATCTGTTAGTAAGTCAGTTCTAGAATTTTAATTGCGGTGATATATCTGCAAGAATGTACAAAAATTGTTACATAGTATCTCATTTCCTAGCTCCAGCTTCCATTCCCTGGCAGGATGGCCAAACCTAACCTTCTATTCTAAAAACCATTAGTTCTTGTGGGAACAATGTGAGAAAAACAGGATGGATACTATTGCCTCTAATATCAGAAGCTGACAATTTTACCATCTTCTCCGAACAGAAGCATCTTTCCTTATTCTTCTCACTCCAAATCCTGCTAAGTCAAGTCACTAGAAATGAACCATGGCTCTGAAGCTCTATAAAACAATGTGGGATAATAAAAAAGAAAATGGAAACAAAACAAAACTGAAGAGAATTAGGAATCCTGAGATAAAGTTTTGATTCTGCTTTAAACCAGCTGTGCCACCTCGGAAGTTAGATCTGGGACCTCAGGAAGGGCAGGGCCATGAACATTTTTTATGTAGCTGTATCTCCAGTGCTGGAATCAATTCTTGACACTTACAGCCATACAAAATCATATGAGTTTATGAAGTGATGATCTTCAAATATGACAGTTTTTGCACGCAGCCCATAGTGAAAATGTCACAGAAACAATGCAAACATATTCGTGATCACCAGGCTGAAAAAGCATTTTGGATGTATACGATCTAGACTGCTTTATTTCTTTATTCTTTACCATGCTTTCCATTAGATGCTGAAATGCTTAAACTGACTTGCAGTTTAAGAGGTCTCCAAATATTCAGAATCCACACTGTAATGAACTGAAGGGACCTTTACTCATAATTCAACAAACATTTACTGGATGCTTTCTTTGTGCCAGGTGCTGGATATCAAAATTGAAGCAGACCACCACCAAACAAATACAAGAAAGCTTTTTTTGTTAACATAAATTAGATGGTATATATCAACTAGTTTCATAAACAATATACACTGTGGGTAGAGTAAAGGGGGAGGGGTCAGTAAGACTTATTATAAGCAGTTGCAAAGCATATACATATATACTTAGATTCTTCTGCTGACACTAAATTTTTTGGACACAATTTTAATGTTATCTTCTAATAAAATTAAATATGATCTTCAAAGTGCATTTAGTCATGTGTGGGTAGGAACAGTAAAATGACACAGGACAGATAAAGTGTGACGGCAGATGGTAGGTGCCTGCATCAGTTTGCCACCTTTTAAGAGAGAAAATACATTCAGTCACTCACTTATCACTTAACCTCAATAAATATTCTGTAAAGATCTTAACAGAGAAACTCAAGGATCAAAAGTACTCTTTTATCAATATAATTTCTAAAATATCAATATATTCACCTAAAAATGTTTTATTGTTCCAGATAATTACTGCTGCATAAAAAACTACCCCAAAACTAATGGCTTAACATAACAATTTTACTATATTTCGTGGTGGTGTGAGTCAGGAATCTGGACAGAGCTCATCTGGGTGATTCTTCTGCTCCACGTGGCACCAACTGGGCTCACTCAGTGGTGTTCAGCTAGGGCTGGGCTGGCCAGAGGGTCAAAGCTGGCTTCACCTCAAGCCTGGCCTGTTGGTGTGCACAGCTGGAAGGGTAGTTCCCTCCCCCACTCTATGTAGCCTCAGGGCCTTTTCATATGTTCTCCTGGAGGGTAGCTGGATTTCTCACATGGCAGCTCAGGGCTCCAAACAACCACAGTAGAAGGTGCTTAGTCCTCTGAGAGACTAGGCTCCGAATTTGCTTAGCATCACTTCCGCCATACTCTCTTGGTCAAAGAGTTACAGGCCAGTCCAGGTTCAAGGGGAGGGGAAACAGATCCCACCCCTCTCTGGGAGTCGGGTCAAACAATCCACAGCTATCTCAGTCTAGCATGTTTAGTAAAAAAAGATGTCATCCTTTAAACGAATAAAATTTCCAGTTCATAAGGATCTGTTGCCTCAAATTAAGAAATGTAATACAGAAAGATGTGGCCAAGTCAAAGAAAGAGGCTGTTTATACAGACGGGATATCACAAAGATACATGTAAAAATGGGACTGAAACTGTCATGATTCTAAAAACAGGGAACTTAAGGTAAGAGTCTAGAGGGACCATACAATTTATTGCCAAGAGACACTTTTGAGATGGAAAGGGGCACTGCAAATAAATGTACCAAGGCAACAGGCATAAACCTGAACTGTCCCAGGTAAACAGAGACACGGGGTCATCTTTGGAGGAGAGAGAACAGAACAAAGCAGTGGTACTTATTCAAAGGAAAATATTTACGGGACTGTTAGAAGCCCAACAGTATGGCCTCCAAAAGCTTCAGGACTTGTGATTTTAACAGGGTGTGCTGATGAGAGCAACAGAACAAACCTCCTTCCCCCAAATAGTCCCTTCCTCCATAAATGTCCAAGTATTTCTTTCAGTAAAACCAGATGATGTGCTCAGGACAGCCCAAAGAATGAACAGCGTCATCAGGAGTGGCCTTTTCAAATGGATGCACCTCTGGGAGGCGTCCTACCATCCAGCACTGTTTACATCCTTCCCCTCCGAAGGTAGCAGGATGCCGACGCCGGTTGATGGCCATTTGAGAGCAAGAACACGCAGAGTTTATGCAGACATTACAGCTCTTTAAGGCAAGACCACTGAAAAAAGGTCTGTCATCAGCAACATGTGTAAACTGATTAATCACTGAGAAGTTATTTTCTCATCTCCAGCTCTTCTAAAGTAAACTTAAAAATCGCCTTAACTTGCTCGTTAGTGTTCATGTATGCACGCTCTTGTCTTACAAGGAGCACCCAGGCCCTCACTATGCCCACATGACTGATGGCCAAAGTCTGTCTGGAGTGTTGGTCCACAAAGCAGAAAAGAAAACAGTCTGAGTGTATGTGGGTCATCTGGCTGGGGGGGGGGGGGGGATTATATTTCAGATAGTATAGTTTTATATATACCATATTTGGATATTTCAGTTTTATGAAATGAAAAGCCAAAAAGCTGATTTGAAGATAAAGCTTATTCTTTGTTTCTTAATCTATATTAAACTATCCCTGATAATGAACTTTTATCTTTAGCTAATCTTCCAGCTATCTTCCCTGGGTACTAGCCAGTCTACTCTGTTTTCTCTCAATTATCCAAAATTTACTTTTTAAATGCTTTCTAAGATAACAATTCTGCTCAAACCATTCAACAACCAAATACAAACAGAAAGTAAGATTTGATTTCCGGGGAGGATCAGTACTAAATATAACAAAGCAAATACATAATTGGTGGCATTAGTCTTACAGACAAATTTCTGACTTTCTATAACAAGTCAGAATGCATCAAACAAGCTTCTTCTAAACAAGTGAGAGAAACAGGTGAGGGGGATTAAGAGGTACAAACTTCCAGTTACAAAAGAAATGATTCAGAGGTATGAACTACACAGTATACATGTGTACAGGGGAATACAGTCAATAATAATGTCATTTCTTTGTATGATGGCAGGTGGTAACTAGACTTATCACGGTGATCATTTTGTAATGTACAGAAATATCGAATCAATATGTTGAGCACCAGGAACTCACATAGCGTTGTAGGCCAATTTTACTTCAAAAACAAACAAACTCACAGAAAAAGGGAACAGATCTGTGGTTACCAAAGGCAGCGGTGTCTGGCAGTTGGGGGAGGAAGCAGATGAAGGCAGTCAAAATGTACAAGCTTCCAGTTACAAGTAAATAAGTACTAGGGATGTAACGTACGTGATCAATATAATTAACACGGCTGCATGTTCTACATGGAAGTTGTTGGAGAGTAAATCCTCAGAGTCTTATCACGAGGAAAACATTTCTTTTCCTATTCTCTAATGTTTTATCTGTATGAGATGTTAGATGTTCATTAAACTTCCTGTGGCCATCATTTCATGATGTGTCCAAGTCAAGTCATTATGCTATGCACCGTAAAATACGGAGTGCTTCATGTCAGCTATAGCTCAATAAAATAGGAAGGGGAAAAAAAAAAGTTGTACCAAAAAAAAATTCCTTAGAAAAAGTGGCCTAGTAAAAGCAACTATTCTTAGCAAATAGTTTAAAACTCAGAAATCAGATTGCTTTAAAAAATGTATTCTGTCTCTCTCTTCATATATAATAAACTCAACTCTGTCATATATTCATTTGCAGTACATTTTGGCATACCAGATGGACAAAGATAGTATCTTGTACTTATTCTGCATAATGCCCAGGGTGATGTTATGCAAATAAAGTGGTTTAAACCATAGTATCTGATGTTGACAGTGATGACTCTTATACAAAGACAAAATTTCTAGAATCAATTTATTAAAAAGCTCTGTCACATTTTCCTCCATTGCCCCGCCCCCGTGTGTGTGTGTGTGTGTGTGTGTGTGTGTGTGTGTGTGTGTGTAGTTATATGTAACCAGCCATAAACACTATTAAAAATCATCTTCACCCCATGTATAGTTTTGGTAGTCATAAAAGGTCTATTATTATTATCAACTGTTTAAAGAAGAAAAGTGTTATTTAACAAATACTTATATGCCTGATCACTTTCTATAAAGTATTTTTTATATTTTAAATACATGTACTAAAAAAAAATCAATTATTTGTAACAAAATCATATTGTCACCATTTACAGGTGACAGAGTCTCCTGTGGAAGGCAAAGACAGCAAGTATTCAGGGTCTATGCTGTAAGTTCTGTTAACACACACACTGCACGAGCACTTCAGAAACAGATGATAAAGCAATGGAAAAATGGAAATGCAATACTAGCGTAGCCAATATATATTTTTTCTAGATACGGGAAGGCAACTGATTCTAATGCTTAAGAAATCATGTGGCAGTATACTGACTTATAAAGTCAGAAAATGCTTGGGTCTCATTTCTATTGCTGTGATTTTTGGTGAAACTTTATTACTGATATTTTAGGGTTACTATGTAAAGAAACTTCACATTCATTACCTCATTAAATATTATACCTATACTCCAGATGAGGAAGTTGAGAGACAAAGAATGCTAAGTTGCTCCTAATCACACAACTAATAAGTACTGAAGCTCAGCTTTAACTACATTAACACTTATGGTCTTCATAGAAAAGATTAGATCAGTATGCACAATAAGATTAGATACTGAATTAGAGCAATTATAACATATACAATATTTGTTACGTTCATTGTAAAGCTAAGGATGCATGTATTTAGAATTAAGAACAAAACAAAATTTTCCATCCAAAACCAGAGAAAATGCTCTCAGATTTCATCTGCAGAAAGATGTAAAGACATCTGGTAAGATGAAAATATTAAGATGTACTGAATTATTAATATGTTGTAGGATTTCCACATTTGAATTATTAATTTTTAAGGGCTGCTGCTAGAAAAGCATGAAAAACAACACTCTTAAATGTTTTAAGTAAAGGTTCATAATGTTTCTCTGGGGTAATTTTACTAAGTGATTTTAAGATAGCTATAATTACAGTCATCTTCATCTATTTTTACTGTCTTAAAGGCAGAGCGGAATCAATATTACCCTGGACAGATGCAGCAAACCTCTTATAAAGATCAGTCTCCCAAGTCTCCACAGCAACCTGCTGTAGAAATAAATACATTCTGGTTGGGATCGGACTGCGACATCCCATTCTCTGTCCTAAACTTCACAAGACGGGAGCTGTCCTGTCTCATCAGAATGAACAAAATTACATGAGAAATATGTCCTCATATTTGTGATATGCCCAACAAACAGTAATAAATGCTTCCTCAAAAGACACACTTTATGTATCTTTTTGTTCCCTGACTAAAGGTATCTTTCTCCCTGACAGAGGGTAGCTGGAAATTCATTTCACTTCTGGAGCATTTACATAGCACTGGTGGAAAATGGAAAAGCAGGAAGAGAAGATAAAAGTTGTTTCAAACTATGAAAGAGAGTTCTGTTTATTTTTCTTAGAGTAAAATGTTCCAGGATAGCAGTTTTCAAACTGTGTGATGAGATCAACTTAGTGGATCAAGAGAAGCACTTAAAAACAATGAAATAAAATAGAAAAGAATAAAACAGAAAATATAATGCCAGCAACATGGGAAGTGTAACTATTGTTTCAGGAAATTTTGGCTTCAGTTATACATATTTATGCCTGTATGTGCACTGTAAAATGTATTTCTGAGAACCATGATTAAGAAAAGGTAAAAAACCACTGCTGAGTGAATATAAAGAAGTAGACATGGTTTTTTTATTTTAATATTTTGTTTTTTGACAGATAATAACAATTTTAAAAAATGATAAGACACTGATGAAAGAAATTGAAGACACAAATAAATCTAAGGCTGTCCCATACTCATGGGCTAGAAGAATACTGTTAAAATGTCCATAATACCCAAAGCAATCTACAGATTGAATGCAACCCCATCAAAATTCCAATGGTATTTTTCACATAAATATAACAAACAATCCTAAAATTGTATGGAATCACAAAAAATCTCAAACAGCCAAAAGAATCTTGAGAAAGAAGAACCAAGCTGGAGGTATCATACTTCCTGATTTCAAACTATATTACAAAGCTACAACAATAAAAAAAAAAAAGAGAGAGACATAAAACAAACATATAGACCAATGGAACAGACTAGAGAACCCGAAATAAGCCCATACATATATGGTCAACTAATTTACAACAAAGGAGCCAAGTGTATACAATGGGGAAAGGATAGTTTCTACTGTAACTGGCGCTGGGAAAACTGGACAGCCATATGTAGAAGGAACTGGAATACTATCTCATACCACACAAAAAAATCAACTCAAATGGATTTAAAGATTTGAACATAAAACCATAAAATTCCTAGAAGAAAACATAGTGGGGTAAGCTCCTTGACATTGGTCTTGGTAAAAATTTTTTGAATTTGACACAAAAAGCAAAGGCAACAAAAGCAAATAACAACAAGTGGGACTACATCAAATTAAAAAGCTTCTGAACAGCTAAGGAAACCATCAACCAAATGAAAAGGCAATCTATAGAATGGAAGAAAATATATCTCATAAGGGGTTAATATCCGATATATACAAAGAACTCATACAACTCAACAGAAAAAAAATCCAATTAAAAAATGGGCAGAGGATTTGAACAGACATTTTCCCAAAGGAGACATACAGATGACCAACAAGTACATGAAAAGGTGCTCAACGCTGCTAATGAGGGAAAGGCATGTCAAAATCACGAGATATCACCTGTGAGGATGACTATCACCAAGAAGACAAAAAACAAAAAGTGCTGGAGAGAATGTGGAGAAAAGAAAGCCCCTATGCACAATGGGTAGGTATGTAAATCTGTGCAGCCACCATTGAAAACAGTATGGAGGTTTCTCAAAAAATAGAACTTAAAAATAGTTCTTAAAAACAGAGCAACATATGATTTAGCAATGCCACTTCTGGGTATTTATCCGAAGAAAACAAAAGCACTATCTTGAAGAGACAATCTGACCCCGCAAGTCCACTGCGGTATTATTTACAATAGTCAAGACATGGAAACAACCTAAGTGTCCACCGATGGATGACCTGATAAAGAAAATGTGGTATATATAAAACAGAATATTATTAAACTGTAAAAAAAGAAAAAAGGAAACCCTGCCATTTGATACAGTATAGATGGACCTTAAGGACATTATGCTAAGTCAAATAAGTCAGAAAGAAAAAGACAAATAGTGTATAATTTCACTTATATATACAATCTTAAAAACAAAACAAAACAAAACCCCACAAAACTGAACTCACAGATACAGAAAGGAGATGGGGGAGGGGTTGGGTGAAATGGGTGAAGGTGGTAAAAAGGTACAAACTGCCACTTATAAGATAAATGATAAATAAATCATAAAAGGTGTCACCACACACAAAAACAGTGTAACTATGTGTGGTGATAGGTGTTAACTAAACTTACTGTGATCATTTTGCAGTATATACATATATGAAATCATTATGTTTTATGAGAAATAACTCCTAATGTTTTAAGGAAAGGTTCACAATGTTTGTCTTGGGTAATTTTACTGAGTGAAAAAACCCTAAAACTATTACAATGTTATATGTCAATTATATCTCAATAAAAATAAACTTTAAAAACTCAGAAAAATAACTAATGACCATATTTCTCCATAAAATATCAATTTGTTTGTTTTCAAATCTTAAGCATATTAAGGAAACAAAAAACAAAACAAAATCAACAATCCATCCAATTCCACCAGTGAGTACATTTCAGCATTTTGATTAAAAAGAATGTATAATTTATAAGTATACTTTATTTACATGCTGCAATCTATTTTAAACAGCTTATTCAGAAAGAGTTCTTAGCAGTGTGTGATCAGTATGTTTCCAACATTAAGTAATGAAATGCATTGAACTCCAAACTCCAAAGAACTCCAATGCTGTTTTGTTACTGGACTTCCCAAACCACGCCTTCAGTATACTATGCTGCTGACATTTGGTTCAGATACCCAATAACCTTATTCTGACGCACATGCGGGAAAAAAATCTTATTTCATAGCAGTGACCTTTAATTTAAACCAAAATTTATTAAAAATCAGGCTAATGTAGTTGTCTGTTTTTTATTAGCATTTTCCTACAAGAATAAAAGGTGAAGTAGTTGAAATATTAGGTCTGACATTTCTAAAGAGGTTTCAATCTTTTAGAAGTATAATTTAAACAGTATTCACTATATACTATGTGAAAATCTTAGCAACCATAAATATGCTATTTTAACATATTTTGATAACCTTAAACCCTTAAACTTTATCAATATATTTATATTTTACTTATATACTTTACTGAAATGCATGTCTAAAATCACAGCATTCTCATTATTGATATCATTGTACTTAAAAGGCTTGGTTTGATCTGGTAAAGTATAAAAGTGTGTTTAAGAAATTTAATTTTTCTGTCAGGCTGAGAATGATTTTTAAATATAATGTACCACAACTGTCAAAGTAACAAATAAATAGGCACATATATACACAACATATTTCTTTTCCTTCTTTTTTTTTTTAGGATTCCAACCAAAATTTAATTCAGTCCAAATACTCACGAATAAGTAGAGTAGCTGTGGAACTGCCCATTTACCTTACAGGCCTGTAATCTTCTTTTTTTAAATTTAATTATTTTTTTTATTGGGGTATAGGTGTTTTACAATGTTGTGTTAGTTTCTCCTGTACAGTGGAGTTCCCTGTGCTATACAGCAGCTTCTCATTATTATCTATTTTATACATATTAGTGTATATATGTAAATCCTAATCTCCCAATTCATCCCACTTCCCCCTTTCCCTCCTTGGCGTCCACACGTTTATACATGGCATATTTCTGTACACCATTAACATTTCATGATACGTTTCCTATAGAAATTTTATCTGTACATTTTCACTTCTGCAACTATTGTGTCTCCATCAGTTTTATCTTGGGTTAAAGTCTACTAACATTCAAACTCAAATATTTTTCTCCCCAAAAGGTAGAGTACTTAGAACTCTTTTTAGACCACAGGCCAGAAAAATATAACAACGTGAGAAAACAGTAGGTAAGAACAGATGGAGAGAAACAGATAACAGGGAAAAGTCGAAACAGAGGCAGAGGAAACCCTAGAGTGGGAATCACACTTCCCTCCCCAGGGGCTTAGGTTCTGAAGACAACCGCTAAGAGAGAAACCATGTAAAGTAAAAATTATCCTTGAAAAAACATCCCTTAAGTATGGTGTACACAGTTTTATGTAAAGATCACTGATTAGAAATATGTACAAATATATAATCTATGCATTTTAATGTGCCAAATATAATGTCTGAAAAGATGGCATATAGAATTAAATCTCTGGAGTGTACTGTTACTAGAAAACTTGAACAAATAAAAAGATTCCAAATTTGGTGGCTCTTCCTGTTGGTTGTGTCATCCAGAGACATTTTATTAGTTCCTCCTCCTTAATGTTTATCTGTTAATTATTTGACTTTTTCCTAAAGGAGAGATAGAAAGGCAGTGTCATCCACCTGCCTGGGGCCTGAATATTTCTCATTCAGTGGCCAGTCAAATCACTTTCTGAATCATCCCTTTGTTTCATTTGTCAGAGGATTTATCAATACTCGGGGATAGCTGATATCTTTTGTCTGTGTGTAGTAGAATGGTTGGCTGGCTATTTAAATTCTTTTTGCGCCCTCTACCTTTAAAAAAAAAACAACATTGTAATGATTCCTCTAATTGGAAATTTTATTGATACAATTATCACAAAATCTTAAATAGATAAGACTTGCAGGTCACAGGCTGCTGATTCTTTAAGGTTCACATGAAGCTACTTCTTCCCTTATCGCGCTAACTAGATAGAAGTATTCTCAGAATATAGAACTGGGGGGAGATCATCTACTCCATCTACAACGTGAACTTAAAAAATTCTAATCCTGGGATGGTAAAAAGGAAATGACTATCCTGTAATATTCCAATTTTACAATGCAGCAAAACTAAGTTTCCCCTTCAGGAAAAAACTCTGGGCTATAAAAAGTGACTCACAGCTATTAGGTTCTGTACCTTGGAGGAGCTTTCAATTACAATTTTGGTTTCTGGGAGTATCAAACTGGAGAAGGAGGTGTTTGGGGAAGAAGGAATTGGTGGCTGACTCCAGAAATCACTTACTGGGACAAACATCACTGGCTGTATTTTCTGGTTTCAGCTCCACAGCGCCCGTCTGTTGTGGGGCATAATCTATGTGTTAGCAGCTGGCAACCTACCTCTACCTTAGAGCAGGCTTTTAGGGCAACTTACTGGCAACAGAAAATGTGCAATCAGCTGGGTCACTTAAAAGTGATCACTTAAATGATACAGAAATAGGAATAGGAATAGTAAAAAAAAAAAAAAAGTAACATTCACTTTGGGTGGTACAAATTAACCACCCCTTTCCCCATTCTTTAACCCAGTCTTAAAGCGTGCCATTTCTTCTAGCCTAATGCAATGTAGGAAGTCTCCTCTAGGTATCTTGCAACTCTCAAGTTCTATCCTTGGCCATATTCAATTCTAATTTCTATTCCTGGCTATTCACTTTTATCTCTCTATACTCTACCCAGCAGGTTTCATCTATTTGCCAAATCTGAATTACACACATGCTCCCAAGTCTTTATATTCATACAGAAAGCGACCTTTCAGGCTTTATTCCAATATTCTAACTGCTTATCAAGTGCATCTATCTGGATAATCACCATCTCCAAAGGTGAAATAATCTCCCCCAGCTATTCCTCCCTAATCCTATTTGCTCATGTTCAAAATGTCAAGGTTACTTTTGACCTTTCCCTCTCCCACTAATTTTGATTGTTACATTATTTGTATCCATTCTTTCCTTTCTGTTCCTACAGACACCATGTTTTAATTCAGAATCTTTACACTTCATATAGAAATGAGATTATGACAATATTTTACAACTCTTCCTTCTGAGTCTGGTCCATTACCAGTAAGCCATTTACCATTATCACCATTGTGTTACTATTTCTATAACAATTCTGATCATGGTCCTTGGCTGCAAGATCAAGTCCGAAGTCTTTAACCTTCTGTAATTTAGCTTTATGTACTTTAACCTTAACTCCTCTCACACTTTTATATAAATTCCTGGTTTAGCCAACCTGGCCTATTTGATAGCCAACAAACATACTCAATGCATTTCCCATGCCATGTCCTTCACCTGGAAGACATCGTGCTCCTGATTCCTTAAGGTTCTTATTAAACTACCTCTTCCCTGGTTGCCCTTAGTAGATAGCAGTACTCTCACAGAATGTTAGGGTAGAAGGGACATCGTCTACTCCAGCTGCAAAATGGGCTTTAAAGAATCACCTCCATCTATAAAATTCAAAAGCTTGGGAAAATGGAGGCCACTAACATAATTTTCTCTTTCAACACTAATGTTTTTCAACACATTTTTCTTGATGGTTTCCTATGTGCCAGGAGCCATGCTAGCCACGTGGGATTAGAGTTTAATAAGAAAGACCTATTGTACTTAAATTATCGCCCAAATAATTCAACTTTGATGAGCACTAGTAGCAGTAGAGGGGAAGCACAGGGTGCCCCTGATGTCTGAAGTACGAGTGGTTGAGGGAAGGGGGGAGGCGTGAAGTTAATAGAGTGTGGGAAGACGGGAAGGAGTAAATTCAGTTTGGGAAGATGAGGAAGGCTTCCCTGAGGAGGAAATCTTTTAAGCAGGGCCAAAGAGTAGGAATTAACTCTGCAAAAGGTTAAGTGTTTTCTACATGTGGAAGGAAAGTCCAGAGGTAGACACTGTCATGGAACTAAAAGAAGGTGTGGGTGCTGGAATCCAAGGGGTGAGGAAGGTCACCAGAAGTTGGAAAGGCAGGGAGGGACCAGAGCATGCTGGCCCTGGGACGGTCATGCTGAAGACTTCTGCGCTTTATCCTAAGAACAGGCCTTGGATAGCATGTTCCAAGGTACTCCAAGTCTGGACCACAGCTTACCCTGGGAGGAATGGCAGAAGCAACTATGAAATTAGAAAGAATTTCAGTTTTATTTCAATTGAAATATTTTCTGTATCCCTGTCACTCTTCCCTATGTGTTTGATCTCATCCAAAGTCAATTTGAAAAAACCATATGAATTTATAAAACCCACCATTTTAGCTAGCCTGCTTGGCTTGGACAGGAGCTTGTGTATGTACATATATCCTGTGGTTTTCAAAAGTTGCTTTATGCCACTTCACTTTTATGAAAGATCTACATTAGCACCTGTCTTTGATACCCAAAAGAAATCAGAAGACAATTTCCGTTTTATGAAAAAGGGCAAAAAGTGAAAATAGTGTTCAGCGTTTGGTTTGCTGTGAGCAGTTGAGAGGTAGCACGTACCCCATCAGGGAGAGAGGCACCTCCAATCTCCTTCCCCAGGAACCACACTCAGCATCTCAGCATCAAGCCGCCATACCTTTGGACTGATCTGTGAACATCTGCGCTTTACCTAGATCTTTTTTGGCACATCTGTAAGCAAGATGCGTCCTACGGTAATTGCTTCTTTGCTTTATGCCATTTTGGCTTAGGAAAGGTTTCTTAGGAACGCTCCACTGTCAGATAGCAGGGAGAACCTGTACATGGATGTCTGTGAAACTACAGACACTTAAGGGAGTAGGGGCCTGTTTTACACCTTTTATAAACAAAACATTCCATATAAGAACAATCCAGTGAAAAGCTCCACTTCACTGTTGGCCATGCTTTGGTGCTACAGTTAAAGTTAGATATTCATTCTCTTGCCCTTTCCTATAAAATCTTTAAAAGGAAAAAATATTTTAAGAGAATACCAACAAAAGTTTTCCGAGGACTGTTTTAGTCACAATCGCTTTTTTTAGTATCATCTTGTCTGCGTTTGGTAATGACTTTCAAATCGCAATCACAAATTTACTTCCTCTAAAACTACATTTGTATCAAGGACAAAATTTTAAACAGACGGTGACAAAGTTAAAGAACAGCTGGAATTTTGGAGCAATTTTTGTGTTCAAGGTCTCAACACCCTAAAATATATGATCTTATTTAATCCTAACGACTCTGGAAGATGCATGCTATACTCTAATTCACAGATAAGGAAGATGGAGCTCAGAGAAGCAAGCATTTCCCAAAAATATATACACCTTAGACCTGCACTGTCCAATATGGTAGCCTGGAGCCACATGTGGCTGTTGAGCAATTAAAATACAGCTAGTCTGAACAGAGATGTGCAGTAATTGTAAACTGAACACAAGATTTTGAAAATTTAATATGAAAAAGAAAACTACTAAAATACCTCAATTTTTGAATACTTATTACACGTTGAAATGACGATATTTTAGAGTGGGTTAAATAAAATACATTATCAAAATTAATTTTACGTGCTTCACATTTTTAAAAAAAATAAGCCACCAGACATTTCAAAAATCACACATGTTGGCCCACAACTATATTTGAATTGAATAGTGCTGCCCTAGACCAAAGGCTGGATTCTTGAATTTGCCAGTAAACATCCAGTTCAAAGGCAGCCTGCTATAGAAGAAAAGTACATGGATTCATGCAGATCTTGGTTTAACTCTCCTCTCCACCAATGACTAGTTTTGGGCAAAATATAAACCCTCTCTGCATTTCACTGATATCATCTGCATTATGGTGATATTAAAAATCCGCGAACAACTGCTGCATATAACATGTAAGGCAGTAACTGGTAGAGGGGAGGGAATAACCATGAATACCTCATATGGCAACTGATCAATTTAAAAACTGATTCCCCCAAAGAGTAGAAAATTCACTTATTTGAAAATCATGTTCTATTCTCTTTAAGTGGGAAAAGTTAAAGAACCAACACATTGAATGCCTGCTCTAGCATAATATACATATTATTGTAATATACTTAGTATACACACATCCCTTCTCTCTTTCAACGTTGTTTATAATATGCTATAGGCTGGGAGGCCAGATGGTGAGGTTAGGGTGAAGTAAAATTTATCAGGACACAGAAGGGCCCAAGTGGTTCTTATGGACACAATGGATGAATTCCAGTGAAAAGAGTTTATGAACTACACTTTAGCTTTTCAACTTTTTACATCAGGAACTGAGACTAGTGAGTAAAATGACATCTGGGCAAGTAGAATTCTACTCTTTTTTTTTTTTTCTTCCTGGGACATGTGCAAACAAATAAATTGTTTCAATACACTACGTTTAGACTAACTCATTATTAGTAATCTCTACTAAATCATAAGAAACTACAAAATCTTACGGACTGTCCTATCCAATGACATTTCGCCATATTCTGTGCCCCAGGCGTGTGTTAAGAAGTTTGCCCTGGGCATGTGACTTTATCAATGCATGTATTATCTATATATTTAAATATAAAGGGTGGAGCAGTTGGGGAACTTACTTTATTATTTGATGTATGTTTATGGCCTAAGAGGGACATGTGACAATGTATTAGAATGCCCTGTTTTGCAGGGTTCTTTTTTTTAAAGTCGTATGGAGGGGGAGTTAAAGATATGAGTCACTTAAATGTAGCCTCTTAAATATCATATACTTAATAAATTTAACACCAAAATTGTTCCTATGTTAACTATAGCAATTACCTCTTAAGAAAATGAGACTGAAAAAGTATAACGCCACCAGATGCACACATCTTAGAACATCATTAAAGGTGATCAAAATATCCACTTTATTCTAGTTTAAAATTTAATGAAAGAAGTAACATACCAAATTTTAGTTTAGCTGTTAAAGTGTATATTCAGTGAGTTAAGAGGGGTGGGATGGCTTCAGGAGAGGGCCTCCCCTTTGATCTTATACGTGGCATTAAAAATCTGTTTCTTGTAATGAATTTTTGAGCAACCCCTGAGTACACATGACTTGGTATTTGCTCTTTCAAAATGAGTAGACTCAAACTGACTAAAAATGAGATTACGTCTACAGTACACTTACAACTAGTTTTCAGCAAACGTCTGCAAATTTACGGCTATAGTTAGAATTGGGTAAGAAAAATAAAATTACACTAAATCAAAATTATTAGCAATTATTAACTAATAAGAATCAGACAAAACAGTAACATGTACTTAAGCAGTAATTAGAAAAATTTGCTAAAACTCTGAACTCAGATATTACATTTCTGATGCTTGAAATTATAGGAAAAAATATACTCAGTCAATTTAAGGGAAAACAAATATAATAAGCCATTTAGGCTACCATCCATATTTCTAAAATGCACACTTTAGCAAAAAAGAGTTCATATCAGGAAAGATCTTATTTGCATTTACTTTAAATTAGCTAATATCTGAATCACACCTTTGAAGAAACTTGTTTTATTTCTAGGAATACCTTTTTCCCTCCCTTTTCTTGCTTTCTTTTTTGCTTTTGAGAGGAATGAGGCAGCTAGACTTAAAGTTAAGTAGCATTCTTTAATGTGAATGGGATACTTGTGATCCTATATACTAATACTCTCTTAACCCCACTGAGTCATG
The DNA here is from genome assembly GCF_030028045.1 of Hippopotamus amphibius kiboko. Classification (NCBI taxonomy): domain Eukaryota; kingdom Metazoa; phylum Chordata; class Mammalia; order Artiodactyla; family Hippopotamidae; genus Hippopotamus; species Hippopotamus amphibius. Next base: position 12,950,849 of record NC_080199.1, read on the forward strand.
TCTTCAAATCATTTGATAATCTGTCTTTAAAGTTTCATCTTAATTGGAGAGTTCATTTTTTGTGAAACGCCTTGGCACCATCCAATCTATGAAATGAGAAAGGTCTCTTTCCTTTGGACTTGACATCTTTAACTATATACCTGTGAGCAATTTTTGCTGTCAAATACTGCAAAGATAGGGTTTTTCTGTGGTTGTTCAATCTGAAAATGTCTCCACTATACTTACACAGCTGCCCTTTTCCCAGCAGAAACCAACCCGCCCCTCTCCCCCTTGCAAGTTTTAAACTTTGTTTCCTTTGGGGTTCTGCACAAGCGCTACTAGTAACATCCAGGAGACAAAGAGCTGTGCTGTGGGTTCACAGAATGCCAAATTTGAGTTGTGAAACAAAGCACTCAAACTGGAGATTCAAGATGATGAGGAGGATGATGCCGGTAAAAAAGAAAGAAAAAAAAAATTACCATAAAGCGTCAGATCCCAGAGCCATCTCCCTAGACAGCTCCTCCCGCCCACGGCCACCCCAGAGCACGCGGGAGGGAGTTCTGGCCCCGGGACAGTGGCTGCCGGCCGCATCGCGAAGCCCCCTGCCCGCGCCCCCGGCCCTCTCACCGCTTCACTCGGATGATCTGGTCCCGCATGGGCTTGATGTCCTGGAAGCTCTGCTGGTTGACGAGACTGTAGACGAGGATGAAGCCCTGGCCGTTCTTGATGTACAGGTCCCGCATGGACGCGAACTGCTCGGTGCCCGCCGTGTCCAGGATCTCCAGCACCGACGGCGACGAGTCCACCTCGATCTCCTTGCGGTAGAAGTCCTCGATGGTGGGGTCGTATTTCTCGATGAAGGTGCCGGTCACGAACTGCACGGTCAGGGCGGATTTGCCGACCCCGCCCGAGCCCAGCACCACCACTTTGTACTCGCGCATCGTCCCTCCGCGGCCGCCGCCGCCGCCGCCGCCCGCGACATAGACCTACGCCCGCCGCGCCGCGCGCCCGGACCCTGCGCCGGCTGCCGGCCCCGCCGCCTCCCGCGGCCGCCCCCACCTCGCGGCCGCCGCGGCCCCCCGGGCGCCAGCGGAGGGAGCAGCAGCCCTGGGCATGGGCCGAGCCGGGCGGCAACGCGGCCCCGCAAGCGCCGGCAGACACCGAGGGCGAGCAGGGAACGGGAGCCAAGGAACCGCCGGAGCCGCCGGAGCCGCCCGAACCGCGGGCCCGCAGTGCCGCCCAGCCCCGCCCCGCTTCGCCCCGCCCCTCGCGCCTCCACGCCCAGCTCCCCGCCCGCCCGCTCTTCCCGGCGCCAGAGCGCGCGCCCGAGCCTGAGCCGCAGCGCTGCCGGGGGCGGGGCCCGGCGGCCCGGGGGCGGGGCCCGGCGGCGCAGCCCCACCCCTGCCCCTCCCGTCGCCTAGGCGACCGGCCGCGCGCGCTCCCGGGAAGTTCTGCGCCGCGCGGAAGCCTCGGCCCGCGCGTAGATAGACAACCGCCCAGGTTGCCCAACACCACCCCCACCCGGTCTGCCCTGTCGAACCCCGGGCCTGCGTCCTGAGCATGCGCAATGCTTCCTCCGGGGACGGGAGCCGTTACTACTCTAGAACGCCACGTTCAGAATTTGCCGGAGACGAGCTGTTGGAGCGGCTGGGGAGACCTCCGGGCTTTAACCTTGAGGCGGGGAGAAGACACCGGCCAGGTCCAAAAGGAGGCCTGGGCGTGAGGGCCTCGCTGGACACCAGTCTGTCAGCATTCCTGAGGGCTTTGGTTTTATCTTGTATAAACAGGAGAAGCAGCTTTGTTCAAGGGAGGAGCATAAACACAACGACACGCAGCTTTGTTTTAAGCGTCAGGACACCGAGGGCGAGATCGCCGGCCCCCACCTAACACACCGCCCGAGGCGGCGAAGGCCAAAGACCGCGGAGGCCGGAGGACGTCGCCGGGGCCCCGCCCACCTTCCCAGCCCCGCCCTCCTTCGCTGCCCGATAGATGTCGAGCTCTTCCCACGCCCTGTCGGCTACGGGCGCTCGGAAAACCCGGAGAGCGGGGGAACCCCCCCGCCGCAGTCAGAAGGCCCAGGGACCCCTCACAGCAACAGCCAGCCTGGGCCCCTCGTAGGAAGCCGGGATTCACCCCAACCAACCAGCCCGCGTTTGTGGACCCCGTGGTATCATCCTCGGCCAATAGAGAGCAGCTTTGTACCACGTGACGCACACCCATCAGCCAATGGGGAAGAGCTCTGGTCGCAGGCTCCGCCGTCCCGTTTCCCACTGTTGGCCGGGCTGGGCGTTTGCCTCCGCACACGCTCTCGCCAGCGAATCGTGGGCGAGCTCAGGAATGACGGAGACGTGCGCTGAGCCAACCAGAATTCGCGATTCCGTTGCCGCCAAGGGCCGGTAGTAGGGAGACGGGGGCAGGCCTGGTGGGGTGTGGGAGGGGTCCATGATTGAGGGGTCGGTAGCAGCACCCTGTTCTGGCAAAGGAACAAGATGTGTTGCAAGCGAGAGTGATGGATTTCGCTTTCAACGTCGTCTCCGTGGCATTCTGCCTAAATGATGGACACGGAAATAGTGCTGAGGGATGTGGGCTGAATCTACAAAACAGGGACTCTTGTCTTTAGGGTGAGAAAATTTCCAGTGGTTAAGGAGGTACAGCAGGAGTTGCCTGGTCCTCCATGCATGCCTCCTAAAACGTTTTTAACAACTCAGTTTCGAAACGTACTGTGCTCTCTGTGGCATTAGATCTTAATTACACACTCTCTTCCACCTATAACGTCAAATTTAGGAGAAGTTATGTCCTTAAATATTACTGGATTATATTTTGCAATAACTGGTTATTGGATTTACCCTCCTTAAACCATGTCCTTCTCCAGCTAGTCTACACCCATCCATTAGTATATCACATTTCTTGGGGTAATACATTTCTATAGTTCTAAGGTTTGATTATGGCATACCTCCTCACCCTTCCTCTTTCCCACAAGGTCATCATGTAGAGAGGATTGTGGTCTGAGTTCGGCAATAAAACAGATGTTCTTTTATCATCTTTTTTTGTGAATTATCAAACTACTACAAAGATGTACTCAGATTTAACAGTGTCCTACAGCCCGTTATCTTAAAATGGGTAACTTACCTTTGCATTATCTTGCCATAGTATAACAGCAAGTTTTTACTTAAAATCATTGCGGGCAAGTGTCCTGTCAAAATAATGTAGTAAAATATAACTCAGTCATTATTTGTTGGTTACTTATCAAAATATGAGTTATATTAGAGCCACCAGAATCAACAGTGAAGGCAGATGGCAAAAGAACTAGGAATAGAGGAAAGTTTTAAGAGAATTGAAACCAAAGAGGGTCTGATACTTCATCTTAATCTAGGCATGTGAATAAGTGACTTAAGAGCTCACATGGATTTGAAGTGAAGCTTCATATCTGAACTTTTTTGGCAGGCATGTTTCAAGAAGACTTTTTTAGGTGAATACAGTGTTCAGTTAGCTTTTTAGAAGTCTCATATATTGTGTAAAACATATGCTTTTTGTGGTTTCTTTAGTAACAGCTACACTTCTTTCACAGAAAAGACGTACTGTCTCTTTTAAGGTCCAACTTGTGTATTGTGGTAATAAGAAGTCCCTAGGCTTGTTGGGGGTTAAATAGAGCCAAGAAGCATCAGACTTTCTCTCTTTGTATAGATCATTACAACCTGTATAGTAGCTTGTATTACAGTGGAACTGAAAAACCATTCACTTTGCAAGGAGTAAAGGTCCAGCGACCTTTTTTTTTTTAAAGAAATTTGCATTGGAATCTTGGGTCCGAAATGTACCCTTAAACAACTGTTTTCATTTCCTAGGTCCCCAGAAGTTGAGACACTCTGGATTGGAGTGCATCTGATAGAAACTGTCACAAAAAAATAATGAGTGGGTTCCCAGTTACTCCACTTACAATTATAGAGAGAGGAGAGGTTTTGGGGGACATTTCTCAGGTTATTTTCCCTGACCTTTCATCACTGCTGACTTTCTTGATAAGGAGAAGTGTAGATACTGCAGCTCTTAGAGTAGTTGTACCTCATTTATATTTCTCATAATGACAGGCCTTAATTTCCATTTCTCAATGTTGCTGTAAAGGTAGAGTTTTAATCACTAAGAGACAAAAGAAACATGTTAAGTAGGAGCATATTTTCCTACCTACTCTGTCTTGGTAGTGACCTGATTTGAGGCTCTATGTAAAATGCTGGTTGAAGGATTAGCTGCTATAGGAAAGGATTTGGGGATGTGTACAGAATTCTGAAGATTTGGGTGAGAATTGGGCGTGTATCTCCTGATCCCTTGATCGTGTTCATTGCTATGCTAGCATGAACTCTCTGTTCTGTGAGTGATTTTAGAAATAAAATGTCTCCATTCATTTGTGGGAAAGACAAAATAAAAATGAGATAAAATGAAATTGAATTTTCTCCTAGAGCTGTAAATCTGTATGATAGTAAAAACTTAACAGTGTACACTGACACTTCAGGGTCTCTTTAGCTTCAGAAGTGCATTGCTGGGAGAAAAAAAGGAAGAGAGAAAAACTTCATTTTTCCTCTCCCCTCTGAATCTGAGAGTTATCTCACCTATGCCCATATGTCCTCAACTGTCACACTTGTGTTACCATGGAAACCTGGCTCCTTTCTTTGCTTCTGTGAAAGATGTTGGAAAAGGTGGGATGAAGTGAGAAATACACTGTGTTCTGGGACTTTCTGACGATAGCAAGAAGCAAGTATGCAAGGAATTTAATGTAAACAAGTTAGTAGAGGGCATTTGTAATATGACCAGTGCTTCTTGGCTATAAGACCCTGATTCCTTTTGCTTCCTATAAAAGCCTGCATATCTCTGATTAACCATAAAGGGGAAGGACAAGTCAAATACATTTAGCACCTATGAGATGCTGCTGGCAATTATGAAGAGAGCAGAAGACATTTTCTTGGCCTCTCAGACTCCTAATACAGTTGAGAAACAGAAGTGCATATGAAGGGTGGAAAGGAAGGGGCAAAATAAATGTGTGTCTCTTTTGAAAATGTGATATGTCTCAGTGCTTTAGAAAAGAAAAAGAATTAGAATGCAGAAACTGAGTATGTAAACAAATCAATGAAAGAAACCTTTTCATTGAGAAAAGAAATTTTTCGGTAGGCAATTTTAAGCAGAAAAAAAAAATCCATGAAGGAAAGGCTTAATTATTAAAATATAGGGGGAAAAAAAGAAAAAAGGAAAGAAAGGAAAACCCTGAAGAATCTTAAGGGCTTGAAGGTCCTAAGGAAAATAGCTCCAGTGTCACTTATTGAACTTAGAAGACCAGGCACAATGTTGCCTGCATACCCTGCAGCTTCCCTTTACTTTTGTGGAAAAAAAAAAAGGGCGGGGGGGTGGGGTGTGGTTGAAGAATTGGGATAGATCATTGATGGTAGCAATCATTGATGGTTGCGCTTTCCCCTCTGTATGTAGTTAGTTCAGAAGTAAGCACATGACTCAGTTCTTGCCATTGATCTGGGAAGAAGGCTGCTGCGCTGGGGGATTTTTGGGAATCTGACAAGAGTGAGTTGATATCCCCATTTTTGACCTGCTTTGCACATTGAAATATGAGTATGTGGCCACCGTCTTTGGGCTGTGATGCCTTGTGGCTGAGGTTGAAGGCCAACAAGCCTTGGATGGTTAAGGAGAAGGATGGGAAGAACCTAGTCCTGGATGACAACATTGGAATGTCAAACCTGTATTGGAAATGCCCAGCTTTGGACCATGGCTAAGTAAACAGCTAATGTCCTTGGTTTATGTTTGTTAGTTTAAGTCCACTAGGTTTTCTGCATCTTGCAGTCAAATCCATCTCAACTGTTAAACAGAGAGTGTTAGGGATTTGAGAGAAAAATGGTGTTTAAAAACATGAGCAAGCATTTATGAGCGCTTTCATTCTACCATGCCGTGGGTGGTATTTCAAAGATATTATAATATTTATTGAGCACTTTCTATGTATATTATTCTAGGCCCTGAGGATACAATAGACAATTAGCCAAAAGAGCTTGCATTCTAGGAGGAGGTATAGACCTTATAAACAAAAGAGGCAGGCATTAAGCAACTGGTTACACATTTACATTATGTAATAACAGCTACAATTAATGCTAATAAGGAGGAAAAAATCTGGAATTACAAGGGTGTATAGAATAGACTGTAAAAGATGAAAGGAGCTGAAAGAGCCAAAGAAGAAAGCAGGAATGAGGTAGAGTGAAACAAGGGAAAACTGAATCACTTGATTTCCTTAATTCCCTATAGTAACGCCATTCTAGGGACAACTACCAGGGAAAAAAAATCAGAAGCCAGAAGTCTCAAAGCAAGATTATAACAGGTATGAGAATAATATAGGAAAAAATAATACAGAAGAAATAGTAGAAGAGCACAAAAGTGCATTTGAAATTAAGGCAGTATTCAAAATAATGAATGATTTATAATGTGGGTGTCATGAAAAAATTGTCATAAGGGGTAATTATGGACTTGAGGACATCATGAAGGAGGTTTTCACACTTTTCACAAATAGAAGCAGGAAGAAAAATAAGTAGCAAAAAATGAAGATAGGCAGGAAAACAATTTTTACTTATAGTTATTTTTTCATGGTAGCTGTTCTTGACATGCATTATGTAAAAATGAAAGGCATTTTATTGAAAAGAAAAATTTCAACAGACCAGTAATATATAAAGATAGTCTTTTTGGTAAATAATGTAATTTAAAATGCTTTCTGTAGAATGCCTTTTTGTACCTTGCCATAGAAAAAAATCTTTTCAATAAAGAAGCTACAAGGAATAATAAATTATACCTTAGTGATGCATTTTGGAAATAAACGCATAGATGTACCAAATGTAATAGTATAGCAACAGCAATAAATACCTGTGGTAAAAATCAGATGTTTGTCAGACATTATGTGGTTTTTTTGTCAAGTATAGTTGTAGTAATTTTTCTAATGCTATTTTCTATACAAATATAATTTTTTTTAATTAAGCTGCCTTGGGCATATGAATATCTTGATATTATTCATAATATTGTAACTAATTTTTATTGTGTGTTGCCATTTCCAAGTCACTGTCCCACATGTCCAAGAAGATTTTTGTTTTTAATAAAAAAATTTAGGGACTTCCCCAGTGGCGCAGTGGATAAGACTCTGCGCTCCCAATGTGGGGGGCCTGGGTTCAATCCCTGGTCAGGGAACTAGATTCCACATGCGTGCTGCAGCTAAGAGTTTGCATGCCACAACAAAGGAGCCCACCTGCCACAACTGGGGAGTTCACATTCTGCAACTAAGGAGCCCTGGAGCCACAACTAAGGAGCCTGCCTGCCACAACTAAGACCCTGTGCAACCAAATTAATAAATAATTTTTTTAATTTAAAAGTAATTAGGAGCAACTGTACTAATATGTGATATGAAGATGCTGAACTAGCATTACTGCTCCTTCCTCCTAAATCACTGGAGTAATATGGAGGGTGAAACACCCTTCAATGAAGAAGACTATGGGAAAACCCAGTAATAAGGATTTTTTTGTCCTTTTTAAATTGTCTGGGACTACAAGAGGGTAGTGGGGGTGTAGGCCTGGGGCAATAAGCAGCCAGCCACGCTCTGGGAGAATGAAATAGGAAAAGAACTGTTACAAATCTGCTCATGCTTCTCCCACACCATTGCCCTGGGAAAATCAGTGCCTGCCCCCTGCATGCATGTGGCTCTGAGCTCTGGTCCACGTAGGCTCGAGAAGAAAATCAGGGCTACACAGAAGTCCTGTGCTTGTGAGAAACCAAGAAACTCCTTAGGTCCTAACCAACTGAGGGCAGTTGCCTACTAACATGTCCTTCTCTAACTTCCCTGGGCTGGTGAATTACAACCTAATTACTGTCCTCCCAAAGTTGCTTCTCTCCGGGGAAGCAGAAGGTGAATCCTTGACCTGACAAGTGATTGGCTATGATTTTCTTGGGTTTGGGGTTCTTCACTGTAGAGCTCATTTACTCTTACACCCTGAGCAACTTGACATGACTCAGACTGGGGTCTAGTGAAGTGATGAACCATCCTTGTTTACCTGGGACTGTCCGGTTGTAGTCCAGCATCCTGGAAAACCCCTCAGTGCCAGTGGGTCGTCCTAGGCCTATCCTCATACACATTTCCAGAGGTAAATGAATGCATGTGCAAATAAGGTATTTTGAGAAGTACAGTTATTTTAAAAGACAAAGAAAGTAGTAGATTATAGTTTCCATCAGAAGCATAAACATTAGAATGGACTAAAATTTGTTAAGTAGCCTAATAAACATACTAAATAAAAGATAAGGGATAATGTTAGCTGTATGAAAACAAAGAAACAAACGAAAAGGAACCGAATGGACATATTACAAATGAGACATGTAGTAATGTAGCTAAAGAACAGGATCAATAGGATAAGTTAGCAGAAGAGATACAGTTAAGGAGCATGTGAGTGCATTGGAAGACCAGATTGATGTCACCTTCCAAAAGGAAGAAGGGAAGTGGAAAGAAATAGAAAAGGGAAAAGCCAAGAGATAATGGAGAGCAGACATAGAAGTGGCAGCATACAGATAATCCCCAAAAGAAGGAGAAGGAAAAATAAATGGATGGCTTCTTAGAGAAAGTAAAGTGTTAAATTTCCAGTAAATGAATGGATGGATGAATGAACAAATAAAAGACTTCAGATGGGAGGGCCCATGGAGTACCAAAGGAGAATGATATAGAAAACCCATACCTACATGGGTTATATGGAAATTTGGGATATCCAAGACAGTGAGAAAATTCTAAAAGTTTACAGTATGAAAAATTAATATCAATTAACTTCAAATGTTTCAATAACAGCATAAGAAGCAAGAAGAACAATAGAATAAGATTTTCAAAATATTGAAGGGAAAGGACTTAGAAACAGAGGATTGTTTTTGAACATTTTTTTAAAGTAATTTTTGACAGTGTTGGGTCTTCATTGCTGCGCGTGGGCTTTCTCTAGTTACGGTGAGCGTGGGCTACTCTAGAAACTAAAGTTTTATATTCAGCCAGAGTGCCATTCAGGTATGAGAATAGGTTATGAATAATCTCAGGTGTAGAAGACCTCAGAACAGTTGCAGCACCGAGATCCACAAAGAAAACAGTGCATGAGTACTTGAGGAAAAAGTGGAAAAAATCTAGATGATATTGCACAAGATGTTGCAGAAAAGATGATCAAATATTTTAGTAAAAATCGATTGTCTTTAAAAATATCTAAGATGAAAGAAATATCTAAGAGAATACATCCATAAATTTTTTGAATTAAAAGCTAGATAGTATATCAACATGATGGGGGTACACCAAGAAGTTTGCAGAAGTGCCAAAGGTGTTCTTGTGTTATTAAGGGGGGTGTTTTATATATATATATGAATGCAATTATACATACATAATATGTAATATGCATGTGTGTATTCACAAGACGAAAAAAGGAAGAATATTATTAAAAATAATAGAATTTTAAAATATTGAAAAAAATAAGATATTCAAAGTAGATCCTAAGGTATCAATAATTATTAAAAAACTAAACTCACCAATTAAAAGGAAAGAAAAAAGTCCATTTATATGCAGTTTACAAAAGGTGCACCTAAAGGATAAGGACATATAAAAATTGAAGGAAAAGTATGTTAGAAGTCCTATCAGGTAAATTATTAAAGCAGGCAAAGGAAAGCCAGTATAGTGATATTAGTATCAGATTTAAACTCATTTTAAGTCAAAAGTATTCTTAGGCATCGGAAGATATAATAACAGATTCACTACGCCAAGAATTTTTACCATCATTTTACTAATAAAATAGCATCAAATTATATAAAGCAATAACTAATATAATCATAGGGAAAAATGGAAAAATCCACTCTTATGTTCCCTATAACCTAGCAATTCTAACCTGAGTTATATATCCAAATTAACTCTTGCATGCATTTAACCATAGCCATGTACAAGAATTTTTAGCAGCTTTGTTCATAATAAAAAAAACAAAAAAACAAAATAAAATCCTGGAAACAACCCGGATGCCAATGAATTGGAGAGTGAGTTGATAAATCGTCGTATGTTCACAGTAGAGAATTTTACATGATGGTCAAAACAAATGAATGATAGTAATGTGCAACGATATAGATGACATTGTACTATTTACTAAAAATAAAGTAAGCCCCAAAGGTTGCACATAGTATGATGCCCTTTAATTTTTTCATTTTAATCTTAATTTTTTTATTATCTTTAAAAAATTTATTTATCAGCTGTGTTGGGTGTTCGTTGCTGCGCGTGGGCTTTCTCTAGCTGTGGCGAGTGGTGGCTACTCTTTGTTATGGTGCGTGGGCTTCTCATTGCCGTGGCTTCTATTGTCATGGAGCACCAGCTGTAGGCGCACGGGCTTCAGTAGTTGCGGCACATGGGCTCAATAGTTGTGGCTCACAGGCTCTAGAGAGCAGGCTCAGTAGTTGTAGCGCACGGGCTTAGTTGCTCTGTGGCATGTGGGATCTTCCTGGAACGGGGCTTAAACCTGTGTCCCCTGCATTGGCGGGTGGATTCTTAACCACTGAGCCACCAGGGAAGTCCCAGCATGATGCCCTTTTAACAACATTAAACAACTAAAGTTTTTAAAAGTATGCTTTTTAGAAACACAAAATGGAAAAAAGAAAATGGGAAATGATGAACACATACAAAATGATGAATGTATTGAGTGGAGAGAGGCAGGGGGGTTAAGATAATGGGGAAAATGTGGTAGCTTTTAGAACATTTAGAGCTTTTATTTTTGGGGGGAGGTAAGTTCCCAGGTACTTAATTCATTATTTAAAATGACTAAATAAATAATAAAAGTGGGTCATGCATGAGTCAGCCATAAGAATGTGTCATGAATCGAAGATTATGAATCCATTCTGCATGCCAGACTTACAGACAAGCTGTATATAGTGACTCAGGTTCTAGAGATTCTAATACTTGGAGCATTGGGAGGAGAACCATGAAAGACTTGGAGGAATATCCTTGCCTTTAAAGAACTTACATGCAAATTGTGGAAATCAAACATGTAGTCCTGAAAATGACTTATAGCATGAAATATAAAGGAGGATCGTGCCCTGCACTCACCCACACCATGGTTAAGGAGAAAGAGAGGTTCGTGAGGTACACTTTTTTCTCTCTCGCTGTGGTTATTAAACCCGTCACTTGCCAAACTTGGCGTTCTCAAAGCACCTGTTCCAATGTGAATGAAGGTGGAGGGAGTGGGTAAAGGAAGAGGGGCGGGGAGGAGGAGGTGATATATAATTTATCCAAATATCTCTATTAATCTTTCTAAAAACAAAGTATTATATGTCCCGTTCTCTCCTGTGAATTCCTTTCTTATCTTCTCGGAGTTTCTGACTCTGACTCTTGACCTATCTCATGCCATCTTGCCTTCTAGCACATACACATTCATTTCATTTCATACTCTTATACTTTGGAATGCAACTTAGAGGAATGCAAAAGCAAACCAAAAAAACAAAAACCAAAAAACGAAAAGCCTGGCCTCTGACGTCATACAGACCTTGTTTCACATACTAAGCTCTTCTACTTGCAGGGTGAGTTGCTACTCAACATATGTGAGACTCAGCTTATCTGTAAACTATAAGAATTGTGTTTATTAGTTTGTGTGGCATGTGAGGCAGTAATCCCTAGGCATAGCAAAAGTGAAGTTTTTGTCAAATCTCTACATGCCTAAATGAGGAACCATATGATTTCCATTCTAAAGTGTCATAATTAGTGGTTTCTAAGGAATAGTGTCAGGAGGCTTTCCATAACATCACATGTAAAGAGGAAAAATAAACAAGGCCCCCAAAACGAGCTTTACAACTGACATCTTCAGCCCCACACTCAAGTGCCAGGGTGAAGCCATTCCATAAGGCTGTATTCATTCAACAGATCTCTATCAAGTGCAAACTATAAGATAGGCACTGTTTTAAATGCTGGAGACACAGCAGTGAATAAATTTGATTCAGTGTCTTTCTCCCATGGAGTGCAACAGTCTGATGGGGGAAGACAGTAAAGAAGTAGATAGGCAGAATAACCAGGTAAACAAACAAACAGTCAAAACCAATATAACTAAGTAAAATTAATATCTACAGTGTATTTTACTTAACCTAACCTATTAAAGTATTATAATTTAAATATATAATAAAAATAAAAATTATTAGTAAGGTATTTTACTTTTTCTTTATACAAAGCCTTTGAAATCTGGTGTGTATTTTATACTTACAGCATTCGGGCTAGACACAGTTCACATGATCAATAGCTGTAGGTGGCCAGTGGACAGAACAGTTCCAGGTGGTAGGCGATGGTGGATGGTTCCGGGGAGTCACGGAGAGATTTAAGACGTTGTTTTGGGGTGATACTGACAAGCCTAAATGATGGTGCAGATGATGGGGTGAAAGTAAGAAAAGAAGAATCAAAGAAAACTTGCAGATTCTTGGCCTGAACGTACTGGTCTGTGTGTGCTCTCTGTGGCTGTGTTAGATTTTCAGAACGACTGTGCTTTGGATTCTTCAGATTTTTACTTGACTGCTTCCTTCTCATTTCCCAGGTTTCTTTTCATATGTCACTTCTTTTTTCTTTTTTTTTTTAAGCTCTTTATTGGAATATAATTGCTATACACTGTTGTGCCAGTTTCTGCTGTACAGAAAGTGAATCAGCTGTATTTATACATATATCCCCATATCCCCTCCTTCCCGCCACTCCCTCCCACCCTCCCTATCCCACCCCTCTAAGTCATCACCCATCATCAAGTTGATCTCCCTGTGCTCTGCAGCAGCTTCCCACTAGCTATCTGTTTTACATTTGGTAGTGTATGTGTCAATGCTACTCTCTCATTTCATCCCAGCTTCCCCTTCACCCCTCCCCACCCCGCATACGTCACTTCTTTATTTTTGTTTATTTATTTCTGAATCAGATTATTATTTTTTAAATTTCTATTGGAGTATAGTTGCTTTTTTACTGGAGTATAGTTTTATTGGAGTACTGTGTTAGTTTGTGCTGTACAGGAGTCAGCTCTATGGATACATGTATCCCCTCTTGTTCAGATTTCCTTTCCATTTAGGTCACCACAGAGCATTGAGTAGAGTTCCCTGTGCTACACAGTAGGTTCTCATTAGTTATCTATTTTATACATAGTATCAGTAGTGTATATGTGTCAATCCCAATCTCCCAGTTCATCCCAGCCACCCACCCCTTTCCCCCTTGGTATCCATAAATTTGTTCTCTAGGTCTGTGTCTCTATTTCTGCTTTGTAAATAAGATCATCTATATCAGTTTTTTCAGATTCCACATATATGTGTTAATATATGATGTTTGTCTTTCTCTTTCTGACTTACCTCACTCTGTATGACAGTCATATGTCACTTCTTTAGAAAGACCTTCCTTAGCCACACAGTCTAGTTATTTCCACCCCTACAACACGCTTTTAGATTGCTGTTTTTATTTTTTATACACCCATCATCACTACCTGAAATTGTTATTTTGATTATTTGTTTATTGTCTTTTTACTCCACTAGACTGTAAGCTCTTGTTCGCTCTTGTTCATTGTAATCCTTGGTACCTAGATCAGTGCGTAGTACATGTCTCTTGAATGACTAAAAGGAATTTAGGCAAACAAATTATAACTTTTACCACAAACTTATAAAGATCAAAATAGGATTTAAAAAATTCCAAAAGTCGAAAGAGAGCAAAGAAGATATCTGAGTTACAGAAGAAGCAAATTCTTATGACCTGCATTATGCTATTTGGTATCTAAGGTTAGCATTCAAGACCACCTACTGTGTGCAAGTGCTAAGCTGAGAATTAAAGGTGACTTCTTCCTCATCATATGTGTATATAAACTAGCCATAATGTTAAAGTTAGGCTTTGCTTTGAAAAAGTGACCTACAAAAGTGTAGGTATAGGATCACTTAGGATACATTTCCATGTATGGTCTGTTCTCTGACTTTTTTTTTTTTTTCTGGTTTATGTTTAGTTTGTGAATTTCACAATTCTTTTTACACTTGTGACAAATGTGTAGTTAACCTGATGACTTTTGAGCTAGAACATAGTTTTCCAAAATAACTTTTTCCATTTGAAGTAAGAGCAGCTGCTAGTTTCTTGCTGGGGGTTACAATAGTCTATCTTGTTACACAGTAGGTGACATATTCTTTTGTCAGAGATTAGTCAGTTCATATAGACATGGATACTGAAGATAGAATTTACCACTCACCGCTAGTGACCCCCAGTGTAACCCTGAGCAGACTTCTGTCTTAACATCAGTAGCACATCATTGCAGTGTCTTCTCTGCTGACTGAGACAGGGACAATGTTTTTTTTTTTTTATTTTTCAAAGACGCTTTTAAAATTTATTAGTTTTTGGCTGCTTTGGGTCTTTGCTGATGTGCGCGGCCTTTCTCTAGTTGCGGTGAGCGGGGGCTATTCTTTACTGTGGTGCTCAGGCTTTTCATTGCGGTGGCTTCTCTTGTTGCAAAGCACAGGCTCTAGGCATGTGGGCTTCCGTAGTTGTAGCACTCGGACTCAGTAGTTGTGGCTCTCGGGCTCTAGAGCACAGGCTCAGTACTTGTAGCGCACAGGCTTAGGTGCTCCGCAGCACGTGGGATCTTTCCCTACCAGGGCTCGAACTTGTGTTCCCTGCATTGGCAGGTGGATTCTTAACCGCTGCACCACCAGTGAAGTCCTAGGGACAGTGTTTTGTTCATTTGAATGTTAGCAGCATTCAGCACATTGCATAAAACATCTTGGGAACTCATAAAACATTTGCAAATACCCGTAAATGAACAATTGGACTCTAACTTTGCTTCTGAAAATCCTGTATTTAGCATACAGAGAAGATGAAACTGGGGAGAAGAATGGAGATTTTCTCAATATCAAGGAGAGGGAGATATAAATATTTCTCTAAAGCTGGCTTTGTTCTCCAAAGAAACTTCCAGCTCAAAAAGAGAAAGTCTACAACAGTCAAGGTAGGTGTCGATCTATGGGTTTGAATGTAGAAGTGCCAGGAAGGATTTGAACAATCACCTTTTACGTCAGCTGACTGCTGCCTGAAATTCTACACTTACGGCTTTGGTCTTTTGATGTAAAGGCTTTTCCCCCCCAATTATAAGTGGCAGATATGCAGTTAAATTGCACCATTGTCCTATAAACTTTGGGACATTCAGCTCTGCTTACCTGGCAGGAAAAGAAAACAAGGAGAATACAATAGAGGAAAATAAGTTAAGTCAGCACGTAAGTCATGGCATGAGTGTGTGCCCAGAGTGAGCATGAGCAGGCCACGGGAATCCATTGTATTTTGCATCCTACGCTATTTTTTTTTAATGAGAAGATTAATCTCTTCACATGGTGTGACATGAACAATGCCAGCCTTAACAATTACTAGATTCTTAAATTTGATTCAAATAATGTCTTTTTTTTTCAAATGGATGTGAGAATTCTCCAAACTTTGGAGCTGTACCTTTCATCTGATTCCATCAATTCCTCTTCTGTGTCTCACTCTATTGTGCTCAACAGTGGTTTGGGGCACCTTGGGAAAAACAGATCGGAGTCACAGTGGAAGGTCCATCCAGTTGTTCTCAGCAGCCAGACGGTTATCTCGGGTATCTCATCGAGGAGAGCCATTCATCCTACTTTCCAGGGTTATCGCCTCAAACTCAGCTTCCTGTTTTTGCAGAACAGTATATCCTCTTCTTCTTATTATCCTAATTAATGCTTCTCACACAGCTTCACAAAATATTAGCACTCAGTGAATAATTAACCACATTCAAATGGCTGCGCTAGTTGAAAAAGAAATCTCGCTACCTCTGTGCAGTGGCGCTGATGGCAAAATTGACTGCAGTCTGCTTCTGAGTGGGAGAAGCTCAGGAAGACAATTCAGGGGTAGTAAGCCTTTTCATTTTCCTTGGCATAATGGGTAGTTGAATGAAGTTAAACTATCCTATAATGCAAATTGCCTTGATTGCATTCTGCTGGGGACCGGTGTCTACCGTTTATAGGTTTTGTTGTTGTTGTTTTTAAATGAAGATTTCAGCTGTTTCTCATACAAACTAATGTTGTTTCCAATGAAAAGATTTATATTTGTAAATTATCTAAGAAATATAAATCTGTTGACATACTTAGTTTATACAAACAACAATTAGCTGCAGGAGTGAAATTGAACAAGCCAGTTCTGCACAGTGACAAAGTGAAAGGAGCTAAAATGGGCAATTCTGGTGTCGTCGGGTTATGATTATGGTGCTCAAAAGAAAGAAATCCACGTAAAGTAACTGAGAAAGGAGACCCATCAATAGCATATGTTACTAAGATTTTTATACTAAAATTGCAAAGTTTCAAAGGGCTCAATGCTATCTGGTTATTAGGACTGTAGACTGTTTTAAGCCTGGGGATCTCCTCTCTGGATCTGTGACTGATGGGGTAGGGGTGGGGCTGAAGCTCAGTAGGACATTTAGCCATGGCTTGGTGAATCACGTGTGTATGGGAGCTGGGCTTTATATAGTAGTACTCCTCGAACCCTGGCTCTCCAAAAGTAGATGTCAACTTAAAAAAGATGCACAATGTGAGAGTTGTGAGTTAAGTTTTATTTGGGGCAAAACGAGGACTGCAACCCGGGAGGTAGCATCCCAGATATCTCTGAGAAACTGTTCCAAAGAGGTAGAGGGGAAGTCAGTATATATGTAATCTTGGTGAAGGAGGAGTACATGCAATCAAACACATGTGTTTTAGAGGGTTTCTTCTAGTCACAAGGAGCAGACATCACCAAGAAGGGATTTAGTGCTTTTCTAGATATGAGGAGATGCAAGGATTGGCTCACAAAATCAGCTCCTGAAAATATCTAACTATCTGAAGACCTGTTGCTCCCATTTTTCCAAAGCGCAGAGTGCCTCTTTCCTGATCATCACCCTAAATTCCCTTCGGCAGATGTTGGAGGTCAGCAGCTGCAGCAGCATGTGTAATTTAATCCTTGTAGAGGTAGATGGCAAGTGCCCATGGCAAGTGCCAGTTTATACTTGACATGGAAATAGAGAACACTAAGTCACTTAGTGTTTTGTGTTTCCACTTCACTCAGTTTCAGAAAGGACTGAAGTACATTTCATAAATACATGTAAGATAACCTTACATTAAAAATTAACTATAGTGATAAATCTAATTCCAAGAGTCAAATGGAGATCTTTCCAAGAAACCTTAACATTATGTCTGAAAAGTATTTATAGAAACTGTATTTCATGTTGGAATATGTCTCTGTAAACCTTTCACCGTGGTGTTCACACTTTGTCTTGCTTCGAGTGTGTGTGTGTGTGTATGTGTGTAAGTGTGAACATGTGGTGTGGGGAGGTAGGCCCAGTTCCCATCCACATCTCACCAATTAAGAATCTGGAGGAGGGACTTCTCTGGTGGCTCAGTGGTTAAGAATCCACCTGCCAATGCAGGGAACATGGGTTTGAGCCCTGGTCCAGGAAGATCCCACATGCCTCTGAGTAACTAGGCCCATGTGCCACAACTACTGAGCCTAGAGTCTGCAGGCCATGACTACTGAGCCCGCATGCTGCAACTTCTGAAGCCCGCACGCCTAGAGCCCATGCTCTGCAACAAGAGAAGCCACCTCAATGAGAAGTCCGCATACCACAACAAAGAGTAGCCCCCGCTCTCTGCAACTAGAGAAAGCCCACTCATGGCAATGAAGACCCAAAGCAGACAATAAATAAATTAATTAATTAATTAATTAAAAAAAAAGAATCCGGGGACAGAGGCGTGGGCATGTGTTTATTGGGAATACTATATATGTTGAACAAAATTCTCTAGATGATTCTGTCATGCCCTCATGGTGAAAATCAGTGTAACAATATTAATTCTGCATTTTCTAAAGTAACAATCATACTTTAAGAGGTGATCCTGAAGATTGCTACTGAGGATATTGAATAAATAGATTATCTAACCCAAATCCAGAACCTAGTTCAAACTCTTACCTCCTCATGCGTCCCTCAAGCTAGACTTAATCTCTCTTTCTATATTCCCCAAACACTCCATACTTTTCTTTTGATATGTACTGTGATTTCTCTTGTATTGTATTTATTTTATCTCCATTTGTCCTCTCAGCTACTGTGCAGACTCATGCATATTTGGGGCAGGGACAGAAAGGCACAGAAGCTATAATTTTTTTCCCCATCTTTCTAATCCTTATATTGCTTTGGCTGGTCAATAGTATATATTCAATAAATGTTGATTAGATTGGATTAAATAAGAAATATTAAATGGTATTAAAATTATGATCAAGTTCCAAATTATTGAATTATTATATTACTCTCTCTATTAAAAGATGTCATAGCACTTAAAATCAATGGTGTTTTAAAAATTTTGAACTTAAACTCTAAACCAACTAAAATCATAACGGTAGGAATTTTTAAACAATATAATTCTTCAAAAAGAAGTAACATAGGTTCAATTCACAAGACTCACAACTGAGTCACATCCTTTAGGTAATCATTTGCTAATTTTCTAACCAAATCCTAGTACTAAAACACAAACTCTGTATCTGACAAAATAGTGGAAAATACAAAAAAGCTCCCATTTTGTATCTCATTGCATGTAAATTCATTCTTAAAAGGAATGACATCAAATTCTGTTTCAATAAAAAATAACCAGTAAGACAATTCTAATTTGGTAAAAAAGTAAACAAGCATTTATAAAACAAATCACCAAGGCAAATGTGTTTTAAAAGGTGTGTCATCAAGGTTAAAAAAAATATTAGGACAATTTATAAAAACTTAGTTTCTTCTGTTTCACTTAAAATTTCAAGATCTTTTGTTGCTTAGAAATCGAGGACGTCTGGGGACTTCCCTGGTGGCGCAGTGGTTAAGAATCCTCCTGCCAATGCAGTAGTCACGGGTTTGATCCCTGCTCCAGGAAGATCCTACATGCCCCGGAGCAACTAAGCACGTGTGCCACAACTACTAATACTGCGCTCTAGAGCCCGTGAGCTGCAACTATTGAGCCCATGTGCCACAACTACTGAAGCCCTTGAGCCTAGAGCCCATGCTCTGCAACAAGAGAAAGCCACTGCATTGAGAAGCCTGTACACCACAACGAAGAGTAGTCCCCACTTGCCGCAACTAGAGAAAGCCCACATGCATCAATGAAGACCCAACTCAGCTAATAAATAAATAAATAAATTTATAACAATAAATAAAATAAATTTGTTGAAAAAAGATATCAAGGACATCTGAATAGTAGGACTTGGCCAAGGTGCCTAAGAAAATATTTATTATGATTTTAATCCCTATATTAATGACTCCCTCTTTTTTTCCAGCCTGAGGTCTGGCATAGAAAGGATAGGAAAGCTTAGAGGTGGTGGTGGGTACAGAAATTCCATAGGAGCTCAGACTAGAATAGCCAGATGGGGAATTCCCTGGTGGTCCAGTGGTTAGGACTCTACGCTTTCACTGCTGAGGGCGAGGGTTCAATCCCTGGTCAGGAAACTAAGATCCCCCCAAAATAGAATAGCCAGATGACAGCAGACAGGGTAGAGAATAACGAATGCCAGTCTCCTCATTGTGAGTCCATAGTGGGTGCCTGGGTGGGGGTCCTTGGCATAACTCTCATGAATTACACAATCTGATTTTCTGTACAGGAGTTTTCAGAGGCACAGTTGAGTCTGCTAAAATGGCATTACTACCTACTCAGAACATGATGTTTCTGTGTGCCCAGGACTAGAGAGACACAGTAAAAATGCAAATGACCATTTTGTATCCATTTATATACTCCTTTGGGAATATTCACTCAAGTCAGGCTCCTGAGGACCCATGTTTACAGCAAATGAGTTCTCTGCTCATAGCCCGTTGGCACACCACGTCTAGCTCAGAGGCAGTCAGATTTGTTTCCTGCTGGGACTTTAGAATTGGAATCCACAGCTGAGCCTTTGAACTAAGAAGTGACAGAAAGCTACACTGAGGAGGGCTTTTTTGGGCTCTATATAAAAATACATCAGCAGACAGTGCCAATCTACAGAGAAACACCAAAGAATGAAGCAGATTCGTAGAAAGAGAGAGAGAAAAAGCAGTGATGGCCCACTTAGTTCTGGAGGTGACAGCTCACCCGGTTTCTGAGAGCTTTCCTGCTTATGAGGAGATCTAGTCGCATTTCCTGCCATTGCCATGTGAGATGCCTCTCCCATTCCAAGCTTATACTGAATTTTCCTTTTCGTTAATATCAGTGGGCTTCTATCACTATAACTCGAAGACTCCTGACAAAGACAAGATTATTCCACTAGGATGTGTTCCCTTAAGCCTCAATTAGGTTTACATTGGAAATGAACAGCATTCTGCTGTCAGTTTGTCAGCATTAATTACCTGTTATGGCCCAAGCACTGTTCAGAGCCTAATTGCATATAGCTTGTGACAACTCTTGGAGCTGCTTGGAGTTGGTTAGTTAGAAGGTCCAGCTATATTCCCTGGAGAATATAGCATGTCCTTTCTGTAATGGAAATATTGTCTCTCATGCATGTTATTTTTTGCATTAATAACAGGATGCAACACAAAAGCTCCAGGCAATAGCCAGGTCATGCAACTTGAGGCCTGGGATGCAGCTTCTCTCACAGACCCAGGCCTAGAGCCCGGTGTCAGCACTCCACACCTGAATAGGCCAGGCAAAAGTGAGTATTTCCTGCAGCTGCTCGTATAGAGGAGGTGTTGTACTTCAACAGATCACTTGTTTATGTAGGTAATGTACTTGTCTTCTGGAGAAACTAAAAAGTAATATGAAATTATCTAGTTCCACTGTAAGACAGCGCCTGGCTCACCCAAAAAACAGTTGTACTTTCTTTTGTGAATACTGTACAGGGAATTCCTTACTGTCCAACCTGCAGTGAAGGGCATGTAGGGCTTCTGGATTATAACCTAGGTCACATCTGTAAACTTGCCATCCTCTCTAAAATAGCTTCCTCTTTAACTTTGAAATCAATTTGGAAGTGAAACTCTTAGACCATACCATTTGTCATCTAAATCTGAGCATTTTTGAGAGTAAGATGGGGTGCTGTTAATAATACAGTTAGGACACCAAGCATAAACTGGGGCTGCCACAGGCAAACTGTATGGTATAGTTGCCCTACACTTGGCCTTTGTATTCACAGTTTCTGAGTGACTTAATTTAACATAGTCTTGTTTGTGTCAATGATAAAAATCATCTAGCTAACATTATTGCATGTTAGACATAGTGCTACTTGTTTTATTTATTTTATTTATTTTTCTTTCACAATTGGTATGCTTGGTTTTGTTCTGTTTTTGGCATGGTTTTCGAACACATCAAATTTTAGCTGCCATTTTGGAGACCTGCCAGCACTCCCACCACTAGTCACTATCTGTACCAATGGAGGCATCTCTGGGGCATCAGTTGCCCCACTTTCCAGATTAAGTGGATTATATTCCATAAATCTAAACTAAAGTTCCTTTCGGCTCTTAACAGTCGATAATACACTTTTTTTTTTTTTAAATTTCTGGCCACACCACGTGGCTTGTGGAATCTTAGTTCCCCGACAAGGGATCGAACCTGGGCCCTCGGCAGTGAAAGCGTGGAGTCCTAACCGCTGGACTGCCAGGGAATTCCCTCTTAACAGTCTATAATCAGTGACATATACATCTAAGAATTTTACTTTTTTTGGAGACGTTTTGATTATTTTGATTCAGGTCAGTCCTTATTACAAAATTGAAACTCTGTATGTCCATGAATATACTATAAATATAAACATACAGTTAGTATGAAAGAAATGTTGATGATGCATTTATGAAGTTGCACTGATAGCATGGTGTGTAGCATCAAGCCCCTGGACTAGGATCTAGCCACTTATTTCCTCTGTGAATTTGCAAAAGTTACTTAGCCATCCTGATCCTGAATACCTTCAACTATAAAATGGGAATAAGAATAGCTACTTTTTAGTGATATTGTGAGGATTAAATGATGTGTAGTAAGTTAAAGTATCCTCCATATAACAGATAAATAGATGTATACAATCCGTAAATGCAGTCCTTGTTCCTATCAGACTGTTAGTGTCGTTATTGAATATCTGTATCACTAATGTGGATGGCTAATGGACCTTTCTATTCTCCACATTGACTTTTACTGTTAGATGCAGTATTTACGTTAGATAAAAGCACATCCATAATTAGATGCATTTTCAGAGTCAAACATTCCTGGGCCAAAATACCTTTTCTCACCTTCTCAATATGTGACCTTCGAAAGTTTACTTAGGCTCACAGGGTCTCTATATTCTATCTGCAAACAATGAATGAGTAATGTATATAAATCACATGGCATGAGGCCTGGTTTGTAGGCAATAATATGAACTATCATTACTATTATTATACTTAAGATAATTTTGGAGACTAGAAGTTAAGGTCTCCATTTAAACTGGGGAACAGAGATGCTTCCATAAGAGAAACTTTACATAGTGCGTGTAGACTAGGAGGTATTTACAAGCGAAGAATGGCAGTTGAGACAATAAACCCACAGACACTTTGTCAGCACTGTTGTTCCCACTCAGCAGATCTCAGTCATGGTCATCATTGAGCCATCGATCATGGACTGGCCACAAGGCTATGATTTACAGATTTACAGTAGGGTTGCAGATATATTTTCCCATACAGAGGCTTGTGCCAGTGAAATCAAAGGCTTGGATTGATGAACTCTGCAAACAGTGTTGTTAAGTTGCTCTTCTTTTCTTTTTCTTGGCTGTGTTGGGTCGTTGTTGCTGCACACAGGCTTTCTTTAGTTGTGGTGAGCCAGGACTGCTCTTCGATGCAGCACGCTGGCATCTCATTGCGGTGGCTTCCCTTGTTGCCGAGCACAGGCTTTAGGCGGGCGGGCTTCAGTAGTTGTGGCCTGTGGGCTCAGTAGTTGTGGCTTGTGGGCTCTAGAGCGCAGGCTTAGTAGTTGTGGTGCACGGACTTAGTTGCTCCGCGGCACATGAGATCTTCCCGGACCAGGGATCGAACCTGTGTCCCCTGCATTGGCAGGTGGATTCTTAACCACTGCACCACCAGGGAAGTCCCTGTTAAGTTGCTCTTAATCATTTTATTGATGGGGCAGAACAGTTTGATAAGTAATAAGCCAGTTTTGCCCAAGCCCTACCGCTCCTCTTATAAACATGATTTTGGAGGAACCCACTCCTGTAATTTGATGATGAGAAATCTAGTATGAAGTGCTGATGATCGCATTCTGAGAATTATAACTGTGATATTAATATGGACAGGCAACATGGATGATGAGGCTGATTCACCTAACGTGCATCAGAAACAGACTTAACAATTTGATTTGACCTGCATTGTCTCAATTAATTCTAATTAAATAAATGCATGACTTAGACAAGGGTCAAAAGTACCACTGCTTAGTAAATATTCCACATTTTCTGGTGCCAAGAAACATTTTCCTCAGGTCTTTTTCAACTGAGTCTAAAGTTTGCTATGTAATTATTTTTGAGGAGAAAGATCTAGATTTGATTTTGACCAACTTCTAGTCCTCGATTTATGGATTTGGCAGTTCCTTAAGGTCCTTGGCTCTATCCCAGCTCTCTTCCTGCTCGTGGTGGAAACTGTGGGAACCACGTGGATGTTAAAACCCCAAGCTGCCTCCGATGCCCAGGATCTGGGACCTCCATCAGGATCTGATGGCCCTGTGGACAGTCTAAAACTCAATTCCTACTCTCCACTCTGCAGTTCAGTTTCTTCTCTGTTTCTCTATCCAGTGATTTCCAATTCCATTTCCCAATTCTGGCTTTAGTGTAATTATATTTGATATATTTTATCCAACATTTGTAAGTGTTTGGAATAAGACCAAGGACCATCAGCTTAGTTTCCAGACTTCGGTAGAAAGAGAATTTGACTTCTCCTGATTTTCAGATCTCCCAGAATGCCATGTCTAATGTTTGTCATGAACAGAACTGGCATGAGGAAACTAGAGCCAGGATCTAAAATCTCAGAGTCCATCACAATATGGCAGGTTACTTGGAAAAACAAAAGAAAACGAAACAGTCACCTATCCTAAAATATCTAATATCTGGAATAAAAGGCACAAACCTTAAACTCTGATGGCAATGAGACTGAAAATTTTAAACTATAGGGAATACCTGAGATTATTTGTTTTACCAGGAATAAGCGCAATAGGTCAGGTAGTGCTCGTGGAAATTTCAAGGTAGTACTTGTGATGTGTTGACTTTTGAGTAGGACTGTGATGGTCACCCCAAGAAGTCACACCAATGTCAGAGCAACCCTCCCAGTCCTGGAGCGTGGGCGGGATGGAGAGGTCGCTCCCCTTCGCCGTGTCAGGGTTTCTACCAGAAAGTCACACTATTCTCAATTTCTTAGGTTCTACAGGCTTTAAGTAAGCTTTTTATTTGGTTACCTTCATTATAGTACTTGGTACCTTAACTGTGTCTTCCAACAAAGGGTGAATTGGTGTAAAAACATTTTGTTTCCTTAAACACAAATGCTCACACTCAGGCAGGGTTTTCCCATTCCCTCATTCAGTTTTCCTGCAGGTTCAATTGGCTGGTTCTCTGAGGCTCGGAGACAGTGCCGGGCAGTCTGAGTGGGCCTGTGCTCTGACAGGGACTGATGAGGCCTGCAGTGGCAGGATGTACACAGACTAACAATATTCTTTTCTTTTCTTTTCTTTTTGGCGTTCAAAAAGCGTCAGATTCCATTGTGAATAAATACATTTTGAAAGGCTATTAACATAGGTGAGCAGCCCCATAAGTTCACAGGTTTCCTAGAGGAAAGCTGGCTGAAGCCTGTTTTGGGATGCTGGCACTTGTGTCTTAAGAGTCAGGGCTTTCTCTGTCCTGCTACCTCTAATAGAACTGAGAGAAGGGACTAGGGTAAACCAAGGTGAGATTTTCCCACACTTCCACCATCCCCTTCCCCTGCAGTGCTCGGCACTACCTTGTCACAGAGGCAAGTTAGGAGACAGCTCGAGTGCTCATTGACAGATGAGCGGATAAACAGAATATGGTAAATCCATACAATGGAATATTACTCGGCCATGAAAAAGAATATAATTGTGACACATGCTAAAAAGTGGATGAACCTTAAAACATGCTAAGTGAAATAAGCCAGACACAAAAGGACAAATATTGTATGGTTCCACTTACACGAAATACCTAGAATAGGCAAATGCATAGACATGGAAAGTAGACTAGAGGTTACTAGGGTTTAGGCAAAGGAGAGAATAAGGAGTTGTTCAGTGGGTACAGAGATTCTGTTTGGAGTATGAAAAAGTTTTGGAGGTGAATGGTGGTGATGGTTGCACAATATTGTGAAAATAATTAGTGCCCCTGATCTGTACACATAAAAATGGTTAACACAGCAAATGTCATGTTATATATATTTGAACACATATACACACAAAGGCAAGTAAAGGGGACCATCGCTTCTGGAAAGATGTAATACGCATGTTTTTCTCTATTTCTCAAAGTACAACTGTATGTAGTTATACAAGCTATCAGGATGTGATATATACAGCATAAGCCTCTGAAAGGTAGAGAGAAAAAGGCAACCCACAAGGGGACTTGAGATCCAAGGATGACACAGTCGTGAGTTCCCTGGGTTTTCTTTTTGCCTCAAGTATCTCAGACTGGGTGCAGGAGAAGCTGGCAGCCTGGGAACACCAACAGTTGCCAGCAAAAAGGAAAGAAAGAAAGAAAGAAAGAAAGAAAGAAAGAAAGAAAGAAAGAAAGAAAGAAAGAAAGAAAGAAAGAAAGGAAGGAAGGAAGGAAGGAAGGAAGGAAGGAAGGAAGGAAGGAAGGAAGGAAGGAAGGAAGGAAGGAAGGAAAAGAAAGGAAAGAAAGAAAGAAAGAAGGAAAGAGAAAGGAAGGAAGGAAGGAAGGAAGAGAGAGAGAGAGAAAGAGAGAGAGGGAGGGAGGGAGGAAGGAAGAAAGAAAGAAAGAAAGAAAGAAAGAAAGAAAGAAAGAAAGAAAGAAAGAAAGAAAGAAAGAAAGAAAGAAAGAAAGAAAGAAAGAAAAAATCCCTAAGAAAAGTCAGCTTGCCGTTGAAGATGCTAGTGCCAGATTTCATGTGGAGGAGGTGGGGCCAGAGCTGACAATAGGGTAACTCTGTCCCTGATCCTAGAGAATAGCCTCTGGAATTGTTATAGCTACAGAACCTGATGGAAGTTTGTCAAAGACACCATCAACTCCCCTAAACTCCTCCCTCACTGAGACAATACAAAGCCTCTGCTTTAATCTGAATGTATGCAAAATGTTACCTCTTCACCCATTTCTAATTTTCCCAGAAATGTTCAAAGATTGGTTTGTTACCATATACAGTGAGGGACTCCTTGGTTATCGTAGTTCAATAGAATGCCTGTAGAGACCTAGCAGCCCATGTAATTAAATCCAAGGTAAAAATAGTTACTGGAGAGAATTTATACCCAGAACGATCAGTATGCCAGTATTTTTAAACAAAATGTCAGGAATTACTAAAATTCAAACCATCGTCCTTGATGAAGTCTTGCCAACTTTGGATCCTGTGAGAACAAAGTTCAACACAAAAGAGACTCCAGATGCTGCCTCTCTGCTTCCCTATAAACAATAGGCTACAGAGTGAGCTCAGGTTAACCCTCACTTGTGTCCCTGTCTGTCTTTGCTGCACTGGACAGGTTGCTGGACTCCGTGCTTTTGTTTTCTCACCTGTAAAATGGGAATGATAATAATAATAAAGATTCTTCTAAAGAGTAAAAGTCAAGGTAGTTGCTTATACATCCCGTTATTAAAAAACAAAAAACAAAAAACCTTGTAAACTCTTGGACAGCAGGAACTGTCTTCATCTTTAGAATATTCCAGAAAAACCTGTTCTGCTGCCTTGAGTACTTCATTGATCACAGCAGTGTTCAGTATGAGCACTTAGCACCAGCACTAAGTACTCTCTGAGCTACTGGGTACCTGGAATTACTCACCTTCTCATCCCTGGGGGCTGGACACTGCCTAGTCACAGATCCTACTGTTGACAGTTCAGCAATCTAGCCACTCTCTCATCCCAGCTGGCATAGCCCAGTGGCAGGGCCAATGGGCACAGTTCTTCATTAAAGGCTTTGAGAAGCAATCACATCATCCCTTATTTATATGTCTCCCTGGGAGGATGTGAGGATTATCTTGGCTTCCTCAAATCTAATTAAACCATGAAACCACCTTATAGAATGGACTGTTTATCCTTATCTTGCAAGTTATGAAACCTTAGGGGTTAAGTGATTATGTTAAGCTTACTAATTTAAGCATGGGGAAGTATAAACAGAGTTCAACACTTACTCCACATTTTATCCACTGGGTTCTACTCTCCTGGTGCCAAAGAAGAAGGATTTAGCCCTCATACCCTTTATGCTTGTTTTTTTTTTTTCCCTCCCGCTAGCTACCTGAGGGACTTTAATTCCCTAAATCACAAGGTGGTAGGTAGAATTTAGAGTAGTGCAAGAAACCTGTAAGCTAAGAGATCACTTTTGAGGGGGTCTAGATATTTAATTAAGAAAGCCTCTACATAAGATCAGATAACAGAATTTCCTTAATCTATACACCAGTTTCAATTAGGCAGTGGTTAGTTAAAATGCATTTATAGGCCAACCTAAGTCAAGAGTTAATGAAATTTGTCATTTATAGCGCCTGCTGTAAAAGGAGAACCATACAACTTCATTGTTGGGTATCTTCTTTTGGCTATTTACATGAATTATTTATCTTATGTCTGGAAATTTAATACACGTCCTAGAGCTGCAACTTACACAATCCATCTTAGGTTTTGTAGTTTGCTGTCTAAATGGGTAATCAATCTCAGCTATTAGTTTTATTTATTAAACCCAGCTCAGGAAGTGGAAGTTTGACCCCATTTTACAAGGTGCTGAAAACATAGATACGGTTAGTCCAAGACGCTGGATGCGGTGAAGGTAAAAATAAAACCAGCTGAAGTGCAAGGTGAACTAATAAATGCTGTGCCAATCCTGCATGTCAGGGTTGTGGGAGGAGATTAATGTATTGCCCCTGCCCATGCAGAAATCAGAACACGCTGGCCAGTAGGTGAAAACATTGAATTAAAATATAGCTTCAACAGTCATTCTGAATCAGTGATACAAACTTTGGAAATTTTAAGAAACAAACTCTCAGATGTACAAAACTGACTAGCTTCCTCTTATCTGATAAGAAAAAAAATAATAATGTTGGTTTCTATCCCAGGATCCTTAAACAAAGTGCGTCGGAATGTTGTATTAGCTTAGTTAGTAAGTCCAGTGACAGACTGTCCAGAAATACTGATAACAAAATCCTTTCTGAGTTGGTTTTTGTATGACTGCCTTTCATTTGAAGGGAAAAATGCAGAATAAAGGAAGAGAAGATTTAGCTCCTAGGACTATGCATCTGAGCTCAGGGAGGAGGAGGGAGGAGGATGGGTCACAAAGAAGGAAACCATTCAAAAATTTCAGGACATACTCAGGTATTCACATCCCCACCCCCTCCCTCCCGCCAAGCCTCATATGATGACATGCTTTTCACTCAACTTTTGAGAACAGTTTTCAATTTTAAGCTTTCCAAACTGCTAAATAATTAACTTTTATTAAATAGAACATTATGTAGAATCCCATGAACTTGACCACTAGGTAGGATTGCAGACAGAGAGAGGATGGTGTGCTGTAGTCATCACGTTAGTGCGAAGGCTGTTTTTATCTCAGTGTTCATAAATGCCTTTTCTGAGGCAGCAAGGCCTTTGTGTGCACTGCTTCACTCTGCCTAGAACATTCTTTCCTCCCTCACCCTCCCTGCACTCTTCCTATTTAACCCCGACTCAACCTTCAGATCTCAGTGTGCAGTCCTTTCCTAGGGAGATGCTGTCATTCTCCAGACTATCTCAGATTCCTTTGTCTCATACACTTTTCACAAGACCTTCTTGCACAGCAGTAAAATTTATATTTATCGTGAAATTATTTTATCAGTATCTGTCTCCTCCGAGGGAAGGTAAAGCTCCATGAGGTCAGGGGCCATGCTTGCTAGTTCTCATCACCTTGCCTCTAGTTTTTAGCACCGTGCTTAGAGCATAACACGAACTTGATTAATGTTTTGAATAAATGACCAAAAAGCAAGAGCAATTTTTTTGCCCTTGGATTAGGTGAAAAAAGGAACGCAAAACATGACTTCTGTGCCTTTCAAAACCGTGATGGGTTTTACAGTTCTTGTGACCAATATGAAGGGGCAAGTTCTCCATAGCACTCTAGCTCAGGGATGACCATGAACTTCACAATAGAACTGTCTGGATAATTTGGATATAACTATGAAAGATGTTTGAATGGTGGATTCATTATTGTGTGACAAATGCATAACTGGCTTTAAAATTAACTGATTTTTTTATCATTTGGTTGGAAGAAGGAAAGAAGAGAAAATTGAGATGGACCTACTGAGCATCTTGGCTGCTTATAATCACATCATTCCTGCTTTTTCCACCATTGTGACATCTGCTGACCTTCTGTGACATATTTTATTGCTCTAGTGCAACAGGAGAAATCAGCAAGTCCACCATCTTATGGAGATTAGAAAATAGGACTTCCTTTTGTTCCATGACTGCAACCCACCTTGTGGCCTTTAGTTCCTCTTTCCTTTGTCAGGGAAGAGATTACCTTCTGGTTTCCTCTTCAAAACTGCAAAGGAAATTCAAGATTTAGTTCCTTTTCAGCTTGCTGCTTGGCTTAGTGACAAAACTCAGCTATTGTTTTAAAGATCAATATAAAACTGGGTAGTAAAAATTGAGATCTTTCATCTCATCTTCAGTTAACTGAATACATGTCTGTTGCAAAGCTATGATACAGAAGGCACTATGATATGTGTTAGCTGATTAAAAAGAAGGTTCACGGTCTAATGGGAGAAGCAAAGTTGTAGTTAGCAATATAAGGCAGACAGCGAGGAGTACTAAAACAAGAATACAAAGAAAGTTCCATGGGAACATAGGGGAGGGCAGATTAATTTCAATTTAGGGGTTTTTGCAAGATTTTGTGAAGAATTTGGACCTTAAAGATGGATCTTTAATAATGGGGAAGAGTTCAGTGAGCTTAAAGAGAAAAAAGAGGGTCCTTTAGGCAGAAGGAACAAGGGGAACCTGGACATGAAGGTAGAAGAGCACAGGGAATGCTTTAGAAATATATGATAATACAGTGGAGCTGGAGTTCCCAGTGTTTGGAGATACAGTGAGAAGCAAGATTATAAGTGTAGATTGAATCTATTGAGTAGGCTCTGAATGTTATGCAAGACAGTTGGAATTTATTCTATAGATAGCATCTGTTCTGGAAAGGTTGCCTTTATCAGAGTTTTAGTAAGTTTTAGTTTAGAATGGTTTAAGGGAGCTGGAATTCTATTCTGATGAGGTAGTGAGAAATAAGCAGGGGGGTCAGCCCCATTTCTTCTGTCCTGTGTTAGTCTCTAGGGGTTTTTGGCTTTAATTTATTTGAGATGGGTACATGGGCTTTGTTGATTGGAAGGGGGCGTGGTTAAATGATACTCAAGTTGCATCAAAATGTATTATATGCAAAAGAGGCCAGCTGCCCCCTGTCCTGGTTGGTAATGACTCTGGTTCCTCCAGCCCCAAGGAGGGCAATGGAGGAGGAACAATGCCTCTTTCTGCTGCCTTGCAGGCCTGCATGACCTCTTTTTCCAGACACAAAGCATGACTCAGCATCGCCCATGGATTTTGAAGTTCATTTCAGCTTTGTAGATTTTGTTATTGGCATTTCCTCCCATAGTCTGGCAATAGGATGTATGACAGTCTTTGTTTTCATTTCTCCCTCCCCCACCCCCAGTGTTCTATGTATATTATCGTAAAGTTGAGAAAAGCTGACTCAGGCTGGTATCCAGAAGTCATCTCAGCCCGGAAATGAGTACATGATACTTTGAAGTTCCTTTTGGTGATTTCATGGTTCAACAGTAAGAGAAATAATAAGGAAATCTTGATGTATTTCTTGTCTGTGATTATTTTAAAAAATCCGACAAGACTAAAGTGGAGTTGGAAGATCATCTGGGCCGCTATTATAGCCCCCAGAGGGGAGGGATCAGGGAGTGAACACAGGTCATCGTAGTAGAAATGGAGAAGAGAGAGTGGACGTGATATTTGTCAAAGGATAGAATATGTAGAGATTATTGTTGATTGGATGTAAGAGCTAAGGAAAAGGACAAATTTGCAATATTACCCAGGTTTCTGGCTTCACGGACTGAGCAGCTACATGAAAGTGCCACTCAGAAGAATGGGGAATGTGAGAGCAAATAAAGACTTTTGAGACCAATCATGAGCTTGTTTTGGATATGCTGAGGCTGAAGTGCCTGTAAAGTTTTTTGCTGCGTATACAAGCAATGGGAGGAAAACACACGGGATTAGCGCTCAGAAGATGTATGTGGCTTGGATTTGATGGTCATTAGTCTATTACAGTTTATACCTGTATTGAATTGAATGAATTTCCCCAGGGTCAGCACATAGAATATGAAAATAAGAAATCCAAGGGCAGAAGCTTTAAGACCACAGAAGGAAAGACCAGGACAGTTCCCATTTAGGAAGGCTTAAAATGTTCAAAGGGATGAAAGAAGGAACAGGGTTCCTACCTCAGGAACTGGACATTCCTGGGAGAAAGAGTATCCATATTTGAAAAAAAAAGAAGCATACAGACATTTTAAGGAATGAAAAACATTGTCATTAAAATAAAAATCAACAGATTAAACAATAAAGTAGATGCAGATGAAGAGAAAATTAGTGAATTGTCAAATGTACCTGATGAAACCACACAGAATGCAGAACAGAGAAATAAAGAGATGGGAAATATGGAAAAAGAAATGAAGAGACATGGAGGATGAAAATTATAAGAAAGAGGCTTAACTCTACTAGAAGCTTCAATTTAGAACTAATAGAAGTTCCAGAAGGAGGAATTTAAGAGCATGGTAGAGAAGTCAATAGTAAAAAGAATTATTAAAGATATTTTAGAGTCAAACAAAAAAGAACTTTGAAAAGGCACACAAAATCTCAATTAAATTAAATGCAACAAATCTGCATCTAGAAACATTATATTAAAATTACAGGATATCGAAGGTAAAGAGGAAAAAATATAAAGCTGCAAGAGGCAAGACAGATTATGTGTAAAGGAACAAATCAAACTGACAGTTGTAGGGTCTCTATGATCACAGATAACAGAATACAATGAGATATGTTCAAAATCCTTTGGACAATTACATTGTGTATCCACTTAAATGTCATTCAAGAAAAGGCAAATATTTTTGTTCATTTCTAAGAAAGATTACCACCTACCAACTCTGCTGGCAGGAACTTCTAAGGGATTCACTTTAACTGAAAAGAACTGAACCCAGAAGGAAGGAGTAGGAAACTCACACACATGTAGAAAATTGACCTATGTCTGTGTTGGCACTGCAGACCAATGGGTAAAAGATATTTGACTCAATAAATGGGGCTGGGCATTCCATTCTCCTCAAGGGAAAAACAAAATGAAATTGGGTCCCTGCTTCACTCTGTATACAGAAATCAATTCTCAGTGGAGTAATCTGACAGGCAAAATTGTTATAGAAGGAAATATAGAAAAATATCTTTATGGCCTCAGAGTAAGGAAAAATTACACAAAGAAAAGGCCTTAATAAATTTGACTATGCTAAAAATTTAAAAAACCCACCCCCTCCCAATAAGATTGGTATGTAAAACAATTTTCAGAAAATTCAAGTGGCTAGAAAATTATAAGAAAGAGGCTTAACTGTACTAGTAATTGGAAAAATGCAAATTAAATCACAGTGGGATAGCAGACTGGCAAGAAAATGTAAATTGACAATATCAAAAGTTGTAGATGATTTGTCATGCAGAAATAGAGAAAACTAATGCCCATTTGTGGTGGTAAATGAACAGTGACAGTATTCACTAAATCAGGACATAAATTGTGGTGTATTTATACAGTGGAACATCATATAGCAGTGAAAATGAACAAACATAAACTATGCATGTGCATAGATAATTCTCACACAATGCTGAAGGAATAAAGCAAGTTGCAGAAGAATACATACTCTGACACCATTTACACAAAGTTAAAAAACTCAAAACAATACTGCATGTGGTTTAAGGATACATACATGATAAAATTATGGAGATGCATGGAAATGGTATAGTTCAAATTCAGGAAGGAGAGTTTTATGATCTAGAAGGGTTCACAAGGGTTTTACCTGTGCTGTAAATACATTGTTTATCAGGTTGTCAGGTAGGTACATGGTCGTTTGTTGTTTTGTTCTGTATGCCTTTTTATGCCTTAAATGTTGTGTAATGCTTTTCTAAAATGAAAAGAGTAAATCAGAGGTGAGGAAATGAAGATGGCAAGTGAAGACCATTCTTTCCACTTTTTTTACTGGGGAGGAAAGAAGAAAAGAGATTGTGTTCTGTTTCTTGACACCAGGTGACTTGGGGGAATTTACAAGTTTATGCAATTTTGTAGATAAACTGACATGTGAAACTGCAGCATTCTGAGCTCAAACTCAATATATTCAACATTGTGAGGTAATTTTTATTATTTGGACCGCACCAGGTACATCGTCTAAATCATGCAGAACTTGGAATTATGGTGAATTAAATCATTAGGAAGCAAAAAGTTCAAAATGATTTTTTTCTTTGTATTCTTTCTTATTCTCTAATATAACTTTTTGAGAAGAACGGATAGTATACATGTAGAAAAATGATCAAAATTGAAAATATTGAATCATCAAAAACGTATAAATATCATTCTTCCAAGGAAGCTGAAATTTGATGATATGAAGTTCTCTTAAAAACCCTGTGCTCCAAGTGTAGATTTTTGTGGTCAAATTTCTTTGTTTATTGTTTCAATTCCAGACACTAAACTAGGTATCTTTACATATATTGTTTCATTTATTCATCACAAAACTTTCAAAAATGTACTGACTCACCAACAACATCCATATCTCTTTAGTGATATGGGATAGATATTTTTAAATGTGTGTTAAAAATTACATGCTTTAATTGTCTCCCCTTTAGAACTAAATCAGACTTTTCTGAGTAGGGTACAGCATGTTCTGTACTAAAGGAAAACTCCTGCTTGGAACAAAGGTGTTAGTGAATAGCTCTGCCAGAGACTTTTATTTCAAAGGCAGAATTTTATTTCACAGGAAATGTGAATGTGAAAGTATTTTACTAGTAATTAGCTTTTAAAATAGCAGCCACTTCATTTTCTTCATTTATGCTTGGAAGCTAGACATAGAATTTGTGGGGGTTTTGTGGCTTGCATGAAACTGTTAGAAACATGCCATATTCTAGCTAAGAAACATGAGGGTATACCAAACTCGGTCTTCACTTGAGACAGCACCTACAGAAGTCTTGAGGAGACAGTAAATCTGGAAGATGGGTAACTGCTGTTCTCAGCAGGTGCGGTCTCAGTCTGGGTCCCCGGTCCCACCCCCTTACACATTCATCCTCGTCTCCAGTGGAAAATTTAAAAGAATAAGTAATCATAATAGGATTCACTAACTGTTCAATCTTACTGTCCCCATTTAGAGATGGTAAAACTGAGGCTCAGAGAAGTTAAGGGTCTTCACAAAGGCCACAGTATAAGTGACCAGAGTCAAGCTTTAAACCCAGGCAATCTGATTTCAAAGCTACTCACTTAACAGCCATGCTACATCTCTTACCATATTTGAAGACATTCAGCTTGGGCATTACTGTGAGTTCCTTTATCACACTAGGCAGGTTCTATCATATTTTCTATCACCCCTGGTAGCTGTTGTCACTGGTAAGTTGGGGCTTAGATTTTTACCCTCAGGCCTTTACGGGTGCACATAGTCTACTAGGTAATACCAAATAGTTTCCTAAAATGATGAAACCAATTTAAATTCTCAGCACCATATGAGAGTACATCCGTTCTACATTTAAATCTTTTTGCTGATCTGATAGGTGTGAAATGGTATCTTGTGTTCTTAAATTGCATTTCCCCAAATTATTGATGTAGCGGAGAATTTTTCACAAGTCTTTGGGCCATTTGTATTTGCTTTTCTTTAAAATGTCTGTTCATGTCTTTTGCTCATTTTTATATTGTCTTTTTTTTCATATTGATTTATAGGAGTCCTTTACATATTCCAGTTATAATCTTTTATCTCATATATATATATATCAGATATCTTAGTTTGTGTCTTCTCACTGATCCCCTTGATATATAGAAGTTCTTAATTTTAAAGGAGTTAAATTTATTGATCTTTTTTTTCTTTATGATTTTTGAGCTTTTAAAAAACATTTAATATATCTCATCCCACCCCAAGATGGTATAGGTATTCTTATGCATTTTTTTTCCTAAAAATTTATTGATTTGCCCTTTTCATGTAAGTCTTTAAGTGGAATTGATAACTTTCATGATGGTGGGAAGTAGGGATTCAATTAAAAAAATGCCTTGTCTATTGGATAACCAAATGTCCAAGTACCACTTATTGCACAGTTTCGCTACTCACACTGATTTTCCAAGTCCCTTTGTCACTCTGTCATGAGCCAAGCTTTCTTATAAGTGTGGGCTGTTTCTGGTCTTTCTATCTTGTTCCATTGGTCTACCTTGCTTGACACGTTATTGGCTCCACATCGTCTAAGTTACTACAGTTTTATAACTAGTTCTGGTGTGAATTGGGAAAGTCCTTTACCTTATTCTCCTTTGGGAGTGTTTTGGTATTTTTAGTCCTTTGCTTTTCCATATACATTTTAGAATCAGTTTGTCAGTTACCATAAACAATTTGTTAGTATTTTGATTGGATTGCATTAAAGCTATAGATTAATATGGGAAGAAGTGACCTCTTAATGATATTGTTTCCCATTTGTGTACATGGGGCATCCCTGTTTATTAAAGGCTTTGAAAAAAGTTGAAATATTTTCTCAAAAAGTCTTTGTACATCTTTTGTTAGATTAATTCCTAGGTATTTTATATTTTTGTTGCTACTGTCACAGGTATCTTGCTTAAAAACTTATTTCTAAACTGATGTTGGGTACAGTTATGCAATTTTTATTATGTGGCAGAGACAGCTTTGCTTATCATTGAAGGTGTTCCTCTTTCTTGCTGGACACACATCTTTCTTCCTGGCTTTTTTTCTAATTAGGTGCGGCCGTGTGATTGACTTCTGACAAATGAACAGGGGCAGGTGTGGTGTACCCCACATTGAGGTCTGACCCATAAAAACTTCCTCTATGGTCCTTCCATCCCTTTCCTCTAAGCTGCTGGATGTTGGTGCCAGAAAGACTCAAGAAGCCACATGCTGAATAGGATGGCATCTCTAACAGCTGGCTCCCCAAGTGACTTGGTAGCGTGGAGACCCATCTCTCATCTGCTCCAATTAAGTTAGCTTTACATGATGAGAAACACCTTTTATTTTGTTAAGCCACTGAGATGTATCTATTACAACAAATACGATTATCTTAATTAATGCATATTAATTCTAATCCCAGCAAGTTGATAAGCACATTTATTATTCTAAATATTTATCTGTTGATTCTTTAGTGTTTTCCACATAAAAATTACATCATTTGTAAATAATTAGCCTTGCTTGTTTTCTTTCCTATTTTTGACAGATTTTATTCTATTTCTTGTATTGCAGGACTAGCTAGGACCTCCTGTACAGTGCTGAATCAAAGCAACAATGGTTTGAAAGTTACCTTACTCCTGATGTTCATGGAAGTTCTTTTAACATTTTGTCATTAATTGTATGCCTGGTATAATTTTGTATATATCCTTGATCAGGATATGGAAATTCCCTTATTACAAAAGTGATTTTTTTAAAAATCATAAATGGATGTTATTTTATTTCATGATATATTTGAATCTTTGGGAAGATCATATTATTTTTTTCATTAAACTGATAATGTGCTGATACATCTGTTTTCATGAGTGACAGTCACCATAATTTTAGCTAAGTCTCAAAATTAATAAGTCAACATCCACTTTAAGAAGTCGATTCTCTACATTATCTATTTGGTTTCTATTTTAGGAAAAATTTCTCTTACATGTATTATTCTCTTCTTTATACTTTCTTGGGAGTTATGCTGCCTTTTTTTTTTTTTTACTAACTTCTTAATGTGGATGTTGATTTATTAATTTTGAGCCTTTCTTTACTAATATAAACACTTAAGGCTATCCATTTTCCTTTATCATTTTATTTGTATCTTTAAAGTTTATATATATTTCATTATTGTTCAGTTCAATATTTTCTAATTTCCATTTTTCTTTCATTCAGAGGACTGTTTTAAAATTACTAAACAAGTGGAGTTTCTAGTTACTTTATCATTAATTTCTAACAATTGCGTTTTTTAATCAGAAAAGTGGGATTGGATATGCATTATTTGCAATTTATTGTTGAGACTTCCATTAATGGCCTGGCACAGAGCAAGTTTTTAAAGATTTTTTTTCTTATGTGCAAAAAATAATGCATATTACTTAATTTTTTGAGCTCTATGTTTATTAGGTCAAGCATGTTGATATGATCTTTACGTGTTTCACATATTTCCCCATGTACTTGATCTTGCTTGGTCAGTCAGTTACTAAGCAGATGTATACGTTTTCTATGATGAAGATCTCTCACAGTTCTATCAATTTTTGCTTGTATGTTTTGCATTTATGTTATTACCTGCAGACCAGTATAGAGTTGATTTTCCTGATGAACTGATCATTTGACCAGGCCTTTTAAAATCTCTAGTATTGCTCTTGGCTTTAAAATTTATTTTGTCTGGTATTAATGTGGTTATACCAGCTTTCTTTTGGCTAGTTTTTCCCAGTTTCTCCTCTTCCATCCTCTGACTTTTCAACTTTCTGTGTATTTATATTTTAGAAATGCTTATTGTAAACATCATATCCCTAGGTTTTTAAAAAAAATCCAGCCTGGCAATAATATAGCAGGGAGTTCAGTCTGTTTATATTTATTGTCATTAATGACATTTGCATTTCTTTCTACTTTCTCATTTTGTGATTGCTGTATATTTTCGTTTCTGTGTATTTTCTTTCTATTTCCCTTTTCCCACCTTCTTGTGGATTGGTTGATTTTTTTTGTTAATTTCTTTGTCATTTGGTAGTTGTACTTGCCGTGGTTAACCCTCAGTAGTTAGCCTAGAACAGTGTCTTTAAAACGGTGAGTTGTGAAAATAATTCTGTGGTTATTGGGCAGGACTTTAAAAAAAGCATATAAATATAAAAGAGAGTGGTAAATGAAATAGTAAATGTCTAATTAGGGAAAATGTTTTCATGACAACGTTGTTTCAGATATATGTGTGTTTCAGATGTCAGGTATACACAGCTTAGAACAGGGCTTGTTATTACTGCCTCCATTAGCCCCACTGGTCCACTGGTTTTCTTTTCAATCCCTCTAACATAGCTGGGTAGCAGCGCCCTGTAGAGCCATATTGGAATCTGAGGCGAAAGGAAAAATGTGTGCACTTTTCAGAATTTGTTCTCATACTCAAAATATATACACTTTTCAAAATATCCTCTCCTATTGTGGACCAAATGGAAAAAGTTAGTGAAAGGTCAGCAATGTAAAAACAAGACTGTATAGAAAGCCCCACTCAGACCAATCTGATGTCAGGCCAGTGTCTTCCTTTTAAGCCCACCCCGCGGGGACGTGCAGGCCGATGGGAAAGGCCAGTTCCTGCTGCACAGTGATGCCAGGTGGTACATCAAACGAACAGTGACAGGCAGCCTTGTTCGCAGTTTTGATATTTTGTTCATTGTGGACTTTTCCCCATTAGTTTTGATTTATAACACATTACACTAACAATATTCTTTCTTTGGATTCCTGGGTCTTTTACTGGCTGCCTGAGGCGGGCGAGTAAACACCAATCCAGCTGTGCTGACCGTGTAGGCCTTGGGGCTCAGGCTGCAGGCCCACTCTTCCTGGGGCAGGTCCAGTCTAGCTTTGGTCTCCTGTGCCACGTGGAGACTCCAATTTTCTGGAGTTGGGCACATGCTACCAGGCAAAGGGTAGATCTGGTGCTAGCTCACATTAAAATATTCCCATTAAAAAAAAAAATCTCTGAGCATTTCTTACTTTCTTGGTAGTTCCACAGTGTTTTTAATATTTTATCCAGCTGTCTTTGTTATTTTCCTCCAGAAGCTCATTCATTGTATACATTCTATTGTACCCCTCCAGAAACGGAAGTCTGGAAGATTCATCACTGAAGATATAAAATGATGAGTTGTCTGCTGAGCTCAACAGTGTCTGATGACTAGCTGCTGGTTTACCTAACTCCACTGTGAGGCACCCAGACTATCCCAGTTAACCCTGCCAGGAGCAGGGCTGAGCGGCTGTTCTCCTGGAAAAATGGTACGAATCGAGGAATGCCTTTTAAACAGCCAGCTTTTCAAAGTTTGATTTGTTTTTTGAAGACAGTTAATGCTTTGTTCCAGGCACAGTTCTAAGAGTTCAGTGTATGTTAACTCAGTTCTCATAACTACCTTATGTGGTAGATACTATTATTAATCAGCTCCTTTTTACGGAGACAGAAAACAGGACTAGAGGTTCACCCACTTGTCTGTGGTCACATAGGCAGTCAGTGGAGTCAGGGTTTGAACACAGCCAGCTTGGTTCCCAGTGCCACGCTCTTAACCGCTATGCTGAAGGGCCTTCACATGTCACAGGACGTGTGCCGTTAGCCCAGACCGCTCATCAGCAAAGGGCTCCCTGACTGACCCAGCTTCCTGTCTCCTGCTGTGGCTCCTGTGGGTAGAATATATGAAAGTGAGAGTCCCTGTGTCCTCAGCTAGTCATCAACTCATGCACTGAGTATGTTAATTGATTTCTATCAAGATATTTACCAGAGCAAACCGACCTCATATGTGGCTTTTATTCAAAACATATTGATGACTCTTGGAGGAGTTGAGATAATCTCAGCATCGATGATATGTACGTGTTTCTTTTTTTTTAAATATTTATTTATTGGTTGTGTTGGGTCTTCATTGCTGCACATGGGCTTTCTCTAGTTGAGGTGCACAGGCGCCTCATTGTGGTAGCCTCTCTTATTGTGGAGCAGGGGCTCAGGTGCATAGGCTTCAGTAGTTGCAGCACATAGGCTCAATAGTTGTGGCGCACAGGCTCCTCGCGGCATGTGGGATCTTCCTGGGGCAGGGATCGAACTGTGTCCCCTGCATTGGCAGGCAGATTCTTAACCACTGCGCCACCAGGGAAGTCCCATGTATGTGTTTCTTAGCTACTCCTTGATGTCTTAAAGGGTGCTTTGGCCAATAGTGCATACCAACTGCCTTAATTCCCAAGTGTGACCAGCTTCAACTTGTAAATGCCGTGGTGATAGAGAGGAATCACTTCAATTATTCTGAGATGGCTCTGATGGTGGAGCAGGCTACTTTCTGGAATTGTATACTCCTGCTCTTTATTTATAGCCAAATCTGGCTCTGGGACTGTGTTTATCAAATGCACACTGAATACTCTTTGTTTTAACCTTGTATTAAAATACTTGGCTCCCATATGAACAAATTTGATCATTTTTCTGATTTCTTTTTAAAGAAATGCTGACGAAGAGCTCAGGAATGTAGAAGACTAAGAGTGAAAATTTGGACCAAGTGAAACACGGCTTTCACTAGTGCTTTTAAAAAATAAAAGCTATATTTCCTCCAAAGTATGTGAAAATTTGCCATTTTTGGAATCCACAATAAAAAATACTTCAGTTTTTATTTCTTTCTTCCTTTTCTTTTTCTTCTGTGATTAATTGAGTACTCTGTCAGGTGAGACACTTTTACAGGCAAGTAATTTTCTTTATCAAAAAGAATCAAATTATGACGAATATATTTCTTGCATCAGCTTAAAAGGAACTCAAACGCCTGAATGATGGAATTAATAAAAGGCAGAGTTGTCTTTCTGTCGCAGTTTGGATTTTCTGCGAAGCAGAGTCTGAAGCGGAGATTCTAACCCATGTGGAACGGAAGGAGGCACGATTGGGCTGACGGAGAGATTGGGCTGTGCGAAGTCTCAACAAAAGCCTCAACCCACACCCTGGAGCTGGAGGCCCTAGTGTGGTATTTGTCCTGAGTTGAGCCAAGCTGGGGGCCTCTATACTCCTGTGCCCATCAATGGGTCAAGGGTCGTGCTGGGGGAGGAAGCGAGACTTTGGACAAGGCAGTTCTCTTTAGTCAGTGCAATTCCAGAAGAAGGCTGACAGCGACTGCTGTCACTCGGGACGCTGGGGAGGGAGTGCCTCACCCTGAACGAGGAGCGGACGGCAGGCTGCCGCAGCCACTGGTTATCATTTTCTGAGTTGTGGCTGTCCTGTAAAAAGCCAATGACCCCTTCTATTTTGTGTGCCTCTCTCTCCTCCCAGTGCAGAATCCCTTCAGGTGTAGAAGCTGCATTCATTCTAATCACAGGCCACTGTATTTCCATTCCTGTTGCTTCTCATGCTTCTTGCTTTGCCAAGTAGTGTATTTACAACACCTCAGCTTCCATCTCCAGAAACTCCTCCTTTGGGGAGCCTTCTGTGACATCTTCAGCTCTCACCGATCTCCCATGGCAGTCCCTGGCTATTTAATCATTTGGAATTTATCATGAAATACCTCAATATGTGTATTTTGCTTTCAACTATACGCATCTCTAGCTAGCTAGATGGTAACTAGATTATGATTTCAGATTATTTATAATCTAATCAGAATATATGCTCTGTTTTTTGTGTTTTCTACATTTTGTAATACAAAAATATTTGTTAAATGAGTGGAGCTCCAGTTTGTTTAGCTCAAGCATGTGGACCGGGTATAGGCCAAGTTTATGAGAAGCTATTTGAATTTCATAATTTTATACTTTCACTTACGTCTGTCTCTTCTGACACCATGGTGTTTCTAGTCATTCATTCAACAAATACTTATTGAGCTATGTTCTTGGACACCATTCTAAGCAGAGGGGATGTGTTCATGAGTAACACAGGGGCCAGACATCACAGAGCTTAAATTCCAATGAGAGAACCAGTAATGCAGCTGAGACAGGAGCAAAATCATCCCGCAGTGTGACGGGGTTAGGACGACAGAAAGCATAGCCGTGACGTGGAATCGGCCACTTGAGATCTGGGCTGAGCTGACGTTGTTCATGAGAAGATGATTCTGCCATGGCCAGAGAGAGAAGACAAGCAGCTAAGGCACAAGGAACAAGAGCTCAGGAGGCAGAAAGGACTCCGTGTATTTAAGAAACAAAAAAGAGTTCTGAGGAATTGGACAGTAGTTAGCACAGCAGCGTATGGTATCGGATGAAGTTGGAGATGTTGTTGGCCAGGGTGAAGGGTTTGGATTTTGTCATGAGAGCAGCGGAAAGCTAGTGAATACTGGCGTTTGTTTTGGGGGGGGGGTGTGTGTGTGTGTGTGTGTGTTTTAATAGGAGATAGAGGCAGGTTTACCATGAAACATTTGCAGCTCAAGCTGAAGGGCCTCTCACTTGCACAAGTCCTTTTGAGGACCTGGGAGGAGCCCTCACAGTGTGTTTACATGGTCATGGTTCTACAAAATTGGCAATGTTTTTTTTTAAAGTGTACAATTTGGTGTTTTTTTCTTATTTGTCATCTGTGTTATACATGTTAATCTCTATATGGCAATCCCAATCTCCCAACTCATCCCCCCACCTCCCCCCTCTTTTCCCCTTGGTGTCCATATTTTTGTTCTCTACATCTGTGTCTCTATTTCTGAAAATTGGCAATTGTTGAAGACCACTGTCTCTCTTCACTCTGACTTCCCTTCCATCACATTCTCTTTTGTGATGTGGCTCTGGAGTAGCTGTGGTCGTTTTGGGATCTGACTCAGGAATTTCGGCAGGGATACTTTCAGCTTCGGTTTTGTGAAATATAATTAAATAGCTCATCACCATTTGTATGTGTGTTGCCGCTAGCCATCTCGGTAGAGGTGCCAGCTCACCTGGTGTCAGGGCGTGAAAGTGCAGGGCCAGAGGTTTGCTTTGCAATGTGAGAGTATCCTAAACCCCAGCCCTGGAAGTGAGGAGGTAGTAGAAGAGAAAAAAGGATTTAAAGTGTATGTGGTAGAAGCTAGTCAGTGAAAAATTCTTTGAGACATCAGATGCATGAAATTCTAAGCAGAAGATTTGGTCTTTTATTTACTTATTTATTTTAGTTAAAAATTTTTTTTTCAGTCTTTCAGTCCAAGTTTTTTATTTATTTATTTATTTATTAGCTGCATTGGGTCTTTGTTGCTGCGAGTGGGCTTTTCTCTAGTTGTGGCGAGCTGGGGCTACTCTTCATTGCGGTGCACAGGCTTCTCATTGCAGTGGCTTCTCTTGTTGCGAACCACGGGCTCTAGGTGAGCGGGCTTCATTTGTTGCAGCATGTGCGCTCAGTAGTTGTGGCAAACCGGCTTAGTTGCTCCTCAGCATGTAGGATCTTCCTGGACCAAGGATCAAACCCATGTCCCCTGCATTGGCAGGTGGATTCTTAACCACTGTGCTACCAGGGAAGTCCCAAGACTTGGTCTTTATTGATACTTATTTGTCAGAATAATGAAGCATGAGCAATTATAATTGCCTAATAAGTTTTCTTCTTTTTAGATGAGAATTATAAAAAATAGAACTTACTAAAATTCTTGTGTTTGTAGGGCACAAATCTGTAAGAGTACAATAAGCACTATATGTATGTATGTGTGTGTGTGTGCGCGTGTGTGAAGTCCCATGTGAATTATCAATACAAAAACAGATACTAAAAAAAATTTTGGCCAACCATGTTAGAGGTGAGATTGAATTACTTTTTTGTTCTCTATATAGAAAATGACATCACAAAACTGTTATTATATGATGTTGTGATCAAAAGGGATACAGTCAAAAATGTAAGCAAAACATAAGATGTGTCAAATGGTTAATTCATAAAAATGGCGTGTTGTTTATATTGTTTTTCTGTGTATTTATTCTCATATTTAATTTTATATTCAGTTTTTGGATTCTTTTTCTTTAAGACCCCCTCTCCTAAATTTTATAACCTTCAGATCCCACAAAACCTGGAGTGGATCTACCTTCGATTGGGACGATGCTGTGATACGATTTTTATTTTATGGAGGTACTGGCTGCCAGATGGAGAATGGATCAAGAAAGGACGAGAACAAAATCAGAGAGACTCCAATTTGTATCCAGTCAATCACAATTCTTTCGAGTTTGGATACTGAAGAGGACCATCAAGATGCTCAAGTGTTGGCATTGGTTTTCCTTCATTGTTTTCTAGAGTCAGCAGAGCATTTAAGGGGGTGGCCCTGGTTAGCATAGTGCCACTTCGCACACTCTAATGTGTGTATGAATCACCTGAGCATCCGGTTAGAATGCAGAGCCTGCTTCAGTTGGTCTGGGGTGGGGCCTGGGATTCTGCATTTCCAGCAAGTCCCCAGGTGCTCCTACAGCAGGTTCAAGGACCACATTTAGGGTTGTGAGATAGTAAAGCACTGTGGATCCAGAGGCAGGCTGCCTGGGTTTCAATGCTCATTTTTTTCTACAAACTTTGTGACTTTGGTTAAGTGAGCTAATCTTTTCAATCCTCAGTTTTCTCATCTACTAATGGGTTTGCTAATAATAGAATCAACCAGAGAGGGCTATTGTAAAGATTAAATGAGATGATTCAGACCAAGAGGCTATCACAGTATAAGGGCACAAAAATATTTGTATGATTATTCTTGTTGCAGTTAGAACACTTGGTCTTCTTAGCCAACCTTGGCTAAGACTTCCTATGAGTGATTACCAAACTTTCTCACGCATATAGAAAGAAAGAAAAAGCCTTTCTCTGCAGCATGGACTAAGTAAAATTAATCCAATCAATGAAAACTTATAAACAGTGAAACATATTTGCAAATCAAAATTACCAAGTAAAATAAATATTGAGACCAGTGAAGAAC
This sequence comes from Hippopotamus amphibius kiboko, assembly GCF_030028045.1. Classification (NCBI taxonomy): domain Eukaryota; kingdom Metazoa; phylum Chordata; class Mammalia; order Artiodactyla; family Hippopotamidae; genus Hippopotamus; species Hippopotamus amphibius. The sequence continues at coordinate 12,995,726 of NC_080199.1, forward strand.
GTGCTAGGTTGCTGACTAAATCACAGAATGTTGCATCTAAAATAGAATTTAGAGATCTTGTAGTCCAACTGCTTCCTTCTACAAAAACCAAAACAAAACAAATGGAAGAGGCTTGAGGGGTCATGACTCTGGTCATCATATATTGTGTAGATGGGATCTTCTTACTGAAATGACTACAGAAACCCTTTCATTAATAGTTTGATATCCATAGAAACCAATCTTTATTTAGGCTGACATTGTTGTGACAGGTTGAACTGTGTCCCTCAAAAGGACATGTTGACATCCCAAGCCCTGCTCCCTGTGAATGTGACCTTATTTGGAAATAGGGTCTTTTCAGATGTCATCAAGTTACGATGAGGTCATCAGGGTGGTCCTAATCCAAGATGACTGGTGGCCTTATAAGAAGATAATGTGAAGACAGACACACAGGGAGAGGCTCTGTGATGATGGAGGCAAAGATTGGAGGGATACAGCTGTGAGCTAAGGAGTGATGGCCACCACCGGAAGCTAGGAAGAGGCAGGGAAGGATTCTGTCCAGAGCCGCAAAGGGATCTTGGCTCTGCCAAGTCTGTGATTTCAGACTTTAGTCTACAGAACTGGAGTGAATTCATTTCTGTTGCTGTGAGCCGCCCTCTGTGTGGGGCTTGGTTCCAGCAGCCTTAGAAAACTATAGTACTCTATCCTTTCTCCATTTGTTTACACATTTATTTTTCTTCTTCTGCTCCACAGAAAGCTTCTTGAAGGTAGGAGTTGAACTTTGCCCACGTTCACGTTCCTTGAACAGCTTAGCAGTGCTTAGTCAGGGCTCAGTGAGCGTTTGCTGAATTGAAGTAATTGTAGGCTTCCCCAGAGATAATGCAGCTCATTATTTGTTATTATAAACCCCCTATAATTTGCCTGTCAGCTTTTGACTTTAATTGTCATCGAGGACATAGAAGAGGTGCCTCTTAGTTGCCAAGAGATATTCGGATAGAATGAGGAAATAAATATTGATAGAGAAACCCAGGAGCTTACTTGAATATTATTTTAAGAACAGTTACTAATATTCACTGAGAGTTTGCTGTGTGTCAGACTCTGTTCTCCATGGTCAGTGCACATTCTTTCATTGAATCGTCATGTCTAGGTGAGGGAGATCCTATTAGACCCAGCTCACTGATGAAAAACACTGAAGCTTGGAAACTGTAGAAAGCAGAGCTGAAAGTCAAACTTGGGCAGTAAGACTGTAAAATTTGCTCTTAACCACTAGACTATTGGGAAATGCAGACACTGATCATTCCTTTCTGCAGAGCTGGAAAATCCTCGACTTTGTGTTTATGGGCAATACTGTGTTCAGATTGTTTTCCATATGAACGTGTGTGTGAGAGTGTTGCATATATATTTATTCTGTTGTTTGTTTGTTACCTCCATATATATAGCCCATCGATTTGCTCAGATGTATTTAGAGCGTATGAGCCAGGTTTCCTAATCTGCATGCTACTTTTTTTTTTAAAGATTTTTTTGATATGGACCATTTTTAGAGTCTTTATTGAATTTGTTATAATATTGCTTCTGTTTTATGTTTTGGTTTTTTGGCTGAGAGGCATGTGGGACTTAGCATGGCACCCTGCACCCCCTGCATTGGAAAGCGGGGTGTTAATCACTGGACCACCAGGGAAGTCCCTGCCATGCTACTTTGCATGTACTTTTCTCCCTCTGTGAAGCCACAGATTGTATATTTAAGTGAGTGGGTTTCCACCTTTGTCTGGTCTGCAGCGCTTGTTGCAGAGATGGAAACCACAGCAAGCAGGGCACTTTGCCACTGTTTTGCTTTTGTGCTTCTGTAGGGTGACCCTTCCGTTTGAAAGTTTCTCTAGTGAAAGAAAAGCTAGATTCCCCTAATTTAGATCGTTTTAGTTTACACAGGAGGATTAATAAATAAACTTCTCCCTTTGTTTATATAAGCCGAAGTCCTGAAAAGACCCAGAGCAAAGTTATCAGAGGAAGGAACAATCTCCGGACACAGTTGGATTTTAGGGGTATGTGATCCATGTGTGACCTTTATCCAGAAAATCATTCTCTCTGGCTCTATGTGACATGTTCCATCTTTTTAGGGGCTGCTTCATCATGACTTAATGACATACACTTATTGGGAAAAAGTCAATGGCTTTCAATATTTTTTATTTCAAGAGAATCATACTGAAGCTTGATTTTGAAAACTGGATAACACTGGAGAGATGATGCAATGTCACGTTCCTTCCGGTTGCCTCTGGTCCTAGCAGAGAGCTAGGCTCTGTCCTAAACCTAGACTAGTACTTTGTAGCCCAGAGCTACAAAATATTCCATAAATCGTATTTTTGTGATAGGGAAGAAAACCTGCTCATATATCCTATTAAAGGAGTCTTATTATGGCTTCCTCTTAAACCTGGATGAATGCTTTACTCTGAATTCTTCTCTGAAATCTGGGCCTGAAGTTTGCCACAAATAAAGCTCACGTCAACATGACTGCAGTGTTAGGACAAGCCAGGGCTTGAGAGTTCTGCTGCTCTACGTGATCTTGAACAAGTTACTGAATTTTTACATGTCTTGATTTCTCATATACATTACAGGTATAATAGCTCCTTCATAATGCTAAGGATTATGTCACGTTTATTTGAACAAAACAAAGTTACTTTCTGATTATACCCTATTTCATGAAAATAGCTATATGGTTTTCACCAAATTTGGACCGGATGTCTGAAGTGGTTTTATTAAAACATAGGCCAGGTAGCACATATGACATTTATACTGGGGGCCTAAAAGGACACCTCAAATGGGTGGGCCATCATTTTCCAAAGTCGCTGAAACAGAGGGAGAAAGCGAGGTCAAATGACCGTTGGTCATGCAATTGAGATCACCCGGACAGGGCTTTTCAACTAAGCTGTGGATCTAGTCACCCCGAGGGCAGACACGGAAAGGCAGGGTTGATCTAGAATCAAGCTACTTGTCACAGCAGAACCTCTAGGTGTCTTGATTAAGAATCTCTGCAGCTATTAGAACTTATTAGTTATTAGTAATTTTCCTCAACGACCGAGGTGGGTTTCTATATTAAAACCTACATGGACTATTTTGCATAGCGCTCGGCACACAAGCAGGTCCCTGGGGAATATTCTCAATTCCCCCCTTCCCCCGTTCCCCATCCCTGCCATTCCCCCCGCCACCAAAAGCCTGGAGGGAAGTCACTACTGTGCTCATTGTGTATGACTCATTCTGATTCATAGTGACTCAGTCATTTCTATGGAGACAGCCCAGTCCAACAGCAATGGTAGCCTAACATTTCAGAGACCCTAGGCTATTTGGGGGGGAAGAAGAACTCATTCCTTAGCAAGCCAGTATTTCCTTCTCACAGATATCAGAAAGTGGAACTATATTTTGGTTTGTCTGGTTGCCCCTAAAAGCTTTAAAGTATTGCCAAAGAACTGTGGTGAATAATAAACAGTATATTTCTGAGCACGAAACATTATTTGTAGTTTGGGCCACCCCAAATTAAAATCACATCTTCCCATTGGCAGATAATTATAGAATAATTGGTATTTTATATGTACATATTTTCTGTGCTGAGGAGATAAATTCGTTTTATCCTCTCAGGTTTAAATTTCTCTTTCGATTTTGATGGAGTAAGTAGCGTAAAAAGTCAGTCTCCTGATGACAATTACACTTCGTAAACCAGGTGTGAACAATTTTGAGTACAGTTTGTCTCGGATTTTTCACTTAAAATAACAACTTGTTCTTGAAACTTGGCACCTTGAACTTACTAGTAACAGACAGTGTTTTCTTGTCAGGAGGGACTGATGGGGTAGCAGCTTTTCTTCCGCTTTACAGCAAAAGAAATTGCTCCCCCAAACATACAGCCAGTTTTTCAAACATCCACAAAGGTGTGAGCGTATTTTTCCCCTTGGAATTCCCGATGGCACGGTTTAAAAACACACGTGCCTATATTTGCATGTGCCTGGTCTGTGGAATGTTTGTGTGGTCTGCCCTCATAAGGGGTCTCGTAACCACTCAGAAGGCCTGAAGCTTTTTACACCTGCCATGGAGAAAATCTTCTTCTCTCCCCATTCCTGCCTTGGCCTACAGAGGAGGTGACTGCCCCCAACCTCTGCACGACGAGGACTGTTCCCACCTGCCTTGAGAAATATCATGGGCCCCAAAGGACAGAGAAAGAAGACTGAGAAGGTGGCCAGCGCCTCTCAGGAGGCTTCGCTTCGTGAGTACCTGCCCTCAGGTGCGATACTCAGCTCTCGCGCCCTCCTCGGTCCGCCCAGCTAGGAGGTCCGCACAGGACAGGATTCATCATTCTGCCTCTTTCTGCAGTCTAAGGGCTAAGGCACGTGGTTCAGGGAGGCTCTTACCTGAAGCCTGTCTTACGGATGAATGGGCGCCGCCTTGTCTGTTACTTAACTGATGACGTTTTGTTCCCCATTTGGTTACGGATGTTCACATCTCTTCATATGCAGGCAGAATCCGGGGGCTGAGTGGTAGGACTTATTTTTATTTCCAATTTCAAAAAATAATAGAAATACTTCCAAGATGATCCTTGTAAATTGTTTTTCTTCCCGTTAAAAAGCCAAAAAATCCAAAGCCTGCTCTTCCTTTGAAGTTACCAAATGTTATCTGTGTAAAAACCATTTGGTTTGGCCAATTATCAATGTCTCAATAACAAAAAAGGGAGGAAGACTAGAAATCCTTTTAAATGCTTCTTTTATTTCATTGGTTGTACATTGGGTGAGTGAACTGAATATTACAACCAAAACATAGAATTGATACAAATTAGACTCCTGTTTACACTGTAAGGTAATGAATGAGGGAATTCTTTAAGTGTTACAGAAAGATTTAGTAGAAATGTTACCAGCGATATGGCTCAAAGAATATTTAGGTGAAGTGCTGTTATATCCTGAAAACCAAGAGTGAAATGTGGTTCCCATACAAGCGGCGAGTTCATCTCTGTTGAATTGCTACCATCATGTCTTGGATATTGGTGATTTGTTTTGTAATCAAACAAAGCATTTAAGATTTACTCATCACAGTTAGACTTCTGAATATAAACAAACTTTTGGCAAATAATATTTATACAGAAAAATAGTTTTAGATCCTCTCAAATCCCAGAATTATTCTATAAAATTACATTATAAATAAATAAAAAGCAAAATCTGTTGTACATATATTTGTACATCTATGCATTTGCCTTGCCTCCTCCTTATTGTAAATGACATATTTATGACTCTTTGCATATTATAATCACAATTCTGGAAAATGGATTTCATAGTAAAAATACAGTCTTCTATGTCTGCTTGGGGATTATAGGTGATGTTTTTCATGCTCCATTGTTAAAGGGCTGAAAATAGGTGTGTGCTAATAATTTTAAAAATCAAAATCATGAAACAAAAGAAAAAAAAGACAATGTTACAATAATTAGTCTACAAAAATATTTCAGTGATTCCCATAATTTACCTTTTAGTAATGTATACTATGTTTTCAATGAGTTTAAGTGAATTAACAAAGAAAAGAAGAAAAAAGAAGATAAGTTTGAATGTTTTAGGCAAGTTGTAGCATAACTACATTGTTATAGTTGAGAAAATTACGTGTCAATAATACATAAAGATGAAACTACCAAAGAAATACACGTTAGATACACTATTTTCCACAAATTAAAACAAATGCAACAATACAAGCACTATGTAAGATTACACTTAGAATGTGTTTTTTTTTTGATAGGGTTATCAAATCTACGATATAAGATAAATAGTCATTAGACTTTGATCAACATTAATTAAAATGGCAGATTTCTTTTTTCTCAAACAAAAATGATATGGTTGGTGCATCTAGTGTTCAGAACAGGCGGTGATGCCAAAATTTAAAATATTTTACATTCAATCTCAAAAGTCAAAATACTTCAATCACTAATATGCTCACAAAGAAAATGGATGTTTTAAACAATGACACATAATAGTAATTTATAACAACTGTTTCGTTTTTTAAACAATAATTTAAAAACTATGTAGGTACTGTATAGGCTATGTGCAACATATAAAATGTGAAATATGAAATATTTGGTACGATAGTGCTTAAAATAAACTTTAAAACAAACTTTCTGAACAAAATTTAATTGTATCGCTATTACCTTGAAGATCAACCAAGTATTTAAAAAAGTAAACAACATTAAAATATGTTTCATCCATATATAGTATATATATGTATGTGTATATATAATATGTATGTACTTGTATTAAAGTTTTTTATACTTTTGAGACATAAAATATGCTTTATGGTGAAAGAATTAAAAGAACTAATTTTTTCCATGCTGTAGTCAGTTACAACCCTTTAATCCAACTTTTGAAATGCAAAACAGTAATGGATTTTTTAAAAAGTGAAACTATCTACTTTTTGTTTACATAGTAATTTAGATTAAAGTCACAGTCAAATTTTCAGTGACTAAACTCAAACTTACTTAAATTAGAATATTATACAGATCTCCTCACCTACAGCTTCCTTGTTTGTCTAGGTTTTAGTTTAGAAGAGTTATTCTGTAACAGGCAACTGGATGGTGAGTTCGAAAGACTAATCCTTTCGATTAGACTGTTGGCATGGGCCTCTCATTCTTGTCAAGCTGGATGAAGTCTGGCAAAATCTAGGCACTTCTACAAAGTCTCTCTTATAAAACAACTTTAAAAATATACTTGTAAAATAATACCTTCAAGACTTTGTTTGGTGGGGTATGAAGCTCATACCGTGCAAAGTTTCTTTTTCAATCTAGTTAATGTTATTCTAGAATCACGTGATTCAATGCGGCATCTCCAGGCAAACCAAATATCACACTTTGATGTGTCCCCAGTACTTGTGCTTGAATTTCCACTCAAATTTTAGACCTGCAGGACAGGTAACAGTTTTACTTCACTTCTCATCTTTGCTGCAGCATTCGTGTTGTCAAGAAGTGAAACATAGCTTTGATCCAGTGGGTAAATGAAATGATAGTAATTGAAGTTAGAATCGAACCTGCCCTTGGAATAGGGTGTTTGTTTGTTTTTTTGTTTTTTTGTTTTTTGTTTTTTAACTAATGCTAATTGTTTATTGCTAACTTTGAAATATTCTGAGTCGAAATGAGTACATTGGTTGGACTTTCTGCATCAGCTATAGTTATGGAGATAAGACAATATTCCTAAGGACAGAAACTATGTTTAGAAATCCTTTAAAAGTCAACTTTATCCTTTATGTCTTTAAACATCACAGCTGGTCTCAGGTAGTTAACTATCTTAGGTTGGAATATACTAAGCATACCATATTTAATACTCATATATGATATAGCAGCACTAGCTTCTTAGAGTTGTGGTCTGTCCAGAAGAACTAAATCTTTATTTAGCATGCAGTTTGTGGCAATTCTATTGAGGAGGAAACAGGATAGTATGTACAGTAACAATGTTTAGTTATTCTCAATGCAGATTCTTGGCATTCCATTCCGTTTCTGCTGATTATTTCAGAATTATCTGTTAAAGAAAAAGACAAGCATGATTTAGACATCCTTCTTAAGGGAAAATAGCTAGTTTAAGTTTTACTCTTTGCAAACAGATATTTAAAAATAGGAATTTTCTGCAATTTCTCATAATTTTGATGCAATTATAATTTTGCACAATCCCCACCCTTCATGCTGAAAATTTTTACACGTGAGCACTTTTGCTGTGGGGCCACTGTAAAGAATGCTGAGTCAAATGCACAGTGTTTTCTGTGAAAACTGGGACTGCATGTGTGTGGGCATGCAGTGTGTTTGGACCTTAATCTCCCTTTTTTAGTTTTGGCTTCATGTCTCTTTATTATATGTTCAGTTTTCATTCAATTAATATTTGCTGATGTGATCAGGAAGTCCAATCAAAGAATTTGTATGTGAAAGGTTATTTGTAAAGATTAGATATAAATATTTTAAAATGTGTAATAAATTAAGTAATATTTATCTATCAACTTGCATTCATAATCCAAAGATATGTTCCCATCAAAAGCAATTTTGTTCCCAAAATACAATAACGACCAGTTTCAAATTCAGGAACCGTTTAAATGTCCCATGTTAAAGAAAAAAGAAAACATTCTAATAAAGCAGTTAAAACAGTTTTAATAATTCCAAAAGCACAGATACAACTAAACTATCAAATGCAAACCGTGGTCCCTGGAGTATGATCTAGTCCATTTCCAACTCCCTAACTTTGCAGAGGAAAGGGAGTTTGCCCTGTGTGACCCAGTCAACTAAATGTCAAGCTTAAAAGCCAAGCTTTTGATACATTCTAACAAAAATCTTTATTCTTTGTATAATGCTTTGACCAAACTTTGTGCAAGTAATAAACAAAATGTTTATTTATTAATAGCCAAGAGTGTTTGTTTATGAAATAACCAGTAAAAATTCTTTATGGTCAAGGTCACCCAATATTCCTACCTACACACTTGGGATCCAATTCCCAATAAAAGCCTCATTTCTACAAGTATAATTTCTTATCTCATTAGGTTAGAATTTATACACGTGGAAATATTTTTCACCTTAGGTGGGTATTTCTGCAGTTAATATAAAATAGTTTTAGGACATACACTTAAATAATTTCTCCTGTGAAGTAACTACGAGTATTCTTTATTTTATTGGAACATACAGATATGTATGGAATTGATAAAAATAGAGGAAGAATTCATGTATGTTAAATATTTATATTAAATGGAAACTCAAAACTTTGGATAAGATCATTTTTTGTTTTCAAAAAGTTCTAGGAATTTAAAATTAATTGGGAAAAAATATCTCACGTACTGATATACAAATAAAAATAATGAGATATAATCATTTATATGTAAATATTATCATAGTATGTTTGAATAGTCATTGCAAATAGCAACATTCAAATTCTTCAGATGGTTTTAACTTCATTTTTAGATTTAGATATTTAATTATTAAATAGGACTTATTCTATGTCATCCCTTAGCTTTAATTCTGTTTGTAAGGTTTCCAAACAAGAATGTGCCCCAGGACATCAGAGCATGTCCTGTTTTTCTTTTTTTTCTTTCTTTTTACTTTAGCAAAAGTGTCTCTAAAATATTTATGGAAAACAAACTTGCCATTTCTTAAGTTGATATATACTAATGTATGTTTTAGAAAATAATCACATTCTTGCTTATTAACTGAAATAAAAATGCCGTATAGAATGAAAAGTCCTAACCACCTGGAAAGAAAAAGTATCCTACAGAGAGCCCAGCAATGGCCAATCTGTATTATAGAAATTAGTTACAACGCTTTGGACTTGAATCTGACAAACAGACGTGTCTGACCACCCAGGTTTAACTGAACTGTAAATCAGCCTTGCAGTTAACTAAAAGCATTAACTGGGCTCACCTGGACTGCTTTTCGCCTCTGCCTCAGCCTGCACACAATCCATTCTATGGATAAAGACATAAATAAAAATGACTTCTGGTACTACTGAACTCTCAGCCTTAACTGCTTCCAGGCATCTAGGCCAGAAAACTCTGGCCACACCCTGGTCTGTGTCTTGGGCTATCTTGAGGACTGTATGTGTGATATTAAAAAAGGAATTACGCCCCCAGTAGCTGTGAGCTTCAAGAGGTTTAAGAGAGTTGATCTTAGAAGGTAGGAAAGCTTTGGGTGTTTCATTTTTTTGGTGGTAGCATTTTTTCTCAAAAATACTATTTGATTATTATTTTTTTCTGGGAAACGTAGCTTGTTGGTACAGCCTGAATTACATGTACTCTTCAGTGAAATACATTTTGGAAATATAGACAGATCAGGAATCCAGATGAGGACCAGTTACCCAGTGAGAGCCTCGTATTGAACTCCTGCCGGTTTGATCACTGTTTCTGATGTTAAAAGCCTCATGACATTATAGGTCTCAGGGCCCATGGGGACAGAAGGACAGTTTCCAGTAGGAAGGAACCTCTAGTGGGAAGAGGAGGGCCGTGTGTGTGCCGAAACTTAAGGGTGTGGAGAAGCTGTTTGGAGGGAAAGAGGGCTCTTCTGTCTAGTTTTCAGTATAGCTTTTCTTTAGTCAGACTATATTTTTAATTCACACCAAAAAAACCATAATTTAAAATAAGATGAATAGATAACTTTGTGTGTTTCTCTGTTGCCTCTCCTTGGAGATTCTCTTCCACACCAATTCTATATGAACATGTAAAATATGTTCTATTCATGAAAACTTCTTCAGCCTCCATTGTAATTTCAATGGCCAGGAGGACCAAAAGCTTCAAGAGGTGCCTTAATACTTCAGTATAGGTACAAAACATATATTCCTAAAAGAAGAGGCTTATACGTGGTCCTGGAACATGGGCTCTGAATCTGATATTGACAAGTCCTAATCCTGAGCTGGTCCATTAAAAAAAAAAAAAAGGATATTTAAACCAGAGTTCACCAAAATGATCTCTATAGACCGGCTGTCAGTGGCGTCCTTCCTGCCTTGCACTCGTCAAAACTGAGGCTGACATCCAAGATTCCTTCCTCAACCTCCAGGCACTGCAGCCCACATTTTTTTGGAAAGGGCAATTGAAAACTCCCCTGGGGTCTGCCAGCATCTGTATAAGTCAGAGGAATAGCTACCACACCAGATCCCATAAAAGTCCCCTCCCTGAAGCATCATTATTGTCTTTGTTTTAATTTTAATAGATACTCCCCTGATTTTCCAGGGGGCGCTGAGAAATTTTTATCAGAGCCTTAAGAGCTAGGTCAGGATTGCCAGTCATATTTCACAGACATGGAAAGGCAGCATGAACAGTGTTAGCTGGCTTGCATGGTGTACCAAGTACTTGTGCAAACCAGCATGAGCTTAGAGGTGTTAGCTCACTCTGTTCGCTGGCATGGGAGCCCCTCCAGGGTATAGGCACAGTCTGCAATGGGACCAGGAGAAAATGATTCCAAAGAGTGGGTCTGTACCTCTTACAGTGCCAGTGGAGGTCAGTGCTCAGAATCCCCCGGCAGCCTGGGAATCTGGGAAAGGTGAGGCCACGGGGTGGGGCCTAGAGCCGACAGAGCCTAGAGCACTGAACCAGGGGCAGCAGTGACTTGTGGGCTGCTAGTCCCTGCCCCTCCCCCCGCCCCCGCCAAGGTCATCCTTGCCTGGGTGGTCAACCACATCCTACCCTAGGCCTCCTCCAGACAGATGCTGCAGCCATATCTGCTTACAGCAACAAAGCCCCTACCCAATCAGAATTCCACCGCTGAGCTTCTAAGGAGCCCTGGCGAGCTATAGCACAGGAAAGAAATTGAATACATTGAACAAATTGTATTTCTGTTCCTCTCTCTGATGGACTAGTCCCTCAAATAAGTATTATTTTATATAACAGAATGATGATGAAGGGGGTTAAATTATTAAAATAGGATTCTAGCTAATCTGTTATGGTAAATCAAAATCTTGAACTGAAAGCATTATTTCCAATTTCTTTTTCCACTCACAGGAGAACACACAAAAATGAGAATAGCTGATGCCCACAAAAATCAGTGATTCTATTTTTAAAACAAAGACACACTTGATCTCCAGTCACGACTGCATTCATAAATCTTCAGTAGACCCTCTAGTTGTAACAAGAGTGCCTGCAAGGCTAAAATATCGGTTGGCTGCAACAGAGTCTACTTAGCGATGAGCATCTCCTTCAGGTGGTTGGATTTAAGAAAATAAAGATTCTGCTTAATCCACACCCGTAAATTCTCCCATATGAGCCCAGTACACAATGTGTCTCATTTTTATTAATTGAAGACAAAATGTGAGTGGCCCCAAAGAACATTCAATGGGTTGTTTCCCCACCAAATGTGTTATGAGCAGTCATAACACTAACCCCTGCATCCCCCGTGAAGTGCCTACCACTGACTCATAGTGCAATGGCAGTCAAGCTCATTGCAAAGAGGACTAGGTTGGGCACTGCCGGAATACTAAGCCTACTGGGGCCAGGCGGGAACCATGCATAAGTGGGTGGATCAGTTGAGAAGTCTGGCAGATGGAAGGGCCCACGCCTAGAAGGAAGGGGACAGCAGCTGCTCAGCTCCAGCCAAACTGTCACCTGCAGAAACCTGGGCTCTATATTGCCTGACCTTTCCATTTGCCAAAAGAAGCTGGAAACTCAGCCATGGATTCACATCAGGGAAAACAGCGCTGTATGGGTCAGATATATCTTTGGGCTGAATTCAGCTGTGAGCTGCCAGTTTGTGTTCTCCTTGAGCTTTACTTTCTTGGAGAAGATATCCACCAAGCCTGGATTGCTAGTTGCCTGAGCCCGGCCGTAGCCAAGGCCAAAGGCATCATCCATGGAGGCAGCGGTGGTGATGGTGGGCGGGATCAAGAGAGCAGGTCTCATGGGGAGTTCTTCCTGCAACCTGCAGCCATTTGGCTTTCACCTGAAGGGATGGGGTACCTGACCCACCCATACCCTCCACCTAAGATGAAATTACTGCCCCTCCCTTAGCTGATTCAACAGATATAAAATACACATTGCCTTGTCTTTTCCCAGACGATGACGGATTCAGACCGAGCCATCCATGTGCCCTTACCTTTGGTGCACACGAGAAAGAACTCACCAGAGTGAGAAACGCACTTGGTTGAAAGCAAAATAGTCTGTGCAGAGGCTGACACACTGAACTTGAAAGCATGAATGCCACGACCTCAACAGCTGAACTAACTAGCACTCATTCAAGAGGGTTCAAAGAAGACAAATCAATGATAATTTCCTCAGTGCTTCACAGGTATCAAGTATTAAATTAATACTTTCTGAGCTGTCCACCTTGCGGTTGACCTCCAGGAAATGTACATATAAATAATTTTGGAAATTGTGAGTGTCTAGATGACTCCTAGATACGTTCACACTTCTTATGTAAATGTGTTCACTGCAGACATTCAGAGATGTCAGATGAGTTATCCTTTAAACTGTTAGCTTAGTATTAAATTCAGTAAGAACTCTTACTGCTTGGCTTAAAAGATAGGAAAAAAAACAACACTTTTCAGTAAAAAGACCAACTGCTTCTAGAGATCCACACCACAAGAAACAATGAGAAAGGAGAACTAGTGAATGTTTTAGTTAAACATTCAATACGAACTGTCTCTGTAATGTTGTGTTTGGAGAGGTAGATAAGATATGCCTTATTGCTATGCCTTATCAAATATCTGCATGGCCTTGCTGAAATCTGCAGGAAGCTCAATGGATTTGCATACCACTAACATAAGAGCTCAAGCAGACATTTCTAAGCAGGGTTGTTGCATTCACAGGTCCACAGCACAGCCAGATTTTGTAAGGACAGGAGCACGGTCTCATTCCTCTTTAGATCCCTAGTAACAAGGATGGGGCTGGCCATGTAGGAGGCACTTCTTAACTACTGGTTGCATGGATGGCTGAATAAATAAGAATTTATCGAGGACACGATACCACAATGTTGGCATCTACAGAAGACCAACAGACCCCTCACAAGCGAGAGGTTGCAGGGGAGGCAGGAAAAGAACCCCTTGGATGGCCTATATCTCCTCCCCTTTCAGAGAAGCTAAGGATTCAGGAATAGCCAAGAAAAGGAAACATTCCTCCCCATCCCCCCACCCTGTGTTCTATATTAAATAAAAGGAAAAATACTCCAGGCTGGGGGCAGAATCACTCAGAGGCTGGAGACACGGCAGATAAACAAAAATGGCACCTGGAGAAAACTTCTAGACGTGGTCGATTCCTCAGAAATCTCTTCCCATGGTTACAAGGCCCTGTCTCCTCAGAAAGTAATTAGAGAAAGGGATGCTTCACCGTCTCCTTAAACAAAACTTATTATTCATCTAAAAATAGACAACTGAATGGAATTCCCTAAAAATACGGCCAAGCTAAGGAGGCCTGCCTGTTGCTCACCACGCCAGCCCCTTTGTCTCTACTCACGGCTTCCCTCTTGCTCCCTCACTCACGTGCCGTCTCACGACTTTCCACTGGCATTCCTCCCTCCTCCAGGCCCTGCGCCGTTCAGTATCCTCTCCATCTCCCCCGCTAGCACTCCACACGCTTTCTCCATGGCAGCCTTGACTGTCTGAAATTCCCTGGTTTTGTCTGAGAGGTGAAACTTGGATTTTGGTTGAAGCAAACTTTACCAAAGCAGACAGACATTTGTATAGCTTTGGCTGCCAAGGAATTCTGTACTTAATCCTAGGGTGGATTACTATAGATGACCATACTACGAATTACTAACGTCAAAAGCAATTACTTTGGTCTCTTGGTGGACATATGTTATCAGAGTAATTCTCTTCATATATGTTCATCAATGAACACTTTCAAGAACTTGGTTCTATTTCATGACTATTTGTAAATATTTTTGTAAAGACTTTTTTTTTTTTTTTGGATGCGGACCTTTTTTAAAGTCTTCATTGAATTTGTGACAGTATTGCTTCTGTTTTTGGTTTTTTGGCCGTGAGGCATTGTGGGATCTTAGCTCTCTGATCAGGAATTGAACCTGCACTCCCTGCATTGGAAGGCAAAGTCTTAACCACTGGACCACCAGGGAAGTCCCACTGTTTGTAAATTTTAATTGCATAAAAAGTTCAAAGCTAATTAGTGGTATATGAAAAGATACTTTGAAAACCAGTCACATTCATTAGTTGAGGGGCGTATTGTTCTAAGGGAGAGCAGGGTCTTCTGCCATATTTGACTTGTTTTCCAAGTGGATTTTTATTTATACAGAAAAGGCATATACGGGGGTTGCGGGAGAAAATTCTCAAATACGATAACCAGTTTCACTCTGGAGAAGAGCAACCGGAGGTTGGTTGAACGGCCCACAGTATTTAGCAGAACTTAGTAGTTTAATCAGGATTATTGTTTTGCTCTCTGTCATTAACATAAAGTTTACATTTAAAGCTCTAATTCCTCTATTTTCAATGACATATCATTTTGTCGATGACTCATGACTGTCTAATATTTTCCACTCTATGATATCTGAACAAAAAGATTTTTCAGATATACTTTCTAAAAATTACCATTTAAAAAAATATTACTATTTGAGTTTCCGCATTAAAGGCAATAACACTGGCCTCACAGCAGATTACTGACCAGGGTCCACATTGCCAATTTGTATTATCTGGATAAAATACATATATGGAAATTCTCAATTTGAGTAAGATTCCACCCCTTGCCTGAGTCCATGTCGCCTGGAAAAATTCAGCCTCTTGTGAGTATTGCAGTGATGCTTTGATCATGAGCCCTTTCTCCATCCCACACCCAGCTGCAACCAACCCCAACTCCCCTGAGGGAATTCTGAGGACCACTTCTGTTGCTTTCATGGTGAGATGGGAACGCTACACCTCAGATCATCTAAAAAGCCATACATCATCCAAGGGTGACTTTTTCTCCAAAATGATATACTGTATATGAAGGAAAAGAGAAAGGCATTTGAGAGGAGATTTGTTATTCCTCTGGCTTCCCCCTGACGCTACAGAAGCGTCGAAAGGAAAGTCAATTCAGGAGCGTTGTGTGCTCATTCAGCAAGAGGGGAGACCACGCTTGCTCTGCAGGTGCCACGGGAGGTCAAAATAAACCAAAATGCTAGACTGGAAGGGCCACATGACAGCCAGGAGAAAAGAAGTTGGCAAGTCAAGTATAGCACCCAAGACAAAAGAGAAAGAGGGCGGCGGGAATGCGTCTGGTGGCCACCCAGGACCAGGTTCCAGCTTTCGTCTTCCTACTCATCCCCTGGCATCCTTGGCTCCACACTGTACATCCCATTCCTACTCCACACACCTTCCCCAACAAACATTCCAGTCACACAACGAACCGCAGATTATGGTCCACTCTACCCTCAGCTGGTGGAGAAGAAGGACATTCTCTCACATGCTGTCTGGGGGTTTGGGTTAATCATGTGCTTTTGGCATCTTTCTTGAATCCTAAAGATGTAGAAACATCCATGAACATGGTATTTGGCCTCTTTCATGCTGTTAGCACAATATTATCCTTGAGCAATGTCACAAGTTTAAACAAACTATTATAAGCCAGCCTGGAGACCTAACCATCAAACCCATCACTGTCTCCATAGGAAAATTACTCGAGTTCCAGACCAAGTGGCAAAGGGCATTTTGAACAAACATTTTTAAAATTAGGGAGAGTATGTATATTAAGGAAGGCTAAATTCCTCTACTATATCAAGAAATAATATATAATCACT
This sequence comes from Hippopotamus amphibius kiboko, assembly GCF_030028045.1. Taxonomy (NCBI): domain Eukaryota; kingdom Metazoa; phylum Chordata; class Mammalia; order Artiodactyla; family Hippopotamidae; genus Hippopotamus; species Hippopotamus amphibius. Next base: position 13,011,873 of record NC_080199.1, read on the forward strand.
GGGCCACACTATTTAAAAATATTCTAAAATATAGAAAAGGTAATAAAATATTTTTCTAAAATTATCATGTTGAGAATATGTGCAGTGAGATGTGGAGCAAGTGTGGCTGTCTGGGATTAAACAGGCTGCCCACATCTGAGGCTATTTCACTGAAGGGGACCTCTGGACCTGCAGGTAGAATCTAAGGAAACTTTTTTCACATCTTTAAAAACCAGTTTATGCAGGAACTGAAAAGAAATTTCAATAGCATTCATTTAAACCTGTTCTTTTCAATATGGGGTTTTGCTCCCAGTAATAAATGGAAGAATCAGGCCAAGAAAAATCACAGAAGCAAGATCCTGTTGGATTCAACCTGAAGTCCCCAATCCTGCTCAATGCCCTGCTTTTGTAACCACTACCATTATCTTAGAATCCTGGGCACATTTGGGCCATGGTATTCATTTTAACTGTGGAGCAGAATGTATAATTCAGCCTGCTAAGAATTGGCTTTTAAGACACCAAAGGCAGAAAAGTAACTACATGCTGGGATTAGGTAAAAAGAAGGGTAAGAGGAATGTTCCGTGCAGGACATGAAGTGTGTCTTTGTGTGTTGTAATCATCTCACGTGTTTCTTGGACTGGTAGGATACACTGCCGTCTAACAAAATTTCCAGCAAAATTAGTTGTGTTTTCTTCCTTTGTAGTTCGTTGCCTGTGTGCGTGTGTATGTGTGTCAGAGACAGAGAGAGGGAGATGAACAAAACCGTAAAATAATGGTGCAAAGAAAAAATCAAAGACAGTCCTGGAGTGGGATTTCAGGACACTTGTTTCTGCTACCAAGCAGCTACGTGACCCTCCTGGGCCTTAGTTTCTCACTCTGCTTGTACTACATTGGCACCTCTGCAGTGTGGTGGGTAGTTAACCAGGTTGCCATCTGTCCTCCCTAATAACTCCTCAGAAAGTGCCCAAAATATCCTGGTATAATAGATGACAAAATGGAAACCAAAGGAAGAAAATGTAGAAAGCAAGCGAGCTCCTACATTCTCTTATTTCTCTATTACAAACTGTCCTCCCTCAGAGCTCAGTGCTTAGGCCCATTCTTTCAGCATCTCTACTTTTTGCGATGATCCTTATTATATGATAATTACTTTGACTGTAATTATTTACATGTTGGTTTACTGCCTCTCCTCCTGACAGTGTAAGAGCCACAAGAACAGGGACTGTTTTCTTCACTGCTGTATTCCCAGAGTCCTGAATTTCATATGACACATAATGGGCTCTTTATAAACTTTTGTTGAGAAAAAGTATGAAGATGCATTGCACTGAGTTAACAGTAGGCTTTCGTTACGGCTTCAGACTAGACCTAGCTTTTAACATGCATGGTTCACTGAGGAAGAATCTGCATTTGTACTCAGTTACCTGTTTCATGAAAACAGAACTCTTAAAGGAAAACACAGAAAGAATAAAGAATTTTTAATGTGAAAGAATATGGATTTAATAAAACAAAAACCTCAGTATAATTCGGGAGTCCTGCATGAAAGGACTCCTCCTGGTAGACTCTTTTTTTTACAGAAGTTTCTTGCCGGTTTACCATCCTGGGAATGGTGAATTGGTGCCTTTGTTCATCTGCTTTCTAGCTCTTATTTACTGGATTGAAATGTGAACTTCCTTGTTGGTCTCATCAACTAACAATGTTTTCAGACCATTTCTGATATTTAACTTGAATTTTTAAAAGGTTTGCTTCTACTGAAATTTTCTTCTTAAATGGTAAAAACTTTGTAAACTAATAAACTCAGTAGTTAGTAGTTTTTAAGCGAACCATATAAAGAGCTTTACCCCAGTCCTACATTGACTATAAGCTCCAATCTAATTCAAATATGGTGGAGACACAAGAGAACAGAGTTTGGAGGCCGGCGAACCTGAGTTCTAACACTGTCCAGCCACTTCCAACCTGCCTGAATCTTAAACACATTATTCTTTAAAATTTGCTCTCCTTTGGAAAATGGATAAAACACTCCACAGAGTTCTATTGAATATTAAATTGAATAATGGATATAAAGTGCCTGCTATGTAATAATGGGTTTTGATAAATGTTGGTTCTCTTCCCTTGGTCTATTTATTTTAAGATTCATAATCCTAAGTAAAATTTGGTTTCAGCTTCTATTTAAAGAGGCATTCAAATAATAAAAATATTGTGCATTTAAATATTAGATGATCTGTGTGACACTCCATATATGTTGATAATAAACTTGATTTTGATGAGATTAGGATTTTCTAAAATGTCAAATACGCTTCTCTTTCTGTATATGTATATCTTGACCTGTCACTGACAGCTAAAGAAATATAGGCTGAATTTCTTTACTATTCATGAAAGTCTTGACTGTCATTCATATTAAGCATTTTCCAAACTAAAATCTTTTTTATAAAAGCATCGACATCCAGTAGCATACAATGACCAGTGTCTACTGAAATAGAAAGTTACATCCTATGAGAGGCAAAATCTCTTACTCTTTAAATTTAGATTCAGTCCAAACCCAGCTTCTAGTCTTAATATGTGTTACCATGGGTGAGTCAACATCTCTTATTCTTAATATTCCTCATCTCTGGATTGGGACTCAAATGTTGTCCCTAACTCATAAGTTATTGTGAGCCTTAGATAATGTAATTAACAAGTGCTTACTGCACATAATTCTACTGTTATCATATGCTAGTATTTCTCCTGTTTTAATTGCCTAGGCTAAGCCACAAAACACGGATATGCATATTTCGACAAGATACAGCATTCACTAATAATTCTTAGATCACTGTGTTTAGAGCAAACCACTATTCATGGACGCTTCTGCACACACAGTCGTGTCTAATAAACATCCGTACTTAATTTTCAAACCTTCACCTCTTCTCACATAGGTCCATGTGCACAGCAGGAAAAATGAGGGGACTTATCAACTTATGTTAAAGAAAGAAAAAAGAAAGCAATTCTTAAACACTGTTTTCCAAGGCAAAGGAATTCAATGAGGTTTTCTGCTCATTCTTCACACACTCCTTAAATTTCCCTACTGTAACTTCTTTCCTTGTTCAAGGCCATCCTTAATGTTACAGGGGTCAGAGAAGAGCAAAGAAAAGGAGATAAACGATAGGAATAGATTCAACCAATTCCTTTTCTCCTGAATCTTCGTAACTAAAGTGGCTCTCTGGCCCTTTCAAGTATTTCGGGGTAACAATGAACAAATATTGAAAGAATGACTAATGGAAGAGTTATGAAATTATTACTGGAAACAATGTTTGCAGAAAAAGAAGGAATCAAGTTTAACTTCCCTGAAAGGTTTTTATTCCTCCAAAACCTTTCTAAATTTTAAGGAGGAAGCAGATCTACTGACTGTTCAAAAAGATGCATAGCTAGCATATTCATGCTGGATTGTGGTTTGAGAGAGGGAAAGAGGACTAAACATGGCATTAGGAGATCAGTCTCTAGTCCCTTATGTAACCTTGAATGAGTCACTTAATCACTTAGTCTAGGTCCTTTTCCTTATTTTAAAATGGAAGGTTAGGAGCTTGGAGGTTGTATATCTGGTTTTGCCACTTAATAGACCATCTTGAACAAGTTTTTCAGATTCTCAAAACTGCAATTTCCTTATCTGTAAATGAGGGATAAGAATATTCCCTTACAGGGCTATTTTGGGTTTTAATGAGCCAATTCATGTAAAAGCTTAGCGTGATGTCTGGCACTTGGTGAGCGCTTACCAACGGAGAGATGCTTGTGTTATCTTTGTGCTGTCGGTATGCTCTATAGTACTCTGGGGTCCCTTCAGTGGTCATTTAGAGCATTTTCTCAGGAAGGCAGTGTGGTGAAAGGGGAAAAGCACTACCCCAGGCAGGACACAGACAATCGGGTTCTTATCATTTATGTGACTTGGGTAAGCCACCTTGCCGATCTGGGGTCTTGTTCCAGTTTATGATGTCACGTGCACACTTTCCCTTTTCTGTTACTGTAGAAGTACGGCATGTTTGTGGTCAGTCTGCTCTTATGACTTATCGCCTTTCATAACTTTAATGTAGTCAATGCAGGTCTTGGGTCAGACCCGCAATGCCTGAGGTAACAGGGACTGTGGGAAAATGGGTGACATTTTACAATGTTCAGCTTAGTGATGCTGCTTCCAGAAATGCATTGTGGTAAATAGGAAGCTCACTGACATAAACTCTGAGATCTTTGGAAACTCCAGGGCAAGGAGAGTGATAATACTGTAATTTGATCACGGAGAGTTAAAGCAGATAGACCAAAAGTTCCAGCATATTATACATGATGCCGAGGCATGACAGAGCCTAAATGCTAAACTAGCTGTAGTTTTTCAGAAAATACCAGTCAACAAATTTGTCCTTTATAGTGCAAATAAAGTGGAGAAGTGTCAACAGGACCCATCCTTTCTATGTAAGTCACTGGGAGAGGTGTCTTGTGGAAGGTTGATGCAGCGGGGAGCAGAAAGTTGGTGAATCCACAGATACTACAGAAACTGGAAAGAGCCACTGGGAGAGTAAAGGATCAAAAGGCCTCCCTGAACTTTCCTGATTTTCTTAGTTACAGTCTGTCCTCCTTCCTATCTGCAGGTTCTGCATTCATGGATTCAACTAACAATGGATAGAAAATATTTGAAAAAGAAAATTCCAGAAAGTTCCAAAAAATAAACCTTGAATCTGTCGTGTGCTGGCAACTATTTACACAGCATTTACATTGTCTTAGGTAATGCAGAGATGATTTAAAGTATAAGAGAGGATGTGCGTAGGTTATATGCAAATGCGCCATTTTACATAAGAGACTTGAGCATCCGTGGATTTTGGTATCACGCAGGGTCCTGGGACCAGTGCCCCACAGATACCAAGGGACGACTGTATTCATCCCCCCCACACATACACATTTTCCCTGTTCTCTCTGTCCCGATTTCATCACTTCATCAGTGAAGTAGCTTCCTCACCCGTTAACCTGCACTCAGCCTACCCCAGCTCACACCTACCCCCTTGCTTCTGGCGGATGAGTGTTTCCAGGTCTCTCACTCAGCTTTTTGCTGTCCTGCTCTCATCCTGCCATTGAGTGCCCTCAGTAACCTAACCCCGCCTCACCTGCTCAACCGCATTTTCTAGTCCTGCCCACGTGTCTTCCCTTCACTCCCTCACTGCAGTGTGGCCTTCAGCCCGCGTGAGCCACCCTGTCCCCTGCTTCAGATCCGACCTGGTAATAGCTGCTCCGTCTGCACCTATTGTGGGAAAAAGTCCGAGGCTGATTTTGAAACTCCTGCCTGAGCCGCGCAGGCTATTGGGGAAGAAGGTGGGATAAGGGGGAAGTGTTGAGCTCCGCGTCAGAGTCTTGAGGTCAAATGCAGACCCTTCTACCCATGAAAGCCTTGATGCTTTCACATGTTAAAGAAGGAGAACAGGGCCCATGTGATAGGGTTAAATGGGAGGACACAGTAGCACCTGACGCTGGTCCCTTGATGACGCCAGATTCCTTGCCCCTCAACCCAGCCCAGCTCCACCCGTCCCATTTCCCTCTGCTCAGGAAGCACCTCACCTGTTCCTTACCTAATTCCTACACTTCCTTCAGGACCTACCTCCCCATTCTTCTACACAGTAGTGCGTATATGTTAATCCCAAACCTCTCATTTACCAGCCCCCACCCCCCAGCCCCAGGAGTAAGGTGCTGCCACCGAGCTCACTTCCCACGCAGCGACGTCTGAGGCCTCGACTGTGTCATTTTGTGACACTGACTGCTTCGTAGCTCTTTGACTAGGCAGTAAACTCCTAGGTCCCGTGAGCACCTCCCCACACTGGTGGCCTCTAGAACGTTCAGCAGACTCAGACAGGTCTGACCTTAGAAGCCACTGCCTCCAGCGATGTGGCCCGGGGGGAATGCTGGAAGAGGCTGAGAGGCCAGACCTCGTCCCAGTTTGTCTCTGACTCATGGTGGTGTCACATGCAGTAAGCGGAGGGACAGTCAGGCTAGCTTTGTATCAGGAGACGGCAAGGATCTCTCTCCTCTCCATCCACCCACACAGCAAGGCCGGCAATCTCCCCAAACACACAGGTAGGAGTGTGCGAAGGCGGGCAGTGGCAGAACGTAGGGAGATAAATGCCTATAAATCAGAAATTTACTCTGTTCATAGCAGCTTTCATTACGAACGAGACCCCATTCATCTTCCAGCCCTGCCAATGGATCTGAAGCCCCCTGCCTCGCACCTCGTCTCTCTTTCCTTACAAATCTAGAGCTGGAAATAAACACACATATAGGATGAACTGTGTATTTATTCCTCTTGAAAGAGAAAACCTACAATTAGAAAAATGAGCATGATTTTATTATGGCCAACGAAAGCCAAAGTACTACTGGGAAAATGACTTTTCAATCTAAAAAGAGTCCCCCAAATTCCATCAAAATGCAAAAGAGGATGGGATCTGAGGTATAAGTAGGACGATCCACCAGGCAGTCAGGTTCCACATAAGGACCCTTGACATTTTCTCTTCAGCCGCACAAAATTGGAACTGATATTATATCTTTAGGTGCTATATACAAAATAATTCTACCCAAGTGTCTCAGCATGAGGTGTAAATTATTCATGAAAAATGAAAATGTACTAGATTACCACACTTGCATAACTTGGCCTTTCCTTGGAGAATCTGCAAATACATATATTAATTAAACCTCATGGTAGTTCTGCAAAGCAGCTGCTTCTGAAGCAGGAAAATAAAAAGGTCTTTTTTTCTTCTCACTTTCTGATTTCTTGAAGAGAGAAAATAATCTGCCCCTATGTGGTTCTCACAGCTCCAGCTCCACCTAAGATATCCAGAGCAGCCCTCCCACCTCTCCTTCCCTCCACCTTAAACATTTTTTTTTCACCAGGCTTCAAGACTGGATTCCAGTGCCCCAGCCACATTGCACCATGGAATTTAGACTCGACTCGCCAAGCAGCTTTAACTATTGGTGTTAACTGAATGCAAATACTGCCGTTTTTATTGTTTTGTTTTTTTTACTCGAAGAGATACAGCAGGCTCCAGTCAGTGTCCCTCTCTGTCCTCCTCTCTTCCTACCCCTTTCTCTACACACACACACAAACACACACACACACACAGAGTCCCTCCCTCCCTCCACAGAATATTTGATATGGCGAGTCTGCCTCATTTCAGGCAACCAGCTACTGAAACTGAACCCTCCTCTATAGTTAGAACATCAGCACAAAGTGAGAGAGGGCTGACCAACGTTCCCAGTATTATAACGCCGACATGCATGTCTCAGCCCCAGCGCTATTTACAGGGGATGGATTCGGACAGTTTGCTGTCCAGGCCTTTGTGGAGCACAACATACTTGGCACCCAGCTGCCTTTTGTCATCTGTTCTCAGGACCCAGCAAACTGCAAGAAAGGGGCGGTGCACAGTTTGATCATCCGTACAGGGAGGCCGGCAGCTCCTCTGCGTATTTCAGCGGAGGGAGCTGACAGGGGTTTACTCCTCCCATGCTGGGGCTTTGCAGAACCCAGATTTTTCTTGTGAAAAAAACACAGGCTCCAAATGGGTCAAGTGGTGAATAGTGGGGAATATTTAATGCCTCCTACATTTGTCTGAACATAGTCCTAACAGATGGCTTTGAATAATAGATGTTTTAGAAAACTTTCTGAGACGAGAGGTTAAGTAAAACATGGCCTCACCTTTCTAGACTTTTTGGTTAGGATAGGGTGATTTACTATAAGTTTGTATATAGAAATCCAAGAATGTATATACAAATAGCTTTGAAGTTGTATTCACATTTATACATGAGGATAAGTAAAATCCCATGCTCTTAAACTTTTCTCTTCTCCCTTTAGTAATTTGTAGCAGGGCTGAGAAACCGTAATATACGTATCTGGTTGCATGTAATTATTTTGTCTGGTAAGATACTGTTGAAATTGATTATTATATATACTAAACATATCAGGCATGTCTGGAAAATGGGAATTTTCTGACTTACCAAATATCCCAATAAATGGAAGGCTAGGAATGTATAATATGTTATTAACTAATTTTCAATGAATTCCTCCTAAGGCCAGCTTTCTGTTGAATGGGTTTGCTCTTTGGGAGAGGATTCAGAAGATGTGATGAAACCTTGAGGTCATAATGAAACACCAATCGGCACTTTTTTGCAGATGTAATTAGTGTTGTTAACGTATTGCCAGAAATATAATTTGATTTCACCAGCTTTAAAGGCACTGTGTGGAGTGCTCCAGCGAAATATTCCTAATATCCAACGTGTAAGAATCTGTCTTCCCAGCACGGACTCATGACCCTGAACGAATTCGATGAGTAACTGCCCTCCACGTCCACGCAGCTCTAACTGTGGACACATGGACAATACGTATTCACTCCAAATCTGAAGGGGCTCTTTCTTTCGGGCGAGGGCCTGGAAGGTGCTTGAGCTTTTGTGGCTCGGACCTCTCATTCGGGTAGGGCGTGAGGAGCCGCGTGTTAGGGGCAAGCACCCTGGAGGCATTTGGCCACCCACCTGCTGTCCTAGAATTCAGGTGCTATAGAGGCAACTTTCTGTGGTTAACCTTTCACGTCAGCCCGGATCTCTTTTCTTGCCACGTGACATTTATTTGGACAGGTTTTGCTATAGTATGAAATCGTTTTTAGGTTTCTCTTTGGCTAAAAGTGACTCTCCCTATGTAACAGGCAAAGGCAAGAGAAAGTCGGCCACCCGCCAGCTGCCACTGTCCCACTTTAGGCTCTTGTGAAAGCCTCTCCGTGGTCTCCGCAGACTCTCCCGCCTCGAGGCCATCTGCTCGCTCTTCCTGGAGTTGGGTTCCATCACTTTCCTGCTTGAAAACCTTTGGTGGCCAAATAAAGGCCAGCGAATCCTCTACCTTGGCATCTAAGGTCCTGCACACTCGAAATTAAACCTATGTTGCAGCCACTTGCGAAAACTGGTGCTCTGGCCACCTGGACTGTTAGTTTCTCTCTGCCATGCTTTACACGTCCCCATCTTTGTTGTACGTTTGCACTGTCACTGCATCTATCTAATGATGATGCTTTAAGGAACACGCAGGTAGAGTCCTTGTGGAATTCAGAGGGTAGAAAAAGAAATTCTCGCTGCGGGGATTCAGGGGAAGACTCAGAATATAAATTGTATTTTAATTGGGCCTTCAAGGATGTTATTAGGTAAGCTGAATACTCTCTGTATATAAATGAAGAAACTAAGATTTAAATTGTATTTACTAGGAAATTACTTTCTCCCTTTTTGAAACAGAAGCTATTTTTGACGTAGAAAATAATAAAGCAATGACAGGACAGAGCACCATAATAATTCAAGTTAGAGGGATTTCAATCTGCACTTCTGGTGATATGAAAAAACCTAGATAACCCACATGCTAAGCTGTTGACCTCTCCTCTTTTACTGCTCACTCTAAGATTAAATTGGCTTCCATATAGGCATCTATAGATTTATACATTCTGCTCTTCTGTTAGTGGGCTGACATTGACTGGCATATAGTACCTGTGTTTTCATTTCTGATTTCCCTTGTCACCAGGCTACTTGTGAGATGGTTGGCAGAAGCTAGGAGTAAAGTCCAGGGCCGTGATTCACACACAGGAAGCCCATGAACCTGCTTCACCAGGACTCATGACTAATTCCTTTCCACTTCCCCCCTTACTTGGATAGAAATTACTCATAAGTTTCAGTCTACTCACTAGGTATAATATTACATAGACTATTAATCAATAGTTCTATATTATAATGAATATATATCAACGATGTATGTGGCTTCTACATGTGACCGGGCTGTTACACAACTAGCCTGACGATCTGCTCAGATGCAGGTATCTCTCTAGCTTAGAAATCGCTTCAGTTTGAGCTGCATTAGCAGAACTCCTTCATTTTTCCCTAAAGCAACAGAGTTTGCTGATAATGAGTTTCACTTTAAAGATAGTTTTATCTGTGGAAGAAGTGACTCTTGTTCATTTATAATTATCGGGAGAGGCAGTGTAGCATAGTGGTTAAGCGCAAGGCCTCTGGGAGCAAACTGCCTGGGTTTAAATTCCAGCAAGACCATTTATTAGATGTTTAACTTTGGCTAAGGTAGTCAGCCTTGATTTCAGTTTTACCATCTATAAAATGGGGACGACAATATTTATAACACTGTAGTAAGGACTGAGTGTATCCTATACATGTGTATTCTTTCTCATATGAGATAAAATATGTGATATGATATATAAAAATATGTAATGTATTATATAAGAGAGAAACCATTTAGAATAGTGTCGTGTACATATAAGTAATTTGTTAACAATAATATTATTATTATTAGGTATAATTTGTATATTAAGGCCCAAAGACCTTAATTGAAACAGGTGATAGCTGTTGCTAAATTTGTCTATTGTATTTTTGTTTATACATATACTCCCAGAGCTAAACAACCAAAAAAGAGTTTTCTGTTTCCCAAAAGTGTTTCAATTTTGCCATCATTTAATTTCAAACTGCAAGTCTAAGTTCAGTTAAAACTTTCACTGCTGGCACCTTGATTAAGCCCTGAGGGTAGAATTTATAGATTTATGGTTGGTTCCTCTTGACTCACCATGGGGTAACATGTAAAGGAACCCTGGGCCAGAGGAGCTGTCATGGGATGTTTTGGTCTATCCTCTTTCTTCTGTGAATGACTTGTATCTAATTACAAATACCTATGAGATTTGAACTATTTGAACTGACAGTCTAAATTGATCAAATGAACTAAAAAACTGTCAAAGCCCTATCTCATTTCGTGTTAAAGACAGATGGCTCAATGAAGGGAGAGAAAGGAGGATGCTTATCATGTACTGAACTCTGAAATCATTACCACCACATTCTACTCTGTGTTCACCTTTTTAATCTCACGCTTTGGGCCTTGCACAGCAGCTCAGGAACCATAGGTTTGTTGAATCTTAGATCTGGAAGGGACCTCGGAGGCCATCTAGTTCTAATCTTCCCTTCACAAGTGAAGAAACAGATTCATTTTGTTTAAACGACATATAATTCACATGGATATGATTTGATGTGAGTTTAAAGGATGAAATCTTAAGATGAAAACTTGTCATTTCACAGTCATCAGAAATCTCTCTGAATTCTGAATTCTCAGGCACTAAAAGAATTTTCAAGTTCTTTTGTAGCTGCTTTGCTCTTTGAAACTTGCTAAAAATACATTAAGAATATCCTATCTGAAAATTTATGTTTACTATTATTTCTTTTTCTGTTGTGTTCATGTGCAAGCAGACCTTCATCAAGGGTCATCACTGAAGTGCAGACCAGCAACGATTACATCTGATAAACTGAAAAACGCAGAATCTAGGATTCTTGAAGCTACTGTCAGGTACTCCTGTAGTTATACTTCTTTGGATTTAATTGAAGTTAACCTGTTCATTCCTTTACCAATCACAATGCTGAAAAATGATATAATTTAGCTTCTGAATAGTTCTGCTTCCTACCCCTGCCTCCCTACACATGTACATGAACTTCCGCATATGTGTGCAATCTCAGTGTTTTCTACCACACGAAGCCAAAAAAATCATGAGGCTGGGAAAATATTTATGATATGAGATCAAGAATGTATCATAATAAAGGGACTTATCCTAAAACTCCAAAGTAGTTCTTTATCTTGACTTCCTTTCCATTCCCAGGAAAGAGCTCTCTGTACTAGACGTGCTTAACTTGCCATAAAGTACAACGTTAGATTCCACTGTAACGAATACTATATTACGCTTCAAACCTGTTTTCTTATAAAAGGACTTTATAATAAAACTTCTGTCAAAACCCACCAAAACATGGTTCAAGAAGGCAGAACTTAGACATAAAAGAAACATTTCCAGTTTCCTTACTAAAAATGACCAAGTGAAAAGAGGTGCTTTGAACCTAATCATGGAAGGATGCACACTGTCTCTCTCTCCTGCCATCCCATCATTTAAAAAATCTTCGCAACTGAGAAACTGATTTGCTGTTGTTTGTTATATCTGTTTGGAAGCTGGGTTGGCTTCCTTAGAGGGAGGCTGGCGTGGCGAGGTGGCGAGGGAAGAGGCGCAGCATTGTCAGTAGCTGGCATTGCCTCTGAGTGCCCGCGTGGCCTCTCCTCCCCTCCTCCTCGTTCTTTTCTGCTTTATCACAATTCAGAGGGCACAAGAGGAGCTCAGGGGATTCTACTTTTATGCCTTCATTCAAGTACACTCACCCCTATCTTTTCAGCGATGAAACCTATAGCTCTGGCCTCCCTGATTCACTACAACAGGGAAAGAAGTGTGAACCGGCCCTTTCCGCCTGCAGAACGTAGTTTGGAATCTGCCATTTACGCCCAGGCGTGGTTTTTCCCAATTTCTCCCGTTAGCTGGGACCTTCTCTCCACCTCCTCCTATATGTCTTGTCGTCTTTTATCAGTACAGTTGATTTCATTAAAAAACAAAATGAAAACAAAACAAAACCAAAAAATCCCACTACACTAGCAACAAAACCAAAACGGCGCTTCTGGAAGGGAGAGCATGCGCAGTCAAGTGCTCTTCCAGGCCAGTGAGCGTTCAAGCTCATCCTCCTCTCCTGGGACCAGCAGCACAGGTTTGCGAGTTGTTGGCTGGGGTTAGGGTTACAGTCAGCCTGTGATGACAGGAAACAGCCAACTGGCCCTCACTGAGAAACAGTCCATCCGTGGTCACGTGGGCACATGCATTAAACCAAAAGAACTAAACGCCCCTAATCAGTTATATCCAGCCTTTGTGAACTCGGTGGCCCGGTCCTCTTCTCCCAGTATCGTTTGTCTCTCACTTGGGAACCAAGCAAGTTGGGGAGCACAGAGGACCAAGGTGAAATGTTACCGAAAATCATTCAGACCTCAAATTTGACACTAAGGATAAAGGGGAGACGTTTCTAAGAGGAGACTTTTCCTCCACGACAGATCATAGGGTCTGAATGAACTGAATCCAAATACAGCCAGTTTTGAAGCACTCCCAGGTGTGTGCTTTTCTGATTTTTCTGTGACAATTCACAAACCACTGGATACGTAATGCTGTACTAAAAGGAACGTAAGCCTGTCAGGTTAATTACACAATATTAGGTACGAAAACAAACAGTGCAACACAAAACATAGCTACATCATTATTTGCAGTAAATGTTAACTCTAAATAAGTGCAACCTGTCCATAAATGCTGGCTATAAACTAATCAAAAAAATAAAATTTGATGGATAAACATGAAAAAAAAATTCTCACCGAGAATTTTTTTTTTAAATATCAGCACTCATTTAGAGTTTGGGATTTGTGAAAGAAAGCTTTAAAAGGAGCAAACCTGATTGGCTGTGGCTGTTGCTGCGAAGGGGACACTTGTTGCAGGAGTTGTTGCTGCAGAGACAGTGGCTGACGTAGCGCTGTGCATCATGGGTACTTTCAGGAGGGGAACCATGGGAGCAATGAACAGGAGGGTGTAGCATTATGGTAATAGAAGTGGTATTTTGGCATGGTGAATATCAGAGCAGCAAGCCATCATGGGTTAAACCAGCAGATGGCATGCAATCACAATGCAAAGCAAGGAAGCATGGGAGAGAAATAAAAAAGGGAAAATAGCTTATTACAAGTACAATTAAAGGAAGTTTTAAAACATAATCAGTGATTCCCAGAAAGGCCAAAGCAGATTACTTTGGTTGATGTATTTATAAACATTTTTACTTCTAGCAATAGATCATTCCCAATTCAGTCTACAGTGCCTGTCATAAAGGGTGCTTCTAAAAACGTGAAATGCAATGTCCAAATGAAGTAAGAATATGGGATATTCATTTTTAATCATCATTCTAAAACATCAAAGCCTCAATATGTAGGCCTAATTTGGATTAGAATTTTCTTGGAATTAATTGCAGTTCAATGGAATTTTTTGGGTCAATTTCGGCCTGCTTGTTTGAACTGGAATTACTGGGGATTGTGGTTTATTTGGGTCAATAAATAGTAGAGCAAAAATCACGGCCTTGATGTAAATTCTAACACAGTCACTGTGAAATAGACACGTTTTGCCAGTGTTGATTTTTCTTTACATAAAATGGAACTAATCCATATGTCCTTAAGACAGACGTTTGTACCAAGGCATTGGAATGTGTGGGGATAACTTATGTATGTAGTATTAAAAGTTAACGTCTAAGGGAATGGTAAGGTACAAATACTCATCACAAATAAATCAACACAAAATTAAAAAGGATCCTAAAGCAAGGAAGTTGAGCCATTTGTTTTCAAAATACATCCATTTATAATCTTTTAAAATAAATACTTCTGGGAAACTCTGATAACTCTAACACACAGCAAAGAGGAGATAAAGGCACACCACATGAAACTTTAAAACACTGATGAAATTAGCCTGCCTCTCTGATAAAGTAAGCTTTTTTTTCCTTTTTCTTATGCTAAACCGTATAAACTATAAAGAGAAACAAAATACAGATCATTAAAAGCAGACTCGTACTTGTGGTTTTATGTCTTGCAGTGGTTGTTCTAGTCACATTAAAACGCTCATTTTCTGCAGTATACAAGTACATTTTAAAACCTATACGTTAACTCTAAAGCCAAATAAGCCTTCAGATCTACCAGTTCCTACAGCATTTCTACCATCTCTGAAATAAATCTCAATCAAGTGAAGGTATTGTACATAATATAAAAGACAAATAAAAAAAGGTTGGAACCTACCAATACTGGTAGCGGGTGTCATGCACAAAACTGACCCTGCATGTCATGCAATGGTAGGTGGAAAAAAGTGAATAAAGGGAAAGAAACAGGTTAGCGGTTTAGAGTTAACATTCAAAGTGAGATTGAAGCACAACCAGAAATAAGTAGGGTTAGTTAACACAGTCTTTTAGAGTCATTCACATTTTCAGTGCGAACACAAATATATCTGACTTATTTTAAGCCAATATTATTCACTACTTTTCACACGTTTGATTCACCTCCATTGACATGATTCTAGTAAGAATGACATGTGATAATGTGGCAGTCTTGTTCCTCTAAGACCTCACAGTATCTTACAGACATTCTCAAGTTCATCCTCCAAGGTAGGAAGTGGGTATTTTACAGATGAAAAATCTGAGGCATAGTAACTACTCCAAGGTCATGCATCGCGGGAGTCAGGGGTAAGGCTAGAAATAAAATTCTATTCTTAAATCCAGGTCAGGTTTTGTATTCACTAGATCACACCGACCTTATTGCATTAAAAGTTTGCTTGTTTGATTGTAAAATGTTTTGTGTCAGTAACAATATGAAAATAAAAACAGTCATTAAGATTCCCTATCCTCCACATCAAAGGATTGCAGGTCAGGTGAATTTTAGATTACTGCTTGAAAGCCCTCCACGTAGGAAGACTGAGGTTCCCGTGACGGGATGACCTGGATGTACGTGTGACCTATTTTCTGTTATGAGATTCATTACGATAGAGGTGCAGTGGCTAGCCACAAAATCTAAACACTGCAGAGGCAAAACGGTGCCAGACTGGGGCTGGGACAGGACCAGGGCTAGGGCTTTCTGATGTCTAGGTGGGTAGGTGGGGGGGTGGGAGAGAGGGAGGGGAAGGGGGGGTTTAAGTCCTTCCTAGGGACTAGCTGCCTTACCTGTGGGTGGTCTTATTAATGTACTTGAATCAGAAAACTGATGATGAATATAATATATGCTGTGGAATACTGAAAAAAGAATTGTATTGAAAGGAATTATCTACTTCTGGTTCAGCTCCTTAGAGTGAAAATCAAGGTAATATAAGGATTTAGATAACTGGAGATTGGGTGTCATGTGGGTGCCAGAGAAGTAGTCTTTAATGAAGGTAGGTGTACCCACTTAGGGTTTTAGAACCGCCTTCTGAGATGCTAGATGAAGCATCTGAGATGCGTAGGTCTTTATTCTCTCTGCCGAACCGTTCATACCTGAGGGAGACTTTCTGCCTGATCTGCATTTTGATTAGGCGAACATCAGTCGGGAAAAGAGGCTCTCTAACGGGGCTGCTCCTGGATTCTTCCACAAACATGTGCTAATACATCCAACTGAAAACACACACACAGCACCTCCAAATCCTGCTTGTGACGCCCTGTCTTTCTCCAGCCCTATCTTTCCAATCTTCTCCACAATCAAACTTCTGGAAAGTTAACTACACATACATTTTCACTTCCTTGACCCCATTTATTCTTCAATCCTCTCCAATTTGGCTTTCATTTTCACCTCTCCACTCAAACTGCTAATGTCATCAAAGAACTTCGTATTTCTGCAATGAGTAGGAACCCTTCTGTCTTCATCTAATTTCCTGAGTCATGGTAACATTTAGCACTGGGCTACTCTCTCCGTAATAAACCACTCTTTTCCCTTGGATTTTTCCGGTAACACAGACACACACACACAAACACAGACACACACACAAACAGACATGCACACACCCACATAATCTCTATACACTAGAGTTTTTCAGGGCTCAGTCTGGTTCCTTTTCATGTACCCTGTACTTTTCTTGGGTATATCATTCACTCCACAGTATCATTCAATCTATGATTTAAATACAATCTACAAGCTCAAGGCTTCCAAATTTATGCATCCCGCCCAGATAACTCCTCTGAGCTCCAGGTTGTTCCATCTAACTGCTTATCTGGCCTTTCTACCTGGATATCTCACGAGCATCTCAAATTTAACATGTCCAAGTGTTGACCTTTCCCACAGCATCTGTTTCTCCACCTCTGGGAAAGCTAGATGGACATCACCATCGATGCTGTAGCTCTAGCCTGAACTGAAAGTTCTCCCTGACACCATTTTCCCACTTGAAATTCCTTGATCCAACTCACCAATAAGACAAAGCAATTCTGCTTCTAAAATGCATCTTGTGTTTATCTGTTGGGTCATCTCCACTGCCACTTCTCACGGCCTGACCACCTTTACGTGATCTGGGCTCAGCTATGCAGTAACACCCTAACTGGTCTTCCTGCCTCCATTCTCATCCCCTCTTCAGTCCATTCTCCGTTCTGCTGGTAGAGTAAACCTTCCCCAACACAGGTCTGTTCACTTCTCTAAAGGAAATGATTCATTGCCTTCTCATTGCTTTTGGGATAAAGATTCCCATGGTCTAGTCTCTGACTATCTCCCCAGTTCATCCTATAGCCCTCCCTGCTGGCACCAAGCTCCGGACAGATTAGCCCTACATCTCTTTGAAATGAACTCATCACACTTTTGGCCTGCTTTGGGGCTTCTCACAAGCTCTCCCTCCTGCCTTAAGCCATCTTCACCCCCCTCTTCATTTTCAGGTCTCAAGGTATATGTTGCTTCTTTAAAAAACTGTTCAGGGACTTCCCAGGGACCACCCAGGTCCAGTGGTTAAGACTTTGTGCTTCCACTGCAGGGGGTGCTGGTTCTATCTCTGATTGGGGAACTAAGATCTTGCATGCCTCATAGCCAAAAAAAGAAAAAAAAAAAAAACCCCAAAACTGTTCAGTTGTTCATTTACCTACCTTCCCATGCCACGTGAATCAGTTTCCTATTTTAAACCTTGTTGAACTCTTTCCTTTTTCTTTCATTGTACTCATAGAAAATTTTAATTATATATTTATAGGGCTATTTATTGAAATCCACCCCTCCTCTTCCACTGTAAACTCTGGAGGGCGGGGTTCATGCCTGTCTACGTCTATGGGGCACATGGTAAGCAGTCAGTCAACTGAGTGAATGTTCTCAGCCACAGTGAGAGTGTGTTGTGAGCAATCTGTTCCTAGAATTTATTTAAGTACCCAGTTTGTGAATGATTTCAAAGTCAACCATGGCTGGATTCAAAATTATCCCTAAAAAAATTCCACGTTATTCTCTTGCATTCCAATGTGGATGGGCTTTCTTGGAGCACTTTCCTTTCTCAACACACTTGAATGTCAATGGGTTGCAAACCATCAACAGCAGCTCCTGCAGCCACACTAGGCTAGGGCTGGACCCGTCCTTTGGCTTCAGGTCAGGATGTGGCTGAAATGCTCAACCAAAGTAATTTGATGAACATCTCTCTCTACTTGGCCTAAAAGTGATATGAATATGGGAAACACATAATTTTTGCAGTGTGCGGCTCTCTTACTCATTGCCAAATTCTGGTCCTGATCTTTTTAAGCCCCATCTCGGCCTTTTCACTCCACTCTCAACCCCCCCCCCACCCCCCCCCGCCCGCCCAACAGCTCCCTCAATAGTTGACTCTAGAGCTACAATGGACAACTTGTTATTCCTCAAGTACACTCTTCCCAATCCATGCTATTTCCCCTGCCTGAGATGCTCTTCCCCCACTGGTAAAATTCTCCTTTCAAAATCCTAAGCAAATTTCTCCTCGTTTGTAAAGTCTTTCTTTCTCCATATCCTTTGTTTTCACCATCAGCTGCACATCCGATGGCCAAATACACTGTCTCTTTCTCTTCGCCCTTGAACAGCTTTGCCCATCCCCTAAGGTAGCCCTTCACGCTTTGCATTATATTTGGTTTTTCCCTTGTTCTGAACTCCGCTGTATGCCCCTAATGGCTTTGGAAACCAGAACAGACTATGTGTTCAAGAACGGCTTGCCATATTGAATGGGATAAACACGTTTTGCTGTGGTTATACGGATAGAGTTTCCACTAAACACTGACAAATCTTTCACCAAGGTGTGTGATAAATGTATGTACTAGTATGGTTTCTGATCGTTAGGCAATATTTGTGCTAGCACTTCCCTGTTCTATGTATTCTGTGTTTACAATATAATGAAATAAATCAAGGAGGGAGTCAGTGGGTCGCCTTTGTTCTGACTGGCAGAAGCATTTCACTAAGGCACTGTTTCTATCCATAGACTTCTCAAATGTTTTCTGCTTTGGTTGAATGAATATTTCAACACTGGAATCTGTGAATGTAGAATTATCAGGACAATTCCATGAATCATATATTCTACTTTGCAGCATAGGCACAGCCTCAGTTTTCCCATCTGCAAAATGCAAATAATTATGCCTGCCACTGGAGGAACTATCTTGAAGAGTAATGAGATAAGAACACTTACAGTAACTCAGAATAAACCTGTCAGAGAAATGCCAAGAATTGTTATGCTGCTATTTTTGTAAGTGTGTGTGGTTTTTGTCACTTTCCTAACATAGCAAAGAAAAAGTATAACCACTAGGTTAAAATAATTCCTATCAAAAAAAGAAAAATCCCACCCACTGCAAATGTGCTAGGGCATCAACCAGGGTGATAATTATATTAGCATGGGTTTGGAGAAGAATCCCACATTTTGCATGATATTTTATATTAATATCTCCACAGCCTGGAGACAGAATTCCTGAAATTCAAAGTCGCATTGCATCAATGGAAGAATTTTAGCAGCATATCAAAAACTTCACTACGAATGACTTTTCAATAAAGGGTAACTTCCGAGAGAACACAAAATGTTTTTTGTTCCATATCTATGATAATGGTTAAATGTAAAATATTTACAGAAAAATCAAAACCTGTCAGTTTAAAAGTAATGAGCCCCTCATTTACCAAGTTAAAAAATTATTTTTAAACATCGTCACTTAATTTTCAGGGCTTCAAACAACGATGATTAGTAAGGAATGATTATTCTCATTACCACTTTAAATTAGGTTGGAAATGTGGCTTATGAGAAAGAAAGCCTGAAATAAAAACTAGAGCCAAAATAAACACTGAACTTTCTGCTCTGGATTTAACTGGGAGAAGGAATATGCTGATTTCCTTTTAATAAAATTATTTTCATCACTGAAGAGAAACATGTGAAAACTTCATAGAAGTTGAAATACCACTTCGGAGCACGAGATCCACATGTTTGTTCACTATGACATTTATAACGTTACAGATGGAAACACTTCTAATGCACAGAACTAAGTGGGCTAGGACCCACTTTTTGGCTCCCAAAGCCCACTCAACTGAGGGTTGCTGGACACATCTGAACAGTTCTTAAAGAGTCCAGCAGAGGGCGGAAGTGCACAACCACAGCACCCAGTACAGCCTTTGGGTCCTCAATAAAATCAGGTCATTGCAAAAGGGATGTTATTCGTTCTTGCTTTGGAAGTCTTTAAATGGTTTCCAGGTGAAATATTTTTAAATGAGAATTCTTCCAGTGATTTAACAAATCAGTCATTATTGAATTGAAGTATTAAATGTGAGTTAGAGGCTTCATCCTTTTGCACGGCTTAGCTCCGACGTTTCAGAGGCATTCCCAGGAAATGGTAGTGGCATTACTACCCAGTCTTCAGAAACAGACTTGTCCTTTCCCATTTTTCCCCTCGGTATATTTTTCCACAATTTTTTTTCTCTTAAAATATCTAGTGACAAGGTCTATGAAATAAGACACTTGTAGAAATCACACAGGACCTCGAGGTAAGTTTACCTTCTAGAAAGTATTTTACAAACATGTTATATCAAGTGGATTACAAGTACAACCACTGCTGTGCTGTAACTGCACTAAAATGTCACTAATTAAGGTTGCAATAGGACAAGAGTGAAGCCCCAATAATTACTGATTTAGAGACTCACTCTACAGGTCTATGAGTCTGTTTATTTTAAGAGAAGAGCAGAACTAAAATAAGAAAAATATATCCTAAGAATTGCTTTACTAATGTAATGTATATTTTTACTAAAATATAAATATTGTGAACAGGTTAATAATTCATTTCAAAGTATAGATTTTATATAAAGAATAGGATAGAAATATTTACTCAACTCCCTCTTATGTTAACTCCTGATATGCTATAGGATTTAAGAAGATGGATAATAAATCTGAAAAGCCCACCCATGTGGATTGGGATCAAAATGATTTTTTAATTATTTTGATAAAACTGTCATTCACCTATACTGACCTTCAAGTCACTGTCATGGATGAAAATTTTGACTTCAAACTAAGAACTCAATGGACGGTCTTCTCACTAAACCCTAAGTCACTCCCTGGTTCCTTTTTTATTTTTATTTTTGACACTATAGCAAATTTTATTTTGCAGATACTATCCCTGCTTTTAGCTCAGACTAAAAGGTCGAAACCCCAGTCATTTATGGTGACTCTTTGTATAAGGTGTATGTAGGTCTGTGGTCAGGACGGTGGGTAAAAAAGACAGAGGAGGGTTGGCGTGCATTGTACTTTTGTTTCTTCATTTTTATCTGATGTTTTATGCCAAGCTCTAAAGGAGGACTCTGGCCTCCACATACGGAGGCTGGCTGGTGTTATGTCATGTAAATCGAACTGATCACAGGGAAACTGGGTTCTAGGTCTTTTTCTCTTTAGCAGTGCCACCTTGGGAAGTCACTTCACATTTAAGGGGCCTCAGCTTTCTCATCTGTAAAACAATCAATTGGATGAGGAGATCACTAAGAATCCTTTAAACTTCAAGATTCTATGATTAATAGAATTCATTTCTTAGTAGAATGACAGAGTTAAAGCACCTTAGCACCTAATATTATCAGACATTGGCTTAGAAACTGAAGATAAGAGTTCTCTATATTTGTGATTTGGTGGAAGTTGAGAAGGATGGCAAAAGAGATAGGATGGATGTAAAAATATGAGTAGAGGATTGCTTTAATCTGAATAGCCTCTTTGTTTTATTTTTAGTGCTCTGAATAGGAATAGAAAAAAAAAAGGTTAGTATTTACTGGAATTGCTATTTGTAGGTCATTCAGGGTTAATGACAAATTTCAATTGTCACACATAAGAGGTCTTACTTACATAAGCAATTTTACACAGCTTGTGTGATACAAGAAACCAAAAGCCCTAACTGATGTTTGCCTCTCACGGGTTCCATCTGTCACTTAACTCTACGAAATATTTGGCTTTAGCATCCTATCAGTCTTTAGCTATCGTCCCAAGCAAGGTAAATTATCTAGATAGCTAGGACAGTGATGAATTTCAGGCTGTTATTTATCGTACCTTTCAAAGCAAACTAGATGCCACCGAACAGCTTAAAGGAATGAGAAGAAAGCACATGACCGGAGGGCACACGGACACAGGACTCGGAACTGTCAGGGCACGTACCTGTCGGAATAAACGCCGTGTGCTGCTGCAGCTGGGCACTGGTGAGAGCCTGCTGGTAGTGCAAGACGCCGGGATTAAAGACGGTGCTGGCACCGTTGCTTTTTTCAAGTGCTTGTCTCTTTGGTAAAGGATGAAGAGCACCAGGAGGAAAGGCCTGTGAGGGAAGAATTGGATAAGACATGTATAACTCAAAGTAAACACACCTTCAGTGTCAACAGAGATCATCAATTGCAACATACTTTTAAAAAATGACAGCTAAGGAGATGCCCCTGCCATGCACCTTAATTTAAACAGCGGCAATGTCGGATGAGTGAGAATTTGTTATTGAGAGCGAAAGCATGATTTCTGTAACCCCAAACGGTAGCATCTTAACTAAGGAAAAGAAAAACTATCAAGCAACAACAACGAAAAATGACTTCAGCTTTTAAAATGAGTTAAACTATTCTAAGGAGGGGGCGGGGAAGAAGCATTTGTGTTATTATTAATACCTATTCTTTTCTTTAAATGGCAATTTCTTGAATTTAAAGGTTAATTAGAATTATAATGAGCATTTTTCCGAGCCAAGTAATTTAAATTTTCTTCACTCTTTTTGAAAAGGTATTAAAATTTGTTAGGATTAATTTATTCCACATATTACATATGAAAATGAAATGGCTAAACACCTTATTGAATTTTTCTCATTAATTAATAATGATTGCAACCAATATTTTACAAGTAATACAAATCTCAGATGGTTCTCTGAAAAGCTACATGCAAAGCGAAAGGTGAAAGGTCAAAGTACCAGGTCTACAGATGCTTCGAGAGGTCGCTTCATTGCTTTGGCAGTCGACTGAGTCTTTTAATAACAGGCAGCGAGCACATGATGGCAGTGGGCCAATGGGATTCAAGCGAATTAACATACAGGTAAACAGCAAGCAGAGGTGCATCATGGGAACGGCATTGCATTGTGGATAGGTGAGAAGGAAAAAAATATTCTGAATGCAATATACAACGTACAAAACACTAGGCATGCACAACAACAAAAATGTTCTCTAAAGAAATGAATATTACACCTTAAATTAGTATTGAAGCAAAAATGCATCTACTATACCTTAGTTAAAAGCATATAAGAGAGTAAAATATAGATGTTTGAAATTCAGGAAAGTTAATTAAAACAGCAGCTTGCATACACACCATAAGCATTTTTTATATTGCTTCAGAAAAAAATGCAAAACTTTTAAGGGCCACAGGATTGAAGAACTTCTGATAAGTTAGTTTGCAAAGATAAAATAACGAATGCACAATGTATGAGATCCAAGTCATAAGATCAAAGTTGCAAAAAAAAGATAATGCCTTTAACTTTTATAAAAAGAATTTTTAATGAAGATCTAGCCTAACAAAATGAAGTGGCAAACTGAGACAAAAAATTCAGGCAAAAATATATTCAAACACAAGATTATTTAGGCAAAACTTGTTTGGGTTTGGATCTTAAATTTTTGTCTGAATTATGTGGACAATTGTCTCAATTTTTCTCTTCACTCTGCTAGTGTGGATCTGGGAACATGGAATGAGGTTCCAAATTTAAGAAGTTTTGAATTTGAATAATAGGTTTCTCAAATTCCTGCTTTTATTCCATCGTATGGTTTCTAATGACTAACTTATCATCCATTCTGTTTTCCACCACATTTGAAATTTTAATTTAATTTATCGCAAACAACTTACCGGATTACAATAAGAAAATACCCTTTAAAGGGTATTTAGTGTTCTCGGGTATCAAAATAATTTATATTTAATAATTCTATTTGTACTTTTAACTATAATCAGTGACCAACCCAAGTTAATGAGATGTGAAACTCTTGATTAGAACAAGTACAACAGCTAAAAATAGCAAACAGCTAAAAAATAGCAAAGAACTGCTTGGAATATTAGAAGTAAAATAATATCTTTAACTTATAACCATACTTGTGGGCAGATAGTTTCATTTAAACAGCTGAAATAATAATAAATAGTGACTGATTTAGACCATGATGAAAAAATTTTCCTGTTCCTTGATAATTGTTGTAAAAAAAAAATCTGAAAATTTTATGATGGAATTCTATGAAAATAAAGAAATTCAAAGGAATCGCTCCAATGCAAATAAAAGAAATGAAATACCCATTTTCTATGTTTAGCACAATAGGTAAATCCCTAAGGTTCGTATAATAAACACACAATGTTTTATTCTAAAGTTCTGAGTTACAACTATGGCATGTGAAAGAAAATGAGATAGTATTTAACCCTCAAAATGGGAACCAATGATATTTTCCTTGGCCAATAAAGAGCTGTTTATCATCATTTGATGATTCAGGGTTAAAAGTATGGAGGTGATAGGAGATGCAGTAAAGAGCTAAGGGGCCGGTGGGGGTGGGGGAGTGGAGGTCAGAAATAAGGTGGAAAGGACTACAGGTAGAGAAGAAGTTTACAATGGCCAATGGAGAAGATGTTTTGGAAGGCAGTCTGGATAGAAGCCATCACATAATATGAAATTATTGATCTGCAGGCAGAACTGTGAACGTTTTCAAAAACCAGCAAGCTTCACAGTAAGAAAGGTTCTTTGAATATTCTTTCCTCAAATGTCAGTTTGCCATGATGTAAACTTCCTGACACCATTTTTGTTTAAAATCTTTCATTCCTGTATAATTTCACCTTGCTAGATAATGCAATTTTTAAAATGTTTTCATTTTTATTTTTTTGCTTATAGTAGTCTGTACTAACTACATAAGGCTGCACAGTCTGTTCTCGAGCGCATACTGACAACACTAACAACGTGAACTGGATGGTTAAACTCAAAATCATCTTGTCCTCAACTTTCTGGATTCAATTCTTCCCTTCACTTTTCCAGTCCTTGGGAGTTACAGAACAAATCTAGTATCCGGTGGATCTCCTCTGACATGCTAACTAGAAGAGTGATTACATCTCCACAGGCTGGTATTTATGAACAAAATTTTGATTTAACAAAGCATCATTTAATGAAGGCTCCAAGCAGAAAAAGCAATATTAAATATTTCTTCCTAGGATAATCGCCTGAAAGGTTAATGTCCTCTTTTTCCCGATCTTAGTTTGCTGAAAGGTAATTTCAACAAAAATGATGATAAACTAGGAATTTAAAGAAGCTGAGAGCTCTAAACTGAGCTGGACAGTGTGGCAGCATCTCCCTTTCTACCACTCCTTATTTGGGGTTATCTTTACTAAATGCACATATCTTGTCTTTTCAAGGAAACACGAAGGACTCGGAGGGTCGAGTGTACGTATTAATACCCTGCACACCTCACACTTTGAGGCACAAGTGTAGAAAGTATTTAAAAACCTGTACGGCTGAATCATGTTATAATGTGACTTTGTAGTACATAGATGTTCTGTTTTAGAGGATATTATTTGGCTGTAGGCATACATTTACCGATATGGAAAGATCTTCAGGCTTAGAACAGACCTTAGAGATCCCCAAGTCCAGTGCACCTTGGGAGCTTCCTTAGGCACCTGTGCAGAGGACGAGGTTCTCTTTCACTGAGCCCCTACTATGTGCCAGGCACTGGGCATCCATTCCTGCTGGCTTCACCAACATTTCTGACCCTTTGCCCCCTCTGGGCCTTCTCCAGCCTGTGTACCTACAGCCAAAATTTTCATTTCCTGGATCAAGGAGCACGCGAACTTCAAGTCAAGGCAGGCCAACCAAGGGCCCGGCATTAGAGGCAAGGACCAAATCTGAGGAGTCACGAGCCACTGACGACGGTAATCAGAGCTGCCACTTTAATGTGGAAGAAAAGGATGTGGACAAATAGGATGGGATTCAAAGTTCCTGTACACGTTTTCTTGAACAACTGAAACTTATCTAGCTGATGGCAGCTGGCCCTGTCCTTTTAAAGAAGAAGTATCTCCTGGTGTAGGCCCAGTTTGGTGTGTGTGCGAAGAAAGACTGCTGGCTTGAAGGTCAGATACGCTTTGTGTTAAAATTACCAAAGAGAAGCTCTGTCTGGCTTATTTTTACATTTGGAAAATTCTGGTGAGGATGGTATTGTAAAAGAACAAGGCCCTAAAGGAAAGAGAGACCTCTTTCTCTGGAATCAAAGCTTGACATTCATTTTCAGAGTCCAATTAATCAAAAGAAGGCGAAGTCCCCGGACAATAAATAAAAATTGCACCACAGAACTTCTTGGTATTCAAATATGGAACCCAGGAGAATGGAATATTAATATCTTCTGACTGCAATCATCGCTCCCATTTGTTCTTTTAAATAAGGATGTAAAATAATAGTTTTTCTTCAGTGTACTGAGTATCTTGCTTTTTGAGTAAGACTACTTTGACTTTATCCAACTGCAACTTGACTGGTTTCAAACGAGCCTCTCTCGCTTCAACTAAAAAGACATGACAGATTCAGTAATTTTCATGTCATTGTCAGAAAGAAGCTGATGCTTCTGTTCTGAAACTACATTCCTCTGGGTTGTCTTTGACGATGCTGCAAGATCACCTGAAATATCAGAACTCCAAATGTGGGCACAGTGTAACAAGCTAGGAAACTATGGTAACTAAACATACTGACATCCACTGCAACCACCTCTGTGCACCTTGATGAGAATGATGTGCAAATGCACAGAAGGGCACATAGAGCAGTCAAGTCTTGATTTAAAGATAACTGGGCTGTTTGTATAAATGGCCTTTTTTTCCTCTTATCTCCATCAATGCATGCCATCTACCACTGACATAGTCTAGGTGCATTGCTCTTTCAATGACTGAAGAACATATTGACTGTGGATGTTAGAACTGGTACTTCTAGGTAACAGGCAGATAAATCAAGGCTCAGATAAATTCAGGGCTCAGCTCTAAAGATCACTATTTGTACCAGTGGTTTGTTGTATTTAACAAGTATTTGAGTTACAGGGACTAATTTTTTTTCATAGTCTCAGAACCTCGGCTTATATCGCAGTGGCCAGAGATGGCCATCGCGATCCAGGCTGAGCTAATCATGGCACGCTATTACTCCAACCGCAGGACGGCCACCAAAATGACCCTGGTGGCTTTTTTTTTTTTTTCTAATTAGAGATGGTGTAGAAGATACTGTTTTCTCTCTTGTCAGAAGATATAAGAATGTGTCCCTAGGGGTGTCCAAAGCCATGGTCAGTGTTGTCTGGAGAAGCTGATCTTAGAGAATGGAGCTGATATACCAAGAGAAACAGAAAAAAAGATAAGAGACCTACTGGTTTTCAAGTTTCTGGATCCAGGCACCCTTGGGCCCTATTTTCTCTCTTGGAGGGCAGGTACTAAATGATCTAATAAAGTCCAACTTTTTCATTTAAGCTACTTCGTTTGGGCTTTTGTCTCTTGCAACCAGAGTCCTGACTAGCCTTGGGGGTATCCTTGATACCTAGTTATGATTTGTAACACTCGCTCAAGGTAAAAATGTGTTCTTTGTGCCCATCGATCAACAAACCAGTTCGAATAAATTTGGGTTGGCCTAAAAGAATGATTACAATGAAAAACATTTTACTTCTCGGAGGATGTCTTCACTAAGCGCGTGGTGAGATGGATTCTACACTGCGCAAACGTATAGGAGACCTCATTTGCTCTCTAAAAGGATTCCTTTATCCTCAGCATTGTGACCAATTTATTTTCATCTTTCCTACAGGCCCCCCACCCCCTTGTGCCTACTTATAATCAGTTTTGAAAACCACTCTTTTACGAGAACAAAAGGGGGAGACTTTATAATGCCCGACTTCTCCTATGCGGATGCATACATTCCCACGTACACAGGAACTCACACATCCAGAAGAAAATCACTGTTATGTCCAGTGACATACGAATGAGAAGGACAGGAAGAAAAAACACTAAAGGGACAAGGGCTCTGAGAAGAAACTGTGAGAGAGAGGAAGGACTCGGTGCTCAAGATACTTGGAAATAAGCGAGATTGGAAAGGTCTGAATAAGCACACAGGCCACCTTAAGGGGCGATGGCGTAAGGGCAGGCTCTGGGCCTTCCTCTCTGCATGCTTGTTGCTTATCAGGGTCAGGCTTCATAGACATTTGTGGAAAGAATGTTGAATAATGTGAACTTGTTTGTATAACAGCTATGCTTGCATTTTAATCAGCTATCAATGTATGAAGTGGTGGTCGCTAGTTAGAACAATGTGTTTTAAACTCTACCTTTCATCTCTGAAGCCCATCTCTATCTTTCCCAAGGGATGACCGGCTACTGAGTCTTTCCTGCCCCCCGAACCCCATTATGCATTTCCATCACGTCCCGGAACATTATCGCTGTCACTTACTAAACTCCAAGCTCCCTGAGGGCAAGGAAAGCTGCCTAATTTATTTATTCCACCCAGCAAGTGCCCAGTGCAAGGCAGATCTCATGATATGTTTTGCGTGAATGGATGTCCAGTGCCTATCATATATTAAAATAGATTTCTGTCAAGCCAGAGATCTCACATGAAAATAAATTAATTCTGCAACCCAGTGAGGCGGTTCTCAAACTCTGCTGCACACTGGAATCAACTGGGAGCTTAAAAAAAACAAAAACAAAAACAAACCAATAAAAAACAAACAAAAGAAAACAACCCCTGCCCAGGGTACACCCAAACCAATTAAATAAGAAACGTGGGGAAAGGGACTGATGTTAGAACCTTTCAAGAGTCCCCAGGAAATCCCAGAATACAGCTAAATTTAAGTATTCTAGGCAGGTGCGTCTCAAAGGTTAATGTGTATACAAAACACCTGGGGATATTTTAAAATTCGCGTTCTGATCCCAAGGCGCTGGGGTGGGGCCTGAGAGTCGAGCTGTAACAGGCTCCCAGGGGCGCTGGGGCGGCTGCTGCTGTCTCTAAGGGACAGGACCGTGACTCAGGGACTTAAGGCTGGGTTCCAGGCTTTAAAAAAAAAAAAAAAAAGCACCAGCCATACAGCTCCATGTTCCTCTGTTTCACGACTTGATGTTCTGCATAAAATTTCATCTAGGGAGGGAGAGCCTGCGGCATGGCCCTTGCGAGAAGTAACGGGAAGAGGGGCCAAAACGGGGGTAGGGAAGTGCCAGCCGGGCAGCGGGGGCCGCCAGCCGCGGGCCTCCCGCCCCGTCTCCCTCGCGCGGGCTCGGGGCCGCCTCCGCGGTCCTTCCCGCCCTGCGGGGTCTCCGGGCAGAGCCGGCTCCGGGGAAGGGCGCTCGCCCCCGGCCCCGCGTCCCCTGCGCCTGCCTGAGGGATTTACTTATTGTGCTGCAGAAGGGCAGGAGGGAGGAACGGAACAGAACGGAACAGAACGGGGGAGACCACGACAGCACGGAGGCAGCGGAGCAGCGGGAGCAGCAGCCTTCCCTTCCCCCCCCCCCGCCCCGCTCCCTCCCCCCAGCTCCCGGCGGCCGGGGAGCGTGCGCGTCCCCGCGCGGAAGGCGCGGCTCCGGGCTCGCGGGCTCGCGGACTCGCGGGCGGGGGAGGGTGCGCGGCGCGCGCGCCCCACTTACCATGACTGTGGCCGCGGCCGCGGCTGCCTGGGCGGCCACGGCGGCCTGGTTGGCTTGGTGCTGCGCGGCTTTGATTTTGGCCTGCAAGTGTGCAGGAGGGTGAAAATATTTGCATTTCTCCCTCATGCAACGCCCCTTTATGTAATCCATACAAACGGTTACGGTGTTGTCGTTGGTGTCGATCATGGTGCTGTCGGCGGGGTGCGCGAAGCGGCAGTCGGTCTCTCCCCGGGCGCAGTTTCCTCGCTGGAACTCCCTGCAGACCTAGGACACGGGGGACAAGAGCACATGATGCAGGAGGGGGCCCGAGGGCCGCGGGGACGACCTCTGCGAGCGCAGCACGATGTTAAAAAAAAAAAACAAAAGGAAAAAAGAGAATAAATGCTTTTCCGTTCTTTTAACCGTGGCTTTGGTGTCGTTTACAATAAACATTCGATTATCCAGAACTCAAGTACCTGGAAGCCCCGGCAAAATAATTTGCTTTTTACTTTGCCCTCTTTTCTGGGGTGAGAATCTATAGTAAGAAAGTCAGTCAAAATCTGCAGCTACATCAACAAGCTCCGCCCCGCCCCCATTGTTCTTTGGGATTTATTTATTTATTTACTTATTTATTTAGAGAAAGGAAGGAAGGACGGAGGGGAGGAAGGGAAGAAAGAATAGTTTATTTTATATATATATTAATTTGGAGGTTTTATATCTCTCTATATACATGTATATGTATAAAATTTGGACATCTATATATAACCACATCTTCTACCATGACAGCTCTGGGATGTTACAGGTTTTTTGCATGGAGGGATTATTTCACCAAAAATCAAGACACGAGGTCATAGCTGCACAACTCCAAAAGAATTAAGGGGACATGACAAACTCGTTTCTCCTCTCTGAGGATGGGAAGTGGGGGTGGGGTGAATCTGAACACTCCTGTTTTCCCCTAGGTTTCTCCTGCTCTACAAAGATAAAGTACGCTTCTAATCATAGATTAGAAGAACTATGATATCTAAGACACCAAAACTTTCATTTAAGTCACAATATTATTATTATTGACAGCACGGAAAGAAGATAAAGAAAAGATACAAAGGAGAGAAATATGGGAAGAGATAAAGGGAAAGAAATGAAAGGAAGTAGAATAGATTTTGAAGTGTGGATGTATTGTTTCTATTTTTTATTCCTCAATCCTTAATTATCCTGAAATCTCAAGTAACCAAAATGCTCCATCCTCTGAGAATTTTCGTGGACCAAGAGTTTACTGTATAAAGAAAATTTTCTTTGGAATTTAAAGAGTATTCTTAACCTTGCCCTAAATATCAGTAACATCAAATAACACAACATATATACATAATACTTATATTTATAAATACCATTATCAGGGAAGAATTACTAGTAAAATTGTAAGTTATTTTCTTCGCAGGTTCCATGTCCAAAGTTGATGTGCTTAAATGGTGGTTCACATCTTTATCATTAGTGACCTTATAGGAGGGGTCACTGACATGGCATTCAAGCCTTGTGAGAGTCAGATGTACTTGGGAAATACAGTTTCACTGACCAGCAACCAAGCAAGTTTAAAGGGTAAACAGATAAATCACAAAATTATCAATTGTTTCCTTCTACTTTGGATATTATCCAACATTCTATCTTTAGCTCATAAAATCTACGAAATAAAAATTACTAAGCTGTTCCCACAGATTCTGAGTAAGCCTCCCTCTGTAAGTGGAATGACTCCAGGCTGAGACTGCATGGGGTACAGAGCAGCCATCAGGCATTTACTTAGGGGCTCTGTGTGCACCCGACTTCATTCCTGGCTTGAAATGAATTGCAAGCTGCTTTGCTAGAGTCTTCGTGAATCATTTTTACATATGTCTCTGTCTACCAGTCCTGTTGGGAAGGACAACTTGTTCCCAACTTGGCTGATTTAATTTGTTTTCTAACCCACACAGTCACGTACTGAACACGGAAGCTTCCTGGGTCCACCAGGTGGAGCCCCAAACACTTGTCCAGTCCCATGAAAGGTCTATTCAGTATTCACAGGCATAGGCTTGATCAAAACAGTAGCGATGGGAGTTTATATTACAGCCTTTCCGTTTTGGGATCTACATACTCCAGGTTGAAACTGGTATTAGGCAACATTTTATCATTTTCAATATTTATTGGGTAGATATTTAAACAAATGCACATTGAAAGAACACTCTCAAATGATCCATGATAAAGCACAGTGGACATCCTAACCATACATATATATCACCTAACAACTGTAATTGGTAACTGAATTAAAGGAACTCTTTGAAAAATCTATCAGACTCTACACACCCATATAAAATGCCCTATTAATTATCATAGGATACAGTAGTTAAGATAAATGGATGAATGCCCTGACTGATTAAAGAGAGATTTTACCAAGTAAAGTACAGGTGAGTTGGTTGGACTTACGACCTGAGAATTACATTTTATAAATATATGAATTTTTTAAAACTTTTTATTTTATATTGGAGTATAGTTGATTAACAATGTTGTGATAGTTTCAGGTGTATAGCAAAGTGATTCGGTTATGCATATACATGTATCTATTGTTTTTCAAATTCTTTTCCCATTTAGGTTGTTATATAATATTGAGCAGAGTTCCCTGTGCTCTACAGAAGGTCCTTGTTGGTCGTTGATTTTAAATATAGCAGTGCGTACGTGTCAGTCCCAAACTCCCTAACTATCCCTTCCCCCCTACCCTTCCCCCTGGTAACCATGAGTTCGTTCTCTAAGTCTGTGTTTTCTTGACTTTTGTAGAACACTTGAATTTAAGTTAAAGAAAATATCTCGAATCAATAATGAGATGTTCCCAGTTCCCCTTGTTTACCTACACATAACTGGGGCTGACATCCTAGAACAGGCTAGAGCAGCCGTACTAGTTCTTAAAATACTGAAATATGATCATACCACTGGGTCCGTAGTCATAGTCTCACTTTCTCCCACCCGGGCCCTTGAGCGTCCCCCTTGTCCTGGCTGCTGGCCTCCTAACCGACCCGTTCGCAGACCATCCCGGGATCCAGCAAAGGTTCATGCCGGGCACAGCTGGAGCCCGTGGGAGCCACCTGCATGGCCTGCACAGTGATGGACTCAGTGCTCCACTGGTTGTTACATACTTTGCCCCCAAAACACATTCCACACAACAGATGTTTGTTTGTATTAAACTTATTCTTTTCCCACAGACTAATTTCCTTTATACTTGACCTTAAATGCAAACAACAGAATTATGAATGCATGGCTTTTGGGTGAATGTGTGTGCATGGCTGTTTTGTAAGAAGAATTAATAGCTTACAAGCATTCACTTACATAGAAGCACACTTCCATCACAAATGCATCTCACACCACAAATATAATTGAAGTACCTCCAGTTTGTCAGTCCTGAGAAGTTTCTGAGTTGCCGTTGAGCCCGGGACAGTGACAGGTGGACTTCCGGGAACAATCACAGGTGTGGTGGGTAGAATTTCCGTTGGGACTAACCCAACTCCAGGGGTTACAGGTGCTAAGTAAGGAGCAAAGCTAATCGCCGTATTTGTCCCTATTGTGGGACCTACAGGAAAAGTGGGCTGTTAAAGGAAAATAACACAAGACAAAGGTTCCTTTAGAATAAAACTTTAAAAAATCACCAGCAAGTGTCATTTGAGCAAAATTCATTCATTGCATAAAAGACTCTTTGTGTTAGTTGCATAAATCCATGCTGAACTGTGAAAAGTCATTAAGCTTCTCCATTTTTTGCTTAGTAAAAATGAAATCCATACAGATCCTCTCTTCCCCAAAACATACAAACACAAGGGAGAACATCATTGAAACCTAGCTACAGGGACCACGTTAAACTTTTATTCCCATGAAAATGTTCTCAAGAAAAGAATAATTTCACTCTAATTGCCCATCATTCCAAATGACTTAAAGTTACAACAGGAAGGCAGTAAAACTTATGGAATGCTGGCTCATGATCTTTGATTTCTCCATGTGTCTCTCAAAGGGAGAGGAAGAAAGAAAAACCATTGACTATAGACTGATTTTCAGGCTGACCAGGTTTATAGACTCTCAAAAAGTGGGGATTATTTGGTATTTTATTTTGCTCAGATTTCCCAGTATGTTTCCATATTCTATCATTAGAATGTATAATCCCAAAATTCACAGGCAGTTTTCACATAGACCTGCTATTTCTTGCTCTAGCTCAACTATGTCTAGATCCAATCTTCCTTTCCTACAATGTTGGATGGAAGAGCCTGAACTTTTCCATTGGCTATTAAAAGTTCCTTTGCTTTCTTAGGTCACAAAATCACTGCAGCAGTGACAAAGGCATAGAGTTTCTTACTAAACTTGTGTATCACTCTACTGTTTGTCTAGGGATAAGAAGAAATATATTAGAGGTTTGATGGGATGATTGTTTTCAAAACCTTCACCTGAAAATATGCCTTTCAGAAATGAAATAATGTACATTTAAGAGAACAACAGACTTGGCTTTACTTTTAAAGAGCCAATGTTAAAAACTTAAGATGCTAAAGATTTTTCCTGGAATAAATTTTGCACTGAATTGGACCTGAATAGTTTTTGTTGGTTTGTTTGTTTTTAGTTATTGGATGACTTTTAACCTATTTAGTTTTAGGATATTTTAGATATTTGCAGTCACATGTTAATGCAATTTTCTGATATTGCACTATGCGGTTGGCCATGTCATGAACATTGTGGGTAACATCCTTGTTGTGTATTTATAGCTCTGAGTTGTTGAACATATGGGAAAAATAATAATCTGTGTATATTAAACAAGTTTTTTTGTTGACAGCAATAATGGAAAAATGTCTCTTACAAATGCTCATGTTAGAAAACAGTGAATTATTGATCGTTTGTGCAGGGAGTTCTTGGAGAGGCTGAAAGTCTTTACTGAAGTGGCTGGTGGGGGTGGGGAGGGAAGAGGTGCTTCTAATGGTCTTAGAGGGAGGCTGCTGCTGCTGCTGCTGCTGCACTCCCATGAGGGGCTCTTAGATCTTTATGGCTCCCACGTAAAATTCACTTTGGGAGAAAGTTGCAACAGGAGGTCTCAACATGGGAAACTGATGGAAGGTTGGATTTTTTTCTTCCTTGACTTTCTACAGAATTTTATATGTGTATGTTTTCCATTTTCAACCCATTCGAGTCATAATTATAGAACATTGTGGTTTTCAGTAACTGTAGCTTTTATAATTTAGTACTGTTGAAAAGAAGCCAAGTGATTTAAATGGTATAAGGACTCTATAATGTTAGGATTTAAGAAAATCAATTTTGAAAGGTCATAAATCACAACAGATCAGTGATTCAAAGAACCAGCTATATCAGAAATGCCTGGAGGGCATTTCATAAACAGAGATATCACAGATTCTGACTCAGTAGGTCTGGGCAAGGGCCTTGAAATTTGCATTTAAAAAAAAATTACTACATGATCTGATGTGCGGCCCAGTTTGGAGACTACTGTCACAGGTGAGGAGTGAAAATAAATATTAGGAAAAACTAGTACTAGTTGTGTAATTTAACCCAGAGACTAATGATCAAAATAAACATTTAGAGAAAAGAGCCCACCCCCACATATCCATTTTTTGACTTTCTATTGAAGCAAATCCCCAACCTCCCTCCCTTTTAGATCATTTGAAACCCGGGTTAATATGGTGACACACATTCAGGCTGTACCTTGCCTGTCAATGGGCTGTCAGAACCTCAAAACTCATTTCCCAAAACCTTTTTGGATATCAACAAATCTCTAGCAATTAGCTAAGTTTTGCTTTCCAAAATATGTTACTTGTTCATCTAATTTCATGATTGAAAATGAATGCTGCAGTTTGTTTTATTGATGATAGCTGTAACATACTTCACAGGGAGTATTATTTAAAGTAAAAACACAAATATTAGACAAAGGGAGACATGAATTCAAAATCTCGAGCTTGGCCAGTTATTAATTTTTACCCTGGGCAGGAGATCAACCTCTCTGAACTTTAGTTTTCTCATCTGCAGAAGGGAAGTAAAACTACTTAGCTTAAAGAGTTGGGCTGAGCAAGGTGCTCTCTTGCTTCTCATGACTGGAACTCAAGAAATAGCAGCTATCATTAGTAGTTGTAAAAATTAGTACTCATAAAGTTTTCCCTCCCCAAATTATCCATTGATTCTATAACAGGACTGTAATCAGCATAGCAATATAATAATAGAGGTATAAAATCTTATTAAGTGATAGCAAATATCTTCTCTAATTTGAAATGTAGGCTGGGAAAGTATATATTTTCTTTCACGTGAAATTAAAAGTTCATAGGCTTTATGAAGATGGGTTCAATTAGTATTTTCTCTTTTTTTAATCTAGAGAGTTTTTCATAGAAGTTGAATGGTAAAACAATACAGTTATGGTAATTTTCAGAGATGGGCACTATATTATTATTATTATTATTATTATTGACAGTATATACCTTACATCTGTGAAAGATCTGGCTGTTTTCAGAGCATTCTCACACATGGTGTCTTCTTTAATCTCCTCAATACCCACGAGAAGTGAGCATGGCAGCGAGAACTGCACAGTCTTACAGGTGAAAGCATTTTAGAGTAGAGACTACATGTATTACCCAAGGTCAGTGCAGGAGCCCTGGCTCCCAGTCTGGGGCTCTTTTTACTCCTCTGCCCTTACTAGATTTTGCTGGTAACTTCTTATTAAAACAGAAAAGGAAACAAAAACATAAGTTGCCCTTACAGACATTAAGCGTACAAAGTGAGCATTGGCAGGGAGCCATGTCCCAGCCAGGGACTCCCTCACATCGGAGGTTGGGGCTGCTCTGAACAGCTGCCTGGAAAAGTGGGTCTCAGATCCTGGATTCGAATTAAAGTCTCGAGGTGGCGTTGAGGCTGATGTCTGAATTCGGGTCTGAGTTGGCAGCTAAAGAGAAAGGCAGCACCTCCAGGTGACTCTGCTCCTGGAAGGCCACCAGCGAGACCTGGGAAAGCTGGCCCCGTGGTTCTTGCAGGAGGGATGTTGCCAGGCAGTCTGAGATGAGATCCATTTGGTCCTCATCTCTCAGCACTAACTGCAGCGAGAGAGGCCAGAGGATGAAAGCTGCAGAAAGTCTTCTAGAAGAAAATCACGTCTGAAATGCTGGTCTTGCCATCTTCCCTCTGGACTTTACCCTACGTGCCTGTGTTTCTCTCCCTTGTTTCTCACTCCCCACTCTTCTTTCTCAGTACCTTACAGCAGCATATCTGGGTTCAAAGATCACACACTCACATGTGCACACGTGCTCATTGATATTTTGTAGTGGCGAGGAAGGATCAGGGCTGGGGAGGAGTGACTAAGTGGCCTGAGGTACTTTACGGCTCTAAAATGTAGTCAACTGACTTTTAAAAACAAGAGTGTGAGAGCTCATACGTTTAGAAAGCTTTGACTTCAAAGGGGAGGTATTTGGCACTCAAACTGAAAGGCCTAAAACATGGCATCTCTTAAGTCTTCTCCCTTTACTCCCAGAAGCATCTCTGGAGGGCAGAATACTCAATGCAAGACCTTGTCCCCAAGGACTGGATTGCATAGGCTTTTATTTTTTATTTATTTATTTATTTTAAATAATTTTTTAAATTAATTAATTTATTTTATTTATTTATTTATTTATTGGCTGTGTCGGGGCTTCATTGCTGCACACGGGCTTTCTCTAGTTGCTGAGAGCGGGGGCTACTCTTCACTGTGGTGCGCGGGCTCCTCACTGTAGTGGCTTCTGTTGTTGTGGAGCACGGGCTCCAGGCACGTGAGCTTCAACAGTTGTGGCACACGGGCTCAATAGTTGTGGCTCACGGGCTCCAGAGCACAGGCTCAATAGCTGTGGCGCACGGGCTTAGTTGCTCCGCGGCATGTGGAATCCTCCCAGGGCCGGGCTCAAACCCGCGTCCCCTGCATTGGCAGGCGGACTCCCAACCACTGTGCCATCTAAGAAGTCCTGCATAGGCTTTTAAATCTCTATGCTACTAACTGCTGCCCACCTGCCACTTTATCTTGAGTATACATGTGAAGCTTGTGTGGGATGTGGGGGGTGGGGACAGTGTGGTAGGAAGGAAAAGAGGAAGAATTGCTGTCACACTCTATTAGGAACTGGAGAAAGAAAAACTGCTAGGAGGAATAAGGTGAATGAGACTTTTCAAATATAATGAATTTAAGACAGAAGAGTAACAAGAGGAGAGAATAGTTTGCACTTTCATTCTTTCAATAAATATTCACTGGTGGTGCAGACATGGTGCCAGAACACTGTGTCTACATTTATTGAACTTAAACCCTAATGGAGAAGAACAAAGAAATAAAATTACAACTCATTTTTATGGATAAGCAGAAATGAGGAGGCCTCACTGGTAATGATAGAGATTGGTTGGTGGGTTGCAGGGGATAGAGTTGGAGTCCTTATGAATAAGATAAATTTAAAACGGGAAGAGTAGTAGGAAACTTCTAGCAAAAGCAAAGCCTTTGAGGCAAACAAGAGCTCTGTGTGTTCATAGAACTTAAAGTTTGGTTTGGTCTCCGTGAATATAGGAAGAGTGGCCCACGATGAGCTGGTGAGCTGGGTAGGGACTAGATCACAGGTGACACTATAGAGAAAGTCAAGCTTCCATGTTTAGGCTTTGTCGCCAGTGAAATGGGAAAGCATCGAAGGATTTTAAGTAAGAGAGTGATAGATGCCATTCATGTGTTTGAGTCCTCTGGTTGCTGTGCGCAGGCTACGTTGCAATAAAACGAGAGTGGAAACTGAGAGATTAGGAGGGAAAAGCTTATAAAGCATTTTGAAAGAAAGGCTGACGGCAGCTCAGACGAGGCTGCTGGGAGATAGAGAAGTACATGGACGCAAAGGCACAAGTGACAGGACTTGCCGATGAACTGGATGTGAGAGCTTGGTTTTCATTTGAAACTACTGGTTGCACCTACTGAGAGGGAAATGTAGTAGAATAGAAAACTGGTCTCGGACATGTCAGGTTCCTGTGAGAAATCTGAAGGTGAGTCCAGTAGGAAGTTGGATATCTGAGCCTGGGGCTCAGAGGAGAGGTTTGGACTGGGAACGTGCATTTGGGAATTCTCAGCCCGTACATGCTTCACAGCCACAGGGATGGATGAGACCATGAAGGAGAGGGTGAGTGAGGGAGGGGTTCGGCACTGGGAATGTCAATGTATAGCAGCCTCAACATATGACAGAGGAGAAGAATGGGCAGAGGAGACAAGAGGAGGAAGGAGCCATCAGAGAGCAAGGGGTGCTCCGCAAAGGAGAGACTGATTACATGTTACTAAGAGGTCGAAAGAACACAATGAAAGCAAAAGTGACCATTGGTTTAGCAATATGGAGGTCACTGGTGAGAGATTTCGCTGGATGGGTTCAGGGGAGATGGGAGATAAAGGGGAAAATATGCATAGCTCTTTAGAGAAGTTTACCTTAGAAGGAAACCTAAAAATGGAGTGGTACTTGCTACTCTAGGTTTATTAATTTCTTTGTCAAGCAATTTCTGCATGTATTAGTTTCCTGTGGCTGGTCTAACAAAATCCCACACATCTGATGGCTTAAACAACACGCATTTATTCATTCATAGTCCAGATGCCATAAGTCTGAAATCAGTTTCATTGAGCCAAAATCAAGGTTTTGGCAAGACCAGGCTCTCTCTGGATGCTCTACAGAAGAATCCATTCCTTGTCTCTCCCATCTTCTGGTGGCTGCTGGCATTCCTTGGTTAGTGGCCACATCACTCCAGTCTCTGCCTCTATGGGCACACTGCCTTTCTCCTCTTCTGTACGTGTGTCACCTCTCCCTCTGCCTCTCTCATAAGGATGCTTGTGACTGCATTTAACCCAGGAGAATTTCCCTGTCTCAAGATGCCTAACTTGATCACAACTGCAAAGACCCTATTTCCTTGTAAGGTGACATTTACAGTTCCAGGTACTGTTGAGGGCCATTATTTGGCCTGCTGCACTGTATTAGGTCACTAATTCATTCCTGAGACTCTGAAGTTATTTGTTTCTAGAGTTAATGATTTTTAAGTTTATTACATTTTTTGTTCTAATTTTTCTTGTGATTTAAAAACCTCTATTAAAATATTTAAATGTACTATTCCTTTTTTCATAGAGTAATCATGATTGTCTTCTAATTAATATATGAGACAATACATAAATATAACTTTCAAAGAACATTCAACTAATAGTTTCTAACAGGACTGGAATTTTCTTATTAACGTTGCCATCATTGAGTACCAGGATCAATCCTTACAAATTCTAAATAAATAAGAAGTGAATGATTAAAACAAGTGAGATGTAATGCACTGTTACTATGTTGACCTAGGTGGTTCTAAATTTATTCCCATAAACATTAATATGTATAACTAAATTATTTTAGCATTTAGGTAGTTTAATAAAATAATTTATATGCATGTATCAATAAAGAGAACCATAAATTATACGTGAGTGGTTTTAAATAGATCCACTTAAACGCCTATATTTGGTGTTAAATGTGTTCAGAACTCTACCTGTGTTGTCCTTACATCTAGGCTAACTCCTACTCATCCTTTAGGATGTACTTATTTGGAACTTCCTCCAAGCAGCCTTTCCTGCCTCATCTGAAATTATAATTCCCTGGGTCTGAATCTTACATTGCCTTTTCCATGAGTCTGTCTATATCCACAAGACTGTAGCTTATTTATCTTGGAGTCCCCTGCACCTGCACCTTTTTTTTTACTCTGGGCAGAGCTGGTTCCTGGCTACTTTGTGCCACTATTCTTGGGCAGAAACCCGGAGACAAGCAGAATTGCCAATAATCTGCCCAGATTCTCTCCCCTCTTCCTGGACCACCCCCACGTTCCCCATCTCATCTCATGGACTCACAATAAGAAAATGTAACTCCCTGGCAGCTATCTCTTTTCATTTTAGCAGCTTTCAATAACATAGGATTTTCATACAATAAAGACTGATTTTTAAACAACTGTCTTTTGTGTATATAACTTTTTTTTTTTACAGCAAATTTCACTCACTTCACTGGCTTTGTTTTTTAAAAAAATTAGCTTGCTTTTGACAAATAATTTATAAGTGTAAATGAAATTCACTAAAGCCAAAAAATACACTCCTTTCCCTCAGGGCCTCATTCCTAAAGCAATTTCCAGACCTTTAAGAAAGTACTTTCAAACGATGTGAAGTCAGGGAGAAAGTTTTACACAGTATATATTCAGACTGAACTCCCTTGGCATTTAATCTCGTGGGCCTTGCCACAGCTGCCACACCCTTTGCAGGCCTCTGAGACAAGAGGTGTGGGTGGTGAAGGCAGCTCTCCTTCTGGCTTCTGTCAGACTCCCGGGGGAGCAGATTGCAGAAAGAGCCCTGGTCAAGATGTCTGAGGTCCAGGCCCAGCTTCACAGCTTATTAGCTGCAGGACACTGGGTAAATCCATTCATTTCTCTGGTTTCATTTTCCCCTTCCTTAAAATGATACCATTGAACTAAATAATCTATCCATTGCATCGCTAAAAATGTTTTAGGCATCAAAATCTCTTCTTTGCATAGATCATCAGTTCATACCTCACATGAAAATGTAGAACTATCTCCCTTCTAAGATGGTTCAGATATGGAGGTTACTCGTGAGAAAGAGTTGGAGTGGTACAGATTTCCCGGATATTGATTAGAAATTGTCTTTGCCTACTGTTTCCATACGCATTTTTCCCTTTAAATAATCTGAAAAACCCTATTTTCAGCATCTATTTAGCTTCAAAGCTATTTGCTTTAATTGTAGCCAAAGAGACAAAGTAGAGGGAGGCCATTTTAGGTCAATGTGGCATTGCCTACACCAGCTCTTTAATCATCAAGCCCGTCATTAGATGCAATGTACTCACCACTGGATGAAGTGGGGTTCCTGGAAACATGAATTGCATCTGCTGGGCAAGCATTGCTGCTGCAGTTTTTTGCTGGATCAAATTGTTCCTCCCGTTAATTTCTAGTTGAGTTTTTAAATGTGTTGGAGGATGAAGATACTTGCAGTTCTCTCTTGAACAACGGCCCTGGGGGAAAAAAAAAAGAGTTTGCGTTTTAGGACTGTTATAAGTAGCTTTCAACTCTACTGTCAACCATTTCACAATCACCTCATATGTGCGGAGGTGCGTGCCTGTGGGTGCACGCGTGCACCAGCGTGTGTGCTGGAACATCGAGGCGTGAATCAGGCATTAGATGATTATCAACCTTGCTCAAACCTGCTGAACAGAGAAGCTTCTGAAACGTCATTGTTTTGAATGGATTCTGACTCTGAAAAAAGACCCTAAGGAAACATGACTGCTGAGAGTAAAGTCGGACCCTTCTAGGCAGTGTGGAAGGTGATCAGAGGAGATATTTATTGTGACTTTTCAAAAGGAAGCTTTGAACTTGCTAAACATTGGTTCGTGCAAGTTGGAGTGATGACAAAACGTGAATAATCACGTCCCACATTTGTGCAGCGGGGATAGTAATCAGAACATCTTGAAATGCGTGCTCCAGGTTGGCTGATGACATCCCTAAATCAAATAATTGAAGAAGAGGCAGTGGTAGTATAGGAGCCGACATTTCTTTCTTTTTTTTTTTTTTTTGAAAAAATTCTTTTAAGCTCTTTATTGGAATATAATTGCTTTACACTCTTGTACCAGTTTATGTGGTACACCAAAGTGAATCAGCTGTATTTATACATATATCCCCATATCCCCTCCCTCCTGCAACTCCCCCCCACCCTCCCTGTCCTGGCCCTCTAAGGCATCACCCATCATCGAGTTGATCTCCCTTTGTTATACAGCAATTTCCCCCTGGCTCTCTATTTTACAGTTGGTAGTATATATATGCCTATGCTACTCTCTCACTTCGTCCCAGCTTCCACTTCGCCCCCCGCCCCTGCAACCCCGTGTCCTCCAGTCCATTCTCTGCATCTGCATCCTTATTCTTGTCCTGCGACTGGGTTCATCAGTACCATTTTTTTTTTTTTTTAGATTCCGTATGTATGAGTTAGCATACAATATTTGTTTTTCTCTTTCTGGCTTACTTCACTCTGTATGATAGACTCTAGGTCTATCCACCTCATTACATATAGCTCCATTTCATTTCTTTTTATAGCTGAGTAATATTCCATTGTATATATGTGCCACATCTTCTTTATCCATTCATCTGTGGATGGGTATTTAGGTTGCTTCCATGTCCTGGCTATTGTACATAGTGCTTCAATAAACATTATAGTACATGTTTCTTTTTGGATTATGGTTTTCTCTGGGTATATGCCCAGGAGTAGGATTACTGGATCATATGGTCGTTCTATTTTTAGTTTTTTAAGGAATCTCCAAATGTTTTCCATAGTGGCTGTATCAATTTACATTCCCACCAACAGTGCAGGAGAGTTCCCTTTTCTCCACACCCTCTCCAACATTTATTGTTTCTAGATGTTTTGATGATGGCCATTCTGACCGGTCTGAGGTGAAATCTCATTGTGGCTTTGACTTGCATTTCTCTGATGATTAGTGATGTTGAGCATCTTTTCATGTGTTTGTTGGCCATCTGTATGTCTTCTTTGGAGAAATGTCTATTTAGGTCTTCCGCCCATTTGTGGATTGGGTTATTTGCTTTTTTGGTATTAAGCTGCATGAGCTGCTTGTATATTTTGGAGATTAATCCTTTGTCCGTTGCTTCGTTGGCAAGTATTTTCTAGGAGCGGACATTTCTTCGTAACTGACACACAGGTGACATTTCCAGGAATAAACTCAGGTAATCACCTGCAACGGGTCAGTTTGCTACATGAAAGCTGCTGCTCATGTCCCTGCCCCACTCCCATGACAGCTGTATAAAATTTAATGTCACGGTATGACGTAGTGAAGCGTGTTTACAGCTAAAGTAACATCGGGCTGTTAAAGATTGCGAAGTGAAAAAAAAAAGTTAATTAGGCGACAGGTGTGCCTAAAACCAGTCTTGCAGAGTAGTTGCAAAGGGTGGTGTTTATACTGAATTCCCGAATTTTCAAAACCACCAGTTGAAAGAATCCTGTTGACGTGTGAATTATGCAGTTTCTGGAGAAAGAATAACCAGCTGTGTTAACCAGTATGAGGACCGTCATTCCCTGAAGAGTTAGTCTATTTGCAACCAAGAGAAGAGGATATGGGTTTGCTTACCAGATATAAAAGTCATTTTAAAAAGCAAGCTGGGTGGATCTGGGGAAACAAATTTGTTTATAGTCATCCTAATTCTAAACATCTGGCGTTCTCACTCTGCCTCCCTCTCATTTCAGCTGCACTTCTGGCAGTGTGGGCTCCCTCCCGAGCGCGAACCGCCCACACCGCTGTGGAGAAGGGCAGACGGGGTCCTGGGCTCAGTCCTGGTGCTCTGCACTCATCAACCAGCATGAGAGGCTGTGTCACCCTCTACAGGGAGGACACGGAGGCCGGTACCAGGGACACCAGAAGGAATCAGTCACGTTTCTGCTGAAGGTATTCTATAACAATGCACAAGGTCAGCATGTCTCCTTAGGCTCAAGTTCATATTGTGGATGTTCCATCTAGCTTCCTGTTGTACGAAATAGGCATCCTGGGTCAAGTATTGGGAGGTTTATTGAAAAACACAAGCAAACTGGATCCCTAATGTAAAAGAATCCAACTCAAAGCAGTCTAGGAAACTCTCTCTCCAGCTACTTCCCTCTGCAGATTTTTAACATAAAGTTTGAATCCTAACTTTACTTTGCTCATTGTTTTGTGATGTCCTGGGATCCCTCCACCCCTATCAACTTGCTTCAGGCATCTCTTACTTTACTTCTTCTGCTCTCCCTTGACAACTGCCTTAGTCTCTGGGTTTGCTAAAATCAAACATGCAGAAAGCGTTCAGATTGGGCCAGCTCCTACA
Organism: Hippopotamus amphibius kiboko; assembly: GCF_030028045.1. NCBI lineage: Eukaryota > Metazoa > Chordata > Mammalia > Artiodactyla > Hippopotamidae > Hippopotamus > Hippopotamus amphibius. The sequence continues at coordinate 13,056,149 of NC_080199.1, forward strand.
ACACAGGACTGTGACCGGTCTTGGCTACCTACGTCAGGTGTCCAAATACATTCTTATCATCTGTCGTGGGAGGTGGTCACAGGATACGGGACATAGCTACTGCCCATCAGCAGAGGTGGGGGAGAACTGAACAGAGTGACATTTCTTGTGTAGAGGATAACTCACCCCAGGCTTCACTCTGACAACTTCAATTCAAACTCTCTTTAAACACAATCAAGTTCCCTTGGAAGATGACACCCAGAAAGACTCATGTGTACAAGGTACACGTACGGGCCTATGTGCACAAACGTACAAAGGGCCTCATGGGGGGATTTGGGAAAGCAGAGTTCCATAGAAAGGAGTTGGAATTTGTGAAAAATCCACACTTCTACCAGTTTGGCTATTATACTTTGGTCATTCATATAATTGTCGATTTGATCACTAGTCTTCTAATGTAATGCTTCGTAGCTGCAGGTAAAAATTTCGATTAGCCTGGAAAAAATATGGTTTTCTTGTAAATGCTGTTATCTCTTGATGCAGCTGGGACTCTTAAGGAACTGTATAAACTATTTTCAGCCAATGGAACATGATTTACAACATCCAATTAGTAACTTACTGATGGAACCTTCTTTTCCATGAGAATTAATACAATTTCCTACTGTTCTTACACACTTGGAGTGAGGTATATTACTGATTATCCACGTGCCAGACAATTTATACCTGGTTATCACATTTTCTCCTTATAACAGCTGTAATGATCCCTATTTCCAAATAGCAAATGGACTCAGAAAGATCAAGAAACTTTCCAAATATAATTGGTAAGTGGTAGGGCTGGACTAAATCTAGGTTTACCTGACTCAATTACATCACTGTATCAACCTATTTATTAGCAACAGTTAAAATCCAAGGAGGGTAAAAGTCTAGCATTATCCTTCACAAAAATAACGGGTACTTAACACAATTTAGAATATAGTAGAATATGTATGAGGATTTGGGAGTGGAAAAGGATCATTTGCCTGGTCTGTCTATCAGAACGGGCCGAGAGGAGTGACTACACTCGCAGGCTCTGCAGGCATGTAAGTTGGCTCTGCTTTTTCCTACCTTTGAAACTGTGAGCAAATTACTTGAATTTCTTGCGTTGGTGCTTTCCTCTGTGCAATGAAAATAACTGTTGTGCTTTCCTTTAAGGGCTGTTGCAGGATTAGATGAGCTAATATAGGCACAGGGTGTAGAGAATGCCTGGAACACAGTAAGCACTGAGGAAGTGTTGTCAGTATTACCAAAGAAAGAAAAGATGTTTGTATGTCATTTTCTTTACCATAAGGGCAGGATTACACATTTAGATTTTCTGTTTTGTTTTTTTTTTTATTTTATTTACTTTTTGGCTGTGTTGGGTCTTACTTGTGGCATGCAAAATCTTCATTAAGGCATGCAGAATCTTTTCGTTTCGCCATGGGCTCTTCGTTGTGGCGCACGGGCTTCTCTCTAGTTGTGGTTCACGGGCTCCAGGGCGCGTGGGCTCTGTAGTTGGTGGCATGCAGGCTATCTCACTGAGGTGCGCGAGCTCAGTAGTTGTGGCACTTGAACCCACACCCCCTGCATCAGAAGGCGGATTCTTTACCACTGGACCACCAGGAAAGTCCCTGGATTTAGTTGTATTTTGATTGGCTTTTTGGTTCTTCTATAGAGTAACTTATTTCAAAACATGATAAAAGTTATTTAATTATACTTATTCAAATATCTTATATTTAAATTATTTTCAATTCTACAGGATATTTCTGTAGGACACCCACATTTGAAGAGAGAGCCCTGAATCATAGTTTGATCGAGTATTAATATTTTGAGGGGTGTTGTAGCATGGATGTCTGAGGCATATGAATTCAAGGCCTGGGAAACTCTAGGCAGCAGAATTTTAGCAAGGGATCCTATAGGACTCTCAAATCCTAAAGCAAAAGCTACTGTCAAAATATAACGAGCTGTTTGACACAGTAAACAATTTGTAAGGAAGCTTTTGTTAAGGCATAAGATTTGTCAGGATACGCATCGTCACACAGAAACTGTTGATTATCAAAGCAAGTTGTCATAACCCAACGGGAGAGGGCAGCGAGCAGAAATGTAAAGCATCTTTGTACATCATTGGGAAACAAAACAGAAGTGTCAAAAATAGTGTCTCCCAATTTTAGTCCAAGAAATAAAGATGAAAATGTCTTGGAAAGGTCTTCCTGTGGTTGCTAGAACTGCTTTTTGTTTTCTTTTAACCCTTCCTCCCTTGGTTAAACACTGTTTCCAGAGAGAGAAGAGAGGTAGGGTCCAGCCCCTGAAGAAGGGGACTCGCACAGCGGGATGGAGAGGGAGGGCACCATTCCAGAGTCTTTGTGAAGAATCTTCTAGAACTGGAAAATGGGAGCCCTGGAGGAGTCCAGGCAGATGGGCCCATGCCAGGGACTAATACAGAGGTTGCAGCCCTCAGGGGCTCCGCTCACCCCAGGTGGGATGCACCAGGTATAGAAACCACAGGTGGTCTAGATCACACTCACCATTGTTCTTGGTATATTTCCAGGCTAGGGTCTCATTGCTTCCTTCATTCAACACATAGTTATTGGGATCTTGCTGTGTGCCACGCATTGTGCTAAGTGCTAGTTACCTAACGGTGAGTAAACACAAGATCCGCTGCCTCCCTGCCTGAAGCCTGCAATCCGAAGATAGATGTTAGCCAAATAGTGACACAGATAAAGGTATAATTTCAAATTGTGGTCCACATTCTGGACGTGAAGTTTGAGAGAGAATGGTGGGAGAGGGTCATAATTGAGACCAGTGGGTCAGGAGAGGGCTCTAAAGAAGAGACATATTTAAACTGAGGCCTGACGGATGAGAAGCAACTTGGCAAGGGAGTGAGTGGGGGCTGAAGAGTGTGTGTGTGTGTGTGTGTGTGTATTTGTGTGTTGAGGGGGAGAACATAAAATGAGGACAAGAGGAAGAGGATGTGCTAGGAGAATGTACCATCTGGGGACCTTTGTGAAGTTTCTCAAGCCTGGAGTACAGAAGGGGGTGTGGATTGCAGTGGGGAGGGATGGTAAGAGATAAAACAGGAAGAAGTGGCTAGAACCAGATAACAGTGAACTTCGGGAGTCAAGTTAAGGGCTATGAACTTCATCGCCACTGAAAGTTTTGAAGCAGGACAAGAGCAAGATCAGATTTATGCTTTATGCTATATATAAAATCTAACCCTGATTTTTAGATTCTATATCTCTACGGTTGTTATGGTTTGCATTGTTTGGAATCCACTTACTGAACAACAATAACAGAATTCTGACGTAGTTTACATAGGATTTGTGCACTTCATTCTACCTCCAAAAGTAATCTCTACTCCAGGAAAATTTATTTTAGGGAGGATGCTTAGAAGCAAGTAAGAATTTCCAGCTGAATTAAGTTTATTAAAATAAGCGACCATGAAAGATTCTAACACAGAATACCCGTGTTGATTCTCAACAGGCTGAGGAAAGATGCTGAATAGCTGTAATATGTACTTGGCAGAACCACAGATCGGAGCTATCAGAATTACATGGTCATTACATTACACAACGTGGGAGACAATAAATGCCGCTTTGGCTAAGAAAAGATTTCAGAATCAGGTTGGTGTGAGAAAGGAAAAGCATAATTGGAAAATGAGCTTTTCTAATTGCTTATTTTAAAACAAGGAATTTTTAGAATCTTTTCCTAGTAGGCTCCTAATTGAAAAAGTCAATTAAAATATGGATGCAAAAAAGAAAACAGATTAATTAGGAGATTGTTAAAAGGATTAACAATAGGAGTTTGGCCCATAGGAATAGCTAACAGACAACTATATCCCATTAGTTTTCCATGGGAAAAGCAATGGATTTTATATGATCTATAATTCAAACTGACAACAGGCCCCTGTTGTACTACTCAGGGATAATTTGAATTGTTTCTTAGTGTGGGCCACGCCATTGATCAGCAGACTCTACAAAGGCCCTTCTGGGAGATAATTCCAGTTGAGGGCCAGGGGCATAGCCTGATACACTGCATTCTGCCTCTTCCAGTTGGGTCTTGGCTGCTCACTGCTTTCAGCATGGGATGGTGTTTCCAGGGAGCAGGCCAGGCTGTGGCACCGGAGAATCTGACTCTAAGATTGTGGGCAGACAGTACGCGCTCTCAAAGAGGCCTGCAGGGACGCTCTGAGTCCAGCAGCCTGCTTGGTGGGATCCCATGGAAGCTGCAGAAGAAGCTCTCAGATTCCCTGGCATTCCACACATGTAAAACCAACTTAGCGAAATACTGATATCGCGGCAGATGCTCTTGACCTGGAGTCACACTCCTGAAGCCTGTTCTGTCTTGGAACCTTTCCTGAAGAAGCAGTTTAAACCAGTGATAAAGGGAACAGACTCTGGAACTGGACTACTTGGGCTCAAACTCCAGCTCCGTTGTTCTTGCCATGGGACCTTGTGGCCTCCACTTGCCACATCTGTAAAATGGGGATAACAGTTGTTCCCACCTCATAGGCTTTGGTGAGGATTTAGATTTCATGCATAAACAGTGTTTGGACAGTTCCTGGCACACAGTAAGCCCTCTACAAGTTTTTATTATTATTTTCCTCCTCTTGTCCTCCTTATCACTATTAGTAATACCTTCTCTGCAGAGCAGATTAAAATACGTGGTATTTAAAACAATCTTCCTGATACTAGTTCAGTTTCTCTCTCACGGTGCCTCTCTCTGGCCTATCTACTGAGCTCTTTAACACTATTATTCTTGTTCTCACAATCAGTGCCGGCATTGACCATTTCTCTCTTCAGAAGAACCTCGGATCTGTTTTTCTTTGCTATCTTTCCTGTCAAAACTTGTTAGGGCTGATTAACATGGCATGACCAATCTAGAGTTTAAAGCAGCTATGTGTTATAGTGGGGAAATCCTGGAATTCTGGTTGTGGCTTCATCCCCACATGGTTAGATGAACATTTACAAATAATGTATAATAGTCTGTGCCTCAGTTTTCTCATCTGTCAAATGGGGATGATCACGTTCCCATATCGCAACTCCTTCCGATGACTGTGAGAGCTCGAGAGACAGCCTCAGTTGCTCTGAAAAAATCATAGTTTGCTTTACATTGTCAATTCTACACCTAGTTCCCCCTCGAATGTTCCTAATCTAGTAAAAGGAGAAAGCCACATAAACCAATGGTTATAGTAAAGAGTGACACCAGGGACATACGTTGGCAACAGTCCCAATATGATCGGAGAATTGTAAGCAGTCTATGTGACAGGCAAGGCATGAAGTGCATCAGCAGAAGTGGCAAATTAAGTCACAATCAATTAAGTCTAGGAGGATTTATTAAGTACCTACAGTGTACACAGCTTGAAAGTGGAAAATTCAATCAAACAGGCCACAGCTTTGGTCCCTGTGACGTGTAAGGTGTTTAGCAGACCTTTTCTAAAGGACTAAACTGGCTGGGTGAGTCAGATGTTCACAGCCTCAGTTTCCCTAGTTTCAGAATCTCTCAAAGATTTTGAAAGTGGGGAAAGAAAACAAAGGCCTTGATGTGAGCAGGTGAGCAGATTTCTATCGGTTCATCATTTTTCTGGGTCTAAGTTAGGCACGAAGGCTGAATTTAACATTTGGCCTGAACCTTCTCTTTCTTCTCCAGGGCATTTCCAGAAGGGTATGGACAAGTAAAAAATGTAGGGGAATAAAATGGTTATTTACATCGGGGCTTAATTCATAACATCAACTATGGGGCTGAAACAGCTCTCCTCTACGGCAAGTGACAGATTAGGCTTTCAGGCTTCTTTTGAATTTAAATAAACTAATTGAACTACATGAGCTCCCTGTATTATTAGCTCCAACTACATAATACAGCAAATAAAACACAAGCCACATAAAGGCATCAGAATTAGAGGAAGCTGTAGATTCGGGGAATCACTACAGGCAAACGATAACCAGAAGTCCCATCAAAGTGAACAATTGCCCATCTCATCAATATTATGTGTGAATTTACAGTAAGCACTTTCTGTTTATTAGTCATTCAGTTCAATTTATATTACAATTCATCTTTTATAGTCTATGTATGCGATATACTTTTGGTAAATAGCCTAAAATACGAGGGAGAGTCAAAAATTATCCGCACTCCAGTTGTATTAAAACTTCTATAAAGTCTACAGCCAGAGTGCGGATAATTTTTGACTCACCCTGTATTACACTGATTAAAGACAGATATAAAGGGAATATTTACCAACTTTTCTAAGGTGTGTTCCGTTTTCTCTTTTGCTTCCATGGTATGGAGGAAACATGTAAGAAGATATAAAGAAGACTGCAGAAGTAGCCGGATGCATAAATTAGGGAAAATCAGAGATGCTTGATAGGCAGTTACCAACACCTCTGATTTTACCTGCCACCAATCACTGCACAACCGTGAGTTTACGGGACGGTACGGGAAAGCGTGAATCAAGTTGTGCAGATGGGTGGCGCAGGTCACAATGGGGACCATGGTTTAGTGTGCATTTCTCCCCAGAAAACCACAGGAACAGGCAAAGTGTATCATTCCACTGCCTCCCCTGGACTGCGGAGCTGAGGCCCAGCGCTCTTCCCCAAGGGTGGTGCTTCTCCCTTCCTTACAGGGAGCTGCAAATGCTTCTGAGTCTGCCCTCTCTCGATTTGCATTTAGGGCAGCCCATTACCCCTGGAGAGGCTGGAAGAGCTTGGGGCCATCACCAGTGCTCTGGGAGATCTGTGACTCCTTATAGTCATGCCAATGTGACTGGCCTATTCCTTCAAGCACTGTTGTGCGGTGAAGACCTAATTTTAAACAGACAAAACGTAAAAATTAATAAGTGGGGAGGAGAGGCAAAAAGGATGAATTGTTTGTAGTTTGCCATTTCAAAGCATGTTTCAATCTGTTTTTAAAATGGATGTGGCTGCCTGAGAAGTTTAATTCATTAATCAATTTATTAACATTAAGACTCAAGTTTATTTTTTTATATATGCTTTAAGATGTACCAAGCATGTCTCCTTCCCTTGATTCTCCAATTATGTGAAGAAGCCTTTTTCACTATTTTTGTCCTCGTCTTCCATCCTCTTCTCTGTTCTTGAGCCTGGGCAGTTTAGATTTCTCAGACTACCGTGTCTTATGATTGGAAAGAGCTGTTGGTCAGTTTGACTGAGGGGCCAAGCCCTGTCTTTACTGGTGAGGATCATCCATCCTGCTCACTTTATATGTTAACTGAAAGTGCGCCAGTTAAGAGGAATCAGTGAGACCCAAAACAGTCCCTTCGTTTTCTAGAGATTTAAGGAAACTCATTTCCAAGCATCAGATGCTTCATCTGACAATTATTTTATTTCGCTAAAAGATCAATGTCTTCTGAGTCACAGGGGAACACTGGTTAGTGTGGAGGGTGATGATGTATCAACATAACACAAAACCCGTCCAGTCGCCGTTCAACTTCATAGTGTCTAGTTTCCTGACATCACATTTACCCATGTACACAAGGCCACGGCCATGGGTGGAACAGAAGCTCTATGAAATATTCATATCACAGCATGAGGATGTTTCCTGTGGGGGAGGGCAGGCCTTTCTGGTCTACATCTTACACTTCTCAGTTCAGGGACCCTCACATGGTGGGCAGTCAGTGCACGTCATCAAATGACTGTGCTCCTTTCTTTCCTCCAGCAAATCACGTGCCGAGCCCTGTGATATTAAATGGACAATCAAAACACAGAGTGAGCAATGCCATGATGCAGGGGAAATTCAAGGTGCTATGTGGACACATCGTAGGGAACTCTGCCCAGTTTAGGGGCCAGGGATGACTCTAGAGGAAGGAACATATCACATTTAGACTAAGATCTTTTTTTTTAAATTTAATTAATTAATTTATTTTTATTTATTTATTGGCTGCATTGGGTCTTCATTGCTGCATGCAGACTTTCTGTAGTTGGGGAGAGCAGGGCCTACTCTTTGTTGCGGTGCGTGGGCTTCTTATTGTGGTGGCTTCTCTTGTTGCAGAGCACGGACTCGAGGTGCATGGCTTCAGCAGTTGTGGCACGTGGGCTCAGTAGTTGTGGCTCACGGGCTCTAGAGCACAGGCTCAGTAGTTATGGCTCACAGGCTTAGTTGCTCTGTGGCATGTGGGATCTTCCCCGACCAGGGATTGAACCCATGTCGCCTGCATTGGCAGGCGGATTCTTAACCACTGTGTCACCAGGGAAGCCCTAGACTAAGATCTTTATCAGATTATCTAGCTGGGTATATGCAGAGGGAGGTGGATGGGGAGTAAAGGTTGACAATTTGGAAAATTAGGGGTCAAATTCCCAAAGCCTTATAAAGGCCTTCACACAGCACCTGCAACAAAGTAAATGCTTAGGAAATATTGGCTACTGTTTTTATTATCATCAGTTGACCAGCATGATCAGAAGCTGGTCATTTTCCAAATAAGTGGAATCTATCCAAAGCCACAAAGTTTATTATACACCTTCGGTTATTGTATAGTCTCTTTCAGTCTGATTTGAAAACCACGTGATGAATCACCTACCCCCACAGGGAATTTCCTGGAATTCAGACACAGGCAGACAATCACCCTAAAAGGTTGACATTTAGTGGGTATAAATATCTCTGTCCCACTTAGAAAACAGCCACAGTCCCAAGCCTGTCAAGTGTCAGGTGTTTTCCCCACTTCTCTGGTCACTCTAGCCTCTTCCCCCAGATCCTACCACCTCTCCCTCCTGGATCCCAGGAATCAAAGAGTTAAATCTGGCACAGTGGGAGGGAGTGGGGAGGTAGGGGGTGGGGGGGTGTCCCTAACCCAGCTCTGGTGCATTCTGATTGGTCGCTGCCCACCTGAGAGGTATTTATATTAAATAATTTTACATATCACACTTGGTTATAAATATACTTGCCAAAAGCCAGAGTGCCCTGGTTGTTGGTGTCAAGCTGGGAAGGCTTCCAGGAGGAGATGGGAGAAGAGGTGGGTGAGGTAGGGGTGGGCAGAAGGGGAGGAAGATGGGGAAAAAGACCAGGAAAACAGGGCCGATCAAGTGAAGAAGCACTGGAAGGAGGTGGAAGGGTAGAGTGTCCTTTTCAGGGTGCGTTCATTTTTAGTAACAAAGAAAAGCACATTCCTCTCAGGCTGGTGTGGATTACTTGCTGCCTTGGGACCGACCTGCAAACTGAGCGGCTGCAGGAGGAAGCTGCACTTGGTTCAGGAAACACACCTCGGGGAGGTACAGAGGAGGGGGTGGCGCGTGGCCCCTGCACCACTGCAGGGGCTGTTCTGCGCCACTTGGGCTGCATTACAGAGCGGAGGTGAGGGCTTATCGCGTCTGTCTCCTGAGGGCCTCCATTCCTTTATTCATTCAGCAAACATTGTGGAGCATCTGCCTGGGGCCAGAAACTGGGGTGGCGCTGCACACAGGGTACTGAGATGTGATCCTACCCTCAATAAAAATAGCAAAGACTTATATAATAGTGTGCGTATCATGTGCCAGGAGTTTCTAAGTGCCTTTGGTAAATCACACTCTAATCTTCAATACAAGTGCTTAACAGAGGAACTGTTAATATTGTCCCTTTATGGGATAAAAGGGAGGCTCAGGGAGGGGAAATGACTTCCCAGAGTCATACGAGGAAGTAGTCAGTGGCAGAGCTGGGCATCCGACCCAGGCCGACTGCAGTCTGTGCTGTTGCCCCTCCGAAGAGCCATTTTCAAGAAACTTGAAATCCAACGCAACATTCCTATTACACCTTAAAAAGCATTCTTCACACATACTATCTTATTACAGCTTCACCACATTCTTGTAATATGTTACTCCAATTTAAAGGGAGGGAAAATGAAGCTCCTGGAGATTTGAAGGTACTTTCCAAGGCCACGTTGTTAAGGCAACCAGGCTGAATTGTGGGCCGCCATTGCTAACAGATATGCCCTCTCTTGCTCCTTGCTGGCCGTGGGGGACGCTATGGGGTAACATACAAAAGTTTTGTTCAGAACAGAATGGGCACCTTGTATAATTTGAACATTAGGAGATGACACTGGATGGTCGTGTTATAGGTTGAACTGTGTCTTCCTGGAGAGACATGCTGATGTCTTAAGCCCCAGTTCCTTGGAATGTGACCTTATTTGGAGATAGGGTCTTTATAGAGTTAATGAGGTTAAGATGAGGTCGTGTAAGTGGACTTAAATCCAACATGACTGGTGTCCTCAGAAAAAGGGGAAATTTAGACACAGGGACAGACAGTGTGAAGAAACACAGGAAAAAGATGGCTATCTCCAACCCAAGGAATGTCTGAGGCTGCCAGAAGCTGGGAGAGAGGCCTGGACAGTTCCCTCCCTAGACCTTTGGAGGAAGCACAGCCCTGCTGACACCTCGGTTTCGGACTTCCAGCTTCCAAAACTGTGAGAGAATAAATTCCTGTTGTTCTAAGCCACCTGGTTTGTGGTACTTGTTACAGCAGCTCTTGGAAACAAATACAGTCACCTATGAGAAATGCTAGATGATGTATTTTTTCCATGAGACTGGAGGCTACAACCAGCAAAATACTATGCTATCTTCTGACACAAAGATTTGGTTTAGTGAATGGGTATTCTAATTTTTTTTTCACAAGCTCAGGTAACAAGATCCCCTTGCCTTATCAAAAACAAACTACAACAACTCCCAAATCCTTAACAAATACAACGATTTTCTGCAAATGAAACTAGTCAGCTTAAACGCTATGAGATTTTTCACATGGAAGATTTAACAGGAGAGATTTATTTTAATAAAAGACAAAATGTTTCAAGAAAGAACTTATTAGTAATGCATAAAGGCCTACTGAGTCTCTGAAGATCCATTTTCAAAGAGAAACGTTGGGGTAATTTTTATGTCCTGATTACGGAGAGAGACTTGATAAACATTGTCCTTGATATCAAAATGGTGTGGAGGAGGCAGATGGGGGAGGAGGGGAGGGATCACTCAGTGAAGCAGGAGGGAAGTTAAAGAGATCCTGTAAATTTGGCCAGCATTTTGAAGTTGCTTTTAAAAAGGTTGACATGTGTTTCTGCGACGTGAGGCCACCTTCACAGGCACTTTGACACACCAAGCCACGATGGTAGAGGACAGGGTGCAAGGGCGAAGCCTGCCGAGTACAGCCCAGGTCTCCCACCCTTCTGACAGCCTCACCCATTCATTCTCTCCCAGGCTCAGAGGACAAATCCTGAACGGAGACTGGGCGTTTGCCCCCGGCTGATACCAACTCAGGCCCCTGTTTAGATAGCTGGACGACGACTGCTCTGTCCTACGCCCCAACTTTCTGCTTTCCTCGTCACCTCGTCTGCCCACGGGGTGTCCCAGTGGGTACCTCAGGGTTTGTCTCTTCACCTCCAAGTTCAAGGTCTGAGAATCTGCCTCACTCCAGGCTCTGTCCTTGGGCCAGAGCTCTGCTTGGCCTCTGCATCCAGAAAACCCTGCCCAGAGGCTGGGCCCTGAGACCCGCTGGGGACGACTACGACCCACCTAGAGACCCAGCAAGGATCATCTATCTGGATTTGTCTTCACTGTCACTCACCCTCAACTGACACTCTGCTTATTCTTCTCAGACTTCCTGCTGGTGAACCACACCCTGGGCTCAGAATCAGCATGGCTTTGGTCCAGGGGGCAGCACCTGCCCAGACTCTGGAGCCCCTCTGGTCGGATCTGGCCAAACGCTGAGCTATGACTTTGCTCCCTCTCCCTCTTAGGACTGTTTGTGGAAGAAGCGCTGTCCGTCAGCAAACACCAAATGTTCCCCATTTGTTGCCGCTGGTTGGATACTTAAGCGCCTCATAGTCCAGCAACTGCTGGTCAGATTTATTTGTAAACTGAATCAATCTGTTATTAGAGAGTCCAGTGATTATTTAAGAGAATCACATATATGGTAATAATACTTGGTAACATTTGTTGAGTACAAATAAATACTGATATTATTATTATTATTATTATTGTTATTGACTACTTATTATTAAATACATGCTAGGCACTGTGCTAAGTGTTTCACCTGCATTGTCTTAGGCAAACCTATCAGAAAGGGAGGTACTATTAATATCTCCATCTGGTACATGAGAGAACCGAGACCTGGTAAGATTCACAATCTTGTCCCAGGTCACACAAGGAGCAAGAAGCAGAGCCAGGATTTCAACAATGTGACTCCTGAGCCCCTGTTCTTAGTCACTGTGCTCCTTCGACATGGTCACATACTTATACAAGTGATGTTTACTGAATGCTCACCATGTGCCGAGTATGGTGCTAAGTGCTTCACAGGAATGATCTGGTGAGTGTTCATTATAAGCCTCTAGGGTAGAGCTTATTTTTAATACCCATTTTGCAAATGTGGAAACCAAAGCTCAGAGAGGTTAAGTAACCTTCCCAAAGCCACCCAGCTAGTAAGGGGAAGATCCAAGATTTGAACCTATCCAACCTGGCTCAGCCAAAACTGCCACGCTCCAAGAAGGTAAATGATTAATTCCTCTGATATGCCTGGTACTGTACATATTAAGTAGATACAAAGATGAAAAATAAATTGTTCCTAACTTTAAGAAACTCTAGATACACAGATCTGCAATGCAAACACACATGAATAGAAGAAAGAGAAGAAACCATAGTAGTAAGTAATATCTGAGTCTAATATTAGCTGAAAGGATCATGTAGTATTTCATAAATCATGCATTCTTACAAATCCAATTAAAGTGATTGAGTACATTTAATACATATGGTTGAATTTTAATACATGGAACTAATAATCGAGGAGAACAACCAAAGTAGGCCACTCCCAGCACATCTGCAGGTCTTACGGCAGAAGGAGGCAGCCCTAACAGCTCCAGAGACTACCCTGCTTGGGGAAAGCACAAACTTTCAAAATCCGCAAGTGAGGCACCAGGGAGGCAAGTGGTTTACGCATATATTAAACTATAGCTTAAGACTAGTGCGTGTACGCTTTAGGCATACGTCTATGCCTTGCTTATTCAAAAGGCCTAAAGCCCCGGATGAGGGCAGTTCCCCAGGAAGAGTGGGTGGAGGTGGGGGCGCTCTGCTCCTCCCTAGAAGGCCCCAGTGTGAAGGGTCTGCCTGGCCTGGCACGGCAGAGTTGACACTTTGTGGGATCCACTGGGAGGGCGTGCAGTTTTGAGCTGTTTTTAGAGGGCTGGTACTTTGTTTGTTTTTATCTACCCATTTTCACCTGTTGCTTCTGTGATGCTAAGGCCGGTGGAGCAGGGGGAGGCACACAGCCCAGGGCTCTCACGGGACCACCCGGGGTTGAACTGGTGGCTAGTGCCTCATCTCATACAAAGTCCTACGTCTCCCACGTGGAGTCACCTGGCCCTAGATACACACCCACTCCATCTCCTGCACCATCCCTGCCTTTCCATCCCACTGCCTCCGTCAGGCCAGTGAAGCCATCAGATGTGGCCCTATGCTGACGCCAGACCCCTCACCTGCCTCCCTTCCTGCAGTGCCCTGCCCTTCGCTCACTCGGTAAACACTTGTCTGCTGTGTGCCCAGAGAGGCTCTAGGAGCAGAGGCTGTATCAGTAACATGACTCACAGATACCCTGTCCTCATGGAACTCAGCTTCTACTTGGGGCAGACAGGCAATTAACAGTACATAGTATGTAAATGAGGAAGTCACAGAGTCGAATGTGCCAAGCTCTCCGGGGGAAGAAAGGGTGAGATAAGTAGGATGAAGAGGACTGGAGGGGATGGATTGCCCTCTTCAATTCAGTAGGCAGGGTCAGCCTTCCTGAGAAGGTAATTGTGGAGCGGAAGACTTGAAAGAGGTGGAGAGTTGGGCCTGGCCTGTATCTGCAAGAAGCTCATGTCAGGTGCAGGGAACAACCAGTGCAAATGCCCCCAAGGAGGAAGTGTGCCTGGTGTGTTGGAAGCCCGTGCACCTGGAGGGGTACCAGGAGGCCGGAGCCCCTGGGCACCCGCAGGCAGGGCAGAGTTGAAAAGGAGGTCAGAGATGCAACAGAAGCTTGGTCACATTGGGCCCCGTAGGCCACTGTAAGGCCTTTGTTTACTTTGAGGGAAACAGGAGTTTTGAGCAGGGACTGACATGATCTGAGCACTATTTTAGAAGGGTCTCCCTGGCCGCTGTGTTGAGAATAGACTCTGGGGACCAGCGCAGGCACAGTGAGACCAGGTATGCTGCAGCAGTCATCCAGGCGACGGACTGTGATGGCTGAGACTAGGCTGGTGGCAAAGGAGGTGGTAAGAAGTGGTGGCTTCTGGTGATATTTTGAAGGTAGAGCCAACAGGATTTCCTGACACACTGGATACAGTGTGGGAAAGAGATGAGAGTAGGATTCTGGGGATGAGCCACCGGAAAGGTGGAACTGGCATCAACTGAGATGCAAAAGGCACGGATCAAGCGGGTATTGGGGAAACAGCAGGAGCTGTGTTTTGGACATACTGAGTTTGAGATGTTTATAACATACTGAAGTAGGGGTGTCAAGGAGGCAATTGGATATAGGAATCTCAAGTTCAACAGAGAGAGGTGTGGAGTGGAGACATACATTTGGAAGACCTGGGGATCTGAAAGGTATCGACGACCATGAGCAAACCTCTTGGCCCTGGGGGTATCAGTCTCCTCTGAGAACCTCATCGAACACCATTCCTTCCTGACTCGCACATCCAGATGCCCTTATCTGTGAGCAAGTCCTCCGCGTCACCAGAGAGTGAGCTTCCTTTGCAGTCTCACCCCCGCTGCTCTCCTTTCATGCAGGTTAGAGCCACGTCCAGCTGGAAGTGGGACACCTGGGCTCACGGCCTCCCTGGCTCCTCTACGACTTTGCTCAAGTCGTGTCCACTCCTCTATTTTCTTCCCCTTTTCAGATTGTTCAAATTACACTTCCCCTCCGAGGCCCAGTTTCACGGACCTTCCTCCAAGTGAATCACTCTCCAGCCTCCCTTTACTCCTGAGCAAGCAGTCCTGCCTGCCTGGGCTGTTGCAGCAGTCTGCACCGCTGGGCCGTGCGCCACACCTCATACCTGCTGTCATCACCAGGATTGTGGGGGCTCGATCTCAGGCTTCCTGTAAGTTGCTCCTGAGCAGAAGTGCTCTCATTTGCCTCAGAATAGCCAAAATCTAGAGCACAGGGCCCAGCAGAAGCAGAGCGTGTACACCATCCACGTGTGCTTAACAAATGAACCTTGGGGAGACATGGATTTTGTAAGACAGGACCCTTGTAAACCTTGCGGGATGAGATTTAGGGAACAAACAAATATAACTTGAAGATGATTTTCACTGCTTTAGAGGCTATTTTGTCCCAGTTAAGGATTCTTAAATAGTACAAATACATACTGGAATCTAATAAAAGTGTATAGAGAAGACTTTTCTCCCCCCACAAGGACAAAAATACTATTGCAAGGAGTTTTAAAATGACTGAATGTGTTCCCTAAAATGAAAATACAAAAGTATGTGAATTCTTACTTTTACCAATAATGCAAACAACTAAACGTTAATAGAAATGATTTACATCTATAAACATTTCACAAAGGTTTGCTGTATGCCAGACGTTTTACATACATTGACCCTGATTCTCACCACAACCCTGGAAGTTTGTATCCTTATCTTCCTTTTACATATTGTGTGAATTGAGAGATGTAACTCACCTACGTTACACAGCTTGTCGGTGGTCACAGAGCTAGTAGGTGGCATAGAGTCAGCATTCTAACTTAACTGTCTTGAAAGCCAAGGGCAAAATTCCCTGTACTCTGTCACCTGACCTCCTCCCCTCCACCTCGAAGTCCTCAAACCTACAGTTTCTGACCTCGGTGTCCAAACTGCTGATTGTCTCAGGAGAGGAGAAACATCATGGCACGATGCTTCCAATAATCACACCCTTAGACAGAATTCACCACCACCTCCAGACATTCATTCACTCAGTGCATGTTTCAGGAGCACCTCCTCTGAGGCAGGCACTGTTCTCAGCACGGGAAAGAGGAAAATGAGAAAAGAGGCAGAAGTTCCTACCCTCACGGAGCTTACAATTGATGGGGGAAGACAGACACTAAACAAGATCAAGAAGCAAAATACATGGAGTGTGATGGGGATAAGTGCTGGGGAGAAAGAGACACCTGAGGGAGACAGGAAGTGTGCGGTGGGGGACTGGGCAGATTTTGTTAGAGTGACTGAAGGAGGTCTCAGTAAGAAGATGCCAGCTGAGACCTGACAGAGGCCGGGAACAAGCCTGGTAGATTCTGATGAGAGGAGACAGGCAGTGCGATGGTCCAGAGGCAGGAGTGTGCGTAGAGTATTCCAGAATAGCAACCAGTGTGGCTGCAGCAGAGTGAGCCAGGGTAAGAGCAGTAAGTGGGATGGTGAGAGGGGGCGAGCGGACCAGAGCCTGGCGACCAGGCTCAGCAGAAGGACTTCGGCTTTTACTCTGTTGGAGGTGCGAGATCAATGGCGGGTTAATGCACTGGGTGATATTACCCAGAGGTTTCCATGTTCTTCACATATTTTTAAAATGTATTAGCAACTTTAATAAATTATGAGAAAGTGCATTATGTCAGACTTCCCATCGCTAAATATCGCTGATCTCATACAGAGCTCAATTTAGCACTGCCCTTGTGACCGGGGAGCAGGCCAGAGGCGGGGAGGGCACAGGAGGCTTAAATACAAGAGGCCCAGCTACCAGGGCGGGGCGGGGCTTGGGGGGGTGGAGCTATCTCCTGAACGCCAGCCCCCAGACCTTTCCCACTCTCTCCCTGGAAAGGAGATAGGTAGTGACCCTCACAGCCTCCATCTCGGTCTTAAAATCCAAATAAAAATAAAATCAGGATCTCAAAGAGATCTCTTTTATCTTCTGTTCACTGCAGCATTTTAACAATATCCAAGGAATGAAAACAACCTAAATGTCTCTCAGTGGAGGAATGGATCAAGAAAATGTGGTCTAGATACACAACAAAATATTATTCAAACCGTTAAAAGGGAAAGCCTGTCATTTGCAACAACATGAATGACACTGCAGGGCACTTTACTAAGTGAAAAAATTCAGAGAGAGAAAGACAAATATTACATGGTATCATTCATATGTAAAAATCAAAAAAAAAAAAAAGGCAGGTTCACAGAAACTGAGTAGAATGGTGGTTGCCAGGGGCTGATTGTGGAGGGAAATAAAGAGAGATTGATAAAAGGGTACAAACTTCCAGTTATAAGATGAATAAAGTCCAAGGATCTAATGTAGAACATGGTAACTATAGTTGATAACACTGTATTGTGTGATTGAAATTTGCTAAGAGAGTAGGACTTCAATGTTCTCTCACTCACAAACAAAAAAAAAGGCAAATGTGTGAGGTGATCGATGTGTTAACTCAATGGGGGGAATCCTTCCACACCTTATATATATATCAAATCATTACATTGTATACTTTAAAGGTATTACAATTTTATTTGTCATTATATCTCAATAAAACTGAGAAAGAAAAAAAATAAAACTGCTGGGAATGGATCAGGCCGTCTTCACTCCCAGATCTTGGAGCTGCACTATGGGGATAAAGCCATCCCTCCACGGGCAGCCTGAAGATGCACCTCTAAGAAGAACAGCACGGGGAGGAAGGTCTTTATGAAACAGCCTCAACAAACCCTGGTCAAACTCCTGCCAACCCATTTTACACCTGATGATATAAAGTAATCCTCAAATCTTCTTTCCCTAGTTTCACCCTGCTGTTCAACATGATTTTTCTATTTTTACTTTGAGGGGTATTTCCCAAAGACAACACTGGGTGATAAGAACATGAGTTTCTCCTGCTCTGCTCTCTGTGAAGGCGCTGAACCTAATAACACTTGGTGAGAGGGCAGGAGTGCAGCTAGATGAGTGGAAAAGAAGGAAAGCAGAGAAAGCCACTGAAAATTTGCCTCAGAATAATTAAACTGACAGCTCAGTTTCTATTTTCAGGATTTAAAGTGAACACATTGGACCTTCCTTTAGCCTGGCAAATGTTAGGACGCCAAGAGCCTTTGGACTTTGAGAGCTTAGAGTGCACCCCTGGGAAACTCCATTTTCAAGTTCATGGTCCTGAGGTACTGGGGAATTTACTTCTTCTTGGCATATATAGATGCAATTCCTTCTAAGAATTTTCCGGAACAAACTTTACTCTGAAATTATCAGTGCTTCCCTCTGTAGAGCACTGCTGCTCCACTGCAGGGGAGTTTTTGCCAGGGGGACATGGCTGCATGGGCCACCAAACACTGCTTGTAGGCCGTGTAAACGATGTCTTGCAAATTACAGTCTCCAAGGTTATAAAATGCTGTTGTCAGGAATAAAATACAGATTGAAACACACAATAGTTAACTGAATTCACAGTAACTTTTGTAGGGTGTGTTCTCAGTCAACAGATAATATAAATATAATTCGTAGTCTAGGGGCTCAGAGAAAAATTTTCAGTGTTAAAAAAGGAATTTTAACTCCTCAAAACCTATAAGTAGTAAATGATAAACAATAAATGTATGTAAGCTGTGGGCTAGTGATGATTCAATTCTTAACTCAGTGGCTGCTATTAAACTGTGAGTCAGCAAGACCAGTGCAAAGAGGTATTCCTGGGTCTTCCAGGTCTCTAAGCCTCATTACTGTAGACTCATTTCTTGGAGACGTTTCCTACTCTTTCTGATCCAGGACTTTTACAATGAGAATAACCCTAAAATCATTTAAACATCAGTGAAATGATTTGTTCATCACTTTGCTCAAGTAAAAGAAATCAGTAGAAAGAAAATAGTAGAAAGAAAGTAGAAGATAGGAAAAAAACAAGAAATTAGGAAAAGAATCTAGAAAAGAAAGTTAAAGTGAGAGAAGTGTTGCAAATAGAAGAGAAATTTACTTCTTTCTTATCATGAGAAGGTGTTGGACTTTATCAAATGCTTTTTTCTTTTTAATCAATTGAAGTGATGCATTTCCCCCCCCTTCATTCTATTCATGTAGTTTATTACATTGATGGTTTTTTCTGTGTTTGAAAGTGCTTTGCCAAAGGCTGGACCATTTTGGGACACGTGCACCTATGCTTCTCTTCTGTGAATCAACTGTTCAAGTTATTGCTGAGGATAGCTTATTTCGAGATTGTTCTCACGTGCCATAGGGATTTGAAAATTAAAAACTTTTCAATGTTTCAACTCAACCCTGAGAGCTAGTCCTTGGTCACAATTCGTTGGTTTTCTTCGAATTAGTACCAGGTAGAAGCTCCTTTCCTTACTTCAGAGAAGTAACAAGATCAAGATTGGCATGGAGAAGGATGATCTGTAATGAACAATGGGGCAGGTTACGTGAAAGGAGAAATGTTGGTGCCTGGGAGCTCACGGGAAGGGGCTTCACCAAGGTGTGGGGGCCTAGGAAGGTGCTATGGGTGGAGGACTGTTGGATCCCAACCCATCACTAGCCCCCCGAGAGCATTTCATCACCCGCTTAACTCCACCAGCTTTCCAGTAACCTCAGAAGCAAACAAGGAGAGCTTCTGCATGACCACCGACATCCACAGGTGTTAAAAAAAAGAACCATTTCTACAAAACAAGAGCTATTTCAAGGAGTTGATTAACAGCTTTTTCCAAGTAATACAATTTCAGTTTGCTATTTTTGCATTTCTGAAAACTTTTCCGTTCCTCTGAACTAAAAAATAAAATCCCGTAAAGAATAGTGAGAAAGCAAAGCTTCAGTATGTGAGTTGGCTTGTTCTCTTAAATTTAATTGTAAACATTATTAAAAATTTGGGAAATATGGGGGGAAATCACTCTTAAGAGCAACACGCTATCGTAATTATTACTGTTTGAGGACTGCCTTTTGATGTTTTCTATATTTTTATATAGTCATAATCTTGATGAACAAATCATTTCATCTCCTGATTATGTTCACCAAGCCTATCATCAGCGTGTTTGTTCCTCTCTACCGCTGCTGGGGAGTCTTGTTTACGATGCCTGCTTATATTACCCTGCAAGGAGATAGCACGATTAAATTAACTATTTCTCTCATTTTGATCCCTTACAGCTTTGCACTCTCGTAAATAATTTTGTGACAAGCATTTCTACACACGTAGTCATCCTCCCTGCCCTGTTCTTCTTTCTTCAGGTTAAGTGGAATTATTGGATTAAAGAGTATGGATTTTTGTATGGCTTAATGTATCTTCAATCAGCGTATTTTAAAGTGTAATCTTATCTGAGCACTCAGCATATCTAGATGTTTTTCTTGAGAACTAATCATATTACACTGATTTTTTATCCATGAGCATATGTTTTTCTTTTTGCCTCAACTGCCAGGAAACTCAGAGCTAAAGTTCAAATCCAATAATGAGTTCATCTCAGGTGACCCATAATAGTTTCCTTGGGATCGATATTCTACTTTGTTGTCCCTTTTGAAAACAATGATGCTGAATTCTGAAGGTTCCCTCAGGTTGCTTTTCGAAACGGGTTGGTTATAAAGCTCACTCACACACACACGCAAACACACACAAATGTGTCCTTATTGTATCTTAACACAAAGCTTCTTTATGTAATCAGCATTACAAAATCCAAATTCTTGGATCTGGAATCTGTGAGACGCTCTAGTGCAATCCCCTCCTTTAACAGCAGAGACACTGGGATAAAGAGAGAACATGACAGATCTGTGATCACAGAAGCCTCTGGAGCTAGAGCCAGGACTAACAAGAACCCAGGCCTTTTCATGCCCAAATCTGAGCCCTGAACAAAGCGCGGGGCTCAGTCACGAGCGGCTCTCCGTGACACTTGCATCTCTCTTCTCTTTCCCTTCGCCACCATCCTCTGTGAGGCGCCTGACTTCATCCCTAGAGCCCCCGCTCTGCCCACTCTAGCCTCTCTCACACACCGTCGCCGTATTCGTTTGCTAGGGCTGCCTTAACAAAGTGCAGGTGCGGAGGCTCACACCACAGGGATTCACTGTCTCGCAGCTCCGGCGGCTGGGCGTCCAAGCCACGTGTGGGCAGGCCACGCCCCCTTGGAAGGCTCCAGGGGCGGACCTGCTCCAGGCCTCTCTCCTCCCTTTGTAGATGGCCGTCTTCTTTGCATTGTCTTCTCCATAAGTCTATCTCTGTGCCCGAATTTCCCCTTTTAATAAGAACACTAGTCACACTGGATTAGGGCCCGCCCACCCTAATGACCCTGCTTTCACGTGATCGCCACTGTAAGGACCCTCTCTCCAAACAAGCCCACGTTCTGAGACACAGAGGGTTTGTGAAACCCAGCAGGACCCTATGGTCCTTGCCCCTACTGCCCCCCACCCAATGTCTGCAACCTGCCTTTTTTTGGTCAGTGGAAAAACTTCAGCCAAAGAATGTTTAATCAGACAAGTGAGAAAATGCAGAATTGAAGGAAAACAGGCAAAGGAGACCAAATAATAACAGTGTAGTCATTAAGCACAGTCAAGGTCCTTTAGCTCCTCCTCAAGGGCTGTAGATAATATTCTGAGCCATAACCTGTGAGCTGTTCCGTATAGAGACCGAAACCCTCGCCAGGTGGAAGAAGTTAACTACATGATAACCAGGCTGTAGCCAGGACATGAGCTGCCACAATTCCGAGAATTGGCCAAAGAAATGGGAACAAGCCGACCCTGGAACTGAAGATTAGCTGTACTTAAAACAATCAAGATGACGCTGGTCAGACCACCGATGACCCATTTCAAGACGACTGTCAGAGCTGCCTGTGCTGTTTCTGCGTGTAGCCGCCTCCCTCTGTCTATAAAAGCTCTTGGCCCCTGATTGTCAGTGGGGGGAGTTTGCCTTTGGACAGGCGTCTGCCCTCCCCCACCTCCCCCACCCCCCGCCCTCCAGCTGCCAGCATCTAAAATAAAGCAAATTTCCCTTTCTACCAGCCTGGCCTCTTTATTGGCTTCTTAGCGGTGAGCGGCCGGACCCCACTTTTGGTTACATTTGGATTTCAAGATAGGAACTGGGCAGGGCTGGAGGGTGGGGTGGGGGTGAGGGGGTGGAGGCAGGATGTAATTCAGCCTGGAACAGTTGCAAAGGTCATTTTTCTAAGTTTTCATCTCCCTGCTCAAAATCCTTCATGGTCCTGGCTCGCCAAGTTAATTCTAAATGCCTCACTTTGGCGGTCCAGCTCTCCCGTGACCCTGTTTTGACATATCATTGTTATTTCATCTCCGACACGCTCCATATTCCTCTACCCTGCAGTCCAACTGCATCACTCTCAGATTCCAAACACCCCACTCTCTCCTGCCTCCAAGCTCACGCTCACGCAGCTCCTTCTGCCTCAAATGCCCTCTTCTTCCACCTCCCAGGCCCATCTCAGGCGCCCTTCTCTCCGCTGAGCCTTCCTCGTCCCTCTCAGACATGTCTCCTGCTCCCCCAGGGCTTTGCTTCCTGTATCTTGTTGGCAGACAAGGATTATGACTCTTGTATTACAGTCACTGTGGGTTCCCTCTTGTAACCTGTACCCCTCTCAAGCACAGGAACTTACCCATGTTTGCATTTCTCCCAGTGTCTTTTATTTTCTAACCTCCCCCAAAGTGTTGATGGCACCTTTGAGGAACACATAGCTAGCAAAAGCTACATGTACTCTGCTACACAGAGCAACAGTGACAGGTCAGGGTCATCTAAGACAGCTCCTCTGTAACGGTGTGCAGGCTCAGCACGATGTATGTCGATAGACAGTGGGGTAAATAAAATAAGGACTGGATGTAAAGTCTAAGGTTGTTTGCATGTGGGCATGGCCAGTGTTGAACGGGAGATGATTTTTACTAGGAAATTCCCTTTGTCCTCATCATTTTCCCCTCCCAACAGAAAATTCCATGAAGTTCATGTCTGAAGAAAAGTAAATATCCAGATGGCCAGAGCAATGACCTTTCTCTAACGGAGGGGATGGATTTGTTATCCCGCCAAATGTTTGAAATTCCTCCACCAGCATGCATAATTGAGAGAGACGTGTTAATTACCCTTACGTGACAGCTGGTGGGACTTCCTAGACAACTCTGAGAGGAGTATTGATCTGGAGTCACTGTCAGTGACTGCGCTGTGGTGAGATAAAGGTAAGGCCCTAACAACAGTTTCTGAGTGGGCGGGTCCACGTGCAGGTTCTCTGTGCACAAAGTGGGGCGTGCAGGCGTTAGGGCAGCTGGCCAGTGCTCCTCAGGCAACAAAAGCACCAGTGTAGCATCTGAATGAGTGGCACAGGCAAAATCCCAAAGATGTAATCCCTGTTATTACAATAGCTCTATAATAATAGCCGTTATCAAAGTGAAAGACAAATCCAGAAAGTGAAGATGAGTTTTCTTTCTATCCCTACAGCTGTGAGTCAGCAGCGTTCACACCGTTGACTGTTACTTAAGGGAACTGAGTGCGCAGCTCTGGACCCGGCACTGTGAACATTTTGAAGAGGAAGCAGAACATGTGATCCTTGCCCTAGAGGAGTCACTGTCTTGACCTTGTGTGGAAAATAATTTAATTCTCCAAAGTCTTTTACAGATCCAAGATTTTGTGAGTTTGTGATCAAGAAAGAGAGCTATTTTATCTTTAAACAGCGAAAATGTCATGAATATGCTTTTGTCTAAAAGGCAATTCGTACTCCCTAATATAATTTGCCATATTGCTTTACATCAAATTGTTCACTTTTTGTACCACAAATCTGCACAAGAGCGCTTTTAGATTTGTTTTCCCTTTCCTATTGCCAACTAAATGTTTTTTCTTTTACCTGGAGTCATGTAAAATATGGGATTACTTGACTTCTCTGAAATCTGATATAACAGCATGGCTGCTTCCAAATTAACCACGTTGTTGTTCATTCATAAGTCCTGGAAAAACTATCTGATTTTGGTTTAATCTAGGGAAAATACACTCAAGTGTCTTTTTTTTTTCCCCTTAAAATGTGTAGAAGAAAAATATACATCTCTTTTGAGCAACTGGAATCAATTTAAGGTTTTGGCACACATGATGGAAAAGTCAATGGAAGTTAAAAGTTGAAAAGCAAAGTTTGCCTCTGCAAGTGTCACTAAACTTGTGATCACTAAGAAAAACGAAAGAAGGATCTTTGACAACCAACTAGGATGGTAGGTCGAATAATCAACCAATATAGTTTTATAGAAGATAATTATACACTGAATGCTGGGAGGTGAGACCCATAAGATCTAGGCTTTCTTTCTATCCTTCAAAGGAGTTTTCAATTTAAGTAGGGAGCTAACAGGACCATGCACAGAACAATAAATGAATAAGATGTTATGTTGACAAGAAGAATCAAGCATCTAAAGGACTAGGCATGCCAGAGGACCTCATGAACATTGAGGATCTGACCAAGGTTGAGCCTCCCTACAAATTCCAGACATCCTGTTGAGTTCCCATCTAGGCAAGAACTCATAATCCTTGAGCCTTGTTCCTGCTGCTTGGCAACCGACATCAGGCTCTACTGAGCCCCAGGAGACCAATGTCCAAGGCTCTCTACTTCCCATGCATGTTTTTTTTTTATGTGGAAAATGAGCTAATAAATAGGACACCTATTTTTTCCCCCTTCCTTTCTGGTGCCGGGAATCCCTTCAGGTTTTTCTAGAAGCATTTGCGGTTTTGTTCCTTTCTCAGAGGGAGCAAGTTAAATCCTCACCAAAGGCTGAGCTTCCCATTTATGTCCCAGGCATTCACACTGGTGGCCCAGGGCCAGCCTCTCAATAGTGTCAACAAATCATCGCAATGTAACGTAATATGTGTCAATTTAAGTTATGGTGGTGGCAAGAGAAGGCCATCATCAGTTTGGTCTTGGATGATAGTTAAAGGCTCCACACATATGGGTCTTGGGGAAAAGAAAGGAAGGAGTGCTATTGGGTGAGAAAGGGAGAGTGCCCGGCAGTGTCAAGTACTGCAGAGAGGTCAGGTAAAAGCAAGAGTTGCAAAGGTGATCTTTGAATATGGCAATTCCATAGTTATTGGTGATCTCAATAAGGGCAGTTTTGGTGGAGTTTGGGAACAAAACTCAGATTGCAGTGCAGTGAACCAGGGTTGGAAAGTGGTGAGAAGTAAGGTTGGACAATTCTTTCATCTGAAATATCCTAGTAGATTAGGTCTTTCTGGTCAGAGATGGCGGGGGAAGAGGAGAGAAATGATATTTAATGTTATGGAAAATGTCTCTTCTCCTGTGTAAGTAGACGAAAGGGACCATGTGCAGACTAGCAGTGGAAGGTGCCCAGCCAGGGCACTGACAATGCCCTCCACGCTCGGGGCAGAGAAAACCCCACTGGAATCCTGTTTTGGTTTGTTTTATTCTCCCTTAGCGTGTGTGTGTGTGTGTGTGTGTGTGTGTGTGTGTGTGAATGCATTTTTTCTATTCCTTTTCTGTCCCTTCTTCTCCTCCCCTCTTGCTCAGTAATGTTAATTACTTTCGGGTAACTTTCTGTCAAATGTCTTGGACTTTTCATGAGAAATCCACCGTAAGAATCTGACAAAAGTATATAGAAAGCCTGCAAATATTTGAAATTTGTGAAGTAATGATTTAGGCTTTTAAGCTGTTAACCCCAAATTATATCGACCTAATGTCACCTGAGTACCGGAAACTCATCCGTTTTCTGATCTGCTCACTTTGCCTGGTACATGGGTACGTCTCAGAGTTCACTCTTATTTCCAAGTAGTAGATTGTAATTAGCTAAGAAGGAGTTCTCCTACTATAGTGATTTCCTAATTATGCATAGAAACAGTAGCAATAAAATTTGGGAATAATAGTGATTCATCCAAAAACCCATTTTAACCATTAGTTTTAAACTTACCTGAAGAATTTAACCAAAACTCCTGATAAGAAGTCAAGGAAGGAAAACTAACTGGAATTTTACCTTTTAAAAATGTCTGTGAAGGTGATAATTATCCGTTACTTGCTTAAGGGTGGGCCTGCGATTAAAGAGGGAAGAACATGGGCAGAAAGCCCAATAGACCACAGAACAGTGATTTTTCAACCCCCGCCCCCTTTTTAAGCAGCAGACTTCCAATGAAGCCTTACGTAGAAAACTGAGGTATAAATCAGATATAAGGCAGAGAAATCAAACAGTGCTTCTCTAAATTAGCAGAGCTGGAATCCCTCCCACTATTGCTCCCTTGGGGATTGTCCTGGAGATAACAACATAGGGCTCATTATTTTAATTCTGTACAGTAATGCATCACATTTGTAAGCACTTAATAGTTTGCAAAGCCCTGCCACTTTCATCGCATCACTTCATTTTTATGAAAATTCCATGAGCGAGGCAGACTAGACACTGGCATTATTATTGCCATTTTGCCAATAACTTGCTTAAGGTCATCTAGCTTCTCAATGCTAGATCTTCGATCCAAAACCAGGTCTTCAGAGCACTTCTACTGCGGTACACTGAGAAATCCTTCACTAGTCAGATCATGACGCCTGCTCCAGGTCAGGGTATATTAGAGAATCTGGATAACACGCTAAAGGACAACAGCAAATATCATTAAATTAAAAATTTTCAAAGTAAATATATCTGTTTTCATATGTTTGATCTATGTAAAACGGTATATACAGTTTTTAATATAAATTTAAAAATCATGGTATCGGCAATGAGCAAGTAAACACCTCCCTACTTAGCCCCACTAGGTCAATCCCCACAAAGGCTGGGCGGATAAAATATGTCACAAAGCTTTCCTCCCTGAGTAACAGAACAGAGTTTTCTAAATACGACTTTCCAACAAAACTAATCAGAGAACTTTTTAAAAATGCAAATTCCTGGCCCCTCAATTGAAAATATAAATCACTAGGTCTGGGTTGGAGCCACTCTTCAGATGTGGGGTTAGGTTTGCAAAACACAGATGAAATCACGCCACGGATTCAGCTTCCCCAGTTACTTCCAGAGAGTGGGCTCCAAGTTTTGGGAGAGGGCTTTTCAGGTCACAGCAGTATCATTTATTCAATTATAGCATTAAATTCTATCCCAGTGACCTGAAAGAATCGGTGCATATCCAATTATGTCTAATTTATACCCTGGGACGTGCTGGTTCTGGCTCAATGTAAAATCCTGGTAGAATCGCAATTTAACAAGCTTGACAGGACATCAAAATTGCTATGTCATTTCCAAATCTCATTAAGTGGGAGCCTACACGTTCCTATAATGTTCTGAGGGAGTATACACTATTATTATTTTTCTGTCTGTTTATGTAAGGCAAATGCTCAGCAAACACTTTATTGGAAAACAAGAACCAGTTAGTGGGAGCTGCTGTGCAAAACAGGGCATTTTGCCACCCAAAGCAGTGGTGCCTGAGACAGTAAATACCTCATCGTCCTTTGCGGTTCCGGCATTTAATGGAATTTAATACATTCTTAATAAATTTGACACGATTCAAAATATCATGGCAGCAGCCTGGGCAGGTTAGAGTGGACTGACGGCCGTCTGGCTGCAGCGCTCTTGGACTGGAACTTTCTCTGCACGTTCTGCATGCTGAGTCTCTGACCACGGCACCCTCTTATTTTCCCCTCTGGTGCCAACTGTCCCTTTGCCACCTCTCTGGATGGCACCTAGGGTCTCCTGGCCCCTGTTAGTGGGCAGCCTCCTTTTCTCAGTCTATTTGCCTCCCTTGCGGGGCTGCATCGGCCCCATAACTTCTGCTACCAAATCGGCATCGCCAGGTCCAGTCTCCGGACACTCAAGACATTCCTCCCCGAAGAGACTCCTGCCGCCCCACCTCCAGCAAAACTTGGGGTCCCCCTGCCTGCTCACATGTTCTCTTCCTCAACAGTTCCCTGTTTCTGGGAGTGGTAATGCGATTTCTCCCCAGGCCTGGGGCTCCAGCTTGAAGGCACGTTTGAAGCGGTGCAGTGAGCTGCAGGACTGGGAGTCCTGCAGGGTCCGGTTCAAACCCCTGCTCTGCCACTCAGGGGCCATTGTTTCAAAGCCCTGAACCTGTCTCTTCAACCGCAAAATGGACAAAATAAGGTCTCCTTCACAAAGTGATGGTGAGCCGGCCGACGTGACTACCCGCGTGGGCTGGGCACGCAGGGCGCTCCCTCGGGGTCCTCCCACTCTGGCCCTCGTTTCTCCTTTTACTCTCAGCATTTGCTGCGATGCCCTCTCTCTTCCTTTCCAGTCGATTCCTGAAGCCGAAAGAGTCCGGGCCCTGAGAAATTCAGGGCTCACGCCAGCCTCCTGGGGGCGCCCCGTCTTCACCCGGGGTGGAGGGGGGGCAGATCTGCCCCTGTTGCCTCTGGACTGAAGTTCCCAGCATCAGACTCGCTCTGCCGCGTCCCAGCCATGGGAAAAACAAAACTCTCAAGCTTCAGCTGCCACATCCACAAATGGGCACAAACTCACTGGGTCGGCTGGGAGGATTCAGTGAAATAATGCTTTTAAAGAGCTTGGCACCGGGCATACATACTCTGTACTCGTAGTGAGACACAGTATCTTTTTCCCTTGAACTTAGTCTTACACGCTATCACCAGATCACAGGTTGTAAACTTCAACTTCATCCTGTCCACTCATCTCCTGCTCAAGGAACTCCGAGGCTTTCCTCACCCAATCCCAGCCCACAACCAAAACAGCTTTAGGAACAAGTACACACCACTCCATGTGACACTCAGTCCCTCCACAGTACAGGACAGCCTGCCACACCCAATGGATTGAGGTTCTATTCCTCTCATCTGACTGATCCGAATAATGAGGTGCTTCTGGAGGAAAGCTGTTGAAACAGCACTTAGGAATTGTCTACGGCTTGGGTCAGAGAATGAAAGAAGGGGGAACGGCCTAGAAGGAGAGCTTTTGCTTAGGCTTTCCAGCTGAGAGGGGCTTCGTGAGGAAGGAGCTGGTGGAGATGGCCAAGGTGCCAGGGAAAGATGGGCTGGGGAACTGCCGCAGGAACCTGGTGGCACCTCTAAGGCAGCGTCTCTGAGAGTATGCTGCATTTCAGTCACCTCATGAAGAGCTGGGAAACGTCCAACAGAAGAAATGCGAGAGGAGCAGGTGCAGCTTTGCGCTCTCCAGCCTCTCTAGAGACAGGAAGACCCCGCCTGCCCTCGTTTCTAGGGACCACAAGTAACCTGGAGCGGCGCAGGGCTCATCACCATTTGCTGGTAATGAACTCTGATGGGCTGGGGGTGTTTTCTGTGAACAAAGCCCCTTTTCTAAACTGGTTAAGTTGTTAAATTGGCCAGTGGAGCTGGGCTGATTTGTAGAGCTTCCTTCACCCCAGGGCTGGGGGGAGAAGGCAATGCCTAGTGAAACGTGACACAGTGCTTCCTACAAGTAACTCAATCCTCCCACACTGGAGGCAGCGCTCAGACACCAGGGTGACCTCAACCCCAAGGCATCTGAACTGACATCCTGCCACTCAGCCTGAGCCTCTCTCATACCTCAACAGACCACGCTCAGCCTCATTCCATTCCATCACTTTTGCTTTTCCCCCTGAAATGTCTGAAATGCTAACACGATGAGGTAACGGGAAACCAGAGAGACCTAGATCTATCCAGAAAATAGAGGGATCCAGACCCAAATCCCATCTCCTCCACTTACTAGCTCCGGGATCCTGCATCGCTAATATAAGCTCTCTTTGCCTCCGCTTCCATACCTGTAAAATTAGGGTGTCTACCTTTTCAATCCATTGAAAGGATATACGCAGCAATGAATGCAAAACGCCTGGCACCACACGCAGCACGTTGCAGATGTCAACAAGGTTTCGCTCTATCCGCCCAATACGTGTGACTGTTTTTATGTCTGGGCAAATACCACACCTGCCTGGGGGCCCGATTCCAGCCTCATCTCATTGAGGAATCTTCACTTAAACTCCCTTTCCCAGTCATCATCCTGAAGTCCTTCTTACTTTAAGGGCTTCACCGCTAACTTGGGCACATCAACTGCCACTGTTGCTCACCTGCTCAGACATTGATGTCTTGTTTGGCCCGTTAGACAGACTTCCCTGAAGGGGAAGTCTCGTGTCAATGAAAATTCTGTCTCACCACTCCAACTTTCTACTGCATCTAGCGCTGTTATAAATGCTCAGTGTATTCGTGTGAGTTACAGAGTGAAGGTGAAAATCCTAGTGCAAGGATGAAGGTCAGTGGCAACTTGTCTTTTTAATAAATTACAATCCAGTAGGTGTCAAGCACCCACATTTTGGACGCATTTCAATGGTGGTTAGCATGGAGGGATAGCAGGGTAAAGATGTTGGAGGTGAAACGTAAGATGGAGAGAAAGGCAATTTTGCCAGAGTTATGAAAGGTCAGTTGGGAAGTCAAGTGAGCTGCATGGAGCCACCACCCACTCCGGATTACACGGGAGGTTAGCCAACTGACCTCGTTACTGGCTCCCAGGCAGTCACAATCTCTCCTACTCACGTTAAACAACTCAAAGAACGTTGACAAAGCAAAGATTTCCTTTGAGATGCTGCCCCATCCTCTCTTTAGACCCAAAGCTTCTTATTCCCCTTTGTTTTCTATTTGTGTTCATGTTCTCTGTATGGTGGAGGAGACAGCTAGCTAGCTGTCCACCAAAATCTATTCCCTTCTTCTTCTGCTGTAATAATCTGTGGTTGGGAGCGTGGTCATCTAACCAGGGCTGCACATCCAACTTCCTTTGCTATAAGGGGTGGATGTTTGGCCAAGTTTTCACCAATACATTGTGAGTGGAAGCGATGTGTGTTACCTCCAAGTTGGGACCCTTCAGACAGTAAGTGGGCTTCCTCCATATTTTCTGCTTTTCCTTAAGGCTGATTGGAACTTGGATGTAGCAGTGATCCAGCCTTGCTCATACAGATGCTAAGACTCTAGGGCTTAAAAATTGCAGAGCCATGAAATGGAAGGAACCGCAGCCCTGAATGACCGTGGAACACCGATCACATCCTGCATGAGAGAGAAATGTTTCTTGTTCACTGGTCTATGCCATGTGGTTAAAAGCTATATAATTGTCAGGTCTCTTATTACAGCTTAGCTGCAGCAACCCAATTGCAGCATATATATATTATACATTATAATATATATTGTATGTAAATATAATATGTAGATACATAACATATATAAGAACATATTATATATTAAAACATGTAATCTAATATATAATAAATTATATATACTTACAGAAATATATCTCTTGCAATGTATTTTAAATACAAATAGATAGTAGTGTATAAAATATTGGAACTAGCCTTTTTTCTTACTAAATAATATGTTTTGGAGGTGTTCCCAATTCAGATATGTATGTTTGCTATATATGATAGACAGATAAAGTAATTTCACCATAGTTTTGAAATGTCAGATGTATTTCATAGTATCAGTGATGCACAGTTTATTTAACCCATTTCTTTCCTGGATTACCCTATCAACTAGTGTTGTGGTTGCTTTTACTATTCACTATTAGTAGTACCACTGACACGAACACTCTTAAACATGCTTCTCTGTTCACAAACAGAAATATTTCTCTAGTATAAATATCTAGAAATGGGATTATTGAGTTAATACTATGAACATTTAAGAATATAAATTATATTTCCAAATTGTCCTCTAAAAGCCCGAGCTAATTTATACTTCCATGGCACACAAGAGTGCGTGATACCCCGTTCACTGTCAATGTTAGCAATCTTTAATTTTGTCGAGCAAATGGGGAGAAATAGGGAGAAAAGATTATTATAGAAAGAATAAAAAGATACACAGAACCAGCAAGATGAAAGTAGCTGGGATCTAGTATGATAAGCCACCAAAATATCCCATCAATGATCACGCTTCGTGAAATTCTGAGCCACTCGTACTGTTTCGACAGTCATAATTGTCGGTCCTAATCCTGTAACCCCTAACGTCCCATTGCTTTCCTGCTGCCTTTCTCCCAAGCCACCAGGTTCACGACAACTTAAACACTTCACTCTGCTCTTACCTTACATGCCAGGTTATCATAATGACCGTAGGTAAGGATGAGCTGTAGCGCATCAGTGCATTTGTCTTTGCATTGTAATAATATAAATAAATGCTGATGAGGACATTAAGCCGCATCATTGCAGTAGCTGAAGCCCCACGGCAGCTGTCGGGGACAGGCAGGCTGTTCCGCCTGTGTATTCCTCTAGTGCTTTTTCAGCACAAGCAGAAGGAATAAAACTTTCCCATTTCTCTTCTCATCCAAATTCCTTTTTAGGAAAGTTGATTATTGCCACTATAATAGGCATATGCTAAATATTTACCAATGTATGCTATTGTGCTAAGTCCTTTAAACAAGACCTTATTGATGAATTATAGACAGAAAACTATGTCTG
Organism: Hippopotamus amphibius kiboko; assembly: GCF_030028045.1. NCBI lineage: Eukaryota > Metazoa > Chordata > Mammalia > Artiodactyla > Hippopotamidae > Hippopotamus > Hippopotamus amphibius. The sequence continues at coordinate 13,088,286 of NC_080199.1, forward strand.
GAATATAAGGAGGCCGGAGAGAATTACAGAATAACTGTGCAGAAGGAAAGGCCAGATTGGTGTGATGTGGAGGGAAGAAAAGCATGGGCTGACCTGTGAGCAAGTCCCAAAACGTCCCAGTTTATGTGATGCTTTTGTCTTATGTGATTTTGCCTGATACTGAATCGTGCTAAATCTGAGTTTCCTCATGTTTTAGAATAGGCATATTTATTGAGTGCCTACCATTTGCCAGCCTCCATTCTAGCTGCTTGGGATAAAGAAGGCAAAATGAGGTTCCTGCCCTCAAAGAACTTACATTCTGGGGATGGGGGAGGGGAGAGAGACAGATAACAGGCAAAGAGAAATATCGATCTATTCATTTATTTAAGAAATAGTTACTAAGTTCATACTCTGGCAAAAGACTGTTCCAGGACTTGGTTTAAGAGTCTGCCTTCCAAGCCCGAATGGGAGGGGGGTCTGGGGGAGAATGGATACATGTATATGCATGGCTGGGTCGCTTTGCTGTGCACTTGAAGCTATCACAACACTGTTAATCAGATATACTTCAATATAAAATAAAGTGTAATCAAAAAAAGAATCTGCCTTCCAGATTTACAGACAATAAATTTAGGAATTACATGTAGTATTGAAAATGGCTGATACAGTCGACGATGTGCAGTATATGCTCAGTAGATGGCAGCTATGGCTACTATTTTCTTTCATTTGTCTGCTTTTCTCTTTTCAAGAAATATTTGGGTTTTTTTTTCAATCCATTTATTTTTTTACTTTTGAGTGCATGTATGTATTTACTGCTTCCCTCTCTACAGTTTAGTATTTTGTCCCTGCATCTTGTTTCTGGCAGTTCTCTCTTCTTTGGAATGGCAAGCAGAGCCAGTTGTAACTTCATCTGCACCAGACCTTTTGGAATTGGGAGGCAAGGCACTGTGGGAGAATTCTCAACCTGCAGCCTTCTCCAACCTGCAGCAGGGCCTTTAGATAGCGTCTTATTCTTTACTGTTGCATAATGGTTTGATGGACAGTTCTCATAGGTCTACTCTTTAAGCAGATAATGATCCAATAGGCAGACATGGAAGATGGAGACATATGAAACCAGGCAAAGGACAGGGATGGGGGTGAGTGAGAAAACAGGTGGCTTCATGGGGTTAGAGAAGGAAATTCAGAGATGGTGTGTTCTGCCTTCTCATCCACCCTCACCACCTCCTTTCTCTTAGTCAAGTCTGATGAGAAGTTTTCCTGATCTCCCCAAGCCCTAGTCTGAGTTGGCTACCCCACAGTGTGCTTCCAGAACACATACCGTAGAACTAACCATGTTCTAGAGCACACAGGTACCCTTCCTGGTACTTATCACCCTATGTATGGAAGTTGCCTGATAACTCATCTTGGACTCCTCCACACCCACACTAGACTCAGCAACTAGAAGGCAGGATAGCATCTCCACTGCTGGATCCTCTATGCCAAAGACAGAACCTGGGACATATCAGGCTTTAATAAATACATTTATGAATGAATTAAGGCAGAGACAGAGAGAGAAAGTAGAAAAGTTACAGGGCAGAGGTCTAGAGGGAAGGCAAGGTACAAAATGAATCTCCAGGAGTGAAAAGCAACTTTGACCTTCAAATAGTAACACTCATTCAATAGTGCTAGATAGACAGAAAGGCCAAACAGAAGCCTGAAGAAAGCAGGTCTACAGAGAAGATCCCCAGAGTGAGATGACCTTTCCTAACAGAAAAAATGAAACTGGACTCTTGCCCTCTGAGATCTACTTATTTGTCTCTTCATCTAGTTTATGTTTAACTACTTCAATGGACCTACTGTTTAAATGGCAATGAATCAGGTTCACACCATGCCTTATCTAAGAGCTTATTTTGGCTCAAGTCAGACTTGATGTTTGGGGCAAAAGACCTGGAAATCTTCTGTAGGTCTATCCTTCCTCATTTTCTAGTATTTATAATGAAATATTCAAATAGACCAACTCAACTAATAATAGTCTTTTTTTCCTCTTTTAAGCACCTTTTGCAACTACCTCCAAATTTAAATGATAAAGGAAAACTGATGGCATCATCGTTACTATCTTATTAAATCAGGCTTCTATTAATGATGATTCACTGAAGTGTCAAGAATAGATACACTGAAAACCTCTCTAGCATACTAATGTGTTAAGCATCATACCACACTTAGCTCCTGATATAATTTTGAGACTCTTCTGGGGGAAAAAACAGTTCTTTTGGATTCTTTTTATAAAAAGCACTTTGAAAAAAGCTTTCAGATACTCAAAGACATGAATCTTGCTCCGTTCCCTTGTGTGTATCTGATTTAAAGGTTAATAAGTAATTAGGAAGCACAGTCATCCAAAAATTACCAATTAATATGCCATCATTTTCATTAAAAATGCTATTAATTATATTGTTGTACAAATGTCCTGGACTGGCTAATAAAAAGTTACCTAAAGCAATTCTGAATCTTTCAGGGAGAAAGAGAAATTAATCCATATCAATCTCTTTTTAAAATTATGATTTGGGCTTGAGAGAGCAAAGAAAGGAGTGTCTCAGTTCTTTAGTGTGGATAGAATCTGACAGGGTTCCATGGTTTATTTTGTACCGAGTCATTATTGCTCAGCAAACCTAATAAGATATCTTGGCAGATGTTTAATGTGGAAGTTTGACAAATAATGGTTCTTGGGTTCTTATAATGTAAAGCAGCCCTTTATAAATGAGATCAAACTTTTAAACTATCCAGATATATTTTGTCGGTTTCCTAGGAGACTATGAATGGAAAGTTATGATTAAATGATTAAAGCATGTTATACATTTAAAATTTGTTCTATACCTTAAATGAAGGTATTAGTCACTTATGAAAAATCCACAGAATTCCAAAGTTGAAGAGTTCATGATTAAACTTCTACCATCACTCTAAGGACGCTACTAGATTTAACTTCATGTAACAGTTTTACAGATTCCCAAATTCTTCTGTTCTCACCATCTTATCCTGTCACCTCCTGCCTGAATGCAGCATCTATTTCCATTGTGTGCATTGTGGCTCAGCTGGGCAGCCGGCTAGTGTTTGATAAAAAGTAGAACTGGGCAGGTTGCAGCTCTACACCATTTTGATATCTAACAAATTGTAATGGGAATACTCATCATCAATGAAATGAACCAGGTGTGGTGTTAGGAACTGTACAATCAACTCAGACACAAACCATTGATTTTCCATTGCATCACAGATATTTACTGGTTGTTAGGTAACCAAATATTCCAACACTGACGCTGGGAAAATTTCTCTTGCTGGACTTGGCCATTTTAATAACTAGTTCGGCACGAGACAGTCTCCTAGTATCTCTGGCATAGAAAGAACATTTTAAAGGACATTTAATACAAATCCCAGGCTTGCATTATATGAGCTGTTCCTGAGATTGGAACTTTTATCCTACCAGGCATGTTTGTTTATTTTTTCCTCATATTGAACAAATACCTGTCTTTCTACAGACCTCATACATTCGCTCCACTCTTTACATAGAGCAAGTTTACGTCCTCTTCAACAAGCCAGCTCTAACATTTGGAGAAGGCTATTGCGTCTTTTCTGAATCTTTCTTTCTGCAGAGTAAATATATCCAATTCACTCTCTTATTCAGAATTCTCCATCATTTCACATCCTGGCTGTTCTCACCTCTCAGTGGCATGATAATATTTTAAACTGAGACTAACTAGGATTGGTTTTTGTTGTTTTACAGTTTATGGTTATGACTAATGCTTTATAGGCTGTTGTGTTGTTGAACATTGCAATTAAAATTGGTACAGGAATAAGACATCAAGGATATAGAACAGGTGCCTGTTTTTTGTTTTTTGTAACTCCTGACTTGGAAAATGCTACCAGTGAGAAATCACAGCATTTGTGCCTTATTGGAACCTTGGAAGACAAAAGGAAACTTTAAGTCAGACCTTCAGGGATGCTTAATAGATTTATGCAGCATAAGAACAAACAGTTTCAGTGTGGGATGAGATCGTTTAAAGTAATATTTCCAAAATTTGGCCAAGCATATGAATCACTGGAGAGCTTCTAAAAATATGGATTCTTGGCATCCGTACCCAGACCTACTGAACAGGTGCCTCCAAAAGTTCCCAAGGGAAAAGCATTTGGGAGCCATGGATGTAGGGTGCACAACGTGAAGATCAGTTCTTCCTTTGAGCTAATTCTACTTGGCCCATAAAGCTCTCTTTTGTGACACGCTTTCACTGCCTATTACAGCCAACTACTCTCTCTCTCTTTTCTAAAAAAAGCCTCTTCCTCTAATAATTAGTACCAAATAGTTTGGTATTTAATTGCTAATTTTATATGGCTTTTTGTCTCAGTTACTTTATAAAATTTTTCAGGGCAAGAACTCCCAAGGAATATGGTACAGTACTGAACAGAGTTATCAATTAACTGGTCAGGGGTTTTGGAGGCAGCGGAAGAAGTGAGAGACAAAAGGGAGACAGATATGCAGGGAGTCTAGCTGGAAAAGTTTAAGATTAGGGAGATTAAAGTCTTTTTCTTTTGAAGGAAGTTTCTTTTGCACTGTGCTGTGGGCTGCTACCAGGTGTAAGTGACAGAGTTCACACACGATGCTTGATGTCTCCACGACCATCAAACCTTCAGATATGTCAGACAGTAACCCACAAGACTATGTTACATAAATACGGTCAGAAGGCCTATTATTTCCGGTCCTTCTAGCCCATCTGGAACACCAGACATAAATGAGTTCTATCTCTTTTGGTGCACGTCTATCATCTGACAAAGTCTATAGTGAGGGTACTATAGGTCCTGATAAAAGTTTCAAAATAATGATGAAGGGGTTCCTTAAATAGTTACATAGGCTTTTTTTTTTTAATATCAAAGACATATAAGACGTCAAAATTCATTCAAATTAAAAATCAAATTCGAAGAAATGATGCTTACATGAGATAAAAGATATAATACAATTAAATAAAAGAATGACAAGCTATATTTGGAAAGCATGAAGAAAAAAGCCAGGGCGGTACATTTATATTAAAGAATAAACTTGACAAAAGGACAACAGTATATTGATACAAGTAAGATCACAAAAAAGCCATGAGTCATGAAACACTGGGCATAGAACAACATAGTGTCAGGCCATGAAGAGCAAAAGTTGCTAGAACTATAAGGAATCACATGAGTTGTATTAAAATTTCAAAATTACATAACTCTGGTAGGTCGAGACAAAAATAAGCAATTAAGGACCTAAAGCACATGAATTATTTAATGTTTGTATAAGTACCTACGTACTGCTATAACTTTGCACCTAAGAACAGGAAATGCATCTTATGAACACGGATCATAATCTGGACTGTGAGATATTTCAATGCATTTTTAAAGTAAAAATTGCACAACTCCATTATCTTAATAATAAAATATTATTAGAAATTAATATCGGAACTTTAAAGAAAAAAAAACCAAATTACTTGGACATTTTAGAAATAGTCACAGAAATAACTGAATTAATAAGCAAACTAGAAAATATATAAGAGCACTATTGAACAAAAACCTATGAGCCAAAGCTATTTTGCGTAGGAGATTCACAGCCCTAAATGCTTTTGTAAGAAAAGAATTATGAGAAGACACCTAAACAGTCTACACGGGAACTCAGGAAAAAAAAAAAAAAAAGATAAAAGAAATTAAGGAAAGCTAGTGAGAAAGAAAATAATAAAGTAGAAATTAAGAAAATGAAACATAATAACGAGGAAAAAATAAGCCTATCTTTTGTAGAACTGACAGCTAAAACCAAGAACATATTCTTCAAATAAAATAGACAAATCTCTGGCAAACTGGGCAAATTTAATCAAAGAAAAAACTAGAAAGAAAAAATATAATGACATTTATAAATAAATTTATTAAAATTATTTAATAATAGAAAATTAAGGCTTATAACAGTAAAATAAATTAATGATTAAACTGAAAACTTGAGTAAAATAAATAATTATCTGAGAAAAATGTAAATTAAGATGAACTTAATGAGAAGAAAACCGGTAAACAAAGAAGAAACTGATCCACTTATCAAAAAGTTACTTTTAATTAGAGATTTTAGAAATTCGGGGGACATAGAGCTCTCTGAGAAAGGAACACTTTCTGCAACGTAATTAAAGAACTGGGTTTAAACCCCATGTAAAAATAATCTAGGTTTTTAAATTTAGGATTGAAATTGGAAATAAAACATAATTCTGAAAAACAAATGATCCATATGTATATACACTACCAAATGTAAAATAGCTAGTGGGAGGCTGCTGTGTAACATAGGAGATCAACTCGATGATGGGTGATGGCTTAGAGGGGTGGGATAGGGAGGGTGGGAAGGAGTCGCAGGAGGGAGGGGATATGGGGATATATGTATAAACACAGTTGATTCACTTTGTTGTACAGCAGAAACTGGCACAACAGTGTAAAGCAACTATACTCCAATAAAGAGCTTAAAAAAAAATAAAGTAAGAAAAGTCATAAATACTACCCATTAATCAGAAGTGAATAGTATCATGTCCTTAGTGACTTAAAGTAACTTTTTATGCTTTTTGTAGTGTGATTATTTTGAATACTCTCTTATACAATTAAACATTATTTGAAAACAAAACAACCCAAATGATCCAATAGAACTTTCTGTGCAAAACTTCTAAGAAAAAGTTCATGAGATTCAAGACAATCTCAACACTTGACCAAGAGAAAACCAAAAGTAGTAGGAGAGTCAACTACACAAGATACATTTAGACAGGTTTTCTATATAAGCAGTCTGATTTTGCATAGCGGTACGTCTGCTCAGATAACAAACCAAGCTCTCTCCGGAGCTCTTGTTCCCACCCAGCTTCTGAGCTACCACAGAGAGACTATTCTTAGAGAACATTAACAACAAAGTGGTCGGCCGGGCAAACAGGACCAGGAGAAATGCAGTCTCCAGAGGGAAGGGTAAGTTCCCTCTCCAAACCATCAGTTCCAGATACCATAAAGGCAGGAACAAATGAGGCTACGATGCATATTAATGGGCCCTTTTAATAACCCATCATGATGCATCTTTCCTAATAATATCTACCTGCAAAATATATTTTAAATCTACACACTCTTCTCTGTCTCTGCTGCCCCCACCCGCCTGGGCAGCACTGGCAGTGATCTGGACAATGCAAAGCTTCCCCAACTGACCTCCTGCAACTCCTTCTCCAGACAGAGGACCTTCCCACAAGGCAAAACTTCCTCTTGCTCAAGTCTTAGTACTGAGCATAAAATCCACACTTCTACACAGCTGCTCTCTTCTTCCTTGTCTCAGGTGCGTCTTCCTCTGATTGACTGGTCATGCTCTAGTCACCCTGGCCTCTTCTTTCCAGAAGTTGGCTAAGTGCTTCTCTCTCCAGGCTTTAGGGCTCTCTTTTCCCTGCCGGGAGAAACTCTTCTCTCCTCACATGGCTGTCTCCTTCTCACCCTTTCGGTCTCTGCTCACAAAGCACCTCCTTGGGGAAAGCATCCCAGGCGATCCCTTCTGCTTAAATTCTTCCTCAATCACATTGTTTTCTATGCACATACCTTGTATTTCCCTTTTAGCACTTTTCACAACTTGAAAATAACTAATTTGGGAGGCAGGGGTTCTACTCATTTGTTTTCTGTCACTCATATTAGACTGAAAACTCCATGGGGTCAACAACACGTTCTGCTTCTATATGATGCTCTGTTGCCAGTGCCTGGCCCAACGTCTATACTCCGTGGGCACTCAGCATTTTGTGAAGGAATAACAGTCTTGATAAATTGTGATGATTTGATTAGTTTGTTTACTTTTCTCTTACTGTTTCCTGCACTTGGCTTTGAGTTCCACGGGAACAAGATTCCTGTGTCTTTTTTAGGCAGCAAACATCGTGCTTAGTGGTGGCTCAGTGACTATGTGTAGAATAAATAAGTGAATAAAGATATTGAAGTTCTCTAGGATACGAAATTTCTTTCGCCTCAGCTTTCTATACCGCTCAGAACGTCTGGATCTACTAGAATCCTTCACTAAGAATTCTGCTATCCCGATATTTTCCAGTATCCCTGTTTCCGTTAAAAACCCGGCACCCAATGGGAATGGAAGAGAAGCGATGTGAATTAAATTCCTCAAATGAGGCTGCTGCTGATTAATTTCAGATCCTGAGCATCTGGGTCAGTGCTTAGTTTCATAGCAGGTGTGGAAATGATATCTTCAGTATCATTATTAATGATTTTACTAAGGGCTGGGAGCACTTGAAATATTCTTCCGAATGAGATTTGGGATTGTACACTAGATGGGCGTTAAGAAGCCTATATTAACTGCATTCTACTTTTCGGCAGATAAGTTTTCATATTAAGACTGATTACTAAAGTGCTTTAGTGTCCGTATCATATTCAATCAAAAATTATAAGCGATGATTTTTAAGAGAATATGAAATACTCCACAAAGATGATAGTAATCTAAATGAAATATAAAAACATGCCTGAAGTTGACTCGAGTCGTTTTGTTTCGCTTTACCCAGGTTAAAGCCTCTGAGTCATTTTCCTTTGCTCTTTCTCTTGCCAGTATCTGATCTTCTACAGCGCTTAATATTCATTATGGATATATGACCTCAGTTTCACGAAAATGGTCTCATCGGTCATACCCCCAAAATGCTGGTTGGTCAGGCAGAACGCCTAGGTAACGCTGATCACAAATAAACATGTCAGCATCCACTGCTCCCTGAATCCCAGGGGTGGGCGCTAAGGGGAGGATTTGTCCTCTATCAGTTTTATCCTTCTTGGTCATAGCAGTGCTGAGAAAGAATAATAACGTATGAGATTATAATCTTTGAGCCAGAGGAAATTGAACCAAACCAAGTGGAAAGAACATGCTATTTAGTATTAGCAGGTCAGTTCATGGGGAAATTGTAGACCAGGTGAAGTTCATTACTGGGGAAGCTCCCCTAGAACAACCCTGGTCTCCCCAGCCCCAGGGGTGAGCCTCTGCCACAGTTTAGACCTTGACAATGAATGCCAGCCGTCTTTGGCTTCCTAAAGAGTTTTTCTTATACAATGAAACAAATATGTTCTAGGTCTCAAAGTCTCTGGTCAGGCTCTAACCCCATCCCCCCAAATAAAAATCAGCCTATCTGATGGATCAAGCTGTCCTCATCTGCTAACAGAAAAAAGTTCGAGGAACTTCTGGGGTCCTCTCAGGTAACATGTGGACTCAACACTGAGTTTCTAACGACAAAGCCTTTCCTGTGTATGTGACTCAAAGGAGTGAGTTTGATGGTGGGAATTTCAGACCAAATAATATGGATTTTTATGAATTTCATGGAGCAGTAATATTTTGTAAAAAGAGAAACTGACATAGAGTTGCCCACTGTTTTTTTTATTTGTTTGTCTGTTTTTTTGCTGAGTGAGGACATTAAGGAAAAAAGAACAACAAACCACACCTGACAATCATTTTAGAAAAGAAAGGGATACTATGATAATCAGAAAAAAACAAGAAGCAACAATCTCAGAATAAAAAAGCAACCTTTAAGTTTAATAATTTACCTTCATGAAAAAAACCGTATTTCATACAGTTTCAGTTATGCTAGATGCTGAAAACGTCCTGCCTGTAGACGGCAATACTGTACTGTGTATTTAAAAGTGTTAAGAGCGTAGATCTCCTGTTGTATTCTCATCACAATAAAAATAAATCAAAACCAAAAAACCCACAAATGTATTTCAATGTCCTAATTTTATAGCAGGCTAGTGAAAACGTTGTCCAATACCAGCATCTGTCTATGGCCAGACTTTGGGGAACTGCTGAGTTAGTTGCCCACAGTGGCTCCAGGAATATTAATAGCTCTTAGCTGACACTTGTGGGCAGGTCTCCATGTGACCTGCCTATCAGGGCAGCTGAAACCATGAACATGATCCAGAAACACCTTCTGGGTTGTAAATCGTAGAACTTGTTTGTACAAAGCCTTTAACTTTGAGGGGCTTTCTGTCTGTAGATTAACAGAAAAAATGAACAATAGGTAGCCAAAAAAGTGATTTGAATTTTGTTGGAACAGTGATGCTTTAAAGTGTAGGATTTAAATATCATTGAGCACCCAGCTCAAGGATAGAGCAATGAGATCCCAGCTTTACAGCCAGACCTTCTAGCGGCAGAAACGGGCAAGGAAGAGATCCTTACGCAGATAACATCCCTTAAGGACAAATTCTGAGGTTGCTTTTGTGGATGGATGTGTGATATTTAAGCAAAGTCCAGACTAAAGTGAAGAACTTAGGCTTATAGTTACCTGGCGGAAGAGCACTGCAGGTAGAGGAAACAGCCAGTGCAAAGGCCCTGAGGAGCAAAGAGGCCAATGACGGGAGCACGGCGGGGCCAGGAGCGCAGCTGGTGGCCAGACCACATGGGGCCTCAGGGACTTTGGGTTTCATAAATGAAATGCACAGAGAGTGACGTGACTTACGGGTTGCTAGAATAGGGAGTGGCAAGAGTGAAAGTTACAGAAGACTATTATAACAAATCCACTTGAGACACAGTGGTAGTTTGGGCCAATGCAGTCATCACAGAAGTGCTGAAAAGCGTTCAGATTTTGGATATCTCTTGAAGGCAGAGAGAATAGGGCTTACCAACAGAGGAGAGCAGACAGAGATTAGATATGGTGCAATGGTAGGAGAAGATTCAAGCTGGGTTTCAAGATGTTTTATTTGATCAACTGAATAAATGGTACCATCTACTGAGAACAGGTACCATGGGAACAGGACTTTGAAGGGGAAATCAAGAATTTAGTGGACACACTAAATTTGAGATGTCACTTGACCATCCGGGTGGAGATGTTAGGTTGGCAACTGGATACATGAGCCTAGAGTTCAGGGATAGAGACAGAAATTAAAAGTTAAAAAATGTTCAGCACATAGAACACGTTTACAGCCTTTGGGTTGGATGAAGTCATCCAGGGAAGTCCAATTTTCTGGTAGACGGGCAGAAAGTACAAAGCCCCTGAGGCAAGAACGTGCGTGGTGAGTTATCAGAAGAGTAAGGTGTCCACTGTGGATGTGAGCAAACAAAGAAGCTCAGGGATGCAGCCTGGAGAGACACCAGCATTGAGAGGTCGGGAGGAGGAGGACAACTCAGGAAGGGAGGCAGAGAAGGAGTGGTCAGTGAGGTAAGGGGAAAACCAGAGAGTGAATCACCAAAGCAGTGTGAATCGAGTCTTTCAAGGATGATTAGGAGCACTTTATAAATTCACTCTGCCCTCAATTAGCTCTATTGATGGAAGAGGCTGTATATGCTGTTCTATTCCCAGTGTTTAGTGGAGCCTGTCACAGAATCAATATTTGTTTATTTCTGAGGTCAAATGTGACAGTCTTCAGGCTGAATCCATCCTGTAGATGTGTTTTATTTGAACTTTGGGGTTTAAAGATATTTGAATCGGTTGCCAAGATTTAGAAATTGGGAAACTTCACATCAAAACTTGCATCTCTGGTTCTTTTTTAAAAAAATCCCCAGGATTCTCACAAAGGCAGGCAACAGCTGTTTGCGGCTGGGTGGCAGGTGCCACCTTTAGAGGGGTTATGCGCTCTTCAGCTAATTTCCTGCCGTCTCCAGTGAGCCCTGGGTCTCCCCAGCAGTGAGTGCTGAGGCACTCATTCCTATTACTTGCTGGTTCCTGCAGGTTTTGAGTTTGTACCTCTTGTTTAGTTAAAGAGGGAATGAATGAATGAATGAATGTTTCCTGATGAGTCATCTGGAGCCGGGAGAGGTGAAATGATGTAAACTTGCATGCAGAAATGCCAGGGCTCAGATACAGATTCTCAGGCCAAGGCTTTAACCTAAAATCTTTGCTTCCAGTGTCACTGTATTAAAAACATCCTAAAATAAAAACAGGAGTCTGAATGAAAGAAGGAAACTGACAAAATGCTATTTTCATGTTTAGAAAAAATAGGAAATTAAACAAATCATTTATTATGATACATGTAAAGAAATGGTTCCCTAAGAGTTGCTACACAGACTAGCAGAATTTAACATTACTGCCCAAGGCGAAGTGAATAATAAACAAATGTACTTATTAAATAATATAATTAAAGTTAAAATTGATATTTTACTGCATTAGTTTTCTTTTTTTGTTTTGGAGAAGTAAGTTTTGCCATTTTTCTCTGCGAATTATTTTTATCATTCTTACATGTTTTAAACACAGAATATTATAATCATAGAATGACAGTTTATCATCATTCCTTCTTTTACTCAATATCAAAAACTGGAGTTTTGTAAGCCTCCTCTCTTTTGCCAGCTCCGATGACGGCTAGTGGCTATTCAGGGCAGTGTGTGGAGATGGACGCTGAAACCCAATTTGGGCTCACTGAATGAGGCCACAGCGCTTGATTTCTGATGTTCAGACATTGTTGTTATGGAGACAATTGTGTTGTCTCACTCCACCCCTCCTCCGTCCCCCCACAAGATATACTGAAATCTTAAACCCCTGTCCCTCAGAATGTGACTTGATTTGAAAATAGGGTCATTGTAGATGTAATTAGTTAAGATGAGGTCATACTGGAGAAGGGGGGGATGCTAATCTAAAATAACTGGTGTCCTTGTAAGAAGGGGACGTTTGGACACAGTCACAGAGGGAAGATGAGGCAAAGAGAGACACACAGGAAGACAGACATCTGCAGCTGGAAGCAGAGATCAGATAAGCCAAGGAACGCATGTGCGACAAGAAACCGGAAGAGGCAAGGGAGGACCCTCCTGTAGGAGCTTCAGAGGGAGATTGGTCCTGCAGACACTTTGATCAAACTTCTCACTCCAGAACTGGGAGGTGATAAATTCCTGCTGTTTTAAGCCACCTGTCTGTGGTAATTTGTTGCAACAGCCCTAGGAAACTAACACAGAGATTATCTTGTCTGACTTCATTTGAAACTGTGTTAGAATGTAGGTATCTCACTGGTGGAAGCTATGTCCCAAGAAAGTGGTATCACCCATAAATGCCACAGATGTGCTGTCCCTAAGTAAGACACTTAGGCAGATGTTGCACTGCTTGAGAATCCTCATTCCTTTGCTCACTGAAGGCACTGAAGCTGATTCCACCTGCTCTTAGGTGGGGAGTAATGGCCCTCCACTTGTCCTGGAAGCTAAAAGTATATCCTTCCTCAGCATAGAATATCTTGAGCATTGGGCTTCCTAGGTGGCGCAGTGGTTGAGAATCCACCTGCCAATGCAGGGGACACGGGTTCAATCCCTACTCCAAGAAGATCCCACATGCCGTGGAGCAACTAAGCCCGTAAGCCACAACTATTGAGCCTGCACTTTGGAGCCCGTGGGCCACAACTATTGAGCCCATGTGCTGCAACTACTGAAGCCCACATGCCTAGAGCTTGTGCTCTGCAACAAGAGAAGCCACGGCAATGAGGAGCCCGCGCACCACAACAAAGAGTAGCCCCCACTCACCGCAACTAAAAAGAAAGTCCGCGCACAGCAAAAAAGACCCAACACAGCCAATAAAATAAATAAATTAATAATAATAAAAAAAGAATATCTGGAGCATTAGGAAGAATTTGGCACTAATCTTGGCTCTAGGAATATTTGGGAAATAATCAAAATGCATCTTTAATGACCCTCTGGTCTTCTTGTGCCCGCTATAATGTGTCAGAGTTCTCCATGAATGAGAGAGTTCCTTAACTTACAGTTCACAGTTTTTAGAGGCCAACATGAAACTGCTGAGATCCTGAGATTGCTTGCAATAGTCCGAGGGTATGACCACTTTTCTGGGTAAAGATTCCACAGTTCTGATTAATTCTTAAAGATGTATATTTCTCTACAACCAGAACAAGAAAAAAACCAAAACCCCAAAACCAAAAAACTAAGAGTGCTTGGCATGATGGTCAGGATCAAATAAAGATTTTGTTCGTGGGGAACAAAGCATAGGGATGGGGTGGGGAGACGGCTCAGGGTGGGGACAGAATGAAGAATGTGGATTTAGATGTGCTGAACTGCAGGGGACAATGGACCATTCACATGGGGTGTTCAGCAGGCATCCAGAGCCACAAAGTTGGCAAGGAAAGGGCATACATGCAGAATTGGGATTGAGCAGCACAGAAGTGGGAACTGAATATCTGGGTGCAGGTCCCCTTTCAGAATTGATCACTGAACCTGACCGAGGAAGAACCAACACTGAGTCTTGGAGAATATCTACATCAGGGAGCAAGGGGAGGAAGAGGTGGCGCTAGAGGTAAAATAGGCCCGCAGTTTATAGCAGTAGAAGAACTAGGAGCATACCGCGGGGGAAAAGAGCAGGAGAGAATTCAAAGGAGAGGCTGACCAGGCTTGTAAAAAGAAATATTCAAAAAAAAAAAAAATGGTGAACGCTCATGCAGAGGCGTCCTGGGTCTGAAGTTCACCGATGATCATCAATGGATCCCTTTTGAAGAGCTGCGGGGATTCTTTGTTAGTTCACGCATTCTTTGAATGGGTACTATTGCATTTCTGCTACGTGCCAGATGCCACACGAGGTGTGGGGGCACAAAGATGAATAAGACACAATCCTGCCTCTGGGAAGCTTATCCACTTATACTGGGACACATATTCAGAGGAGTAAATGGAGATCTGAATAGTGTCAAGGGAGGTCACAAAGGGGAAGTGGTTTGATTTACAAGGGAGAGTAGAAGTCATGACAGGGAAATGGATCTCTTATGCAGGAAGTATAAGTGGTGGGTCCAAGAATTCTTAAAGTGTGAAGCTGTCCTGTACATTATCGCAACATAATATCTGAAATTATGTATTTCAGAATCACGTAGGCACACACACACTCCAACGCCTTGAACCAAAGCCATTTTTGTTAGTAAGACCTAGTAAGTGATGGTATAATATCAATATTTGTGTGCAGATACAAAAATAAATACAACATGTGCCTTGCATCCTCTTGCAGTTTCTCTCTTTTTAAAAAATATTTAATAAGTTCATTCCTGGGGGCTTCTATTTTGGAATGTTTTTTACACTTCAATATGCTAAACTTGTTAAACATAAATAATACTAAGCTATTAGGAGTTTTAGAATTAATTACATCAATGATTATTCTGGAAGGGAAGTTAAGAGGAGGGAAGGGATGGTGCCAGCTTTGGAGTCATACTCACCTGGGGTCAGGGCCTTTCTCCGCCATTTATAAGTTACATGAGAGTGACTTGTATTTTTGAATCTGTGTCCACATCTATAACGGTTGATTGAATAATATTTACCTTACAGAGCTGCTGGAAAGAGTAGATAATTGCACGAAAAATGCCTGGCAGACAGTAGGCTCTATATGACCACAGTGATTTCTATTGATAATGACATAATTGCCTGAGATTTTATTTCCAAATCAGGCCAAAATTAGGCATATAACTTAGAAGACAATCAATTTCTACAAAGAATTAACCTCTATTTAAGATCCCAGTAGCAATGCAAAAAGTGAAGTTAAGGTCAAGACCAGTGACATGTTCTGATATCCTTTTTGGTATGTGTTTAAAAACTATCCAAAATGGTCACATACCTACCACTTCTAATTTTTAATTTTTAATTCGTAAATCCAGAGACTAGAATTTTGTCATCAGCCAACTTACAACCAACGCCCCATTGGTAAATGAGCAGGATCTACTTTTTCACATTTTTGAAATTTAGAAAGAATGGGAGAGTAATAATAAAAATTAGTTTCTGCATCACATGCAGCTTCAGAGAAAGTGAAAGTGAAATAATTTACTTGTCAATTTTCCAATGTTGTATTATACTTCCAGAGTCAAGCTTTGTCTCCAATTCTTGAGCAGAGCTCCCTGATTTTGAAATCTACTGGGGTATTGAGAACAGGGCCATAGCACATGGTTGCACAGGTTGTGCACTGCACAACTCCAGAGGGTGCCCATCATATAGACTATGATGAGAAATGTACCCATATTGTGCAGTGCAGCCCTGTGCAAACATATACAGCAGCCCTAACTGAGAGGCTTGAGTGCTTTCCTGATGAACGTGCTCTACCATTCAGCAAATTCTTAGCGAGCAACTACTGAGCGTGAAACACTGTTCTAGACTCTGGGGATACAACAGTGATCAAAAAAGACATGATCTCCAACTACATGGAGCTTGCATTCTAGTAGAGTGGAGGAAGGAGACAAGAACAAACAAAACCAAGTGAGTATAACATTTATCAGATGGCAATTAGAACAGTAAGGCAAGATGACGGAGAAACGGGATCCCAGCAATGAGGGAATTACTCTTTGAAATGAGATTGGCAAAAAGGCTTAAGCCTGACGGGAATGAGGGAACAATCTATTCATACAACTGAGGCAAGAATATTGCAGGCAGAGCAAAAAGCGAGTGCCACACCCTGAGGTGGAAGGCTGCTTGGCACACTCAGGGGACCACAAGGAGGCAGCGTGGCTAGAATGGAACCTGAGAAGAAAAACCTCAAACATCTCAACTGTGAGGGAAACTGTTTCATGGATTATAAAAGTGTAGAGATGGGGTTAACTTGGTCAAGACCTTTTCTGCAGGGAAGTTCATCGCTCACGAAGCAATTTGCATTTTGTCAAGTTAACCTAACTTGTGCAGAGAAAACCATAATTCGAAAAGATACATGCACCCCAATGTTCACTGCACCACTATTTACAATAGCCAAGACACGGAAGCCACCTAAATGTCCATCGACAGAGGAATGGACAAAGAAGATGTATACACACACACACACACACACACACACACACACACAATGGAATATCACTCAGCCTTCAAAAAGAATGAAATTATGCTATTTGCAGCAACATGGATGGACCTAGAGATTATCATACTAAGTGAAGAAAGTCAGACAAAGACAAATATCATGTGACATCACTTATATGTGGAATCTAAAAAAATAATGATACAAATGAACTTATTTACAAAACAGAAACAGACTCACAAGGTCGAAAACAAACTTATGGTTGCCAAAGGGGAAACATGATGGGGAAGGATAAATTAGGAGTCTGGAATCAACATATACACACCAGTATACATAAAATACCAATAGATAATAACAAGGTTCTCCTGTACAGTACAGGGAACTCTACTCAATACTCTGTAATAACCTATATGGGAAAAGAATCTGAAAAAGAATAGATACGTGTATATGTATAACTGCATCACTTTGCTGTACACCTTAAACTAACACAACATTGTAAATCAACTATACTCCAATATAAAATAAAAATTAAATTAAAAAAATGAAAAACAAAACAAAATCTAACTTGTGGAACACAGTGTTCTAGAACGCTCTGGACTTCTGGAGAAGATTTAAGCAATTCCATTGTTCATAATAATACTGTAACTTTAAAAAAATCATAAATCCTTGCATGTCAAGTGGTTTTTTTCACATAAAATGCAGTGAGGTAACAGTTGTGAATAAACTACAAATGTCATTGTGAGGACTCTGCTATATTTTCTAAAATATCTGTTATAAGAGCACTTATATATGTACAACTCTCTTTACAAAGACCTCAGCAAATCTCTTTTCCAAACACCCACAGATTTGTTTAATATATATTTATGGAAGTTTGGTCACATATACAAATAACTCATAATAAAAACAAAAAAAGGAATATCTCAGGCTCACAATTCAACTTGTCCCTATATAGGCCAACACAGATTCCTTTTACCTATTTTTATGAACAAAAGTACCCTACAGTGTTTGCAGAAAATACGAGTATTCTTTTCCCATATAATAAATAACAACAACAAAAATGACGACTGCCCCAAACTTGATTTCTTTTAACGTCATGACTAATTTGCATCACTGAGGTATTACTGCAGTAGATTCTTAAGAATTTGGAGACATTAAGAACTGGACTCTTAAGAGTTGACCACATCTTGCTTGTAAAGCTAGTCATCAAAATCAGTGTCCATACTACATGATACAGTGTCCCTAGTACATGATCTATTATGTCCAAAATCAGTGTCCATACTACTTGACACTTTACTATGAAGGGAAAGGAACCTACATCAGCAGTCCCTACTATGTCTGCCCTGTGCTGGGCTTCTGGCATATTTTAGGCCAGTTAAGTCTTTGCAGTAACCTTATGAAGCAGGAATTATTATATCAATTTTAAGTAGGATGAAACTGAAGTCAAGCAGGTAAAATAACTTGTCTCAAATGATATAGCTAGCCCGTGTCCCCACCAGAGTTTCTTCAAGCCCTGGGCCTGTCCTGACCTCAAAACTCTTGCCTTTTTTCCTATCCCAGGCTGGTTTCACTGAGCAGCGCTACCTTTTTTAATACATGAAATAACATTGAACTTCGTTACTGTCACCATCATAATTTGTCATTTTAGCTGCTATTTTTGAGCGTCTCTGTTGTAAGGACTCGTACTTCTTACAACCACCACGCAAGGTGAACAGGCTGGTGTGCTGCTGGACACCGTGCATTCTTTAGCCAACGTCCCTGGTGAATATTCTCGGTTTACTGATAAGACAACAAAGCTAAGAAATGATAAATGACCCACCCAAGGCTGGGAAGTGGTTGAGCAGGTATTTAGACTCGGGTCTATCTTACTTCTGTGCCTGTGGGCTCTTTCCACATGCTTTACAGTTTGACAACGTCACAAATATATAACATCACACTCAAATTAAATAACCTGAAAATTTACAATTCTAAAAGGAAACTAATAACCGGAGGCAATATACAACTCTGCTTCCACACTTGAACGTGGTTTTACTAGACACTTCTGAAAGTGATCTTTAAAATTCCTTTTGGAAGAGTGTTCAACATTCTCACGCCTTGGTTTATGCTTTATACTAAATATAACTGCTCGAGATTCTTTCTCCGTGGGTTGGAATCCTCAAACAATCTTGGTGAATCCACAGTGAGGTAATGAATTACAAGGATCTGGGAGTTGTTGTGCTGTTGACAGTCAATAAATACCGAGCCTTAATAGGTCGGGCATATTTCCCTAACGAGCTAAATGAATTAAAAGTTTTAAGAAACTTGCTAAAATCTCGGTTTAATGGTAAATATACAACCAGAGAAGGGTTGGATTAATAAAACGAAGGGATCGGGGGTGACCTGGAAAATGAATTTCTCATCGCTGACCTGATTCCATATCTTAAAGGTCTTATGTTCTAGTTTTCAATCTACACTGCTTTTGCTAGTGAATGCTTCCCCTGGTGATAATCACAGGAGCAAATACACACTTTGTTTACTTTTTTGACTACAAGCAAAATAAATACTAATATAAAAATGTGCTCATGCTATTATAGTTCATATGAATCGTGATTTAGCCATCTATTCATTTCTGTGTAGACAAAATGACATAATTTTAAAGTCTAATAAACTTTGTGTGATAAAAAAGGAATAAAATAGGGGTAGTTATTGAGGTAAAATGCATATCTAATTTTTCAAATTTTAATCCTTAAAATAATTCTATTGAGCTATAAATTAGTTCTTCTGCTTTTGGTGTAGTGACACATTTTCCGTTTAATATATGGTTTGAAGTCTTGTATTTCAATTTTCACTTATGTCTTACAAGACATAATTTTTTACTTTAAGATGAAATTTTTCCAAAAAACATACCCAGTCCCTTCAATACCCAAGAATAGACTAAGGTCACTATTTTGTAAACTATGATTTCCAAAATCGTATATCAAGATCGTGGGTCAACTGTTTTCTGTTTTTTTTTTTTTTTACTGTTTGGTAAGCTTATTTATATGGTGTTTTTCAGAGATGTAAAATTTACGCTCTTTTTTTTAGCTATGTATCTTACCTATATCCATTGAAAACAACATTGTGATGGTGTTGGAACTATCCTACACAGGGATTGATAGAATCCATAATTTTAGGGAAAAATCCACCTCAAAGAATTATGGGCTAAGTCATCCCCATTTCCTTCAATTAGATCTTTCATTACAATTCTCCCATTTCTCCAAATGCAGACTCCACCCAACTCAGTATACAACTTATGTGCCACAGCCTCCAAAAACATTTCTTGAAACAATCAGCTGGAAGCCAGCTCTCCCTTCTCTGGATCCCCACAGAAGTCTGCTCTCCATCCTTCTCTTAGGGCATGCGTCCCTTTCTGTCCTGCACTGTAGCCATTTGCTGTATCTTCCCTACCAGTGAGCACATCAAGGATACCATCTTGAATCACATTCATTTCTTCTCTAATGTGCCATGTGTTAACTTACACATAGTAGGTTCTCAAGGAATACTGAGTGTGTACTCAATAATTTCTGTTAGCCATGAGAAATTGTCAAAGAGAGTGAAAAACCTATTAAGAAGTATTTGAGAAAGCCCTTGGCCAAGAAAGAAAGCCACAGGAGTAGAAAATTCTTCAAGAGGTGAATCAGAGTAACATAAAAGTGACACATTCAATTTCTTCACCTTTATATAACCTCCAGAAGATCAAACGTTAATAAAATATTTATCTTCAGTTGTCACAAGCCAGACTTTGATTTAAAACTCTTGGGTACACGAATGTCATGCCAGACCAAAGGTACACCATCATGTATTTTTAATTTAAACATGGATCTGTAAAAAATTTATATCTGCCTATATGAAAAAATGTGAGTGCAAATCTCCCAATAGTCACCACAAATAAGAAAACAGGATCTAAAATCAATTGTTAAACTTCTGTAAAATTACAGTGAAAAACGTTCCATTTGAAAGTCTAGTGTGGCATTGATGTGACACGTAAAATGCATTCTCTTACCTTCAGGGAATCAAAGCAGGCGATTACCCTTCCATTTTCAACCTGGCAACTTTTGGGGGGGTGAGCAAATTTGCATTCCTCATCAGAGCGGGAGCACGTTCCCCTCTGGAACTGTCTGCAGACTTCTAAGGTCAGCCACTTTGTATCTCTGACTGGGGCAACATTCAAAGCCATGATGAGGAAATAATTTGGGATCCTGCTGGTTTCTGTTAAATGATGAAATCAATCCAAGTTCCAACGATTCCGAAACTATTGTTGTGAAAAATCCCGCATGTAAGTCTGAAGGTAAGTGACAAATTGCTTAATGAAGTCCAATCCAGGAAACAGAGTGAGGAGAGAATTTACCGGCAGGCAGTCACTCATCAATCAATATGCCCCCCTCGAAGACCACGGGCCACAATAAAAGCACGCTCAGTGTCATCTCTGGCTGCAAACGTCCCAGTCTCCTGATCGTTTTGCAGACACAACCGTTTTTAATAAAGTGACTTCAATATCATGGCACTCCTTGGGAGAATATTCAGTTCTGACACTCGCAGCTATTGACGATGCTGGAAAATAAGCCACTTAGATGTTCAGATCTTAGCAAGATTTCTTTTTCCTTCCACCTTTTAAAATTCTGAAATCAAGCAATTGGCAAAGCCAGACAACTGAGGTATCTTCATCCACTCCTAAGGTCAGGATAATGTGTATTCGACAGCAAAACAAGATTTGAACACAAAAGCTCCCGGGCTGTGGTTTCCAGCAAAAGCGACTTCACACAGGCACTTTTAAATCTTGAACCTGCAAAACACAAATAAAATATCAACATACAGCCAAACTCAAAGGAATCAACACTTTAACAAACTATTTAGCTCTTACCTAGAATTTGTAGAAGTGCAGTTTAGAGCTTCGAGCTTTGCATATAGTGAGGAAACTTATGCATTAAGAGAGAGAGAGAGAGAAGGATGCGAAACTGCAACCGTGTTGCAGAAATGATCTAGGCAGCAGTCCAAAAGTTAGGAATGACTCAAACAGATGAGTGTGGCAGACACAATAATTAGGCATTCTGAAACAATTCAATCTAATGTGCTTAATCGCCAAAACAGTGTATTAGAACTGTGGCTTCCAATTAATTTCACATTTAGGCCATTGATTTTATTGTTGGAAATGCTATAAACAATTATTTGGGATGTGTCTATCCTATATAATAAGGATACTGTCATTCTGGATGAAGTGTGGGCTCCTTACCCTTTCTGTCCTTGCTAGTTTACGGAGGTTTGACCTTAGAGAGGGAAAGGTAGAGCCTCCAGATATTTATTTCAGATCTCTTATGCATCCTCTCTACCTTGAATGCTTGCTCGATTTGAGTGTTCTTTTCCATGCTGTAAGCACTCAGAGGGTAAAGACTGTTTGTATTTTCCATGTCTGTTTCCCTAGGGCCTTAGTTCACAGCTATTAGGTCCTCACAAAATACTTATCAAATGATTTACCTGATGATTGACTCACAGACTAAGTGAATGAATGCAAGTTCGTTTTCGTTTAGTCCAGTTTAGTTTTTAACAGAGTTACAATCTAAAAGTGTTCTGTTCTTTGGAATGCTAGAGTTGAATCACGTATCTACAACAAAAATATAATCAATTCAGATTTCTAAAATCAGTCCATTCAGTTTCTTTTAATATCTCCAAGGATTATGAGATTATTAAAGCATTAAAAATTTAACATTATTGAGTCAAGCCTGAATGAAGGACTAAATACCAGAAGTTGGTCATTTTCATGTGTTGGATATGCCACGGGCTACCTTAGAACTTGCTAAGCCTTGATGTCCTTCTAAAAAGTTTATAACTAAAAACTTAATGGGGGCTGGAAGTAGGTTATTTAAAATCATCATGTACCAAGTAAGTGCAGAGAGCAATCATTCTTGAGCGGTTCACAACTGTTTCTCGAAAAAGTAGGTCTCACGATCAATTAAGTTTAGTTAACTCCAGGTAAACCGAGCTGAACAGGCTTCCTTGCAGCAGGGCTTTTTTCGGCCTTGAATGCGTCTCTGATGGGGGAAGAGAAGCAAGGGCGTCTCTCAAGCTTATCTGATTGTGGACCATTCATTTAGCGGGACATCTCCTGGGACTAGTGGGAAATGCTTCCTTCATCCCAATATTTCTTACTTGTTAGTAGAAGTGTTTGCATGAATTATAATTGTATGTGCATTTAAGGAAATTAGCAACCTGGAAAGTGATGACACATTCCTAACTTCCAATTGTGAAATATTTGAGGGGCCAGACAGGCTCCTGCTTGTCTGTTCGGCAGCACTGCATTCCCAGCAGCCAACGTCAACTATCTTAACTTCAAGAGTTTAAGAAGATGAGTTTAAGAACCAAACTGACTCTGGGTCAGGTTTCAGCAACCAGCCTGGACCTGCACCTTCATTACCTCCCCCCTGCTCCCCGCCCCCACACCCCAACCCCCGTGAGAAGAACAAAGTGAGGGAAGCAAAGGACAGGGAAACATTTCTGCCTGTGTGTTCCGTGGCGCTGAGGCACCAACAATGTGGAGACAACATGAGGGGCTGGACACAAGCGGTTCATATTTGCCAAATATTTTACAGTGTCCCTGAGTCTCAAGGACTCAGAACAACAAAGATGCAGGAGATGCTCTTCTTCAAAGCAGCACAGTCTTGGCCAACGCTTCGCATGTAGGAAAAGAAACAGGCAAACACGTATTCATGTACAGCCAGTGAATGAATAATTACTCAAGTATTCCTAAAACCACACAGGAGCGATGCGCTTAACCCAGTCCAGTAAATGGGGTACACTTTTGCTTATACTTTTAGATAAGAAGATAGCTTTTCCCCCTAGGAGAAACTGAGCGCCATTTCCATTACTATGAAAATCCAACCAAAATATAGACGGTCAGACTTGCTTTTAAAAACAGAGGAGCCAAGTTTCTGACGGCCAGTGTCCTGTATAAGTCAAAGATGTTCCAGAAGGCTCATCAGATTGTGCCCAAATATACCACTATCCTACCCATTCATGAATCCACTCTTTCTCCCAGCTTGTTCTCTGTTTCTATCCTGAGAGTTACAGAGCTACTGTTATCAAAGATACCGCCTCCCTTGAGCCATGACAACCTCCATCTTCTGGAGTGGGTACAGCAAGCAGCTATGGGAATGAGGAGGCGAGAGCAGATTTAAATTAGGTCAGGGGAGGCCACCAAAGAAGATGGGCAATGATGGGCATGGGTGGAGAAGACCAACTTTTAACATGGTTATCGAGGGACAAGACTACATACTAACACATGGAGCAAATTACACATTGGGTCCACCAGACTGGAGGTCCCGGGAGGCTTCGCTCTCCAATACAAAAGCCACTAGCCACACATGGCTACTGAGCACTTGAAATGCGGCTAGTGTCACTGAGGAATTAAATTTAAAATTTTTATTTATTCTTAATTCACGTAAATTTAACTTAAAAACTGATCCTTGGTTTACTTATTGGAAAACTTTTATGTATGCTTGGACCAACTTGAGTATATGAATCTACCTTCCAGTTGTAAATTTTATGAAATCTAAATACAGATCAAGTATTTCTAATAAAAACCCAGGATCCTAATTGAGATGTGCTCTAAGTATAAAATATACACCAATTTCAAAGACAGTATGAAAAAAAAAGAACATGAAAGCATCTCATTAATATTGCTTCATATTTACTGCATGGTGAATAATATTTGATATTGTTTTTGATATTGATAATATTTGATATTGATAATATTTTTAATAAATTGATTAAATATTATCAAAATTAAACTCACTTGGCTTCTATTTAGCTCCCCTCCAAACAATATTCAGAATTATATACGTAGTTCACCCTATATTTCTATTGATGGTGCTGTCACGGGGTTTTGCATTTCTTCTAATAGCCTCAGAACTTTCTGGAATGGTGGAAAGCGCTGTGTCCTAAGAGCCAGCTTCCAGCCCTTGTCTTGTCAAGGCTCCTTCATACGGCCTTGCAGAAGTCAATGTTTCGGAGATCCAGTTTCTTCATCTGTAAAATGCTGATGATATTTCCTACCTACCCTACGTGGTCGCTGCCACCACGGACTGATAATAGAAGAAACATAAAAACACTTTGTGAACAGTAAAGAGCTGTCCCAATGCAAGGTGATGAAAGGAGGAGCCGCTCTATAAATATTTATTGAAGAAATCTACTTCCAGGCTTCTCCTCTATCAATGACCAGGGTTGTGCGGGCGTGGATCTGCTCCAGCCATCGACTCTGAGATCAGGATGGTACCTTGCACATCAAACAGTTGACTACACGGCATGCTTGCTCGGGCCCACTTCTCCGGAGCACCCCTCATGTCTCAGACCACCTTGTTCTGCAGCCTAAGGGGACCCACAGAGAACTCTCCCCAAGTACAGACCCCACAGCGTCACTACAAAGCCTGAGCCTGCTGTCTTCCTCTAACTGCTACCCACCCAGAAGTGGATGAAACACCTTCAGGGCCTGGTGGTCACCCCGGGTGTGACGTGGGGTCCCACCGGTCACAGTGACAGGAAGCCTAGTTGGCTTGAGGGCTTGGGGGGAGCACAGCTGCTGAGTGAGCTCCCAGCACCTGGGTGGGGGCGGCGAGGGGGCACCTCCTAGTTCACCGGCCCAGAGGGGCCCCTGTTAAAATGAGTCTGTGTGGAGAGGGCACGTCTTTCTCATTCTCCAAAAGCTCCCATGTGTGTCAGCGTTGGCCCGATGAGACGCTGGGCACCATTTACCTTCTCTGGAAGTTTCTGCGCTGGTCTGGGAAGCAAGGTCTCCTGCTCACTTTATTTTCCAGTGTTTTCTGTTTACGTTTCTCTCAGCGATTTGCTTTTGCTTCTATTTTCTTCACTCCTTTTCACTTGTGCTTCAGTTTCACTTCCAACCTCGCAATCAATCCCATCCCCTCAGCTCCTTCCTTCCCGGGGAAGAAGTCTGAAGCACTTGTTCCCAGTTACTTCTCTGGCCTTTGTTGGGATTCCCGTCCGCTGTGCTCTTCAGGCATTCAGCCACCCCACGTTCTCCCCTGCCTGCCTTTCTAAGCCCCTCACAGAGCACATAATCTTGCCCTCGAGGCTCTGCTGAGTCATCGGGCTGGCAGCCCTCACAGGCTCTGCACCCTAGCATGGGGCTCCGGCCTGACCTTCTGCATTCCTCTTTTTAAAAATTAATTTTATTTATTTAAAAAAAAAATTGGGGGCCATGCCGTGCGGCATGTAGGATCCTAGTTCCGTGACCAGGGGTCGAACCCACACCCCCTACATTAGAAGCATGGAGTCTTAACCACTGGATCCCCAGCAAAGTCCCCTTTATTCCTACTTTTGATGGCCTCTCTGTAGCCCATCTTTTTTTTTTTTTAATCTTTATTGGAGTATAATTGCTTTACAGTATTGTTATTTTTCTGCTGTACAACAAAGTGAATCACCTATACGTGTATATATATCCCCATATCCCCTCCCTCTTGAGCCTCCCTCCCAATCTCCCTATGCCACCCCTTTAGGTCTTCACAAAGTATCAAGCTGATCTCCCTGTGCTCTGTAGTAGCTTCCCACCAGCCAGCTATTTTAGGTTTGGTAGTGTGTATGTGTCAATGCTACTCTCTCGCTATGTCCCAGCTTCCCCTCCCCCTGGTGTCCTCAATTCATTCTCTACATCTGCATCTCTATTCCTGCCCTGCCACTAGGTTCATCAGTACCATTTTTCTAGATTCCATATACATGTGTTAGCATACGCTATTTGCTTTTCTCATCTTTCAGCACTGCCTGGTAATTATTTTTAAGTAGACGTCATTATTCCTTAATTCACAAGAACTGCAAATATTGATTTATCCAACTGTCTCCCCCCAGTATAAACTCCTGTGTATCTAACAGACTGTTATTATTTTCAAATCCTCAGAGTTCAGTGCAGTGCCTGTATATAGAATATGCTCAACGAATGTGTGTCAAATAAAATCCCGATCCTCTTCAAAGTGCATTTGCATTTTAATATGGACCAAAGTCTAACCTAAAGGAATAAGGCTCTGAATAGAGAATTTTAGTATTATCCTGTAAGAAAATTCCAGCAAGTGCCACTGGCTTTCCCTGTTGTTGCCAAGTAAGTTGGGGTGAGGGTGAGGAGCTGCCCCAGGGATAAATTATTTGAGCTTCAAAACCCTGAATCCTTAACCCAGAGGTGTTCAAAGTGTAGTACATGGGCCAGCAGCCCCTGGGAGCTTGTTAGAAATGCAGGTTCTCGGGCCCCAGCCCCGAGACCCTGAATCAGAAACCCTGGGGGTGGGGCCCAGCAATCTGTGTTTTAACAGGTGACTCTGAAGCACTCTCAAGTTGGAGAATCACCCCGGTAAGCATTTCTTGCCGCCCTCCTGCGTGATAGGCATCCTTTGGGTTCTGAGCGAACCAAGATGTCCACCCTGAGTTGATCACAGGGTCTTGGGGTCACTGATTCCTACACAAACAACTGCTGGAGGGCTGGCTGAGGGCTTCTCTCAGTGGCTGTGGTTTTGATCAGTCTAAACAAAATAAAACTAGATTACACAGAAAACACCTGAGAGATGTGTCCCAGCTAAGACTTGATTCTATGAGAATTTGAAAAATAGACGATCTCATAGCTTGCCGATTTTGCTCAGGATGAAGCAGACCTTTGATGGAGGTAAATATGGCTTTGTTTCTAGGGCCCCTGTCTGAGAGAGGGCTGTCTTAGCGGGCTGGAGGTCCTTGGTGGCCAGCAGCTTGGTCCTCAGCCCCAAAACACCAGAACTCTCCACAGAGGGGCTGCTGCGTAAAGCCCCAGCGCCAGATATGACGGACGTGGAGGTTCACATCTTCAAGGGAAAGGCAAGACTAAAGTTCAAGGATAACGAAAGGAAGTGCTGCAGTATTTCCTGAAATGCCAAAGAATCTGCTGTTCAAGGGTACAAAATAATCCCAAGCTTTTTTTTAGGGTCTTCATTTACATGACACTTCATTTTTCAAAACATATTGAAAACTCTTCTAGGTGTTAGATTTTCAGAAAGCTGTGACTTTTGACTGTAGGAAAGAATTCGCGGCTCACAGCGGCTCTGTGACATTGCAAGCCGAGTTTGGAAAGCACGGTCCTTCCCTCTACCGCCTCGGGCAATCTGCCCCAGGCCACGCCCCTCAGACAAGCCCGGGCTGTGGACCCCAGGTGTCCTCGCCTCGCCAACGCTTTGTAGCCTGTTTGTACATTTCTGAAGGGAAACACATCAGTCATGCCTGATCTTGAGACCGAGATTGATCAAAACGTAAGACCGCCTTAAGGAAAATAGTTCTGCGGCACACAGCTCCTCCAGCAGACTCTTGGTCATCGGAGGTATTTTCGCTGTCTGCCAGACAACGGCCTCCTAGGGAGCTGATTAAAGGATCCTTGCAAAACAAACCGATTTCTGAGTCAGACAGTCAAGGACTCATTATCCATTAAGTAATTTATGGGATGCCTTTAATTTTATTTTGCATAAATCTAATTACGATAAAGAAACTATGTCTCCTTGAGTTTCCTAACTTCTAATTTGGGGCATCTTGGATTTCCTATTTTTAATCTTTAAATTCTTAAAATATATCGTTGAAAAATTATTTTTCCTTCCTGTGAGTGCTTGATATCTGAGCCTCCCCACCTCTATTTCTGGAACTTAATTTAAAATAACTCTCCACGTGTGCTCTCCCTTGGTCCTTGACTCTCCACATCCTGCGTGTCAGATGCAGACGCCCAGGCTGGAGAGGGACCCAGAGCAGTGCCGTCTGGAGCACTGGGCTGAGAGCCACTTGACCCTCCAGGAGTGGGTGTAATCCTGTCCTGTAATTGCAGCCACTGAGAAGAGGTCCCCAAATGGGGCCTTCCCATGGGAACCCCAGAGGACCAATAAAAATACAGAAACGAGAGCCGTCCTGACTGCCAAAGCAATATAGAACCTCATTGACTTTTCCAAGAAAAAGAGTGAAGGGAGCAGCAAAAGTGATCGTCCTTAAAAGGATTTTTCTTTCTAGACCCCTTTAAATTTTTTTTTAATTTATTGGAAATATAAATGAAATAGTGCTTTGAAACTTTGGCATGACTAGGGGTAAGAAGGAAGTTTTCTACCTTGTGATTCCAGTCAGTCGCTCCTCTACCCTGAATAGCTGTGAAATGTCATCTAAGTTTTCTAAGCCTTAGTTTCCTTGTTTGAATCATGGGTATCGAAAATACCTAAACCATAAATGGATGTACTGCAACCAAAATACAATTAGTAGTATATCGTAAGGACTCTCTGGTGTCTAACCCTTATCAGCATTAGATAAGGCGTCAACTTTCCTTACATCTGTGTTCATGTACACACACACACACACACATTCACACACACACAAACACATTTACACACACACAGGCGGAAATGACTCCTACTCACTAAGAGTTATACATTTCTGTAAAGCAAATGAAGTAACTTAAAGAAAATAGAAAGTCTCTTTCTTTGAAGGTGGTACAAAGTATGAAGTTCCTCAGAGAATGTTAGACAAAACTTTGATAGATGCGCTTCAGAAACTAATTCCAAACACTCGATCATTCTAAGCAGGAAAAGAACCATGGCTACCAATGACGTCTTCATTTCACTTGGTACTTGTTCTTCTGAACCTACTTTCAAATACATTTCTATAGGGGAAATTCAACACCGGGGCACCGAAGGTCACACAGTAAGTGAGATAAGCCAATGTTTCATGATAACAGAAAGAAAAGGAGAAGTTCCCCCATAAAATTTCTCCTTTTGGACGTTGTATCTTAAAGAACAAGTGAAAACATTTATAAAATCCAGATTTTAATGCACAAAAATTTCCAGCCCATTTTCACTGTAGTTTCCAGGAATGGGCAGAGAAAGAAATCTCCTCTTCAACTAGAGGAGGAGAGATTTCTAAATATACTCCTGAAACTACAGCCAGATAGAATATATTCAACACATATTTGTATTCAAATTATGTTTTTCACTGAGCCTGTGTTTTCTAGCTAAACATTTATAATTCAGTTAGGAGCTGCTCTTATTAGAATAAAAGCAATTGTATTAGATACCATTTAAGACTGACAGCACTTACCGGCTTCCTGGATGTCCAGGACCGAGTGGCTGCAGTCAGAATAATTATCAAGCTGCAGGCTGCAAGCTAGGCCTGAATGCCAGAGAATACTTCATCAGAGCTTCCACTTCCTTCCCGGCCACAGCCTCTGGTGGCCAGGACAGCTGACCTTTTTCCTTTTCTCTCTCTCCCCATAAGCACCAGCCAAATGCCTAGTTCATCTGCCTACACACGTACCAATGCCGACGCCCTCTTTTTTTGACAAAACTTTTGTGACATCATTTTTATTACTGCCAGATGAAAATCATAAATAATCTAGCCAACATGCACACATTTAAGAAACAGCAATATATTGTCATAACTGAAATATAACTGAGATATCCAAGGAAGTATTTATTTATAAAATAAATAATGTGTGTTTTAAAATGTCCATGCTTAGGCACAAGTATATCAGAAGACAGAATGACGTGGTCAGATGTTCACACCTTATTTTGTGTGGCGGGCACACATGCAGACTGCCATGGGTGTGACAGGGGACGTGGCTTTTCAAAATGCCAAGCAATTCCTGTTAAAGTTCCTAACAAGGTAAAAAACAACTTTGCCTTAATGTACACAGCTGTTGCATTCTCGAAAAATTCGGCTATATTAAGACTGTTCAAAAAATAAAAAATACATTTAAAAAACACTGTGCAAATACGTGAAACAGAGTCAAGATCTTGACTCAGATCACCCAGAACAGGATTTCTATCTATGTGAATGTCCGGCAGGACACTCAGAACTCACAAGAAAACAGACTAGCTCTTCCCTCCTAGGGAGTCATATTCACTGCAAGATGTCAAAATCCTTTCCTTCTGCCCATTGCATTCCAGAGATGTTGCCTGGTCATTAGGACAATGGGGGGAAAATGCTCCTTTACATTTCCAACATTCTCTATAGGGGGTGGTGTTGTCCCCATCGAGAATGGTGCTGCAGGGTCTTAGGCTGCGTAAATTTGAGTAAGTAGACTCAGGGATAAAATATCAGGATCCTTACTAGGTAGACATTGGGGAGCACCGGAGAGCTAGACAAGACCCCAACGGGAAGATTACCTAGGATGCATTAGAATTAGAAGAGCTCACAGGTGGTGAGATTGTTTGGAGATTCCAGCAATGGTCCAGGAGAAAAGGAATAATCCAGGCATACAGTTACACTGTAGGGGTGGGAAGGGAAAGGAGGAGGGCAGTTCCAGATCATGGCTGGGGAAAAAATCATCAGAAAAAAATAATTTGGGGGCATTGAGAGTGGGGAGTGCAGGAAAGAGATTCGTCAAAGAGGACTTCAACATGTGGATCCTGTGTGCGCCAAAGGACATGGATGCTCTGCGAAAGAGGAAGGACGTCAGGGAGCAGAGCCAAGCTGGAAGCGGGACATAGACGCTGTGGTCATGGATACATACTTTGACTTAATGTTCATAGAAATGACAGCTAAGACTGCAGAATGCCTAAAGTAAGAGAGAGAGGAGAGAGAGAGAGAGAAACACATATCAATATTTACATCTCTGTGTATACCTAGGAGAGAAAAAAGAAAGACTTGGATAGGGTCAAGGTCATTTGTTCAGTTATTTAGAGGTGACAGAAAAGAAGAGGAGCAGGTGAAACCACAGGAAAAGAATAATAAGAGACAAAGGGTCCTCTGAACAGTGCTACATCCAGGGTGCTGGGAGAGACAGAGTTTCAAGGTGGACGGAGCAGCCAAAAACATTCAGTGCCACAAGATCAAGGGCGTGTGGACAACTGGTGGTGGCTAGATGTCATAACGAGGAGGTCACTGCTGACCTTCCAGGTGGCAGTTTCTGTGGCACCTGCACAGGGGGAGGAGGGCGCTCGACGCCCAGAGCTCCCCAGAGTATCCGGGGCTACAAGATCACCATGGGGCAGCCAGGAGAGCTCTGAACCCCCTGTGTCCGGCGGGCAGGTGGCCCCTGATCACCTGTGCACTCCTGGGGAAGTGACCATCGTGATCACGAGGTCTGCTCACAGAACCGTAAGGCTGCCCTCTGTGGAGACCCAGGCAAGCAGCGAGAACTGCTTCTCCATCACGCTCCCTCCTGTCCTCTCTCTTCTGAGTGGAAGGAGAGAAACATGACAGAAGCATGGGAAAATGGCAGGACTGGGGAGTGGCCCAGAGGAGACACCCAGAGGAGGGGGAGGCACAAGGACACTAGCGCCAGGGGAGCCTCAGAGACCTGGGCCAACAGAAGAGGGGGAGCGAGGGCAGCAGCCTGGTTTCCAGTTGGAGGACAGGCAGGTGGAATGGGGCAGCTCTTGCTGCAGCCCCTACACCTCAGCCAGGGAGGAGATGCTCTACCTGCTGAGACAGGCTGAGGTGGGGCTCAGGATGCCCCCTCCAGGCAGAGAGATAAAGCCACGGAGTGTCAAGTAGCCCAGGAGGTGCCTCCTCAGTGGGAAAGCATCAACTTGTTCTGAAATGAACAATTTCTCCATCCACCCTTGGCAAGCTGAGAGCAGGGGCAGAGAAAGGATGCTACCAAATTCAAAGGTCCAGGCCTCGGAGATGGGACGATTTAAAGCAACACAAAGGCTGGAGTTATAACAAGAGGACACGTGGAGGTGGCTGAAGCCGAGGAGGGGGTCATACTTCTCTCCTTGTGGAAACTGTATCTGTGACAGTGTCTGAGTGCATCGTGAAGTATGGGTGTGCACGTGCGTGCATGCGGGCATGAGTGATGTCAGGAGTGTGCACGGCTGGAAGCCCCAACCAAGAGGTTCTGGATCAGTCGTGGGCTCAGCACATAATAACCACACGTGATCTGCGAGTAAGTGGAGAGCCAGTGGCTTCCCTTGGGTGAGACTGAGCAGCTGCAGAAAGTGCCATAGGAAGTGCACACGTGTTAAGAAGAAAGAGGCAGGTGCTGGAGGAGGCCAGTGAGCAGAGTCAGCTGATAGATTCCCCGGATGACAGCAGTAACCTGGGGGTGAGCAATGAGATAAGACCCAGAGACGAACTCAACACAAACATCCAGGGAGAAGCATTTGAGATAATGTTTTTCAGGTGAAAGGTAATAAAGAGAGCCATCGCAGAGTTGATGGCTGGCGGTCAGTGTTAAGTGGAGGAGGAGGAGGCTGGCATATCTGTGGACGGTGAGTGATGGGAGGTGGGGGTGGGGAAAGGGCTAGAACACAGGCACTTTGGCTGCAAAATCCACCAGGCCTCTGCTTCACCATTCTCTCCTCTAGCTTAGGGCTTTAAGCCCACTAGCTAGTGATGACTCCCAAATGTGCATCCCTTCTCTCTCTCTCACCTCGTCCTTCTCTCCCTCCCTCCCTCTCTCTGATGGCCCACGTCTGATCCATTAGGAAGTTCCATGGCTCTACCTTTCCAACAGATCCAGGATCTGGGCCCTTCTTACCACCTTCCCTGCGGGTATCTTCATCTAAACCATTATCTCTCATCTGGGTTGATGCTGTAGCCTCCTAACCCTCCCCTCCCCTGCAGGCCCATCTCACATTATTCTGAGGAATCCCTTGAAAATGTAATCACCTCAAGTCACTTCTCTGCTCAGATGCCTCCAGTGGCTCCCCACCTCCTGAATGTGAAAGCCAAGAGCCTTCTGATAGCCTGTACTGACCTCCCGGTTCAGCCCACACCTTCGCTGACCTCCCCCATATTTGTCCACTCCCCGTTAGCCACCCTCACCTTTGGCTGGGCCTTAAGTGGCCAAACGTAGGCCTGCCTGGGGCTCTGACCTGCTCTCCCCCAGCTGAGAATGTGCCTCTCACAGATGTTTAGATATTATTAGCCTGGAATAGGCCTTTCCTGATGTGATACTGTTTCAGTCCTACCTCCTCACTCCCGCTCCCCTGGCTTTATTTCCCTCCAAAGTCCTGATCATTATTTGACACTCACGTATTTACTTCCTAACGTGTTCACGTTCTCCCCCAATCACAATGTGAGTCTGTGAGGGCAGGGTCTATCTGTGTCCCTGATTGAATAGTGTAACACCAAAACTTTAGGACATGGTAAGCACGCAGTAAATATTTGCTGAATGAGTGAGTGGCTGAATGGACAAGGAAGTGAAAGAATATACTACACAGCTCATAGTTTGTACTGCCTTTATGGTTTGCTTTGTTCCATCTTCATGATGTGATTTGAAATATTCCTCAACCATTGTTGTTCTTGCTGTTAGCTCTCTAGGACTCTGATTTCTTAACTTTAAAGATGGAGAGGGTGCAGCAATTTCTAAGGCCACTTCTGTCCTTAAAGTTCTGTGATTGTGTAGTGATGGGCAAGGCTGATTTAAGGAGAAATGTATTTTTAGGAACTCTTCTGGAAATCTTATCAGCTCAGCTGGGTTTGGCCTAGATTTGTTAGCCAGCCGTTTGAACCGGAGGATCTAACAAGCGCATCAGTGGGGGTGGGGGGAGGGGGCCTTTGGGGAGCTCGTTGTGTTCCTGCCCCAGAGTTCAGATCCAAGAGGGCACCCAGGCAGGGGGGAGAGGTGGCGGGCTCTGTACTCAGCACCTGGAAAGGAGAAGGTGTTGAATACTTCAGCCCCAGGCTGCTAAAAGGACACAGATCTAGGTCTTGGGACCCCAGAGGTTTAATTTTTCTTCTTTACATTTTCTCTTCTACTAGAACAGCACACAGAATACCACTGTACACCAAGAGCTCAGCAACACCCCCAGCCCTGTCTTCATGGTGTGGTAGGGGAGCTGCACTGTTCTTAGACCTTGAGGCGGGTCTCGAACTTTCTGAATGGGAGCAATACTGGCTCCTGAAGGCTGTCAACAAAAAAGCATTGCTAAAAGTGGATATGAATTTGTTTCTTGATAAGACTGGATCCAAGAGCCCTCCTCCCCCGGCCCTGGCATTTCCAGCAAGTGAAGGTCCAGTGTTTGAGCTGAAAGGACCCTCAACACAGGGTACCTGGGGGGTTAACGTATGTCTGAAGGCAAACCAGAGACAGTGGGTTTCCCTCCACCCTCGTCCCCTGAGCCAATGCCCACTGCTAGGTCCCATTCTTCTTGACATTTGTAAGCTGGTGTTCAATACATCCCAGAGAGGTTCTGCTTGGAAGAAACTTCCAGCTCTCCAACTTCTTGTCACATCCAACCCCACCCCACTAACTTTGCAGGATACAATCACTCTGTCACAGAACCAGACATAGGATGTGTGGATTGGATATCCCCAGAGTTCAGAAGGCCCCAGAAGGATGCAGAGTGCTAGTTGTTTGTTTGAACAGTGTGGGAAAGATGCCAGTAGGGTCAGGTATGCAGGTAACAGTATTTCATCAATATTTAACCAACTAAAAATTTTCCTACAGAGCACCATTTGACTTCAGCAGAAAAACAGAACCCAGGAATTCAGGATCAGGGAGAAATCAACCTACTTATTAAAATAGGATGTTAATTTTGTGGTCATTTCACTCACCCTAGAAGTTTAAAAAAAAAATCAATTTCCTGCCACACTTTTTAAAATCGCCATTGACAAGGCATGACTCAAGTCCCAAGTATACAAAAGCAGGCTACAAAGATGGTGTGAGTCAACGGTTCCTCTTATCTTTCAGGAAATGAAGCTCAACTGCTAGAATCGCAATCAACAACAAATATTTACTGCACTTAAAACCGGGAGCTCTGAGTACGAAAAAAGGACAAACCTGGTAACAAATGGGTATTCTATAAACATGCACAGCACTCTGATACCAGGCCTTATCAGGTACCGTGACTGCTATTTCCCAGCAGGTAGCATGTGTGCACCACTCGGGAAAGCAAGCTTGCCCTCCCAGTCCTTCCTTCTTTTGTTGCCTCTCCACCCAGACAGGGCACTCCTCGGAGGCTAATCACCACTCTGGCTCTGCTTCCCCGCTGCCGCCAGTTGTCATTATTTCTAAGCAACGTCACCCTGTGCTGTGTCACCATGGCAACAGCGGGCCACCACTTTGAGAAGTGCAACAGGGAAACGGGGCCGGGAGGGGAAGGAAAAATAGTCACGGGCTGAATTGCTCCTGGTCACAAGCAACCTCTGAGGTGGCAAACGTGCTTCTTCCCATTTTCTGGAAGGGGAGACTGAGGAACGGGCTCAGCTCTCCCACATTCCTGTGAATGAAGGAGCAAAATGTAGAACCTGATGACCGCACCCTGCACATGGGCTGTGCCCCCTGGTTGCTGTGGAGGTCACTCAGTCATTTCAACAAACGAACAAACAAACAGAGAGGGTGGGTGCTTTGGTATTTTGTAGATGAAACAAGAGATCCTTACATATCTATTTTAATGTACTAACCACTGCTCTCTTAACTACATCTTTTGCACATTTTTTTTTTCAAACACACAATTTTTATTTACATGTAAGTAGTTTTGCTTTCCCAGGTCTGCTGACCTGTGGACTTCACTCAGCTCCTTAGTTCTCCTTTGCCAACTGCACTTCTTTCAAAAACATATCCATTTTCCTTTAAGTGTTTTTTGAGAGGCGTACTGTTGAGTTGGAAAATTAATAACTTGGTATAACCTGTGATACCACCCTCATGACAAGCTCTCAAGTTACCTGTTCATTATTTTTCAAAATGATTTTATCACCTGTGTTCCCATGCGCATACTTCAATTGCTCTTCTAACACTGCTTATTCCTGAAACTGGTCTGACCTCCTTCCCTAAGAGAACCAATAGCCTTGAATCAAACCAAATCTGACAAGATAAAATGAGCAAGAGGAGAAAAGGTAGAGTCTGAATAACACCTTTGCTGGTGTGCAGATCACCCCATGGCTACCCACTTATGCTCTTTGCCTATCCCAGTATCTGAAATCTTTTTTTTTTTTTTGGTCATTAACACTATGTATAAAAAAGCAACCTGACCATGTAGTAATGCTTTTACATTTAAAGTAAGATTTTCCTAATGCAGTCTCTTTTTAACAGGGATGAAATTGGAAATAATTTTTATGATAACAATGAAACTCTACGTGTAGATGTAAATGATGTTTTGCTTATTGGAACGGGTCGTCTTGGCAGCAATCAGAATGACTTTCTCATGAATTAACGGTTTGTGCATCTAAATGAGACATGGATGGTTTACTTAAATCCATGCTTCTGAGAGTCAAGAGATGCAGCTTACACAACCATGTGCCCTTGAGCCAGCCTTTAAACTGGAGACTTCCTTTGCTCCATCAATACCAGGTGCGTGCCAAGACTCTACTGATCAACTGCCGATGAAAGCATTTGGAAGACTTAAAGCAGAACACTAGTGTGAGGATTTCATTCCTGGGGTCCTTCCTGAGCCATGGCAGGAAGATGGTAACTGACGGTGGCAACTTTGGTGAAGGCCAGCGGTAATCCCACAGCACTTGGCAGAGGTGGTCCTGTCTGCATTGCTTTTCCCAGGAAGAATGACTCAGCAGAAGTAAACAGTTATTAAGCCTGGCTCTGCGCTCTTCCCTGGGCGTGGCACTATAACCAACTCCCTGTCACCTCTACTAACAGGTATTCCCAGCTCTCAGCCAGCTTTGCAAACGGTAGTTCTGATATGTTCAAAGAAAACTGGTAATAAAGATCCCTGTCCCCAAGCCAGCAGTTTTAACGGCTCACTCTCATTTGTCTTAAGCTGATGCTTTAGTCTATGCAAAGGTGGCTTTCAGAAAGAGAGGCACTCTGCTTACCAAGAGTCAGAAAGAAGATGGAGTGTTTTGAATGCACAAGGCTGTGGGTAGATTATGGAGAAATTGTGGATAATTAGCCCAGCTCTCCTCATTCCCCGCCAAAAACACAGTCAGCTTATCAGGTTCCAGGCAGTTTCTAGAAGGAAAAGGCAACCAGTATTTCTTTCTTCCAAAGTGGAAAAGTATAAAAAGTAAAGGCCCTCTGAAACATACCTGCCTGCCCTTTGGGGGTAACCAGATTGCCTAACTGTCAGAAACTGGGCGGGGCTGGGAGTCAGAAGTGCTGAGTGTTAGTTTTTGCACAGTGACATGAGAGCCAGGAGATCTGGGGTGAGTCACAACTGTTCTGCAGGCCTCAGTGTCCTCAACCATAAAAAAAGGGCCAAGCAGTGGTTTTCCATCCTGGGTATGAGCGGCTACAGGGCCAAAGGTAAACATACAGTATAGTTTACGGGAGCATCAGTTTTACTTACAAAGCTTTAGGGTGAAAGGGGTGTGTAATTTTAAATTTTTTATACCAGAGCAGACATATCTCTTGGAATAGAAGGCAAGACTTAGAAGATTTTAGATAAGGGGACCTGTTCTGTCAGCCCTTCTAGGCCTGAGGAGACCAACTCCTCTCTCCTCAGGAAGCCTCCGGGGGAAAAACCTGAGGAATACTGAACGACAGGGTCTCCAGGGCCGCTTCTCCCTTTGACCTCTAGGGACTGTGTGTCTTGCGTCGTGGTGAGAGGGATCTCTAGGGACCCGTGCTCTAGGAGGGTTTGGTTTGTTACCCGCAGCAGAAACACAAAGTTCATTAAAGTTAAACGTTTCATCTGAATCACTACGCCTCCTCAAAGAAAAGCATGCTTCTCCAGGCCACCTGCTTGCCTCCGGTGAGCACGGGGGTGTACTCTGCACTTAGCGTTACCTTTGGGGCTGGGAAGTCTGATAGATCTATTAATCTACTACAACCTCAGGGCCAGACAAAAGCCCCTGGGCTGCTCATGTCGCTGGAAGGTGGCGTCCATCCATTGCATTTCAGTTGTTATTTGCTCACATTGGACAAGAGTCCATCTTGCTTTAAGAAATCCATCAAAGTAATGTTTTTTCTTGAGAATTTACACTATGACCAGGGATAATATAGTAATTAAAAAGCAGGTTTGGAATTGCAAACCATTTTATATCCTTACATGTATATGCATCAAATATTAGAGGAAGGAGGACTAGGTTTAAAGTCCAAAGAAGTCAAAATGCAAGTTCATGTCAAATGTTTAGGCTGAAAAATAATATTTTAAAGATAGAGGCAAATGCTTTTCAGAGGGTATTGTAGACATAAGTCAGAGTGTTAGAGTAAGTTAATAATAGTTTTTATTTTAATTTAAACTTTTACAACCAAAATTTTCATGAGCTACCTACTCCTTGATAATTGCTAAATGCCTCCCTTTTCAATCATAATGTAACAAAATCCTCCATCGTGCTTCAAAACTTGGAATTAATTTTTTTTTAGATTTTTAAGTGTGAATCGTGGCTTACTTTTCAAAGGGAGATTATAAACATTAACAAATTTGGAAATTATTGTGTTGTGATATTTTAATCTAAATATCTAAATGCTTCTTACTCAGCAACATTTATCAGCCAAAATTCTACATATTTGTAAAAACTGTATTGGAAAACTCCTAAGAAAAAATCTAGCACATTTTCTAGAATGTAAACTTCCAAAGAACACTATATGATAATTTCTGTAATAAGTATAAAAAGAAGTACGGTGTAACTGTAAAAGGAAAATTTTAGTGTATCATTATTTCTGTTTCTTTAATCTTTTTTTTAATTTTAATTTTTTGGCCACACCGCTCGGCATGTGGGATCTTTGTTCCCCAACCAGGGACTGAACCCACATCCTCTGTATTGGAAGCCTGAAGTCTTAACCAGTGGACTGCCAGGGAAGCCCTTGTATCATTATTTCTTTTTTTTTATACATCTTTATTGAAGTATAATTGCTTTACAATGTCGCGGTAGTTTCTGCTCTACGACGAAGTGACTCAGCTATATGTATATATATATCCCCGTATCCCCTCCCTCTTGAGACTCTCTTCCACCCTCCCTATCCCACCCCTCTAGGTCATCACAAAGCACCGAGCTGATCTCCCTGTGCTCTGCAGCAGCTTCTCACTAGTCATCCATTTTACATTTGGTACTGTATATATGTCTATGCTACTCTCTCACTATGTCCCAGGCACATATATACAATAGAATATTACTCAGCCGTAAAAAAGAACGAAATTGAGTATTTGTAATGAGGTGGATGGACCTAGAGTCTGTCATACAGAGTGAAGTAAGTCAGAAAGAGAAAAACAAATACCATATGCTAATGCATTTTTATGGAATCTAGAAAAGTGGTACTGATGAACCTAGTGGCAGGGCAGGAATAAAGACACAGACACAGAGAACAGACTTGAGGACACAGGGAGGGAAGGAGAGGCTGCGTCGTTATTTCTTAAAGGGAGGATTAGCAAAAGGACTTTTTTAATGAGTGTGAAAACTACTCCTAGTAAACCTGGAACACGTTTAATTTCCTTGCATTTACTCATATAGCACCAAGATTTTCTTGAGTGACAGACTTTGATAAGGATGCAAGAAACTGGAGAGGCGGAACGAGGCCTCTGGGAATGAATGAACAGGATTCACAAGTGATGTTTGCTTTTACTCACGTGTCACAGGTGTTTCTATCTCAAAGGATGAGTTTTAACTCATAAGCATATCATTAGAATGTAATAAGAACTTAATAACTATATACGTTTCCACTTGATATCATTTAATCAAGTCATGAACTTCTGGAGGTACACTTATGTGAAGAGAGCTATACATCCCTAATAAGTCTAGGCTGAGATTCCCTAAGGTTGGGAAGAGACTCATTTCTTTGCTTTAAGCACAGGGCTCAATGAACATTTGTTGAGTAGACAAATGGATAGATGGGTGAATGGGTGGATGAATGGGACAAAACAAAACAAAAAGTTTAGTTCTCTTTATTTTAAATGGATGTACCAGTTATATTTTCTATAAAGCAGGAAACTTTTGTGCAGTCTAAACGTACTAGCCTGAATTTTGTTTTTAATATCATAAAACTAATATTTATGAGATGTGTAAGGGTCTTAGATTTCAGTTAGTAAGATGAACTATCTACTGCTCCTTGTATTATTAGTTGCAAATTCTCTGGGGCCCCTGCATTCATAGCAGGATATAAAATAAAGAGAAACCTCTGTCAGTAACTATTTGTTTTAGAGAATTTTCAGAAGGTCAGCTGTTCAAAATTTTCAAAAAGTCAAGAAATGGTGCAACTGATACATTAATATGTAACCGGAATATATGGCATAACTATTGGAAAAGAGGAGAAAACGTTATCATTATCTTCCGATGATACGATTATACACCCAGAAAATTCAAGAGAATTAAATTTAATTCTCACCAGGAAAAAGTGAGTTCTGTTAAGCTGCCAGAAATGAGATAACTAAATAGAGTTAAATGGAACCAATAGTTTTCTTGTTCTCTAGCACAGCGATAATCAGGTAGAATATATAATAGAAAAGCATATCATTTATAGTAGCTACATAAAACATAAAACAGTTTGGAATAATGCTAACTGAAAATGTTTTAGATGAACATAAAAATTCACAAAATTTACCTGGAGATATAAGGTAATATTTGAATAAAATTGAGAGATATTTCTAGATTAGTATTCTTATCATTTAAAAATATTAGTTCTTACAAAATTATAGCTTCAACACAATTTTAATAAAATAGTAAAAGGATTTTTTGTTTCTGGAGGAGGTTGTTATGAATATGAGAAAGAACTTAAAAGTGATTTTGAAATTTACTTGAAGAAGAAACAGATGAGGGCAGAAAAGAAATTTCTGAATAAGAATCACAATATATGGAATTGGCTTCAGTAGATAGAGACATACACTATTAATCTAAAGCAATCAAAACAGTTTGTTACTGATGAAGGAATAGATGGATAAATCAGTGAAATGGACTAAAAGTATGTTGAAAGCAATGCCAGTATACCTAAGAACTTAGGATCCAAGGTAACAGGTCATGCACACGAGAAATGATGCCTTATTTGTATTGAATAAGAATTGTTCAGAAAAATTAAAAAAAAAGAAAGAATTAGTAAACTCAACTTGTACTGTTCATCAAAATAAATTCCATGTTGATTTAATTAAAAAGGTAATCCACAAAAAGGCAAAAGAAAATATAGGTGAATCTTTAATCAATAACAGGCATGCATATCTTTCTAAGAATAAAAAAAAAAAAAACCATATACAAAGAAAACAAAGAACAGCAACAAAAAGGTCGATCTTTTATGGCTTCATACGTTTCTTGGTTCAATGTCAAGTTGAGCACAAGTAACTATCTAATTTCCTCCACAAAATCCCCAGTGAAATAACTGAAGGTTGATTTAAAAAATATGGGGGGAAAAAAAACTTTAAGCAGTGTTGGAAAGAAGGAAAGCGTATCAGCCACATGTTTTGAAGTCTGTACTACTACTAGTTATACTGAAAAAACCCCAAATTTTGCCCAGGAGCTATTTTAAACCAGTTCACTGATTTGTCTCCTTTGTGCAGTAGAAACAGCAACAGCAGTGGGGCG
Organism: Hippopotamus amphibius kiboko; assembly: GCF_030028045.1. NCBI lineage: Eukaryota > Metazoa > Chordata > Mammalia > Artiodactyla > Hippopotamidae > Hippopotamus > Hippopotamus amphibius. Next base: position 13,130,288 of record NC_080199.1, read on the forward strand.
TGGCTGTGTTGGTTCTTGGCATACAGGCCAAGCAACAGAAAAGGTGGGTAGGGAGAAGCAACCCCTGTGCCAAAAGACTGAGCAGAGGTGACATATCCCTGCCAGGCCCCCCATGGCCACAACTGCCTCCACCCTATACTGAAGCTGTGTCACCACTGAACTCTATCAAATTGAGAACTCTACCGAGGGATGTTCTACTTAATATTTGAGGAGAGAGTCTATCTACAGTTAGGTGGCAAGTGAAGAACTATAAAAAGACTTCTCTGCCTTGTTTGAATGAAAAGAACCAAGCCTGGACAGACTTATTTTCATTCAAGATGAATAAATGAATTAAAAAAAAAAAAGAAGCAAAAAACCAGATATGCAACAGAGATCCAATATGAGACCAAAAGAAAAATTCTGTAAACTAAAAAGAGGATCAAGATGGAGTGCTCAAGGTTTATCATAAAAAGTGGGAAATATTAAGACAGCATCTTGCTTTGTGTTTTCAGTAAGGTTCAGTAAAGCTCATCCTCTCTTCATGGACTTATGAAATAGGAAAGGCAAGATGAGAAGAAAAGACAACAGACTGAATTGAAAAGGGACTGAGAGATAGCCAGAAATCAAAATGGTAATTGGCTGACGTAAGAGAGGAATCTGAGTAAACCAACATTTCAACAGCAGATTACAAATCTTAATTTTATGCATTAAAGAGCTCTGTCAGTGTACAAAATGGAATCAATGAGGTGGAGAATACACGAGATGCATCTACACAACACAGAGGAAAAGGGAAAATATTAAAATGATCAGAGAGCTAGTGACAGATTTGGAGGTCAGAAAACAAAGATCCAGTTTAAAAATTATTAATGCCCCAAGGGGGATGGGGGAGAGACAGACAGACAGACAGAGACAGAGAGACAGAGACAGAGATGAGAGAAACAAAGTAGAAGCAATAATTAAAAGATAAGAAAGTCTTGGGAGGTTCAAAAACCTGAGAAAGACGATCCAAAGAGAATTCAGTGTCCTAGGAGAAGCAACGAAAAAGTCTGTGAACATCCTAGCAATTGTGAAGATAAAGGAAGATTTCTAAAATTATTGGCTTTTCTGCTCAGAAAAGGGTTAACTACAAACAAACTGATTGGCTTCTGACTTCTCTTTTGCAGTCAATAGAAACATCTCTATTGAATTTTGAGGCAGAAATTTATTACTCCAAACAATATGCTTAATCATTTTATATTTCCTGCATGAAAGTGAAAAATATTCTCATATATGCAAGGGATCAAAAAAGACAGCAGTTCCCAGGAATACCACTTTAAGGGATATATCCTAAAGGAAAAAAATCAGGCATTGGGATTAAATATTTATGTTTTAGGATGTTAATCACAGCATGATTTATGAAAACAAACAATTAGAACCAATGTAAATATTAAGTGACAGGAAATGCTAAATAAATTATGGTACCTTTATATCACTGGACATTAAGTAGCTGTTAAAAACCATGTTTTCTAACAAAGTAGAATGTCAGGTCAAAACATTTATCGTGTGATATAAATATTTTATATGTTTTTTTTTAGGAGGCAAATATTCTACTATCAGAAAACAAAATAAAACAAAAAACATTCCGAGACAGAAATTCAAAAATGCCCCCTGGGTTTTTACGCTTGGAAACATGTCACTTCCTCATTTAAAATTGAACAATAGGTCAAATGTTATGAAGATCTAGAGGCAATCATTTACAAAGTGTGGATACACTTTACAGACAATCACAAGAAAGGAGCAATATCGGGAAATCACATTATTTTGCTAAGTCTGGACATATTTTCATGATTGTGAACTTTGCCCAGTTAAATGAGATAATAAACATATCATATACCATAGTCTGTTGTCCAAGTTGCACAGCAGAAATTACAATAATAAGTGTTACTAAAAAATAAGTCACAAGGTAAAATACGGTTTAATATTTAAACAACTTGATGTTAATTTGAATAATTCAAATTCACAGTGAGTGGGTTGTGGTAGGGGGCTGGCCAACTTTTAAGAAAAGAGATTAAATGAAAGAATGAACAGAGTGACAATGGCTTGCAAATTGTAGCTTTCTAATAATAGTAAAATTTGCATAACACTTTTCATAGAACTTGGGAATAAAAATGTTAAATTATAACTGCTTGTTATTACTTCTAATAATAAGACATAACTAGTGTAAAATTAACCACGAAGGCACCAAATAGGACAGTTTCAACATTACATTTTCAACATTACAACAAAAATTAACCACGAAGGCACCAAATGGGACAGTTACAACATTACATTCAACATTACATTCAACATTACATTACAAGCTATGGCTCCACATTCTCATCACCTCCTTTGATTTTATAAGATTTTAGAAAAAAAGAGAGGGGATTCTAAGAAAAATAAAGTACCTGAATTTTATTATTCTTAACAGCAATAATGAACACAGGGTTTCCTTTTGTGTTTTAAATGGTTAAAGATATTAGGCTATGGTTGGCCTCTTTGGGGACTCATCAGCACATATTTTTAGAAGGGTTGGGCTAAGGTTTGGAATGAAGTATGAGTCTGTGGTATCAGGGACCCATAATCACTGTCTCGTTCTTTAATCAACTAAGCTATTCAACCATGTACAAGAGCCTCAAACATGACTAAGAAATATTATGAAGAGTAAATTGTTACGCAAAGAATAAATAATTACACGTTAAATCCAGGAGTAACAAATATGGGAAGGAATATTTGCCAAGAAACATCATTTCTAGTGCAACATTAAAAACATTAAACTAGAGTGAGATTGTCAACTGATGATAAAATATTTTAAGTTGAAAAAATATGTGAAGGACTTGCCATATATGCTTTGCTTCAAACTACATGTGTTCTAGATGTGGGTACCCCTAGATTTGAGGATTACAAGTAACAAGCAGAGTTACAAGTAGAGCAATTGGTCAGCAGATCCAAACATTAACTGCTTATAAACTATTTAAAACAAAAATAATGCCACTGAATCAAAATATGATTAAAATATAGGGTAAGTGACATTGTTAATTGATTTTTTAAGCTATCTGACTAATGAATAAGCTGAAGAAACACCTAGAGTTCTAAACAGTTTTCATATAAGCAACACCACTGCCTCAAAAACCATGACACTTCACATTTGAATCCACAGATGAGTATCCCAGATTGTATCATTAACTTCAACCGATCCACAAGAGAAATAGATACATGAGAAATGATGCCTTCTCTAACAGCTCTGAGAAGAACCAGTCTTCTTCTAGAATGAAAACCTAGTGGTTTTCTGTCCTCGACCTTAGAATGCATCTCATCTCCTGTCCCTCTTTCAAAAGGCAACTCAATCAAAAGACAATTTAGAATTTTAAAAATCAAGGCAACATACCATTTTAAAGAAAAAAAAAATCTCCGCCTGTCCTCTGAGGGCTTCTGTATTATTAACATATAGCCAGGATTCAGCTGCCTGTTCCTCCTAATACTGCTGAACAGAAAGAAATGAGTAAAACAGACTGCAGTCTTTAATGATTCATCTTTTTAAAGAAACATGGTGGGCAATCGTAGGGCTCTCTTCATGTCTTAGTTAAAAGCTTCAATATAATTATTCTCATTAATATCATCGGCTGTCATTTACATAGAATTTTACACAGTGAATAAGGTGCTTCCAGCATGCACTATCTCATTAAATTTCAGACATGGACAATAGGTACTCAAAGGGTTGGTTTGGAGACTGTCAGCCTGCACAATAAGGAAGATTTCCAATTACTAGTTTCATTATTTAGGCCACTCAACACTTTCTTCCCCAGATTACCGGTATCAGTCTCATTGTGACCCCATAAGTGATTGAGATTCGTGATTGCCCCTGTGCTATTTACAGAACAGAAATAAGTATATTAAGAAAATCTACTGGCTTTGCGATAAAGCTGACTGTAACCAGCTAGTAAAGCTGATATCTGTGTCCTTCAGCAGGAAGGAAAAATCCCGTCTGGGGGAGCCTGTCCTGTGGTGTGGTTTGGTACAATAGCTCTCTGACAGGGTCAAAAATTCAGCAAAAGAAATTAATAAAAAGCCTTCTCAGAGAGAGAAAAAAAAAAAAAAAAAGCCTCTCTCTCTACGGCCAACCCCACTGCCCCCTCCCACCAAAAGACAGAGACAGAGAATTTTAGAAACAGGAGTTTATTCACAGTGCTTAACTAAAAGCAGACTTCCTCTGGATTAGAACTTCAAGTTACATACTGTATAAAACGTCAGGACGATATTCTAGTTCCTTACACACACTGCTGATTTTATTGTATACTTTACAGTCTTTATCCTGCTATAAAAATTTCCCCTTTCTAGGTTTAGATAATTTTCTAACATAAAAAGCAGGCATTCACGTTTTCTTTTTAAAATAAAAAGGCAAAGTGGTTTGCAATAAAAATTTGAAGTTCAATAGGCATTAGCCCACAAATATATATGTCCATGTATGAATTTGTGTATGTATATGTCGGGAGAGAGAGAAAGAGAGAGAAATAATAGTAACCACCATTTACTGAGGGCTCTCAAAATGCTAAAGTTCTAAAATTCTTATTAGTCAATACATAAAACATCACTGCTAAAGTCCTGTTTAAAAGTTAGGATGAGCAGTTATATTTAAATTCTGAACTCCAAACAGAAATTCCAGCCAGCGTTAGAGGCTGGTTCCAATTTAAGTTCCACATCAAACTAACAATCTAAATGTTCTAAACCTCACTTTTCTTATCTGTAAAATGAGGCAATATTACATAGCTCTCAGGGCAGTGGGGAATATTAAATTAGAAAAAACTTAACATTTTGAAAGTACTTGTCAAAGTGCCTCGAACACAGCAGGAGTTTTAAAAGAGTTAATCCCCTTCCTCTGGTCTATTCATTATCTGTTATTTAACCTAGAAATGCAAGAAAGTTGTGCTGCTCTGTGGACCTGGCCCTGAATTTCCAATTTGTTTTAGTGGAGGGAAACAAGCACTTGTTCGCTTTCTTTCCAAAACTGCAAGGGTAAGGACCGCAAATTAAACTATAACAACATATCAGAATATCGCTTCCAAGGGCCCGTTCCTGTGTGAACAGCACCCCCACGCCCATATCACATTCGAGAGAAAGGAGAGAAAGAAGAGTGGCAGAATAATTTTGTGTCCTCAAACTCAATAAAAATAAAAAAGGATTTTCAAGAGCTACATGTAGTAAATGGAACCTAATTTCCTTACTTAGGGTTTAAGTGAGTGAGTGTCGTTCAATGGCTACCACTCTCGCAGGAAGAACCAACAGCTGCTGGATTTTGGAGACGCCCAGAAACTGTGTTACCTGCAGCATGGACGTTGACTACCATTTTGTCGTCTATTCTGGAGGTGACTGTTGTGAGAATTCCAGCTTTCTAGCACTTCGGAAGGGCCTACGCCAGGCGAGCAAGTGGCTGTCACTCAGGTCCCCTCTTGCCACCTTTGCCATCCAGGGCAGGCATGACCAATTGATCCCAGTGCTTTTCCCCTGTGAATCTGCACTTGGCACTGGAACATGTCTCAAAACAAGTTTCCAGGCAGGCAGCCACCACCAAGCCATCAGAGTTCCCTTGTGAGTTGAAACCACCCCCAGACTAGGCTAAAGGTTACCTTTGAACTACTTATGAAAAACGGGGGCAGAGGGTGAGTGCTTGCTGAATAAATTAACCATCTTCACATAATTCTAACGGGAATATTTACCCTACTTAAGAGACCAAACTTCTCAGGCATTTCATTACCATTCATTTAGATATAAATACCTGTAATACTACTTATAAATCATTCTTATCTCTTCATTAATAAGAGCTTCTTAAGAGCCATTATGAGATAAAATAGTCTTGGCCAGTTCACGTTGCTGTGTGTCGTTATGATTAATAAAAGTGTACATCTTTATGAACAGTCTATAATTCAGACTCTTCCGTAATTAGATTGAAATGAAGTTTTATTATATTTCAACTTCATTTTCTATAGAAGTGGATAAACGTAAGCCTACCCCAGCGCAGACCTGGGGTGTCTTTCACGCAGATAAGCCTCTGTTTTTACGGGCAGTGTAAAGATGTACCGAGAGCTGATTTCTTCAAAACAAGCACTGTGAAACAAATGTCTCATTCTTTGGCCAGTGTGCATTAGTGGCAAAACAAACAGGCCATTATATCTGTGGCAAAGAATGAGACTGCAAAGTCAATGAGGAACAAGGCACATTATCAGCTGGTCTACATGGTAAAACAAAGGCACAAAGCGCTGTTAATACATGAAAAAGCCAGAGTTTCACGGTTCTCAGTGAACTTCCACGGTTGGTGGGATCATCCTGAATTTAAGTTGACTTGTGTCTATGTCGTTTCCATATTTTCCCTACCAGACCACGCGTCTCCCTTTCTGATTGTGATCTACTCAGCAGTATTATTGGGTACCGGCCTCTTTTTCTCTCTGTAGCTCTCAATTTGTTGCTCTTAAAATTATAGCCCGTGTTTATTCAGGACAGCTAAAAAAGTCAACATGTTTGAAACGCAAGCAAACAAACTCACTGCAAATATTTTCATGAGTGGGGTTTTTCTTTAGGCGTGTGGTAATGTTTGAAATACATTAAACACAACTAAAGAATCACATTGGAATTTTCCAAGCATTTCTATGACCTAACCCTGTAATGCTAATGCCTTTAAACTATGAGGAATTTTGAAACCACCATTATCCAATGTCATGTGAGACGAATTGGTGGTTTGTTTGTTTTTTTATTTCGTCATTTTTAGCCGGCGGGGAGGGTGGGAGACATACGGTCCATGCTGTGGCTGAGTAAAAGGGTGCAGTTCCTTTTCTTGCCTTTTTGATGGTGGGAGAGACACAGGTGTGGGAAGAACAAGCAGGAATCTGCAGAGAAGTTTTACTTCGACCCTTTTCCCCTGCTGCTTGTGATGAATGATAACAAAACGAGATCTAGGCTGGAGGACAAAAATCTCCCTAAATATCTACCCTATCCGTGCTGAATAAAACAGTCTTGTTTCTGTGTATTCACATTACGCTATTTGCTGCCAAATTAACTCTTAATTCATGTGTTTTCCCTTTGAAGGGTAGGAGGAAAGAGGCATAAAAAAAAAAAAAATCTAACTGCCTATTAGTTTTAGTTTATAGATGAGACCTGATAAGCCTCAGAAGCTACTAATTAGAAGGAGGATGCTAATTAGGAGATTGTGACAGCTTCTCCCCTTTCTTTGCTGGCTGTCATTTGGTGCATCCTACAAGGCCCCCATTCAAATGTCCCTTCTTGAAAAGTCATTCCCTATCCTCTCCCCCATCCCCACTGCCCCCAGAGAGCCACTCTCACTCTCCCTGACCACTGGGACTCCCTCTACTTTAGTCCTCATGTCCTTGAAGTTGACCTTGTTGTTACTGAGTCTGGCTTGAACATGAACCAACTGAGCCAGGCTAACACATCTTTCAGGCTCAGCACCCAGAACAGTGTCTGGATGCTCACCTAGGGTCTGTGGACTGACCGATTGACCAAATAAATACATGATCCAAGAGCAGTTCCCAGGAAACCTTAAGGGCCTTAATTTTCCGTCCTCCAGAGTGAACTGAAAATCCATCTACCTAAGCTGCAGTGAAAGTTGACGTGTTCAAGGAGCACTGTCTTGTGATCAACTTTCTCTCCTATATCCGCTGTCCATGCTTGCCACTGGCCACTGCCGCAGACAGTCACGTGGGGGAGGATGGAGGAGGAGATGACTGGGGCAGTGGCACTCTGAGCTTGGTCAGAGCTCTGGGGGTCAAGGCGGAGGTGGATGGTGACTCCTCCACAGGAGCACATCCACTCAGCCAGGGGGAGGGGACGGTCCATGCCTTGGGCGTGGAGCCCTACTTAGTCTCCTCTCATTTCTCCTTCCACCAGCACCACTTTCAGAGGATGACATCAGTGGAAAATGACTCCATAATACATGCCACTTATAGTAGCATCCCCACAGACCCAAGCTTAACTGTTCTCAAACTGTCAATCAAATAACACAAAGGTTAAAAAAAAAAAAAAAAAGAACAAGTCCTGCTCATTCCATGCTTTTTTTTTTTAAGCGACTCTTAGGTGCCTCACCCCACCCCCACCCCAGGGGCTCCAGGGGCCAGGGAAATTCCTATTTCTTATTACGTTTACTGGAATGAATGATCTTCTTCTAGACCCTAAAGTCCCTGAGAACTGGGAACTGGGAATGTGTTTTCCATGGGGCCTGGGACAAGCACCAGGCAGGCACCAGGCTGTATCATGCAACATCAAAAGCTCATGGTCAGGACTGTATTTTGGATAGAAGATGGCAGGAAGCAAGACTGCTGATGCTACTATTGTCTAACTGAGGGCCTGCATGCAAGACCCCTCTGAGCTGATCAAGGGGCCTCATCCTGGTTGGCCTGACCCACCCCAGGGAGCCAGAAGGGCCCTGTAGAGAGATGGCCCTGCAGGGCACGGGCTATGTCTCATTTGGCTGATGGACCCTGAAGAATGAATGAACTTTACCCATGGGCCTGCTCCTGCTTTTTCCTATCTCTAAACACCCCAAAGCACAAGGAGGAGCAGAAGGAAATGCCTTTTAGGTTTCCAAGCATACTTTTTGTAATCGAAGTCTCTGGAAGTCTAGGAATGTGGGTGGTTTTGCTAAAGTCCTACTCATTTCACTGCAGCCAACCCTGGGTTGAGAAAGACACCTTCTCCAGGTTGTGGGAACACAGGCCTTTCCTGGCAGCTTCTGGAGGCATCGGAAGTGTCCTGAATCAGGCAATTTCCTTTCTGTGGAGCCCCATGTGTGTGCAGAATAAAAGCTCATTTCCTCCTATTGGCTTTTGTTTGAATGGTTTCCTTTGATACGGGATGTCTTCCGCTCTCCTTCCAAGTTATCTAAATCCAGGCATCCTTCTCAACTCAGCGGCCACTCCAGTTGGAGTCAGGCCCAATTGGTCTAACTCTGACGGCCTTTCCCTCCCCACTGCCTTAGATTAAGCAGTAAATGTCTGGGACCCTTAATCCAAACAGAGTTACAGTCGGGTTCTCCATTGTGTGTGCCTGTGTGTGTGTGTGTGTGTTTTCAAGATGTGTATGCACGTGTGTCTCAACACCTCAGTGCGATTGCTGGCTACCAATCATCTTTGTTTTGCTTGCTTTCTGTTGCATCTGTGGACAGGCACACAGTTGGATCTTAATCAATACTCTGAATGGAGGGAATGAGCCTTTTGAAAATGATTCACAATGAATTTGAAGATTTGCAGATATACAGAGCTGAAACTGAGACTTTTCTATCACGGAGTATCATAAATAGCTCTTTGCACTCCATCCCCCGTTTTTGAATTTCCTTTTCACTTTTCTGTTGTTTCTCCCTGTGTGTTGATCAAATGGACTCTGTACCTTACTTCTTTCCTCCTGTTTGTGTGTGACCCAGATCTCATGACCCAGAGCACCAGCAAGCACCTAACTTGTGAAGATACTTTTGCTGGTGATGGCTTCCCAGTGGGCAAAAAAGGACATGTGACACGGAGCCTTCCAACACAGGCAACTGGGTCACTGCATCCAGGAAGGAAGGAGTGCGTGGTTGCAGGAAACACCTTGGAGCAATCCTTGCTTATTTATTCTCGAAGCAACAAAGGGCCAACCTTTCCTCAGGGACCAGAGGGCCAGAATGGACTGGCAGATGTCAGGAGTGTATCTGGGCCTCAGAGGAAATTCATTCATTCATTCATTTCCAAAAGTTTAAGTTCAGGAGTTTAGTCTCCGTGTGAGCTAGTTACCAACTGCTTGAACGACTTAAAGCAGCCTGAGTGGAGAAAGAATCAACTTTATCTTTGCCAAAACAGCTCAAGGTGCGGGCGATCATGGAGCTGGGCTAAGGGCTCCACTTTCACACATGCACCGTATGGAGCTTCTCAAAAGTGGCCCCGTCTTCCTGTTGTCAAAAGCAACAGCAGTCCTTTAGTCCAGGGTAATACGCTCCAGTGTCTTACCATCCCTACCAAATATAAGCCTTCCCCAAAGTCTGATATAGCGTTATTTTGTAGAATATAAAGGCTTCTTGCATTGTGCTGAGAAAACAGTGACGTCTTTGTGAGTGAAAACAAGCCTTTAAGGAACTGCAAAAACAGTCATGGTGAAGTTCCTACTCTTTTTGGAATTGTTTAGAGGGTCTGTAGCGTTAATTGGAGATTAGTCCTCAGTAGCTTCACGATCACCCAGAGAAAGATACTCAAATATTCTGTACTGAGTGTTTATTCTGTGCCACAGAGAAAGTTCTTTACGTGGGTAATCTCATGTAATCCTAACTGTCACCCCGAGAAGTGGGCATTACTACCCTTATTTTAAAGATGAGAAAACTGAGACTCAAACACATTTTTTTAACTTGCTTGAAGCTGTGCATCTAGTTGTGGCCAGCCAGAATCTGCATGCAGGGTTTAGACTGTCTCTTAACTTCTGTGCCAGGAGGTCTGTTAATCATCTGTTGTTCAAATCACTCTAGTTTTGCAATAAGTGTAGACTCCTGGGCCCCACCTCACGCGTCCCAAGTCACAATCTCAGAGGCTGAGGCCTACGAATCTACCATCTGCTTTTTTTTTTTTTTAAACAAGCTTCCCAAGAGTTTGGGCAGCCAATGAAACCAGTATTTGAAGTAACTGGTAAGGGCTTTTGAAATGGGTTTGGAAAGAAAACACAACTTCTTTCTTCTCCTAAGGTTAGAGCTAGATGGGGTAGCAAATGTAGTAAGAAATATGACCTTGCCCCAATGGCTACACGAGCTCTTTCTGGCCTTGACTGTGGGCATGTTTATCTTTAACTTAGTTTTCCAGTGGCCCTCAAGGGCGAATAAATAGGCCAATCCGTTTTGTGAGATGTGCTGTACATTTTGTGCAGCTGGACGTAATCAGAAGTATCTGTCCTACAGCAATTAAGCAACTAAAACTTATTTTCAAAGTCAGGGCACTCCAGATAACTCCCTAGTTGATACATTTCATCCTTGTCTCTCTCTTCCTGTTGCCTTCATCAGCAAAACCTCTTTTCTGAAGTTTAAATGAAAAAAGAGCCCTGGCAGGGGTCAAGGTTTAGCTGGCCCCTCTTCAGTACTAAAGGACAACTTCATACAAATATGGGGCAATGCATTCTCACCGCAACTGTGATAGAAACTTCTAGGTGTATTTGGGTAGATGATGGACTATGTATTTCTGTAAGCATGACTCATGGGTAATAAGCATCTCTAGAAAGGCCTGCCTCAATTATAAAATACTTTAATCATTCAATCATGTCCCACAAACATTTATTGAACACCTACTTCTAACCAGACATTGGTTCAAGTTTAAACAGGGCTGCTAAAATAAGGAGCTTTAAAAATATTCCACATATGATGTCTCTATTGACAGATTGTTATTTCAGAAAACAGTGCTAGGCCCCTGGATTATCTTTTTGCTGAACACAGTGAGATGAAGGAAAAAACTAAGGAGAATAAGCAAATAACAAAGGAATGGCAAGTAACACTGGTACAGCACTTTAGAAAGACATGGCAGTCATATTTTAGCTAAGCCTGCAATGATGCAAAGCTCATCTTTAATTAATAACTGGGGATCGATGCAGTATGTTGGCTTCACCCCACAACAGTTATTTTGAATAGAGCAGGATTCGTTCCAAGGCAAAGGCCTCTCGGAATCTCCCTAGAGAAGCATTTAGACCTCAACTTACACCTTCCTTCAAATATGACTGATGCTTTACCCCTTTCCTGTTGCAGCAGAATCAGACCTGTTCCTACAAATTTTCAAAAACGATTTCTCCCTGGTGGTCTCAGCCCATCTATCTGCTGCAGCCTCCTTGGGCTTAACGCCAGATCAGGTGCCAACAGCCAGCCCAGCCCACCTTCCCAAAAACCTACAGAGTCTTATCTTAACCCGGCTTCCCCTCTGCTTACTTCACCTCTCCTCTGATTGCTCTAAATAGTCCACACCCCCTCCCTGAAGGTTTTGACTTTCCACTCTCTTGGTACCTTGCTCTTCAGCGGCCCAGTCACCATTCTCCAAAAACGCTTCTCACCGCACCTGCTCAGTCCTTATCTTTACTGAACTTCATTTAGGATCTGGCATTATTTTCCATCGTCATCTGGTTTTAGGAAACCGTAATACACACATTACACACAATTCATACTGTATCACTGATCGGCATCATTTCCGGGGCACAGCGAAGAGCCCAATCTCTTCTCACAGGCCCAAAGGCAAAGGGAGCCGTCCTGAGGCCCATATACCTGTCCCAAGCAGCACCTGCCCTCTGAAACGCTCTCCATGTTGGAGTTCTTTGCCAGCGGGAGCGTGCCTAGGAAATCCCCTTAAACTGTAAATGTTCCCTAGGCCTGTGTCGTTGACCATTTCCTAGATCACACTTGCTGCCTTAGGGATCTCAACTCCTCCTATGAGTCCGGATACCGCTCCGCCGTGGATGCATCCCAAATGCACATTTAGCTCTGCGCTCCACGGAAGCCACGACCTACGCTTCCACGAGGACATCCCAACTGCACTTCAAGCTGCTAATGACCAGAACCAATCTCATTCCCTCCCCCACGCCTCCTGCAGGGTTCTGTCATTGGCACCAGGAATGTTCCTAGGACCTCGGCTCACGGACGCCCTCCTCCCTCGGCTTCCACAAGCCCTGCCCACGACCTCAGGACCGGCCTGGCATCTGCGCATCGGGATTGTGGGCTCTTCCGGCTCACGCCTCCGTGACTCCTGCGGGCCCGCGGTTCTCGGCTCTGAACTGTGCTCTCCGCGTTCTCTCCCCCGAGCAGCGTCTGACGCCGTCACTCATCTGCTCACAAATGCTGGGCGGCTCTCCGCTGCACTCCAATAAAGTTCAAAATCTGCAGCCTGGCGTTCAGGATCCTCCAAGCATGTTAGCTCTGCCCCCACGAGTGCTCCCTAGACTCTGCCCCCTGCTCCACGGACACCCACACGGGTGCTCCCCAGGTGCACGCACCGCGGGCCAGCCCTTCCTTCACATGCCGCCTCAGAGGCTGTCTCCTCCAGGAAGCCTTCCTTGCCTCACCTGGACAGCAACTAATCTATGGAAAAGACCCCTTACACTTCCCTTGTGGCATGGACGACCTTCACCGTGGCGATTTATTTGTACATCTTATCTGTTATTCTAGAGCATAAATTTCATAAGAAAAAAGGAAATGAGGAAAACGGAAGACCTTGACCTTTCACACAGCATTCTTTTTCTCTGCGAATTGTTCTGTCGCCAAGAAAACTTCACTAAGTAGAACACATTTGCCCTGGCCGAGCAGGGGAAGATTAACAATGATCCTCTCTCTTCTACTGACATGAGGCCTTCCGCAGGGTGCAGGGCCCTTCCGGTACCTTGTTTCACCAAATCTGCAAAAAAAAAATCCTGAGATGTGTCCTGATGATCTTGATTTACGCCAACCAGGAGATCAAACTCCAAGTGACTTAAAGACTTTTATTCATCCTAAGTAGGGAAGCCCAGGATGCAAATCCACGTCAGCAATCCACACGCTTTGGATTCTGGCCATCGTCAGCCACCCTTATTTATCTTTTGAGACTTGTGGCCCCCCGAAAGGTCCCTGTCCTCTGTGGTCTCCGGGGTGTCCCTTCCTCCCACTAGTCTTGACTGCCAAGCAGCATTTAAAAACAAAAACCAAAACCCTGTAAGCAAAACTTTCATGTGTTTGTAAACCATAAAAACAGGGAGAGCAAAGTAGCTGTTTCGTGCCTCATGACAACGTGGCCTCCTTACTATCGTGACTGCCATCTCACTGTCATCATTATTACTCAGCACTGATGAATTCTTTCAAGTCTGCATCTGAAGCATTGACTTCCACGGGCCCAGGCGTAGCATGTTATAGGGCTTCGTGGTTCCTGTTATTAGCGGGAATGGAGCCCCACCTCAGAAGCCCAGAAGTTTAGGAGAGAAATAGATAAGGTGGGGAGATGTGAGGGGAAATAAAAGAAGGAAATAGGGTACCTTCCAACTAGTTCTCCCTTTAGCTGATAACAGGCAGTGCCACAGGCCACCAGCTACCTTTAAAATGTCTTTCTTAGAGGCAGGAAAGACTAAAAGACCTAGCCCCTTATCCTAAGTGTCCAGCTCGCTGGATTTCTACCAAGTGAACATACCGGGTAACCCACACCCCAGACTGAGAAGTAACCTCTTAGCAGGACCCTGGATGCCCCTTTCGGTCATACGCCCCTTTCCGCAAAGGGTGAGCCCCCTCCCTAGCTAGCCACTGCGTCTCACTAACTGGCTGCAGTTGAAGTTAACCCTTTGACTGTTCTGGCCAGGATAGCATGTGTTTTTTGAGAAGCTTTTCTGGCAGCAATTGCCCTTTCAAAGTGGAAAAAAAAAAAAAAAAGTGTGTGTGAGGGAGTAATTTTGTGTGTAGGAGAAAAGTGTTTCTAATTTTCAATCCTGAAAATGTGAGGGGAAGAAGGAAGATATGAAGGAGGGAAGTAAGTCAGTAGATGCAGCCTGCTCTGCTTTCCCCATTAGAAGCTGGAAGCATTCCAGCGACATGCCATTTGGAGAAAGGAAGCAAAGAGAATCGCCTTCCCTACCTGCCTCAGCGTGGCCGGAGCAGGTCGGCTCCTCTTTCCCAAGCCTTCGAATGTGTAGCTACATCTCTGATTATTATTTCATAGCACAATGTTCAATAGAAGCTTGATATCGCATTGAACATATGGTTTTGATTTTTTTTTCTTTCGGTTTTGAACCAGAGAGCAAGATGGAGAGTGTCACAAACCTAACTCCAGGATTTGCTGGTTCTGCCAAAATATAAGGGGACGCTAACTCCAGGCGTCCTGCTCTAGCAACTTCGGGGGGGGGGGGGGGGCAGGGAGGACCCACTGGGAGGACCACGGGCTAAAACACAGTGCCATTGACCCCGGACTGCGGACCTGACAAAACACGTAGGCCATGTCGGAGCTTCTCCGTGACTTTCCGCACTCATTCTCGAGCTGGAAGGAAGGGCTCAGAACATCAAATAAAAATCCACAGCCTCAGGACAATTAACTCGAGACCCAGCATGTAGCTGGCAAAGGGGACGAATACTGTGTTAACTCGCGGATCCACAGGGTTTGACCTGAAACCTTCTCCAACTTCACCCCTCGCGTTACCGGCCCGTCCGTGTTTCCAAAAATCATCACTCCTCTCAATTACTTTTTTTGATCAATTATTTAGTGTGGCCTGGGTTATACGGCATCAGTTTTACCCTGAGGGGGGAAAAATTTCGTGCTCCCTAGTGGTCAGCTGGAAAATTTGTAGGTTTAATTAAAAAGGCAATTTTTCAACAAGTCGAAGAGTGCTGGCTGGGTTTAGAGGACATTATTGAAACGAGTAGTAAAGGGGAAAAAAAGCAGTGTTGTGATGGAGTAGGGGCTTGGGGACCTTCAGGTTAAATATCAACCTGGGAATTTTCCTAAGAAAAACTGGAGGCCTTATCTCAACTCAAGTTTTAAAGCCTGAGAACAGGCTTTCTCCGGGCTTTCCCTAGATGAAAGCCGGCCAGCTAGTCGGGAAATGGTTTACCAGCCCTCCCTCCCTCCCTCCCTCCCTTTGTTTGCTCAGGGCGGCCCTGAGTAGGCCTGGGCAGAACCCAGGGAGAAAATCCTTCCTGATTTCTCCTGTTCCGAGAAAGGAGGGCAGGTTAGCAAAGCCTGCTGTTGACTGGAGCTGGGATTAATTAGTTTCTTCGGTGACCTTGGCATCTACTGATGGCAGAGTGTGTCTCTAAGCTGCTAAGGACTGTGCTGAGAGCCATAGAGCAACTCTGGAGGACTCAGAGCTACTGCTAAAACGGTCACCCTCTTGTTGCACCAGAAGACAAACACAACACAACACAACACAAGAAAACCCAAAACATGTGCTTTACCTCCGAACACTGCCCTAGTGTGGTATCCAAATTGTCTGAATATTATCTATCTATTGTCTATCATCTATCATCTGTCTACATCTGTATATATATACTAATCTATAGCTATCTGTGTATACATTTATCTATGTCTCTATCTACCTAACTCTATCTGTATATATAAATATTAATCTATACCTACAAATATCTGTATATAAATCTAAATCTATATCTATCTATATCTGTATCTTTATTAAGCTATATGTGAGTGTATTATATATTAATCTAGATTTATCTATCTCTCACCTACCTCTTATCTATGATCTATCTATCTATCTATCTATCATCTATCATCATTCTGTGGGTAGTTTTGCAAGTCAATGTCCAGGAACTTTCCAGGTATTTCCAGAGGTGCCTAGAGCCTATTGCTGGAATGGAAGACAATTTTCAACCATTCCATGCAGTTGGGGAAGCTGTCTGTCCCTCCCCCACCTCACCTCCATCCATCAGCTTTTCCCCACTGTGCCCAGGCCTGAAGTGAACTGAGGGAAAATGGAGAGCGCCACCCTCTTCTCTACCGCAGCTGGTTGAAGGTTCAAGTATAATAGCAAAATGGGTCAGCAATGGGACAAAGCTACCAGAGAAACTGAGTGTCTTAGGTCGCATATATAAAAGTATTATTTCTCGAAAATAATAGGCAGTGCCAACTGTTCCTATCAGAGGAAGCCTGACTGCACTCTTTAAACATGTGAAGAGGCTCGTCTGCTGAAGGGGCATTTGACTCACTTAGGGTCACTCCAAAGACCTGAACAAGGGCTGAGCAGCGGAGGTCACAGGGAGTCGCATCTCACTGCAGCACAGGGAAGAATTTTATAACAAGTGCTACGGTTTGTACACATCATGGGGTCGTGATGGTCCAGTGTGTAGAGGTGGATGAGCAGCAGTGAGAAGCTGCCAGGCAGGACTGTGGTGGAGGGTAGACACGAATTGTGCTAGGTGATCCCGCCAGTTCCTTCTAACTTGGGATTCCCTTCTGCTTTTCATCTCATGTTTGTGGGTTTTGTCGGCTGGGTGGCTCTCAGGGAGGAGGGCTGACCAGAACCTGGAGGAGAGCACCACACTCCTCGGCCCACTCTGACGTGTCTCCCAGAGCTCACCCTCCTGATACCTGAGCACCCACAGGAACAAAGATGAGGTGGGAGAAGCAGGTCACAGGAAGCAAAGAGTTAAAAAGGCCAAAGCTCTGCGTGGGTCCCTGCAGCCCCAGAGGCAGTTAGTCTCTTTGATCCTGCCTCTTAATTGCAGCTTAGTTGCAACAGGGAACTCTGAAGAAGAGAAACAGGGAAACTCTAGAGAGAGGGCTTGTTTTGTTTCCTGAGGGGATGGTCTTTGTGGTGGCTGCCAGGAAGCTGATACTTTAGGGTTCAAATGATGGGCTTCCTAAGGGGGCAAATAAATAGTCTTTTCTACCAGCTGAGAGTCAGGTGTGACTAGAACCCCAGGGACATGGGCATCTGTGTGCCATTTAGTAGGGATGCCAGGTACAGCCTTGGCAGAGAGAAGGGAACCCGGAGAAAGAGGCCATGGGTCAGCTCAGGAGCCGGCAGAGCAAGGGAGAAGCAGAGCCCGCAGCGCGAGGATGGTCAGGAGATACAGGAGAGGAGGACCACGTGCCCTTGCCAGAGCATGGGTGACACTCATGGGCGGAAAAGGTCCTGCATGTGAACAGGGAAGTCAATGGAAAGGAAAAGGGATTTCTGAGTCCTCACAGAGGGTAGCAAACCACAGCAACACAAAGCAGCTCACGTCTGTACAGCTCTCACAGCTGATAATAAGCATGACATTGGCTGAAAGTAGCTAGAAGACATCTCAGATGAGGTCTTTCTTTAAGCATCTTCCTGTGCACCCAGACACACACACACAGACACAAAGGAGATTCAGGAGTAAGGAAAAGGCTCGCTAATCACAGCAAATAATGAAGATGATGCTCTAGCCGTCCCTGGCGATTTCCCAGGTCCCTTTGTGAGGAGGAACTCATGGCTAAAACTGAACTCATGCCTGTACAGCCTGCCAGGAATTGCTTGTTTGTGTTCTATTTAACCGTTTAGTGAACTCTGCTAACAGTACGTGCAAATGTGAGAGAAGTTTCCTAAAGCAAACCCTTTTTATTGCTACCCCTAAGTAAGCACCATTGGAAAAGGTCTGGGTGTTCGGAGACCCTCAGACTGGAGTTTCACTCCTTGCTCTGTCACATGTTCATGTGTGACCTTGGCAAGGAACTCAGTCTCCTGGGACTTCATTTTCTCCGTCAAAAGCTTTAACTGAGTTAATGTACATAAAGCTCTCAGCAGAGGGCTTGGCATATAGTAGGCACTCAATAAACTCAATAAATACTTGTTTACTTTTGGTCCTCAAAGGTTATTGGTAAATTAAAAATGCATAAAAATACCGGCCATCTGTGTGTGGACTAAATGAGCATCTGGGCAGGGAAGACTTCCTCTAAATCAGGTTAGTGGGATTCCTGGCTCTAGGAAAGAGGGGGCCACATGCCCGACATACAGAAAAATGAAGCCCTTGAGGGCAGGGAAGGCAGACGGACACAAAACAATATCTAAGGCTGTCCACAGTTTCATGTAAGCCAGCACCTGAGACAGCTGTCGTTTCTCTTAACGTCTTCACTCATAGCACCAGACTTAGGAACTAGCAAGTTTAAAACACATGTGATTTTAATTGCACATAGCACTTCCTCTGTACTCTTCCTGTTCTGGGCGGGAAGGAAGGGAGATGGCAGTAGCCTAATGGAAACGCTGGGTTTGTCGGAGTTCCCCGAACTCATCCACGGAGGCCGCCAGACTCGCAGGCTCCAGCTCTGACCACCGTCTAGAGGACAAAGTCTATGGCTGATGTTCAACACATATATTTGGTAGGAAAAAAAATATCTCTGGAGCAGACGTGTAAACAGACACACTAGCTTTCCCTGGAGGTGGTGAGCAAATCTTTTGGGGGAATTGGTGAGAGTCTATCTACAGAGACGACGGACATCACGGGCACAGGAAGCCATCCACAGACCGGCTGCTGTGGCCACAGGGCTGCTGGAAACTGCTGGAAGGCCCAGCTTCACAGCCTAGACCACAGCAGCTTCGGTGCCCGGCTCGCGGGATAAGTCAGCTCCACCTCTGCTCCACGCTGAGCCCAGGCAGCCTGGAAAGGCCTCCTGCATGGAGGAGGCAGGTCTCGGCCCTCAGCCCCACGCAGGCGCCTTTAAAACCATCGCAGACCTGAAACCCGCCGCCGTCGTCTACGTTTATGCCTGCAAAGCTGCCATTGCGTTCTAGAGCCTCCAGGATGAGCAACAAGCATCGTCTTCATCTGGGAGTTTGCTAGGAATGCAGAAGCTCGGACCCCACTCCAGATCTACCGAATCAGACTCTACCGTTTTCATTAGATCCCCAGCGATTTGCTGTGCATATGAAAGTCTGAGGAGTGCTGCTCTGGTTTGCTCAGCACGGGCATGAGGGTACGTTCTCATTTTCTTCAAAGTGGTCCTTACAGCTGGGTTCAGCTGAGACCTGCTCGAGCCAGCAATGAATGAACCTGGGACTTTGACAAGAGGAGGACTAGAGTCCAGCAAGACCTGCAGTCCCTCTGCAATTACTATCCTAACTAATTATACCCTCAAAATGTATATTTTAAGATACAGATGCGTATATCTTGATAATTGTTGGTTTTAAATGCTTTCTTTTGGTTATTAGTGAAGATTTACTTTTTAAATAGTCAAATATATCTATATCTATATCCATATCTATATCTATATCTATATGAAAGAAACAGGCAGGAAGTTCTCCTTATCCATCCGCTATTCTGTGGCTCTCACCACGGCACTGAACTGGTATTTGCCTCCAGGAGGACCACGGCCTGAGCACGCATGTCAGAGAGCGTAAACCATGGCCAGACAATGTGGCACAGGGGCCGTGGAGGCTGTGGTACCGTGCTTAACCATCTTGGTCACTCACTTTT
This sequence comes from Hippopotamus amphibius kiboko, assembly GCF_030028045.1. Taxonomy (NCBI): domain Eukaryota; kingdom Metazoa; phylum Chordata; class Mammalia; order Artiodactyla; family Hippopotamidae; genus Hippopotamus; species Hippopotamus amphibius. The sequence continues at coordinate 13,150,170 of NC_080199.1, forward strand.
TGATCGACAGTTCTGCTCCTTTGGGGGTGTTTGTTTTCCTGATTCTTTGCTAGCTCTTATTCTCTTCTGGGCTTCCCCAAGGCGCATCCTTGGTTGCCTGCCTGTCTCCATTTCTGAGCCCTTCTTTTTGGAGGCGGTGAGCACTCCTGACCTCAACAATGGCTTCATCCCAGGTGTGTCTCAGTTTCCACACTTGCAGCCTGGTGCCTGAGCTGTTCTCCGTTTCACGTCGTCAGATGTCTATGGATGACCCATTTGGATGACCCCTCATTAGCTAAGACACCATTACCAGAGCTCGAAACTCAAAGCTCATCACCCCTCCTCCCTCCCTCCCCTGACCCCATTCCCAGTGATGGGTCCCTTTTTCCATCTCCCATTTTCTGTTGGGGCCCCACAGTTATTTCTCCTGCTAGAAACTCCAATGTTGTTTCGGCTCTTGTAAACTCTCACTAGCCTCTATTATTTTTCCTTCAAGACACTGTTTAGATTTGCCCTTAAGCCTACGCCTTCCCACCCACACAATGCCTGAAATATTGCAAAAGTTTTCTGGCCAGTGGCATCATTTGTTACAAATTTTCTAACCTCTAATCTGGTTTTACAAGTTCAATTCAATCCTTATTAAGCATTAGAGGTGATGTTGTAGGTAACACAATTAAACTCCTCCACATGACTCAATAGTTCTTTCACATTCTGACTTCCCCACTCCCCCACTCACCACTCCCCAACATTTAATCCCTATTCTTCAAAGTTAAATTCCACACTGGCCCCCACCTCACATCAAGCTGTTCCTCCTTCTTGAGATAATCTTCTCTAATCTTGACCGTGGTCCTCTCCAAACTTTTTAGGTCATATACCCCTATCGGAAAAATACGTTTGTGCAGGAACAACCATTATAAGGCTAGTTACTTATTTATAAATGTTATGCTTGCATAACAATACTAATATGTTACATACATTATCAAATATATATGAAAATTGACATTTTAAAAGGATGGGTTAAACAATATGTAAGATGTAAGTTCAACTATTTCCTTTCCTCACCAAGAGGATGATCTTGCCCTAGGCTGGGGGTGTAAACATCCCATTTTAGAAACACTGATTTAGACAAAGTATATCCATTCAGAGCTAGAGGAAGTATCTCTTCCTCCTCCAAGCCTTATCTACTACTCCAGCCCAAACTGACTTCTACTTTCCCGAACTCCCAGAGCATTTAAAATTACAAGTAGTAAATCACTGATAAAACATATACTTCACCAATACTGTTTGGTTGATTAATTGAAGCTTGCATCTGGGATTCCAGAAATGTATAAATTTTTTAAAAAATAATTCAATATCTTAATTAAAAACATGCTGTCTTCCCCAAACTGCTTAGGTTGGGCTCTAGTCCACTATGAAACATCCGTTGCAAGAAAACTCCAAGTCAGACTGCAGTGTAATTTCATTTAAAGACTATTTTATCTCATAAAATATCATATGCACAGATTCCCATAGTTTTAAGGACCAGCTTTTCCACTTTTTGGCTAATGAGATTTTTAACACATTGCTTAACCTCACTCAAATTTGGTTTTTACTTAATGAGATGGGGACAAAAAGGGGACTTTGTGGCCATTAAAAGAGATGATAAGCACAAAAACAGAAATGATACACGATGTAAGACACTAGTGTCATTACACACAGTATTTATATACCACAATGTAAACTATGTAAAGTACATCTGATATTTCTAAGATCCGCCTCCGACCCTCACCTTGAGCTTTCATTTCTTTACGCAAATAAATTATTTTTTATTTTCTCAATTGTATTTGCTCAGCAGAAAACATGGTGCTGCCTCTCTATAGGACGTGGAGGTGTGATCGGGCCTGAGTTTAAATCCTGGCTCTGCCAGGTACTAGCTGCGGGGTCACAGGTGTGTTACGGAACCTTTCAGAACTTCTATCCGCCAGCATTACCTTTGCAGGGATAACATTAATTAATGGAGTTCTTTTAAGGTTCAAAATAATGCGATGTGTGTGTAAAGCACCTAGTGCATAACGCATGCCATAAAATATTAATTTCTGCCCCCACCCCTTCAGCAGGCTTGAGAGGACTCAGTGAGATGTTCTAATGGGTAAATGGAATACTTTGAATTTGGGGTTCATTGTTGACTTTGGTTTTTTCCTGCCCTGTAAGCCATTTACAACCATGTATGAATTTTATGTTCTAGAAGCACCTCCCTGCCAGTCACAGCCAGACTCACGGTGCCACTGTATGGCTGGGTTGGGTCGTGAAGCCAGTGCAGGTTTTGTCCCCTAAAGCTTTCTGAGCAGTCAGAGCTGGGAAAGTGACGCCAACCAACCTGTCCTCCTGCTCTGCCGCCGCCTCTGGGCTGACAACTGTACTAGTTATAAACGTCCGTGTCCACGAAAGCATTTGGGGACAGGAGAAGGTGACAGGTACCAGGGGCACCTGTAAGTTTTTCCTATTCTTCAAAATTCAAATCAAGTAAGCACTGGAAAAAATATCAGTGAGAAAAGTTTTAGAAATCCAGTTGATAACTCATCTCCACCAGAAGCTTTACCTAGCACATCCTCACAGGAGTGCTCTCATTTTAGGATCCCAGTTTTTAACCCTCTATTTGAACTGTTAATTGAGATAAAGTCTGTGAAAGCCCTTCTGGAGAGTACAGAACTATACATGTGTTAATTCTCCTTCTGAAGGCATTTGTGTGCTGACCTAGTCTTATCTTGTGTGTAAGTGTCTTGCCCCCCTGGCAGGTGTGGACTGCAAACTGCTCAGGCCCAGGGACCTGCAGGTCTTCAGTGTCTCTTGCCCCCCACTCCCACCCCCCACCCCAGCTGTCCCCTGAGGTGGCTCACGCCCCCAAAGCTCTTCTATGGCAATCAGCTTGCCTCCATGCTCCCAGACCTTAGAACTCATGCATCTGCCTGCCAGGACCCATCGCTGAAAAGAATTCTTGAGGCTCCTTTACACCCTCAGTCTCCTCTCCCAGCTCTTCCCAAACTGGGCTCCTTCCCTTGCGGCTTGTCTGCACCCAGAGAATACACATTAATTTTGATGTTAGGGTGAGAAACAAAACAAAACAAACACTTTGTGTTTAAAAAGGGAAATAGATTTTTTGTTTGTTTGTTTTAAAGAAGGGTTGCTTTAAAAAGGGGGGGGTGCTGGTGGAGTTTAACCCTCCAGGGTCAGGAATCAGGTTTCCTGGCTGGGATGGGGATGGTGAGATCTCAGCCACCCCGAGGCTAGGAAGTGTGGGAGAGGGTCTAGGATTTCCTTTTGTTGATTGATGGTTAAGGCTTTTTAGGCGATGCGCCCATACCCCCAGTCATTTCGGGGCTGACTCTCAGCTTGCTGAGACTGGGTGATTGCTCTCAGCAGCCTAATATTTTGGATTTTGAGGGGGCAGCATTCTCATATGTCTGTTGCTCATCTTACATCATTATGTGTTATTTAAACAATGTTTATGCTGAGAATATAACGAGAAATATAACAGAGGTGAAGAAATCACATATAGATATTTAAAGCTCAAAATCCCTTCTCTTATTCTTCCCCCAAACACCAAAACTGTCTCAAACCTACAATTAATGTCTTATGGTTAACAATGTTAAATTAACGCTAGCTAACAAAGTTATTATTAAAGTTTTTGAAACTTACAATTCTGCATCACACTCAAAGTTGACTTGTTCTAACCAAATGGCAAAAGCCAGGGGAGCCAAGAGGTGTTTAATAAACACTTGTTGACTGACTGATGGAATACACCAACCCAGGATCTTGGGGACAATGCATCCCTTGTCAGAGCACTAAGGTAAATCAGGGGATCCACTTTAATTACCAAGCGTTGCTGCCATGTTGAGGGGAGCAGGCCAGCCGAAAACGTATCCATCAGCACTGCGGCTCCAGCTCACAGAAGAAACCCTACGGCCTTGCCTTTCCCACCTGTGTTCACTCGCAGCAACAGAGCAGGGACCAGCTTCAGCTCAACAATGCTGAGCGACTGGAGGCCTGGCCTGACGCAGACCAGCCACGATGCCCCTCTGGGCTCCTTACTGTCAATACTATCACAGCTGCAACAAACAGCTTGTGCACATTAAAAAAAACAAAAACAACAAAAAACAAAACCCAAAAACAACTGAGCTAAGTAAAAAAAAAAAAAACTGGAGAAAAAAACAGTATTGCAACTCATTTACAAAGCCCAGCGAAGTCTTTCTGCCTCATTCTTAAAGAAAGCAAAGCATGAAGTACCAAGTTCCTTGCTCCACCCGGCCGTGGCCATCTGCGCCCATCTGGTTCATTCCAGAAAGGATGCCCAGGCACGTGACCTCTTTACATCTCTTCACAGCCCGTTCCTCTCTTTCTCTGCTGGGGCTTCAGGTTGGGCCTCAGGCAGGTTTCCGGAGAAGAGCTAAGTGTCCTGCCCCCTGTGCTGCTCTGCCGCTGGGCTTCCGTGCTCTCCCGGCCCGCCTTTGGACCTACAGCTTCCTCTCTGCGACGGGCTGACACGGATGCCTCACACCTCCCAACCTTTCCGTAACGTCCCTTGGTGCCCAGCCCACCTGCTCCCCAGAGGTGCCAGCTCGCTCTGCCTGAAACAGCAGTCGCAGCTGTTTCTGACCCACCAGCTCTCCTGCGCAGCTGTACCTGGAGATACTCAACACCCCAAACTACGTTTTCACAACCAATATGCCCTGCAGGTGTCCCACCTCTTCATTAATTAGAATCCTTTGCCACTTGCCACGTGACCAGTCTCCGTCTCTGTGGATCATATGTTTTGTCATTTTGGAAAAGGTAAACAAATCAGTATACCTTCCCATTTTCTTTTCTTCCTGAAGTCCAGTTGACATACAATACCCATCTTGTTCTCGGTAGAAAAGTGCAAGAAGAAAGGAAGAGAAAACGCATGCACGCCTCAGCCTTACCGTCTCTGGTAAGGAATTCTCTCAGACTCAATATCTAAATCCTCTTCCCCCCCGATTCTTGCTTGGATCGTGAGTACCTGATCTCGAATCTCCATGGCACTCCCCCGAGCGGGACTGGCTGGTAGCCATGTGATATTGATTTGTTTTTACCATAGCAACAGCAAATTAAAACAACTAGCAGGGAGAAGGCAGGCTGTTAACCAGTAACGCTACACAACCCGTAGATTTCACAAGCGTATTTTTCTCCTTTCCTCTCATTTTCTCTCTTATTCACCCCACTTTCACACATTTAATACCAAAGTCAAAGCAAAAATAGCATTAAATGCTTCGGGCACTGCAAAGCCTGTGTCTGAAAGGGTCTGGTTTGCCCAGCTTCTAGTATATTGCACAAGATCAACAGAGAAAATGCACACAGCAATGCTCTGATTTCTTTCGAAATTGTATGCGTTGGCCTAAGGATAAATATCCCTAGAAAATTTACATGAACATGAAGTAAAGTGAAGGGTTCTATATATATGACTATATATCTTAACACTCGAAGGCATTTGCCACAGTTTCATTAATAGGGAGGTTTTATTCCTTTGTACTTTTTAGCTCACTGTGTCAAGAGACAAACAACTTTTTTTTTTCCTCTCCTGGATGCAAGGTCAAGGTCTCTCAAAATGCCAGAAGTATGAAGGAAAGTGTAGCAAGTATTCTTCAATTCTATTAAGAGAGTGAAAAATTGAGATGGGTGCTTGCTCAAGGCTACACAACACAAGCAGTCCTAAAGAGGAAGCAAACTAGAACTGGGAACTCCCCAGAACTCCAAGCTGTTCTAATGGAAATTCTTTCCAAAAAGGCTCCTTACTAAGAACCAACCATCCCCTGATTGCGACGGCCAAGGTTGCCACTTGTGACACTGTACGAACAGCCTGCAGTACTGGACTGCCCTTCTTCGGGTCCATCTGCACTAGGACATGGTGCTCTTTCTATCAAAGCAGCTGTTTCCATCATCACAACCAGCTGTGAACTTGGTGGCATAACCTGGGTCCTAAAAAGTGGCTCCGGGGGAGCTGGCAACGGGGCCAAGGGGACGGTCCACCTAGGTGGCAGGGCTGGGCTGCACCGAGGGGAAGTGGGGCCAGAGGCAGAGCCGAGCTCAACTGCCGGCCGCTTTTTGTCAGCGCTGCCAGAGCCCTGCAGAAAAACTGCCCTGACCTGCCCGACGTGAGGAGGCAGGTAGGAGAAGATGCCCTATTTCTGCTGGAGATCGGTTTAGGGTTTAGAAAGGATGGGAATATGAAGACACAACTCAAGACCTGCCAAGTGAGAGTTCAAACATTCCTAGCCAGGACATAAAGAAACATGCCCTCCACGAGCTTGAATCAAAGAACACACAGCAGAAATAGTTGGGAGATGACGTCAGAAGTTCTGGGCTAGTGTCCTGCACTTCTCCTTGAAAGTAAAAACAGTGGGTCTAGAAGAATCTACGTGGCATTGCCCTTATTTAAATGAGTACTTCTACTGCTCCTTACAAAACAGGCAAGCTAGCAGAAGAAATTTCATCTTATTGCGAGGTTATAGGAACCCCTCTATCTTTTTACTTTATTATCCTCAAAATGCACATATTACTCAGTTAACGAATATCTTTCCACTTAACCTTTGTCTTTTCAAAGGCCAGTGATGTTTCTTGAAGAACATCCATGGTGGTGGTGGTGGTTAGGCAAGTCAGATTTTTTTTTTTTCCTTCGCTTCAGTGCTTGCTAACTATTCTAAAAATGTTACACATTTATTGTAAACATATGCTTCCGAGGCCTAACAAAAAAGCACAGTTTCCTCATGCCTGGCAGAAATTTAAAACGGAAAAGGGCAGAAAGAATTCTTTAACAAATATATCCTTTCCTTCTCTTGGGCCAAGTGTGTTAAAAATAAATCTCCATCATTTCTCACTGCTGCTTCTCGGCAAGAAAGTTGATATGGTGCGGCACAGTGAAAACACAGCTTTAAAAGCTAGCCTGCCCTCATTAAATTATTCTGCTGGCTGTGTGTTCTCATTAAAAATGCATAAAGATCAGATAATTGCAGTAAGCATTATTAACCCAGCTTTACTTTTGAATATAATGGTTCCACTTTTAAGCTGGAAACAAAGGCTCAGACATGCCAGAAAAAGAAATGTAAACATTGAACTACAGTATCGAAAACTTGTCAGAAAGCTACCTCTTGCTGCCTTGTTAAAAATGTGCTTTTGAAACTCAATTAAAGCCTTGGCATTGTAGAGCTAGGTAGGTCCCTAATTTCCAATAAGTAGGCATATTTTTTTTGGCTAAACATTCAATCGATAATTATTCCCCATGAAGTTGTTTTTTTTAATTACGAGTCCGTTTTCAAATAACAGGATCAACGTAAACTTTATTTATTTGGGAGCTAACTAGGGCAGGATGAAAATTTTCTAGAACAAGAAAATAAGAATGCTCCCAAGAATTCAAATGGTTTCTGTTGAGTAATCAATGGATCTATTCTTTGGATAAAAAACTCGTTTTATGCCTCACCCCAAACAGGCGGCAGAGATTCAGGCTTTGCCATTTCTCTTTCTCAAATCAAAATGTTACGTAAAACTCCAGGGTCCCCCCTGCAAGCATCACATTTGAATTAGTGGAATCCGGTTTCCCTGGCTTCCCTGAGCAACACACACGGAATGCAGCACACTGCAGCAAACTCTTTAAACATTCAGGGGAAGAAAAAAAGGAGAAGAAGAAGAAGAAGAAGGCGGTGGGGGGGGGGGGGATGATTCCCCTACCTTGTTTAGCTCTGCTTCTTCTTTCCTTTTACAGTAACCCCAGGAACATCTGGCAGAATCAAGTGGCCGAGGCTTCTCCGCTGCATCATGGGGAAGAAATTTCCATGTAAATAGTTCTCATTCCCTGTTTATTGTACTCTGAGAGCCCGTCTGCCGTATCTGGAAAATTTTGCCTTCAGATGATGAAGCAAAGACAGTCTAAACTCTGTTGCTGTAAGCTGCAGCCCTTCCTTCCAACAAATCCCTCCCAGCCGTGGGCAGCCAATCCCCAGCCAGTTCGTCAGCCCTACTCGTCTGAAACTGGCCCTAATAGGATGACTGACACAGCAACACAGCACTTGCAGTGTGTGAAAACAGTGCATCCATACTGATGAAAGAGGAATTTCCCTCTCAGAAGAAAGCAACCAGAGCACCAAGACAAAGTGGCACATAATTGGCAGAGCAGAGAGAGGGGTAGCTCCAGAAAACACCCTTTACGACAGCCAGCCCAGAGCTTGCGGCTGCATTGTCAATACTTCGGAAAATACCAAACTCTGCAGATTCAGGAGAAATCCAGGTTGTACCTGAAACTGAAGTCACTGTCCCATTGGACAACACATATACTTTTTTTTTTTTAAAGGAAAGCAATTCAATGTCTGCTATGAAATGAATATACCTTACAAAATGTTTGCATATGATTTCCATTAGTGAGGAAGGACGTGTTAGCCCAAGTTCATAGTCAAAGTCAAAACATGCTTATATCCCTCACACAGTTTTCCTCTATAACATCTGTTATTGCAGTGGTTAATTTACTGTAGCCCATATATCTTTCCTCTAAGTTTTCAGACCCCTGGGGACTTCAATTAAGGAATTCTGAACAATAAAACTGATATCTTTACCCTTTTGTGCTCTTGGCAGGCTCTGAGAGGATTAGGTGTGCCTTAACCTAACCCTTAGGTTCCTTGGGTACCACTTGAGAAATACTGTGCATTGGTCCATATTGTCATTAATGAAGCAACCATCACAGGAGGATGTTTATTGCTGAACGCACATGGCATGTGACCCAAGGGGTGCCATCAGGTGTGACTCCACAAAGGATGTTCTGAAGGTGCTGAACTTCCCTGAGATAAAGCAGAAGAGGAATGGCAAGCTCAGTAAGGGTTATTATTTTTTTTTTCCCAAATCAACAGTACTCCATTTTGAAAAAATATATATGGCATTTAGAAAACACAAAAAGCATACATTTTCCTTCCACTAAACACAACATTCTGAATTTTAAAAAACTGTGTCATGATTACATTGCTAGACCAAGGTGGGAACAAAGCCCCACTCAACTGAATGGCTGAACCCAACACACTATTGTATATAAGCGACTGCTGATGCATCTATAATGAAGTAACAGTTGGGGTGGAATGTAATGGTTTCTTTTGATTTTGCCAATTGCATCTAAAAATCACAATGCTTCATATGATTCATAGGCTATTTCTTTAATAGAATACCACATTTTATTCCCCTCGAATCTTATAATTATCTTTTTCACCCATGTAAATCCATCATGTACATAACTTGCAGTCTTTCATCTACTATAATTTTTCTGGAAATTTACATGATCTCTGTGGTCAAACAGGTAAACAATTATTTTTAAATATTATTAATATTATACTGCATGTAAATGAGATATCACAGGTTTATGAATATCCTCTTCCTGATTCCCCTCTGACTATGACTTTGAAACTAACTTTCCCTTGATTTCAATCCTAAAATTTTAGTCTTCTTTGACTCATTCTTCTATTTTCATTTAGTGAAACTAAATCTGGTTGATTTTTTCCTTCTAGCTAGTTCACAACTCTGACTTATTACCCAGTTAATTGCAAATGCTAATAAGCTGGCTTCTTGGATTCAAGCCTCCCCATGTTCAAGCTTCCCTGTTGTCAGACAGGTTTTCCGAAGTCATGTAGTGTCATGTCCCTTTCACATTCAACTCTTCTCTCTTAAAATCCAAACTACCAACTTTCGAGGCCCTTCATAATCTGGGCCCTCCCCTTCTACTCAACTTTTTCTACTCTGCTTTCCTAAGTGAACTTTCTGATGGAGTCATGCCTGAGTGTCCAAGACCTACAGCCCATCTTCAGACCTGACTCCCAAGAGCTTCACTGAACAAAATCTTACCCAACCTTTAGAACTCAGCTTGCATGCTCTTTCCTCTGCGATGGCTTCCCTGTTGACATTGTCTTTTCTGATGTCCTCCTTTAAAAGCATTCTGAACTGTTCATTTCATCAGCCCATTCAACCCTTAGCCATGAGTTGATCTTCCCATCTCAGAAGGCTAGGCTTGCATAGTATATTAATTAAGGTAATATATGTAAAGTGTCTACACAGTGGCTGGCACATGATAAATGCTCACTAAATGATGGCTGTTCTTATCTTAATTTTTGCACTGTTTGTTGCATTTAGCAAGATGCCATGTACGAACTTGCTGATCTCATGACTCCTATCTCAAGAACTGATATCATGTCCATCCAGTTGTACCAGCCAAGAATCTGGCAGTCTTGACCCTCCTCTCCCCAGCCACCACATGAAATCTATCATCAAAGCCTGTCAAGTTTAGCACCTAAATACTTTGAAGTGAGTCACTCTGCTCCATCTCCACCTATGCAACTTTATCCAAGCTCTCAGTGTCCTTCACCATGTCTATTGAAACAGCCTCTTGGTTGGTGTCCTGCATGTATCCTTCAATCCCTTTCTGAACATCAGCAAGAATAATAATTCAAAAACAGAATTCTGAATACTCCACATTCCATTGCTCAAAGCCTTTGCTATGGACTGAGTTGTGTCCTACCAAACTCCTATGTGGAAGCCCTAAGCCCCAGTGTGATGGCATTTGCTGATGAGGCCTTGGGGAGGTCATTAGGTCATGAGGGTGGGGCCCACAAGGTGGGATTAGTGTCCTTATAAGAAAAAACATCAGGGAGAGAGATCTTTTTGCTCTCAGCCAACTGAGGACACAGCAAGAAGACAGCCAGGAAAAGAGTGCTCACCAGAACCCAACCATGCTGGCATGCTGATTTCAGACTTCCAGCCTCTAGTACTGAGAGAAAATAAATTTCTGTTGTTTAAGCCACCCAGTCTAAGTGGTATTTTGTTATGGCGGCTTGAGCTGATGAATCTAACCTTTAAACATCTTTGAGTTGCTATTAGGAAGAGATGACAGTTCTCAAAATGGCCTACAAGGTCTTGTGCTATCCAGCCCCTGCCTACCTCTCTGGCCTAACCAGAGGCCATTTCTTCAGAGAACCCTTCCCTAAGCCCCGAGAGGAGTTCAGGTCCACCTGTTGTTTTCTTTCACAGCCCTGTACACTCCAGAGCAGGGCTTGTCAAATTTAATATGCATGTAAATCCTCCCCAGGGATCTTGTTAAAATGCACATTCTATCTCCGTGGTTCTTAGGTAGATACTGAGCTTTGCTAACAAGCTCCCAGGTGATGCTGATGCTCCTGGTCCGTGGACTAGTCTTTGAGTAGCAAGATTTTATATTGTTCATTTTATAGCACTTTTTATAGGATACGGTGATGCATTTCTTTGGTTAGTTACTTAAGATCTAACTTCTCAACCAGCTAGTCAGTGTCAGTCATCACTGCCTCTCCAGCATCTAATCTCGGATGTGCCTGGCACAGAAGAGGAGATTCTCAATAATAAATGTGTGTTGAATTAATGAACTGACCAATACAACACACTGCACATCCAAGCTGAACTTTTTTTTCTTTTCTTCCCCCTCTGCCTTGTCCCTAATTCAAACCTCCATCACCTTTTCTCTGTTCGTCACCTCTTTGCCTCCAATCTTGCCCCTCACTTCTCACTCTATTCACAAAACCACAGCCGAACTCATCTTTTAAAAACACAAACCTTATAATGCGATTACCTGCACACAGTCACTCAGTGACTCCCTATTACCTTCAGAATACACCTCTTGCCTAAGACTTGGGGATATTCTCTCACCACTCTTCTTGAACTCCCTTGCCTCCTACTTCACACCTAGTATTACTAAACTACTTTTAACTTTATTCCCTAGGATGTGTTACGCCCTTTCTCATTCACAGCCTGGATTCCTTCTGCGTGAAACATCTTTTATTCCTTTTACAACCATCTAACATATTTCCATCCACCAACATTTAATGTACACATCACCTGTCCCAAGAAGGCTTCCCTGACCACCAAAGCTTCCCTGGCAATTTGACATTCTATTCTTCATAGCAATGATCACATATCGAGTAGCAATTAAATATGTCTTTCTTGTTTATGTACCTCACTAGTCTGTATGGGAGACATGACCACGTCTTTCTTGCCCATCAGTTTATTCCAGTACTTAGAACATGCAGTGATATAACAGACATTTATTAAATAGTTGTTGAATGGTTAACAGATAAACTTGAAAATAGCACTAGTAATAAAGTGGCAAAGAAAAATTCAGGGTTCAAGCAAAAAACTGATAATGAAGCCACAGAGACAATGGATTTGGTCTACATGTTAAAAAATGTTTCTCTAAAGAAGGGAAAGGAGAAACATTATAAAAGCCAAAAGGCACATGCAGTTATGATCATCTCCTTTGTTGGATATACCAAAGTTAGCAAGCTTACAGGCAAGAGGAAAGTTAATCTTTGATGATGTTTAAAATGGAGGTGACTTCCATAGAAATGAAGCCTTCATTTGAGTGCAAATGGATGGGTGTCCTAGAACAGACGGAAGTGTTGACTTTGCAGAAGAGATGGCTAGAAAGGAGAAGTCTGTTTATAGCAAGAGAGAAATGAGACAGGAAGGCCCACTGCAGATGGGCCAGATCTGTGACAATTCAATTTCAGGGCGCATTCCTCTCTCAATATAATATTTCTACCCTATACTTCCCCACTTCGTCCTCTAGTAGATACTGTTCTTTATTTTCCTCTAATTGTTTTATGTATAAATCCTACTGGAAGTCATTTGAGGACACAGACCATGCATTTAAGTCCTATTGTATCCTCTACACTCCTTCACATGAAGCAATGCTGGATTAATTTTGGATGGATTTAATCCATTAATTTTGATGGATTTTTATTTATGATTCTGGAGAAAATTTGCATACTTAGAAGAGACGGGTAAAGTTTTTTTTTAACATGCAGGTTGTTGAAAATGCAACAGGAAATTAAAAAGAATTCTGTTTTATTATTGTCAGAAAAAAAGTTATAGTGTTTTCAATTAAATTTGTCACAAAAGTTTAACTGGTTCCTAAATTTTCTCTTTAGGTCCAGGGGCAGTAGACTCTGGGAAAAAATTAAGGCTAACATTTCTGCGTTAAAAAAAAAATAAACTGCCTAAAGCATGTAAATGAAATATGGTCTGAGAAATCCTTTGTATAGAATACGGCACATAATAAATGTTCAACATAGCTTAACTGCAACTATTATTACTGTTGCTATTATCAACATCATCATCATCATCGTCTTTAGTGTCTAGAATTCTAGCATGATTGCACTGAGGAGTCCACATGGTAATGAACTAAAGTAGAGATTTCCAGACTTTCTTGGTTTGAGGCAGTATTTATTTCACTGTTTTGCTCTAGGCCAAAAAAAACCCTAATTATTTTATTTATTAATTAGGTCCTAACAACTTAGTATGTATTTATGCTTTCACAACTTTGTAGCTGATTGAAAAGTTAATATGAAAACTTCGACAGAAAAAACAATATTTTTATTTCATTCTTAGGTAACCCTAATTAGTTACTAATGAATTGTGAGTGCCTAATGGGCTCTGCCTACAATTCTCAAAGCTTGAAATAAGACTGACAGCACTGTTCTCGTTTCCTGTTGCATGTTGATTTTTGTGCGGCACTTGCTTTTCTTCTTAGCAACTGCTGAAAGTCCAACTTTGCAAAGATATGTGGTATCATTGAAAGGAACGTAGTGTGTTTCCAATACTGGAATTGAGCTACCTTGAATTAGCAGTCTGCACTGTGTCTGACAAATGTTAAATATTTCTGTGTCTTCCTTGGAAGTATAAAATATCCCATGGAACCCTCGTTCAATTTGCGAACCACGGCACTAAGGCAAGGGTCGCGACAGGTTGGCCAGCATCACCGGTCCCAGTGTTTTTTTCTGGTGTGATAGCTGCATCAGGCCTCCTCTCCTGAGGCCCAAGGGCATGTGGAGTTTCAGAGACAAGGTCAGGACATGTCCAGCCCTGAAACCGAGGGCATTGAAAACAAGCTTCTAAGAAGTGGGTGAACCTTATGGTCCTCCAGAATCTCAGAAGCTTGTGGGTCACAGAGAGAAGAACGTGATGGGACAAAGAGGACGCCGATGCTGTCAGCTGTTCACAGGCAGCCTGCCAGTGACCACTTGCCTTTCAAAACGGTGAATTCTGAAAATAAGTGCAAAGAGGAGGAGACAATGAGTGTTTTTCCTGTAATTCCTCTTGGTTAAGACCCACACGTTTTTTTGCAGCTCATCGCCACTGCTCTCCTAGGCTGGCTGGCAGATCACCATGCTTCCGTCATACTTCCTGTTGTCCACCATAACTTGGCCCTTCACCTCTAAGAAAGGGGGAGTGTTCTTAGACCCGGTCTCCACCTCCTTATAGTAAAGTGGCGTGTCTGAGACAGAAGAGAATCCTCCAAACCTGAAATGCTCCAGGGGGCTGGCATGCTCCCCCTGGTGGATTATCTGAGAGACTGTCCCATCCACTACCTCCTGCCCATCTGCTGACTGAGGGGTCAGGCTGGACTGGGCTCTAATAGTAACTGGATGGAAGGAGATCTACTCACTTTGTTCTACTTTCCTGTCTTTTCCACAGCACCTGCCACTTTCCATCATACTGTACCATCTACTTGATATTTACTGTTTGTTGTCCATTTCCTCCACTAGGACGCAGGCACCCATGGGCAGGGGGCTTTCCCTATTCTGTTCATCAGTGTAGTCCAAGGGTCTACCACAGTACTTGACATTTGGGGCTGATGATAAATATTCATTCAATAAATGAATAAAATATGAGAGGAATGAAACGTGGTACAAGGTGAGTGGGAAACTGTGCTTGAGACACAGCGCAACCATCAAAGCTGGACTGGCACTTCCTAAGGGCCTCCCAAGGGTCATTGGAACCCCATGTGTGAAAACCAGATATGAGTCAAGACCGGCTACTGAGGGTGCAACTTTGTGCCACCTGACAGTGTGAGCTCTGGCAGAGTTGGGATGTCATGTTTCCTGATGTTCAGGGAGCAGCCCAGATCCCTAGAAAGCATCTTGATTGGAATGAGAATAACCTCTTTTCCAGAAGGCTCAGAAGTGGGTGGTGAGTTTGAGAAAAAGATCTTGGTGAGATCCTGGGTGAGCCTCTGTGACAGCGGGAGAATGTGAGCTTGTTGCTGCCTAGAGAAGCGACTATCTTCCTGGAACATGAGGATGGACTAGATGTGGAAACAAAGGGCTGCATGTGTGTAAGTGTGGCTTTGAGTGCAAACTTGATCTTTAAAATAAACACAGCTGGTTCTGATGTAGAACAATATGATCCCTGACGGAACTCTTTTCAGTGCTCTCATCCCACTTCCATTCTGTTTCTCCCAGGATGCCACTCTACCTGGATTTACTTTTTCACTCATCTGATTAGCATTTATCAAATACTTGCTGTACGTTGGTTCCAACTGAGATATGAAAGATACATAAAGATGAGTGGGACCTGACCCCAAGGAGCCTGAAGAATTACACTGAGATTCCCAAAGCAAGACCTATGGGTACTAGCCTCAAAATGTCCCTGAAGAAAAGGGCCATAGTGAAGTAAGTTCAGGAAATGTTGGAATAACCAGTTAAGCGTGTGCTTTCACCAAAGGACTTCTCAGAGATTTTATTCTAGAAATATGCTTTGTGACTCTCCAAGGAAGGATATATAGTTTGCCATGTTTGAGAATTTATTTTATCACAGACCCTTTTATTTAAAAAACATCTAAGTGGTATGGTGTAACATCTAACTAGTATGGGTGATGCATTTTGAGAAACGCTGGCCCAGATAAATCTTTTTGCTTTTTTTTTTCCTGTCCTGTTCTTTGGGCCATGCCTGTATCTGCTTACCTCATTCACCTCAATGTCTTCTAACTGATGCCAGATCTTCCTACTCTGGCGAGGTCCTCAACTTTGCCAACAACTTGTGAGGTGTCTACCACATCTCCAGGGCTACTTTCTGCTCATTTCTTGGGACCACAGTTACCTGGAAGTCCCTTTGGCTCCAGGACATCTTGGCTGGACCAGACCTTCACAGCTGTCCTTCTAGGTCAAATCTCGGAGACATTTGCCCAGGTTTTCCTGGCCAGCAGAGGGCCCCTGGTGGCTGTCTAGTGACCTATGGGTGAAACTACCCTTCCAAATCGTAACCCCACCTAAATTCCATGTTCCAACGAAAACACCAATTTCTGGAAAATGTGTTATTCATCACTTTCCTCCATCAAATGCCACTCATGACAAGTGCTTCTCGGGAGTTCCCAGTCTTGGGGGCTTGGAGGGGGTAGAGACAATTTATTTATTAAATATTTACATAATAATCACTATGTGTTGACTGCAACACTATGAAATACATGCTAGTATTATCCCAGCCTTACCTTATAGATGAGAAATGCCACCTACACAATTAAGGAACCTTTCCAGGGCCACACAACTAGTCAGTGGTGGAGCCCATTTGCCCCAAGCAGGTTGGCTTCAGAGTCCATTTTCTTTGCCACTATAGCATGCTGCTCTAAATGTAACAGAAAAAAAATCAGTAAATTAGAAGGTGTCAAGTGTTGTTAAAAAAAAAAAAAAAACAGAAAAAGGAAAAGTAGGACACAGTACAGGGGACAAGGCAATCTTACAATGAGTAGGCAGGACAGGCCTCCTCGAGAAAGCGCCCTTTGAGCCGAGATTTGCAGAGGTGGGGGAGTGTGTCACGCATCCCTGGAGACACCTGCGCTAAAGCAGAAGATGCAAACTTCGGGGGGGATCTCTGGGAGACCTTCGTGTGGAAGGGACTTCTGTGCTCAATTGCTCTGGCCTCCAGCTTGTTGCTGAATCCCGCCCCTTGTTTCTTTGTAGTTTTTCTGGGCTCTGCCCTGTTCTCTCCGTACTAATGCCATAATCCATTATGCAGGTCGGCTCAGTCCAGGGCCATAAAACGGTGCCTTCTGTCTCTGTCTTCCAACCCAGGACTCCCCTCACTGCCTTGCCTCTGGCAGCAATCAGAAGGTGACAGATCTTTCTTTTCGCTTCTAGATGTTTCCCTATTTCCCTTTTCACTACATTTAGGCTGATTCATCAAAGCGTCATCTCATTCAGATCATCCACTTAGATCTCAGTATATATTCTTCATCATTAAAATCTCAAACTTATATAAAGTGTTCTGAATGTTCTTCGAAGAACAGGTGGTATGTTTTATAATAAAAATTTTATCATTGTTTAAGACATAATTTGTGCAAAGAGAAAGCATCTGGCTTTGTTTCATCTGCTACAGAAAAGGGATCGTGCCATGGACAGATTCTTTACCAGAAATGGGCAATTATTTAGCCTTCCATCTGGATCAGAGAGAAAAACAGGTTCACCTTAGCAACAGCATTCTGATGCTGATGTCATCACCTTACATCATTCTGGTCTCATGTCACCGTGTTCTTTCTCTAAAATCTCAAACCTTTAAATCTCAACGCTTTGTAGATCTCTGCATTTAAAAGGGCTTAATGAGAAAGGAAGAAATAACCATATTTAAATATTCACTGAGTCATTATAATCCTGAACTCTGTTAGCAGGTCTCTCTTCTACAGCCAAACAAAATGAGAATTGTTCCTTTTCGACTCCAATTTTTGCTACAGCTTTGCCTGAGATACCCTTGCATCTCCCCAGCTCAGCTGATGCCCACAAGCTCCCTCTCTGTGCCCCCAGCCAGTGAGACTGCCAGCCTCCCCAACAAGCCTGATCACTTACAATGTAATTATTTTATTTTGCAAAGCAGCCCAGTCCTGAGGCGATTATGGTGAGATTACAATCATGGCTCCTAGGGCTGGAAGATATCTTACTATTCATCTCGATTCTAGCCCCTTATTTGAAGGCGAAGAAACAGAAACATAATGCTTGGCTTTTATTAAAGCAGAAAAGATTTTAACCCTCTGGAAGTTTGTACTTCCTCAAAATTTCAGTGAGGATGCTTACAGGGTGTCATATGATGCACTGGGTGTTACCTGGTCCCCCAATCCCTGCATCCCTCTCTCAGGTCCCTTCCCATAGTCTCCTCCATACACAAAAATTCCATACACCCAATTGGCTGAATCACAGCAATTTCTGGTACAGAAATCCTTCCTGTACCAGAAACTGGGTCTGAGACTCCTCCACTTAGAGGTTTAAATACTGACCGTGGTCTCAAAATAAATAACATTTAAAAATTCACAGTTGTGTAGGATCATTTAAGTTATGTTTATTTATAGTAATAAACCTTTGTATATATCAACAGGGAAACATTGCTATCGATGAACAAAAAACTATCCACGTACATATGACACGGGCAAAACCAGGCACTCAGCTTTCAAAACCACAAGCTCTGCTACAAGCACAAAGACTTCCTTCATGAGCTCTCATCACACGTTAACCGTCGTGTTCCAAAAGTCATTTCAAAAGTTCTCAATTTGCTGCTCTCCTGACTAAGAAGCACAGATGATATTTTTAATCTATTTTAATCTTAAAGTTATTTTTAACATAATTAAGCATTTATAACCTTGCTTTATATATACTTCGAGTTACATAACATTGCTGAGCTAATAATTTGGACCATACTTTAAAAAACTGTCTATTCTCAAGATTTCACATTTACATATAATGAGGAAACTGCCTTTTGGTTAGAAATCAACATTTTCCTTTCAAAGAACTTTTTAATATTGAAAATAGCGAAACAAAAGATTCCCAAACTTGTAGAAAAATGTAAATTTCACCAAGTGGGCAACCAGAACATATTTTTCATACTGAATCAACTAATAAGTACTTACTGCCCTAATTATTCTGACACCCAAATACAGATTCTATCATCGTTCTCAGAGGAGAAAAAAGGGCTTCCTAATTTATCTTTATGTCGTAAATATTGGAAAGATTACTATTAAGCACTCACTGTACACTCTCTTTCGTAAAGCACTTTACAATAATTTATCACTTCATACTCGTACTCAGTCTGGGAGGCCACTTTCTTTACCTTCATTTTACAACTAGAGAAACAGAGGCACAGAAGGCTGAAGGCTTCATCCTGGGTCTCTAAAGAACCTAGTGGCCGAGGTGGGTAGTGAACCCAGATTCCGTGGACAATTTAGGCCCTTCAGGGTCACAAATACTCAGACACAGTCTAATTCTGAAACGTGAGCAAAGGTTCATGTTTTAGCAGGGAGCTGGTAAGCAAAATTTTGGTGGCTTCTCTTACTCATGAAGAGGAAAATAATAAGGAAAGGGATGGTCTTGGAAACATATAGAGAACTTACACGATACAGAGAACTTCCTGAAGTGTTCTAAAGGAAATACATAAGTTTAATTTTAAAATTCTTAATTAAATTACCCAAATCATATCTTTATGGTCTTTTGAATTCAATTCTTATGTGTTTTTCGCTGCTTGCATGGCCTGTTTGATCTTACTACCCCCAACTTTAAGAACTCTGCTTAATGGACAAACCAGCTACAGCTGACAAACCAAATAAATATTTTGTAAGAACACATTTTCAGTTAGTTTACTTAGTCTCCGAGGTTAACGTCCAGGGCCACTGTGTATGACCAGGGAGGTTATGTGTGGCAAATCTCCAGGGCATTATTCAGGTTGTAGTCAACATTCTGCAATCACCATTCATAAAATATGTGCTCCCCTGGAGTTATGCAGTGCACAACCTGCTCAACCATACATGTCTGCCCAGTTAACGTCTTCAGATTAAGATTGGGGAGGCAGACACTAAAAGGGGCTGGTCACAGATTTATCACTTTTAGATAATCTTTGTGTTTCCCCTCTGACTCTTTTCTAGCCTTCTGTAAATCTTGTCATTATTTTTTCAAATCCTTCTCAAGCCCCTCATCCATATACAGCTACAACTGAAACTTCACTACACTGCTCCTAATAGCCTAAGGACTAGTAACTAGGGTTTCTATATCCCAGGAGATTGATAAAATAAATCCATGAATCAGCTTTTACTTCTAGAGTTCTAGGAACAATCTAGTTCTGTTGTACAATCTGGGCCAGGCTGCAACTTCCTTATAAGGCTCGAGTTCCAACTCTACAAAAGAATCAGTGGTATGAGACTAGTCTCATTGCTCCACTCCCTAAGTCACAGAAACAACCCCAAGCACTGAGTTCTACATTTATTCACTGGTGCCATCAGAGCCTAAAACTTTCCCCAGTTTTTTCCTGCTAAGTGCTGGTCTTGCAAGAAGATCTGGGGAAATAAAAACGGATTCCTTTTTAGATTTGCTTGGGAAACATTACATGCTACCTTGTCCACTTGGAGATTCACATAGTGTGTTAACATATTAAAGGCTCTGAGAAGTCCTGCAAGAAATAAATCTGCTTAATTTTGTTTACCCCCAAGCTTATTTATTTATTTTTGGTAACTCCTATTAATATCAATAATGTGCTTTGGGAAATATTAGCCTACAGAAAAACAAGTTCTACAAACAGTGCTTCTCAGCATGATTTAAGACTCTTCCCTGACCGCACCCTCACTGCTTAGCTAGCTTTTAGCATCCCTAACAGTGTGCACAGCACAACCTTGACCATTTACAGGTTCTCCAAAGCACCTCACAGGTTTCCACTGTATAATGAGTTGAGCTTCCCAACAGTCTGCAACCAAGAAAGAGAAGGAGGGATCCGGGGGCCTAGGGAGACAGAACTGAGTGGAGCAAAAGGAACCAGAGACAGGTGACCAAGGGAGCTCAAGAAAAGCAGGCCTGTTGCCCGGCCCTGTTTTATTAAATCCATCTTACATACGGGGAAACTGAGGCTTAAATAAGTTAAACAGCTTGCTTTAGCTCCCACTATGTGTTTGGTGAATGGCTTTAACCTGAACCCACATGGCTGACTCCAAATCCCTTGCTCTTCCACTGCATTACAATTGGCATCATCTTACACTACTGCTAATGTCCCGACTAAGGAAAAGGCATCATTGTATAGTGGTGAGTGCAGGCTCCAACTAGTCCTCAAGTCCAAGTCCCATCCCTCCCACTGGTTAGCATGTGACTTTACCTGCGGTCCCCTGTGTCTACAATTCCTTGTCTCTGCAATAGGGAATAGTCATCTGCATAGGACTGTTGAGAGGATTAAAGGATTCATGTTCAGAAAATACTCTGAGTCCTTCCTGTCACTATTCAAGTAAATAATAGATGTTGCCAGTTGTTTTTCTTATTACTATTCATTAGCTGAATTCTCACATTTTACAAGTTTCATGGTGAAGGTTACGTCAGGTACTGTCAGAACTAGAGGGACCAAATGTAAAGGAGAGTCCCTCTCTCCTTCCTCTCCCCTAAAGCTGAAGGGGGACTAAGAGACCTTAAAATGTGAAAAATCGCCTACCTGTCAAGTAGACGATATGATACCCTCAGTCACTGTGTGGTGAAGAGTGAGGACACTGAGCAGGCAACGAGAAAATAGAAAATATCCAAGTGGCTTGCATTCCAAGGCTCAAAATTATTATGAGTCACGATTCAGAAACAGGGGTGAGTTTTGCTGGGTCAAATGCTTTCTTGCTGACTCATGACTGTGGATACAGCTGAGCAAGACAAGGGGAGGTTTACTGAGAGCTAAAGCTCTTCTCTAACTACTCACTGGCTTTTATATTGATTGATCTAATAGCTTTGGTCTATAATCTCGAAAACAACTCCGGTTTTTTTTCATTCCAATGGAAATGCTGTTAATAATTTCCTGATGAGGTAGACTGAGCTCTTTATATGGGTTAAAACCAAAGGAAAATACATGTGAACTATTTCCAAGATTTCTCCCTTTGTGTTGTCTCTCATCACAACAAGGTTGATTACATTTAGAATTAAAATTTAACATTGGCAGTGCATTTAATACATTAATATATTTTGATGACACTTTACTGCAGCAGAGAGATGAATTTCATATTCTATTCGGGTCAGCTATGTAAATCAGCCACATTAATGAGCTTTATTAAATCATCTTAGTAAAAGCTCCACTGTCTCAACTGTTTACTTAAATCCACATCCAACAAAAAACAGCTGTTACCTTCTGACAAATCTTATTCTGAGTGAGAGTTTTCTTCTTACAAGAGGGAAATTGATATAAGTTGTAATCCAACCTAAATGTCACATGTGGAGTCTTTTAAGAGGATACTCTGTCGCAAAATGCAAGACTCACAGGTCCCAAGTTGCTATTAAGGAAGAACACTGATGAAGGGAAGAGTTCAAGGGGAACGCTGTGCTTCTGTCATTTTCTTTATATTCAGAACATTACTCTACAGAAACCACTGAATTGCTGTACAGACAACTGGGTGGACTTGAGGTGTCAACATCTAGCAAGTGTGGGAGAGAGGCTGACATTGGTTGAGCTGTAACCCCTTTCTACTCCTTCAGAAGAAAAGATTTCCTAAATAAGTTGATACATCATTCAACTGCTACATAATTTTTAAAAAAATTTCAACATTCTTAAGAAAGTATAGGTTTTTTTCTTTAACAGTACATTTAAACAGTGTATGCAAATAAATGCTTCCATAATAAATGAACTTTATGTGTTCAAAGAAACAAAGCTAAGAGTTCCTCATACTGGTAACACTTTGTTAACAGTTTGAGTTGCTTCTATGTTCTTAGACTAACAACATTGTCTCCTTTTGAAATTTTTTTAAGCTCTTTATTGGAATATAATTGCTTTACACTCTTGTACCAGTTTTTGAGGTACACCAAAGTCAATCAACTGTATTTAAACACATATCCCTATATTCCCTCCCTCCCGCAACTCCCCCCACCCTCCCGGCCCGGCCCTCTAAGGCATCATCCATCATCAAGTTGTTTTTTTTTTTGGCTGCACCTTGCGGCTTCTGGAATCTTAGTTCCCCAACCAGGGACTGAACCTGGGCCCCGGGCAGTGAAAGTGCAGCGTCCTAACTACTGGACCACCAGGGAATCCCCCAAATTATCTTCTTTTGAATGTATTTTGAAAAATATTTTATTTTATTTTTTTAATTAATTTATTTTTGGCTGTGTTGTGTCTTTGTTGCTGAGTGCAGGCTTTCTCTAGTTGTGGCGAGCGGGGGCTACTCTTCGTTGTGGCACACGGGCTTCTCAGCACGGTGGCTTCTCTTGTTGCAGAGCACAGGCTCTAGGTGTGCAAGCTTCAGTAGTTGTGGCACAGGGGCTCAGCAGTTGTGGCTTGTGAGCTCTAGAGAGCAGGTTCAGTAGCTGCAGTGCACAGGCTTAGTTCCTCCACAACAGGTGGGATCTTCCCAGGCTAGGGACTGAACCCATGTCCCCTGCATTGGCAGGTGGATTCTTAACCACTGTGCCACCAGGGAAGTCCTTTGGAAAATATTTTAAGTGGATGTTCTATTATTTCAGATAAGCCTTCTCCTAAGACATTTCATAACTGGTCAAGGCATTAAATCCAAGCATAGATCTTAAAACTCTCTCTGCTTAAGCTCTGGGGTCTTGCAACACACTACAGCCCCCACCCCACATGTGGAAAAGTAGGGCTTACTGAATTGAGACGATGATCTCATGTTGTGAGCTACAGGAGGTGGTGACATGGCAGTTCTCTTAGAACAGGGACATCCGTCACTGCTGTGACTGTCTGGAGTAAATCAGATCCTTAGGTAGGTAGCTGAGACTCAGAAGACAGACCCTAGGTAGGCAGAAGAGGGAACTGGCCTTTGCCAGTTAAAAATGAATGAGCAACACCTTGTCATGACAAGTTTTACAGTTCTTTCAGCACTTCTTTTCCTTGTTCATTCATTCAGTTAAACAATGTTTATTTAACACTACATGGCAGGCAGTGTTCTAGGTATGGACAATTCATAAAAGAAGAAAACAGACACAAATACATGCCTTCTTGAGGTGGGGGGAGATTCATCATTTTCTAAATAGTAAGTAAATCACAAAATGTGTTAAAAGATGATAAACGCTATGTAGAACAGCAAAGCAGAGAAAAGGGGTAATGAATGTAGATTCAGGTGGTGGTATACTGTATTAATCAGTTGTTAGGGGAGGCCACTCCAAGAAGGCTGTATTTGATCAGAGACTAAGGAAGCAAGCCACAGCAACACTTAAGAGGTCAGTTTTCAAGGTGGAGGAAAAATAAGCAGCAAGAGCTTGAAGTATGGGTGTGCTTACCTGGAGCACATTGGGGTGGTGCTGGAAGTGGTGGAGAAGAGGTTAGGCTGGTTACAGTGTGGAGGTGGGGGTGATGGCCAGTGGTGCTCCAGACAGTGTAGAGATTCATATGATATTCTAAAGACTTTGGCTTCTATCATAGAATTATTGAACTGTTTTGCATTTAACAACGTATATGTGAATTAACAAGGACCTCTACCCTTAACAATGAAAAATACCAGGTTTTTGTTTCCACACCCATACACTTAGCAGTGTTTAAAATGGGCACTGGCTAAATACTGATGACCTCCCCTTTCCCCCCAAACTCTTCTGCAAAGCAATGGGTCTTGACCTTTGTATTAAAAGTGGTCAATATTATGAATAAAGTGCTGGTTTCCTGATTCTGGTTAAAGGCATCCTTTCCTAGAGCTTTCCCATCTCCAGAACAGCGCTTGCAGACAGATCCTTCTGGTCTACCCATCGCTCTAAGCATGTCACTTCTCCATTAAAAAGAAAAGAAAAGAAAAGAAAATCTGTGGTGGAGGAAGCCAGGAAGAAAGACAAGCACAGAAGGAGAAGAGGAGCCAGAGAGAGTCCACACTGAACAATTCCTTTGGCAACGAACGACATCTGCTGGCTGTGACAGACCACACATCCAGCCCCAGGCCAAAGCCACCTCTGTGCCCACTTCTCAGCTGAGTGTAAGACATAAGACTGCTCTGATTTTGGTAAAGATTCATCTTCATAATCGAGAGCATTTCTCTTCTTTTCCTTTCTGCAGTCAGCAATTGAGCCTTTCGACTTCTTTGCCAAGTCATCTAAAAACTTCAGTGAGTACTCTATCTCAAAACCTAGGATAACAGTATTCACACCTTTTATTCATTTAGATTTCTTTTTTAACCGCTGCAGTAGGTGTGGAGGAGCAGAAAGCAGTGGAGATAAGGCAGTTTTTCAAATAATGACAATGACAGCAATAATATATTAGGTAAAATTTGAGTGATTACAAATGTGCTGGGGTTGTTTTTAGGGTTTTATATGTATTATCTCATTTAATTTTTATAACCCTGTGAGGGTTGACACACATTCTGTAAATGAAGAGGTAGTAAGTGGCAGATGTGGAATTGAAATCTCCTGCATTTTGACTCCAGAGCCTATGCACATCACATCACGTCAATGCGTCAATGCTTCAGTGACAGTACTTTTTTTTTTTCTAAGTTAACTTTTTCTTATGAAAAAATTGAAACATGAACAGAAGTAGAAGGAACAGTATAATGAGCTCCTATGTATGCATCACCCAGGTTCGATAATTACCAAATAAGGTTAGTCTTGTTTCATCTGTTTTTCCCCCAACACTATTTTATTTTGAAGCAAATCCAAGACATCCAGATCATTTTGTCTACAAACCTCTCAGTATGTATTTCTAAAAGAGAACTTTTAAAAACTATAACCATAATAGCATTATCACACCTAAAAGTATTAACAATAATTCATTAGAAACAACCAATATCCAGTCTTAAGCTGTAATTTAACTACAAGGCCATAATCTTATAGGTAGGACACCGTTTGGTACCGATGAAGACATAAATCTACCAAGCCCCTAATCTCATCATCTGTATTCCAGCACTGACACTTAAATTGTGTTTGATCAAATGAGACTATTTTACATGCAAGTTGCTGAGGCCATGGATTTCTCCAAGTGGTATAGTAGAAAGGAATAGGATTTAGAAAATCTAGTTTACAAGTTTTGGTTCCTATGTTTAAGTTTACTACTTTTACTCTTTACGCCTCAGTTTCCTATATATGAAATGAGGAATTTGAACTATCGGTGACTTATAATTTAGAATTCTCAAGTTCTAGAACTTTCTGAAGGTTATTTTACGGTGCGTGTGTGTGTGTATCCCAAAAGGATTTTATTTCATAAATATGATTTCTTTAGTGGACTGTCTTTCTAAACTTGAAAAGTGGAGTCATTGGTGTTAAAAAGGGATAATAGGTAAATGACTTCAAATAGCCTCTTCCTCTCTGACACTCAGTATATTTATCTACCTATCCACCCATTCACCAATCCATTTATCCATCCATCAATCTATGTGCCTACCTATATATCTAGCAAGACATGTCTAAAAGTAGTCTTTTAATAATATGTGAAATGAAACTACTATTTTTCACAGAATCCAAAACATAGTCAAGAAAGTGAATTATAACATTATAAGTATGATTGCTTTGTTATGTAATACGGGGAAAAAAAAGAAATAATTGTAGACTCAGATGAGACTCAGCCAGGAGCGCTTATGTGTTTCTAAAGATAAGATGGTCTTTGAAGTTTCACTTTTCTTCTAATGGGCAGATGACTCTGACCGCCTTGTTTTACCAAGAAGAAAGTGATAGATCATTAAAAGTTCATCACTCAAGGGCTTCAAGGAAGAAGTGGCTTTCAAAGAACTTTCTTTTTTTCCCCTCTTTCTACTCTATTAGCTTAATGAGCAAGAGAGAGGAAATAACCTTAGACGGAGAAGAGAATTTGAGGTCAAAAGTAGGGAGAAAGAGTTAAGGTGGATGAAGAATAATGAACTTCCATAAACAAAGGTACAGTTTAAAGGAAATAAGTAAGGACAGGACCTTGGACGGAGGACTGGACAATCTAGGTTCTGGAAGGAACCATTTAGCCCACCTCCCTAACGCATCTGGAACTTGTCTCCAGGTACAGAGGGCAGAGAAAAGTGTTTCTTTAGCATGCAATGATTCAATATGTCTACTTAGTTTAAAACCCTCCACAACTGCTTCCTTCATCTTTAAGTGCTATCTGTAGGTGCGAGAATATTAAATAAGATACTCAAATATAAGTCCTGTTTGAGGGATTAAGTGACTTGCAAATTTTAGAGATGTGGCCAAAATTTATTTAAAATTGTTTACATTGAAAACCATAAAAATGCAATCCAAGAGGACTTTTTTTGTTGTCCAATCTCTATTACTATTCTATACAGAGAAATAACATATCAAATGCAAATGTTATGAGTAGAAATTCTTACAACTGTGTATCGACTTGGCTCACCTGGATCTGTTTCCCCACATTCCTTGCCTTGTATGGTTCTGGGTTAGCGCTGGTCACAAGAGACATTTGACGTGAGAAGGGGAAGTGCAGCCACAGCCATATTTCCTACGCTCTGAAGGTCAAGGCCAGGCTCCAGGTCCGCGGCAGAAAGTGCACGTCACAGTGGGCGGGGCTGGTGTCGCGTAGCATCCGGGCTCACCGCACCTTCAGCTCCCGGGAGACTTGCTTCTTCGGCGTTTCCGAAGCACCGAGCAGGTGCAAGTGCGTCTCAGCGCTGAGACTGCAGCTTCTCCCCGCCACAGCATCGGGGGTCTGAGGTGGTGAGAGGCAGGTGCAGGCCCCAGTCGGTCTCAAAGGCTGCAGTTGACTTCGTGGGGCGCCAGTTCATCAACGTCGGCTCCTGCTCTCAACCACACCCAGGTTTCTTCCCCACTTGCCAGTCTGGCTGATGTAAAGGCTCCATGTTTTTGGCTTAACATGGGGTGCAGAGCCAACAGCAGTTGAGAGACTGCACCACCAGCTCCACGCTTGCAGGCAGGTCTAACCCCTGTAACAAATCCCTTATGTCTTATCCTGCATAGCAGTTCTGCTTCTTGATCAAACCTCGAATGATATACTAACCCTGTGAGGTAGAAAAACCATTCAGAAACTGAAATTCATTCAGTGCTTGAAGGAAAAAATATCCTCCAGAATTCATGTAAAGTCCCCCAAACTGGCAAACGATATGAATACTGCACATGAAATTGTAACTGATATTTCTCGATTCACCAAGATATTTATTAATCAATATTCTGTTCATTAAGACTAAAAGATCAAAACCTAAACAATTCTAAATAATGAATAATTCTAATAATTATTATGTAATAATAATTAGTTAATTTAATAAAATAATAAAATAGTTAATCACTAAATGAATTCTAAATAGCAATTCTAGATTAAATTATATACCTAATTATATACTCAAACATTAAATACTTCTAATAAAAATTGAACTATTCATTAAATAATTGTTGAACTAAAAAATTACTTGACTGTTTCAGAAATTACAGGAAGAGAAATTTGTCACTTAATGAAATTCAACAGTATAGATTTTTGAGCTTCATTGTTTATTTTCACATTATAAACTATAAATAAATTCTCAAAATTAAAGAAACAAGATCAAGGAGAAATGTCCAAAAACCACCCATTAAGAGTTTAGTAAATAATTTCATGAACTCGCATTGCTTCAGCTATCTCTACTTTTGGATGACATTTCCTATAATGCTATTCTGAACTCCAAGTCCACATCCAATGTCTGCTAGCTCTATTCCATTGAATACTCCATTGAAATCTTACCCATAAACTCAATTTTTCAACATCTCCTTACCCGAAGCAAATATACCCTTTCTCCTGACTTCCTAATTTCTATTAACAGCAGAAATTGACATTTCTCATGATTTGTGGCCTCCAAGTATCTTTTAAAAGCATGTCCTATGTTTGGGGAATTTCCCACATGGTTAGTCCCATCCCAGGAAACTCTCTTTCCCCAACCTCCTTGCAGCTGCAGTGAAGATGTCTGGACATAATCCATCTCTATCAGTTGTAGCCAGGCAAGACTTCCACTTAAAGGAGACTAATGGGACAGAGTAGGTACCATTTGGAATTCCTTTCCAGCAAAAATGGCGGTTGGATGCTTTTGGCTTTCCAGGACAGCAAGGGTGGAAGTTCTGGTTTCCGTTGCCCAGTTCTGAGGTGGGAATTGTGGTGTCCGCTCCCCATGGCAACAGTAGGGACTTTGTGTTATGCTCTGTGCACTGTTCCTGTTAAATAGTCTCCAGGCCTGATTCTTTGTGTATTCTGAAGATTTTACGAGCCAGGTAGGCAGGATTAAACACTTAATCCAATCAGAGCAGATTCTCTTACTTGCAGTTAAGAACCCTAGCTGATGCACACACATAAGAGCAAAACATCAGAATCCTCTTCATTTCTAAGCAGTTGCAAGATCCGAGTCCTTTTGCATCTATCTGCAAAATGTCTTTAGAATTTGTCCTCTCCTTTCTCTCCCAATGTCACTACCCAGTGAGGCTCTGAAAATAGCTAACAGGGTGTTTCTCATATATCAGGACAGTCCAAGCTTTTTATATGTAATAACTCACTGAAGTTTCATATCGACTGTGTGATGTATGCACCATTACTGCCTCCATGGAGCAGACAAAGAGACTGAGGTCTCAGAGAGATGAACTAGAATGTTGCAGAGTGGGGGCTGGGAGCCAGGTTTATCTCGTTCTAAATTCCCAGCTGCAGAGGCAGTCTGCACATGGGTGTCTCACTCCTTCCTTCACACTGACTAGAACGGACTTATTTGGGTCATGGCATTCCAGCTGCATCCATATGCGATGGCTTCGATGATTCCTTGGTGCCTTTGGATAAAGTTCACACGTTCGGCTGCCATGTAAGATCCTCAACAGTCTGGCTACAACCATCTCCTCTTCATCTTTTCCTCACGTTCCCCGTGCATGGCCCTTATGTTCAGAAAGATCAGACCATTCTGCTTTTCACCAGCCACATCCTGCGCTTCCTCACCTCTTAGGACTCCTTTCCAGGTCTCTATACTTAGAATGCCTCCTCCAGCTTTTGCGTCTCTAAGAGTGACCATGTGTTGAGTTGTGCCTGCTAAACATGACCTGTATTAACCCCTTCAAGTCTTCACATTCACTCTAGGAAGCAGGTCTTATTACTAATTTCCAGTTAAGAAAATGGAAGGTGAGAAAGGTCAAGAGATTTGCCAAAGGTCACCAAAGTTGTAAGTGGCAAGGTCAGAGTTTGAATCCAGGTGTGTCTGATAGGAAGCCCGAGCTTTTAACCAAGGTGCCATCAGCCTTCCATCCTATCCCCCTGAGAGGTTCCTCAGGCATGAGCCTTCCTTGGTCCTTCACATCAGAAGTCCTCTCTCATCTCCGCATACACGGCACTTGTCTCGTGAGTCTTGGATGGCAATTACACATTCTACGTTCAACAGTGGTCATCCACGCCCATGAGTATTCACTCGGCCAACACGTTTTTTAAGCACCTATTTGGGGCCAGGCACTGATCTTCATGCTAGGATATAGCATAACAGGCGAACTCCTTGCCCCCACAGAACCTATATTCTAGTGGGGAGACATCAAATTAAAGAGTGTATATATTACATGCGAAGAGGTGATTGTTGCTGTGGAGAAAAGCAAGATTGAGAGGAATTGTCAAGCAGAGAGGGTTGCTCTTTTCAGTAAGAGGGGAAAGGAAGGGTTTTCTGACAAGGTGCTACTTGAGTAGAGACGTGAAAGAAGTAAGGGAGCCAGCTGTTGGAGCTCTGGAGGATAAGCATTCTAGGAAGGGAGACCAGCGCATACAAAGGCCTGAATCGGAAGGAGCCCTGGCGCATCGTTCTGGGAACAGCAGGGACACCAGTAGGACTGGCATGCATGAGCAAAGGGGAAGGGGGAAGTCGACAGGCCCAAAAGGTAGCAAGGGCAAATCACGTTGGACTTTCTGCCTGAAATTTTAAGGTCTTTTGCTTTTACTCTGAGTCCAAAGGGAAGCAACTGGATGGTCTTTGAGCAGAGGGTGATGCAATCTGACTTCCGCATTGAGGGCAGGTGATGGGGGGCAGTGATGGGAGCAGTGAGGTTGATGAGGAAGCTATTGATGACTGCAGTAGGCGAGAGACGGGGGTGGCTTGGATCAGGGTGGAGGGTCTGCGTATGTGTGGAAGATAGAACCAATGGGTCTTTCTGAAGGATTGTTGTGGAATGTGGAAAGAAATAGAAAAAGAAAAGCCCGGGATGGCTCCAGGGATTTGGGCCCGAAGACCTGGAAGCATGGAGTTGCCATCTACTGAGGAAGGGAAGACTCTGGGAGAAGCAGGTGAGTGAAAGCGAAGGGAAGGGGAGGGTTTGGTTGGAGACGTGCTCAACGTGAGGTACCTGTTAGACGGAGAAGGCGGCTGAACATGAGTCTGAAGTTCAGTGGACAGGGCTGGGCAGCGGAGCCAACCTTGGGAGGCTTGTTTGTGCTCAAATCTTCCTGACAGCAGCACCTGTGTTTGTTTAACATTTGTATCCAGAACAGAAATAGAGGCTCAATACATAACCACAGTGAGAAAAAGAAAAAAAAAAGATAAGAAATAAGGATTAAAGATCAAGCAAACGTTTAAGGAGTTAAAAAACATAACTAGTTTAATTGGATCCCAACATAATCCAAAGACCCATTAATATTACTCTCTAGAGAAATATTGCATTACTGAAGTCAAAATTAAGGGAAGTATAAATACTTCAAATAAGTAGTAGTGCATTTGTAGATCAAAGAACGCAAACATCGTTCATGTGATTTTTATCAAGAGAGTTGAGTGTGAGAAAGCAGAATGAGCACGACGGGCTGGAAAAAAACTGGCTAAACAACAACAGCAAAAATGTCTGAACAAATGAAAAACGATCTCTAGGGCAAATGAAAAGAAAACCAATTGTTGCAGCAAACTTTCAAGAGATTATCAATACTATTTTGGGAAAAGTGAATCAACTTTATAAAGCTGAGCTTGACACACTAATGAAATAAACATAGAAATTCAATAACTAGGAATAACAGAAATAATTGTTTTAACCAGGGATGGGTAATGGATAATTTCACTTATAAAAACATGACTCTATTGCAGAGATTATGAATGCATTCTTCAGTTTGTCCTGGTTTAGTAAAAGTGTATGGTATGAGGCAGAATGATTGTGCATGCAAAGAACAGTCATTTTTTAAATAAAAGTAGAAGCATGATATCAAGACAATTTATCTACATGAGAAGTAAAGTATATTTGTTACTCAAACTGGAGAAAAACCTCTTGCCAAGCTTACAGATAGGAGAGTTAATACGGGAGGTATCTGACCTCCCCAGTCAAGTAGCAGGCTGGATAATCAATGTCTTTTGAGGTTCTGTGACTCTGCTTTTTAATTTGCAGTATCACTGAAAGCAATTTCCTGGCATTCCACAATCTAGCTCTAGGGGCAAAGTAATTGGTGACCCTTGGTCTGTGTAAACAATCTGAATAACAAAGATCACAAAAGGGACATTAGAGAGACATTCAATTTAAATTGCATGTTTCTAGGCTGCTGGTTCTCAAAGAAGGAGTTTCAGAACCATATGGTGGGAAAGACTATCTTGGAAATGGGGAAGGTTCAGAAGAAAGTATGTGTGTGGGGAGGGGGAGGTCATGGTAATTAGAACTGTGGATTCTGGCTGGTTATTCTGCTTTTGCCTCCCCCTCATCCTCCCTTTTCTGTGCCCTGGAATTGATCCTCTATGGACTGAATCACTTGGACACCCAGGAGGAGGTATTTTTCTGCCCTGTTTTGCGTTGCATTTCTGGAAGTGACTGTGACCCTCCAAGGCCCCAGCTGCTGTCATGGGCCTCCCCTCCATGGCCCCAGCACCACTGTCCCTCGCCCCTCCCCTTCAGACCTGAAGGGGATACTGTCTTCCCACTGTTGATAATCCCTGGGTGTCTCAGCATCTCTTATAGATTGCTTTTACCCTGCCATTTTTTACCTTTGTGGACAATCCCTTCTTTAAAGTTTTCTGAACCATTTAACTTGGATTCTGCTCCCCTGAATGACCAAAGAGTGCTAGGTAATTTTTAAGCGGCAACAAAAAATTGAAGGGTAGGGGCTGTGTGGTCTTATAATTCCCCAAACACCTCCTATGGCACTTCAAATGCAGTGTGATCTTAATATTTCTGTTCAGAAGTTGTTGATGAATTATAGGCTCTGTGCAGAGCTGTTCGCGTCCTATGTCAATTGGATCCACCTCCCGCTTAAGACAGTCATTTCTCAGTCTTTGAGGTTTCCCTTCATGCCCACAGAGGATGCTGGAGGAACAGAGCTTCAACCTTGCAAGGCACAAAAAGGTGGTTTATATTTCTTATTGTTTTGTGGGACTGATGTAGGACATCGCGAAAGAAAGATTAAGGTCAAAATTATTTGAAAACCAATGTTCTTTAGGCTGAAACAAATGAAGCCACTTGTACATGTTTGTCTTGCTGGGACTATGCAAGTCCTTGGAGATTATCCTCCACTTACCTTTGACTGATGCTGCCAGTGTAATGAATGTATAAAGTACCATTTGCTGTACCGTTAGTGAGAAAACAACATGCTGCAGAGATGAGGCTCTCACAACTGAGATGGATCATCAGGTACATGTCAGCTGGCAATGTCGAAAATGCCCAAGATTACCAAGAATCAACCATTAGTGAAAATGTACCTAAAACCTTTTAAAGTCACTTATCACATCTAATTATCTGATATAATTATGCTATTATATATAATTTTAGTACCGTGGCCTACATCATGCTAATTCACCCTGTATGCCATATTGGCTTTCTAGTCCAAAATTATCAACTTCAGTATGACTGATAAACGGGTCGTCTAATACAGTTGTTCTAAGGACTTTCTGAGAGAGAGATTTGCTTATTCATTTATTTATTTGGCAGTTTTTTTCTGAGCACCAATTACGTGCTACGTAAGATGCTAGATTCTGGCAATACAGTGACAAAGGACACACACAGTCCGAAGGAGAGCAGGGTTGGGAAGAGACAAATAATTCTAAATCGGAAGCCATGCCTCGTGGAGGGTGTGAGCTGGCAACTTTGGGGGTGGGCTGGGGGGTAGCTGAAATCATAGAGGAGATAATGCCTGAGTTCTCTAGGAGGAGAAGAACACAGGCAAAATCTTCCAGGTGGAAGTGCCGTCCTGAGAGAGGATGTTCCATATAGACTAGGCTGTTGGAGACTGCTGTGCTGCTGCTCTGATAACGGAGGGAGATGTCAGGAGAAGGGGGCGGATGTGTGGGCTCATGTGCCAAGGGCTTTAATCTGTGCTGTGTGATCTCTCGAGACCACTGAAGTCAGTAATCAGTTTAATTCATCTGGTCACTTCACAAGTATTTAAGGAACCTACCTATATATGGGATATGATACCAGGCATTTAGGACATAGGCTCAAGCCAAAGGGAATGGGTCCCTAATTCTCATGGAACTTACATTCTAACGGAGGTGTGGTGGGGTGGACATTGAAAGGAAAACAATTTTAATGGATAAAATAAGTACAAATTATTATTAATGCTGCAGAGGAAATAAGGTGCGTGTTGAGAAGTGTGGGCCAGGGGAATGGACTTTGGGCAGGGTGTTCAGAGAAGACTCTCTAAGGAGTTGTTATGGAAGGAAAGGCCTGAAAGCTGAGAAAGAGGCAGTCATACACAGAGATCGGTGAATGTTCCAGGCAGAAGAATATTCCAGAAGGATATTCAGGTAATGTTATGCCCTGAAGCAGGCGAGGAACCAGCCCTACTCTAGAAATTAAAAGACCAGTGAGGGCACTTCCCTGGTGGCGCAGTGGTTAAGAATCCGCCTGCCAATGCAGGGGACACAGTTTCGATCCTTGGTCTGGGAAGATCCCACACGCCACGGAGCAACTAAGCCCATGCACCACAACTGCTGAGCCTGCGCTCCAGAGCCTGAGAGCCACGACTACAGAACCTGAGTGCCCCGACTACCGAAGCCCACGCGCTCTAGAGCCCATGTTCTGCAACAAGAGAAACCACTGCACTGAGAAGCCTGTGCATCGCAACAAAGAGTACCCCCTGCTCACCACAACTAGAGAGAGCCCAAGCGCAGCAATGAAGACCCAACACAGCCAAGAAAAGAAAAGAAAAGGTTGAGTGAGGCTGGAGCATAGAGAGAGAGGAGAGTGATCCAAGGTTGATGTTGGAGGGGTTGCCAGTAGTCAGATCATGGGAGGCTGTGAAGTCCAGGGCTAAAGGATTGAAGGTCCATGGAAGATGCTCTAGGAAGGCATTTAAAGGCTGTGAGCAGTAAGGTGACATGACATAGCCCTGGCTACTAGATAGAGAGTGGATTGCAGGTAGACAAGAATAGAAGCAAGATAATCAGGCACGTGGCAGTTGTCTAGGAAGGAAGTCATGGTGGTTGGGACTTAGGATGGCGGCAGGAGAGATGACAAGAAACGAGTATACTTTGGAGGTAGCACTGCTCTGTCTCTGACAACATTGCCATGGAATATGGTGGCCAGCATTGAATCACAGATGTCTCCTAGCTTTATGGCCTGGACAGCCATGTCAGGGATGAAGCCATTTACTGAAATGTGGAAACTGGGTGGAGTGGAACAGAAACATAAGACATTTACACTTTAAAAATAAAATCTCACTTGTGATCTGGTGGATGTACTAAGCTTTGTGGGGTGTGTGAGATGTGGGGAAAGATACAGAGACTTCTAGTCACTAGAAGATCTTACATTCTATGGTTAAGAAGTTCGAAGTAACACACTGGGGAAATGACTGCAATAGGGACAAAGGCTACCGAGAAGTGAGGAGAGCCAGGCAAAGCAGTGGGAGGGTGGTACAGAGGAGGGAGAGATGCAGGACCCTGAGGAGGTACGATGGTAGCTCATGAAATGGAGAAACAAGTGAGCCTGGTAGAATGGCCAGCAAGGAGGGAGAGAGGCCCAAGAAGGAGGGAGTGGGTGAGTGCCACGGCTGGCAAGGAGCCCTGAGCAACCTTCTGAGAGGTACCTGCAGATTTGGCAATCGTCTCATCAGGGACCCTGGCAAGAGCAGCTGAAGGGGGATGGGTGGAGGCGAAAGCGAACAGTTGGTGAGGAAATGACAGAGTATAGCTGAATCCTTCAAGCAGCCTCATTTTAAAGCCAGGCTGGGTTGGAGTGTTAAAACGTGGAGCAAATTGCAGCATGTGTGTGTTTGCTAAGAGGAATGAATCAGTGGTCAGGGAGCACATGAAAAGAAGGAGGGCTGATTGACAGAGAAAGGCCGAGAAGACAAAGGACTTCTTAATATAGCAACATCCCTCATGGGTAGCATCTACCCAGTAATTTCTAGTCACTTTACCTTGATTATCACATTTAATCCCCGCAAGAACACAAGAGGTAGAAACTATAATTATCTACGTTTTACTGATAAAATAGTTGAAATTCAAATGTTTTGCCCACGGTTTCTGAAGCCAAAAAGCACTAACACCAAGATGCAAACTCTGTTCAGCTGCAGGAGCTGCCTCTTAAAACCTTGTGCTGTGCTTCCTTCCCGCTCTGTCAGCTTTAATCCCAGCAGAAACCAGCAAGTCCATGTGTTCCCACCAGTTTGATGTTTATTAAACATACCTTTCAGGGTCCTGCCTTTCCACTGTTCCACACCTTGCCCTCAACCACCCTAGGGGCCCTCAGGGTGTGAACCAAATCTGGTAGAACCAAATCCAGCTGATCAGGTAGATCTTTCTCGAAGTCTTGCTTGTCTAAGGAAGAAAGGACCCAGGAGAACTCACCCATCATTTAGACAATGGTGCTGCCGTCACTTTTTCACGCGCTGGTCTTCGCTTCCCTTTAGATACTTCCTGACAATCTGCATTCTGTCCAGCCCTCCACACCAGGTCCCTCCCTGCAGCCTTCTCTCAAAGCAGGTCCTGTCCTCTATGTAACCATCCAGCTGAAAACGTGTCAGGGCTCTTCAGACTTGGATGGGAAATGGGCAACAGAGTTATCACATCAAAGTATCTACCAAGTCCCTCTTGATTAAGCTGTCTCAGCACCAAAGCGCAAAATGGTTCTAGTGTTTAGTCTTCATCTGCTGGTGTCATCCTTGGCTTGTTTCAAGCTTCATGTAAACCTGCTGATTGATACTGGGCATCTGTACACCCTTTGACTTCCCTTCCTCTTTATCTTAATTTACTCCCTTATTGGTGTCACAGATAACCTCCTTGTTTTGGGGTGAAAGCTAATACTATTCCCTAGTACAGTGTTTTCCAAAGTGTGACCCACAGGTTCCTGCATCTGCCATAAGCCAACTGAATCAGAATCTCTACAGGTGGAATAATTCTAACCTCTAGGTAATTCCAACCTCTGGTGGATAGTGACTTTCTGGCCCCTTCTCAGGATCCCGGGTTTCCTTCTCACCAAGCCATGGACAGTAAATAGGGCAGCTCACCTGCCCAGGTATCTGTGCGCCTGTTCAGATTCAACTATTCTTGGGCACTCTTGCCTACACTGATGGACTCAATTCCATCTCTTTTCCAACTGGCCTAACCTTTGGGTAGCAATTATTTTCTTAAGCTGTGATATAAGCCCAGCCTTCAATTCCAAGTTATTTAGTCTCACTTCTGCCTCTGATTGTTTGCACTTAACATCTGCCAAGTGGGCCGGGTCTGATCTTATTTTCTCTAGTGACAGTTCAGGTCCAGCCCAGGGTCATATCCATACCAGTAGCAAAAATTATGCTGGAAAAATAGGGATGGGGTCTGATCAAAGCTAAGTTAAACAGCTGGTACATTGTGAAAGCATGAACAATGAAGATTTTTTTTCCTGAATACATACCCTTTAATATCAGGTCTGCTTCAATTACGGAAGGTGTTAATTTCTCATATTGTTTTCTTTCACTTGAGGGTGTGAATGTTAAGCTTGAAAAGGCCAACCAAGCTGCCATAGTAACGAAGCTAACCACGGGCAGGTGCTTTCTGGTTTTCAGATCTTGTAGTTACAGACTGCCCGGCTTCCATGTCTATAGCAGGGAATAAAAATTAGGAAATAAATCATCGTCGCTCCCTGGCCTATAAACACCTAAATTATGAGTGTTCTATATATAGGAACGTTCTGTGCTGAGTCCCAAAGCGTGGGTGGAACATTTTCTTCTTCTCCTTTGAGATGCCATGGCAGATGCAGCGAGGCAGTTCCCTTCTCATGCTGTGCAGGTGCCCAGCACAGCGGCAGAGGGAGTCCCCTTCCCCAGGGGACGCTTCTCATTGGTATGGCGATGTCTTTCCCAACTGTTCTGAAAATGGGAATGTGTACTCACAGCATCCTGAGTTCCCATTCATGGGAACAAATTTCTGCATAAGAATGGTGAATAGATGAAAATCACGCTAGTCCACAAAATTCCTTTTAATCTAAAACACAGCAGAATTATTACTCTTACATTTTGCCCACACTGTGATTCAATAGGCATTGGTGGGCTGACCTGACACGGATAACATGTTTTTTTGTGGGACTTGAATTCTAAGTTTCAATAAGTATCAACTTATACATGAGCTTGTAGAACACAATCTTCACATAAATAGAAAAAATGCTCCTACAGAGGGTTCAGGTGGTAACTCTGCTGGTCATTCCATTGTTTTCTATACAATAGCATGACTTCATTTTAGGCACTGATTCCCACGTAAACAAAGAAATTTTCAATTTCATTTGACTTATTGTCAAAGAAAGTGCCCAGCTCTCATTAAACTTTGTGTTAATATCCATAATCAAAGCAACAGAAGATATTTTAACCAACAGATGATACAATAAAAGATGAAACCACTCTGTGACTTGTGAACATGTAACCTGTTTGTAAAGGGTTGTTAGGAGCAGATGTGTTCTAGTGATACCATAAATTCAGACTCTGCCTTCAAACTCTGTCAGATGTGCCTCTGAAGACCAGAAACCAGTGCAGGTGCTGAGCACTGACCAGGGTGGTGGTCATCCCATGGACGTTAGCCCTTCGCAACTCACAGCGTTCTTTCATACGCATCCTCTCCTTGGATGTGCGAGAGGCAGATGTGTCCTTTCTAGTGATGAGAATATTAGTCCCAGAGAAAGCAAATGACTTGCCCAAGTCCTATAGATGTAAAGTGTGCGGCCAGACTCAAAGCTCTTCTACCGCTAAGCCCATTGTTCTGCTGTTTTGCACTTTTGTTTTAGGATAAACATCTGATACAAAAGAAACGTGACTTTTCAAGGCTTATCGTGAGTAATCACGGAAAAGAACTTTACTTCTCCACTTTCATTAGCTTCTGTTTTAAAAAAATCACATGCTGCCTTCCTTCCTCTATTATCCTAGAGAACAAACAAGATGATAGAGGTGAAACAATGAACAAACTGTGAAGTGCCCTCCAAAGGAAAGGGAGGATAATCACGCTGGTCTTCCTAAAGTGTTTTTATTTCACTGCTGATGCTTGTTTCTGTGTTAACACGTGTTTATGCAGGACGAGGAAACTGGAAAATGTATTCAGAATGTTGTCAGTGTCAGCGAGGCCTCGGGTCGATTTCAGGAAGGGCTGAGCTTCAGCTCCTGTCACCTACTGTGGCCAGTTGGATTTGCTTTCTGTCATGCTAACCGACCACATGGAAACCAAGCAAGGGATCAGCTGCGGCAGGTGGCCAGAGCCCCAGGCCGCCATATATACTGCTGACATGCGTGGTTTGAACTCCTCTGCCCAAAGACAGACTAAATGATAAAATACAAATCAGCCTGGGCTATCTGGTATTTTTCTCCGTCATCTTTGTAATCAAGCATGATTGAAGAAGCACGAGGTAGCAGGTGGCCCACACAGCGTCACCAGCTGCACATGCTGTGCGTGTGGTTTCAAAGGCAAACATCAATAACCATTTGCTGAAAATTGGCTAAAAGTCCTTATCTGTCCCTTTAAGTTGTGACCATCTTAATTTCATTTGCGGGTGCTGTGGGTTGCGTAGATATACTGCTAGCTGATCCAGGGAGACTAGAAGTATGTATGTATGCTTGCATGCGTCCATGCGTGTGTATGTGCATATACACTCACACACATGCATACAGACACGCAGTTACATATACACACTCATGCCCCTACACACGTGTATATACACACAAATCTACAAGGGGGAGTCAAAAATTATCCGCACTCCGGTTACATTCAAACTTCTGCAAATTCTACAGCCAGAGTGCGGATAATTTTTGACTCCCCCTCGTACATATACTCACATGTATACACATTTATGCTAATACACGCATACATATATGCATATGTGTATACACACCCATATATATGTGTGTGTGTCCTTCCCCACGGAAACGGAACTATTTCAGTTCTGCCATTATATTTAGCTTCATATTAAGAAAGCCAAAATGCGCCGATTCCACCTTGAACTATCTTCCTCCCGCCCTCCCCTCCCTCCCTTCCTCCCTCCTTCCCTTTTTTCTTCCTTCCTTCCTTCTTTCCTTCCTTTTTCTCTGCAATAGGCATTTACCAAGTTCTACTATGTACCAAGCACCTGTCAAAAACAAAGCTGGAAAGCACAATCCTTTCCTCCAACAATGAGGGACCCAGGCAACTAAACTGACCCCTGGAACTCAGCGGATGGGGTTTGG
This sequence comes from Hippopotamus amphibius kiboko, assembly GCF_030028045.1. NCBI lineage: Eukaryota > Metazoa > Chordata > Mammalia > Artiodactyla > Hippopotamidae > Hippopotamus > Hippopotamus amphibius. Next base: position 13,190,382 of record NC_080199.1, read on the forward strand.
ATGGGGTGAGTACAAGGGGCGTGGAGCACCTTGCCTACTTTGGAGTGATAAGATATGGCTTCCTAGGTCAAGGGAGGCAACCGTTGTTTAAAGGACAAGGTTTATTAGCAGAGGGACATAGGAGAGTCCCAGAGGGAGAGATGAACCTGTGCGGGCGTTGGTGTGGACGCCTGAGATGCCACGGCTCTTTCGAGGAGTTCAGGTAATGTTGGCTGAGAGTGAAGAAGTCAGGCCTGGGTTGGGGGAAGTGGGATGGGGGTGGGACAGTGAGAGAGGAGCCAGAGGAGGTTGACAGGAATCCAGCAATAGAGAACAATGGGTGGCACGGTGAGGAGGACTCAGATTGCGTGCTCAGGGAAGCCCTGGCCCACGGCCCAAAGGAAATCAGGCTGGGTTTAGTGAAAAATACGTCTTCAAAGATATGTATTATTTTGGCCTCCCTTTTCTTTTTCTTTCGGCTTGCTTCTCACATATATTCGTGTTCTGGGGAAATCACATGTGCCTCAGCTGCATACGGATGCTTGGTTCCTTCAGCCAACTGATTCAGAAAGCAGTAAGAAACAGTGGATCCCATTAAGGAGAAAACATTGTCCATTTCAATGTGTGTGCAGCAGATGTGGATTCTGGATTTAAACAGAAATACAGGAGGAGAGGCCAGTATGTGTGTCCCCCCGTGAATTTCATCATGATGGGTATGATTATGGCCCCAGGGGTGAGGACAATTCCTGATATTTGTGCATAACGGTAGTCATCCTGCAGTACCCTTATGTCACTGTTAGGATGTTATTTGGAGAAGCACCCTGTGAGGAGTCTTCAGCATGGATCTCTAGCCCCTCTGTGCAGGGAGGAGAGCCAGGATGTGGTGGGGTGATGGAATTACCATGTCTCTCTGATGAAGGCTGCAGTGGAGCCATTTGTCAGCCCAAGTGCCTCCTAAGGATCCTCTCACCTTTCGTACTTTCATTTTAAGGACAATTACTCTGTGGGTGAATTTAGGGAAAATATTCCCTCTGCAACCTAAAGCAGCCTTGCTCTAAGCATGAATCTGTCAGAGGGGGCGATGAGAAACAAAATTGTTCCCCAGTAGATTTTTCTAGTAAATCAAGGGCTACGTCAATTCTCCATGGGCTAGGGACTAAGATCTTAGACCTGTGTGCATTTAAGGAAAGATGTTGTGTCAGTTTCCTTTTTTTTTTTTTTTTAAAGCTTCATACTGCATGGTGTGAGGGTTCCTGAAGCCAGAAGGAAACAGATAGGCTTGGCTTTCTAATTACATTAGGCAGTCTGATGCGTGGCTCTGGGCTCCATTCCTTATGTTTGCTGCCACAGCACGAAAAGGAGACTGCTTCTCCTATTTTTGAACCTTTTAGCTTCTCTGCTTCATTTTTTCCCCTCTGGCACAGACAAAAGCCTTTGAGTTACTTGCTACTTAGACACAATCCTGAAAGAATATGAACCAAATGTAAACAGTAACTAAATCTCAGTGGTAGATTTAAGATGCCATTTATTTTATATATCTTAGTTTATATTTACCTTCACTTCTTGGCAATGAGAACGTATATTTTTATAAACAGAAAACCAGTAAAGCTGGATCCCATTTGGAAACATAAAAATTACAAACCCCCTAGTCTGCACTCCAAAAAGCACATACATGGCTTGTACATTTCCATACCACTTACACTTTCTAAGCAGTCATCTGTGAGTAAAAATTAGATAGGCTTTTCAAGAATCTCATCCCCAGTGGGACAAAATGCACAGGACAGGGAATCCTTTGGAGACAGACTTCTTATTCTTCTAATTAAGGGTGAAAATAAGGCAGTAGACATCAATAGGTTCGTATAAGATGAAGTCACTGAGTCATCACTTGGGGACCCCCTAGGATCCAATATCAATACATCTATATCCTAACCCGGAAACACTTTCTGAGCACTGGCGATGACAAGTGTGGGATGCTACCCCTTCCCGCATATGATCAAAATATCAATGCCGATATCACGACGTACAGTGATAATTTTAAATGCTGTCATCAGAGTAAACTGAAAACAGGCGTAACCTCTTTCTATAATACAAGCCTAATTTGCTGTGACCTCGAGAAGAATTTGGAAGTACCCATAGTTGGAGAGGAAAGAGCCTGCTGTTAGACTGGTGTAGGCCCTGTACAGTTTTCTAGTTAGTAAGGGGAACATGCATTGTATGTGGGGAGATATTCATTCTGGCCTGTTTCATTAATTGACAAACCAATTTTAATACTATATTTATTTATGTATTAATATTATATGCATTTTTTTATTAATGGCTAATGATAGCTAAATTATACTAAAATAATACAGTCTACTATAATTATGGTCTTTGATGAATAGTAATCTATAAGTGTTCCAAAGTAAACAGCTGAGCAGTTCTCCACATTGGAGCAGAGGGTGGCACACACTTCATAGGCAGATGGAAGGATCCAAAATAACTTTGAGGTCTGAGGATGAGATGATTGGGTGTTGTCAAAAACCGGGACTGGGAATGCAAGAGAAAGGATAGGACTTGGGGAAATTGTGAGCTCACTTTTTAACATGTTGAGTTTAAGTACCTATGGGTATATCCTGGTAGACATGTCCAATAAGCTATTGAACATATGATGAGTCAAGAGCTCAGGAAAGTTCTGGGATAATGATAAATTGTCCATGTCTTATGGGTCTGAAAACCCTTGTCTAATCTCCCCTTTTGGACAAGTGTTGACCTCAGAGTGCTATTCCACGCCTAGGATTCTAGGTACTGAGGCCAGACATTGAAGAGACGAAAGGTGAGTTATCAAGAGAGAACATCCAGGTAAAAGTCAACCGAGTTCACGAATCCAAATCCAAAGGGGCTGGTAGAGAGAAAACAAACACGGCCTGGGGCAAAAGTAGCAAAATGAGGAGAAGCAGTGAACTTGCAGGTGGGAGGTAGAGTTCAGAAGGAGGCCCCGAGTCGCTAGAACAAAGCCATAAGTCTTTTGTATGGAGCTCCTGGAGTTCTGGTCTTGAGTATGGAAGAGGATTGTATTAGCTTCCTACAGCTGCTATAACAAATTACGACAAATTGAGTGGCTTAAAACAACACAAATTTATTCTCTTACAATTCTGGAAGCTGGAAGTCCAAAATGGGTTTTGACACTAAAATCAAGGTGTTGGCAGTTCCTTCTGGAAGCTCCAGGGGAAAAATCTCTCCCCTTGCCTTTTCCAGCTTCTAGAAGCTGTCTACATTCTTGGCTCATGGCCTTTTCCATCTTCAAAGTGTGTTACCCCAACCTCTGCTTTTTGATTAAAAGCATGAAAAATATGCGGGAACACAAAAAATAATTGTGTTGTGTGAAATGTGAAAATAGACCAAAAGGGTAATTGCTTCATTAGAAACATGGGAATACAAATCATACTTTGGTCCTTTTCTCTAATTCTTAAGAATTCTATAATTTAAAAATAATTCAAAACTGCTTTGAAAAAGTGACATACCAAAGAATTCTTAGGGGTCTGACTCAGGGAAGAGAGGAAGAGATAAGTCATTAATGCCAAACGCAGAAAGGAGGTGAAATGCTGGCAGTGGAAGAGCTGCGGAATCAGGGAGTCAGATGGTCACTTGGTGATGGGTGGGGGAGGAGCAGTTTCGGGGTGAGGTGGGGATGCACGCACAACAGTGAGGGATTATACTGGAGACCGTCAAGACAGCAGCTGGAGGTCACTGGTTAGGGAGGGAAAGATGAGAGCAAAACTTCGTGGAAGCCAGGGACCAGGAACGCAAGTGAGGTGGTGGTGGCGGTGGTCACCATTTTTAAGAGAACAGAGGAGATTCTCAATTCTGACCAAAGCATCAGGCAGAACCATGTAACAAGAGCTAGGCTGTATTGAATGCCCACTTTAAATTTTCCTAGATGATGCTCTCTGTATCTTGCAGGAAAGAGAAGCAGTGCCTGGTGGTGTTTTGAATATGAGAATAGTCTTTTCTCTCCCTAACTAACTGTGGGAGAGGTATTTCCATTCGATGAGCCTCAGTTTCCTTATTTTTAACATGCATGGTTTGGATCAGATGGTCTCTAATGATCATTTAAGCTGTAATATTTTATACCCATCTCTGAAATCTCTAGCTCCATTTGTTTTCTTTCATTTTAAAAAAATTTTAAAATTATTTTAAAGAATTTTTTGAGATATAATTGACATACGATAAACTGCATATATTTAAAGTGTACAATTTTTTTTCTTATTAGTAATGTTTATATGGCAGTCGCAATCTCCTAATTCATCCCACCCCAACCCCCCCTGCTTTTCCCCCTGTAGCTCCATTTAAAAAGCCTAGTTTCACACTGTCATGAGAATGATTAGACCAAAGCACAACGGTGAAGAAAAGAGACTGAGAGTTTGGTTTCATATCCAATTGTCTGATTCCTGTGCAGGCCACACAATTGCCCCGGTCACCTAGAAGCACTTTTATGCAAACAATTCAACAAATGAAAAAAAAAATATGGTGATACTAGGAGAGGTAGGACAATAAATTCTCCCTCTTACCAACAGCAGCAGGCAGATAAACTCCATCCACCTAGGCAAGGATTAGAAATTACCATTAAAATTCCAATATTTTTTCTTTCACATCCTTAAAAAAATCCCGTAAATAGGAACATGAAACAGGGAAAGGAAGGCATGTGCTGGAGGATGCACAATTACCTTGCAGTCAGATCAGGCCAAGGTGCCTTCTGAGAGGCACCCATCTGCGGGCGTGAAATTGTCAAACACCAGGTGTTTGCCGCTATGTGTTTAGGAGAAACACAAATGGGTATCTGGGCAGAGAGGAAATCCCATTGAGTATTTGGCAGGGTATGGTGGCAGATTGAGGAGGGCTCAGAAAAGGTAGGAAAGATCAGCGGGGTGATGAGAAGGCATTTGCCAAAATGCATCGTCCCAAACAGAAAAATGCTAGTCTCAGGCAATAAATAACAGGAAGGAATTTTACTGGTGCACTGGAAACAGAAGGAATCTTCTCAAGTTCTGTGTAACTGAGAATAGAGGTAACTAGTGTTCGAGAACATAGTTACTGAATTCTGAGTAATTACTCTGAGAGATTGAATTTCTTGCAATTTCTATTAAATATAATAATAGAAGGAAGGAATACTTGGGACAAACAGACACGCAGAGAGATCATTGGTATTGAACAATCAAAGCAGAAGAGAAAACCAAATTGGAGAAACATCCTGTAGCCACATCTAGACTAAACATTCTTCAACTCCTTGTTGAAAAGAGATTAGAGCTGATAAGAGGGCCCTACTCTGTAACATTTGATTTTGATAGATCTGCATTCACGCCTGGCTCCACTGTGTGGTAATTATACAATAAATTGTATACTTCCATTTTATAGTGGTTAAAAAAAAAATCAGACATTTGTATGGACATTATAAAAATCTTGAGTTTAATTATTCTCCAAAGATGGCAACAGAGATACTATACTTGGTGGAACTTGCTTTGGACATTTGTCCTTTTTGTTGTTTTGTTTTTGGCTGTCAGCATGCATTCCCCTTCCCAAGGTCAGCTCGGTTTCCTTGCCAAGATGAACTATGCAGTGGAGGGGAGTAACTACCCAGAATGAATTCAACATACTCTTGGAAAGGTAATGGTGCTGTGCACCTAAAAAAAGAGCTGATTATATATGCCTAATATATAGTCCATGTATAGTATAATATAATATAACATAATATCCATTAAATAATATATAATATAATCCACTTGGTTGCCTAAAATCCACCACAACTTCATTCTCATCTTGACAGTTCAAAAAATGCCCCAAATTGGGAGATTAGGATTGCCATGTATACATTACTAATAAGAAAAAAATATTAAATTGTACACTTTAAATATATGCGGTTTATTGTATGTCAATTGTATCTCAATAAAAGTTCTAAAAGACAAAAAAAAAAAATGCCCAAAACTGACTAACATAAGTTAGTCATAACTAACTCTCTCGACACTCTCTTCTCTCAAAAGGAAGATAACCCAAAGTTCTGCCAGTTTCTCCCTCCATCTCCAAACCTAGGTTATCTGAGTGTTGCTCTCTCCTCCTCTGGTTCCGTTGTGTTCCATCGTTCTCATCAATAGTCTTCCACCGATGAGCTAAATGGCATATACATCACTAGTAAGACTGTATAAGTTAGTGGGGGCAGGGAGAGGAAAGAGAAGGGAACTCAGGTAAAACATTTAATATATGCATAACATCCCAGAGAAGGACAACACAGTAATGGTTGCAATTATTGTTTCCATAGCTTGCCTTTGGGTGGCAGCTGAGGATTCATGACTTCCTTCTTTGGCCTTCTGCTTGCATTTCTCTTTGACTGGAGTCCCTTGCTATGCATATACTTCTGAGCCCTAGGTAGATCTCTCTGTTTAGGTTACATGAGGCATCCAATGGCCACGGTGTTATAAAGCTGCACAAGTCCCAGTCGTATCTCTTCTTTGCCTCTTTGTGTGGCAGCACCTTTTTGCTCTATAAGGGTCAGGGTCATGCCAGCCTGAATGCTAATCTTTCTTTTGCTTGCCTGTCAGTGGCATGATGAAATAGCTAGGGTACAAGGGAGTTGCTACTCCTTTGAAGCCATGTTGTGTCCCCTGATGGAAATATAACTCCCTTGGGTACAAAAACCTCTCAAACTAGCACATGTCAGAGTTACAGGAGCAGGAAACAAAACTTTTGGGAGAATCTCACTGGATGTAACCATGAGAGATGTCACCTTCATAGTGGCTGTGTACTCTGTTTACTGAGAACATGGCAAAGAAAGTCAAGATACTGGTACCCTGAGTGAGAAGATCAGGAAAAGAAGTCTCCTTATGAAATGGTGTATTAATAGAATTGCTATGCCATCTATTATAACTCGCCAAACTCATGGTTAGAACATCCATTAAAAAAAAAAAAAGCTGAACAAATTCTCAAGATGCAAGTCTTCAGGAATAATTTCTCTTTTCTATACATGTTCAAAAGCAACAATTTCTTTAGTAGCAAAAATACCTAAAACTCTTGGGGTGAAAAGAACTTGGATTTCAGAAGTACTGTAAATTCTATGATTTCTCTTATTTCATCCATTATATGAGGGTGAGTCAAAAATTATCTGTACTCTGGCTGTAGAATGCATTTTAATTAACTTTCAGAAAAGACAAATACATCGTTTTTCGACATAATCTTCTTGCTTTTCAATACACTTTGTCCATCTGTCAACAAGCTTTCATATTCCCTCATTAAAACATGTTTTAGGCTGAGCTGCAAGCCACAAGTGCACCGCTGTCTTCACTTCATTAGAAGTGAATCTTTGTCCTTGTAGGGCTGCTTTCAGGCGATCAAACAGGTGAAAGTCCGATGGAACAAGATCAGGACTATAGGGAGGTTGCTTTAACACCTCAAAACCAAGTAATCCACAACAGCCTTAGGTTTTGAAAAGTTTGTGTGAGATGGGTACTGAAACAACTCACGGAAGAGCATAAACAGAAGTGTTTGGATATCTGCAAACAAAATTTGGATCCATACTCTAAGGAAGGTGAAAGTTTCTTAAAGAGAATCATTACTGGTGACAGTGCACGCTACAGTGAGACGCTCATTGAAGAGCTGAAGCCTAAACTTCGGATTAAACGCAGAGGACTGCTATCCAAGGGCGTTGTGATCGTCCATGACAGTGTTCACACTTTTACCCACACTGCCCACACTGTCGACATTCTGCAAAAACTTCGTTTTGTGGTGTTAAAGCATCCTTCCTATAGTCCTGATCTTCCTGTACCAGACTTTCACCCGTTTGGTTCCCTGATGAGGGAAGCCTACGAGGACGAAAATTCACTTCTGATGAAGAAGTGAAGACAGCGGGGCATTCATGGCTCGCGGCTCAGCCTAAAACATTTTTTAATAAGGGAATATGACAGCTTGTTGACAGATGCATAAAGTGTATTGAAAGGCAAGGAGATTATGTAGAAAAATGATGTATTTGTCTTTTCTAAAAGTTAATTAAAATAAATTCTACAGCCAGCGTGCGGATAATTTTTGACCCACCCTCATACTTCTCTATCTTTGAGTTTGATTCTATCAGATTAGGGGAAAACAACATCTCATTTATTTATTTATTTGTTTATTTTTTTAAGAACTTTTATTGAGATATAATTGACATACAATAAACTGCATATATTTAAAGTGTACAATTTGATAATTTTTTTCTTATTAGTAACGTATATACGGCAATCCCAATCTCCCAATTCCACCCCAACCGCCCCCTTCCGCTTTCCCCACTTGGTGTCCACAAAACAACATCTCATTTAAAATACCTCATTCACTTTTAAAAAATAAATTATTTATGTATGTATGTGTGTATGTATGTATATTTTATTTAAGCTGCTCCGAGTCTTAGTTGCGGCACGTTGTGGCATGCATGTGGGATCTAGTTCCCCTACCAGGGATCAAACCCGGGCCCCTTGCATTGGGAATGTGGATTCTTACCCACTAGACCACCAGGGAAGTCCCCCTCATTCATTTTTTAAATAACCTATTTAATAAACATTTATAGAGTTGTGTCTCCCCACAAAGTAGACAGAAAAGAACTTCTGTCTACTTTGTGTGGAGAATAATGGTCCCCCAGAGATGTCCACATCCTAATCCAGGAAGCTGTGAATATATTACCTTGCATCACAAAGAGGATTTTTGCAAATATGATTAAATTAAAAATCTTGAGATGGGGAGAATATCTTGGATTATCTGGATGGGCTCAAGGTAACCACAAGGGTCCTTATGAGTGGGAGGCCAAAGGGTGAGAGTCGTAGGAGAAATGACAATAGGAACAGAGGTCAGAGAGGGAAAGAGAGGGGGATGGGGGGAGAAAGGAACAGAAACAGAGAGAGACAGAGATTTGAAGATGCCACATTGCTGGCTTTCAAGATTGAGGAAGGAGCCAAAAGCCAAGGAATGCAAATGCAAGTAGCTTCTCGAAGCTGAGAAGGCAAAGGAACAGTTGTCCCTAAGAGCCAATACCTTGGTTTTAGCCAACACCTTGATTTATCCAAGCAAAACCGATGTTGGACCTCTGACCTTCATTTTGGATTTCTGACCTCTAGAACTATAAAATAATAGATCTGTGTTGTTTTAAGCCACTAACAGATTGGACAACTTGTTATAGCAATGAGAGGAAACTGGTACCCCTGTGACTACATCATTTGTACCTACCAACTTAGATAATTCTACATGCTCCAGAACTGCATATCTAGCTAACTTCTTAAAAGTCTTCACGTAGCTGTCTCAAACACAGCTCAAGCTCAAAAACTCATGATCTTCTCCCCAAAACTTGATCCTCCTCCAGTTTCCTCTTTATCTTTTCTTGCTGCCACCAACTACTTAACTGTTCAAGCCAGAATTTTTGATGTCTTTCCTTCATCACCCCAACCAAGTCAAGATGGAGTCTTGTTTATTCTACCTCCTAAATCTCTCTCTGTTTCAATTCCATCTCTCCATCTCCAACCATCACATCCTAACCATTATCTTTCATTTGCACCATTCTTAACTGGGGTTCTCTCATCCACATCTTAAACATTCTCTGCACTTCATCCAACTCATCTTTTATGGAAATATGATCACAATTATTCTGTGCTCCAAACAGTTCAATGGTTTTCCACTGGTCTTCAAAAAAGACAAAAGTTCTCACGCTGAATAAAAGGCCCTTGAGTCACATAGCCCCAGAACTTTTCTCCAGCTACATCTTCAGTTATGGTTTCCCTGGCTCTGCCCTCTCAAGCCACTCTAGGTTTCTTTTTCTGTCCTTCTGACATACCACATTCCTTTCTTCCTGAAGGTTGTCATGCGTACTGTTTGCCTGGACAAGCAAGAACTGGATTCTTTGGCCCAGCCAGCATTCTTAGAAGATGGGGCCGGGCAGAAGAGTGAGCAAAAGGCCCAGAGATTTAGGGCAGAGTTCAAGGGAACCTGGTGACCTCATATCTGATGAGAGCAGGGGAGGAAGGAAGCAAATCTGAAAACAAGGAGAAGACACTCCTCTCGTGTCAGTCCAGAGAGGAACCTAGGAAATAACCTGGGAACTGAGTTACATGGACTGAGAGAGGTTTTCTGAGCACATTTGTGTGCCAAATACACAGGAAATACAGAAGCTTTGGAGGGATGAGGAGATAAGGAATGACCAGAGGGGCACAGGGAGTAGGAGAAATCGTGGTAGGTAAGCCAAAAGAGAGGTCAGCTAACATTGTCAAACAAAGAAATTGAATTCATGGGGTTGAACAACAAAGAGGTTAGTAAGAAAGGCGGGGGGATAATTAAGTGGCCAGTGAGAAATGGAGACAGTAAGGACAATCACTGCTAAAGAAGCTGGTCTGTGAAGAGAAGGAAATGGAGCGGAAAGGAAGAAGCCAAAATGTCAAGGGAGGCTTATGGTATTCTTTGTTTTAAGGTGGGAGAGACTGGCATGTGCTTAAATGTTTGTGAACCACTCATTGCTCCTTATTGTGTAAGCGATTAGGTCTTAAATTATATATATGTATAAAATGTATGTATTCAAAGCAATACATGTACAAAATTTTAAAAAGTCAAATGGCTTAAAGGCTAATAAAATAACTATAATTCCCCTGTCTCAACCTTCCATCTCCAAGACTTACTTCCTAGAAATATGCTCAATGTTTTTAGCTGTTTATGTTGATATTGGCCATTGTATTTCTAAGTAATGCTCTTTTTGGACATTTCTATTGACTCCCTACTATGAAAGATGAGGCGGAAGCACTCTTAGAGAAAACCTAGGTACCCACATACATATTTCTTTTCTCCTATTTTCCCCAAATGGTTATATAACAATTTTTTATTTAAATAAATATTCAGTGTTTACTATATAATTATTATTCATGTTGAGCCACAAAGTACACAATTATTACTTTTTCTTCCTTGTACAGTTTTTTTTTATTAAGTTGCTCTGTACTTATCATTAATTCTTCCCCAACATCTCCAAGAGAATAGTATATTCCTCTTAGTGTAGTCAAACATGTAAATAAATCAGGTCCATTTTCATAGTTGTTGTTTTTGAAGCCTCTCTTACTGTCAACCTCTATTCTTCTGCTTCAATCCACCCTAGCTTCTCTCTCTTTATGCCAAAGGACTGTCATCCTGGCATTTTCTTTGCCAGAATCCTGTGGATTAATTTCCACAGCCTCTTTCTCTGTCGGAACCCTTGTTTCCTAGATTCTATGTCCTTGGCTTTCTTGGTTTACTCTGTCATTTTGGTAGTGCAAATTCTCCAGTATTTTCCTAAGAACAAATGCATGGGAGGTAAATTTTTGAGATTTCAAATGTCTGGAAGCGGGAGTAATCTATGCTCACACTTAATTAATAGTTTATCTTGGAGAATTATAGGTGGAAAATCATTTTCCACCAGAATTTGAAGACATTTTTCCATTTTCTTCTGGCTCTCACTATTGTAACTGGGAATTCTGATGCCATTCCAATTCTTGATCCTTTCTATGTGACATATTTCATCTTTATGGAAGTTTCTGAGATTATCTTTTTATCCTTAGTATTCTGATGCTTAATGATAATGTGTCTTGTTTATATTTTCAGTCGTGTTCTTTCAGGAATTTTCTACAAACACATTTTTTTTTTAATTTTGGAAAAGTATTTGTTATTTCTTTGATAATTTTCTTCTTTCTTTCTGTCTCCTATTTCTGAAACATTGGACCTAATGAATTGATCCTTTATTTTCTTATTTTTCTCTTCAATTTTCCTTTCCTTTTTCACCTTTTTGTTCTATCTTATCCTGAACTTCATCCTCCAAAACTTCTATAGAGTTGTTGATTTGTATTTTAGAATATGGTATTTTAGAAATAATGATTTCTAAATTTCAAAAGCTTCTAATTATTCTCAGATGTTCCATTTTGATGACATCCTGCTGAATTTTCACGGCTGCAATAGCGTCTCTATTTCTCTGATAAGGATACTACATATTTTTATTCTTTTGCCCCCTGCTTCATATCCATCTCTCAAAGTTTGTTTTTCCTTTATTGTTTGTTTTGTATCTGCCTCTCAAGCTAGTCACTTTTCTAATTGTCTCTGGAGATCTGACTTTTGGTTCATATTCATTATTTATGGACTTATATTCATATTTAGGTATAAAAACCTAAATACCTAAGAAAGCTGGAGGGATGTCTACTTCTGTATCGGCAAAGTAGTTCATTGCAGAATAATCCTCTATACAATATAACTAAAAACAGATAACAATATACATAAAACATCTGATGAGAGGTATCACCAGGCCACTAAGTCATCCAGGACTTGAGGGACAAAGATCTGTGAGAGAAGAGGAACATTTTGAGGTGGGCCTTGCATTCTTTGGGACTTTTCCCTTCAAAGCACCTGCAAATTCTTAGGCAGCACAAGCTGAACCTCTTAATGATGCTGTTTACTCTCTTGCCAATGCATTCCTGATGGCCTAGGTGACTGTTGCATCCTCTGAGCCCTCCTGACCTCAAGAGGGACTGTGGACCTCCTGTAGTAGATCTCCTCCAGCAGGCCTGCATTTCCCCACCTTTTCTGCCTTCCTCTACCATCTGCCAGAGAAATCCAGGCATTTCAATCTTTCTCAGTGTGGGACAAGCACCTACAAACTTGTCAAACAGTGAGTTCCCTCCAAGCCCTGGGATCCTAGCCAGAGTATTTAATCCCATGTTCCAAGTAAGTGCCCCCAAATCAATGTATTCTTGTTTATCCGGCTTTATATTCTGCCGTGCTTGATCAATCATTCTCAAAATCTTATCCGAAGGGTCCATCACCAGTTCCTCCTGGTACATCCTACCTAATTCTTTCAGCTTCTGTAGTGAGTAATCTCTCACCTCCCTTATCAGACACAGTACTTTCCCAGCAACGTCATGCTGGGATTTAACTCTAGTTATTCACCTGTACTTCTCTGGCTGCCACAGGTAGTTGTTTTCTCAACAGAAAAATTTTATAGTCTCCTTTCTAAAGACCCAAGTCTGGTTGCCAGTAATCTGTGAGTTGAGGGGAGAAGGGACTGAGAATACCAGTGTACACTTTCACTGAATCCTTTTACTTTCAAGGTGAGTGACTCATTACCTCTTTGACTGGTTGCAGTGTTTCTGAGACTGGAGAATCTCTGCTTCAAAAGAAAGTGTTCCAAAAAACAAACCCTCTAATGCTGAGCAAGGGGAGGGTGATTAATTGGTTGCAAAGTGGGTGGTGAGATTTAGGAGTCTGCTCCTCCTATAGCCTATCCTGTCTTCAACCACAGCTTATAAACCTGCCTTTTGAGGCACCGTACCTCACGCCTCCAATCCCTCCACGTGTGCTGGGGTTTACAGCACAAGCCAATCTGCTCCTCGTTAGCATTTCTCTACATAGACACGTAGCTTTCAGCTCTTTTTCCTTTGCTAGGTCAGTGGCCATTTATACATCCTCTTTCCAGCTTCAAAACTCGCTTGACATTTCTCACCCACTGTAGATTTCCATCCTGTTTTTCTTTGTCCTGGTGGGTCTACACCATTTACGTTCTTTATTCTTATCGATTAAGGGACGGGAGTGGAGGTAAGGAAATATGAAACCTACCTTCTTTACCTAGAAGCTCCAGGACCTGAGCGTGTGTAAATTCTGATGGGAGGCCTCAATCAGTTGAGAATTCAGGAGGTAAGAGGGATAACCAATGACCTAAAGGCCTTCAAGAGGAAGGAGAGAATGGGATCTAGAGACAAAGTGATAAATTTTAGTCCAGAGAAGGGCCAACTCGTCTATGTGACCAGAAGAAAATCAGACAGAACTGGGTATAGTGAGCGATAGCTCTGTGGCTGTAGAGTTGGGATTTGAGGCCATTTCCCCCTGCCCCCCACCCCGAATGCCCTCTTGTTTCTTTCCTCTTATACATCTATCTTCTCTCATGTCCCCTGCCCATCCACCGGCATCATTCCAGGAGCAGTTTAGATTAACCACATTTCCACTCTAAGAGAAATCTCCCTTTTCTATGTGTTTTATACATAATAGAGAAAAGCAAATTTTAAAAATTTACTTTCTTAAAGGCACTGCATCTAAAGCCCCATGTGTACAAAAACACATAGCAGTTGGTCCTTGCCTTTAAAGAAAATAAAACTCATGAGATAGATGATGTAGAAAGGCTATTTTAACATAATGTGGTAAATTTTTACAGCACAGGAATACAGAGAACACTATGGAAACATAGAGGAGGGCCCCTAAATGAACTTGGGAATCGGCCTAGATCCATGGAGGAATTGAGGTCTCAGCTAAGTGTCGGATGATACTAAGCCAGCTAGGCACAGATACAAGGGGCAGACGTTCCAGAAATAGGCGATGCAGCAGCTAGCGTGTGGTGGTGAGGAAGAGCCGGCTGCATTTAGGGAAACTAGAAGGTAGAGGGGCAAGTGGGAGGCTGAGGGATGACCTGAGAGGATGCTAGAAAGTGCAAGGGACAGATCGTGGGGTCCTTTGGTGCCACTTCAAGGAATTAAAGAAGGGCGACATGGTTTGACTTGGACGTTGATACAGTTTGATTAGGCCATAGGACTAAGGAGAGAGCAGGGCAGACTGGCAATTGGCAATGAGGGCCTGAACCAGGTGGGTGGGAGCAGGAATTGAGAAGAATAAAGGGCAGTAACTGCAGCCAAAAGACCAGGCTGGAATCCTTACTCTGCCAATCACTTGCACATGATGTCATTCAGCCTTGTTCCTGCAGAGCGGAACCACACTCTCTGCCCTGTGGTTAATTCTGCGCTCTAGAGAGAATGATTCCGGGACGAGCCTAACATGCTGCTTGGCACAGAAGCCGTGGTTTCATCCCCTTTCCTCACTCTGTGTTTTCAAGTAACCTCCAGTTTTCCCTACTGTCTTGCCTTTGGCAGCTATTTGAGGCCAATGGTGTGATAAGTAAACATACTGAGTGGACCCTCTTGCCTTAAACTCGTGTGCACCACGGCCCATCCATCCAGTGTGACATTGCTTTCATAGACGAGCACACGCACGCGCACACACTCACACACACACTCCACATCCCTCTTCTCCCTCGCTTTTCTACCATATTCTCCATCTCCCATGGCTCCTCTCCTCCATTGGCTGGACCAAGAATCCCAAAGAGTTTTGAGGATGTCCAGAAATTGAAGATGTAGCAAAGATTTCATGAGATGGATTTGAGAGCCTAGTCTATGACCTCCAACAAGAAAACTCCTTGCCTCTCTGAAGTTTTGGAAGAGCTGAGAGAGTTGCAAGGCTTCTAGTCACATGGTGACCTTCTCAATCATTTGGAGGCAATGTGTTCCAAGGGCCCTTAACTGATGGCAGTGAGGTAACTAACAGGTGTGAGATGTGTTGCTTTATTTTGCCGATGGAATAGCATGGCGATTTCATTTTTCATTCTCATAGTGTGACTCTAGGAACAATTGACAACAAATTCTCCTTTAACCACGTTGTCTTCATGTATGTCAGCTTCCCTGACACCTGAGGAGCACAAGCTCCTAAGCCACAGCCAGCGGAAAATTTGCCATCTCTTCTAGATTAGATGCAGATCCAAGAATCCATCTTCCCGCAGTGGGACAGGACTTGTCACAAATAGCTTGGATTTATGGGTGCTCTTCTGCAGCAGAAATCGTTTCACCTTTGGAGGTAACCTTTACAGAATCATAAAATCAATCAGTTTTATTTGACATCAAATCAGAGCTCTGCCCTAAATAAATTCCTAGCACTTTATGTGGAGAACAAAACAGAGACTAGGACTGCACCTAGGCAGAAGAAGGCGCTGGAACAAGGGCAGGACTATTTAGAGCTCACAGTTGACTGTCAGGCAGTGTCCTGAAAGCCTTGAGCTTCGGGTCTCTGTCTGTCATGCTGGATGCCACCTAAATAAGCTCTCCTCCCTCATTCTCGAATGGACCCATGAAAATGAATTGCACACAGGTTGATACTTTTTCCTATCCTATTTGGTTTGGTGTCCAAGAGATCTCTATAGATTGGTATGGTGGGAAAAGGGAGGACAATTCTAGCTGTATTTTCTGTAGGCAGAAGGGATCTATTTGACATGGTAAATTTTGAAACTGTTAATGAGTCATGTGGTGAAGAAAGGGTTTTAAGTATACAAATTGTGTGTGGGTGTAGTGTACTGTATGTACACATGGATACATTTACATAGCTTCAAAGAAAATTTTTACCCTTCTAAGGATTTTGCAGAATTATCTTCAAAGGTGTTTGTTAAGCTGAGAAGCTAATACGAGGTAGTGGTTTTCAGCAAGGTCTCTGGTGCTAGGTTGTCATATTTCAAATTCTGACTCCTTATGTTGCAAGCTGTTGGACAAGATGCTGAATCACTGTGGGCTTTAGTTTCTCCGACTATAATAATGGCACCTACTTTATTCATGAGTATTAAATGAGATAATATATAAGCAATAATAGTGCCAGGCTCGTGATGAGTGCTAAGTATTTACTATTACTATAATTAAGTAGGCATGGTTGAACCCTTTAAAAAATCCTAGAATTGGAGTGAAGAGGCTGTCCTGTGTAATTGTTGGATCAGGCAAACCTATGCTTGGGTTTCAGCATTTCCACTGTGCAACCTTGGGCAAGTTCCTTACTCACTCCAGTGATAATTATGTCCTACAATTATTACGGGAGTTTTAAATGAGATAGCAAATGTAAGGCACCTAGCATAATGACTGGTTAATACTTGGTACTCAATAATTGGGAGTGATAATTATAATTCTCACACACACACACACACACACACTTTAAATGTCATCACAAAGCCACACGTAACTCTTAACAGTCTCCTAGCACGTAGAATTTAGGTTGATTTCAGGCAAGTAAGGAAACTGACATCCTAGTCACAGAAAAGTATCCAAAATGAAAGGTGTCAGGATAACCCTATGGTGTGTAGTGTCAGAATGACCAGAACAGCCACTGTTAAAACGATGAGAACTTCAGCCTTGGAGTTCTAATGATTTAGGGAGTTGTTGTTAGGATGTGGTTGCAATGTAAGTAAAGGACAACCAGACACTTCTTTATATTAGCAATTCGGTTTCTTTTCCAAAACGTGCTAAACTGAAGTCATCTCAATGGGATTAAATTCATGAAACTGAATGTACCATGCGAGCTCCATGCTGAAGTGTCATATCAACTTGGCAGCATTGCAGGGAAACAACCTTCCAGAACATCACCAAGTCAGCGCCCAGTGCAATAGGGAGCATCTTTTAAGCCTAGGCACTGGATGGGGTTTGGGAAGGTGGCCCCAGTAGTAAATGGGAGGGCAGGCTAAAGACGTAGTGCGAAAGGAAGCCTGTTAGTCCTGTTATTAGACTTTCTCACTTGACCTTTTCACATACACAGCTATAAACCCCAGGAAAGATGGAGAACTTTAAGTGCAAAAGACAATTACATGGTCGTTGTGCATTCGTGATATCATTTAGGAACACAAAAAGCTTTCAAAATGCAGTAAAATATTTGGCTTCGACCAGCTTGAGTTTTCTTAGAAAATTATGAAAGCAGGGAAATCTTGTTTTTGCAAAATTTCCAACCTAATTTATCTCTTGTTGAGGACATTTGAGGAAGTGCCCAAACATTGATAGGTAGACACGAAACCATCAAGCTCTGTGTGTGTGTGTATTAATATTTTACCTTTTTTTTACAGCAGTTTTAGGTTCACAGTAAAATTAAAGGGAAAGTACAGAGATTCCCCATATACTCCCTACCCATAAACATGTATAGCCTCCCCCATCATCAATATCCTCCAGAAGAGTGGTGCATTTGTTGTAATTGATGAACTTACATTGACACTTCATTATCCCCCAAAGTCCATAGTTTACATTAGGGTGCCCTCTTGGTGTTGTGTATTCGATGGCTTTGGACAAATGTATATTGACTTTACCCACCATTAGAGTATCATACACAGTAGTTTACTGCCCTAAAAATCTTCTGTGCTTCACCTGTTTATTTACCCCTGTCACCAACCCCTGTCAACTACTGAACTTTTTGCTGTCTTCATAATTTTGCTTTTTCTAGAGTGTCACATAGTTGGAATCATACGGTATGTAGCCTTTTCAGATTGGCTTCTTTCACTTAGTTGTATGCACTTAACTTTCAAGTCTTTTCATAGTTTGGTAGCTCATTTCTTTTTAGCACTGAATAATATTCCATTGTTCAGATATACCACAGATTATTTATCCACTAACCTATTGAAGGATATCTTGGCTGTTTCCAAGTTTTTGCAGTTATGAATAAAGCTGCTGGGCTTCCCTGGTGGTACAGTGGTTAAGAATCTGCCTGCCAGTGCAAGGGACACAGGTTTGATCCCTGAGCTGGGAAGATCTCACATGCCACAAAGCAACAAAGCCCGAGAGCCACAACTACTGAGCCCACACACTGCAAATACTGAAGCCCATGCACCTAGAGCCCGTGCTCCACAGCAAAAGAAGCCACTTCAATGAGAAACCCACATACCGCAACAAAGAGTATCCCCCGCTCATCACAACTAGAGAAAGCCCATGCATAGTAACAAATACACAGTGCAGCCAAAAATAAATAAATAAATAAACAAATAAATAAATAAATATAAATCTTTTTTTAAAAAGCTGCTATACACATTCACATACAGGTTTTTGTGTGGATATAAGTATTCAACTCCTTCAGGTAAATACCAAGGAGTACAATTGTGGATTTTATGGTAAGAGTGTGTTTAGTTTTGTAAGAAGTCACCAAATTGTCTTCCACAGTGTCTGTAGCATTTTGTATTCTCCACTAGCAATGGATGAAAGTTCCTGTTGTTCCACATCCTTGCCATTTGGTCTTGTCAGTGTTTTGGATTTTGATCATTCTAATAGGAAAAAAAGTGCTCTTTGTATGTTTTGGATGATAGTCCTTTATCTGACGTGCTTTTGCAGATATCTTCTCCCATTCAGTGGTTTGTCTTCTCATTCTCTTGACATTGCCTTTTGCAGAACAGGAATTTTTAATTTTATTGAAGTCCAACTTATCAATTATTTCTTTCATGGATGTGTATTTGGTGCTGTAGCTGAAATAGTATCACCATACTCATGGTCATCAAGATTTTCTCCTATGTTACCCTCTGGGAGTTTTATAGTTTTTCAGTTTACATTTAGATTTATGAACCACTTTGTTAACTTTGTAAGGGGTGTAAAGTCTGTGTCAAGATTCATATTTGTGCATATACATGTCCAGCATCATTTATTGCCCCATTTTATTGTCTTTTGGTCCTTTGTCCAAGATTAGTCGGCTATATTTATCAGGGTCTATTTCTGAGCTCTCTATTCTGCTCCATTAATCTATTTGTCTATTCTTTCACCAATACTACCCTGTCCTGATACTGTAACTTTACAGTAAGTCTTGAAGTTGGGTAGTGTCAGTCTTCTAACTTTGTGGTTCTCCTTCAATATTGTGTTGGCTACTTTGAGTCTTTTGCCTTTCCATATAAACTATAGAATCAGTTGCCAATACCTACAAAATAAATTGCTGGGATTTTGATTGGGATTGCATAGAACATACAGACAAAGTTGAAAAAAATGGACATTTTGACAATACTGAGTCTTCCTATCCGTAAACATGGTATATCTCTCCATTTATTCAGTTCTTTAATTTTGTTCTTCAGAGTTTCATAGTTTTCCGCATGTAGATTTTATACATATTTTGTTAGGTTTACATCGAAGTATTTTGTTTGGGGGGATGCTAATGTAAATAGTATTGTGTTTTTAATTTTGAATTTCACTTGTTCATTACTGTTATATAGGAAAGTGATTGGCTTTAACCTTGTATCTTGCAACCGTGCTATAATCGCTTATTAGTTCCAGTTTTTTTATCTATTCTTTTGGATAGTCCACATAGACAACCATGTCATCCATGAATAGAGTCAGTTTAAAACTTTTCTTTCCTATTGGTATATCTTTTCTTTTCTTTTCTTCTCTTATTGCAGTAGCTAGAACTTCTAGTATGATGTTGAAAAGGAGTGGTGAAGGGACATTCTTGCCTTGTACCTTTTCTTAGTGGGAAATCTTCCAGTCTTTCACCATAAAGTATGATAATAGCTGTAGGATTTTTGTAGATATTCTTTAACAAGTTGAGGAAATTCCTCTCTCTTCTTAGTTTACTGAGAGCTTTTATCATGCTAATCATCATTTTCTCAAGGCATTTTTGTTCACCACTGAATCTCCAGTGTCAGCAGAGTGTCTGACACCTAACTGCATCATAGTTGACCCTTGAACAATGCAGGGGTTGGGGCACTGATCCCCTCCCAGTGTAGATGAAAATCTGCATATTACTTTACAGTTGGCCTTCTGTATAGCCGCTTCCATATCCATTGATTCAACCAACTGTGGATCATGTAGTGCTATAGTACTATTTATGGAAAAAAATCTGTGTGCAAGTGGACCCACAGAGTTCAAATCTGTGTTATTCAAGGGTCAATTGCATTTTGTTTACGATCAACTGTTGGGAGATAGGAATGAAAGGAAACAAAACCACCTTAGATAATACTCTTCCTATTTCATTTGACAAAATAGGGTCTGATAATAACTGTAAGAACATGGTTGTCAAGTAAGAGTTATCTGAAATTTGGGAGCATTCATCAATCTGACCTGGATATATTTACAAGTCATTGGTTGCTGAAGCGGCCATTTACAGGGATGCTGCATGGAGGGCAGCTTGAGAAGAATCCAGAAATAAGAAATCATGTAGCTTAAGGGAGAGTAGATAAATTTTGCCTTCTTAGGATGCAGCTTGACATCCAGGCTCCAGCACTTTCTGTGTTTGGTGATTTAGGACAAATCCTTTCACCTGTCTGAGCTTCAGTAACCTCCTTTCTGACATGGTGAGAATAGAAAAAGAGGTTGCTGGGAAATCAAATGAGACAATGCAAGAGAAAGCACTCTGCAGATTGCTTAAGTGCCATAGAAATGTTATTTAGTTTATTGTTTCTATAAAGCATGACCTGGTAGTCCTTGAGAAAACACTCTACCACATACTGTTCTAAATAAATGCTGATAGAAAATTGGGGCTCTGAGCTGTATGTGTTGGCATGATATTTGTAGTCCTGCATTAGGTTTATTCAATTCATAAAACACTTACAATGTGCCTACTATGTGTCAGTCACTGTTTAAGTGCTGGGGATGCATCAGAAAATAAAACATACGAAATTCCAGGCTCTCGTGGAGCTTATTTTCTAGCAGGGCGAGAGGAAAATAAATAAAGTTAAAAATCATATAGAACATTAGAAAATGGCAAGTTCAATGGGGAAAAAATAAAGTAGGAAAGGGAGATATAGAGATGGGGAACACAATATTTATATAAAACATCTAGTCTCTTTTGTTTACATAATATCTGTTCTTTCTTTGTTGTTCGCCATTTGTTGACAATTCTGGGAAGCCACAAGGGAAATAAAAGTTAATTTAAGGAATATTTGTGTTTGATGAGTTTTGAAGCTGCTCTTTTTAAACCTCTGGACCACTTCTTTTTTTTTAAGTATGCACAACAAAAAATTTTGACCTTCTTTTTTCCTCTGCCACAATGTATGCTAATGTGGCAAGAAATTAGTCAATTTAAAATTTGACAAATATATAGGTTAAGAAACAAATAAAACAGACACTTCTGGGGACATGGTGCAAAGTACTCATTCCTCAGACCTCATTTTCTATTTTCAAAATGATCTCTTCGTGTAGGAACACAAGGAACTCTAGAAGGATAGGAAGAACGTTGCTCCTAAGGGCATGTCTATGATCCATTTGCAATGAGCCCCTTAGTTGAATACCTAGTTTTATGATTAGGTATAAAATCTGGCTATAACTTGTCTAAATATGTTAAATAAGCTGATTTATAAAAATATAAAATATAAGTGAGTCTAATTTGAAAACAATGAAATACAGACTCATAAATAAATAAAAAGTTTATTCTCTAGAGGTTTTTTGTTTGGGTTTGATTTTTGGTTTGTTTTTGTTTTTTTTGTTTTGTTTTTTTGGTGTTTTGTTTTTGTTTTAATGTTTTATTCCCCATACTTTGTAGGTTTTCCTATAAGAATTTCTACGTTTTGGTTCCAATTTCTAAGATCTACCTTTAAAAAAATAAATCATTAATTGATCTTCCCATGTTTGAACAATGACGATGGCAACATTGTGGAGCATGTAGGTGAATGTACAATTCAGAGGCAATTCTGATAGCAATTCAATTGATTTATCTTTTTAAACACACTCCTACACCCATATGTACTCTCCTACACATGTTCTGTTTGATTTATTTTGTTATTTTTGGTTATTGACCTCAATTCCTGAGATTTCAAATTGAATAATTCTTTGCTATTTTATTCCATTAGTTATTATTCTTAATATTGGGAGATAGTCACCTAATATTTTAATACTCATTGATTCATTGGTTAAACAAATATTATTGGGCATTTCTCTTACCTAAACTTTGTAATGGGGTTTCCCTGGTGGTGCAGTGGTTAAGAATCCACCTGCCAATTCAGGGGACATGGGTTCCATCTCTGGTCCAGGAAGATCCCACATGCCGCAGAGCAACTAAGCCTGAGCGCCACAACTACTGAGCCTGTGCTCCAGAGCCCGAGAGCCACAACTACTGAAGCCCACGTGCCTAGAGCCCATGCTCCACAGCAAGAGAAGCCACTGCAATGAGAACCCCATGCACCATGACGAAGAGTAGCCCCCAGCTTACCACAACTAGAGAAAGCCCACCCCCAGCAATGATGACCCAATGCAGCCAAAACAAACAAACAAACAAATAAGTAAATAAACTTTGCAATGGGAACACAGCCCAACAGGTAGATCTGAGTAGAAGAACTTCAGGCTGTTGGGGTTCCCCTACCCCTGTATGCTGCAGAATCAGAATTATCCAGAAGAGGAAAGAATTGAGGCACATGGATGTCCTGAGCCTTATCTACCTGTCTCGTTCACACTTGAAGCTAAGATGGAGATGAAAGACATCCACTACTGTAAGAATATGAACAGGTCAATAGACTAAAAGGATTTTTTGAGTTCATATGATTCATGTGCTGCCTGATAGTGTATTCAATTTGGGAGGAAACATCCTAAGCAAGTTAAAAAAAATTGGGAACTTCTCTGGTGGTGCAGCGGATACGAGTCTAAGCTCCCAAAGCAGAGGGGCTGGATTCGATCCCTGGTCAGGGAACTAGATCCCACATGCACACCGCAACTAAGAGTTCACATGACGCAACTAAGGAGCCCTGGAGCCTGCCTTCTGCTACTAAGGAGCCTGCCTGCCACAACCAAGACCCGGTGCAACCAAATAAATAAACATTAAAAATTTTTTTTTTAAATCACCATGTGTGCCCCTGTCTTTAACCCACATGGAATATCATTTTCACATTCTAAAGACATTCATGCAGTGTCTTCTCCACTCCCCTTAGATCTCTAATAAAATGTTACTTTGTGTTTACATGGCAACTATCCACTATGATTAGAAAGGGTTTCTAGCTACTTGTCTTAAAACATTGGTAAACAGTAGCCATAGAGGGGACAAGCACGTTTTTAATGATGGAAGAATTCTACCCCAAATAGTAAGTTACAGCTCCCAGGTTTGGGAACAGATTCAAGGCTCTTGATACCCAAAGGTGGACTCCAAATGTCATGGACAGTGTGAATTATACGAAGAGAAAATAAAAAATTAGACAGGATGATATATTTTTAAAAGCATAAATGTATTACTAGGTGTTCAAGTTCAAGATTCTGATAGAAGCATCCCTCCTGGGGGAGTGTCCTGGAGCAGGTGAGCTGTTGGTACTCAGATGTTTGTCATTTATGTGTCCTTACTGGTGAGGACTTGTCACCCTTTACTTCCTATGGTTTGTATCCTCAAAACATTTTTTTAAACTCTCTAGAAATAACATCTACATTGCAATGTTGAATATGCTTTTCAAACTACTCATGGCCCAAACCTTCCAACTGAAGTCTGGATTCACTCTCCTTCCGTCTGAATAATTATTTCAGAACCAAAGTACTCACAAAAGACACTGGAAAAATGATGTCAGGAAGATTTTTTTTTTTTTTTTTTGAGAAAAAGTAGCTCATCTTGGGTCAGTGCTTTAGTTAATAGAGTTTAACTGTGTCACAGATAGAGAAGAAATGTAACAGCAAAGCCCCAATTAAATTAAGGTGACATTTCCCCTTTTAAGGGATTATTATAAAAATGTTCATTTCTCCTCATTTCCCTCAGGCTATATTTTTGCACAGCCCCTTAGTGTTTGTTTTGGAAATAGAGTTATTTTCTTTTTCTAAGTTTGGGAACATAATGAGAATGACCTCCTCCCCCCCCCCACCCCCGCCCCGGGGGGGCCTACACTAGACCTTTGTATGTGGCCCAGGAGACATAGTCCTTGGTGGCATCACATCAGGTGAAAAACCAGAACTGGAGTTGCCTGGAACGAAGAGGCATTCTTCCCCCTTGGCATTACTTAGAAGCAGGGATAATTAATCACCTGCTTTCTTTTTTTCTTTTTCACCTGCTTTCTAAGTGTAAAAATTTGTCTAAATTTGGCTCTCTCTAAAAGAGGAAGAACATAAAAACTGATGCAATCCTTTAAAAGTCCCTGGTGGGCTGCAGACGATAGGAATATTTGCCCAGTGCCATTCTCACCCCTCCCTTTGTGCTCTAACTGCTGTCTCCCCTAAACTTGTCATTAAGAGTTTAAAGTTTTTCCTTCTGCGTGAACCTTCTCAACTGCTCACTCATCTGCTCATTCTGTATTTATGAAGCACGTCTGTGTGTCGGGCGCGGTGCTCGGAGATACTAGGTAATAGGGCGGGTTAGTAGCACTTAAAGGAATCACAGTCAGGCACGTAAATCCTAATTGTACCGGTGTGATTGGTGCCTTAGTGAAGTATTCCCCATTGAGGTAGCACCGACAAGCTGTGCTTGGAAGTTTTGAGGATGGTCACTGTGCAAGTTTCCTAAGGTTGTCATAACACGTACCACAAACTGGGTGGCTTAAAACGGTAGAAATTTATTCTCTTACAGTTCTGGGGTTAGAAGTTTGAGATCAGATACTACAGGGCCACGCTCCCTCTGAAGGCTCGGAGGGAGACTCTGTTGCACGCCTTTCTCTTGGCCTCTGGTGTTGCCAGCAGTCCTTGGCATTCCTCGGTTGTGGCTGCATCACTCCAATCTGTCTCCATGGTCACGAGGGCCATCTTCCCTCTGTGTGTCTGTATCTTCACAAGGATTCTCCTCTCTCTGTGTCTGTTTGTGTCTCTCTTTTCTTCTTACGTGGACGCCCGTCATAATGGATGAGGGGCTCACCCTGCTCTAGTGGGAACTCATCTTTAATTATGTCTGCAATGACCCTGTTTTCAAATAAGGTCACATTCTGAGGTGCTGAGAGTCATGGCTTCAATAGTTACTTCCTCTATGGAGAGAATAAAAACAGATCCGGGGCCTGATGGGTGAGTAGGAGTTGCCAAGATGGAAGAAATGGAGTGTGTGTGTGTGTGTGTGAGAGAAGGTGTGTCTATGAGAAGGGATGAGTGCGGAGGTGTGCGTGTGGTCGTGGTGACAGGCATTCAGGCAAAGGTAGCACCATTAGCAAAAAGTCATTTGTTGTTGGCAATGGCCCCTGAGGGGACCACAGTGCCACCTTAAACCTGGGCAAGGCCAGCCCAGCACTGGGTCCCACTCTTCAGCATCCCCGCGTATCTGAAACACCACAACATTGCCCTCTCAGTCCAAAAGAAATTTTTTGCAAGTCATTGGTCCGTGGAGCACATAGGGATGACCTGAGGAGGCTAGGGCAGGAAGACACCTGGGCCCTGCAGGCCGGAGGGTAGGGGGTGGTTGTGGAGAGTGTGAAGTGGTGTGACCCCAGGAGCCAGAGGGAGAGCAGGTACTGTTGCCAGAGTAGGCCACACAACTCACCCAGGTGGGTATTTAGGCAACTTGGGTTCCTCTTGTAAGTGCAACCCTCTTCTCCCACCTGCTCAGGTGGTAAAGTTCTGCGAGGCACACAGAACTGCCTGATTTGGGATCCTGAGGTGTAGAGAAGGGGCACCTGCCTGGCCTGGCACCCAGAGTCGTGCAGATCAACCCCTTCTGGGATCTGATGAGTCCGCCACCACTGGGCAGTCGTGGCCTGGACCGGCCTCCAGCCTGTCCCACCCAGCAGCTGTGTTCTGTGTTCCTCTCAGGCTCCTGAATGGCTGGGCTGCTCTTCAGCCAGGGACCACACTTTATAATTTACAAATGTAAATACCTGGTCTCTGGACTGGACCTCCATTTGCCCTCTCGTCCCTGCCCACTGAGGTTACAGAGGTTTCACCTTCCCTGGAGGCAAAAAGGGAGGGCAGGGCCAGCTCACGAAGGCTGTACGCTGGCACTTGCCCTGTTGTGCAGTGATGCTCTTTCCGCTTGGTGCCTTGTTTCTCCTCGAACCTGTAAGGACAAAGCACTTTCTTTGCAGTGGTTTGTTGTCATTGGGTGGTTGCTGGTGGCGATGGTCACAAATCTGATTCTTCTGCAGTTCAAGATGGGCTCAGGCTGGCAAAGGAAATGATCTTCTGTGGTAACACTTCCTCTTCCCCCGGACATCTAAATCCCCCACCTAGGAAACCCGAGCTTCTCAAGACCTGTGGTCCTCGCCATCTTTCCCCAAATGCCCTGACTTTCCCATTTCCCCGTCCAGCCTAAAGTCTTCTCTGGTCACCCAGATCTTGGCTAGGTATGAAGAATAAACATGTTTTATATTAGACCTTAAAAATAATAAAAATATAATTTTGCACGGGTTTACACCTTGTGAGCAGCATGCAAAGATGAGTCAATGCACTCCATCCACTCTGAGCTGATGGAGAGAGGCTGTGCTGCAGCACGATGTCCTTTTCTGCCCTTAATGACTGTCCTGTCTTCCTCCTGAGGACGGTGAAAGAACAGTGAGGAGCACCAGATAGCCGTCTGCGGTAGGGTTTTAGGACGTGCCCTTCACGGTTTCACGATTTCCCTAAGCCACACACAGCAGGAACCGCTGCTATAACACAAAGAAACCCGGGTATATGAAGGCACACATGTATTAAAAGTTTAAATAGAAAATACACTCATCTCTCCACGCAGGAGTGTTCTCTATGCAACAATTCATGTATAAGAGCCGCTGCTTATGCACCGAGCGTTTCCACTTATCCAAGGTTGGAGCCCAGTAAGCGTTCTGTTTTTTGTTCTCCCACCATACTTTCCATTCTTAGAGTTGGCTTGATGTAGATATCAACTGGATGCACTCCTCCTTGGATCTCAATTGGATGTGTCCTTGGGTTAAAATATAGAGCTTTTATCTTTTAAAAAGTCACTTTTAATATATTTTAAACACTGGATCCTAAACAATGCCAGTATGTCTACCAATTCCAAGTAATTTTCACAGCTTGGGGCAACCAAAGACGTGGTGAGCACTTGTTTGTCAACTGTTGTTAAGTTTCCAGTTCTGTCTGGCATGTTTGTATACTGTCAGTGTAATGACAGAGTTCACGGTCGTCTCAAACACGCTATTCTAGTATAAATGCATATTTTAGATACTTTCAAGGTGATTCTTAAGCTTACTTGCTCACTCATAAAAAATTACAGCTACAAGGTTAATTATAATGAAAACTCATAATTATTTATACAAGTTTTGCCTGAAACTTTTAGACTCCAGGATGCTACTAAGGTAAAAGTAAGTCACTAGAGTAGCTGAAATTTCCAGCATCCTCTGGGAATTTCCGGCCCTTAAGTCCAACACTGGCATGGAACCCACCCAGAGACTACCTTCATCCTGTGTGGTGAGGTCCAGCTCGGCTGCAAAAGGAGTCAAGATGATAATTATACTGGACAAGTCATGAGAACAGAGCCAAATACGAAACGTCTCTAGAGGTGGGTGCGCAAAAGAAGATGCTGGGTTCTTAAAAACCAAAGCGTATGAAGTCCAACTGGATTTATTTTCCTTTTGATGCCAAATGCCATTGGAATTAATCTGCATTGGCTTTAGTGAAAGGCAACGTCCTAACCAGTGATTCTCAAAATTTACATTGTATGTGAATCACCTGGGGATTTCGTTAAAAAGAAGATGGAGGGCTTGAGGTTCCTTATTTCTAAGATCTTGCAGGTGATGTTGTCTATAGACCACAATTTGAACAACAAGGACTAACCAGCCTCTTCCCACAAACCACAGAAAACCCCACCTTCAGTCTCAGACAAAACTTTGCATGGCATTCTCCTTCTCCACCGAAAAATTAAGTGCAAATGGCTTCCTTTCACTTTTGCCTAAACAATGGTGTCAGAAAAAATAGGTTTTAAAGAAGTAAGCAATCGCTGAGTGAGATGAAATACATCCCTCTTCAGCAAGCGTAAAGCCGATCTCTGGCTGCATCCATGCTAATAAGAGCAAGTTTGGAAAGCCGAGGTTCCTAATTCTCATTCCAAGGCGTTTATCCTTGAGAATGAAAAGCCAACACCAATCACTATGGTTAGCGCAGCTCTAGTGAAGCAGAGGGGCAGCCGCCCAGGCGGTGGAGAGGGTGTCAGTGCTGCAGGCAGAGGATGTTGGCCAACCAGGGCTGCACAGCTTAGCAGCACTCATCTGATTGCGTGCCCTGAGAGCAAGTGGGAGAGCACTTCCACGCTCCGAGAATAAATGGGGGCTGAGAACTGGCTTAAATGGTTTATTATTGCCTCATAAATTACATTCCATAAATAAAATGGTCCAAACGCTGCCTTGAGTTACTCACCTACAAAGCCAAGAGCGCTTCGTGCAGGGATCCAAAAGAGAATTGATGGAGCCAATATTTTTAATTTTCAAAAGATGCCTTTATAGTTGGCCATAGACCTTTAAGCATATTTATGGGCTCACCTGCCTAATTTTGTCTGTCTCTCTGTGAGTGTTTAGGTGCCTTACAATCAAGCTACTGAAGTTAGTGCTGCCTCATTTTCCACGCTGTTTTCAAAGAGCTATTAAGTGCAAGCTAAATGCAGTTAGACAGAAACAAAGAAATGACTGCTCTTTACTTCTAGTAAGCAGAAGTCACCCTGTTGTTGTGGACCTACATTTATTCTTACCTTGAAGCAATGATTCTTTTCAACGAAAACAATCTGAGATTTATTAGGGGGGTTTCTTTTTGCCTTTGGCAGCAAGTATGGAAGCAGCTAGCTCAGCAAGGTGAGCTAAATGCAATTTGGAATTTCCTTACAGCTCAGCTTAAATCACACAGTCAGCTTGAGAGACAACTGTTTAATTCCAGAAGGCTCTTTCACCCCAGAGTTAATGTTATAGAGATTTGTCCCCTAACAGCTATACTGTCTTTTAAACATAAGAAAATAACTTCCTTTCCAGCAAATTTCATGTCTTTGGATGTAGACAAGGGTGAGAATGAGAGGAACAGAACTTGATTTTAGACAGAAAAGTTATTTAAAACCTGGATCTAAAAATACATATATTAACCATTGCTATAGAGAACAACTTGGAATGAGAGCATGGAAAACGTGTTTCCAACTCAAATAAAAATAGCTAAAAAATATCCTGAAGTCCATGGGTGTAATTAGTCCCATGTTTCCCTGAAATCTAAATCAAGGAAATAAGGAACTCTAAAAATGAGCCCTTTTAAAAAGTATGGCCCCTGGGAGTTTAGGCTCATCTCAAATATGTGCTTATGGAAGCTGAAAGGGCTGGGATATTCATGTCCTGACTGTAAGAGAGGCCATAGAATCAGATCTACCCAAAGGGTTTCTTTTTTTGGAATCAAGACAACCTATTTACACAGTCTCAAATGTATGGTGCCTCTGCTCTTAGCATCACCTTCGTAATAACCCAAGGTGTGAATCAGCTTATCCATCCATCCATCCATCCATCCATCCATCCATCCAACCTTCTACCATTTATTCATTCAAGAAATATTTATGGAGTACCGATCACATGGCGAGTTCTGTGCTAAGCATTAGGGATAAAAGCAGAACAAGACATCTCTTCTATGCTGCCTTCCCTGCTACTTCCAGACAGATTTAATCACTCCCTCTTTGGCACTGCTGATGCTAATCCACATGCTTAAAACTCAACTGGGTGAAAAGTAGGGTTAAAATCCTCTTGTGAAAACTTATCTGAGATTCTTATGAGAATGAGAAGATTGGTTCATCTGCAGTCTGTTTTTTTTACATATCTAGTTTTCTTTTATGACTGTGGCATCCAGGAGGAAGAAATTTCTGCCTGTTTCACTAATCAAGTTTCTCTGGGTTCGAGATGCATTAGACACAAATATTAAATGAATGAAAGAAGGAAGGAATGCCTTTGATTCCTGACCACACTGTATAGTCTGGTACAGAGTATTTGTCCTCCAGAAATATTTACTATGGGAAACTGAATTCACAGAGTCAACGTCTAATGAAGGAGGCAGACATAGAAATTAATCATTAGTGTTTGGTTAAGTCTCTTCTACATAGAAGTATGTCAAAGGGTAGTTGTAGCGTATGGGAGAAATTTATAGGCACAATTTATCTGAAAGCCAGCATATTGGCAAGTTTTCCAGGCATTAGGAAACCTCATGGTAAGGTGGACATGGTCAAGTCACTGTATACACTATCTTTTGTTCTGATCATTTAGAGAATACTCAGGTAGTCATAGATAGTTCTAGTCTTATTAAAGGTTTTATTTTCTCTAAATATAATCATTTTTTTCTTGCTTTGTATTTACGGTTTAATCAAAATTATCTGTGTTCATGGGATTAATATAAATTTTTTTTATACAAGGCAGTTTTCACCTGCCTCCGACTACTTTAACTTTTAACTACTTCTTTTTGATTATTTCTTTTGATTATACTTGTATTTATCTAAATAATGTGCTCATATTTTTTCTGTTACTTTTATTGTAGTTCTCTGTGGGAGACTAGAGTTTAAGATTTTCAGCCCCCACCCTCAGCGTGCACACGCGCGCACACACACACGCACACACACATTCCCTTCCCAATGTTCTTCTTATACAATTATATTGCACTGTTGATTTGGATCTGTATATGGTCTTTTTGTTGCTGTAAGTTTGGAGAACACTATTCGCATCTAAGGCATGTAGTGAACTGTTACATTTCCTTTCTTTGACTCACTTTTATGTCTGCGGTGTTAGTAATTGTTTTGATTGATTGAGTGATTGATTGATTGTTGGATACCTATTACTAATTAATCTCCAAACTCTTTAGCACAAATGTAAACCTCCTCTTAGCCACACACATTTGGTAAGTCATTGGTTCTTCTTTTTTGAGACATCCCTCCAGAGCCTTTAGCCTTCCTCCTCCAATCTAGGGTTAACATTCTTTTTTTACTCTTGAGATGTCTTCCTGGAATCTCTCTTCACCATCATCTTGTCTATTTCCTTGGCTACTTTTTGCATTTGATTATTTGTTTTCTGGATCCAATGCCTTTTTTATTGATATGCTCCTTTGTTTTAGAAGATTTTCTCTTCCAGTAGGTTCCTGAGAAAAGGTACAAGGGAGGAAACTTTTTGGACCTTGAATGTCTGACAATGTCTTTATTTTATCCTCTCACTTTATTGATGGTGGGCTGGGTATAGAATACTAGATTGGAAATCATGTCTCTTAGAATTTTAAAGCCTTGAATTGATCTTTTATTTCTACTTTCCAGTATGGTATTGAGAAGTTCAATGCTATTCTGAATCTTGACAATTTGTTATTACTTTCCAAAAGCTTTTTGAAAATGTTTCTTTGCATCTAATGTTCTGAAATTCAGTGATGATGTGCATGGGCTTGGGCCTTTTCTATTCATTTTGCTCACACTTTGTAATCCCTTTAATGTGGAATCTCACGTTCTGGAAATTTTATTTGTATCATTTCTTAGATTATTTTCTCCTCTCTGTTTTCACTTTCTTTCTTTATGAAACTCCCGTCCTTTGGTTTTGGGCCTCTTGGATTAATAATCTATTTTAAAATATTTTTCTCTCATTGTTCACTTATTTGTCTTTTCTCCTTTCTAGAAGATTTCCTGAACTTTATCTTTCAACTCACCTGTTAAGATTTTCCTGCTTTCTTAGCATACTTGAAAAAAATTTTGATTCCTTTCTTAAATGTTCCTGAATGTTCCTTTATAAAGGCTTCCTTTTCTTGTTTCATGAATGTAATAATCCATCTCCATTGTTTTGAAGTGTTCTTTCTACATTGTCTTTTTTTATTCCAAGTTTCCTTTTTTCTCTTTCTTTATTTTTTTTCACTTCTGACTTTCAAGTTGGCATATTTCCTAATGCAACTAGTCATCTTTCACTATCTGCTTACATATAAGTGGGTCTGTAAAGTGTCATTGAAAGCTCTTTGCAGGGAGGGCTTGCTGTCAGATGAAACTCATTATAGAGCAATCTCTTTGGTCATTTCATGAGGGCACTGATGGCTGTAAGAATTTCCAGATCCCTCTTATCTCTTACCAACCAGTCAGATTCTCCAAGGGAAAAAAAAACCTTTCAATATACTGTCTATAAGTATTAGCCTGACTGCCTGAGTACAGGCATCAAACAGTGAAGGGGATGACGGTGGAAGTTATTTCACAGTTCGGTGTGTAAAATTCCACTTAATTTCTCTATTTTGAGAAAGGGAGACCAATAGTTGGCCAAGCCCTGAATAGCATCAAGCAAGTACTTAACAAGTGCATAGCAACTCCATCCTCACTTAATGTGGTCGTGCCTGCCGCCAGACGATTCTGACCTGCATAGTATTAACTGGAGGTCATTCTTGGTGGTCCTGTAGCCAACTTGCCCCAGTTTATAAAAAGCTGATTACTCCATTCCACAATCAGAAACATTAGGTTGTTGGCTTGAAATTAGCTTTGGTGGGAGTATTTCTACGTCTGAATTTGGCGAAGACTACAGTCGTCTCCCCCCACCCCACCCCGCAACCCTGAGTGGATGGTTAACGTCACCAGTGCTCCGTGGAGCCCAGGAAGCCTGCCCCCAGCTGTGTCTGGTCTCGCCTCCATGCCAGAACTCCTCCCATTTACCCCCCTAAATATACACTTTCGGTCTCCTACCAGGCTTGGGGGAAGGAAGCACGCTCACGAGGTTGTGCAGAGTGGGAGAGAGAGCGGGAACTGCCTCTCGGATTTTCAAACCACTCTCGTGCTTTCCACCCTCTCTTCACTCGCTCTTTGAAAATCACCTGGTACCCCCACGCCTGGGTTTCTGAAGCACAATCAGGTTGCTTCTTGTCTTTACCTGCTGCTGGCTGAGGTTTCAGCTTTCTGGGACCTGCCAGGTCAGTGGCCATCCACCCATCTGGTTTCCAATGTGCAAAATTAGGTTTCTGTTGTCTGCTCCTTGTTAAGACTTTATACCTGATATTTTTTAAAACCTTTTACAGTCCGTTTAGTGGTTTGAGGGAGGTGCAAAGTAAATGCAAGGTCAATCTGCTTTTTTTTTTTTTTTAATCTCAAAGACACACCGAAGAGTTAATGGTGTGCTAGGGGCAGGCCAAGAGTCAGAGTGGTCCAGAAACACTCCTCCTACCCCGGGCCCACCCAGAAGTACCTCTCAGGACCCTGGGCAGCCCCATAGCCAAGGTGACCATGCTTGGGCTCCAGTTAATACTATGCAGGTCAGAATCGTTTGGGGCGGGGCAGAACATCATTGAGTGAGGATGGGGTTACCACGTATTTGTTCAGTAGCTGCTTAACGAAGCTGATGTTCCTCAGGGCTTGGCCAACCGCTACAAACTTGGTAACTCTGACTTTCTGAAAATTCCCTTATTGATCTTTGTAAAACACATACATACTTTCTCTTGGAAAAGTTTCCAAGTACCAGGGCAACCTGAAGAGAGCCTGCAGATTTGAGCCATCACCTGTCGGTCTATAAATTGGTTAGGATTTATCTGACAATTGAGAAATAACTAATATTGCTCCTGTTTCATGCAGCCCGAAGGTTCACACCATTCATCTTGTCAAATTCAGGTTTTCAGCTCCAAGAGGTAAGGAGGGATCTCAGCCTGAATAACTCTGAGGAACAAATGGCATTTCTGGGCAGATTACTTAACAAAAACGTGTCCTGGACAAGGATAAAGCCTTGCTGATTCCTTTCATTCTGTGCCTGGTGGACCTAGCGATGAGTATGGGATGGCTGATTATGGTGAATTGGAAAACTTTTCCACTTTTGGTTACAAGATTGGCAACCATTTCCAAGACAAAAATCACTCCTGTGACAGCAGGCAACTATGCAGCACCAAAGTACAATTGGAAGCGTTGGCCCAGACTCCTGGGAGATCTTGTGTCTGGCTGACTGGTGTGTGAGCTGATGGGGGCACCTCAGACCAGTCATTTCTGTGCACTTCCTGATTTCACGTCTGAGAGAACAACTTCCCTGCTGAGAAAAGAGGGAAAGGGATCATCCCCTCAAGATTTATCTTTCAGGGACTTCCCTGGTGGTCCAGCGGTTAAGACTCCATGCTCCCAATGCAGGGGGCCTGGGCTCGATCCCTGGCTGGGGAAGTAGATCTCACATGCATGCTACAACTAAGAGCCCACACGCCGCATCGAAGAGCCCACACGCCGCAACGAAGAGCCTGTGTGCCACAACTAGCACCCGGCACAGCCAAGTAAGTAAATAAATATTTTTTTAAAAAGTATTTATCTTTCAAGTGTGGGAACAGAGTTGATACACGATTTCATCAGCAAAAAGTGGTGCGGTGGAGGAATAGAAGAGTAATGTGTCTATTACATAAGCACACGTGGGTGGAGTTAGAAAGATGTGGACCCTAACCGTTGCTCCACCAGTCTCTGGCCATTTGTCTTTGGGCAACTGTCATCCTCTAAACTTCATCTTCTGGAAAATCAAGTAATAATACGAAGTACCTGGGGAAGTGACTGGGAGGAGCAGGTGAAAAGCAGTAGCCCCAGGCTGGCTCATAAACTGCCTACGTGTTTGCTATTGTGGGGTTGTTCTGTGCGTAGCAGGTCTGCCCCCAGTCAGCTTGGAGTCCTTCCCAGGTGGCTGCTTTTGAAAGGCTCAAGGAGTAGTGTCTGGTCTCTGGGGAAGTGCCAGACTGCTCCCTGAGAAAGCAGAGAAGGACTGAGTGAACCTGAGGAAGATGCAGCGTTGACATGAAATATTTACTGAGCCTCCAGTGCGCCACCCAAAGCAGACAGCTCTGTCTCCAGGAGCATTTCACTCAACTTAAGACAAGGCATTAACACCCATCTGCGGCATGAGCAGGTCCTCATTTAATCACTAATGAGAAGGTACCGTAGGAAGCATAATGTTACATTCCCTCCCGCCTGCCAGGGCTGCATCTTGCCCCATTACTTTCTCTCCCTGCTGTATTACACTCACACAGTTCAAAGGCCAGGGCCTGCATCTCCCAGACAAACAGCCTCAGCGACGGTGTGCCTTGGCTTCAGCACAGACGTGTTTCGTCAAATCCATACACACAGCAAACACATCGCATGGAAGGTTCCCAAGCTTGAAGCTGGGTTTGAGTCTTTGCTCCTCTCTAGGCATTTTTAATTTGTTTCGAATCATGAAACTTCGTGTGTGCGTGTGTACAAGTGTGGGTACAAGTGTGGGTACAAGTGGGTGTGTGTGTTAGTGCATACAAGTGCATATGTATTTCTACTAAGAATGGACTTAATTAGTCCACTTTTACTTCTAATAATAGTGATTATCACTACAGGAAATCACTCTGGATTTCATCACATCCTATGTAAGATATTCACTGCCTCTGAACGTATCAGGTATAAGGAATACACCTTAGCGTAAGAATCTTGACATTTTCCACAGAAGATAGTAGGTAATAAAGTAACATTGGTCCATATCTTATAATGCTGCTGCCTCTTTGTAGGATCATAGATTTTTCTTTTCCTTTTTAAAACAGACTTCATTTTAGAGCTGTTTTAGGTTCACAGCAATATTGAAGTGAAGATACAGATTTTCCATAGGCCCCCTGCCCCCAAACACACATAGCCTGCCCAGTTATTAACACCCCCCACCAGGGTGGACATTTGTTACAATTGGTGAACCTACCCTGACACATCATAATCGCCCAAAGTCCATAATTCACCTTAGGGTTCACGCTTGCTGTTTGTTGTATATTCTATAGGTTTTGACAAATGTATAATGACTTGTGTCCATGGTTTACTTTAATAGTTCTTTGGGATTTACCAAATTGAAAGAATAGGACATGAGTACAGAGATTTTCCTTCCCAGGTTCCATGGGCAGAATTG
The DNA here is from genome assembly GCF_030028045.1 of Hippopotamus amphibius kiboko. Classification (NCBI taxonomy): domain Eukaryota; kingdom Metazoa; phylum Chordata; class Mammalia; order Artiodactyla; family Hippopotamidae; genus Hippopotamus; species Hippopotamus amphibius. Next base: position 13,226,575 of record NC_080199.1, read on the forward strand.
TCTCTGCTAAGAAACATCAGAGCATTTTCTAATGATACAGCAAGGCTCCAACTTAAAAAAAAATTTGTTTTCTTTACAGAAATCTCAAATGAATGTTGTCAATAAGTGAATATGTTTTCAGGGACAGAGCCTGCCTTGTTATTCTCTTCCCTGGAACTAAAGCAGTGGAGCATCTCTGCTTCTCAACCGTTTATCCTCAACCATGCCGACTCCTATTCTTCCCAAGGTCAAGCTCACATAGCGGCAGTTTAGGCTGACTGGAGCCTTGACCCACAGCTGACTTGCAGTCATTTCTTGCTCTTTCTGGTTCCCTCTTGTCACTGTCCAGAGCTAGGGTGTCTTCATTGTTCCTTCTCCCCTCCCCTCCTGCTCTCCGCACTGTGCATCTTTGTGTCACTGCCTCTTAACTCTGCAGTCTGCTCAGTCACCTCCTCCCTCACTCTCAAGAGTCTACAAACATGTCTTCGAACCATGATTTCTTCTAGTTTCTCATCAAAAGCACGCCCTGGACATCAGGTGAAACAGTTTCTGCCATTCTTCTTTGGGTACCCAAATGGATGCTGATTTTAATGCTATTTCTTTACTCTCTAGAGAAAGCTCTAGTTTCCGTTGGCTCTATTATATTTTTACAGCACCAAGCAGCTCCTAAACTATACCCAATGTGAGAAATGGTCTATTTCATTTGCAAGCTAAAAAATCAGGTACATATGAGCATATGTTTATTTAGTTAGTGGGGAAAAAAATCATTCTAGATTGTCCACGTGGGACCATTCCTAGCCGCTGGTGAGCTATTGCTTTACGCTCAGCCAAAGGTACAGTACCGGGTGGGGAGGCGTGGTTATGGAAACAGAGCTAGGGACAACCGCCAGCATGAACCCGTATTATACAAGCACAGCTCAAATTACCTCCATCTACGCTCAATTTAGAAGGCTCACCAATCCACAGATGAAAAACATTCCTGCCAGTATCAAAGTCTGGAATCATAGAAAGTGAATGCCAGCACCATCAGCACTAGGACTACCATTAGGTATCTCTCATGCTGCATGCAACTTGCTTACTTTGCAAGCAACCAAAGGAGCAGGAGGGCCAACCTGTAGTAATTCATTTAACTTTTCACATTTCCAGATGCTGTCCTTGTCTCTGCTCCTGTTTGGACAACTGCCATTATGCTGCATTTCCAATTTAATCCAGGGTCCAACACTCTCCTCCAGATGCTGCTGCTTTCTACCTCCTTTTTACCAAAGTATCCCAAACAAATAGGGGTCTACTGTGGTGCACAGAACAGCAGGAATCCTGTGCCCCACCCCCACCCCCGCCCCCAGTCCTGCTGCAGACCCAAGAGCGGCCTTTCCGCTGAGAGCTGGCCAGCATGGCTCTCCTTGGCTAGCCTATCCAAACCAGAAGTGGCCTCTAAGGCTTCATTTTGGTCTCATGTATTTCATCCCCAGAAGTCAATAACCCCTCTGATTGTTGGGGGCCTGGCCATGGTCCCCTGGGAATAAAATATATCCCAGGCATCCCTGGCAACTCTTCCTGGCCTGGGATAGGAGGGGAGATGGGCCATGCATGCTAATGAAAACGCTAGAATGTGGCTTGGGATTCTAAACAGGGAAAAGGCTTTCTGCAAAGTCAGAGCTTCAGGCAATTTCCTGCTGTAGTCATCCTCACCACATAAAGGGTTCTCCCTCCACAGGACCCTCCCTGTAGGTCTTTCATTATCCACTGGCCGTTCTTAAGGCCCCCTGATTAAGCAACATCTTTAGCCAACAGCACTCTTGCATTAAAAAGTCATATTTTTAAACTGTGAACCTCATTTCATTCTGAATGAAGAGTTAATTTTATACACGATGTTGGGTGTGATACTAGCGAAGTGTGTGATATTTTGTTCATGATGGACTGGATCTGTTAGAAAATTTTTTTCTTTTATAATGAGAACAGTTTCTTCAAATGAAATCTTAGGTGGAAGTCTGCTGTACACATCTGATAAAAGTTGACCTGCTCTGGTGGAAACCAAGCTATGTTGATTGCTTGGTCCGCTTTGCCTTGTTTCAGGGAGCAGCCCCTGAGATAGCCATTTGGAGGCCCTGGAGCACCTGAGGGTATGGCCTGAAGAGCTCAGAACTAGATGATTTGTCAGGCTCTTTTTTGCAACAAACCATTATTTCATAATGAAGCTGGACTGTCCAGTTTCAAACACCATCCAATGCTCATATGTTTTAGTTTTTTTCTGTGTAAAAATAATGCTGGCCTCAAATATACAGTTTGAAGCATAACCAAGAGGGTATTAGCTAACAACAATTTATGAAATAAAGCAAAATACATAGTTAATATCAAGGTACATACACTTACTTCATATGGCAAGTATCACTCCAGATATATTGGGCAACCACACCCTTGGTTACCCTGGTTCTTCTTCCTTTATCACTTTTCTCCTTCTCTTTATCCTTGAAATCCTCAGCTCTTTCTTTTCTCTCTTAGATTCCCTTTTGCTCCCTGATGTTCTCTATATCTTTCTTGATCTCTTTTTTTCCCTCTTTTTTCTTCATCTTTAAGGCTTTCACTTTTTTTTTCTTATTACGTTTGTGTTTGGCATTTTCTCAGTTGCTATCTGCTCCTTCAGGATCAGTCAGGCTAGACTAAGTTACAATGCAATAACGAACATCCCTCAAACCTCAGATGCTTAAAGCAACAGAGTTCATTTCTTATCATTCCACATGTCCACCACATTTTGGTAGGGGGCTCTGCTCACTGTAGTCACCCAGGGGTTCAGGGTGATGGAGCAGCGGTTTTCTCAAATGTTGCTGGAGCAAAGAAAGAGGGTGGGGAAACACGTTGTCTCCAGAAGCTTCTACCTAGACATGAAATATGTATCGCCTCCCTCGTATTTCATTGTTAAAGTAAGTTACATGGACACACTTCAAGTTGATGGGAAAAGTGGACTTAGGTCACGTGCCCATGAGATTGCATCCAAACATAAAGAAATGTCCCGGGACTTTCCAGGTGGCGCAGTGGTTAAGAATCTGCCTGCCAGTGCAGGGGACACGGATTCGCGACCTGGTCCAGGAAGATTCCACATGCTGCAGAGCAACTAAGCCTGTGCGCCACAAATACTGAGCCTATGCTCTAGAGCCCAAGAGCCACAACAATTGAGCCCACATGCCACAACTACTGAAGTCCACATGCCTAGAGCCCATGCTCCACAACAAGAGAAGCCTGTGCACCACAACTAAGAGTAGCCCTCGCTCTCCACAACTAGAGAAAGCCCACGCACAGCGACAAAGACCCAACACAGCCAATAAATTAACAAATTAACTTAAAAAAAGAAGAAATGCCCCGACAAGTACCACAGTCATTATGTCAGTTCTGCAGTTCTATTTCAGAATCCTCCCAAACCTCTGCTTCCAATTTCCCTTCCTTCCAGTCCTGTCCTTTGCCCTCCTCATTTGTCCCTCTTTGATATCCTTCTTGATTTCCTCCTCATCCTCAGCCCATCACGTGGTGGCAGCACCAATGACTGTCACAGGAAATATCCCTTAGAGGTGGAGAGGGGAGTGTTGTGGTTTTAAATGCAGAATCTCTGGTGTAACATGATGATAGTCCTGTAAGCAGAAGAGAAGGCTGTGTCAGGACCCTACAGCTGTGGGGTCCTAGCTCAGCTTCCTCCCTCACTAAAAGAGGCACTCCTGGTGGACACTGGTCTTCCTCACCTGTTAGTGCTCAAGTCATGTTGCTTAGAGCTCACTTGGAGCACGCTCTTCCTTCCCCGTTCTGCATGACTCCATATTAATATCACTTAAACAAACTCTCTTCCTCCATAACCATCATTTAGCAGCCCCCAAGTAAGTCAGGGTAAAACCACTACACTTTACAAATATATGGTAAAGAAACAAAGCAAAAATATAGGGGGAGGGTTTACTTAGTATTAATCGTAGTAAGCATGAATCTTAGGAAATAGCTACATTGTAAAATCACAAGGAAATCTCTAGGGTAAAGTCAAGTCTTAGCTATCAATAAAACTTTACCTGGGAGGGACTTCCCTGGTGGCGCAGTAGTTAAGAATCTGCCTGCCAATGCAGGGGACACAGGGTCTGGGAAGATCCCACATGCCGTGGAGCAACTAAGCCCGTGTGCCACAACTACTGAGCCCGTGTGCTGCAACTACTGAAGCCCATGTGCCTAGAGCCTGTGCTCCTCAACAAGAGAAGCCACCACACTGAGAAGCCATGAGCACTGCAACGAAGTGTAGCCCCTGCTCACTACAACTAGAGAAAGCTCATGTGTAGCAATAAAGACCCAACACATCCAAAAAAAACCCAACCAAACAACAACAAAAAAACACATTACCTGGAAGTTGAAGAAAGGCAAGTATGCTTTATTTGGGTATAAATGCTATTCATTCTATTGCTTCGTCAGATAGCACTGGGGACCAGCAAACCAGAAGCCAATATGCCTGCTATACCTGCCTCCTACCCCCAAGCTGCTGAAGAGTCTTGTTCAGTTTTGCATGTTAGACTTCCTTCTTGGGTAACATTTGATGGCGCAGGGCCATTGAGGAACTTGTGAGATGCTGACAGCAGGAACATCCTTCAACAAATTCTATTGTGTTACCTGGAGTGCAGTGACTCAGATCGGCTAAAGGCTGTGTGGTATGAGCAGAACCAAATTGGTCTAACATTGGGAGTGTTTATGTGTAAATGGATGCTTCTACAAGGTGATAAAGGACACATATTAGGAAAGCTTCTCAAGTGTCTCCCTCAGTGTTTACTATGTTGACACAATTTTACAGCTAGAGGATTATTCCTTTGAGAACAAAGTTTGTTTGTTTTGGTTTTCAGAAGAACCAATTAAAAAAAACAATATACCTGGGAGGTGCAATGCTAATTTTCAAGCCATCATTGACTAACACTGTATTGCAAAGTTAATCAACAGCATGAATCTGGACCAGGTAGCTACCTGGGAATTGGGATGCAGAAAGTCCTTGATCTTGAGAGGAGATGACTGGTGCTTCTTGGGAGACTAGGAGGACCAAAGACAAGATTGACCACCTTCTCATTTTTCCTGAGGAACAGTTCTGATTTTTCTCAAAGCAAACTAGAAAATTTTCTATGATACAGAAGCAAAGCTATGTTTTCGAAAGCTATATGTTAGTCCTATTCCTTGGGCCACGAGATAGATCTCAGATTTCCCTTTAGGGTAAGTCAGTTCTCCTGGGAGTGTGCTTTCAAGCTGTTGGTTTTAAGATGGAGGACAGGAAGCCGATGTGGCGGACAGGCTGGGAGGAGAAGCTCAGAGGGAAGCCGAGGGCACAGACAATGCAGGTAGGGGGCAGGCATGACCCATGCTGAGCCAGCCATTGACTATTTCAAGTCCATGGGGTGTGCAGGGAGGTATGTCTGGCTTGGTCAACCCTAGGTGCTGAGGAACTGAGACCTGAGAACAGCTGAGTGTTCACAGCAGTTCCAAACACTTTCAAAGACATAACTACGGTGGGAATTGTTTTTAAGGGGATAGAGACAAAGCCGTTGCATTCAGCATTTGATGATTCTCCATAAAGTTAAGAAATCGGAGGTGAGTATATTATTTCAATAAGACAAGCCAAGTTCCCTTCTCTGTAGGAAATCAAGTACTACTAATTAATGAATGAAAAATGCACAATGATTAATACCTTATCTTCACTAAAATTTTCTATCAAATCAACCACTTTCTACTGTTTTGTATACAATTAATAACAAATAGTGCAGTAATAATATGCATTAGGTCTCATTAAATGAGAAAGATAACATCCCTTGGTCTTTTACCTCTCCTGTTCTGCTTCCTTTTTCCACCTCGATCAATGTTCCATCTAGAGTTGTTCATTTTTTTCTTTTCTTTTCTTTTTTTGTAAATTAACTTCATTGGCTCAGTTCCTTAGGTGAAAAATATTGGCAGCGCTGTATTTTCGGGAACTGGATATTCTGAGATATAAAAGCCCCAGAGAACAGGTGACCAAGCACTGGCTGCCTCTGTTGGTGGGAAGGCCCCGAGGCTCCTCTGTGACAGCTCCCCAGCCCCGCACAGGGCTGCTTTCCATCTGCCTCCAGAACAAACACACAGCCCCGGGTGATGTAGTAGCTCAGGACTCCAGTTCTGCACGGGAGTGACTCATGCCACGGAGAACGTGAGTCATTCTGTACTGCTAGGGAGTTTACACTCACGGATCAGCCTAATCATCGCTTTCCCGGGGCCCCATCCCCACTCCCACCAAAGCTTTGAGGACTTTGAACTACATTAAATGACCTATAGAAGGTAAGGGATGATTGACACTGTGTGTGAAAATTGCAGTGGGCACAGAAGCTTCAAACGAATCGGAGGCATAATATATTTACATTTTAGGACAGGAGAAAAAATACAGAAATACATGTGCTACTTTTATTTTACTTTTTTATTTTTTAAATTAATTTGTATTGGCTTATAGTTGCTTTACAATGTTGTGTTAGCTTCTGCTGTACAGCAAGGTGAATCAGTTATACGTATACACGTGTGCTACTTTTAAATGAAGGATATTCAGCATAGAAGGCAATTGAAAGAATTCTAATATGTATTATTGCCTCTAAATAAACACTACGTCCTCAAAGGAACTGACACATTTGGATTTGGGGGCATTTTCCTACACACGTGAAGAAGGTTTAAGATTGATTTGCATTTCAGATTTTTAAAAATCACTGAACATACATCACGTCGTCAGACCTATTCTATTAAATGTCATCTTAGGAGCAAGCTCTTGAGAATAAGCAGTCAGAAGACTGCAGCTGCAACTGGAATCTAAATGTCAGATGTAGGACAGGTATAAAGGGCAATTTTGATCATAACTTGGGGTCAAAATGATTACCTTTGGGTTCTTTTGCTATAATAGTCATTTTCAGACAGCTTATGGTTTATCTGTTTGCTCTAAATAAAGCATATTATTTTTCATAAGAGAAAAAAAAAACCTGAGTTTTTATGATCTAAAGATGGTAAAGTATAGCCAATATATCAGAAGTAAATATATCCTCTTCCTAAAAGACAATGAAAAAGGCTTTCCAGACATTATTTTTATAAGAATCTGCCAAAGAGAGAAAAAGAATGAGATGGGCATAGGGAGCGTTTCTCAGAAGCCAAACTAAAAAGAAAAATCTTAAGAGAGATAAACATTATGTCATGTTTCTGAAACTTCCTGATCATCCTTAAAGTAGACCATCTGTCCCTGGTGACAGAATTCATTGGATGAGACCTTGAGGAATGTAACTCTTTATAAAATTTCTGAAACAATGAATTTGTTCTCCTGTATTCCAACTTTGTAGCAAATCTGTTACCCAGATGTAAATTTAGAAGCATCAGAGCTCTTGGCTCCCTGAAGGAAGAATTTCAATCTAGGAAAGGCATTACAGACTCTAACAAGAGAAGAATGCTCAAAACCTAAATTACCCCAAACAAACCAGGACTGGACATAAAGGAAGTGGATGAAGAATTTGTCATTAGGGGAAGGTGAGCTGCTCTCACCACTGGGAGGAAAATACTGTGACAGCAAACAGAAATGAAACTCACCAATTGATCCCAACACTAAGCAGACGGTGTGGTTTTGACAAGCAATTCACCTTTTGCAAGCGTTTTCATAAGTGTCACTTAGTACATGAACAATTTCAAATTTGACATTCATCAAAGGTGTATGTGTATGTGTTTGTGTGTGACTCTGGTATATCACCAACTCTCTACAAAGAGGCAGATGGTACCAGTAAAAAAAAAGTTGTCAAACAGAGAACCGCAGTATAAATCATGATAAAATCCTTCAGCAGAGTGAAAACAGGATGAGCTGTAAAAATTCAACAAGAAAAGCTTCAAAAGGGACAGGTGAAATTGTGGAAGGCATCAGGAAGTGGCGCTGACTTGGAAAAATTAAGCTGGAAAAGTACTAAACAAAAGATTCCTCTTCCATCATAAGAAGAGCAGGAGAATGGGTACAGCCTCTATGTAAGAGAAGTTGATGAATGTAAGTTTTCACTCCATGGGAAAACAGGAGAGGTAAGAGGGGCAGAGGAGGAGATGACAGAGCACAGAATGCAAACAGCCTCCTCCTCCAAGCTATAGAGGCTGCTACTCCTTGCTCTGAAGGGGCTGACCATTGGTGTTGTCCTACATCTGCCCAGTGGAGGGCCATGCAGCCTTCTAGCTGTGGGTGTCCTCAGAGCCTCAGACAATGTTCTCTCTATGTGCTTCGTAAACTGGACCACACCACACATGAAGGCTCTTTCCGCTCTACTCCAATAGCCGTCTGAGGGCACTTGAGCACAGTGGTGTGGGACTCAAAAAGACTCACCAAAATGAATCTGACATATTCACAAATATGCCTAATAGCCATTGTACATGTGGCAATTATCCCATAAATAGGTCTTATAAATCACTATGTTGCTTTTACATTGCCAAACCAAGGTGGTAATTTTCCTTTTCATTAGATTTATCATAGCTACAATAGTATAGTAAAGCCATACACCAATCACCAAGACTGAATAATTATTAATATTCTGCCACACGTACTTTATTATTTTTTGATGTCCTATGTAAAGTAAATTTCAGACATCATAACATTATATTCCTGAAGACTTCAGCAGCATCTCAAAAACTAAAGACATTTTCCTATATAATCACCATCCCTTTGCTACACCCACCAAAATTAACAATAATACCTGCATATTATGCAGTGCTTGTTCCTCACTCAAATTTCTCCCATTGTCTCCCAAATGTGTTTTATGACTCATTTATTCAAAGCAGCACCCAATCAAGGTCCACAAATTGTGTTTGGTTGTTCCATTGCTTTGTTCTCTTAGAATCTTGCAGAGCCCCGCCACACCTCCTACCCGTACTTTTTATTTCCATATTATTGACCAGCAGAGGTGACTGGCAGGGGTCCCATGGAAGGCCCTGCCTTTAGGACTTGTCTCATTACTTGCTTCTTTTTTTTTTTTTTTTAAGCTCTTTGTTGGAATATAATTGCTTTACACTCTTGTACCAGTTTTTGAGGTACACCAAAGTGAATCAGCTGTATTTATACATATATCCCCATATCCCCTCCCTCCCATGACTTCCTCCCACCCTCCCTGTCCTGGCCCTCTAAAGCATCACCCATCATCGAGTTGATCTCCCTTTGTTATACAGCAACTTCCCACTAGCTATCTATTTTACAGTTGGTAGCGTATATATGTCTATGCAACTCTCTCACTTCATCCCAGCTTCCCCTTCGCCCCCCACCCCAGACCCGTGTCCTCAAGTCCATTCTCTACATCTGCATCTCTACTCTTGCCTTGCCACTGGGTTCATCAGTACCATTTCTTCAGATTCCATATATATGAGTTAGCATACAATATTTGTTGTACTCTTTCTGGCTTACTTCCCTCTGTATGACAGTCTCTAGGTCTATCCACCTCATTACATATAGTTCAATTTCATTCCTTTTTATGGCTGAGTAATATTCCATTGTATATACGTGCCACATCTTCTTTATCCATTCATTTGTTGATGGGCATTTAGGTTGTTTCCATGTTCTGGCTACTGTAAATAGTGCTGCAGTGAATATTATGGTACCTGTTTCTTTTGGGATTATGGTTTTCTCTGGGTATATGCCCAGGAGTGGAATTACTGGGTCATATGGTAGTTCTATTTTTAGTTTTTTAAGGAACCTCCAAACTGTTTTCCATAGCGACTGTACCAGCTTACATTCCCACTAACAGTGCGGCAGAGTTCCCTTTTCTCCACACCCTCTCCAACATTTATTGTTTCTAGATGTTTTGATGATGGCCATTCTGACCGGTCTGAGGTGATACCTCATTGTGGCTTTGACTTGCATTTCTCTGATGATGAGTGATGTTGAGCACCTTTTCATGTGTGTGTTGGCCACCTGCATGTCTTCTTTGGAGAAAAGTCTATTTAGGTCTTCCGCCCATTTGTGGATTGGGTTATTTGCTTTTTTGGTATTAAGCTGCATGAGCTGCTTATATATTTTGGAGATTAATCCTTTGTCAGTTGCTTCATTGGCAAGTATTTTCTCCCATTCTGAGGGTTGTCTTCTTGTCTTGTTTATGGTTTCTTTCACTGTGCAAAAGCTTTTAAGTTTCATTAGGTCCCATTAGTTTATTCTTGATTTTATTTCCATGATTCTAGGAGGTGGATCAAAAAGGATCTTGCTTTGATGTATGTCATAGAGTGTTCTACCCATCTTTTCCTCTAGGAGTTTTATAGTGCCTGGCCTTACATGTAGGTCTTTAATCCATTTGGAGTTTATTTTTGTGTATGGTGTTAGGAAGTGTTCTAATTTCATTCTTTTACATATTGCTGTGCAATTTTCCCAGCACCACTTTCATGACTTGCTTCTTGAGCAAGTTTCTAACTCCTATTTTTTCTGTAAGCTGGAAGTTACAGAAAACCCAGTTCGAACATTTTTGGCAAAATGACTTCATGGATGATGCTGCCTGCTTCACAGCACATTGCAGTGGGATCCACACGTTGTCCCACTTTTTGTGATGTGAAGATGGATCAGTAGGTTAAGGTACAGTAATCTGAGCTCTGGCAAAAGCCCACTCCTTCACATCCAAACCTGCCAGGTGAACTGCCACCAGCGGCTTTTCTGCGCTTGCACCCGACCTAAGCCTGCTGAAGTCTCCCACAGCAAGTTCTCTCCAGGCCTCACTGTCCTTCCCTTTCTTGGAGCTGACCCACGCGTCTAGACCCTGAGACTATTATTCTCTGTTTCCTGTGCTTGCCATGTGATTGGCAGGAATAAGTGACAGATATAAGCATTCATAGATTTCCAGCTCCGCATCTCCCAAGACAGTTACATTTAAGAATAAACTAACTAATATCAGCTAATCTTTGGTTGGATGGGAGGAGGGAGGACAGGAAGCAGGAAAGAGAACACAAAGGAGTGGAAATTTTATGCAAAATGAAGAGATGAAGAGACAAAATAAAAATAGCAATATTCGGGAGACTTCTTTAAACTCATAGAGCGATACAGCTTGGTACCTGAGCATTTATGCCTAAATCCAGAGACTGGGATTCACCTTCCAGCTCTCTTACTGTTCTTGGATGCCTAATTTAACATCACCGGACCCTGCTTCCTCATCGATAACTACCAGTAACAATGCACTTCCCTGGTAGGGTTTCTGGGCAAATCAACACGTAAACAGTGCTTAGCACAGAACCAGGCACAAAGTAAGAGGAGATCAGTATTTAAAGGTAGCCACTGTTACTAAATCGTGCAATGAGTTAAGGAACCATTTTCTCGTCCTTTATCTTCCCATTAAATTCGCACAGGAGAAGGGGGAGGGAAAGCCATCAGAAGCTGTAGTTGTATGGGGGTCAGGAACACTGGTTGAAAATTCCCGAAGTTCAGGACTTCCCTGGTGGCACAGTGATTAAGAATCCACCTGCCAATGCAGGGGACACGGGTTCGATCCCTGGTCCAGGAAGATCCCACATGCCACAGAGCAACTAATCCTGTGCGTGACAACTATTGAAGTCTGCGCTCTAGAGCCTGCAAGCCACAACTACTGAGCCCACATGCCACAACTACTGAAGCCTGCACACCTAGAGCCCGTGCTCCGCAACAAGAGAATCTGCCACAATGAGAAGCCTGCGTGCCATAACGGAGAGTAGCCCCCGCTTACCACAATTAGAGAAAGCCCGTGCACAGCAATGAAAAACCCGATGCTGCCAATAAATAAATAAATAAATGGAAAAGAAAATTCCCCAAGCCCAAGCTGACCAAAGGCTGGGTCAGCGATGGGGGTAGAGAGCAGCTAAAATGGAAACTGTCCTTCCCCTCAATGCCACAGGGCTGGGGTCTTCTCAGATGCAGAATTTACTCCTACTCATCTCCACCATGTGGCCATAGAGTTGAAGGGATTCGAGGGCCCAGAAGCTTTTTCTCTACCTGCAAGCTCCTTAGGGGACACCACCTGAGTTCAGCAGGTCTAAGGGCGATATGGCTTAATGGGTAGTTTACAGCACGAAATGACATCAGTGGACCTAGAAATCAGCCAAGACAGGGGCAGGAAAACAGAGCATCAGCAAACGCCAAGGAGACACGTCAGTGCATGCAGCATGGGGCTCTCGATGGATTACGCACAAGGAGGAAGGCTTTCCAGTCCTCTTAAGTGTGTGCTTTCTCGTCTGCAACCACTGGCTCAGTGGGTGACTCTCAGAGAAGAAATCTCCTGATCCTTTGGGACTTTCATAATGTGGTGTTTCACTTCAATAATCAAGGCACTCTGCATTCCGTAAAAGGGAAAAGCAATGAATTCTACCATTTGCAAACGTACCCGGACAGGAATTAATGTGGACGTCTTCCCATTTCACTGAGCCACCCATAAAAGGGAGCGGAGAAAGCCTGAATTCCTCTAAAAGCTCACATGCAAGCAAAACAACCCAGATAAACATTTACACTTCAGCTTGAAGATCACTTTCCCAAGTTCCATTTTTAACTTTTAGTACAGGACATCTTGTCAGGATGCCCTGTACCAAATCTGCCCCTGGTTGGGGCAGATTCTATAGAGCTTAGGCATCAGCTCCCAGAGGAAGGAGTCACTCACTCAGCCCACACTTACTGGGCGCTGACTCCACTGAGACCTTACTGACCATCCTACCCGAGGGGCTCCAGGAGCTCAGCAAGGCAGTGACATCATGAGACATTTCCCCGGTTTCCCCAACAAGCGTGGAGAACATATGTGGGGAGGAGGAGCTTGGAGGAGAGAGGAAGTTGCTGCAGCTGATGAACCTATCCCCACCTGCCTTCCCCTCCGCATCTACACCAGAAGGGGAGGGACCCACCTGCTATCTCGCTGACAACTCATCAGGCCAGCGCCATCAGCAGTCACGTGGAGCAATGGCCAGCATCCCACAGCTGGGAGCCCTGCGCTGCTCCCCTCGTGAATGCAAGTAGGTGTGCACCGTGCACTGAAAGGGCTGTTCCCACTGAGATCATTGTCAAGGAACTCTTGTCAATTTTTAAAATCAATCACTCTCTATTTTTGTCTCTTTTAGGGCTTTGGGTCGTCCTGGAAGCCGCACGAGCCCCTACAGGGCACAAGAGTGTGCTCATTTGGCTTTCTGTCATTTCTCCATCACCTAAGCATAGTGCTGGGCTCATGGAAGGTGCCCAAATATTTCTTGCTGGATTAAACAGAAATGGTCATTAATATGCCGTTAAAGATTCTTTAACGCCTTTTGTTCACTGAATACTTACTGTGTGCCAGCATGTATATGTACATTAATTTCTTCACACATGTTATGTCACTGACTTCTCTCAATAATCACATGAGGTCTTTATCATCCTCATTTAAACATGAGAAAAAAATGAGTATCACAGAGGTTTCACACAGGTAGAAAGTGGTGGAGCTGAGATTTAAATACAGGCCCATCTAGCCCCATACCTCAAATTTTAAACAGGATGAAAAGAAAAGCAAAGGAGGAGGAAGAAAGAAAGAAGGAAAGAAAGGTGGGAAAATGTCAATCTTGCCTTCAAGAGATTTATAATCTCACTGGAGGGATGAGATACATTTCCATGGAATAATGAAATAAGAATGCAACACAGAACACAACAAACTGCCTAAAATAGGCCCTTAGGTTCAGTTAGCAAATGCCAGGCAGCGTCAGAGTTGGTGCAGATTAATGCTTGAGGGCTGGCTGGGGAGGCAGTGGGATTCGAGGTGGGATTTGGAAGACAGCCATGCTTTTGCTGGTTGGTGGGATAAGGAGGAGACTTTGAGAAAGAGGCAGTAGAACCACATTAGTAGATAGATGGCAGCTGGCCTTGTTCAGATGTGAAGTGCCCTGGGTGTTGGAGGAAATTACAGTAGGCAAGGGGAAAGGTGGTGAGTGGAGGGGTTGCGAAGCTTGGTAGATCTTAAAGGGTGAGATGAGGCATTCCTTAGGCAGGCAGAGCAAGCAAGCAGCATGGTGAGACCAGTGTGTCAAGACTTGTCCAGAGGTGGTGGGCAGATTTCATTCCAGCCAGGGGTCTGGAGGTGAAGAGAGCACCTTCCAGTGTTTTGGTCCCCAGAAGGATTGGGGGAAAATACAATGTCTTCCTTCTTTTAGCCATTCCCGGTGGTCGTGGACAGCTCCACAGAGAAGGCACAGGCTTTTGCCGTGGCTGGGACCAGAGTTGGAGATGGGTAAATATTTGCTTTGTCTCAGCTGGAGAAGATGGATTTTTAATAAAGAGGCAGCGTGACTCATGTCACAGAGTGTACCAACAATTCAGGAAAAAGCCACTTCAGACAATGCCCGAATGGCAGGCGATGTCTTTGCGTGTGCTCTCAGGAAGGACCCGCTCTGCCTCTCTCACACACACACACACACACACATACACACACACACACACACACAGATACACATACATACCTGTGTACACACACATATTTTCTCCTCCCAACAGCACCACCCTGTCCTTTGGGGCCACTATAGGCCTGACAGAGTCTCTTGAGGACACCGGGGGTCTGGCTCCTGCAGCCCCCCCAGAGCTCTTGCAGGTCCAGCTGCCCTGAAATCAGTGCCATGTGTTGGGCTCCCAACTTTAATTTAGAGGAGGCTGATGGCCATTGAGACTCTGCTCTGCGACCCTCTCACCCTAAGCCCCGCCATGGTATCTGTGGAGAGCAGAATTCTGAGATGGCCCCATGATCTCTGGGCCCTGGTACCACACCCTGTGTAATCCCTTCCCCTCAGGTGTGAGTGGGACCTGGACTTGCTTGTAACCAAAGGAATAGGGCAAAGTAATGGGACATCACTCCTGTAATTATGTCCCATAACTGTATATACGTGACTTGCTCGCAGAACAGCAGAGACTGTCTCTGTTGGCTTTGTAGAGTGAGATGCTGTGCTGTGAATGACCTGTGAGGGGGCCAGAGGGTATCAACCCTGATGGCCCCCAGCTGACCGCCAGTGAGAAAGCGGGCACATCAGTCCCATAACGGTGAGGAGCTACATTCTGCCAGCAACTTGAGTGCGCCTGCAAGCAAATTCTTCCCTATCTGAGCCTCCATGTGAAATGCAGCCTGGCCGACACCTTGACTGGAGCATTCTGAGACCTGAGCAGAGGACTCGGCCCTGTGCGCCAGGACTTCTGACTTACAGGATTCGTGAGCTGATAGACATGCATTGTTTTAGGCCATCGAGTTTGTGGTGATTTGATGGACAGCTAATCCAGTCTTCGTTCTCCTACCTCCCGAGAGAGCCATGGAGATACATGCGGAGCCAGAGACTCTTCTAAAACAGCTGGAAGGAAGGAGCCCCGTTCAGAGTTAAACATCTATGTAATCTTGTCATTTTCATTCTCTAGGACCCAGTTCTCTCCTCTTTCATTTGATAGGATCAGGTGAGAGAGCCTCAAAATTTTCTCCCAACTTTAATAGATTCACATTTACAAAATTGATGAATGAACACGTTTTGTGTTTGTTGAGCATCTGTTGATGCAGTGTGCTAGATATTGTTACGATTCATCTCCTTTAAATTTCACAAAAGAATCATGCTTGGGTTATTATTACAATTCCTTGCAAAGGTAAGTAAACCGAGGCTCAGAGAAGTTGAATAATTTGCATAAGACCACATGGATTGAATGTGATGGAGCAAGGAATCAGACTTATGATCTTTTCACTGCATTATGCTGGACCAGAGCCCAAGAGAAAGTCTATTCAACTATTTAACTAGAAGCAATCAGGGAAACAGGAGAGCAGAAACCTTAGGAAGGGACTTGGAGTTGTAATAATCAAGTAGAGAGCCATGTGAGTGGTAATTCAATCTGACAGCTAAGACTGAATAGATTCCAAGTGATGGCCTTGAAAAAGTTAAATCATCAGGAAAGTTCATCAGAAGTCACTTTAGAATGGAGAGAAGGGAGAAATTAGGAATTTAGGGGGATATCTTGCAACATTCTCTAAACACTGATAGCTCTAAATTGCTTTTTGTGGCCCAGACACCTCTCTTTGACTCCAGACTTATGTCTGCGACCCTTCTGGTGGTCTCAGTTTCCAACTCAACTCAACATGCCTCAAAATCACAGTCATCCTTGTGCCCAATGTCACCTTCATTCTGGTTCCCCGACTGTGGTTCAATGATTTACGGTTCACCCACGTGGCTTTCTTCCCCAGCAACTCCCTTTGCCCACCCCTTAGCTCTTGATGGTCACCTAGACCTACGGATTTCAAGTCACCCTAACCCAAATTTCCATCACTTCTCTGCTGGGCTATTTCAGTAGCCTCCTAACTTAGCTCCCTGTTCTGAAGGCCACCCCTCTACCCTTTTCCTACAAAAGTCCATTTTCCCCATTACTTTCAAGGTGAACTTTAAAAAATGCAAGTCACTTCAATATTTAAAGTCTTTTAAAGTCTCTCCAGCACTAACTGGATGCATTTCAACTCCTTGATATGGCACCCGAGACACTTCTTTCTGGCTTCTGCCTCCACCACACCTCCTCTGTGCACTTAACTCTAGTCTTACCATATCTACAGTTTACCCCCCATGCCTAGGTCAGTCTCTGCAGTGTCCTGTGTTTTGTCTACCTACTCATCATTTCAAGGCTCAACTCAAGTGTCTCATCCTCTGTGAAGCCTTTTTGTGGCTTCTCCCAGAGCAGCCATGTGACATATGTCCAGGTATCACCCATATTGTACCCAAGGGCTGCCACTCACAGAGAAAACCATGTACATGATCCTCCTGGAAGTGTGCAGGAGAGCAGCACCACATGCTGTCCTAGGTGAACTTGATCAGCCTCCCAGTGTGAGTACGTCTGGTAGCACATTTGTCTCCTTCTCCGGACATTAAGATAAGCTCTTAAAATGAAAATGTAAGGGCCATGTCTTCCTCATCTTTGAATTCCTGGTGCCCAGTACAATGTCCCACATTTGCAAGCTTTCAATAAATCTTTGCTGAATGACTGGACAGTTGGATAACGTCTTCCAATGCCAGCGTGTAAAAGGACAAGAACTTAAACTATACATTCAAATTTAAAATTCAAAAGGAGGGACAGGTGTCTTGGAGCAGCTTAAGTTGGGCCCTTCTGGCTATGTCCACTAAAAAGAACAATACTGGGACTTCCCTGGTGGTGCAGTGGTTAAGAATCCACCCGCCAATGCAGGGGACACATGTTCCATCCCTGCTCCAGAAAGATCCCACATGCCTCAGAGCAACTAAGCCCATGAGCCACAACTATTGAGCCTGTGTGCTGCAACTACTGAAGACTGCATGCGCAGAGTCCATGCTCTGCAACAAGAGAAGCCACTGAAAGGAGGAGCCCACGGACCATAATGAAGAGTAGCCCCCACTCGCTGCAACTACAGAAAGCCCGTGTGCAACAACGAAGACCCAATGCAGCCAATAAATAAATAAATAAACGAATGAATGAATAAATTTATTTTTAAAAAATTAAAAAAAGAACAATGCCAGCCAATTGACTGGCATGCCATTAGTCTGACGAGATTAGTGCAGAAAAATACAGCCAGTTCTTTCCAACTGTTTCTGATATGCACACAAGCTAATTTTTCTCTTGATGAAAAGTTTCAGTGGGCCTGATTCCAGCCACACGGAATGGATTTTTTTTTTTTTTTGTCAACTTAGGAGAAAATTGGCCATTTCGGCACAATTTAAAACATGTCTGTGGAAGGTAAATTGGTGTCTTAGTAGCTTTCTGGGGAAATGTAGGTAAATATTTAGTTGTAGCTAAAATATCTACGTCTAGGACTGTAGGAAAACTTCATTTTATTTACACGTTAAGAAATGAGGGTTCCCAGCCCACTTTGTTTCTTCTAGCGGAACAGCTGAGTGCATGGTTTCAGACTGCACTAGAGTCTGAGACTCTCCAGGGATTGTCACTCAGCCGCAGAACCAGCAGCACAGAAAACAACATATTGGGAAATTGACGATAGAGTTTCTAGCCTTTCCCAGTTATTTATGGGCCACTTCGGGGTGCTTGCGTGTGCGTGCGCGTGCACTCCAATGCCTCAGGACCCTTCTGGTCTAGAAATTCTACTACCATGTACTCTGGTTCAAAGTAGACCTACTGTCTGGGTAGAACTTCCCAACTGCACAGGATATACAGCTTCTCCTTCATTTCAGAACCCAGGACAAAAGTTTCTTCAACATCTCAATTGTCAGACTCGGAAACAGGGAACAAAATTCACAGTCTAGCTCCCGTCTGGGTCATTAGGAATTAAAAGACAATTAAGACATGGCCTTTATTCTCAAGGAACTTACTTTAAATATTGGTAATCTGGTTCGCCCACTTTATTCTGACACATCCGGACAAATCTCCAGGATGGGGTTTGGAATCTTCAGGAACAGTCTGAGTTCCAGCCTCACAGGTCAGGGGTATCTGAGATGCATACACGAGGCTGAGAATTTCTGGAGTTGAGGCTTTTCAGGTCAGGAGCAACTCCATTAAAGGAAATCTCCTTTAAGGAAAATATTACATTATGCCCCTTGCCCAGGGATTCACAGGTCAGGATTAACTCTCAGAAATCCCCAAGCCCCTTTCACATCTCTGTGTAAAAGCTGACTGCCAATGCAACCACGGCTGACAGATCGTATTGACGTGGCCATTTAAGCTAAAGTACCTGGGTCTTTGGGAGAGAGGTCACAATAATTATGCTGTTAAATACAAGCTAAACTAATTGAGATGGTCAGCAGCCTTGGATACATGGTAGAGAACACCGCATGTTGAAATAAAACATTGTTCAAACTTCTGAGCGCATCCAGCACTGGACTGCTGGTTGGACAAATTGAACCTGGTAGATGTTATTACCTGAGGTGAAGTTGACAGTTTGGGGCCTGTGGGCTGAGCTGTTGAATGCAGAGAGAACCAAGGTGGATGTAAAGATAGTCCTCCGAAGAGCCACCGTCATTTCCCAATGAGGCACGGATGGCTGTGTGTTCTACAGGAATACTGGGAAATGCTGACTGGGGCATCTGCAGACAGCACCACGTTGCGGAATTCTACTAACCATTGGCCCCAGTTGTCCAAACACATATTTAAAAAGAACTGAGCTCACAAACTGTTGTATGTTGCACAGTCATCAAAAAGATCCTGGCATATTGGAAAGTGTTTAGGACTGGAAGCTGGAAAGAGTAGGAGTTTAACTTGGTTCCGGCACTAATTGCCTAGGAAAATTGGGGCGAGTCATTTCAGTTCTCTGGGTCTCACGTTTTCTCATCCCTGAGCAAAAGTCTTGTACGATGACTTCCAAGATGCCTCTCAGCTTTAAATTTGGTTATTAGCTGATTTTCTTCCCCCTGCATTCTGTATTCATTATGCCTTATGTCAGTCAAGATGAGTCGAAAGGCTGAATCTTACTGCTCCAGGCCAGCGAAGAGCAGAATGGGAAGGTTAATAGCTTAACAATATTTAAGGTAAGCCCCTTAAGGGTAAAGACCATGTCTTAATCATCTTTTTGCCAAATGCCCAGCACAGTGCCCCATACATTCTAGAAGTCTGCAAAAGTCAGCACATGGAAGGACGATTCCTAGTTGGAATTGAGGCGGGGAATTGGTTGCATAGGCCAGGGTGACATTTCCCAGCCTCTCTCGAATTTAGGTGGAGTCCTTTGACTAGCGTTCCCCGAACTGAACATCAACTCTGGTAATAAGTGTCCTTCCCAAGACAAATGGCTACACCTTTTCCACTGTTTTTAAGAAACTTTCGTGCTGAAGATGACCGAGTTCCTGGGTTCCTGAATATTCCCTTTCTCACTTCTATGGAACTGTTCTGAAGGTAAGAGACACACTTCTATGACATTAAACCATTGAAGTTTAGGGGTTGATTTGCTATGGCAGTTGTTTTTCACTTTGAGTAAACAGAGAATAACAATTGCTTAAATGACAAAGCACATTGGATTTGCAAAAGATAGGCTAAGGGAGGGAGGAAGAGAGAGAGAAAGAGAGGAGAAGGGAAGGAGAGGGAAAGGAAAAAGAAACAGCTGGTTTTATGTTTAAGAGAGTTTTGTTTGGAAGATGGAAAGGTCAAGCTTGTAGGACTCAGACCACAGAATTTTTACAGTAAGTCCAGAGCAGGAAAGTACCAAGGATATTCTATAAACATGATGTAAGCAGTTTCCTCTGCATAGAAAGGGCTGGGGTTTGAACCAAGAGGAGTGTTGCAGGGAAGAGCGTTGGAATTGGACCAATGTCCCTGAGTAGCTTTGCTCCAACCCCATTAGTCAAAACTGTGTTCCAGGGAGGGACAGATGAGAGGTGACAAACATCCAGTCAGCTAGGAGAGACTCCAATAGCCTATGCCCACCAGCTCTCGGAACCCTGGAAGATTTGGAACACCTTGCGTTATGCTCTGAGCAAACATGGTGGTCTTGCCCGCTTAGGTAAAGAGGGCCTGCGATATGGGCACTGATTCTTCTCCATGAAGTGCAGGAAAAGTCAGCCAAGGTGACGAGAGGGTCAGTGGTCCACAGAGGTCTAGGGTCAGGCTAAGAAGGGATACGTGGGCCCCATGATTGGGGTGTCAGCAGAACTATGGACTCAGCAGCAGGTCTAAGTGCAGAGCACCAGGGACCCGCCACCCCCAGTCGGTGCAGTGGCCTTCACACAAAGCCCTGGCTGTACAGGACACCCCGGGATGAGCTAGAACAGAGGACTCCTACCGGACCTCCCTCCCCGAGGCTGGTGGTACACATCCACCCTGATCTCCCAGGGGAGAAGAAAACACAGAGGACCCCAGTAGACTGAATTTAAACTGAGGGTTTCATCTGGAAACGTCTAGTCTTAAGCTGAATCATCCCCAAGAGGCAACAGTTTCTCCTCCAGCAGTGGAAATGGAGCCTCATGAGGAACTTTAATTCAGTTCTAGAAAAATAAATTTACATTTCTCCACATCCTAATTACACTGCATGGATTTTGTGTCCATTAAATGTACACAATATCCCTCTGGAGATAATACAAACCTGGTCGAAAAGCCAAGAGTACTGCCTTATTCTGAAGTCTAGGAGAAGTTAACTGCAATTTGATGGGCTTTTCACAGGGAAAATACCATCCAGAAGTTTGAGGGTTAAGAGCCACGAGCTCTATTTTAATGACAAGGGGACTGAGGCTGAGAGAGGCTCAATAACTTGTCCAGAAACCAGATGAAAAACTGGCGTGACTAATATTTGAGCCCAGTTGGGTTCCAGAGCCACCTCCCCGCTCCTTGCCTACCCTTCGCCACACAGTGGTTCCTGGCTTCAGTCTTACTGCCGCGTGCTAGAATTAGAAGTCTTTCGCCTGCGGGGCCATTGCCTCCCTCGGCACAGGGGACTCCTTAACTCCTGTCCAAGGCTGCACGCGGAGGGGGCCAGCTGTCCTCCTCTGCAGGACCAACACAGACTTTGTCGTGCCCCCAAAACTGCCTCCTGCCTCCTGCCGCCTGACTGCAGGGCATGGAATATGTTGGCCCCCTGCTGGACCAGGTAAGCCTGGGTAGAACCCAGAGCCATCGGGACCCGGTGCTAATGTCCACATACGCATCACCTGAGGCCAGAAATGGGCAAGGAGCCAGACCTGTTGGGGTGACCACCTGTCCCAGTCTGCCCGGGACTAAGGGGAGCTGGGGCGTTCCTGGAACATAGGACTTTGGGTTAAAACCAGGAAGCTCCCAGGAAAACCTGGTTGCGTTGTTTGCTCTACTCTCTTCCCTGTGGAAAGGCCAGGCCAGGTGGAGGGACCAGCAGAGACCTTTCTGCTGGCTGGAGCGTAGATGGCGGAGTCTTGCAGCCCTTTCGGAAGTGCCGGGTTACATAATAAAATGAAGATAGATATGATTCATCCTCGCCACAAGTGGAAGAACATACACACACCTAAATATAATTTACAAGTGGCTCCTCTTGATGGTACTGCACAACCGAATTAGCTCCTTTAAAAAAAAACACCCACTTTAAAGCACAACAGATGATCTGTACTTATGCTCCCAAACAGAAAAGTTTGCTCTGGTGGCAGAAACGGCGGAGACACACAGGACGGGATTTGGATTCAGTTCTAAGAGAATTAGATTCAAGTCCTGATCCAACTTCCTGTGTCAAAGGCTGGGCCTTCACGCGTGTGCAGGGGATTCGCAAGCACGCTGACTGCGCCTAATTCCCTGCACCGCCACCGCCGGGAGAGGGTTCATAATGACTAAGGGAGGAGGAAGGGGAGGCGGGGGTCGGCAGGGTTCCTGAAAGCGCGCATCTGGAAAGGCAGAAATCTTGACTGTGTTTGGGGATGATTGATTCCTCCCAGGAGAAGCAGCACATAGAGAAGGATTGTAACAGTCAACGGGACTGAGGTTGCAAACATCTAGAACTGGGAACGGGGGCCTGGCGCGGCGAGTCCCAGAGTGCTGCCCTGCTGAGTTTATTTTGGAAGTCTGTTTTGAATTTACAGCCCTGCCTCTTTAAGAGGGTATTTTAAGATGCTCTGCCAACCCACGAGGGCTCCAAGTAGCTTTTGTTTCTGTGCTCACGCAGATGAGGAGCTAAACTCATTGAGAGAGTGACCCAAATTTGTGAGTAGCACAGACGCTCACACTTGGCCTGAATTTCTGCACCCTTTGCTTGGATCTATAGTTGTGTCCATTTGGAAGTCGCTCTTGGAACTGCTGCAAGCATTCCCTCACCCCCTTATAAATTGTCTGTAAATAAATTGTCAGTTCCCGCTCCTAAGTGGTGATGTCACAAGGTCCCAAGAGGAAGAATTTCAAGGGCTGAACTGGGCCAGAGGCTTTTGTTAATATAAACACAGCTTAGCAAAACAATTACTGTTTTCTTTCTGTGTGCAATCACGACACCGTGCAGCTTGTGCTCAGATATCTTCCTTCAGCTGAAATAATTTGGATGTCCTAGCGTTGATCTACCCAAGATTGTCAGGGTAGGAGATTTGCCTTATACCCTTGGAATGCTTTCATTTTTTCTCCTCCAAGTCTAGTTTTCTAGCCAAGAGCACTTCGAGTTGTCATCAGAATTTACTGAAGAAAATAAAAGGGAAAAAAGTCCCCCTGCCCCTCTGCTCTCCCCCCCCCCAACTCCTGCCCCCACCCTCCGTACAGACAAAGAAAAGGGAGGAGGTATTTAAGGTAATAGACAGGCTGGCAGGTACGGCCAGGGGCCCTGTTAGAGAATCTTCATTTCAAATGGGCATTTTCCATTTAGTTTATACATTTCTTTCTCCTGTTCCTTATTCCCAGCTTTCAATCTCCTTCATGATTAATAGATACTCCAGAAAGCTTCTTATTCTCTCTTTGGGAATTTTGCTTATAACAAAGAGCAGTTTGTGCAAAAAAAAGCAAGTTGCTGAGGGAGGCTGGGCAAGGGAAGCTCAGGAGTTGGGAAGGAGGAGCTGGGAGGCAGGCGGCACCGCACAGGCAGGCAGGTGTCCTGCCAAGCTTGGCAGTTGGTAGGGACAGAAGGCTTCAGATGGACACGTACAGGTCTGGGCTGCAGACACTCACTTACCTGCACTGTGTCAGGCTTCGTGCTGCAGAGCAGGAGTTTGCCCGGAGTCCCACCTCCACGTCGACTCAGCTGCTGTGCAAACCCAAACCCAAAGTTCCTCACCCTGGCCCACTATGGTGTTTTCTTAGGCACATTTCAGATACGGGTTTGGGAATGGTGTGTTATGAAGTTGCACTGGGAAAAAGAGAGATGAAATCAACCACTGCATGGAAGTGAGAAGGGAAAAAAAAAAAAAAGAAAAAATATTGTATATTTCTAGAGACTTGCTTTTCCAAGTGTGGTCCATTGACCGGTGACATGAACATCTGCCGGGAGCGTCTCAGAAATGCGTGATCTCAAGCCTCAACCCTGATCTAGGGAAAAGGCAGCTGCATCTCAACAGTCTGCTGATTCATGCGCACAAGACAATCTGAGAAGTGCTGACCTGAGATATCGCTTGAGCTTTAAACAATCTCCACCGGCAGCTCTGCATCCCTGTGCGTCCGGGTCCGTGGGTCCGCGGTAGGGCACAGGCCTCCTTCGTTTTTACAAGCTCCTCAGGTGATTTGAATGGACACCCAGAGATGAGAGCCCACAGCTACACACAAGAGTAAAGCTTCTCAAAGTGAGGTCTCCAGCAGCTTCAGGGTCACCTGAGAACATGTCAGAAATGAATATTCTTGGTTCCCCGCTCCACCCCGGACCTACTGAATCAGAAACTTTGGGGTGGGAGCCAGCAATCAATGTTTTTTGTTGTTTTGTTTTGTTTTGTTTTTGTTTTTGTTTTTTACAGACTCTCCTGGAACCCTAGGTTACTCTATTACTTTTCAGCTTTTTTTTTTAAGAACTTTTATTGAGATATAATTGACATACAATAAACTGCATATATTTATATATTTTAAATTTATTTATTTATTTATTGGCTGCGTTGGGTCTTTGTTGCTGCACACGAGCTTTCTCTAGTTGCTGAGAGCGGGGGCTACTCTTCATTGTGGTGCGCGGGCTTCTCATTGCCGTGGCTTCTCCTGCGGTGGAGCACTGGCTCTAGGCGCGCGGGCTTCAGTAGTTGTGGCACATGGGCTGAATAGTTGTGGCTCACGGGCTCTAGAGCACAGGCTCAGTAGTTGTGGCACATGGGCTTGGTTGTTCCGTGGCATGTGGGATCTTCCCAGAGCAGGGATCAAACCTGTGTCCCCTGCATTGGCAGGCGGATTCTTAACCATTGTGCCACCTAGGAAGTGCTAAACTGCATATATTTAAAGTGTACAATTCAATATTTTTTTCTTATTAGTAATGTATATATGGCAATCCCAATCTCTCAATTTATGACACCCCAACCCCCACCCCCGCTTCCCCCCTTGGTGTCCAAATGGTTGTTCTCTACATCTGTGTCTATTTCTGCCTTGCAAACAGGTTTATCTGTACCATTTTTCTATATTCCACACATATGCATTAATATACAATATTTGTTTTTCTCTTTCTGACTTGCTTCACTCTGTATGACAGTATCTAGGTTCATCCCTGTCTCTATAAATGTCCCAATTTCATTCCTTTTTATGGCTGAGTAATATTCCATTGTGTATATGTACATCTTCTTTATCCATTCATCTGTTGATGGACATGTAGGTTGCTTCCACGTCCTGGCTATTGTAAATAGTGCTGCCAAGAACATTGGGGTGCAGGTGTCTTTTTGAATTATGGTTTTCTCTGGGTATATGCCCAGTAGTGGGATCAGCAATCCATGTTTTAACAAACTCTCCAAACATTTATCCAGAACCACTGCCATAAAAGGATCCAAAACGGAAATAAGAGCTGCAAATATATTCAACTCTACTCCTCAAAACCCCTCAGAAATATTCATTATCTGTGGTAGAAAGTACAGACTTTTCAGATGATGTTCTGGATCCTCCATGAATTAATCAACATGACTTTGTAAACATCTTTCCCATAATTCCCTTTAACACCTGCTGCTAAAATGAACGGTTTGGATTTTAGGGTCCCTTCCAGCTATAAAATTTAGTGGTTCTATGCTTCCAAAGCTATAGCTTTAGCCAAGTTCGTTGTCTCCCTGAATGTGGCACCCTCGACACTCAGCCTTCTTTGCCTACATAAGTCTCTCTTTCTTCCCATCTTCTCAGGTCGGATGCTGCTCTCTCTTTAAGGCCATGTGCAAATGCTACCTCATCCACTAATTGGTTCCCCAGCCAGAATGAACTTCTCTCCCCACATTTCTTATATCATGGCTCATTGCATTCACTTCATTGTTTTCTATTAGTCATTTGCCCAGTGCTTTGGCTCTCAGCCATATTTACTGTTCCTTGAAACAGAACAGTGGTTTATTCTTCCTTAACTACTCTCAGCTTCTAGCACTGCCCTCTGCACACAGGAAGTAGCACATAAATACTGACTGCATTGAAATGAGTGGGGTTGAGGGCTCTCAGGAGAATTTGGACATAAGATGAATCACGACTGGCTTTGCAAATACAGTAAGCAGGCACAGAATTCCAAAGCAGCCAACAAGACCACAGATATCATGAGTCTAATAAAGGTGACTCTGTTTCAAAGATTTGGTTTCAAATAAGTCGAAGTCACATCCTCAGCTACAATCCATAAAAAGAAATTATGTCAAATATTACACTGGCTGGCACAGATTAGTCATTCAACAATTATTTTGTTGGATAAATTTTGGATTAATATTGATAGAAAATTTTCTAGAAAAAAGCTCTAGAAAACTAAAAATTTTCATTTTGAATGCATATGTATATATTTCCAATATGATACCCTTTATTGAAATTTAATTTGGCTTACCCCTTTGCCAGACACATTATAAACGTTATCTCATAATTTTCATAATCCTAAAAGGAAGATATTTTTATTCACTCTTCTCTGGGTAAACTCAGGCTCCAAGAGGTTAAAGAGCTTTCTCAAGGGCATCTGGTTAGATAAGAGGCAGGATAAGGACCCACATCTACACTTGGTAAGTCCAGAATCTTTATGCTCTCCAGTATAAAGACGCTTGGTATTTCAAAGATCTCAAAAGACTTGTTACATTCACCCTATATTGACTACATAGACTGTGTGTCTGTGTCTCCTTTTATGTCTGTCATTAACTACACACATTTGGATGGGAGGGCAACCAACAGAACTTCATGGAAGCGATTCCTAACAAGCCCTTTTTAAAGAAGAGATTAAAGTAGAGAGGAATGAGGAGGAGGAGGAGGAGGAAGGACAGAGCCCATGTTCTAAGTAGAGTGTGATGGGTCTGCATTTGTGTGTCTGCTCACCCTCTAAGAACACCACAGAAAGAGGATGTGAACTGCAGCTGGTGAAATAACTCACAAACACAGGCATCAACAACCATGGCCACGTGCCAAGGGCGAAGAGCGGAGGCTTCACAGTGGTCTGTTGCAGGTGTTGACACCGATATGCTGAAGAAACTGCAAAATATGTGATGATTTTGCCCCCCTGCCTCTCTTTATGAACAGAACCACCAGCTCACACCAAGTGCTGTCTCATTTGCTCAGGCTCTTGGGACCCTTATGTTTTTGGAACGTCTCCCTACAGAACCATCTTCCTTCTTGCCTCTTGGTATTCCACACTAAAAAATGACCCCACTTCTCCTCAACCTCTCACCTTTATCCAGGACTGCCAATTTGTCCTTGAGTGATAAAGCGACTTTATACTAAGGAGTGGATGACTGATAGACATTCCGTACTGGGGAATGCATCTGGGGAAAAAAAAAAAAGACATATGATCTTAAATGAGTTTTCAATTAGTTAAACATAGAATTATTTTGAAAGGTAACCTTGTAAGTATATATCTTTGTGGGGGGCTGATACGCCCTGGATTCTTTCTTATCTAATCCTTGTTTTCCAGGGCAGAAAATGAATGGCCTTCTGCAAGGCAGGAGACTCTTGATTCTACTCAGTTCTCTGTGATGGGAGTTTTGTTCTTAGATAAACCAGAGAGAATCGAATCAAACTCATCAATGTGTAAACTGAACTCAGAGAGGCTGGGGTCAAAGTCAAGCACAATATAAGAACAGAGAGGAACCAGGGATGTTTAGGAAAGAAGAGCTCAGTGCCACAAAGGAGAGATGAAACAGAGCACTGGAGTCAACGCCACCACAAACAGAAGTTGTCATGGAAACCCCGTTGGAAAGCAGGCCGTTGGATTTTGGAAACTGGATAAAGCAAGACGTGATGGCAAGAGAGAGGGGGAAAGTCTGAAGCCCCAGAATGAAGTCAGACACCAAAGAGGAACAGGGTCCTCATGCTGCCACTGTGCCTGTGAAGCACACATCACTGTTGCGAAACTGGAGCACGACAGGTCTGCAAGGCCAACCTGTCGGCCAGGAGGTCTATGAGTAAACGTGTTAGAATCTTCCCTTCATGGCGCTACAGTGCTCGTGACTCACCCTGTGGAACAATGTGATACGTGGGTGGAATCTCTTTTACACGATTTCCAAGAAGAATAGGTGGCGTGTCTATATCTAATGTTTAGCAAAAACTCTCTCTCCACTCACATATTAAGAGTGGAGGCAGGTAATACAACCGCTGCTATGGTTTCCTGGACTAAGTATTCCCTTTTGAATATGGACGTGAGGATTCTGCAGGCATACCAAAGATTGATTTCCTTGTTTTCTGGCTGAAACAAAATCTGAAATTATATGATTACATGGACTTATAAAATTGGCATTCGTAATGCACATGGATTGGTTTTCCATAAATTACCTCTTAAAGAAGAGTCTGTAGTACTAAAGGCACACATGTGGTTACAAAAATTTTCCAGAGAGGAAAAGCAGAGAGTATGCCAGAGAAAAGAAAGAAGTCTTTCAGCAACACACAGCGACTACAGAAGGCTGATTCAAAAGCGGAGCTGGATGTGTATGTTTTTGTACCTGAAAATGGAATAAGAGATGCTTCAGGACAGCAAATTGTACATATGAAGAAAAAGTAAAACAAGTTGGCATAATGTCATATGAAGGGAAAAAAGGGCAGGTGGTTTCAGCATAATGAAGATGTGTCATGAGTAGTTCTGACCAGGCTAACTGGCCTGTGCCTCTATGTTAAACATCACACCCTTTCCTTATGACCCTAGTGACTTCCTTTTGCATTTGCGAGTTATAGCCTAACTTGAAGTTGGGTAAGACAGGGACTTGAGGTACAGTTACAGGGACAGAAAAATGCTATTCTTTTAATAGATTGATATGTTATTACTAATACTATACCCATGACAGGCTTAATTGAAGGACGTACTAGGACGTCAAGAATAGACTAGCAGTGGAAGGAAAGAAATAAGGACAAAACAGATGATGTAGGACCCAGGCAGTGGAAGTGAACTTGACTGTATGATCTGTCACTTGGAGAGATGGAACCAACATTCAACCATTAACCAACATTGACTGAAGCCAAAAAGTAAGTAAAGAATGAGAGCAGAAGTTTCCGGGCACTAATGAATATCAAAGTCAACTGATGTCAGTCCTTTGGTTGCACACAGGTTGCCTAATCTGAGCAGAAGTGCAAGAGGCAGAGTAGATAAGGGGTCAGACTTACGTTTCCTGATATGAATTTATTTTCAGCAACATTTAGAAAATACCAGCCAGGTGGGCTGGGATCCACTGTGAGGGTTTCATTCTTGCAGAGGATTCAGAATACAGCTCAGGAACTGCAGCAGAAGAGGAATCTGTAGATTTATGCAGCCACAGATGGGACAGAAGGGTGCATCTCAGTGAGCTCCAAGTTGAGGCTTGGCTTAAACTCATTTCCAAATCATTGGCCACCTGATTTGTGTTAGTCAAGGTTTGATCAGGAAAAAGAAGCTACTCCAGATATTTCCAGAAGAAAAGATTAAATGCAGAGCATTGGTGGTGGGGGGGGGGGGGCGGGGGCGTTGGGGTGCGATGAATTGGGAGATGGGGATTGCCATATATACATTACTAATAAGAAAAAAATATCAAATTGTACTCTTTAAATATATGCAGTTTATTGTATGTCAATTGTATCTCAATAAAAGTTCTTAAAAAATGCAGGGCGTTAAAGGCTTGCACACCTTTGGGAGGCTAATGGAACGAAAGATAACGAAAACTGCTTTCAGAATGTAGGGAATGAGGAAGTGCAGGAATTTCAGTAAACGTTGATTAATGATCTCTGGTGCCTGCACTCAAATGCTCAGCACTCCAGCTGACCCGCAGAAGCAGTCCCGGAAGCCTCACCTAGGTCTTCTGGGAAAGCCTCTGAACCGGCCTGTTGCTGCTCCAGGAAGTGTTGAGGTCAAATTCTCTCCTGCGTTTGAATCTTGCTTGAAATTTTTTTTTTGGAACAATCTATGTGGGAAAGCTCTGGAAAGGCTTCCGGGAAATCTAGTTTCCAGATTTTATGGGCCATGTGATGTGGGAGAAGAGAGAAGGGTGGAAAGAGATGACCTGGCACAAGGCCTAAGTGAGGACACTAATCATATCCCTCTGGCTAATGGGGATGTGATCCTGAAAACAGTCCTTGAAATGGGTCAGACTGACCCATGAACTTGGTAGCTGGCAGCCAGGTCCAACAGATTCTGCAGAGGTAGCCGAGTGCTGCGGAAGGGTTTGGAAGGATGGCCTGAAGAGGGTGTGGGGCCACGAGGGGGGAGACAAGCCAGGTCGGGGGAACACAGCAGGTCCAACGTGAGGGCCTCCAGGAGTGATACCATTCACCGTCTGTTTGAGGACTCTCACTGGAGGGTGGAGTGTAAATGGGAAACAGCACCACTGACTGGGAGCAGCCAAGTTAGGAGGAAGATTCTAGAGGAACCAGGCCATTCAGTGATAATTACTGAAAATCTTTTGTGAATAAAACAGTATTCCAGATGAAGCAAAAGTTACAATGGCCTGAATCAGGGCACAGGTGTTGGAACTGGAAAGAGAGAAGCAGAAAGGTGAGACCTTGAAAAGGAAGTTGATAGGACCAGACAACTCAGTGGAGAGAAGGGAGAGGAATGAGGCCAAAGAAGACTCCCTGGTTTGTGGCCTGGGAAACCTTGTGAGTGTCACTACTAATTGAGGTACAGAGCACAGATTAAAACTGGATATGAGTAGTTTTGTTCTGGGTCTGCTTAGTGTGAAGCATGTTAGAATGTCTAAGTGGAGAGGTCCAGTAATCCACTGAAGATGGGCATGTGGTCCTAGTGGACCAGCAAGGTGGGTCTTGCATGCAGATGCAAGTAGCAATAACCTACACGTGTGATTTTGGAAATTCACTTGTCCTATTCGCTAACCCAGTTTGACCTCTGAAATCCAACTATTAGCACTTCACACGATTAGCTTAAAGGTAAAGCCCCTTAAACTTCTGCACTTGTGTGTCTCCTGTAACATGGGAGACTGGGATTGCCACCTTCGTCACCACTTAGCCTGAAGATGGTCCTAAGCATTTACATGTCCCAGTTACTCCTGCTCTCAGATCTAAGACTATGGCCAGGAAGAACTAGAAATAGAGGTAGGTACCTTTCAATCCTGCATAATGCAGTGATAGTCAGAGAGACATGGAGCTTTCGTAGATAGAATATCCCTGGGGTTTTTCTTCTGTCTTCACAGGCTCCTTTCCTGATTTAGAATTTTTATTTCTTTATTAATAATTTGAATGCTGAAATCTCAGGAAATTCCATGTCTATTTCTCCCATCAAAATGAGAGAAACTCATCAGATAAAGTCATGAGTCCATTAAGATTGAACGGTGCATCTCCATTAAACCACAATTTACATTGTAAAACAGATGAATAAAAGTGGAAGCACTCTGTTGGAAGGCAAATATATAAAAGAATCTTTTAGGGCTATGTAAATTACATGAAATAATATCATGAGAAAACCCAGAGAGAGAGAGAAAATAAGAGACCGAGAAAGGTATTGACTAAGAAAAAAGCAGAATTGAAAACCTGCAAGCCCATTAAGTGGTGTGACTCACAGCTCCCAGTTTTCGGCAGACAGCTGAAGCCACAGAATGTTCGGAGCTGCAGACAAACACTTAAATTAGGTGTCCTGGTAGAGCAAGGGCTCCCACTGCGAAAGCCTGTCCTGCAGCTCATTTGAGGTCATCACTCGCATGTTAATTGGTAGAGCTCCCAAGAGCCCCTCCGAGCCAAACGCAATGGGTTTCACAACTGGCTGCAGGTGGGCCCAACACATCGCTCATTTCAATCTGTCCCAAAGAGTTCAAGAAAACAATCACATGTCAAGCACTATGTCATATGTGCCATAGAATTCTGGTTGTTCCAAGTCATTAAAAAGTGGGAAGAAGTGGAAAGTAGTGATTCCTAGTGCTATTTCATAGCTCTAGGATGGTTTGGGACCTAGAACCTTCCCCAGTCCCTCACTCAGGCTGGCACTGCTGTTACAGGAAGAGCTTTGCCCAAAAAACCACTGGCTTAAAGGATTGGTATGTCTGATAGGATTAGATGTTAGATGGAAACAAGATACATAAAGGGACGTGAGAAAGATCAGTGGTCATTTTCCCCTGAAGAGGGCTTACGTCAAGGATGTGCTGGAACCAGCACACGTGTACCAGCTCACGGGAAACAATCGTGGACGTACATGGCTTCCCATCTCTGCACTCAGTGACGTCACGTTAGCAGCTTGAAATTGGCTATGGGAGAAGTATTTACACCACTGACATTGGCAAATGCCACAAATCAGGGCCTTTTCTTTTTCTCCCCAGAGAGCCAGTTATAAAATATTTCTCAGCATACCACTGGGACTTAATCCAAAGATAATTTGGCGAGCAAAACAGCCACAACCCTGCAAATCTCTGATCAACGGCCTTCTGGGTACGGTCAAGTTAGGGGCTATGTGGAAGTCTGTAGAATCTGGAAAAACAGAAGGAGTTCTTCTGGGAAAACACACCTTCATTATGCAATCATAGATGTGGCCGTAGACCAGGGATCTGACAGTCGATATGGAAAGGGCCGTGTAGAAGGTACTGCTCAGGCATGGAGAGGGGATGCTTTCTCACTTGACTAAGGACTCCAGATAGAGGAACAGATTGGGAGGGCCCAGGGAGCTGGGCTTCAGGAGGACTAGTGGACAGGGCTTCTGACAGCTAACCTCTGCTTGCACTGGAGTCCAAACAGAAGAAAAATGGGCTCCGACAGCACAGTGCTTAGGCACCACAGAGAATGTTCCCAGAGCCAGGGTCAGCAAGCCCTGGGCTGAGTTCTGAGTGACGTGGCAGAAGCTCCTTCTGGTGGATCCCACCTGCCTGTGAGTCTGCGCTTCCCACCTGGCTGAAGCAAAGGTGGGAAAACCTCTTCTGCTCCTTTCCTGGGCCCGAAGACTCCCCTTTCTAGACGTATTATTCACCCTAAAGGGGCTTCTGATGGGGTGGAGGAAGAGTAGAAGCTGTCAAAGGCAGAATAAGAAGGGCCCTGAAGGCAAGGGGAGGGAAGTTTCCTTCCACTTGGAGGGAGAAGTCAATTTGTTTGAACAAGTCTGGGACGAGCCGGCCTTTGCCTGAAAAGCCCTCTGTGAGTCCTTTTGAGGCATATGTGTTGAAGATGCAGGAATCAGCTCAGGCCATCAACACACACAGCACCGTGGGTCCACGGAGTGAGCTTCCTATTCGAACCAGCTGCCTGGCAGAGGTGTGTCCTTGCCGTTGGGTAGCATGAGAGTGCAGGCAACCGTACCTGTTCACCTCAATCCTGTGACCCAAGTTCAAAGGCAATGTCTTCCCCAAGAAGGCTGAGCACAGGTAGGTTTTTCCTAGAGGGCAGCACACTTCCCTGATGGCTTAATCTGGAAGAGTAACCTTTGCTTCCTCAAGAAAGCACTGACTTAATTATAAAAAGGACATGAGGACAGCTTTAAGAGCTGATATTCAAAATATTTCACAAGCATGATATGGACACAGACCAATCAGCACAGATGCTAACCTCAGTGCCGGGCTCCTGGGGACCTGAGGGCCAGGCTTAACTCCTTAGGTGCTGGATTGGGGGAGGTCTGAAGGGTCCTGGAGCTGGAGCGTGGGTCAGTGGGCAGCAGGAGGACACCCTGGGAGGAAGGGGAAACACCAGGCACTAGAGAAATACTGCAGTGTCTTAACAACCTGTCAAGCTGTTCCTGTACATCCAGCTATGAAAATCTGACCATCAAGGATCAAAGGGGAAAAGTCCCTCCTGGTTGTGTTTCAGTTTCTACCGTTGGTAAGCAAGTGCCTGGCCTTGTGAGCTTTGAGTTGAAAAGCAGCAGTTTGGGATTTTTATTCCTCACATATGTGTTCAAGTAGGTTCTTTACTTTCATCTCTGTCTTAAACTTTTCCATTTCTTAAGAGCACCCTTTGATGTCACTTTGATGACATTTATTTATTATCTTCTCCAAACCTGCTACGACACTGGTACCTTGAGTCACAATACTGATCCATGCGCGATGTTCTATATTTAGCAGCTACCTCAGCATATCTGAGTCTGCATGTAGCCCTAAATAGCTACAAATAAGGGAGCAGCAGCAGCAGCAGCCCTTCAAAAGCCTTTGTAGGAAGTGTTGTGCCAGGGGTGGTGTGACACGCAGGGAGCTACAGGTGTGCAGAACAGCTACGGGGAAACCCAGGTG
This sequence comes from Hippopotamus amphibius kiboko, assembly GCF_030028045.1. Taxonomy (NCBI): domain Eukaryota; kingdom Metazoa; phylum Chordata; class Mammalia; order Artiodactyla; family Hippopotamidae; genus Hippopotamus; species Hippopotamus amphibius. Next base: position 13,260,601 of record NC_080199.1, read on the forward strand.
GGAACTGATTACAGAAACCGCACTGTGCCCCGTGAAGCACGTTCCCCTCTTTCTTTGAGATGGGTTGTAAGGAAACATCGCAGCGTGTTTGTCTGTCTGCCCAACCCTATTTAGCAAGAAATGATTGCTCTTTGCTTCTTGTTACCCTGCTCAGATGATACTATGGCAACCAGGCTGCATAAAAAGGAGGGGGGGAGGTAGATGCTGCTTAGCAACTTGAAGATTTTTAAAAGGCAAGTCCTCATTTTAACAGCAACAGTTTTTAAAATGCCAATTTCGAAGAGAGGAAAGAGAAGAACATTAGAGAAAGCAAATGGGAATGAAACAGGAGAGGAGTTAAACCAAAAAAAAAAAAAAGAGAGAGAGAGAGACATCTGCACGACACCTTCTCAGAGCTCTTTCATGTGCTTCCTCACAGAAATCCTGGGATCTCGGCAGGGTCTCTGTCCGCTGATGGGGAAACAGGCTCACAGGGGTGAGTGGCATCCTGGAGGGCTCAGCTAGTTCGTGAGGAGCAAGGCTGGAACTAACATGCAGAAAAGCCTGATTCCAAACTGCACACTCTTTATCACACCAGGTTTAAAAAAAAAAAAAAAACAAAGATTCATACAATCTGAGAAGAGGAAAAGAAAATAAAACCCTATGAAACTGTCAACAATGTGAAAAGAGACAGACATCTGTTTTCAGGTAGAAGCTCAACAAAAAGGACAAAAATACATTTAAATATATTCACAGAATTCAGTTCAAACTAAGAGGTGCCATTTGCTTATTTACTTACTTATTTGGGGCACAAAGGGGTGACCAGAAGACTGTGCTGAACTGCAGCGTCCCTTGAATGAACTGGAGGTTGCTTGCTTCTGGAAACCAGAGCATCTGGAGGGGTTCCTGGACATTGCAAAGATTCAAGGCAGCAGGGGTGAAGAGGAAGGGAGGGGAGGAGGGGAAGACTTGCTCTGACTTAGCAAGAGACTGTCCAAGTGGAAAAATGGGCCTGAAAATAGATGATCACATTGTTTTGATCAGGACCATGTGACCAGAGAGGCTTTAAGCGCCTACCCCGTCCTCATTGACCCACAGTACAGTTCACAGCTCCTCTGCCATGCCGGCCCTCCACTCTGGGAAACAAAGTACTAGATGGTTTAAAAACCAAACAGGCCTCCAATGAGGAGTGATTGTGGTGGTCAGCTTGATCGCAGTGTCCAGTAACAGGTGACAAGGACAACAATGGGGAAACAATCTGTCGGGCTCATGAGCGTTCGCCGATGCAGAGCCTGGCAGAATGAGTTTCTGTACATTACGCCCTTTCCTTAACATCTCAGGGTTTAGAGATGCCACTCAAGATGGAAGGGCTGAATCAGGACTGCGCTGGTGAAAGATCTGCCCTCGTTTGGAGGTGGGGGAGTGAGGGGTTGAAACAAGCTGCTGGCTGAGTTTCCTTGTCAGTCATTCCTCCGCGAGCATTTCTGGAGGCCCTCCATGTGTTGGGCCCCAGCGTGGCCTCCACGCCTGTTCCCCTCACTCTCAGACCCTCGGCCGCCCTGAGAGGGGAGGACCCAGAGCTCCGAGGGCCTCAGGCCTCCCAGAAGAGGCCACCATTTCCTTCCTGCTTAATAACACAGTGCTGACAAGACAAGTGCTGTTTTGGGTTCCAGCGGTCACAACCAAGCTACGTGCTGGCTCTTCTTGGCATTGTTTCCACTCGCTCTTAATTGAATGGATGCAGAGGCAGAAAGAAACAGTAAACAGACTGCTTTCTCCTGGCCTCCTGGTAACCCAAAGGGTGTAGGGGATTCGCAATGCTCCTGACCAACCATCAGCCACCAAGGATGAGTTCTAAAGGGCCAAGAGTTTGCAGGGTGTGGGATTGCAGGGGTGGGACTGGTCTTCCTCATGACACAATATATATGGAAAGAGTCAGCTTCTGGGTTCTAGTCCTAATTGTGCCATTGGCTCCCCTATCCAGCTTTGCATCAACCCCGTGCCCCTACGGAATTTCTTAACAGCCCCAAACATAATTCCCCCAATCTGTTCATACTGTCCATCAAACCACGCTGAGCCCTCCCCCACAGGGCAATACTCGTTCCATCTTGGACATTGCAAATGGTGACAAGTTACAACTGACATTTGTATGGTAATTTCAAATACAGAAATCATTTTCAAATTCATTGTCTCATGTATAGAAAAGCAGCTTTAGCTGCTTAGAGAGCAACATCCCCATTTTATAGATAATAAGTATCAGAGAGATGTAGTTTAGCTGGGCTCCTCCAGGGTCAGCTCAGCCGGGTGACTGGTAGGAAGCTAGTAAGGACTGGGATAAGGTCCAGCTCCAAATCCTCTGCTCTTTAAGGATTTGGAAAACTTCTCTTGTGGCTTATGTTAATTAAACCTAATACCTGCCTTTTAAAGCAAAGCAAAACAAATATGTTCTCTTTTTCAAATATTGGCCCTCCAAATATTTGAAGGCAGCTACTGGCTGCCCTCCGGGGCCTTGCTCCTCACAGTTGAAAGTGCACAGAATTCACCCGGGAGCGTGTGAAGCCACAGGTTCTGATCCAGCAGATCAGGGTTGGGGCCTGAGATTCCCTTTCCTAACAAGCCCCACCTCCTCTCAAATCAGTTGCTCAGAGCAGGAAAAACCAGTATAAAATTAAGAAAAAGCCTTACATATTCTTGTTTCCTGTTCCCCTGCGTTTATAAAAGTCCTAACTTACATCCAGCACTTAATAAATGTGCGATGTTTGGACAGAAGGAAGACGGACACAGCAAAATCAAATACCTCCGCCTTCTTCACCCCAGCCGCATCCTGGGTTTAGAAACAGCCTTTGCCTCTCACACCTTACTACACTCAACTGAGTCACACAGCTATCGTGTCTCAGTCGGAATAACTGTGATACCCATCAGTTGCCTCGCACAGGTGTCGGGCACACGCTCGAAAGATGCCTCATAAAAGCAGTGATTCCCTCTCAAACAAAACCGAACCAAAGAAAGCAGAAACGTAGAAAGAAAAATGGCCAAAACACCGCGTCCTCATTGCAGTGAGACAGGAAAAATGCCCCACTGAAAAGAACACGCGGCAAGGAGAGCTCCTTACGCCTCTCCCCGAGGGGAACCGCGCGGCTCGCGGGGCGCAAAGGATGCTGCGGGGGAGCCCGGGCCGTGCTCTGCTGCCCTCTGCTGGGCGGAGCGCCCGCCGCGCCCGCGTGTCTGGTTGCATCGCCGCGGCTGCCCGGGGGGCCTGTATCCTCCGCCCGCAGGTTACGCAACATCAGACTGCAACCAGAACGCGTATGAGAAAAGGAAATCACGGACCTCTTGGCGCTTCGATTAAATCAAAAATATAGGAGAAGGAGAGGGCAAGAAAATAGCAAGTGTCTTCCCAACACACCAGGCATCGAGCAAGGTACTTAGAAAGTAGTCTGTGCAGGAACCCTTAGAAGCAGGGGGACCCCTCCTGTTTTGCAGATGAGGAACCTGAGCCTCGGGGGAGATTGGGGGCATTACTGAGGGGAGCAGAGCTAGGGAGGGACCTAGCCAGGTTTGAAATGAGGGCCTTTCTGACTTCAGGATACCAGGCTTCTATGCCTGGCTCTTTCATTCCTTAGCTGTGGGGCTGGACCGAATACTCAGCCGTGTGGGCTCTTGGCACTCTTCATTTTCCAAATGTGGGGCTGACTGAGGCGAGCTCTGAGTTCTCCGCTCAGCTCTCACATTCGGAGTACAAGCTTCTGTTACTGTTTGCACTAGTTAAGCAGGAGTAGACAGTGGAATCATCTCCCCCAGGGGACCAGGCATTCCTTTTCTCTTTTTTTAATTGGAGTATAATTGCTTTACAATGTTGTGTTAGTTTCTGCTGTACAATGACGTGAATCAGCTATATGTATACATATGTCCCCTCCCTCTTGGACCTGCCTCCCACCGCCACCCCCCATCCCGCCCATCCAGGTCATCACAGAGCACCGAGCTGAGCTTCCTATGCTTTGTAGCATGTTCCCGCTAGTTATCTCATCTACCCACGACAACGCACAGAACTACCACATGACCCAGCAGTCCCACTACTGGGAAGATACCCTGAGGAAACCATAACTGAAAAGGACACATGCACCCCAATGTTCATTGCAGCACTGTTTACAATAGCTGGGACGTGGAAACCACCTAAATGTCCAACGACAGATGAATGGATAAAGAAGATGTGGCACATGTACACAATGGAATATTACTCAGCCATAAACAGGAATGAAATTGGGTCATTTGTAGAGATGTGGATAGACCATGCATTTCTCATCAAGCAGGGCATACTGGGGACTAGCTTCCACCCCCACCCTGTAGCCTTCAGTGTGCCAGGTCCCCAGACACATTCTCCAGAGGCTACCTGGCTTTCATCCTTCTCCAAATCATGTCAAAGGCTTAGAGCTGTATTCTTGAAACAAGCCCTCAAGTTTTAAAAATTTGACCATTGGTGAAATTTACCAGAGAGTCAGCCTTGCCCACCCAAGACACACAGTTGATGTTGCTGAGAAAGGAACACTACAAACTGAGCAGGTTCATCCCATGCCTGTCAGGGTCCAGGAGACAGGAACATTTTTATATTATCTGGGGCGAGTCCCTGAGGTCCCAGTTAACGAGCTGTTGGAACTTTTAATTTTTTTGTCTGCTTCATTGAGGTGAGATCAACATACAAAAAGCTGTAGATATGTAATGTATACAACGTGATGTATCTGGAGGTAAGTATATGCCCACGAAACCATCATTATAATCAATGCCATAAATTTATCCATCACCTCCAAAAATTTCCTTCCCCTCTGTTTCTGGGTTTCATTTCATTTTTTTATCATTCACCATTTGCTTCAGGCAGACTTGCTTTCAGTCTGAATCAATCCTCAAGGAGTTTTAGTTTGGTCCTTTACTGATATGAAGTGGGTGGACGTTTCAGTCCTGTCTAGTTTGGATATTGACTTAAGACGTTCTTCAAGTTCATTGTGATCTTCAGCTCATAAAATATATAAGGATGGCTTTGTCCACATGGGGCTGTGAAGCATCTCTGCCTCTCAGACAATTTAATGGAAAATTTCAAAATCCCAAAACAAACAAACTGGAAGACACCTTAGAGATTATATGATCCCATTCTCTCATTTTATGGATGACAGTTTGAGCTATTTGTCCAAATAAGGGTAGTTCTCTAGAAACAATAAAAGGAGACAGACAGAGCATCTTTTCCAGGGCTTCGGATGGCACTTTCCTACATTGGGAGGAAGGCACTAGGAAAGCTGAGTCAATACAGAATCAGGGCAGCCATCAGAAAGTTAGGATTCAGCCTGATTATTAGGTTCACCAGCTAAGAAAGTCAGATCTAGTGCCAAAAATAAATTAGATCTTTCCCAGAGCTCTCCCTCTGAACATGGCGCCTGGAGGGCTACTCTAGTTTCATGAAAACACTATACCTCACATTATCTAAGAAGGCCCAGATGATGTCCACTCTTGAACCGATGATAAAATACCGATCAAACGCTAATCAAACCCACTTAGTCAGAGGCGGCCAAGTTGCAGTGAGAGATGGTATCTGGCAGAGTTTCCGGACTGAGAGCGCATGCCAAGCGTAATTGAACGTGAGTATGATAAACAACGATGGGCCTCTGACAGACGGTGATGCTGTCAGGACAAGGTTCCCAGCCGTTTGGGAATTATGGTGAGATGCTGGGAGGTCCAGCTACAAGCCCCAAATGCTGTCATCCCAGCTTAGAGAAAACTCCTCCCCCTCTTCCCTTAAAAAAAAATAACTGCTTCATTCTGGTTTTCTGTTTGTTTGCTTGTAGGGTGTTTTTCTGTCCCGTGCACTATTTTCCCTAGTAACACTGAATTTCTGTGGCTTGTCTTTTATTTCATACCATGTGGAGAAATAAAACTACACAGGAATGCACAGCCCCCCACCCCCATCCCCGGGTGCTGGGAAGTGAGGGCGTCGGGCGGGGGCATTCGTGAAGCCCCAGGATGAACTTGGCCCATGTTCCAGGAACATAATTGTAAATCCCAGCTTTTATTTTTTGCAGGGGAAAGAGAAAGAGATAACACTGATGTATTATGGAGCAGCAAGTAAATTTTACATGGATTTTTCAGATACAGCCGATTTTAAGGAAATTTCTTGTTTGTAGCTGATGGCTTCTAGCTATTGACCCCTGAGCTCTTGGGGGCCCACGCCTGAAAAATGTCAGATTAGACATTTCATTCCTTCTACAATTTTTGCCTTGCAAATAGGATTATGACTACTGCTACCAGGACTACTTCTACTACTTACTCATCTTACGATTAATACGACTGCTACTTCTGCTATTACTGGTGCTCATAATAACATGCACTCCCATTTTCTTCTTTTTTTAAAAGCTGGAGAAATCCCGGGTCTCCAGGAGGATAGGACGGTTGGTGAGTTCTGCAGAGCCTGAAAACATGATGCTGCCTTAGGCTTCCCACCTAAAGACACATCGACATAAGAACGAATGACGGCTAAAAGTAATCATAAGTCACACAGGCCAATCCGCCTACACAGTGCCCATCAGTGCTTGCCAGCTTGTTCAGACCCACCATAGCCATGGCATGCTGATGTCTGTGTGACACGCTGGGGTCGGTGGACGAGGCTGTGCGTGGCCAGCGGTCTTGGGCAGGGGTCCAGCTACCCCAGGCCTTCTCTCACTGAACTGAAGGGGCTGACGTCCCACCTGTATCCCAGCTGTGGCACACTAGAACATGATCTCATTTAGTCTCCTCGTGGCAGCAAACAATGTTAACAGTTTTTCAGTTAAGAACACAGAAGACGTCTCTTTGGACTGATTAATCACAGATGTGAAGGAGCTTTTATTGGGAATACGTCTGCACGTGACAGCAATCACACAGAAGTCTGTTGTTTTCCCTTCCGGGTTCTGAGATGCCACTTGCTGGTGTTTCCCAAGGGCCGAGGCTGGGTCTCCTCTGAACTGGAGAAAAACGTCATTCATTCGTGTGTTCATTCATTCAACAAACACATCGAGTTCCCCCCATGGGCCGTGTCCTCTGCTAGGCACGGCAGATGTAAGAGTGCACAACCAGGATGTGTCTCCTCCCACCGTGGAGCTTTCCATCTAGAGAAGGACACAGATACACAAGCAATTTGAAGTAGAAGAAATAACAGTGAAAACGGAGTGGAGGCCTGACTTTGGGCATCAGGAAAGATGTCCGGAAGGAAGTGCAGCGCCCAACCCAGGAGCCGATAGAATTAGGCAAGTTAGATGAGCTGGGTGGTGAAAAGAGTTGCAGACAAAGATGGCAGGGACTGGAAGCCGCTGGGGGTGCTGAGGGTGGAAGATGGGGAGGAGAGCAGGAGGAGGTGGAGACGGGGGTTCTGGCAAGGGCAGGAACCAACATCTGCATCGTCACTGTCACTGCAGCCTAGAGCGGCAGGGCCACCCCCACAGCACGGTCCATCCTCACTGTTTTTGGCTGAAGAGTCAGGCGCACCTCGCCCCTGTCACTTAATTTAACCGGGGGCTGTCCTACAGATACACTCGCAGTTGCTGGGAGTAGGAGACCTCATGTGAATAGATATAAAAGTCTACTGGTAGCTGGATTAATGTTGGCCACTTTCCCCCTAGCTGAGCCATCCAGGTGAGGTCCAGGCTTCCAGGTCATCAGGCAGGCAGACCCAGGGGAGGGGAGGGGATATTACCCAAGCTGGAACTATGCCTCAGGAGAAACAAAGCACGTGGACAGAGCTATGGTGCTCCCTTTTTGCCTTCCTGAGATGTATACCTAGATGTTTATGATCTCAAAAACTTTTATCACAAAGTGTTACACATGTGTGTGTGCATTTGTGTGTGTGTATGCATTTATGTGATGTGGCCTTCCTGTGTTCGGAAGTATTGGGACCAGAGTCTCAAGAGTCTGAACATTCCTGCTCCTGTATATTCAGATTTGATCCCACGAAAACACAGAAGAAGCCTGAAGGCTAAATAGAGAAAACACAGCTCGAGCTGGAGCAGGCTGCAGGCACAAAGCCTTCCAGGTATCGGTAGACTGTGGGCACCTTGGCCAGGCCCTGCCTGATGCTGGAGGAGCCACGATCATATTCTTCTCTAAATTCAACTTTTTCACAGCCAGCACGAACTTATTTATGAATGCCAGTTTGCCTTTTCTTCTTGTGTCCCACAAATATTTTTTGAGACCATCCTATGCACCAGATACTATGTTGACAGCTGGAGACAACCTCATACACTTGATGGTGGGGATGTTTAACGGTGCGGCAGCTCTGCAAAGGGCCAGGCAGGGGGGTGAACTTGACTACATTAGAATGAAGAACTAGCGTTCACCAAAAAACTCTACAAAGACAAATCACTAGCTGGCACACACACTCATACAAACCTACCTATAACTGGAGAAAGACTTGGTATCCAGAATATACAAAAACCACACGTGAATCAATAAGAAAGTGACAAAGAAAACAAAGCGGACCCAAAGCTTTGCCCAAAGGGAGAACATAAATATCCAAATAAAATCTGAAAAAATTGCAAGCTTTTTAGTAATCATGGAAATGTAAATTAAAACCACAATGAACTCCATTTTCCTGCTATCAGGTTGGTAAATATTCAAATGCCTGATCAATTCCAAGTGCTGGTGAGGAGGAAGAGCTGGCAGGAGTTGGTGGTAGAAACCATCTGGGAAACAATATGGTGTTATCCAGGCATGTGGAGACCTACAGCCCCTAAAATCCAGCCTTTTCACCCTTCTATGCGAGAGGTAAGAAGCACTTTTGAATCCTTGCATCAAGGACACGTAAAAATAGTCATAGACGCCTAATCCATATGGGTAACACTGGATACACCCAAATCAATGGTTGAATGAGTAAATAAGTGTGAGGTATTCTTAGAATAGAATATTATAGTTAGAAGCATCGACATAGTAAATGAATCTTAAAACTTAATGTAGATTGAAAATACCAAATCATTAAAAAATATATGCAGCTAATTCAATTTATATAAAGGTCAAATAGATAGTGATACAGAAAAGCAGGGTAATTGGATCTTCTTTTTACTCTTTTCCCCCCTTGGAGGTCCTAAAATGGAAATTCATTACCCGTATAATAAGAAAAAAAGGTTTGATGAATATTCTTCCACAGGTGTCACTAGTAGGAGGACTTGGTCCTTCTGCTGTTCCATTTCTCTTCTGCCCCTCACCCTGGACTCCATACTAAGACCTCTTACTCGCCATGAAGTTTCTTTCTTCTGACCTCTACCCGAGGCTTTATGATCTTGGGAAATCTCCATTTACACAGGACTTAACTGAGAGGGAGTGAGACAGGACATGTGAAGTCACTTGTTCCACTGATTTGGGGAATGTTGTAGGAAGAATGTGTGAGGAGATCTCTTCCTGGCACAGAAACATGGATACACTCAGAGGTTAAGTTCAAGAGGGCTTCTGAGACACAGGCATTTGAATTACAAGAGAACACATTGCAAATGGGGACACTTCTTGCTCTTCCAACTATACTTTCCATTTTTTCTGGTTCTATCAGGGTCTGTTTTGCATATCGAAAGCTTGTCCTGTGGCTTCAGAGGCAGGAACTCTAGAAGGCTTAAACTAATCTTGCCTTGAAACCTAACAGTTTGAGTCTTTCCTTAGCACTGATATAAATCCACATCGCCTCATAATGAAAGTTGCTTCATTATATAAGAAATGGGAATGCTTCACCCTTCTGCATCTTTGATCTTAATATAGTTTTGGAGTGTTTTTCAAATACTTAAATACATTTATTTATAGTTATTTTAAGCACATCTTAAGGAATTCCTTTAATTTTTTAAAGCATTTTTTATTATTGTAGAAGTTAAAGTATTAAATTGTGTGTGTGTAGATCAGGGATTCTCAATTGGGAGTAAACATGCTCCCCAGGGAACACTGGCAATATCTGGAGACAATCTTGGTGGTCCCCACTGGGGAAGGGATGCTACCAGCATCTGGTGGGTGGAAGCCAGAAATACTGCTAAACATGGGACAATGCACACAACAGCCCTACACAACAAAGAATATTCCAGCCCCAAATGTCAGGAGGGCAGAAATCGAGAATCCCTGGTGTTGATAGAGCTGATGGGTGGGCATGCCTTTTTCTTTGTTTTGAATATTAGAGTCTGTTTCATGGTTTTACGGTTTCTTCCTAGGTAACAGACATTGTGGTTGTGGTTAGCTGACTGGGTCAAGACTATGTTTCTCAACAATCAAAATACCTCTTTACCTAGTAGAACTCCCTATTTGAGAACTTTTCCTTTGGTCCTCCACTACTTCACCTGTTGTCTTAGCTGGGTAACCAAGTTTAGCTGCATGCACCCTCCAGGAGTCACAGAGCTAAATGTGTCTCATCTCGTATCATTGATGAAATTTAATGCAAAGACGGAGCGGATATTGGTGTCCCAGTGATTAAGGATTTCTCCTTTTTCCTTCAAAATCTAAGCATTGCCATTTTCCACAGCAATTTAGTTGTGTTAATTTTGGATAATGGATGGAAAACATTCTAATTAAAAATAACCCCCAATTCATGTCAGTGTTATTTCTCAGGCTATAAGTAAACTAATCAGAGACGACAGCAACTTCAGAAAGACAGTTACACTCTGTGTAGCCTAAAACTCAATTCTTTTATTTTAATTAACTCTTTTAGGGGGTCTGGCAGACTATTCACCTGGGTCTCAGTGAGTTGAATACTGCAGATCCTGGAAAAAACACCAGAAAGACTTTAAGACATTGTTTGTACAGCAGCCTCCATGTTAATCTTAATAAAAATAGTATCTGAAAGACTCACGGGACACCTTTTTAAAACAATGCAGATTTCCAGGTTTGCCTTGAGAGCCTCAGATCAGGAGGTCCAGGATGGGAGCCCAGAATACGTAACAAGCCCCTCGAGATGCTCTGAAGCAGGGTGAGAAGCCGTGGCTGAGTACAGCATGTTTAGACTGCCTTGCTTGCCCGTCAGTAAGTTATTAAAGGCATTTCCCTTTCATGTCTGTCCTTTACTGCAGAGATAAGTAACAATGATTTAAAAGAAGTAACCTTGATTAATCACTGCTGTGGACATGTTTGGCCTCAGCACCATCTTTTTTGCCAAGGCAAAAGAAAATTCGATGCTACGTGTGAAATGCTTTATAAATTGTAACGGGGAAAATAAGCCTATTTTCATACACTCAGCGAATAGCTTATATGTTGCCTCTCACAAGACAAGGTGTTTAGAGGCATGACTAAGCAGAGACAAGCTACAGAATATCAGGATGTGACTCTGCCTTGTCCTCTCTCATTTAAACCTTCAGAAACAAGGAAGGATCACTAGGGACCAACAGCTGATGTTCAACAGCATGAGAGGAGCCCCCGGTTCAAACAAGGTTTGAATCCTGGCAGCCCGTCAAGGTGCAACGTCATCATTCTGCCGAAGACTCAGCAGAAATATGTAACCTGCTGAGAGTACATCAGCAGATTTTTTTCTGGAAGACTCATGCATTTGGACTTAGAATCTTCTCGAAGGTTTGGGGGCCTGGCCTGGCCACTTACTCTCTTCAGTTCCGCTCAGGAAATTACTACATACCTGACCTTGACAAGATCCTTAAATTCTCCAAGATTACTTCCCCCTTTTGTGGCAATGAGGACGACTGTTTCTACCTGAGACAATTGCTATGAGGACTGAAAGAAATAATGTGTGGTAAGAAACGTCTACACCATGCAGCATCTGTTCCCCTCTGCTTGAGACCTACGTACCAGAGCATAGGATCGGGCAAGGCTCAGAAAGGACCGGGAAGCCACGTAGTACCTCAAAGCCAACTTAATGTCACACACCATAGCAGCCAGCTGTCACGGGAGCTTGACAGAGGAGTACCGAATATGTGCAGTGCTGAAGGGCTAACTGTTGGTACTTGAAGTCATATTCATTCCATCTGGTCCATCTTGACGAGCACTCCTGCTCTACCCTTCAACGCACACAGACACACACACACAGACACAGACACAGACACACACACACACACACACACACACACACAGAGAGAGGGAGAGAGAGGGAGAGGGCTGTAATCTCATCCTGCCCAGCAAAGGTCCCTCCACGTTTGCAGCAGTGTTCGTTCTACGTCTGAACTGGTTACCATCTTCTATCATCTTTTAGCTTCACTGAGAGGTCACTGCATCCTAAAACTTCTCAATGAAAACCTGAACAGGGCTGCACCAGCAGTCAACTCCCACCCATTCAGTCAATTATCATAGCTGCCCTGGAATTGGCAAGGCCTCATGGGCATCGTAAATCATACATTTTTCTTGCCCGAGGGTGTGATTTATCGGCAAAGGACAGTTGGAGTGAAGTGAAGAGTAGCACAAAGCAGGAAACAAGGTGGACGCAGGTTCCCATAGAAATCTTGCCTTAGCCAGTTAACACGTGTCCGTGAGCTCTGCTTGTGTAGGATGGGGGCTCTTTCCACTGGGAATCAGAGCTCCGGCATTTATTTAAAACTACCTTCAGAAATAGTTTAAACTCAATTGGAAAAGTGAGTTTCTTGACTCTACTTGCACCTCTTTTTAAAACTAATTGTGAGACTACCCCGCTTCACCCGTCTTAATCCTCTGACATGGTTCCAAATGCCTGTTTAAAAAGCCAAGTTCACCTTCACAGAATTAAGATTTGTAAGCTCTGAATATATTAAAAGACTGTGCCACAGGCTCTCAAAGAAATTCTCTAAAAGCAGTATTAGAAACGTTTTAAAATTAGAATATGTGTATAATCTTCAAGTTAATTGCTTTGAAATGTAACAATTATGTGGAAGGGATATTTGATCTGTTTGCTTAAAGGTATCAGTTACACAATTTTTTTTAAATAGAAGAATCATAGTTACATTTCTTCAAAGACATATCAGCCATTCTTTGAGCAGCACATAGCTGCTGAGTATGTTCTAGGGATACTCATTGTTTTAGGTGAATTCAGGTACTGAAAGGCCACTTCAGCGTGGCTTCTTTCTTCCCAGAGAATAAAACTGTTCGGTGTTGGATGTTGTCTGAGTACAAAGGAATTCAAAGCAGGGACAGAGGGGTAAGGAAAGCTTCTAAGGAGATTGAGATGGACCTGGAAAGATGGCTTGAATTGATATCAGCAAAGGGAAGGAGGAGGACAGCCTCACAAGATCATAGAGGTTGGGGTTTATGAATAGGCCCACCTGCTGGTGTGGTCTTTGCACCTGGAGGGATAGTGAGAAATGAAGGTAGGATTGGGTAACATTGTAAAATGCCTTTAAAGATGGGAAGAGGAATTGTGTATTTAATAATACCTTAGGGGAAAAAAAGTCATTATAGATATTGGAGCAGGAGAAATATCAGGATAAAAGAAATGTTTTCAGAAAATTAAACGGAAAGGACATCTAGGGATTTCGAGCAGGAAGTGGAGGAAGCTATTTTAGTGAGATAGCTATGAGACGACTGGAGTAGAGTAACAAGCATATTGCTCACAGCTTCCACATTTTTCTACTTATCACGTTTTCCTCAAAATTTCTATAACACGATCTCCACTATTTATGTGCCCCTGCTGTACCACCTGTGTGATAGTCATCTTTTTTGGCACTTCAAGAGATCGCATGCCTTCTCTGCTAGGTTACACATTGGGACCATGTTATATATTTATACTTTTTAATGCACTGATATTCCCCTCAAATGGTTTACCCACAGTTGGTAAAGAAGAAAAGCAAAAATTATTTATGTGGACTAAATCAGAGGAATTTTTAAAAATCTTAATACGAGAGAAGTTAGGGGAGATGGTCAAAGGTTATCTCCCAATTTTCTAACCCCAGCAGATTAAAATAACAGTGGTATACTTAGAATACGGTTTGTTGTAGGGAAAGTTGATGAGTCAATGTTTTAGCTGTGTTGATATATGTAGAAATATGGCATGTATAAATATCATGTCAGCTTTTGGAATCAAAGAATATAGGTTTGAAATCATCCATACCTCTGCCTTTCACTGTCTCTTCTTGTGACATTATCCTATTATGACATTATTGATTCCTTATTCTGTTTCAAACAAATGTTTTATCTCTGTAAATATGGTGAATGCAGGATCTATTTTATCTTTGTAGATAAAGTCCTAATTTATCTTCATCAAAATACTCAGCATAGTGAATTATACATGATAGGTTATCAATAAGCATTTGTTCTATCAGTGAGCAGATTGACAAATGTTTACCAGGGTTTCTCGACCTCAGCTGTATTAACACTTCGGGCAGGTTAGTTCTTTGTCATGGGAGCTGACCTGTGTATTGTAAGATGTTTAGCATCATCTCTGGCTCTTGTCCACTAGATGCCCATCCCGTCCTCACTCCCCAGGTTCTGACAACTAAACACGTATCCAGACACTGACAAATGTTGTCCCCTGGGGGGCGACATTGGCCCTGGTTGGAGAACCACTGGTTGAGACAGATGCTGAATTGGAGATAGCAATTTAGGAGTCATCTGATTAAAGATTATGCTTGAAGTCTCAGTTCCAATAAGAAATGGAACATAGAGAGATGTCCCTGGCGGTCCAGCGGTTAAGACTTCGCCTTCCAATACAGGGGGTGTGGGTTCGATCCCTGGTCAGGGAGCTAAGATGCCACACGCCTTGCAGCCAAAAAACCAAAACATAAAACAGGAGCAATATTGTACCAAGTGTAACAAATTCAATAAAGACTTTAAAAATGGTCCATGTCAAAAAAAAATCTTAAAAAAAAAAAAAGAAATGGAACATAGAGAAGAAATGGCTGGTGGCAAAGAACAAAGCTTTGGGTAATAAGTATGAAATTATGGTTGGGGGTGGGGTGAAGCTAGTAAGGGAGTTTCCAAACAAATTGCTGATTCCAGGATGCCTCTACCTATAGCTTGTACTCAGTGTCAGCCAGCACTGTCCAACAGACACATGAGCCACAAATGTAATTTTAAATTTCTCAGTAGTCCTAGCTTAAAAAGTAAAAATAAGCTGATGAAATTAATTGTAATGATTAACAATTTCACTTATTTATGTATGTCCAGAATATCACCATGTCAAGATGTAATCAATATGTAAAAATTATGAATGAGCTACTTTGCATTTTTTGTGTGAGGTCTTTGAGATGTGGCGTGTACTTACAGCACACAACTTGATTATTTCAAGTGCTCTGTGGCCACATGTGACAAGGGCTACCGTATTGGATGGATTGGAGCAATTCAGTCATTTTAAATAAACCTTTACTTGTCCCTTTAAATTACATTATTATCCTTTTCATAGAGGGAGCTACAAGGGCTAGCGATGTGTCTGAAAATTTTTATAAATTTACTTGAGAAACAGCAGGTGTCACTTTTTTGGCACAGAGTTCCTGTGAGTTTTGATGAACATGTGGAGGCATGTAACCATTGCCGCCGTCACAGTACAGAACAGTTTTCTCACCCCCGTCATTCCCTTGTGCTGTGCTTTTACAGTCAACTTCTCCCCCACCTTTACCTTCAATTTTTTCTTTTCTTTTCTTTTTTTTTCTCTTCTTATCTTTTTTTTAGGAGTAAGATTTTCCCCTTTTACCAATTACAACTATATGTATGTATGTATATATGTTTATATATATACACATATACATGGAAAAAAAGATAGAGGGGAAACAAACACAGTAGAGGAGACAGAACCCCATGACCCTTGGCATCAGGAGTGTATTCTTTCCAAAGCTCATTGCTCAAAGTGCAATAAGCCCTGCTTTCCTTGCCGTCACAGGAGCCCACTCAGACGGGGGACCATGTGTGCTGCCTTCTCCCACGTTCATCTGTCATTCCTCTGCAGGTTACAGGACTAGGAAGGCCTCTCCTAGAATACTCTGCACGACAGATGGCAGATTTCACCAGGAGAGACCCAGAAGCGCAACACCGGCAAGCCCTCCACAGGTGGGAGGAGACCCCCACGGCCTGCTAGGTATTCCTGACACTCCAGGTTGTGCATTCTCAGCTGTCTCCATCCTTTCATGGCCTCTTTGCTTTACTGAGGAGAGACGCTCATGAAAAATAGCCCTTTAATGCATGTGCGGCTCCTGCAGTGGGCGGGCCTGGGCTGCTGCTCTCAAAGTGTAGATGCTTGGGGTTGTGCCAAATGCCATGAGGGCAGGTACCCTTGGGCCAACTGACAGCAGTGGCCGTGGCTCTGTCATGCCTCTCAGCATCCATTCTGTTCACAAAGCCCAGGAAGCAGATGGGAAGGGGCATGTGGAAGCACCTCCCTCACCTTTATGTCACCGTTGGCACCCAGGTTGGGCAGGGGAAGGTTGCCTGTTTGCTTCGCGTCGTTCCAGGAGCCCATGCCTGCCACGCTGTCCTTAGAATCATGCTCCAGAAATAGAGTTCTGCAAGCCGCTCACACACCCACAAACACACACAGACACACAATACGCACATGCAAGCCCATTGCTGTAGTTCATATAGTTGAATGTGAACTTGGCAATTTATCTCAGCAATCTGCAACTGTAACAATGCAATCACGGTTCTTAGGGGGTCTGTTCTTGGACAGCTTCTTAGTATTAGCCACATTTTATACACTTCTCCTATTACTTCTTTTTACCTCTCACCCTCCCTCGCATAATGTTTTGAAAAAAAAAATCAAGAGATTGCACCCACCCTTCCTCATATAAACATAAAGTTTTGAAAAAAAAATCAAGAGATTGCAATGACATAAAGGAAGGTACTGACCTAAATATACACACATTAATTGGCCAAGTAATTTGAGTGATTATGTTGTAAAATTTAAGTAGGAAAGCAATTCCATCAGAACCAGGAAATTCTTTTCACCTCTTATCTCATCCCTCCCACCGTCTTCCAGCACCGTGCTTATACTGGAAAACCTGGGGACCGTCTGAAAGCCTGCTTGTGTGCAATGGATGGCTAGCAATTAGTTTATCCAAGTCATTTCAGGTTTACGGTGTAGTTCGAGTCGTGTCCTCACTGGCACACACTTTAAATGGGGAATGTCCTGGGGTCACTGGGACTTTGTAGACAAAGAAGAAAAAGAGGGAAGTCATGGCAGAAGCAAGACTATGTGTTCACGAATTTCCATTTCATTTTCCTCCTGGGCATGTGGGAAGGCCCCCTTTTCCCCGTCTCCCCTGCCAACTGAATGCTGGCTAGGAGATGTGGACTGGAAGTGACACGTGCCCCGTCCAGACCTAGCCTAGAAAACCATCCACCAAAACCTGCCTGCACTCTCCTTGTGGGCCAGCCAGATAACAAGACATTCCATGAGGACTGAGGCCCCTGGAAATGGCGGAGCCATTCAGTGGAAGGAGCCTGGGTTTCTGCTTGAGCAGAGCCTCTACCTCCAATCCTCAAACCGCACTGGACTGTGAGATGAGCAAGAAATAAAGCTCTGTGAGTCACTGAGCTTCTGGAGTTGTTTGTCACAGCATTTCTCATTTCCAAATCAACACAGGTACCAACACCGGACTCCCAACTAACCTCCCCTCTGGTCTCAAGATAGGTTCATCATAACAGGTGCTTGGATGTAGCTATGAAGATATGTTGCTCATGACTCTTTGGGGACGTGAGCTTGTCTACTGCCCTGTCCAATTCTACTACTGTTCAATGTACTAGTGCCTACTGCCCAACTTTCGTTTGCTTGGTTTGGTCTACAGGGGAAATCAGTAGTGAAATCACAAGCTGGGTCTCCTAACGTCACTGGGGCAAACAGCAGTTACACACCTGTTGAAGCCTGATTGGTGGTGAGATGTTAATGTTTAATAATTGGGTCTTAGGAAAAAATCACAGGCATATATATATATATATACACACACACTAGTCTATTATTAATTTTACTGATATTAATAATTTGTAGCACATAATTTACAAAAAAATACAATGCACAACACTTTTTAGTGTACATTTTATATAGCCAATTGATTCTCATAGAATGCGTTCATCGATGTTTCTGCCAAATTCTTGCATCCACAACAACCTGTTATTGCAATTCGATCATGATTTGACAAAGCTACGTCCCAATCTGCTCATTCTTTTCCTGATACATTTATTGTTATTAAATCTGATAGTCTCCTATTTCTCAGCCTCGAACAAATTACATTCACTAAAATGAAACTTCTTTTTCAACTTCAGCACTACCTATATGGGCACTTCACTCATTTGTAAATTGCGTGAGCAACTTCTTTTGCTGAATTGGATAATAGTTTTTGACTCCAAGAAGAATATTTTGACAGGTTTTCATGCTAGTCACAATGTGATGGCTATATGTTTGACCTGTATTATTGTCTCCATTAGTTTCTTAAATCTAGATAGCAGTTGGCAGAAATTTTCTGTAAAGGGCCAGATGGTAAAAGTTTTAGGATTTGTGGGCCAGATAGTCACTCTCACCACTACTCAACTCTGCCATCGTACAGTAGCAGTTGTAGACAACTGGGCATGACTGTTTTCCAATAAAACTTTACTAAAACAGACCACAGGCTGAATTTGGCCCACTGGCTGTAGTTTGCCAAACCCTGTCCGGGTAATCAACAAAGCAATAAGTCAAGGCTTGATATGTAGTGTTTGCCAGTTTGTCTGGAGTAAATACTCCCATCACGGTCAGTTTCAGACTTCTCCTGTGACGTCACTGAATGCAGCGTTGTTAAGAGAGGTGCTGCAGCAGAACACTGTGGGATATTTCCACCAGATACGGTAGAAATAACTGCAAGACTGTCAATAATACTAAAGTGTAATGAAATAATTGGGAAATGGCATTGATTATTTATCACCTTTGTTTTCAATGCAATTAATTGTAAGACTATGTAATTTGATTTTTAATAATGGCTGTGTTTAACAACTCGCTCACAAAATTCCTGAAAATTTATTAATTGGATGTCACAAGACAATATGAAGTGCTTCTGACACAGCACTTGATCCTGAACCGTTTTCCTTCTCCATGGCTGCTGGATCGGAATAGGGACACATCTCCCATTGACTTTTCTCCTGAGGCAGAGTTAGAGTTGCTGGAAGGTAAATATTATTAAAACAGTTATTTTGCTCAAAAGGTAACTTAGCCAATATTTAAAACTCCAAGCATCCATCAGTTCTTACACACATCTTCAAAATTATTACAGATTCATTGCACATTTTCAACCAAAACATGCTAAGTGTTTTCCTTAAACACAGTGTGACTTCAACTTATCTTTACTTAAGGGTGGATATGATATGATATTACAATGAAAAATCCTCATGCACAGTCTTTTACCCTTTTAAATATCCACCTCAAGGTGAGGAAATCAAAAATTCAAATGTAAATACACTACGGCAACAGAGGTCCTTACACTGAATGTCTATGCTTGAGGCAACATGGTTAAATTGAAAAGGATACCATTAGAATCAGAAAAATGTAGGTTCAAATCCCTGCTTTGCTATGTGCTCACTATATGATTTAAGGTAAACTTTCTAATTTTTTCAAACCTCAGTCTCCTTTTCTGTAAAGTTGACCGTGAGATTGTTATGAGGGTTTAACGAGGAAAAAATTCTTTAAAGTACCCCAGTGTTCAGCTCTTACAGAGCACTTGGTAAATGGCAGCTATTAGCATTATTTACTGAAATGTTCATCCCACCCTGTTATGTTTTCTAATCATGAAGCTGATGATTACAATAGTTATTTAAATGCCAATGATTAGTCACACTTTTAATGGTTCAAAATTTGGATGGCATGCCCTGTATTTCAGATACACATGTATCCATCATGCATTGGGTACCAGCAGTTGTGCTGAATGTTCAAAATTTTTCAGATCTACAAGGTTGAATGGGCAATTAACAATTATCCATGTGGTAAAGTGAGCTTATAAGCAGCATAAGGCTTTTCAACTATATATAAGATGCCGAAAGTGGCATGCTACTGCGGTAGGAGATAAATGGGCCTCTGGGCTGGACAGCTGGTATTTGTCAAGTGGAGTAAAACTGAAGCTTTGTTCTCACCCAGACACTCCAAGGACAAAGCTGGAGGTAGAAGCTGAGCTCTGCTAAAGTAAGGAGATAAGGCACCCACTCTTGAGGTCAAGGGAAACTTCCCTGTCTGCACATGTGCAGGAAGGCTCCTTGGGGGTCAAAAAGGGAGGGGCCACCATCCCAAAATATGTATGGACATGCACCCACAGGCCTCTGCGCTGGGATCCATCTTAGCAAAAAGTTGTGCACACATCTTGGGAAGGGTCCTAGGACCAGTCATGTACGAAGAAGGAAACGAGATAATTGGCTAAAGGTAAACAAAGACCCGGAAGAACTGTCCTATATAAGTGATTTAAACCACCTCCTTACTGCGCTCCTCATTCAAGACGCCCGCACCCTGCTCTGGGTGTGTACCTCCGCCTATTTTCTGACTTACTGCACTCCTTCTCATTACAGGGGACTCCCGTACCCTTTCTTTCTGGGTGTGTATTTCTGCCTTGCTTCTGTCAAATAAAAAAACTGTTTCTCTGTGTGCTCTCCCATACATTGTACTGTGTCTCTAATAAAAAACTTTGTACCTGTTTTACAGTTTTTGCCTCCTTGACACATTCTTGCTCTCAAATGGGGGAAAGAGCTAGGGCCACTTTGCTTCTAGCCACAAGCCCCTAGTGGTCTAGCAGTTAGAATTCCTGGGTTTTCATCCAGGCTACCGAGGTTCAATTCCTGGGTGGGGAACTAAGATCTCTCTTCAGGACTGCTCACTGCTGTTTCTCCGAGATCACTACCACTGAAAATAACATAGTGGCTTACCATCTCAATGCTTTGTCCCTACTTGGTAAGGCTATTTAAGGTGGCTTGCCGTAGCTGAGTGGATACACTCAGCTTCAGATCAGCTTTCCCTTTCCCGTTCTGTCTCACGGATGGGTCACACTAGATTTGGCCATGGTATCAAGATTGGAGCATCTGTTGCCTTTTGCACTTTTATAGGAGCATCCTAAACATCCACAAATGTTCAAATAATTCTTTAGGAAGATTTCTCTTATTAAGTTCAATATGGGGTAAGCATGATGCCATCATGTGCATTTGAATATTCGGACCCAGTACTTAACGAGCAGGTAGGCATCTCCTGGTATTGTCTAGTATTGTCTTTCCCCAATAATCTCTTCATCTCCTACAGCTCTTAATGGTGGTGGCACAGCCACATTAAGTTTTTGATTCACTCTTGCACTTTAAATCTTCCCAAGTTCCCATTGAAATGTCCTAAAAATAGAGGTGATCCCAGACGTTTAATACAATCATCTGATATTATTTTATCACACTTTAGACATGCATGCAGTGAGTTAAACTCAAATTCTTGACCATTTAAGAGTGGCTGGTGATGTCAAGCTAATGTCATCATAATGATAGATAAACTTGATACATGTGGTGAAAGTATTTTCTTCACCATACTTAGCATATGTAGTTGAAAAATAACTATGTGCTCACTCATTTTATTTCTTTTAACAGGCTAAATAAAACAGTCACTAGGCCCAATATTGGTCTAAGAGCTTTCTGAAAGGAAGGAACAAGTGACTTTCTTTATGATTCTTTTCTTATTTCTTTTTTTCTTTCAAGCAATATGTATTTAAACAAGACCTCTATTGGCTATATTTTGATAATCAGATACCTTAAAGCAAATATCTTTACTGAGCTGAGTTGTATTTTGCTCCCTGTATCTTTTAATTCTCCAACTTCAAGCACATGGCAAAGCCCTTAATGTTTTCTTGCCTAAGGATTTTTGAAGAGCTGAAAGCAAAAGCCCTCAGCTCTTCCCGCGTTTTGTGAAAACCCAAACACACGGAAGAGATTATATTGGGCTTCCCAGAGGGGAACTGGAGAAAAAGGCAGCACTTAAGAGAGAATTTGGGTGAGGTGAACAGGGGAAATACTCTTTAGAAATGGGCTTTGTGAGACATTATCAGAAATGTTCATTGTGAGCAAAACTGGTTTGGCAGTTAGGGGAAGAAGACTGGCTTTCATAACCCCAGAGATCCTGAGGATGGAGCAGGTGCTCACTGAGTTACAGGGGTCCCTAACAAGAGCAGGGCAGTGGCCAACACAGACAAGAAACTCCTCGACAAGTAGTTGAATTCTCTCTTGAACAGCTCTCTTCACAGGGAGATGAAACTCTACCTAGGCAAAAGATAGATGATTGACAGATGATAGATAGATAGATGATAGATAGATAGATAGATAGATAGATGATAGATAGATGATAGATAGATAGATAGATAGATAGATAGATAATAGATAGATAGACAGATGGATGATAGATTTTCCGCCTTCTTCTTTAAGGATAAAAAGATTTGAATATATAAATACATATTCATTTTCAAGACAACTTATTTGATTTGAGCCCCATATACTGAATGTACATAAGCATCTGAAAGGATAGGAAAACAAAGGAAATATTATACAGGAAAAAAAATCCTGTAGCTCAAAAGAAGGGCATACATCTGAGTTATCAGAGGAAACAGTCTGTGATGAAACAGTTTAGGCACCAAGCAAAATCCAGGAGAAAACTGTCTTTAAAATCTAATTTATATTCTCAATATGATTCCCTAAGATACTATATAAATGAAAAAGGAAAAAATTGAGAGCAGGGAAGATTGCTTTGGGAGGAAAATTGTTATACTAAAAGTGACAAATACAGTGGAAACCCTAAACAACAGAATGAATAGTAAATCAAGAAATTAGATAAACAGCTCGAAAAATCCTCCTAGAGCAAAAAAACAAAAAACAAAACCCACAAGTAATGACTATAAGAAAAATATAAAAGGCAAAGAGAATAGATCCAGGACTTGTAATAGAAATAAAATAGGACAGCACTTTTCATACATTTTCCCACAGGAAAACAGCATAGAAAATAAATATATTTGTATACGTCTGCAGTGGGGAGTCAAGGAGTGGGTGGAAAATGAGGAAGGAGAGGTTCTGACCTGGTATAGAATATCAAGTGATCCACAATGAGTAAAATATGTATTGTAAATCTTTTATGTTCTCTTTAAAATTCTTGCAAATTTAACTTTTATCCCCAAATATATCAAAGTTTATTTAACATCATGAGGGGGAAAAGAAATGTTTCATAGCACTTTCTGCTACTTGTATTGGCTGCTGAAGAGAACTAAAAAAAAAAAAATTGGATGAACTTTTAGAGTATATTATTGAAAGTTATAAATAGAGAATAAATTCATAAGTACCCCCAAAGTTAAGGAAGCATGGATGTCTCTTGCCTTGGGGATTTGGCAATTGCAATATATTAGAATCATATTTTTGATGGGATTCCAAGTTGGAAGAGATGAAAAGCCATCCCAGGGTCTGTACAAGATGGGGCACGCTATAGGAAACTCTCTGCAGCCCACTTCCTCTACTCTCCCTCCAAAACAACCCTGGAGACTCCAAATGGCCATACATGCAAGGGTGATGGCAAATCAAAATGGCAAAGTTGATGGTGGAATGTCGTATTGGTTTCAAATCCTGTGGTTATATGGCTAATGTAAAGTCTTGAATTTTGTTTAAGGATGTCATGGAATTATAGTGACTCCAGGTACCTTGAAGAAGTAAAAGTAAATTTACTTCTTTCTGGAGGAACACACCTTTACTATGTGCCTTAAATAATTCCTATAAATAATTTTTCACATGTAATGTAACACACAGCTCAAGAGAACTGGATCCCCAAGAAAATCAGTCTTCAAGATAACTGGGTACCTAAGAAAATTAGCTTCAAATACACTCTTCAGTATAAGCTCCTCCATCCCTCCTTCTTCTTTCTCAAGTTTTACACCGGAGGCCACATGTTCCAGAAGGTGGTATGAGATGGCAAAGGGCTGCCTAATCCACACTGAACTTGGAGGGATTAAGCGATGAACCATTACTATTTTAAGCCTCTGAGATTTAAGGATTTGTCTGTTGTAGCAGCAAACCTTAATTATCATGACTAATACCCATATATATAGAAAGAAGCCTATACACCTATGCATTAAAATATTAATTATGATTAACTTTGAATGAATTTTCATTTTTCTTTTTCTTAGCTATTATTATTATTTTAAAGCACAAATGCTTTGAGGTGATCTTCCCTTGCAGACTTAAAACAATATAGGTGTTCAGTGCTGTGTTAGGATTTTTTAGCCAAATAGATGCAAAGGTCACATTAACTACTTGAAGTTCAAATAATATATATGTTTACATTGAAAATCTCCATGGATCAGAGGTAACTTCTCATTGATCAGCAAAACAGACCGTTACTGACTGTTAGTCGATAACTATATCCCTAAGTAAGAAATAGCAGTTGAGTCAAAATCAGAGATAGCTAATATTTACCGAACAATTACGATGAGCCCGGCACATCTACTAACTCATTTAACGTTCACAATCACCCTGTGAGATGGATACCTCTGTCATCTCAGTTTCCAGAGGAGATGGAAGGGCAGAGAGGTACAGTCACTTGCCCACGATCTCACCTGTCCTAGCTGCAGGGAGGATTGCAGACCTGGTGGTTTGTGTGAGTGCTGGTGTCCTCAGCCCCACGCTACATTAGACCCTCAGCGCACGCCTCTAAATGCATCCCAGGAGGAAATGTGTCTTAAGAGGTAAGTCCCTACTGTGGATATACTATTGGGGAACACAGACCCGTATGTTGGGGAAAACAGACCCGTACGAAGCAGGGCTAACTGACCAAAATGATATTAGAGAGGGCAGGGAGGCTAAATGTACATGGCTAAGGTGCAAGGTGCTGCTAGATCACCAAGTCCTGATGAGAAGAAATGGTTGCTTCAGCTCTTCTAAGTGTGATAGTTAATTTACGTATCAACTTGAGTGGGCCAAGGGACACACCCAGATATCTGATTAAACATCGCTGCTGGGTGTTTCTGGAAGAGATCAGCATTTGAATTGGTGGACTGAGTAAAGCAGGTGGCCCTCCCCAGAGTGGGTCATCATCATGCAACTCATTGAGGGCCTGAAGAGAACAGTGGAGGGCAGTCGAATTCACCTCCTCTCCACTTGACGGATTCACCTGAGGCATCATCTCCTGTCCTCGGCACTCCAGGTTCTCAAGTTTCCAGACTTGAACTGGAATCTGCGCCCTCAGCTCTCTGGCTTGTGGGCCTTCCTTTGAACGACACCACTGGTTTTCCTGGGCCTCTGGCTTGCAGGTGGCAGATTGTGGGACTTCCCAGCTTCCATGAGTGCAGGAGTCAATACTTGATACTGATTCTCATTATACACACATGAACACACACACACACACACACCTCCTGTTGGTTCCGTTTCTGAAGAACCCTAATAAACTATGTATATCTCGTTTACTCCCATGATGTTACCAGCCCAAGATGGTTGCAAAGACGCCCCACATAAATTTCAAGCCTACCAGTGGACAAAATGGGGCTTAGACACAGCCTACGGAAGAGAATTCAGGGAAGGCCCATCTAACTTCCATCCTAGGAACCCGTGACCCCCTTGTCAAAGTTAGCTGCGTTGGGAGCAAGAATAGAGGGTTGGGGTCAGGGGTGCAGGGAGTGATACCAAGTCTATTCTGTACTTTTTAGGACCCTTCATTTGACATGTATTAAGAGTGCTATCAGGGTAATTCAGTCATGAGAGGGAACTCATGAGTAGTAAAATATGGACTGTTGGTAACATTTTAATTAATCTGGTGATTCTGCACAAAGCAGTCCCCCATGTAACCTAGAGACTCTCAGGAGAAGCCTTGATAGCTGTTAATTAGATAAATCCCCTCTGCTTCAGAGCTGTTACCTGAGTTGCCCACAAGAAGCTGCTCGGTTCCAAGCGTTGTCACCTCTACCCATGATCTTGATTTGGGGCCTGTGTCTGGAGAGCTGTTGTTTTCCTGATCCATGGCCTCTCTAATTACGCTGGCCGACTCGCCCGATTGGTAGTCACATCACTTGCTTTTGGCCCCACATCAATTACTCTGGAGAACAACCATAAATCTCTCTAATATGCTCCACGCCACCCCAAACTCTAACAATGTGAATTTTGAGTATGTTTAAGACCTATGTTTTAAGTTAAATCATCCCACTGCTATCTCCCAATTTTTATAAAATTTGGCAACAGATAGAAAATTTTATTTATAGAGAATTTTTCCATTAAACATGGTTCTCCATTAAACATTTTGAAAAGACTAAAAAGAAATACCCCCAATAGGATAAAATTGGTAGTATCTGAGTGATAGAATGACAGATGGTTACCCCAGATTTTATTAAGTGTTAGATTACTTTAGTAATGGTAAGTTTGAATAAATAAGAAAGCAACCTGGTTCTTTCACAGAAAGTTTTATAATTGTTAATAAATGAATTCTTAAGATTATATTTATATATATGCATATACACACAAAAATGTGTTATATGTGAGTGTGTGTATGTCTGCAAGTGTATATATTGATATATATGTGCTTATATATGCATACATATATACATATCAAGTATTAGAGCTAGAAGGACCTTAAAAAATAATCTTGCTTCCTTCACAAAATCTAAAATTATCTGTTGTGGCCTGTGGTCATTTTAAACCTATCTATATTTTAATTTTTATAATAATCAGCTGGTTTGCTGGGAATTGCAGAGAAGCAGGGAGTCATTGGATATTAGAGCCAGAGGAAACTTAACAGCCTCAATTCAGGCCCCTGCCAGGGAAATGATGAATTTATAATCATTAGCAAGAGGTGACTAAGGAAATCAAGCTCAATTTTATTAACAGGTGTATCTTGGGAGTAATTATGTCTGGGCCAGAAGCCAATTTCAAGATTACTCTCTTCTTCTAAGTAGAGTTTCACATTCAGTTGCTTTGCCATGTTTTTGTAATGCAAACCTGGCAACTGAAACATTTCAGTCAAAATATCAAAATATCGTTCATCTAGTAGGTCAACATGATACCAAACCATCATATTAAGAGACTTTTTTGCCCTAAATTGAGCATGTTTTGGTATCTACTGGCATATTCTTTCTACATAATATTTAGGACTTTCACCTTCAGATGCCGTACACTCCAAAGTATTATCCAAGTCAGTTTTAACTCACATAGACACACACTCAAAAATCAGTCAATTTCAGATAGACTGAAGACTGACAATTGTTAGAGATAAAATAGGAAAGCTTCTGAAAGATAATATGGGGGAATATTTTCATGACCCTGAGATAGGCAAGGATTTCTTAACAGTATACCAAAAAAGCACTAATCAGAAAGGTAAAGATGAATAACTTGAAATTTTCTCATCTAAAGACATCATTTAGAGTGAAAAGGCGAACCACCAAAAGATAACTATTTTCAATGACAGAGAACCCATATCCAAAATACTTACATCACTTCTATATATTAATAAGAAGTGAATAGATGAACAAAAACATGGACAAAAGATTTGAACAGGAGCCTCACAAAAAAGGATATCCAAAAAAGCCAATAAACATGAAAAGTTATTCAGCATGGTTAATCATCAGAAACAGACAAGTTACAAACTAACACAAGGTAGCGTCGCATACCTAGCAGCCTGGCTGTGATAATTGGATGACCTGACATTACCGAGTGTTGCTAAGAACGTGGAACAATAGGGACTCAGGCACACCGCACGTGGCGAGGGGGGTAAACTAATGCAGTGCTTTTCAGCAGCGGCTGGTAAAGCTGAACACTGGCACACCCAGCAATTCCACCCCTATATGTGCTGACACATGTATCAAAAACAAAGACAAAATCCCCATAACAACAATATTCATAACAACCACGAACTGGAAATAAGCAAATGTCCAGGAATAGTGAAATGGATAGATGAATCGTGATATATTTATACCATGTAATACTACAGGGCAATGGATGAATAAATGACGGGTCTATACAACACCTGGATAAATCTCATGAACACATTGAGAAAATAAACCCAACACACACAAAAATACAGTATGGTTTCATATATATGACGTTCCATACTACATTATATATCAACAAGCAATATTTACAAACACACACAAGCAATATACCCAGGTATGTTATAGGCTTGGTCTCAATACAAAGCACTTAAAAAGCATGACTCACACAAATACAGAACAAACACATACTTAGATTTGTAACTCGTTAATGAGGGAACCAGTTAAAAGGTAGAGCTGGCTCAAGCAAGAATTAGAAGAACAGGATTATAAAATCCACCAGCAAAGACAAACTGAAATAACTTTCTGAGTTACAGACAAATCACTCAATGTCCAACAGGGTATGAAAACTAACCTTTATAGTTATCAGCTCTATCAGACTGAAATGTGCTCCAGTATGACACTGAACGCACCCTGAGCTATCCTTTGTGGGTATCGATGCTATTAAGGCTTTGATTGATCATGTTGAAGGATTGTATGAAAGGAAGTGAAGACTGAAGGAATAAATATTTAAATACTTGGAACTACTCTAGGTCATCAAAAATAAAGTTGAAATTTTGTAAACATGGATTCACATTTCAAATTTTCTACAATTCCTTCCGGGCCATCTGCCGGTATATCTGAATGAATGATATACCGTTAAAAAATAAATAGTACTTGATAAGGGGGCAGGGAAAATATGAACTTCTTACTTTGCTGAGAAATAAACATGAACTAAGTGGGCTACGAGACTGCTGTGGAGACAAGCGGCTGATAGAGTGAAAACCATGCAGCTCCCTCACCTCTCTACAGCCACAGTAAGTTTCGTGAAATGCCTGATGGTGTCATGTCACTTAAATTGTTTTTAATTTATAAAATTATGTTACCCCTTCCATGTGGTCTCAGGCCATTCAGTACTCAACAGTCAGGGAACTCTTTCAATGTGGCAGGCACTGTTCAAATGCCAGGTGGCAGAAGTCAATGTGGAAGAAGTGAGTGGATACAGTTTGGATATATTTTGATGGTAGAGGATGATTTTCTAATGGATTGAAAATGCGTGGATAGGAGAGAGAGACGAATCAAGTGATCCTGGGGTTTTCTCCTAAGAAGTTAGAAGAATGGTATTGCAGTTTACCAAGATGGCAGAAAAACATGGGAAGATCTGATTTACAGGTTGAGAAATCTGAAGTTCCCATTTGGACTTGCTGGGTTTAAAATGCTTCTTAGACATCCATCGTGGTGATACGGATCAAGCAGGTACATATAAGAGCCTCAAACTTAGGAAGAGGTCCAGCCTGAAGATATAGACACGAGTGGTTTTAAAGGACTGGATGAGAACACCATGCAGGTATGTATGGGCAGAGAAAAGGACTTTGGAGTGAACCTTGGGAGTCCAAAGTTTAGGCATCTGGACCATGAGAAGAAGCAAAGCAAAGGAAACAAAGAAGGGACCAGAGAGGTAGCAGGAGAACCAAGAGAGCCAGTCCTGGAATAGGAAGAGCAGGACAGGCAGTTTTCAGACCGCTGCAAGTGGGTTGATCGAGGACAGGTCAAAATTCTCTCCTGTTTGCTTCTAATTTTCAGTAAAATAGGAAGAAAGCTTATCTGCTAAGAGTTAGGATGGGGCAAAGATACAGGATATGGAGAGAGAAAATGTACAAAATAGTCTATGAGAGCGGGAGAGTGAATTAAGGATGGCTGTGGTCCTAAAGGGACATGACAACGTGGTTTTGTGTTTTTCTCCAGTCACAGCCAGATGCTTCAGTGAAGGTGAGGAGAAGGCAGGGAGCTGGATTAACCCAGGGACTGGCCCTTCTCTAATGCCTAAAGCAAAGAGAGAGAGAAGGGAGCCGAGGATACGTGCAAAACTTGTGTGATGGACTGTGAGGCTAAGCTGGGTAAGGACAGTGCCTCTGTGAGAGGTGGAGGGGAGTGGAAAGGTCGGAGGGTCATTGGATTATAAATCCCAGGAGGTGGTTAAGTTTTTGAGTTGGGGTGTATGAGGGAGGGAGCTGGCACAAGATAAGGGGTGATCGCAAATGGGGTGACACTGAAGTCAGGAAGGGCTGCAGCACTTAACAAAGGGCTAGAATAGAATACACTGTGGGAGTGGAGGGCGAGAAGAGGGCAGAGGATTTGGTCACTGGAGAAGAGGAAGCCGAGGAGCTGCGGCCACGGGGGGCTGGGACAGTCGTTACATTGACCCATCAGGAATTACTGCAGGACCAGCTACAGTTTGCTATCAGAGAGGAG
The DNA here is from genome assembly GCF_030028045.1 of Hippopotamus amphibius kiboko. Taxonomy (NCBI): domain Eukaryota; kingdom Metazoa; phylum Chordata; class Mammalia; order Artiodactyla; family Hippopotamidae; genus Hippopotamus; species Hippopotamus amphibius. The sequence goes on from NC_080199.1 coordinate 13,290,666, forward strand.
GGCCCAGGTCATCACATAAGGAAGCTTCATCCCAGTGGAGGACTTGGTGGTGGGGTCTGATACATGGGCATCCATGATGTGGGGAGAGAATGGTCTGAAGGCAGCAGTGAGGAGCCCAGGCCCGGGGATGAGCGGGCAGAGGAGGAGGAAACCACCAGCAGGGCCCTGGGCACAGCACCATCCTCAGGGGAGATTGTGTCACATCTCCTTGGAACAACAGATTGAGGACCCAGTGGCTTTTGCTACAGAGTCGCCTGTTCAGAGAGCATAGTGGAGGGCAGGGGTCTGTGATGGGGTCAGGTTGGGGGTGTGTTTTTCTCCAGCCACAGCCAGGTGCTTCAGAGAAGGTGAGGAGAAGGCAGGGAGCTGGATTAACCCAGGGACTGGCCCTTCTCAAATGCCTAAAGCAAAGAGAGAGAGAAGGGAGCCGAGGATACGTGCAAAACTTATGTGATGGACCGTGAGGCTAAGCTGGGTAAGGACAGTGACTCTGTGAGAGGTGGAGGGGAGTGGAAAGGTCAGAGGGTCACTGGATTATAAATCCCAGGGGTTGGTTAAGTTTTTGAGTTGGGGTGTATGAGGGAGGGAGCTGGCACAAGATAAGAGCTGAGAAACAGGAAGAACAGGTATCTGCCCCAAACTCTGCCACTAACACTGATGTTTCTAAGTCAGGTGGAAATTTATTCAGCTCACAGCACAAGCCCATGTGGTCACTGATTAGAATGGCCATCGGGCAATAAAAGAGACAAGACTCCTCTCTGCTGAGGGCTGAGAATAGGGATGGGAATTTAAAACGTTTCCTGTTTTTATGACAAATCAGGGCACTGGGCAAAAAGACTTTGGACACTGACCGTTGGTCGAGGGGTGCCCGTTGGCAAATGGATCCACCTGTTGCGTTTTCAACATCAGAAAACATGTGGAGAATAAATATCATGCCTACCCAGAAGCAAGGGAGTCCTTATGGATGATGAGGAAGATAGAACACCAAATTCAGGGGTACCCATGGCTGCTGCTATGGGAAGTAAAACTGTTTGAAGTCTAATGGGAAGTGGGGAAAAATGGAAACTCGGCCAAGAATAGAAAACTTCACTTTAAGTGGATAATGGATAATGGAGCCACTGCTGTCCTAAGATGCTCTCCTCCCAAAAGTCACCTTTTAAGTGATTTGATTTCACCACTAAATTGTTTGCCCATAAGATAAGTGCTCAATTAAGGCAGAGAGGGAGTTGCATTTGAAGAGATGAATGTTTCAGGCTTTTAGATCCCATGCCGAAGAGAAAAAAAAAAAAATAGGAATCAACAGTTTCTTTAACCTGCCAGAATGATGCTTCCCTTCCTCCAGGTAATTGCTGCTTGACGAGCCCAGCCTTTCTGAATTAGCATCCAACCTGGGCCACTTTCCTTAGCGCTGATTACTGGTAGGGCAGCTTTGGAGAAGGCCTGAAATGGATTCACAGTGTTGCCTTATAATGGTGGCACACCTTGTCCCAGAAAAATCAGAGGGTAATTTGTCTGTAATACTCCTTGGCTGGCTGGAAATGTTTACTTGGTTTTTAAACCTTAGGTCAGGTTCCCCAGAGTCCTGGCATCTCATCTCTAGGAAGCAAGATCAGTTTTAATGGTGGAAATTAGAATGAAGGAGAAGGGGTGAGCTTCAAGGTGACAGGAGGTAGCTGTTTAAATACCTACAACGTTTACTTTCCCCTGATGCTTACTCAGGCATTCCTGTTTATTCTGGGGAGTGGACTGGAAGAAGTCCCATTGGTGGGGGGAGTTGGAAGACTCCACTGTACAGGAGAGTGCAGACATTAAATTCCACTTAAACACTGGATGCGTTAGTCTCTAAATGGTTCTGGGCACAGCTACCCCTCTCCCCTGCCTGGGGAGCTCACTATGTGGAAGGTCCCAAAGAACCGTTGATTGTACTGGCTTTCCTTGTGCTCATTCCTTGTCAAGCTGGAAGGCCCAAAGCAAACTGAACGTTAGTGAGCGCAGTGGAGCTATGTGCCGCTCATCAGATTTCCATAGCGCCGGAGGAGGGCGTGTGGCCATGATGATCACGTGCTCCGAGAACTGTCCAGATGCTGGGTGAGCAGGTGATTCACTGCTGCGGAAAGCCAAGAAGAGATGACTAAAGGGAGCAGGCCCCAGGAGATCAGTGACGAATGATTTCCTAATGGCCTGAAAGAGCCCCAGTGCCTCCCTCCGTACCTAACACAATAGCAGGGATGCCCTTTGGACTGGGGAGGGAATCTGGATCATTAACCCTAGCTGGATGATTTTTTTCCCCTAGTTGGATGGTTTTTAAGGGGAAAGAGGATGGAAGCTGTGGGGAACTGTAGGTAGTCGGGAAATTCTTCTTCACTGATGCGGATGCATCATTGATTTATATTTGTGATTTCTTGAATCATGGAACACTTCCTTGTAAAACATAAGGTTTTGGACTCTCTCATACTGCAGGGTGTGTGCATGTGTGTACATATACACATATCAGATTTTACATGCAGTTTCAGAGAATTTTTCTGCTCCAAAACTTACCCATTATTCCCAGTTTAGGAAATTCTGCCCTATATAGAGTATGAGGCAAGTGCTCTATCTAAGAACAAAATTCCCCCTTTCAGAACGTTTGAAAATATTTAATTAAGGGGGGTGGGGTGGATACTCCTCATTAAAACTAATAGGTAAATATGAGTTTTTAAATTTCCGATTGAAGTTAAATTCCTGAATATTTGTTTTTAGTTTCTCTTCCCAGCTTCCATTGTCAATTTGTCACTTCCATAATTAAATATGGGTAAAACTTAGACATCTATTAACAAAATATGTATTTAGCATTTATAATGTGCAAACAAATATGCTAAGAGCTCTGCCAAGTATGCAGAGATGAACAAGGCATGTTTTAGATGCTCAAAGAGACTCTGAAAATGCTGTAGAAATGAGATACTTACAAAAGCAACTCTGATACTACATCAGATATGGCTACAAGACAGGAATCCAAGAAGATCAAAGAGGGAAAGTTCATTTCCGGATGATATAAGCTGGCAAGGCTTCATAAGTGACATGCAATCTAAACTGATGTTAAAAGTGGTTTTAAACTATTTCATCCTGAACCTTCAGTGAGGAATATATTTCATGTCACAGTGTAGCACACATATTCATATATCTACCTGAAATAAACATTTCACAAAGAAATATTTTCCCTTATTGTGGGCCAATATACTCTGTTATGTCCTATTCTCCCCTATTCTACTGTTTTCCGCTTATTTTTGTGTAGCCAAAAATCATGCTTGGAATCCATAACGTTTATCTCACAACCCAAATGTTGTCAATAATTTGATAAACACTGCCTTAATGGATAGCAGAGGTGGAAGTACTTTGCATGATTAAGGTCAATTGACATTTTCAGAAATCCTATGCTGGGTACCATTATTATTCCTGATGAGGAAACTGGGACTTGCAGAGATTAAGTCACATGTTGGCGATTATGTGGCTCTTTGGTAGTGAAATAGGAACTGAACCCAGTTAAGTGTGACTGTGTAAAAGCCAAAGATCATGAAAAGGTACAGAGGGAGGAAACAGTGCTTGGGGCAATGTGCAGTTTGGCTGTAGCATAGAGGATACATAGGAAAGTTGGGAGATATGATTAAAAAAGGAGTCAGAATATTATTTTGAAAAAATAACTTAAGTAAAATTCTTCTTTGTCTTTAATTCCTTGTCTCATTCTCAAAATCCTCCTGGAAAATCTCCCTGCACCTTTAGTCTAATTCTCCCATACTTGATTTGCAGTCACATCTGTTAAGAAATACAATATGACTCATAGGAGATAGTCGAAAACTTATGTGCTTTAATGCTCAGGAGAACAGAAGAAAAAATATAACAAGAAGCCTGTTCTCAAAAAATCTTACTGGGCAGATAGAACTTACAGATGTGAAATAACTATAGATCTACTAAACACACACATACACGTAAAGTGAAATGTTATTTTTAAAAATAAAATGTATAGGACAAATTATAGGTACAATCTGGTAGTCAAGAAAAGGAGAAAACATTTTACGTTGGCTCCTGAAATGCTTTAGGAAGTAGGTGGGATTTAGAAGGGAAAAATAGGAGCAAGGCATTCCAGGTAAGGTGATGACATGGTGCAGCCCAGAGAACACTTGGGTCATGGGTGGTGGTGGGAGGCAGAGCGAGAAAGGGGATGAGAGTGGAGGGAACTGTAAGAGATTAGAAGGGTGGTGAAGAGCGTCAAGGCTGGGCCCTGTCTGCTGAGGACCAGCAACGTAGTCTTCAGTAAATGATCACCTTCTATAACTAATAGTAAGTGTACACTATACATCTGATATACCTAAACTGAGATTTTCATTCTTATAATTGCAGAGAGAAAATGTCTAAGGATAAAAACAAAGCCAAAACCTAGGTTGTGTTTACGGTTTGAAAAATTATCTATTGCATCTTTTAAGTTATTGTCAGTATTATTTAGATGAAAGCACTCACATATTGAACTGATCTGGGGACACTTCAGAGTTAATATACAGTGACAGTGACTGTTGTATTTACAATCTGAAGAAATAATGAAACATTTTTTCTCCTGCTATTTCACTAAATGCCTTCTAAAGTAATGGAAGGCATATACCTTCAAAAGAAAGCACACGACTTTGGATAGCTGGCTTTGGGTTCTTAACTATGGCTATTACTGCAATTTTCATGGTACCACAGACAACAATCCTCTTTCTACTCCCAAAGTAAGCATTTTAATCTGTGTTAATGTGCTGGATTATTTGCCTTTTTAAGAATATATTGCCTGCTCAATAGAAAATAGATCTAAAAATATCCTTTTTATTTCTGCTTTACCTTCAATATCAGTATCATAGAGAGAATAATTCATAAAATAGATTCCACTTTGGCTGGCTATTTGGAGAAAACAAAGAAATTTAAAAAGATATCTTTAACAACTTCCAAATTCTAAGACAACATCCTCAGTTTCAATTAGAAATATGCTTCCAATAGCCCAGTACTCTCCTTCCACAATTGGTCCAGTAGAAAACAAGCAAAGAGGGTTCTTCCTTAATATTAAAGCACCACTTTGGTTACCAGTTGGGGAGTGTGTGTGTGTGTGTGTGTGTGTATGTGATTTTGAAGAAAGTAACTACCAAGACCTTATTTTATCTGTTTTGTATGAATATAGCTAAAATGGTTTGACCGTTACCCACTATATTTGTTCTCAAAATCTGCACCTGTCTGAAATACAATCAATTATTTCGTGGCAGTTATGATTTACAAAGTCGCTATGGATACCGAATTAGTGACTGCTAAATCATTGCTCCTAGGAGAGATACAGGGTTAGGTTCCCTTGAGCCTCTGGTAACATTTCTGTCAACTGATTAATATATAACTGTGTTTTATGTGTGTTTCTGTTTAAAGACATCTTATTTTAATATATATTACTGACTCATTGACATTGAACTTAGCCAATAGCACTATCACTCACGCCTGAACAAAGATTACTAACTTGAAGGCGTGTCCTATATACCTAAACACTGAAAACTGGAAGTTAAAGAATAATGTGTTTAGTGTCTCCTTTTCCTGTAAAAACAAAAAGCAGACAAAAAATGTGTATGTATGTGTGTGTTTGTGTTTGTACAAGCCTGCAAAACAGAGCTGAAATATAATAGCACCAGGCTGTTAGCATTATCTTAGGGCACATAAAGGGGGGAAAGGGGAGAAGAGTATTAACTTTTTCTTTATGCATCTTGCATGTTTTTACATGAAACATAAAATAAACGTGTTCAAAATAAATTAAAATGTGTTTTATAACATTTAATTTCTATTTATTTATTTATTTATTTATTTATTTATTTATTTAAAGAATAAAAGTGCCAATAAAATTAATAAACCACTGGCTCACTTTAGTTAGGCAGGAGGAACCATAAATTAAACTGAGGAGACATTATACGAGGGAAGTCAAAAATTACCTGCACTCTGGCTGTGGAATTTCTTTTTATTAACTTTTAGAAAAGTCAAATACGTAATTTTTCAACATGATATCCTTGCTTTTCAATACACATTGTCCATCTGTCAACAAGCTTTCCTACTCCTTCATTAAAAAATGTTTTAGGCTGAGCTGCGAGCCACCAATGTACCGCTGCCTTAACGTCTTCACGTGGACGGGCGTCCGGCTCCTTCTTGATGGCTAACACTTGTGTGACCTTCCTTGAACTTCTCTATCCATTCATACACACTTCTTTGCAACAAAACACTTTCTCCATACTGTGCACAAAGTCTTCAATAAATAACGGCACCAGGTGCACCCTCAGACCACAAAAAACGAATCACTGCATGCTGCTCTCCTTTCGTGCAAATCACAAGGGGGGCACCCATTTTTGCTCGCACCACAGTTACAAATGAACTGATGTAACACATTCACACCTGTACAGCAGTGACTGGGGAGACAGTAGCCTTGAATGGAAAGCGCTGGTAAGACAGTGTAGCCAACAGAAGTTTTAATATAACCGGAGTGCGGATAATTTTTGACTCACCCTCATATCTACGACTGCTAATGAGGGGTTTTTGATTATTTGAATTAAATTAGAATTAGACTAAAATAATGCTAATAGATTTGCAAATCTTGGTGAACGTTCGGTTTTATAGAAAATATAAATGATCAAAATGACTTGAGAAAAAAATAGAAAACCTGGAAAAGTAAAAACTTAAAAAATGAAAAAATTATCAAAGAATTACTTCTCCAAAGAGACTAAGTCCTGATGATTTTAGCAGCCAATGCTTTTAAACAGATGATTTCATACCATAAAAACAGTCAAGGGAAGTAAAACCTATAAAACTACTTTATTCATTCCATTGAAATACAAATACATACGTATGTGTGTCAAACACACACACACACACACACAAATAAAAAAGAATGCATCTATCACCTTGCTGGGAAAGAAGTATGAAACTAGAGAACCAGAAACATTGAACAATGTTTGGAAGAAAAAGCAGACTGGATCGGAAGGTCATGGAAACCAGAGAAAGAAAAATATCACACACGGAAAAGAAATATACAGACTAAATCCACACTTTCCCCCATTGAAGCCCTCAGGCCACTTAAACTTGGAAGGGCTCACACAATTCATAGAGCAAAAGTTGACTTTGAGTTCCAACCTGAAAAGGTAACAATTTAAATCTTGTATGCATTGAATAATATACCTTAGTAAAATTTATGGAGCTAACAATAAATAATAAAATAAATAAATACTAATAAAGATAACAGAAGTATAAGGAGAGATTGACAAACCTGCCAAAACAATGGAAAACTTTTCAACTCTTGAACAATTGATAGACCACAGACCAAAAAACAAAACAAAACAAAAAATCAGAACAGATACACAGGATTTAAACAACACAACTAATAAGTACAATCTCATGGATATTTTGATATTACTAAAATACTCACCCACGTATCTGTCAGCCAGGAGCCAATCAAGGAAGGAGAAGCCACATTAAGTCTTTAAAACAGGGGTGAGGGGATTTAGTGCAAGAAATTGGTAACACATGTGATGGAAGAGTTGCAATGACAGATGGATGTTGTTGAGCCAAGAGATTAGCAACAGCAGGAAGCCACCACCACGCCAAAGCTGGGATCAGTAATAACAGACAGCTTTCTCAAGCAGTTTTACCATAATTATTTGGAGAGGGATTTGGGGTCAGGGTTTGGTTTGCTTTTGCTTTTTTAAGGGATCTCTCCCCTTGCTCCTGGAGGAAGAGGTTTTAAGGCTTCTCTTCATGGCTGCTGAAGGTTGAGGTCCAAGGGGAGAGCAACTTAATAAAGAGCATGTGGTGGTCCAGGTCTGCTTCTTTACTTTTTTTCTTTTTTTAAAAAAAATGCCTAAGTATATTATATAAGGATCATTCTCTGAAACAAATCTGCAGACTGAAGCAGCAGCATACTGTGTTCCAGAAAACTATAATGCAGAAAGCTTAACACAGAAGCACATCATGGTGAAGTGGTTGAACTTCAAAGATGAAGGCTTTCTTCAGGCATCTAGACAACAGTATCATATCACCGAAATACAGAAAGCTGTCAGGCTGGCCTCCATCTCTATGATGATGCTGAATGCCAGAAGAATTCAATGCTGTGTTTTCAAGGAAAGAGTAACTAAGAACTAGCATCATCACATGGATGGACCTAGAGTTTGTCATACTAAGTGAAGTAAGTCAGACAGAGAAAGACAAATACCATATGATATCACTTATATGTGGAATCTAAAAAATATGGTACAAACGAACCTATTTACGTAATAGAAATAGAGTCACAGATGTAGAAAACAAACTTATGGTTACCAATGGGGGAAGGGGGGTGTATAAATTGGGAGATTGGAATTGACATATAATCACAACTATCTATATATAGAATAGGTAACTAATAAGAACCTACTGTATAGTACAGGGAACTCTACTCAATACTCTATAATGACCTATACGGGAACAGAATCTAAAAAAGAGTGGATATGTATATATGTATAACTGATCCACTTTGCTGTACAGCAGAAATTAACACAACCTTGTACATCAACTCTACTCCAATAAAAATTAATAAAAAAAAAGAACTAGCATCACCAAGCACCTTGTCTTTCAAGCCAACAGCTATATAATTTGAGGGGTCCCAAAGCAAAATGAAAATATGGGGCTCCTTATTTAAAAGAATATTGAGAACAGCACAGTGTTAAGCCGAGCACGGGGACCTTCTCAGTGTGGGACCCTTACGGGAGCACAGGCCCTACTTTCCAGTGTAAAGGAGACACCCAGGCATATATGCAAAGTACAGTGAGAACCCTCTTCAGCAAATTCCAGAGTGAAGCAAAACAAAGGACTTAGAAATGAAGAGACTGACCTGGTGGTGAGCATTAATTTTATCTCTATGTAAAACAAATACTAAACAACTTTGGGAATTACGGTTACAGAATATAAATATTTGACAATTAGAGGAAGAAGGAAATTGCTAATGCACTTACCCAGCCCTGCAGGTAATCAGCTGATACTGCCTAAAATTGTATTATGTATTTAATGAGACATAATGACTCCACACTCTCAAGGTTTTATTTATTATCTTTCCTTACTTTTAGAGGGATCTTTTGTTGAGAAATAGCTCATGGAATGAAGAAACATTCATGTAAATCTTAAGGGATCTCACTGGTTTTATTCAGTTTATTTTTCTTCTATGAAATTCAGATAAATTATATTTAATACTGTTTATTGAAAAATACAAGACCGTTTTTATGAAAGTCCAAGAGTTAATGATTATTCATAGATTATGGGATCTGAGTATTTTACTTTCATCTTTGCCTTTTCTGCAGTAATTGAATTCTTTGTAAGTGGCATGTGTAAACAAAAGCTAAATTTATTTTTATTTTATTTTAAAAATTTAATCAAATATTCTCCCAACAAAAATCTCCAGGCGAGGAGTTTATTGGTAAGGTCTAAAATTTCAAGCAACAGAGTTTCTCTATTTAGGTTGTTTTAAAGCACAGAGAGCTAGAAAATTTCCAACTCATTCTACCATACATCACTGACACCAAAACAAGACAATTTATTACAAGAAAACTATATACCAATCATTTTGAATATACATATAAATTGCTTTGAATATAAGTGAATATAACAACGCTAAATTAAATATTTCCAGCAGGCCGGACCCCTTCTGATCTGTGTGAGCGTGTGTGTCACTGCGAGCTATGCCACTGAGAAGCTGGGTGTTGAGACCAGAGCCTCCTGTGAAGTGATGTGATGGAGGTGTTCTCGGCTTGCATCCCAACACCCTGAAGAATCTCTGCTTGACTGAGGGACCTGAAGAGACATGAGCAACAAAGAAGTCTCAGAGATGGGCAGAGCCTAGATTGGACTGATGGGGTTCAAACTGTGGGGTCTTATCACAGTGTTTCTTCAGAGAGGGGATACCAACCCAGGTTCCTGGCGAATCAAGGAGGGTGGTAGGAGCGGTCCATCCAGAGAGCAGGCAAATAAGAGAGCGCATTGCCTGCAGACAGTTTTAAAAACTATACTAAAAACAGCTACAGCTACAGGTTAGTCTGCTTTTTATTATCTCCATGTGTTTTCAGTTCTACACAATGTCAGTGAGAAAATGCTCCTTTGTGAAAAAATCAGTTCCTTTCGAAACTAATTTTATACATATGTACACCTTAATTATCCTTCATTTAATAAACATGGCATTTTACATGGAATTTAACTCAGAGATCTCCAAGCTATACAGTCAGCCATAAACAGGCAGAATTAGCTCCCTAGGACTTTTTCAAGAGTAAAATGGCTTGGAATGGTTCGGAAATTCTGGACTTGCTTCAGGAACAATCTGTATCAAGAACCTCAGATGTGCTACATATGTTTAAATGGTAAATTATAAATAAATGATGCTGGTACAATGATTATGAAGACAAAGAAATAAAATGTTATTTCAATTCTGTCAGTCACGGGATCTCTTGGATCTTTTTTTTTTTTTTTGGATTTAAAACTGTGTGAAACAGAGAACTCACTAAAAGGTATAGTATCTTTGTTTGCTTAAATGAACATTTTAATTGGCACCTGAAATATGTGCATTTTTCTTCATGATTATTACTAAAGAGAATTTGGGGCTGATAAAAAGGAATCTTTCTCAGTGTGAAACACTTGCCTGTTACTGAAACCCCTGTTACAATGGTGACACGAGGGAGAAATTACAGCAACAGCAGAGAAACAGGGGGGAGAAGAAAAGTCTTCAAGGCATTGAGCACTTTTCCTGTCTTCATATCTCAAGTGGCAGAAGTCAGTACTGAGCCCTCTGGACTGAAGAAGAGCCCGAAACTATTCTAAGAAGGGGATTCCAAGGGAAAGAGAATGGATTTCTCTCGATTAGTTGGAAAGAGGTTGGTGTTCTTATTAATCTGGATTTTCTGTGAAGACTCCTGCTTCAGCCATAATATAGTAACTGGAAATGAACTTGCTTCCCCACCATAATCAAGCAGAAAACCAGACAAAATGAACAAGGCAACTCTATTCAGAGACTGGACAATAGGCAGTGCAGGACTGTGATTCCTGTGATTAGGGAAACAAATGATGTCAGCCTCAGCTTTCTTCTTAGAAAGACTTTCTGGATAATAACGCAGAGAGTAGGGATTTGGGGGGGGGGGTCTAAACAGGAGCAGAGGGGTCTCCCTGAGGTGAGGCAACAGAGATGGGAGTTTGGGAAAGATGAAGCATCTGGAATTTGTGAGGAAAGTACAGAGAGGAAGGTGCTACATAAAATAAAAGCCTATGCATAGATTTCCCCTGGAGTTTGAGGAGGAATATGAAGCTTTGGGTGTGTAGGAAATGGTATGAACTGACGAAAGAACTACCAGGGAGCTTTAATCTGAATAAGTCTCAGAGCGTACAGAGTGAGAGAACTTCTGATGTCAAGCAACCAGGGTAGAAGCTGCATACCCAGGCATCTGATAAAAACACCAGAGGAGTCAAGCTTTAGCGGTGGGCTTAGTTGGACCGAGAATAAAGACTGCTTTAAACACACCCTAACAAAATGCAAAAGTAAGCCTCAAAATCATCAGTTGCTCCACAAGTAATTTAAGCAAGGTTCAAAATTCTTTATAGGCAGGTAACAAAACCCAGAACTCCGCAATAGAAAATGCACTGCGCCCAGCATCCAATACAGAAGTACTTTGTAATTAAATTCTTCCCATAGGAAATGGCTTCACTGTTGAAGTCTATCAATCCTTTAAGGAAAAAATAATACCAAAACTTCACAAACTCTTCAGAAAAAAGATGCACTTTATGACGCATACTGGCACAAACCGAAAGACCTTATAAGAAAACTGCAGACTGATATTCCTCATGAAAATAGTCACAAAGGCTTTAAGAAAATAATAGAAAATCAAATGCAGCAATAAATTATATTAGCAGGTATATATACATGTATATTATACATATATACACACATATACATGTGTATGTGTATATGTACATGCATATCTACATATAACTTACACATCAATTTTATATATTAAATTTTTATAGATTAATTGAGCTATACTGATGTATATAATGCCTCATGTACAATTATAAAATATAAATAGAACCAATTAATTGAAAAAAATTGCAAATTCTGTATCTGTTAAAGGATTTGTATCTAGATTATATAAATAACTCATGACTGAATAGTAAAAGGACAACCCAATTAAAGCACGGGCAAAGGATCTGAAGAGCCATTTCTCCAAAGAAAAAACACAAATAGCCAATAAGCACATGAAAAATCTCAGCATTATTAGTCACTAGGAAAAAGCAAATGAAAACCATATTGAGATACCACTTCACAGGGTCTAGGATGGATATAATTAAAAAGTTAAATAATAGCAAGTGTTGGTGAGGATGTAGCGAAATCAAAACAAAACTTACACACTTATACCTCATATACTGCTTGTGGGAACGTATTATGAAATGCTGTAGACACTCTGAAAAAGTCTGGCAGTTTAAAGGTTAAACTATCAGCCCATCATTTGACCCAGCAATTACATTCCTAGATACATACCCAAGGGAAATGAAAGGCCATGCTCACACAAAATCTTATAAACTAATGTTCAGAGCAGCATTCTTCATAATATCCAAGAAGGTAGAAACACCCAAATGTCCATCAGCTAATGAATGAGATAAACAAAATGTGGTATACCTGTACAATTGAATTTTTTTTTGGTACGCTAATGTTTATAGCAGTGTTGTTTCTAATAGTCAAACGGTGTAAACAATTCAAAATCCATCAGTGGATGAATGAATAAACAAAATGTGGTATATTCGTACAACAGATTAGGCCAAAAAAGGGAAGAAAATAGTTGTATGCTACCACTTGGATGACCCTGAAAACATGATGCCAGTCACAAAAGACTACGTATTGTATGATTCTGCTCATATGGAAGTCCAGAATAAGGACATCTTTGGAGAAGGTAGATTAGCTGTTGCCTGGGGTGGGGGAGGGGACGAGGGGATGGTGGGTTAGCGGGGTGATAGCTAAACAGTATGGGGTTTCTTTTTGAGGCGATGAAAATTCTAACACTGACTGTGGTGACGGTTGCCTGTCTGTGAATATATTACAAACCACGGAATTGTACGTTTTAAAGAGGTGAATTGTATAGAATATGAAATTATATCTCAGTAAAGCGGTTTTTTTTTTTTTTTAAAGTCTGTTTTCTGAAGTCTGTTATTGGAACTGGGGCATATGTTGTCAGAGAAAGTGTCAGGTTCCTAGGCCACCTGCAAAGGACTCTGGTGCAGAAATAGCCCTGCCCCTGAGAAGCCAATATCGGGCCCTGAAACACAGCCTACATCCTTGTTTTTGTGAGAAAACGTGAGGTCAGACGTCAAGAAACTGGGGACCCCCTGACCTGGGCTCCTCTCCGGGATGCCAGCAGCCAGTATAGGTGGGCCCTGGAGGCTCAAAGGCGGCTGTCTGGGTGAGACTCTGGGCCTGCAGTGCACACCCCCTCCCAGCCCCACTGGGAAGCCTCCCAGAGGCCGGAACCAGGAGCCTCAAGGCCACCTCCCGTGGTGTGACTGGGCCCCAACTGGCCTCTGGAAGGCCACACTGCACATGTCCGGTTGAGTGGAGACGACGGGACAGGTGAGGCCACTGGCCACGTGCTCCTCTCCGGGCCACAGGGCCGCCAGCAGCGCTTCCACGTCCCACACCTGCCGGGGCAGCTCCAGCGTCTCTGGGGGCACCGCCTGCGGGCCATGGTCACGTCCATTTTCCAGGTTCCCTTCTCCTGGCCCTTGACGGAGCTTCTTGAGCTGAGCTGCCAGGTCAGGTGCTCAAAGCCCAGGAAACTGGTGTCTCCCACAGGCTCTCACCCCACATCCACACATGGTCAGCTCTGCACATGGTCCACATCACTGGACACATCTCGGACATGAGGGACACCCAGCTGGTGAACTTGCACTTCATCTCCTCCGAGGAATCCAGGGCCTGGCGGCGTCTGTTGAGCAATTCTGGAATTCCAGCCAGCCTCTGTGTGGTCCTCCAAGTCCCATTACTGGAACACCAGATGCAGCATCTCCGGGTCCCCAGGGCTGACCACCTCCTGCAGGAATGCCTAGCCATGCCGCCACTGTGTCCACGTGAAACGGAGGGTAGTTCTCAGTTAAATCCAGGATGCCACCGGCAAAGCCCTCTGAGGACGGGAAGGGGGTTGGTAAATAAATTAGATGGAATCCAGGTGATAAAGTCCAACCTCTTCTTCTGCGCTGGGTCTAGTTCCACGTGCCTATACGGGGCTGTGTGCAGAGGCCTTGCACCTAACATGTCAGACACGAGTTCCCAGCACAGCACTGCTGCACCCATCCCCTCAGCTCAGGGGGCCGTGTGCAAAGGTGCGGCACTGGGGCACCTCAATTCAAGATGGCGGCAGCGCCAGGCCGCGTGCAGAGATGCTGAGAAGGACACCGTGATCTGCAGCCTGAGCAGCACAGCTCCGCCCACCTGCAAGAACTCCGCCTCCTCCCCTGCTGATGAGAACCCTGTAACTCAGCCCTGCGTTGGCCTGTGGGAGAAAGCATGCGCTCTAGATTGGGAGCGCCTACCCCCATTCTTTGATCAAAGACAAAGCTTTCCTTTGCTTCTGAACCGAACTGGGTCTCATTCTATTGGCGCAAGTGACCCCGGGCAGAAGGACCCTCACTGGGGCCTGACTCTGGGGGGTCGGGACCAATTAGACCTTAACCTGCCTTCACGGATCAAGCTTCCTTTCATCGTGGCTACAAAAGACTTGCAAGTTCTCCGAGCCTCGTGCAGACTAAACAACGTTTGCCCGAGTCGTCTTCCAGGAACTTGGAGTTTTCTGTGTCTAGTTCGAGCTGGAGCCCCTTAAGACTGGTTAGGACCACTCACCCTCCAACTGCGCACGCGTGAGTGTCCAGTGACCTTCTGACGTCAGAGGGCCCCAAACTCCGCCCTCAGCGATTGGGGCCATTTTCATCACCAGCCCCTGGAAAACTCATACCCTTTTGCTATGCCGTCTCCTGGAGTGGCCGCCTCGTGACAAACCTTTTCTCTGCTTCAGGAGTCTCAGTATTGGGCTTGCTGCGGGTAGAGCAGACCGACCCAGTTCCATAACAGAAGGACTCTCAGGGACTGCAGGTTCCCCAGGACACGGCCAGCCCGGGAAGGTAGGCCCCCGGGATCCTCAGTTCCACGTGGCACTGGTAGCTGGGCAGTGCCACCCCCAGTCTGCCGTGCCACCCCCAGTCTGCCGTGCTGGTTCACCCAGACCAGCAGGTGCAGTGGGAAGGTGGGCCCCGGATGCTTGGCCTCAGCCCCACGTCAGGGGTGGGTGGGCAGGGGACGCTCGGCTTCCAGTGGAATATTATTTACCCATAAAAAGGAGAGAAGAAATGGCATATACTACAACATGGGTGACTCTTGCAGGTATTATGCTAGGTGAAAGAAGGCAGTCACAAAAGACGACATGCTGTGTGAGTCTATGTATATGAGATGTCCAGAGCAGGCAAATCTGTAGAGACAGAAAGTAGATTAGTGGTTGCCTAGGGATTGGGGGATGAGAGGGTTGGGGTGGGGAGTGATAGCTAAAGGGTATGGGTTTTTGTAGGGGGCGGCCATGAAAATGTTCCAAAATTGATTGTGGTGATAGTTGCGTAGCTCTGCGAATATAGTGAAAACCACTGACCTGTGTAGTTTAAATGGGGTGAATTGTATGGTATGTGAATTATATCTCAGTAAGGATGTACTAAACAAATATCAAAAAGAAGAGGAGGTAAGACTGTGGGAAAAAATGAGAAGTTTCAGATGCCGTGGATAGTACATTGGGGCAATGACTATGCGAAAGCAGTTTAGTAGCACATAGTAAAGTGAAAAATCACATACGCTGTGACCCAGAAATTCCACTTTTATGTGTGTGATCTGGAGCAGCGCTACTCAATCCATGAGGAGACAAAGAACTTGCACCAGAATATACATCAGTGCATCACTTCCTTTCTCTAAAAAGTCTTGTTGTGAAATGCCAAGTGAACTAAAAAGTGTGCTTTGTGGCATAGTTGACCTTTTCCATCACAGACTCCCTATCTTGCCAAGGACTACAATAATTTGTGGATGAACAGCCAGTTTTTGGACACACTTTCAGGAGCACCAGTCTGGAGAAACTCGCCCGTGTGCACAAAGAAATGAACAATTACAGCAGTTATGATGGTGAAAAACTAGAAACTGTCTAATAATCAATAGTGAATGAAGAAATTGTGGAATATTGATTCCATTGAATACCATACAGTCACTGAAAGGAATTTAATACATACTTATATATGAATAGGTCTCAAAGTGTGGAATTTTGAATATAAAAAGATAAAAGTTAAAATATGTTTTATATTTTTTATAAAATGTAAAAAATATAAAATATAAAAAATATTTTAAAATATAAAATATTTTTACATTGATTAATAATCCCACACAATTCAATGCTCTCTTATGCTCCCGGAAGCTTAAAAGCATTTTTTTGATAGATGAGAAGATATATACTAAATTCTAACAATGGCTACCTTTGGAGAGGAGAGAATTCAGGCTGGGAATAGAGAGCAAAGCGACTTCAATTTTATCCATAATACTTCATTACATTTAGTTTGTTTAAAAAAAGATTTGAATCAAATGTGTCAAAAATGTTAACAACTTTCAATACTGGGTGGTAGTTCATGGATACTCGATATGTGTTATTTGTACTTTTCTGTATTTTTAAATTTCTCAAGAAAAACAACACAATAAGGTGGCTGTACTTTTAGTAAATTATGGCTGCATGTTACCCAGATATCTGCTCCAGTTATATTGAGAAACTGGAAGTGTGAAACTCCACCATCTGTTAAAGAAAGCTTGACATCCGTGAAAAGCATGCAAACATCAAAGACTGACGTTTAAGCCAGATGACAGAGCAGATATAGTTGAGGACATTTGGACAACTGTAACCATTTGGGCAACGAATCCTGGAAACAAAAATCAGATTCCATCACAGAGCCGGAAAGGAGCATTTATCTCCAAGATGAAATTATCAGTGATATTGATTAAGGTTTCATTTATGACTTTTCATTAATTTTCCTGGGGGGTGGGACTGAAGAGCTTTTTTTAGTGGAATTAAATTTGTTAAAAGTGCAAGCTGTTCCGAGGAATCCTTATGTCTCTTCCAGTCTGTTATTATAGGATTAAAGTGTTAAGTATGGAGAGGAACCCAGCACCATTTGAAGAATGGCAGCTTAAGCCCACCACCCCCTCCACTAGAAATGAATTGTTTCTCTGACTCATCTCTGTGCAGACAAATGCATTAAAAGGCACTTGCATGACTGGGAGGTTATTTCCTTGCTAAACTTTTTTTTTTTTATTCTTTTTTAAAAATTAATTTATTTCTTTTGGCTGCATTGGGTCTTCGTTGCGGTGCGCGGGTTTCTCATTGCAGTGGCTTCTCTTGTTGTGGAGCACGGGCTCTAGGCACGCAGGCTTCAGTAGTTGCAGCACAAGAGCTCAGTAGTTGTGGCACACATGCCCCTAGAGTGCACAAGCTTCAGTAGTTGTGGTGTACGGGCTCAGTAGTTGTGGCACATGGGCTTAGTTTCTCGGTGGAATGTGGGATCTTGAACCCGTGTCGCCTGCATTGGCAGGCAAATTCTTAACCACTGTGCCACCAGGGAAGTCCACTTGCTGAACTTTTGAGCTGGAGACCTGCTGAGTACTGACCATGGTGCAAATTTCTGAAAGTAGGTCCTTGGTAAGTACTTTGTTTGGTAAATAATGCCCCAATTAATAAGTATTTGTGCAATTGTGAAGTAATTTTTTTTCCATGAAAAATATCAGATATACTTATGTTCCAATTCCATCCATTGGTTTAAGGCAGACAAATCTACAAATTATAAATCACAGTATTGATCTCTATGAGCTCATAAATCTTAGGACTTTTAGGTAAAATAAATCTTTGGGCTTTATTTATTAATTCAGTTCAACCCACTTTTATTTAGTGTCTACTGAGTCCCAGATACTTTGTAAGGCACTGAAAATACAAAAATGAAAATTACATTCCCTACCTTATACTAGTTGTCAAACAGTAAGGAAAACAGGTATGTAAACATGTATTTATACTTCAGTGAGATGGTAGAAGATAACTGGGAAGACTTTTAAGTCCCATAAATAAGGACCACCTTTTCCTTTTTCACATCGAGCAAAAGTACTAAAGAAAAGAAAGTGATTATGATAAAAGTCCTTTTTTAAATCAGATGTTATCAAGGACGGTTGGCGAATCAAAAAGTTTGGACAAAGTGAGTGCTTAAAGAAAAGAACATCTAACAAAACATAAGCATTTTATTTGAAATGAAACATCATTTTGTTTGTTTGTTTGTTTCAATCCTCTGAGAAAGGGTCAAGACTTTTTGCAAATCTAAGCCCACAGTTTGGAAAACTGAGGCCTCCTTCTTGTGTAAACCATGTTTCTAATGAATCTTTGATGATTTCCAGTTTCACTGTATTTACAGATCGGTGAACCCAAAATGACTTGGTCTATTAGTTTTTGCATTTTTGAAGATTTACCCTCAAGGAATCTTCTCAACAGGACATTTGAAGTGTTTTTCAAAGAAACGTATCTTTTTTTCCATGCAAATTTTCTTGGTTTGTGTAAGCTTTAATTTAATTACATGATTACCATAACACACACCAGTGGTGCAAGTGGTTTGAAGTGACTCTTAGTGAGCACATGCTAAGATGATGGGAGAAACCAGCTGGAGCACCAAAGAACATCCTGAAAAGAGGCTGCCCTAGGTGTGCAGTGGGCATTTTACAGAGCAAGGGACATGCTAGTTAATATGAAAAACTACAGAGTGGAGAATGTTTAGAGAGACCATCTAATGTCGATGAGTTGATGTCAAAGCCAAATTTAAAAGATGATTAAGATTTGCTAGACTAGGGAGAAAACTGTCCCAGACAAGGAGACAAGTCATGCAAAGATACAAGGTTCTTAAATAGGACTACGCTTGGGGGAATCTGGTTGATTGGGAATTGTTCCTCCAAGAGAGATATAACCAGGATTATCAACCAGTCTTTATTAAGGTGATTAACTGAGATAATTAATATAGCTGCCTGACCCTATTATGAGACGTAGCCTCTCTGCAGAGTTAATATTTGGCTTTGCATGGGGGTAAGAGGACAGAAGAAGAAGAAGGAGGGGGAGAGAGGGAGGGACTATATATAAATTGATTCAAAACAAAAACTTTCTACAAGAAAAATTCTGACTTACATGGTACCTTACCCTGGTATCTTTATCTAGAGGGTCTTTCATTTCTCTAAATTGGAAAGAACAGCTTTAGAAATTATTTTGTTTGTTTACACGTATCTTCATTCATATCCACCACCGGCCCAGCACACACACACACATGCATGCTTCAATCCCTTTATAGAAATATTATTTTATTTTAAAATATGGCCATAAGATCTATCATAATCTCATAATTTCAATATGATTGTATAGCAAAAAGTGATCATTATATTCCAATACCATACATAAATATCCATGAAGAGTCTTTCCCCCAGAAAAGTGGTATTTCATTATGAGGGCTCACAAGATTTAAAGAATTATTATTGTCAAATCATTAAAGAGCTATACAAGGGTGAAGGTCATCCCTCAGTTGAAAGTTTTTCTTTCACTGAGAAGTTATAATTTTGTATTCCAGAGAAGGAAGGTATACAAAATGACTGAAAGCTCACTGTACATATTGCTAGATTTTTAAAGGTTTTTCCAGCAAACTCTTCTCTTACAACGCTTAAATTCTCCTGTTACAAACCTTTGTCTCGTTTCAGAACACCTAGGTTTTGTAGTGGGTTTTAACGGGCCCATTTCGAACTGTACATAAATATTTTCTCAAAAACCACGGAAATAAGCAAGTAGAAAAATAGAAAAAAAAATTCCCTAAATAGTCATTTTTGCTTTTAGATTTCCTTCATTGCAGCTAGAAAGGGTCTATTTAAATGCTTTCCTCATTTTTTTACAGATAAATATGTATTTTAGTTTGACACCAAAATAAAACACACACATGCTTTTAAAAGTTAAAATTTCCAATGAGAGAAAACAGAGCTCTTCTGTCCATTTTTTCCCCTTCATTTAAAAATGTTATAGCCATTTTTTTCAGGAATTTACCTCATTTTTTTTTCATCAAAGTATGTTTGATTTACAATGTTGTGTTCATTTCAGGTATACAGCAAAGTGATTCAGAGACATATATTCTTTTTCAGATTCTTTTCCCTTATAGGTTATTACAAAATATTCAGTGTAGCTTCCTGTGCTATACAGTAGGTCCATGTTGTTTATCTATTTTATATATTATAGTGTGTGTATGTTAATCCCAAACTCCTAATACCCCCCTTCCTCCTTGGTAACCATAAGTTTGTTTTCTAGGTCTGTGGATTTATTTCTGTTTCGCACATAAGTTCATTTGTATCATTTTTTAAGACTCCACATATAAGCAATATCCTATTATACTTGTGTTTTTCTGTGTGTCTTAGTTCACTTAGTAAGTATAACATTCTCTAGGTCCATCCATATTGCTGCAAATGGCGTTATTTCATTCTTGTTATGGTTGCATAGTGTTCCATTGTGTGTGTGTGTGTGTGTGTGTGTGTGTGTGTGTATCTCACACCTTCCTTTATTTGTTGGTGGACATTTAGGTTGCTTCCATGTCTTGGCTATTATAAATGGTGATTTTCAAAAATGCATGCTTTCTTTGACGAGCATATTTTCTGACTGGATATGTAGTCAAAGTTACATTAAATTCTCAGGGAAAACAGGGAGGAAATCTCTTATGAGCCTGGATATAGTCACTTTTTCAGGAGCTGCATGAGAAAGGGAAGATGATGTTGTATCCCCCCCTTGTGGCTTATAATATGTATCATGCGGCATAAAGAGCCAAAACCCATGTTGGAGATAAATATATTTTCCATTGACTTACTCTAAAATGTGTCATCCAAATCATCCCCCTTCACCAGACCCCTCATCTGGCATACACTACACCTCTCTCTCTCTCGCTCTCTCTCTCTCTCACACACACACACACACACACACATACGAACAGCCTTAATCCTTGTTAATGACCTCACCTATTTATAGTTTTTCCAATTTTCAGTGGGCTAATATTTACACTTCAAGCAGATTGCAGTGTGGAATATAAACTTCAAAAGGTTACTTTAAGAAAGTCCTTTTTTCCACAAGCTTTTTTCCATCCCCACCCCCACCCCCAATCTCCTATTTTTGAAAGCTTAGGATTTAACCAGTTGAGTTTTGGAGTATTTGAAACTTTCACCTTCTCAAAAGCTGCATCTCCCACTTCCATGAAATTTCTATATAGGTAGCCATGCACAGGATAACGTGAGGTCAGATCCTCAGCTCTTCAGCATTAATCAACTACTGTGCAAATCAGGAAACCCTCACTCAATCTTTGTCATCCCTGAGCCTCACACCATCACCAGGGTGGGGATGGAAACAACAGAGGGTCAGGCACCATCTGGCAGACAAATCATAAAGGCTGTAGTCATGTCTACCAAGCCCATTGATCAATATACTGAATAGAAATAAACATAGCGTAGACTGTGTTTCTTTGAGAGAGAGGTCCGAGGTTTTGAGGTACGTATAATTTATGCTACCCAAGAACACGAAGATTATTTTACTTAGAATTGTTCATAGCACCTTCTGAGATCAGCAAGAGCAGAGAGATCCGTAGCTAATAAAACCATAATTCTAAGTCAGTATGAGTGATATGTCTTGGGTTGTTTGGAACTTGGGAGAGTCAGGGGTAGGCAAGACAATGATCACTACAGGTTTGCATTTAAAGAAGTAAAAGGAGATTCTTGTTTTGTCGAAGTAGAGACATAAAGCTTGAAAGGAAACTCTTTCTGGATGGCAACTGTGAATCTCTAGGAAGGAGCAAAGATGCTGAGATGTTCAAGTTTATCAATCGAGCCAAGGATTAAAATTATGATATAACACTTGTCTAAGCACGGGCAACCCTCTGCTTACTTTACGTTCTGTATTTAAAACCTTCATTAGATGGGGTAAATATTAGAAAGTGGGTTGGTGCCAGGTCCAAAGAGAGTTATTGGACAGTAAAAATGGTCTCATTCAAATTTCCAAACTGTACAGGAAATCACTTAATGTTTACATGGCTTCCTCTGTGTTATTGCATGTTATTATTTTAAGTCTTAAAACTCCTCTATGGTGATGGTTTTATGGGACAGACCTCCTTAAGATAAAAGCTGTTATAAAAAGTTATTTTAAAAAATATTTTCCATTTCCTTTTTTCACAATGAAGGTAATAAATACTTAGTATAAACAAATAAATCCAAACATTGATAAAGAAGAAAGTGGACATCCTCTCTATGTAGGGTGAAGAAGAGAC
The DNA here is from genome assembly GCF_030028045.1 of Hippopotamus amphibius kiboko. Taxonomy (NCBI): domain Eukaryota; kingdom Metazoa; phylum Chordata; class Mammalia; order Artiodactyla; family Hippopotamidae; genus Hippopotamus; species Hippopotamus amphibius. The sequence continues at coordinate 13,313,112 of NC_080199.1, forward strand.
ACGGAATGAGGCTCAGGGCCTGGTGATTAAAATGCCCAGGAGCTTTGCAGTCTGACAGGGCCATTTTGTGGCAGCTCCATCAGAAAGCCTGTGTACGAATACTCACAACACCTGCCACGAGGGGGCAGAGAAGACTACTTTTGTGATTGAGTCTTCCAGAAATGGGACTGAGGCTTCAAAGAATTTTTTGCAGATCTGATGAGGAAGAAAAAAAAAAAAATCAGAAAAACGAACCAAAAGATCTTTCATTTTGTTAAAATTAAAAAATAAAGAAACAAAGGAAAGCTGGGCTGTATATTTTGGCTCATTAAGTTAAAAACACTGACAGCTGTGCATTTTTATGTATATGCATAAGAGCAAAACACAGTAGCGAAATAATGCCTAAGAGGGAGATCCCAGGACAGTCCAGGGGCTTGGTTCTAGGACCCCCGTGGATACCAGAATTCAAGGATGCTCAAGTCCCTTATATAAAATGTGGTACTATTTGCATATAACCTATGCACATCCTCCTGCATACTCTTAATCATCCCTAGATTACTTAAAATATCTAATACAATGTAAATGCTCTGTAAATAACTGTAAATACAATGTAAATGTCATGTAAATAGTTGCCAGTGTGCGGCAGCAAATTCAAGTTTTGCTCTTTGGAACTTTCTGGAAATTTTTTCCTAACATTTTTGATCCATGGTTGGTTGAATCCAAGGATGCGGAACCTGCAGATACAAAGGGCCAACTATATAGGACAATCGAGGTGAACGAGCCAGGCAGTAGGGCACTGAGAACCCTGTGTGTCAGGGGCGAACGGCCACACGAGGTTGGAGAGGTAGGCAAGGTCATGTCTTATGAGATCTTGCTGTCCAATGTGACTAGTGGTCCCTGCAATGCCCAGGTATTCCCCTTTCCTGCTGTGCGGTTACCTTTGTAAATGGCAGTAGGCTCCTTTGGGAAAGGACAGGTGATACTGATGTGGACAGGAAGCATTACCACGGCCCCTGCTGGAGTGAGAACACATGGGGAACTTGGACGGAGTTCTGGTCCAGGGCCAGCTCTCAGTGGGCCCACGGATCACACAGCGGCAGTCTCCTCAGTCCCACATATGTAATGGGAATGGACGTAGGTAGGTTGAAAGAAAAGATATGAGAAAAGTTATACTATGAAAATGCTAAGGAACTTCCCTGGCAGTCCAGTGGTTAAGACTTCCTGCTTTCACTGCAGGGGGCATGGGTTTGTTTCCTGGTGAGGGAACTAACATCCCACATGTTGGGCAGCATGGCCGGAAAAAAAAAAGAAAGAAAGAAAAAAGAAAAAAGAAAATGCTAAGAATAGGAAAGCTGGTGTGACTATGTTAATGCCAGTCAAAGCAGACCTGGAGACAAGGAGTACTGCCAGAGGTATGCAGGGAAATGTCATGACCACAAAAGAGTCATTTCATCAGGAGAACATAAAAATCACGCATGTGTATATGCCTCAACAGCAGAGCTTCAAAGCACACCAAACAAAAAGTGGCAGAATGCAAAGGAGAATAAAGACATACAACCAAATCTTGAGACATCACCCTCTCTCAGAAACTGATGAAACCAGACCAAAAAAAAAAAAAAAAAAGGTAGGGATGTTGAAGCTTTTAACAACATTACTAACCTTGCCTTATACTCAAAATGACAGAATATTCCATCTTTTCAATACAACATAAAACGTTGCCCAAAATAGACCACATGGTGTTTTATTAAATATATTTTAATAAAATTCAAAAGACTGCAGAGTATGTTCTCTGACCACAACGCCACTAAATTAAAAATCAGTGACAATAATATATGTTATTATATATATTATAATATTTGGCCCCAAATATTTGGACTACATTGGTCAAAGAAGAAATCTCAAGGGAAATTGGAACATATTTCAAACTGAATATTAATAAACATACAGTATATAAAAAATTGAGGGATGCAACTAAAGTAGTGTTAAGTGGGAAATGTTTATGTTAGATAAGGAGATAAATTCAAAATCAATGATGTAAATGCATCTTACAAAACTAGAAACAGAGTAGCATCTTAAACCTAAAGTATAAGAAATGAAACAGTAAAGAGAAGAAAATCACTGAAAAAGAAAAAAGGGCAACAATAGAGAAAATTAAAGCCAGAAGACAGTTCTCTGAAAAGATTAACAAAGTTGAGAAATAGTAATACTCAGGAAAAAAAAGAGAAAACAAAAATTATAAACATTAAGAATGAAAGAGCATGCTACTACAGATCCTACAATAATGAAAAGGACAAAATGGAAACGATATGAATAACTTCCTGCCAATAAGTTTTAAAAACTCAGATGAAAAATCAAATCTCCCAAACCTGGTATGAAAGAAATAGAAAATTTTATTAAGGATATTGGATTTGCTATCAAAAACTTCCTCACAAAGAAAACTTCAGGTTCAGACAATTTTGCTGGTGAATCCTATTAAACATTTAAAGAAGAAATCGTGCCAATCTTCCACACTCTTTTAGAAAGTAGAAGAAGGAACCCTTCTTAACTCATTTTATAAGGCCACCATCACCTAGATATCAAAACCTGAAACAAAAAAAAAAAGATTTTACAAGAAATGAAAAATTATAAGCAATATCCCCCAAGAATATACAGGTGAAAATCCTTAACATAATGTTAGCAAATTGCATCCAACAATATAAAAAAGGAATACTTATGAAGTGTACATGCTCATACTAAAAAAGTATTCTTTGTTAATCTGAAATCCAGTTTTTCCTGGTCATTCTGTATTTTTTTACTTGACACATCTGGTAACCGTATAAGTTTAGGATGCCTGGAGACATCTAAATAATAATGTTATTGAGGCAGTTGAGATGTATGGGTTGGACACTGGAGAGAAAGATCTAGTCTAAAGACTAAGGCAGGGCAGTCACAGTGAATTTTAAAATTTTGCTAGGGAATCATTCCACAAAGTAGGCATCACCATCCCATTTCAAACTATTTGTGACCTAGGAAATAGTGTTCCTTAGGAGATATAATTGTGAATCTCAGCTTGAGTGGAAGGGATCCTTTTGCTTTCCTCATAGCACTGAAGGTCAGCCTTTAGCTGTCTTCTCACTACCAACCAATCTGACCAAAACATAGCCCACATCAGAAGCAAAGACTGACATCATATCATTTTTGTCTATGAGCTTCTGAAATCATCGGACAAAGTTAGAAAAGTGTGCTGATTGATTGTAGAAAAGTCTTCCATAACGAACCCCAAAACAACATCTTAAAAACTTAGCTAGAATATATTTCCTGACTACCATGAGCAAGAGAATTTACTAGAATACAGCTGACCCTTGAACCACACGGGTTTGAATTGCACAGGTCCACTTGCACACAGGTATTTTTCAATAAACATGGTACCTGTGTTTGCATTTCACAATCTTCATGTTCACGAAGTGTAGGGGAAAGTTTGTGTTTCATTAGAGATCACAATATGTGGAATCAAAAGAACTAGGGTTTCAATCCTGATTTTATCCAAACTGTTTCAGCTTCCTGCCTTTGGATTTTTAAGGCAGAGAAGGCAGTACTTGGATTTTGGCCTGTATGGGGGGTCGGTACCTCTAACCTGCAAGTTGTGCAAGGGTCACCTGTATAAGTAAACATTTTTGAGGAACAGATATTTTTAGTGCTCCAAATAATTGATACATCTGTAGATAACTGTAGACAATTATTATTTAAAAGATATCCTATTACTTGATTATAGAATCGTTCAAATACTTAATGATTTTATCCTATTGTTACTGAAAGCAACGATCATGGCAATTTTTCAGAGTAGTAGGATATTTTTTTTGGTGGGAAGGGGAATGTACAAAGGTCACAGCTGTATTTTCTGGTTTGCCAGGATTGTTTGTGCCTTCCAGCTGCCTTCAGGGTGAAGGCAGGGTCCAGGGCAGTGTGTGGTTACTTCTGCAACCCCAGACGCAGCAGAGATGCCCAGAATGCCTTTGTGTGAGCCTCATTTCCATTGATTTTGGTCCCACCTGCCAATACAGAACTTTCAGCCTCTGCAAATTCTCTCCCAATTATTTCTAGGCATTGCTAGAGAGCGCCCTGCATGTGCTCACCACAAGGTCTGTTCACTACCGCCCTGTGGCTCTGGCTCTCTGTTTTCTAGCACTCGTGTTTCTCTTGAGTCCTGCTGGCCGCGTGGAATGAGAAAGGCTCTGTGCTGACTGCACAGGAGTTCCTTCCAGGCAGCTCCAGCCTCCCTCCAGGTGCTGCAGCCTCAGGTAGCAGAGGGGCACCAGGTTGTCCGAAATCCACTGGGTTCCCTGTACAACTGGGGAAACACATTCTCTCCATCTTCTGTATAATTCTCTGTCTTCATGCCAAAGCAATATTGCTTGTACGCAGACTTACAGAGATTTTTAGTAAATCTCATCATCTCTGTGAAGTTTATTGCCTGTGGATGGTAAACGTTCTGTACTAAGAGGCAACAGTGACATCTGCTGGTTAAGGGAAACATTTTCAGCTCCACCTTTTTTTTCCCTCCTCCCCTCCCCCACTTTTTCTTTTTCAGAGTTTATGAAATTTTGTAGTCTGGTCAAGATAACACTGACCAAAAGGAACAGGTCTAATCTCTGATTGGACAGAATTATTTTATTTTTAAAGTGTTGTGCTGTATATTTGCACTGCTGAGTATATGATATTTACTATTTAAGTAACATCATGAGATTCTAACCTAAAAGGGTGAGCGGGTCAAGGAATAGTCTAGAAGGTCACTGCATTTCTAGGATTTTTTAACATTGAAAAATACTAATTTGCCAGCTGTTTCGGTCCTCTGTACAGCAAGTTTCCACCACCAGTTCTACAAAAGTGCAAAATAAACAAATAGGCAACAAACATGAATCACACTGAGCCCCAGTGACATAGAATCGTAATTCGACATGTGATCTTTAGAGCTCTGGAGCCTGGGTTCAAATCCCAGCTCTGTCACTAACAGCTATAACCTCGGGCAAGGAACTGAATTTCTCTGTGGCTCGGTTTTCTTATTTATAGAGTGGAAATAAAGATAATAAAACCTACCTCATGGGAGGTAGTCATGAGCTAGTATGAGCCAATATGGTCTCTGGAATTTAGTAAACACTCTGAGTTATGCTATTTAAGTAGTGTTAGTAAATGCTTCATATTAATCCTGTGATTACCTGGAGAAGAGTCGGGAGTGAAAGAAATAAAACAAAGAACTTCAGGCATGTCATATATTTCATCATAATCAACACGAAAGCAAAATGAATCTGTCAGGTAATCCTAAAACTTACAAACCTTCTTGCAAATTTAAAACAAGAAATTTTTTGCTTTTTTAAAAAGTTTTACCAATTGTTTTATTTTCACTAGGCAGTGAATATACTGAAAAGAAATCAAGAGAAAAAATAGAAAGTCACCTTTGCATTAAGATAAAGTTTTCTTTCTTATGGAACTCCAAATGAATGGTTTTATTTTATAATTTAAAAATAGCTTTATATTTTAAGTATTTATGGATATAAAATCCTAAATTAAATATAAGCAGATCCTGCAGGAACTTGCATGTGGCTCCCATGGTTGCAGATCCTGAGTTACAATTGTCTACAGATCCTGAAAAATAAATAAAAATAAATAAATAAGTAAATAAAAGCAGATCCCCAAGACTAGAATATTGCATGGCATTGAGTAACATTGATTGAAACTTTACTTAATACAAACAACCACTACAAGTGTTTCTTGATTAAGAATATTTTGTTCTGTACATTAAAAGACAAAAAAAAAAAAACCCAAACCAATGACAACAATAGCCACAAAAATAACACAAAGCGTTGCCCTGTGGTCAGTACAGATTCAGCCTATACTTCTTTATTGCTTTAAAACAGAGGTTTGTACACCTTCTAGGGCTAGAACTATGTTGGAGGGACACAAACTCGCAGGAAAACTAAGCGACATCAACAATTTGGGGAATTTTTATTTTTTTTTTGTATTCTTAACTTTTTAATCAAACTTCTGCACCAGTAAAATTAGCAGAATTCCACACCTCCACGTTGTCTAATGGAGTAATTCGGGACAGTTTCAGAATTACTTTAAAAGACAAACTAATATAACAGAGCAAAAATTGATGAAAGTTTGTACTGACGTGCCTTCAAATCTGTTTCAGGTCAAAAAGAGGCAGCCTATCAAAAGAAAAATACTTGTCCTATTAAAAAAAAAACTTAAATTTTAATGTGCTGCAAGGACATACTTGAACATCTGAGGTTAATTCAATTTTTACAATATTTGGATAAAAGCAGGGGAATGAAGTACTAAGTGCTTTCCTGGTTTTTGTTTTAAATATGAAACAATGTTTTAAAGATGAAACAATTTTAAATATGAAATAATTTCCCATTTGCAGGGTATTTCATGGTAAAATACCAAAATATGTGAGTTGGTTGCCTGTTTCTAATTAAACTCCTTTTCAAATGAGAAAGAGGTAGGAGATTTGCAGATGGGACCTACCCACGGCAGCAAACCCTGCATCAAAACACTCTATCCGTCACTGCTTCCTCCATCAGAAAATGTCTCTCTTGATTTTTTTGGTATATTTGATGGCTAGTAAAAACAGGAAAATTCATAAAACTTGTTGAAAGCAAGCAAAAATATCTCTGGATGAGATGCTCAACTAATCCTGTAAGTTTTCCTGCACATTCAGGCCAGCCCTGAAGGTGCCAGAAGAGAGATGGGATATTAATAGAAGATACAGCTACACAAAATGTAGAATCAAAGACTGAAAAAAACTAACATATAACACATAACAAATAACATATAACAGAAGCTCTCTCTAGAGATTAAAATATCTCTAGAGAGAGAGAGATGAAATCACTATAACCTTGAAAATCAAGCTGAAAAAGATAGATGTCTAGCAAAAGTGATTTTTCTAATTGTCATAAGAAGAAAAAGGAAATACAAATGGACTAAAAACCATGTTAGACATTGATGCTGTAATAACCAAAAGCACCAGGCCAAAAAGTTTGTACAGGTGCATCCCACCAAGCTTTTAAGAGGCAGAGAATTACCTCTACTTGTCTTCTACAAATAGAAGTCAAGCGTTCTTTTCACTGTGCGGTGCAGCTATCTTTGAATCTCAATAGAAATAACAAACAAAATAAATTATAACTTATATTGAAGGATTATCCCAGTTTTCTCAACAATTGCTCTCTTGGTGTCTGGCTGATGTACCATATCCGAGGGCTACCACCAGCCTGGGTTCACGTCTCCTTTACTCAGTCCCGGTCCATGTGAAGGAGTGAGTTCCTGGCCACTCCCAGAGTTGAGCTGCTGATCCCACTGAGGCCAATAGATGAGACCACAACCTCCTGCATCTGCCAGGTTTTATTCAGGCACGATTATGGATCTGCAGACAGGCATGCTGAGAAGTTTCTTCACAGGAGGATTTTATGGAATCCTAATAATTTCAATAAACTGCACTTACGTGCTATACCAGCTCAGCCTCACTTTCACAATACACTTGTGAAAGCTTGGAACTGTGGGCTGAGTTCTTGCTAATTCATAGGTGGATCAATACAGACAGTTTTCAAGTGGTCTTTGATATAAAACACATCAGCTAAACTACTTACAGCTGTGGCCCACAAAAGATGTTTGCTAAATATATTGTCTGAATCAGGCAATTTTCTTTTTGCAGAACTGCCCTTGGCCCTAATTCATCTAGATATGTAAGACAGTACTGTGGTATTACTAGCCATTAAAATGCTTTTGAAGTTATACACATTTACTCACTCATTCCACAATCTTTTATTTGGCCAGCTATAGACTAGACGGAGTTCAAGATGCCAAGGAGAAAGTGGTGAACAAGACAGACCAGGTCTTTGCTTTCATCGAACTTGTATTCTAATAGAAGCAGACAAACAAGTAGCAAATAACACAGTTTCATACAACGAATAAAATGTAGGAAAGAAACAGGGTAATGAGATTTATTAGGCTTGGGGGGAAGGTTAGATAGAGTGATATGGGAAGACTTCTTGGAGGAGGTGGCACTTGAATCAAAACCGAATGTGTAGCACTTGAGAGTCATGGGAAGATCAGGGAAAACACATTTCAGGCAGAACAAGACCTACTGTATAGACAGGGAACTCTACTCAATATTCTGTAATAACCTGTATGGGAAAAGAATCTGAAAAAGAATGGATACATGTATATATGTATAACTGAATCACTTTGCTGTATACCTGAAACTAATACAACATTGTGAATCAACTGTACTCCAATATAAAATAAAATTTTTAAAAAGAACTTTAGCCAACATTAAAAAAAGAATAAGGTCGAAATTATCAACATATTCAATAAATCTGAAAAGGCCAAACATTTATGAGTGATGCTTATGTGTTTGTGGTGATTAGTTAATAAATTTAAGCCAGTTATTGAAAGATGCTAAAATATCCTTAAAAAAAAAGCCCCAAACAACAACAACAAAAAACCCCACCAAACCTAAAAGGCCTAAGTTTGGAATGAGCTTGCAGTGTTCTAGAAACAACAAGGCCAAAGTACCTGGAGATAGTGGATGAGTAAACAGGAAGAAGGTACAGAGAGGTAGATGGTGGTCCAATCATAGGGCTTTGTGAGCCAAGGTAAGGAATACTGTGAAAGACAGACACTAATGAACATTTAGTGAACATTTATTTTAAAACAATTTATTATTACTTACAAATTATTACAAGGAAGAAATGCTTCTTAAATTTCTTCCTAGGTTTAAAAGAATCTGCAATAGCCCTTTAATATGGGTTTTGGTTTTATTAGCAGTAGATGAGGGACGTCAGAGTAAAATGATTATCCCAAGGTTGTAGGTAAGAGTCAATCTCCCATGACAAAACTAGTAACAAGTTTAGGTGAACAAACATGTTTTTAATGACAAAACAATCTTATAAGTGTGATATACTATAGTAGGCATTTTTAATCCTTTAAGGATATACCTCAACAGTCTTAGAACTTTTAAGAATCCTTTCAAGATTATAGGAAAGTTCTTTGACCTCCTCAGTAAATAGACAAATGCAAATTCACCTATGAAGACGAAAGAATAAGCAGAGATTTTTCTTTAGTTTGTAGGTAACTAGCGTGTATACATACTAGCTACATTTTCCTCTCACTTATCTGACGACAAGTAACGATAGCTGAACAGTTTGTCTTCTCAAGCACCCAAATCAACCGTCTCCCCTTCTTGCAAGATTTCTTATGAAACTCTGAAAGGAGGTCTGTGGCTTCTAACTTCAGTTACATTTTCTAAATGAACAGCTATGGGGTTTAAAATTTACTTTTTCTACAGAAGTTTGATTTTATTCCAAGTGTAGCAGAAAGCCTTTGGAGGTTACCAAAGTAGGAGAGCAAGGGATGTAATTCATATTTTAGACAGAAGACTATAGCTGCTGTCCGGAAAAAGGGGTGTGACAGTCTAAGAGTGAAAGCAGATAGATCACAGAAGAGATTGGCAGCTTTCTAGTTCTCAGGTTGGTGACTCTATGGGGGAGAAGTGGTGATAAGCAGTCAGATTTGGTAAACATTTTGGGACTGGAGCCAAAAGGACGTAGTGATGGATTGAATGGGGACCTGTGAAAGGGGGTGGAAAGAACTGAATCAGAAATGACTTCCAGGTTTGACGTTGGAGCAATTAGATGAATGGTGGTATGATTATTTGAGATGGAGAAGATTTTCTGCAGGCATGGCGAGAAATCAAACTTTCTGTTAGGTATCTGAAGTTGAAAGTGGTCCATGAGACATCAAGATGGAGATGATTACTAGGTAGTTCATGATATGTATTTGGTAATTAGGGCCAATTTCTGGGCAGATATAAATTTATTCCATGGGATGGAATGAGATGTTCTAGGGAGAGAGTGTAGATAGGAGAGAAGAAAGGAGTGAAGCTGGAGCCCTGATGCATTTTGGCATTTCCAGAACAGCATGGCAGAAGGACCCAGCAAAGCTGCAACAAAGGACACACCATGGGGGTGAAGGGACACCGGGCAAGCACAAGGTCCCAGGAGACAAGTGACTAAACTATAAAGAATATATGAGCTTGAGAGGTTGCCCCTAGACACGGGAGTCTGTGTGGACTAAACAGGACAGGCTCTGCGATGCTGCAGGAACAAGAGGTCCAACAAACCTTTATTTTTCACTCATGCTCCCCATGCAGCTCAGGTTGGCTGGGTGCTTTGTTCACCGTGGTCACCCAGGGACATGGGCTGGTAGAGGTTCTGTTTTGACATATGGTTCCATGGCTAACTGGACAGGGGACAGGAACGGGGTGCTCACGCATTGGCCCGTAAAGCTCAGCTTGAAAATGACACAGGCCTCTCCCCTTCATGTCTCACTGGCCAAAGGAAGACATAGCCACAGCTAACTTCAAAAGAGGTAAGCAAGTGTGATGTCATCACATGCCCAGAAGGAGATGACAAGGGGGCACCTGTAAAGAGCCCTAGTGAGTCCCAGGAGGTGGGTTGCTGGTAATAACAGAAGCAGGACAGCAGTGGTGGCGTCCACCACGCGTGGACATTTAGATGCCAGAGCAGATTTTAAAGATGGTTCTAAGATTGACTTGCCCTTTCACTGGCTACAACACTAACTAGGATCAGTGACTTTCATCCACGTCATTTCACAATGACAGTAGAAAATTGAGGAGTGGGGAAAGTTCCAGGACTTTCTCCTAAGATATAGTTCAGGTGCAACAACAGCACATTGGCTTAAGTATGATTTCCTCGTCCATCACCCATGTTTCAAGATCCAGTCAGGAGACAAACATCCGAACAGAGAGAATTTAATGGAATTGTTGACTAGGCACAAGGCGATTAACTACAAGAAGGTGTGAAATAGAACTTTAAGGTTTAACAGGGGTAGCACCTGAAGATGGTAGTTACGAACACAAGGGCTGAGGGAAAAGTGACCAAGGAAGGGATTTGGAAGCACTGAGGATGGCCCAGCAGGGCTGAGATTCAGACTCTGGGCTGAAGGAGCGGTGGGTGGAGGAATGTGCTGCCCACTCCTGAGAGACCAAAAAAAGTCTCTGGAGTCAACATGCTTGGAACCTTGAGAGCCATGGCCACTGCAGTGAGCTCTGCGGCTCTGCTGGGACCACCACTCGCCTTGTGAGTGAATCCCACGGGGAAAACCAAAACAGAAAAAGAATAGTCCTGTTGTGGGTAGAACTGTATCCCCCCAAAAGATGTATTAAAGTCCTAATCCCTGGTTCCTGTGAATGTGACCTTATTTGGAAATAGGGTTTCTGCAGATTAATTACAGTGTGAAATTAGATGAGGTCCTACAGTCGTAGGGTGGCCCCTTACTCCAACAGGACTGGTGTCCCTAGAGAAGAGAAGGGACACAGGGTCAGACGCACACAAAGAGGATGCCATGTGAAGATGGCCATGCAGTGATAGAGACAGAGACTGGGTGATGTGTCTAGAAGCCAGTATATGCTGAGGACTGGCAGCAATACCAGAAACTAAGAGAAAAGCATGCGACAGATTTTCTTCCAGGCCCTTCCCTGAGAGTGAGCCCTGCTGACGCTTTGATTTCAGACTTCTAGGCTCTGGAACTGCAGGAGTCTACTTTTCTCTTGTGCTTTTCTGGGACTTGATTGAGACAGTCCTGTGTAACTAACACAAGTCCCTTCTGCCTCTTCCAGCCTTGTGGCTCCCCTCCAGGGCTTCCTGTTGGCAGGGAAAGGGGAAATGAGGTTTGTGGAGACCCCAGTTCACAAAGCAGGATAAAAAAGTGTGAGCTAAGAAATGCTAAAATAACATCTGGTACAGCCTCTGTGGACTTGGATAGTTTGAAAAGCTTCTGTGATGCTCCCTCTGTCCACATGTAAGCTAGGGAGAATAACATGGTGGGCCCTCATGAGGGTGTCCTGAGAATACACGCAAAGATGCGTACAGCTGACAGTTTGGTACCTGCAAAAAGAAAGCGCTTCATGAGATATTTCTTCATATACCGAACGTTTTCAGCACGAGTTGAAAGTGAAGGAAAAGGTGCTTTATTTCCTGAGAGGATGAATGGCATGCCCACACTACTTTTGGGGAAATAATAGCATGATAAAATTTCAAGTCTCATTACAAGGAAAAAGCCCAGCACTTGGAGATGGGGGAGGACACCTTTGTGAGCCCCACAAATCCATCCAGCCAAAAGATGCTAGTAACTTTGAAGTAACTTCCCAAATATCCAAATTACCATAAATCCTTAATCCTTTTAGCATTCCTACTAACAAAGTGAACCTGAGGAGGAAAACAGAGCAATAAAAAAAAAAAAAAAAAAGAATGTTATATAACAAACATCAACAATACCAATACCAAAAACACTGGGCTGCTTTAGTTTTTCAAGAAAGTGCCTACTGCTGCCTCTAACTTGTCTGGGCTGGAATTTTTTTATTGCTCTCTGGTCTCACAGCACATTGCCTACAAAGCTAAGGGTCATTGCTGAATCCATTTCATTCTCTTTATGTTAACAAGCTGAGTTTTAAAATGAAAAATAAAAAGGTGAAAACAAATTTGGACTTATTCTAGGAGACAGCTGGAGCAAGTTTGTTCAAGAGAACACCTTTACGGAGACTATAGAAGTACAGATTCATCTGTTTTTTTTCCTTAAACATGTCCAGGCTCAGAATTCACAAGGGTTCTCCAAGGATGCTGACTCCAAGAGGGGCAGCATGAAAATCTGGGGTCTATGAATGTACCGCGTATATTGCAGGGCAATTGCTGGGTCCTTCCTGATGATGTCTCTCTAGGTCAGGTCCCATTGCTTGATCCCTAAAGACCCCACCTCCCGGCCCCCAAAATAATAACTCTGATTTGTTCGATGGCTGCCGTGCACCAGACCGTGTATCAGGCGTAGGGAAGACAGTGGTGAACAAAGACTTATAGCCTAGAGGGGAAGACAAAGGCTGACCAATAATTGCAGGTGTGATTCCTTAGGAATTCTGGAAAGCACTTGTGTTCAGGTCATCCTGGGACTGGCCTGTGGTTCTTTGTTAGACCTTTAAGAGTTTTCCTTAGTCCAAACTTGTTCTTGTGAAGCTCAAACATCCTAGACTCAGCGTGCACAGCACGGCTGCACATCGCGGAGTGTTTGGCTTCTGCTGGCCTCCGGGGCTCTGTGGCCAGATCCCTGGCTAGATGTCGAATGTCCGCTTACTTCAAATGTATCAGAAATTCACCCAAGAAAATGCTCTGCAAACATCTGATTTTGAGTCAACCAGCTGTGATGCCCAGGATTCTGAAGGAGCACTCTGACAAAGGCAAAAATCTCCTAGGGATCGCTTAGATGTCTCATGGTGAATGTCCACCACCAAGTGGCCACCCAAACACCAAGTTCAGCTGCACAGGATTGGTGTCCGGTGAGGAGTGCTGGAAGCCCGATTGAGCAGTCCACTCACTCTTCAACACTTAAGCATTAAATGAACACTCATGAGCAAACTCACGAAAAAAGCCATGCAGAGAAAAATACCCCATTTTCTGATATCAAGTGGAGATCTGTAAAGTTTCAGCATTTCTATCTCAACCTCTTAGAATATGGCCTCTTTGCTGCATGTGGCCACGTGGGGAGTCAGCTGAAATGAATAAAAGATAGTCATTAGCAGAGGCAGAATTAGGGTCAGGCACATTAAGATTCTATTATTATTATTATTATTTTATAAATTTATTTATTTATGTATTTATTTTCTTGGCTGTGTTGGGTCTTTTTTGCTGTGTGCGGGCTTCCTTTTTAGTTGCGGTGAGTGGGGGCTACTCTTCGTTGTGGTGTGCGGGCTCCTCTTCGTTGTGGTGTGCGGGCTCCTCATTGCCATGGCTTCTCTTATTGAGGAGCATGGGCTCTAGGCGTGTGGGCTTCAGTAGTTGCAGCACATGGGCTCAATAGTTGTGGCACCCGGGCTTAGTTGCTCCGCAGCATGTGGGATCTTCCTGGAGCAGGGATCGAACCCACGTCCTCTGCGTTGGCAGGCGGATTCTTAACCACTGAGCCACCTAGGAAGCCCAAGATTCTACTATTTTTGGATGGAGGTGTCAAAAGACATAAGTCAAGATTCAGGAACCAGTGAGTTCTATCAGATGTGAAGAAAGAATGTTTGCCATTTTCTTCTCCAAAGCAGTCTTCTCACTAAGACCTCTCTCTCACTCTCTTTTTTTTTTTTTTTTCAATTGTGCTGCCTCTTGGTGTGTTCAAATTGCTCTTTATTATCTGACATATTTGTTTGACCCTGCAAGACCCAGAAATGCTGCTAGATTCTATTTCATTAGGCATGGGACCAGCATTGTTTTGCAGGAATGATGCAAAGAGCAGTGCTTTAGAGCAAGGGGCCATGGTGAAAAAGAGACATAAAATATACCTGCAAATATTGTGTCCGCAGAATCAGTCCCAAGTGTGGGCAGAACTATTGGCATCTGTACGACATGACACTTTCTCCATATGGCATCCAAATCTCCGGTCCTGAGTGTTCCACAAAAACCTCCATAAGGAGTCCTGAAATTTAAACAGGCCGACAGATTTTGAGGACAGAGGTGGGAGCGTATTAAGAAGGCTTAGTTTTTATGTTTGGGCTCTTACTGTGGCTTTTCATAAAGCTAAAGATAGGGCGATGAGGGAAAGTTACTAACAGAGGATCTTTGAAAGGATTACCACATCGATCTCTTCCATAGCTAATTCTACATAATTATTGTCTGTGCTAAGTATTCAGTACCAACAAAGGGAGATGGCATGGTGTCAAGGTGAAGTTTGGGCTCTGAAGTTAGACTTCATGGGTTTCATATTTTGGGGTTTCTTTGTATCTTTTTTTATTGACTTATAGTTGATTTACAATGTGTTAATTTCTGCTATACAGCAAAGTTATTCAGTTATACATATGTATACATTCTTTTTTATATTATTTTCCATTCTGGTTTATCACAGGATATTGAATATAGTGCCCTGTGCTATATAGTAGGACCTTGTTGTTTATTCATTCTATATGTAATAGTTTGCATCTACTAACTCCAAACTCCCACTTCATCCCTCCCACGTCCCCGCCTCCCCCTTGGCAACCACAAGTCTGTTCTCTATGTCTCTGTGTCTGTTTCTGTTTTGTAGATAGGTTCATTTGTGTCATATTGTAGATTCCACATATAAGTGATACCGTATGCTATTTGTCTTTCTCTGTCTGACTTACTTCACTTAGTATGATAATCTCTGGGTCCATCCAGGTTGCTGCAAATGACATTGTTTCATTCTTTTTTTATGGGTGAGTAGTATTCTATTGTACATATATACCACATCTTCTTTATCTATTCATCTGCCGATGGACATTTAGGTTGTTCCCATGTCTTGGCTATTGTGAATAGTGCTGCTATATGCACATAGGGGCGCATGTATCTTTTTGAATTATAATTTTGTCCAGATGGGGTTCATGTTTTGGACCTGCCGTTTTCCCATTTTCCTACAGCTACACGACCTACAGAATTATTTGCAATCACTGCATTTCATCACCTCATGCATAAAATGGGAAGGTTAGTAGAACCAGCTTTATAGGGTACAGTGTTGTTTGTCATTAACAATGCACAATATGGGGCCCTAAAAGGGCGTATTTGTACCACGTGCAGAACCTTTCCTCCCAACTAGGCTGTGAGCTTATTCTGACAGGCACGACAGCTTAGATACTGCGATTTCACATTGCCTGGCATGGTATTAGGCACTTGCTGATAATGCCTGCCTTTTCAATAGCTCCTAATATTTTCCTTTATGGCATATTATCAAATGTTCAGTTTTAAAACTTGTTCAATTTTTCCACAAACCATGAGGTAGTCAAGGAGGTATTTTCATTTCTAATTTATTATTGAGAAAACAGCAGCCTCGGGAATTAAATAACTTGTCTAAGCTTATCCAGTTAAAAATATCCAGAGTCAAACTCTGAACTATGGTTGCTGTTATTTCAGACTCAGTGGCTGCCCTGTCTGTGTCACCAGGATGCTTTTTAGGAGGCTCTCTGTTTATATCTGTGGCCTGGTTTGGCTGATGGATGGCGTCAAGGGTCATAGCGAATGCTGGGCGCCTGGGGAGGTCCCACAAAGAGGATTTGCAAGACATGGGGCCTAGTGCCTTTCTACCGTGTGCTAGACCCAACCCTGCCCACTGGACTCACTCAGCTTCAGGCACGATGCCTCTGGCACCTGCTCCAGCCGAAGGGAGGAAAGGAGCAGAGAGAGACTGACAGCAAGCATGGAGGCAGAACCAAACTGGTCTTTGTGTAACTGGGCACACATGTGGGGCTGAGGTCAGCGCCCAAGGATGAAGAGGGGAAGGAGGGTTCCTACTGCTCAGACCTTGGAACCCAGCACACGGTGCCCATGAAGGCAGCACACTCACTGTCATTCCTTGCTGCTAGAAAAGTGGCAGGGGAGGGGTGAGGGTGTTTTTCCTCAGCCCTCCACTGTACACAAAGAGAAAAATGCAGCTGGAATGCCGCTCGCTAGAGAAACAGGTGCATTTGGCCCCAGGGTTATTTCTGCTGATATACAAGTTCATTCTCTGACATAAGTTAAAGAAGTAAGGAATGGCTGGCAACTTTCCTGTTATGTCTGAGGAGGAGTCCAGATAATTGGCAAAGTCCTCGTCTCCGGTAATTTAATAAGATAAAAGCTTGAATTGTGCATAGAGCCAGCTTTAAAAATGTCACGTACAAATAGACAACCTGCTATCTAAGTCCTTGAGGAGGGAAACCATGCTACTGCTTCCTCCTCCTCCGTGTGTGTGTGTGTGTGTGTGTGTGTGTGTGTGTACTCAACGCTGTGGGGCTCCTTCTAGGCAAATTTACAAGGATCTTTCTCCACAGCTCCCGTTTTGTCTCTCAAGGCATTATTGTCCACGTACTATCCCCTTTGTGGATGGAAGGCCATCCACTGAAAGCGTCTAATACATCACACGTGTACAAATGCCAGGTCCAAAAGACAGCATAACTCCATGCTCTGTGATAGAATGACCCAGAATAAATCAGAGATGGGGGTTCTATAGCCTGAGAGTCGGTGAGCTGAGAAGCTTAGGTGCATGCAGTCGTTCAGACATAAAACTCTACCAGAGCTAGAGAAAATCTAGTGCATTCACAGTTTACACAATTATTTTGCAACACAGAACAGGGAACAGCTCATCCTGATGAGCTCAAGCAAATAAATGAAATTTCAAAGTCTCCCGTGGTCTATAAACATAAGAAATAATTTAAATGTTTCTTCCCAACAGACACTTCTGAAAACTTTTCCAAGGTTGCGTCTGATTTCCTAGTTCAAGTGCAGGGCTGACTTCATGGGCATGTGACCCAGGCAGTAGCCCACGGCCGATGATCCAAAGGGTTCCTCATTGGGCTTCATATTCTGCTCTTGTTGTCTTGAAAATCTTGATGCTGTCTTTGAATTTGTGCTTTGTGAGTGAGGTATGATGGCCAGTGGAGCGTGTGTATGAGCAGAGGAGTTACATGCAACGCGTGTCCATTGTTTCTTCTTGCAGCCCATAAAATAGCATTCACGATGCTCAATAAGCAAGGAACGCTGGGGGACCCACGGGGCATGGTGGTTCAGTGATTCAAGGCAAGTGCAAGGTCAGTGTTGTGTCTATGACTCAGTAAGAGGGGGCATCGCCAGCCCCCAGAGGCCATGCTTTCTGTTTGAGCCAGAACTTGCTTTGGACCCAGAAAGAAGGCACTAGTGCTCTAATAAACACTAATGAGCAAGGAACTCTCACATGTCATTTTTCTCTTGTGTTACTCCCCTGAGTAAGCCAGTGACTCATACTGAAGGAGATGACATAGGAAGAAAGGAGAAGACAGGGCAGCCCATGATTCCTTTCCGTCTTCCTTTACGGATCAGTAGCTGCAGAGAGAGTTCACAGAATGTGTGTGTGTATCAAAGAGTAAAACAAAGCAGTTGGGTTGGTGTTGTGTCATGCTTCCACTGATATGGTAAAACCAAAATACACCTACATGTGTGAGCTTTGGAATACGGCTTGTGTAATTTTCAGGATGCCTCATGTAAGTTGAATGTTCTTATACTTGCATTTAAAACTAACGTTGCATCATATAAAGATGAATGGTACATTTTGTGCTAATAATTTGACATGTTAATTTTGTCTTTACTTAGAATGATATTAGATAGCAAAACAAAACAAGAGCAGCAACAATAAAAACCCTGTGACATCAAGGGAGACTGTGGAAGAAAGGAAAAAGCTTTATATTTAAATACCTTTAAAGGTGCTTTTCTCCTGCTTTTAAAGCAAGGATTCCCACGTTTTTCTTTTGTAATGGCCCTGCAAATTACAGAGCGGGCCCTGCTCAAGGCCTAATAAGTGCATAGGGCCGCAGTGCAAAAAGAGGCTGCATTAAGTGTCCACCTCAGATGATAATATCAGGAGAGAACACTGTTTGAGAGCTCAGCCTTTAAAGGACAAGTGACTAAAATCACTGGGTACATATGTGATAAAGTCTAGGCATCCCTGCAGCTGTTCCTTTACCATGATTGGTCTGCAAGGTCGCCTTTAGGAGGAAAGTTCACCTGCACTCACGTCCACCTCACACAGTCTCACGCCCCTGCTTTCCACCTACCTAGGTGTCACTGTGCTGTGACCACAGAAACCAAAGAAAATCAGGTTGGAAAGCAGTTATGAGGGAATGAAATGGCAATATTTCTTTTTTCAAATAAGTGCATAATAACATAACCAAATGTGGATGTATTTCTTCAAAGAATATCACTTTGAGATTTGGGCAACCTATTTGCCCCTAGTTAAAAATAAAATAAAACAGAAAGCTCAGATATAAGGACTCAAAGGACATCTAAAACCACAGAAGCAGCGATCAGTATATTTTGACATGGGCAGGAGGGTTAAGGGAGGCTTGCAAAGGCCAGGAGAAAACCACCTTTGAAGATGGGGTAGAAGTGAGTGTGTCACTTTTTCTCAAAGTATAAGTTACCCAATTGGAGCTTACGTTGTCTCTTTGGTTATCAGTGGACAATTGTAAGAATTTCACAAAAGTCTGGGTACAGTTAAACTCACAATTGGGATTAAAGCAGGATTTACAATGAAAGAGGATTAAAAAACTTTTCAATTTAATGAAATATCAATTTGGTGTAATTAGGAAGGGAGGAATGATAAACAGCTTAACGATTTTAACTAACAATCATACATCAGGCATAAAGCAGAAAGGGCAGACCCTCCAGGACTGTCTGTGAAAAACGGAAGAAAGGAAGAAAGAGCTGCTGTAATTAAATTACTTATGTTTTTATTTTTTCCTGAAAGTGAGCACTAAGACCAGCACATTGTGTCTAATCTTAGACACAATGTTATCTTTCCATCTTAGTCGCACTGCACCCTATTTCAATCTTTTATTCACACCCACTCCTCCACACACAGAGCCTGTCCATCACTGAGACCAGCTTGTCTGGGTTATTGCTCATAAAGCCCAGGCTAGTTGAAAACTATTTTGGTTCCCTTGCTCAAATCAGATTTCAACTTTGATTTTTCAAAGGTTAATAGGTTAGTACAGTGGTCTGTTGTGTCAACAGGACCCTGGAAAAAAATTAATCGTGAAAGCAATGCCAAAAGGTCAAAAGGAAGAAATT
Source organism: Hippopotamus amphibius kiboko (assembly GCF_030028045.1). Taxonomy (NCBI): domain Eukaryota; kingdom Metazoa; phylum Chordata; class Mammalia; order Artiodactyla; family Hippopotamidae; genus Hippopotamus; species Hippopotamus amphibius. The sequence goes on from NC_080199.1 coordinate 13,332,710, forward strand.
GAAAATGCTATAATAAAGAAATTACAGAGCCTGTTATGGGTTTGTTGTTTGTTTGTTTTTTGAGGCATTTTAATTCAAACGCAGAAGCATGACAAATATAATGATAGTATTGCACAACGTGGTTGCTGAAAGGGAAAAGTGACAAAAGACACTAGCAGGGTAGGGAAACAAATTTCAATAGCTCATGATGGTCTAATGTTCTCTAATGAGTCTAATGAAAGGGAAGAAATCCTAACAGAGAGCGGGAGGGAGAGAAAGGGATCTCTGGCAAAAAAATTATTTTTTGAAGTGTCAGATGAAGTGACTGCAATTAGCATTGACTGCTAAGGAAAATGCAATCATTACTTCTGCACTGAAGAATTTGAATTCCTGAACTTCCATCCTCATGTAAGAGAGATTATGTTCTGCTCACACCATGAATAGAACAAAGTAGGATACAGACGTCGAGGGCAATGCTGTAAAAATTTTCTCCTATTTGCTTCAAACTTAACCATTCTGTCCTCAGGAATGCCACTGGGGTTCACAAAAGTCACAAGTTGCATTATGGGGACCTCAGCAAAGGAGAGGGTGTGGAGGTAATTTTACATAGTGAATGGCTGTGTGTATGCCTGGTGGGGATGGGGGGTTGCGGTCCTTCATGGTCTTAAGAGGTAAAGACAAAGATACTGCGTGTGTGACTTGCTGGTATAGTAAAGTTTCCCTTAAGCTGGTAAGAGACTTGGCACTGACCCCCGAATCTACTTGTCTTCCATAAAAGAAGTAGATAGTTTAAGGAACCATGTGATTCTGGTCCAACATTCTTTTTACAGTTTCAACACCTCCAGAGTGGGGAAAAAAACGAGGAAGTAAAACCTTAACCACAAGAGTGAACACCAGAAGATGAAAACCAAAAAACATAAACAAAATATAATATATAATAAATATAACAATATATAAATAATACAAGGAATATGAATGACTAAGTCTTTAAAGTAAAAACAGGAACAAAACACAAAAGGTTGTTTCTTTTTTTTTCAATCTGTTTCCTGGAATATCATTTTTTCTTGGTGGAAACTCGCTGATCAATGATTTGAACTGAACACCCTCCCAACAGAAGAAACAGTGGATGATAAGGTACTGAGCACATCTGAGATCGCTTTTATCGCACTTGCCAGCTCAAACACTGCTGACGGCTCCCCACTGCCTGTGTAATTAGATGCAGACAGCTCACCAGAATCTGCATTTGTTGCCTGTTGCTTCTTAACAAATCACCACATCTTAGTGGCTTAGAACAACATGTATTTATTATCTTACAACAGTTTCTGTGAGTCCAGGGTTAGTAGTCCAAACACAGCTTAGCTGGTCCTCCGCTCAGGGTCTCAGCAGGCTGCAATCAAGCTGTCATCCAGGGCTGAGTTCTTATCAGAGACTCAGTGGGGAAGGATCAGCTTCCACTCTCCCTGGACTGTTAGTGGAAACGGTTTCCTTGTCGGCTGCAGGAGTCACGATTCATGGCAGCTTGCTTCTTCAGAGCCGGGGCTGGAGAAAGGGAATTTAGTCTCTCCACAATGTGCTCCCCTTCTACTGTTTAGGACTTATCCAATCCCACCACTACTCTTCTAGATGTACTTTTTATTTAACATTCCAGGAAAACGGGACCTCATGTTATTACCTGAACTCTTCCTTCAATCCTCAGCCTCTGTATTTTTACATAGACTGACCCCTCTTCCTGAAAATCTTCCTTAAAAACATCTACGTTGGTCTACATATATATTTTTTTTCTTTTTTGGCCACACTGCAGGGCTTGTGGGATCTCCATTCCCCAACCAGGGACTGAACCTGGGCTATGGCAGTGAAAGCTCTGAATCCTAACCGCTAGACCACCAAGGAACTCCCCTGATGTCTACCTTTGTCTAAATCTTACCCAAAGTCCATTTCAAATGGTGTGCTGTATTCCGTTTTGAAATGTAATATTTTGCTAATACATCCCTTGGCAGTTCTCAATCCTGCCATCTATTTTTGGTTCATTTCACAGGAGTCAACTTTAAGAAGTGCTGGCTGCTGCCCAAAGGTACATCCCAAGAAGATCCTTGGTCCATAGGCTGAGCCGCAGACTCCAGAACACACACTTTATTACTCTGTTCCTTTCCCTTGACTTTCCAGGCTTGTTTGTTTTTGCATGACAGCTGCACATCACCTCCTCAGCTTCATGTGGGTGCCTAGCAGTCCAGGTTGTCATGTGATTGGTTTTCCAAATACTTTCTCTGCTCCAGGTTAGAGCTGCCCTCCCCTGCTAGGAATTGTTCTCCATACAATCTTCCTCTCTCCATTGAAATGCTTGGTTCTCATCTTCAGCTGCTCCCTTTATACAGGAAGTGCTCTAACTTTAAAGTATAAACATCACCTGGAGAAAGCTCGTAAATATGCAAATCCCTGAAACTCACTCCCAAAGTGAGTGTCAGTCCATCTATCCTGGGCCCCAGGAATGAACATTTTTTTCAAGCACCATAGGGGTCTCTGATGCAGATAATCCACGATCATACCCTGAGAAAAATGTTGTACCCATTCAATCCCATTTTCCTTTCTTTTCTTTAATAAATTTATTTATTTATTTATTTTTGGCTGTTTTGGGTCTTCATTGCTGTGTGGGCTTTCTCTAGTTACGGTGAGTGGGGGCTACTCTTCATTGTGGTGCACAGGCTCCTCATTGCAGTGGCTTCTCGCTGTGGAGCACAGGCTCTAGGCGCACGGGCTTCAGTAGTTACGGTGTGTGGGCTCAGTAGTTGTGGCTCACAGGCTCTAGAGCGCAGGCTCAGTAGTTGTGGTGCACTGGCTTAGTTGCTCTGTGGCATGTGGGGTCTTCCCGGACCAGGGATCAAACACATGTCCCCTGCATTGGCAGGCAGATTCTTAACCACTGTGCCACCAGGGAAGTCTCCAACCCCACTTTCTAATTTCAAATCTTTCTCAACTTTCTCAAGGTTGCTTCTTCACGATCTCAGTCTCAACCTCAGCAGATGATTTAGTCCAGTGGTTCTCAAATCACCAGGGAAGCTTATAAAAAAATCCCAATTTCCAACCCATTTGCCATACCAATTAAATCAAATCCTCCTTTGGGGTTAATTATTTTTTAATCAAACTATAAATATTTACAGTATTTATACACAGATTTTAAGTATACAGTTCATTGAATTTTAACAAATGTATTCATCTCAGTTGCCAACATCCTAATCAAGATATAGGACACTTACATAAATCTGGAAAGTATCCTCATAAAGATTTTATTTTATTTTATTTTATTTTATTTTATTTTTTGGCCTGATCTTGATGGAATCAAGATGGAATCATACAAAACAGGTTTCATTGTTTTTGGCTTTTTTTTTTTTTTCCTCAACATAATGCTTTTGAAATTCATTCCTGGTTGGCCTGAGTATGCGTTAAACTTTTTGAGGTATTGATACATACAATATGTAGTCAAGTTTGAGAATCAAAATTTATCCTAATCATTTTCAACTTTGTATAGTGTGTTAACCAGGAGAGCTTTAAAAATTACCAATATTCACTCCCACCTTCACAGATTCTGATTTAACTGGTCTGGGGTGAGAGCCGAGCTTTGGTATTTCTGAAAGCTCCCCAGTTGATTCTAACATTCTGCCCGCCTTTGAGAGCCTCTGAGCTAGCTTCAGAGATAATGAAATTCCATCTCAAGTTCATGCAGATTTCTCCCCCATCCTTCTTTCCTAGAGGAGTTGGTGGCCTTGCACTTTTCCACTGGTACTCCTGACCTAATAATGGCTACTGTTTTATCAGCACTTACTATATAACATGCTAGTGACTTCTATATGTTATCTCACTTAGGTTTTACAACAATCATGTTATCCCAGTTTGATAAATGAACAAAATGAGGTTTAAATAAAGAAGTTATACAGCTTATAAAGGTAGGAGCCAGAATTCAAACACGGGTTTATTATTTGCTGAGTCACACCTCCCATCTAGTATTATCACATCATGTTCCTTGTCCATTAATTATACCTCTTCAATCTTTTCTTGCCTGTTGGTTTTTTTATTTCCCTCAGTCTACAATAATGCTTAGGTTTTCTCTATCCTAAAAAATAAATAAAAATCTTTCCTTTAAACATATTAGCCTTCAAGCTCCATGCTTATTTCTTTCTTCCCTTCACTCGTAACCACTTGTAACTTCCCTCTTTACTCCTCCACCCACAGCACAAACTAGTTTCAGCCTCTATCGCGTGACTGAACTGTTCTCAGGTCAGCAATGATTTCCTAACTGCCCCATTCACTCTTTCAGCTTAGTTTTCATTTGGTTAAATTCATGGCCACTCTTTCCCCACATTCTTTTTCATATGTTCACCTGACTGGACAGAGGCCAGTGGGAGACAGCTTAGTCTCAACTAGTAACTAAAACCTAAAAGAACTTAGTATTAATCAAGGTCAAATGAGGAATCAGATTCATGGTTGTAGTATTAATTGCCTAACCGCAATAGGCAGTTGTAATAGCCTACTGTGTACAGATTGATGGTGGTGCAAGATCCAAAGAGGAGAATATAAACTCCTCTCTCAGGATATAGACAATTTTGTTGATTAGACAAGACAAGTTTTAATACCATCATAGTTTATCATACCATTAAACAGTTTCAAATGAATAAATGCTAGACTGTATGGTACAAACTACAAGTACAGTAAATAGTCAAAGAAGAAAACATATGTTTGGGCAAAGACAATCATAGACTAGTGGAGTGTTTTGTTAAGATTCAAGCCAGAAAGATGGGATGGGAAGGATGGTCCAAGCAAAGGACCTGCACCAGCAAAGGCAAAGAGCTCATTTTCATGATGATGGTTTTCTCTCTTCTCTGGCTTTTCTATACCACGTTTTCTTTAGTCTCCAATCTCCATTTGTCTGTGCTTCCGTTGGTTACCATGCTTCACGTTAAAACTCCTCCTGTGCAGACTGGGAGCCCCCCCCCCCCCCCCCCCATTAGCTGTGCGCATCCACTCTAGCTCTACTAACTGCCTGGCTCTTTATCTACCTAGAAGACCCACGCTGTCTTCCAGATTATGCTGGGATTGGATCTAAGGGTAGACGATCTAGTCAATCTCTTTCCTAACCATTCTCTAAATTCCCCAGAAAAGTCTCTTTTAAAAGACTACATCATTGTGAAAACATTTGAAAAACATCCAAGGATGTTTACATAGAAGCACAGCAAGGGACTCACATTGGCACAGCAATATTATACATACTCTTCTAAGAAACTAAGTTGGACTTTCTCTCAAAGTTTCCCAACTAAGATCCCTTTAATCTAGAACTGACCTTAGAGAGTGTCTGGCCCAACCTCTGCTTTTCCTAGATGGAGGCCTAGAAAGGGGCTTTCCTCTCCCAGCTAATTGAGTTGCTTTCGGAACACTACAATTCAGGCCTCAAACTTCTGGGACTTTCTCTACTGAAGCACAATGCCGTCTTCCTCACTGAAGAAAATAGTGTAGGAATCTGGAAGGCATTGCAATAGCTGAAATTGTTGCCTAGTATAGATCAAAAACTTGCTTTATTTAAACAATGCATCTTCACTGAGCAATCCATTTCAAAGGCATTAGAAAAAAAGTTAACCATTAAAAAAAAAAAAACCAAGACAATTCATCTCATGAGAGTACAGCTATCCTACCAAGACATAACATATTGTGGCCGAAGTTACAAAAGAGCCTGACAAGGCCATAAATGTGTTTCAAAACATAGGTTTTTAATTTAAAACTTTATTTATTTATTTATTATTTGGCTGCATTGGGTCTTCGTTGCTGCACACGGGCTTTCTCCAGTTGTGGAGAGCAGGGGCTTCTCAGTGTGGTGGCTTCTCTTGTTGCGGAGCACGGGCTCTAGGCATGCAGGCTTCAGCAGTTGGTACATGGGCTTAGCTGCTCCGAGGCATGTGGGATCTTCCTGGGCCAGGGATTGAACCCGTGTCCCCTGCGTTGGCAGGCAGATTCTTAACCACTGTGCCACCAGGAAGTCCCTCAAATATAGGTTTTATTTTCATTCAGATGTGGTGAGGCCAACATACCAGGAGATGATTGCCATTGAAAAGGTAGATTTTTATACTCACAGATCCCAAGAGGAGGGGACACACCACACCTCAGGAGGTCCCAGAGGGAAGCACCAGTGTTGGTCAGGAGGAAGAAGAAGAAGAACTACAGCAAGAGATTTTATTGTGATTTCTGTGGGAAAGACCGGGGAAGGCAGGGAATCAGGCTTAGAACTGGCTAGATTGAATAATTTCAGCAGGCTCTGTGGCCTAAGGACTGACCCTAGTTGTCTAGACCAGGTATTGGGATGATCAGGGCAGGTGGGCCTGAATGTGATAGCCCAATAAAGAGGGTGGTTGAGGATATGGGCTCTAGATTGGTTGGTGTGCATTTGAAATTACACTCTTTGATGAGTTTCCTATCTCTAGGAACTGGCAAACTCTGGGAGAGGCGGTCTCTCCCTGGTCAGCAAGGTCCCAGATGTCAAAGCATCAAAATATAGAAAAGAATAGAGATGGTTAATACAAGCGGTCAGGAATGATGGGGAATGACAGTCAGAGGAGAGAGAAATTGTAGGGCCCACATTATCACCAATGATTTGTTCCTTTCTCATATTCAACTCTGAATAGGAGACTAGTTGTAATATGTTACTCCTTCTTCCTCCTCCTGCCTTTAGAGGATGCTTCTTGAATCTGCCTTCTCTGCAGAGTCTCACAGGGCTTTTTGGAGCAGGATGCTTTAAAATGTCAGTGCTTCCCAATCAGAGAAATTCTGAGTATGGCCAGATTATTATGGAGCTAAACCCCGTCCTCTGCTTCAGAGGAGCAATTGCAGCGCATTGCAGGTGGCACCTGTACTGATCAAATAGCTGTGAATCTAAATGCTGGAATCCTTTTCGATTGGGTGCTCATTTTAAAGAAGAAAATGCATTTCTGAATCTGGGCAAGAGAACAATTTTAAAGGGAAGTTGAATTTTACCCTTATATAAGTCTTTGACTTATGGTTGGTAAAAGACTACTACAGGGTCCTAAATTTGATGTTTCAAACATAGTCTAAATTAGTGACATCATTTTCTAAGGCAAGTTGTTTTAAAGATATATAAATTATATCATTCTCTTTAATCAGAGATGTTTAAAATGTATTGGTTAGTATTTTATTTTATTTTCTACTTTCCTGGAAATGATTACTTTACTGGTGAGGATTTCAAGTTGTATCAATAGTAAGACGTGCTATTTACAGATAAACACTAAAAGATAAAAAAAGACAATCACTCACAAAAATCATCTTGATGGAAATAATTTAGAGTGCTGGGTTAAAGCACATTGTTTTCTGATACAGCAATGGCTTCCATCAAGTGGTCCAGCTACCCCCAGCAAGGTGCAATCAGAACAGAGGGCTGATGCCTTGGTCTCACACAGGCCTCCCTGGCCTTGTTCTCAGGAGTGTCACTTGCACCTCTCTAATTTTCAGTGACTTCCTTTGTAAGGTAAGACCACAAAAACGGTTTTTTTTTTTTTAACAGAATTTTAAAAATTGTGGTAAAATACACGACATAATATTTACCATCTTAACCCTTTTTAAGTATACAGTTGAGTGGCATTAAGTACATTCACATTGTCATGCTACCATCATCACTGTTCATACACAGAACTGTTTTCATCTTTCAGAACTGAACTCTGTACCCATTAAACAAACACTTCCCATTCCTTCTACTTCCAGCCTCTGGCAACCACCATTCTATTTTCTGTCTCTATGAATTCAGCTACTTGAAACATCTCATGTAAGTAGGTTCATATAGTATTTGTCCTTTTATGACTAGCTTATTTCACTGAATGTAATGTCCTCAAGCTTCATCCATGTTGTAGTGTGTGTCAGAATTTCCTTCCTCTCTAAGCCTGAGTAAGAGTCCCTTGCAGGTACATGCTACATTTTATTATCCATTCATTCACTTGTGGACATTTGAGTTGCTTCCATGTTTTGGCTACTGTGAAAATGAGTGTACAAATATCTCTTTGAATCTCTGTTTTTCATTCTTTTGGGAATATACCCAGAGTGGAATTGCTAGATCATGTGGTAATTTAATTTTTTGAGGAACCATCATACTGTTTTCCATAGCAGTTGTACCATTTTACATTCCTGGGACCAGATATATTTATTTTTTTAAGAACTTTTATTGAGATATAATTGACATACAATAAACTGCATATATTTAAAGTGTAAAATTTGATTTTTTTTCTTATTAGGAAAGTATATATGGCAATCCCAACAGATATATTTAAATGTCCTTTCCACATGTAAAATTCTAGGACACAATACCAGTTTTCAAATAATTCCTTTAAGCCATTTCCTCTTTATCTGGACATCTTGATCACCAAGGGAAAATGCTCAAACATCTTTCACTACAGAAAGCTTCTTCTAACCCTCTTTCTCTGACAATTGAGTTTGTTCTGTCATAGCACCCTTATTTTCCAGGGTCAAACTCGAATCACTCTTGAAACTAATTGTTTATTTTTCTCAGGGATATGAGCTCCTGGAAGGCAGAGATCAAGTTTTATTCTTCTTTCACTCCCCAGTGCCTGATACAGAAAAATTGAGCAGCAAATATCTGTTGAATGAATGTGTGGATGGATTGGAACAAAATAGGATCAAACAATTCCAAATGAGGAACCTAGGAAGTGATTAATAATAGTAAAACTGGAGAATGATTTTTCTCTGACGCAAAATATTTCTTGGGAGAGGCTGGGACTCAAATAATGATAAACGTGCTAATAAAAATACCTAATATAATGCCATCCCACCATCAGAAAGAGAGGATCTTCTCACGTGGGCCCTGGGATGTCTGGTTTAAGATTCTTGCTCCTGAAGGCTGGCAGGCCCAGAGGATGGACTGGGTGTTTTCATGGCCATCAACGTGACAGTGCAGAAGGGGCATTCAGTGCCCCTTGGAGTGGAGGAGGAACTTTCTCCATGCGTCCCCATCAGACAATACAGAAAACTTGTCTCTGATACTGTCAGGCACCTCAGAGTCCAATGATTCAGAGCCCAATTCTCTTGGATGGTGTAGCCGAGTTTCAGAGAATGGAAAAGGCTGTTCTCAAGTTATGGCAGGAAGGCTGCGTCCTAGACCTGGAGATTCCAACAGGTGCTCTCCTCACACAGTTACAAACTATTTTACACCACTTTGCTGAGCTGTGGAGGGCAGGCCTGTAACTGGACACAGTGAAAAGACCCTCTAAGCAGAAGTCTTTAGTTTAGAGGGCCAGAATTTAAGCTGCTTCCATCCCACACTAAATGAAAGGCCAGGCCACGACCTGTGGGCAAGCAGGTGATAGTTCTGGACCCAGAGGACAGAACCCAGGACCGCAACCATCCTGGCGCAAAAGCCCTCCTGCGAGACTGTGTTTGCTCCTCTGCAAATACTCCCTTTTGGCTGTTTCGCCCAAAACAGGCATGGAGGATGTCCAGGGGTCTCCTGGAGCGGAAGCTGTTGTCTTGTGTTGGCCATGAAAGTGGGCGAGGGAGGATGCTGACCGCTGCCTGCTGGGAGGGGCCCGGGCGCGCACCTGCCCCGGGGCTCCGAGAGGTGGGAGGGGCAGGGGCGGCGCGCCGGCCTCGGCTCGGCTGTCCAGCCGCCAGGGAGCAGCCGCGCTCCGACAGCCACTCGGGGCGCAGGGTTGCCGCGCCTGAGGTGCCAGGTGAGCTGAGATCCCCGGGATCGGGCCGCGCGAGGGGGAGGGAGCCGGGTGCTGGGGGCCAGCGCTGATCGGGGAATGGTGACCCAGGATGCAAAACGCCTGGAGCCAGAGGGAACAGAGGCTCCTGGCATGTCTCTGCTGCAGGACCAGGTGAAGCCCTGAGCCCCAGGCCCCCAACTTCTTATCAGAAGTAGCACCCCGCATCCTAGCAGCAGGCAGGGGCGCATTTGGGCAAAATAAAAGCATAGAATGGCCAGAGATTTGTCTCAGGGAGGTCTGGAGAAGTTCCAGACTCTGGATTCCTCCTACCTTTTTCGCAATCAAGCGTGGGGACTTCGGGGGCAGAAAGTTCATCTCTGACAAAGATTGATTCCGCCCTCCAGATGGGTTCTTAGCTCACACCGTCTGGTTCTGGGCTTTAGGTTAGCAAAGTCCAAAGACGCTGCGGCACAAACCTCTCAACAGGCAAACAGACAAAACGTGTTCCCCTGAAATGCCTTTATTATGTCTGGTTTTGTTTCCTTGCTATAGGTTAAGCAAACTAGTTTAGGATTGTCTCTAAACCTCTAGACTGTATGTAAACCTTTTGTGTGTCTGCATGTGTGTTTCCATAGATTTTATTTGATTGGAGAATATCAAAGATCAAATAGCTAAAACCATACCTTTGGGCCCCATCAACGTGGCAAGTCCTAGGAGCCGTCAGGGTAACTGAGTTGCAGATTCTTATTTGAAATTTGGGTTTGAGGAAAGAGTTGGGGAGAGGGGTCCTTCAGGGTCCAGGGAGGCCAACGTTCACCCTTTTCACAAATGTGTCTGGGCTAATAATTGTTGTGTTTTCCACTAGTACACAATTAAATTAGTTTACAAATATGTAGATGAGGAAACTAAGATGAACCTTTGTGAATGAAAGGTCTATCCAGGGTTCTTCCTGGGTTACTACTACATGCAGCCCCAGCTGCAGGGTTTCCAAGGACTCTGAGGGAGGGTGAGAGGAGCAGTGTTCCAAGTTTGTACCTCCCTAGCCCACTGGCAACTTGGGAAAAGGAGGAAAGAATGGATGTTAACTTAGCCTTGGAGCAGCTCCAGAAAAATCCAAGGTGTGGTGAGGGGAGCTGCAGAGGAGCTGCGGGGCAGTTGGATAGGAGTTTATTACAAAATTATCAGATACCCTAGAAAGACCACATTGCACCATTAATCCCACTTAACTTGTTCCCACCAAGCGGGCAGGAATCCTCTATGGACATGAAGTAGTATATGCTGCACCTTGAATAGGTACCACGTCTGATCCTGCCTTCTTTATCCTCAGAAGCTTGCAGTCCCAGGCTGTGAGGTTCACGTGTAGGCTGGCCTTAGGATATCGGTCCTGAGCTGTGCATTTCCCAAAACACTGACCTCCTGCAACTAGCTTCAAACACTCACAATCTCCTCCCAATTTCAGAGAAAAAAAAAAGTAGAGGCTAAAATTAGGTGGGGTTTTTTTTTCCCGTTATAAAAAATTCCCAGATCTTTGGTGCTTGCTGTTATTTGTGTGGCATGTAGTTCAGATGTATCTAACTGGTCATGTTGAAGCTTAACAGATCCTTCTTTCTAGTTTATACAGAGTCCTGTAGTCCTCGGTGGTCTGTAACCGCCCTACGGTTGAGATCCACTGTTGCAGCAAAGGGTAGCGAATACACCCCATTATTCCACAATGTCCTGTGAATGGAAATGGTGCCTTGTGGCCACTGGCGCTCTGGTCGCAGCAGCAAATCGCACAGGACTCTGGGACTGTCGAGGAAAGAAACTGTCTCATTCTACTTTGCTCACAGCCCTGACCAGCTTTTGTCTCCTGTTCTTAACGTCACGCGTATTTTGTAAACTCAAACCATTCTTTCAGTGAGGTTTAGGGGAGAGGGGTGATGTTTCACACTTGACCCCTCCTCCTTTGCAGTGGGTCAGTCATTCTTCAATAAATCCCAAGTTGCACTGTTGCTCTTCAAAACAATACGGTGGTTGTTTCTACCTACAGCCTGCCTTTTCCTGATACGATGAGAATTTAAAATGGCCCCATAACATGGCAGGGTTTATTTGCAATGACAAAAATTAATTTTGCTCCTTACTTTAAAAGCCATTAAAGAATCAAACTTTTTTTTTTTTTTTTGAATAACCATGGCTGCTGCACTAGCTTTTCAGCACAAGGTGAATTTTGCTGGTGTCCCTTAAGGTGCTTTTATTCAACAGTATTTATTGAGGCCCTCTGTGTGTCGGCCTCTGGGGTCTGAGGTGACTTCAGGTTTCTGCTTTCAAGGAGCTGACAGTTAGGTGGTATGATCTTGAATCTTAACTTGCTAAGAACAGACTTCAGGAAGTGCTGCTTTGGGGACTCCTTGACCCTGACCATTTTCTTTTGGGTTTAAATGACTGACTTCTATCCATGCATGAGCCCATTATGGCTTTTGGCCAAGGGAAAAGCTATCCACTGTGGCCTCCTGGGTTCACAGCACCCTTGCTGGCCAGCAGTGCCTGACTCCTGTCACCCCTAGTGCTGTGTCCATGGTAGTTCTACAAAGAGCATCTCCAGTGAGAGGAAACCAACTGGACAAGGAGAGAAACATTTGCTTTTGATCAGTAATGTGTGGTCGCAGGGAGCACTGGCCTCTCACGTGAGGATTCTGACAGCTGCCCTCTTGAACTCTGTCACACCTCAGTGCCTGGCAGGTTTCCTATCCCTGAACTATTCTTTTCCTAATTCATTCAGAATAAAAGTAATACATGTTTAAATGCATTCTGAGATTTCTCTTGAAACCTCTTGAACTCTGTCAGACCTCAGTGCCTTTGTACATGCTATTCCCTTTGGCTGGAATGCCTTTCCTCTCTTCCTGCTAGTTTTAGCTTTAATGTTCCCTCCTAAAGGACGTTCTTTTACTGCCCTCTCCTGTTCTCCAGGTAACTGTGCCCTCTCTTTTTTGTAATATCAGTAGCCTTGTATGATTCATCTATGAAAAGACTTAGTGATGAACACCTAACATTTATTGAGCACTTATTATGTGCCCAGTAGTGTCCCAAGTGTTTTTTGTGTCTTTTTATTGGGGGGGGGGGGTGAGGGGACATATCGACAGTTCCGTGAGGTAGGGTTGTATTTTGCTAAAATAATTTCTCTGTCCACCTCCCCAAGTAGACTGTGATAGTGGCTTGTACAGCTGTGCGTGTTATTCATTTGGTATCTCCAGGACCTGGCAGAGTGCCTAATTAATACACTCTGGGCACTCCATAAATAGGTAAGTGGATGCATTTCACCAACAGCTATTTACACTCGAATAATAAGCTAATTGTAAGTAATTCTTCTTTTAAATCACCTTCATGCTGAAATTCACAGTCAAAACTTTGGAAAATACTGATAAACAAGAAGAAGAATGTTAAAGCACAGCTCCTCCCAGCCCTGGAGCGCATAAGCAACTTGCCCAGGGACACACAACTCTTTGGCTAAACAGGGTCAAGGTCAGGCCCTCTGGCGATAGCGCCCTAGCCCTTACCTCTGCATGGAGCTGCACCTCCTCCTCCCCCTGCAAACACCCCCTGCCTTCCCCCCCCCCCCGCCCCCGCCACCCCAACATGAACACATTACATTAGCTACTAAAATGGGCTGGGAGAGTTGAAATTTGAAAATGAAATCTACTAGAAATATACTGTTGGAATGCATGAAATCTATTATACATTTTTAAAATGTCTGGTGTTCAGTGTTTTCACGCCTTTGCACTTCCTATTGCACCCCTCATTTGGGGTCATTCCGATTGAGAGGCAGCACAGTGAGGCAGCTGGGAAAGAGAATGGATTCTAGGTCAGACAAACACAGGTTCAAATCCCAGCTGTGCCACTAGATGCATGACCAGGGACAGGTCGCAGTTTTAGTCTCTTCTGTAAAATAGAGATTATAAGAACGACTTCTCAGCGCTTTGTCAAGTTTAGAGGTAATACATGTCTCACGTGTGATTAATGGGTGGATCTTGTTGTGGTTAAGTCTCTAACAGTGACACCTTAAGGCTTGACCCAACCGCAACCTGGCCAAGGTGTTTTCTACAGCTACACGTGGGGTTTTCCACCCCAATCCTCCATTTGAATTCTCAGAGTATTTAACTTTTATATCATTATTAGATGTCTTTAGTAACTTACCTCACAATCATTTTCTTAGGAATTCAATTTCTTCTTTACAGGGTCTCTTTGGAGATTAAAGAGAAAGAAGTGGCCCGTTTAGGCTGTTAGAGCAATTTTCATTGAGAAGTGGATCATCATTTTCCTTACTCTACCATTAATGGTTTCTATTTTCCTTTATCAGTGAGTTACTTTCTCTCAGTTCGTATTGCCAAACTGAACTCTCTTGTTTTCTTGCAAGATGAAAGGAGACAACCTGAATGAGCCACTAGATGATTTTGCAAATGCTTCTCATTTCCCCGAGTATGCAGCTGCTCTTGGAAATTGCACAGATGAAAAGATGCCACTCAAGACGCACTACCTCCCTGCTATTTATAGCATCATCTTCCTGGTGGGCTTTCCCGGGAACGCGGTCGTGATCTCCACGTACGTCTTGAAAATGCGGCCCTGGAGAAGCAGCACCATCATCATGCTGAACCTGGCCTGCACGGACCTGCTGTACCTCACCAGCCTCCCTTTCCTGATCCACTACTATGCCAGCGGAGAAAACTGGATCTTTGGGGATTTCATGTGCAAGTTCATCCGCTTCGGCTTCCATTTCAACCTGTACAGCAGCATCCTCTTCCTCACCTGTTTCAGCATCTTCCGCTACTTTGTCATCATTCACCCGATGAGCTGCTTTTCCATCCACAAAACTCGATGGGCCGTGGTGGCCTGTGTGGTGGTGTGGATCATTTCGCTGGTGGCCGTCATTCCCATGACCTTCCTGATCACATCAACCACCAGGACCAATAGATCCGCCTGCCTTGACCTCACCAGTTCGGATGACCTCACGACTATCAAATGGTACAATCTAATTTTGACGGCGACCACTTTCTGCCTCCCCTTGGTGATCGTGACACTTTGCTATACAATGATTATCTACACCCTAACCCAAGGACCTCGGACGCACAGCTGCCTTAAGCAGAAAGCTCGAAGGCTAACCATCCTGTTGCTTCTCGTGTTTTATATATGCTTTTTGCCTTTCCATATCCTGAGGGTCATTCGGATTGAATCTCGCCTGCTTTCAATCAGCTGCTCCGTTGAGAATCAGATCCATGAGGCGTACATCGTTTCTAGACCTCTGGCTGCCCTGAACACCTTTGGTAACCTTTTACTGTATGTAGTGGTCAGCAACAACTTCCAGCAGGCCCTCTGCTCGACGGTGAGATGCAAAGCAGGCGGGGACCCCGAGCAAGGAAAGAAAGTCAGTCAATCAAACAACCCTTGAAACGCTCCATGTACTCAGCCAGAAAGAAGTGCTGATACTTTACCTGTAACTTCTGAGAAGTCCAGACCATCTCCCCCAGTGAAACTCTTGGTAAACACTGTGCACTCAGGGAAGGATGTGCCAAAGCCAGGGCAGGGCGGCTGCGAGCTCTTTGCAATCTGTCCATTGAGATCCTCCCTTGAGCAGTTATAAGAATGGGATGCATGTTTATCAGTACAATATTCAGGTGCAGAATTGGAACGGTGGGAACTCAGGGCCCTCTGGGAGGACATCTAGTCTCACAACTTTACATACATAAATTTATAAAATTATATATATGTATATATATAAATCGAAGTTCACCTCCTGCCCTAAATCTCTCAGTATTTAATGTCTCAGTAAGAGACAACCAATCTTTTCACTCATAGTTCCTTTTGCTTCTTTATGCTCAGGTCTATTTGTACTGAGCCCCTCAGCTACTCAAGGCATTATTTGTATATTTTTCAATATTCACTTTTTAAAAAACTTCATATCTTTAAAGTTTTTTCAAAGTTTGCTTTGAGAGTACTAAACAATGTTTTCCACTAGGCTTTAGTCAGTTTTGTAGATTAAAGCACGTCAGTACGACACCCTTGAGACAATTCAAAGATGTCCATTTAAATAGCTAAATCTAATACCTGCAAGATATTTGGGGAAGTGTGTCTTTATTGTTGTACATCCATTTTAAAAATTATTACAAAATTTATAAAAATGGTTAAGTTGTACTAGTAATTATCAACATGTCCTAGGGAAGGAGGAGCACTTTTGGGGAAACAGAAGTACTTTAAGAATATCATGGATATATTGGTATTAAATAAAATCTAACGTTGTTTTGCTTTCTGTGGGCAAATGTTCCAGGAAACGCTAACTCTCTTTAGATAACTTCTCTTTTGTGCCTCTCTTGAAAATATGTTCTCTATTATAACAGCTAAAGCTATTTTTGAATTGTGTGTATTTCATTATCACTAAATGTAAATATTTGAGAAAATGCCTAGTCTGGATATTCAAAACCCTGGTAAATGTGTTGATACAATTAATAAACTAATTTAAAATCACTGAATAGGCTGATAATAGTTTTCTGTGAAAATGCAGCTTTACCACTATTATACTTACTTAAAGCTTACGTTCTCCATGATTATAGAACAAAAATAAGTTTAAGACTCCGTTACGGAATAAGGCCAGAATAGATGATTTAAACAAAGGAAGGGGTACCATACGAACTCTTCATGATTTTCAGGCTCTTTTGGGACTTAACTTCTGACTTAGACCTAAGTGAGGATGCCCGTCAGGAAACTCCAGGCGAGGAAAGAGGAAAGCCAGGGGCTCTGCACGTGAACTTCTCTGCATGAGGTGCTCTCTCCACCCACTACCTTCAGAGCCACCTTCTCCTGAGCTTTCTTTTCTTCCTTTTTTTGGCAGGGGGCAGGGGGTGAGGCTTGTGGGATCTTCATTCCCTGACCAGGGATTGGACCAGGGCCCTCAACAGTAGAAGCATAGAGTCCTATCCTGGGCTTTTTTTTTTTATAGCATATGGAATGAGCTCTTTCACTAAAGGGTTCAGCTTGCCCATCCGTGCAGCTACACAGCATGGAGTTGCATTCAAAAGTCCACCTGGAACCTGGAAGCTGGGGAGCTCTCCTTCCCACACCCCTTACCTGCGGATGCGCAGCCCAGCTCCTGGGTCATCACCAATGCATGGCCAGATTAGTCTTTGTACCATTGTTGTTGTTATTCTAGCCCTGGGCACAAGCCCCTTCTCTCTCTCTCTCTCTCTCTCTCTCTCTCTCTCTCTCTCTCTTCTCTCTCTCTCTCTCTTATTCCAAACATTTCACCCATCAGAGAAAAACCACCTCAGTCTCCTTCATCTCAGTCTCAATTTGTCGCTGTAGCTTCTTTTATCCTTTTCCTTCTTCCCACCAACTTACAGACCAACAGATCATCTCTCTTTCTGATACTAATTCTTCCCCCTGTGTCCTAGATCCTTATTCTGCTCTCTTAGGGACTTGCTCCAACACTCAATCCCACTTTCTCAAGTTTTTAACGTTTCTGATACCCTGGATAGGCGACCTTAGCTTGGGAACATGCATTGTTTTCCTTTATCCCCAGAATACCTTCTCTGGCACAGCAGTTCTGTCATTCTCTTATCTGACCGGTTCCCTGCAGTCATGGATCAGGTGCAGGTGACTGTCTGCCCTCCAGGGTTCTGCTGATAGAATATAATCACAAAGACCCAAGCTAAATTAGATTCAAAGGGTCAGTTTTCTTTTGCAAAGTAAAGAGTTTGGGGCTAATTGCGCTGGAGAATGCAGTTGGAACTGAGGCCAAAAAAGAGATTGATGATACTTCTGAGACTAGAATGGAACTGAAATGCCCTTTGCCCAGTTCTCCCAGTTGCAGGCAGGGAAAGTATAAGAACAAAAGAGCAGAGCTCTGACTGTCTGCCAGAGAGGGAGCTGCCTGGTCTGCTTGCAGCCTAGGAAATAGAAGCAGAGTCAGGCTCCTTGCATCTGCGACAGGGAGTCCAGACACACCTGCTCTGAACTTTGGAGATGGTACCCCTTCCACTTGGCTTTTAACTTTATATCATGGGAATTTTCAAATAATCACAAAATCAGAGAAATTCGCAACTGATCTCATATACCCATGCCTTAATTTCACCAATAATCAACATCCTACCATTCTTGTTTCATCTCTCCCCTTCCACAGTTTTTTTCCTAGAATATCCAGAAACAACTCCTAGAAAACATAGTAGTTTCACCAATAACTGATTCATCATTGATCTCTATCAAAACGTATGAAACCAACACAACATAAAAAAATGGTTCCTTCATATTATCTAATAACTAATCCATATTTTCTTTCCCCTGGTTGTCTCTAAAGTGTCTTTTTACAGTTGCTTTTTTTTTTTTTTTCCCGAAATCAGGATCCAAATAAGGTCTATGTATGACATTTGGTTGATAGGTCTGTTAAATGTCTTTTGTAATCTGAGTTACCCCTCCCTTCATTCATTGCTGTTTATTTACTGAAGAAATCAAGCTGTTTGTCCTGTGAAATTTTCCACATTGTGGGTGTGGCTGTTTAAGTTCCATCTTCTTGTTTATCATGATCCCCCACGCCTTGTATTTGCTGTAACTTGGAAGGTAGAGCTAGAGCTTAGGTGAGGTACAGAGTCTTTCCTCCCTCCCTCCCTCCCTCCTTCTCCCCCTCCCTCCTTCTCTCTCTCCTCCCCTCTTTCCTTCTTTCCTTTCTTTTGCAGAAGCACTAATCCACCCCAGGAGGTGTGTGATGTCTGACTCCCCTTTGTTTAGTGATCAACCAGGGTTTCAGGATGTATCAGCCTGATCCTTCTATAATCAAATTCTCCAGCCTGCTTTGCTCTCATAGTTTTCCAGTCGTTGCCACTAGACCTTTCGCAATGGGGCCTTAAAATCCTAGCAGTCTTCTGCTCTCATTAGTCATGGCTTCCTGTAAAGATCTTTGCCTCATCAGCTGCCTCTACCCCTTCCACTCTGAACGTGGCTCCCACCAATCAGCTTTAGCTACTCCTCCACCTTTGGGAAGACGCAAGGAAGGGATAAAAAGAGATATGGAAGCTGCCCCTCCAACAGTTCCTCCATGAGAGTGTAAGTGTTGACAGAAATTTGGACAGAATTTCCTTTCAATATGAGACAAATTTTTGTTCTTTAACTCTTGGAGGTTGACAGCCATGCCTGCGATCCACAGGGTTGGAGCGACCCCTTGGGAAAGGCGGAGCTTGCCTTACTGATGCCGGGCTTCTCCTCCAAAGCCACCTTAGTGCCTTTGTGTGTCCTCTGGGGCCAGTGCCCGCCATGTTGTTCTTCCCCCAGAGGTTCTGAGAAGGAGTAGAACAAGACATTAATAACCACAAGGCCCTGTGACACTTAGGGTCCAACAGCATTTCCTGTTCTGATTTCATTCTTAAATTCCACCCAGCAACACCATTCAGTACAATCCACCTGATATTATACAATTAGCCCAAATTATAGCAAATGATAGAAGAATAACGATGTAACAATGCCTGAAGGGTGAGAGCCCCTTCTGTTACTGAATTCCCAGGAAGAAATTAAATCATAATATGCACTGATGCTTTTTGTTTCTCTTTTCAGTTCTGTTTTCTTTACTATGCTTCTATCTGAATGTTTTCTATTGATCCCGTGTTGTACTGTGCACAGTTTCCTGTTAAGCGCATCTGCTGAACTCCTCATTATCGGATATTGCATTTTTTTCATTTATAGGATGTAAACTTGCTTCTCTTTATTAATTGTCATTTCAGTGAATTTCTTTGCCTTTTAATCTGTTTTGTCCACCTTGTCCCATATTTTCTAAAGCTGAATAATCATAGTTATTTTAAAGTCCTTGTCTTTCTGTATCTGGGCTACCTTTGGGTAATGCTTCCACTGACTTCCGTCTTCCTTATGTTTTTTGGTCACATGATCCTGTCTCTCTGCATATCTATTTATTTTTGATTGAATGACAGAAATCGCATGTGAAAGAATCAAGGAGTCTTCCCTGAGAGGTTTTTCTTTCACTTATTTTACTTTTCAGTTGTCAAATTTCTGTTTACCTCCACTGCTCTCTGCAGTTCCACTGGTCTCTTATTCACTAAATAGATCATTTTTTCCTTTAACTCTTGAAACATATTTACATAGCTGCTTTAACATCTTTGTCAATTAAACCCAGCATCTGGCTTGTATTCCTCTGAATGCTGTAACAGTTACCACAAATGTAGTGGCTTCAAACAGCACAAACCTCCTCCCTCTACTCTTCTCTTTAGAAGTCTGAAACCAGGTTCACGGGGCTAACGTCAAGGAGCTGGCAGTCCTGCCTCACTTCTGGAAACCCTAGAGGGGCAGTTGTTTCCTTGCACTTCCCAGCTTCTGTAAACCATCTGTGTTCCCTGGCTCATGGCCCCTCTTTCCTCTTCAAAGCCAACTGCATACCATCTTCAAACCTCTCTGACCTGTGCTTCTACCTGAATATCTCCTCTCTCTGACTCTGATTCTCTTGCCTTCTTTGTATTGTAACTTTTGCAATTATGCAAATAATTCAGGATAATCTCCTCGTCTCAAAGTTTGTAATTGAATCACATCTGCAAAGTCCATTTTACTATGTCAAGTAACATGTTTACAGGTTGTAGGGATCAGGATGAGGACATTTTGGAAAGGTTATCATACAGCCTATCACAGTGGTTTCCTAAAGGACAACCAGTTAAAGCAACAATAATAACAATATAAAGTGACCTAGAGGTCAGTTTCTTTCTTTGTGTGTGTGTGTGTGTGTTTATTTTTTAAAAAATATTTATTTTTTAATTTTGGCTGCGCTTGTTCTTTGTTGCAGTAGGTGAGCTTCTTAGTTGTAACATGTGGGTTTCTTAGTTCTGGCATATGAGATCTAGTTCCCTGACCAGGAATTGAACTCGGGCCCCTTACATTGGGAGCATGGAGGTTTACCCACTGGACCAGGGAAGTCCCTAGAGGTCAGTTTCTAATTGCTTTTTCTTCCTTTGGCTGTGGGTCTCATTTTTCTATTTTGTGTGTCTATTGATTTTTTTACTGAATACTGGATATCGTGAATAAATCATTGTAGAGACTCTAGCTTTTATTATTGTCCTTTGAAGACTGCTGACTTTTCCTCTAATAGACACATCAATAACTTGCTAAGCACCTTGAAATCGTGTTGCTTGGTTTTACAATTTAAGAACAGATTTGTGAGAAGCCCAAGATGTTTTCCAAGCCCTTTTAAGAAGCAGGAGCCTATTGCCAAATTCTGTTTTTTCCTTTGGTTTTAGGCTTTTTTTCAGAGCATGTCTAGAATAGACCTTACTCTAGGGCGTGTTCTTTACTCCCAAGGTACAGTTTTCTGTTGTCTCTGCAACATGAGTTAATGGGATGTTAGGAGGGTTCTCCTCTCTCCTTGGGCGTGAACACCAATGTTGACCACTAGTGTCTCTGACCATAACAGCCTCTTCGTGGTTAAAGTCAAGTAGTCTCTCCGTGCAGACATGGCCCTTGGCCCCAGAGTCACAGGGAATCTCCCAGTATTTCTGCCGCTTCTCTCTCTGCTGCAAACATTTTAGACACATTGGCAGTGTCAAGCTCTGACCTCTGCCTCCTCAGCTTGATGGGACCACTGTGCTGTGCTGAGACTCCAGATGTCTCTGCCATGGTCAGGAAGTTAAGCATAAACAGTGAGCTGGGGTGGTTGTGGGGCTCACAGTCTTGCTTTGTCTGCTCGATGCCTGAAAACATTGAGTTCATATATATTGTCCCGTGTTACTGTTGCTAACAGCAGGAGAGCCTCTCCCTTAAGTTCTACTAAAGTCTAGAGCAGTTGAGGGAGCAGGACCCATTGGAATGCTTCCTGCCTTTTCCACACCAAGAGAATGCTAAGCTTTTGAGGTTGAACCAGAAAGATTCTTGACGTGAGGACAATCTCAAAAAACCTATAATTAATACTCTCAGAAACAACCTTGAAACAGGCCAGGAGGTTCTAAAAGAATGATCATTCAAAGAACAAAAAAGAGCGCTTAGATACTAAGCTGGAGGAGATTAGTGAGGTTATTCGAAATGCCCTCCACCAACTGCCTACCACTTGATACATCCTTTGCACCTTTGCACCAGGGAGTTGGAAGTATTCCTGGCATCTTCTTTCAGTTTATCTCAACTGTTTGATACCTTAGAGGCTGGTAGTATGAGGCCAGAGTTGTTTCCTGATTTCAGTGCAGGTGAAGCATGCTCTGATTTTTATTATTTTGTGTGCATTTGAGTTTAGGAAACTGGGATTTTTCAAAGTACAATTAAACCACTGAGTTTCTTGGAGTTGTTCTGTTTCCTTATTCTTATGTTGTCTCTATGATTACATATTATATGATAAGTATAGGAGTATATGTTATATGATAACATAATAGCATATAATTTGAAAATTATGTTCCCCATGATTTGAAAATGTGCCCATAGCCTGTTCATATTGTTTTTCTTTTTGGAAATGCTCATTAACACTACATTAATGCTCCTAAATAATGCTTTTTGGATTAATCACAATACCGTCCACAAACATTTGAAAACTAAATATAGATGCATAAAATATTCTTTTTTCAGTTTCTATCTTTGCTTGTTGAACGCAAGGATTTAAAGAACAGAAGAATGCATGGCCTACACGTTTAGGATTCCAATATCATTTTAAGTTTCTATTCAGGTTAACTAACACCAGCATCTTCTAAACCCCTGCTATGTGCAAAGTACTGAGCTATACCTTGGAGATATAAACCTGAGTAATAAATGATTCTGCTTTCAAAGATACTACAATCTTGCAAACTAACTGCATTATTTGTATGTGCCTTTTAGTCTCACGGCATTGTGATTGGAGAAGATGCTTGATACCCTGAGACTAGATATCAAGTACATGAAAAAAACTGTAAAAAATACAAACACATGGATGCTAGACAATACGTCATTAAACAACCAATAGCTCACTGAAGAAATCAAAGAGGAAATCAAAAAATACTAGAAAAAAATGACAGTGAAAGTGCAACAACCCAAAACCTATGGGTTGCAGCAAAAGCAGTTCTAAGAGGGAAGTTTATAGCAATACAATCCTACCTCAGGAAACAAGAAAAATCTCAAATAAACAAGCTAACCTTACACTTAAAACAATTAGAGAAAGAAGAACAAAAAACCCCCAAAATGAGCAGAAGGAAAGAAATCATAAAGATCAGATCAGAAATAAATGAAAAAGAAATGAAGGGAACAATAGCAAAGATCGATAAAACTAAAAGCTGGTTCTTTGAGAAGATAAACCAAATTGATAAACCATTAGCCAGACTCATCAGGAAAAAAAGGGAGAAGACACATTTCAACAGAGTCAGAAATGAAAAAGGAGAAGTGACAACCGACACCACAGAAGTACAGAAGATCATGCGAGACTACTACAAGCAACTATATGCCAGTAAATTGGATAACCTGGAAGAAATGGATAAATTCTTAGAAAAGTACAATCTTCCAAGACTGAACCAGGAAGAATAGAAAATATGAACAGGCCAATCATATGTGCCTTTTAGGTTGAATATTTTTGTTGTGCTGCAATCAAATCTCAATGAAATGTTTATCAAGTTCTTTTCGCCATTATAGTTTATCATTATTCTAGTTCTATCTAAAGATCTCAATCCAAAGGGAGCATTTCAGGAACATATGTAATTACCTAAATCCCTCTCACCAATAACCCTGAAGTGTGTTCTAAGTGGTAAATCCACAGAAATTTCCTAGGGTGCTAATTGTACATGGGTAAATGCCCCATTTATCTGTTTAAATCCACCTAGGAGATGAACAACTCCATAGTATTTGGTATTTAATACTTAATATTATCCCATTATTGGAGGCAACACTTTAAATATCTGAATCTCACATCACAAAAGACAAGAAAAAATCTACATATGTACCACAAGTGATGTTCATTGTATCAAATAAACTACCTCCAGCTTGCAAAACATTTTCTGATTCACATAACCCATCTAACAGTTTAAATAATAGTGCTGTTTTTTTTTCTCTAAGCTCAGGGGCAAATATGAATATTATTCATATTAAAGAATTAAAAAGGCCAATATTAAAGCTCCTGTTCAATTTTAACCATTCATTGTATATATGTACCACATCTTCTTTATCTATTCTTCTGTTGATGGACATTTAGGTTGCTCCCATGTCTTGGCTATTGTAAATAGTTCTACAATGAACATTGGTACATATATACAATGGAATATTACTCAGCTTTAAAAGGAATGAAATTGGGTCATTTGTAGAGATGTGGATGAACCTAGAGTCTGTCATACAGAGTGAAGTAAATCAGAAAGAGAAAAACAAATATTGTACATTAACGAATATATATGGAATCTAGAAAAATGGTACAGATGAACCAATTTGCAGGGAAGGAATAGAGACGCAGGTGTAGAAAATGGATGATGGACGCAGGAGGGGAAGGGTGAGTGGGATGAATTGGGAGACTGGAATTTACACACTACCATGTGTAAAACAGATAGCTAGTGGGAACCAGCTGTATAACACAGGGAGCTCAGCTTGGTGCTCTGTGGTGACCTAGATGGGTCAGATTGGGGGCGGAGGGTGGGAGGGAGGTCCAAGAGGGAGAGGATATGTGTGTACATATAGTTGATTTGCTTGATTGTACAGCAGTATCTGACACAGCATTGTAAAGGAACTATACGCCAATTAAAAAATTTTTTTAACCATTCACGGTAGGACTGCTGAAGTTCAGCTTTTGTGAATTTTTCTCTAACCACTCAGTCCAAGATAGTCAGTCCTACAAACTGTTTTTTTTATTCATGAAGCACTTTTCCTTATAGGACTTGGATTATCACTCTTCCGTATCCATGTTCTTTTTCTCCCCATTGAGATTATTAACTCCTCCAGGACATGGTCACATTGTGATTCCAGCTCTTAGCAATATGCCAGAAGGCATGATATACAGAACTGCAATAAACATGAGCCTCTTTTAGACTGAAAAATACTTGCTTTTTAATCCCAATTCTGACTTAACCAATTTCTGGATATAGGAAATTCATGCTTAAATTGAGCCTTTGTATTACCTTTGAAGGTGAGGGAAAAGACTTCTGTTCCGGTAACATGCTAGATTAAATCTACTGTACAACCTTGCAATTGGAACCGGTGAAAATGGGTAAATAAAATATTTTCATAAACACCTATAAAAATGCTCACTGAGCTGGTAAGAAACTAAAGAATCCACAAAGGGAAAAATTAAAGATGGGAAACTAGAAATTGGCAGGCAGCAAAAGCAGCAATTTTCCAAATAGTATCTGCAAAATCCTGGTGCTTTTGAGGCTAACTTTTTGAGCCTAAGAAATCTGTGTTGGGAAGAGTAGGGTGATCATACCTCCTGAGTTACCCAGGACAGTACTAGTTAATGTCTGCTGCCCTGGTGTAATTATTCATTGCACCCACTTTTATTCTTAAAAGTGTGGAGTGATACGTGCTCATCCTGAGGATGAGAGATAGGACATAATGTGTGGAACTCAAAAAGGCAGTGGTTCTAATAGGAGATCTTTGCAAAGTTATGTGCATCAATATTAGAGGGAATGTTCAATAAGACTACAAAGCAGAAGGGAATAGCATGTAAAATAGTCTTTGACACTGGATGGAAGGAAAATGAATTTGCCCCTGAGAAATCATCGTCAGCATCAAGTGCTCATGTAAATTTGTTGTTATCTGCATGTTAAAATTGAAGTTCAAGTGGAGAATTGAATTTAAAGTGATTTCCAGATGGGCAGGACTACCAGGCAACTGGCAGAAGCCTGTGCGAAAACTCTCTGAGGGAACACGGCTTTAACCTAGGTCTCCAAGAATTCCTATTGGTAAAATTTCCAAGGAAAATGAGAAACATGTAAAGATAAATCACAGGACGTGTCAATGAAAAGGCATGATGGACAAAATACATCAGCACTGATAGAAGAAACAGACTGTCCAGGATTTCATATTGCACACTGATTGCAAAATGGAACGTTTATTTTCTGCAAAAAATTGACTCAAGAAGAAGAGTGATGAAAGTGAGAGTATAATATTATTAAGCAAAACCCCCCCAGACTTTTAGAACTAACAAACATAATAAAGTAAAATTTTTGATGGATAGGTAAGACAGGAGACCTGACACAGATAAAGAAAATTAAATTGGAAATGAAAGAAGAAAAAAACTATCTGGAATGCAAACCAAAGAAACAAGAAAGTGAAAAATCTGAAATAGTTCAGGCTTGAGGGAGAACGTGAAAAGGCCCAATTTGTATCTGAGCAGATTTTCAGAAGGAGATAAAAAAGAGACTGGGGAGAAAACCAAAAACAGTTGGGTAATGAGGTCAGAAGTGTTTATTGTATTAATCAACAAGCAAACGCATGGATTATAGAAAGGAAGGCTTTGTATAGAACAGTGATGAAAATCTGCCCTAAGCCAAGGATATGATTCCTTCAATTCTGTTTACCTGGGAGTTATACAAGATAGGTAGATAGAGAGATGACAGATATATAGAGAGATATCAATTAACCCAAATGAAGTCAAGAAAGAAGGAAAAAGAAACAGAAAAGTGGGACAAAGCCATAAAATAAGATGGAAGAACAAATATAAATGTGTCGATAATCACAACAAATGTGAAAAAACTAAATATTCCAATCTAATGTGTAGATTTTCAGACCACATACTATAATCTACGCTCTTTCATTTATTTATTTACTTTAATTTCATTAATAAGCTACTTTATTTATTTGGCCACACTGCGCAGCGTCTGGGATCTTAGTTCCCTGACCAGGGATTGAATCCGTACCCCCTGCATTGGAAGCTCAAGGTCTTAACCACTGGACCACAAGGGAAGTCCCTCTATGCTCTTTTAAACAGGCACATCTAAAATATAAAACAACTTACTAACTTACAAAGAAATAAAAAAACGAAACACACTTGTAACAAGGGAAGAAATAAAAATGGTCTCAATACAATAGAAGTTCATTACTTATGTAAAAAATCAGTGTAGGTATTCCTGGTCAGAGAGTAGCTATTGTCCACACAATGATTCAGGGACCCAAATGCCTTTCAACTCATGACGTCTCCACTGCCTAGGGCCGTGGAGTCTTCTTCTTAACCCCCCTTTTCTTTACCCCTTTCTCAGATTCCATTGGCAGTAACTGATCACAGTTCTTTCCAAATGGTCTGGTTGTAAATCCTCATTATCTGACTATTTAGGAATTAAAAGGCTAGTTATCTGGCAATTGTCCCAACCTTAATTCGTAAAGGCAGAGGAGATTGCAGATAACTTCAATATAAACGTTCCATCAGGAAAAGGAAAGGTTAGAGGCAATAGTCCTAAGAATTCTGAAATCCTGCCATGGAGGCAATTGTGAGGACCCTGTGCCCTCGCTGTGGTGAAAATTTCTTGATTAAAAGTCAGTTCTGCTCTTTAGAAGAAACTCTTTTTCCACTGTTCCCCACTGTCCTGGAGGTTCTACTTGATTCTCGTCTAAGCCAGTGGTTTCATCAGAATCCCCTGGAGGGCTTATTACAACACAGAATGATGGGCACCATCCCTAGAATTTCCAGTAGAATTTCTGGATAGTTGCATTTCTAACAAGTTCTGGAGGCTGCTTGTTTGGGCACCACACTTTGGGAGAACCACCACCCTAAGACTCCGTGAAATGGCTGGAGGACTATGTCCTCTTTGAGGGCACGTCATTTTCACTATCAGCTTCCCACTGGAGCAAGTTTGGACGCATGAGGGCTATTTTATAGTCACAGGCTTTTTAAAGCCAGACTGCAGTTTATTTACCAAGACAATTCTCCCAGATACTTAGCAGGCTTCTCATCTATTTGCTTCCAGTAAATCGCATGTATGGATAACCACATGAGTGCTTCTCTAGACACAATTTTCACTCTGATTCATACCTTTGCTTTCCGCTCCCCACTTCCCATGGTTGCCTCTTTCACTGCAATGGCAGGTACCTTGGGGCCATCTCATCAAATAACCAACCCTGAGTTGGAAAAAAGTAACCTTAATCTGATCTTTGGCACAAGGTCAAATCCCTTCATGTAACTGAGAATTCCTAATGGACCTTTGTTGCTCAAAGTTCTTTTCATTCTAATTTTTAAATCCTGGCTTAGAGTGCAGAAACAGTCAGCTTTGCCAGTGCTTGAAACTGTAAATTTCTGGACTCTTTCCATTCCTTTCCATCTCTGCTCTCAAGCCAACCACTTCTTGCTGGGACTCATCTTTTCCTTTTTACACCTTGCTATAAGCAGGGAGTAGAAATCAACACATGCACTAGCATTTCTAGCTCCTTCCAACTACTTCTTGCAAAGCTACCCATCTGCTAGGCACTTGATCTGCTTTAAAAACTGCAGCAGGCAAATTTTTATGCTGCTGTATAACAAAGCTCTGTACTTGTGTCTTGCTTTATTTTTCCTTGCTGCCTGCCACCCATCCACTGTGCCAGTGCTGCACGTTTTAGAATTTGTTAAGGCAGCTTCCCACTTCAGGATGCTAATATCCATATTGCTTAGTGTAGTACTAGCTGATGAAACAAAATAGCCCCTCAATGTGGTGGCTCACGCAATAGAAGACCTTTTCTTGCTCAAGTGACTGCCCAGCATAGGGATTCCTGGTTGGCAGGCTATTTACCTATGTGCAGTGATTCAGATATTTATGTTCCTTCCATCTGTGGCGTCACCAAATCCTTGCATCTCTGTGGATGAGGAAAGAAAGAAGGCACACTTCTTATGTCAGTACCACATCACTTCTACACATATTCCATTGGCAAGAACAAGTTATGTGGTTCCATCTAGATGCAGAGATGGATGAACTGATTGCTGACTGAGCAGCTGTTTCCCAACAACAATTCTATCCTCTGGAAAGGGGCAGGGGCATCAGCTCTTGGCTGGCAGGTAGCTTTCTTTGCCACGAAGATGAAAGCCGATACAGTAACACTTTAGCAGGTAGAGGAGCCTATCTTTAAAATTTGGGGAAGAAAAAGATTTTTAAATAAGCCACAAAAAAATACAAATCATAAATAAAATGTTAAATTCAACTACATAAAAAATCAAGAGCTTCTGTTCATCTAAATACACCATAAAGAGAGCAAAAATACAAGTCTCAAATTAAACAGCTGACCCTACGTATCCAAAATATATTAAAAACTCTTAATGAAGTGAAAAAAAAGATAATTCAGTAGAAACATTAAGTAAAAATACATAGATAGATATTTCCGGAAGAAGTAGCATGAATGACCAACAGATATGTGGAAAGCTGTTTAACTCAGAAGTCAGGGAGATGCAAAATTGAACCCCAGTGAGCTGCCATTTTAATTCTTTCAGATGGGTAAGTGTTTAAAAGTTGGTGAATAAGTATCAGTAAGGAGATGCAGCGAAGTGAATTCTCCTACAGTACTGTTAGGAAAGGACACCCACACACTAATTTGTAAAAGAGTTGGGCATTACTTCTTAAAGGTAGTGTGTACAAGGGTCTTTGCTTTTTCATTATTCAATAGTAAACTCTGTGTGCGTGTGTGTGTGTGTGTGTGTGATCTATTTTACAATTAAACTTTTAAAACAATAATCTTTGGAAATTACACTGTAAGAATTATGGAAATGATGGTCTTGGTGGTCCCACCTTAATTGCGCTGGACACATCCTGTAACGTTACCCCGCTTCTTCTTCCTGCCCATATATTTAGAAATGGTCTTCTGTTCCATCACTGTGTAAGCAGTGGATAGCATTACTTCTTAGATTAAGGTGAAATGCCAGTCTGAACAAATCCACCTCATCATTTTAATCTTTTGAGGATTGGCGGATAAAGGGATGAGAGGGTAGAGCAATGAAATTTTTTCCATCCCTACACACCATCCTCTGGAGGAAACTAGTGGAGGAAGCATACCTTCTGTTTATGTCAGAGGGGTTAATTGAGAAGAGTTGGTGTCATTTCCAATAATTACCAGGGATCAAAATTTACAGAAGGCACGATGAGGGCCTGGCAGCTGTACCCAAATAAATCTGCCTCAAACCACGTAGCCACAGCTGTTACATCTCAGAACATATTTTCCAAATCACCTTGGCTTTTTGAAAGCCCGACCATAAGAATAACCTGATTCCTACTGAGTTCACTGGACTCGAAAACAGGAGGAAGGGCCCCACCAAATGCCATATGGCTCTACCCAGTGGTCTTAAAAACCGACATGATGGGACTTCCCTGGTGCCGCTCTGGTTAAGAATTCAGCTGCCAATGCAGGGGACACGGGTTCGAGCCCTGGTCCAGGAAGATCTTACATGCCACAGAGCAACTAAGCCCGTGCACCACAACTAGAGCCTGCACTCTAGAGCCTGTGAGCCACAACTACTGAGCCCACCCAGCACAACTACTGAAGTCCAAGCACCTAGATCCCATGCTCCGCAACAAGAGAAGCCACTGCAGTGAGAAGCCTGCGCACCACAGCTAAGAGTAGCCTGCCGCTCATCTCAACTAGAGAAAGCCTGCGCGCAGCAATGAAGACCCAATGCAGCCAGTAAATTAAAACAAACAAGCAAACAAACTGACATGAGTCTTTCCATTTCAGAGGAGTGAATTTTGAAGCTTCTTTCCCAGGATCCAGAATTTAAGGACAGAAATAGGCTCTTCTCTGTTAACTTTCAAATGAAATAACCAGTTCTTATAGTAAACTATCAAATGTAGTCTAAATGAGGCAAAATTTCAAACAACTCCATGTCGGGGAGTACAGGAAAAAAAGGTTGGAAAAATAAAGCAAAGTCAGAACCTGTCTTTGTGGAATGGGAGGTGAAGTCATCCTAGAATCCCCTCCTCTCAGAGAAGACACCCCAGAAACCACTTCCAATGCTACAATGAGTGCACAGCAGTCCCCGTGAACTGAAATTTTGCTGCTTAATTGTACATGACCTTGCTTCCAATGCCAGAAACAAAATACTAACCACTAGAGGGCATAGAAAACCTTATTAGAAATAAAAGTGCCTCAGAGAAAACCATCAGTATCTGAAAAAATGAAACGCTTGAAATGTTCTCTTGGCCAAACACAGCTGGGAAAGACAAAGTGAAGATACATTTTAAAAATACAATCTCCTCTCCGCCCGACCGCCGCCACGCCGCCATCATGGATACCAGCCGTGTGCAACCTATCAAGCTTGCCAGGGTCACCAAGGTTCTGGGCAGAACCGGTTCGCAGGGACAGTGCACGCAGGTGCGCGTAGAATTCATGGACGACACGAGTCGCTCCATCATCCGGAACGTGAAAGGCCCCGTGCGCGAGGGCGACGTGCTCACCCTATTGGAGTCAGAGCGAGAGGCTCGTAGACTGCGCTGAACTTGGGACTGGATCCTGGATGTCTGTGTCAGCGCTTGGGGCCATAAGGATGATATGCTGTTAATAAAGCGTTTGTATTGTATGTAAAAAAAAAAAAAAAAAAAAAAAATACAATCTCCTCCTATAATATCTGAATCTCCTTTTGGAATATGAATTAAATAGGCAAAATCAGTAAATGTACCTATTTTCCCATTGATGTGAAGCAATTTCTAACCTACCTTACAATTTAGATTAGCCCACAAATATCGGTGTGTTTAAAAAAAATATTCATCCAGAAGAGTCCTTTATAAAAAGTAATTTAGTGGCTATTAAAGATTACAGCATTGTTGGCTCACAAAACCAACACTTTCCTAAGTTACTGTAATTAGAAAAAATTCCAAAGGAGTCCTGCACCAGAACAGATGGGGTCTAGTGTGTGGAGATTTTGTTTGGGAAATAGTATGATCCTCTCTTTTAGGAATTCGATTGTGCCCTGGGCTCACTGGGCTATGAGGTAGCAAGCATGTGGCTGGCTAACCCTTCGACTGCTTGGTTTTTGGCCCTGGTCTGCACTGTGATGCATGGGTGATGGTGGCTGTTGGTGATGTTTGTCTTATCTGTGTGTCTCTCTCCAGAATGTAAGAAATGCATTATCAACTTTGAATTCCTGCTTTGCGATAAAAATATTAGGTCACACTACAACTTCCCTTGCCAGCCACATTCCTCCTGTGTCTGCTGAAGTACAAATTATCTCCATATTCGCAAAACCACTGGGAGCTCACTCTTAATAAACATTGATGCACAAGGAAGACATGCGCCTTCTCAGGGACCGCACCTGCCTGGGAAAGGATGGAGCCGAGTACGTGGGCTGGAAGGAGACGTGGAAGGAAGTTTTGTTTATTTCAACAGAAAGTCATTAGTTTTAAACCTGCAGGAAGAAGTCAAGGGAGAGATTGTCAAGAAAGAGTAAAAAATTATCTTGTGAGTTATTTGGTTAAATGGAGCTCATGGCAGGTTAGAAGGAAAAGGAAGAGTGA
This sequence comes from Hippopotamus amphibius kiboko, assembly GCF_030028045.1. NCBI lineage: Eukaryota > Metazoa > Chordata > Mammalia > Artiodactyla > Hippopotamidae > Hippopotamus > Hippopotamus amphibius. Next base: position 13,364,730 of record NC_080199.1, read on the forward strand.
AAAATGAACCAAATGAGATAACTCATTATAACAGAGCGCATGTTGATAATGCTTCAACATGGAGACTGCTGTTCTCTTTTGTCTTTGGAAAGAGAGATGTGGATGAGAGGCAGATGGGAGCTTTTGGGCGAGATTCTCATCTCTAGCATCAAGTACAGTTTCCAGACCAAAGAATTGAGTGGAATCTTGTCTAAAATTCCCTTGGGTATCAGAGGGATCCCAAGTGAACAGAAATTGTGAGAATTAAGTTCTCTCCTTAAAAGGCAGCCCTTGTACTTAGTTATTTACTGTATACTTGGCTTGGCATGTGCTACAGTGGAGACATTTCAAATCAGAATTAAGAAAAACCATTAGACCGTATAGTAATGATGATGGCCTTGATTACGACGGTGGTGGTCATGAGAGCAAATTCTTTACAGTGCTTCATTGTAAGCACCTTACATACATTAACTCATTTATTCCTTACCGTAACCCTGTGAATTAGTCGTTATTAATGTCCCCATTTTATAGATGGAACTGAAGCTCAGAGAGATTAGCGGATTCATCCAGGTTCACAGAAGTAGTACATGGTGGAAGTGGAGAGGAACTCAAATAATTTATCTCAGAATCTACAATATTAACCACTGGTCAAACTGCTTCTCTAATGGATACATATGCTTTGCTAGCATTTTTATTGCCCATTATTTTATTTTATCATATGATTATGTTTTATCATATTCTATGATTACATTACTTTATTGCCCGCTAGTAGTTATTGTATGAGTGACATGTAGAAATGTAGTCGTCTGTACACCCATGTCGCTCAGGTGTCCCACGCCAGCTACCTGGATCCCTGGTTAAGAAGATCTCCTCATATCACAGTGAGCGCTACCGACATGTTAGCTCTTGTTACCTGCACACATTTTTATCCAGATTGGATCTCTTAAAATACACCGCGGTACCTCAACCAGTTAGTTTCAAGGAGACAGATCTCAACAACATTCTTCATGTGAAAAGGAAATCGTCCATGATTTTTTCAGGTTCCTGGTCACCCGGGTGGAGTTGTTCGGAGCGATAGGGAAAAGGCAAGTTCAGCCACTGGTGTCCCCAGCTTAACATCTGACCTCCTCCTTTCTCTCATTCCCGCTTCCTGCTCTTCCTTTTCTAGGTCTTTCCTCATACATAGGATTGTATAAAATTTGCCCTCGCCAGGAGGTTCAGAAACTGTAATAGGACTCATACCATGCAGTGTTGAGTCTTCCTCTGAGAAGGTAAGTTTTCTTCCCATTAATAATTTTTATTAGAGCTTTCATTTAATAGTTTTTACTAATTTTAATGTAATTAATTTTAATGAAAAATTCTGTGACTTCGATCGAACCTAAAGAAACTCCTCAACCAGAAAAGACTGAGAGAGTGCCCATGTGGCACTGCTTGAATTGGCAAAATTTGCCTACTTACATACATCCTGCCACAAATGAAATTCTTTAAAATGTAGGTTTTATATTTAGTCAAATCATGAATTCAGGTCTTTTGCTTACCAAATGTATCTCAGCACCAGCTTGAAATTTTTAAATCATTTCTTTCAGGTAATACTTTCGACAGAAATATTAAGGAGATCAGGAAAAAAAGCTGTAAAACAATGCTACTCTTCTCACAAATATTTTCTGCTTTGGTAAACATAGTTATTTTTCAGAAATATACAGTATCTGTGTTAACATGTGGTGGGTTTATTGTTGTCATTTTAAATTAATGAATAAAAAAATTTTCAGCTTTAAATTCTAATCTACATATTGATAAATATTATCCACATTAACCAAAGCTCTTTTAAGTCTTCAGCACTTTTTTTATTAGTGTAAAATGGTCTTAAGACTAAAGAATTTAAAGACCTCTGCTTTGGACAGCTGCTCTTAGTGGCCACTACCTCCAAGCCTGCTCTTAGGCAGGTGCCATGCTGTAGTGCAAAGGCCACAGGGTGGTCCCATCATGGTTCACCCACTTCTGAGCTCTGTGCTCTCAGCTAAGCGACTAAACATCCCTGAGCGCCATGTCGCTTCACCTATAAGGTGCAGATAGTAATATACAACTACTTCTCCGAATGTTAGAAAGCTTGTATGAATTGCCACAGGTAAGGTGCCTAGCCTCATTTCTGGAATACAGTAGGCAAGAAATATGTAGCAGCTTCTCTGTTTACCCAGGTGCTTTGTGTCCACCCTACCATTGCATCACATTGTCGCTAAAAGCTTCACTTCTCTCCCAATTGTGTAACAAACAACAGTTGTTTATCTCTTTCCTAATCACTACCCTTTCCAAATTTCTCCTCATGACAAAATCTCCTAACAAAAATTATAGCTCACATTTATGTAGTGCTTGCTATGTGCTAGGCATGGGTCTGCATACTTCATCTGTGTTAGTTCATGTCATCCCCACAACAAACCCAAGAGTTAGGAGCAATATATAAATTATGTGAATATGTAAATATACGTATATACCTACATATATAAAAGTTTTCTCATTAATAAACTGATAGCAACTAAAATCACACAACCAATAAATGCTCGATTCCAGGCTTGAACCCAGTTTCTGTGGGCTTAACTTCTACACATGGTGCCAGAGAGTCTTGATGGTTCCTAAGGAACTCTGTCCAGGACTCCACTGGTCCAGTGTCCAGTTAATATATGACCAATGGCAAATTGACCCGATGGCATCAACATTTGCTCATTTTAGAAATCACAGCCGTGCCTTCTCTCCCCTTGCATCAGTCTCCCCACTGCAAAACAGGCAGGCCTGCCATCGTTTAAATAGGGTCGAATCCACCAACCCACTCCTGTTCTTCCAAAAGATAGCTCTTCGTGGCCGGAATTTCTTAAACACAATCAGATAATTGCCTCTAGCAGATAAACAGGAACAATTTAATATTTCCCTTCCAAATAATTGTATTTTAATCAATTGATTGGACTGAGCCCTCCTTGTCAGTTGCTACTCGACAGCTCGTGTTGTGGTGAGCTCTAAATTGCCAGATGTGGAGAGAAGGGGATGTTGATATTTTTGCTTATGTCGGCATGTTTGTGTCTACAGACACTGGAAACTTTTCTTTTTTAATAACATAGCTGCATAAATGCCTGACACACATTGTATGTACATCCAAGTGTTAATTTCAAAACATGTCATAATGTTTAGAACAGATGCAACACAACTTCCAGGAAAAATCCAAGCAAGCCATTGTTTGGTGCCATGAGCATACTTCTCTTAATCTGCTCTTTTTTCTCACCTGGGTGTTAAATGACTGTCATTATTTGTGTCATCTCCAGAGCCTAATCAGGTTCATTCACAGCACGAAATATTTTTCCAAAATAGGACATAACTTTTATTTGTTTCCCTAAGCTCAGTGAAATGCTTAGATTCATAGAATATTAAAGCTGGAGGGGCCCTGAGGGACCATCTAGTTTATCTCCCTAATTTTACAGGTGGGGAAATCACTGGTATATGCTTCACTGTGGGGAAGGGAGTCCTGGATCTGGAATGAGGGAAGGACAGTATTTCTACCTCTATTTCTATTTCTTTTTCTAAATTTCCTTGCCAGCTCTGGTAACTTGGTTTCTTTGGAATTCTTTTTACTTTGTTCTGATTTCTTTGATCTCCATCCCTTTCCCTCAGTCTTGGCATCAACTGAAACACGGGTCACAGATTTCTCTCCTTTCTACTCCAAAAGTTCCAATCATTTGATGCTACCTCCGAGGAAGGAGATTTTCACTGGGGAGCTGTGGGGGATGGCATGGTGGAATTGTGTCTCCTGACCACATGGTAGATGAATTTAAATTGAATCGAAGATTCCTCTTTTCATAAGAGTCTCTGCTGATTCTGGTGATATCCATTTCCACCTCCCGCCATACTCCCTTTATCTCGTCAGCTCAACCTCTCTCCCCTCTGCTCTCTCCTAGCTCTATATGCATTTTCAGGGTCACTGTCTCTGTGTTGCTTTTGCTAACCCATCTCCTCAGGGGACTTACTTTCTGTTAGCTTCAGCATTTCAGTGCATTTTCCTAAATAAAAACACTTCTTTCCCTAACAGAAACTCTGGTGCCAACAACAAAGCAATAATATTTTTTTTTTACCCAGTTATATCATAACTGAAATATATTTAAAGGGCCCTTTGAACAACAAGGCAAAAGTGCTTAATTCTACTAGGGAGGTTGGGTAAGGCAACATTTACCCTGGAAAACCAAGGAGGTAAGACTGGCGAGGAAAGCATACTGGGCAAATAGAGCCACGTATAGAACACGTGACAAACTGTAGGGCATGGAGGATGCCTGGATTTCACAGTTCCTATGGCAATGGGAGAAGATGATGTAGGAGCAGATAGCATAGGGTCTTTTATATTATCGTAAAGTACTTAGATGGGTACCAGGATCTGTTCCTCTGGTTCTACAACCCCTTTCCTAATCATACTTACTCTCCATCCACTCTGGTACCACTTTAGTCCAGGCTGCCGTATCTTTTTCTTGGACTATTACACTATTTTGAGGGACAGATACAAGTGAGAACATAATACATTAGGAAAATGAATTGTAAACGCAGGACAGAGTAAAAATGTGTGAAGGAGTGATAGGAGATAAGCTGAAGAGATAAACAGACACCAAGACTATTTCCAAGGTCAACTTTGCATCTACTCAACTCTCTTTTAGATCCAAGCTAACTAATGGTCTACCCAAATCTATTTATTAAACCTCTAGGAGGGAGCATTCCACCACCAAAATCTTTCTCCCATGCCCCTCTGAAGAAAACATGAATGAATGAAGATTCTAGTAAATTTCCAGTGTAGCATAAAGTTTATTACAAAAATGAATATCAAAATAACAATATTGTATTGATAGAGATCAAAGAAACTAGTAGAGACACTCCACATTTACAAGAACGGTTTGTAATAATGTTTAGTTATTCCAGACCATCTGTGCGAACATGGAAATAGCCTCATTATATGTAAACACATAATAATAGTAGTTATTAAAATTTGATTCTCGTTGTAGTGTACTCAAACAAAATGAGAAGCAGAGATGCTAAGGTACATTTTCTATGAATGTGGAATCAGGGAAATAATTAGATGCAAAAAAAAAAACAAACCTAGAGTTTAAAAATTCTTTCTGGATATCTGAAAGTTTTATTAGAAAATCCAAGATGCCCCATAGATTTACGTAACTATCGGCCTAAACTTCATTACACAGAGCTGACCATGTCTGGCACGAGGAGGTCCACGGTATCAAAATCAGCAGGCTACCTTTGGAAGTCTTCTCATTTCATACCTTGCTGCACTGTTGTACTGATTGAGCATGCCTGTCCAAGTCCCTGACATCTACTAAGCCCCTAATAAGTGGTAGCTTCCTGCCCTTGATTGGGTGGGAAAAGGGCTCTATTACCTCCACTGGATTTTTACTTTTGCAAGTTTTGTTTTGATTCTCATGTGGTTGTATAAAATATAGCAACAGTTTGTTGGGTCCCTAGTCTCTGTCAGGCTCTCTGCACAATATTTTTCATATTCAATTTGAATAACCTCAGCTATTGGATGAGTGCTCAAACTATAGAATTAATAAGCTACCGAGCCACTATTTAGTGCAGCTTCTTGGTTCTGCAAAGCCAGCATTCTTCTTGCACCTTCCTGTTCTCATGTCTTCGGGTTTTCCCGTGGGACTTGTAAGCTAGTTAAAGAGCCTGAAAACCTTTTCTTTGACATACATTGAATAAAGTTATCTGATACTTTGAATCATCTAAGTTTGCGTTTCCTAGTTGAAGCACACTTCCTACTCACTCATTCGCATTTGAAATTCCTTTGAATACAGATGGTCCTCATTTTGCAGATGCAAAATGACACCATGAAAAGTGATTTTAATAATCAATGGGGAAAATTATGATTGCTTCTTGATCTTTAAAATTTTTTTCTTGAAACATTAAAAACTCTCCATGTCAGTTGTAAACATAAAGGGAAATAATGAAAATAGTAAAATAATATGAACTTAGGATATTATAATTCAAAAAAACTAGAAACATTGACAGTGAAATTGTTTCCTTTCTTTGTAAAAACATATCAAGAACAGAGCTTACTTTCTTATCATTGTAGAATGTATAACATGCATGGAGAAATCATCTTTTCCATGCTTTGTTGAATTGTGATACTCCTTTCTAAGCTTGGATTATCTTTCAACCTTGTGTTCTTGGTGCCTTCGGTGTCATGAAATATCTCTGAGTATTCCTTTAACAGGAAGCATTTTCTTTTTTGCCAGCTTCACTTCCTCTGGGACATCTTTATTTTCAAAAAGTTAAAAATAGAACTACCATATGATCCAGCATCACCATTTGGGGGATATACTAAAAAGAATTGAAATCAGAATCTCTGAGAGATGCCTGCATTCTCGTGTCATTGCAGCACTGTTCACAATAGACAAGTTATGGAAATAACCAACAATCCTGCCAACATATGAATGGATACAAAACATGTGGTATATATACACACAGTGGAATATTTTTCAACCTTAAAGAGAAGGAAATCCTGCCAGTTATGGCAACGTGGTTGAACCTGGAATAAAATAAAGCAGTCACAGAAGGATACATACTTTATGATTCCACTTCTATGAAGTAGCTGAATAGCCAAATTCAAAGAAGCAGAGGATAGAATGGCAGTTACCAGGGGCCAGGGAGGAAGCAAAATGGGAGTAGTTGTTCTGGTATAAAGTTTCAGTCATGCAAGATGCATAGTTCTAAAGGTCTGCTGTACAGCAGAGTGCCTATAGTCAACAATACCATACCAGACACATAACAATGTGTTAAGCGGATAGACTTTATGTTGTGTTCTTACAAAAGAAAAAAATCCCCAAAGGGACATGAGGAAACTTTGGAGGTGTTGGGTATGTCTATTACCTTGAGCGTGGTGGTGGTGTAGACATACATCCACACTCATCAAGTTGTACATATTAAATATGTAGTTTATTATATATCAGTTACACAGTTTGTATTGTATATCAATTATACAGTTAAAAATTGTTTTCTGTAAAACCTGCTAAGTTCAGAAAAGGGAAAGTGAATCTTCTGGGGAATCTCAAAGCTTTGCACCTGCTTTCAGTACCATGTGAAAGAGTCACTTTTAGTCTTTCTCAACACAAATCTTTAAATCTGTTCTTCAGAGAATTATTTCCATGATCATGTATTTGCCCAGTTCTTGAAGTCAATGAAAAAACTGCTTTCACTAATATTTACTTACTGCTGTTAACAGATCTAAATGTTGAATGGCAGTTGGCCACCTCAGTATCCACTGGGAGTTTTTTTATCTTCTTTTAGAAATAAATTTGTTTGACTATGTCATTCCAGACCTTCTTTATGATAAGTCAAGATATTTGCTAGTATAAATATTTTAGAAAGCAATACGAGGACACTCGAAAAGAATTCTTGAAGAGGAGATAGGTTTAACTCCAGATTCTTCCCGTACGACACTCAAATTCGTTCTTCCCGTTCTTTAAACACAGTTCCAAAAAATACTTCATCAGCACAATCTCTCCAGATTTGAAGTATCTCCAAGAAAGGGCCTAAAATGGGCCCTACCTGGGGGTGACAGAAGAGCTGCCCTTTCTGTAAAATATGGCACGACTTTCATTGTTGTGCAAGGCTATGTTGTGATGGAGAGTGGGAGAAAGTGTTCAAAATTATTATCTTGGGATTTTGGAGAGCCTTAATGATAATAAAAGTGGTATTTTGACAATTCTTTCCAGTGTGGGGGGAAAAGGGAGGCTTTGTGCTCAAATGACTTATTTCCTTAATTATTCTAAAGATTCTCTTCATGGGAAGAGGGTCTTCTCCCAGCTCCCCATGTAAGGCATAGCACTTGGGCACTCAGTGGGGAGGAGGCTATTCTGAGTTCCACCAGGCAGATTAGCCACAAGGATGTGCTTTATCAAAAGGAACGATGGGTCTCAAACTGCACAGTCATGATTGTAAACTTTATGCTTCCAAATTCCCCCAAGCTTTGGAGTAGATGAAGTTCAGAGCCTGCTATCTCTACAACAAACAGTAGTGGTTCCAGCTGTGTCCTCTCCTATACTACCCACTTGTTCCTTCAAAGAGCTGAGAACAGGAGTCGAATTTCAAATAAAAAGCACACGGACTCTTTTCATTGATCAGGGGCATCTTGGTGTGGTGGAGTAAGCTGTGTGCCTTCCCAAATGAAGTTCTATAGCAAGCCTTTATTTGTTGTTTGGAAAATGTCAGTGCAACCATCTTCAGGGAATTTAATTGTTAAAGGATGCTCTAAAACACTAAAAAGAAAATGTAAAGAGGAAAAGAGGATTAGCAATAAAACTACTAGTAAGGAAATGTCAAAACCAGGGATAATGAATATTAATTCAACAGATGTTTAATGAGCAAATACTTTGTGCTGGGCAGGGCAGCTGTGGATGTTCCTGCAGTATGTGGACTGCACAAAAGCACCTGGCTACTCACAAAGAAACCATGTGGGCTAGAGTCAGGAAAGGTGTTTGGCGTTGGCAATAAAATGGTGACCCCAAAAGACAATGTGTCTCTTCTAACAGGGCTTACACTTCAGTGGAGGATGCAGACACATTAGTAGACATTTCCATATATATCAGTGTGCTGGTCCTTATGTGTATGGAGTGCCCTGGGCACACACAAGAGAACTCTGATCCAGGTAGAGGCTTCCTGGAGAGAGTAGCGAATAGGCTGACACCAGAGGGGGAGTAGGATTTAGACCCACACACAGGCTCTGGGCAATGGGAGTGTTTCAGACAGAGGGAATGAGATTAGCGAAAACCCATAAACGTTACTGAGTTTGGTACTTTCAAAGCTCTGCATGAATTCTGTTTCAGTTGGAACATCAAGAGTAAGGATGGAGCATGAGGCTGAAGAGGTGGGCAAAGGCTTGCTCATGCAGTGGCCAGCTGACCTTTGTGAAGTGGCTGGAGCAGTGAGTGAATGTTTTCAAGCAGGAAGGGAGGCAGGCAGGGTGACAGGACCTGCATTTTGAAGAGGCCATTCTGAGTGCAAGGGCCAGACTGATTTAAGGGGAATGAGAGGAGAGAGAAGACATAAGTGAGACTGCTTTGAACATACCTCATGTAGTAGTTTTTTACTTGGGAGCCATGTAAATAGTGTGTTTCAACAACACTTAAGTAAATTAAAAGGTAATCACTTAGAACTGAAAGTAAAATAAAATGGATGAGCTTAACTGTATATATATTTGGTGACAAAACTACACAGAGAAGAGTTATTCCAAGTGACTTTAAAAAATAATAAATTGATTGTCTGACTCTAGTGGGATAGATGTGGAGGCAAACGTACTGTGGAAAAAAATTCTTATACTCTTCAGCAATTGTTTTGTTAGAGGAAATGTTAATATGATTATTCTGAGATTTTTCTGTGTGTTTTGTAAACAATATCAAATAAGTAATTATGTGAGATTTTCAGCAGAGTTGAAAGGAGATACAAATATAAAATTGATGAGGTTAAATGAAAATTTTATAGGCTTGGATTTGAACTATAAATTTATGCTGTATTTTTTTTGTCCTGAACATTATATTTCTCTCTTTTTCTTTTTCTTTCTTTCTTTCTTCCTTCTTTCTTTCTTTGTTTCTTTCTTTCTTCTTTCTTTCTTTTATTTAAGAAAAATACATTATTTCCTACTGTGTTCACTGAAAAAGTTAGAAACAATGGCCAACCCCTTTGCCGTGATACTATTAGTACCCAGAATGTTGTCTTTAAATACTAAAAGGGATCAGGGATCTTTTGAGAATAAATTATCCTAGGTGTAAGGCAGGATATATACAAAATAAGACTGGAATATCTTTTCACACTAAAAAAGCCTGTCTGAATTAGGTCCCAGCAGCCAGAGATGAGAAAATTTGACCATTTATAAGTATGATGGATTAATGTTTGGGCTGCTATAACAGAAATACCATACACTGGAAGCTTATATACAACAGAAATTTCTCACAGCTCTGGAGGCTGGAAATATAAAATTTGGGTGCCTGCATGGGCAGGTCTGGAGAGCCGCTTCCGGGCTGCAGACCACTAACTTCTCCTTCTGTCTTCACATGGTGGAGAGCAGAGAGAGAAGAAAGCTCTCTCATGAGTTGTAAAAGGGCACTAATCCCACTCATTAGGGTCCCACCCTCACGATCTTGTCTAATCCTAAGTACCTTCCAAAACCCACCTCTTAATACTATCATATAAGGGGGTAGGATTTCAACATTGTGAATGTTGGGGAAACACATTCAGTCCATAACACACTGTAAAAATGTTTAAATCCATGAATTCACAATGATACCAGAAACAAACCAATATGCAAACAAACAAACAAAAAAGCCCATCATTGGTCAGTATTGGAGGATGAGAATGACTGGCCTCATCACTAAGGTTTCTTGAAGGTTTTAGCCATATCTAAATTCTTAGAGCAATACATCCAGTCCCTGGATACGGGGTCAGACCTCACACTTAAGCAGTATAACACATCTATGTGGTTTCTGTTTTGCAAGGCTCAAAAATCCCATTTACACTATGGGCCCAAGAGAAAGCTTATTATTAATTAAAGCAATAGGCCTCACTCACCAATGTGATACCACCTTCCCCATTATAAATGGAACTACAGCTCTCTTTGGGCTGCTACCAAAAATTTTGTAAGGAACATCTGTCACGTAAATGAGATTTCCTAATTGTTTACACACAAGAACTTTCCAGCATTCTAAAGAAACTGATTCCTCTAAGTTTAAATAAGTAGATGTGTCTTTTAAAAAATATAGAAACAGTGACAGCTACAGAAGTAAATATCAAACCCGAAAAGGTGTTTCTTCCATTAAGTAATTTCCAAAAATTGTCATTTTCTTAAAGGCAAAACAAACAAAAAAAAGACATACAAATTTTAGCTGACTGGGAAAATCTCAAGTTTTGCTAATTTACAACACCATTGTTTCTCTTTTTTTCCTCTAAAACTGGCAGCAAAAATAAGTAAAATTGTGAAGCTCTGCAAGGTAAAATGAAAGTTACCATGGAAAAGCATATAGAGTTGCTAATCCTATACATTTAGTTTGGTTAATTGATTGGTTTTATTATATTTTTAAATGCAGGAAGAGTAACAGTAACTTTGGGATACCGTAAGACATTGGGTGGTAAATCTCTGAAGTGACCCGATTTGTATACAAAACCTCATATCTCCTATCAGCCTTTGCTTGCTCTGGTTTAAGAGTATTAGCTACTTGCAATCTAAACAGAAAAAGGACATCAACTTGTATTCTTAGTGCTCTTAATTAATGTTTCTTACAAATCAATGAGGAAAAACAGATAAATAGAAAAAATGTACAAGGGATGTGAAGCTGCAGTTCACAGAACAGGAGAGCCGTTGGTCAGTAAGCACATCTCACTTATGAGGGAAAAAAGGCGGATTAGACAGTATATGATGCCATTAGACAGATTGGCAAAAAACTACAAGTTTGACCAGCAGAGACTGGGTGAGGACATAGAGTAATGGAAACCTCACTCACTGCTTGTTAGATTAGAAATCAGAATGTGTATTTTGAAGGAGAACTTGGTGTCATGTACCATGGGACTTATCATGGTGATCATTTTGTAATGTTTAGAAATATCAAGTCACTGTTGTGCACCTGGAACTAACAAGGTGTTGTAGCTCAATTGTACTTCAATTTAAAAAAAGGCAATAGAATCATTTTTAAAATGCTGAAAGAAAAGCAAGGAAAAAAATGTCATTTGCATACTTGGCAAAAAAAAAAAATTAAACTGAACCGTAATGGAAAGTCAGTCTCCACCTGATTGCATGATTATGTTATATAAGATTGGAGCACAGCCATGCTAGGGAACCCCACATAGCAAAAGAACTGCAGACAGCCTATAGGAGTTGAAAGTGGCCCCCCAACCCCAACAGTCAGTGACAAAGTAAAGCCCTCAGTCCTACAACCACAAGGAAGTGAATTCTGCCAGCAACCATGTGAATTTGAAAGCAGATCTTTCTCCAGTCACACCTTCAGATGGACAACACAGTCCTGCCAGCCACCTGGGTTGTAGCTTTGAGAGAGCCTAGCAAAGCCAAGCCCTGATTCCTGATCCACAAAAACTGTGAGATGATAAATGTGCATTGTTTTAGTCACTAAGTGTGTAATAACATTGTTACACAGTGACAGAAAATTAATACAATACCTTTCCACAAATAGTGTACATATGCAAAAGACATCCTTTTTTTTCTCCAGTCTTGGAAATTATTCAACATGGTCATATATATACATCTACTATTTTAGTTTTTAAGTCTGCCTTATATTCTAGAGATTGAGGTTCCAAATTTTATTTAACTAGTCCCTATTTAATGGACTTCTAGGTTATTTTCCTGGGCCTTCAAAAAATCCCATCCTGTCACCAGGAAGAGTATGAAAGTGGCTTCAAATGCCTAGGGACAGTAAACCAAATTTTAACAAACTTCTGCTTGAGTTCCTGGTTACCAGCCCTTTTTGTCTTTCTATCACTTCTTCCAGCTGAGGTTTTAATTAGGGTCAGTAATCTTTTTGTTTGCTCAGGACTGGTTTTTTTCTGGAATGCAGGACTTTGCAGTGTTAAAACTGGGAGAGTCCTAGGGAAAAGAAAATGGGCTAGTTGACCACTATTACTATAGATTATATATATATATTATATATATAGTGATATATATCTAGTGATATATACAATGTAGTGATTATATATGTGTGTGTGTGTAGATAGATAGATACATCACTATCACTGTAACCTCTTTCAATGTTCAAATAAAAGGAAAAAGAACCAGTCCCAACAATTACAGGTGACTTCCTCAAACTCGACCAACAGTGAAGGAAGGACTTGGAAGATGGGCCTGCTCACCTCAGCTTGGAATTCCCTCTGAGTCTTCAGCTGAAAGTGATAATGCAAGAATGTCTTTATCTAGTGCAAGAATGAAAGGAAGACTTTGAATTTTCAGAATAATAATCTACCTCTTATTATCAGAGCGGTAAACCACTCAACCTAAAAGAATAGTATACACACAGGGCTGGGATTAGTTCCTCATAAAACAGCAGGTTCTTCTATTATCACCTGAGTAAAGCTGCCATCACGCTGGAACAAACAGGCCAGACAGAAAGAGTCTCTGAAAAAGGAGAGGCTGCGAATTTTAAAGGCTTCAGAAATGCACTGCAGAGAGTTTGGAGTCAGATTGGCGAGAGGCCTGGAGCAAATTACTTCATGTCTCTGAATCTCAGTGTTCTCATCTGTAGGGCCTCGTATATGGTAGGCGTTTAATGCATATAGATCCCAGCCTTCTCCTTCTCCTTGCAGGTCACACCAGGAGGACAGAGGTGAATGTGCATTCCAGGAGGGACAGAAAGGCACATGGTGACTTGATGCTGTCCCACATATTAAGTGCCCTGGGAAGGAAGAGCTGAGGATGGAGACAGCATGTGACCCTGCTACCTGCACACAGAAAGGTGAAGAGCAAGGTTCACTGAAAACCTGTGTATGATAGATCCAGGGACAGAGACATGGTCAATCTGTTCAGGAGCACATTTGAGTGTTTTGACAAGGAAAGATCGTTAGAAGATGCTTTCTCATGCCCGCTGAGAAAGCCTGCTCAACATTTACTACTTCATGTTTTGTTGTAGGCATTCAAAGCTATCCTTCTCCTTAGGAGGGGGAAAAAAAAAACACTTTCAAATGCTAGAAGACGGTAAATTTAAGCACCTTTTAGACTTCTCTTTCTTGGACTCAGAAAACTCAATTCACATACCATTTCCTCAGAAACAGCAGACGTACTTGTGTGGCAGCTTCGGGCCCTCCAACCACAGCTGTCATTACGCAGTCACGGTGCTCAGAGGCTCTGGGAGAAAGCTGTTACCTGCGCTTGCCAGTTTAGTAGTCAGGCTAAGTGGAAGGAAAAGGGGCCCCAGGCAACGGGTACCCTCCTTTCACTCATGATCCTTCTAAATAGAGACACAGACACCGATGTGTTTGCTATTTTTATTTGCGAGGGTCCTGTCTGCAGAAGGGCATTTCAAAACAAACATCTGTTGGGGAAGGAAAACAAAATTATCAGTTGAGAGTAATGAAAGGTTCCTGGTGATTTTTCGAATCGACAGGAATCTGGAGTCTCACTCATTTCACATAAGGTGTTATCAAAATGAGAGTACTGTTGTGGGGGACTTCGCTGGCAGTTCAGTGGTTAAGATTTCACCTTCCGATGCGAGGCGTAGGGGTTCGATCCTTCATCGGGGAGATACGACCCCACATGCCTCATGGCCAAAAAACCAAAAACATGAAACAGAAGCAATATTGTAGGAAATTCAATTAAGACTTTAAAAATGGTCCACATCAAAAAAAAAAAAAAAAAAAAAAAAAAAAAGAAAGAGAGAACTGTCGTTAAACCACTGTTCCTGGGCCATGGGGCCAAGGACAGGAGCCAGAAAACTCGGGAAGAGCAGCAGACGAACTTCCCTTTGGGAGTTCAGGCAGCAGGAAGAGACAAAGTGGCGGGGGGGAGGCATCCTGATTCCTCCTCTACATTTTGTCCTCTTTGGTTTCTCATTTCCCGCTCTCACACTCTGCCTCTGAGACCTTTTCATGATGGGCTTCCGGACCCTGCAAACCTATAATTTATAAAGCCATTTTTAGGAAGAAGCTAGGATTACATCCCTGAAAATGTCATTTGAGGTTTTTGCAAGAATCTTTTCAGTCTCCTTGGTTACTTCAACCCATGCAGATGACGTGTGCATCTTTCACAAGTACATGCAGAGAGGGGGCAATTGAGAACTCCAAGCTTCAGGCAACAGGGTATAAACTACCCACATTCAATAGCAATCACAGTAGAAAAGACAAATTTATGTAGAGTTGATAAGTAACCCAATAATGATGCATGTTTCCACTTTCGAAGTTTTCACTGTCCTAAGTCATTCATTTATTTATGAGATATTTCTTCAGCCCTAGCCACCTTCTCCCTCATGTTCCTGCTTTTCGTGCAAACACCTTTAATTCCTTTGCTCCTCCATACTTGCCTGGTCAATACCAATCCACTTATTTCATTCCTGCAGCCGAATAGCCAAACATTCGCTAAGCAAAGCACACAATTTCATGTGTTTGTCTCACTTTAATGCATGTTCATACGTTTTGAATGGTCATATGATGCTGCTTGCTAATCTCATTATATATCCTTAGCGTTCCCTTTCCCATTCCCTAAAGTGACTTTTCAACACGTTGCCCTCTCTGCTCAAACATCTTGCTTCCTCTATACCCCCTTCACTCTCAATAGATGACCTTGCCCTAAAGTTCTAGGAGAAATTGGGTACAATAAGATAGGACTTCCTTCCCCTTTCCTCCACTAAAGTTACCAGCTCGCAGAATATCAACCTAAACGCTTCACCTTCCCTTCAACTGGGTGAATAATCTATCCTTGCTTCTATCAATCACATATCAACCATCCTCTTTTTTCCTTCCCCAGAACTTCACTCATGTAAGTGTCCCTTCTCTCTCCTGCATCACAAAGTCATTGGTTTCTGCTTTGTACCAGATCATACCAGTGTAAAACAAAAGTGCCTCCAGTCTTTAATACAATGCAAAACAGAACCACAAAGACCTCTTTTGACACTTTCCCTATAGCTACCAATTCCTTACTCTTCCTTACCTTCGCCAAGCAAACATCCTTGAAGAGTTGTCCGAGTTCCTATTTTCACTGTACCGTGACATCCAGCTGACACCGCTCATCAAAGTTCCCAATGACTCTCACTTTGCCACACTCCTTTTCTGTTGTTGCCTTGCCTGATTTCTAGGTAGTATCTGGTGCAGGTGGACATTCTTTCCTTCTTCAAGCACTTTTTCTTCTTGGCATCTGTGCTATCGTTTTCTCCCAATTTTCCCTTTACTTCATTGGGGCCACTTATACCCTCACTTAGTCTCTTTTGTTAACTCTTGCTCTTCTGCTTGGCCCTTAAATGTTGGAGTGTTCCCAGGGATATGTCCTGGGACCTCTTCTCCTCCCAAACTATACTCTCCCTCAGTAATTCCTTGTATCCCATTTAAATGTCATTTATAGGATGAAAAGCCTTGCATTTGTGAATATTCAGCTCTTTAAAATGCCAGACTCTTATATTTAACAGTTTATAAGATACCTTTGCTTAGCAACGTAGCTTTTAGTCTTTCCCATATCAGTGACACTTGGAACTGCAAGTCAAAAGGGGATGGAGTCTTTTTTGTTTTCTCTCCTTCCCTTATGTCTCATATCCAATCCATTAGAAGGTTCTGAGGACTCTTCCTCCAGAAGACATCCTGAATCAACTGGCTTCTCTGAATGCAAGCCACCTTCATTACGTCTCCATTAGCCCCTCAATGGTCTCCCTGTTTCCATGTAGGTATTACCTTTACTCTATGCACGAGGAAACTAAAGCTCAGAGGGGCAAAATGACCTTATATATTCATTCAAAATGTTTCTGAGCACCTGCTTTGTGCTGCTGGATGCTTGCCTAAGTTGCATGGGGAATAAATGGCAGTTCTAGTTCTATCTGACACTAAAGTCCTATTCTCAGTCTCATACACTGTACTGCTCTCAGGAATGTTCTAGAACATTCCCACCAGTGCAAGAGAGAAATACATAGAAAATAATCCCAGTATATTGTATATAAATATACCGATATGTAAGTATATCATGTGTTTCCTAAAAGTGAGAACAGACCAATGGAGCCTGAGGGCTTTGGAACGTTTTCTCAAGGGAGCCAAACTGATCTAGGGAAATTTCTCCCAAGGAGCTTGACCTCTTTTCCATTACCAATATGGCTTCCTCTACCTGGAATACCTTGCAGATCACATGCCTGGCTAACGACTACTCAACTCTGCAGAAGCATAACCTTACCTGGGAAGTCTTCCTTAACCTTTCCTGTCAACACAGATTCCCTTCCTCTGTGCTCCTTAGCTGTCTTCACGTTTATTATGATACTGATTACATTGTATTGCATTTGGGGTTTATACCTACAAATGACTTTGTCAAATGCTTTCAAAAATATTAGATGCAAACGATAAATCTAGATATAAACACTTGAAAAATCCACAGGGAAATCAGTCACTATACCAGAGTGGAAAACAAATACAATCACTTCCCTTTGGTTTTTCCAACGAATCACTTAAGACTCATTTGCCTTTCTTAGCAATATGGTGGTAGGGTGGTGGTGGTGACATTCCCAAGGGCAAAGATAAATCTGTAACACCTTTTTTCCCTCCCCTCTAGGAAGTGGAGACTCTGTAATTGTATTGCTAAAGACTGAGCCACACCAACCCTCAAAGGAACTAGGTGTTTTATTCTCATATACACATATGTATTTTTTTATTCAGAATGAATTGAACTTCAGTTTTAGTGGCTGATGACACTCTTAATAAAGCCTCTTCACATGGAATGCATCTGTTATTCAAATAAAGTTTAGGGATGCTTGGAGTAGCAAAAGGGACCACACACCATGAGGAATCATGGGCCATCTCAGTAAGAGGGTGTTAGGAGGTCTTCATTACAGGATTTAGGCTTCTGTGAAGTGATTTGGGGAGATTCAAAAAAACGAGGATACTCTCTGGATAGGGCACTGTCAGAAAACAGGGGTAATTCAATGATTGGGAATCTTAATAAATTTTATCTAGAAGCAGACAAATGGAGTGAGGTTAAAGCTTTAACTGATAAAGAAGAGGTAGTCACCAAAGTTTGTCAGGAGAAGGGGGTTGCAATATTGCAATTTATTAGAAAATGACATATATATATTTGGTCATTTAGATGATCAAAGTATATTTCTCATATATATTTGGTCTTCATCCACAGTTCCTTGGACCCCTGCCGGATGGCTAGGAGGGACCCATCCCACCCCTGAACTTAGTTGTTAGACAAACCCAGTTAGAGCTCCTGGGGTCGGTTGTGATAAGTGGACAGGTCTATTATGTAGTAGCCGTGGAGCATTAAGGGAACAGAATCTAATCTGGTCCTTCCAGTCCCCTGGGCCCTGCATGGGGCTGCCTCTAAGGCAAGGGTCTTGGGCCAAATGCAGATAAACACACTCTTGAACATAGCGTACTGGCAGTACCATTTTCCCATGCCTCTTTCTTTCAAATGTGTACTTTCGCACACAATAGATCCCAATAAAGCCTGCAAAACTACCACAATTTTCCTATTTTAAGAAAGACCCGCTTCCAATTACAGGGAGGGGCCGGGCGCAGCAAGCAGCAATGCTGTAAATCACAAGGATGGGCTCCACACACAGTGACTCCTTGCTTATGAGCTTTTAATGTCTTCTTCCGTCACTGAGGAATATGTTATTTACTCTCTGCCAGAGCTCTGGCTTCTGCCCTTCCACTGACCATAAAAGTAATAGCCACTGTTTGCGCACGATGACAAATCAGACAAGGCAAATATTATACCTGTGGAGTACAAATCCACCTGAACTCTTTTTGATCCCTTATCACAAGGTTATTTGGATGTGTCAGAGTAAGAAGATTTGGTTCTGTTTCCTTATCAGGGCAAATCTTACAAGCAGACAGAACAAATAGGCAAATGCAGAGTTTGATTTGAGGGGCGTAGAGAATAGCCTCTGTTCAACTCCTTATCCTCCCCAAAGTCTATCTCCCCCATTGTTCTATTGCCTCATGTCAAATGCTACCCTTTGGGGTATTTGCACTCATGTCATGACAAGAGTCTAAGTTGAAGGAATACATTCTTGGTTGTGTAATTGGACATCAGTTAGCCTGTGGTGGAAGTACTTGCTTTAGCATGGCTGTTGAGGTCCAAGGGTATTGAGGTACAATTTACTATGCATGTAATAGTACGTTAGGGTCCACTTGGATCTAATATAAAGACAACTCCTTTTAGACCATGTGTCCCACTGTGGTCACTACATTCTGCTTTGGCTCTGTTGCCTGCGAACGATTCTATATTATGAACAAAGAGCTGCCAACATGGATCATGATGGAAGTAACTTGATTAGCAGCTTGATCAAAAGTCAGAAATTCTAATATCCCACCTCTGAAGAACCTATGCTCGTTCCTAAGAGCTCTCTCCCAATGGGTAGAATATCTAAGGTTGGAGATGGCTTTTCTAGGGCTGTGTTCTAAAGGGAGGCCCATGCTCTGACCTTGGGAAAAGAAACCATAGACCCAGGTCAGCTAGTAACCATGGCTTTAAGTTCAGGTGCAACTGATTGCTTTACCAAAGAGCACACAGTCTGCAGGAGGTCAGCTGCTTTATTTAGAAAATGACACCTTTCAGAAGCAGCTATTACATGTATTTCTAGTAGCCAAATCTCAATCAAGCTACCCCATGTTCATCTGCATACTGAATGTCGGAAATGGGTGTCTATTGGTGAAAAATGTTGATGTGTTGGCTAGTGTGTGGGCTGTTAGAAATGGGATCTCACTGGTAAAATTAAAGTTTCTAAGATATATTAGAAATATTTTAGAGACACCCCTTCCCACCTACTCTCCCTACCTCTCACAGGGTCAAGGCTTAACACCTAGCAAGGTCTGCAGTCTGCTTATGTAGGTCCCTAAATGTCCCTTGGCCCAGCCATTAGTTAGGAGGACTTCTGAAGGTCTGACTGCAGGGCCCAGATACTATCTCTGCTACGCTGCTGTGTTTAGCTTACTGCAGAGTAAGGCCAGGAGGCTTAAAGACTGAAAGCCAGCACTTCACTGACCTTATGAATATTTGGTGCAAATCATTTTGCCTCCCTGCTTAATGTTGATTTAATGGATGTCTTGTATGTGGATTGGCATTTAGGACACACTTTCTTTAGAATCTGGTCATAAGGCGGTGGGTGAGTAACTATTCCTTACCTACCTGAGTCATTTTTGGTAGCCACTATTCTCTAAAAAACAAACAAAACCAGAAAGAATTGTATATGACCTTTTTTTTTTTTTTAACCAATTCAAGATGTAGTTTGAAGTCATTTTCTAGAAGGGTAATTATATAATACGTAAAATACCTTTCTAAGTATAGAGATGGGTGGGAAATTTCTCTAGGGATATGGGGAACAGGCAAAAGATAAGAAAATGGAATAAGAAAAAGCACTGAGTCCTTGAAGTGGAGAGGTATTCAAAGCAAGGAGACTACTGGAAGGAGTCAGAGAAACAGATTTTTTGCTTTGGTTCTGCCACTGGTTATCTGTGGTTGGGTTTTCCTCTTGGACTTCATTATTCTCTGCGGCAAAATAAGGAGGATAAAAAGCAAAACTTCTCAAGTTCTCAAGAGCAAAAAGGATCTCAGGTTCTATGACTCTCATTTCCAGGAGCCTCAGAGGGCAGAAGAAAACAGAATTCCCTACTTCCTTGGCAAGTCAGCAGGAAGGTGATTCTACCCCAAACTGACTCACCCTTCTGCCTGAAGTTCAGCTAACTGGACCTGCACTGAGATAACCAACCTCCTCTTCAATATGGTATTATTGGAGGAGAGTGGGAAATTTCGAATATTCACGACTTTGTGGGAATAAATTGAATTGAATTGTTGAATGATTGATAGTTCATGAACAAGAATGTGGATTGTTTTTCTCTGCGGGGAAGGAGAGGTGAGAAGGAAAGGAAGTGAGAGGTTATTTTGATCTATGGTACAGAACTTGTGATGGGAATGGGGGAAGGGTATGTGCTGAGGGGTGTGTAGGACATGTGTGAGCAGGAGTAGTGATTGGTCAAAGCCTAGACATCCAAAATTCACAGGTGTTTGGCAAGTGAGAAGGGAAAATCAGGTAAGGAGGGATAACAAAGGCACATGTAATTGATTAGGGGTCTCCTCTCCTCCCACAGGTCCAGGGCTGTTGCAAAAATCAGCGATGAACCTTGGACCTTGAGTTCTTAGATTTGAGAGCAGAGACCATTATCCAGAGGGGAAGTCTTCCCCAATCCTTCAGAAGCTGATGTTTCTGCCCTCTCTACCCTTTGCTTTATGAGCTGACTCAAAGGGAAGGCCCAGCCAGGTGGGGCCTCACCCAGTAAATGGGTGTGTGCGTGCGGAGCCATTTTTCGTTGAGATCTGCTTTCCTTACCTGCAGTTCAGGGGGAGCCTTGCATCTCACCTGGGCACCTCCAACAGAAGCTGATGTGGCACTGGCCTTGACCTTCCGGTGCTTGTGCAACATTCCAAACACATTTCACAGATCTTGCTCAGGTTGCATAGGCTGACGTTGCCTTGGAAGCCCGAGTCGCTGGAAAATCTTCCAGTCCGGGCAGGGAAGCAGCTGTCTCTTGTCCTCTTGCTGATCATCTAGCCGGTTGCCTATCTCTTTTGCTGAGGGCATCTTCCAGCAGCTTTCCAAAAAAGAGCATGGGAGGGAAATGAGAAACCTTGCCTGTCTGAGTTTTCTATTATGTTCCCTACTCACTCTTCACTGATCACCTGGTGGGTAGACAATGTGGGATTGAAAATTGTTTTCTGTTAGAATTTTCAAGGGGATGCTCCACTCTCTGCTGGCTTGGAATGGTAGTGCGGAGAGTCTAATGCCATTTTGACCCCTTGCCCTTTGCTTTCTGTCCCTGGATCATTTAGGTATATTGAATTACACTGGGGTGTTTTGAAATGTGACAAAGATATGCATTGGTGTCCTTGTTTTAATTATGCTTTTTGATACTCATTTTTTTCACTTCTTGGGAATTTATCCTATTTCATTGATAATTTCTCCATTTTCTCTATCCTCCCTTTCTAAAAGGCATTTTTAGTTGGATGTGGTTATGTCCTAGCTTGATTATCTAATTTGCTTATATTTTTTCTTCCATTTTTTCCAACTTTGCTTTGTTGTTCTACTTGGTGTTTTGTCAAGAGTACATTTTCAAAAATTTTTATTTTTATGTTTTCATTCTCCTCAAAATACCTCATTTTAGAGCTTACTCCTCACTTTTCTACCTCCGTCTCTGCATTTTTCTTTTCAGTAGCATCGTTTCAGTCAAAAGATTCTTCAGGAGGTTAAACAAACTAAGCAGACAAGACTAAAAACGTGTCTTAAAACTGTTGAAATAATCATAACACTCTTCTACTTCAATCCCCCCCTTCGTGGCCACGTGGGTTGAGGTATTCTTGTGGCTCTAGTGGCCCATGCTCAAGGTTTTATCCTACCTCTAAGGTTCTGATTCAACCAGAAGTTTCAGGAAAGAACTGAGTTGTCACTAAGTTCTAAAATAGAAGGAGTATGCAATCCTCGTAGCCAAATCAGTGGACAAAGCCTTATAGTAGCACCTTCAAAACCTGGATTCAGACTGTAGAAAATCAGCATTCCAGAGTGGGAAAGTATACAGCCATGATCCTTCTAATCAGTTCCAGAATTATAAGCCAGGATGCTTCACTTTCACCAACTGCAGAAGATCAGAAAGGCCATTTAGAATTATCGTTGCTATCAAAAATTTTCTGGCAACTCAAGCTCAGACTCTAAGTGTACCCATATCTCTGTACCTATACTCTGTAGAGATTGTTTCACAAGGAAATTTTTTTTCCTGGTTTTTGTTTTCCTTTTGGGTGTTAAGATCCAAAATTCCACAGTCACAGAGCAGACAATGCTAAAGCTGTTTGTTTGTTTTTTAGCACAGGCTGTTCCCTGTTTAAAAGATATTATTCCTAATTGGCATTAATTTCCAGAGTTGGGGAGTGGGTAGCAGCATGTAAATGCCTCTCTGTTAAAAGCAAAGGGTTCCTTGGGTCAACAAGACCAGGAGAGATCAAGGACAGAGATTGGCAGTTTGGCTGAGATTTACGGAGTTTTAAATATGCACCTTTCTGTCCCCACAGATGCGATGGTACAAGAAGTGTTGGAAAGTCCCCGTTCCCTCTGAGTAGGAGGACCCTTTATGTATCATGAGTCTGTCTACTGGGAAACCTGATTTTAGCAGATAAATCGAGTAGGAGGTGTCTTGACAACTCTTTCTCATCCATTCTTTAACTTTACCCCAGAGATACAAATATTAATTTTATCAAGACTAAATATTTCTATCAGGATGGAGATCTCCCAATCCCATAACTGTGTTATCACACTTCCGGGAATTTAAGGAAATAATTCTAGGCAAGAAAATATAATTTTACCTGTTCTTTGTAACAAATTATGTATAATTGCAGGGCCATTGGGCTCAACCTTACTATAATAATGGATCATTGATAGTAATAATTATTAAACCCATGTAACAGTGAGAAAAACAATCTACAGTTAAATTTCAGCAAGAAAATAAGAATACAGAATATCGCCTATATTATAATTGCAAATTTTAAGATGTATTAATATGGACCAAGATGAGAAAAAAACAAGGCCAAAACAAAAATATTTATCAGCAGTTGCTGTTGGATGTTTGGTTGACCTTTCTTTGATTTCTATTTGTCCTGTGTGGTTACCGTGTAGTCTAATTCTGGAGCAGCTGCTCTATAGAGAAGCAGTTGAGAATCTCTGGCCTCTGACAGTGCTTCCTGGATGTGTTTCATGGTACGCTAGTTAGGTCTGGGATGTTAAGGCATTTCATGAAAACAACACAAAGCAAAATAATAAAGGTGTTTGATCAAAGGCACGTTAAATCCATTTTGCTCTCGAAACTGTCACCACAGGGCTCCTTAGAGCCTTCAGTATGCGAATATAGAATGAATCTCCCAGAAAGGAAATAAACATGCAGCTTTTTCAAGACACCTCATGCCCCGATGACATCCCTCTCCGCCCTCCCCACCAAGTACACACAGAGGTGTCCTGTATGACCCAGGGCCTGTTGTGCAAGCCGTGGGTAATTTCTGGTTCTGACTCACATCGTCTCTTTGCTCTGCCAGAACTAAGCAAACACTGCTGCAGTGTTCATAGTGTGCTGTGGTAGCCGAGAAATTTCTTTTCATCTTTCAAGGTCTCTCTCAAGTGTCACCTCCTCTATGAAAACCTTCCCAACCCCTCCAGGCAGAACTAATCCTACTTCTACTTTGTTCCCTTTCCACGTTGCCTTTTGTTAGAGCATATTGTCCTGTTGGGCAATTCTTTGTGTCTGCTCTTCAGCTAGAAGAGTGATTGTCCATCCTCATTTGTGCTTCAGAATCAACTGGGAAACAGCACAATACAGATGCCCACAGTTCTGCCCCCAGAGTTTCGGATTCACTGGGTCTGGGGTGAGACCTCAGCGAGGTTTGTTTGGGAACGGGAGAGCGCGCATCAGCTCCTCAAGGCCAGGTGCGAGTTTTACTTCTTTCTGTATTACTAGTGCCTGTCACTAGTGGGTGGGCACAGACTTTTGCTAAATTAATGTGCCATGGAGAGAAAAAAGAAATGCCTGCTTAAGTACCGATTGTCTAACCCCCTCTAGTGAGCTCTATTCCTTCATCTGCCATTCTTGTGATGGGAAGATGGCTACCTAAGCATCCGTGAGGCGAGGCAGCATGTGGGACGCAAAGAGACCTCTGGTGCCTACCAAGAATACTGAGTTTTCTGTTTCGCTTCAGTGCCATACCTCACTGTTGCTCTCAAACCTTAAGGAAGAGCTACTCCAGCAAAACCTTCTGCAGTTCAGCTGGCCAGGGCCTGGGTTCGGCTGGACCTCCAACTACTACTCAAAAGGGAGATAGACTGGAGCTTGGATTAGGGGGAAAAAAATCCTTAAATCTAGATAAATACTATTTTAATGCAATATTTTACAAAAATTGAAGTGAAAGCCAAAAACATCTATGATAAAAAAATGTAACACTTTAGCCCGCGCACTGCAACGAAAAGTAGCCCGTGCTCTCCACAACTAGAGAAAGCCCGCAGGCAGCAACGAAGACCCAACACAGCCAATAAATAAATAAATAAATAAATAAAATAAGTAAATCTTAAAAAAAAAAAATCAACACTTTAACCATACCAGAACGTGAGGCGGAAGGAAAAATCAGTAATACTGATCATTTCCTTATATAAAACTTGAGTATTACATCATCGTGGATTTCTGCATTAATTTTGATTGTTTAATAGGTTGCACTAAGTAGTATTTACCAAACACTTTATTTAAGTTGAGCACTGAAATGTTTGGCGTCTGCTTTAATTTTGTGCCAGAAGCAAGTACCGCACTAGTTTGCCTTAGTCCCAACCCTGAGATGGACACTTGGAAACTTTTCTGAAGTTGGTCTTCAACTTGCAGAGCATGCTGTGTTTCAGAACAAACAATGCCCAGGACTTCCCTGGTGGTCCAGTGGTTAAGATTCCACATTTCCAATGCAGGGGGTGCAGGTTTGATCCCTGGTTGGGGAACTAAGATCCTACATGCTGCTTGGTGTGGCCAAAAATAAAATCTAAAAAAAGAACAAAGAAACAAAAAAACAAAAATAAGATGCAGAACACACAATGCACAATTCAATTTCAAGGAAGGAAGGTAACCAGCAAATTCCTCTGACATTGCAATATAAACCAACCATTTATAGTCACAGAATTTCTTACAGAGGAAAAATATTACTTTCTGATAGTAGAAGGCTCCAGAGTGATCTGAAGTAGGATCCCCATTGGACCAGCCCACTTGATACAGACCACATCCAACCCCAGTCTAGGGACCATATTGGGAGTGGCAGAAATTGGAAAAGAGGCTATAGAAACATGGCAAGAATACACCCAGGATTGCTATAACACGGGCACATCTCTGAGACAGAAAAGCGAGGAGCCCCTATGCTGGGAAGCAGTGTTTTAGGCACAGAGCTTTAAATGCTTCAGTGCGAGGAGGCATTTGCCTCCTAGCCCATGAATGTTTGTTAGGGTGAAATATAACCAGGACATGTATGTGCGAATTTTGATTATATGACCAAAAGTAAGAAGAGAAAATCCACTGATGTATATTCATATCAGACAGATCATTGCAAAGGGAAATATAACAAGACTGTCAAATATAGAAGTGGAACTAAAGATTTCTGAGATTATTTTACGTGAAACCTTTTGGAATAAAAGGAACTAGGGTGGCACAAAGGATTTACAGGGATTCCTGAAGTATTCCTGCCAGTGAAGTTAGTTTGGGAAGCAGTATTGGCTGCTTTTAGGAAATATCCAAAACAGCAGAGTCAGCACGAAAAGTCCAAAGCAGCCATAAGAGTCACAGTGGGTAGAATCCAGCGACAGGAGAGTGTGTTCCAGACACGGAGGGAAGAGGTGATATGGCAACCTTGACCTCCAGTCAGGGCACTGTCCTCCCTCTGCCCGAGCTGTGAGGCCAACACACAGGACGGTTGTAACTCATTGGTGCATCTTCCTCTCCTGCTTAGGAACCTAAGTCTGCATGGAGGAGAAACATGCACAGGTGCGTGGAGACAGGGCTACCCAAAGCTTGGGGGCTCAGTGTGGCTCTGCAGCTGGCTGGTTAGGGCTCCAGGTGTGGAGAGGGCATGCAGAGCTCTGAATGAGGAAGGCTGGCCGGACAGAGCACCCAAACTACCAAAAGCAATGTCCTGCTCTCCGTGGGAGGCAGGGAGAGCTTCCTGTAGAGAGGGAGCCAGTCACGCTCTGTGCAAGGAGTGCTCTTGGCTCTGACCCCACCTCCAAGGGGAGGTTGAACACCCAGCCTTCCTTCATAGAAAACCTGCTGGAAACTCCCATTCGGTGTGAAACTAGGAGTCCTAACAAAGAAAGAGTGTAAGAGCTGCCATAGAGGAACTCTTGTTTGGGGAGCGTGAGAAATTCACTTCCTAGTTATGCTTAAATGGGCGGCTCATGGTCTACAAAACATGGGTGAGGCACACACGTTGCTTGATGTTCATGGACCATTTTCCCTTGGGGACCAGTGTGAACAATTATTCAAGTTCCCCAAATAAATATGTTCCTTTCTTTCCTCCACTTCCACACATCATATCAGGCTGCAAATTTGAGCATTAGATGCACTTGCAGGGGCTGCAAAGATTTGGCTGAGAGGAGTATGTAGCAAAAAAGAAAGAAAGAAAGAAAGAAAGAGAGAAAGAAAGAAAGAAAGAAAGAAAGAAAGAAAGAAAGAAAGAAAGAAAGCAAGCAAGCCAAACAACTCTTGTTGGTATATTGACTGGTGGCAGACTTCCTTCCTACTGGGGTGAGGAAATTTTGCTTTGTTTATATCAAGATTCAAGATACCTTGACAAGCTGTTCATGGCCTCAATAGTCAGGGCAAACCAGAGGGACCCGCTTTGCTCTGCCTTCTTAAGTGGGAGATGCTATGAGTTTCAGGAAGTTGCCATGATGGATGAGATGCCCTCACTGGAGAATAGAGATGAAAGGGGATGCGATAGGAAAGGTTGAAGCAGAGTGAGTGCCTGTGGGGCTTCGGAAGAGAAACCTGCCAGGCAGAAACTCACTCTAGAATCAGGCTGTCTGATGCTCTACTCACAGTTACCTGCTGCAGGGGTTTGGCTGGCACCTACAGGCTCACCTCCACTCTTTCCACCACCAAATTTGTCAGCAAAAATCTCTCTAAACACAAGTGGTTTTCACAAACCGTGCTTTGAAGGAAAAGCACAGCAAAGCCAAGCGGGTTAGTATTCTGTACTTTGGGCTGAAATACAGTGGGGTGAAAGGGAAATGAAATGAATAGTCACAGAATGGGAGCTTCAGGGGAAATTGAGAATGAAACTGAAATAAAACACAGAAGCAAGAAGAGACGAGAAGAAACAAAAGTCCTTGAAACACCTTGGCCCGTGGCAGGTGGGGGATGGAGGGATGGGGAATGAAGTTCCTTCCTCCTGTGTGGGTGGAGCTCCGGCCACCTCATTTCACCATTACAGTAAAAGGTGCCCCCATAAGGCTGGCTGAGGTGAGGACTTCCAGGTGACCAACGTGGAAACAAGAGCTTAAACGCCATCGCGTGTCACGTAATGGCATAATAGAGTTTCTTTTCCCAGGATAGTAATAACGCATTTGACAAAAAGCTTTTACATGAGTAAGGAGAACATAATTTCTGAATATTTAATGCAAAATTGCCGTAGAATAAAATGATCATTAAATATGTAAATGCTATTTACACGTGCTTATTACACTCATAACTCATCTCATATAATACAGTGTCCACGCCCTCATCTGTCACTTGGTCATGGGCTCCACAAATCATAATGTGGTGCAGTGTCTCACAAAGAAGCAAGCTGATGAAATGTACAAAAACTATCTCTTCCGTCGCTAACAGGAGGGTTCCGCATTTGGCCTTGTTGGTCTTGATCAGAGGAGGAAAGATGGTGATCAGCCCTCTACGGAGGACTGATGTGATGCCAGGTGGTAAAGAGCCATCTGGATCAAAGATAAGCCCGAGTATCCAATCTCAAGTAGAGGCCAGTGGCTTCCATAAGCCCTTTTAATGCAGTGCTAAGAAAAGATTAAGAAAATTTTTTTGAATTACCCTTTGTTCATCACAAGCAAGCCAGTTTTCTACTTTCTTGTGAGGGCTGCCGAGGTGGTATTTATTACTTTAAAAAGGAAATAAAATGAAGCTGGCAAGACCAGTCTGCCTTATTCTAACCCTCATTACCGTGCATTTTTTTCACTTTCATTGGAGGAACCAAGGCCAGTTCCTCAAAACACAGTCTGTGGACTCACAGCAATGGCCTCACACAGAATATATTCAAGATGCAGAATCTCAGGCCCCACTCAGAGCTACTGCATCAGAGTCTATATTTTTAAAATACGTTTAATTTTATATTGGAGTATAGTTGATTTACAATGTTGTGTTAGCTTCAGGTGTACAGCAAAGTGATTTAGATATACATATACATGTATCTATTCTTTTTCAGATTCTTTTCCCATACAGGTTATCACAGAGTATTGAGTAGAGTTCCCTGTGCTGTACAGTAGGTCCTTGTTGATTATTTTATATATAGTAATATGTATATGTTAATTTTAACAGCATCCCCAGGTGGGTTGTATGCACATCTATGATGGTTTTATTTTTTTTTAATTTTTACTTTTTTAATATGTATGTATGTATGTATGTATGTATTTTGGCTGTGCCGGGTCTTAGTTGCAGCACGCAGGATCTTTGTTGTG
This sequence comes from Hippopotamus amphibius kiboko, assembly GCF_030028045.1. Taxonomy (NCBI): domain Eukaryota; kingdom Metazoa; phylum Chordata; class Mammalia; order Artiodactyla; family Hippopotamidae; genus Hippopotamus; species Hippopotamus amphibius. Next base: position 13,393,661 of record NC_080199.1, read on the forward strand.
GCATGTGGACTGTTAGTTGCAACATGCATGCGGGATTTACTTCCCCTACTAGGGATCAGACCCAGGCCCCCTGCATTGGGAGTGTGGAGCCTTACCCACTGGACAACCTGGGAAGTCCCTATGGTGGTTTTACAACAGCGTCAATTTGGATAAACTGGAACGACGTTGCTGCTGGAGGGCCCCAAATTCTAGCTGGCCAAAGAGAAATTTGCATGAACTTGACAAGATGGACATGGAACAGCATCCCTTGCTCTCCGAGGATCCTCGTAGCCACAGTGAGACACACAAATGTATGTCACTGTGTCCAGGTTTTCCTCACTCTCTCCCACTCCACACCCAGCTCTCCTTTCTGACTGTCAGCCCTGCTATTCTAAGGAACTCCAAGCCCACATCCTGACTGGGAGGCAATAGCCTCCCGTAGATTCACCAGCATCCCATTGCCTTCTTGCTGGCTTCCAAGATTTCCCTGAAAGTTCTGACTTGTCCACACAGACCAAAGCTTCAGGAAGGTTCTTTAGTAAGATTTCTTTGATTCTTCATTTCCACTTACTGGACCTACTTCCCAGCTCATCCCATGATTATAACAGGTCCAATTCCTAGAGTAAGCCCCTTGCTCCATGTTATTCATGGTGATTCTGCTTCCCTGGAGGCACCATTAATGACACATTAAAGTTTGGGAAGCCCTGGTCTGGTTGCATATATGCTTGACAAGAAACACTATAAGTTATCCGTTATCCCACTGGCCTCATTCCTTAGAGGGTCTATCTGAATGAAGTACGTGCTTTTAAGCAGTGGTGTAGGGTGCTCTGGGAGTCTCTGGTAACTGTTGGTGAGTGATCTTTATTTGCACTATTAGAATTAGTTAAGAGGGGACAGTGCAGCCTGGGAAACTACTAAAGTCCCTTCAGCTTGGTCGAATGTTTTAACTCAAAAGGGGTGGAAGGTATGAGAAGTTCCCGCTTTGGATACCTCCTTGTTTGATTCTTGTAAGTGTTCCCGGTGCATTTCTGAGTGACCAGCTGTGAGCTCTTTGAGCTCTGTGTTGACTCCTCTTTTGTTTGTAAAAAATAGAGACTGACTCAAAACAAACCTAAGATGGCTAAAAATACTGTTTTTTTCTCACTTAATTGAATTTTTTTTTGCGGGGGGGGGTGGTTAGGGGAGGAATCAATCTACTTTCAGGTGTGACTTGATCCAGGGACTTAGTGATGTCATGAGGACTGAGTTTCTTTCCATCCCGCTCCTCTGTATCCTCCTGTGTTGCCCTCAATTTTGGCAGGATTTCTTTTGGTGGCTGTTGGAGAGAGTCCAATAGCCTAAGTCCAATGGAACAAAGAGAACGCCTTCTTTCTGGTCACTAGAGGAAAGATTCTGAGATTAGCCTGATGGGACCAGATTGACTGGCTTGTGTCCGCTGCTTACCCATGCATGACTCATCCGCTTGGCCAGGAGAAGGGATGCTCTGAGGGTCCAGGCCTAGGTCATAGGCTTCAGTCCACCCTAGCAGCTGCAATTGGAATATCTCCACCTGAAGTACCCTACAGTCCTGGGGATTGAGCACCAGTATGGCAGGGAGAATGGGGAATAGCTTATAGGCAGGCACAAATAACCACCACTCCTGTATGGAAACCAATAGATAGCTATTTCAGGTTCATACTGTAAAACCCTGCATTAGGTTTCTAGAAAGCAAATATAATAGGACATCATGGTTTCTAATTTTTTAATTCACTAAATGTTCATTGTTGAAATTTTAGAAAGTGCAGGAAAGCATAAAATAGAGAAAAAAAATTACAGTAATCTCACCACCAAGAGAAAATCATTGTAATCATGTAGGTGTGTAAACTTTTTTCCAAGTAATTTACTAAAGAGCATTTTCCATATCATTAAATGTACTTATACACTGTGCTTTTCAGTAGTTGCATAGTTTTCCATTGCATTTTTATATTATTTTACCAGTCTCGTATTGTTAGACCTTTTTATTGTTTCCAAATTATAAACACTGTGTTTAAAATATTTACATGTAAATCTTTGTGACCATCTATCATGATTTCCACAGGATAAATGCCAAGCAGAGAACTTGCTGGGTTAAAAGACATGAACATTTTCCAAGTTTCCACCATTTTGCCACCCACAAATGTTGTATCAATTTATGTTTCTATCAGATATGCATTTTGCTGCTTCCTCAATGATGAGTATTAAAAGTATATTTTAAGCTTGCCAATTTGATAAACAAAAACAATGTCATGTTTCCTTGGTACTGCTTCATGAAATTAACATGCATTTTTATGTGAATATTGGTGCTTTTGTATCTTTTTTGGTAAACTGCCTCTTTAGGTCGCTTGCGCATTCTAAAAATTGGAGTATTTATATTCCTGATTGTTCTGTTGGGCACTTTCTATCCTAGGGATATTAATTCTTTATGATATATGTTGGAAATATATTTCCCAGTTTAACATGTACTTTTAAATTATTTTTAATTGAAATTCATTTTTTAATTATTTTTTTGTAGACCAAAAATATACCTTTAATACCTTTAATAAAATGCCTTTAATATCATCCTTAAAAACGTCTCCTTCACTCCAATAAAGGGGGAAAACAAAAGGAAATTCCACAGTCTCTTCTAGGCATTCTGTGCTTTCAAAGAGGTATTTAGTTATCCACTGGCATGAATTGTATGAGTCTTGCCGCTGTCTCTCCCAATCTTCTTAGCCACGAAGGGGTAAGTTGTTGAAAACCATTTATGATGTAAAATAATGCCATTTTGCACTGCATTTCCCATGTGGACTTGGGTTTCTTTTCATTTGGATCATTCATTTCCAATGATATGTATGTCTGTTCTAGTCCCAGAAACACAATGTTTAATAACCACTACTTGGTAGCGTATTGTACTTTCTGCAAGTGCAAGTCACCTCTTATTATTTTGATTATGTAAAATTTGGCTACTATTTTGTCATTTTTTTGGATACTCTGTGGGATAATTTTGACCCACAAGTTCTTCGATTTTTATTGGAACTGCTTTAAATTTATGAATTAACTTGGGGAAAAATATTTCTTCCCATCCAATAAAATTGCATATCCCCTTTTTTTTTCTCCAAAAGCATCATCCCCCATTGTAAGCCCTACAAAACCAGGATACCCCTTCCTCCAACATTTGGAAATCTCAGGCCTGGGGCTGCCAGTAGTGAAAAGGCTCATCTTTCTTCTTCCTGGCCAAACCCAGCGATCCTTCTGGCATTGCCAAGGCTTTCCAGTGGGGACCAGGAGCTCCCTGGAAAATTCTTCACAGCCAAACGAGATCTGAACTTGGAACTCCAGCCCTGCCACAAGAAAGAGAGAGAACAAATAGGCCCCTCCTATGGTCTTCACCTTACAGGAAAGAAGACAATTTGTAGACACTCAGCCAGCACCATGATTCTCAAGGAAAACGGGCCAGAACTCACAGTGGCAGAACCGGTCATTTTCTTCCACCTCCGAGCAAATTCTTTTAGAGCAGCAGGAAATGAAATGGTATTCACACTATCAATTACTCCAGCTGTTTACCTAATGAACTCAGCTGCAGAGACAGCCATTTTCAAGACCAAAAGAATATAATAAGCCCATAGTAACCCTGCAGTAACAAGCACCTTGGCAAACTCAAGGTCTGAATTCAGGCGATTACAGTCTAGCTGCCAAGAAGATGCCATCCCATTATTGACTTATAATGCCATATTATTTATTGGGTTAATTATGCTTTTCTACCCCTCAGGGGCCCAGAATCAGAGAAAGTAAGCAATTTATTCTTATTCATTCAGCATGTGAACCAATTTCAATTTAGAATAGATCACTCCAAAATCTATTACACTATGAGGGGGCATCCTGTAGGCTTTGGTCCCTACCTCTAAAGATTACAGGGCCTTAGAGGGCATTGTGTGAATCGGTGGGAAGTTGGTTCTCCGAAGTTCACTGAAACAAATTTCTGTTTTGTCAGAGGAATTTTGCCCGGAAGTCTCACTCCCCACGCTCAAACGTTAGCATCTTGTTCCTGCTCTCTGAGCGCCTTTACAATATCGTATGGATATAAATAAAATTTAAAAGAACATTACCTATATTCCACAGAACCTGCAAAGGCGTTATTATTGCAGATGAGGAAAGAGAGGCTCAGAGTAGTTAAATGACTTCGTTGGTGGACACAAGTTAATAATTTCTTTTCACTGAACATAATTCAATCGCTTAGGTATCTAATTATCTAATTTATCTAAATTATCTAATCAGATGTCTGATTGCAAGGCTCCCAGATCCTTGAAATCAGACATCTTCTAGTTAGATCTCAAATGCCCCAGGCTCTGGTATAGGTCTTGATATATAGTAGGAGTTTAATAATTGTCTGTTGAATAAGGAGAAAATATTGGGCTAGAAGTCAGTAAAATGCTGGGATCCAATCTAGTTCTAATAATTATTAGCCTTGTGAATTTGGTTCTATCACTTCTCTCTATCTTCACTTCACGTTCCTCATCTCTAAAGTGGAGATAAGGATACCAAATACTACTAAACTTCTCTTTCTCGCTCTCACAGATTTGTTGTAAAGATTGAATGAAATTTAGTGTAGGAAAGAGTTTGAAATAAATTAGGAAGTATAGATAAAATGAAATCCATCTTATTAAATACTTGTTAATAGGAACTGATCAGATAAGAAGAGACCATGATGAGTCATTGCTTTCATCCCGCTCAGCATGCAGATCAGAGCTGTTTTCTTGACATCAGTGTTTACTAAATCTATTCCAGGGCATCTTTCTTTCTGACTGTCTGATTTCTACGCTCTGGATCCTTTAAAGTGATGCAGAAGGAAGATTTGTGAATACAAAGGCAAAATATTCAGGTTTAATACTTGTTTTTCCAGTAATAAACCATGTGATCAAGTTACTTAAACCCTGGACTTCAGTTTTTATTTCCTTTCCTATAAAGTAGTGATGGTGATAGTGTCGATGAGGGTATGTATGGAGGGAGAGAGTGGGATAGGAGGCAGTTGACTAGATTATCTTTAAATTATGCTGTAGCTTTATTATCTTGTGATTCTATGATTCTATGGTATGTGTGCTTTGAGGTCTCATTATTATGGTCAAATTAGAATTTAAAGAAAGTGGTGTGAATATGATGGGATGCTCAGTTTGAGTTGTATGTAAAAGCACACAGGGTCACTGATAAACAATGAATCAAGAATATCATCTCACCTTCTGCCTCTAAAAGAAAACATTTTACATATGGCAGTAGCAAGTAAATCCTGACCCAGGCTCAGTCCTACTTTCTCTGGGTTAGAGTTAGACTCCAAATCCCTCATTAAGTTGCATCTAATTGGATGGCTTCCTCCCTAAAGAGCCACTGTTTGGGAGCCAGGCCAGACTGTTTGGACCTGAGATGCTGACTTCTTCAATGGGGGTGGGGTGGGGAGGTACTCATGGGGATATTGTCACAGGCATCTAATGGGACTTTCTGAGGGCAGCACAAATTGTCAGCCCACTGCTGCTTTTGTGCTGCTCTGCCCATCACTCCAGCTCTTTCTGCTCCTGGAGGTGTCCCCAGCTGCAACCTTCTCTTCCACGTCCCTAACGAGTATTGCCCAGAAGTTTGCAATTCTCCTACAATATCTCTGAGAAATTCATCACCTTTTTCTGGCAGGTTTTGAACTTTGCTGCTTACTCAGAGGATGGGATCTAAAATAAAACTGGCTTACTTAGCAGTGGGAATAATACAAATTTCATAAAAATCAAAGTCCCATTTTCTCTGTTGTATTTCACATGAGTTTCATCTGATTCACACGAGTTGCCATATTTTACCCGAAGAAACTGATGCTTCGTGTGGGGAATAAAAAAACCGTGCACTCACGTTTTCAGTGGCAGCTTTTCCTATATCGACCATGTTACTGCACTTCCCTAAGAGTGGTTAGTTACAGACCCTGCTGAGGCCTGATTCATATTCATGCAAAGAGAAAACAAACCTCTTAAGACATCCTTGAACTTAAGAGTGAAGAAAAATACCTTGAGGAGACATTTCAGCTCCAGAGTACAGCTCAGAGGCACCAAATCTATGAGAAAGTTGATGATGAAAGACAAAAACATGTTTTAGTCATGGATTTTATAAGCTAAACCCTGGGGATCAGTTCTTGGTGGTGGAAGACTGTGAGAAGCCCATGGGCAAACACAGTAATGACCAATTGTAATGACCTTTCCTATGAATAAAAGAGTTTTATTACTTTGTGCCTTTGCTAAGGACAGGGCCTAAGGAAAGGGCAGAGAAAGATAGCTGTGACTTCAGTGGTAGAAAATATATTCCCCAAACAATTGCACTGGGTGGTGGCATGCCACTGGAAGGGACTATTTTTTTTTAATTGTAAAACACTGAGGTCCAAATTCAACTGGGGTCTTAGTACTGCCCAGCAGCCTTCTCTGTTTTTTTAGACTCCTGTCTTCCATTGTTCAGAGTGCTTGTTTCAAGGTTTCTCTACTTATCTCTAAGCACCACGTACCACCTCCCTCACAGATGCACCAAAGATGACATTGGATCCAAGTTCATGGTAAAAAGTAACAACCATTATGTCAAAACCCCCTTGACTTCTTGTCTGTCATGTGCAAATTTACTGCCCCTGGTACCCTATTAGTCAGCTAGGGCTGCTGTAACAAAATACCACAAACTGAGTGCCTTCAGCAACAAAAACCTACTGTCTTGCAGTGCTGGAGGCCAGAACTCCAAGATCAAGGGTTGGTTCCTTCTGAAGTTGCCAGTAAAGGATCTGATCTAGGTTTCTCTCCTGACTCCTGGTGATTTGCTGGCAAACTTTGATGGCTTCTGCTGCATCACCTTGATCTCTGCCTTCATCTTCATATGGTGTTCTCCTTGTACATGCACATCTGTGTCCAAATGCCCCTTTCTCATAAGGATGCCAGACTTATTGGATTAGGAGCCCACCATACTCCAGTATGACCGCATCTTAGCTAATTACATCAGCAATGACCTATTTCCAAATTATGTCACTTTTTGAGGTACTGAGGTGGGTTAGGACTTCAACATCTGAATTTTAGGATGATACAATTTAAGCCATAACAGGTACCCTGCCTTATTGTTTCAGAAGTTCTGTTCCTCTTCAGTGGGGCTACTCCCTCTGCAGCTGTTTTGACGTCCAACCATTCCTGTCTCTTGAGAAACATGGCCCAAGCAGGCACCATTTCTATTTTCAATAGCTACAATTGCTCTGTCTATACCAACTCTTTCTAATTAACACGTAAACAAGTTCACTGTTCTCCCAGCTCAAGAAACAAGTGCAACAACACAAACTCCCTGTGGCCTCGCACCTCACGTTAGCTTTGGTCCTGCACCCTTTTCCTTCGCAGCCTATGTCAGCTCTCTCCATTGCTAGCTCCTATTTACTCAACTCACTCCAACCTGGCTGCTTTCTCACCACTTCATTGATACTGTTCTTGCTAAGAACTGTGGATGACTTCCTCTTTGCTCAATGCAATGGCCTCAACAGGTTTCATCTCACCTGAGTCTTCATCATGACTTAACATTGGTGACCTACCCTGACTCCGAAAGTGGTCCCCTGTTTCAGCCTCCGCAGTTCCCCATTCTCCTGACACCATGTTGTCTTGGTTTTCTTCCTACCTCATGAAACACTACATCACAGTCTCCCTTGCTGGCTCATCTTTCCTTGTCAATCCCTTAAAATGTCAGCATTTCTCAAAGTCCCATCCTCAAAACTCTAGACTCCAAAGCTCCCCCAAAGTCCAAGGACCATCTGGATGCTGTGACTCTCAAACATAGTTCAAGCTTAGAGGGCTCTCCTGAGTTCATATCTAGTGTCTATGGTCAGCTTCAGGTGGATATCTACAGCCAGCTCAAATTCAGTTTGTTCCAAATTCAATTCATCATGGATTATTCAAATCTATTTTTCTATCTAAGTCCGATATCTCAATCCATGGTCCTGCAATTTTCTCAAGTGTCTAAGCCAGAAGTCTTGGATTCTTCTTTACCCTCTTCTTTCCCATACACCACATCCAACCACATGTATTCTTTAGATTCTCTCTTGTTATCTTTTGGAATTCTTCATTTCTGCTTCTGGCAGTAGCTTATTTCAGGCTGAAAGCTCATGATTGAGATTCCTGGAATACCACCCTGCGACCTCCTCAACAAATCAGAGGAGGGTTACACACCCTGAAGCCCTCCTCCCAAATTTTGCCTATGAAAACTTCTTCCCTGAAGCCCATTGGAGGTTTCGAGTCTTTTGCACATGAGCCACCGGTTCTCCTTGCTTGGACTTTGCAGTAAACCATTCTCTGCTGCAAACTCTGACATTTCGGTGTGTTTGGTCTCAGCATGCATCAGGCACACAAACTTGGGCTGGATGACAAAACTACATTTAAAAGCTGTGCATTTTATTGTATACCTTTTGCATAGCTCTTTAATTTAAAAGTACGTTATAAGAAATTTCCCCTTCCCCCCATCTATGAGGATACACGGTAATAGGATCAAGAACTTGAAGCCATGGTATGAGAGGAACATGGAGAGTGTGAATCAAGCTCATAGAAATGAGTTAGATGATTATGCTGTCTAGCTATTTAGGGCATGTTAACATCTTCCCTCTGGTACGTATAAGAAAATGCACACAAGTCGTGAAGATGACTAATTATTGTCCAATGGGAAACACTGGCCTTTTTTAAAGTTTCTAGAGGTTCTCATGTATAGGTTCTACACTTTGTATCCAAGAAAGAAGGGCTTGGGGCTGGGCAGACTCTTGCCCAGCTTAGGATTTGATGAGACATTAAGTGCCAAGCACTTCTTAGATGAGATATTTTCTCTGCAGCCATTTAGTCTACAAGCATTGGCTAAATGAGTACCCTCCTCTCCTAGGAGAAAGGGTAAGACATCCCTGAAGTAAAATAGAGACAGGTAGGATTTTTGCAATGTAATGATTACATGATTCTACGATTAGCCATACAAGTATCCAGCCTTAAGTGCAAACAAGAGCACCAGCCAACAATTTTCAATAGTTCTCTGGAGATTAATGCACTGGCTTTCAGCAAGATCAGACACAGCACAGAACAAGGTGTTGTGTTATTAAATACTTGAGAATCACAAATAGGTTTATGGTAGAACAGACCTGATTTGAAAACTATATAGAATGGAATGATCTGTAATTCACATTAAAAACAGATATTAAGAAAATAATGCATTTGCCTACAGCCTTTGTCCTAAAGTTCAAATGTATCAACTCCTCATTATTCCAGCTTTACCTCTGAGGCCCTGGGCCTTCTGTAGTCAGTCATAAATTCTGCAGTCAATGGGAGTCAAATACAGGCAGAGGTTAGATGGAGAAACGAGCTGAGATGCAGAGCAGAGGGAATTCTCTGGACCTCCCTGCTGAGAGGAGGTAGTCCTTCTGGGTGAAGATATGGTAACCGCCTGCAGAGTTCTGTGGCTCCAATGCAAAAGCATCCTCTGAAGCTCCTTCCCTGCTTACAGCTAGTTTTCTTACTCTTGCAGATGTCCAGCAGTATTCTCACAATCCAATGTTCTTCAGCACTCACGGAAGACAAGCCCTAAACAACTGCCCTCTTTCCAAGTATTAGAATTATCACCAATATGTCACAGATAGGAAAAGCAATATGGTATAAATACTATTTATACCAACTCTTGTGAATCAACAATATAATACAAATAGTTTAGAGAAGCTGGACAAAGAACACAGACAGATAATTTGCAGAAGAAGAAATGCAAGTCTCTAATTTACATTAAATAGATCCAACATGTCACTAGTGAACAATTTAAAGCAAAATGAGCTGGAGATTTTCAGGTCTTGGTTTGGTGACATTTCGGAAAATAGTCATGAGCGTATGGCAAGACAAGCCTTTGTAGGATATTTGACCCTGTCAGAAACATCTGTAAGACATTTGGTCCATGCCAAAATGTCCTTGAAATTTGGTCCTATCCAAAATGTCCACGAGCGTATGTGGTCCATGCTAATTTGTGGAAATAGACAGTGGTGATGATTGTATATTTTGAATATAATTAATGCCACTAAATCGTGCACTTAAAACTGTTAAAATGGCAAATTTTGTGTTATGTATATTTTAAGAAAATAAACTTTTTTTTAAGTCTAGACAAAAATACGTTGAAAATGATGTTACAAAGTTGTGTCAGGGAGTTAATATCAATATTGAGTTATTTTTTTCCTGGTTTTTGTAATGTTTGAGGCAAATTTTAGCCTTTATATCCTGTAGTTTGTTGTGATTTCTCATTTTGAATAAATTTTAATACTATTAAAAACAACCTAGATAGAGCCAATGAGTAGCTGATGTAGCTGTTACCCAAATGATACGCTTGAGGAATAGCTAATTATTTGACCTCCCTCCGTCTTGTTTACTCTTGCAGCATCCTTGGGCCATGGGTACCAGTATCCTCTTCTCACTGATGAGGAAAGTGAGCTCAGGGAGATAAAGGAACTTACATCCAGCTCCTAATCAGAAGGTCCCTCTGATTCAGAAGCCTGTGCCTATGGTCGCTGCCTGACACTGCCTCTCATTTGAAAACTTCTTTAGACTATAATATGATTGAAGAAAATAAGCTCTGTGCACATTCTGTAGTTTTATTTTAAGCAAATACATGCAATAATTGAAGATTTTAGAGTGAAAACAGTGAGCTTTCCCACTGAAAGAAAAAGCTGCCGTCCAGTCCAGTCGTAGCCACTGACAAGTCAGGGAGCGCTGGCAAAGCCACTTAGCGGCTTTGGGCCTCAGCGAAGACATCTGTAAAAGCCAAGTCGATAGTATTTATTGAGTGGCCACAAGGCTCAAGTCCCCGAATGAAGCTCTGAAGGATGCGGAGGCAGCGTCAACAGCTCTGCTGCCCGTGAACTCAGGATCTAGCTGAGAAGACAGGATCTAGTTGAGCGGAACAGAGAGACCCAAGAAAGCTGCGGGAGCCAGAGGACAGACCATCAATTCCGTCTGGGGAGGCAACGCTTGATGAAGTGTGAGAAGGAAATTGACAGGCCTGTAACCGAGTCACCAGTTGTTTCTTTCTTTGGGGCCCAGGGTGAGGGCTCCCGGAAGCGGTCAGTGAAATCGGTTTTTCTGGTTAGCTGGTTGGGTGAACCCCAAGCTCTGCTCTCTTTAGTTCTCATTTAGTTCAGTGATCTCGAGTGCCTGTAAGTGATTTACAACAGATGGGAGAGAGGATGGTCTATTCTCCATCCTTTGCACAGTCCATGGTGGCACACACGTACATATACGTGCGTACGTGCGCGCGGCCGCGCGCGCGCGCACACACACACACACACACACACACACACACACACACACACACACTCTCTCTCCAGAAAAGGTGAAGTGCTTCGCTTTCAGTTCTCAGTAGGATGATGGCACTGTGCAGAGCAGGAGAAAAGTAGGAAGCTAGCAGGGAGATCCTTACTCATGCTCAGGTCTGTGCGCGTCCTAACCCAGGACCTCCCTGCCCCCACCACCTGACTGCCTCCACCAGCAGACCAGCATGAGGACTCTCTCACTTCCAGGCTCCAGGGAGTAACCGTCAGACTCTCTCTCTGTCTCCTTCATGGCCCAGCCCCTAAAACTTGCTTGCTTCTTCCTTTAAATCTGCCATCCTTTGCAGTCTTGACCTCCAGCATTCTCTGGCTGGCCCTCCCTCACTGTTTCACTTGGTCTCAGAAACCTTAGAGTGAGCTGTGGGTCTGTCTATTCCCTTTTCCCTTTGTTTCTGCTGTTGGTTTGGTGGAGGTGGTTGTGAGGGAACTTTGGGTCCTAAGAATGTAGGAAGATAGAAGGGTCATTTTTAAAGAAAGGGATTCTGAATGGCAGTCTTTTTGTCTTTCCCTAACCTTTAATTACACCCAAAGTTATATTACCTTTATTTGTCTATTATTAATTCTTGACTTTTTCCAAACTTGACCACTCAAAGGACCACAGATAAAAGACCATGCCGGCTCAGATACAAAGGAGAGAAAGGTTTTTTTGGCAGAGAGAATAGAGCAAAGACAAAGAGATGGGAACGTACATCGTACAGTAAAGGCATGGAAATAGTCTAGTCTCTGCAGTGAGTAAGGTCCTGGCAGATAATGGGAGGAAATGAGTTCTCAGAAATACAGTAGGGACACACCATGAAAGATCTTGAGTATTTCAATTCGACATGGTGGCTTTCATTCTGGAGCAAATGGGAAAGGAGCATGAAAAATTTCTGGACAATTGATGATATGATTGTGTCTTAGTTTTGGTTAATTCTGATGATTGTGTAGAATGAATTAAAGGGGAGACAGTCTAGGAAAATAATGTTTTCACTAATTCAACAAATATTTATAATTTGCCTACAATGTGCCAGGTACTGTGTTAAGTGCTGGAATATACAGTGAATAAAATGGACAAAAATTCCTGCCCTCGCCAAGTTTAAGGGCTCTGGGTGAGAATACTGTGGGCTTGTTGTGGTCTTAAACAGAGCAATGACTGTAAAAATAGATAGGGGAGATAAGATAATATTTTGCAAGTGCCATTAACAAGATGTTGAAACTTGGGGTATGAAAGAAAGCCATAATACAGTTGATTAATTTTAACCAAGCTAAGATTCAGAGAATAAGAAAGTTTTCTATAAATGTATGTCGTAGACATCCTAAGTATGGGTATTTGTAAGGTATTCCTTGGTGGTGTCCAGAAGGCAGGTGGAAAAGTGCCCAGAGTTTTGGAGACAGGTGAGAACTACAGAGTGGAGAGACATCAGAATATAGGTGATACTGAAAGCCATGGGTAGAGATGGAGTCATCCAGAAAGAACATGTAGGGTGAGAAGAAGAGAATACGAAGCTCAAATCTTTGGAGGAAATATACCTTTAGCATCAAAAGACAAGACATTAATGAAGGACTGAGAAGGAGTAATCGAAGAAGTAATAGGAGAAGCAGGAGAGATGGATGCCTTGGAACTCTAAGGAGGCAAGTGTTTCAGGAAGGGATGACCAGAGGTAAGTGAGGGAGGAAGCTCTAGGTGGCTCAGGAGAAGTTCAAGCCAGGATAGCAGCCTTGAGAACGCAGCTTTGTTAGAAGAGAAAGGGGCAGTGAGGATGCCTGATTTTATAAACGTAGCAAAATCTAAATGGGAGCTGAAGAAGTGCTATAAGGCATTCGCCCAACTCTACATTTCTTACCTTAAGTCTAAGTGTATTAGAAAGAGTAGTTTGTGTTCTGTGACTTCCACTGTGACACTTATTTGACAGAGTTCTTTTCCTATAAATTGTCCTATGAGTCCCAAGAGACTAAATCTCACTCCTCACGGAGCTGAGCCTGGATGCCTTCCCCACTGTCCATAGAAAGGATTGGAGAACTGCAGTGACCTAAGTGTGGTCCCAGCATCTTAGGACACAGCATGGATGTGTTTCCTCTTTCATAGCAGTACAAGGACGTGGCTTCAGATGAAAGACAACATTCTAACAAAGGCTTCTTTGTGGTCAAGATGTCTGGAGGCTTTTTGACCACAAAGCTCTTGAACATCCTACAGAAAACAGGGTCCCTTGGACATTTCAACATCAGTATTTCTGAGGCATCAGAAATCAGTAAATAATCTTCTTTGGATCAAAATAAACTGAGTGAACCTCAACTGAGAGCTCTTACTTGGACCAGGCCTGCAGGAGATTTAAGGGATTAATAACTCAACCTTCCTCCAATCCCCAGGATGACACTGCTTGATGCTATCATAGGAACACCCAGGACCCCTTTTTGTTTATTGGCATCAAATTGCCTCTTCTTTCCTCCCATGGCAGTTTTCAGCGAGTTTTGTGACCAGCTCACTTCACACTAATTTATTTGTTCAAGCTTGCCCCCTTCAGTTTTCCACAGAGGTTACAAAATTAAAAATTGTCAGTACCCATAACCGCCTGACCTTTTCAATTGGAAAAGTTCAGAGACTGGCCTGTTGGGAATCAGAGGTAATTCTGCCAGGAGCAGCTGTGGCCTCAAAGAGTCAATGTTAATATTTCAATAAGTAAATAATCAGGCAGAGAGCTTGGGCCAAAAAACTACCCATGTGGAACAAGACGCAGGATGTCACAGGTAGAATAAATTTAAAAGGAAATTTACAGAAATGACATTTCGTAAAAGAATAAAACTTTGTCAGAAGAGGGGCTTTGAAGTAGAATAATCTAAGTCACAATAAATGACTGCTTTCAAGGGAACTCAGGAGGACAAATGGAAGAATAAGTGAGGGCTTTCATTCATCCTGGACTTTGCACTGTAAGTGATCCATCATCACAAGTGTCAAATGTGTTACTTAAAAAATACTCAAAATTTTTTCCGTCTTATTGGATTGTTGGGTAGTACCAGTAGCAAAGAGGCCAAGACATGCTTTAGTGAGTAAGAGAGGAAAAATAAAGTCATAATTATGTGGCTTGAAAATCCCTCAAAATCTAGTTTTCAAGAGAAACCAACAAAATAGAACTGAGTGTAGCTGAAATCTTCATTGTGAAAGGTCTATGAATATAGAAGGGTGAGAATAGAGAGTGAAAAATATACCCATACATCCATGACCAACTGATTTCAACAAGGGTACCAAGACCATTCAATAAGGAAAAAGTAGTCTCTTCAAGAGATGGTGCTGGGGCACTACCTAGGTGGCTCAGTGGTTAAGAATCTGCCTGTCAATGCAGGGGACACGGGTTCGATCCCTGCTCCAGGAAGATCCCACATGCCACAGAGCAACTAAGCCCATGCACCACAACTATTGAGCCTGCACTCTAGAGCCCATGAACCACAACTATTGAGCCTGTGTGCCGCAACTACTGAAGCCCACGTGCCTAGAGCCCGTGCTCCGTAACAAGAGAAGCCACCTTGATGGGGAGCCTGTGCACCACAATGAAGAGTAGCCCCTGCTCGCTGCAAATAGAGAAAGCCCATGTGCAGTAAATAAATAAATAAATAAATAAATAAATATGAATATTAAAAGAAAGAAAGAAAGAAATGGTGCTGGGATAGCTGAACACCCACATGGAAAAAAATGAAGTTAAATGCTTACCTCACATTATATACAAAAGTTAACTTCGAATGGATCAATGACTTAAATAGAAGAGCTAAAACTCTTAAAAAAACAGGGGTAATTCTTTGTGACCTTGGATTTGGCAATGGATTCTTAGATATGGTTCCAAAAGCACAAAAAACAAACAAAAAAGACATAAATTGGACTTCACCAAAATTGAATACTTTTCACATCAAAGGACATTATCAAGAAAGTGAAAAGACAACCTACACATGGGAGACAATATTTGCAAATCATATATTTGATAAGGGTCTACATATGCAGAATAGATAAAGAAACTTTACAGCTTAACAGTAAGAAGATAAAAAACCCAATTTTGTAAATGGCCAAAGGTCTTCAATAGACATTTCTGAAAAGAAGTGATCCAAATGGCCACTAAGCACATGAAAAACTACTCAATGACATTAGTCATTAGGTAAATTCAAATCAAAACCACAATGAGATACCTACTGCTTTTCATTCACTAGGATGGCTATCATCAAAAACCAGAAAAATAACAACTGTTGATGAGGTTGTGGAGACATTGTAACCCTTGTGCATCATGGCTGGGAATGTAAAGTGGTACAGCTGCTGTGGAGAGCAATTTGGTGCCTCCTCAAAAAGCTAAGTGTAGAATTGTCATGTGAGCCAACAATTTTACTCCTGGGTACTGATATATACCCCAAAAGAATTAAAAACAGACACTCAAACAAATCCATGTACATAGCAGCACTCTTCACAGTAGCCAAAAGTAGCCCAAAATTTGGGAAAGAACCCACATGTCCATCAATGGATAAGTGGATAAACAAATTGTGGTATATATGTACATTGGAATAGTATTCAGCCATAAAAAGGAATGAAGTATGAACACAGGCTACAACATGGATGAACCTTGAAAACATTGTGCTAAGTGAAAGAAGTCAGGCACAAAAAGTTACATATTGCATGATTCCATTTATATAAAATATTCAGAATAGGTGAACCCATACATGCAGGAAATAATTCAGTAGTTGCCTGGGATTGAGGTAGGGAAGATTGGGGAGTAACTGTTTACCGGGTACAACGTTTCCTTTTGGGTGACGACAGTATTTTGGAACTACATAGAGGTGGTGATTGCACCATAGCATGAATATACTAAACACCACTGAATTGTTCACTTTAAATGGTTCATTTTATTTTGTGTGAATTTCACCTCAAAAATGCACATATTTTTAACTACAGACATATGGTTCATAAAATCAGTCATGAATTCTATACAGGAAGGCTTGGACTCTTTCAGGAGCAGTCAAGCCTTGTAATGTCAAGAGACATGTTTCCATAAAGCTTGGCCCAAGGAAATATGCGAAGTAGCTTTTGAGATGTTTTCCTCCCCGTTGCATCCCACAGAGGCTGTGGGTGGGCTCGAGGACGGACTTTCTCTCAATTTCATCCCCTCAGGAAATCTCACGCGTTTTCTTTGCCTCTAACTTGGGACTCCACAGAGTGACAGCAGATAGTAAAAGGCTCATCAAGTAAGCCCACTATAGCCATGAGCTTCTTCACGTTTATTCAGACTCAGTCTTTTTGGTTCTGTTCCCCTTCTGGGAAGCCTCCCCCGTGTCCTTGGGCAGAATTCCCCCTTCTCTGAGCTAGCCCATCTTGTTCATGCCTTAGTCTCACTGCTCCAGGTCACCTGTCAAAGCTGAGCATTGAGCTGATATATAAGGCATTACAATGCAATGCCCTTAGACGGAAATACCCCTGCCAGGCAATACCGTGTCTCAAACTCAGCACGAACATACTCGTTCCGTGTACGGACTTGTTCCATCTATTCCATGGTAATACAGCCATCAGTGTGTGTGCATATGTGCACATATGCATGTGTGTTCATGGGCATATGCGTGTGCGTGTGTGTGTGTGTGGGTCGGGCAGAACATATTGGGTTCGTCAAAAAGTTAGCTTGGGTTTTTCCACAAGATGTTACAGAAAAACCCAAACAAATTTTTGGCCAACCCAATATTTGCTTGTGGACCTCTCCTCATGAACGTGGGTCAGGTCACCTCACCAGAGGACCTCCTGTCAATCAACGCCTGTGGGTGTATCCGTCCTGCTGCCACAGAATTTCTGTCCTTAGGAGTAAATGTATTGTTCAGAAACCAATGAATTTAACTTAATTCTGCCTTTGAAATAAATGGGGAGCTGCTTCATCTGAGGCTGGCTCTGTGAGGGGGAGGTGGGGAGGAGCTGGGGAAAGGTGTTTGATGAGCAGCCTGTCACTGGCTTCTGGAGAACTGTGGCGACCAGGAGGCGAAGAAAACCACCTGCCGCTGGGCACCCGGCTGTGATTCTGTCACCGCGGACAGGCTACGGGAGGGGCTTGGGAGCCCTCAGTCTCTGGCAGCATCCTTCTGAGAAGGAATGCAACCGCGGAAGCAGAAATATCTTCCTGCCTAGATCCGGAGTAACCCAGTTACTTCCATGTTTCCAGTGTATCAGCTCGCTCGGAAAAACTTCTGTTCTGAAGGTGAACTCGGGACCTTCTGCGGAAGGTGGCTGGTGGTGGTGGGACCGGAAGAGCCTGGGGAATGAGCTGGGTCATTAGGGGGTGTGTCCCCGGCACCCAGGCTCCATGCTCCACAGGGCAGAGCGAGGGCTCATTTATTTAACCTAAAATTCCAGATGTGATATATTCTCATTTCACCCAACATTACTGCTGCCGTGCTGCCTGCGGCACACTTCGGTTCTAAGAGCTTCCAAAGACCTTGTAGAGTTTATCTCTTCCACTAAAGCCTCAGGGGAGGAGTCATTTCGTGTGTGTGTGTGTGTGTGTGTGTGTGTGTGTGTGTGTGTGTGTTTCGCTAATACGTTTGCAATTGTTTTCACCTGTGATGGGCCTTACCAGCTCAGACCACTGGAAATCATTTCATTGGGTGGCTTCCTCTCGCCTCTTCTGAGGAAAGCCACCATGAAAAAACTTGACTCAAGTTCGTGATTTTGAAAGGAAAATATAAGACGTTGGCATCTGGGGCGTGGGCAACACAGGGCAGTGGGAGGTGTCAGAAAGTGGGTGCATTGTCACTACACAACTTTAAAACTACAGTAAATGCGATACAACGTCAGTC
Organism: Hippopotamus amphibius kiboko; assembly: GCF_030028045.1. NCBI lineage: Eukaryota > Metazoa > Chordata > Mammalia > Artiodactyla > Hippopotamidae > Hippopotamus > Hippopotamus amphibius. Next base: position 13,411,791 of record NC_080199.1, read on the forward strand.
CATTTATTACCACCATGTAACTGCGATTCTCAAACCATGTCAGTGTTAAAACACTCCTTCCCACCAGGGAAAATCAAACCATCAGCCTGAGTGTACCACCGTATTTAGTGTGCTCCTGAGCTGCTCACTGTAAAATATTTTTGAGTGTAGAAACAGTGTTAAGACCAGAAGACAACTCAGATATCCTTTTATTCTTCCTTCATTACCTTCTTTCATCATATGTCCGCAGCTAGAGATCATGTTTACCAAGACATGCCCCTGCCCTTGAGAAGCTTGTACGTCAGAGGAAGAGCAGTTAATGACTTTCTCAAGGTCACCTGAATGCTGAAAGGCTGCGTCAAAGCGGAATCATGATATTTTCAAATGACCTTCCTTCCTTGAGGGGTTTAGAGAAGGTAGAACCACAGAAATGGCAGAGCTTTGAAACACCATCCAACCTCTGACCCAACAAAAAAAGCTTAAAATTCTCGGTATTCTTCATGAAAAACTGTGTTCTGGGTTTTGCTTTTACCCTTAAGTATACAGATATTTCCTGGAACTTGGCAACAGCTCCTCCCATCCCCTCACCACTTAGTAAAGGGATATTTCTCCAGCAGCACAATCGCCTTTTTGAAGTTTCTGCTTCAAAGTGAGTACTAACAGTTGTGTCCCCAGGTGCCTGAGCTGAGGCAAACTCCCCCCCACCCCCCTCAAATGACTTTTAATTAAATCGAACTCAGTCAGTCGTGACTTACGCTTTGTGCTTCTGTTTCCTACATCTGAGGTTCTATTTATAAACCACTTAGTCATAGGGGCCACTGGATTAGGGACCTAATTAGGGCTTTGTATTACGGCGTGGTGGCCCCAAACGCTGGCACCGCTTTCCTAGGAGACAGGCTAATGCATTGCTTGTGAAGGACCAGCCACACTTGCTTCCCCAGGTTTGTCTGTTGATTTCATCTAGGGATGCAGTTCCTCCAAAAGCCCCAAACCACATACCACCCTGAGGCTGTTTCTCTTCTCTTAATGGTTAAGGTGTGTGTTGTGATCCTGGTAGGTGATGACAGCTCTCGCACGCCAGCCAGCTGCCATCAGTGACTCAAGATGGGCTTTGGGAAGCTCTCTGGTCACCGCGTCGGGCTCTGATAACTGTACAGCCTGCTGGTGCTAACAGTCTCCAAGGTTAAGGCCCATTTCTCCTCCCATTTTGGTTGGAAGCCAGGATTTAAATAAAAGAAAGAAAGAATAAGAAAAAGAAATCAAATAGAAATTCAACTACAGGAGTCAAGGGCAAGTGAAATTGGTTTTAAAGGGCTGGCTTCCAGCCACGGAAACAAAGAGAGTGGAGGTGGAACCTGTGCTCTTGGTTAAATCGCAGCCACTGCTGAGGAAGAGGTCTGTGATGAGAACGTAGACAAAAATGCTTCATTTTTAGCATAGCCAGTGTCCTAAAGACTGAGGCAGTGACGCACTCTTTGAAATTAAAGAAAAATTCCTCCCAGAGTCATCCTGTCTGCCTGAAACTTAAGCAAGATGCTCTAAAATCAGGGCAAAATGGGAGGGTGGTGGGAAGAAAAGCACAGATTGAATCCTGCAACTCCACATTGCTCTTTACTACTTGGCTTCTCAAAAATCATATACTTTGCACTGTGTAAGTAAGATATCCAGATTTAGACATTATAACCCCACTTATGTAATTGACTGTAAATAATGTAAGATCTAGTGAGAGGTGACAATGCCTGAGTTTGAGTGTTGGCTTTGCCACTTCCTACCTGTATGAGTTCGGGCAAATTGCTTGACCTCTCTGAGCCTCAGTTTGTTCATCTGTAAAATGGGAATCATACTATGTAGGTCATAGTGCATAAAATGATTGATACATGTAAGTAGTCTAAGGCAATATTTGCACATAATAAGTTCTGTGTAAAGTGTTTTCTTTTTTGTTATTAAATATTAATAATATTTTCCACTGCTTCTCTTAGTTATCTATTTAATTTTCCTTAAAAATCATCTATACAAAATATTCATGTGGGTAGAAATGAATTTTGACCCATAGTAATGCTAAATACAAAAATTAATTCCAGGTAAATCATGGATACAAATATTAACATTTCCTCATGAATCTTCTAGAGGAAGAGGAAAAGGAAAAAAAAAAAGCCTTCAGAACTGTGGTAAGGCAAAACATTTTTAAGCAGGACATAAAAAGCACTAACTATAAAAATGACTGAAAAATTAAACTACTTTAATATGAAGAATTTCCTTGGTCAAAAAACATACTGGAAGAGGAAAATGAAAGCTGCAGTGAGAAAAATAGTGGTCACTATACCCAGGAGTCACATCCAAAAGGTACAAGGCATTCCTACCATTCGACGAGAAAATATCAGGCGATACAATGGAAAATTGCACAAAAGACTTGAAGAGACATCTTACAAAACACAATATCTAAACGCCCAAAATAAAAAGATGTTCAACATCACTAGTCACAAGACAAATTTAAATGTTAACCCACATTAAAATCCTTTAAATACCCAACCAGAATGGCTTAAAAAAAGAGATGCAAAACACTAAGTGCTGGTAAAGATGTAGAGCCATTGGGACTCTTACATGCTACTGGTAGGAGTGTACATGTGAACAACCATTTTGGAAAACTGTTGCACAGTATCTACTAATACTGATGCTGTGTGTACCCTACGACACAGAAATCTCACTTCTGGGGAAATTATTTTTAGGCACAGGTATATGCCCCAAAATGAATATATAAGAATGTTTATATCAGCATTACCACTAATAGCCTCAAACTAGAAATAACTCAAATTCCAACAGTAGAAAGAATGAATAAATTATGATAAATTTTGACATACTCCTAAAATGAAATACTGCAAAATGGCAACAAAAATGAACAAACTATTGGTATATACAGCAATGGGGAGAAATCTCAAAAAACCAAACAAATGAAATAAGCCAGACACACAAAACAGGAGCACTTATTGTATGATTCAATTTATATAAAGTCTAAAAAACCCTAATGTGTGAGGTTAGAAGTTAGGATGGTGGATATCTTCAGGGAGAGGGGTTAGTTATCAGAGGAGACAAAGAGTGGGGCAGTACTGGGAGGCTAGTAGTGTTTTACTCATTCAGTGATGGTTTCAATGGTGTGTTCTTGAGAAAATTCATTGAACTATACACGTATGATTTGTGTACTTCTTTATACGTATGTTATACTTCATTAAAGAAATTTTGCTTGGAATTATTAAGGCTATGGAATTCTAACAAATACTTGTGCTAAGCAACAAATTTAACCCTTCAGGTCTTAACATTTGGTTATAACCTATTTACATCTAAATTGAACGGAGCGTATATAAGTATGTGTGTGTGCATTGCTAGAATGTAAGTCCCATGAAGACAGGGCTTTCTGACTGATGATTTGCTTCTCCCATCTCTGGCTGTTCCAATAGTGTCTGATATGTAGTAAGCACTCAATAAATATTTGTTGAATGCATGAATGAAAAAAATACCTCGCATTTGATAAATTAAAGAAAAATTCATTTAATACTGTGTTTGTAGGCCTGGAAAATAGCATGGGTTTCTTCCCAGGAGGTATAAATATTATGATTGATCTACTTTTATCTTTCCTCCAGCCAGTTTTTCTCAAGCTGGGTTCATAATTGGAGAGAGTGATATATGAGGAAGTATCCACAGTGGGAACCAGGGTGCAAGGCCATGAAACATAAAGGAAATTAATTTCCAAGCCCACCAAGATATCTCAGTATCTATCACTTAACAGAATACATACATTCCAGTAAAGACAACTCTAAAGCAATTTCTTTAGTAAAAGGAAATTTATTTTCCTATCGGAACTCTCAGAAGAAGTTGAATGGGTGTTTTCACAAGAAAAAGGCCTACAATAAATGAGAGTTAAGAAAAGTCTTTAATGGGAAAAGGTACAAGATGGTGGGCAGTCAGCTTCTAGACTTACTAGAGTATGCCTTCTGGCTACTGTCAGTCCCACCTTGTTTATCATTTGTTTGCATACATCTTCCAGCTTCAGCATTCTCTACATCCAATCAGGGAACACATTCCTGTGAAATCCTGGCTTCTCTCTCTCCTCTTTGGGCTTGGGTATTTTCCATATACAATTAAGCTGGGCTATGGTAACATGCTTCACCTGCATCAACAATGATGTCATATTCTAGCTTGAAAATCCCTCAAGTCTGAACTTAAAGGTTGCGTGAAAGAAATTTCTATTGTGGTAAATTCAAAATCAGGTAAATCAACCTCAATTTTCCTAATGGCTGAACTTGTACAATTTGCACACATGGATTCTAAAGCAACTGAGTCTGAGTGCCTGAGGGAGCCACATGGTCCACAATGGTCTTAGCATTTTAGGGGGGTGGGTGAGTCAGGCACCCGTGAGTCTGAACCCATGTCTGCTACTCTTGTTCAGGGAGTGACCGTGAGCCCCAGTTTCCTCATTTGCAAAAGAGAGATGAAATTTCCTAGCTTGATGCTTGAATGAGTTAGTGTATGTGCCCCACAGATTAGAAGTTTAATGAGTGGTACCAGCTTCATCATCACCATCATCATTTGCATCCAAACAGCCAGAAACTAGCCAAGTGCTATGAACCCAATGAATCAGCAGTTACTGCTGGTTGTAGTTGGGATGGCAGAGAACTTGAATTTAGCTTCATTCTAGCTGCGTTAGTTTAGCAGTCTGGCCTGAGGCATTAATCAATAGGAGGGACTAGCTATTATAAAAGCTGTTTCTGGTTCTGAAGAGCAGCCTTTAAGAGCAACACATCACCGTGCTTCATATTTTCATCTGCAAAATGGGGATGAGAACCCACCTGCACTCACCCCAGCAATCACTTCAGCACTGCCCATCTTGGAAACTTGCTGCGGAATAAGCAGAATTAGCAAGGCAGGCAGCAGGGAGGTAGGGAGGCCCTTGGGTTGCTGGTTGGAAGCTGAGAGCTGGAAATAATTCTCTCTGATGTATTGCCTGGAGAGCGCCACGAGCCAGCTGGCCTGAGAAGATAAGAGAACTGTTCTTCTCCAGCCTGGGTGGTGCCGATGCCTAACGAGGAGTTGGGCAAGAGGCTTAGGGTGCAGTACTTTCACTGCGTGCCAGAGTCTGCCCGCGTTTCATCTGGATTCCAATTTTTATCTTTGCCACATTTTAAAAATTATTTTAGGTCTTCACCGGAGGGAGGAACCACAGTTTCTCCAGCTCTTCTCAGACAATTTGTTCTAAGTGTAAAGGATTGGAGGTGGGGGTGGGAACAGACATTGAATTAGCCAAATTTGAGAATGAAAAAAAAAAAGCTTATACTTTAAAAATTGACCGGGAATCACTGTGGAAATCACAGTAGCTTCGCATAAAATGCTATAATGCCCTGCATCCCTTCCTTGATCTGTTTGTGTGCTTGTACTTGCAGTCATACTCTGCCTTAATAGAAGCAGTACCTGGAAAACTAAGAGGAAGCAATTGGTCTTCGCCTCTGCAGGATGGTGGCATAAGAATGGACTTGAGCATTGTGATGAACAGTTTTGTGTCACCTTGATTAGGGTACGGTGTCCATTTGTTTGTTTTAAGACCAATCTAGATGTTGCTGGGAAGATATCTTTTTTAGATGTGATTAACATTTAAATCAGTAGATACAATTCTGACACCAGTTCCAATGTGTGGGTTTTCCAACACCACAAAGCAATTCTCCAATACCATCTGGGTATCCTACTATTCAACTCAATTCTAATATTATTTACCAGGAGACAGCAGCAGATTGTACAGGTTAAGGGCTTAGTCCCATGAGACTGCTCCTCCCACTCCTCCCTCCACCCCTGCACCCCCCAGCCCTGGATGCCAATTGCAAGTCCAGGTTGTTACCTGCTTCTGACCACCCAGTTATAGATAGGAAGTTCCCACCATCTCCCTCTTTAATACCTTTGCATAACGGCTCATAGAACTCAGAGAAACATTTTACTTACTAGATTCCTGGCTTGTTATAAAAGGATAATAATCCAGGAATACCCAGACAGAGAAGAGATGCACAGGACAAGGTAAGGGGAGTTGGTGCTGAGCTTCCATGCCCTCTCCTGGTGCACCACTCTCCCCAAAAGTCCACAGGTTCAGCAGCCCAGAAGCTCTCAAGACCCTGCCCTTTTGGGCGTTTATGCAGGCTTCATTACACAGGCAGGACTGATTAAACCATTGGCCATTGGCCGTTACACCCAATCTCTAGCTCCTCTCCCTTCTCCAGAAGTCAGGGGTAGAAGTGAAATTTCCAACCCTCTGATCACACAGTTGCTTCCTCTGGTGACCAGCCCCCATCCTTAGGTGGCATTCAAAAAGCCACCTCATCAGCATAAAAAAAGATCCCTTTATGGCTCTCATCCCTTACAGAAATCTCAAGGGTTATAGGAACACTGTACCAGGAAGCGGTTGAAGACAAATACATATTTCTTATTATAAATCACAGCATCACAGTTAACTTTGAATAAAACAGACCACTCTCCATAGTGTGGATGGGCCCCATCCAGTCAGTCGGAAGCCTTAAGAGCAAAGACTGAGGCTTCCCGAAGAAGGAATTCTCTCTAAGACTGAAGTACAGAAACTCTACTGGAGTGTCCAGCCTGCTGCCCTGCAGATTCTGGCCTCGAAACTGTAACAGCAACTCTTATTTATATACCATCTCATATCAGTTCTGTTCCTCTGGAGAATGCTAACAGAAGCATCTCACTCTTACAGGAAAAGGGGGACATGCTGGTCCCCAGGAGGTGATTGTAGGGCTGCCAAAAGGTGGCCCATCCCCAGACATCCCCCTCCTCTCTTTACTCCCAGTCTACCAGTCAGCCTGCAAATTCATTTTGGAAAGTCACCAAGAGGGACCGCATTACCTGTAGAAGGCCATAGAAGTCTCCTTACCCATTAGGCCATTAGCTTGGCAAATTGCTCAGAAGAGCTGGCTGGGCATTGGACCCTGAAAAGAGAAACATGATATTGACTCCTGAAAATGGAGCCCTATTCCCTGAGGGTATAGGGCCGGTAAGGGTGGTCTAAAGAGAGGGAGCAGGGGCTGCAAGGGATGCCGAGATGGAAGGTGAAGAGATTCGAGGAAGACAATTTGTTATGTTTAGCAATATTATGAATCAGCAGCTTTATAATATTGATGGACCCCAGCCTGGCCATCTTGTTACTGGAGATAAATCTCAGTGTGCACCCCTCCGTAGGCAGCAGTGGCCGGCTAGGTACCAAAAAGGCGAGGTGAAGCCCCAGGTTCCTGACCGCTTCCGGCCTCCACTGCTCCCTTAAGCAAAGAGCCGAACAACGCCACCTTGTCAGCCACCCTCAAGGTCTTTGCTTTCTTGATATGGGAAAAGGCAGTTCAGAATCTTTTGACTCAACAATTTCTCCTCCCCCAGATCTCACCCCTGTGAACTTAGACCCTATAGTGCAGTGGGTTCTTTGCTTGGCAGTAAAACTTTTCCTCTCTCTACTCAATCTTTAGTCTCTTAATATTCTTTTTCTCTTTAAAAATAATTACCACTGATTCAGTTCCTATTCTGTCATCCTCATTTATAGACCTTCGGTGTCTCCTTTTTGCAAAGGAGGCAACTGAGGCTGAGAGAGCTTTCCCAAGTGTCAGAGGGCAAATGGGAGCCCAGCTTGGCTGAGGGCTGGTACTTGAGCTGACCCAAGAGTTTCGAGAAATGATGGAGAAATGTTACAGCTGAGGCACCTTGGACCGGAAAGGGACTCCGTGGTCGGGCTCTGTGCAAAATGGGAAGCAAGAGGAGAAAGGAGTTATTTAAAATGAAAACCAAGGGCTCTTTATTCTCTGAATTTAAATGCAGACATGACATTTACGGCATGATAACCCAGGAATACTAACGCATTGCTCGTAATTAGACCTTGCGCGTCTTTACTCTTTGACAGATGCAAAGGATTTCAAAATATAATTAAACCTTCCAATACCCGTGTGAGGAGGCGGCATCATATTCATTTTACAGATGGGTGAACTGAGGCCAACAGAAGACAAGTCTCTGAAAGTTAACTCAGGAATTTGTAAGAAAACATTAAGGAAACCTCATGGTTCTCCACTGCACTGTGCTTCAGCTTCAACCAGCCCAGAGCAGTGATGTAGAATTTTTAAGGAAGGCATCAAGATTACATGTTGTTATGACAACTTTTCACCCATATTTGTCCATCAAAATATCTAAAGCAACTACGTGAGGCAACAGAATGAAAGTCAGTTCATACGTGCTTTAAGCCATCATGTTAGTTGCAGTGGATTTATCTGGGGTTTCTGCAAACATACTTGGTCAGAGGATTCCCTCATGGTATTTGTTGTGATCTAGGTTTTCTGGATTCTTTCCTAGAGATTCTGATTTTGTCAGTCGGGGGTGGATCCTAGGAATCTATATTTTTGACAAGTTTCCAGGTAACTTTTTTTTTTTAGTTAGGGGAATTAAGGTTGTTAATTAGCTGATTGATTATCTGGGTGGATCCAGTGTAATCACAAGGGTCCTTTTTTAAATTTAAAGTATACAACTTAATATTTTTTTCTTATTAGTAATGTATATATGGCAATCCCAATCTGCCAATTCATCCCACCCCAATCTCACCCCCCACCGCTTTCCCCACTTCATGTCCACATGTTTGTTCTCTACATCTGTGTCTCTATTTCTGCCTTGAAAACTGGTTGATCTGTACCATTTTTCTAGATTCCGCATACATGCATTAATATACAATGTTTGTTTTTCTCTTTCTGACACTTCACTCTGTATGACAGTCTCTAGGTCCATCCATGTCTCTACAAATGTCCCAATTTTGTTCTTTTTTATGGCTGAGTAATACTCTATTGCATATAGGTACCACATCTTCTTTATCCATTCATCTGTTGATGGACATTTAGGTTGCTTCCATGACCTGGCTATTGTAAATAGTGCTGCAGTGAACATTGGGATGCATGTATTTTTTTGAATTATGGTGTTCTCTGGGTATATGCCCAGTAGTGGGATTGCTGGGTCTATGGTAATTCTATTTTTAGTTTTGCAAGGAACCTCCATACTGTTCTCCATAGTGGCTGTATCAATTTACATTCCCACCAACAGTGCAAGAGAGTTCCCTTTTCTCCGCACCCTCTCCAGCATTTACTGTTTGTAGAATTTCTGGTGATGGCCATTCTGACCAGTGTGAGGTGATACCTTGCATTTCTCTAATAATTAGTGATGTTGACCAGTTTTCATGAGCCTCTCGGCCATCTGCACGTCTTCTTTGGAGAAATGCCTATTTAGGTCTTCTGCCCATTTTTTGATTGGGTTGTTTGTTTTTTTGATATTGAGCTGGATGAACTGTTTATGTATTTTGGAGATGAATCCTTTGTCTGTTAATTCGTTTGCAAATATTTTCTCCCATTCTGAGGGTTGTCTTTTTGTCTTGCTTTAGTTTCCTTTGCTGTGCAAAAGCTTTTAAGTTTCATTAGGTCCCACTTATTTATTTCTGTTTTTATTTCCATTACTCTAGGAGGTGGGTCTCCACGTAACTTTTTATAAGCAGGCAAGTATGGGAAATGCTGGGTTAATCATTCTGTAGGTGCTTTGGAAGCCTGTAATCAGTGTGCCTGACACTGTGTTAGGTTCTGTAGACTCAGAGTATGAGAGAACCTCAAAAGCTCCTTTCTGCACCTTACTCAACGTAATGAAGAATGCAACAAATGTTTACAGCACATCTATTCTACCGAAACCCTTAGCTCTTGGGCTGGGTGCTATAGCACTCACAAAGCTGAAGGAGTTGGAAGAGACAGACAAGCTGAATGATACCTGAAATAGCATGTGATAATAATAAGCTAGAGATTTGTATAAAGCATTCTGATGAGGGAGACAAGAGAGCAAGTTAATCTGGCTGAACGGAAGAGGGGGATAACATATGGCAAAGGGCAGATCTATGGGTTTTGAAGGAAGAGTAAGAGTTTGTTCACTGGGAGCACATTACAGGGAACACAGAAAAACATGAGCAAAGGAATATATGTACACAGGTATGTGTACACATATATTTTAATCACAACTCTTTGGAGGAAGGGCAAGTGATATAGCATGATCAGAGTAAGAGTCTATAAAAAGGTGTAGTAAGAGCTGATGTGCTGAGGAATTTTTAATGTCCTTGTATGTCCTATTCATTCATTCAACAATAGGTATTGAGTACCTGTTGGGTGCCAGGCAGTGTTCTAGGTTCGGGTGATTGATTAGTTGCAAACCAATTTTTCAAACTACCTTTCCTTGTGAGTTTACATTCTAGCAGGGGGAGAAAATCAACAAAGAAATGATATGGGATGTGAGATGATAATAAATGCCAAGGAGGGATGTAAGAAGGAGGAGAGGAATAGGACTGCCTGAGAAGGCCCTGCTCACCAGGTGATATCTGATCCCCGTTCTGAAGGAGGTGAGTGAGGGAGCCAAGTGGGGGAAGAAGGTTCCAGACTGAGTGAAAGCCAATGAAGGGCCTTGAGCCTGGGGCTTGGCTGGTGCCTCTGAGACACAGAGAGGAGGATGTTATGCTGGAGGGAGGTGGGTGGGGAACAGTGGTGGAAGATGAGGTTAAGAAGGTGATGGTAGGCAGAGGGGAGGGGGCCCTGGTCGTGAAGGGCTCTCTAGGCCATTTTCTGGAGGTTTGGAGAAGGAGAACCAGTGGAAGCTTTAAGTATGAGTGACATGATCTGATCTTTGTTTTAAAAGTTGTCACTCTGAGTGTTGTGATGTTGTGATGATAACAGCATGTAGGGGCCAAAAGTAGATGGTGTGAGACTACTGCAATGATCCAGGCACAAGACCATGGCGGCTTGGGCCTGGGTGGAGGCAGTGGAGGTGGTACAAAATGGTAGCATTCTTGATGTCTTTCAAATTTGTTAAAAGGGCAGCTATGGGGCATGAAAGAAAGAAGGAAGTTGAAGATCTGGGGCCTCGTTCTAGAAACTGCTGCAATGGCATTACCTGATCTACAGTTTTGTGAAATCGTTCTGGTTTTCACCTGGAGGGCAGGTGGAAGGTTACTATAACAAGCCAGGCAAGAGATAAGAAAGGTTGACCAAGACTGGGTCTGTGAATTCCAAAGGATCAGTGTGAGACAAGTTTTGGAAGATGCAGAATTTGGTGACAAATTAAATGTGTTGGCTGTGGTTGGTGCCTGGTGGGCAGAGAGAGTGGAGGTCAGATTCCTGGTAGGAGAGAGGATGAGTTTGACTTTGGCTTGTTGATCTTGAGATGTCTGTGATCTTTGGATGAGCAGTCCTTAGAAGACTGTGAGCAGTTTAGCTCTGCCGCTTGGGAAGGAGCACGTGGTTGGGAAGTTGTGAAGACAACCAGTGATTTTGGAAATCGCATGCTAAATTTAAAATAAGACTTTTAGATCTTGCCAAAATAATGATTTTTGCAATACTTGTTGCTCACATTTCTAAATTTAAGCTCCAGGGGAGCTTAGGTAATTCTTGGAGATAAAACAGTCCAGCAGGAGTGAATATGAATTTTGGGGACAAAGGACAGGAATGGTACTGGATGCAAGAACTTCCCCAGCCTCCTCGAAATGGCCCACCCAGCACTACAAGCAGACTTCATAACCTGTGAGTTTTGTCTTTCCTTAAGTGTAATAAAAGTTCATAATTTTTTTCATTTTTAAAATTTCATCCAGGTTTTTAACTTTTTATTTTATACTGGAGTATAGTTGATTAACAATGTTGTGTTAGTTTTAGGCGTACAGCAAAGTGATTCAGTTATACCTACGCATGTATTTATTCTTTTTTGAATTCTTTTCCCATTTAGGTTGTTAGATAATATTGAGCAGAGTTCCCTGTGTGATACCGTAAGTCCTTGTTGCTTATCCATTTTAAACACAGCCGTGTGTGCATGTCAATCCCAAACTCCCTAACTATCCCATCCCCCTCCTTCCTCCCCACCAACCATGTTCTCTAAGTCTATGAGTCTGCTTCTGTTTTGTAAATAAGTTCATTTGTATCATTTCTTTGTCTTTGCATTTTTTTAAGCATGGAATGGGGATCCTCAGAGAAATCCCCAGATGGGCCTTGAAGTCCTAATATGAGCTATGTGGCATTATTTTTTCCCATTGTGTTTATAGGTTCAAAAGCTATTAATCTTATAAATGTTTTCTTGGTCACGGTAGGCCAAAAGTCAGTGCCCCTTTTCCTATAAAACGTCTGTGAGTTTATACTGGAGAGAAATGAATAATACATACAAATCCTTTCTTTGAAATTCCTTTGTTTGGAAAGTTTGTCTCCTTAATTTGCATGCAGACTTGTCCCTTGTTTCCCAAATGAACCAGAAGAAACATCTAATGGAAATTTGCTGTGAGCCTTATAGTATTAAGCCATGGGGGAGGTTATTAACAGATTTCATCGTGGGCAGCAATCTTTGCCCCAGGAAAGATTATTAAAAAAGATCAGGACATCCCCCCAGCTTGTGAGAAGAATTCCCCATTGTCACTCACAGTGGCATGATGGTTGGCTGGAGGCAAAATCCCTTTGTGTCCACCCCATCATTTAGCTACACCAGCTCTGGAGTGCAGATCAGTTCAAAATATCCAAGAATTTTACCTTCGTTAGAAAGCTGAAAACTGTATGTCATATCTCAATATTGAAATTTCCATCATAGTGTAATTAAAAAAAATCAAAGCCACTCTAGCCCATCCTAAGAGGAGACATCCTTAATTTTGGCAGCCCTCAAACAATCATCTCCACCCATTTGGAAGATTTCACATCACTGACCCATGTGATGCCCCAGAAGCATGAAGCAGAACAGTGCGCAGAGCTGCAATGTGTTCTGGTGACCTGAGGATCCTGAAGAAGGAAATGCAACGTGGGCTTCAGTCCTGGCTCTGTCACCAGGGGCCTCAAGCAGAATAATCTCAGCGGAGTTTGTAAACAACAGAGCTACTCTATCTCACTCATCGGGTTAGAGTAAAGGCAAAGTGAAAAAGAGATCCAAAATCATCTGAAAGGGAATAGAGTCCTTTGATGTTTTCTCAAAGGGGGAAAGAAGAAGATTTTGCTGATAATATTTGGAAAGTAATAGAAGGTGGAACTAGCTGGAAAATAGGGGAAGTTTTGTGCCCATAGAGAAACACAGATAGATTCAAAGAAAGAGCAGCCCTGGCCAATTGTGACAGGTGGCCGTCTGCAGTGGCTCCCAATGGTCCCTGCCTTCTGGTCTTCATGCCGCTGATTGTTGACTGGACGATGACTTGCTTCCATTGACAAACGATGGCCAAAGCGACGGGATGTCACTTCTGAGATGAAGCTATAAAAGACTGTGACTTTCATCTTGCCGGCTCTTTCTCACCCCACCTGCTCACTTTGATGAAGCCAGTTGCCGTTTTGTGACTTGCTCACGTAGCAAGAACTGGGGTGGCCTCTGGCCAACAGCTCAGGAGGAGCTGAGGCCTGGAGTCCAACAGCTCATTAGAAACTGAAGCCTGCTTACCACTATTGAGTGAGCTTGGAAGCAGATCCTGCCCCAGTTGAACCTGGAGATAACTCCACCCCCAGGAGAGACATTGATGGCAGCCTTGTGAGAGATTGGGGGTAGAAGCACCCAGATCAGTCATGCCCAGGTGCCCGACCCACAGAAATAGTAAGATAATAAGTGGGTATTGAACTAAGCTGCTAAAATGTGAGATAATGTCTTATACAGTAGGTAAGTAATTCACCAATTAACCTAGGATAATGTGGAATGGTTCTCGAGGAAAAGAGACAAAGGGTCTTTCATAATGAACCTGCGAAGTTGTTAAACATGTGACCCTGACATGGAAGAAAAGAGGGAAAAAAGGCTCCCAGAAGAACTGGGGCAGAGAGTCGAGAGAGAGGGAAAGGTAGAAATAAACAACCATCAACCAAATGAGGAAAGCAGAGGCTACTTCTTCAGAGCTAATTGTAGCAAGGGAGGCAGCCATCACCACTTGCATCTGACAGAGACTAGGGCAGGCAGGGGATAGGAGAGCTTCATAGAGGAGAAAAGGAAAGCCTCCACGTGTGCCCTGATTGGAAGCCGCTGGCCTGGGAAACTGGGGGCGGGCCAACTAGGAGTGGCGCTCCTATGTGATTGGTTAGGTGCATATTTGGCTTTCTCTGATTGGCCTTAAGTTGGAAGTCGAGATGAAAATTAGGGAAGCTGGCAGTTATTAATCATATCCTGGCCGTTTTGGGCCAGTTGTTACGGGATTATAATTTCTCTTCCTGGATTGTTGCTAGAGACAGTAGTCTGACTTTCTACAAGTCTGACTTAGAGCTGGCTGGCTTCTGGAGCTGCTTAGCCTAGATAATGGGCTGGTGGCTGCAGACTGTGGCTCAGGGCTCTGTTTTATACATGGTCTCGTCATTGTCCATTTGTATATTCAATCTCTCAGAAGGAAGAGTAGTTATGAAGAAATGGGGTGCTTGAACTAAATTGAGGGGATTCCAGAAACAGACTCAGACATCCCTAGTCATAGAAGGAGAGAGTGTCAGGGGCACCGTGCTGCTTTTTCACAGACTTACAGATAAACCTACAATGAATACCACAGAGAAAGTTTCGTCCATAACATGCTTCTGAAATCCGGCCCCACGACAAGTCACTGGTCCAATTCAAGTTCCTTGTGACCATGGTTTAGCCACACCTATTTTTCCTTTCATTACCTGGGTCTGAAAGCAGGTTTGCAAAGTCATTTCTACAATATACTTTATAGTCTTTTTTATAGTTTGCTTTGCTCTCTGTCACGCTTCTCTCCGTAGAGCCAGCATTAAAGTGGACTCTTACACTCCAAATTTTTTTTTTTTAGAACCAGTCCCCCAGAGAGTCTTTACCTCCATGATTCTGAGTTGCAACACAGCTCTCTCTGCTGAACTCCTTTTAATGCAATCTTTTTTCACAGTCAGACTTTGGAGAGGGTTTCTTTCTTTTTTTTTTTTTTTCTTTTTTAGCTTTGCCTTTTTACCTGCTGTTTAACTAGAAAATTACCCTCCACATAGGAAGGTAAATGCTCTCTTCTCCTGTTGCTAGAATAAAAAATTATCTTCTAACTTTGCTCTATCAAGCAAAACTACATCAGATCAACACTCCCTCTTAGCAAGCAGTGACTTTCAGAAGGGGCACCAGGGCCTGGATAATAACAGCAGGGCTTGTAATCTTCCCTGTGCTAATGCGGGTCACCTCCTACCTGACTTGCAGGCCTTCTGCAGAAGTTAAGGCTTCTCCTGCTCTAATTAGCAGCAGCCAATGGAGGGGGAAGCCTGTACCTTTAACGGTATCCATCCTAGCGATTTCAACAATGCAGAGAACAATTATTTGCAGGCCCAATGGCAAAGATGGTTAATTAAAATAGTGATGATGCTGATTAGAAGAATGACAAACGGGGGTCCCTCATCACTGAGCGTGGTCGCATTCTCTGCTCCCTTCTCCCCTTGCTCATCAGGAAACAGCAGAGGGGCGCCCCCAGGAGACTCCTGCTCAATTAGGCCCCGCAGGCAGGGGAAGCTACCAAAGGCCCTGTGAAGAGAAAATTGAACCACCTAATTTGGGAGGGAAGGAGGGAAGTCACGGGCTTTAATGGAATATGCCACCGGCACTTCCAGTCCCATAGCTGATGGGGCCGCCACTTGAAGTAGGTCTCGAAAAGGCAGTTGAGTGGCGGGAGGGAGAGATAGGGTTTTGCAGTCACACAGGCCTGCGTTGGGGTCCTCTTTCTAGTGATGTGACTCCATCCCTCAAAGCCTGTTTTCTCATTGAAAAGCACAAAGGTACTGACAAGGACCCTGTCGAGTGTTGTGTGAGATTATGTGTGTGTGTGGGAGAGCGGGAGGTAGAGGGCACAGAGCACACAAGTCACACAGGTAAAAGCTGGCGGCCTCTCTTTCCAGCCTCCCACCACCCAACACACCCGCCCCGATGGACTTCATCCCTCTCTGCCATCTCTTTTGCAACCTGCCCCTCGTGGTCGATGGGACCTGTGTAGAGTGGTCCACACTTTGCCCCATTCAGTGTTACCTGGAAGCTTGTCCTAAAGACCTTTCTTGGGCATTGTATTTTATTCCTTCTAGGAGCCAGCCCTCTAAGAACAGTCCCTATTCCTTCTCTGTCTTTGTCATCGTCCCACCATCAGTGGTCTGCAGACCCCAGTGGTCCCATATGAGCGGGGCATCTCCCCCTCCCCCTCTGCACCTAACAACGGAGGGTCCTTGGAGGGACTCAGGGAGCTAAAGAACCCAAATTCTGGCTCCTTCAGGTTCAGGGAAACCCTCACTGGTGCTACATCCTAAATTTGTAGAGCAGAATCATCTTGCTATATCCATTTTGTTCTTTTCAGTGACCCCGTGAAATTGATGGGCTGGGCAGAGATTCCCAAAGTTTAATTAACTTGGCAAAAATCTACCTTTTAGGGAGAGGCAGAACTAAAAGCCAGATATTCTGAGGAAAAGCTGGAATATCTTTTCCATTCTTTTGGAGATAACCAATATTGAACTCTGTATCGCTCAGGACAGGTTAGGAAAATCTCACTGGCTTCAGACAACCTGGGTTTATTTCTCACCCAGGGTACATGTCCATCCCAGCGGGGTCATCCTTGCTCAGTCACCCCCGTCATCTTTTGTACTCTGAGGCCAGGCTGACAGAGCAGGGGCTGCTGGGAGCATTGTTAACTGTGGGGGCAGAGGCAAAGTCAGGCAGGCTTAAGCACATGCTTGCTCCCAAAGCATCGGCCTGGAAGTGACACCCTTCACCGTACACACAGCTCAGTGACCAGGCCTGAGTTCAGCAGGCAGGGAGGTGTGACCCTCGCAGAGTGAGGACTGGACCCTGCTGAGTAGTAACACCTCTCCCATCCACCCCACTGTCCTTTGTCTCAACTCCTGGGTGCTGCTGGAATGAGTAGAGGCTTGGGGTGGTCTACACACCCTGGATAGTGGCTGGAGACTAGACAGAGGATTGTGGACCTCCTTTCCTGCCCTTTTTTTGGAAGCAGAGGCCCAGATAAGATATCTACAATAGCGTTGACTTTGCTGGAGATAATTTAGAAGGTGATGTTTAAGCCTGACCATCAGTAACTCGTTTAAACCATGGACCGAAGGTTAACATCTTCGCAACTGCAAAAGGAGAAGCTCTATGGGCTGTGTCCCCACCTCGGGCCTCTTACCACAGGGAATCAACCACTCTTCCAGGTGTGACAGTGGTTCAAAGTCTCAGGCAAAGGTTTATGGCTTTCTCTAAAATGTCCCACATTTTTGTTTGTATGCTGAAAACAAAAGAGAGAACTAACTAACTTGCTAGTGACAAAGACCACACTTCCCCCCTAAGGAAAACAGAAATAGCCTTTCCAGATGTTAAGTATTGCCACACAGAACATGGCCAGAGGCCTTAAGCAAAGGGCCCGGTGACTGGGTTCTCCAGGGCCGGAGCTCTCGCAGCACAGGCCACACAGTCTCTCCACTTGCATTTGTAGTGCACGGCTCATCTTCATCCTATAACACTGGCTTGTTTGCAAAAAACAAAAAATAAGAACCCACAGATTCTCCTTCTGGTTCACGCAGCCTGTTCTAGACAGATAAACATCAAATACAGCTACCTACTGACTTAGACTTCCTCCTTCATCTGCTTCTGGGAAGATTGGCATCCAGGGTTGGCTTCAAGCTTCATGAGAAATGGGACAGCCAGAACTGGAACCAGAGCAGAGACTGCGGGGTGGGAGCAGAGCAAGTAGAGGTTTCCACATCCCCAAATAGCTAGCAACCTGTCGAGCACTGACTTGCCTCTGTAGGTTCTGGGCGCTGAGGCACCAAAGGACTGCGTTGGCCTCCTTGGGAGGGTCGTGCCTCTGACAGCCCAGGTGATTACACAGGTGAAGTGTCACTTTGAGCGCTGTCCTCTCCTGCTTTGCTGCATGCAACTACCTGTTCCCTGTCTGGAGGCCTAGGCAAGGCTGGTTTATGACTACGATAGGTGTACGATGAAAGCTTAGTGCCAGCCTACCCACCAACAGTGTCCACATCCCTCTCTCCACTCTGGCCTCACCTTCACTTCCAGCTACCTTTCTCGGGAAGAAAAAGTGTTTGATCCATCTCTATGTTCAGATGTTGACTGAGAAGACTTTAAGATGACTCGATCCAGGGATTTTTGTTTAATTACATTTATCTAAAATTAATTTTAGCTATCAGAGCCAGGAAGTATAGAGACGGAGAGGACAGAGCATGAAAACCCTTGGGCCTAGACCACCAGGGCTCCCACACTTAGAGGGACCACTCTGGTCCTCTTCTAGCCCTTCCCCTCCCTGGTGGGAAGGATTCTGCAGGCACAGGAGGGATGTACCAACTGAAGCCCGTGACCCTCCCTCCTTCTTCTGGGCACCCAGGACCCCAGATTTCCTGCCCAAACAACCCAAAACAGCATCCGGGGCCTGCACAAGCCCCTTCCCGAGGTCCCAGCTGGTCTGATGGGAATCCATCTCGGGGTGAACGTTGTGGGGAGAGATGACCATGGCTTGGACTTTTGGCCTGAGGTGTCCACAGACTCGAGAGCACCCCCCTCCCAGTGTGGGACAGAACAAGGGGTGGCAGGCGGAGTCGGCAGGGGCTGGTCAGCAGGGCAGGGCCTCTATTGGAATGCTTGTCCTGGTCCTGAAAATGAGGGGATGACCTTGTGATTGGGCAATCTGGGAGGTGATGGTAGAGCAAAGGTTAGAGGCAGGCAGATCCCAAACCTAGAATAGGTTTCTTTCTGCCAGCAAGGGGTTAATCCACCACTGGTACCTATTTCTGATTGTTTACGGGAAGATTTGATCATGAACAGCCAATGAAAAGTGTTCAAGAGTCTGATTCTTCTTGTCTATCTAAATTACTATCTCGGGAGGTAAAGCAAACCAATTTACCGTGAGGCTTTCATCAAAGAAATCCGTAGACAGTCCAGGAACCACATGCTAACAAGATAGTGAGTCCTAACGCAGGAAAACAAACTAAAAAGCCAAACTCAAACTAAAAGATATTGCTTCATGATAAACTCCCACTTGTTCAGGCTACAGAATCCAAGGATAGCAGTATCAGGGGAAATACAAATATTCTGGTTAACTGGATGTTGCTAGAATTATCTGTCCTCACAGAATTAAATAGGACAATATTAAAATTATACTAAACACATCCCTGTTCTGGTCACAGACTCAGTGATTTTGACAGATTGCCTTCCCTACCTCCTATCCTACCCCCAGCTTTCTTTTCTTTTCTCTTCTTCTTTTTAAGTTGCCTATGTGTTCTTAGGGTCTCTCCTCCAAAGACTGGTTAGGAAGTGGAACAAGAGGGTCCCAGTGGTCCCATCCTTGTTATGAACAGATAGACCCACAAGAGCTTTTCATTAGGGAGCATCAGCAATGTCCCTACAGTCACGGCCTCCTGCGTACAGTTTATGGCTTGAGTGCTGTCGTGATGCCTCAGTATCGTATTGGACTCTTCTCAGCTGTCGTCATTAGAGAGTGTGGCACTCGCCAGAGAATTCCCTTTAATTAGAGAATTCAGTCTTCTCCACTCCCCCTTCCGCACTGGGGCTAGAACAATAGTTGCCTACTTGGCCAAAATGTTCATCTTGCTATACGAGGTCCTCCACCTAAAGAATGTCCAAGTCCCTGTTGCCCTTTAGCTTCTTCCTTTATCTTCTTGCTTAACTCCATCCTTACCCACCTGATGATCCCCTTAGGCATTTTTTCCCCCAGACCATGTGGGAGAATTCTCCAGGAATATATATGACTAGTAGAATATAGGAGAGATTTAATAGAGAGTGTGGTGAGTGTGGTGGCAATGATGAGTCCTTCCCGCCCTGTTGCAGAGTGTTTACTTTGATCCTAAGGTCAACAGATTCCCATTGTCAAGACTGAACAGGGAAGAGACATGACCAGGTCTTTGAAAAGGCAGAGTCAGGCCAAGAGGAAGGGTTTTGGAGGTGGGAGGGAAATTTTTGCATGTAGAACTTGGCCTTTGGGTTCAAGCAAAGCAGACTTCAAATCCTAGTTTCAATACTTATCAACTAAGTATCTGTTAGGTGCTTATTATTCACTTTCTCTGATCCTCAGTTTCCTAATTAGAAAAAGTCATAACGCCTCAAAGTATTGCTGTGAAGATTAAATAGGTATAAGGAGCTCCTACTGGCAAACTGGATGAGACAGGAGGCACGTCTAAACCAGGGCAGTAATGGTGGGCGTGGAGAGGAGGAGATGGGCTTTGGAGACAGCGTCACTGGGATGGGTAAGAGGAATCGAGGCTGGCTAGGTGTTTGACCTTGAGTGACTCCATGAATTATCTAGCTCATGGCTGAGTGGGGGTTGAGGAAGGACTAAAGAAGAACAGATATTTTTTCATATGGAAAAAGGGCAGATAATGAGTTTCATTTTGGATAGTTAAATTGAGGGAGTGAGTGGAAGACATTTAGGTGCAGGTGGTGATTAGTTTGCTAAAAACAGGGACATCTAGAGAGCACGGTCTATTGGGGACTCATCAGAATGAAGGTCCTTGCGGTCACGATGGAATTTGCTTGGCTTGTCCAAGAGGACAAGTTGGATTCATTCTCTCATTGATTCTTTCACCTACTAATTCATTCATCAAAGGTACACTGGGTATCTCCTATGAGCCATTCTCAGGGATGTTAAACAATGGTGAACAGGGGCGAGATGGCCACAGATGCCCCTGCCCTTCGATCTTGGGCAGCCAAGACCCCAAGCCTGTGTGTGCACCGGATGCCAGGATGCTGAGTGGGACACGGGGTGGGGTAGCACTGGTCTGTGGTTGTGGGTCACGGCACAAGGAGGAGGGGAGACCGTCGAGGCAAGAGTGTCTGAGAACAGAGCAAAATGCTGAACTGGAATAAACTAGGTACAGCCCAGGACCAGAAAGGTGGAATGTGCAGGTTCACATGGTTGAGAGTGAAGATTCCCTGAGGTATTTCAGGGGTGGGGGTGGCGGTGGGGCAAGAGTCTTTTCTGGGGAACCTGTCACTTCAGGGTAGATGCTAAAGTGATTGCTGAAAACCATCGGAAATTAGTATTTTGGATTAGACGTATCCTATTCTTTTTAACGTAAGTACCTAGCATCGTGCCTGGTAGAACATACTTAGCACATGTTTCATAGAATGGAAAGAAAAAGGAATAATAAAATGGAAGAAAGGAAGGAAATATTGGAAAGAGTTCAATTATCATCATTCTGAGCTATAGATTTAGAAGGTAATAAAGATATTATGGAATCTCTACTAACCCTATACTGAGTCGTAGAAATTATTATGGGGGATAAAGGCTTGGTAATCTGAGTTTGGGGACTGTTGAAAATTAATGAAAGCATGCTCCAATGACTTTGAGTATAAGTGGTCATTCGTAGCTCCAGGATGGGTGACATCATAACGCTGTGAGTTGGTTGTGTACCTTTTCTAAATTTCAGAATCTCACCTAGGGGTGGCTTTGTCTCCTAGAGAGCAAAGAAAATGACATGAGCAGACGCTCATGACTCTTCCGCGGTGACTGAGCTAATACCTCATCCTCGGTGGCTTCCACCTTCACGTGGGGAGCAGTGAGGGGGCGGCCAGGGGGTTGCTAGCTGTGACCTGCCGCTGCACGTGTGAACAGGAACCTTCGGCAGTGGCTTCTCAGAAGAGCAGTGATGCACGTGCTTCTGCTTAAGACTTAACTGTCAGGCTTCCTGGCAGAGCCCCTGGGAGAGATGCCCTGATTTGCAAGGACTTCATGACTTCTTGTCATTTAACACCTGTAGGTACAGAGACAAGAGGGGAGGGTATTAGCACGTCTGTGCCCCAGGCAGAGTGAGCACCATGGATTTGTGAAGGCGCTATCTTTCCTCTCCAGAAAAGAATTCTTTATGTTATATTTATTCAATAGCTATTACTTTAATATTCAGATTCCGTGCCTTTACTCAGAAATATTTTAAAATTCTATTCTAAAATTTCAGAACTCCTGCTATTTACTGCAGGAGGTTGTTTTATTCCCTCTCCCCTCTTTCGGGTACATTATGATGGGTTTAGTTAGCCATAAATTAAACTTGAAAACAATTGTACTTCTAGAGTTCTGATAAAACTTTCACTCGTTTAATTTTTTTTTCTCATTGAACAAACATGTTACTCACAGGAAAGGATGACATCCTGAAAGCTTACTGTCCCCGTGGCTTTCAAACACCAATATGTGAGGTCCCGATTTCCTCTTTATCATCGTATCTTCTTATTCCACATGCAACAACTGTTTGAATAATTTAAATGATCAGATATGCAAGCATCACCCAGAAGTGTGAGGACTTTGAGTTTGAAATAGATCAGTATTTCCAGACGAGGATAAGAATAACAGTGTGTCTAATTTACATTCTCGTATCTCTTTCTGATATAGTTATAGTGGTAACTGTAGTAATAGTATAATAGGAACAACAACAATGTAAATCTCAAGTCCCAGATTACTTCCAATTCAGGGTTCTTACTTCAGGTAATTAAAGCTAACAATTGGAAGTAGGATGAGGGAAGCATTTTAATCTAAACATCTCCAAATCACACAAAAGAAAGTCAAATAAATATGGTTGGATTCTTAATACTGGTTCCCAGGAAATCATAGCTATCAGGACAACTGAACATAAAACAGAGAAGAAGCATAAGTAGTAGAAATCATAAAACAAGAGGAACATCAGAGGATAGCAATCTAGAAGTCATAACAGTTCTCAAACTAAAAGACAAAGACTCAGACTATCTGAAGAAAAATGAAACCACATACTAACTGCAAATTACAAAAAGTTGAAAATACTGTTAAAATGAAAGGAGAATTTAAAGCAAAATGTATTAAATGATACAAAGGGGTCATTTTATATTGGAAATGGTAGCTTCATCAATAAAAATATGGAAGTCATAATCACTAAATAACAAGTCAAAATATATCAAAATATATAAACTAAAAACTTATGAAAGGATACAAGCACAGTTATAGTAGGAGATTTTAGCAGGTATTCTCTCTTTGATAAACTAAATATATATATATGCACATATATGTGTATATACACATATAATTTAAATGATTATATACAAGGATATATATGCAATATATAGTTACAGCATACTTTACATATATTTTTATATTATACAGAGAGATATTTCTGTAGTTATATAATAATGCAATACATACATTCTTTTCAGGTACCCATAAATTTTTTACAAAAACTATGTACATAAAAAGCCTCCAGAGAACCTCAGTATGGTTCAGAAAGTAGATTAAAAATACCTGGAATAAAATAAGTTTGTTTCAAAATAGAGAAAAGGGACCATTATAACCAACAGGGAGAAATTGAACGAAACTCTGATAGAAAATTGAGTGCAGACTCTCACTAAAATTGAAGAGTTAAGCATTAAGAGATAAAATTGGTGAGATTTAAGATAAAAGATAAAAAGACCAATGAAATAAAGTTTTGAAAACAATATTTTTTAAAAAGACAATTAAGATGAAAAATCCAAGCATAAATGTAAGGTTAAAAGCTGAAAACAAAAACTAAGAAGTGGAAAGGGAAAGAAAAATGTGTAAAATACATGTGCAAGTGGGAAAATAAAGATATTGAAGGGAATGAATACAAACAGACAGGTTTTGGAAGAGATAAGCAAACAGAGGGAAAAGTCCCTCAGAGTAGAAAAGGAGTGAAAGTTAATTGTGAAAATCCGGAGTCTCAAAACAGAAAATGTGATGAAGGGCCGAATAATGGAGAAGCAATGGAAGCACAGACTCAAAGGAGATTTCAACATTTAAAAGCAGACTTGTTTCTAGAAACTTGACAGACTTAGCCAACACAGATTTCTCTTACATCTACAAACAAGTAGACCTGTCGGACAAAATATGCCAAAATAAAGTTTCAAAACATAGCTGAGCTCAAAAGATAGGAAGGGACGTCTGCAGGTGCTAAAACAAAGAAGAAACACAGCAGAAGGCTGCAGAGGCTAGTACTTGGGGGTCCGTGGCAAGTCTAGGTCCCTGGAGAGCAGAGTCCATGGTGATGTGTGTGTCGAAAGCTGACTGGTGTCACACCTGTGGGGAGAAAGGGCCTCAGGATGGGGTGGAAGCAGCCGGTGAACTGAGATGCTTTGCAGTGAAGTCCTCAGCTGAGCCTACAGGGCACTTAGAGCTGAGATGTTGCCAGTCAGAAGACCTGACCTTTAGCTTCACAGCAGAGTCATTCCATATGACCTGCCCCCAAAAGGTGGCATGACCTTGGGGGAGGGCAGGTCCTTGAGGGGCTCAGCTGGGAACTGTCAGCCTGAAGCCAACACCCCCCAGCATCTTGGGGAATGAGAGCTTCAGTCCAGGGCCAGGAGAGTAGTTTTGGAGACACACATAAAATTTGCTTTGATTCTATGGATAATTTTTATTTATTTATTTATTTGAACCGTTCATGTAGCTCCATCTATATAATTTTGACAATCTTGAATATTTTTTCTTTCCGAGTTGTTGGGAAGATACAGTCAAGTGGTCCACTGTCCTCTCTCCAATGGGTGTACAAAGACACTTAAATAGATGTTATTTATGTACAAATGTATTCATTTCAGTGTTACTTATGTTAGTGGAAATATTGAAAATGACCAGAATGCCCCAAAATATGGGAATGATAAAGTTATATGCAGCTATTAACATTATGCTTTCAAAGAATGGGTGCTAAGATGTTAATATATGTATTTACATTTCATAGATTGTATGATTCTAATTACCTAAAACATTTGTTAGTTTAAATGTGACTCTAATTGCTAATGCATAAAAAATAGGAAAGAAAATAGATCAAAAGAATGTCAGAGTTCCGCTCTATAATTTATGGACCTTTTAATGCCTTGTATTTTCCAAATTATCTAAGATCATATATCACTTTATAATTATACAAAACAAATTGTTTATAAAATATACAAATAATTACGCTGAGTTAGACTCCATTAATTTTCAAATATATATTTGATAGGAAGGAAAACTGATCTCTGAGAGTGAAACAGTACTATATTGAGAGCAGATTTTCAGTAATATTTTTGACATTTTTTTTCAATCTTGTTTTCAACACTATTTTCAAGGCGAATGAGAGAAAGAAGCAAATCTTGAGCATTCCTTAGTCCTTCTCTTAATTGTCTAAGATTTTTCTTGAAAGACAAAAAGTCCCCCAAATGTCTCCCTGTGTGTGTATGTGTGTGTGTGTGTGTGTGTGTGTGTGTGTGTATTTAACTTCTGCTGTCTTTGGAGCCCTTCCTATGGCTACTCCAACTGCTCTAGAGACAAGTTCCCTCTGCATGTGATTCTCACTAGGTAGAGGAACATGGTCCAATGACATTTTTTCTAAGGCTCCAAATCTCACTAACCCACAAGCAAGGAAGGATTCCACAATTCCCACTTTTAGACAACAAAAAGAAAATGATACATTGTTTCATTCAAGGGATTTTTGAATGAAGGAATTTTTCCTCTCCTAGAAGTTAATTTTGTTTCTTTGCTTGTATTGTAGGAGCTAGTTATTATAAAAATCTGGCAAACCATACACACTGAAATCGTGCAGGGACCCATATTAGATTTCATTACTGTTTATGTTTTCTTCCTCTCTTCCCCCCAAGCCCCGCACTTTCCTCCCTTCCCCTTTACTCCTTTCTGTTACCTTGAATTCCAAACTCCTTTCCTCTAATTCCTGTTGTTCTCTCCCATCACTCTTTCTCAAATCTTTTCCTCCTCCTCATCTCCCGGTTGTTTTCTGTGCCTCACAGTGAATTTCCATGTGCCTGGTGGGCAGTGACCAGGGAGACTCAACAGGAACCATGGTTTTAGAAGCTCATGTGTTTGAGAGCCTATAAAATCCCCCCTGGCCTCAAAGATTTGAAATTGATCCAATCTATGTTGTCTTTGTCTTTTATGCTTTTAAAGTTTCACATCCAATAACCACATTTGTATCCAAAGCAGGGACTTTTGGAATTTGACAAAGCTGATCCCTTGTATTCAATTTCCATAAATCCCTTAAAGTATTTAACCAGCTCTTCTCCTTTTGTAAAAATGTCTAACAAAATCACAGAGGAAAACAGTTGTTCTCGACATCACAACAGTTTTAATATGTTAACTTATTCATTAAATTGTGCTTCACATCAATGGGAATCCTCAGTTCTACAAACTATCATTTTTAAATAGCAATAAAGGTTGATAATCTCACAATACAGTCTCCTAGTACCCGAGTTCATACATATTATTGCACAGAAACAAAAAGAAATATCTCTTAGGAGAAATCATTTACTATCTATTGGATAACTACCTTTACATCTAAAATGGGGCACCAAATAAAGGTCCAGATTCTTCTTCCCAACATTTTTCATCTTGGATATGTTAAATGAAAAATAATGCAAGCAACACCCAGAAAGTACTTCTGGGGAGGGAGGTGGGGAGAAGGAACGAAAAGAAAAGATGGCCACATGATTAAAAAAAAAAAACTACAAGTTGGTGGAAGACAAATGTGACAATGACTAAATCACACACACTCTGCTCCCTCAGTTTTCCCCAGCAAGAACTGAAGCTTTTCAGCAGTGACATCTGGCCCTTTGATGAATTCCCACAGTGCAACAGAACGTGTAACCCACAGAGGTTCCACCTAACGTGTCAAAGGATGACAGTTGCAGTCTCGTGCATAAACGACTTAGAACACAGGCTCAAGAAACATCTGTGCTTCTGTTTTCTCAGATCTGTAGTTGTGTTAGGTTTACCTCGAGTCCTGGCTTGGAAGTACGGGGGCTTTTGTCTTGTAGATGTTGCTGGTGTTCATAGGGAGGCCAATCCTCTGGAAATCTCAGCACCTCTGCAAGGTAGGTTGGTTCTGTTGATGTGTTGTGAAGATGGGTCCATGCGCATTCTGTCCATTAGACTACAAAACACACAGGTCTCAGAACCTGCTCACTTGCCCAGAAGGGCTAATTCAAAGTTTTAGGGAGTTAGTTCAGATGCATCCAGGTGAGGGAAAGCAGGCTTATGTCCGGTAGAGATGGAGGGAGGGGGTTAGAAGAAAAGCCGGAAGTGCTTTGGAGAAAGAACCTTGGCGTGCTGCCCAGAGGTGGCACAAATGGGTAGAGTCATCAGACTCAGCCAGCCCTGATACCCACCTGCAGACTTTCAGCTGGAGCTCTGCTGACCAGTGGAGGCACAGTAACTACGGTAAAGAAAAACCTTAGAGACACAGCTGTGATCAGATCACAGTACTCTTTGCCTAAGTGTGACCCAGCTTTCTCTTTGATCCAACTCCAGTTCAGTCCCTAAAACCGTCCCAATGCTCTGATCCTGTCTCACAAGCCTCATGCCTTTTCCTGCTCTTTTCAGTGGCCAAAAGAATCACAGCCCACATGGCTTTAGACTGTCCTTGACCTTGAGGATAGAAACTGTACATTCGTCACTTTTCTATGTTTCCATATTCCCTGGTACATAATTAATTCCGCATCTTTCCACCTTTGAAAGACCTGCCCCCTTTTAGAAGCTCTACTTTCCTCCATAGCTACCCCTACTCTCCCAACCCCCACCGCTGCACACAGGCGCTGCTTCTCAGCTAGAGGTCAGAGTTGGAGAGGAATCAGATAAACCCTCTGTCTGAAGATGTTAGCTTATGACAACTTAAAGCATTTCCTCTCCCCAGCAAATGTGCAAAAGGGATTCATTTAACACCAAACAAAATCTTTAAGAACCAAAGCAGTAGGTTGCTGATAAAATTCCAGGAACCTGGGGAAGAAGTAGAGAGGAAGGGAGATTTTTCGAGCAGGGGTTCTATTGATCCCCCATTAAGATTCTCTATTCAGGCTGCTACTGATTCTAAATATTTCTACACATAGCTTCCCTGAGGATTTGTGGGCACATTCCCTTAGGCTTCATCTTGAATAGTTTTTGGATTGGATGGGGTGGACCTGCAGCTAGAGGTGTTTGAGTGGTTATGCTTTGAGATCTCCCAGCAATACTGCCCATCTCTTGGACATTTCACTCCTAATAAGAGGTTCTCTCCCTGGAGGCAGGGGGTGGAAAGCCAACTCTACCAGTGTCCTTGGCATTTTCTAAGTCACTGCAGTTTCATGAGAAGGTAAGGGAAGATATAAATCAATAAAGATTTACATTTGATATTCTTGCAATTCCCAATCCCAATACTGATGATAAGCAGCAGAAAGTAGTAGAAAATATGAAGGCCAAAGACTGGGGCTCTGAGCAACTGTCTTATAAATAAGCTAGACTCTTTAGGAAATCTTTCAACATCTCTGAATCTCCATGTCAAACTACCGAAAGGGATGAATGAATAGAGGTCCTATTTTACATACAAGAATGTAGTGAGGATCAAAGGAGATACTAGATGTAAAAACATTTTGAAAAGCATTAAATACTATACAAAATTACAAATTTTAATCTCAGCCTTTGCAAAATAGGTGACGAAATAGATGACATTGAAAAGCACTTGAAATATTTTTCACTTCCCTTTTGTGTCAGAGACTGATAATTTTGATCAGTATTAATTTTCACATTGTTTCTTTAATAGTAGAACCCTTACACTTATAAAGGCACATGGCAACCAATAATGATGACACTTCTTGGCCTTCCTTGCAGCTAGATGTATCCAATGGCTAAGTTCTAGCCCACGAGATGTGCCTGGAACTGATACGTGCGCCTCTCTCCACTTCCTCTCGGCTGTCTTAAATAAAGTCGAGATGGCAGGAACTGCAGCAGCTATGTTGGACCTTGAGTTGGAAGCTGCACATTAGGATGAAAGAGCAACAAGAGGTCCTGGGATTCTGGCAATATCACACACCAGACCAGTTTGTCTTTTAACTGAGAAAGCAATTGCTTCAATCTTTTGAAGTCACTATTATTTTTGAGTTTCTCTGTTAGAGCAGCCAAATGGGAATTCTACCTAATGGACGTTATTTTTTAATGATCTTTGCTCTCCTCCTTGCTAGGTCTATGTGGTAGATATTCTCTCCTATATTCATATTATCTCTAGTCGGACTTTTGAACAACTCTTTATATTTGATCCTTTGATCAAACCATTTCTGACAATGTTATCTCCTTTAGGTGATAAGGAACAGATTTTTATAATTTTTTAAGAAAACGTGATAACCTGAATTGCTGCCTGACACTGATTGCTAATGTTAGCACTTATTAGAAAGAGTATTCAAATAATTCTCAGGCAGGTCTTCTCTATTTGTCAAGCGTAGGTTGCCAAAAAGTTAAAAGGAGACAGAATATATAGTATCTTAGTCCTTAATAATAATTTAAACACACACACACACACACACCACACACACAGACATCTCATCCCACTCTGGTCACTGGAGCTGCCACTGCCAGAGAAGGAAAGGAAGGTCTACCTGGGAACTGGAGGAGTCGATAGGATGTGGAACTCCTTAGGGGTTTTCTTTTTTGGGCCTCTTCTTGGCTTTTAACACTAACGTATCTGGCATTGATTTGGTTTCGGGTCTTAAGGCTGCTGGCTTCCCATGAATCCTTAGGCCCGGATGCCTTCTGCTGACACCCCTTCCCTTTCCTGAGCATCACTTGGCGTGCAGGTGTGCCGTCGATTTTCAGAGAACAAACGGCGTCCCCTCCTCTTCATTTCTATCAACACAGGACCCCAGGGAGAGAACGGCTGTGCTGCTTTAGAGTGAAATGATACGAGGGAGGAAGCTTGTGTCGGTCTTTTTAATTTGCTCAGCACTGGCCTCGGGCCAATACAAAGAGATGGTTTCTCCTCTGAACATCCTGATATCGGGTCTCCAGTGGAACCCCATACATCACGCCTTCAGCGGCAAGGCCGCAGCAAGCCTTTGGATATAAATCCCGTGGTGCCTACGGAACAGTGTGAAGTTAGCAGAGGCTGCCTCCAAGTCTCAGCTACGCATGAATTTCCTGCCAAAAACGTAAAGTGAGTTTAAAAAAAACAATCTGAACGCTTTCTAACTTGTTTTGATTTTCCACATGACAAAACACTGGATTGTTACTGTGCGTGTGTGTGTGTGGATGCGTGTGTGTGTAGATGCGTGTGTGTGTGTGGATGCGTGTATGTGTTTCACAGCGGCAAGCAGAACAGTAATTTGCAGCCCTGCCATTCTAGGCAGCATTAGATCCTAGCATCGAAATGGGAAGACAGAGAAAACGCTGCTCATTAATCCCAGCTGCAATCCTCCTTCCCCTGCTACCTTAGGAACAAATCCTCAGGAAGGGAAACGCTAATATTTTGTGAGCCTAATCTCTACCAACTAACAAGCGATATTTACTTGGTCCCTTCAACACACCCCATCTATGGCTCCAAACATACAATTGCCAATAAAGTCATCAGTGTCTTGCTGATGGGTCAATCATTTGGATGGGGCTGGACTCACCCAAGGCAACATAGCTCTGGGTCCCTGCTGGCTTGGTGCTGTCACATCCACATAGGTAAGAGACAGACCCTTCTGGGCAATAGCAGGTGGCTTCTAGCATGATTGGCAGGAAGCTTTTATCCCATAAGGAAAACACGATGGGGAAAAAAAGAGCTTGCCCTTTGCAGTCAGCCAGATCTAGCTCAAAACCCATGAGGAAGCTACTTATTGTCTATGAATCTTATTTTCTGCATTTATGAAATTGGGACTAATAGTATCTACCTTTTTGTGAATAGTTCTGAGGTATGAAAAGGGCCTCCCAAGGGGACTTCCCTGGTGGTCCAGTGGTTAAAACTCCACGCTCCCAATGCAGGCGACACAGGTTCGCTCTCTGGTCAGGGAACTAAGATCCCACATGCCGCATGGTGCTGCCCAAAAAAAAAAAGAAAAGAAAAAAAAAAAAGAAAAAAAAAAAAAGTAGCAAAGGGCCTCCCAAAGTTCCTGGCACAAGGGAGTAACGCCTTCCCTTCCATGACGGATGAAGGCAAGGGTAGCGTAAGATGTATCTAAGCCTCTTCCTCAGACCTCTCTTTGATGGAGACACCAGGTTCCCCTCTGTGCAGGCGAGCACTCCATGAACACTTGCGGGCTGATTAACTCTCAGCCCCAGAGAGAGTATTCTGGAGGCTGAGACGTGGCTTATGTAAAGCTGGCTTAAACATCAAACATGCTGGATATCAATGAAATAGGCTTTCAATCTGATTTAGGGGTTTCACTCATTTTGCCTTCAGCTCCTTGAAGGGATTGATCAGATCAATCTGTTGTGAAACTTTCTACTCACTCTGATCTCCTACTAAATGCTAGGCAAGGGTTTTCTATTCCCGCTGCCATACTTCTCCCCTTATTATTCAAAAACTTGGTGTTATTATAGTTGCCATTGGGAAAAGGTGAGGATAAGAAGCACTTGGCAATGCAGCACATTTTCCCATCCTGTTGTAGCCATACTCTCACAACACGTAGAGATCATGTGAGCAGAAAAATGTTATCAGGCTAGAGATATTCGAGATGTTGGGAGGTAAAGACTTTCTAAACTCGAAGGATAACCACCCCACTGTATTCCATGTCTCATGGCCTAAATCAGAGTTATTTTTTAATTTAGTGACCTTAACTGTATTTTGTATGCATGTTAGCTAAGTTTGTACTCTTCAGGCCAAATTCTTTTTAAACGTCTTTTTCCTCTGTGACAGCAGTGTTTCAAACTTGGTGGTACTGTACCAAAGAAGATAACTACTCCAAAGAGGTAAAAACTCTGAAATAGTCCTTAAACAACTAAGGTTCTGTAGCAAGACTGGAAATCTTAGACATGTAGTTATCCTCCTGTTTTTTCTCCCTTAATTTATCATTCATTCTTTACACTGAAAATAAAAGTTGGTAAAGGGGGACCTCCTTAGGTATTCATTAATAAGCATATTTTCTCCCAAATGCCCCTACCAATGTTCATTTCATTTCCCTGGGGCCACAGACATGCCTATCCTGAAGCTACTAGCCTTTCCTTAAAAGATGGGGGAGGAAGCATGGCTCAGGGCTAAGATGCAAAGGATGTGAGTCTCCAGTGATGGTCAGTAGTAGGGTAATCTGGCTGAAAAACAATGGTAACAACAAAACACATCACACTACTTATGATTTAAACCACATTCAAATAGAGTTCCAAGATGGGAGCCAACAGCCAAGAGAGAGATGGCATTAAACCTCATCTAAAGGCTGAAAAAGCCTTCTTTTCCTCTCTCTTTAAACAGCAGTATTTCCATTAAAGAGGCAGTATGAACAGATCAGTTTCAGCAGAACATCCAAGCCAAAATTTGGCTTTTCATGTGTGCCTTGGTGGGTACCAGTTGCCCAAACTAGAACCTATGCTGCTGCAACAAAAGATCCCAAGGACTCTTCCTTTTTGGCGTTTCTCCCCTTGACCTTCAAAAGTGGTCTATTATTGGATGCATTCCTACCCTACTTAATATCACAGATTGAAAAATGTCAGGAAAAAAAGAACAGGACGGATCATCGGCAGCTGGTTAAAGGTGAAGACAAAGAGGAAGCGGGGGTCCTAATGAAGTCACCTACAGTCAGACGTCCTCAGCATGGTCCCACATTTCTCCAAGGTAAGTCAGTGCGCCCGCTCATCCTCCCCTTCCCACGGAGAGGAGGAGAGGGCAGGCGGTCACCATCTCACCACCTGGCTGTTGTAGTCCTCCGTGACTGCCCCCTCTGGGTTCCCATCCTGTTTGGGCCACCGGTGGCCCCTGTGCTCTCGCTGCAGCCTGCGCTCCTCGCGTCTCTTTTGCCGGTCCCTCTGGTGCTCCAGCTGCTTGGTGCGGTGGTAGCGCTGTTGGAAGAGATCCTTCGCGTATTCGTAAAGCTGCATGTCCAGGAAGTTGAGCTCCTCGATGCGCTGGCGGGCGCCCTCGTTGATCTCCACGTTGGAAGCCCGCGTGATGTTGAACTGCGTGAAGGGGGAGATGAACTTGAGGTTGAATGTCCTCTCAAAGAGAAACTGCGTCTTGCGCTGGAATTCCGTGAGCCCGAAGAAAGCCATGTTCTTCAGGTTGCTCTTGGCGCTCTGCAGCAGGATGGCGTTCCTCTCGCTCTCGTTCATGAAAGTCAAGTTGTAGCAGCCCACCAGGCTGAGGTCGGCCAGCATGCGCACCTGGCGGTTGTTGGCCAGGTTGTAGGTGCAGTCCATGAACTCCCGCAGGCTGACCCCAGACCAGTCGTCCCCGGGGTAGCAGGTGGGCAGCTCATCTGGGGTGGGGCTCCTCCCATCGCACATGTGGAGGGAGGTTTTCCACGTGGCTCCTCTCTGGACGTGTTTCCACTCGCTCAGGTATCGGGACACTGGATCCCGCAACATGGTGATGTAATAGAAATTCCTGGAAGAGATTAGAGGAAGAGCATCAGTCCTCCAGAACCATAACCCTGGGACCCTGTGCCTCTGTAGCGTTTATATCAGCATTGAGTCAATGGACTTTTCTGCCAAAAGAAAATGGTCACATGAGAATGTTTGCCTGGCTTTGCACCTATCAGGCCAGTGTTCCCCTATGTGCGTGTTTCTATAATATAAACATGCATGAATGGTACACCCAGTACCATTTGCTGGTTATCTTCTTTCTGCTCCAGTGTGGGGAGGGTAGGCGTTGGGGGAATAGATCATTCATTCATTCGGCAATTATTCACTGATAAATTACTACCAACAATAACAACCCTTTATATTAAGAGAAAAATGCTACGATTATTGAAAGTTACCACCCATCTGATATTTTATTTGATCCTTAACATGAACGTTTGCAGGAGACACAGGGGACTATTTGATAGGGAAAGAGTGCAAGGGGGTTAGAATGATTTATCCAAAGTCATGGGACTAGAAAGAGCAGAGCTGGGAGCTAAGTCTGCTTAATCTTTTCTGCTGACACGGGTGTTCCAGGTTAAGAGCTAGGTGGTACAGAGGAAGGACGTGTTGTGTGTGGAGACTAATATTTACTGAGCACTTACTCTGTGCCAGAAACTGAGCAAGGTGCTTTACGGACTGGCACAGAACCCTCAACATAACTTTGTAAAATGGTTTTTATCATGACTTTTAAAAAAAAAGCTGAGAAAACAGAGACTGAGAAAGGTGAAAAATACAGTCCAGGATTCTAGAGGAAATGAATACTTGAACTGCAGTAAACTTTAGGCCTATTTGATTTCAAAGCTTCTGTGCTTTCCTGGGCACCATATTGATACTTTAAAAACAAAAATGTAACTAATATTTATTGAATGCCTATTAATTGTCAGGTGCTGTGGTTATTATAATCACAGGTCTCACCTCATCTAAAGGCATCTAGTAGAACATGGAGAAGAGGCACATTTTATAAATGGTTAGCTTCAGAATGATCAGGTAAAGACCAGGGTACCCCTGCCTCAAAGGGCAAGAGAGGCGTGCAAAGGCCAGAAGAGATTTGGAAAAGTCAACAGATAAAGACACAGCCATTGGCATTAGAGGAAAGCAAATATCAATTCCAAGTAAG
This sequence comes from Hippopotamus amphibius kiboko, assembly GCF_030028045.1. NCBI lineage: Eukaryota > Metazoa > Chordata > Mammalia > Artiodactyla > Hippopotamidae > Hippopotamus > Hippopotamus amphibius. Next base: position 13,446,182 of record NC_080199.1, read on the forward strand.
GAAAGTCCTTCTCATCACTGGAGCAGCTGCCAGTGGAATGGGCTATCCACCCACCTCTGTCACCAGGAGTGACACTCAGGGTGCCCCTGGGCAGACAAAAACGGTCCTGAAGAGTTCTGAAAAGACCAGTCTTCCCTTGGCAACCTACACTGGACTGAAGGGAGAATGTATAGCTAGTAAAAGCAATGACAAAAATAAGGAATTTAAGGGTGCGCTCTTTCTCATGCTGCTTTTAAAAGGAATTGATGAGCTATAATATTTAAAACAATACACTTGCTGTATTGAGTTATTTTGAATGTCCAACCAGACAGTTTTGAAATGCGCTAAAGAAAATTCAAAGTCTTAAGTAACACTTCCTTCCCTTTAAATCAGAAGGAGGAATGTACTGAAACGGCCACAGAAAGGCCAGCCTGAGCCCTTGCTTTTGCCAATCACCATTTTACATTACTCTGTTGTCTTTCCCTGTGACAGAATGACAATTCCATCAGTGGAAGAAAATTTCCCAAAAGGTCAGTAGGGGAAGCAGAAAATGACTGACATCGTTTCTGGGTTCCACAAGGAAATGTTGACAATAAAGTTTTTCTCAGAGTGGATATTACCATGGTTGAATGTTATATGACATGTCATTATTAATCCCGCTTTGGTCCTTTGTTGAAACTTGTTCACATTTCAATTCTACAGGCAGAGGCTGATTTTTATTTGACAAAATGATTACATAATAAATATACAAATACCATGATGGTGATGGCAGCCCTAATATATGTTAGGTGGGTTAAGGACGACAAACAATCAGGACAGAATAATTTAAATCAGAGTGATTTTTGAATGCTCAAATAAGATCACAAATAGGAAATCTATAATTTCCCTTGTTAACTGGACAAAATGGAAAACACAAAAAAGAGGGTTTAAGCAAAAAAGGTGATGGCAATCAGTGGATAAGATTCAATCCCATTTATGTGTCTCAAATTTAGACACCGTCCAGATTTTTGAAACAATCATAAGAGCTGGAGGATTTTAGGGCTGGGAATTACAACAGTTTGTGGCATAAAGGGTTAACTGGGACTTGCTGCAGGAATCTGCCAGGCTTTGGTCTCACTTGGGAAAATTAATTGGCCATGAGAGTTCCTGGTGCTTTCTTTGCTTTGGAATCCACATGGTCTCAAAGGTAACTGAAACTGGCTTACACTTTAAGATGGTCTTGGTTTCAAATTTAACTTTATTCAATGTAGCACTGCATTTAACAAAGACTAGCTAAGATGTAGGGTGCTGTTTACATGAGTAAAATAAGTCCCAAATGTCTGCAAGTTCTACTAGCCAAATAGGTCAGAGGTGCATTTGTAACTAAAACTAACTCCGACATCAAGAGGCAAAATGTCCTAGTGCAACACTCATATTGATGAAGTACAAAGTGGTCCCATCCCATGATTCTGGGATCGTGTCTAATAGCATCTGGATATAGCTTTAGTCATGTATATTCTCATGTATGTTTTGTTCATCTCAATCCTGCAAAGCACTCAAAATACAAAGTTAGAATAATAGTAAAATCAAAATAGGGTTGAAGAACAACCAACTACTGAAGAAGAAAACACAATTTGATTCATTAAAGCATTTTTTCTCATCTTCATTTGCTTCTCTACTATCAGACAGAAAACTGCAAAAGTCATTGATGAAATGATGTCTACCTCCAGGCCACACGCTCAACCTTCATTGTGTACAAGCTTCACTCCAGTTTCATGACTCTCTTCCCCACTCCCAAATAATGGAAACGTGTTTTCTTCTGCTTCTATAACTCCCAATTCAGCTTCTAAGGAAAATTCTCTCTTTTTTTTTTTTTTTGAAAATACTAAATATTTTACTTTTCATTTTATTTAAAAAATTTTTATTTCATATTGGAGTATAGTTGATTTACAATGTTGTGTTAGTTTCAGGTGCACAGCAAAGTGATACAGTTATACATATACATGTATCTATTCTTTTTCAAATTCTTTTCCCATCTAGTTTATTGCAGAATATTGAGCAGAGTTCCCTGTGCTATATAGTAGGTCCTTGTTGATTATCTATTTTTAAATATAGCAGTGTGTACATGTCAATCCCAAACTCCCAATTGATCCCAATCTAAGGAAAATTCTTAAAAATACTCTGAAATCTGCAACTTTCCTTTTTAAATCTTACTTGTTCAACAGCACAATGAAGGGTAAAATAGAGACCAGAGAAGAAGGACAAGCAGCTCCTAAGCAAAGGCCATGTGGCCACAGGCAAAGGCTCTCATCAACACCAGTCCCTTTTAACTCAGTCTCCTAGGCCGAGGCAGAGTCTCATCTGTTCCAACACTTGTCCTTGCAGTTAAATTCTCCCCAGATTTTGGAAACATCAAGAAGTAAACTATTATTTTCTCCCTTCATCCATCCATTCACTCACCTGATAATTCTCCAAACATTAACTGAGCCCTGGTATTTGCCAAGCACTAGGGCTAGGCAGTGGGGACCCCAAGATCACTAAGACATTGTCATCAAGGAGATCGTAGGCACCCAGTGATTTTGGTAAAGTGGAGAAATGCTAACCATCAAGTTAAGGGACTGTTCTGCCAGTCTCCTTGGACCAGAACGATCCCAAAGACAACTTTGTCTCAGTGACAGCCTGCTGCTGGCACATCTTCCATTTGCCACCTGCTTCATTGAGAGTTTGGGCAAATTCATTTAAGAATGTCTAAAAAGCAATTACAGTTCTTTAGAATTGTTATTCTTGTGGCCCCAGGGTAATGATGGCAACGTCCTGTGCCCTCAGGAACATTAGGGGACAGGGCGCCTCTTTTAGTTCAATGATCATTTTAACCGATGATTATCATAGAGACCATCAGGGCTTACCAAAGTGCAGAGACACCGAACACACACTTTTCCGTCTCTTGCTCGGCTGTAAGGTAATCCTATTAAAATATTCTAAACACAGCGCAAGGACATGACTGCCTTTGCTTTCACTCATTTGCATGCTGCTTGTCTTTCCTGGCCCAGCTCAAGCCTCATCTCTGTCTGCTCTGACTCTTCCAGCCTCGAGGGTTTATTGCATCACTTACTGAACTTTTAACGTGCATATGAAAGTCTTGGTCACATCTACCCTTTTTTTCTTTTTTTATAAATTTCTTTATTTAATTTATTTATTGGCTGCATTGGGTCTTCATTGCTGCACATGGGCTTTCTCTATTTGCTGAGAGCAGGGGCTACTCTTCATTGTGGTGCGCAGGCTCCTCCTTGTAGTGGCTTCTCTTGTCGCAGAGAATGGGCTCTAGGCACGTGGGCTTCAATAGTTGTGGCACACAGGCTCAATAGTTGTGGCTCATGGGCTCTAGAGCACAGGCTCAATAGTTGCAGTGCATGGCTTAGTTGCTCCGTGGCATGTGGAATCTTCCCAGAGCTGGGCTTGAACCTGTGTCCCCTGCATTGGCAGGCAGATTCTTAACCACTGTGCCACCTAGGAAGTCCTACATCTACCCTTTAAGTTCCTTTTTGATAACTGGACCTTAGGCCTGGTGCCCCACAGCACCTCCACAAAGTCCTGCTCACTGCACATATTCAGTAAAGGATGCCGTGGAAAAGAAATGACCTTCATACGAGATAAGTGTGTTTTAACAACTAAGGTTAATACTGCCTTTGATAAATAGGCCCTTCTTTTCTCCCCTAAAAACTAATCTGATATTATTGTTGAATGTCCAAAATGTGTGAAAAGAATAAAAAGACATATAATCTTCTAATACATCCATCATTCAACTGTGATGGTTGATATGCAGAGAGAGAGAGAGAGAGACAGTCAATATAGACTTTGGGTAAAAAGCAGAATATTTCATACACCAGATAATTAACAGAAATGAGGGATTTTTGTTGTGGTTGTTAAACTTAGTGGTTTTTTTCTCCTCTGCTTCAAGAACCTGTATTTCACCAAGCAGTTTATTGTATAATTGCTCATTTCTTTAATTAGCAAGTCATTTCATTAACACATCTTATTGAGGGTTTGTTGTGTGTGAGGAGCTGCTCTAGGAAATGTGGAGAATAAAAAAAAAGAATAAAATGTCTTCAAGTATTGTAGGTGTAAGGGAGGTAGATTAGAAAAAGCAGTATGGATTAGCAAGTCATAGAGGTAAGGAGTGGGCAAAGAATCTTTAAGAGAATATTTTGGAAGGTACGGAGAGCAGAGTGGCCTAGTGAGATCAGGAAGCTGATGTGCATTTCACTGAAAGTTTGGTCAATAAATGAGTGAATAAAAAGAGGAACATAAGCTAGAACAGGATGCTGAGGCCAAATTGTCACGGGCTCTGCATGTACCTGTGAATTGCTAAAACAGGAAAAGTGTTGATTTAGGAAGACTCATGGATTCAGAATTTAGGATGGATAAAAGTTGGCAGACACCAGGAGAGACACTGGACAGCCATGGCGAGAGACCAGCAGGGAAGGACCCAGAACCATGGGTGCTGATAAGAAAGAATCAGGGATGGATTCAAGAACCAACATACACCGAACCTTCACTGTTCACACCTTCCTCGCTGTCAGCTTCCTCTAAACTACCTTTTCCTCCTCGGTATGACTTTCTTCCTTCTATCTAATCCTTCCCTTTCAATTCTGTGATGGAAAAGAGGCAGTGCTGGTATGTGCATCAAAACGGTGAAAGGAGGATTAGAAGTCCCTGGAGTCACTGTGCTTGTGATTAAAAGATACTTACTTTCACGAGGCTATGACATGCCTATCCAGTGAGAACATATTTGAAGGAACCTACAAAATGCCAGGTTCACAGGGAGGGTTAATAAATATATTTCTTCCAACACCAGCTTAACTCTTGTTAAAATCAAGCAACACAGTTAATATCTCCACAATCCACACTTCGAAGCATTCATAAAAACCAGCTCAACTAGAAACTCCTCCCATCAGCCTCCTGTGATATGCTCAGCAGAAGGGATCCCCACCCCCAGCCCCACCCTCTGAAACATGTGCTGCTCTTGCCTTTATCTTCATTGCAGGGACCAGTGAATATCATATCCCTTGAACTGGCTCTATGTCTTACTCATCCTCCAGCCTCTAGAGCGTATGATCCATGACCTTGTACATCATGGATGTTCAGGTGCTCACTGTTCATGAAATTAACAAAATTTTATCAGCCACTGTTTTAGGAATTCTCATGGTGATTGTCCCCAGGAAACTGAACTTGGTGCCTTAGCCAACAGAAGCAGCCAAGGCTAATGATTTCCTTTAGCCTAGACCTTGTGAAACGTGTTGGAAATAATCTCTCCTCCTTCCTCTTGCCCTACAGACTTTGAAATGAGTTTCCCGTACATATAATCAAGTTTTACCAAAGCTCAGTGTCTCAAAAAGAACATCATGATTGACTGTAAGGTGGCCTTGGGGGCATCTGAAGGAGCTCTTTGTTCCTCACCAGGGAGTAGGCACAGATGACCAGTCCATCTTAAACACAAGCTGATGTGCGCATTTTTAAAAAGTGAAACTTGGCTCTCTCTCCTCCCTGCTGTACTGTGTGCAGGAGTCATTTTCCAAATGCTCAGAATGGAATTAATTTCTCGACTTTCTTTAGAGCCGCACACTCATTATGGGCTGCCCATTCTTCATTATCTCGGTGGAGTATTATCGGCACTATTCTGTATCTGATAGGGGGAATCACAACACTTAGAGCTCGGCAATCAGACTGCCCTTTGACACAGTGATGAAAAGGCCTTTTATTCGAGCCTTGAAAACAAATTAAGGAATTTAAGAATGATGTTCTAAGCAAATGGGAAATTGGGGACGATGATTGTTAAGTGTTGTAATAAAGAACTTTCGGGGGCTGACAATGGTGTGTGTCAGGGCAATTGGTTCCAAGGATGCCCAGTATTGTGATGAGAAAATGGAAACATTCACATGTCCTTATCTTACCTCACACAGAAACCACACGTCCCCCCCAGCAAGCTGCCGTCACCTCCTCCCAGACGGTGACTTACTTACAAAGCAGCCAGACCCTTTTGACTAACATTTTTATCTTACTTATTACCCAGAGACCTTGACTCTTTTCAGTCGGTAAGATATTGGGGAGAGGAAAGTCCACTATGTTGCCCTCAGGAGGGAAGAGGTACTGCATCCCTATTCTTCCCTGTGTACCTCGTAACTTTAAAGGGAGAACACTTTGGATGTAGCTGGTCTTTCTTTTTGTTTAAATCACCGATCCCCATCCCTAAACCCCAGTGAGAAATTCAATATATTGTCATTATGGAAAATATGAGCAATGCAGAACTATAAAAATAGAAGAAAATGAAAATTCCTTACTTGGATAGAACCACAGTTAAATATGTATTTCTTTCTTTTACAGATGTAAGGTCACACTGTACATTATATTTTTAACATGTGTTTTAAACTTAAAAGTACAAGGGGAATATATTTTCCATTTTATTTAATATCCTTCCATAAGAGCATACTATTCCAATCATGGATGTACCATAATTTATGTGACCAATCTCCCAGTTTTGGACAATTAAGCTGATTCTATTTGGAGCAGGGGCTACTATAAACAATAATCTGATGAACATCCTAAGCCGTAAATATTTGTGCAGAGAATAAATTGCAAGGAACAGAATTTCTGAGTCAAGAGAATTGCCCTCATTTCATTGTCAAAATGCCCAAATATAGCCGACCACAGTCAGCATGGGCAGGGACAGGGCCCTTCTGTGAGGCCTGACCATCTTTGGGAGCCATGAGACAAGTCCACCTGAAAGTCAAGGGAAGGCCATGAAACAGGCTCCTGGCTCTGCCTCCTCCCAGCTGGGCCAGGAAGCTGCCCTGTGCAGATCACGAGCCTAAGATGGACATTTCAGGACAGCCAGGTGGGGTTTGTGACATGGTGGTAAGGAAATATCCTTCCAAAAAGATTTGTTTATTTTACACTTAATGAACAGCTGCAATATCAAATTAGAGGCTAAACATTTGTGGAATCAAATCCCACTCATCAACACTGCAGCTATATTAAAGCTGACATCTAGATCAGAGAGAGGGAAGTTCCTCATCCGATTATATTCAGTGCCGGTCCTTATGGAAACAGCCTCTTGAGATGGAGCTTTTCTGCAAGTCTAGGTATCAGCTAACTTTAATAATGGGAAGCTGCACATGTTACTAAATAAACCAACCAAACAAAAGCAAGAGATAAGAGGTTTCCGGGCGATACTGATCATTTCTTCATGAGGATCAGTCCACCCCCCCAAATTTCCCAGCAGAAGAGGTAGCATTTATCAATAAGATAACATTTAAAATCTTGTCACATTGCTTCTTTATATTGACAAGAATCCTAGGAGCCTCAGACTCACAAAAATGCCGTGATTTTCAGGTGGTTGTCATATTTGCTTTCAGTTTCCCCCAAGTGGCTGCCGCAAGAATAAATTTCAGGGAATGCATGTTCCAGGGACATGTTTCTGCTATCTTGCTGAGTACAGTTCCTCCCGGTACGCTTTCAAATGTGCCAGGGAGGGTCCTGCTCTCATGCATTATTCAGGGACTTCTGTGATTATTTGGTTCAGAGGCGCCTGCTTTGCACTGCAGCGCTGGGACTCGGGCACGAAGACGTCTCCGGGTGCTCTGCTCTGCAGAGCTGTGGTTTATGTATGTGGGCATCCACCTGAAGCCTGGAGCCGCCCCAGAGTGAGATAAGGCCCAATTCAATCTCACTCGCAGCTCTGATCCCAGCCGGGCGAAGCAGAACACCAGATAGTACACTCAGATTGTGTTATTGGGCCATGCGTGTTCAGTCGTGCACACTCTTTAGCTGATTTCTCAAGCGCTGCTTTTCGGGAATGTGAGAATTACAGGGTAGAAGCCAGGAGGTATCTTCATTGCCATTGTTTTGTAGTAGCCAATTTGGAAAGGAAAAGAAGTCAATCAGGGTCTTCAAGGGCAAGGCATGTGTTTTGATATTTAGGCTTATACCTGACAACTTTGATACAGGTTTTCCTAAAACATCACAAGCACTAAAAAATAAATCATCTGTGTCCAGATTTTGCCATGTTCTTCCATGAAATAGTCTTTTGTGTTAGGATTTTGCTAGATTCTGCTATCAGGACTGGGCAATCATTTTAACATATTTAACAAAGTACTTAAGATAGCTCCACCTGATTCCATCCTTTGCCAGTTCTCAAAGAAAGAGTGCATTGAAGGTCATCCCCCAGGCAATGATTAAAAAAGCAAGCTAACTTAAAATATGGAAAGTTCCATGTGAAACAAAAATATATTAATAGCAATAATCATATTGGCTAACATTTATTGAGTGCTTACTGTGTCCAAGTACAGTTCTAAGTACTTCCACTAATAAAAGTAACCCTTTGAGTTACATAGTCTTTTAGATGATGTCTGAAATTTCACAGTGATGAGAGTTCTGATAGTCCCTTTCATCATCTTGTAAGTGTCAGGCTGTCTTAGAGATACTTTGTAACTTAATGTTGCTGTGGTCCAGGCTGTTTTGGAAGTCAAAGCTCCAGAAGCAGGATTAGCATCTCAGGGTGAGGATTTGTGTTTGCCTGTGGGTTGATGGGAGTGAGGCAGCACATTGCAGGGGCCAGACAGATAGGGGCATCTGGCTCCTCTCAGTGTCAGAGGCTCCCTTAGATACTTAGAGCTTGGAAGAAGTCCTAAACACAGTTTTCCTGAGCTAAGTACACCCTCACAACTGTGTAACAAATTCACACTTGAGGAAAGGGTATTAGAGACAAGGGGGAATGACCCCAGTTCCATTTCTTTTTAACACTCCCAAGTAACCTGGAAGCCAAAAGCTGTAGTCATCTCAGAACAATAAAGGGTGGTTAGAAATAGCGATGCCAGGGAATTCAGATAAAGCCAAAGCTCGCAATGCCATAATACTTTTTCTGGTTTTAAAATAGGTCTTTTTAAATGCAATGCTACAAAGACTCAGAAATGTGTTCCAAAAAGGTTACTGTATCCTGACATTGGCTGCTCTGATACTTTTATTCAGGAAGAGAAGATTCAAGGAAAACACAAGTCAAGCCCTACCATTCGCATGGAGCACAAGCACAAAGCTTCAAACAGGTTGGGAGCATCACCTAAGGAGCCATGGAAAGAAAATAAACTTGAAGTTAGGAAGATCTGGGTTTCACCGTCAAGTCCACCTCACGTTCGACGTGAGCTGGTTAGTTAGGTCATATAAGCGAACTTATAGCGAGCCTTAGTTTTCTCATCTAAATAGCCAGGGAATAAATGTTTATTCATAGGCTTGTGGGAATTAATGACTAAAATCATGGCTATAAAGGGTCCAGCAGTAGCTGATGAATAGCAGACCCTCAACATAAATGCATACCCTCCACTTCAAAAGTTTCCCTTCCTCCATGAATATCAGAGCCTCAGAAACTACCCAATACAGTGAAATTTTAATATTAAACAAGCTGTGTTAATAATTAAAAAAAACAGCTGATAGTGTGTTTCTATTTGTATAACATACTTATGGTTTTCAAAACACTTTCCTCATCCATTATTTCACTTGCTTCTCAGTACAAAATTATATCAGAGGCAGAATTTACAGATGAGGGAACTGATGCTCACAGATATGAAAGGACGTTCCTGAGATCAAACAGCTAGTGGAACTGAGACTTTTTTCTTCTTCAGCTACTAGACTAGTTTGTTTATCTAAAAATATTTGTTGATTATGCATTTGATGCCAAACACTATGTTAGATTCTTGGGTATAATGATACACAAGACATAGCCTGACCTCAGGAGCTGACTGTGGAGTCATCTTATTTTGCTCAAATGTAGTTGAGTTAGAAAGAAAACATGACATTAGCTCATTATTCTAGGTTTGGGGGTTTCACTGGTTTGTATATTAGCTCATTTTCTCCTTGAAACCCACTGAAAAGGGGGACCCAGAAGAACTAGCCGGAAATGCCAGGATATGGATACACCTTCGGATAGTATTTAAAGCTGTGGAAAATAGTCATTCTGAAATAATAAGCTCTTGTTTCTATGGAGGCCGTGCTGTGGACTTCAGTCTGGAGGCACTAATTCCTGATGGCTTGTCCTTTTTGGTGCCATAGCCGTTGGTGATCATCCTCAGAGGACTGCAAAGTGGTGACAGTCTAATTGGATCCTAGCTTCTTCAATTATTAGCTGCCATGCCTCTATAAAGACAAACTTCCCCCATCAACTCTTTGATACTCCAAGGTAGATGAATATTTGACTCATCCTATTTCCTTTCAAAATAACAATTTGCTTTTGTAGAATTCTCCAAAGGGGCTTTTTGTTGATGTTGTTTGTTTGTTTATTTTTACATCATTATGAGCTCATGAATCTAAACATGTTGAATGAGTTTCAATACAGTGCAGTCATTATCCCTACTGATGTTCAAATTACCTAATTTTTGGCCAGCAGGAGCTTATTTAAGATGGAACCTGTGTCCTTCTGATGCAACCCTTGTAGCCATTTATGCATATTCTTAAAGGATCTTGTGCAAAAGATCAAGAAAGATACTGTTAGAGCTTGAGATTCTCTGCAGTTCCTTAAGAATGATTTCTTCTCAGCATCTCATCCTGGCCAGTGTTACCTGCACACCACAGTCTTCTTTTTCACTCCCTACCAAGCCATGTAACTGCAGTTTGTGCAAATTACACCTGTGCATTGAAGGGGAAATAGACTAGACGCCATCTTTAACTGTCATAGGTTCTATCAAGACCCGAACATCAGGGGCTTTCTCTTTCATTTTTCCTTTTATTTTTCTTCTTACGCTTACATGCATGGCATTTTCCTTGGTGCTAGGAACAAAAGGCAGGGCTAGTGATTCATTTGTGACCAGATGCCAGTGCCACTCCACAAACTAATCTAGGAGAAACCCAATTATGCTGGAAGTAACTCGGAGCCCTAATCAGGTTCTCTCCAAAATCCACTTATTGATGATAAGAGTCGGAGATCCTTCCAGAAGCCCAGCTTGCCACGTGGGCACTCCATGGCATCTTTCAGCTGCAGTGGGTTCCAAAGCATGGCTGTAATTCTGCCTAATTAATAACGCAATGACAGAAATTTAGAAAAATATATGCACGATAATTTAAATCTCTCAGAAAAAATCAGTTGGTTCTGTCTAAACTTTGCCTTGGGTGTTTCCTTCATCTATTCAAGTGTGGAGCACAGTGGCCTGAAGTTGCAAATATTTTTCTTCAGGCATGATTGAAGCATGTGAGAGGTAATAGCTTTCAGTATTCATTTCTTAGAGATTTTAGAACACTCAAGGATACTTATTTTCCCGTCTTCCTCTGCTATATGTAAATCAGAGATAATAAGCTTTAAGATGTTTAAAATAATGTAGCTTGGGGCTGTGCTAGAGATGGCATCTACCTTTGTGTAATCAATACCTAGATTAAAAATAAAGGGGAGGCATCCCTTGAGAAATGGAGTAATGCGACTGCAATTACTCTGCTTTGTGAACTTTCCCAAACATGTCCCCTCTGAATTTATTATTTCTCTTGGTGATAAGAATCTGAGTTTAATAACCGTAAAAAAGAAGGAGGCTTTTAATGTTGACACCAGCTACCATCTCTGAGTCCTCCACTGAAATGATGTGGAAGATGCTGATGTTAATCTAAAATAAAAAAACAATTCAAAACCCTAAAGCAAGCAAACAAATATAATCGAAAAGAAAGAGGAAGAAAAACGAAGAAAAAAACAGCAACAAAAAACCAGCTCAAAGCTTTTCATCCGTTTTTAGGTTAGGTTTATGATAGCCACAAGAGGGCTCTCAAATCTTTCCAAACACAAGGCAAGTGCTGAGAGCTGTTTTCCTAGTAATTAATTTCCACAAATCAATATTACCTATTAATGTACATTGCAGAGACAAGCTACTGACTTCTGACACTTTACACTCAAGTTAAAGAGAGACTTTCTTATAAAAATTCTAGGGGCCCGAAGTGATTGTAAGTCAAAACCAAAATGAGTTGCACCTGTGATTTCCTGTGTCTGCTCTAGCATAAAAATTCCCAACACTGCAAATTTCATCAAAGGTTAAAACTGAATTTGAAGCACTGTGTATATAATGGAATACATTGACCTCCAATGGATTTTAAAGGCTATTCCACCTCCTTCTGCCACATCACACACCCCCAAAACAGCCATGGAGGCTGACACACACAGAAGTTAAAATGCAGTGACCCTCTCTTGGGGGCAGTGCGAAGTTTCTGGAGCCATTAGTTCTGGAGGTTTCACCTCATGCTGGGAGCTCGATGGTGTTGATGGTGTTTACACCACAAAAGATGCTTGGAATAAAGAAGGGATTTTAATTTTCTGTTCAAGCTAGAAGATAGGGCAGAATAGTAGAGTATAATAGGTAGTTCTACACATGGGCAGAATGGGAGTTTCAGCAAATAAGGACAGACTGGAAACATAGCTTTCTCCACGAGAATACCACCTGTCACCCCCTACCACAGGGAAACTACGGGAATAGAACAGAAGTGCTCCCAGAATATTCCATCAGGTTAGTTAAGATATCAAAATCACCTTGTACAGACTCAGAAAGCCCCTCTCAGCTTTGACATGAAATGACTCCTTGCTGACTGCCTTTTCTCTAATGGTACAATAATACCAAAGAACGGTAAGGATTGCTAACAGTTCTAGTGCCACAGGGCAGGAGGGCTTCCCTGGCATTGTGGGGATGTGGTCCTTCTTCTGTACAGCTTGCTGTTCTGAACCTCGGCACCATGAGGAGGGCTGAGGAAGATGAGGGACACCGGCTTGGGCAGAGCAACTGTCACTCGTGATCAGAGTCCCCACACCTCATGCTCTCACATTCACTAGTTTCGGGAATTAAGAATTAGCATAAATTCCTGGTTCAGGAAAGTCAGGGTTCTGCCTCTGACTCAGGCACTCAGGAGAGGTGTTCTGGAAAAACGAAGATTTCTCTTCTGAAATCCTACACTGCTTGGCACATGCCCCCAGTACAAATGGAACCCAACCTGGGTGTAAACTATGGCGATGTTTAGTGAACACTTTGTAGAGTTGGTAGTTCCCCAAATTTAATTTCCAGGTTGAATAGCAGTAATCCCTCTTAATTTGCCTTAATCCTTCTTTTTTTTAGAACTTCAAAGGGTGCCTTGTAGGAAGCATCATGTTTTTTTCAGATCTAATCCGGCTTCCACTTAAATCTTTCCTCTTCGACACTCTGCAAGTTACTCTTGTGCTTTCCCACATTTATCCCATCTGTGCCGTAGACTTCTTCTCATTCATGTACCCTTAGAATATTGCCCTCCTGGTGGGACAATCCCTGTTAAAGCATTCCGGCCATGACGTGGGATTTGCGTAAAGTCTAGGGATTCTGTGCACAGACAAGAGTCCTCAGCGAGGTCCTGACTCAGAGTCCTGCCCCTCCAGAAGTGCAGGTAGGACTGAGGCAGACCCTATGAAGGAGGGGGAACCAAGCATCGAGCAGGTAGAAACATCCAGATCCTTAGCAGTTCATAGGGTACTTTGGTTTTAGACAAAGCACATCTAGTCAAGTTTAAGTATGTATCTTTGATATACATTTTGATAGGTGTGCTTACAATAACTCAAGCTGGTAAAGAGAAGGAATTTTCCACTTCTAAAAGGAAGCCAAATATTATAGACTGCATGTTTGTGTCCCCCTAAAATTCATATGTTGAAACCCTAACCCCTAATGGATGGTATTAGGACGTGGGTTACTTGGGAGGTGCTTAGGTTTACATGAGGTCTTGAGGGTGGAGCCTCACATTGGGATTAGCGTTTTCACAAGAAGAAAAAGAGACCAGAGCTTTTTCTCTCGGCCACGTGAGGAAACAAGAAGAGAGCTGTCTGCAAACCAGGAAGCAGGTCCTCACCACACAAGGAGTCTGCTGACACTCTGGCTTTGAGCTTCCCAGACTCTAGAACTATGAGAAATACATTCCGATTGTTTAGATACCCAGTACCTTGGAATCTTGTTATCACACCTGAATTGATTATGACAACAAAGGTGGGTGTTTTAGAGAAAATAAGGGAACCCTTTCTCCACCGTCCTTTCTCTCTCATCTGGATACAACAGTATGTGACCACGCTTACACCAGCTTTCTAAAGAAATTAAATGACTAAACAATCCACTGTGATGAGGTGGGTTGGGAGTGAGGCTTTGGAGGACTAGTCTTTCTCAACTAGTCTTTCTCAATTCACAGCCCAACTGCCAGTCTTTATTAATCAAGACAAAACCCATTATTGATCTCCCACCAAGAGGTGTTATGGTATGGGTTGAATTATTTCCCCAAAAGATGCTGAAGTCTTAACTCTCAGTACCTGTGATGGTGACCTCATTTGGAAATTGGATCTCTGTAGAGAATCAGGTTAAGATGAGGTCATTAGGGTGGGCCCTAATCCAACATGACTGGTGTCCTTATACAGAGGGGAAATTTGGACACAGAGACAGACAATGTGAAGACACAAAGAGAAGACGGCCATCACTAGCCAAGGAATGTCTGAAGCTCCCAAAAGCTAGGAGAGGGGCATGGGACAGATTCCCCCTTCCAGCCCTCAGAAGAAGCAAACTTGCCTGCACCTTGTTGTGGACTTCTAGCCTCCAGAGTCGTGAGAGAATAGACTTCTGTTTTTTAAGTTTGCGATACTTTAACTACAGCAGCCCTGGAAAACTAATGCAAAGGGAGATACTTATGGGAGAAACAGATGAACATAATGGCAGGGGAATTCTCACTAGCTACCTGCATTAATAAAACCAGTTTTTATCTACAAATATAAACGATCACTAAGGATTATTAAATATTTGAGAAAAAAAGGGAATAAACAGAATAACTGCCTAGAAGAAATCAGCAGTTTAAGAAACAAAAATATTATTATGACTATCCTGAGAAGTTACTGCCTCCATTAAATAAGAATAGGATAGTAGGAAACAAAACACGGAGTTCTTAGAAATTAATTTGTATTCATGTATATGTTGGGCATGAAAAAATTAATAGACGAGGTAAATGATAGAATCCAGGAAACCTGCCAGGTATGATGGGGAACGGGAAGATGTGGAAAGTATGAGAAATTCAATAAAGACACAAGGAGATGGATTCTATAGGTCTAAGGCCCAACCACAAAAACAAAACAAAACAAAACAAAAAAAACCCAAATAAGCATAAAGAAAAACTAGACGCCACAGGGGAAAAATAATAAAAGTAAAAATAGACTATTTCCTAAGCATGAAAATACATGAATTTTCAAATTGAAAAGTCCTGTGGGATTCAAATGGTAGGAATAAAATTTTAGGACTCCAAAGATAAATAGATGATCCAAAAAGCTTCCAGAGAGGAAGCTAAGATGGAATTTAAAGAGTTCAGATGGAATCAAAATCAAACTGCCATTGGGATTGCCACATATACATTACTAATAAGAAAAAAAATCAAATTGTACACTTTCTAAAAAAAAATCAAACTTCCAATAATTTTCTTATCAGGAATCTGAAAGCCAGAAACAGTGGATCAGTGACTTCAAACTTCTAAGGGAAAATAATTTTAAACACTAAATTTTCTACCTAGAAAAATTATCAATTAAGTGTAGAATAAAAATATTGATGTGCTCCGAAAATTTACGTCCTCTATATTTTCTGGAAAAAGAGTATTGTATTTGAGAAAACATCCCACTGTAAGTAAAAAGGAATCCAGGAAAAAAAGGTGGCCTGTAAGGCACTGGTATTAATGTCTGCAAGGGAAAGATTTATGAGGATGATGACACAGATAGCTTCAAGAGGAACATATGTGAGAGAAAAGGGGTTCTCTTTCAACAAATACCTGGATTCTTAGATTGAATACTTTAGACAATAATGATGAAAGAGGCATAGAACTCTTCTCTCCACAGATAAAAGAAAGGCAATTAGCAATTCCAAGAAAAAAAGCTGAAGGAGAAAGTCACAACCAGATATGAAGCAAGCTAAAACATGGCACTATTTTAAGGACTAAGTGGAGTGTATGAGAGGAGAATCCACTCGACTTTTGTAGAGGTTGGAGGAACCAGTGTACGTTTCCTTTTTGGTGTGAATCTGATCACAACACTTGTGAATATTTTACACAGTCACCTTAAGCATCTTGTTTATTGGCTTTCTAATTTTTAATTTTTAGAATCGTCCTACAGAACAAGTCCAGAAGCCTATGTTACATCGAAGGCTACAGTACAAATGTTCACAAAAGCCTTACAGGATGAAGGTGAGGCCAACAGATGCTAGAGGTGCAGTGAATTGAAGGGGGACAGAGGGAACAAAATGTGCATGCATTTCCTCATTTTCCATAAATGAGAGTCAAGACATCTCTGGGTGACGGAGAAATAAATAAGGCATTTATTCCTTGACTATAAGTACTTGTTGAGCCCTACAAAGCACAGGCAAGGGTAGAAGCAGCACACTAGTAAACAGGCTGTGGTTCAGGGGTCTCATTCCTCATTGGACAGTGACAATAACCATGACAGGGACTAGATGGAGTAGATCCTTCTCAAGATGGAAAGTTGCAGGTGGATGCCTTTTACTACCCTTGCATTCAGCCCAAGTTACATCACATGGGACAGACTCTCCTAAAGTTAAATGTAGAGTTCATACCATACCCCTTTTATGTATTTTTAATGCTTTCCTATTTTTGCTTTTAATACTTCTTGTCAGATCCTGGAATGACTGTGGGGCAGGTGAACCTGCACTTACACTACTATCTTCCTGGAAGTAAAGTACAAAATTTATCTTGAGACCAAACTAGCCTCAGAAGCAAGGAAGTTATATATAGCTTCTCTGCCAGACCAGAAATAAGATAAGAGAGCTGGCAGAGCTGCTCTTACAGGTACTGAGATCAGAGATGAGGAACAGAAGGAATCAGGACCCACCATCACCTGAATCCTAAGAAGCTGATAACCTTATATCAGATTTCTTCAGGCTCAATTCTGCAGGAGTCACTGACATGGAAACATCCAGAAAGCGCTAAGTCAGATATCAAAGATATGTCTCCAGTGTCGAACACCAACATCTACAGGGTGTATGTGTGTGTGTGTATGTGTGTGTTCATTTTTACATACAAAGGTAATTCCTCATATTCAGAAGGAGAAAAGACACCATGATTAGTTGACAACTTTATAATGATCAGAGCTTCAGCTAATAGTTGGAGTCACCAATATCTCAAAGCTTAAAGGATGAAATGGAAAAATAAGCAAGCTAACAATCGCTGGCAGAAAACTGTCTTTCCATTTGGATCTTCATTGTCCTCCTATGCTAGTGAGGAGGGAAAACAACGTCGAAAAGTTATCTTAAGAGTCAACTTCAGAATTCTTTTCAGGAGAAGAACCACATTTGCTGAGTAACTACCTGCATTGGTATGTGTTTTTGTATAGCAGAAGCTCTGTCCTCAGCATGGAGGGGCTGGGGCTGGATAAAGTGAGGACTAGGGCACGTTCTAGAAGAAGCTAACTTGAATTTGGAGTAAGGGGAAGTAGGCAGGAAAAAGAAATTTCACGAAAGAGAAAGACAATGATAGGCTAAGCATCATGGTAGAGGCAGGCGGGAAAATATTAGCCAGCAGGAAGTTGCTGGTGGCACAGGGCTTGAAAGATTTGCAAAAGAGATGACTAATATTAACTTTTAAATTTATTTCTGTGTGACTCTGTCTTGGAAGTCCTGTTTGTGACCCCAAACCATCAGTAAAGTCTGCATACTAACATCTTGCGTGGGTGGTAGATTGGGGCAATCAAGGAAAAGAGGTTGAATTTTTGATCTGGGCCAGAGTCAGGATGCCATTGAATTCAGGCTGTCAGCCAAAGGTGACCTTGAAAAGGAAAGAAGTCCTCACTAGGCATAGAAAATTGGAGAAGGGTACGTGTGCCCTTGCTTATCCCCCAAGCCCTGATTCAAACTCTAAGACTCCAGCCCATCTGGTCGACCTCAGCCTCACCCCCCAAGTACATGCACTCTCTGGCCAAGATTCTTCCATTACCTAAGTCTGTTCTGAACATGTTCTTTCTTATTTAATAAAAATTGAATTTGTTAGTTTAGCTGTGACTTGGGCTTGAGACCCAGGTATTCCTGGTTCTTTTATGCCTCCATCTTGAATTTCAAGCCTCAATATTCTTTGTATTTTAAACAAGGCTTTCTTTTGGTGGTAAAAGACTAAATTACAAAGTTAGGTACAAACGGTTATTCATTATACGTGTTCAACTTTCTAATTTGTTTTTAATGAGGTTTCCTAGTCATATTTTTTATTCACTAATTCATTCAACAGATACTTCCAAGCCTACTAGGGTACAGCCCCTGTATGTTCTATTCTATGAAGTAATTCCACCTTTTTTGTACAGGGTAATAAACGTATTTGCCTCCCAATATAGAAAAAGTTGAATAACATTAAGCTTTTCTTTGATATCCTTTTTTACAAATAACTGCATTTTTCTTATTTACATAGAGCTCAAGACATTTATTGAACATTTTCCAAAGATTCTTTAACACTCCAGCCAAGTGGAAGAAAAAGAATTGCTATTCTGATTCAAAGATGATTTAGGAAAAGGGTCCAAATCATATCAGAAGTAGAAAAGCCCTTTAAAAATAGGACCATTTCTTCTTGGTCTCTCTGCCAAAGCAGCACAGGGCACGTCTCCTACGGGGCCTTATCACTTCCCAGCTCACACGCTGAATGGATATTTCCTTTGCAAGCCCGAGGTCGGTAACAAAAATGGCTTTTCATTCCTGCTGTTGGTTTTACAGCAGTAAAAATGTTCATTTTACTTCATTAACAAGAAAAAAGATTTGCACTGTCTAGGAGCCTGCTGCTTTTTCACGTAGAACATTGTTTTCTTATCACTTGTCCTAAACAGACCCAAGGGAGTTCGGAGGTCTCTAGAGAATCTGGTTCTGGATGGCCCCTATTATTAGTACTTAGCATACTGTGCACAGCACAGAGGCCTATAATTAAGCTGCAGGAAAAGTTGAATTGTAATTTCTTCTTTTCTGAGTAACACAAGTTCATAGAAAAATTACCTAAGCTCTTTAGCTACATTTTTTGTTGTCGTTTGGTTTTGCGTCTCATGGACTGTTTCTCCTTAGACAAAGGCAAAGCAGATTCTCTCACGCCCCGAGACATACACCCAAGCTTTCAATTGGGAGCAAATTCCCGAAACTCAGGGCAACTCAAGTTTTCTCTGCATTTCAATTTAACTACTAATTCATGTTTAACATTGTCCTAAATTTGCTCATTAGACAGAATCCAAGCTTTGATACCACTTACTTGAGCAAATTATTTAACCTAAGATTTACTTTCCTTGTGTCTAAATGGTGATAAAAATAGTACCAACCTCACAGGGTTTCCTGCGAGAGGATTCAGTGAGACACAATAGGAAGAAATCGCAGCACAGTCGATCACAGAGTAAGCACTAAATAAAGATCAGCTATTCTCATCATTCACAAAGTTCCATGACAATCATAATAATAGATAACAACCCAAACAAATACCTCTTATGGGGCACTTCCATTGTGCCTGGTGAGGGGAGGAGATTGGTCTGCTTCCTCCTTCTCTTTTCACCTCTTTGTGTCTGCCTTCCTCACTGAAGGAAGGAGAACAGATTTCTCTCTTCTTTTTTTAAGAACTTTTATTGAGATATAATCGACATAGAATGAACTGCATGTATTTAAAGTGTACAATTTGATATTTTTTTCTTATTAGCAATATATATATGGCAATCCCAATCTCCCAGTTCATCCCACCCTATCCCATCCCTCCCCCCCAGCCCTGCAAGTCCAGAATGTGATGGAGCTATATTTTTTTGATAGGAAGGGCTACCCAACCTTCAAAGTAAGCCTTCATAGTGAGACCACCTTGGACCTGCTTCTCTCATGTTAGGGAGCCAGGATGCTTCACTGGGTCCTCCAGGTCTGCATCACATTCTCCAAACTAGCCTTTACCTGAATTCAGCCTTGCGGTATATTGGATGCAGTCTCAGCCCTTAATCAAGAGGAACTTTGATTCTATTTGGCGGTTCTTACTTGATCAGGAACTCCAATGGTAGCATTTTTGTGTGCTGGTCACAATACCGTCATTTGGATCTCACTCCAAATCCCTGGCCCCAGGCACTGCGCCAAGCTCTATGGAAACAGAACCTCATTTAAGCTCCGTAATCCTTAGGGAGGAAGGTGTCATTATATGTAACTTTCAGAGGACCAAACCAGGTCTAGAGAGGTTACAGCCCCTGTCCCAGAGCTATAATAAGACTTGGAGCCAGCATGTAAATCCAGGTCTATCCGACTGCAAAGCCAGTGTTTGTTAAGTCTTATATAGTCCTGTCCTGAATTTGCTGCGAATTATAAGTTCAGGGATACCAAGATAATGAAAACACAGCCCTCCCTTCACAGAGCTCGTGGTAGGGTCTAGAAGCCCAGGATCAATACTGTATCCCTCCAAGTGGGGTCTGCAGATGCCCTGAACACAAGACTGGGCTACTTCTTAACATGTAGGCCCCTAGCCCCCTTGTCATAGACCCTTAGGGCTGCCATAACAACATCAACAACAACAACAACATAGACTTGGTGGCTTAAACAACACATTTATTTCTCAAATTTTTTGAGGCTGGGAAGCCCAAGATCAAGGTGCTGGCAGATTTGGTGTCTGGTGAGGACCCACTTCCTGGTTCATAGAGGGCCATCTTCTGGCTGAGTCCTCACATGGTAGAAGGGGTGAAAGAACTCTCTGGGATCTCCCTCCTAAGGGCACTAATCCCATTCATGAGTGCTCCACCCTCATAACCTAATCACCTCCCCAAAGACTCCACAAATACCATTCCCATTCAAGATTAGGATTTTTACAAACGAATTTGGCAGGACTCAGGCATTTAGTCCATAACACCCTTCTTCCCCTATTTGTGCTAAATCTGAATCCTTCTGAGGTGGGCCTGAGGATTCTACATTTTCACATGTGTCCTCCAGTGATTCTTAAAGTAATTAAAAGTTGAAAACTACTAGTTTCAGGTTTAAAAGTAGAAGACAAGACAGAATAAGATAACATATTCTCAGGAAATCCTCCTAAAACATTAATCCATAATGGTGTTCTTTTCGCCAAACATATCTTTCTAAAATCTTAACCTGAATATTTTTCTGGGTTGCTTAAAACCACCAAACATAATTCTTAGGAAGAATCATGTTAGCATTGGATTACAATAAAAATTTTATTACTAGGCTTCACTTAGTAAAAAGAGGACATTATTATAGGGCTAACAAGAAGCATTAGTCAAACATGATGAATGCAAAATCAGAGGTCCAAGAGCTCTTTCCTTTAGTCTAAAATATTAAGCAAATGGTTAGAGGTGAATCTATAAGTTCTCCCCATATTAGCATGTATTTTGTTTTGTTCTTTTTTGTGACTCGGAGAGTAATGGCACCAATTTAGGAAAACTTTTATCTTTTCACATTTCATCTGCACCCTGTAATAGTCAGACTGGGCTCCCTTCTTTAGTTCCCATGGACCACTGCCTTCCTCTGAATCATCAAATTAACTTCTCACATCTAGCCTCTATTCAAAACCAGTAATAGACTCCAGAAAGAAGTCCCCACTTCTTACTCTGACATGCAAAATTTCTGCAGTCTGGGTTCCCTCTTCTTTTTTTTTTAGAATCCACTTCTTTTGAAAATTACGTTTTTTCAAAGAGTTGACCTACTTAAGAGTCTACATTCCCATATCTAGGCTTTCTCTTTTCCCTTTTCTCCTACAAGTGCTGATTCAGTAAGAATAGCCTGGGTTATCTGTAGTAACAAAACAATCCCTAACTCTCAGTGGCTCAAAACAACAAAGGCTTATTTTTTGCTTAGGTCGCATGTCTGTTATGTTAGCACGGGCGGGCCCCATCTTTCACACTACAGACTCAGGGGGTGAAGCAGCCATTTTGGACATCGCTGGCTGCCATATCAGAGAATGAAGACAGCTCAGCGAGACTCAGACTGGCAATTAAATGCTTTGACACGTCACTTTCACTGTTCACTCATTCATCAGAACAAGCCACATGGCCCCACCCAACTACAGTAGAGTCAGGATGTTCAATCCCACCAATGGCTCAAATGGGAAAAAGTAGTGGTACACAGCATTCATGAGAGCACTGGTTCAAGTTCTATCAGTACTAAAGGCCAAGCTCAAATCTCTTCTCTGTTGCTTTTCCCACCGAGGCCAGCTGGATGGCAGTGGTGTCTGTTTCCCTTCACTCTTAGAACTTTATTTTTTGTTCCATTTATTTAGCACTGTCATATTTAAACATATTTCAAGTTATTATTTCATGCACATATGTCTTCTCTCCTTTGAGACCAGAAACTGTCATTTTGGAAATCATTCACCTGATCTACCAGAGTTAGGAGCACATAATAGATGTTTAGTAGCATACTGAGGCATTGATTACCTTTCCAAATTTCATTTAAAATACTGCATCTATCACACGACACTTTGATTTTTTACCACAATACATTGAGCTTTGAACTCCTTGTTTAACCAGTTTAATTTTTACAATAATCATTTCAAATACTATTTCCTTGGTTGTTTTATCAAGCACTTATATTTTATCACTTATTATTTTTCAATGTTTTACATTATATATCAAACACATAAGATAGTGCCTGACAAATAATAACCACCCAATAAATATCTCATTGAATAATTCATTCTGTGTTCAAAATGACCCTATAAGAAACTGTCCTCATTTTACAGATGAAAAAATTGATGGAGGTTTAGGGAAGTCTGGCAAATAATGCAGGATGGTATTCTGATACAACATAAAGTTTCTTTTTTGAGTTGAGTTCTTGATGGCAACTGAGAAAAGCCAACTTAGCTAACTTAGGTAGAAAAGGAATTTTGGGGGGTTGGGGGAGGAGGTAAAGGAGAGCTTGCAGAGCTGATGAACTGGTTAAAGCATTGGCTCAGAAAGGAAAAGCGGGATTTAAGAGCAGCAGAGCCCAGCTGCAGTCCCACAGCAGAAAGTCTGTCGAGGAAGCCGGCCCGGGTGCCCTTCCCACTGGCCCCTGGCCCCACTGCTGCTGGAGCTGACATTCTGCTATAATCCTCTGTTCACCTTCCACTCACCCTGGACCTGTGAGCCACCTCCTCAAGAGCTGAAGGGCTGGTACAAGCCTGGTGGAGCCTTTGTACATGTTTCTACCATAGATGCTCAATTATGCAAGATGGGGCACGACCTCTCTCCCATCTTGGAGAGATGATAAGAACAGTAGTAAATGAACCAAAATGGCAAGTTTCCAATGCAGTTATGTGGGGTTAATTAGACCCCTCGACTAATTTGACTGGCATTCCTGACCTCAAATCAAAAGACCACAATCGTCATACTACTATGTATAAAAGAGATAAACAATAAGGACCTACTATATAGCACAGAGAACAACATTCAGTATCTTATAATAACCTATAATGAAAAAGAATCTGAAAAAGATTATATACATATTCTATATATATATAACTTCCCACATAGATATAGATATCTGATTCACTTTGCTGTACACCTGAAACGAACACAACATTGTAAATCAACAACATCAGGATAAACAGAAACCTACGATCAACCCTTGTATCAGACATGGGAGTGCAGAAAGTGTTCGCACATAAATGATCCCTTGGGTTGGGGAGAACAGCCGTTCTTGTTTAGCAGTGGGAAGAGCGAGTCTTAAGTTGCCTGAGCAGAACCACAACATGGAGTTGTGGTTAGTGAAGGAGTAAGTTAGTGGAGGCAGAGCCTAAACTTACGTCTTCCTCTATCCAGACATTGTATCCATTTTACCACATAAGACTATAGTTCAATCTATGTTGGAATCCAGGGAAGATAAAACGTTTGTTTATAAAAGACAGAACCAGTCACCACTGGGGAGATGCTGAGACACGTGCAGAGACACGGTTCTCCTCTGGGCTTTCTCTTACCCGCTCTGGACCTACTACATCTCAGGCCCGACAGCTGGCCCCACTCAGTCCTGACCCCAGTGCCTCCAGACCCACACTACATCCTAAGCCAGGAACTCACAGAGCCAACAAGCCACCAGCAGTCAAGAACCTCCCATACCAAACACCTCATGGCCCTGCTGTGTCAGTGGCTCGTCCCTGCCTTCAAGACCTCCTTGCAAGCCTTGACTCTTACATCCACACCAATGCTAAGCAGTGATGTTTCTTTGATTTCAAAATTCTCCTTTTCAGATTCTTACTTTCCAGCTCCTCCCACAATTGTGAAAGTCCTTATTCCTGCAATAAATTCCTTTATGCATTTGAATATGCTTCCTGATTGAATCTTGATTGAATCTTGATTGATCCGTATGCAGGAGCTGAGCTAGGCCTTAGCCAAATGCACTTGGAAGGAGGGGAGAAGTCAGCAAAGGTGCAGGATGAGATAGCCAGGGATGGCTGGGCATGGTGACCAGATGTGATCACTGAAAAAAGAGGGAGACAGAAGAGGGGGCTGACTCCCAGCTTTCTGTCTTGGGTGAGGGAAAGCATGTATTAGTTTCCTGAGGATGCTATAACAAGGTACCCCCAAACTGAGAGTGTTAAACAAAAGAAATTTATTGTCTCACAGTTTGGAGGCCAGAAGCCTGGGATGAAGGTATCAGCTGGCCACACCCCCTCTGAAGGTGCTGGGGAAGCACCTATTCTACCTTCAGGACGCACCACCTTGATTGATCTCTGCCTTCAGTTCACATGGCATTTTCCCTGTGTGTGTGTCTGTGCCCAAATTTCCCCTTTTGTAAGTACAGCAGTTACCCTGAATTAGGAGTTTCTCCTACTCCAAGATGACCTCTTTTTAACTAATTACATCTACACAGAATCTATTTTTAAGTAAGTCACATTCTGAGGTATTGGGGGTTAGGATTTCAATATATGAATTTTTAGGGGACAATTAGGAATTTAGTAAGATAGATGGGGGAAGACAGAGAGCTCAGTTTGTGATGCAATTATAATGAGGCATTATCTTTCTGAGAGCTTGCTGTGTGCCAAGAACTGTGTTCATCTCTTCACATGCTTCAGCTCACTGATTCTTTGCAAGCGATTCTTAACAGATGATTAAAATTAATATTTCCACTTTCCAGGGTCTTAGAAATGAAGCCATAGAGAGTTTAAGTCACTTGGACAAGGTCACACAGCTAATTAGGAGCAGAGGTAGACTTTGAACCAAGATGTTTCTGATTCAGAACCCTTGCCCTTAACCTTTATGACATTCCTTCTGCAGGGAAGTTCATGTAAGAGTGGGTCTAATAGGCAATTGTTTCAGGTGAAGATGTAGATTTGGCAAGTATCAGCTTAGAAGAAGCTTGGACATTCTAGAATCTATCCAAATCCAAGAATATATGAATCTCCCCTGCAATTGAACAGTCAACATTATCCTGATTCACAGTTATTTTATCATATATGTACATCAACCCACTCAGTCTGATAACCAGGAAGACTGAAGGTGCAGTGGGTGCTTTACTGGCACTGATTATTTTTTTTAGTAAAGATTTCATAATATTTACTTTAATAAGTTTTTTTCTAAACCGAGATTGTGTGCCCACAACCCGACTAAATCCTAATATTCTTTTCAATTTCAGCTGAGATGCCATTTCCTCAGGAAAGTCTTCTCTTATCTGATCCCACAATAAAGCAGACATCCATTAAGGATGCTCCCTGTTTATATACCACAAATCCATATGATCATGGCTCTACTGGGCTTTATTTCAGTTGCTTATTTAGTTATCAGTATTTACTAGTAGATTGTACACTCAGTGATGAGAGGAGCTGGATCTATTTTATTTCCATGATGCCTCTAACACCTGACACATCTCAATAAAATTTCTATGAGTGAGTGAATATACGAATTGATTGAACTTTGATTATTCATTATTCTTGGACTTGGAAACATTTCAAAATTATTTAATGAAGTATATCTGGTTCCACCCACAGATGTTCTCTGGCGAATTTACAGTGGCCTGTTGCTTATGTGCCCGTGTTAGTCTCTATCACATTTATAAGATGGAATCAATCCCACCTCTAGCTACGGACTGTATTTAACAAGTGTTATAGACATCTACAATTCCAAGTGTTTGTCAGGGAGCACATTTTAAAAGGTTCTGAAATAGATTTGTGGAACGTTGCTTTGATGCTAGAACTATTCATGCTCCTATGTACTCTAAAATATATCCTCGGGTTAGACGAAAACATTAGAACCCTGCATACCTGGAGCAAAAAGTGTATAGTTTCTTATAGAATTTCTTGAACAAACTTCACTTGGATAAATGTAACATCGTAGCAACTTTATAGTTTTCCAATGTTATGGAACTCAATTCAGTTCACCAGGAGAATGTATTTGAGGAAGTTGGCCACTATAGTGCATTGTGACCTCTTGCTGGTGACCTATAGAGCAGCAGCAAGTTTCATATTTTACTTCCTTTGGAAAATGTTTATTTTTATCATTTCATCTAGTCTTGGTTTCCTTACTTGAAAGAGGAGGACAATGATAGTATCTACCTCAGAGAGTTTGGGACAAGATAAAACAGGGTAACACCAACAAAATGCTTACTTAGCCCAGTGCTGGGTACATGGGAAGCAATTAATAAGTATTGTCACCATCACTGTCACCATCACTATCACACCACTTTCTTGGCATTTATGATTGGAAAGCACCAAGCCATGTTCCTGACCACTTCAACCAAGTGAAATTTATGGACAAAATAACCATAACTTCATCTTCATTTTTCCTACTCCAGTTTTCCCTTGGACCAATTTTTCCATTTACATATTTCTAAGTGCATTTTTGTTCATCCTCTTAGATGCTGGCTTACAATCTTTGTGGAACAAAGTGAGTTATTAGTATATGCAGATGTACACACAGTCGTTTTCAAAGGGCAAAGATGGACCACAGAGAGGTTAAATGACGATGCAAAGCAGCAAAGGAGGAAGAATTTCTGTGTTTTAAATCTTAGCTTTAGGCCTTTTGTGTCTAGAAGGCCACTGAAGTTTCTCTTTGGCTGAATTTCTAGGCAATCCCTTCAAAGAGTTTGATGTGGTTTTTGTCACATTCCATGCTACTTACTGTTGAAATGAAAGCTTTCTTTCTTATTTGGCACAGCGACTGCATTGAGGGAGGGAAGGACCCTGAGAGAACAGATCACAATAGTTGGAAAGGAAGAGAAGATTCCTGGAGTGTTGTGTACTACCTTGCTAACCTAAATATTAACTTGTGAACTGATATAAGCAGGGATTTTAATATTATTAATACGAATCCAGCCAGACACAGAGCCCTTGAGGATTTATGACTATGTGCATGTGATCAACATAAGTTTATAAATATATTTGTAAGCCCCAAGCTCTACCCTTCAATACTCAAGGCATTGCCGACTTCACCCTGGATACCACATGGCCTTAAAAGCCGCATAAAGGACATTGGGGGCTGCCACCTACGTCTCTCTACAGAGACTGACTTCTCTGTTCTAACCACTTCAGTTGCATATCTTTCCTCCCTCCCCCACTGTCACTCACAGCTCCGGCTTTTACGCTCATATTTTCTCCATTTGGATTTTAACTTGACTCCAAAGTATTTGCCTTGAAACAGAGAACCAGAAACCCCATGTGGACTGCTGACACAAGTAACTGCTCCACTGCTCAGCCTTCAAGTTTATAAGCGCACATCTTGGCCTTCAAGTTTATAATCCCCGGTTCCCAGGATTAGCCAATAAGCATGTCCAGTCTCCTGCAGAGTCAGAGGAGAGATGGTCCTAGATATGTTTCCTTCAGATAAGCTGCAGCCTTTTAAAGGCAGGACCCGCTTCACTCCCACCATCTGTAGGTTCTGCAGAGCAGGAATCTTGTTAAAATACCTGTTTTTTTTGGTACATTCTCCCCCACCCAAAGCCACCCAGGGTTATATTCCACATGACTTAGTAAGTGCTTATTTAAGCAGATTATAGAACAAAAACAAAATCACAATTTTCCACTCCTGTTGTCAAAGACTCCAGACACTACAATTACAGCCAGCCCCCAAACTTCTTGTCTACCCACTCTCAGTATTGGATCTTATACTATAAACAAGTAAATAAATTCTGGCAAGAGTTCAAATTTGAATATAGGCTGTATGCTAGAAAATAGAGTTCCAGTCTAACTCTATTAACTCAGAGTCTCTTTTTGGTCTTAAGAGAGAAAAACAAAACAAAACAAACACATCTTCTCATCAATTTGTGCAAAGTCATTCTCACCTGCCTCTTGGGGTACAGTGAGGATTAATGACTCCTATTTCCTAACAATACCCCTGTCCCTCCCCCGTAGTAAGTTAGGGATATTAACTGCAAATGTTGCTCTAGTGGCCTTAAGGAATTAATGTACCTCCCAAAGCCCTTAACTTACTGGGACAAATCTGGCTCAAGGAGTTAATGGGCTAATTAGTTAATTGTCAACTCTGCAAAGATGAGAAGTATTGTTATTTTGCACTTTATTAAATTCTCGAGGATTAACAAGCAGAGGGAGCAGATGCTAAGAGGATTTGAAAGAGGCTGGATGATCGCGACACACCACAAAGTCTGGTCCAGGGAGGGAGGTGATCGTGCCATTAATTATATCCCATGGGTATACAACCCAGAGTGGCTGGAAAGAGACTGGAATCCATCACATAAAAATCCTGTTGATGTGAGAGTGCCTCTCCTAAAGTAAAGCGAAGCATCAGGGTAGAAGAATAATTGTCAGTTTCTATGCTATTGAGTGAGAGACAGATTGTGTAGTGATGTGTCAACCGAGGCAAGGTTTGATCTGCAGCATATCTGGATACGCAGAATGGTGAGGTACTTTACAGGGAGACTTTATAATACCACTTGAAAATATGGTTTACTTTAGAGCCAAAGAAAAGAGCACTGGGGAAAGTATTTGAAAATGTGAATATGTTATAAATAAGAATGAGGTGAGACCAGCACAGGTCATCTGAGTCACATATACTATTAACAAGGGAAAGTCACTGGAAGACGTTGAAATGGTTAGTTATGATCAGAGATGAGATAGCTCAGGCAACTTGTTTCTAAGGAGAAAACTTTAAAATTGCATGAGCCTCTGGATGATTTGGGAATGTGTTCAATCCCTTTGCATACCAGTACATTTTGAAAAATTGGAAATCCTACATAGAACAGTCACAGGCCAAATGATGGATAATTAAGCATTCCTGGTACCACAGGAAGCATGTTTTATTTAAGGCTCTTGCCAACAAAGTAGCTCATTAGACTTTTGGAACAAAAGTATGTACAAAGAACAGTTGAAAAGTTTTTCTTAACATAGTGAAGTTTTGTTCAAAGGAAAACTGGCTTCAAAATAGAACATACACAAACACAAATGTGCAGTCACAGATATTGTGCCTGAAACACTCCTTGAGAGATGGAGTAAGTTGTCTGTGCAAAAGCCATCTCCCTCTTTCATGATGCCCAAGCCCTGATCTTCTGGTTTGCAATCCAATCTCCTTACTCATGAATCAGGCAGATTTGGATAACTCTAAGCCAGTAGCGATGGTTCCACTGCTGCCAAGGTGGGTAGTTTACAGATGGGCATGTAGCCAGTTTTGTCAGTGAGATGTGAGAAGATGTATACTAGAGGGCTTTCGAAAATTTTCCTTCATAACAAATTTCGTAAGTAAAAATTATCTCCTTTTCTATTGCTGGATGGTGTTGTATCTTCGTATACTTCTGTAACTACTTCAGCCATCTTGCAATTATAGAAAAACAGCCTTCAGATGAAACCAACACAGAGAACAGCAAACAGAGAGCTGGAAGGAGCTTGGATGCTTGATGACACTTTTGAGCTTCTGATCTTACTGTGACATAAGTAGTGATAAGTCCATTGAGATGATAAATTCCATTATTTATTCCAGTTGACCTTTCTCTGTTGCTTACAGCCAAAGGCACTCTACAAATCAAAAAGAAATGGCCATCTCCTGACCCCAGATTCCTGTTTGCTCTAGAAATGCTAATGTGACATTGTACATGTATTAAGAGTACCAACAATAGAGTAAGACACAGGGATGGATTCTGACTCTACCAGTGACCTTATGAACTTGGATAAGTCATTTAAACTTTCTAAGCCTCAAGTTTCTGTCAATAAAGGGACAGTAACCACTATTTTACAGGGCATGTGGAAAGATTATGTAAGAGAAGGCATGCAAAGTGTACTCCATAAATAATAGCCAAAATATAAACATGCATACACTCTAAAGGCAACTCTGACAGCTGTTTTCAAATAGGAAACAAATCAAGGGAGAAAATAAACACCACTCAAGCGGCAGGATAAATAAAACTAGAAAGGCGTATGGTATATCGGACAGCCTCTGAGTATAGGACTTAAAGCCTATTGTTTTTACACCTCGTGCAAGATGAAGTGCAAAAATATTTGCATTTTTTCTGATATCTTAAGAACCTAGAATCTGAGGGGAGGATCCCTTAGGAACCAGGGATCTGAGAGGTACTCGATGTTTTAGGGCTTTGAGATTGTCAGAAAAGGATCACACAATGAGGCTGAGATGGAGTACCCAGTGTTGGAGGTAGGGCAAAACAAATTGAATGTACTGATGCAGAAGCCAACAGAAGAATGTATTCCTGAAAGATGGAGTGGCCAGCAGTGTTGAATGCTACTAAGAGACCAAGTACGGTAAGAATAGGGAAGGGAACATAGGGATTTCCACGGAGGAAGATGATGAAAAGATGACTGCGGAGGGTTGAGGAGTCAATGAGGGTTGAGAGATTGGAGCCAATGACTATACGAACCTTTTATATTTTACTAGGGCAGGATAAAAAGAAACAGGGTAGTAACTGCAGGCCACCAAAGTTTCCTTGCTTTCTTTTAAGATGAGAGCAGCTAGATGTCTGTATGCTGATGCAAATGATGCACTAAAGAGGGAGAAACTGACAGACCAGAGAGAAGAGAGATGATCACAAAAGTAAGGTTCTTGAGGAAAGATAATGTGAGAAATCTGGGCTTAAGTAGGAGCTGGGACACTTTATTCGTTTTCTATAATGAGATGGGAGGTATGGTGTGAGCAGATGGCTGCAGGTACTTGGGTGGATTTGGGGAAATGAGTGGATTTCTATCTGTTGGCTTCTATCTTAGACAACAGACAAAGTCAAAAAGGTGAAGAATTTTCCAGAAACGGAAAAGTCTTGTACATTTACCTTGTCCTGGATTTCAAAGTTTGGACCTTGGGTTAAAAGTTCCGAATTCTGAGAAAGAAGAGCAGAGGTTGCCTGTTAACTAGAGACCCCTCTAACGGCTCAGACACTGAGCTGCATGGAGGAAGAGACTCTTTGGAGCAGGTGCACTATAAATGCTTGGGGACAGGGTAGCCCTGAATTTAACAGGATAAGTATCTCTCTAGCTGTCGTCCAATTGCTTGGTGGCAGCAGAATGTAGTAGAAAGAGAACAATTCGGGGTCAGAAGAAATGAGGTTCACGCCCAGTGTTAAATCGAGCACACATCAAATAATATCAGGCAAGTATTTTACCTTTTCTCCACTTCAGTTTCTCCAACTATGTAGAAAATTATTATGACAATACTTTGCATCTAACGTATTTGATATGAAAATCAAATTATATGAGAATAATACAAAGAAGGTCCCTAATAGTAATAGGGACTATTACTTATTGGGCCCCTACCACGATGCAGTAGTTCAAAACTCTGCTCTCTCTATATATACTATTACGGGCTGAATCATGTCCCCCGCAAACTCATTTGTCAACAACCTAATTAATGCCCAGTGTCTCAGAATGTGACTGTATTTGGACATGAGGCCTTTACGGAGGTGATTAACTTGACATGAGGCTGTTAGGGTGGACCCTAATCCAATCTGCCCAAGCTGACTGGTGTTCTTATAAGAAAAGAAAATTGGACACACAGAGAGATATGCCAGGTGTGCACACACACAGAGAAAAAGCCATGTGAGCACACAGTGAGCAGGTGGTCGTCTGCAAGCCTAGGAGAGAGGCGTCAGAGGAGACCCAGCCTGCTAACCCCTTGATCTTGAACTTCCAGCCTGCACAACTGTGAGAAAATAAATTTCTGTTGCTTAAGCCACCTAGTCTGTGGTATTTTGTTATAACAACCCTAGGAAACTAATACATAGTATAGATAGATAGATAGACAGATAGATAGATAGATAGATAGATAGATAGATAGATAGATAGATAGACACATAGAGATAGAGATATATGTATGTATAATCTCCTATCCTTACCTTAACTCTACAAGGTAGGCATTACTATCCTTGTGTTATAAATGAAGACACTGAATATCCTATGATAAACCATCTTGGAAAAGAATATGAAAAAGAATTTTTATATATGTATAACTGAATCACTTTGCTGTACAGCAGGAATTAACACAACACTGTAAATCAACTGTACATCAATAAAATAAATTAAAAAATAAATGCAGACACAGACTTAGATTAAGTGATTTCCTCAAGGTCACATATGACAGGTAATTTCTTACAAAGTGTACACTGACTATAGGATCCCTCTTAAAGGTAACTGTAAAAATTGAAGTCATAGAAACAGAAACTTAAAAAAAAACTTTATCTGTTTCCCATAAACACACTCTTAGATTCCTAGCTTGTATGCTATGATTTCATAGCCTTCTTTCCATCATTATTTTCAGAGGCTTATTAGAATTCAAGGTTTATTAGAATTTTTAAACATCCTTCTTATTGCACCTTTTATAGGCCCCTTGTTGCAATTCTATCCCTCAGACTCAATTAACCAGATTGTTTATTCCCTTGGCCTTTGTTCCCCTCTCAGCTGGATCACTCCAAGGGGTTGCAGCGTGCCAGTTCTGCAATGGGGTGCTTAGATCAGAACTCTGAGCTGGACCCCATTTTCTAGGACAGTGTGCTACAATCAGACGGCGCCTATGTCCGTGCAGCCTGGGACCTCACGGCTCTGCAAACATCTGCTCTCCCTGCTCTCCCCTGCAGCACTTTACTCCCATTAAAAGTGGCGCTTCAAATCTCCCTTGTGCATCCAGGCCTGAGCACTGGGTGACTTCCAGTTAAAGGGTCAATAAATATAATTAAAAGGCTCATCCAACTGGATCTCATGCTCTGAGTATCTTTCCTTGGGGGGCCAACTCTCTCCCTCTCGTAAATGGCTTTTTTCAAACAGGAAGGCTGTGAAAGTTTGCAGATGTCCTCAGCCTGCAGATTTGCATAGCTTCATGTCTGGCAAGTTGAATTTGGGGTCCTCAGACTCATAGGGACACATCTTTATATGCAGAACATTAAAAAGATAGTGTCCACTGCATTCTTGCCTGTCCAATGGTCCCCTGCTGAAGAAATGGTCATCCACTCAGATCTGACAGACAAATAATAATGGCATGACCCATCAGGACAGAACAGTGAGAAAAGAACGGTCATGGCCCGTTTCTTGAGCAACTAACACATGACAGAGCATTTCTTTGTGTGCTGACATAACTTAGTCCTATTTCTTACCATAACCCAGCAAGATGCCAATTATTACTTCTCTCTTGTTATTAAGGAGACGAAAGCTTGACGAATGTAAGTGGCGTATCCAAGTCCTCATCATTATAAAGTGTCTGAGATCATCTCTCCATCTCCAAAGCTCATGTCTTTTCACTCTATCAAATTTTCTCTCAGCCAATCATCATTGATATTCTCCAAATGTGAGTTTTCTTTAAAAAGTTCCCTATATATGTGAGTTAGCATACAATATTTGTCTTTCTCTTTCTGACTTACTTCACTCTGTATGACAGACTGTAGTTCTATCCACCTCATTACATGTAGCTCCATCTCATCCCTTTTTATAGCTGAGTAATATTCCATTGTATATATATATACCACATCTTCTTTATCCATTCATTTGTTGATGGGCATTTAGGTTGCTTCCATGTCCTGGCTATTGTAAATAGTGCTGCAATAAACATTATGGTACAAGTTTCTTTTGGGATTATGGTTTTCTTTGGGTATATGCCCAGTAATGGGATTACTGGATCATATGGTAGTTCTATTTGTAGTTTTTTAAGGAACCTCCAAATTGTTTTCCATAGTGGCTGTACCAACTTACAGTCCCGCCAACAGTGCAGGAGAGTTCCCTTTTCTCCACACCCTCTCCAATATTTGTGGTTTCCAGATTTTGTGATGATGGCCATTCTGATCGGTGTGAGGTGATACCTCATTGTGGCTTTGACTTGCATGTCTCTGATTATTAGTGATGTTGAGCATCTTTTTATGTGTGTGTTGGCCATCTGTATGTCTTCTTTGGAGAAATGTCTATTTAGGTCTTCTGCCCATTTATGGATTGGGTTATTTGCTTTTTTGGTATTAAGCTGCATGAGCTGCTTGTATATTTTGGAGGTTAATCCTTTGTCAGTTGTTTCATAGGCAACTATTTTTTCCCATTCTGAGGGTTGCCTTCTAGTCTTGTTTATGGTTTCTTTCGCTGTGCAAAAGCTTTTAAGCAGGGGGCGGGGGGTGAAGGGGAAGCTGAGACGAAGTGAGAGAGTAGCACAGACATATATATACTACCAACTGTAAAATAGATAGTCAGTGGGAAGTTGTTGTATAACAAAGGGAGTCCAACTCGAGGATGGAAGATGCCTTAGAGGACTGGGGCGGGGAGGGTGGGGGGGACTGGAGGGGTGGGGAGTCAAGGAAGGGAGGGAATACGGGGATATGTGTATAAAAACAGATGATTGAACTTGGTGTACCCCCCAAAAAATAAACAAAAAACAAAAAACAGATGATTGAACTTGGTGTACCCCCAAAAAAATTAAAAAAAAAAAAGTTCCCCTTTGAAAATTCATTAAGTTGAATGGTGCTTTCTTCTACCAACTGTCTGAGCTGCTCTCCTGTTTGAGAAGTCTAGATGTTCAGTGATCCTTTGAATTATTGGTTTATTGCCATTTCATTCAAAAGAAATGACAGCATGGTTCATTTAAAAAATTTCTTTTGCTTCTGAGGTTTTGCCAAGATCTGTTTATCGCTGTCATGTGGAAAAGGGAAATACGATGAAGCTTGAGACATTCAAATGTGAAGTTTCCCTTTTCCCATTCAAATAAGGGCCAGCAACAAATCAAAAGGCAAGATTTCATTTTAAGTGATTGACTTAGACAAACTAAAGGCTGAATAAATGCTATATGAATTAGATGTGCTGACTGCTGCTTAAAATATGTGCATCTTGATACTTTTGAAAGGTAACAGACAGATTGGAAATAGATCTATCGATACTAATGGTGACATCAAGGATCATGATGGTGGTAATTTGGGTTTGTGTTGCTTTTTTCCTTTCCATCATCTCAAAGCTGTCAACGGATGTATCAGGAAGCAAAGACCACAAATGGACTTGTACAGTGAGCACCATTGGGCTAGACCACTATGCCTCATCTCCAACAAGCGACAGCCCCTCTAGGATGGGCAGCTCCTTGCCATTTGATGGAGACTGCAAAGGGGAATTCAGTCAGATGTTTGTTGCCATGGGGATAAGAGTTATGAAAAGAGCTTTTCAGTGAAAACTGATCTCCCAACATAAAACTCTTCCCTGTAGATATAATTCACTTCGGATTCTCTGGGGGCCAAGCTGAAGACAACTTGCAAAAAAGTCAAAAACTTGAATGAGTAAGAGAATAATCTTTAAAAATACTTTTAGAGTTATGCTCCTTCCTTCCTTCCTTCCTTCCTTCCTTCCTCCTTCCTTCCTTCCTCTCCCTCTCCCCCTTCCTTCCTTCCTTCCTCTTTCTTTTATTGGCTGCATTGCCTCTTCTTTGCTGCACAGGCTTTCTCCAGTTGCGGTGCACAGGCTTCCTCTACTTGTGGCGAGTGGGAGCTACTCTTCGTTGCGGTGCGCAGGCTTCTCATTGCAGTGGCTTCTCTTTTTGTGGAGCATGGGCTCTAGGCACATGGGCTTCAGTAGTTGTGGCACAGGGGCTCAGTAGTTGTGGCACATGGGCTTAGTTGCTCTGCGGCATGTGGGATCTTCCCGGACCAGGGATCGAACCTGTGTTCCCTGCAATGGCAGGCAGATTCTTGACCACTGCTCCACCAGGGAAGTCCCTACAGTTACACTCTATCGCATTTTTATTTGAAAAATATAAGGCAGATATTAATGAATGAAGAACAGAATCATCAAGTTTATACCATTTTGATAGCTTAGCAGTCAAGAGAATGAGATTGGGATTCAAAGAGACTAGCTTCAAATCCTGCTTCCGCCATGTGTTAGTTATATGGCCTTGGAGGATGTCCTTCACCCCTTTTTTCTTTAGTCTCCTCAACTATGTGATGGAAATAATGTTTTACTTATAGAGCTGTTGGAAGACTTTAAGAGCCAGAATGAATATCAAGTATATTTCAAGTACCTGGCACAAAGACAACATTAAAAGTAGTAGATTTTAATATTAAAATTGATTATTAATATCATTATAGTACTGTGATGACAAGACTGAGTAATAATGTCACCAGTCAGTTAAAAATGTAGGTTTATAATATGCACTTCCAAAGCTAATAAAGAGGATGAAAAAGAGTGAAGGGTTTGGGAGATAAAAAAAGGACTTGAGCTGGAATGACTTCGCTATAAATAGATTTTTTTGGAGGGTGGGCTATTTTAAAAGAAAGTAAGCTGCACATTTTTTAAAACCACACAGTAGGGTACAAAGGTGGAAATCACAGATGAAAATCAATATGCTTTGCCAAAAATATAAATAAGAAAATTCATCAGCCGGAAGAAGCATTGCTACAATGTGCATGTTGCTTCCATCTGGAAGAAAAATGCCAGAAAGAAACTTAATATTCATGACTGACACATCTTCTTTGTACTGTCAGTCAGCTGGAACCAAAATACACAGCTGGTTAGAAAGCCCAGCTTTCTACTACTTCATGTTTCATCGGATGACCTTAAACATCAAATCAAGAATTGTGGGTTGAAACAACACTCTTCATCCTCATTTATTTTTTGCAGAGGATGGTACAGAGACCAAGATCTGCCACAATGTAGCCTGTTTCCTTTCTTTACCCTTCAAGTTCTTATCAGAAATCAACACCAGAATTCAAAAATAGATGTCCACTTAATAAGCCCCAAAAATAAGTGAGAAAAAAAATACATACTTGGTCAAATATCTTCTTCACAGGCAAAGTAATTTGTCAAATAGACCCATTTTTTTTTCAGAGCGCTGAAGTTATGTAGAGATATCTTAAATACATTTTTTGTTGGGGGAAACTTGGCCATAAATATTCAGGAAATCTAAATGTTGGAAAGATCTTCATTGTTAAAATATGTCTATTTTTTATAGGTTGTAAACTTCTGGCATCAAATCCAACCTTTTATTACATGGTTTCCTGGAACTGTAATTTGAGTGCAGTATTTGTCAGATAAGTTTGCACAAAGTACAAATAACTCATTTCCCAAATTATAAATTCAGGGCTATACATTTTCACATTGAAAGGGAGTGTCAAAAGTTTTACTGTTTAATCTGTCATCAGGGATTGAAATAAGCAAACTGACACATACAGAATGACACTGAAGTGTCTGATCTCCTCAGAAAAAGAAAATCATTGCCATTTGTCTGAGTGGAAGGTATCATAATTGCAAAATCAGTAGAGACAAAAGTAGTCAGGTAAATGCGTAACTAAATCTTCCTCAAGGATTCCATTCCTTCTTAGACGTCATTGCATCCAATCAATAAGAAAATACTTGGGTGACGACAAAAAACTAAAATGAAATGTATTATTATCTTTAAACAATATTTTAGGAAGGGAGGTAATTCTTAGAACCGTAATAATATCCTTATTTCCTCTCCAGGGATTACTTAAAACTAGCATAGAAGTCCCAGAGTGCTGTAGTGGAAATAAATTCCCAGCACTCTGGCCTTCTGAGAATTGATTACAGATTTATATATTTCTGCTTGCTATGGTACAGAGTGGACTGTAAAGATCCCCAGACGACGAAGTGGGGTTGAGATTCTGAGGTCCGAGAGATTTAATTAGACATCAAATGTGCATTGTCTAATGATGGTTGTTTAAATTATCAAGGCGCACACTGCAATTCTCATGCCCACATGCCGGAAGGATGCATGAGGTAAAAATCCAGTAAATTCCCTTTTGACATAATGGGATGCAGGGAAATATGATGTTACCACTGGCAGGCTCACAACTCACCAACTCTCCTTCTCTAGCGTCTGGGCTGTTTTGTATTTCACAGATGACTGCTGCTTATTCTCTGTCTCCCAACTACCACACTTGCTCGCCATCACATTTTGAGCGATGTCGTACCTTGGCTAATTTCACTCCAGCATAATGTTTCTGTTTATGGAAGCCCAGCTTCTGTGGCAAGCAACAAATACCCAGGAGTTTCTAGAGAAGCAATGATCACGGATGCTGGAATGATGAGGAAAGCCCCCTCCATCAAAAACCAGCCCCCACTTCCACGCCCTGTCAGTCCTCACCATCCATGGAGAAGTGGTGATTAGAACCCTGCTGTGTGCAGCTGTACTTCTCAGGACAGCCTGCTGGAGGGTGGGCAGAGAAAGGGCACCTCATTACCACGACGTTCAGACTGTAAGGTAAAGAATAATGTAAAATAAATCCTTTCAACTAAAGGTCAGGCAAGACACAAACTCCCTTACTTCTCAGGACTAAGCGATGTGTTTTATTTCCCTCCATCCTTCTCACGTACAAGGCGTGGACCACACGTGACACAAGAGAAGCGACTCTTGGCCATCACAACACCTGCTGTGGTGCCAGGAGGGAAGGAAAACTTGCTGATGAGAGAAGGATTGATGACTGCGAGTGTTTTCCAGCCATAAACCATCTAGGCAGGTGTCTTTTAACTAAGATTAATAAACATATGTCACTGGCAAGTTTCTCATCACAAGATGCATGATAATGGAGAATCAAAATTTTCAAGTCAAACTGCCAGGCTGCCACAGAGCAAACCCTCTCCAGATAAACAAAGCCGTGCCAGTGCGGAGAGGAACAACTGCCCTCTCTGCACCTGGAATATTTTATGCCCACTTCTTTCTGGAAAAAGTGAACTTGGGCCAGAGGTCTCTCTGTCCAGGCCAAAACACAGGTTATAAAATTTCCTCTCAACTGGCAGTCTGTGCTCATATGGACCAAAGCAACATCCTGGCCTCTAAGTTAATGCCTGAAGCCAAGGAAGGGGCCATTTTAGAGACTGTCATTGAAATTGGCAGCCAGGGGGCTGGAGAGAGCAACAGTTTCACAGGGCAACTACACAAAACACGAAGACAATGGTGACAGATGTAGGAAGTGTTCCGTGGAACACCACAGGGGAACACACATGGTGATTTCAAAATTTCGTTCCTCCCAGAATGTCAAGATGGGCCAGGGCTTGAGCTCTCAGGGAACCATCTGAGCCGTGGTTTGTGTTTCAAATTCAGGATCAAAGTGTATTTCCATTCTGCAACTCATGTGTGTAAATCTATCAGCAATCATTAGTTTGAATCTTGCTGTGAAACTCTGGGCAAGCTCTTTTCACAAAGACAGTTAAGTGCTTAGAGAACAGAGTATCTAATCTCCTTGTGCACAAAAGATAATTTTTATTTTTTCCATTTCCTTGAACTTGTAGTGGAATGGCAATTAATTTTTCACTTTAGACTTAAAGCATTGTGTGTGTATATAACATTTAATACATATTATATATAATATATATAATACATAATGTATATTATTATATGTTATTATAATGTATAATACTACATAATATTAATTACTATATAACGTACTAATATTATTGTACATTATAATATATTATACAAATATATATGTGTATATAAAATACATGTATACATATGCATGTACATACATATAATGCAATATATATGTTACCATATAGCTGGTATAGTATATATGTGTGTACTATTTATATATAAAACTATATACAGACATAGAGAAATAATAACCATATTATTTTATCTATAAAACCATTATGTTGATAAGAAGTAAAGAGGCAAACCCTTAGCAAAACCTAATGGGAAGTCATCATTAATTTAAAAGTTATCTTGTTATTTTCCCAGATTACACACAATATTGCCTTTTATAGCAATAGTTACGGCCACTAAATTACATTGCATGTATCAAGTCTGATAGCTTCATATGGCTGCCTGGATCCCCTGTGTTGAGAAGGATTCTGAAGCTGCATCTGGGGTCAAGAAGACAAGGGATAATTGACAAATAATATTTGCTCTGGCAGATGGTGATTACATAACATATACTCATCATGATTCACTCCATACCTACTAGGTGCTTGTTAAATGTTTATTACTGACAATAAAGAATGGACTTTTAGCATGCAAGATGGCAAAAGACCGAAGGTCAGAACTTAGAGGATGGCAAAAATCAGTATGGCAATGAGAAGCTTCATCATGAAACAGAGGTTCAACAAGGTTCAACAATTCGAAGAAATTGGCTGCGCCTGAGGAAGTCATCTTCGATCCTAAAAGAATCTATTTCACATTGCAAGAGTTGAGGACCTGGTACTTAAAGTAGCTACTAGGGGCTAAATGAAGAAGCTTCTTCAGAACTACATCTAATGTCAGTGGGGATAGCAGGGAGGAAAAGACCTTTAAAAACACTATTCCATGAATAACAATAACAATTTAGGTAACCAAAGTGTATATGCTCTTTTGTAATATTACAGAAATGTGTTTAAGGGGAGGGAATGGTACATTCAAGGGAAAGTTAGATAATCATTTATCAGAATTTTGTTAGGGAATTAATTCATGAGAGAGCCAGAGTTACTCTGAATCCAGGTGGGGCACCAGAACCACCTGTGAAGACAGCTATTGAGCCACATTACACAAACCTCAATGCGTGGGACCCAGGAATGTGTGTTTTATTATGTCCTCAAGAGATTCTGACACATCCCAAATTTGGTAGAAAACAAACTTACAGATTTAAGAAGCTCATAAATCCTAAACAAGATAAACAAAAAGAAGTCCATACCCGGACACATCATAAGCAAACTGCTAAAAACTAAAAGCAAAGAAAAATATCTTTAAAGCAATCAGGGAAAAGTGTTGTATTACATACAGAGGAAGAATGATTCAAACAGCTGTGAGTTTCTCATCAGAAACCAAGGAGGCCAGGAGGCAGTGCATTTTTTATTTAATATTTAAAGAAAAGAACTGTCAACCTAGAATTCTATATCCAGCAAAATTATGCTTCAGGAATAAAGGGGAAATAAAGACATTCTCAGAAGAAAGACCAAGAGAATCCAGCAGCAGCAGCAACAGCAGCAGACCTACTCTAAAAGACAAAATTCTTCAGAAGAAAGAGAAATGATATCAGTGGGAAACACGGAACTTCAGGAATGAAGAAAAATAGAAACGGTAGATAGTTGGTTAATATGGTAGACTATTTTTTCTCATATTAGTCTTTAAATATGAATGATGATTGAAGGCAAAAATTATAATATTGTCTGACTGGGGCTTCAATGTACAGAGATTATGACTGCAATGAAATGAACGATGATGATGACACAAAGGGAGAAGGACTAAAGGACTTCTATAGTGGTAAAATTTCCACATCCCGCTAGAAGTGATAAAATATTAATTATAACTAGACTACAAAAAGTGAAGTATGTATATTGTAATCTCTAGCCAAGCACTACGTGTTAATGCAAATAGAAATATTTAAAAATTCAATGCATAAACTAAAATGGAATAATAAAAAATTCAAACAATCTAGAAGAAGGCAAAAGTATGGGGAAAGAGGAGAACGTAAAACTAAGGGAACAAACACATAAAAGCAAATACTAAAAATGGCAGACCTAAATCTCAGCACATCAATAATTTCATCAAATGTAAACAGTCCACAGCAATTAAAACTGAAAGACTATCAGAACTGCAAAAAACAAAAGATTCAATTATATGCTGCCTAAAACAACCTACTTTAAATATTACCAGGGATAAAGAAGGAATTACAAAATGATACACGGGTAAATTCATGAAGAATATGTTACAATCTTAAGTGTGTATGCATCCAACAACAGAACTTCAAAAATCATGAAGCAAAAACTGATAGAACTGAAAGGAGAAATGGACAACCTATAATAAAACTTTTTGGAATAGAACTGAACAACATCATCAACCAATGGGTCTAAGTGACATTTAAAGAACACTCCAAAAAGAGCAGCAAAACTATGTGCGAAAACTACAAAAGGCTGATGAAAGAAATCAAAGAAGTAATAACTGATCTGACATACCATGTTCATAGATTAGATGACTCAATATAGTTAAGATTCCAATTCTCCTCAGACTGATCTATGCATTTAATGCAATTCCAATCAAAATCCCAGAAGGATGTCTTATAGATATAGGCAAGCTGAATCTAAAATTTAAGTGGAAAGGCAAAATAGTATAACCAAAACAATTTGGAAAAAGAAGATTAATGTTAGAGGGATCACACTATTTGATTTTAAGACTTACTGTAAAGCTATATTAATCAAGACTATGTAATT
This sequence comes from Hippopotamus amphibius kiboko, assembly GCF_030028045.1. NCBI lineage: Eukaryota > Metazoa > Chordata > Mammalia > Artiodactyla > Hippopotamidae > Hippopotamus > Hippopotamus amphibius. Next base: position 13,488,623 of record NC_080199.1, read on the forward strand.
TTGGCAAAGGGATAGACATATAGGTCAATAGAACAGATCAGATAGCCCAGAAATAAACCCATACAAGTATACTAAACTGGTTTTTGACAAAGCTGCAAAAGCATTTCAAAGGAAAAAGAAAAGTGTTTTCAACAAATGACACTGGAGCAATTGGATACCCATAAGCAAAAAAGAAACTTGACCTCAACCTGACTCCCTATACAAAAGTTAAAAATGGATCATCAACCTAAATATAAAGCTAGAAATTTATAGGAGAAAACATAGGTGAAAACCTTCCTGATGTTGGCTTAGGTAAACAGTTCTTTGATAAAATACCAAAAGCACAATCCATAACAGAAAATTGGATAAATTGGACATCATGAAAATTGAAAAATTTTGACAGTGCAAACAACACTGCCAAGAGAAAGAACAGACAAGCTACAAGCTGGAAGAAAATATTTGCAAATTACATGTCATAAAAAGAACTTGATTACAAAATATAAATATAAAGAAGTCTTATAATGCAATAATAAGACAAAGAACTCAACTTTTTAAATGGGCAAAAATATTTGAACAGATATTTCTGTGAAGAAGATATACAGATAAAAATAACCATATGAACAGATTCCCAACATTATTACCCATTGAGGAAATGCAAATTAAAACCAAATGAGTTACCACTACACACCTAATAGAGTGGCTAAAATAAATTGGTATAAATAAATACATATATACACACACTGATGCGTAAATGATAAAGCCAAGAGCTGGTAAGAATGGGGAACCACTTTAATTCTCATACACTGATGGTGAGAACGCAAACTGGTACAGCCACTCTTAGAAACACTTTGGCAGTTTTTTTAACCTAAACATGCATTTTCCACTCTCGTGGTAAGAATGATCTGACCCAACCGTCCTACTTGCTGGGTATTTATGCCAGAGAAATGAAAACTTATCTTCACATAGAAAACTGTGCACAATGTTTATAGCTGCTCAATCTATAACTGTCAGAAAATTGGAAACAACACAAATGCCATCAACAGGTGAAGAGAGAAACTGTGCTACAAACAATGGAGTATTACTCATTAACAACACAGAAGAAACAATCAATACATACAACAAATTGGATGGCTCTCCATGGAGTTATGCTAAGTGAATAAAAGCCCATCTCAAAAGGTGACACATTGTATGATTCCATTTATGACATTCTGAAAAGACAAAACTCTAGCGATGGAGAACGGATGAGCAATTAGCAGTGGCTGAAGTAGGGGAGGGTTTAACTGACAAAGAGCACCATGAGGCCATTTTCGTCCTGTGCCCCAGTTGTAGAGATTGCTACAAGGATCTACACATTGCTAAAACTCATAGAAATGCCCATCTAAAAAAACGTTAATTTTACGGTATGTAAATTTAATAAACAAAATTATAGTTACAGTTTGTTCCCCATCCTTACCAGTTCTTGGCTTTATCATTTATACATGAATGTATGTATTTAAAAAATAAAAAAAATCGTCTCTTTTGATCATATGTCAGATGTTTCTGTTTGTAATGTTTTCATGCAAGTGTGTGTGTTTTATTGTGAGTTTTGCCTCAGTGTGTTACTCTATTTATCTACATACCTACCAATAGGAGATCCTTACAGTCTAATGGAAGAAACACATGCTTGGGGAGCAAATCTGATTTAAATTCTTGCCCCCTAACTTTATCCATAAATACTGAGTACCTACTATATTCCAGGTATGTGTTAGGATCTTGGAATTGAAGGATAAATAAAACAGAGGTTTAGACATCAAGGAACTTACAATCTTATGAGGGAAACAAACAATAAACTGACAAACACTAGAACAGATGACTCAAGATGACTATAGACTGTGGTGAGTGCTATCCAGAAAATAAACAGGGTGATGAGCTACAGCAGAATGAAGGAGGAGCTGAGGGGACATTTGAGATCTGACAATGAACCATCCACGCAAAGGGCCAGGAGAAGAGGCACTGCTGTTGCAGGGAAGAGCAAGCCTAAGGGAGCAGAGGTAAGAAAGGGCTGGTGCATTCTGGGAACAACAAAAGATGCCGGTGGGGCCAGCGTGTTGTGAGGGGCAGAAAGGGAAGAGATGAAGCAGCCACATCACAGAGACTTGTAAGCCGTGGCATAAAGGCTAGTTGATTGGAAGAGCAACAGGAAGCCACTGGGTTTTGTTGTGTTTTTGTTTTTGTTTTAAGCAAGGGAATGGCCATGATCTTGTTTAAATTATCAGTGTAAGCTTTGGAAAATCCTTTTAACTTTGAATCTCAGTCTCCACATACGCCAAGTGGGGATAGTCACACAACTGAGCAAAATTTTTGTGAGAATTATATATATATATATATAGGTGTCTAGAATTATGCAGGTTATAGCAAGGTGCTTGACAAAATTTGGGTTTCTCTTCTTCCATTGTGTGTGTGCCCTTTTATTGCTTTTCTGTTTGTGTGAATCTCACAGTTCTCTTTTTTTTCTGCCATTCCGTCTTTTGCTTTTTCTGTCTAACCTCCAGCAAAAGCACAGCCAAAGCCTCTGGTTTCTGCTGTCGCTGCCCACTTGCAATACTGGGCTGGGAGACAGGCAGCTTTGATTCTGTTTGGTTGAACCATATGAAATGGCTAGCTGGTAGATCACAACGGATTAAATTAGGGCGAGCCAATTTCATGTGATTCAGCTTCGTAGCACACTTAAACGCGATCATCACCATTCCAAGGTATTTCTTCATCTGCTAGAAATTAGATGATTTTTGAGATCTATTATTGCCCTAAATTCTGTGATTCTAATCCAGCCCATGTTCATCAGAGACATAGCCTTTCTCACTAGTATAAGTGAGCATCCTTCTCTCTGGCTCACTGCCTTGGTGACCAACAGATTGCCAGGTTCTCTTTACAGAGTCACAACATTAATATACAAAAGAGCTTTCCCAAGCACTGCCTTCTATATTAGAAGTGTTCAATCCTTGTTATCTTTTTATTAGGCAAACTTCATGGTTTCATTGCACGAAACATTATATCCATCACTTCCTTGAGGATGACCCTAATAGAAGGTACAATGGAATTAGAAAATCAAGTCTAACTAATACAGTCAGTTGATAAAGTCCTAGTTTTCATGTTCAATTTGAGGCACACAGTGTATAATTCCTTGAAGATGATATGTAACATCTGTAAAATGCATTTTGTACAATGCTTTTTAAGTTAATTTTTGTTTGAAATAGAAATCCATTCCCCACTGCTTTTTAAGCAAAGCGAAGTTATTTTATCTGTCTACAAGCAAGAATACATTATGACCTCTTACCTGAACGCTGCCCTAAAACATTATGTGTGCATCATATTAGATTTCAGCATATGCCATTTTGTCCAGCTCTCTGCCTCTCCCTTGACAAAAATAGATAAAAATTTAAAAATTACAAATCCTACAAGCTCATTTCCTGAAGAGCAGATTGCAACTCCTTCCCTTTTCTCCCTTTCTTGGCTGTATCTGCTAACTCCCTTTTTTGAAGCACTGGCTTTCACCAGACTGGTCAGTTGCTCAGGTCATATTAATTTCCGGAAGGGTTTTCATTCCCACCATTAATCTTTCCCCAGATCCTCATGAGGAGGTAAAGCAGATATTGATACAAATAAACATGCAACTTATTTATTCGTATCAAATCTCCTTTCTTCTCAGCAGGAAGTGAATTTCAGCCTCAGTCTCCAATCTCCCAATAGTGATGAATCAAAAGGCTACAGCTGGAAGAACTTGAAAATATCAAGATGAAGAGAGGCCTTCGGGGTCTGGCTGTCCTCTGCTCCCTCTTTCTACTGAGTCTTTCTTTCTTCAGGGTGTTGTCATTAAGTTCAATGGTAAGTGCTGGGAAGCAGCATGGTGGGAGTTTCTAAAGATCAATGATGCACCAGATACGATGGTTTTAAGGTACCCTCTTCTCAACCCAATCAATAACAACTTTGATGCGATCTCCTGATGCAAAGTTCTTACACACATTGCTGCCAGACTCCTTCTAATCACATCTCATGTTCCTATTCAAGAGTTCCTACTGCTGAAAACGGCATTGCTCATCGCCCAGTAAAATGAATTGGTTTATACTGCCTCAGATTGCCTGACAAAACTTCATTGGTTTCATCCTGTCCATAAACTGAGGTATTGATGCCTACGCCTCTGACTCTTTTCTTCCTTTCACAAGAGAGAAGAAATACCTTTATTTTTCTAATACCCCATAGTTATGGGTGGCAGTGGTGGAATTCACAATTTCTTCATAGAAAAATATAAACTATTGTAAATTTCAAACTGAGAGACAGAAAGGAAGACAAGGTGAAAAATATCAGAGAGTGCTACAGCCTGCAGAACGCTAAAACACTGGATAAAAAATGAAACATTCAGCCAGCCTTCTGGATGTTTAGCTGGTGGGGTGTCAATGCCCTAATGGGACAAGAGAAGTAAAGAAAGCAGAGTCATGACCCAATATGTGGACAAATCAGCCAAGTTCAGGAATACAAAGACAAGCTAAAGGTACTGATGCCTAAGGAATGGTCCCAACCTACAGCCTTTGTGTGCTGTGTGTAGGGGCTCATTCAGGGCCATGTATTCTGTTTTTATATTTTGAGGGTCATATCCATGTATCCACCTAAGACTCTTAACTCCTAAGACTCTTTGTTCTTTCAATAAATAATATGCTCCATTTTGCCTCCATTTGATCACATGGTTTGAAATAATTTACTCAACTTATCAATTATTTCAGGTCTGGTGCCTCTGCCTGTACTTACAGACCAGAATTCCTGGCCTCTCAGAGTTCATATTTCCTGCCATAGACAGTATCTGTCCCTCTCTTTTCTCCCCTCCCAACAGGGAGCCAGAAATTCCAGCTTGAGTTATTTGGAGGGCTTCTCCTCTCTCTACTTAAAATGACTGCTTTTGAACGAACATCAGACAAGCCTGTTGAAAGAAGCCTCTCAAATTCCAAAATTCCCTTCATGTGTTCACCATTTTAGAGCTGGCCTATGGCCACTTAGCCGTTCACTGCCACACAACTGCGTGCAAGGAAAGACTAAAGCTGAGTAGGAACAAAGAAAATTCATTCTATCTGGCAACGATGTGACATGTTCATGTCAACCATTTTGGAGACTATGGAGAAAACCAGCAATCCTTGACTCTGGGATAATTTTACTGTCTTCGGTTTCTTGAACAAACAATGTCTTCTTTGTTTGACCATTAACATATATAACCCATGGGAATTGGGGGCAGCATCAGAGCTAGATGACTAAGTTGCTTACATTCTCTGAAGAAAAGCATCAGACTCTGGGAAAAAAGAAAGAGTAGCTGAGATGAGCTTGAAATTTTGTAATCAACATGGATGCTCACATATCACAAAATATACCTTATCATGTCCATGCTTTTTCCTAACATATTTCTAAGTTATCTACAACCATTCCTGTTTCACAAGAAACATTTATATTAAGGCTAAGTGGCTACTGGACATGAGATAATTATTTTGGAACATATTTATGAAAATAAGATGACTTTTTCAGGGTTTTAGTCCGTGATTTTTTCCCTCCAGGTGTGACAACCAACAAATATTAATGCCAATAAACACCAACACTAACACATTTGTCATGCCACTATAATAGCTAAGTGGAAGCAATTTCAGCCAAACACAATCATTTCTTGCAAACAAGACTTGGATTTGCAAGAAATGAAAAAGGGGTTCACATTTTCCCTAATAATGGGAAAGAGATTATTTCTGAGACCCAAAGACAACATAAGTTGTTTTGAATTGGGCTTCATCTCATTATTGATATATTTTCATTTGCTGAACTGCAGCAGAGTTATGATCTGCCCTGGTTTCCTGTTGAGAGTTTTATCTTTTCATTTTTATAGTACATGCTTTTTCAAAAGAGTAAACTTCCAGAGCAATTTATTTAAGAAGAGACAGCTACTGAATATCAAGATCACTGAGAAACTGTCATGAATACACTACAGCTTTTGCTGAGAACAGAGCTTTGTCCTTGGCTCTTCACCTCTGATAGCATTTTGATAAATTTGGCTCCAGGCTGCCATGTAGAGTTGGGCAGGTTGTTCACTGCACAAGAGCATCTAGCCAAGGGGTAAGTGGACTGAAATTCAGCAAATGCTCTACTTGCTCAGCCATGTGCCCTGGCATTGGGTTGCCTCCACCAGGAAGAAGGAGGGCCTTTTACTAATTCTCAGAGGTGTTTACATGCTATTGGAGGCCCTTATTTAGCTTGGCAGCTAATACTGAATGGGAAAACTCCAACATGTTAAGATTAATTTTTGCTCTGTAAAGGGCAGAAGGAAGAGAGTGTCTCCACAAGTGAGATGCAGGAATTGGAGATGTGGAAAGAAGAATTCTTCAAAGTCAAAAGACATAGCTATCTGCCTCTGGATAAGTCAAAATTAACTCCGTCTAGCCTTAGTTTCCTCATCAGCCAATTAGGTGTAATAATGTATATGTGGCAAGGTAAAGTGTACCATATAGTGGCTGGTACTTAACAGGCCTGCGATGCTTGGAGGTGGTTGTTGCCGCTGCTACTGTGTTATTGTGCTATGATTAATATCTCTTCCTTCCCCCTACTCCCTAGGAAGACTCTCTGCCAGGATTGGCTCACCCGTACTTACATGTGCAGCTAGGAATAACCAAGAGGCAAGGACACAGCTCAGCTCCACTCTGTCTTCTGCCTACTCTACACATAAGGGGGAGGCAGAGCCTTCAACTTTTCTCCAGAAGCTAGGATGTGCTGCAGGAGAGCTGACTTATTCTCATCCTGGACTAGCGTTCTCAGCAGAGGGCTGAGAGCAGTCTATGAATCCTATAATTATAGGAAACATTTGAGGGTCCATGAGTCTTAGCAAATCTCTGCTGAGTGAGTCTAGCATCACTCAATTCTGAAAGTGTCTTCCACCCAAAGTTTAAGAACTTCAGCTCTAGACTAAGGAAAGAGAGAGGGAAGGCATTAAGGAAGATTATTTCTCCCTTACTCCAGGAAATAGAGTTCACATCTGGAATGAATGTGTCACGAACTGCCTTGTTTCGCTCTTTGCATCCTATTCATCTCTTTCTGTAAGACTTGGACTGTCCACTGAAGGCTGCTGGTTCTCACTAATGCAGGACAGTCATTCCTAACCTGAGCTGAAGCACATACTTGGCAGAGTATCAAGGGTCTCTCCTCTTGCTTTCTATGGATGCTGTCAGTCTCTCTGCAGGGATCCTTAATCCCTACTATTCACCTTCTCTTGCCAGCTTCTTAGTTCTTGGTGCCTATTTCCATCTTCATTTTGGTATGTCCATTCTCCCCAGTTCTAGCTTTCATGGTTCCAGATCTGAGTCCTGCCTTAGGGACCGCGTTCCATGCCTGTGGCTGAGACCAATCTCTTCCATTTTTGCCTTCTACCTGCTCTGCTTTCTGATCTCCTGGTTCTAGTTCCCTGCCCTGGACTCCTGCTCTACTCATACTGATAGAGCACAGACTTTTAAAATTAATCATGTTATTTAGCAATACATTCCAATAACTGCATTTCCAGTCTGGGATTGAACAAAAGGTCACTGAGGTCTGCAGTTTAGGATTCATCTTGGCTTCTTTCCAGACCCGCAACTTGAATCACAATCTTGGTGAGCCAGACAAGAAGGATTCAAATGCTCCCACAAAAAGCAGTGTAAGTAAGATCAGAAGTTTTATGATGCTTGGTGCATAGTACCTCTCAATAAATGAAGCATGGTAAAAAAAAAAAAAAGATCAAAAGTTTTAATAAAGCAAATACACCTGCTTGATCTTGGGGCAAGTCCAAAAGTCAAAGAGCCATGAGTTATCTCACCTGCGTTCATTCATCTGCCCCCCCCCCCATGTTTACTCTTGCACAGTGTGTAGCCCACTCCACCACTTTATATCTTCATCTACTCTCTTTTTACATCCTGTGTTTCCAACAACGATCACATCCATCCACACGTGGATGTTCTGTTAGCTCCTCTATACTCAAAATGTCCAAACCCTCAATCCACTGTTTTCCCCCCAAATGACACCCAAACCCAGATGCATTTTTCACACTGTATTCATAGAGATCTATCCAACATGCATCTCTGATGTAGTTGTTGGCTACCTCAAAAAGTTCCAATAATATCCCATTGCCATAGGACAAATTCCAATAGGAGGAATCTATGAGGAATTCTCATAGAACAATTTCCAAACGTCTTCCATTCCTATGAACAAATTCCAAAGATGACATTCAAAATTATAGTCTACATGAGGGGGAAGGACCATGCTTTAGCCAACATTACAATAACCTAGAAGGGATGTTCTTCTTATTGAATGTTCATTCTATGTCCACTCATAAACATTGATGTACCCGCATAACTTGACCTGTATAACTTGGTACTCCTGACACCATGCCTAGCTGAGTGAAGATGCTTAATAAATATTGTTTTATTTCCTCATACCAGTGCTCTTATGACATGAAATATGTATCTCTAATATTTCTCCCTATATAATGTTTATCATAAACATATATTACAATATTCTGAGTATTCGATGAGTATTTGATGACCATGGCCCAGTAACCATGTGGCCTTTTTGTTCTGATGTCCATTTTCTTGTCCTGTCCAACATAACATTGCTCTTTTTGTTTTTCTTTAGCTGGATGTACTGCAGAGTATAGAATAGCACTGGAATCTACCATCCAAGTTCCTGGTATGCACTGACATTAGGCATATCACAAACTCTGCTAAAGTAGGTAAACTCTTTACCTCTGGAAGGTGAATCTCCAAATTGGGGATTGGCAGGGGACCAGCAGCTGGTAGTCTAAGTAGCACCAATTCTGACAGCCTTGCTGAGTTTCATGTCCCCTTTGGGTCTCTCCCATCTTGGTCAGTATGGGCTGCCACATGTGTGCTATTGTCCATATAAAACACTAGTCTCTGCATGAACCCAAATATCGTCCCTCATTATCCCTCAGCAAAGCTGGAACACCATGGAATTAAAAAATAAAAAGACTTCGCCAAATATGAAAGTACAGAAATACAACAAAGAAAGAATAAGAAGCATACACTCGGTCATGACTATACCATATAGATGCGTAGTATTTCATAGCTAGTATTGCACTGTCACTATCCATGGCTCATGCTTGTTAGAACTAGAAGCTAGGGGAAGATGGTCTCCTTGCAAAACACTATATATATTTAGTCCTTCCTGGTAGTCTTGCTTCAAGTTGATGCCTGATGAATTGAGGATTTTTTTTTTTTTCCATCAGGATGTGATTATGAGTATCAAAAGTAGTCAAGCCAAGATCTTCTCTAACTGCCTGGGACAGAATGGAAAGCCTGCTGTGTAACAGGACAAGGCTGCCAAAATCTTGAAGGGCTTGGCACCTTGATAGAGGAAACAATGAACCTTTGTTTACTGCAACCTTCCTGAAGTGTACATATGCTCTCTCAGCTCAGGGCTGGAATGATTAGGTCTCTCCTCCCGTAACCTCTCAGCCATTTGTGATCTGCTTATGTTATCGCTCTATGAGCAGTCTAATAATTACATCATTAGAATGCTGATCGAGGTTTCCTGAATTCTTTCAAAAGATGACTCTTGCTTTCGATAGATCATCGAATTTTCTGATCCAATGAGAGTCATTCTGCTGATGGATGAATTACCTGCTACAGCGCTAACCTCCTTTCAGAGACGATAACTGATGAAACATGTGTAACCTCATCAAGACTACTTTCGATAGGGTGCCCTGAATGCCCCAAAAGTCCCCTAAAGGATGACCACAGATGTTAGATCCTAACTCAAGCTTGATAAAAGTGAGTACTGTTTCAAACTCTTTGATCGACTTCTGACAATTATACCCAATAATTAATCAGTGCATAATTCCATACCAAACCATTGAGTACTCATTGTGCCATAAATCTACTATTTTTTCCCCAACATTTCCTTCTATTTCATCCCCACAGAGAACAAGTACTCTTTGTTTTGCATCACAGTTTTCTATATATTGTGGCAAGAAGATTTTTGCCATACAAAACCACTATTCACATAACATATATAATATTCAACTAAGAATTACCTGGTTCTGTAAGGCAGGCATGTAAGCTAAACATGAAAGTGTTAGGTCTCACTTATATTTGCCTAAGTTTCTGGTCATTTAAAAAAGGAGAACATGTCAGCATTAAAGTTACACTCGAGAAATTACTGGAGAACTACTAGATGGCAAAACCCACAACTAGCATCCACTTTCAATTCAGCTCATCCACAGAAGCTCCAGTCTGGCTTCTACAAATAACTGAACTGCATTGGGCAGGGAAGCCGGTATTTAGAGCCAATAGCAGTGCACATGCCTAGTTCTGGACAATTTGTTATTCCGTACAGTAAATGGCTGGCCCATAACTCACAAGCCAAGAGTTAATGAGAATATCTGTCCCTAATACCCGTAAGAAAGATAAGGACCGGTATAATGCCATTTATCCAGGACTTCTGAGCCTTTCAAGGGCAGGAATGAAAGACTCTGACAGCAAAATGCAACAAGAAATATTGCACTGACCTACAGGCTTCCTGTTTTCCCATCAAACCAATCCATGTGTACACGCATTAAGGAGCAACTCATTCTGAATAACTGTGCCCAAATAACTAGATCCTTTTTCATCGCTAGTGTAATTAACTTAATGATATAACAGTGTAGCTCCAAACAAGAAAGGGGTAGAGTAGGGATAGTAATTTATTTCTTTCTCATAACTCAGCTAGCAAAACTAGAATATATATATATAAAATACATACTGTATATATTAAATATATATAATACATATATTCTATATATTTAGTATTCTAATAGATATATTCTATTCAAAACTACACACACACACACATATATATACACAAACCACTATCTCTATCTATCATCTATCTACCTATCATCCATCTATCTATCTATTTACCTATCTATATGGGGATAGGAGTGAGAAACAAATTAAACAGAGAGAAAGTCTCCCAAATGACTAATTGTTTACCAGTCTAGATGCTTTTATCACAAACCTTTAGAAAGTAAATATATGCTGGGGGTTTCATTAGAGTGGGAATAAATATTAATAATTACCAGTTGACTAGAGGTTTTAAATGGCCCTTCTAAAGCAATGTGTCAGCAATGCTGTGTTCCTAGGAAGCAAGAATGGATGTCTGCGTTAATGGTCTCTCCTCTGTTTGGGGTTTTAAAGTCAGGGATGTGTTCAACGGTCTATCCTAATGGCCCTCTAACTCTCTCTGCTATTTCCTTGAAGGTCGTTGAAATGTCTTATAAAGAAGATGTGTTACCCCTCTATCCTGAAATGAACCTACCAAATCCCCTGCCTTAAATAAAAGCAGATTGTGTGTGTGTGTGTGTGTGTATCTGCTTGTTGTCTTAGATACCTAACACTAACGGGTTCTCAGGGTGGGCCCTTGGGCCAGGAGCAGTGTTCCCCCAAGCGGCTCATGGACCAGCAGGATCAGCCTCACCTAGAATTTGTTGGAGCTGAAAATCCTCAGGTCCCTCCCATGGCCAACCTACTACATTTCTGGAGCAGAGCCCAGGAATCTGTGTTTACAGGCTCTGCAGGTGATGTGTTTGCTCACGAGCGTTTCTGAGTGTCGGTCTAGAATTTTCTTGTGCTGTGAATAAAGTGGGTATACGCCAGCAGATATGAGAGGCTAAATAACGTGCTGGCTGGCATTTTAGATTTTACAGAAATGGCTCACAGGATCAATGGCATTGCTTGTACACTCACTGAAGAGTCTGGATATTGCTTTTTATGACGGGCACGTTGATGGGACCCAAAAAAGTGGTATCGAGAAACTTCTCTCCCCCACCTGCATTGTGGCGTACATGGCAGGAAAGAATCCATTTTCTTCTGAATTTAATCATACTTCAGTCAGAATACAAGACATGGAGTTTGAGTATTCATGTTAAAATTCCAGCCCCTCGAACAACCGCGTCCGAGGAGAAATGACGGAAGAGCTAGATAAGAAGGCAAAACTGACATAGTCGGAATCTGGGATCGTTTGCTAAGAAGGACGTACGTAGGTACTTAAATGTTCTGCCTGCAGAATGCAGGCCCCAAATCACTGTCGGCAATTGCTTTGCTACACGGTCAACCAGCTGAGGGAGGGACGCGAAGCGTCTCCCTCTTGCATCAACAGCTTTCATTCCCCTTTCCGCTTTATCTGTGGCCTCAAAGGCAGTTAAAAGTGGTGTCTGTACGCTGAGCCAGTGTGACCTACCTTCCAAACATCAGCAAGGTAAACAGGAGGGAGCTGCTGCTAGGGACTGCGCAAATAATGAAAGCATTCTTCTTCCCAGGCCCTCCAAAAGACTGCCAGTCTCTAAGACTCTACTGTGTCTGCCTGGATGAGAAGCGAAAAAAGAAAACAAGGTACAGGATGACCTCCAGGATGTTTTCCTCTCCAGTCCCTGGCCTCGTTCTTCTTAGCTACAACGGGAAAGCAAAAATACTAGGGCTTCCAAAAGGGATGGAAGAACAAGGAAGTTACCTGATTTTAATATTAGCTCCTCCCAAGGACTCAAGGCATTCCTGGTCCTTAGGCAGACCAGGGTGATGGGTATCTCATGTGATAAAGTTGTGCTGATGTTTTTTTTTCTTTTTCACTTTTAATCCAGAGCATGTCGAATTTTTTGACCACTTAATCATTAATTTCTAGGCTGATTGAGATTTGGGTGATGTATGAACCTGGCTGGCTTCATGCCTCATCCTGCATTCCTCAGTTCCCAGACTAATTTCTTTATCCTGATCCATTTCACATGGCTTCAAGCACTATTTATCACCAAATACCACCCAGACCTCCCAGGAGCAGAAATTTTGTCAAAATCCAGTGGGCTACCACATGCATACACCCAGCTTTATTTCAGGGTTGCAATTCAAGAGGTTCTCAGACAAACACGGAAGCAGTGTACAAGGTGTGTAACAGGTCACACCAACAGGCAACATTTTAATGTTGTTTTTGCATTCTCACCCCCGCTTCCTCCAAAAGTCATAATTTCTCAGTATCACACACATATTGAGACACATCTAATCTTCATTTTCTTAAACCTTAGCGTGGGTGCGTGGTGTTAGTGTGTCCATATATGCAAGTGTGTTAATCACAGTACATCACATATAGGAGGTATTTGGTAAATGTTAGTTGGATAAATTATTGAAAAGATTTGTTAAAATAATTGCTATATAACAAGTATTTTCCTGGAGTAGATGTGAAACAAAAAGGCCACGGAGAGGATTTTGATGTGGGTCTGAGGATTCCAGGCTTGAAGGCATCACTGCAGTTTCATAATTAACAGTTATTTATTAACTACAACCTAGAAAAGTAGCTCAAAGAGTTTGAGGAATAGATTGCTGAAAAAATATAGAGTAATAATTATACTCTGCATAAAAATACACTAAAGTTATAAACACTTGAGATACTCCACTCAAAGATTGGCTCAATTCAAAAGTAAGAGATCTGTGATACAATATTGTGCCTAGAATTAACAGCACTGTGTTGTACATTTAATTTGCTAAGAGAACAGATCTCATGTTGTGTTCTTACCACAATAAATAAAAATAAATACACGAATAACTGTATGATATTCATAACAATAATTTTTTTTAAAAGCAAGCTATCCCTGGAGTGAATTTATTAAGAATATTAATTCTCTCAGATCAGTAGGGTTCTAACAGGACGAAGTTAGTACCATGTAATTTCTTCCATGAATCAGAAGAGGTCTCAAATAGTCTTGTCAAAGGGCATACGTCCTAGCCTGGGATGGTCTCATAGCTATAAATTATATTTTGGCGATAAAGGGGGGATTATTTTCATCAGAAAATAAAAAGACTGAAGCTGATGCAAGGTTACTCAGAAATATTTCTCTGTGACACCCCAAAGGAACCTTATCCTTAGAGAAAACTGCAATTCTTTTGCTGGGTTGCAAGTGGAAGGAGTCCCCTTAAAGATGCGAGAGACTCTCCAAGTCCCACAAACAATTAGCTGCAATCCTGTAATCAGTCATCTCCAAATGTTACCCCACCGAGGCTCACAAAATTTCTACTTAATGATTTTCTCAGGGCAAGTCCCTCCCAAGGGAATTTCTGCCTGAAGAAAGGAGGGGGAAAATAGACATATGCTAAGAACCTTCCTAGTTAAGGGGTTGAAATAACAGGCAGCTGACAATCAGCACTTATAATCAGCACGTTGGAAACTCGCCGCGTTCAAGGTTTTAAAATTCCCCCTTTTAAGATGATTAACACCATATTGTCACATTTACTTTTCAAAGGGATGTAAACAGAAAGTTTGCATTATATGATATTTTTAATCATTTGTTTTAGTTTGTAAACTGAGGTTCATAAATGTTTCTCACTGGATAATTAATTGTTGCCCTTTCATGGAAGTACTGGGGAAAGAAAGGGAAAGTCTAGTGTATACTTTTTGAACCTCTATTTTTCTTGCTATTTTTTCTTTACTACCTCAGGGTGGCAAAGAAGAATGGAACAGGGACCAACTTGTAGTTCTGATTGATTGGCAACAGGCTCTACTGCCAGTTTATGCTCAGAATGTATACATGGAAATTTGGAAGAATTTGCCTCATATGAGCAAATAAAAATCAGCTGCTACCCTGATTTCATTAACTGTAAAATAGCATTTATTACAGTGTCATTCCTACATCTCAGATGAAGCTTTTATCTCAAAATAGAATGTGTCCTCATCTCTTTCTGAGACCTGCTTCATAGTAAAACAGCTGCCAACACTCATAAAAGAAAAAAAATTCTCTTTAAAACTCTGAGGCTATATTTAGTACACAAAGCTTTTGTTGAATACATTATCATATTCTTTGTCAAGCACTTGGTTCCAACATACAAGGTGAATATGAGAAGTACATTTTGCTAAAGGGGAGAGACAGAGAGACAGAGAGAGAGATTGGGAGGGAGAGCCTCTGCTCACAGAATCCAAGGTAGTACTGCCAAACCCAAGAAAAGTCCCTGGAAAAATCTCAGAATGCTAGTGCCAGAGGGATCTTACTGTCATCTAATCCAATCTGTTCACTCTAGAGATGAGTAAGCTGAGGCTAAAGCTGAGATAGATAATAGTGGCTACAGAGTGCTTGAAATAAGGCTAGTGCAACTCAGGGACTGTTTTTAATTGTGTTTACTTTGAGTTCTGGCTTCAATTTCAATAGGCTCTTATGGCTAGTGGCCACCCTATTGGACAACTGCATAGTGTCTATTCCAATGTTCTTTTCTACAGCTAGGTTTAAAGACATGGCTGATAGGTTAAAACTGGAAAGAGAAAAACAAAAGTCATTCACAATTAATGAAATCCCCAAGGCTTCCTGAAATCAACTAGGAACATAGCAGACACTCCAGATGGAAGTGATCTGTAAAACAAAGACCTAAGAAAAGCAGGACACTTGTGAGGACTGAACATTCCTCCTCCAGAGCTGAAAGGATGAGAAAGCGCGAAAGGGGCACAAGAGAACAGGTGGGGTACACGCTTGTCATGCTGACTCCTTAACTAGCAAGAATCCTACCTGAACAGAAATGGTGTAAAGGAGAGCTTGCTAAGATGCAATCAATGATTAATAAAAGGTGAGCCACCGAGCAAGATGGTGGGGTTGGAAAGACGGAGGAGAGCATCCTGCCCGTATCCTCTCCTCATCATGCACAAAATCGATGCCGAGAGGATGAGTAGGCAGCGGATACTAATCAAGTGTATTGGATTTTTATCGCTATGTTAGCAAGTTGGAGTGTGACCTTGGGAAGCACACTTAACTGGCTATCTCACTTGCTTCATCTATTTAAAGAAATGATCATGAGACTTGGTTTCGGGTACTTTGGGAAGCCTAAGATGAAAGTGTAAGATATACTCATCACTTGTTCCTTTTTTCCTTTTCCATCAGGCCATACCTCTGCCTCCAGTTAATAAGACCAATCACTTTCAAACCACAGTCCTAGTTTCTTGTTATAGAAGCCTTCTTTGAAAACAGTCAGGCTTAACACTTTTTTTAGCTTCTTTCAAAATATAACAATTGGAGCTAAAATTAGTGTTGTTCGTGTACTCAATAGGAAAGGCTTTAAAATATTTAAGGAAGGAGCAAAACTATGTGAGGAAGTCCCTAGAATTTAAACAGGTGGATGCGAGTAAACGTTCTTACACTATGAACTATTTTTAATTAAAGTACAAACGGTTGTGAGTCTGTAGGTATAACTGCAAGTGATTGTAATTTCTTAATTTCTACATTTTCCCGCACACCGCGTTTTCCTTTGAAAACCAGCTTATTTTCTAACTTCAAGGTTATCCAAGAATAATTATCTTCGAAAAGCATACCGGTGTGATAAGGCTTGTAACCGTCTTGTCCACTGTTTTCCCATTTATTTTTTATTTTATCTATTTAGGAAACTATATAGTGCTTGCTATATGTCTAACATCATTCTAAGCACTTTACAAATATTGCCTCATTTTTAATCACCAACATTTGAAGGTAGATACCACTATTACCTCCCATTTATAGAGGAAAAAAATGATGCAAAAGGAGGTTAAGAATCTTGTCCAAGCCGTGCAGCTCCTAAAGGTGGAGCCAGGGTTTGAACCCAGCCAGTCTGGGTTTCTTAAACTTTAGGTCGTGTTACCTCATTTTAGGTATATACATACGTCAAATTTTAAAATAACCTTGGTAAAATTAACTGGCTTGGAAAACTTTAGTAGGCCACAGTATTTTCCTGAAAGCTATTTACCCAAACCCATTTTCCTCACACTTTACTTCCAAAGAATCTAAATGGGCAATGTGCTACACCATCTCACATTTGCAAATCATTTCTCTAGAAAAGAACTAAATCACCACTTGGACAAGGGCCATATTAGGAGAGAACATTGGTTCCAGTTTCTGTGTTTTGGTTTTTTTTTTTTTTTTCAATTTTATTGTATTTTTTTTCTAAAGCTTAAAGGACTGAAGTGGAGAGAAGGCAGTCTAACAAAAAAGAAAGAGGTGGAGGGGATAAATGAAAGAGGAGGAAGAACAGTGGAAGGAATAAGGGAATGTAGGAAAGATGCAAAACTTCTCAGCTTTGTCAAGCCTTGTAAAATGTTCAGTTCTCACAAGATAAATTTAGTAAGTGCTAATTATTTAGAATCAGTGACTTGAGCGGTGAACAGGTTGGACTTCAAATAAAAATATCTTGTTCTCCCAAAAGAAGCAGTCTTGAATAAGGCCATTGAGCCAATGAATAATTCTTTGTTAATTTTATTCACAGGGCGACAAGAACTACCTGAAGAGAGAGAATAAGGTTGCAGTTGGAGTCTATACAGAACCAGCCTGCAAGAGAGACCAACTCAACAGTAAACATCACTTTTATTGCTCACTAAATGCAAGGTAAAAGGTTTAGAATTTGTGTCCTAACAACTCTCAATATTTAGAACATTTTAAAATAACTCTTCCACCCTGATTTGATTGTATATATCTAAATATCTACATATTTCAGTTGCAAGCAATGTGGCTAATCTCTCTCGCACACACCTTATTTTTTCCATTTTTATTGAGATATAACTGATATACATTACCATATAAATTTAAGGTGTAGAGCATAGCAGTTTGACTTACATATACAGTATTGTGAAATGACTACTGCAATAAGTTTACTTAGCATCCATCCCCTCATATATAGTAAAAAAGAAAAAAACAAGAGAAACAAAATTTTTTTTCCCTTGTGATAACTCTTAGAGTTTACTATATTAACAGCTCTCCTATATATCTTACGGCAGTGTTAACTATAACCATTGTGCTGTACATTACATCCCTAGTACTTATTTATCTTATAACTGGAAGTTTGTACCTTTTGACCACTTTCCTCCAATTCCCCTTCCCCCAGACTCCACCTCTGGTAATCACAAGGCTGATCTCTCCTTCTATGAGTTTGTTTTTCTGTTGCTGTTGTTTTTTGTTTTGTTTCATTTTTGTTTTAGATTACATATATCATTGATAGTGACTGCAATATATAAAAAAAAGATGATACATTATGGACACATATGGTTTGTCAGGGAATGGAAGATTTGTTTAGCATATGAAAAGGAATTCTTATAATTCACTATATCCACTAAAGAAGGGAGAAAAATTATATTATCTCAATAGATGAAGAAAAAATTGATAGTATTTAATACCATTCATCATTTAAGAATTCCCCAAGTCACAAATGTGGTTTGACACTAGAAGTTCACACATACAATTCACCATATTAATAGGTAAAAGGAGCAAAAGAGTCATATATCCTCTCAATATGTGAAGAAAAATTCATGGTACAATGGATTTGTTTCTAATAAATATCATTGGTAAGCTGGAAATAAAAGAGAACTTCTTAAATCCAAAAAAGAGTAGTTCCAAAAACCTACATCCAGGTTTTTGAAACTACATCCAAAACATTCTTAACAGTAAAATGTTAGAAGCAATCACTTTAAAATCAAAAGCAAGAGAGGTATATCTACTATCTGCCTCTATGCAAGTTGTATGACAGGTCCTTGCTTGTGTAGTAACACATGAAAACTAAATTTTAAAATATAAGAAGTAGAATGGAAAAAAACAAAAATGTCATTTTTCACAGAACATATAATTATCTACACAGAAAATCCAAATTAATTATTAAATTAATAAGAGAGTTTAGCAATTTGGCTAGAAATAAGATGAATACACAATCGATACACCATCAATAACAATTAAAAATGTAGTTTTTTTAAAGATAGCATTTAAAATAGCCACATAAATATAAAGTATCTAAAAATCTAACAAAAAAAGTAGAAGACTATTATGGATATAATTTTACAATTTTATTGAAAGACATTAAATAAGTCGTAACTAAATAAAGAGATTTAGCATGTTCAGGGCAAGGAAGGCTTACTATCATAAAAGATACAATTCTCTCCAAATTTATCTAAAGATCCAAATCAATCAGGGTTGTTTTTTGTTTGTTCATTTTTAAGAAATTTGCCCAGGTGATTCTAACATGTATATTAAAAAGTAAAATGGCAAAGGCTACTGAAAAAGATAAATTGGTTGTGAAGACTTGCCCTACAAGATCAATTAAAGGCTCCAGCAATTAAAACACCACAGGATAATTACAGGGATAGATTGGGAGAAAAACCAATAAAACTGAATAGAGAGAGCAGATTTATGACACAGGTGGCAACACAAATCTCTAGGAAAACAAATGTCTCTTCAAGAATGTGCCCTGGGACAACTGGTGAGTGACATGAGAAAGAAATTAAATTTGAACACTGCCTCTCACACCATTCACAAAAATCAACGCCAAATGTTTTAACTATAAAAGGCAACATTTTGCACCTTTTAGAAGAAAATATAAGAAAATATCTTTATACTCCTGGAGGTTAGAAACAGTTTTAAAAACACACAAACAAAAATTTAAAAATTAACAGTGCATTTAATTCCATTAAACTAAACTTTCATCATCAAGAGATATTATAAAGATGGTGAAAGACAATGTGCAAACTGGGAGAAGATATTTACAACATATGTAACTGACAAGATATCTAGAATGTGTATAGAAATCTTAAATATCAATATGAAAAGACATGATTCAGTAGAAAAATGAGCAAAAGACATGAATAAATATCTCATACAGTGGGAAACACAAATGGTCTAAAAACTTATTTTAACATGCTCAACTCAATTATCAATCGGAAAAATGCAAAATAAGATCACAAGATTCCATCTTGCACTTCCTAGATTGGCAAAATAAAAGAGTCTTACATTACCAAGTTTTGGAAAGTACATGGAGCAACAGAAAATGTTCCTACAATGCTGGCAGGAGTGTTAATTGGTGTCAACACATCATTGAAACAACTTGGCATCATTTTCTACACCTAAACTTGTGCACATCCTGAGAATGTGCAAGTCCAGTACACAATGGTACATGTACAGGCATGTTAGTTAATAGCAAATACTAGCAAATGCTGCAAACAGCTCCAATATCCATCAATAGAAAAACAGATACACAAACAATGAATATAGCACATGGATCAATTGTAGAAATGTTCTTTGAGGGATGAAAGCATCTCTGAAATGAATACATTGACTGTGATGTCACTACATAAACTCAAAACAAAAGCAACATAATATTTAGGGCTTTAAATTTTTAAATTTAAAAAAAAAATTTTTTTAATTTTTTTTTTTTAAATTTTTAAAAAACAAGCAATGACTTTTTTTAAGTCAGAGTAGTTACATTGGAAGGTTATTCAGGGTCAGGTGGGCACAAGAAGACATAAGCAGCTTCATCAGTATTAGTAATAATCCTGCCCTTAAATTTGGTGGTCTGTTCATGAGTCTTATTTTTTTAAAATAAATTGATTGATTGATTGGTTGCATTGGGTCTTCGTTGCTGTGCGTGGGCTTTCTCTAGTTGTGGTGAGCGAGGGCTACTCTTCATTGCAGTGTGCAGGCTTCTCATTGTGATGGCCTCTCTTGTTGTGGAGCACGGGCTTCTAGGCACACAGGCTCAGTAGTTGTGGCACACAGGCTCAGTAGTTGTGGTGTACAGGCTTAGTTGCTCTGTGGCATGTGGGACCTTCCCAGACCAGGGATCGAACCCACGTCCCCTGCATTGGCAGGCGGATTCTTAACCACTGCGCCACCAGGGAAGTCCCTTTTCATGAGTCTTTGCTTTTAAATTATTTGCTTTAAAATTTTTCTATTTGCAGGAATTCCCTGGCAGTCCAGTGGTTAGTACTCGGCACTTCCACTGCTGGGGCCCAGGTTCAATCCCTGGTTGGGGAACTAAGATCCCACAAGCCATGTGGCACAGTTATATAGTTATCTATGTATCTTAGATTATGTGTATATATGTATGTATTATATGTATTACACATGTGTACATACATCACATAATTTTTTAGAGGGGAGTTACAGTTTACTATATATATACAATATGCAATATATATCTCTGTCCTGGAAATCAGCTTTTGTTCTTTTAAACATAGTATTCAAGAGATACTCTTGCATTAGCTATAATTAGTTATATACTCACTCTTTTCCAACTTATTGGAAATCCAGGCTCCACTTAAACATGTATCCACATGTATCAATCAATCTCCATGTGTATACAGCTGTATTCATTTTCTAGGGCTGACATAACAAATTGCCACAAACTTGTTGGCTTAAAGCAACAGAAATTTATTCCCTCACAGCTCTGAGGTCAGAGCCCCAAATCAAGATGGTGCCAGTCTGTGTCCCTTTCCTCTTCAGCTTCCAGGGGCTGTCAGCTTTTCTGGGCTACATCACTCCAGTCTCCTCCTGTGTCTCACCTGGCCATCTCCTCTGTGTCTTTTTTCATTTCCTTCTGCCTTCCTGGTATAATAACAAAATTGGATTTATGGCCCACCAGGATAGGCTAGGATGATCTCATCTCAACATCTTTAACTTAATTACATCTGCAAAGACCTTATTTACAAATAAAATCATAGTCATAGGTTCCCATGGACATATCTTGTGAGGAGGGGCATTATTCAACCCATGACAGTCGGTATATCCACAAAGATTTTATTTCAAATATTATTACAAATCTGAGATAATATTCACAACATATGATGAGGGGAAAAAAAAAACAGCTGTATGATTCCCTGAATACAAATATACATAGATAGATGTCTGAAAAGGGCATGGGCCAGGTTATGATTCTTTCTGGGTGGGAGAAAATAGGCAACTTAAAATTTACATTTTTCTATATTGTTTGAAAAGGTGTTTCAATGAACCTGTAATTTTTTATAAATAAAAAAGTAAGCTCTTTTTACTTTGGAACTAAAATGCTATTGACGTGTTTCTTTTCTATATTTTAAAACCTTCACCTATATTTCAACTTAGGTTGACAGAATTTTAAAGGACGGTAATGATATTTCACAGTAGGCTATGTCATGACAGGTCTCCTGCCTGTTGGGCAAAGTTTCCAGTCTCTTGAATGTCTTCATGGTTAATCGCATTCTCACAACAGAAGGCACACAGGTCAGACCCAGATCCGAGTTCAAGGCCAGCAGAGCAATTCTTCCTTTAAAAATAGCTTCTTCTTCTTTTTTTTTTGTCAAAGACATACAAAGCATTTTGAAAGCATTATCTCATTAACAATAACACTCCTGTTGATATAACGAAAGAGTTATAGAGAAGAGGTATGTGGCATATACCTTTATCTTCACTTCACTGTCAAAGACAGAAAAGCATGTTGAAGATAGACTGTGGCTTCCCAGTGAGGAAGGGGAGGTCTAGGACTGGACCCAAGGCCATGGTGCCATTCCTGTATAGGCTGCAGCTATAGAATATTGCATCTCCTAAAATCTCTGATTTTCCCCAGGGCTGGTGCAGAACTAGGCAGTATGTATAGAAGCAATTTCAAAAGATGGTAGTTTTAGTTGGGCCATGTAAGTATCACTGTGTTATTTTCTTTTACCAACTGCCTGCTTTGCAATGCCTGGAAACTGGTACAAGTCCCTTCAATGGTACCAGGGTAATTTAAATATGTAAATGAGGCAATTTGGAATGTCTGATTATCATGTCTTCCTGTTATTATGGGCAAAACACTTGTGGGAGATTTCTGCAGTTTATTAAGAACTCTTTACACAAAATAATATCTTCTTCAATTTAATGATAGAATAGTAGACTGAGCCGAGAATTTTAAGTGTGATTTGTTCTTATGCCCATGGAGTAGGGTGATTGATAAATCTGTTTATTTTTTATCTCTGCATTATGATAGCTAGGGATATCTTGTATTAAATGACAAATTATATGCAGCAAAATAAAGCTGAAGAGAGCATGGATATAAACTTATGAAAGATAAAATTAGAAATTAATTAACTAGAAAACTAAGAGACAATAGAGCTAAGTAAATGAAAGTGTGAAATATACAAAGTTTTGACCAATCTGATAAAAAGGGAAATACAAATACCATTAGAAAAGTGGCATTTCTGCAGACACAAAGATGATTTTAAAATTTATGTGAGAGTACTAAGTACAAACATGTGCAACTACTTTTGAAAATATACATGAGAGGGGCAATTTTTAATGAAAGTATAAATTACCAAAATTGACTCAAAAAGATTTAAAATTCTTCATTGGACAAATGACCATAGATTAAATTAAAATTTAGTTAAATTTCTATCCCTAATTCAAAGTACCAACCCAGATTATTTTACAAGTGAATACCAAAAAAGAAAATAATGGCAATGAAGAATACCTGTCTCATTTAAACTATTCCAAAGCTTAGAAAAAGATGGAAAGTTGCATGCTCATTCTACAATGCTCATATAATATCGACCTAAAACTGGACAAGGAGAGCACTTATGTGCACACACACACAAACACACACACCCCTAAAATTAATTTAATATCATTTATAAACTAAATGTGAGAATTTCAAATAAAATATTAACAAATTAAATCTAGTGGCATACTGGAAACAATATACACATGCATTTATACATATATTTGCATATATGTGTAATTATATATAAAAATAACAAGATAGATGCTAGATTATATATAGTGCTTTTTTCACTTAAAATGTAAAAGAAAAATCTTGACTTCTTATCATCTTCAACAATGGTATTTTACCAATTACATAGTATTCCATCAAAAATCACCATTTTAAGGCAAAATAAAGAAACAATTTACCTGTGTTAATCACGAGCATTTTTACAGTGATATTAGGGAAAAAAACAAACACCTGACAGTTACTCATTTTACACTAGTTTCAGTAACTCCCCAAGTAACTGTGGAATCAACTGTTAATTTTCTTAGTGAGAGACTAACACAGCAGAAAGAGAAGGTGGGCAGTGAGAGCTAATTCTAAAAATCTGGTGAACTAAAAGTAGTTCAATGTCTGGGCTATTTATTTCCTAAACTAAAGGGTAATAAGGGAGCCAAGGGGTAGGAGAGGCCAGGAATTTGAGGGAGGATACCAAGTGTCAACTCAAATGAAGATAATTTGAAAACAGCAAGAACTTACAGTATTGCAGAGCACCTATTGCCAAAAAGGCTCTACTAGTCTCTCTACAAAGGGAAGAAAAAAAGCACGATTATTATTATTCACTTCACAGACATTTTTGAGGTTCTGCTATAAGCCAGGCAGAGCAATAGGCAGGACCCAGTCACTTAATGAAGCTAGAAAATGTACATTGTAATGGATGAGACCAGGCAGAAGATTCATGAAAAGAAGGTGTACAAGGAGAGTATGTAAGGACTGCATGTGAGACCCTTGCAAGCTAGCTCCGCTCTGAGTAGCTTAATATAATGGCATGAGTTACACTGCTCAATTCTGCATAGGATTAGTCATGATTAATTAATTTGCCAGGACCAAGGGCTTTTCCTCCATATTAACTGAGGACTTTTGCTTTTGGCATGTGGTCTTCTTTTCCAACAATATTAGAAGATTTTGCCCCAATTATTTCCCTTTCCATAAGACCTCGCACCCCCAGGTCGCAGAGGTGCACAGCCCTGACCCAAGCAAGCACTGGATCTCTATTTCTCCATCCATAGTGACTGGACCAAGAGAGGACACAAGATCCAAGCCGGGCTACTGGAAATCTTGTCCTGGGGTTGTACATGGGCTTTGTAAGACACAAGTTCTCTTTATACTTCTTTGCTAAACAAGGAAATTGGAAATCTGGGGATACCCATGGCCATCTTTCATGCCATATGGAGAACACTTGTTTGCAACAGCAGAGGATGAAGTAAACACAAGAGTGAGAGAGACAAGCTAAGATGAGAGATAGATCAAGAAAAATGACCTACATCATGTATGAAGTGAGATTCACCTCCAGCCTTCCCACTTACATGAGCTAACAAATTTGCTTTTTACATTAGGTAAAATTTCTGACACTTACAATCAAATGCTTCCTGAAATACATCTTCCTAAGATCTACCCTGCTCCTAAGAGACTTCCATATGTGACTGATTCATTCAACACCCCAGCATCACCATGTTACGATTATACTGTCTCCACGGCCCCAAATCTCAATCTACTTCAAACACCATTGGGCTCTTGTCATCACTCAGAACTGCCATGCTATGAAGGGCTCTCCTCTAATAATTAGAGAGATACACATATTCATTATTAGTAGCTGGATTATGAAAAATCAACAGGGACAGATTGCTTAATATAATTAGGTGTTATAAAGTTTTTAAAAGATTCTTTCCTATTTGGGGTAGTAATATTGAAAAAAAAAAAGCTCAAGTGTTCTCTATAATTTCTAGCTAAGCATATGACACATAAAAGAATAGATCCTGTTATGATTTTCATGGCCCCTATTTTAAAACACATGGTATTCTTATATATTGATTGGTCTTTAACCAAAATAGACAAAAAAGGAAAACTGTATCATTCCAATCCTGCTGAAAGCTAAATATAATTGATCTTTTTTTTTCCTTCACATTTCTTTTAGCCTTATGCTGCATTTTCAGGAAGCACATAGAATTAATTGAATGTGATGAGCGACTGAAGTGTTCTGAGATAGCACTGGGATAATAGGTAAGGAGCTGGGCCACGGTTAATCATAACAACATCCCACTTAAAAGCTGGAATGTATCAGCAATCTGCTGTTGCCATATTGATTTCACTTAGCCCTTCTGGATGGAATATCAGAGAGATTTTCCAATGCAGAATCAAGACAGATGGTAGGGAGGCTGGGGAAAAAAATAGTCTCGCAGTGTAATGGGAGTCAAAGCAAAGCTTTTTGAAAAATATTATTATAATTCCTTGACAAACAACTGACATCAAACCAAAAACATCTATTAGTACCATGGCAAGAATCAATCGTGTAAGCACCTTCCAGGCTTCAGCGATGCTCACTAGCTGTTTACTTTTTATCAGTGAGGTTAGACCTTGCAGGACTATTGGTATGACTCTTTTATAGGTGAGTTCCTCAAATCATTTTAAAAACCAAATGATATAATGCCATTAATTAGATTGGAGTTTCAGGGGAAATCTTGACCTGAAAATAGAATTTTCAAAGTGACGTTTAATTACAGAGCAAGTGTTTAAATGTTATATCATTAATAAAAAAGATCATATTCATGAATTAAACATTAATGTTGATGGCTTGTGATTTCTTATGAGATCCATATAGAAGCCCAAATCCTGTTATTCTTGTGATGCAAAAAAGATGGAAGCCCACTCTTACGTAGGAAGTGCCCAGTTTTCTTCATGTTACCCAAAGCATTGGAAGTGACAGTTTAAACCAGTTACCTCTATATAGTTACTATGCTCTATCTTCCTTAGGTATCTCTTTCGCTTACTATTCTTTTTTTGATCTTTAGAATTTGAGAGGAACCAAGGTAATCATTATTCTATGTACTTTCAAAAAGAGACAGCCTGTTGAAAAAAAAAAAAAGAATTTTGAGGTTAAGGGTTTTAATCCAATTCTACCACATATTAAGTTTTTGACCTTAGACAAGTTACTTAACCTTTTAAATCTTCAATTCCTCAATGCAAAATTGGAATGATATCAAATCATGTTAAATGTTATTAAGATTAGATACATAATTATATAAAAGTGCCTGGATTAGTCCCCTTACTTTCCCTCAATCTTGTTAAGAAAATCCACTCTCTGTTTAAAGTAGGTGAGGGGCTGGATGATTTTCAAGTAGAGCTTCTTGCCTCTTCAGTGAGTCTAATGCATTGCTTGGGTCTAGTCCTGATGCTGACTGGGGACTGACTCCCCACTTTTCTCTAGAGCTGACACTTTATGCTGTAAGGAAAGCCAGTTCAACCAGAAATGGCTGCTCCAACACATTGCTTGGGCTTCGTTTTCCTGCAGGAGTGGAAAAGGCTGAAGATACAAGTGAGGCACCAGGACCAAGACCAAAGGAGAAGAAGCTAAGTTTTGAGGGAAGTTTGCTTCCGCATCGGGCCAGCAGCCAGGAGCTGCAAGAGCAATACTAGAGTCAAAGCAGAAAGTTCCAGGGGTGCGTATCCAATGATCTCAAGTGTGGGTCAAGCCAGATACCTAACTAACTGAATGCACTGAAATCAGTTCTAAGAAATTAAATGTACACTAACTGCGGTTGACCCATGCTAGAAACTCTGCTCTCCACAAGGAGGTGGGCTTGCCCTCTGCCTCCAAGCTGAAGCCAGTGCACTGACGGAACTAAGGTGACTTGCACCACTTTGGGTGCATTGTCAAAACGTAGCTGTCTCCAGCTCCTAGAGAGATTTGACTCATTCTTTTAAAGGCCCTAGAGTCATGTATGTTTCGTGAGACGAGGTCATCACTTTAATGACCCGGTTGGGCACTGCTTTAAATCCTAGCACAGGTTATCATGGTGACTGTCTTGCACTTTGTTCTCTTTTTGCCTTTTGATCTCCTCCTACTTCCTCTAGAGGTAGGAATGCAGGTTCAATTAAGTTAATCAAAGACATAATGCCTGAGCTGGAAGGTGCATTAGAAAATATTCATTTAAATTTCCTCATTTTTACACAGGCCGGAAGGTCAGGTGACTTGCAGGGGTCATATGAGTGGTAAAGACAGGAGTAGAACTCAGATGTTTTGAGTGATCTTTTGTTCTTATGAAGCAACAGATCTTCTCTTGGATACAAATCATGTAATTTGCTGTACACTTAGTAGGCCTTCAACTATAAACAGTGGATAAGTAGTTGTTTAACAAGTAATTGCCATGTAAGACTTTCTATCAGTAACCAGATTCCTCTGCGATGTTGACGGAAAGTAGAAAATCTGATTTCTGTGTCACCATTTTCTCCCTGTTTCTTTAGATTTGAGAATTGTAAAACACAGCACACGTGTTGGAAAGTGGAATACGCTTAAGTAAACTGTGCTGGCAAATGCCCGGACAACAGATTTGGTTTTGATGGGCAAATACAGTCATGTTTTCCCCTGTCAATCTTGGCTACCTTGCTGCCTCGGAAAGTTCTGCCCTCTGGACTACAGTGCATTTGCTTATGCGAAATTGATATTAAAAATCTGGTTCATCAAAAGCAGAAAAAAAGATGATTGTCACAAGGGGAAGGCTTTTTAGAACCGAAGACAAGCTGCTCCTTTCCAACTGAAAATGTCAAACACTTATTCATACGGTTCTTACCAGACTTGATTTATATGAGCAACTGCCAGTCCTCAACCTCCCCCTCATGCAAGTGCAAATGGGAAGCCTGTTCATTCAGCCATTAATATCATGTTAGTTTTGTTTGAAATCCTGAATAGAAAATCATTTCTTCCGTCCATGTGGGAGTTATTGATTTACCCTGTCATTCGCTTTAAAACTTTCCTAGTTTCTAAATACGTTTGTTGTTTACCTGCAGTGTTGTAAAAAATAGGAATATTTCTTTATGGTTTTCTAGAAGTTTGGCTTTAAAAAAATAAACGTTGCTTACAACCTGACATGTAGTCTGAATTCATATTCTCCAAGCCCAGTGAAAATTACACTCTTTACAGAAAGAGAAAAGAACCAAAATAAGATAAAATTTCATTTACATCATGTTTTTCAGCAATAATATGACTTATATGCTGAAATCTGTGCATTTTCTTAAAACTCAAATTTTAAAATTTTTACTTCTTGCATTCCTTAGATGACATATGACTTTTATAGAAATATTCTTTAAATGAACATTCCCAGATGGTGAGAGAATTAACAGGTAAGATGACATGTACATGGTTGGGATAGATGAAAACAAGGTTTTCAGTGAAAATGAAAAAAAAAAAAAAAGGAATAAAATGAAAAAGGAACAAGCTTGGCCCTGTAGAATAAGTCACTCATTTCAGAAAGAGAAGAGAGAATCAGAAAGCATGATTTATAGTAGCATGGTCCAATAAATCATAGCCGGGAAAAAGAGTTGTAAGGTACAAAACATTTCTTGTGATATGCCTCTTCAAGCACCAGATTGATAAATCTTCAAAAATTAGTCCCTACCCCCAAATGTATATTACAACAGAACTCTCTTGAAATCTCCCGATTCACAACATCCTCATTGTCAAACTAACAAAGACAAGACCACAAGCTGTGTTTTGATTTTATTTCATACAACATAAGGACTAAGAGCTCTAGAAAAACTATAAAGAAACATGCCCCCGTTTCCCCACTTCAAAAAGAATAGAAAGATCAGTTAGTCACTAAGCAGGATTTCCACTGTCATTATGGGATTTTACGCACAGTATGTAGCACTCCTACAAGGGCAGAATAGAGGGTGTTTAATGGCCATGTTCTCCAGGGAAAGCTGGGTCATCACAGAAGCTTTCCCTCCCAGTACAAATGCTCAGTCCAAAGACATCCAAAGAAGCAGGATCACCCGAGTGACTGTTCGATCTTCTTGATATTTCTAAAGCACGAATTTTGAGCCTCTCCACTTTTTTCAAACTCACTTTTTCCACATTAAATGGCTTTCTTTTGAGACGTGCCTGATGAGTGACTCAGAACAAAGAATGACTTGAGACAGCGTAACTTAACCACTGGTTGGACCATAAGGAAAATAAATCACCTCCTCCAGGATTAATGAAATCAGACCCGATCGTCCGAGGTTGGCAGTGAAGTATGGGATGGACTGGAGGTCTCTTCAGAGTTCTCATGTTCATTACTGCAGCCCTACGAGGAAATGTATCACCCCTTAACAAACCAGCCATGTTTCTCTGTAAGTCTTGGAGGATGAGAAAAAGGTTAAGGTGGACACTACGTATTTCCTGAGGAGATTCTCTCTCCACCCCAACACGGGCAATCCCAACTGGGTTTTATCAAGGAAGTTGCCAGTCCTCAGCATTCCCTCAATTAGCAGGACAGGATGTAATTTCCTACTGAAATCTGTTTCGTATAGAACGTGTCTTCTTCATCTATAGCATCATAATAAGAAAATGAAATGAATATCGCCAATCATAGGAATGTAACTATTTTATGAACATAAACTCAGAAATTGGCATTTTCTAGGAAAAAAATAACCTCGGAATTTAAAACAAGCCTGAATATTCAGCTGAAATATCATGCACCTGAAATTGTGGTATTTAATTATGTGTTCCTATTCCTTTAGGATGTGTAGGCGCTGGAAATCTTACAGCTACAGGCAACAGAATAATATGTGTGGTGACCTCAAATATATTTATTGTTAACATCTACTGGCATATTTTTTTTTCCTTCTTTCACTTTCAATCTTCCTTTTTTCTTATGTTTTCTCAGTGTCATTTTCTGTGTGTTCCTTTTAAACAGAATATAGTGAATTTCGGTTTTCTTTTATTCAAACTAATATCTCTGCATTTTAAACCAGAGAGTCTATATCAAATATATCAGTTGAGACTATTGATATATTTAGAATGATTTCTAATCATCTTATCTTATTGTTCCCATTTGTTCTGATTTTAAGTTTATTTCTTTCTCTTTTCTGCCATATTTTGGAATCAAATCTTAAAATTTCACTTCTCTGCTTTCTGCCACTGGCTAGGACGTAACACACTATTTCTATTCCCTAGTAGCCATTTATATTAACTAGGATTCATTGAGAGTAAGTGAAGCCCTTTGTACTTTTTGACATCGACATAACTACTGGCTTCATACACCATCTTTCAGTGGGATGTTGGTGTAACTTCAACACTGAAGACCCAATCTTGCTTACAGAGACATGGGTTATTTTGTTAAACTTGTAAAACTGCACAATCACATGAAGGCAAAGCAGCATAGGAGAAAGGCAAGTATATCTACTACGCTCCCACACCTAGTCTGTGCTGAAGTTATTCATCCACTCAGCCATGTATTCAAAGAGCCCATCTCTTTTGCACGCCCTCATACTGTTGGTATGTTACTTGATAATAAAACCAAATTGCTTTATATGTAAAAAATTTGTCTTCACTTACAATATTGCACATTTCAAAGCAACAAAGACTTGGTCTTCTATTTATTTTCCATCCTTTCATTCAGTAGTTCTCAAACCTCAGTGAGCCTCAGACCCACAGGGGAAGTTTGACAGTCATAGGGGAGACCAGGAACTCTGCCTTTTTAACAAGCACTTTCTCAGATGGAGATGAAGCACCATCACATGGTCTGTCCAGTCAATTCTTCACTTAGTGGTGATCTCTAAACGTTTGCCACTGTGAGGTAGCCTGTTGCACTAGAATGGGGGGGGGGTAGGAGTCTGCGTGTCTATAAATCAGTAGTAGTTCAGGTATTAGTTGACAAGGTCTTAATAGTGTGGTGTGCAGAATAAAAGTTAATCAAGAAGTGGGACTTCCCAGGCAGTCCACTGGTTAAGACTTTGCCTTCCAATGTAGGGGGTGCGGGTATGATCCCTGGTCCAGGAGCTAAGATCCCACATGCCTCACGGCCAAAAAACCAAAACATAAAACAGAAGCAATATTGAAACAAATTCAATAAAGACTTTAGAAATGGTCCACATCAAAAAATATTGTTTTAAAGTTAATCAAAAGTAATAATTACCATGGTTACATTGTATCTTTATATTAGTCTGACCCACTTAATTTTCTAAAGCTGTACCAAGAACCTGACTGTCAAAATCATCCCTGGCTGAGAAGCTCTCAAAATAGATGAGACCAGGCAAGACGGCAAGGGAATCTTTGGGACTGCAAAACTGTTGCTCCATGGCCAGAAAAAAAAAATGCACATTAAAAGAATTTCAAGACTTTAATAAAGCCACATAATGTCAAATGGCAGCCAATTATACACTTCTCTAAAAGAAGACATATTTCTGGCTGCAGTAAATTGTTTTCAAGACTGAAAGTTACTCTGAAAAATAATAAAGATTGGATTTTTTTCCCCTTGTAAGTATATATGACAGTTAAAGGGGAAAATACTTAATGTTAGCAAGGTGCATTTGCTTAGCAACATCATAACCGCTGCTTCTAACTCTTCACAATTACGTGCTAGCTGGTATCTGGCAATTGTTTGATCAAGCATTGTTTCTGTCCTAGTCTTGTTGCCAGAGACACTGGGTGAGTCCATTTTGTGAGCAGCTATTCGTCTGCCAACCTAAGTTTGGCTTTATCTTCTTCTTGGAAGAGAAGAAGAAATTTTGCTGTGGCTCCAGAGCTAATTTGACTTTGATCACAAAAGCTCTGGCCATCTGGACACTACATTTCTGCAAATTCTCTTAAAAAGTGGGGCCATGAAATGAGAAAGAAGGAACTAGTGATGGAGAATATCACCAACACTCCTCTTTACTGACTTCTATTAAAATACCATGTAGAAAAGGGAACTCTCCTGCACTGTTGGTGGGACTGTAAGTTGGTACAGTCACTATGGAAAACAATTTGGAGGTTCCTTAAAAAACTACTAATAGAACTACCATATGATCCAGTCATCCCACTACTGGGCATATACCCAAAGAAAACCATAATCCCAAAAGAAACTTGTACCATAATGTTTATTGCAGCACTATTTACAATAGCCAGGACATGGAAGCAACCTAAATGCCCATCAACAAATGAATGGATACAGAAGATGTGGCATATATACACAATGGAATATTACTCAGCTATAAAAAGGGATGAGATGGAGCTATATGTAATGAGGTGGATAGAACTACAATCTGTCATACATAGTGAAGTAAGTCAGAAAGAGAAGGACAAATATTGTATGCTAACTCACATATACGGAATCTAAAAATAGTACTGATGAACTCAGTGACAAGAACAAGGATGCAGATACAGAGAATAGACTGGAGAACTCGAGGTATGGGAGGGGGTGGAGGGTGAAGGGGAAACTGAGACGAAGCGAGAGAGTAGCACAGGCATATATATACTACCAACTGTAAAATAGATAGTCAGTGGGAAGTTGTTGTATAACAAAGGGAGTCCAACTCGAGGATGGAAGACGCCTTAGAGGACTGGGGCGGGGAGGGTGGGGGGGACTGGAGGGGTGGGGAGTCAAGGAAGGGAGGGAATACGGGGATATGTGTATAAAAACAGATGATTGAACTTGGTGTACTCCCAAAAAAATTTAAAAAAAAATAAAAAAAAAATACCATGTAAGTAGCAGAGACATTTCCAGAGCAAAAAGAGTGATGGGTGACCCCAAATGGGTAGGGAATATTTCCCACTCTTGGCTCAAAATCCGTTACTCCATCCCAGCTTGCAGTTGAGATTACAGCCTTTATCTAATACTTTAAAATTGTTTGTAAATGATCTAATCTGTTTTAAATATGTTACGTGGCGTAAAACTCAAAGTTTGAAAATATATAGATTGTCCATTTGTCCCTCAGAAATCCAATTCCCCACCACAGAGAAGCCTTTGTCATCATTTGCTAGTGTATCCTTCCAGAACTATGCTATGCCCATATAAGGAACTAATAACCCTTTCAGTAAATATTTATTGAGCACTCAATATGTGTCAGGCATTGAATACGTGCATATATCAATGAACAAAAGAGTCAATATTCCTTGCCTTCAAGGAGTCTGCATTCTAGTGTGGGGAGACAGGCAATCGATAAGATAAATGTGCTAATTTTGTAGCCTATTAGAACATGATAATTGCTATGGAGAAAATTCAAACAGGGAATGGGGGAAGAAAGTCTTGGGAGGATGTAGAAATGGGTGGTGAGAATAAAGCTTTACAGAGTGCCACTTGAGCTGACTTGAAGGAGGACAGGTAGTGAGTTCTGTGAATATCAGGGAAGAGCATCCAGGAAGAGTGAGTTTGGGAGCAAAGACTGGGAAATGAGGTCACGGTGCACAGTGGACCACGTCAGGCTAACATGTGTCACTATAATAAACTTGGCTTTGATTCTGAAGTACATAGAGAGCCATTGTGGGGGCGGTGGTTTGAGCAAGGAGTGACATGATCTGACTTACACTTTAGCAGGATATCCCAGATGCTCTGTTGAGAAGAGCCTGAAGAAGAGTGAGACTTGGGAGAGCACTAAGAAGGACATGGCAAAAATACAGTCAAAAGATGATGACTGGTGCCTTGGACCAGAAGGTAGCGATGGAGGTGGTGAGAAAAGTTCAGATTCTGGATAGTCTCTGAAGGCAGAGTCAGCAAGAATAGACTATGGCTTGGAAGTGGGCTGAGAAAGGAAGTTGGGAATTAAGAGTGACTCTAGGGATTTTAGCCAGAACAACTGAGAGAACGGAGGCGTCATTACTGAGATAGGATGCCTGAAGGGGGAGTAGGCTTTAAGGGGAAATGAGAAGTTCAGCCTTAGCTACCCTAAGCCTGAGATGCTTATTAGACATCAAACTGGAGATGTTAAGCAAACAGTTAGATATGTGAGTATGAAATCACAGAACAGATCCGAGCTGAAGATACAAATTTGAAGATCAAGGGGAAAGCAATGGTGTTCAAAGCTGTGAATGTGGAGGAGACACTGACAGAAGTGAATACAGGGAAGAAGGGACAAGGGTGGAACCCTGGGATGCTCCCACAGTCAGTAGTGAAAGCAATAAGGAGGAAAAAGCAAGCAGCCTGAGAAGGAGCAGCGATGGAGAGGAGGAAATCAGTGTAAGATGTCCTGGAAGCCAAGGGAAGGAACATATTTCAGGGAGGAGGCATGACAATTGTACCTAATGCTGCTAAACGATTTATCAAGCCCAAGGTCAATGGCAATATTGATGAGAAACGTTTTAGTGGGACCAAAACGAATTAGAATAGATTTAGGAGTTAGAAGCAGAAGAGAAACTTGAGAAAATGTGTATAGATTAAGTCTCTTGAGGAGCTTTGTTGTAAAAGGAAGCCAAGAAGAGAGGTAATAACTAGAGGGAAAAAATGTGATCAAAAGGAGATTTGTTTTTTTAATGGGAGAAATAAAAAGCTTGTTTGAATGCTGATGGTAATGATCTAATTATGAGGGGATGTGTGTGTATTTACACATACTCATTCTGTTGCACATATGATACATAGTTACACACTAATCTATCCTTCTTTTTTCACTTAATGACCGTATTCCATCGAGTTCAAGTTCTCACTGACCAGAAGACACACCATTATTATTTTACCTCTCTGAAAGAAAAAAATATTCTGCCATTTAAATATGACAGGCCATTATTTTAAAGATACATCTTGATTTCAGAGATGTTAAAATGGGAAAAAAGAAAAAAAGAAAACACCTCTCATAAACAATGACATCTGATCTGCATCTTGGTGATTTTTTTTCCATCTCATTCAAAGAGAAAAGCATCTTTCATGAAAGCCTACAGAATATTGCATTTTATCAGTGTACCCTAGCTTATTTAACCAGTTCTTTTTGGTGATAATTTACTTATTTTCAATTCTGTGATATTACAAAAATGCTACAGTGAATACCCTAATATACACAATCATCTATACCCTGTCTAGGCGAATCTGTAAGAGAAATTTCTGAAAGTGCAATTGTCATCTTATGGATAATCCAAATGGCTGTGCATAAAGGTTTTACCAACCTTCAGCAATGTCTGAGCATGCCTTTTGACCCACCACCAGCCAACATATGGTGCTGTCAAATATATTAATCTTTGGCAATATGGTGTGGGAAGCAGAATAGTGGCCTCCCAAAGATGCCTACGTGCGAATCCACAGAATCGATGACTATATTACCTTACATGGCAAAGGCGACTTTGTGATTAATTTAAGAATCTTAAAATGAGGAGATTATCCTGGATTATTTGGGTGGGCCCCATGTAATCACAGGGGTTCTTATAAGTGAAGGAGAAAAACAGGAGAGTCAGAGAAAAGGACGCAAGGAGATGTCAGAAGAGCAGAGGCAAGTGATGAGATTAGTGGCTTTGAAGACGGGAGAGGCGACTGGACAAAAATGAATTCCTCTAGACACTGGAAGGGCGAGGAAACAGGTTCTCCCTTAGAGACGAGAGCTTCATTAAAATAACATAGAAACTTTCCTCCATTTCTCTATACTCTGAAACAGAACAGCATTGGAGTTATCTATTATTTAACATTTCAGTAGAATGATGCTTTGAAATAATTTGTTATAGAAGTTGGTCTGTATAAATTTTCTATATATTCTATTTTATTTACAAAGTCATCCTCTTCATCCATATTCTTTATTACATTTGTATAGAGCTGAGCAAAATAGACTCTTATTATTCTTTGTTTCTACTGCATTTGCACTCATCAATTTTTTTTTGTATTTTGCTTTCTCCCTTTTCTCAAAGTCAGCTAATAATTTACCTAGCTTTCAGATTTACTTATTAGTTCTATAATTTTTCTATTTTCCCAGTCATTAAAATCTGTTTTTATTGTTCTTCACTATTCCTTTGCTTTTTTAAGTTGGAAGTTTAAATTATTTTTCATGTTTACTATTAAATCATTTAGTGCTATGACTTTCTCTGAGCACGACTTTAGAGGTATGCTATAGGTTCTGGCATGTCATGCTTTCATCAATCCTTCTAGGTGTATTATAATTTGAGTTTTGATTTCCTTATGTCTCCAGGATTAAGAGAAAAATTTGAAATTTCCACAACTGTGTTTTTTTTAATAGTTATATTTTCAAATTTCTCCTTTTATTGCAATTAACCAAAAAATGGTTTTGATTCTATTTCAGATTTGGTGAATTTGCTGACGTTTTGTTTATGGCCAATATATAAATCTTTTGCAAAATTAATTAAATTAATTACATTTTCTGAGCATCTAAAAAAAAAGAAGTATTCCCTATTTTCAGGGTAGTGTGTCTGATATATATATATATGTTGCATGTTATAAATTGTTATTTAGGCTTTTCTATATCCTTAATCCCTTAATTATTTTTGTCCATTTGGTTTATTGATGACTGTAATAAGTAGCTTAAAGACTCCAGTTTTGCCTTATATTTCTGATGATTCTTATAATAATCTTGATGTTATTATATTTGGTGACTGGATAGTCACATTGTTTGAGCTTCATTGTGAGCTATACTCTGTATCCTTATAAAGTGCCATTCTTTGTCTAAATTTTCCCTAGATTCAAATCCATCTGATATCCACATTGCAGTCAATGCTTTATTTTTGTTCTGCTTGGGATGTCCTTGTCTATCCTGTGACTTCCTCCCCTTGTTGGTCACTTGGTTTTAGGAGTCTGCTTTTTATACAGAATATAGGTGGGTTCTGTGTTGCATGTCTGAGAGTCTTTCTCTTAGATGAGTTTGACCAGTTTAAATTTAATTATATGATACATATAATTATTTCATTGCTTACTGCTCTTACTTTTTAAAAAAAGTGCTCGGAATATGGTAGGAGAGAGCACAGGTTCCGTTTATTTAGTGCAGAGAACTTAGGAAATCTGGAGAAAGTGAGACTCTTAAATCCAAGAAATGAAGGTCTTGCTTCTCTCTACTATTTGTTCCTCAGATGCAACGCAGTGTTCTGACCCAATATCCTTTCTATGTTTTGAACAAGTTTTCACATTTTGTATTTCATATCCATCCTCATATATGTCAATGCTTCTTCTACAGCTTAAAATGAATAAGAATTATTTAATTGGCAATAAGTATAGGTAACACCTATGATGAGTTATCGATATGTTTCCTGATAACTTTCCATTGATTCTCAGCATTTCTAAACCTGCATGGTTTCCTTCCTTGGCCGTGTCCCACCTCCAACACACAAGACACATGAACCATTCCCTGCAATCAGGGATATTTTTAAATAAAAGTAAATTTGCCTTCAGGGATTCTGTGTGTTTCTCTGTTTTTCTTTTTTTTTTTCCTGTAGGTGAGTTTCATTATGCA
Organism: Hippopotamus amphibius kiboko; assembly: GCF_030028045.1. NCBI lineage: Eukaryota > Metazoa > Chordata > Mammalia > Artiodactyla > Hippopotamidae > Hippopotamus > Hippopotamus amphibius. Next base: position 13,526,248 of record NC_080199.1, read on the forward strand.
TTATCCTGGCCTCTTAAAAAAAATTGTGCAGGCAAATAGCACATTAGAAATTTTCCGCTATGAAATGCACCCAGCTGAGCAGTCTACTGAGTTGTACAATTGAAAGCCTGATGCCTTTACTTTGTCAACTTAATATATTATCTTCCTAATTTGAGTGAGTAATAAATGTCAAAATCCTGCATCCAAAGTAGGCCTGCAGCATCTCAACCTTCAGCTTTTGGGAAAAAATGCCAGAGTTTGTTCCCTAAGATGCTTCTTAACTGCTAATGATCAGCACCTCAAAGTGTGGAGGCACTCATGACTCCTGATTGGAAAGAAAAATACCCATTAGCAGAAGCTGCACTGCTGTCCGTGAATGAAGAAAAACAAATTTCTCTAGACACCATGTCCTGGAGAGAGAATCAAATGGGGCGGGGGGGTGACTTGTCACTTGATCATTCTCTGTGTTAATGCTGCTGCAGGCACTGCACATTTTAGTTTTCCATTAGCAAATAATCTTATTAAAAAGATGGTCATGATAATGCTGATTGATGGAGAGGAAGCATGCCTGTTTTAAAATACAATTTATAATCAACTGTGCTTTAACAATGTAAAAATGTCATTTAAAATGCTGTGTATATTTAATCTATTTCTGAGGGAGCAATTACATCTATATGAAATTCTAATGATTTGGATGTAATGTTCATCAAAGGATTCTCCATTTTCATTCCAGTCCCCTCCTCTTTAGCAAACAGTTACTTTCATCTATAAGAACTGCATTCTTGAATACTCAGTGATTATTAAATGTCAGCGTCTGGGTAATGAAGGTGGGCCCAATGTAGGAGCGATCACAGTTTCACCATTTCTCACTGCTAGATGTCTGAGCAGTCTCTTTTAAAACACTGACTTCGAAGGGGAGTATATGATCAAGTTGGGAGAAAAGTCTTTCTCCCTTGCAGCAATAGTGCAGAGTATTCCTTCATCCAGCAAATATTTGTGAGTGCCCCCTGTGTATTAGGTAACGTGCCAGAGAGCGCCAGATACGTGTTGAGATGACAGGTTGGCCCCTGTCCTCTTAGAGCTTGTGGTCTGAGTGAAGCAGTCATATCATAAGTAAATAAGGGGGTTGGGTTTTATTTCAAGTCAGGGAGAAGTCCCTGCAAGGTTTAAGCAATGGAGTGTCAGGATCTAATTTGCACTTTTAAAAGCTTAAATCCGGCTGTTCTGCAGGCAGTGAACTAAAGGAAGGCTTTGTTGAAGCAGAGAGATTTCAAGTCCATTGTGGCAACCAGGAACCCGATAGTGAGGTGGCAGTGAGTAAATCTGAGATAGTGGCAGTGGGACTTGTTATTGTTTGGATGTGGAGGTGAAAGAGGAAGCCAATCACAGGTCTCTTCTAAATTTCATGCTTGCATAATGGGGTAGAAGGACCATTTCCTGCAATCAGGGAAAGGCGGCAGGACTCATCATATGCCAAGAGTCTTCCTAGTGCCTTACTTACACCATCTATGATATTCACAAAACCTCATAAACATAATCATCTCCATATCATTGATAGAGAAACCGAGGCTAAAAGGGGTCACATAACTTGCTTGAAGCCATTTATCACATGAGTAATGGAGTCAGAATTCAATCTCATTCTAGCTTCTAAACTCACACTCTCTTCTCTTCTCCCTCCTGCCACTCTTGACATAGTTCAGAAGCACTTTAAAAATATGTTTTCCTGCTTCCTTTCTCTTTTAATTTGTGTTCTCATTTGTCCTATGATAATTTGTTTTGGTCTTACTATAAATACAGATTTATTATAAAATATCTCAAATCCCATTAGAGGAATTCAGTCCAGTTACAAGGACATCTTTAAAACTGATTAATAGTAAAGTTACTGTAGAATATAGTATTTATATGTATGAGTGTATACATATATACACACATATATATGGTTTTTGAATATCTTCCTTGTTAATTATCTATATCAATACCTGGATTAAGATAGCATCTAAACTATAAAAAGAAATGCAGCATTCTTAATTATTTAAAAGGAGTAGAAAAGTGCTAAAAGCTGTCTTAAAAAGCCTGTCAAGAAAAGATTTATGTTCTTCTTCTTCTTTTTTTTTTTTGGGTAGGGGTGGGAAGACCCAAACACACTGAAAAAATCAAATAGCTGGCCTAGTGACCCAATTTAGTTCTACTAATGTTTATCTAGTGCTTATTTTATGCAAGATACTCTACTAGAGTCTGAAACACAGTCACAGAATTAATTTAAAATGACTGGGTATAAGCAATATCTGGAGGATTGGAAAGTGGCTGGCAAATTCTCAAAAAAAAAAAAATACGCTGATAAAGGGCAACATGATGAACTGCAAAAAGATGACCAGAGGGAGCCGGGGGAATGAATGTCAGCTGCAGTTTGAGCTACAACTTCGTTAATGATCTGGAAGAAGACGTACATTAATGAAATTTCCAGATGATGCTAAATAGGGAATTGTCAAACACGCCAGTGAAAACAGGGAAAGAATATTATGTGCAAAGGCTAATAACAGCAAGAAATAAAGGTTAGGCATACAGAAAAGATGTAACTGCATGACATTCCACATTAAGAACCACCGTATTCTACTCAGAGAACAAAGATTCAAGAAAAATAAATACATGCTAACTGGATTGAGAATGTACCAGAGGTGAGAGAGACAAGTAAAACAATAAAATCCAAGGAGACCAAGGTGTTATATATACAGAAAAGGAAGAGGAAGCTGGAAAACCAATTGCTAACCAAATGGACTAAAAATATTTTGTGATGTTTTGCATATAGACAGTGTAAACCATTTTTAAAAGCCTCAAACAAGCAGTGAAACAAAAGGAAAGAGTGAAATAGTTTACTGCCTGGAGCATCTTATGCTACGTAGGTTCTGCCTCCATCCTCTTATTTTTCCTAGTTCAGGGTGCAAGATGGCCCTGAATTCCTTTCTCTCTACTCCTTTGAAGGCAGAGACTCTTTTTGCATCCTATCAGCTGAAATGATGGAAGAATAGCACTACTTTTTTAAGTCAGTGAAGGTTCTGTGTTCAAAGCACCTCTGGAGGTTGGGATTCTAGCCCAGAGTGGGAATTCTACTTATACCCTAGAGGAGAGATGCCCTCCCCATGCCCCACCCTGCCATGGACACTGTCTTTAACTACTAGAACTAGAAACCTCTTCTTTTTATCTCCTTCTCCTTCTCAGATATACTAATTTTATCTAAAGTTGTCCTTGGATTAGACAGTGAAAGGAAACTTGAAGCCTTGTTCCTCAAGCACCCAATGTGCATTCTCACAGATGATTCACAGTACTTAATAAGGCATGTATTACTCACCTAAAGATGAAAACTTGCAATTTGATATTAAGCAAATGTCTGGCTCTTTTGCTTTCTCTCCTTCCCACTTATACCAAATGGAGGAGGTAACTTCCATTACCATTACTACTCTGTTTTATAGTTTGGTTGTAGGTTGAATGATACAAAATACTTTTTTTTTTTAAAAGCAGAACTAGCTTTCATTTGCCAGGCCATCAGCACATATTAGCTCTTTTATGCCCCATAACAATCCTATATGACCTAAAGATCACCCACTCCATTTTTAGAAAGCACTTTTAACAAGATCCAGGAAAAATGTGGCTCTTCCTCGCACGTGATTATTTTTCATGTATCAGATCAGGGATGGCTGATTAAAATCATGATTGTGGGAAGGCACCAGTTTCATTAGGTTCCCAGATGAAACTTTTCAACATTTGGGCCTGTCATACTATGAGAATGGTGACAAAAAAGGTGAAGTCATTGACCCTGTAACACTGAAAAGGACTCACTATTACATTCATATTTAGCATGATTCGACAGCTAGAAAAATATTCAAGCAGTGGGTGGCCTCCTGCTTCCAGGAGAAGACAATTGTTAAACATTAGAAAAAAGAACATTGTCTTTATAAATATTTAAGGCATTCCCTGAGTTATGTTTAATCTCAATTCTAGGGTATCTCTCTATTTTATCTATATTTTAGGAATACAGAATGATGCCATGGAAACCTGAATACTGAATTTTAGACATGAATCTAACACAAATTTGATAAATGAATATAACATTGGGCTTCCTTATTCTTTCAGTAAATTTTTATTAAGCACCAACTGGAAGTAACCTCTCTCACTTCTGAATTTATATACTGAAAGTACATCTCAGTTATTTATCTTGTATTTTCAGTATTTATGTCTTGTCCTTTCTACTTTAGTTTATTCATTTATTCAACAAGTATTTATTGAGTGCGTAAATTTTATTAGGTTATGTGCTGTGTGGGACTGTTTTTGCCTTCAAGAAGTTTACGATCAGTGGAGACAGACAAGAACTAGACAATTACATAACTGGAGTTATGGAGAGGACAATATATGTAAGGAAACTGTCCAAGACCAAGGAAAGAACCACTCTAGAAGATTAGAGAATACATCACTTGGCTTCTCACTTGGGGCTGGGGATTGTACCTGTTAGCATTAGTCAAACTGGAAAAACTAAACTTCATAGACTATTAAATAAAGTACAATTTTCTGGTCCCACCTCAAAAAATTAAATGCGAAACTTAATGAATCTATATCCAAGTGACAACTGAATCCAGGTAGAAAGTTTAAGAATATTTATAAGAATACAAAAATATCCAGTCCAACAAAGTAAAAATGGCAATGCCTAGAAGACACTCAAAAATTATCAGACATGCAAAGAAGTGACAAAATACCACCCATAACGAGCAGAAAAATCAATCAAACATAACTAATACTGACTCAGGTATTAGAATTAGCAGATAAGTATACTAAAACTATATTCAGGATACTATAATTGTATTCCACATGTTCAAAAACTTAAGTAGAGACATAGAAATTATAAAAATGACCCCAAATGACATTTTAGACATGAAAACAATTTACTAGATGGGATTATAACAGATGAAAAAATATATACTGGTTGAGATTAACCACAGATTAGAGACTGCAAAGTAAAAGAAGGATTAGCAAACTGGAAGATATAGTAATGGAAACTATCCAAATAAAACAATGAGAGAAATCCTTCTTCTTCTATTTCTTCTTCTTCTTTTTTTTTTTTTTTCAGTGAGAAGAGTACCAATGAGCTATAAGACAACTTCAGGAGGCTTAACATGTATGTAATTATAGAGCCTCAAGGAGAAGGTGGAGAAGGGGGAACAGAAAATATATTTGAAGAAATATTGGCTAGAACTTTAAACACACAGATCCAGGAAGCTCAAGGAGTACCAGCCAAAACAAAACAAAATAAAAACAAAATCAAGAAAACAACACCAAAGCACATCGTAATCAAACTGTTCAAAACAAGTGATGAAGAAATCTTAAAAGGAAAAAAAAAAACACATAAAACATACAGAGGGTAAAGAAAAACAATGACCATAGATTTCTCTTTGGAAACTATGCAAATGAGAATATAATGGAACCATAACCTTAAAATACTGGAAGGAAAAAAACAACTAGCTACAGTGAAAATATCTTTCAAAAACAAAAGTGAAATTTTTTTCAGTCATACTAAAAGTAAAATAATTCATCACCAGCAGACCCTCACTCCAAGAAATGTTAAAGGATGTCTTCCAGACATAAGGAAAATGATACTAGAGAGCAATATGGACTAAGAATTAGGACTTAAGAATTAAAGATGTCTTTATTCTCAGATGACATTATTGTCTATGTAGAAAATCTAATAGATTTCCCAATGAATCCAATGGAATCTACAAGAAAAGCTACAAGAATAACTGCATTTAGCAAGGTTACATGATAAAAGTTCAATATTCAAAAATTCATTACAATCCATATATTAGCAACAAACACTGAGGATTTGAAATTTAAAAATATCACCATTTACAATAATATCAAAAATATGAAATACTTGGGCACAAATCTAACCAAAGATGTGCAAAACAAGTACCCTGAAAACTGCCAAGTAATTATGAGAGAAATTAAATAGACAGTTATGGCATGTTCATGAACAAGAAAAACGTATTATTAAGATTTCAATTCTCTCCCAATTGAGCTATAGATTTAAAACAATTCAAATGAAAATCCCAGCAGGAATTTTTGTAGAAATTCCAAATCTGTTCTAAAATTTATATGGAAATGAGGTGGACCTAAAATAGCCAAAACGGCTTTAGATTAAAAAAAAAAAGTTGAAAGAGTAACATCACTTGAACTAAAGACATTATAATGTGAGGCATCTGCATAAAGATAGAACAATACACCAATAGAACAAAACAGAGTCCAGAAATCTGTCTCTTTCTCTCGTTAAACACACCCACACAAAGAAAATTCAGTGGAGAAAGAATTGTCTTATCAACAAATGATGCTAGAACAATAGGATGTCCCTCTGCAAAAACAAGAAAAATTTTAAAAATTAACTTTTATCTGCATCTTGTACCTGTACAAAAATTAACTTCAAATGGATCAGAGTCCTAAATGTAAAATCTAAAACTCAAAATTAATAGGAAAAAACATAGGAGAAACTCTTTGTGGCCATAGGTTAAGTAATGATTTCATGGATATGACACCAAAATCCTGGTACATAAAAAAATAAGAATGATAAATTTTACTCACTTAAAAGTTTAAAATTCGGATCTTCAGATACTGCTAAGGGAATTAAAAGATAAGCCAAATACCGAGAGAAAGTTTTAGCAAATCACATATCTGACAAAGGATTTGTATCTAGAATATTTAAAGAACTTGTAGAACTCAGTAATAAGGAAACAAATAATTAAAAAACAGGCAAAAGATGGGACTTCCCTGAAGGTCCAGCAGTTAACACTCTGTGCTTTCACTGTAGGGAACTAAAACCCCCACGTGCTGCATGGTGCAGCCAGAAAAAAAAAATAGGCAAAAGATTTGAAGAGATACTTTATTAATGGAGATTTATGAATAGCAAATAAGCACAAGAAAAGATAGTCATTACGGAAATGCACAATAAAGCCACAATTATCTGTTAGAGACTACACATCACTAATAGCAGAAGTTGGGGCCAGTGTGCAGTTAATGCAACTCTGAGACGCTAATGGTTGGAACATAAAGTGCTACAGCTGCTTTGCAAGACAGTTTGGCAGTTTTTTGAAAAAGTTAAACAAGGCCTATTACATGATCCAGTCATGCCCTTCCCAGGTATTTATTCAAGATAAATAAAAACAAATGTTCATCTGGGGCTTGCGTAAAATGTTTCCAGCAGCTTTACTTCCAATATCTCAAGACTGGAAACAACCAAATTGTCTATCAACAGTTGAATGGATAAACAAATTATGGTATGTCTATACAATGAACTACCACTCAGCAATAAAAATGAGTAAACTGTCGATGCACACAAAAAATGAATGCGTCTCAAAATAATTATATCACCAGTGATAGAAGCCAAACCAAAAAACAAAACAAACAAAAAAAAAAGGAACTAATCTATAGTTACAGGTAGCTGATCGGTGTTTGTCTGGATGAGAGTGGGAGGATGGGTGGAGATGGGGCCAATGGAAGAATTTACAAAAGAGCCCAAAGGGCCTCTCGGAGGTGACGAACATGTTCACTACCTTGTTGTGGGGATGGTTTCATGATGCATACATATGTCAGCATTTATCAAACTGTATACTTTAAATATGTATAGTTTATTGTATGTGAATAACATCTCAATAAAACCACCTGAAAAGCTCTAGACCAAAGTCTCCTATACTGCCCCATTTCCCTCCCTGCTTCCACATACGTAATCACTATTAAAGTCAATTTGTTACCTATTCAGTGCATTTTTTCTTACTTTTTCTACATTGCTGTGTACCCATACAACGTACACTACTGTTTTGCGTGTTTTAAGTGTAAATGTTAATATAATGTGTGCATTATATTTTATTGGCTTTAATCTCTCCAGCGTGTTGTGAAGGATATATGAGCGTCACTTCTGAAGCTGTACTGCCTTCTGGGAAGAAGCCGATATAATCCCAAGAGAGGAATAAAGCAATGAAGACAAAACCTTTTCTGAAATGGAAAAATGAGACTGGAAAAAAGAGATGTGATGAAAAAGTTGGAAGAGAGGAAGCAAAGAAAGTCTAAAAAAAGTATTTCATAATGAAACATTAAAAAGTTCTAGAATCATAAAGTAGGAATTAAAGGAATTTAAGATGAAACCATTAAAAAACATCTTTAAGAGGCTGCAGGAAATGAAAGTAGGATAAAACAGAAATGGAATGGAAAATGCCTTACATAACAAACTGCTGGTTAAACCAAGATCATGTTGAAGGGTTGGGGATAGAAGGCACTTGCCAGGCCAGGGTATGGGAAGGAGGTACCCACAGGCGGGCTGTGAACACACCATAGGAATTAACCAGTAAGCCCAAACTGGAAGATTCCGAAGACCTGCAAAGAGAGTTTATGAGTGCCAATAAAAAGCGGATTGTGAGTACAGCTCAAGAAAACCAACATCTATAGAAAGCTTTATCAGTTAGAATTAGGTTCAATTGTAAGTGTCAGAAACTCCAAAATAACAGTGACTGAACAAGATGGACATTGGCCTTTCTCTTGCGTAAAAAAATTCAAAGGTAGGCAGTGCAGGGTTGGAAGGCCGCTCCGCAGAGTTGTAAGGAGCTGCCCAGATACGCTCATTATGCCACCATCCCTAGGGTGGAGTCCTCCATCATGGTCCAGGGATGCCTGAGGGAGGCACCTTGTGGGGATTCCAGGGTAGAGGAAGGAACAAAGGAGAAAGAACAAAGGGTACGCATGCACTGTTTCCTTGGGTTTCCTGGAAGGTGACACCCAGCACTTCTGCTTTCATTTCATTGGCCACAATTTTGTGTCATGGCCATACTCAGCCTCAAGGAAGACTGGGGGATGGAGTCATTTATTTACAGTGGCTATAAACCACCTAAAAATTAAGGTTCTGTCATTAAGCAAGAAAACAGGGGGACTGGGTACACAATTAACAGTCTTTATTCACAAACTCCTTTAGGCTAAGCATTTTTATATACATAGATTTTTTAACTCTCATGTAAACCCTACGAGATAAATATTATTACTCCCACTTTAGAGGTGAATAAAATGAGGTTCATTTAATTATAGAAAGTCACATTAGGATTAAAATCTAGATCTGTCTGGCTCCAAAGCATATATTCTTTTCATGGTTAAAAAATAGGGAATTTAAGAGGAGTCATGACCCTGGGGGAAAGATTCTTGAGAAGGGTATAAATGTAAATGCAAAAAAGGGGGCAGGACACCCAGGCAGAATGATTAAAACTTTATAAAAAACAGAACAATGTATTGATAGTTTGGGGAGATCATTTTTTTAAATAGGAAATTGATGTGATGTCTATGTAACATTTTTTGTTTTTGTGAGTGAAAACTTGAGCCTTTAACATATATTTTGTATAGTTTCACAATCTCTTATTTATATGCCAAATCCTCAATCTCTGAAAATCAAATTTTTTTCCCAAAGTCACTTATTGGCAAAACCTGACTTAAACTGATGCGAGATTCTTTATGCTTGTTATTTAACTTATTTTGTGTGACTCTTTGTAAGTTTCAATGCAGCAATACCAATGAACTTGACTATAGGGAATGCTGTACAATACCTGGGTCCCATGTAATAAGGAATATGTACAATATTACCTTTAAAAGTCTGAAACTTTTTGTGTAAGAAATAAACCCAGCTCAGCTAAGGGAACACAGACTCTATAAAAACCTTTCTAACTATTGAAAATCAGATAATGTAATATCTGTGAAAGTGCATGGGGGTGACTTGAGAAATTCATAAACGTGTATATATTATTATTAATTCATGGCCAGATTGGCTCATTTACCTTTGGTTCAGCAAGTCAATACCTGAGGTATATTCTCCTCCATAAAAGAGAATGTGTCCGTAAATTTAGCTTGGATATAAATTTCTTAGGCATTATTATTATTAGATAAATATTGTGATTTATGCTAACATTCTAATTAGCCCGGTTCAATTTGGTTTTGGAAAAATCTTCCTCAGAGACAGCACTTTATGTGTGGTTAATCCCTGAAGACTCCTGACTAGAGCACAAATCAGCCTCAGAGGCAAATATGAGGTCATTAAGTCGATAAAGATATCAAAATGCTGTGTCTTGTTCTAAAATAATATGTCTGAGCACCTCGCACTCAGGTGATATGCACCATAAAAACACACAAACAGCCTGTTCTTCAACAAGAGGAATTATCATGATCCTCAGAATATAGGCACTCAGCATGAGAGGGTTTTGAAGAATTTAAAACTTTGCTGCGGTCTGCTTGTTAATTCACAGCTTCTAGGTCTCCACTCTCTGCTCATCATGTGTCTTTCTACAAAGGGTGCGATTTTTCTTTAGTTTCTGCAGTGGTTATCATGACATTGTCTTTCACTAAGCGCTTCTAAAGAGATGCAATGAAGACAGAACAGGGAGATGTGCTGGTGTGGATCATTCTTTTAACGACACCCTCAAACATGCAAGACGAATGACATCAAACACTATTTCCTAAGTAAGCAGCGAACTTCCAGATACCACAAGGCACATCCACGGCATCATCCTAGGAGCCAGAGGCCTATCAGGATACAGGATTATAAACAAAAAGAGAAAATCTTTATTTCACATGGCTTTTCATCAATAGAAGAGATTTCCTTTCACAGCAGATATTGCCTTTTTTTTTTTTCCAACCATTTCAGGATGAGGATATAAGCAAAGGATAGTGAAATAGCAACAAAACAGGGTAGCAGTGGCTCAATCAGATTCAAGAACCATAGCTGACCAGCGATGTTAACTTGCCTAAAAGTCAGTTAATGAGAACACAGAAGACCATATCTCTGAAAATGCTATCTTAGTTCATTCTTTTCCTGACTGTTCTCAAATCCAAGAGGCAACAGAAAGCTAGTGTTGAACCCCTTGAAGTTAGGAAAATGGATAGGACCTCTCCAGGCTTTCAGGGCTGCTTCAGACCAAGCAGAAGGATCCTGCAGGGTTGGTTTCTCCTTTCTGTATTTCATTACCACCTACTGTCATGAGTAATACAGAAGGGAGGAAGGTCACCATGACCTTATGGAGCTCATAATCTATTTTCCTGAAATAAAAGTATAAGAACAAAACAAATTCCATAGAAGGCAGTGCCCATAAGTGACGACTGGGTCTTAGAACCACTATACACTCTAGGCGTTGAGAGGAGAGAGAGATTATTTAGGACTTCCCCAGAAGCCAAGTGACTTCTTTTATCATTGTTTCCCGTGTCCTGTTGACCTAAAGAGGCAGGCAGGAAGGAGGAGGGGTGGGGAGAAACAGATGATCCAGAACAGACGCTTTGGCCTGTGGGCCCCCAGAGACACACACCTCCAATTTGTCAGCGCCTTGTCAGGGAGGATGCAAGAGTGTCCCCTTGAATCCAGGGAGAAATGTGTCTGCCTGTGGAGGTATGAGGTCGGCAGCAGAGCGGGGAGAAAGAATAGACAGAAAGGGTGTTAGGAAGACTGGGATCTTGAGGCAGTGAGAGTCGCGTGGGTACTCTTCTTCTGGGATTAACTCAAAGACTCTCTAGGACAACTTTGTGGAAGGTATCAATAGATTCACAGTTACAGGTAATGGCGTAGGTACTAAATTATTAACCACATTTTTCTTTAGTCCTGCAAACAAGAGCGCCAATAAACCTGTAGAAAGACTGATTCACCGAAAAAGCCAAGTGCAGATCGCATAATGTAAAACAGTAATTATGCTGGCAATTACTCATTTTAAAGTCTAAGCAAGCTGGCTTTAATAAACCACAAACCACATATCACCAATACTCTCCTTTTTATTACAATAAAATAGCACTTTCAAGCTTGTAATTGCTTTATAGAGCTAGAAATAGAATGTTGATGAGATTATTTCCACAGGGTTCAAATATTTATGAAAATCCTAATCACTTTAAAAGTCAAAACACAAACATTACCAAAAAAAAAAAAAAAACCTTTATAAAATAAAACAGACTCTCTGTTGCTTTTTCTATTGTCTTTAAACCAAGAATTAACACTGGTCTCACATTTTCTGGCTTCTTCAAGTAGGAGCTTCTTAGTTACCATTTCAAAGAAAAGATTTTATAGAGAAATTTGGATGGTCTATGTCTGGGTTATTTCTAAAGGAACAAGCTTCTTTATAAAGGTGTACCTTTACTAAAGCTTTTTACTGAAAAGCTTTATTACTTAAAGAAAGATCTTATAGGTAAGAGGACAGAGGGGATAAAAAGTGAAAGACAGAGGAGGGACAGAGATGATTGATGAACGAAGTGGAAATTAGTGGCTGTAATTGCTAATGTAGGCATTTACCAAATGGGCTGTTACAACACACTGCCATAGACTGGGTGGCTTATAAACAGCAGACATCTATTTTTCATAGATCTGAAGGCTGGAAGTTCAAGATCAGGATCAGGCCTGATGAGGGTCTTCTTCTGAGTTGCAGCTACTGACTTCTCCTCATGTCCTCAAATGGTGGAGAGCAGAAAGGAAGCAAGCTCTCACAATTCTTATAAAGGCACTAATCCCATTCATTAGGGCCCCTCCCTCATGACCTTATCTAACCCTAATTACCTCCCAAAGGCCCCACCTCCCAATACCACCACATCGGGGAATGTTTCAACATTTGAATTTCAGAGGATGCACAGATATTCAGTCCATAATACCAAATATAGCATTCATTCATTCACTCACTTAACAGGTTTTAATTAGGGCCTCTTCTGTTTCCAGGACTATTGTTTGGAAGTTATATCAGTAGTTATTCAATTTTTTTTCCAAATGAAATCTCACATTGCATCTTATTATATAAAATAGATTAAAGAGGTATTTTAAGAAGCTAGATTGTGCATCATGAACTCAAGTTTATAATCTTTATTTTCTACGGTCAATCACCAAACAATGTGGCTATTTTGATAGGCCCCCATATCTGACACTGGTAGTTATAGCAGTCAGCATCCAAGTTATTTTTTGCCCTTCCCTTTTTGTTGTTGTTGGTTCCATTAAAAATCTTGATTCATGTCAGAAAGGAATCACCGTTGGTAAGAGTTCCCTAACAGCATGACAGCATGTCCTGTAACCTCAGGATACTCTTCATTTAAATAGAGATGAAAGAAAGGCTTTGATCTGAGGTCTGCACAAAAATGATTTAACCTGGTATTTATTTATAGACTCAATAAGTCACCGCTAGAGATATAGTGGTGAGAAACTATCTTTGTCACCCTTGTGAAATTTAAATCTGGCAGGGGAGGTAGACATTAAACAAAATTAATTACACAAGTCATTATTTAATAATCATTGTAATAAATGCTACAAAGCTCTGTTTGAGTTTGTGGCTGGGATGCAGACTCAGCCTGGGGAATCAGAACGTCTCAGGCCTGGATGATTCGTTGGGTGTGGAAGGCTAGGAAGAGGGGGGTGCCAAGGACTGTTGAGTGGAATCTGAGTCAGGGAACTCCAGGGTGGAGTGGGTTTGTTACTCTCATTTTACTTTTCAGGGCAAAGGGAGTCATACGTGGTGATCTCCGATGTGTTAAAATTTGAACATCACACTTCTGAGTGTATTTTATTTTATTTTTAATATACAACTAAATGACACATTTGAAAATGAAATATTCCCCCCACACATGTAGACCCTCGTAAGCACCTCTGGGACCCTCGTGCCGCCCTCCCATCAGAGAAGTTTTGGGGACACATGGCCAAGATTAAATCCAAGTTCACCACCTCTAGCTTAGCACCTGGCAAGTTGTGTCTCATCTCTGAGTTGATATCCTCACCCATGAAGTGAATGTAATAGGCCTACCTCATGGAGTTGTAGGAATAAAGAAAATTCAATATGAACAGCCCTTCGAACAGTCCTTAGTAACTAACAGTCACGTAACACATGTTAGTATCCATTTCTCTATCTCTCTCTTCTTTCTCCCTCTGCAAAACAGGAATGAGGACACACGCTTGCCAGGGTCAATGTGAGGATTAAGTGCCATGCTCTGTGTGGAAGCCTGCAGTATATGGTATATGCTCAAAATGTATTAGGAAGGGAAAAAAAAACTGGAAAAAGCATAAGAAATATGGTACTTCACACTTGGGACCAGACACTGTTATTCTTCCCAGAACTTACTCCCTCTGAGCACATAAGCTGTCAGTTAGAGAAGGGCCAATATGCTCCCCATCACTTTCCTAAACACTAGTCCCTGGGATGCATCGTTGGAGAGTTGCTTCATGCAAGTGGACAGTCGAATCATAGGATCTGCCACGTAAGTGTCCCTACTCTATAAAACTACACTTTCTTTCCTTTTCTTGACTACATCTCTTTCAGATTTATGAGTTAAAAAACAGAGTGATGTACACTGTTCACAAATTACTCCTGGAAGTTTACTGACATCCCAGACACAAGGGCTAGAGGTTCTCAGGCTGCCTGGCTTCCATGCAATTTCCCATTAGAGCGCCACACTTTAGACTTTGTGATTTGCAGCTGGACCCCAATGTTCGGCTCACCCGGATGGAGGAAAGTCACACCAGGTATTCTGCCATCACGATCTGGTGTTAGTTCACTACCTTAGAGGCTGAAGGTTGCTCTTCTGTGTGGAGGAGTCAAGAGCATATTCTATCTTTACCCATGTTTTTCTTCTCCTTTTGCTTGACTTTTACTGTATGCTGTCTTTTAAAAGTCTGAAAACCCCAGGAACAGAAATAGATGGCATAGATATAGGCATGTATTTAGATAGATGGATGGCTAGAAAGGTGCTAGACAGAGAGATGAGAAATAGATAAGGTAGGTAGATGATAGATAGATGGATAGATGATAGAGAGATGATAGATAGATAGATGATGATAGATAGATAGATGATAGTTAGATAGATGATAGATAGATAGATAGATAGATAGATAGATAGATAGAATGATAGATAGTTGATAGATAGATGACAGATAGGAAGGTGATATAGCTGTGGACAGAATTCTAAAAGTGCCCACACCTCCAAGATTCTCCAAACCTTGTTTATTCAATCAAGCACTAATCTAGGTGTTGCTCTGAAGGAATTTTTACAGATGTAATTAAAGCCCCAGGTGGGTCTGATTTCATCACTGAAGCTCTTCAAAGCAGGGAGCTTTCTTATGCTGTTAGCAGAAGTCAGAGCTTTGAAAGTGGAAGATGGAGTGGGCCACGTGAGTAGAAACACGGGCAGCCACTAGGAGCAGAGAGCCACCCTGGCTGACAACAAGCAAGGAAATGGCACTTCATTTCTAAAACCACGAGGAAAGAATTCTGTTGACCATCTGAATAATTCCGAAGCAGATTCTTTCTCAGAGGCTCTAGACAACAACCCAGCCCGGCTAACATCCTGATTTTGGTCTTGTGAGACCTAAGTTAACAACACATCTAAGTTCACCCATACTTCTGACCTGCAAACCTATGAGCTGCATTTGTGGTAATTTGCTATGTAACATAGAAATAATGCAGATAGATAGACAAATAGATATCACTGCCAGCATATTGCGTTAATTAAAATATTGGAGAGTTGAAATTGTTCGGTGACATGTCATAGGAGGATTATTTGGTGGTGAGTCTAGATCAAGTATCCCTGTTGGTTATTACTAGATACAGAATTTACATTGTGCTCTTGGTTCCTATTTCTTCCAGAAAGGTTTTAACCCTAGTTTGATATAAAGCCAAAGAGTCAAAAAATTCATTTAACATGTCATTTAACAATTATGGGTTATGCTTTCAGGTAGTAGGTTTTAGATTTCTAGTAGGCTATTTTAGTTATCTGTCCAGATTCACTTTTACTTAAAAAATCTTTCCTAATCATATTAGCCTCTCAAATGGAATGCTTGATATTATGGGACATTTGAATAATTTGCAGAAATAATAATGGTAGCTAATTCAAGAAATAAAGGCAATTAAAATTTCCAGGAAAAGCAAAAAGCAATATGAGAAAACAAAATCATGATTCACTGTTTGGATCTATTTTAAACCACATAAAATAATCACAATCATATAAATATTGATTTTGATCTTTTAAAATTAGCTCAGAGACAAAAGCATGGAGATTTAATTATGGTTATGAAACAGAATGCAGATGTTATCAATCTGAATAATGTTAAAGCACAAAAGAAAAAGTCTCAAAGATGGAAGGGGAGGAAAACAGTAAGAAGAACCCATCTTAGAAAGTAGAGGAGCAAGAAACATTACCTGTAGTTGATGGAACATGACATGTAAGATTTAAGTATAACACGTTTCTTAAAACTCAGTATGAACCAATAAAGGAACTAAACTCTTGATATAACTATGTTTAAAAATTGTGGAGGGAAGGTAGGAAGTGGTATAAGTTAGTACAATCATTAACTTTCCTCATGGGAAACAGGTCATGTTTCAACTGGTAGGATTTTCATCTTAACTAGAGATAAAGCAGCAATTGCTAGAAGAAATAGCTAAAGATAGTTTTTAATGGTTGCCTCTGGGAAGTGGCACAAGGAATGGAAGGGAGTCTGGAAGAGAATCATTGTGTGTGTGTGTGTGTGTGTGTGTGTGTATGTGTATTTTAATCAGAAACAGTCCAAGAACTCAAAAAAAAAAAAGAATAATAGAACAAGCATCAAAGTAAACCCAGTTTTATCAAATTTAGTATTTTCCCACAATCCAGATTTTTTCTAATTAAAAAGTGTTTTAATAGTTTTTAATTTTAAAAAGGTAAAATATAATCAAAGAACCTGACATACCTCTCTAACCCATCATCTACCCTCCGTCCCCAGAGTTAAAAGCTAGTTGAAGGTTAGTATTTTATCACCCTGAATGTTTTATTTTTACCCTCACATGACTAAATCCATAACATACATATTATTTTGCATGTTTTTAAACTTTAAATTTCCAGTTTGTCACTTTTTTCCTTTAACATTACTTCTTAAAGATGTACCTACGTTTTCCATGCTCTACTCCATTCAAGATGTTTGTTTTCGCTATTTAGTATATTTAGCAAAATTCTACCTGCATTTTATGACTGCTCTACAATTTTTAAATCAATCCTTCCATCAATGGACAGTCAGGCTGTTTCCAAATCCTCACCATTATAAGCAATCACTCATATTTTTACACATCCACTTGTGTGTTGACGCACATGTGCAACGGCTGCCCTAGGCTGTGTAACTAGCAGTGAGTCCCTAAAGAGTAGGGAATGCACACCTTCAACATGATCACATCCTGCTAAATTAATACATCTAAACTAGGTGATGCCAATTAAAATTCCTACCAGCAACGCATGAGTGTTCCTGTTGCTCCACAATCTTTCCAACTCTTGGCATTCTCAAACATTTAAATTTTGCATACTTGATGAAGTAAAGTGGCATTGCTTTGCTTCATTCTGCCTTTACCCGGTCATTAGTGAGGGAGAGCATCTTTTGACATGTTTGTTGGACATTTGGGATTATCCTACTCTACCCTTTGCCCACTTTTCCATTCCATTCTTTGTTTTTTCTTGGTAATATGTAGAAGTGATCTATAGACTCAAGATACTAACCCTCTATTATACCTTACAGATATCTTTTTCTAGATTGTCTTTCCACTTAATATATGGTACATTTTTATAAAGATGTTATACATTTTAATATATCTTAATTTATCCATCTTTTCCTTTAAAGTTTGTGGGATTTTGTACCTTAAGAAATCTCTCCATATCAAGAAGTCATAATATATTCTCTGAGATTTTCTTCTAAAACTTTAAAAGTTGTTTTCATTTTCACATTTAATTCTTTAGTCCCCATGGAAGCTATTTGGAGCCTAGTGCAAGGGAAGGGTATAATTTTGTCCCTGTGGATAACCATTTATTCCAGCACTACTTACTGACTTGCCCATTCTTTCTCCACTGGTTTATATGCTACCCCTTCATACCACATTTCCATACTTGTGCAGCTTTATTCTGTTCCAGGAATCATCTATGTTTCATCGTCAGGTTTTCTGAAATATTTATTTTAACCATATATGTATATTAACTTCAAAATAATAAATATTAATAAAAACAGAAAACCTAATAATTTTTTACTGTAAAGGTAGATAATTTTCCCTTTACTTTTGAGCTTCTATTTTTTTTAAGTGCTTTCAGTAAAACCATGGATGGCTGCTTCTATCAAAGCACCATTCAAAGCTAATTACTTTTACAAATAGTCACAAAATTGTTGAATGGACATGCTTTGGAAAATATATTTTACTTAAAATATTGGATAAATTACTCAGTAGTATAATCTCCTCTCTTGGTATAAAATAAAATTCATATACGGGAGGTGTTCAGCATCTATTCTTGGAGAGGAGTTATAAACGGGCTCTAATGCAGCTTTTGGAGCCATTAAGCCTTGCCAGGTAAATAATGTGTGTTTTAAACAGTCATATGATAAATGGTAATGGCTCCAAAGAGAAACCTTAAGATCTAATGGGCATTTAAAACAGCCCCTCAATATGTATTTATGCAGGGGATCCAAAGAGACTCAAAAGCAGTTTAGTTCTATTTGATCAATGGCGATCAATGGTTTTGAAAGATGTAGAATATTTAGAGTCCATATTTAAAACTTCTATAACAAGCAGGCCTACAAGCTTATGGTTATAAATGCTTCTTTGTAGCTTAGGACAGATGTGGAATTTTGAAAATATCTCATTAACATCACACCAAAAAAAGGCCAAGAAAATTTAGCACAGAAAAAGATGACATTTCACAACAGTGAAGTTGTGGTACCAAACAAGAAAAGCTGGGTCATCCTTTTTATATCCTCAATTGGATTTTCATTTCATGTTACTCGGTAGGAGTCATTTTGAAGAGAATTTCTCCTGAAAATAAGCTTTGAAGCTTTACTGTTTTTAAAAATCTCATTTGATTCAGTTTGCACCGGCCTCGGTTTCTATTTCTGTTCTCTTCTCCCTTTAGAATCACTTACATTTCCATTGTATTGTTTGAATCACACCTACTGAATCTTTTCAATGCACTGGGTGTGTGGGGAGGGAGAGGATGTCCCAGAACCAGAATTTGCATCAGATTCTTAGAAAGCCTTTATTGACTAAACAAAGAGTGGTGGGAAAATGTGAGGGGCATCTGGAAGCTATCCAGTGGTTGCTTATAACATATGAAATGCTTATCAACATATCACCTTGATTGATTTGAATGGTAAGCCAACATATCTTACTCTGGAAGAATGGCTATTTACCATCCCCAAGGGATTAAGGTGCAGTCATGGGGGCTAGCCCATTCTTTCACTGTCTGAACCCTCACATACCACCCTTCAGCCCTCACCCCAGAAAAACAGAAACCACGTGCTTTTGCTTGGGTGAGTTTCATATCTCATTGAATTCAACCTGTGGAATTCCAAACCAGCAGAGTCTATCACCAGGAAACTCAAATTTCCATAGCTCCAAATCATCGAGTGATACCCAACCCACCTGTTTCCTGCTTTAGGGGTGTTCCAAGCTCTTACAAGTCTGTCACATCAGGAAGTATCTACAGAGATACTGGTGTCAAGAAAGATATGTTTGTTATCTCTTAGTGTTCATGCCCTAAAACTCTGTTTAATTCTCTCTACCATTCACCTTAGTTCAATTCAGTTCATTTTATCCATTTTCCACAAATCTAGGCAGCCCTTATATAATCCCTAAGGTATAGGTCACAGAAGAAAAATCAGGACTGGTTCACACAATAGACAAGGAATAAAATCAGACCATTCTTGGCTTGTATCTTCGGACAGATATGCCATATTAGAGGAAGGCATCTGTTATCCCAGAAGACTAGAGTTCTACACAAGACATGTATTTTATACTCTACTGGGGCAGAGAATCATAATAAGAAATCTTAACTTCACAGATAGAATACGAACTGATCTACTCAATCTATTGCAATTGTCTTAGATACCACTCTTTATATGGGATATACCTGAGATAAAAAAAAATTCAGATTAATCACAATCTGGATTATAAAATCACAAGGTAGGAATATAAGTGAGTCTGAAGATGTAAAGAAAACACATGCAGAGAGTGTGGCACAAAATATATTGGGAGACACATGGAACGTCTGGAATGAGATACGCAACAACACATAAATAGAAAATATGTGGGAAGGCAGTCCCTGAAAAAAGTCCTATGGATATGCAGGCGCTTAATTAATGCTTTAGATGGTGGCTTAATAAGGAGACATCCTTAGAAGTTAGGAGAAAAAAATATATGTATGCAAAGTAAAAACTAAAGGTTCATAGAAGGACATGAAGTAACAAAAGCCAGAGAGAATGAAGACAGGCAAAGATAAGAACCACCTTGTCATAACTGCTCATATTCTATCTTCATACAGAGAATGAATTAATAAACATATGTATTTCTCACATAAGAATGATTCATCTCAATGTTAACAGTGTTTGTTTATTTCTTATTATTATTTGATTACTACTTATTACTTTATTAATAAATTATACATATATTGGGGAACTTACGCATTAGGCATCCTTAGGGTACCCAGCTACTTTATTTTGACTGTGTAATTCTACGATTGATGGGTATTCTGGCTGGTCAGGCTCTGAGAACTTGAGAGAGTCGGTCATTCAGGCTGAGGTGTGGCCAATCAGAAGGAAGGGCAGCCTGAGGTTACTGGCCTGTGCAGGTAAAGGTCTAAGAAAGATGCCCAAGCCTGCTATGGAAAAGCTTACTTTCTACCGTTTGCTCACGACCCTTTGGACTGGGCAGGTTACACACACGGCAGGTGAAGATGTAGGGCAGACTCAGGACCAAAGGTAAATTTTTGCTGATGAGACCAGCAAAATACCAAAGTATGGAATTGTTGAGAAGTCCGAGAGAAACGTGCTATTCTGATGCCAGACTGGTTCGTCCAGGTCCAGCTGGTTACGTACATGCAGTCGGAGATAACCCCCGTTTCACCCTCAAGGGTCAGGAGAGTTCACTAGGCCTGGTTTCCCTGGGGCACAGGTACATTAAGCTTCCATCCAGAATTCTCCATCAGGTCCTCCTCACCACTGGGGGAAGCACTTCTCTGCACAGAGGACTTCTTGTGCCTCATCAGGGGTCTCTTAGTTTGGATCTGGGAGGGGTGGTTGCCTGGGCGGCAGCACCTGCTGGAAGGTGGAAAGACCCACTGCAGTGAGTCAGCCTGGCAAGCGGAGGCTGGGGGATGGGACTGTACCTGGCTTAGTAGGTATTTAATGAACATATGTTGAATAAAAAATGAAAGAATGAGTTATCTGCCTAATCTGTGCATTTATTTACAGGGACAATCTCCACTGTTATTTGCACTCACCTGAAAAAAGCCAAGTCCTTGTACAGCCCAGTTTTATCACTTTAGGATCTGGGACATGAAGCAGCCAGCTCTGGGTGGGGGCTGAGCTCCCAAAGCCTTGCTGGTGGGTGTGGGGTAACCCAGAATCAGCTGCCTTCAGGCAGAACTCTTCTGAGTCAGGCCCCCATACCAACGTGGCCAGTTCAGGCTGAGACCCGCACTATGGTTTAATTTCTAAATTTATTGTTAAATGACATTGCTTAATATTTCATCCTATTTCTTTTGGCTGTTTTTTAGCCTTTTTCAAAATCTTAAGCTGTACATTTAGTTGGCTAATTATATATAGCAGGAACATTAGAATAATAGTCATTGCAATAGACATTAATAGCACGAAGTGATTATTTACTCTGCACCAGAATTGTTTCAGCCACAGTGCCTCCCTCATATCTCCCAGTGATTGAGAAAGGGCACAGAACTGCATTTAAGGACAGGGACCATAGACACAGGTTCAAATATAGCTTTGCCACTTAGAGCCCTTTGTTTGAATTCTAAATTATTTTCTTTACATCTTCTCCAAGTTACAAAATGGTAATCATAATAAGGAAGGTGGAGCTATTTCAATTTACCACCTCACATAGATATTAAAATTAGGCAGTATCTTAAAATGCTTCACCTTGAGTCACGCATTTGATTTACTGATTGCTCCCTATCTTAGCTCAGGCTGCTATAAAAAAAAGTACCATACACTGGGTGGCTTAAACAACAAACATGTATTTCTCACCATTCTGGAGGCTGTAGGTCTGAGATCAGGGTGCCAGCACGGTCAGCATCCTGGGGAGGACGCTCTTCCTAGTTTACAAATAGCTACCTTCTTGCTTCATTCTTACATGAAATCCATCTCTCTCCTTTCTCTTCTTAGAAGGGCACAAATCCCATTCTCGAGGGTTCCACCCTTATGACCTAATTAACTCCCAGAGGTCCCCTCTCCAAATACCATGACATTGGGGGGTAAAGCTTCAACAAATACATTTTGGGGGAATCACAAATGCTTAATCTGTAGCACTTACCATTGAGAAAGTCTCCAGGGGCACAGAGATGAATATGATAGGCCTACACGGAAAGAAACTGGAGTCATGTGCACCTGTGCTTGTACGTATAATACTGAGAAAGAGAGAAAGTAAGAGGAGGGTGGTGATGAAAAGATGCTGTTTAGGAATAGGGTGGGCAGATGGGCAAATATTATTTTTTTTCCTACCCTTTCTTTCATCCTATCAACAACTGAACAGCATCCACTTTGTAACATTGCCTTTCCATTCCCTTGACCCTCATTGATAGGCTTAGCATTTTGCATCTTTGTGGCAATGCTGGAGAAGTGCTCCCCAGATGAGTTGAAGGAGTGGTCACATTTCTCCAGGTCAGCTGGTGTGGTCTGACTGGGACCCTTGGGTCCCGCACTACCAGGCTATTCTTCCCCTGGAGACCCACATCTCTCTGGAGAGAATCATTTTCTGGGCTGTGTATGAGAGATGCTTAGTTAAATAAAAGCCTGACCTATGTGTATAGAGAGGGCAGGGCTGTATGAAGGAGGAAAAGAGAGAGGACAGTATTATAAGCGATAAGAAAATAAGTAAAGCATGTATTAGCAAGTTGAATATTACTGCATCGTTATTTTTCTGACCTTCCTCAGTGAGACGATTAGCCTAACGGAGGCCAGAGAAAGACACTGGGGCATTCTCAAATTGGAGTGACCATGCCTTGGGAAGTCAGAATACTATTATTGAAAATAGGAGGTCCAGACTTTCACACGGCCTCATGTTTTTCAGAAACTTAATCCAGTCACTAGCTGGTCTCAGTTAATTATGGAAAAAATGTAAAGTGACTTCTAAGGGCAATGTTTATTCATTTTCCACAAACATACTGTGAAGTAGGGAACGGGTCAACAAGAGTCCCGGCATGATTTCTGACCGCTGTTTTCTTGAACTCATGACACAAGCACTTAGTGTTTTTCTGCAGGCTGCCTGAAAGGTTCACAAATCCAATATCCCCAGGAGTTATTTCATTAGATTTCCTAACTTTAAAGCCCATCTGGAATGCCCTTATTCTTTTGCAACTCTTATTGACTGACGCTGATTATGCCATCAGCAAACCTCACTACTCCACTTCTTCATTTAAATCATTAATGGTCAATAGTGGGCCTGAGATGGCTCACTATTAACTGCTTTGCATTCAGAGGACCTTTCATCCCGAGGGCCTTCCTTTGTGTTTCACTGCCCGCTTAGCTTGGCCCTCTATAGGGAAGAGGAGAAGAGAATGAAGTAAACAAATCCTGAATTCTTCCTTCATCTTTCCTATGTGGCCCTGAGCCCTGGGATTGTCAGGGCACCTCCTACAAGCTGAGCACGCAGAGTGCAAAGAAGGAAGTATCAGGGGGTCTGGCTCCCGGTGCACGTATGTAGAAGACAAAGGAGGCATGGCCAACATGAAGCACGGCCACAGTCAGCTGCAGTAGTTCTCCAGGGTCAGCTCTTTGGCTCAGGCCTGGCTGGATGCATCACAATGTGAGGCAAGGCTTGAAAACTGCAGATTCCTGGGTCCCACCTCTAGAGATACTGATACAGTAGAACTCAAGTGGGGCTCAGGAATCACTTAAACAAAAAAAAGCTAGTCTGGTGATTCTAAAGCAAAGTCAAGTTTGAGAACTGCTGTTCAGGGAAGCTTTCAACATCTCTCCACTGCCTAAAAGTGGCAAAGGTGGAAGAGAGAAGGAAGATTATCTGTTGGTGCTGCCAGAACTACTCAGCCATGTGGGGACTCTGAGCAGGTTAATAATTTGTTACTCCTCTAAACTAGTAGTTCCTCTAAACTAACATCTTGAAACCCTTTAAAAAAACATTTGTTTGTGGGAGAGGCGGGATGTTGCACAGGGAATGGCAGGAGACCACAGATTCTTGCAAAACATCCTTGTCCTCCTGAGGCTTCAACTCTGACCCTAAACTCACATCATCCCCCCACCCCACCCTCGGAAAACAAAAGCCCTCCAATCACATGGACCCACTGTCCTGAGAAGAAGAAATTTACTCAATCACTAGTTGTTACCAAAGCCTGCCTCTTGAGAGCCTCAATATCACCCCAATTAACTCAGCACCTGTATTCCTTAAACTACAGAGTACTTTGCCTGATAAATATAAGACTTTTCCTTGCTGTTACGTTTGCACTGATGTTTTAGCGCCAAGAGATCTTTTTTCACAACTTTTTGTTTGAAGACCTAGGCTACTAACAGCTCTGCCTGCCCCTTGGTCCATATTCGGATGCAACACACAACCAGATCAAAGCTTTCAGGGGCCGCCTGCTCACTTTCTGGGGGGATGATCCTGGGTGAAGAGAAAGGTGCTCGTTTCTTTTCTGCTCTTTGGGGACAGATGTACTGAAAAGAAGTAAGTGTCCTTATTTGTAAAAAGTAAAAAAGACGACATTATATTTTGTGGAAAGTGCCGGGAGGAAAGGAACCAACGGATTATTCCAAAAGGAAAGATCCCTAGATGAGCCTGGATTTGGTAGACTCTCATATGAAAAGTAAAGAACTAACCAGATATCTAGGAATAAAAGAGGCACAGGCCAGTGAGACGTTACTGTCATCTTCCCTTGGGTGAAGTAAGCAAGAATTTAATGATGGGACCTCCAGCCGGAGATTTGATGAGATCGTGGTCACCTGGGCGGGTGTGCAGATCACAAGTAGAAGGAGGGAGAGGGGCTGGAGTGAATCGCTGGAGCCCGTGCAGGGTGCTTTTCTGCCCGCCCGTTAGGTTCCTTAGGTGCTGCAGGCAAAGGCTTGCTTTGGGGAAAGAATGCACAGAGCAGCTCCCTTAGAACATGAGTCATGGAGAGGATTATGAGGCTTGAGATGGAAGCCACCCACCTTTGAGTTTGAGATGTGGGCTCCTGGAAGGGCCACCAACATGTGGGTGCGAGGGAGGAGCTGTGAGAGGCTGGGATGGCCGAGTGGGCTCTGGAGTCTTTTTGGAGCACCCTTATGGAACTTCTGATACCAGACAAGGAAAATTTGCTACACTGCACAGTATTCCATAAATGGTATCACCTGGAAGAATCTGAGTGAAAATCATACAGACAGAAGAGTTCACCTGAGTCATTATTTTGGCTCCTTTTATCTTCCTAAATGTAATACTTGCATTGGCTCATATGCAATTTAAAAAATCCTAAGAAGTTAGCAGGGAAGGAGGGGTAAATAGGCAAAGTACAGAAAGTTTTTACAGCAATGAAACTATTCTGTATGATATTGTAATGATGGATACATGACATCATGCCTTTGTAAACTCATGGAATGCACAACACCAAGAGGGCATCCTAATGTCAACTATGGACTTCGGGGGAAAAGGACATGCAGTGTAGGTTCATCCGTTGTAAGAAATGTACCACCCTGGTGGGGGATGTTGACAGTGGAGGGAGCTGTGCATGTGTGAGGGCATAGGGTATGTGAGAAACCTCTGTACTTCCCACTCAATTTTTTTGTGAATTTAAAATTGCTTTTAAAAATAATGCATATTTTGTAATGCCCTAATAGAGTCTTTTAACAAATTTATTTGCTTTAATAGTTTCTGAAAAAAGGTCAGACAGCACCCATATGGGATCCCAGGCAACTTGGACCCTTAACAGCCCCCTTCCCATCCCTGATGGAGACCTCAGGGTACCTATCAAGCTTAGTTGTAGGTTCAGATATTTAGAAACTTTGGGAGGATTTTTCACTCTTCCAGTCATGTGACTCAAAACTCCCTGAGGCCTGGTGTCCCAGTTCTCAGAATTTCCATCCTGCTCCCTCATCCCTGGTTGCTTCTCTACTAAGCTCCATGAGGTTGACTCTTCAGATGGCCTGGACCTGCTTTCCTACTCAGCCTGCTTGTAAGCCCAGGCCCTAAAACACTCAACTCATGAGCGACACCTTAATCCCAATATAGGAATTTAGACTTACTGCTCCTAGATAGATTCAATGATTTTAATTTCTGGTCTTTGCTCTTGTTCGTATGATAGCATTAACCTATACTTATCTTTCCACTTGAGACTTCCACATCCATTTGCCCCACCTAACTACTGGCATCTGTCCTCGGCAAGATGGTTAGGGCATCCAGACAAGATCCAGATCATGTGCGGAGAACCAAAAGACTTCCAGGTTGGGAGTTAGTCTCGAAAATACCTGGTGCAGAATCCCATCTGATCTGTGCAATGCTGACCAGAGACAGAGCTTGCTGTCGGCTGATATTATAACCCACTGACCTCTCTTTGCTTCAGGGCAGATTGTGAAGTTGCCTGAGATGGTCAAGGCTAATTAGAAGTGTCTTCCTAGAACTACTGTGAGGACAAGGAGTGATACCAACATGTTTAAGACAAGATTTTGCTTGTTTGTGTGTTTGTTTTAATAACAGAAGACATCTAGCATCCTTTGTTAAGTGCCCCAGTAGTGAAGTAATCCCAACAAATGCAGCAAACAGACCATAAGAGACAGATGATCAGTTACCATTGATGCCTATGAATTTGCCGCATTTTCTCTGTTATCTCTACTTTAGACACATGAAAATATTTGCAGCAATTTTATGCTGAACAAAAAGCAAATGCTCAATCAGGCTAAGTGCCTCTGATGAGAGCATAACATTATTTTCATTCTCCATTTTTAATTAGGATGCACCAGAAAATTACAGGTTGGTTACTCTTCTCACAACCTTAACAAATGCAGATGAGCAGAGCTGCTTCGCAGGTTAACGCTAAAAGTTCTCAATGCCATTTGTTAAATACAGTTCTAAAACCCAGGCTAAGCCTCAATGATAGGCAATGCCAATGTCAACAGATAATTTAGGGAAGTTAGTTTTTAGTGGACGCTATCTCATAGATTTACGTGGTTTTGCTATTTGGAAGCAGAAACTCTTCCTGGTAACAGAGCTTATGCCCAGTATTGGAATTTGATGTTAACATTAATGGAAGCAATTCAGAGAGCACATATGTCCAATAGGCATGAATGGCTTAAACCTGGAAGAGACTGGGCCTTGGAGATCCCCTAGTTCAACCATTCTATTGGACAAAGAAAGAGGTCTCAAGGTAGTTGAATGTGGTAGCTCAAAGTTATAGAGCAGAAAATAACCACAAAAATAGCACCTAATGCTTTATTAAATTTTATAGTCAAAAAACACTTTCCAGTATACTATTCCTTCTGTACAAACTGAGGCTCACAGAATTTAACGGACTTGCCCAGGTCACTTACCCTCTTCATCTCTCAGTTCCCTTGTTCCATGTCCAGCTAGCATGTCTTGTGAACTCAAATACTCATGGTACTTCATGGGAGATATTTAAAAGCTCCTTAAAGAGATGTAAATCCAATGATCTTAGTATTTTTTCTCTTGGGACACTTTCTGAAATTAAAACACTGAACCCTCCAAAGTTTCTTTGTTGTGTATATACAAACAAGTGGTTTATTTTGTAGGTTTTCAGTAGAGAAATGGGCAGCAGGTTTGATACAGCTGGGCTGATGCCCAGGCTGGTACCAGCAGGAAAGGCATGGGCAATTCTCACTGTACCCCGGTGGTTTCAACGGTAGACTTTAGAAGTAAGGTAGGAATATGTTGAGGTGGCTCATTTGTACATGTATTGATAGTATTTCCTTTAAAAAGTGCCAACTGAACTACCTGGGGATATTGTCCCTAAAGGGCCATTCTGGGCATGAAAACACCAGAACGGTCTATCCGAAAGGCCCTAAAGACTATGAATAAAGGCAGAAAAATCCTTTTGCATCATCTTGCTGGGATGACTGCAGACAGCCTTTGACATAAGAGGAATGGACATGTTCTTTAAGGGTCTCATCTGCAAATATGATTCTTCCCCACTACCTACATGGAACAAACAACCAATATTGCCTCTAACCGACTTCACCTAGACATTGAATTGCATAGATTCTGCACAGCCATGCTTGCCATTCCTCTCATCCCCCTCATCACATCCTCTTTCCACCCGTGACCTCCAATGATCACCTTGATCCAGCCTCTGCCCTTCCATCTATCGTCTATGCTATGTATTGTTTTTTTCACCTCCCTTTGCTTATAGGTAATCCTTACATATTTCTTGTCTTCTTCATTAAATTATTAACAATTGGATCAAGGAGACTCCTTTTTAAGTCCACCAAGTACCCAGAATATAGTAATGTGCTCTGAGTATTACATTTTGACTGACTTTTCTTCCCAGCTATTCTGTATTGTTGGATTTTATTTTCGTGCCCAGAAAAAAGAAAGAAATCTAAGGCAAGTTAAATATGTTTACTTCACCATTTCCAATAGTTATTTAAAATCAAGCCTCTTGCAATTTTATTCTTAAAAACCATAATTGGGACTTGTCTATACATAATGTAGAATCTCAATGAGCCACCACGTTATTCAATTAGTCATTCTCTACATCGTCAGACCAGTAATTAACATCTCACCTGTCTCAAACTGCACAAGTGTCATAGATGACATGAAAACAAAGTGATAGGCTGGCTTTAATAACGCACCATGCCAGTTGTCATAATGGAAATGTTGTGACTTTGGTAACTGAGGCTCCAGAGTTTAACTGACAAAAGAAGTGTAGTATTTCTTTTGTTAGATGGTAATTTTGATTGATAGATCAACCCAACTATTTAAAATAGCTGATTATTATCTAACATGTTCCTTCTCCCCAGATCAGCTAAAATAAAATTGCTCTGCTTATTATGATAATCAAAACAACTCTGTGAGTAAACCATTCCCCTCGTAAATCGTGACCATGTCATTCCAGGAGGTGAATTTCCACCAGCTGGATTGTTTCTTTGGATGCACCTAATGAGACCCGCATGTCCCAGCACCCTTGCCATATACAAGTAAGGAGTTTACACTCATTAAGTCATTATCTAGCCTGAGGATTAAACCCAATGAAAGAAGAGTGAATCATTCACTCTAGGGGAAGTATGTCATCTTTTTTGGTCCAAAAGAAACGATTTTGCAAATGACCATTTCCAGTGTGACAAGCAGTCCCTTTGGAGCCAGGGGGAAATGAAGGCCTCTTCTTCCTTACAGTGGATAATTTTTCCTCCTCTCCTGCACAGACCCAGATATAGTAGGATGCCAAGCAAAAGACTCAAGTTGTTTCTTTAGTTTTAGGAATAACAGATTTATTGGTTTAGGTTTCAAATGTTAAGATAAAAATCAGCATCCACAAATGTTGACAACGTACATGATGGGTTTGTTCAAATAAAAAGAATTGTAAAGGGATAATGTAAGGCTTTGGACACAACTGCAAAGAAACAAATAAGAAATAAATGCTGAGGTCCTGAGCAAGGGAGATATGTTATAAAGATATAGAAATGAAAAATAGTTTAGGGGCTTGCGCTGTCAATAAGTTCAATAGGATTCCGCAAAAACTATTGTCACCAAAAGGGCTAATGCAATCTTAGTAGAAATAAAGTATTTTAAAGGAGTTACGTAATAAACCTGCACTATTCATCACTAATTAGTCTGTATCTGGTATTTTGTGTTTGCTTCTATGAATCATTTTTAAAAGTATAGACACATATTATGCAAGTCTCTGGAGAATATTAGAGTAGAATATAAAAATACTCCAAAAACAAATGAAATAAGCCATCATTCCACCATCCAAAAATAATCCCTGGCTAGTAGAATTCTGTGATCACAACCATTTCCCCTACAGCTTTAGTTTCAAGGCACTGTACCACTGTCTTCAAGCATGCACTGCTGCTGCAGAGACCTCCTGCAGAGGTTGGCTTTATTTTCTTTAAATTTTCTCTTTTTCTGGACACTTGAAGGATATTTTCTTTATTTTTGGCGTTCTAAAATTTCACATGGATATGTCAAACTCTGGTGTTATCTCATTTGTCCTATTCAACACTCAGTGGAAACTTTTAAATGGAAGAATCTTGTCTTCCGTTAGCTCTAAAAATGTTCTCGCATTGGCTCTTTTCTAGTTACTCTGGCTGTATTTTCTACTCTCTTTTGGTGGAACTTTTAATTGTCATGTGCTGGAATGCATGGGTTCATTTTAATGCCTCTAATGTTTTAGCTCATATTTTCCTATTACTATTACCTTTATTATTGTTACCATATATTTTCCTCTCTTTTCCACACATACACACATATTAATTTCTGAGGGACTTTTTTTGATCTCTATCTTGTTCATGTCATCTCGTTCTTGTTTTATGAATATATCATCTCAAATCTCTCTGAATATAGTAGTTATAGTTATTGTACATTATCATCTGTTTCTTGAACGTTATGTTTTTTTTCTGAGGCAGTTTTTCCATTGTGCTTTTTTCTTTTTTCTTTTTTTAAATGCTGCATTCTTCCTCAAGTGTCTAAAGATTTTTTCTGGTCACTTACTATTTAAGGACGAGGAAACAGAAGGTCTGCCTGAAAGGTCTGTCTGCGTCTATGGACCGCACTTGTTCATGATGTTTTGGCTTGATGCGAACAAATCTTGAGCTCACTGTCAGGCTAGGGTCCTCTTCTCAACGCCAAATGACTCAGGCTTTATTCTCCTCTGCCAACACCCATGTTGGCTGTCCTAATTCTTCCCAGATGTTAGTTCTGCTTCCTTAAAGAAAAACTCCAAATTTTTATTCAGGTTTAAAGGTTATTGTATGATATTGTACAAGAGCACAAGGAAGAAAGACGTGGGGAAATCAACAGACCTTCAGTAAATATCTACTTATCCACCTCACTTCCCAGGCCTGCCTAAAAATTGTCCCTGGGGTTGTGACAGGCTCCCTCCTCTGTTGTGGCCCCGTCAGTGTATTGTATACGCTGGGACTTCCTCCTGTTTGATTTATCAGAACACTTACTGCCATGCATTGTCTATCTGCCAGTGTGATAGTTTTATGTGTCAATTTGGCTAGGCTACAGTTCCCAGTTATTCAATCAAACACTAATCTAGCAGTTGCTGTGAAGGTATTTGTAGATGAGATTTAAAATCCCCAATCCATTGACTTTAAATAAGGGAGATTATCCTAGATAACCTGGGTGATACCGACTCTATTAGTGGAAAGGCCTAGGGTAAGGCTGGGGGCTTCTTTGAGAAAGAAGGTACTCTGCCTGTTGACAGCTGCTTCAGCCCCTCCCTTAGAGTTCCATCCGCCCTGCCTGGCGGCCTGGCCTGTGGATTTTGGAGCTGCCTAGTGACCCCGGATAGTCATGTAAGCCAATTCCTTGCACTAAGCTCTTAGCATATACCTCCTACTGTTTCTCTGGTTGGGCCCTGATGGATACATTTAGAAATTTGTTGAGTTCCCTCAACTATTCAGAGACTCCTCCCCTTGTATAGTTCTGCTTACTGTTACAGATTTATATTACTATATTTTAATAAATTATTATGAAGGAAGAAGATATGAGTATATATTCTTTGTCTACCACTTGTTGTCAGAAGGTTCTGATGATTTAATTTACTCATTAATTTTGCATAATTCATTTTTTCCAAGTTTTCTTCTTCTTATTGTAATTATTAATATTGTATTGCATATCATGCGTATGAACCTTATACATCTCAATATTTTTCTGCACTAAGTTCCTACAAGAGAAACTGCTGAATCAGAGTAAGCACATTTTAAAATCTTTCTGTTATATATTGCTAAATTGTCCTGCAGGAATTATATGCCTAGTTCCCAATCCTGCCTGCAATGTGTGAGAGTGACTATCAAACTTTCCAAGAGGTCACGGAACTGGAAACCATTCAAATGAGACTGTCTTATGAAAGAAAGAATCAGAAATTGTCTTATATTCAGAAGAACTAGGGATGGTTGACTTAGAGAAGACTCAGATGGTACAGGAGAACCATCTTCAATATTTTGCCTCAAAGGAGTAAACTAGGACCAATGAGTAGAATCTAAAAAGACAGAGTTTTTTTTTTTTTTTTGGCCAACATAAGAACATTAAATTAAAAATTAAAAGAATAATAATAATTTAAAAACAATTTTAAAAAGAACTAAAATACTACCCTTAGATGAAATGGGTTTTCTCATCACCCACCCTGTTCAAGCACTGGATGCTATCAATTGTCACATAGCTGGGACTTTGAACCAAAAGATTTTTGGGGATACTTTCAACCTGGAGTTTCTAGGTCTCTGTGTTTCCAGGCAGGTATGTGTGTGTATGTGTGTGTCCCTTATTTTGATACATTAAGTTGGTTTTATTTTCATAAGATTTCACACTATGGACAGGGAAAGAAGACAGGGCTGCCTGAAGAGGAGAGAAGGATATTACTGCTTAAGCTCAGTTGCTTTTAGAGTTTTCGGTCTGTAGGTTAAAAACAGTTGCTGAGAACAGCATGAATTTAAGGGTGAAATGTGGGCCTGTGTTACTTTAATTTAAAGAGGAGTATCTGTGACAGTGCTAGAGCCAATTTCCAAATGAAAGATGTTCAGAGATTGAGAATGTGAATATGAAAGTAGTCATTTCCGGCTTTAACCTTCCTAAGGGATGGTCTCACAGTAGCTCTGCCTAATTCCTCCCCAAACTGTGCTTATAGCCAATCATCATTTTACCATGAGAATAAATAGCTGAAACAATTTGAATTATGCAGTAACTCCAATGCAACTCTAAAGAATCTAGCTAAAATTTTTTAAATGGTGTAACAAAGTCATATATCTGACATTAGAGAAGGTTGTTCTGTATTCAATAATGAGGTTGGGATCTGTTTTCATATTTTTATTAAAAACAGGTGAAACAGGACAACAAGCTTTCTTGTCCATCACCTGTAGAGAAAGCAGCCTTACCTGCATAAAAGTAGATAATAGATGAAGGGTGAATTCCATCTTAGAGAAATAAAATGAAAATGTGAATTGGGATTGTAGCTGGACATCAACCCTTTGGGGCATTGCAGCTGAGTATGAAATTTAATTTTTCCAGTAGAGATTATCATTTGGCCACACATGCCCTTTTCTAGCAAAAATCCCTCGATGAGCTTGGTAAAATATAGACCAGACTGTGTTCCCCATTAAAAAGGCACCAAACAACAACATACTTTCTCTTACACAGTGATTTTTGAGAATAGTAACTGGATTTGTATAATTCTGAATACAAGATATAGATAAGTAAAACACAAAAGAATTAATAGGAGACCAAAATTAGTAAATAAGTGAATGGAAAAATATACATTTTTGTTTCCTAATTTGACCAATAAGAGCTATGCCAGGAAAAGAAAAGATATGAAAAATGAACATCTGTTATTCCATGAAACATTATTAATATTTATATAGAAATAGCTGCGGCTGAGTCTTTCGGTATGGAATCTTAATGTAGTTTAATTAATTTCATCTTCAGGATTCGTACAAGCTCCCTGAAAGCAACCTGTAATTAAAGTTCCCAACAGATCTGAGAATCTGTAGCTGCCCTAATAGTGGCAAGTGTCCTTGAATATACTAGGAAATCCATGAGGCCCCCAAAGTTGGGACTTCCTCAATTGTGAAGAAGAAGTGATTTCCCAGAAATATTTGTTGTTTGAATGAATCTGAAAATTTCAACCTGAGCTGATTACTGAATGATCAATTTTCATCATCTAAGTATTAGTCTTTTTCTGACTCATACTAAACATGGTTTAGTTCAGTTAGGGCAGTTGTAGTAAAAACACACTGTGTTTAGGCTTAGCCTCAAGTTTGAATGCTATTTCTTTCACATGCAAATTGTCTGACCTTGAATGTACATTGTTTAACTTCTGCCATTGTTTTTTTTTTTTTTTTTCTGTAGAGTTGGAATATTATTATGTACCTAATGGCGATTAATTGGTGGAAGAGTTAAATGAAATGAAATAGTGCCTTGATTAAGAATTAGTTAAGAGTTCATTTTTTTAGGGCATACATCCAGCAAATTTGCTATTTTTCTTTAAACTCTCCTCTCTGCTGAATTAGTGTTCAGGTTGTTCCAATGATACAGGATGAGAGAAGGAAAGGAAAGGAAAGGAGAGGAGAGGGGAGGGAAGGGGAGGGGAGGGGAGGGGAGGAGAGGAGAGGAGAGGAAAGGAAAGGAAAGGAAGGGAAAAAGAATGTTTTAAAAAGCAGAAAAGAAAAAGCAACACAAAAAGAAAAGAAAGTAAAGGAAAGAAAAAGAAAAATTAAGCAGAGTTGCCTGAGCTGGCTATCAAACTCTCAAAAGACCAAATTTGCCATCCTACAAAGTCAAAAACTTAAACTATAATATGTTTATCTAAATTCCAACCAATTGTTCCCTTCTTCCATTCTCTCTAGGTGACTACAAGCAGTGAGAAAAGCTACAATGGACTTCTTTCATTGGCCAACAATTTTAGAGATCATGAAGATCAAGTGAGCAAGGGTAGGGGCGTAGGGAAGCTGGCGATTGGTCTTAGATTTTTTAACAGCCCACTTTAAATCCCTTATCTTCAGTAGCCTGTCACCAGAGCAATCATTTGCACATGGCCCTCTGACAACGTATCAATCATGAGACAGCTGCAAATTAAATATTTTGGCTGAAAACACCCCCTCCTTATGTCAGGACACATTGATTTGAAATAAACATTTTGCTGAGGTGGGAAATGAAGCAGATCCATTAAAGGCTATGAGTCATGTGTTTTGATTCATTATTTTCTGATGTAGGATTTGCTGTTGTGCAGACACAGTAACTGTTGACCGATGTGATGGATTTTCCATGGGCCAGGAAGAGAACTGCAAATTATAGAAGGCCTGCTGTGTGCCAAGGATGGTGTTAGACACGTTATTTTTCTACTTCCCTATAATAATTTATTAGGTAGGCACTCATTCCCAATTTAGGAGTTGAAACATTTGAAACCTGTGATAGCTGTGCAATGACAAGAAGAAGAATAAAAGCCTTATTCAGATTGTTTTCTTGTATCACTTGTGGGCATTTATTTCACAAGGAACAAGGCCTTCCCATATGTTCTGAATGGGCTTTCTTGTTTCCCTATCCCTAGAGAGTTTCCATGCAGAGTAATGATCTCTGCACAGAGGCACTTTGAAAAGTGATCCAAACATGCATTTCCACAATTTCAGAAGTCCTTGACAGTGCCTGAAGGGTAATCTTTATCCAGGTAAATGGAGGTAAACATGACAGGATGCCAAAGCCAAGAGTAGGACTTCAGCATTCCCTCCTGGCCTGGGAGATGATTTTCATTTCAGATGATCCGTGAAGGTCCCCGGGTGCACACTACAGATGTCTGTGTTGTATTTATAAGATACCCCACTATCTGGTTTCAAATATCAAGTCGGAAGGGAGCCATGCAATAGTGTCTAGAAAAGCTTTTGTTATGAAAACTCAAAATACCAATCTATCAAACAAAGATGACTTGATTGCATTTTGAATAGTAAACCATACACAGCGTACTGGCTGCATATAAATTATAACCTAAATAATGAAACCAAATGCTCTAGTATTCTTGTACTTTTGCCTAATGTTTGGAGTTCGTCTATTCTTTGTTTCCGGATTTTTTCATGACAATTCTCTCCTTTAAGTTTCTATTTCATTTAATTCAGAGGTTCATTCATACTTTTAAATCTAATATTTTAAGATGGATTGGTATGAACTGCCTTTGTAAGGACTGAGTCAAGTATCTCAAATCTATGATGCAGCAAAGAGGTGATTTCTGTCCACAGTATCCATCACGGGTTTTTTTCACTGTAATTCAAAACATGAGAAATTAAAGGACACCCAGGGCCTTTCTCAAAATGGGCCAGTTTTCCCTGCTTATACCCCCTCCCCTGTGAATCTCCAACCCATCAGTCAGTCTATGATGTGGCTAAATTATTAGCATTGAAACAAAATCAAAACTGGAAGCTGCATATTATATAATAAAAAAGAAAGTGCCCGTGGCCAGCATGATCTGAAGTGAGCATTATATTTCTCGATAAAGGTCTATTGACAAATAGACATCTGGATCCTAAATAAAGATGACTAACCAAGGAAGCAGCCTTCCTCTTTCTAATAGGAAGATGAACCAAAATTTGTACTGCATTTCCTTCATACTTATAAAGTAGGTATATTTATGTATTTATTTCTATGTGTCAGTCAACCAATTACAAAAAAAATCCAAAAACAAAAAAACCCACAAACACAAATCCTGTTGAGTAAGCAACAAATCAATTCATTTTTTGGAGACCCTTTTACTAGGTATAA
Source organism: Hippopotamus amphibius kiboko (assembly GCF_030028045.1). NCBI lineage: Eukaryota > Metazoa > Chordata > Mammalia > Artiodactyla > Hippopotamidae > Hippopotamus > Hippopotamus amphibius. Next base: position 13,562,643 of record NC_080199.1, read on the forward strand.
ACTATAAAATTGTGCTTGTTCTTACATCACTGACAATATAGTTGGGGACACAGGGCATAGCCATAAATTACACCAGAAGAGAAGACACCAATAGTGTAGAATGAAGCCAAATTTGCTACAGATCAGGAGTTCAGGAACTTAGATGAGGGAAAGGTATGGGAAATAAAGAAGAGCCTGGATTTTACGGCCCGGCAAATTTGAATGTAATTTCCAGTTCCTTCACGGACTAGCTGCCAAAGAGAGTAGCGATTCCTACCTTCCAGGACCCCTCTGAGGACTGGGAGTGACTACGTACCCTGAGCGAACCCTTACAGATGCCATTTTATTTAACTCTCAGAACAATTCCAAAGGGTTGTAGAAGGTTGTACTTTGATTATCTCCACTGTACATAAGATGAAACTAGGACTCAGAGAAAGTAAACAACTTGCCCAGGCCACACAATTGGTGCGCAGCAGAACACAGTCGGACCCATGAATCAATATCCACTGCTTTGTACTGTCTCAACAGCAGCTTCCTTGCAGGGGATACAAGGATCTAGCACAGGTGGAGATTACAGTTGCTCTCTACGTGGCGGCTCTTTGGACCAGGGTAATAGGAACGGCTTCAAGAAGGACAGGATTTTAACTGGACTTTGAAGCATAAGTGGATTCAAATGAACAGGCAGCAACAGAAGGATGTTTAAAATGGGGGGTCTTGCTAATAAGGACCTGCTGTACAGCACAGGAAACGCTACTCCATACTCTGTGATGTCCTATATGGGAAATGAATCTAAAAAGGAGTGGATGTATGTATATGTATAACTGATTCACTTTGCTCTAGAGCAGAAACTAACACAACATTGTATTAGCTCTACTCCAATAAAAATTAATTTTAAAAAATGGGGGGTCTTAGACTTCCTAGGTGGCACAGTGGTTAAGAATCTGCCTGCCAATGCAGGGGACATGGGTTCGACCCCTGCTCCAGGAAGATCCCACATGTCACAGAGCAACTAAGCCCATGAGCCACAACCATTGAGCCCATGTGCCACAACTACTGAAGCCCATGTGCCTAGAGCCCGTGCTCTGCAACAAGAGAAACCACTGAAATAAGGAGCCTGCATACGACAATGAAGAGTAGTCCCCACTCGCCGCAACTAGACAAAGCCTGTGTGCAGCAATGAAGACCCAACACAGCCAATAAATAAATAAATAAACAAATAAATACATAAATAAAATTTAAAAAATAAAATGGGGGGTCTTGGGTAAATGAGAATTGGCAAAGCATCCTTGGTAGCTGACCACGGTGGCTAGGCAAAAGATGTATGCCAGGGCTTAGTGGGGCCCTTTACCTGATGAGGGGCAACTTATTTAATGAAGACTATAAATATATTTCATCACACTCAATAGGTCACTGTAGCAAGAGAGGGAGTTCATATACCACTGACAGAGTCATAGGTTCAAGAAAAACTCATTAACAAAAACACACTTAAATTCTGCAGTTGTGAATTTGACAGCTGATAGGGTTAAAATAAACTTTTCTATCAAGTGAGCATCTCTTCTCTATTATGCCTTCAGCCATATCTTTCAAGACCTGAAGGTGGGGGCAGTAATTGAAAACAGAAGGAAGAAAGTGCCTTCGACCTACCATCCTTTGGATCCACACCAAACTAACTCATACCTCTTCATGCCACCAGCCGGAGGAAGTCACATCAATCACAAATAACAAAATCCGTTAAAAAATAAAAGCAAATTTTATTTGCACATAAAAGCATAGCATCCAGCTGAGCGCTGCAGCCTAGCTTAATACCACCAGGGGGAGGTTTGAAAGGTTTTGGTTGACAAAATTGGAGCCAGAGAGAGCCAATTCCTTTCAGAGATCTATTATCCAAATGATGCGAATGAGGACTAACCCAGTGTTTGACCGTCTCATTCATTGTTTTAGCCGATTTGTAGTGAGAAATTGCACTGTCAGTCATTGTGCCTCACCGGCTTTTTCTTCCTCAACCGTTGCCCATGCCCCTAAAAAGACCCCGGGTTTCAATCCTTCCCAGCTTCCCTAACCTTTTACTACTCTGTTCCCAGTGCCACCAATCACCACGCCTGCCCTCCTCCAGGATAATATTTACATACATCCAGCCCATTGTGGGAACTGCCTCTTGGATTGACATACACACCACGAGATCATTTTAGAAACAGAAAGTGCTTCACATTTTTCAGAGACTGGCTGATATGTGAGTTGGAAATATATAATCATTTCTGCCCTTCAATTTTTGCAAATCTAAAATACCAAAGTGAGCTCAACTGTGAGCATGTTTAGAGACATTCTGCATATTGTAGTCATTTTTAAAATTCACCCTGTCTAGATGTGTTACAAACATAAGTTGCCCAAATTTAAAGTAATTGACTTTCAGCCAACTGTGACCAAATCACAAAACAAGAACACGCCGTGTGTTATACCATGAAAACCCACCCCAAACTCAGAACTTTCCACCCCAAAGGAAACTTTTAATAGTCTGCCTTGAAATCACACACATATTCTACTGTGGATAAAAATAATGCATTCACTGGGGGTGGAGGGTGTAAATTTGTCTCACTGCACAGATTATTTTTTAACAGAATTATTTTGTCTTTTTTACACTGAAAATATTCACAAAAGGAACATTTTACCATCATGTCTGTACAAAAAAAAAATAGATAAATAAAGCCTCTTCTGGCTGTTTCAGAATATATTTGGTATTTGCTCTGTGTTTCTCTAACGAAAAGGAGAAAAGAGCCTAGAGGAAAGAAAGCAGTAAGCATGCATAAATTAAATTGCACTTTTAACTCTGGTGAATATTAAATACCAAAACCCACATTTTAATATATCTGATTATCTCAGGCATTGGACGCCACAATGGGGAATAGCATAAAAAGAACCTATAGACAATAGATGCCAAATACAATGTATCTGTAACATTCGCCCATGAACCCCAGTCCTCAAAACCAATGTTACATGAAGTCATCTTCTAAGTCGGTTTCCACAACGGAAAAATTAAGCGCTGGAGCTATAATTTTACAGAGGGACAACGATTAGAGGACCAGAACAAACATATGGCATTTTAACTTTCCTTGACTGTAAGCGTGCTTGCTTTATCAAGGAGCCTTTGCTATTTTACTATTTAGTTGCACAGATCATGAGCTTCTTGATGGAAGGGGCTGTCTTGTGCATTCAGCGTCTCAGGAATGGAAGGCATTAGATGTACTAAATTAAAACAACAACAATAGCAATAAAAAAATGACTATCAATCCTCCTCAGACGTGCCTCGCCAACAGAAGATAGAACATTAAACCTGAATAGGTTCCGTTACCTTGCATTCCATTGAAAACCACAATAACTCAAGACAGTTTTTAGATGGCTTTGGCCTCTGAGCTGGGTGTACTAAGCACCGTTTCAGCACTATTTACACAGGTGATAAACTATAATTATTAAAGGGGAAGAAATGCAGTGCTGTGGGCTAAACCACAAGCTGGTCTTCACATCAATAAAAACACCTTTTCACTTGTGACAGTTATTTTCTTGGCTCGAAAGGTCATCATTTGCTGGAACAAATAGGCCAAGAGGAAGCTTTTCAAGCTGTGTTTGTAAGGAAAATGAGACCCCAAATTGGAGGAGACGCGTATGGTAATGAGAAAGTGTGATGATGAGTTGTGTGTAACTGCAGGCAAACACCTTCCTCCTTGTATGGAAATTTAATGATGGGTTACTTTTCCAATGGGAAAGTAATAACTTAGGTGAGTAAAGTTGTACACTCCAAAAATGAAATTATCTCCAGTTTTAAAATATCACCCCAACGCCACATGCCTGCAATTTTGTCTGCCACTGCCATTAACTGAGCATCTAAAATGAACGTCTCATTCTCTGAATTACCCTCTGGATTTGGCAGGGAGTTCTGTAACATGACATGGACGTGGATCACATCTCTCAGCTCTGCAGAAGTTCTGGGAAATTATTTTGGGCAAATGAGGGAAAACAGGAATGAAATGCGGTAGTTGCCATCTTTTCCACGGTGTGTCTGTGTTTAAGAGGTGACATTTTATCTACTTGAGGTATAATTCTACTTCTTTTCCCTTTTAACCCTATCGTGGAGCAGGTTCACTGTAAGATGGGGAGGGGATGTAATTCACATGTGGCACACACCTACAGAAGGATAGATTTCAACTGCACAATCACACCTCAAATACTGCTGTTGCTCAGCATATGATTGACAGTGAATGAACGCCCGTTTCTTCTCTCTGCAGCATCTAACATAAATACTACGTGCTGGTGGGATGGAACTCACTAAGTAAAATGATTACAAACATAAATTTGTGCTTGTGACGTAAACTTGAGTAAAGACACAACATACAATACGGCCTATGTTCTTCCATAGTCTTATGCCAGATATTTAAGAATTAACACTCCTTCCACAACCACAAGCAGTTGTCCCATTTCCATCTCTTCTATGACCAAAAAAAAAAAAAAAAAAAACCCAAAAGAATGAGGTAACAAGTAACTATCCACATATAAATCCTATCGACCTAAGTAAAATAATCAATTTCTGGTCTACTTAGTGCCAAAGTGATTGGTTTGACCTGTATTATCTTTTCATTGGTTTGTTTTGGAATCACGGCAGAGAGAATAATGGTTAAATGATATTTCTCTATTAAAAATAGAAGACTGTCAGATTAAGAGAACCAGCCCCCTGCCAAATAGATCGATTCCACGTGCTGTGTGCTGAATGCTCACTTTATGCATTGATCATTTTTTTCCACCCGTATGTTTTTGTTGCAAGCTAAAGAACCAAATAAAAAATGCTGTATAAATATGTTTTTGTTGCATGTGTGCATAACACACACACACATATAAATATATGTGTATACACACCCACACCCCCCCCCCCCCCCAACACACACACAGAGCATTTTTCTACTGTGACTGTCCTGGCAAGCAGCTCTTAAATGCACCTAGAAACTTCTCACTTGGCTGGGTCTTTTGCTGGCACCTTTGCTGTCATGTGCCACTGCGGAGCGCATTGTAATTAGCTGTACATTTCATGTCATGGAGCTGTACTATCAAGTGATAACAGGTTAGGGCTGTCAGTTAAAGTGTCAAGAGCATGAAAAGATACTAAGTGCAGAGATGACAACACAATGCGAATATTTCAAATCCAGGAGTCACTCAAAGTTTGGGCCTCTATCAAGCAACAGGCTACCTTTGTAAGAGAATCTATTTGTAGCATCAACTGGCCCTCTTCCTGCGCCTTGCCAGTATGTGCATACTGAGAACTTTGTTCTCAGGCTTGAGCTTTGGAGACGCCTCTAAAATTATACACACAAGTCTCCCAGTCCTATTTCCACTTATGTTTCTGACTGCAAGTGAAGACTTCATTTCAAAAGTATTGGCTGGTATCAAATATTAACAGCAACATTTAATTCAACTATTTAAGACAGCTCAAAATTTGGACATCTCCTATTGGTCCTGCACACGGTGTCTCTGGATACACAGAAATGCAGTTTAAAACAGACCACCTTCTGGAGCATCCACGTAGAAACCAATGAAAAGCTACGTGAAGGGAAAAAAATCAAACTACAAAAGAGAGATAAAGAGAAAAGATAATTATTTTTCCCAAGTTCCTAGAAATCTTGTATCACAGAAAATACAGAACTTTTTACTCTGAGCAAAATAGGTTAGTTATTGGGGCAACTAATATATGTGTGAGAATTAAGTGTCTAACCTCTGCAACCCAGACCTACTGTCTCCAAAATTACAGCTGCTTAACTATTTCTAGGTAAGTAAATATTAATGGACTTGTAGAAAGTAACTTTGCTCTCTACTTAACCTTTCAGATTTCCCAGTATACGAAGATCATTTCAATTAGAGAGTTATGCAGAGTGATGTGGCACAGAAATGCCTACTTCTATTAAAAACAAACACTAGGCTTCGCATCCATCCACCCACATTTCCGCTGTTTTCAGATTCTGTGCGGTTGGTAACTCTTATACTACAAAGTTTTTATAAACTGAAGATAGCAGTGATTCTATTACCTTTAGTGACTCTTTGTGAGGCTTTTTCATTTCTTGTAGAAGATCCTACAAGTGTTCTATTATGCTAAATGACTTGGAAATTGTTTAGGTTTGTTATTATTATTATTTCCCCTACAGAAAAAAGTTTAGACTTTTTTGTGCAAGCAAATCATAGTCCAGTCACACTGACAGAAATTACACATATGTTAACAGGTATTTCCCCCAAAACTGAAGATTGCTGAGCAACAATGCAATGACTTAGCCAAATAAAGCAACATCTATTAGTGTGGATGACTACCAATCTTATTTCCACGGTACTGTGGCCAGCACTTGCTTCGAACAAAGTGACAGCAATAAATGAGTTATGGAGGTATTAAACCAATGACGAAATCATATCTGCTAGGATTCATGCTCTTACAATGTTTTAATGGATGTGCGATAAAAAGGAGACTGCTTTAGAGGATTCTCTCCATCAGTAAAAATTCTGCCAAGGCACACCAAGGTTTAATTAAAATATCAAAATGTGAGGGAGGAACACAATTTGACAGATAAATGTGAATATCATGGCATTGTCACTGAGCCTTTCTAATGAGATTAGATTCTTCTTTAATTGACATTTCCAACTGAGGCACAGATAAGGCAGATTTAATGGGAGCAGTTATATATAGCTGGACTCTAGCTGGACGCACAAGTGTTTGACATTTAAAATATCGTAAACGATGTATTATATGCTCCCCTCACTAACACACTGTCAGTATTAAGAAGGATAAGCAGATATGTTAAATACACAAGGCACAGAGAATAGCACAAGTGATGCAAATAAAACTTATGACAACATCATTGCATCAAACAACCCTTCATGAAGTCAATTTCATTCCATGCATGTAGGATCTTCTACAAGAAATGAAAAAGCCTCACAAAGAGTCACTAAAGGTAATTTAATTTTGTGTTTATAAAAAGGAATGGGAGGATAGAAAGTTTCTTCTGAAAGTGTATCAAGGATTTTCTTTCAAATAATGCTAATCAGGTGCTTTTCTGGAATTATTTTCATTTACTACTAACAAAAGACAGGGGGAAAATCCATCAACTAATGCAAGGTTGCACCATGATCAAGACAAAAGAAACAAATCCACCATTTATTTTAAAATATCAATACAAGAGCTGCTTCCTTTATTGGCCTTTAATGAGCTTTCCACCATGAATTCACCTGAAGCACTTTAGCTTAATGAACGAAATCTGCTTTCATGAGGTCTCTTTTGTTACCAGACCTAGCACCCAGGTACTCCAGCTCCAGCATCTATGCGTGATCCCCTGCAATTCAGTTCTCTAAGAGTCACTGGTGGCCTCTGGAATCAAAGTCATTCTCCTCCATTGGCGCACTTTCTAGCTGGAGTTCCTCTGATAATTCAGCATGCATCAAAGCATCACTGTGCTTCTACAGATCCTTGACCATAACTACATGAGAACAAAGGATAGACTAAACATAGAAGAGGAATAAAACATTCAGCTGCAGGAGGCAAGGTTTTCCTGAGCATGGTGAAAATAGAGAGAATATAAGTGATATGAAGGTTGTTAGTTATTATGCCACCTAACTATTTATGCACAAACACAATTTCAGGGACCATCACCCGTATTGGTGACTATGACAAGGTCACACAGTCATGTATAAAAACGTATATGTCTGCATATGGACAGGTATCCTTAACATCTAGGCTAAGACCTATGTACTAATTAATGTTTTCTGGAGAGGAAAAATAACAAAGTGTACGAAATTTAGTTTTTTAGCTCCCCACATATTTATAAAGCACCACTACAGACATTTACGAAGCACCACGATGGTCCAGACACAAAGATAATAATACATGTTTTTGGTCTCCAGTAGCTCAGTCTATGGAATAGCTAAGAATACATCCAAACGGTTACATTAAATATACCCTTCATTTTGCTTGGGTAGTCAGGCTCTGCAGGTGGGGGCTGTGGGGTAGGCAGAGATGCCAAACAAAATCCTGTACTAATGGATAAGGAGGTGTTTCTCACACAAAAGGAGATTTCTCGATGAGGCATGGGAACAAGGATTATTCAATAAATGGCCACAAGTCAGCAAGCCTGGACTGAGACAGTATTTAAAAAGTGGACTACACAGAATGTCTTGGTGCAGGAGGAAATGGAGAGGGGAGGAAATGGAAGAGTGTTGGGGGCTCCTGACCCCCGACCCGGAGCTCAACTGGATCAGCCCCATTTCACACATTTTTCACATCAGGCTTGAAATTGGATTTCCTTTGAAGAAATCATCCACTGTTAAGAAAATATATTTTAAAATTAATTCATTAAAAGTCCATGGTGCACCGTGGGATGCACAGGGGGGGAATACCAAAAAGAATCTAGGTTAATTAAGGGCCTTGCATGAACATCCAAGGGGTTTAGACTTTAATCCTGAACAACGAGGAAAATGAATGCTGTAATAGGGTTAGTGATAGGATCAGTTTTGCTTTTTTTGGAGGGTAAGTGCGGTGACAGCAGGATGAAGACTAGTTCCCAGTGGGGATAGAATGACAGAAGCTAAGAGACCCATGAGAGTCTAGAGCAAAGGAAACTAGGATGGAGAAACGGTACTGTCAAGCCTCTGAATATGAGGATAAAGAACAGTCTATACCAATATCCCAGGCTTGACAAAAGTGACTGGTTGAAAACAGGTGTCATAATTCCCTATTTCACAAAACATTCTTACCCTGGACAGCATAAAACATACTTTTTGTGCCTAGTTTTATTTCAAATATTCATGCATCTAATCAATCCAAACAAAATGTATGCGTTTGAGTGTTATTCTTCTTGTTGCAGCCAAAATTGTGCAGAACCCACCTTCTCAACTAAGCAAAGGAGGTAACTACTTTTATGGCATGTTTTGATGACTTTAGGAAAAAAACTAACGATAGCAAGTAGTTCTCCTCATTTTACAGATTTTTAAACTGAGGCCCAGAAAACTTAAATACCTTACCCAAAGTCATATAGCTAGTTAGTGGTGAAGCCAGCATTCGAAATCACCGTTATGAAGCCCCAAATTCATCATACACTCTCTCTACTTTCTCCCACCCTACATGCTCCCAACTCTTCCCTATTATTTTTTATGGTGCCTGGGATTCCAGCGATGACTTTTATGAAGTACAGAATCTTCAAGGAATTTACATATCCCAGAGTGGGAAGAAAAATACGTCCAGGGCTAGAGAAGGGGCAGTTGAACCAAGATGGTGGGTCAGCTTCCGGTGTGACAGTCTTCTTCACAAGTTGGCCATGGCAGCCTATGCAGATACGATCAAGAGCTGTGGTCTAACCTCTCAGGAGTATGGTGGTGCCAGAACCTTCCTCAGCTGTGTTAGCATACTGTCTACACCTCTGTGGAAAGACATTTGACTGCACTTATATAATGGAAGTGTCTTCTTCCCTGTTTCCTGAACTGGGGAGCACTAAAGGGTCTTATTTCATCACAGGATAGGGGTTCTTTAGAGTTCTACCACCTGGCTTCTGATACCATTTAGTCCAAACCCATTCTCCCTACCCTCTCACAGACATCACAAATGTGCCAGAGATTTGCCAGGTTACGTGTATCCATATGGTGGGGCTCTAATGTGGTGCAATATCTCTTGGATTCAGGGAGAGGATGCTGACCCAATGTGGTGATGAGATAACAAGATGCAGGGATGCCGTCAACAAGTGCAGAAATCACTGGGAAGGACTCCCTAGATGGTGCAGTGGGTAACGATCCGCCTGCCAATGCAGGGGACACAGGTTCGATCTCTGCCCTGGGAAGATACCACATGCCATGGAGCAGCTAGGCCTGTGCACCACAACTATTGAGCCTGCGCTCTAGAGCCCATGAGCTGCAACTACTGAGCCCATGTGCCACAACTGCTGAAGCCCACGTGCCTGGAGCCCGTGCTCTGCAACGAGAGGACACCGCAGTGAGAAGCCCGCACACCACAATGAACAGTGGCCCCTGCTCGCTGCAACTAGAGAAAGCCTGTGTGCAGCAAAGAAGGCCCAACACAGCCAATAAAAAAATAATAAATTAATTAATTAATTAAAAAAAAAAAAAAAGAAATCACTGGGAGGCCATGGACCGTGTGGCGCCCTGCTTGGGTCAACTGTCTTCCAGAAAGAGATGCTAAGATGGGCCTAGGGCCTTTCACAGAAATTTCTCCCATCCATAAACACTGGCATCTCCCAGGTAGCAAACCCATCCTGGAGGGCTGTGCTGGGACAGGCTCAGGGTGTCCCTCTTCACCCAAGGTTGTGTTCTATTTCCCTTTCTTGCACTCCTTCCTCATGTTTCTATCACCTGTGCTTTTAAGCTAAGAATAAGGCCTTTGGGGGCCTCAGGAAACCCATTTCTTATTACGCCCAAACTTTCTGATGAATTCTAATGCTCTCTAGGCCAAGACCTAGTCTCTTGGATCTTTTGATCCCATTATTGGATCCCAGCAAATATCAGATCCTTAAATGTTTGATGAATGAATGTCTGATGTCTACCTCAAAGAAAGAAATGGCAAAAAACCTATCTGCTGCGTACAGCACGGTTGCCACGGTAACCAGTGGGTGACCTCCATGAAAGAAAGTATCTGTGAAGCAGAAAACTAGGGAAGAACAACGATTCAAGTGTGTTACTCACAAGAAAACAAAAAGAAATCATGCTACTGAGCCGCATAAGCTAAAGGATAAACTGTCTTTGGCTGTGCCTTGCAGTAACTGCTGAGGCAGGCTGGGGTCTGAAGGTTGCCGTGGGCGTGGGTGGTAGGTGGGATGAAGAATGGGGAAGTAAATAAAGGTACCAAAATATACATGCGTGGATGTGTTTGCACAACTGTTTTACATTGAGCATTTGTGTGGTTGCTGGGGGGCGGGGTGGTGAGGAGTCCCTGGTTCTGTCCCTTGGGGTCAGGCAGGCGGGGATGCTGCAGTGGGCTGTAAACAAGCCTGCTCAGAGTTTTTTAAGGAGATGCTCATGTTTCCCATCATTAATTAATAATAAGTTAACTAGTTCAGCCATCAGTCAACTTTTGACTGTTATATTAAGATGCTGGGATGTGAGCCTCTTGTAGATAATATTAAGATGCTCAGAACCCAGAGATAAGTGCTGGTCCCATCCAATACTCTAATATGGCAACAGGTTGATATCTTAAGATTATATAGCCTCATGGAACTGAAATAACAAGCACAGAGGAACTTTTAAGATGGGTGAGAGCATTGCACTGACTCCCTTGGTCCCTACAGGAGTGACTTTGTCCTATGACCAGTTGAGAAAATAGATGTAATTTTCCTACCTTCTCCACACTCAGGGTGAATTTGGGGTTGACATTTTAATAAATTGTTTTATAAATAACAAAAACATCCATTTGAAATTCTGCTTTCTTCATTCCCTCTTCCTAATGCTGTGCAGGCTTCACAAATAGCTGAATTGATAAGAAAAACAAATAAATGGTGAAGTGCATAGTGTGGTAATTAGTAGGTGCACAGCTAATGAGCTAAATCAGAATCTGAATCTAAGTGACTTGATTCAGAATTATTGTCAATTCTTCACATTGCTTTTGAGTTCAGGAGACCAATCTTGCTTTTTTTTCTGGTTTTAAGTATTAGTCAGAAAGCTATAAACACGCATTATAAATAGAAGTATTACCAAATATTGTAGGCCCAGGTCCTAAAAAATTTTTCTCTACATTAAAGAACTCAGTATAAAACAATAAATAAATAAACATTTTGACCAAGTGCAATATTCGCTTAAATTTGAAATGAGATTTATGTGAATCTAGTATGACTCAAGTTCTCGAGGAAAGAAAAGAGATGTAATCAAATATTTACAACACAATGCCATAAGACATATGAGAATTGAGTGCAAAGTGATATGGGCACAGAGTTGCTAATAATATCCTGAAAATAAATCTCCTTTAAAAAGAAATACAGCACGGGGAATGAAAATGATATGTAACCTTCTCTTTCACTTTAATTTTTCTTGAAAGACAACAAAAAATGTTTGATAAATATGCGTGCACGTGTGCACACACACGTATATCCCTAAGTGAAATTTAAAATACTGAGAAACACTCATGACCGTTGTAGGAGGACCAGCTCACTCACATCTTATTTAACAGGGAGGCTTTCAATCCATCCAGATGCCACATTTGCTGGCAAAAAGTCGGGGGAGGCACAAAGCCTGCAAATTCAACAGAAATCTGACTCATTCGTCTCCTCTTTTAATGGTATCTCTCATCTTGCATTTTATTTCGTTTCTATTGAGAGAGAACAGGTAAACTATCAAAATGCAAACCAACCCAAACAACCTGCTTTAATACAGAAAACTCTGACGCTCAAGACAACAACATAGATGTTCTTATACTTTACCTCCATAGAATGTAATCAAAGATTCAACTGATGTGATGAGCGACTTTTTCCTTTAATTTGAAAATTTCCCTGACCACCCATAAAGATGACCCATGCTCTACCTCAGAGATCTCCTGCACACATCATGATGCAGTATTTGACAAAAGGCAAATTGAAATCCACCTCGTCTCTACTGGCTATGACCATGACTCCTCTTCCATTTCTAGTTCACTTGGAGAGATTTTCTAAGTAAGAGCACCTGCTGATTGCCACACCCAAGGAGAAGGTGCTGGAAGAACCAAAATAACTTTCTGAGAACAAATCACAGCCATCTAAATCACTCCTCTGACAGAGTAACGGATCTTACAGATGAAGGGCAACGGAAGGTGTCATTTATCTTGACTTCACAAGACTTGTCAAATTTTCTTGGTCTTTTCTGAAGAACGCAATCGTAAATAATTTAGAAAATTATGACTTAGACCTCAAAAACTTTGAGCTGGACAACCACAGCCTGGGAGTGGAGACTTTCAAAAACACAGTTGTCTGCATCTCTCGGGGAACGAATGGGAAACATTAAGTGATTTATCAGGGAAATGTCTTGAGTCTGGCACTACTCACAATTGACAGGAGGCATTCCTGTCGTGGATAATTCAACTTCATTGAATTCAGTAAGCAGATGTTTGTTTAACAAAAATGTAATGAGGCTGAACATCGCACTGGGCATGTCCGTTCTTGTGTTTGCACCTTAAGAGCTGATTTTTGAGACTCACACACTTAGAGAATGAATTTATGGTTACCAGGGGGTGAGGAGGGGGAGGCATAGATTGGGAGTTTGGGATTGACATGTACACACTACCATATGTAAAAGGGATAGCCAACAAGGACCTACTGTAGAGCACAGGGAACTCTGCTCCACAGTATGTAACAACCTCAATGGGCAAAGAATTTGAAAAAGAATAGATACATGCATATGTATAACTGAATCACTTTGCTGTACACCTGAAACTAACACAACATTGTTAATCAACTGTACTCCAATATAAAATAAAAAGTTAAAAAAAAAAAGAGCTGGTTTTTGGTTCAAGCAGCTCTGCCCCCATAGGGCCGGTTAGGAGTTGAATTCTATTCCCAACAAAAGTTCAGAATTTAACCCCTAGTAGCTAAGAATGTAACTATATTTTGGAGATAAGAGTCTTTAAAGAGGTACTTAAAGTAAAACGAGGTGTGCTCTGATCCAATATGACAAGTGACCTTCTAGGAAATTCGAACGTAGACACAAACAGATGGAAGATGATATGAAAACACAGGGAGAAGATGGCCATCTCAAGCCAAGGAGAGAGGCCTGGAATAGATCCTTTCCTTACAGTTCTCAGAAGGAACGAACCCTACCAACATCTTGATCTTGGACTTCTAGCCTCTGCAGTGGTGAGGAAATAAACGTCTATCCTTTACGCCACCCTGTCTGTGGTACTTTATTACATCAGATCCAGCAAATTAATAAAAAGCCCTGTGCCAAGAAGCAGCTCTGGGTTCCCTGTGGTGCACAGGTGGCTCTTACTGGACCAGAGATTAGCAAGTGACACAAGGGTAACTTGTGTGTAGGCTGATTGACCTTGTGAGGTGGCCAAGAGCACACCTCTCTGCCCAGTCAGACAATGACAGCGAGCTACCCAACCAGGCTGGCTTGTACCCGAGCCCACGTGGTGGATATAGTGGACTTAGATTCACAGTCTAAAGAAGGTGTATATGCACAAAGAGAAAAGCGACAGCATGGGGAGAGACCAGGTGGGCTATTACTGAAAACTGGAGAGCGGCTACTCCTTCGAGTTGCTCCAGGCTGATTTCCAAATCCTATTTCAATCCTTATATTTAGCCTTACAGTCAATGATCTCTTCTGCCTCACTCCTTCTTCGCTTTCCATTTTTTTTCACTTTACATTTATTTGTTTATTTATTTCTTTATTTATTTATGATGAGAATATTTGTCCTACTCTCAGATTATATAATTGTAATAAAATTGTAATTTTAATTATACAATACAGTGTTATTAACTATAGTCACCATGTTACACCTTAAGCCACTAGGTTTTTTTTTTTTTTTTTTTGGCACACGGGCTTAGTTGCTCCGTGGCATGTGGGATCTTCCTGGAGCAGGGATCGAACCCATGTCCTTTGCAGTGGCAGGCAGAGTCTTAACCACTGCGCCACCTAGGAAGCCCACATGTTACACCTTAGATCCTCAGACCTTATTCATCTTTGAGCTTTAAGTTTGTACCTTTTTATCCACCTCTTCCTATTTCCCACACCCCTGAGAACATGGTAACCAACATTCTACACTTGTCTCTGTGAGTCTGATTTTTTTTTTTTTTTTTTCATATAAGGGAGATTATACAGTATTTGTCTTTCTCTTATTTCACTCAGCATAATGGCATCTGTGTTGTCACAAATGGCAGGATTTTCTTCATTATGGTTGAATATATCCTGATGTTTATAAATATACCACGTTCACTTAGGTGGTTTCCACGTCTTGGCTACTGTGAATAATACTGCAATGAACATGAGACTGCAGATACGGCAATTTACATTCCCACCAACAGTGCACCAGGGTTCCCTTTCCTCCACATCCTTGCCAGCATTTGTTACTGCTTGTCTTTTCGACAATAGCCACCCTAACAACTGTGAGGTGATATCTCACTCATTTCCCTGATGGTTAGATGCCGAGCGCCTTTTCCTAAAACACTTATGTAACTAGATGTCCTGAGACACTTGATCTTACATTGTTTTGAAATGGGACAAAACTGTTGTTCCAAACGAGAGAAGGAGAAGCATACAAATTGGAAATGAGATTTACTTTTGGGGGAGACCATTCTTTGAGAAGAAATCTTCTCTCTCTTCAAAAGTGTGGGACCTTTTCATTCTGCAAATATGGAAAAGTTTATTCCATTTTATTCTTGAGGAAGCCCTATACTCAGTGAAATAACCCAAATGCCCTTTTTCTAAGAATGAAATAAAAGTGTATCTGTGAGTACTGGAAATTGAGTATAAAGTATGTATATAATATTTATTTATATATAAATAAATATATAATATAGATATATAAATATATATTTATGTATAAATATATATACATATATTTATAATATAGTGATGAATTATTCCCCCTCAAAATTGGAAAATATTGTTCTTGATATTCACAAATCTGGATTTAGTTTTAGATTTAGGAAGATCTAAATTTATAGAATTACATTTATACTTAAAATTTCAATTTATGCCAGTGTGTGTGTATGTGTGTTAATCTTTTATTTGCCTTCTTGTCCAAGCACTGGCTTCCCAAAGATCAGGAATGGAAACTGAAGTCCTGCAGTAAAGGCACGCGAGCCTGAGCTTCTCTTCATCCCACACTGGAAGAAAGGCTGGGCACGGCACAGCCAAAGCAGGAGTGGATTATTCAAAAGCTACATTTACGGTTATTTTACACTAAGGTTAAACATGGTAAGCTGAATCCATGCATTTATATTTGTCTTTTCCTGAATCATGACTTTCTAAATTAAAAAAGAAAAAAATTAAAGAAAAAAAAGGGGGCATAAACTTACAAGGATATTTCTCTTGAGAATAGAAGAGGAGAGAAAATCAAGTAAGAGACATCAACAAAAATGTTTGAAGCAGAGCTGAAATATAAGTCTACAGCGCATGCGATGGGGGTCAGGGAGGATGGAGATAGGGGCTGGACCAAGAAGAAGTGAGCCGGTGAGCACCGCTGAATCCAGCCTCAGAAACTGGAAGCCGCGTGTTTCCAAGGCTCTCTCCCATCCTGAAGAAGGACTGTTTATTTCTGCTGAGGCTAAATCAGAGAAAGTGAACTCAGACACTGTGAGTCCATTTGAGGACCGTGGAAAACAGGCCAAATGGAGGGACTTATGAAAGTCTGTTCATGCGTGGTGAGAAGCCTGGGCCCTTTCCCCACTAGGTTCCCACAACGCTAGCAACTTGGCTCAACCCCCTCAGGGGGACATTAGAGGGTTTCTCACTAAGAAAAAGGACCACCTATATGAAAAAATAAAGAAAAGAGAAGTTGACATTTGGATCATCTTATAAGATTTTATCACCTCACTATTAAGTATGAACAAATATCCAGACATTTGAAAAAAATCTTCCCATATAAAAGAGAGAGGTAAAAGCAGACCATTATTTTTAAAGCACTTGGAAGAAAAAGAGATGATACAGGAAGTTTAAAAAAAAATTTAAAAATTCTAAGGGGTGAGAAAATATTGTGAATTGGATGCTATAAAAAGGAGAAATGGTATTAAATATTAAAATTTTAATAGATGTAAAATATGAATAGGAGAATCAGAAGACACATGTTTAAGAAATCTCTCAGGAACTGGAAGAAAAAAATTCAAGAAACAGAAAACACAAGAGAAAATATAAGTAACTTGGAGGATTCACCTAGAAGGACTTAAGAGTATCAACAACTGATAAGTAGGAATTCTTGAAAAAAAAACAGGTAGGATACAGAATACATTCAAAGAATCAATAAAGAAACTATCCCTGTAATAAAGAACATGAGTTTCTAGATTAAATTGCTCACAAAGTGCCTACAAAGCAAAATGATTGACAAAAACTAACACCAAAACTCATCAGAAGTAAATTCCTGTTGTTTAAGGCACCCAGTCTTTGGTTTTTTGTTATGGCAGTTCTAACAAACTAACACGCTTGGGAACTGCATCATGGCACTTGTTCTATCAAGGGCATGGACCCAGGACACATCCTTGCAGCTAGGCAGAGATTCAGTTGAAGGGAACTGCCACTGTCAATCATCTTGGGAAGAGGGTATATCCTCGTGCAGGAAATGAGCAGCCCTTGAAATATACGAGGGTGAGTCAAAAATTATCCACACTCCAGTTATAATAAAACTTCTGTTGGCTGCACTGTCTTATCTGCACTTTCCATTCAAGGCTACTGTCTCCCCAGTCACTGCAGTGCAGGTGTGAACACGTTACATCAGTTGATTTGTAACTGCGGTGTGAGCAAAAATGGATGCCCCACTTGTGATTTGCATGAAACAAGAGCAGTGTGCAGTGATTTATTTTTTGTGATCTGAGGGTGTACCTGGTGCCATTATTTATTGAAGATTTTGTGCACAGTATGGAGGAAGTGTTTTGTCATTAAGAAATGTGTATGAGTGGATAGAGAAGTTCAAGGAAGGTCGCGCAAGTGTTAGCCATCAAGGAGCCAGGGCTTCCCTGGTGGCACAGTGGTTAAGAGTCTGCCTGCCAATGCAGGGAACACGGGTTTGAGCCCTGGTCTGGGAAGATGCCATATGCCACGGAGCAACTAAGCCAGTGTGCCACAACTACTGAAGCCCGTGCACCTAGAGCCCGTGCTGCACAACAAGAGAAGCCACAGCAATGAGAAGCCCATGCACCACAATGAAGAGTAGCCCTGTTCTCCACAACCAGAGAAAGCCTGCACGCAGCAAGGAAGAGCCAACGCAGCCAATAAATAAACAAATAAACAAACAAATAAATAAAAAGGAGCAGGATGCCCGTCCACATCCACGGCTGATCACAACATTGAGTGTACACGTGAAATGATTCTGTCGAATAGACGCGTGACTGTGGATTATGTGGCAAATTGTTTGCAAATCAGCCATGGCTCTGCCTATGAAATAATCCACAACAGACTTAGGTTTCAAAAAGTTTGTGCTGAAGCCTAAACTTCAGATTAAAGACAGAGGACTGCTATCCAAGGGCGCTGTGATCTTGCATGACAATGCACGTCCACACACTTCTGTTCACACTGTCGACACTCTGCAAAAACTTCCTCTTGAGGTGTTAAAGCATCCTCCCCATAGTCCTGATCTTGCTCCATCAGACTTTCACCTGTTTGGTCCCCTGAAAGCAGCCCTACAGGGACAAAGATTCACTTCTGATGAAGAAGTGAAGACAGTGGTGCATTTGTGGCTCACAGCTCAGCCTAAAACATTTTTTAATGAAGGAGTATGAAAGCTTGTTGACAGATGGACAAAGTGTATTGAAAAGTAAGGAGATTATGTTGAAAAATGATGTATTTGTCTTTTCTAAAAGTTAATTAAAATAAATTCTACAGCCAGAGTGCAGATAATTTTTGACTTACCCTCGTATAAGGTAGAAGGGACTTCCTTCTGACTTGAGTTCTAAAGGAATTGGGAGAGGAGGGATGCTAGCATTCGAGCCTGGACTCTAAGTTATGAAAACACTTGCAGTATTCCTAGTAATGAGGTGAGCTACATGCCCTCAACCCATGTGGAAGCAGAAAGGGAGCTGACACAGCAGAAATTCTCTTAGGGTCAAATTTGGACAGAGAGGGTCCTTTCTTTTCATAGTTATAAGCTACTCTCCGGTGGGTGATGTACTTTCATTTTCCTTAAGTGTTCAGTAAACTCCTCCTGAAGTTCACAGCTGTTCTTGTTGCAAAGGGACTTCTGATCCCAGAAGGCCCAGCCAAGGGATGGTCAAAGAGTGAAGCATCAGTGGTTGACCCCCATGGAAGATACCTATGCTCAGCAGAAAGTACTTATAAGATCTTCGGCTGCACAAATAACAGCACATTTTCCATTTCTGTTAGCTGCTCATTACCATTTGGGACAACAGATTTTCAAGCATCAATGGATTTTTCAAAGGCTTGAGAAAATATGTGATTACCTGAAACAAAATCTGATTCAAATATATAAACAGAGCAGTTCAATATTTTATTTAATGAGCCAAATCTCTAAACCTCCTCCATCTGTACCCATATATGTGACTTCTATCCAATAACCATAGACAAACTCTCCCTGGATGGATCTAGGATCAATACTCCACTTGTGTATCGGATACTATCCCCTGTCTGGCAGTTCCTTTCTCTCTAGTACCACCATTTCTCTCATTTCTCTCTTCTACTGAATTATGTCCACTAGTGTACAGTCTTGCTGTAAGATCTTATTGCTTAAAAAAACTGTACTCTTGATCTCATAGTCCCTTCTACCATCACCCAATTCTCTGTTCCTCTTTATATTAAACTCCTGGAAAAGTATGTCTGTATTCACTAGCTCTGTTTTTCATCCACCATTCTCTGTTGAATTTACCTCTAATAGACTTTGTCCCTATTGCACCACTAAAAATGACTTTGCCAAGGTTTACAAGGCCCTCCTCTTACTCAACCTCTAAGCAGCATTAAACACAGCTGGCTGCTCCTGTCTTCTTAGAGCATTTTCTTTATTTGGTTTCCAGGACACCACATTCTCCCAATTTTTCTCCTTCATCTCTGGCCTCACTTCTTCTGAGTCTTCTTTGGTGGCTCATCCCCCTCTTTTCAGACCTCAAAATGCCACAGTGCCCCAAGGGCTCAGTTCCTTCTATATTAACTTCACTTTCTGCATTTACTCCGTAGTTGATCTCACACAATCCCATTGCTTTGAAAATAATCTATAAAGTAACAGCTCTCAAATTTAAATTTCTAGCCTCAATTTGTCTTGCAAACCCCACATTGGTGTATTCTATGCTACTTAAGGCTCAATTTTCTGCTCCTCCTCCCAACCCTGCTCCTCTGCCCTGTCTTAAGGAACTGCAGCACCATTGGCTGAGTCAGTAGAATGGCTATGGTGACAATTTCCTACTACTTTTGCTTTAAAATAAAAAGTCTTTATTATGTGCCTCTCTTACTAGAGAATTTTTAATATTTTAAAATAATATTGCTTTCATAGCAGCATCCAGAGCAAAGCAGTGATATGAATATAAATTTTTTAAGTGTTAAAGAGAAGACAAAATGTTACTTCTATCCAAGTATAGGAAAGTTGAAGAACCATCAAATCATGCTTATCCTCTGGTTTCCAGCTCTTCAGAAACTAATGAAGAAGACATAGACTGAAACCACTGCTGGAGAGACTAAGAGAGGCATGAGAGAGGGCTTTCTGGATGTGAGCCCAGATGGATCCTGCCTAGAAATGGGCTGCTAGAAAAGAGAGACACATTGTCCTTCCAAGCATTTACAAGACTTGGGTGGCAACAATCTGTTCTGGAAGATTTCAAGAAAATATATCTGCCCTACAGGGAGGAGGAAGGATCCAATGACCTCCTGAGGACCCAAATAACTCTTAGATTCACGTGCACCATTTCATTACCACCACGCGCTGGCGACACAGTGCAATAAACATGTAACATTAAACCAGTCCCCATCTGGAGCTTTCTTGGCCTAGGCAAACTCAGTAGCCAAACCAAGTTTACACTCAAGGAGGTATTCACATATATGTGCCTCTAGCATAGCTTATTTTATGTTTTATTTTATTTTAATACATAGTGCCCTTCAAGTTTCCTTTGAAGTCTACCGCAAATAACAGGTTTTAACACATCAGGTGATATTTTGCTTCCTGAAGCATTTAAATTAATTTTCTATTACCAATGCAAATGTGTACTTTCCAATTTACCCGCTGCACAATAAAACCTAATTTAAAGCAATTAATGTTCATTAATGGCCCCATCTGCATGTTTATCACTTTATCCTTAAATACTTGAGACATGGTATCCATATTTTATAGCACACTTCTTATCAGCAAGAATTCTTATCCTCAAGGGTAAATGTAAGACTAATGTGGCAGTAGCTCATATCTTTATAAGAAAACCACACTGCCTTTTTTTTTTCCTGGACAAATCTAGGTGAACAAGTTAAATGTGCATTATACCAAATGTACCTAATACAATAAATAAATATACGTATAGATGTAAGGGCTTGCAGTGGTGTGCTTAGCTCCCTCCATTGTCTTTTCTTTTTTTCCCCTAGAACTGGTGTGGTACAGCAGGACAGTAAGTGTGCTCAGGCCAGCAGGCTTTTGGCAGGAATGGATGGAATGCAGCAGCAGCACTATGAGGTTTTCCTATCTCGCCCCCTTCAGTAGATCAATGCTTTGCAGGGAACGGGTGGGTAGGCTGAGGAGCTTTTGACATCACGGAGCATTCTGAGCATGCGCGTTAGCATCAGCCCGGCATTGCTTTGCCACTTACTAGTTACTTTTGTTGTGTGCGTTGAAGGAAACTAGCTAACCTTTCTGAGCATCTGTTTTCTCAGTCTGCCTGATCACATTTTTCTCAGGACTGAATAACAGAGTATGCTAAAGGATAAATGCATATCGTGATTAAAAGGGTAGTCTCCACGGGTCCAGACTTCTTGGGTTCAAATTCTGGCTTCACCACTCTCCTGCCGTGTGCGTGTGTGTGAACCTCTCTGTGCCTCGATTTTCTCATCTACAAAATGGGCATCATAACAGTATCTATCTTAAAGGGTTCTTGTGGAAATTAAAATGAGTTAATACCTATAAGTAGCTTAAAACAGAGCTTGGCAAATAGTAAAGACTTGGTGAACATTAGGGAAAAACAAAAACAGTAGGTACTTTGGAAACCAGAGCTATTTTTATTAAAGGCTTTTCCCTAAAGTCACAGTCTGTGGTGCTACAATGTGGTTTCTGGGCTTAGAGACAAGAATCCTGGCACAAGAACACATGCAGGTGGCTGTCCTCACCACTCCCGCCCCATCCTAGAGGAGGGTCTAGTAAGTACCTCTTTGGCGACGCTGTTGTGTCTAAAGCCCTGACAGCCAAATGTATATACAGTGCTTGAGAGAGAGAGAGAGAGAGGGAGAGAAGGAAAAAACAGAAAAAAAGTTAAAAGTAAATAATATGTTTATACCATTTTAAGAAAAAAAGCAAATGAGTTTGGATGGGATTTTCTTGTTTTTATACTGTTGCTTAACCAAGATAACCCATCTGATTTCTCTATTCCTAAAAAAATAAAATAAAATAGAAAAGTTAATAAATGTTTCTGCATGTGTGATTTCAATGAAATTCATATTTGTAAGTCATTATCATTTGGGGGAAGGCAAAATGAAGTTCAGCTTGTCACTGGAGGGGCAGATGGAGATGAAGTTTAGGAAGCTGACACACTAGCTGACAGAAGTGAGTAAAATTTACGTTCCAACCAACCTAATGGCAAGCAATTATCTCTGAACTAGGATAACAAATGTGCTTTTTTATCCTCAAAAAATTGACATGCATCATAGAAGTTTCCAGAAGGCATATTTTCTGTAAAGAAGCAACTGTTTCTGTATTCAACATTTAGTACAAGAGTTTAATTGGATACTGACCCTTTCAGAAGATTTTGTTACAAGTTAAAGTTAGATATTAAGAGAATAGGAAAATCTACCTGAAGTTGTCTGCTACTTTCTATTATCTATTTCTCTGTTTAAATATTGCCTTACAAATGTACTTTTACTTCATATTCAATACCGTTGATAGATTTCGGCTTTAGCAAAATACAAATTGCCTAATCCATAGTCGTACTATTTTATAAGTATCATAAATAAAACAAATAAAAGTGGGAATTTGGTGTTTATCGTGGTTTAAAAGACCATCTTAGTATGAGAAAGACATTTTTGATTCCATGATTAGTTGACACTCTACATAACAAAGAAATTGGCAAATACACTGATGTAATTCATCATAGATGACACTGTATAATTAAAATGCATTAATGTAAACATAAAGACAATTTAAATGTCTTACAGTGTGAATTTTGAATGTTTTGACTCATAAATTTATTCTACATAAAAAAGCAACCAAACTAGATGCGCTGTCCTATCTACAAATTACATATCTTGAAACAGGATGAAATGACTTTCATTTACTTATTTTCATGAAGGCATAAAAGATAGCTACTATTCGATAAAAATAAAATTTTGAAAATTACGTTACACAGACCAGAAATATGCATCCACAGCCTATTAGAAATGGAAATGACCACAGCTATTATCTAGTTCAAATCCCTTATATTAGAAATAAGGAAGCTGAAGCTAAAAATGTTGCCATAACGCTTTAACTGTGGGATTAAATAACAGAGATGGTAAAGAAAAAATAAAAATATCTTCAGCCCTTTGAAAATTAACCATCACTCTATTTTAATAGTATTAAAATCTTAATTTAGCAAAAATATTGCAAAGAAAGGCATACCAGAAAAAAAATCAGCATAAATGTGATGTAGTTCAATGAACTGATGATAGTCCTGTTGGATCAAAGGAAAGAGTGAAAGAAAGGAACAGGAAGAAAAGCAATAACATTGAGCACGTGCCGTGTGCCAAAATCACAGTAACATAACTTATTCAAAAAGACTTAGTTTAAAATCTGTCTTAACACTTACTAGTCAGTGTCCTTGAGTGATTCAAGCCCTATCAATCTCCGATCCCACATTTCAAAGTGAAGGAAATAATACCCAGAACCACTGTGAGGACTCAATGAGATAGTGTATATAAAGTATTAAATTATCCACACAGCAGAGAAAGACAACCCTCTTAGATCTTCAGAATGGTTCTATCACTTAATGCTCATAACCACGCCATGGCATAAAGTCAGTGGCAGAACTGGGATTCACATCAGGCCTATCTGGCCCAAAACCTAAGCGATTCTCATATGTTTGGCCTCAAGATATCTATACATTTCTCTGCTGGGAATCCTTTCCCCATTCCCCTATTCTACACCTTAAACTGCCTATTCATTCTATTCATCCTTTACAGTTCTTTTAAATGTAACTTTTTCAGTGAACTATGCCTGGAACTTTGTTCTCTTAGTATTCTCTCATTTTTCCTTTGTTGTATTTATTAATAATTAAAGCTGCTAATTCCTATTCTAATTATTTTTAACTGTTGTTTCTCTACTCGACCGTACGCTCAGGCATGGACCATTTCTTTCTTTCTGACCATCATGTCTCCCATCCCTAGGAGGGTACCTGGCACAATGCAGGCGTTCGATAAAAATTGATGTATCAATTAATGCAAGAATGGATAAGTGAAGACTGAAAAAGAGTTTTGGGTTGGCAAATATTTTTGTTTGGTCTTATTTATTTGTTTATTTATTTATTGGCCGTGTCGTGAGGCTTGCAGAATCGCAGTTCCCCAACTAGGGATTGAACTGGGGTCAAGGCAGTGAAAGCCCGGAATCCTAACCACTAGGGTAACCAGAGATCTCCCTGGTTTTATATAGTAATGACAGAATGTTAATAAGATCTCTGAGGATTTCAAAGAACTTGATCCAGGGCACAAAAGCAAAAGCTGCCTAAGAAAAGAAGGAACAGTTCTGACATGGTAGTAAGAAAGACGATGGTAAGATCGTGTAGATGCAGAAATATTTCCAAAGGAGATCCCTTCATAGACATTCTGTTCTCTGTAAAGTAGAGGGTGGTAATTCACATGTGAGAATGAGTGACTAGAGAGGGATGGGGTTCTGAAGACCTGAGTGAAGAGAAAGGAAGAAGGTAATAAGTGAGAGTCCAAAACTGCCAGGAAGCATCCAGCGATGCAGCCAAAGTTGGACTCTGGATGTTTAATGTTACCAATCTACACTGACTTGGGTGGCATTTCCTGCTGCACGGCTCAGCGACTATGGTCTTGAAGACAGATGCTTAGACTCAGTGTAAAGATGATAGCGATGATGGGGATGATGAGGATGACGACATTGATTCACTGTTACTCTGCTAAGCACTGTGTAGAGCTGTTGCTACGAATTGCTTCGTTTCTTACACACACAAAATGTTGTGTATATCCATTGTTTTTGACAGATGAGAATGCTGAGACTTCTTTTTTACACAGCTTTATTAAGGTATATTGGACATGCCATAAAATTCACCCACTGCATATGCAGAATTAAATGATTTTTTATAAAGTTATACAGTGGGCAACCATCACCACAAAGCAGTTTTAGACCATTTCCATCACTCCAAAAAATTCCCTTGAGCCTATTTGCACTCAATCCTGCTTTAACGCCGAAACCCAGGCAACCACTGAAGCACTATCTGTCTCAATACACTTGCCTTTTCTGGACATCTCATGTAAATGGAATCAAAGAATATAGAGATTTGTTTTTTGTGTGTGGCTTCTTTCACTGAGGATAATGATTTTGTGGTTCATTCATGCTGTAGTATGTATCGGTATTTTGTTCCTTTTTTATTACTGAATAACATTTAATTATATGGCTACACCGCATTTTGAAATTCATAGGCATTTTAATTGTTCCCAGTTTTGGACTATTATGAATAATGCTGCTCTGAATATTCAAGTACAACTCTTTGTGTGGATGTATATTTTTACTTCTCTGGTGTAGATTCCTAGAAGTGGAATCTGGAATTACAACGCTGTGTGATAAGGTTACGTAAGTTTTTAGGAAACTGCCAAAATGTTTTTCAAAGGAGATGTGCCATTGTATATCCCACCAGAAATGTATGTGTCAAATGTGTTTTCTGTGTCTATTGAG
Source organism: Hippopotamus amphibius kiboko (assembly GCF_030028045.1). Classification (NCBI taxonomy): domain Eukaryota; kingdom Metazoa; phylum Chordata; class Mammalia; order Artiodactyla; family Hippopotamidae; genus Hippopotamus; species Hippopotamus amphibius. The sequence continues at coordinate 13,588,336 of NC_080199.1, forward strand.
ATGGTCATGTGGTTTCTGTTGTGTATTCTATTTATGTGATTATTACATTGGTTGATATCCAGATGCAAAACCAACTTTTACATAAACCATACATTTCTAAGATAAATCCCACATGCTTATGGTACATAATCTTTTTTATATGCTGCTGAATTTCTTTTGTTAATATTTGTTAAGGAGTTTGCATCTATCTTTATAAGGGATGTAGGTCTATATTTTTCTTTTCTTGTGGTGTTTTTATCTGGCTTCGGTATTAGGATAATTCTGGCCTGAAATACAAATGAGGAGAAGTGTCCCCTTTTCATCCATTTTCTCAGTTTGTAAAAACTGACATTCTTCTTTAAATATTTGAGGGAATGCACTAATTAAGACATGAGAGGACATGGGCTTTTGTTTGTGGGAAGATTTTTGATTACTAATTAAATTTCTTTACTTGTTCTGGTATTTTCTGATTTTCTATTTCTTCTTGAGTCCATTTTGGTAATTTGTAAACAAAATTTTCTGCTCTAATCTTTATTATTTCCTTCTTTCTGCTTACTTTGGATTTGGTTTGCTCTTTTCTAGTTTTTTTAAGGTGAAAGCTTAGGTTATTGGGATTGGAAACTTTCTTTTTTGGTGTCATAAGCATTTAGTTATACCTTTCCCTCCATTGCTTTAGTTGCATTCCATAATTTTCATCTGTTTCTAGTTTTCATTCAAGTCTAAACAATTTTTGACTCTTTTGGCTTCTTCTTTGACCCATGGGTTATTTAGAAGTGTATTAGTACCCAAATATTTGGCACAGATCCCCTTCTGTTGTGGCCCTCCAATTTGACTTTTCTGTGGTCAGAAAACAAAAATGGCATGATTTCAGTTTTTAAAAAATGTATTGAGAATTATTGCATAGCTCAACATATAGTCTATTCTGAAGAATATTTCATTCTAAAAATGTGTATTCTGCAGTCCTTCAGTGAAATGTGCAATAATGTCAATTAAGTAACATTGGCTGATAATGTCATTCAGTCTTTTATACCCTTGCTGATTTTCTGTTGAGTTGCTTGTTATATCAGTTATTGAAGTGGAGCATTGAAATCCCCAACGATTACTTTTGTCTATTTCTCCTTTCAATTCTGTTAGTTTTTGCTTCAAGCATTTGGGTTTCTGTTATTAGGCACATATACATCTATAATTGTTATATCTTTCTAACGTATTGATCCTTTAACATTATGAAATGTCCCCCTTTGTTTCTAATAATATTAATATAATAAGGATTATTTTGTTTTGTATTAACATAACTACTCCAGATCCATTATTGTTACTGTTTCATGGTACATCTTTTTCCAACTCTTACTTTTAAGCTACTCGTGTCTTTTCATCTAAGTCCCATCTCCTCTAGACAGCATACTGACAACAGAACACCCAAGAAAACTTGATTTTTTCCTCTTTAATTAGCACCTTATGGGTTTAAATTACAAAGCTAATAAAGACACCATCTCCCCTAACCAAGCAGTTGTAGGACTAGGTAATGAGATACAGAAGTTGTAACACTGTATTCTTGGGAAAATTTGCATACATTTTCTTTTAGGTAACTCTGTAATTTGGAATTAAGTGCTTAACTGTTCTAGGAGACCAGAGATGGATGATTTTGAGTTTCTAATCACTTTTTGTCTTCTTTCACTGTGGTTTTGATGACTTCAGATACCATTAGTTCTAAGGATACAAAGAAAACTTCAAAATATTTCACTATTTATATCTTAATATTCCTTCACTGAAATTGAAGGAGAATGAAATTTTTCCTCTTGCTTACCATATTATCAACCAGGTAAGTGACCGACGGAAACAGAGCAGGTCCTTCACTTTTTACCCTTAACAATTTCATGACTCTGTTGGGCACTGCACCTACCAGTTATGACTCATGGCTTCTTTTCGGCCACCACATGTAGATACTTTGTCTTCTTCTTGCTCCCAATAGCACATACTCTTCTCCCAAAGTCTGGGCTCTCAAAATACATGTAATAATATATTGTATTCTCTGTGAATCCAATTGCATCCAATTCCAATCATTCAATTTTTAGAAAATACACTGTTTCCATGTCACTTAGGTTATTATTTCCACAGGCTGACATACAACAGGATGCTGTGTTGACCAAAATGTCCCAGGGCTAGAACTAGTTCTCTCAATAAATCCATATTTCTCTGAACCTCGGGAAAGTAGGACTGAGACCTATCCAATGAGCTGAGTGTGAGGAGCAACACCTTGGAATGAGCAAAGGCAGACACGTCTTTGTTGAGCTCTACCTGAAGATGTCAAGGTCATCACGTCTCCTACAGACCATTCTAGAATGTCTCAGATGACCATCCTTCTGCAGTGTCATTGCTGAAACTGCTAGTGTCCAAGCAATGCATAATTATCTGACTCCAACCATGGTAAATTTATGGACTATTTTATTCTCATCATTTTCCCAGGTCTTTGAATTTATGTCTGAGACACCTTCATTAATTTTTGCAATCTAGGCTAGCAAGTCTACCTACCATGCCTCATCAGGTGGATGACAAGGAGCACAGGGGAAGTTCCTCTTGAACTTCAAATTCATTTATTTGATTAACCCACCAATTACAGATTTAGAAGGGCTTCAATTTTGGCCATAGGGCAAGTTCTTAATAGTTAAAAGGTTACTACAATTTAAAGTTCCTGAAGACTAGAGGTCTCTTCTGAATTAGAGTCTTGTCCCATAAAGGTCTCTTTTCTTATGAACAGGCTAAAATAATTTTATGTCTGTCAAATAAGTAAAAATGATTTTGCTTGTCAAACATTTATTATTTATCAATAACAAAAATGTTTTTATAACAATTTATATTTTTGAAAGCACTCCAATGTTCATTAATAGGCTTTATTCTCATAATAATTCTGGGATGTAAGTGTTATTATACTCAAATTACAGCTGAGACCTATTCTGCAGGTAATAAGGGACAGAATCTTGATTGGAATTCAGTTCTTCCAATGCTGTATTAATATACTTCACACTATACAACAGAGGTTCACTTCATTAAAAATTTAATTTCCTTGCTAGTCTTAGAACATTTGTATGGAACAAGGGTACATAATGGTTCAATACATGTAAGAAAAAAATAAATTTAATAATTGAGTTCAAAAACCACAAGGGATTAAGTAAATTTAACTGCATCTATAAGTTAAATCCTGTCCATTAAAAGGTACTGCGTTGAATACCTATTATCATGAGAATATAACCGTAATACACAAGCAGAAAAAAATGTACACAAGACTGTGTGTAAACAGAATAGACAGTCCAGAAATAGATGCACACATATAGAGTAAGTGGCTTTATGACAAAGATGCCAAAAATTCAGTAGGAAAAGAATTTATTTTCAATAAATGGTCTGGAGCAACCGGGTATCTCTATGAGAACAAAAAGAACACTGGCCCAGTATTTCACGTCATATTTAAAAATCAACATGAAATGGACCTTGAACCTAAAGATGAAAGAAAAAAAACCATAAAATTTCTAGAAGAAAACAAAGAATATCTTCATACTTTGGGGTAAAAAATTATTTCTTGATTAGTACAAAAATTAATATACATCAAAGAAAAAAATGATAAATTATATTCCATTAAATTTAAGGACAAATTTCTCAAAAGGCACCAGGAACAGAATAAAAAAAATAATCCAAGAATGAGAGGAGATATTCATACAGTTGGTCCTTGGTATCCACAGGGGATCTGTTTCAGGACCCTCTGCAGACATCAGAGTCCACAGATGCTCAAGTCCCTTAAATTAAATGGCCATAGAACAGTCTGTGCTCTGTATCACATAGATATGGAGGGCCAACTCTAAAAACAATATCTAACAAAAAAGCTTATACATAGTATATCTCAGAAATTCCTACACACTAATGAGGAAAAGACAAGCCAATTTTTTTAAATGGACAAAAGATTTGAACAGGCACAAAAGAAAAAAGAATACCTAAATGACAAATTAGCAAAAATCAATAGAATCATCAGTGAAACACAAATTAAAATACTATGCAATACCACTATATCCTCTTTAGAACAGATAAACCCAAAAGACTGATAATACCACTTGTTGTCAAGAATGTGGAGTAACTGGAACATTCATATCTTGCTCAAAGACAACTAAACTGGCGCAACAACTTTAGAAAACTGTTTTCCACTATCTGCTAAAGCTGCTTATACTTTTACCCTATGATCCAACAATCACACTCCTAGGCATACACCCAAGAGATACAAGTGCATATATCTATCAAAAGACATATGCAAGAATATTCTCAGAAGCCTTACTCATAATGTCCAGAGACTGGAAGCAACCCAAATATTTATCAATAGAAGCAGAGGTGAGTAAATTGTGGTATAGAATAGAACAGTAGACAGGATTAAAATTTAACAAGTTAATGGTAGGTGAAATCATGAGCATAAATCTCATAGACATTTTGTTGAGGAGCCAGATACCAGAAAAGCGTCATACAGTATGATTCTATTTATGTGAACATCAAGAACAGGCGTAAAATTGATAATGTTGACGTGGATGTGGGTGTCAGTTATATGTAACCACAAAGTCAGGTGTTGCTTCAGTTTCAGTGGACTTCCTTATGGCCAGTGCCTCTTAATTTTTATTCTGTTAAAGTCTGACTTCAGCTACTAGCTATGGTGTGCAACTCTTCCTTCACAATTGCCTTGATGGTAATTGTGAACAGACGCTCTCCCATCTTCCTCCCTTCACTTCTTTTTCCACATCTCCAGCCAGGTTAAGAGTCTGAAAGACTGCACTGAACACTTGCAGTGTTGGCATGACCATTGCCAGGCAGCTTCTTCAGGAAAGCTCTATCTGCAAAAGTCGCCAATAACATCTTTAAACCTCCAGCACTCACAGCAAAGCATTTTTCAAACTTCCAAGACATTTCTTTTGAAATAATAACAGGATACATTTGGGTACACTTGTTCCTGTCTTAACATCTTAAAAGTGAGAGTTCTAGATAATGTCTTTTTTCCTTTTCTTTTATCCTTATGTTTACAACTTTGCCTTGCAATAAATAAAAATAAGGGAAGAACACGTCTCTTTATGTTTGTGTTGAATAAATATTAGAGCTGGTTGGGGTCTACTTTTCTTCTTTTCTTGCTTGGCCACTTGAGGCATGTCTCAGAAAAAAACACAGAGACACATGCATTTCTCTCTCTCACACATACACACACGTACACACACACACACACACACACACACACACAATTAAAAGAAGTCAGAATAATTCCATTTGGCCATGAGACATCTAGGTTTTGACAACCAGCACCCAGCAGAGAGGCATCCCAAATGTAGCTTTAAAGCAACCATGGGACTGTTTTAGGCATAATATACATAGAACCAATAAGCTTGCTCAGAAATCTAAGGTTTAAAACTCGCATAAAGCTCAAGGCACAGGAACATCAGCCCTAGTTTCTCAGTACATCCAGTTTGTTGGAGAATCCAACCAGGGTTTGTGATTGAAATAAAATGACGTTTCCCTTAATAAAGGAAAGGGTATATGACAAAATTGGGATACTGTAAAACATCCTGAGAAATCATGGATGGAAAGCATCATTGGAGAAAAAATTACTAATTGCATTCGTGTTCTGCTTTGCTCAACTTAACATGTAACTTTAAACCATACCTGGCCTCTAGGTCTATGACCGTAATTTACTTTCCTTGCATTTAAAAAATATCACGTGAATTATTTTTAGCACCACTTTTTTCAGAGGTCCAAAGATATAATTCCATTGGTTTATGAATAAAGACACAGAAATATTAGTCTAAATTGGAAGCTCTTGAGGGAATTTTATCTATTGCTATGTTTTATAAGTTGTCTAATTTTCTCTCAGCAACAGAAGATCCTGAATTATAATGGTGGTCAGCGCAACAATGAAAATGAGTGAGATCTTTGACTACCATAAACTATGCTCAGCCCACTCCTTTGTTCTTGAGATGCAGGATCTCCACTCAGAAGATGCAGAGAGACTTGAGCAGCCTGTTAGAAGGCTGACAAGTAAACAAGGTTAGGAGACACATTCCCACTGTGATCTGATCGTCTTGCCTTTTTCCCCCAGCCATCCCCACCCAATTTCCAGGGACAAAATGCACATCTGGTCAGAATGGAAGGAGCAAGATCTGTGGGTGTGTGGGAGAGTTTCAGTTTACCCTTTATCACCAATGCCTGGCTTTCCACAGCACTAGCTGTAGTAATATTCCTCAGCACACAATCAGAATTTTCTTCTTGGAGAAGGCTCATCACAGATATATCAGAGGGTCTTTGAACAATCTTGTAAATGAAAGGAGTAGTTCTTTTATACAGGCTTCCAAGAAGGCTGACTATCTGGGGATAGATACGAATGAAAAAACCTAAGCAAAAATCAGCAGTCCTTCCATTGTCAGCCCCTTCACAAGTTTTGAGTAAGAATTCAAAATTATGATGTTTTCTATTGCATTCACCCTCTCGTAAATTAGCCATAATCGTGTGCATTCCAAGCATTTTGGTATTCCCCATTGAACTTGACTTTGAGGCACATTTTCCAACATATATGAAATGTCCCTGGATTTATCCTCCTTAAGAAAAGCTGACCACTCACCCACTGTCGGGGGTGGGGTCACTGTTTCTTGAGTCCCTGCCATCATGAGTGTGTTAGATTAAGAAATCCATTGAACTCAAAAGCATGAAGTAAAGAACTAAGATGGTCATTTTGCTCTCCCCTGACAGATATTGGCAGAGAGAAAATATAAACTTAACAATGTCCTAAGGGCTCAGGTTATCTTTTCCCTCCACGGAAAAACATCACAAAAAATAACAAAAATTGCTGGTAAGTCAGCCAAGACAGCCAAGAAGTTCCCTCCACTCTTGATGGGGAAAATTGGTACTGACCTTGTCAAATTAAATAATTACTTCAGACAGGTTAACTCTAGGTTTTTTTTTTTTCTAATAATGACAGCTTTCAGAATAGGCACACCTACTATATGTGAAAGATAAAGATGAGAGTTGTATTCTTATACAAATGATTAACAATAAACCATAGAGAGTCTGGTTCACTACAGACTTCATTTGTTTCAATTAGGATATTTATTATTTTGCAACTGGTACTTTTAAAGACAAAAATTGCAAAAGATTGTATACAGTGCCTACTATCCAGCCTCTGTTTCTTTGGGAGGGAATGAAAGGTAAGAGTCACATCCACAGTGAACTGACAATTGTGTTTTCTAATCCTCTTAGTTCACGGCCGGTATGAATAAAAAAGTGAAGCTCCTCTGCCTTTATATTCACCTCATAAAAGATTCTAGCAAACACAAGACACCAGTAGTACTGACATTAAAAAAATTGTTTAAAGCATTTCTATTTTCTTGCAGAGCGAACAGTCAACCATCAGAGTTTGGTCATCAATTCATTGATGACTACTCTGATGTGATTGGAATTTTGTGACATCATAAGACAATCCGCCCCATTTCCTCTATCAGTGCTGCTTTTTTTAAATGGTGCTTCTTAAAAAACAACCAAATAGGAGGGCAAAGATGGCCAGCAATGCATTTTTAAATTTACAGTTTCAGAGTAATTATAAGTGACTGCAGCAATATTTTCAGAATATGTCCCCCCTCAAAGTTTCTCAAAGACTGGAGGCATAATTCACATCAGAAGTTACTAAGCATCTGTTTGACTGAATTTAGTCTTCCCTTCAAAGAAACATACAAAACAATTTGTTCTAATGCACTGTACAATCAAGAACAAACAGGTGAGATGCTTTCAAACCATGAGGCTGTATATCAACAACTCAATACAAAGTGATGATGGCTATTTAACCATCATCTCCTTTTGCTGTGTGTACCAAGTATATCAAGGCAGAGTCATATCTTAAAGATCAAGAAGGAGAAAGCAAATGATAGACAAATAGAAGGTGGGAGGAAGAGAGAGGACAGGAAGGAAGGGAGAGAGAGAAAAGGGTAGAGCAGAGATGGAAACGAAAGAGAAAGCAAGGAAGCAAAAAGTGTGTTTGAGCATCTGTTCCATAGATGGAGACTTGATGACATGAAGACTGACCAGCATGGAGGGGGTTATCTGTGTTTGAATGAGGGGGATTCAATTTACGTTCAGGGAGGTGGGTTTCTCACACAGAAGAGCATCCAGCATGCCCCAGCCCTACCTTTCTCAATGCTCCAGAGGGTTGAATCTCTTCCTGGAGAGACAGCTGCTCCCCAAGAGGAAAAGAGAGTTAGGAACGAATGATGGGGCTGGCCCAACAGCACAGTGTCACAACATCTGTGACAAAGGGATGAAGACAGCAACTGGAAAAACTCCATGTTTCTGCAGCATGTTCCTGGTGCCAAGAGGAGTCCAAGGGGCCTGTGCCAAGACCACTCAAGTGTCACTGCTTTCATACAAGTGGCCCATGTCCTGCACTCCACGGCCATGACACCGTCTTGCCTATACTTCCTGCTAGTTAAAAAGAGAGCTTCCTCGATATGTTTAGCCCAAGGGAAGGTGATGGTATTAAGCTTCTATTATTGGACTGCATATCAAATTTTATGAATATATTGGACTGCATACCAAATGTATAATTTTATGTAATTATATACATAAACATATACACATACAAATATATATACACACACATTATATACACACATACATGAAAAAAGGTAGAGATATCTACTGCTATTACATAGCTTTTTCAGACTTACCTGCCCACAACAACACAGCTTTGCAGGCCAATAAATACACACCACAAGCCCTCCAGGCTTATTTTGGCCATGGTTTGGGTATTTACACTTTGCTTTCCCTCCAGCATCATTCTTGTACTTTGGTCTTCAGCCCCATTAGCTCAATTGCATGTTTCCACACAAGTTTCCACAACCCTCCTGGACTTAAAGTAAATTCTATTTCCCTGACTTGCGATTCAGCATTCATTCTTGTACCCTTTCTGCTCCTGATTGTTTCAGGGAAGCATATCCCTCACCCCACACTCAGCCTTCAGACAAAAACCCTAACGGTGCCCCACTTGTTCAGAACTTGCCCTGTTTCTTGAGCCCCTTGGTGGTAGATCCACCAAGGAAGGACTTACTAGAGAAGGACTTAAGTATAGATTGGATGTGGGAAGGAAATAAAAGTCAAAGATCAACTGCCTTACAAGGCAGCTCATTCATGTGTAGATATTTATAGAGTTTCCACCATACGCCAGTCATAGCTCCTCATGCTTGATAGTAACCAGGGAACAAAACAACCAACATTCCTTCTCTTGTGTAGCTTGACTTCCAGGTGAGGGAGACAAGCAATTGACAAGAGACGTGATAAAGGTATAAAAGATGGAGCTTGTTTGAAGATGCTCAGTGCAATGAATGGAAAAAGCAGAGCAGGGTACAGGGGAATCAGGACTGAAGGAGGAAGAAGTGGGCCATCAGGGCATGACATTGAGTAAGGTTGTAAGGCCTCACTGAGGATGGGAGATACGAGCAAAGACTGGACAGAGATGGAAGGAATCAGCCAAGTAAGTATCTGGGGGAAGAACATTCCAGGTAGGAATAACAGGAACGTGTCTAGCAAGTGGGATGAACAGCAAGAAGGCCAGGATAGCTCCTTCAGAGTAAGTAAGAGGAGGTCTGATAGGAAAATAAATCACAGGAAACCTGGGGCAAATCTTGTAGGTTTTTACAGGTCATCATGAGGACTTTGGTTTTCACTCAGAGTGGAATAGGAGCCTTTGGTGCATTTAAGCCAAGAAGTAACATGATCTGACTGATAATTTTAGGGATTACTCTGATTATACATTGAAGAAAAAAAGGAAAGGAGCATGAACAGAAACAGGGAGCTCCATGAGGAGGCTTCTGCAGTCATCCAAGTGAGATGTGACGATGGCCACACCATCGATGCAGATGCCACACCACACCAGGGTGTAGCAGTGGAGACTGAGCAGTGAGCAGAATTGAGACATAATTTCATGGTAGAACCAACAGGATTTCCTCCTGAAAAACTGGATAGGAGAGAGGATTGGAAAGGAAGAGTCAAAGGGTTTTTTTTTGCCTGAATGACTAGAAGACGGAACTGCTATGAACTGAGATAGAGAGGACCATGGCTGGAGCAGATCTGTGCAGACGATTGGGAGTGCAGCTTAGCACATGTCAATGTCAAGATGTCTATTAGATATCCAAGGAGATGTTCAAACAGCAGTTGGATGTAGGGGTCTACAGAGAGGTCTGAGTTGGAGATATAAATTGGAAAGTGCTCACATATAAACTGTATGTAAAGTTATGAGACAGGATGAAATTACCAAAGGAGTAAGTACACATGTAGCAGAGAAAAGAAGAGGAGTAAGGACTGGGTCCAGAGGCACTTGATTTGAAGAGATTAAGCAGAATAATGATGCTGTCCTTAAGGGCATAAGAGAAAATCTCAGTATGGTGAGAGATGGCTGGTTCCATAAATGAGTTTTATTTTATACATGTTGTGTTTAAGATGAACTTCAGCTATTTACAATAGCCAGGACATGGAAGCAACCTAAATGCCCATCAACAGATGAATGGATAAAGAAGATGTGGCATATATACACAATGGAATATTACTCAGCCATAAAAAGGAATGAAATGGAGCTGTATGTAATGAGGTGGATAGACCTAGAGTCTGTCATACAGAGTGAAGTAAGCCAGAAAGAGAAAAACAAATATTGTATGCTAACTCATATATGGAATCTAAAAAAAAAAAAAAGAAAGAAAGAAAATGGTACTGATGAACCCAGTGACAAGACAAGAATAAGTATGCAGATGCAGAGAATGGACTGGAGGACACGAGACTGGGGGGGATGGGGGGTGAAGAGGAAGCTGGGACAAAGTGAGAGAGTAGCATAGACATATATATACTACCAACTGTAAAATAGAGAGCCGGTGGGAAGTTGCTGTATAATAAAGGAATAAAGGGAGATCAACTCGATGATGGGTGATGCCTTAGAGGGCTGGGACGGGGAGGGTGGGGGGGGAGTCGAGGGAGGGAGGGAATATGGGGATATGTGTATAAATACAGCTGATTCACTTTGGTGTACCTCAAAAACTGGTACAAGAGTGTAAAGCAATTATATTCCAATAAAGAGCTAAAAAAATAAAAAATTAAATTAAATTAAAAAAAAGATGAACTTCAAAATTCAGGTGACAGCTAATTGTATGTTGGTAAATATTTAACAACCAACTCCAGGAGAGAGGAGTGTAACCTGTAGCATTTGTCAAATTCTCTGGTGTAAGTATTCCCATCATGGCCAATTGTAAGCTACCAACTTCAAGTCACGGCATTTAGTGGCAGCTGGAAACACAGGACTAAGGCTCAGAACAAAAATTTATTAAATCTTTTTTGAATATTTTTCTTGTCTTGTACAGTTTCGACATCCTACCAGTATTTGATCTACCTGGTTTTTGTTTTGTTTTCTGTTCTGTATAATAGTATCTAATGTTGGCAAAAATGAATTTTTTGAAGTATACAGAGTGTTACGTGTTTCAGAATTTGTGGACGCAGATTTAGAAGAGCACCATTTACAAATAAAATATTTTTCAAAACTTTATTAAAATTTTGATTTTGGGAAATCATCACTAGTGAAGGGGCAATTAAAGTCACAGGAAACAAAAAATCTTCAGAGGATATGTGGTGATAAACAGGAGAAAACTAAAGGCAAGATGCGGGTAAATGTCCACTTTAAGGGGCTCAGGAGATTTCCAAGTGAAGAAAGTAAAGTTAGAAGCTAAATTCTAGATTAATTTTTCAAACTCGGATCATTTTGCTATTGTTGCAAAGTAGCTTTTCTTTCCTTTTTTCTACTTTTTCCCCCTGGTAGGTAAAAGTATATCAGATTCAGATAAGAATTTTTCTTTTTAGCCTCTCAGAGACTAGACACAAGTTCTTCACCATATCTATATAAGGATTTCAGTTTGTTTAAGAAAACATGTACCACTTTCAGCTTTCCTGAAAATAAAATGTCATCAGCATATCTAAATACTCCAACACATACACCATTTGGACTTTCCAAATGGTCAATGTGGTTCCCGAGACATGCTCAAAAATATCTTTTTAAGGTCATTTGACATGTGCTACAAGGCACTGCACTGAACAGCCAACAGGCCTATTACACTGATTAATACTAAGAAAAGCCACTAGAAAAAAGATGGTACCTAGATAACTTTGTGTGTGTGCAATTAACTTCATTAAAGAAGAACAGAATCAAAAGATTATGGTTCATTCTTAATTATTTAGATACAAATCATGCTATGGCTAACGAGACATATATTATCACAATGACATATGACATGACTTTTGAAAAGCTCTATTTAGCTTTGAGGTGCAGCATGTGTGTGCTAATCCCATTTCTAAAAATTTTCAGGACAGTCTCCCTGTCCTCATAAATGCATTTGTAATTGTCAAACCATGTATTTTAATTTTTTCATTTGAAAAACAGGAACGCAGTTAGCAGATTTGCTTTGGGCGAAATTAAATTTAGACTCCACCTCCAGTGTCTGCCGGAGAGTGGAGAGACACCTACCCAAATCTAAGGATCGCGCTATCTAATGGAAAACGCACCAGAAGCCTCACCCCGGTGCCTGCTCCTTGGGTCTGCACTGTTAGGAAAGCTCAGCTAGTCCCAGCTCACAATAATGCTAAACGTTTCCTCAAATTGCCATTGAATGTTCGCCCTAGTTCTTAGCAGTGGCTGATTCAAAAGGGCTCTATGTTCTCAGAAATTATGACTCGGAAAAAAACAAAACAAAAACCAAAAACCAAAAAAAACAAAGCCGGTTATTGCATTTTTCCTAGTTTGAAAAATCAAGCTGAAGACAGTGACCCTCTTCCAAAAGGTAAGAGCACTGCCTCACGGTTTGGGGTCCTTGAGCAATGTCCCGCAGCGCCCATACATGAAATGAGGACAATACGGAGACCTGTGCGTTCACATAATTGATCCACTTTCATCCGCATAAAGGGATGAGAAAGTCTCAAATTATTAACAGTCCAGTGCTTTTACAGCTCCCACCTACCACACACTTACTGCTTTCAGATTTCTCCTAATTGAATTACTGAGAGCAGCCCAAATGACCTTAGTTGTCCAAGCACTATTTATCACATTTTATTTTAAATGAATTTCATTACTAAAAGAAAATACCCTCTTAATCCATTTTCCATCTTATCGTAATTATATCCGTGGTGTCGTAAGTTTTCTGTGACTTTTCTTTTCAAGAAAAAACTATTAACTTTCAACAAAGTCAGTGACCTTGTTTGGATGACTCTGTCCCCTCAGGTGACCTTGAGGCAAAAATTATAGAAGCATCAGTTGGCAAGTTTGCGAGCACTCAGCAAAGTATGAGAAGGGTGAGAGCTCTTCATTTCCCAGCACTGGTATTCATCGTGGAAAGACACATAAAAAGAAAGGGCAAATTCCAATGACATGCATCCAACAGACTGGAGACTCTTGTCGCCGTAAACGCCAATTCCGCAGTTTATAATCACAATGCGTAACACGGCTACATTACTTATTTTTTAACCCTCTAAATTAGACATTTTATTACTGTTCCTCTGTGTCACCCTTTGTCTCACTGAAAATCCTAAGTTTTGTCTGCTATGAGATCATCTTTCCGAGCCTGCTGAATTTCATCTTGGCTATTAGTAACAAGTCCCCTTCGCAACGGCATTCCACCAAGAATCATAGATTTTGAAGAAATCTGAAAGGTTGCTTAGTTCCACGTAGATCATTGTACAAAATGAACTGGAGGGGAAATAAACTATGAAATTGTTTCTAAACTATTTGCAAGTACAACAAATCCCAGAACTTCTCTTAGCAATTTGCATGGCAGTTCATCCATTTGAAGCAGGTAAATGGGGTCCAAATTCTCTTGCCTGAATTGGAGTTAATTTCAAAACCAACAATATATATTTATTTATGAACTAAAGGAGAGCAGTTCAATGCAGATTGCATCTGTGTCAACAGTGTCCACACGAAGTGATGTTCTCTATCAAGTATGCTTCAGTGTTTTCACATGTTATGAATCCTACAACCAAAGGGCATATAATAAGGGCAAGCACTTCTGGAGATTGACACACACATTCAGGTATTCTTACCTCAATATTATATTTCACCTAAGTGGAATATGCAAGGTAGAGCAGTGACAAGAAACAAACACTGGACAAGAGGTATCACGGGCATGGGGTTAAGGTCCAGCTCTCTGACTCATGAATTCCATTAGACAGTCATCCAAACTCCCTGGGCCTTAGTTTCCTCATTCATGAAACTATTTCTGAAGTCATATGATTCTATAGGTCTATGTCAAATGCCTGATTAACAGCAGGCTTTTGCTGTTTCTCTAAACCGAAACAAACCAAGCAAAACAAAAACAAAAACAGAAAAGGCAACAAGAACACAATTGGCATTAGTTTATACCGAGGTCGTGCTGAATTTTCCATCTTTGCAGTATTACTCTCCCAAGCACGGTTATTTAGCAGCAGTGAGAAGCACTACGGAGTTATTAACCCATGCTCAGATGTACCGATGATGCTTGAATCCTATTAAACAATATATTTCTCTGAAAAAAGCCTCAGGTTTCTGAGTCTCTTCACAGTTTATCTCTAGTGACTGAAGCACATATACTAGAACTGAACAGCTAGTATTTCTGGTATAGGACTGATCCAGGTTATAAGGCAAAATCTTTCCTCTATCTAAAACAGAATCTTCTTTGAGATCATCCTTCAAACAATTGCCATTTATGGAAGTATGTCATCTCTGCAGAAAGAGCCATAGAGGAAAGCCAATTCCAGAGATTCCTTTTCTGAAGCATGTTTTGTCTATTTGCTATATCAACAAGCAAACAAGATCTTTGAAAATTCTATTTTCTTAAGTAAGATGCTTCTGTGACAGTACTGATCCTAAGGTACAGCCATGGGTTTCTACTATCGATTTTCACATCCTATTTGGAGTTTGCTAGCCACATGTTACAAAGCCAGTCCTCACCACATCCCACCAAGAATGTCAGTCAGCTTTCCAGGCTGCTTCTACTCTGTGCATACCACCCACTGTGGCAGTGCCCTAAATCATCCCACAGAAGCCCTGGCTGATCTCCTGGTCCATGGGCAACGGTGGACTCCAAATGAGACCCACTAAAAAGACTAACGTCTCCCGCCCACATGATGCTATTTCAGGCATCTCAAGGCCTTCCCTGCCTTAAAATCCAAATTCCACTTTTCTCACTGATACTTCAAATTCTTTTAAAAGAATCAAGAGACGCTTTGACTCAGTATACACTTTCTTGGGAGAGGAAACATGTGACCTGAAATCCATATAATTGATTAATCTGACATAATTGGTTAATATAAAATCCCTTCCTGAGGACAGACATTGATGAGGAGGACCACTGGCAGGTGAAATGGGAAAAGTAGAGTAAAAGGAGATGGAAGACACTAAATTTTTGCTTCCTTTTTGCTTCATAATCATTTGTAACATAATAAGAATGATATTCATCTCATGAAGTTGTTGAGCTAATAACTAAAAACAATAAACACCATATAATGAGTCTTTCCATAGTGAGAGGTGGCATCGGTGAAAATGCCAGTAAGGACATCCAAAAAGCCTCTCCTCTATAAAAGCAATGAGAACTCTGGCAAAAAAAAAATTGTCAGAATTCACATTTTTATAACTCTGAAAATTAGCTAAAAGCTTGCAGCAATTCATAGAGCACTTTTTTTTTAAAAAAAAGGATAAATTTCCTTAAGAAGATCAAGCTTCACGGTGTTTTAACTTGCCCTGTTCTCACCATCACCCCCAGATTTGCAGTTGTGAAAACCAGCAGCCACAACCGCAGCAGTGTGGCCGCCTTTGGAGTAACTTCAAAGCCCCATTCTTAGAGAACTGGCCATTGTTTGACCTGTCTTTTGGTTCCCTGAAAGATCCCACTTCCAAGATTGTCTTTAAGTGACCTGACTTGAAGCTCACCAGATGCAAAAAGCCTTTATCCCAGGGGTGTTTGAAAAAATATCAGAGGCAATTGTTTAGCACTGCAACTCCCTGAAGCAGTGGGTAACAGTTGAGACAACAGGCTAAACAAAAGCTTAAAAGGAAAAGATGGGGAATCAGATGTCCATGGGAGGCTTTGAAAATCCCCAATATATTCCCAGTAATCTAGAAGCCCTTGCGTGTGTGTCAGACTGTGTATCTGGCCGGGACGGTGTGTGTGCTCAGGAAGGCCTAAAACATGCTACCCTCTTGCTAAACCTGAGGTTCTGTGCAAGCAGAAAATGAAGGCTAAGAAGCAGCACCCCAGCTGAGTGCTGAAGGCGTTCCCTAGTATACACACAGAGCCTTTGGCAAAGACTGGGAGACTTATTAATTCCAGGCTTTTAAGGAAGTCTTTGTTGAATCATTAGCGGACCATTAAGATAATTGAGCAGAGACTTCAGTGGCCACACACAAAAAAGAAAACAGAATTTACAGAATTTGTTCAGAAAAGTCACTAAACAAACACCAAACAGCAACAGCCACAAACCCTGTGGAGGAGAGAGAATCTGACTTCCAGAGTTGCCGTATTATATTAGGTAAAATGTTTAGTTTTCAATAAAAAGTAGGAAACATACAAAGAAACAAGAAAGGATGGCCCATACACGGAACCAATAGAAAAACCATTCTTAGGCAGGCCAAATGCTAGTACTTACAATAACAAATTTAAATTAGCTATTCTAAATATGGTCAAGGGACTAAAGGAAACCGTGTCTAAAGAACTAAAGAAAAATGTGAAATAATGTTTTGTCAAATAGAGTATGTCAATAAAAAGATAGAAGTTATAAAAAGGAACCAAATAGAAATTCTGGAGATTAAAAGTACAATAAGTGAAATGAAAAATTCACTACAAGAGTTCAACAGCAGATTTGAGCAGGCAGAATTAAAAATGAGTGAACTTGAAGATAGACCAATTGAGATTACCTAGTCTAGGGAATAGAAAGGAAAAAGAATAAAGAAAAATAAACATAGCCTAAGAGCATCAAGCAGACTAATATGTATATAATGGGAGACTCAGAAGGAGAGAAGAGGACAGGAGAAAAGGGCAGGTAGAAAATCTGAAAGTTAAGGGCTGAAACTTCCCAAATTTAAGGAAAACTATCAATCTACATATCTAATAAGCCAAATAAAGTCCAAGTAAGATAAACTCAAAAAGATCTACAGCTGGACACTTCATAATCAAATATTGAAAGCCCAAGGCCAAGAGAGACTCTTGACAGTATCAAGAGAGAAGTGACTCATCATATATAAAAAATCCTACATAAAACTAACTAACAAGCTAATTTCTCATTAGAAGCCATGGAGGCCAGAAAGCAGTGATATGACATAATCAAAATGTTGAAAGAAAAAGAATGTCAACTAAAATTTCTAAATCCAGCAAAACTATCCTTCAAAACTAAAGTAGAAATTAAGATTTTCACTGATAAAAACTGTGAAGAATGTATTACTTGCTGAGAACATTTATTTGCTTGCTTTCCTGCCCTACAAGAAATACTAAAGGAAGCCTTTCAGGCTGAAATAAAAAACTGCTAGATAGTAACTTGAACCCACATAAAGACATAAAAAAGCACTAGTAAAGATAACTATATAGGTAAATATAAAAGACAGTATAAATTTTTGGTTTGTTTGATTATGACTCATTTTTCCTCCTATTTGATTTAAAAGACAACTGTGTAAAGTAATACTTATAAATATGTGTCAATGGGCACAAAATGATAAGGATATCACTTCTATAAAAATAATAGCACAAAGCAGGGTGAAGAAATGGAGCTATAGGGAAAAAGATTTGTATGCTATTGATATTATATTAGTATAAATCCAAAGTAGATTATTATAAATTAATATGTTAATTGTAATCCTCAAGGCAATCACTAAGAAAATCACTCAAAGAAAATATAAGAAGAGAAATAACAAGGGAATTAAAATAGTAACTAGAAGATACCTATGTAACACAAAAGAAGGTTGTAATGAGGAAAACATTAAAGACAAAAGACATATAGGAAACAAACAGCAAAATGGAAGATGTAAATCCTACCTTATTTGTAATTTTATTTAACATAAGTGAATTGAACATTCCAATTAAGAGAAAGAGATTGGCAGAACAGATAAGAAAAATGATGGAAGATGCCTTAGAGGGCCAGGACAGGGAGAGCGGGAGGGAGTCACGGGAGGGAGGGGATATGGGGACATAGGTATAAATACAGCTGATTCACTTTGGTCTACCTCAAAAGCTGGTACAAGAGTGTAAAGCAATTATATTCCAATAAAGAGCTTAAAAAAAAAAGTTCCCATTATATGCTGTCTGTAAGAGACACACTTTTAAAGACACAAATAGGTTGGAAGTATAAAAGAGATATCGTGCAAACAGTAACCAGAAGAGAACTGCAGTGGTTATACTAATATTAGACAAAATAGACTTTAAAACAAAAAATTGTAACTAGAAACAAATAAGGACATTTTATAATGATAAAAGGGTAAAGTTATCAAAAAGATATGGTCATTATAAACATATATGCACCTAACAACAGAGTCCCAAAATACATGTAGCAAAAACTGACAGAATTGAAGAGAGAAATAGACAATTCAGTAATAATGGGTGGAAATTTCAATAAGCCATTTTCAATAATGTATAAAACAACTGGCAGATGATATCAAGGAAATGCAAGTCTTGAGCAACACAATAAGCCTATAGACCTAACAGACATTTATTGAACACTCTGCTCAACAGCAGAAAAATACATATTCTTCGCAAGTACACATGGAACATTCTCCAGGATATGCCATATGTTAGACCAAAAAACAAGCCTCAATAATTTTATATGGATATTACTAAAATGTAATGAATTAAAAATCAATGGTCAGGGAATTCTGTAAGTGATTTACAAGCATTATTTTATTTAATTCTCAAAAGTATCCTATGACGTATGATAGGATTAAGAATAAGAAGTGTGATTAGCTATGGTGATTATCCACTTATTACAAATGAAGAAACTATAGTAGAGACGATTATATAACTTTCCTAAGATTGAATAGTTAATGAGAAACGAAGGTAGGAGTTACACAATGTTCCCATGTTTGAGGTCTCAGGTTAAATGTTTTCACCCAATCTGTACAAGGTCCCTTCTATAATTCACTCTTCAGCACCCTATTCTCCTTCTTCCTAAAACTTTTCAAAATGTGAAATTATAATTCTGGGTCTGAAGATAAAGTGGATAATATAAGTAGTGTGAACAACTTGTCTTTGTTTGCCTGAGACTTTCCTGGGGTTGACACTGACAGTCCCAAGTACTGGGAATTCTCTCAGTCCTCAGAAAATCAGGGTGGTTGGTCACATTGAGGAATAACTAAGCTACAAGTGTTTGCTCACTGATGCCACACAACTAGGTGTTCCCTTCATAAGTCATAAGAGCTATCACCCAGGAGATGAGTGCTGTAGCCAACCTTCTTTCCCCCGACAACCCTATAAACCACAGGAGGGTCTTTCTGTCTACCCACTACAAGGCACCCTTCTCAGTCACCATGGAAACACCATATAGAAACCAAACAAAGATGGGATTTTTAACTCAGCCTTTGAAAAAAAAAGAGAGACTCTCCAAGAAAGCGCTAACATTTTGGAAGGAAGGGAGAATGCATCACTGTTTCTTTACTTGTTTTTTCTACTTCTTTCTAGAAGCTATTTACACCATAAGGGCAGGGGACTCACATTTTTGTTCACCACTGAACATGCAGCATCTAGCAAATGCCTGGCATCTGGTAAGTATTCAATAAATATTTGAACCAGTGACCATGTAACTTCTAAGCCTTGCCCTTAATCACCATCTACTACCTGCCTTGATTTCATACTTTAATTTTTCCTGCCTTAATAGAAATACAAACTAATAGTATGAACTATTCACAACATCGCAGGCATGATCTTATCCTAATAAACCGACAGAATAAGCTTTTGAGATAATTATCCCCATTTTCCAGATGAAGGAAATGAGGATGAAAGAACTTGTCGAAGATCTCAGGGTTAATCTATATTTGTTCCACTAACGTGTGTTGTAATTTCTCAAATCTGTCATCCTTCTGGCAAGAAATATTCCTGCATCCACACATTGTGAAACACAGAATATCAGGTGTTTGATATATGCTTTTTATAGAGATCACTTCTCCATGCCTTCAATATTGTTTATCATACCAACCTGGTAAGCGAAATAGTTTTCATATCTGACATAAAGGCAGTCCCAGCAAGGCCCCTCTTCAATTAATAAAATTCAAATTAACACAAAGTTATGTAAGGCTACAGTAGTTATAATAATAACCTCTGAATTCATTAAGCACTGGCAAATTTTGAGTCCACAATCATACTTTGCCAAAAGTTTTTTCTTCTAATTTCTAGGAGGCAACCAAAAAATTCACTTTCATTCATTATTTTATTTCTTATTTTATCGTCTGTAACCGATATGGTTCTAAAACCTCTCCTTATCTCTTCTTTTTTAAAGAGAATGCTCAGGTGTACATGTATGCTATTTAAACTAAGCTCCCTAAAGCTGAATACAATTTATCTTCAAATAGCAGAGGAAGGAGGGCAGAAATCTTCAAATATATATGAATTCATAGCCAGCTTCTACTGAACTCCTGCCCTTGTCAACTCGTTTAGAACACAATTTTCCAAATGCCGCTGCTTTCTGGGATTCAGGAGAGGGTAAGAGAGCTCTTTCATTTCATTAGATTTGTGTCAACTCCATTCTGAGTTTCTAGCAATAGGGAGTCTCGGAAAAAATATGCTGAGCTTCCCGTCGGGTCTGGGCTGCTGTAACGCTGGCATTGTGAAACACCAAGAGTAAAGAAAATGGCTCACGTCATGTTCCAGGCACAAGGGGGGCCCAAGAGATAGGATGAGAAATCCAGTTGATGTGCCCAAGACCCTACCTTCAATCGTATGCTGCTGTTTTCTCAATATTCAGAGCTGCAGCCATGGCCAAGTTGCATGCTTGGAGCCAAATTCTCCCCTCAGCTCCGTGTAGGCAACTTGATCCAAAGTCACTAAGAGTAGAGCGCGTATCTGAAAGTGACATGTGGCAATAGCGCCATTCAGTTCTCTTATGGGCCACATACTTACTCTGGGGTAAGTGCCTTTCTACCAATTTCTGCACAAACGTGGGCCTGTTTGCTACTCTCAGAAGGCAGCGCTTGCTGTACAATTTCCTCACGTTTTAAGGCTTTTTGTGTTTTGCCAGTCAGGAGCACATTTTGCAAGTCCCTGGCAAACACAAGTGTACTTTCTTCTTGGCTTCCACACTTGCAGAAGCCAGATGAAAGGAACAGCTCCCAGGGAAAGCTTTGGATTTCATCAACCTGTCGATGAAGTAGTCCTCTGCCTCTCAGTCAGGTTTTTAAGGGATTGTGTCTCCTTAACTGAAGACGTAAAAGTGCAGACGAGGATAAGTGAAGAAAAGAGTTAAAGGTTTGCCCCATTTGAGGAGTGTTTTTGGATCCGTCCCTCTACCCTCCTCCCTCAGGCTAAGTTGGCAGTTTCCACACTCCATGTGCATCTCATATCTTATGGTGTGTGGGTGGGATTTGCTAGGTATTGTCTGACATGGGCTCTCTGAGGCAGAGTCAATATCGTGTTTATCTCCATATTCCTGGCCTAGAGCAAGGAGTCTGGCAGTCAGGTCAAGACACATTTGTTGTCCACTACTCTGTGCTAGGCACCAAGCCTCCACCCAGGGATAGGATGTCCTCCCCTTGAGGAACTTAGAGTCTAGTCAGCACATGGATGCATCAGCATAACATTTATGCACAAGGCAATAGAGGTTACATAGAGCAGGACCAAGATGCCAGAGGGAACACAGCAGATAGGTTCGTAATCCTAGCGGTATAGTCAAGAGGACCACTGGGAGAATATGCCCGAGCTGAGTCCTGAAAATAAATAGGAATTAAGTCCAGAATTCACAGGGAAAGGAGGGAGTTCCAGGCATGAGCAGCTGAGTGAACAGAGGCAGGAGGGCATAGAACACCATGCAGTTCGCCCTGCAAATTTCAAGGGCCAGGCTGGGAACAGCACGCCATTAAGCCCAGTGAGGTGGGCAGTATCCAGGAAACCAAGGACTTTTTTTTTTAATCTTAACATTTTTGAGAAAGATAGACATTGAAAGAGTTCAACCCTCAGGGAAACAGGCTCATATCTGTGCTTTAAACTGTTCAAACTGGGAACTTAATAAAGGGACTGGCTTTTATTTGTGTAAGACTGAAAATAAGGGGCCTGACTGGGAGGCAATTTTAATCATCTTAGTGAAAGACCATGGGAGCCCATATTAGGGGTGTTATTAGGGCTGAGAGTAAGGCTACAAAAGCAATATTGACAAGGCAGAACAGGAAGGACATCGTGTTGTGTTAGAGGCAGAAAGTGAGTGGCTTGAGGTACTCATTAGGCTCAGGCTGTGTGAGCCTGAGCTCAGAGAAATGTCAGGGATAAGATTAAACTATGTGAGCTTGGGCTTCCCTGGTGGTGCAGTGGTTGAGAATCTGCCTGCCAATGCAGGGGACACGGGTTTGATCCCTGCTCCAGGAAAATCCCACATGCCACAGAGCAACTAAGCCCATGAGCCACAACTATTGAGCCTAGGTACTGCAGCTACTGAAGCCCACACGCCTAGAGCCTGTGCTCCGCAACAAGAGAAGCCACAGTGCGCACCACAACGAAGAGTAGCTCCCACTCACCGCAACAAAAAAAAGCCTGCACACAGCAAAAAAGACCCAACACAGACAGTAAAATAAATAAATAAATGTTGATTAGAAAAACAAAACAAAAACAAAAAAAACTATGTAGGCTTCCCCGATGGCGCAATGGTTAAGAATCCTCCTGCCAATGCAGGGGACACGGGTTCAAGCCCTGGTCCGGGAAGATCCCACGTGCCGCGGAGCAACTAAGCCTGTGCACCACAACTACTGAGCCTGTGCTCTACAGCCCATGAGCCACAGCTACTAAGTCCAAGTGCCACAACCACTGAAGCCTACATGCCTAGAGCCCGTGCTCCACAGCAAGAGAAGTCATTGCAATGAGAAGCCCGTGCACCACAAGGAAGAGTAGCCCCTGCTCTCCGCAACTAGAGAAAGCCTGCGCGCAGCAATGAAGACCCAACACAGCCAATAAATAAATAAATAAATTAATTAATTAATTAAAGTGGTTGTGCCATTTAAAAAAAAGGTTAAACTATATGACTCCTAAATTTACAGGAGTGAAACTACCATCGAAAGTAGATGAGATTTCCCATGAAGAGCTCTTGTTAAACGATAGACAAAGATAGACAAAGTAGCTGGGAATCTTTGGGGAAAAAGTATCATTTAGTGGGTGAGCTGAGGAGCAGGTGGCCTTGAAGGTGATGAGGAGACATTTAAAGAGAGTGTGAGCTCCTGGAGGCTCAGGGACTTGCAAAATTTGTAAAACTTTTCATAGAAAAGGCAGAAAACAGTGTCAATGCTCCACTGTGGTAAAGTCAATATAGAGTCATGTCCAATAGCTTTGGCAATGAGAAGGTCTTTGAAGACCTTTTCTGTGGCAGAGACACACGTGCATATTGTTTAATAAATACATGAATGAATGAATGAATGAATGAAGGGATAGGTCCTAGTCATCAGAGACCCTCTTGCCTTAGGATATAAAAAGTGAGGCTTAATTTGTTGGATGAAGGCTGATTTTCAAAGAAGCCCAAATCTCTGGTCTTATAAACTCTTAATTAGTATTGGTGACACAAAACAAGCCATTCTGTTTCAAGCCTTTTCTTATTGACTTTTCTTCACCATACCCTTTGCCATGCCTGTTAATAATGATAGAAAAAGCAAGTCTTAAGGTGGAAATGCAGAATCCAAGGATACTCTCGCTTCATCACTTGTCACAGATAGGACCCACTTCCACACTTACACCTACATTTGGGGTCACAGGTCAGCAGACATGATTGGAAGCATGGAGAACTAGATACCACAGGGTCAGAGTTTTAACACCAGCCCTTTCTTAGAGTAGTCCAGTGCCTTGATTGGAAGTAATAGACTAACGGACGTCTAAGTTTTCTTCCACTTTTTCCTAATTCAGTCCTTTGAGACCAGAAGTTTTATTCTTAGGAAAACAGAACTGTTTGCTCTTTGTTCCTGAACCAAGCTGAGATTTATTTTGCTTTCTGCAGTTGCTCTTCATTTCTGCTTTCCCTGTTGTGTTTGTACATATGCCTTCACTTTATATTCCTGCCTTTCTCTGTGGAAGTCTGAGAAGCACTGGTCCCTGCCAATGCGTACACCCATGCTGACTGATTCATGGAATGGTACCAAAATCCGCTCCTCCATATTTTGACTCACTGCAGGGAGGAGGCACACTGCCAACTTTGTAGCCTCCTGTGTTCGAAGGGGGACAGGAAAGCAAGATGAAGGAGTAAGAAAAGAATTAGAAGAGGTTCTGATTGCAAGTGTGGCTTGCTGCACAGTGAGGAGAAACACAAACAAATGACCTGGCTGATTTCACCGTAAACACGCACATCTACTTCATGTATTCCCAGAATTTTACATCTACTAATGTCTAGCCTGGTGTATTCAGACGATGCACCATATGGACAGAGGCAATGTTTTCCTTAATCCTTAGTGTAGTGTACAGCCTGAACTATCAAAGTTCCATCACCAACACTGACAATAAAAAGAAATGGTATTGCCGCTGCAAAACAGTGATTCGCTTTCAGTGTGGAAGCCACTAAGGGCAGGACTCCTGTTTACGTTATATACTGTTCTCAGAGCTCACCGGGCAGTGACTAAATGGCAAAACCAGGGAGCCCATCTTCTTTCACTGATATCATACATTTCAGTATGATACTTTTAATGATCACCTAAATTCCCTGTGTTTCCAAGGGTTGGTGCTTTGGAACTGCTTTACAAAGGTATTTTAAAAGATTAAATTGCAGAAAACAAGCAGCATTTTGAAGTTCAGAAATCAAGTCTTATTAGATGATATTCTGGGGCCCCAAAGAAACAACTGTCCACCAGCTGATATTCTAGAATTAAAAGAACTCTCTGTTGGGTTCAATCAATGGGACAGCCCCTCACTCCTACCTCAGTGAACCTGAGCTCGAACTTGTGTGGATGTTCAGATATGTCTCCACTGGATTTGCCAAATGGCAGTCCTTCCCACTCTGCTTTGGCATACAGAGTCCCTTGGTTTTCTTTCAAGGAGTTTTTCATGAGCACCAGAGTAGTGATTCTGACATCCTATCACCGCTAGAAATGTTTAAGAAATATATGACATCGCTACCAATGCAAATTAAAATTAATTGGCTTTTTAAGAAATTTGCAATATTACCTGGATATATCTAGAAAAAAACCTTGAGCTGATGTTTAAGAAATATGACGAGCAACCCAAGAATACTGACATTAATTGCATTTTAGGAATTTTGCAACATGTCTGGGATATCAGTAGATAACTGTAAGATGTTACAGACTGGAGCTGAGAACCAGTCTTTAATGATAACAAAATCTCCCAGTAGAATAACTGGTAGTAAGGGTTGATGATACAGAGAAAAAGAAAAATGGAATAAGTGGTTATTCCTTTTTTCAAGTAAACAAGAAGAATTTTCTTGTTTATCTCATTAAATTTTAAGACTGTTGGACAAAGTCAGTGTCTTATGTTATTAGTCTTTTGAGAATGAACTTTACAGCACTCATAGCTGTTATTTCATGATAAAAACATTGATTATTGTTATGCCCTTTGACCTAAACAAGGCCATGGGCTGCTAAACTTTTATTCTTAGAAACAGAGAGGAATTGAAGGATGACACGCAGGCACAAAGGAGAGGAAAGGTCCATAATCCATGTTATAATAAAAGCACTCTGAAGAAATGTTTGAGAAAAGATGAGTTGTTTTGTACCCTGTCCTTGAAACTAAAGGGGCTGCCTGAACTATTACCTCCATCTCACAGCTCATTTGATTACAACACGATTCTGTAGATCTTTATTTTCTCATAGGAAATTAGCAAGAAACTCTATCTCATATGCATTTGCACTCTCACATTTAGAATTTTTCTGCCTTTAACTTATATTTAAAAGTATGGAAAACCATTGATTTCTAATCATAATGCTGAGCTGCATTTCTAAAAAATGTAAAACTCAATAACATGAATCTCATTCATATCCCTTATTCCAATGGGCAGTATTTTAAAAAACAAAAAAAGCCCATTTAGAGAGGACTTCCCATTTCTAAAAGTATAGAGGCTGAATTTTCCATTTGCCTTTGAAAGGTCCCAAAATGAATGAATAAAATAATTTTAAAAGCATAGCTTTTTAAAGCCATCTTAGAAGTCAGGAGGAAAAAAGGAATTCCAGATGAACTGAATTCCCCAAATGAAATAAAAACCAGACCCCAGAGAGGTAAGGCAGCATCAAAGCCTCAACTGGCCAAATCTTGTGACCTTGACTCTCTTTTTGGTCAGGGCGTAGCAGGTAAGAGGTAAGAATCAGGGTGTGCTCAGAGTCAGAAACTTAACAGAGTTCTAAATAAAGCTGAGATTCCAAAATGGAAGAATAAATAATAAACACTCCTCATCCTGGGAAAGGAGAGTAAGTGAACTTACATGACAGGGCCTGCCATAACTCGACACTAGATATGAGAAAAAATAAATCTTCCTAAGAATTAGTCATCATAAGTCAATCTCTATGGACACTACAAAGTTTGTGAAGCTTTCTGTATGTACTGAAAAACCACAAGCATAGACAATAATTAAATATGCATCCAGATTGGTAGTACGCTTGGACATCTTCTCTAGAGGAACTCAGCATCAAGTTGGAGCTCTAATGGTCCTCACAGATAATTCTAAGAAAAACAAGGCAATCACAATAAAAGAGATCACCACACACAAGAAAAAGCACACCAAGAATGAGACATGGCAGAATCATCTACAAAGATCTCTGATACTGAACACATAATATTCTTTTTTTTTAAGCTCTTTATTGAAATATAATTGCTTTACACCGTTGTGCCAGTTTTTGAGGTACACCAAAGTGAATCGGCTGTATTTATACATATATCCCCTTATCCCTTCCCTCCTGCAACTCCCTCCCACACTCCATATCCCAGCCCTCTAAGTCATCACCCATTATACATTGGATCTTCCCATGTTATGCAGCAACTTCCTTCTAGCCATCTATTTTACATTTGGTAGTGTATATATGTCAATGCTACTCTCTCACTTCGTCCAAGCTTCCCCTTCGCCCCCAACCCCCACCCCGTGTCCTGAAATCTGTTTTCTACATCTGCATCTTTATTCTTGCCCTGTCACTGGGTTCATCAGTATCATTTTTTTAGATTCCAAATGTATGAGTTAGCATAAGGTATTTGTTTTTCTCTTTCTGGCTTACTTTGCTCTGTATGACAGTCTCTAGATCCATCCATTCACTACAAGTAACTCAATTTCATTCATTTTTATGCCTGAGTAATATTCCATTGTACATATATGCCACATCTTCTTTATTCATTCATCTGTTGATAGGCATTTAGGTTGCTCCCATGTCCTGGCTATTCTAAGTAGTGCTGCAATGAACATTGTGGTACATGTTTCTTTTTGGATTATGGCTTTCTCTGGGTATATGCCCAGTAGTGGGACTGGTGGGTCATATGGTAGTTCCATTTTTAGTTTTTTAAGGAACCTCCAAACTGTTTTCCATAGTGGCTGTACCAACTTATATTCCCACCAACAGTGCAGGAGAGTCCCCTTTTCTCCACACCCTCTACAACATTTATTGTTGCTAGATTTTTTGATGATGACCATTCTGACTGGTGTGAGGTGATACCTCATTGTGGCTTTGACTTGCATTTCTCTAATGATTAGTGATGCTGAGCATCTTTTCATGTGTTTGTTGGCCATCTGTGTGTCTTCTTTGGAGAAATGTCTATTTAGGTCTTCCACCCATTTCTGGACTGGGTTATCTGCTTTTTTGGTATTAAGCTGAATGAGCTGCTTGTATATTTTGGAGATTAATCCTTTGTCCGTTGCTTTGTTGGCAAGTATTTTCTCCCATTCTGAGGGTTGTCTTCTTGTCTTGTTTATGGTTTCTTTTGCTGTGCAAAAGCTTTTAAGATTCATGAGGTCCCATTTGTTTATTTTTGATTTTATTTCCATGATTCTAGGAGGTGGGTCAAAAAGGATCTTGCTTTGATGTATGTTATAGAGTGTTCTGCCTATGTTTTCCTCTA
This sequence comes from Hippopotamus amphibius kiboko, assembly GCF_030028045.1. Taxonomy (NCBI): domain Eukaryota; kingdom Metazoa; phylum Chordata; class Mammalia; order Artiodactyla; family Hippopotamidae; genus Hippopotamus; species Hippopotamus amphibius. The sequence continues at coordinate 13,616,571 of NC_080199.1, forward strand.
AGAGTTTTATAGTGTCTGGCCTTACATTTAGGTCTTTAATCCATTTTGAGTTTATTTTTGTGTATGGTGTTAGGAAGTGTTCTAATTTCATTCTTTTACATGTAGCTGTCCAAATTTCCCAGCACCACTTATTGAAGAGGCTGTCTTTTTTCCCTTGTATATTCGTGCCTCCTTTGCCAAAGATAAGGTGCCCATATGTGCATGGGTTTATCTCTGGGCTCTCTAATTTGTGCCATTGATCTATATTTCTGTTTTTGTCCCAGTTCCATACTGTATTGATCACTGTAGCCTTGTAGTATACACAATATGCTTAATATAAAAGAATTATGTTTAATATGATCTAAGAAATAAAAGACTCAGAAGCATGGGAAATAAGATATTTTAAAAAGCAAATCAATATTTAAAAGAATACATTGGATTTATTAAATTTTTTAAATGAAATTTAAAACTCAGTAGGGTAAATTAGCAAATTCAACACAGCTGAAAAGAGAGAATGAATAAACTTAAAGATAAATCTGAAGTAACCAAATCAGAGAGAAAAATATTAAAAGTAGAAAAACACTGAAAAGAGAAGATAGGCTGAGAAAGTTTGGCGTACATCTAAATGGAGTTTGAGAGAGAGCTAATGAATAAACTTGGAGAAGGAATTATTGAAAAAATAATAACTAATATTCTCTACAATTTTTGAAAGGTACTGAATTCATATCCAAAAAGCTCAATGATTTCTAAGCAGACTAAATAAAAAGAAATTCATACCTAGACATACTGAAAGTAAAACTATATAACAATAAAAGTAAAGACCAGATATTTAAAGGAAGTAGAGTAAAAAAAGAATATCATTTATAAAGGAAAAATTATACTGATGACTGACTTCTCAGCACAGCAATAGATAACAGAAGATATAATGCAATACATTGAGACAAAACAACCATCACCCTGGAATTTCATACCCAGTACAACTAACCTTCAAGAACAAAGACAAAGGCATTTTAGAAAAGTAAAACCTGCAAGTATTCATCATATATATGATATCTCTAACTGAAACTTCTAGCAGAAGAAGGAAAATAGTCCAGATGGAAGGTCTAAAATGCAAAAATAAAAATAAAAAAAGGATTCTGAGTAAAGATATTAGTAAATATACGATAAAGACAAACACTGATATACAAAACAGTTTATTTTGTGAAGATTAAAAAATATAGAACATAATAAGTGGAAAAAACAGTATATAAGTTGAGAGGGTGGTGATGAAAGCTAAGACATTCTAAGGTTTTTGTGCCATTTGAGATGCAAGTAAAGTTATGATTAATTTTAAACTGTGTTAATTATGCATGTTAAAGTATCTACAGTAATCACTAAAAAAAGGCATAGAGAGTAAACTTCAAAAATAAGTACAGAGATAAAATTCAAAAGGAAGCAAGGAATTGGGGGAAAATGTTAAATAAATCAAGACATAAATTGTACAAGAAAATAAGGTAAAATATAATTCCAAAGAAATAACCTAGCCAGTATTTTTTTTAAGATTCTTAGAGAAGGCATACACACACACACACACACACACACACACACACATTATATAAATACACACACACATTCTAACAGCTGAGGATGCAAAAGGATCAGTTATGTCAAATACTAACCAAAAGTATTGCAAAGGGAATAGATTTTAAGGTGAAAAAAGTATAAGCAGAGATAAATAGGGTCTCTTTCTAATGACAAAAAGTTTAACTTACTAGTTAGTTATAACAATTTTAGACTTATATGAAACACACTAATGTAGCTTGAATTATATACATTGAAAATTTACAGACACATAAGGCAAAACTGAAAAATCCACAAGATATTGGAATCCTTTAATAAATCTCTCATAAATTGACAGCTCCAGTAAACAAAAAGTACCAGTAAGGAGATGAAGATTTGGACAGCATAAACTTCATTTAAATGGACATATATAATATAGAACACTGGACAAAACTTCAGAATATACCATCCTTTTAAGAACATATGAACTATTTTTGAAAATCATCCACATAAGAGGCCATAAAATACACCTCAGTATATTTCAAAAGTTGGTATCATGTAGATCATATTCTATTAAATAAAATAATTAAGTTAAAAATCAAAAACAAAAATATACCTAGAATAAGAACTGTATTTGGAAATAAAATAAAACACATGCTTCTGAAAAACACATGGATCAAAGAAGAAATCATAATGGAAAATTTTAAATACATTTCTGAATAGGAATAAAAGTATGTGTGTGTGTGTATATATATGTGTTTATATATATATATATACACATAAACACTCACACACCCCCACACCCCCCCACACACACATACACACAATGGAATACTACTCAGCCATAGAAAAGAATGAAATTTTGCCATTTGCAACAACATTGATGGACTTGGAGGGTATTATGCTTAGTGGAATGTCAGACAGAGAGAGACAAATATTGTATGATATCACTTACATGTGAAATATAAAAAATAAAACAGGTTAGTTAATATAACAAAAAATAAGCAGACTCACAGATATAGAGAACACACTAGTGGTTACCAGTGGGGAAAGGAAGGGGAGAGGGGCATTATAGGGGTAGGGGATTAAGAGGTACAAATTATTATGTATAAAATAAACCACAAAGGTATTGTACAACGTGGAATATAGCCAAAATTTTCTAATAACTATAAATAGAGTATAACTTTTAAAAATTATGAATCACTATATTGCACACTTTTAACTTATAGAATATTGTACCTCAACTATACTTCAATTTAAAAACCCTTTATGTTAAAAATATATGTGTACATATACATACATATATATGTGTGTGTATATATATATATATATACACATATGTATATATTGAATGAGAGGTCCCTGCCAGTAAGAAAAAATAAATAAATAAAAATACAAGAACCAGAACGGAAAGAGTAAAACTGTCCTCATTTGCAAAAGATATGAGTGCATCCACAGAACACAAAGAGGATACACAGGTAACATTATAATTAATAAGGGAAATTTAACAAAATTTTGGATTCAAAATAAATATTCAAAATTAAACTGTATTTCCAAAATTGCAGTAATAATAAGATAAGAAATGTACATTTTAAAATATACCATTTATAATAGCACCAAATCGTGTTAAGCACCAAGGAATAAAGCTAACTAATGATATACAATACTTTCAAAAACTACTCATTTTAAACAAAAATTAAAATCTACAAAGAACAAAAAACTAATAGGAATGTCAATTTTATGCATAAAAAGACCCACTTTATGAAAATAACAGTTCTTCCCAATTTTTTCTATATATATAAGTAGATTCTGAAATTTGTATGAATATCAAATTATTGAGAATAGCCAAGATACACTTGAAAAAGAAAATAAAGTGAGAATACTTACCTAACATTTATCAGTACTTAATACAAAATGACATAGTAAGATACTGGTTCAAGTAAACATAAGGCACTGAAGCAGAAGTGAGACCTTTCAAACAGACATATACATATATGAAAACTAATAATTGACAGAGTTGGTTGAAAAGCTGTACAAAAAGGGTAGACTTTTGTTTGGAATGTAGCTCTCAGACTCCTAACCCTATAACTGTTTCACTGCACCATACTGGAGATTACATCCTTAAAATTATGTAAATAAACAAACTATCCTTTAAATTTAAAAAAAGGTAGACTTTTAAGTAAATGGTGCTGCAGAATTAGTTTTCTATGTTAAGAAAATAGAATTGGATTCCCTACCTCACACCATACACAAAAATTCAAATTTACGCATATTAACAGACAAATAGGAGATTGTCTTTGTAAAGCTGCCACAGGGTAATATTTGTAAATAATACACAAAAATAGGAAAATATTGATAAACTGCACTATGCTAAAGTAAGAACTTCGCTTTATAAAATTAACCATAAAGAGAGAAAAGAGACTAACAGAAATTGGGATGTTATTTGCAACCCATATGATGTGCCAAAAATTAGGATCCAGAACACATAAAGAAATGAAAACTCAATAAGAAGAACATAAAAACAGGCAAAAGTCACATTTCACAAAATAAGATACACAAAAAGGACTATAGACATATCAAAATATGTTCAATCTTAGTGATTAGGGAATATAAATTAAAAACATAATGATATCCATTTAATATGTAGATTAAATGGGCAAAATTTAAATGTTAAATTGGAAAAAAAATTTTTTTCAGATCTTTACTGGAGTATAATTGCTTTACACTGTTGTGCTAGTTTCCGCTGTACAACAAAGTGAATCAGCTGTATTTATACATAAATCCCCATATACCCTCCCTCTTGAGGCTTCCTCCTACCCTCCCTATCCCACCCCTCTAAGTCACCACCTATCATCAAGTTGATCTCCCTTTGTTATGCAGCAGCTTCCCACTAGCCATCTGTTTTACATTTGGTAGTGTATATATGTCAGTGCTACTCTATCACTTCATCCCAGCTTCCCCTCCTCCCCCTCGTGGGCATATACCCTGAGAAAACCATAATTCAAAAAGATACATATACCACAATGTTCATTGCAGCACTACTTACAATAGCCATGACATGGAAGCAACCTAAATATCCATCAACAGATGAATGGATAAAGAAGATGTGGCACATATATACAATGGAATATTACTCAATCACACAAAGGAATGAAATTGAGTTATACGTAGTGAGGTGGATGGACCTAGAGTCTGTCATACAGAGTGAAGTAAGTCAGAAAGAGAAAAACAAATACTGTATGCTAATGCATATATATATAGGATTCAAGAAAAGGGTACTGATGAACCCAGTGGTAGGGCAAGAATAAAGATGTAGATGTAGAGAATGGAAAAAAAAAAATTTAAACTGAGTGTTAGAAAGAAAATGGAGCTATGAAACTTTCACACAGTACTGCTGGGAAGGTAAACTGGTACAGTCTTTTTGGTAAAAGTTTTGTTATATCTTGTAAAGTTGGACATGTACATGCTTTACAATCAGCAATTCTATTCCTTAATATAGACTCAAAGAAACTTCAGTACATATGCACCAAAATAATGGTTCAAAAATGTCCACAGACCCATTGTTTGATAGACCAAACTGGAAACAACCCAACATAAATTAACAACAGAAAACCAAAAATTGTGTTACAGTCATTCAATAGTATACTTTAAGTGAATAATACAGCAGTTGCATACACCAGCATGGGTGAATATTAAAAGCAATGTGGAGCAAATAAAAGCAAATTAGAAAAATACTGCATTATTCTATTTATATAGAATCAAAAACCAGGCAAAACTAAAAGAAATGTATTGCCTATTGTTACATATATCTGTGGAGGTGTAAAGAAACCCACTGGTATTAATAAACACAAAAATCAGAAGTGTTACCTCTGAAAGGACTGTGAGTTCTATGATGTGATTAGTAGAGAGGGCTTCTATGGAACTGACACTATATTATTTTTTAAGGTAGGTGATGGTATACAGTTTTTTATTTCATTATTATTCTTTAAACTGTATTTATATAGTGTGTATACATATATATATATATACATTAGCATCTATGTGTGCATATTACATTCTTTTGTATTTGATCTATTTCAACAGTTAAAAGTATATTTCACTAATAATAAATATACATCACAGAAAAAGTCAATTCTAATTTTTTTCAGGTACCTAGCAAAATTTGGCTGAACATAAATATTTAGTGGTGGTGTGGTCTTCCTGATTTAAAAAATGATAATTATGTAATCTCCGCAAGCCCCAGCCTGTTTCATGTCATGGAACAAACAGCACTGAATAAGTGTTTGTTGACTTGAACTAAATTAAAATTTGTATAATATAAGGGGGAAATGTGTGACATTAGGTATTTCTGATTGTCCAACTCAGCTCTGCTTTCTTTGTAACAGAATTCCAACTTTCATTGTATATTTATCCCTCGCCCACACAATCTATATGTTACCAGGGAAGGTGACCCCACTCTTAGCAACCGAGGTGGACTCTGATTGGCTTAAGTCGTTTAGTATCTTCCAATTCTTAACAACTGTATTTGGTTCAAAACAGGTAACAAAACATGAGTCAATGAGAGACAAGAAATGAGATACAAGAAAAATTTACAAGAGATTTGGGGGGTGTGTGTGTTTGTGTGTGTGTGTGTGTGTGTGTGTGTGTGTATGGTTTGAGGGGTGAGGAATCATCTTTGATCTTCTGAAAGATACTCAGGGAGGCACTCACTGTGTTCATTGAACATATATGAACAAGACTGGCAACCAATCCATGCCCCTAGAGGCCTCTAGAGCTACCTATCTAACAGCTGAGGAGCTAGCTTTAAATTAAGCCCCAGTTGGTCAGGGCCAGCCCTTCTAGTAATATGGTTGACTAGGTAACTTGGGCCACTTGCTACAGAACACTTAGAAATGCCAAACAAAATATAACAAACATCCTTTTAAATGCATGGCTGAGCCCAAAAGAAAGTAAGGGGAATCTCTCAGCCAGGCCAGCTGAGGAGAGTGGCATCGCCTTCCCCAGAAGTATGTAGGTTTCACACGTAAACAATGAAAATCCACATGAAAAATAAAGAGGGCACTGAAGACCAGAGCAGGAAGGGTTGGTTGGGCAAGGGCCAGAGGTTGGTTTGCCAGCCTCTATAACCAAGAGGCTCGCATTTACAGCCCATGTGGTTACAGAAGACAATGTCTTAGGTCGGCAAAAAGTGAGAGAGTTGAAACTGGGACCATATGTAAAGTTTAAAGCCTAACCCTCTGAAAAATGATGGATTAAGTATATATATGCCCTCATCTCCTGTAAACACACACACACACACACACACACACACACACACACACACACACACACACATTCCAGCAGCACAGGGTGATATACTGGTGAGTTAAAGTTTATACAGATTTTATAAAAATTTCCCCAAGAATATATATTCACAAATATGCTCTCACATAGATTTGGAGCACGAATCTTTACTACAGCATGATATAGGAACCTACAACCTGAAAATTTAACATAAAACGTTCTTGACTCCACCCTAATGCTCAACCTAGGCTGCATGAGATTCCAATGAATAAATAAGAATAAGAAAATAAGTTCACTGCCCAAAATAATAAAATAAAACCAAAAAAAGGCATCATGTAAAGGTCAATAGATAAATAGAAATAGATATCTGAAAACAGATTTCAGATAATAGAACTCTAAGATATAGAACAAAAATTAAGTAATTTTAAATTATTGAAGACATAAAAAGAGAAGTTTAAAATACCTAAAAATTATGAGCACTATCACAAAGCCAGGGAGACTTGAAAAATTACCACCTGGAATTTCCAGGAATAAAATAATTGAAATGTAAAACCCAAAAGACAGATTAACAGCTAACTAAGACCTAGATGAAGACAGAATCAGTGAACTAAAATATAGGCATAATAAAACTATTAAGAAAGCAGGACTGAAAAAAAAAGTATAAAATATGAAAGCCATGAAAGATAGAATATGAAGGCCAACATTTATTCATTACGAGTTCCAAAAGAGCTATATATTTAAGATGTGGGCAAGGCAGACAATATAGAGACCCATGGGAAGAGAGAGAAATAAGATGTTTAGTGATTTTTAAAAGATGTTTGATCAAACCTTGCCTGAAGCCCTTTCCATTCCTCAGCTCTTATGCTGTTAGCTTATACATTGTCTTAACTATTTAACCTCATTTATGTTGAGTATTTTGTTCCTTGCAAGCTAAGTTCTCCTAACTGATATTGGAAGTAAGAAAATAAAAATTAGACTAAGAAAGTTTTTTAAAAAATGCACCTGACCATTAAACATCCAGAATAATAGATGCAGATAAATCCAGCTGAAAGTTAACAGGAAATAACACTTCTCCTATATTGCAGCTGTAACGTATCATAACAATCACTTCTTTGGGTGATTACTGCTGTTTTACTAAGATGCTTTGGTTTCTAAAATCATTAACTATCGAAAACTTTGTTTGTTGAAAATTACATCAGTGAAATTGAAACATCTCACTCTTGCCTAGAGAATCTAAGCCACTCTGACTTAGAGGCAGCCTCAACTTCCAACTTAGGTGCAGAGCTTCAAATAAGGGGTTTCTGGACACAACATCCCACATCTATCTTAACTTTGTAGTTTCCAAGGAAACAGGATCTTAGATCCACTTCACAGTCCAGACTTCACGTTAAACCCTTTGCACACAGCCCTGCTCTTCTCTGAGCCTACACAAACACTGCTTTATTTAAATTTAACCTAAACTCCATTATCCCTCGAAATCCTATAATAACCTCTATCTTTTCCTTTGTTTGGTGAGATGCCCCACAGTTCCCCTGGCATGCAGCCTCCCTCATTGCAATGGTGCACCAGACCTGACCTTGCTGAATAAAAGGTCATTTCTGGTGATCTTAGGCTGATTAAGCTAGGACAGGAGGCGGAGTAAAGCAAACCAAATAAACCAAAATATAAAAGTATATTTTTAGCATTTGCCTAAAGAGAGTCATATAGAGAGGAACAGAAAAGGTAAATGCTAGTTAGAATCATTTGTTTGGACTGAAACTAGAGAGGGTTTTCATTGATGGTAGCTTCTTGAAGAAGGCTAGCCTTGAAGAGAGAGAGAGAAAGAAGTTCCTTTATGTTGCATTAAGAACATGGAACTAGTCGCAGAAGTGCTTAAGGAAAAAAAGCCCCTCTGCTTCCGTTTGCAGCTGCAAGAACTCTTCAGACAGGGACAGTTCCTTGTTCCATGCAGGCGGCCCACGGGGTTCCCAGAAAATTGAGTACAGCCTAAAACAAGTGCCAAAGCACACTCTGGGATCCAGCTGCCTCCCAGGTCTAGGGCTGAGCTCCTGGGCTGTATTTTCAGCAGTGAACTGGCAGCCATAAATGTCAAGCCCTGATCAGCATAATCCCCTTAGCTCTTCCAGCTTAGTTCACAGATAGTAAAGGTGGCATCAAGAAGATTTCCTATTCTGGAAAAAAAAATGCTGAACTTGGATTGGCATAATATTAGCAGCGTTAACATTCTATGTGGATTTTATCTCCAGTAGGTTTGAGATTACTTAAGCATTTGTGGGAATTAGATTTCTTTGTAATCAGGACAAAACACAACATTTTGGTACCTTCTCTGATTGCTAAGGATGGTTCAATTACTTTTTTTCAGGTGGAGGAACTAAGGAGAACATATCTGGTGTAATGCCACAGTAAAAGTAAATTAAAAAGTGAAGCATTATGAGGATGTAGTTCTCTGGTAGCCTCTGTTTCAAGATACCCCTGCTACCCCTCTTCCCTTCTTCAAGTCCTATGGCTTCAAACTTGAACAATGAAGGTCATCCCCACAATGCCTGAGTAGACTGCTCGGAGTGCCTGGAACTCAGTATTTGTATAAGTAAACACGGAGGAAAACTATACAAAAACCAAGCACAAGTGCATTTTTAATAGCTTAAAAACTGCTCTACCCCTAACTAGTTCAAGTTTAGATTATTATAGCCTCCTGGGCTGTCCCAGTTCATGTGTATGCTTTTCTAAGCAATTTTTAATGCCAAATATGCTGATTTTCTTGACTAAAAGCATACTGAATAAAAAGCATTATAAAGTGTGTGAGTGAGTGTGTGTGTGTGTGTGTGTTGGGGGAGGAGAGTGTTGATTCTAAATCGAACACTGAGAATTGTTTGAGGACACAACTTTATTTTATAGCAACAGTTATTGGCATTTTAAATGACTCAGGTCATGCATGGATACCCTCTATCCTCAACAGAAAGCATCATCACCAAACTCCATCAACTATGCAGAAGGTGCAAAGCACACCTCACCTGCCAATCTCTACAGGTGTCAGCCTGGCACAAAAGTATGACAACCAGCATCTCAGAATGGAAAGAGATCTGCCAGTTCACCTACCTTGTATATTTCACAGACAGGAAGTTTGAAAAGGTTTCAAGTCCCAAAATGTAGTTGTTTACACCGATCTTGCCACTGATATGTTGCTGGGGCCTGCCACCTATCAACTTTGTCCAACCTACCCAAAAAGGAAGCTGTAAGGTACATGTGCCATTACTGTAGAATATGGGATATTAAAATAAAAAATATTCCAGCTCTTTGATTTCCTCTGATTTTGTGGGTAATACAATAACCAGAATGAGATAGCTGAAACCAATAAAATCTGATTTATAGCATTAAAGGCAATCTTTATAGCACTTATTTATGGTACATTACATCTAAAATCCAATTTCACAGGCTGCTGTTTGAAACTTTCTGTTCAATCATAAATACACTACATACACTGTACCTCAGTGCCATAGAGTTAGATTATATAAATGTCTGTATCCCCAGAAGGTATTAAAATTCGGTTACTATGGTGGTGAGTGAGCTTGACAGTAATTTTCCTAACCAACTCTTCAACCAAAAAGATCCAGTCAGCACTTGATAAATACTGAAACTGCTAGCACTCCTATCATTAAACCAAAAAAAAAAAAAAAATCACTGCTCAGATAATTCTATATTCTGGAATGAAATTAATTGAAAAGAAGTCAGAAGTCATACAGAAATGCAATAATTGCTGATGCTGAAGGATACTTGCGTTAACATCGCGGGGCACAGTTTCAAGCCAATGAGCAAAAGCACTTTCTTGCACGACATCATCAGCATTAACAAGAGACACATGGCTAAGTCCATACATGCTACTTTGGAAATATAACCTTAAGTGTCTACATTCATACACTTCAATGGAGAAGACTAGATTCTGTTCAATTACTATAATCATTGTCAAAGAGAGGGCAAAGAATACAGGCTGACTTTCAGAGAACTGTCATTTGAATCTTAAGCAACTTCCCATTGGCTTAAAAAGGGTTTTATCTTAAAAAAATTCAACTCTCCATACACTCTGCTTGCCATGCATTAGATAAATGTAAACAGAGAGGGGAGGATCTTCACCTGATCTGACAAGCAAGCTGACTCTTGCTCTGTGAGACATCACACCCCTCGGCACTGAAGTTTGCTTTTTTAAATACATTTCAGTCTCGTTGTCATCCAGAAACGTGTACCATGCACCCATCATCTGGCCTACGTGCTGTGCTGATAAGTCATTCTAGGATGCAATTCAGGACTCAAATGTAAATGACAAAAAGTGGCAGGAGTACTGAATAGACTCAATACCCAAAGAACTGCCAAGCATGGTCCTATGCCAGGAGTGCACTGGGATACTGTGGGGCTTGACGCTAATACAATTTGAAGTCCTCCTTAAAAAAAAAAGAATACAAACTTCAAAACTTAATATTATTTAGTAGGGACTCGTACAAGTGAAGGCCAGACACTTAAGCCTCATGAGCAACAAGGTAAAAGTATTTCTGGATCTCGCTTTTCCCATATCATTTCTGATCCTCACACAAGCACAGCAAGGTCGGCATTTCTTCAGATGAGGACCTGAGGCTTGGAAGGGTTGCCCCAGAGGACTGAGTTAGGAATTCGTTCATTGGGATGCAAGTTCAAGTTCATCTACCTTGAAACCCATGCATACTGTTGCGTTTCAGTGTAAGTTAATTGAGGTTTGGGTTGTATCACCTAGAGTTCCCCAAGACGGGGTGGTGTTCTTAGGTGTTTTAGCCCCCAGAGAATTCTCCACAGCAAGGAAAGGCTTGAACATGAATCAGAGTCACCTGGAGGGCTTGTGAAGTCACAGATTGTGGGCCCCACCTCCAGGGTTTCTCATTCAGTAGGTCTGGAGGGGGGGCGGAGTCTGAGAATTTCGCAGGTGATGTTGACACTGCCTCCAGCACCATACACTTAGCCACTGGTCTAGAGAAACTGAGTTAATTCCAGTGTTCTGTCCATCCGTTGTCTTCCTCCAGTGAAACCACAGTTACTGTAGTTCAGAGGTACTTAAACCAGCTCAGCTAAAATGGAGCTAAACCCCATCCCTTCATGAAAGATTTGGGCTGGATTAACAGTAGCTGGAATTCAAAATATGCTGAGAAGGAAAAATGTTAGTGAAGAATTATGTTGGAAGAAAAGATATTGTTAAAATGCAATTCAACAATGATAAAGTCAATATATTTAAAATAGTCTCACTAATAGCACAATTTAAAATTGTTAAGTAACGGTAGTTAATGTAAACTCATACAAATGCCCTAATTTTTCTGTAAACTAATAGAAAAATAGAATCAATGAGTATGGTTAGAAGTCAAGAAAAGAGAATCACCAGGTAGTGGGAAAAAAAACTAAGAGACTAGGGCATGAAATGTCATTTGAAATTGAGTTAGTAGGGTTTAATCAAGGTATTTAAATGCATTCTACAATTGAGTACAACTTACATTCTGTATTTAAGTGAGATTCAATATAGTAATGATGGACTTTTATTACAGAAAAGCTATTCAGTGATGCTTATGAAATGATTGTAGACAAATTATCTCTATGACATACTACAAAAGTCACATCCATAAATTAGTTTAAGATGTCAGCACTAAGTATATTAAGGTTGGAAAGACTTTAGTTCACTCTGAACTCCTAATGACTCTCGAATATGTTTACGGAGGAAAGAGATGATCCTTTTGCCATTAGTATCTTATGGATTATTCTGTAGCAAACATCCTGTGTGTTTGCTCTTTGGTTGGATGCCTATAGGGCTCTTTATTTATTCAAAGAAGAATTGCTGACACCTACTAGGTGCCAAGAATACACAAATTAATAACACACTGATTCAAAGAATTAGCCAACTACATTATCCTCTTTCTATTCTACTTGGAGAAAAGAAACAGAATTAATACAACTATCCAGTAAGTCATCTCAGAGAAAAAAAAATAATTTGAGCTTTGGGTTCATGGATTTTTCTTTTGATAGATGTGCAGTCTGTAGGAATGGATGGTCAGAGAGCCATAGTTTCCTCACACAGTGATCTTTTTATTGGATAAAAGACTAATTTCTAAGAAATAATGTGAATATGGGCCCCTTGTTACAACATTTTCTGCTTCCAGGAGCAGAGGTTCTTGGGCAGGGTTTGTGTGCACTGGCGTTTACATAGGAAGTGTTTAAAGAATGGGAACTGGTGGCAATTCTGATAATGATAAGAAATGAAGAGTTTTTCCAAATAGGATCATAGATTTTCAGAAAAGGAACCAGTGATTTTCTAAGGAACTGGTAATAAAGTTTAGCCTTTGATCTAAAATGATATAAAAGAAAGTTGTGCATTTTCCTAGAAAAGGTACCATCAGCGGCAATAAATCTTAGCTCTGAGCTCCTGTCAATTATCTAGCTTATGGATCAGTGCACAAGAAAACGATGAATTCCCAGCGATTATCATGGGATACAGGCCCCTTCACATACAAGAGATTTCATAAGAAAATAAATATATGCTCTATAATATCAACATTGAATACCACTCTTGCTTTCTAAAAATGACTTCTGTAAATTTATTTTTCACTCCACATTTTATAGGCAGATGGTTTAAAAAATACTCTTTAGCAAAAACAAGAAACAAAAAACAAAACCCTCAAAAAAGCCACTATTTCTTTGCAGTGTCAACTATATTTCCATTAATTAAAGTATCTGAAAATAATTATTTTAATTCTCAACATTGTTAGCAGAAAACTTTTATGCAGTATAATTAGGGAAATAAAAAATTCCTATTAGAAGCAGATCACTTAAACGCTGCAAATCCCTTACCAAGCAAACTTAGGTCACAGGTACCAAAGGGTGCCAAGGCCGATATGAAAACAGCTTTTGGTACATTCCACCTAAGGAGATGCTGCCCATTTGCAGAATGCCTAGGATGACATGTCCAAACGCACTTCACAGGTGTCACAAGGTCTTAAAATCTTCATGCTTCACCAAAAAATCTTCTAACAGATTCCTCTTCCTCTAATGGTTGTGTTTATTCTGCTTCATTTACTTTCAAGTTCACATCAAGTCTCAGAACTCTGAACTAGGAGAGCTGTGGAGATGATTTAGTCTCTCCCCTTCCAAATCATTTTCAGGTGTGATTAACTGAGACTCCAAAAATGTCTAGTGAGATGTCCAGCGTCTACATCCGGGTGATGAAAGGGTCAAGATTGAGTGAAACGCTGGTCACATGACTCTCTGTGCATCGATGCTGCTCTTACTGTGCCACCCGATCAACGATCTTCACGAAGCCCTGACACCTTCTTTGGAATTACATGCTCTCAACAATGATCTGAGTGCATTGCATCTGAAGAGCCAGTAAAAAGAGATGCAGGAGTTTATACATGGAATTCTGATCTAGCTACCCTTTGTCTAACCCACAAAACTATTACTAGGATCAACTAATATAACGTAGGTAAAGTGATAAAGTAACAGGCTTTGTACACCATAAAGCATGATACCGATAAGAGGAATTTTCAAGACCATACAACCTAAGATGTTCTGTGAAAGTTTTGTAAAGAAAAATCTAGAGGTCTTCCCAAAGATGTATGGAATACCACAAAATATCTATGCCAAATTGTACCCACAAATAAAATGACTGGATATATTTTAAAGGTATAAATACATGCCAAGAATAATCTTATCACAAAAATGTATCTGAGATGGAAACAAACCTGAAATTCAGCAAAAATTTCACTGGTATTTGTAGAAATTTGGTTGCTTTCTAAAATTGTAACAAAATGTCAATTCTAAGAGGAAGAAGTTAAAATAAAACCATAATTCCACATCTTCATAATTAAAAGGAAATACATTTTCAACTGCCTATAAAATGATAACATTATTTCCTGTCAGCAGTTTTATATATATGCAGTTCTGAGCCTTCAATAGTCTTAAAGCTATTTATAGAGCTAATAAGAAATTGGATTCTCACAAATTAATAGACTTTTTTCCCCATGAAAGGCCAACCTGAACAAAGATTCACAAAATGGAAAGCTTCTATTATTCATGCTTTTTTCTGTCTGGAAAGCCTTTAACCTACCATCACCACAAATACCCCCCACCTAAGTCACCCCCAGCCCTGAGTCAGCCTTGCAAATACTCACTAACCTCTTAAGACACCTAACTTCCTCTCCTCCATCAAGCCCTTCCTGTCACCTCTCTGTCTTTACCTAGTTCTCCAAACACATAGCTCTATGTTCCTGCTGTCCCCTGGTAATAATCTGTGGACTTATTCACTAGCCTATTGCAGTGCCCTGGACTTTGAACTCTATAGATGCAGGGGTACCTTACAGATCTGTGTACTCATGGCATAGCACAGTGCCTGGCACTTCTGATGATCAAGATAAGCTCGCTCAGTTTGATAAAGCTAACTTTCCTCATCAAATATCTTTTTATTGACTATTTCCCACAGTGCAATTAAAAAGAGGAAATTTTATAGACAAGCTTTCTTTTGATTAATTTGCTCAACTCAGCACATGACCATAAAAAAGCAGTCAAGTATTTAATATTTAGTATTTACTGCTGAGTTTACAATAAGAGTGTTTTAACAGAAAATGGCATCATGCAGGCAGATTTAAAAAAATCCAGAAAGCACACACACACACACACACACACACACACACACACACAAAGTTAAGTGATCTTCTCAAAAGAAATAGTATATGGTGACTGAACAAAAACAAACTTTCTGATTTTTATCTTTCTGTATTTCCACTGGTTTCTGAACATGGGCAAGAGATTCTGTACTACCACTTTAAAATAATATGGTCAAAGTTTATTCATTATATACTGAGCTAGGCCACATCCTAGGTACCAGGGCAGCAGCACAACAGTGAACCAAGCAAAAGCCCTTTTTCAAAAGACAACACAACTTAGTAGTGGTGAGGAAGGCAGACCACTAGGTTTGAGTCCAAGTTCCATCACATACGAGCTGTGGCATCTTATGTAAATTACTTAACCTCTCTGGCCTGCAATTTCCTAGTCTGTGAAAATGGGAATAATATTACCTATGTCATGGGTTGTTATGAGTATTCAAGGAGTTAATATTTGTAAAGTTCTTTAAAGAGTGCCTGGAATGTATGACGTAAGTAAATGCTTGATGACATTTCAGGGTGCTTAAATTCTACCAAAAAGAGACAGACACAAAACACATACATATGTAATTGGCCACGTGGTGATAACTGCTGTGACGACAATAAGAGGGGCAAGGGAACAGAGGATGGAGTTCTTCACTCTCTTATACAAGGTGGTCTCCGCCAGAATGCCTCTCTGATAATGTGACTTTTGAGAAGAAACCTTATGAGGAAGTTGCTCTGGAAATCGTGGAGAAGCGTCACAGGCAGAAGAACCAACTAAACCAGCTCCGAGGAGGAAGGCACCTTGGAGCATGGACAGAACCACAGGAGACTAGGGGGAGGTGCTGAAGCAAAGCCAGTGAGGAGGAGAATAGCCGGGGGCCAGGTCAGAGCAGGGATGCAGTGAGGAGCCCCTTAGGGCCTTGCAGCTCGTGGGAAGGAGAGCATATTTTAATGAGACACCACTGGAGGATTCAGAATGGAAGAGGAATGCTGCTGGGCTTTGTGGTGAAAGGATCACCATGGCTGCTGGGTAGAGAAGAGACTCTAAAAGGAGGCGTCAAGAGTTAAAACAGGAAGATCAGTGAGGAAAGAGCTGTCTAGGTGAGAGTTGATGTATCTTTGATGAAGATGCAGGGGAACATAGGATGTTGCCAGGTTTGGGTTATTTTTTAGGTTAATCCCCAGGATTTCCTGACTGAGGGATATTGGGTGAGAGAGAGGAGTCCAAGCTCCAATGTTTGGGGTCCAAGTTTCTGCAATGATGAAGCTGCCATCAATTGAGATGTGCAAGCTAAGGGAAAGTTTTCTCCATCACAAGTCAGATGTTTTCCTCCTCAGAAATCCTCAGTGGCCCCTGCTGACTTTGTAAAGTAACTCCCCTGGGCCTTCCATTCAAGGTCCTGTTGACACCACATCCATTTGGTCCATGCTCTTTCTGCTCCAGCCAAGCTCAACCCATTGTTTGGTACCTAAACCTTCACAACTGGATGAAATTTTCACAGTATTCTCTTCCCTGGAAGCACTTCTCCCTCTTGTGTGCCTAAGAAAAGATCACTTAATCCTTCAGTGATTAACTCAGATTTCCAATTCTGTAATGAAGCTTTCCGTGGTATTGGCAGCAGGTTTTGGGCTTTGTACTTTTGTCACACATATTCCATTTCATCTTAAAGTATTTTACATAGTTATTTCCTTCATCAAATAGACTGAAAGCTCTTTGAAGGTAGAGATCATATCTTATGTCAGTAAGTCTACAGTTCCTAACACAGTACTTGCATTAAACATATTCCTGTCCAAATAAAATTAACATGTGTACCGCTTCAAATCTTTCTATATGAAAACAATCAAGTGTTCTCTTTAAAATATGTTAATTTTATAATTTTGATATTTTTCATTTCATAAAATAAATGTCTATGTAAAAATTTTTCTTCATTTATAAAATGTTGATAGGTAAACTGGAAAACAAAAGAAAAGAAAGTTATAATGAAAGGGAGAATTGATGTGTCTCTGGTTTTTTGCTTCTGTTTTTAAGCCTGATATATTTCTTGGGCTGATTATGAAGGTAATCCCCTTGAGCTTTACATGATAAGGTTAAAAATGTCTCTATGATATCCCAGTATACAGTTCAGGCAATATGCTGTAAGATCGTAAGATTTTCTTTTTTCCTTTCTTTTCTTTCTTTCTTTTTTTTTTTTTTCAGCACAGCTACAAGCCTCTCTGGGGAACTGGCTATAACACAAAGATTTGGTACTGTCTTTTCCATTTCAGAAAACTACAAATTATGTGCTTTGAGACATGAGGACGTAAAACATTGATTGTATAGGACATATCAGTAGAGTAGAAGGTATTCTAATTAACACGATAATCAACACAGGCCTATTCATTGGAACAGATTGTATAATCGAACATTTTTATAGATTTTGATAAACATACTTTACTCTCAGAGGGATTTCAAGCTTCTGGTATTATTTCTTTTTTCTAGACACCATGGTACACAATTAAGGCAAAGGAACAAAGGAAGAACCCAACATTAACTTATAAATCAGCTATGAGTGACTGATTACGTAAGGGAATAATACCAATCTCTGACATTTCAGAGTGCTAATTAGACTAAAGCATACTGGGGGCACTGGAAATCACTCATGGCTTGAGAGGTTCTCTAGCATTTTTGATATTCATGCATAAGCCTCATTCTCCATTCCAAATTTTTGCTTAGAAAGAATAATTCTACCTGGGGCAGGAAGAGCACAAGCTTGAGTGTATGACATAGTTACCATTATTTTTTTTTACTGAGCACAAACTCTGCTATGCATGGAATTGAACATTTTATATATAAAATCTTAATTTTCACAATAACCTAGGAGGTCGTTAATTTTATCCCCAAAGGCACAAAATGAAGCTTGGAGAGATTAAGTCACTTCCCCAAGGCTATAGAAGCCACTAACTGTAGGAGCTGGGATTTGAACCAAGGCTATCTGATACCAGAATCCAAGCCCGGAGTCACTCCTTTATGTTACCGTCAGTGTCCTGAGATCCACCTATGTGCCTGTGTGCCCTGCACTGTGTTCTCACTAGGGATACGCTGGTGAAGAAGAATGCAAAATCCGCTGTCAGGAAGCTTACCTAAGAGCTCTGTAACAGAGAGAGGAAAAGAGTTTCTACCAGGTATGCTTTCTGGAAGATGTAAGGAGGAGGCTGTATCGCCCTTCCTAGAACATTTTCTATCAGCACATTTTATTAGAAACATTAAAGTGTTGTATATTTCAAATTAAAGTATGTTTGAATGGAATTATTTCCATTAAATTCACAGAGAAATTTTCATAGAACATAATGATTTTTTTCCCTGTTATATCCCTGCTTTGTAATTGAACAAAATGCCCCTATGATCTTGAAAACACGTAACTGTCTGCCGGGACCTACTGAGGAATCTACTGGCACATACTGGGAGGCAGTGTCGGCTGAGGTCTGGTCCTGGCATTGCTGTGATGGACTCAGTTCTCTACTATAAGATGCTCACCACATGCATTTGCATTATAATGGAGCGTTGTCAGTAAACACCCATCGATTATTTATGCTTTGCCGCTTGTAGAAATGTTTTGCACTGTCATCTCTCTGACCACAGGTTCTCAAAAACATCCATAGGGTCTATTTTGTGACTAAATTTTGCAAGGACGTAAAACATGAAAAATAAAAATCTTCCAAGGTATAACCCACAGAGAAATCCTCTCTTTACAATTTGATGTTATCCATCCAGAGACTTTTATGTCCATATTCTTCAAAACAGAAATCCTTGACTTCCTATTTTGGAATATTTAAAATATTGTCTCATTTAATTTTTGTTTCTTTTTTGCCTGGTCTTGAAATTTTAATGGAACCTTCTTTTGAAAAAATTCATAACATAACATTTACTTTATGCACTGAGGTAGAATTGTGCCAGTTTTTCTAGATACTCTAGTTAGTATTATGGGGAAAAATTGGTTGTGGGAGATCATATGAACAATATGTGAGGCCCCAGAGATTTAAGAAAATATAGGTATGTGACATTTCACAGACAAACTCTAAGGGGTAAAAAATAAAAAAAAAAAAAAACTATGGATTTAATTCATTCCATTCAAGAGAAAGACACTATAAGTGAAATATGATGGGATTAAAATATGTGCTTCTAAGATGGTTCATCTACTTTAAACCTGATGATTAGTGCATTGTCATATTTTTCAGAATTTAGTCATTATTTCAAAATAATATTAATGTAGAAGAGGCTCCTATAATCCAAGAACATTGTTACTAATTATTTTCCATTCCTTCTGCACAACAGACCCCTTATCTTGAAAGGGGATAATATATCTCTACTGATAAGTAAGAATACCCTCAGGTCCCCAAACCTATAAGAACCAGAGCAGAGGCTTTTAAAAATCTGTTGATAAATCATTTAAAACTGACTGAGCTAGAAAACCACCAGAAGAGAAAATATTTGGTAAATGACGTAGAAATCTTAAAAATCGTCAATACTGGAATATTTTAAAGCCCCTCCCCTGTTCTTCTCCACCTCTCACCTCATCCATCAACTCTCCAAATGTCAGCTTGAACCCTCTGGCCAAATCCTGTTTCAGGGAATCTACTTGTGGACGTGGCATAGCAGGCATTAAAGATGCCATTAAGCTGACATCTGCTCCTGGACATGTGAACCTTAAATGGCCCGAAAGCATGTAAAGTGCCATGCCAACTAAAGAGAAAGAAAAAGAAAAAGAAAAAAAAAACAGAAACAAATTTAAAATATAATTCAATGAAACTTTAAGCGTATGCATGTGTGCACTCACTCACACACATACACACACATTCATATGCTTCACTTGCTTTAGATTCACAGCATTGAATACAGAATTGGAATGCCTTAAGCTCCATTCTGATAGTGACATATGTTTTGCATTATTTTTAAAGAACTAATCCTTACACTCTTTTTGCCAAAGTGTTATATTATCATCGATGCCATTTACATCTCAGCGACCTTTGGCCAAACAGAGACAGGTTCTCTTCATGTTCTTCTTAAATAAGCCCAAACATACATATCCTATAAAACATAGATATACATCACCCAATATGCATTTGTCATCCCAAAGAACTGAAATTCTTTCCCCAGCACCCTGACCCAAAAGATGCTCTCAGTAGCTTCATCTCTAAAACGCACTTGAAATTAATGGAAAGTTGAATTACACCCACTGCCTCTATTTTTAAAAATATTTTTACAAAGCAGCAAATTGTTTCCACTCAGTAAAAATGATGGATTATTGTATAGTTTGAAAAAATTAATGAACAGATGGAATATCAACCCATTATTCATTAAAATATTTCACTGGGTTAATTCAGCAAATAAAAATGGAGAAGAGAGCAGATGGCCATTTATAGTTCTCTTGATTTCTTAAACTACTTCTTTACAGCCAGAACTGCTCCTATATTTAACTTGAAATGCACAGCTCTCACCATATGCACAGTAAGCACGCGTTCATGTGACCTCATAAATTTTTCATAAAACACAGCAATGATTTTTACGATTTAGTGAAAGGAACACTATACACTTACAAAGTAAGTGATCCCCATAGCCCCAATATTCTGGGGATAGTTTGAATTTCCTAGACTCAGTAGATCCTTGCCATCATTATCTGGTCTGAAGTAGATTCAAGTAGGCACATGGGTAAAATTTCACAAAAGGAAGTGATCAGCTTTGTCATAAATGCTGAAGTGTGCCAAGCATGCAGAAAATTATTACAGAGTAGGCAGTGCTTCTCTTAAGGCAATACTTTTTTTTCCCAACATATCCTAATCCTATAAGTTACTGCCTTTTAAAAAATTCTATCCTCATGTAGAGCAAATTGGACTCTCGCGTATGTAAATGGAATCAACCACTCTGGAACACTGCTTGACTGTACCTATTACAGCTGAACATATACACACTCTATGGCCTAACAATTCCACTCCTAGGTATACACCGACAGAAATGCACACATCGACCCACAAAAGACACTGATGTGAATATTCATAGATGCATTATTTGTTAAAGCTCAAGCCAGGAAACAACCCAGATAGAATCAATAAATAAGTTGTGACATATTTATACAACAGTATAATAAAGACAATGGAAATCAACAAACTTCTGCTGCAAAAACACCAGGAGTAAATGCCACAAACATAAAGTTGAGGAAAAGAAGGCAAACACAAGAGCATGGACTGTGCAATTCCATTTATGTAAATGTCGGAGGCTGACAAAATCACTGCGATGACAGCTGTCAGTATAGTGGTCGCTTTAGGGGAGAAGTGGAGAACAGCGCCTGTGTCAGGCAAGGGGTGGCTTGGGGGGCTGGCCATGTTCTTTTTCCTGAACTGGGTGGTTGTCACATGGGTAGGTTCCTATTGTGAAAGTGCACTGCATTGCACACTTATGATTTGTGAACTTTTTTTGTGCGGGTGTGAACTTCTTAATTTTTTTAAGTTTAGTTTACCTTAGAAGATAAACACTGAATAAAGAAAAAAGTCATTTATGTCAGTGCCAAGTGTAGCACAGAAATTCTACCATAATTAACAGCAAGAATTATATTTCATCAGAGTTAACCCAAGTGATATAAAATGAAACTATTATCTAAATATCATTCTCATGAAGTTCTCCAACCTCCACATTCAAAGTCCTCAGTAGCCTCCCACTGATACCTTTCCCCTGTTATAGATGAGGGCTGTTTCTCCCAAGCACTGGACCTTCCTTCTTTACTTGTGAAACTCCTTTGCCCAGTTCTCCTCCACGTAGTCTATGCCCGGTGATGCTCTCCCCAGCTCTGCAGGTGAGCCACGGGTGGCTCAAGCCAGAGTTTCTCTCACACACAATGTTCTCATTGGGCAGGACAGTTCTTTGTTGTATGGGATTGACCCAGGCACTGTCACATGGCTAGCTTTCCTGAACCTGAACCCGTACCCAAGATGCCTGTAGCCTGTAGGGCCTGTAATTCTTATTACACACAGTGTGGAGTTCATGACTAGGCTTCCCTAAGACATCAGAGACAAGAGAGCAGGCATAATGTCCTGTTCATTGTTATTCCACCTAAGCCCAACAGTGCCTGGGCGTGTTACCTTTTCAACAAAGGTCATCTGAAGTTATTTGGCATCTATTCAATAAATGTTTATTGAGCACCTTTATGTGCCAGGCATGGTTCTCCACAATAGGGATGGAGCAGTGAATAAAACAGACCAAATTTTGCACACATTGTTTCTCTTCCAGGGAGAGAGAAAGAGATGATAAACCAGTAACAAATAAATACAAACAGAAAAACAGCAGATAGTGATAAGTGCTAAGAAGTTAGGAAAAGAAGATAATATGATAGAAATCAAGTGATGGTTACTTCAGTGGTTCTCAACCAGGGGTGCTTTTGCCTCTGGGGACATTGGATTAGACATCTGTAATTGTCACAACTGAGGGACTCTAGTGGGTAGAGGCCAAGGATGCTTACAAGGCACAGGACAAGCCCTCTCCGCAAAGAATTAGCCAATCCTAAATGTCGATAGCACCAAGATTGAGAAATTCTACTTTAGATGGAGATGAGGGGAGTCCTCCCTGAGGAGGTCCCATTGGAGCCACAACCTGAATGATGGTAGAGAAAACCAGGTGAGCAAAGTTTTGGAGAAAGGGCTTCCAAACCAAGGGAACAGTGAGTACAAAGCCTGCGAGGTGCAAATCAGTTTGGGTGGTTTGAAGAAAATAAAGAAGAGTAAAGGGGATCAACTTAGCCAAGAGGAAGAACAGTACCCTCAAGTTTGGGCGGGTATTAGTACAATCAAGATAACACTGGCGGACTTCCCTGGTGACGCAGTGGTTAGGAATCCGCCTGCTAATGCAGGGGACACAGGTTCAAGCCGTGGTCTGGGAAGATCCTACATGCTGCGGAGCAACTAAGCCCGTGTGCCACAACTACTGAGCCCACGCACCACAACTACTGAAGTCCACGCGCCTAGAGCCCGTTTTCCACAACAAGAGAAGCCACCACAGTGAGAAGCCCACACACTGCAACAAAGAGTAGCCCCTGCTCGCGGAAACTACAGAAAGCCCATGTGCAGCAATGAAGACTCAATGCAGCCAATAAATAAAAAATAAAATAAAATAAATAAATTTTTTTTTTAAAAAAGATAACATTGGGGAGGAGGCATGGTCCGAATCACTTAGGGCCTTACAAGTCATGGTAAGGAGTTTGAATTTTATTCTAAGTACAAAGGGAACCTCCTGAAATGTTTAAAAGAAGGAGTTGACATAATCAGATTTTAAGAAACTGCCCTACCTGTTGTGTGGAGAATGAATGGTAGAAAGGCAAAAGTGGGACCAATCGGATGTGTGAGAAGCTAGAGCAGTGGTCCAGCAGAAACAGGATGATGGCCTGGAAGTACGAGTAGGCAGAGTTGCCGAATAAAATACAGGCTATCAAGCTAAATTTGGCTTTCAAATCTACAAAGAATGATTTGTTTTCTTTGTATAAAAGTCCCATGCAATATTTGGGACATACTTATACAAAAAATTATCTGAAATCCAAATTTAACTGGGCATCCTTTATTTTTATTTGTAAAATCTGGCAACTCTATGCACGCACAACTGGACAAATATCTGCACAGGTAAACACAGAAGCATAGATACTTGGGAAATGAGCCAACCTGCTCTATTTCTTAAATACAAGGCTGTGCATGAATGGTTTCTGTACGTGAAAGACGTATATGTTCAAATATATATTGCTTATACAGGAGTTCAATTAAGTGCCTAATCAATTTTGACATTTATATCTCCCTCTCATTAGTTTACAATCTCCAGCTAGCTTCAGGTTATCCCTCCAGTATCTTAGTGAACGCAGGAACACAGATAACAAGTCGGTTCTTATTGCTCCCGAAGCTGTTTTCTGTCCCCGTCAACCAGGAACCCCAAGTTTAAAATCTTGAGAGAGACTTCTTGTGTCACTTTTATTTTCAAATGTGAACTAATAAAATATCCAAATTCTGTCAATTCTTTTGCATTTATCTTAAACTAGATTCTCCTTAGGAGTATCAAAGAAAAAGGGGGATTGGAACCAAGCAGAAACCCACAGGGCCCCCCAAAGTACAAAGTCCCCTCCGTACCCCCTGCCTCTTGTTTATAGAAAAGCTGAAGTCTCCCAGGCCCCCCTGAGTCACAAAAGAGCAGGCTCAAGAAGCCATAGACACAGTGGCTGATGCACATTCCTGAGGTTTTACAGATACTGTAACTGCCACCAGAAGGAAAAAGGTAACCACGTGATGACCAGACTACAGCCATGACAAAAGCTGCTCCATCTTGAGCACTACTGAGTCTGGGGCTAGCACAGTTCCAAGAACTGGCCTTAAGAGACTGGGATTAACACTACTGCTCATAATAATCTATATCTTTGTGGACCTCAAAATAATTGTAGCTTGTTCTGCCCACATATATAAATAGGCAACTACAACTCTCAGCAAAGAGATGCTACGGACCCAGCTTAACATTGTCCACTCTAAGTTTACAGCTCCCTATCAGCATGAAGAAGTTAGAGAAGACATATCCCATAGAAATGGAATGATGTTCTGACAAGTGGGGATTTGTAAGCAGCTTTTGGCAGGAAAGAGCTCTCCATAGGAGGCCCCTTTTGTCTTGTTACTAACTTTAAACCAGACACCCCAATGCACTACTCATCTCCAGCCCTAGCACATCTTTCAAATCTTTTGATCACACAATACCTTTCCTAACCTGTTGGTTCTTTCTGTAGATCAAAGAAGTAGAAATGAAGAATAAGTAATTAATAGATGACCAGATCTCTTCCCTAGCTTCACCTTCAGAGGTATCTTGTGAACAAACTGTGTGACCAAGATAACATCCAAGGAAGATCACAAGAATTTGCCAAGCTGCACACAGTGGGGGATGGCCATGACTCTGACCCCCATCTCAATGATTGACTGCGATTACTTTCCTTTTTCCCTTTAAAAATTTTCATGGCTGAGCAGCATCTTTGGAGATGGTTTTGGGGGGACCCTGACTGAGTCCACCATCTCCCCAGATTGCTGGCATTGTGATGAAAAGCAACTTTCCTTTCTACCAACAACTGCCTCTCGGGTACTGACTTGCAAGCAGCAAGCAGCCGGACCTGAGTTCAGCAACACTCTCAGTATTAAACCTTCCAATGTTCCTTACCATTGAAAAGAATTGTAAATTGGTAATCCTTAGGCTGTGTCAGGCTAGCAGATATCTTTAATTTGGCTCACATGGTAGTAAAAAAAAAAAGAGTCAATATTTAAGGTTAAGAGCATTTTCTTTTCCTTCCTTCCTTCCTTCCTTCCTTCCTTCCTTCCTTCCTTCCTTCCTTCCTTCCTTCCTTCCTTCCTTCCTTCCTTCCTTCCTTCCTTTCCTCCTGCTTTGGGTCTTTGTTGCTGCGCACAGGCTTTCTCTAGTTGCAGCCAGTGGGGGTTACTCTTCATTGCAGTGCGCAGGCTTCTCATTGTGGTGGCTTCTCTTGTTGCAGAGCACAGGCTCTAGGCCCACAGTCTTCAGTAGTTGTGGCACACAGGCTCAGTAGTTGTGGCTCATGGGCTCAGTAGTTGTGGTGCATGGGCTCAGCTGCTCCAAGGCATGTGGGATCCTCCCAAACTAAGGAGCAAACCCATATACCCTGCATTGGTAGGCAGATTTTCAACCACTGTGCCACTAGGGAAGCCCTGAGAGCATTTTCTTTAAAATCTGGGTGTCTGGCTGTGTTTGAAAGATCTGAAGATCTGGCTGCACTGAACTGGCATTTACTATTGTCTACAACTGCTGGAGCTGAATAGAAACTTTCTTCTTTTACACAGAACACGTAAGTCCTCACCTGCTTAGGTGACTTGGTTGGCATCTGACATTGTGACCAAACTTAGATTACACTAAAACACCTCTATAGCAAACATCAGAGACCTCTCAAACCTCTTTCTCTGTTTCTCATTTCAGTCCTATCTCCCAGTTAGGCCAACAGCCCCAAAAGTCTCATTTTTGTTTCCTGCTCCTTCACCTCCAACAGCCATTTTTGTCTCCTGCTCCTTCACATTTTCTCTTCTTCAATCCAGATTGGTTTTCTTTAATTTGACTTCCTATTTAAATTGTTTCTCACCAACACTGTTAATTACTCTGATTTCATTCCTGAAAGTTAACATGCACATATTCTCTAGGTGTTTTAGGCGTTTGCCTTATCTCACCAAGACTACTATGCCAGGTTCCTGAGGACACGGGCCTTCACACCTCTTTCAGCAGTTCTGGGCATCCCAAAAGCACACAAAAATTAGTGGTTACATGAAATGACTACACTGCAATCTAATCAGCACATAAAGAGAAAAGTGTACCTGAATTTATTCCTTTTTTTAGGGGGTTACTAGTATGGTTTGAAACTGGTTATTTTTCCTGAAATCTACTATTTTAAAAAAATAGCATGTAAGAAATAGAAACTAAGCAAGCCCTTTCAAAGTTCTGTTAAAAGTAATTTAATAAAGTCCCTCTATTAAACCACACTATCTCATTTTATTCCATAGATATATTTGATTCTATGATCAATAAAGACTAAAAACTTCACTCATTTTGTTCTTACTTCTTATGAGATTATTAAAACTCAAAGACCCAATTTCCCATCGTTTTAAAGAGGCTGATTATTTAAATGTTAAAGACTTGAAATGAGAAAATAAAGTATTCTCTGGGTTTGTATGTATCTATTAAAATGTGAAGGAATAGATGAGAAGCCTGAATTCTAAGAAAAATTTTCTAAATATATGAGCAGATACCAAAAGCTATTTAAACAGCTTTGTAAAAAAAAAAAAAGTGAGTTTTAAATAGTTTACTTTAGTCACATACCTTAAAAAAGAATAAGATTTAAAAAGAAAGGTCCCAAAAGCCAATATTTCCTCAATTTAAAAAAATTCTTCCCACACAATAATTACCTTTAAAGAAAATTTTAGGAAGGTTCAAAGGAAAAAAAAATTAGTAAGAAATCCACTCACAGCTGGAATTAGCAAACAATCTTTGTTTTCCTAAATCACCTCCTCTTGATGTGCTGTCAGGGTCACAAGGCATGACAAATTTTAAATGGGCTTACTGCCAAGAACTAATCCATAAGGTACAGCCATTTCACACACACACACACACACACACACACACACACACACACACACACACATTGCTTGGAAGATGCTTATGCACTCATAAATAAGAAAAAAAAAATTTCCCGGTCAAATTGAGTCTTTGGAGGCAGTAAAGAAGAATTTGGAAGGAAAAAATATACAAGGATGTTAGTTTCTAATTCAATTTTATCATACAGTGAATCAAAATTGAAAAAAAATGTGAAAAAAACACTAGACAGAGAAAATCCATTATCAACTCAAATATAAATTAGCAGCCCTTAATGATTCCGGGGAGATTACATTGTTCATAACTCAGCACCTGACTTACTGATATCAGAGCATTTGCATGGAATCATACCATATTCCATTAGCACTTGGAATCTTAATGAGTGCCTAAGACCTGTTGCTCTAGAAACACCATCAGGGAAACCCCCTATAGTGCCTCATGCACGGTTTCTTAATTTGTCAGTGATGGAGGAAGGGCTAAAACGTGGGCTTCTTGCTTTAGAAAAAATACTGCTATTTTTTGAATTAGCTGAGATTGATGGTTGGTTTCCTTGTTTGTTTGTTTAAACAAGAGACTAAATATTCTATCTGTTGTACGAAAGTTTGAGAGAGGTGTAAAAGGCTCTTTGGTTAGGGATATAAAAACACTATTCCCATCAGGAGTAGACTGGGAGATAGAATTGGAAAGTGACTCTAAGAGATTCTCACTATCAACCTTATGTAAATATCTATGAGCAAAGTGAGGTCCAGAGAGGTGATGCAGCTTGCTCCGTGTTACACAGATAGCTGGTGGCAGGAAGGGGACAGAACTCGGTATACCCACATAATCTAGGGTTCTTTCCTCTGCACCTTGTCCTTGAGTTGTTCTTCAAGTAACATAGTTATATTAAATGTAAATGCAAACACCATAGTCAAAAATCTGATACAGATGACTTTTTTATTATACGTTGATTTGTTCAACATATCTATTACCGCTCCTTGTAATCAGAATGGATAAACAGTCATTGCCTTGGGGTATTGCTCAAGTGTCTGCAATGTTCACGAAAGGAAAACAGGGACCCAAGCACCACTAACAATTCAGTTTTTTTTAAAATTTATTTATTTACTTATTTAATTTTTGGCTGCATTGGGTCTTCATTGCTGTGAGGGCTTTTCTCTAGTTGTGATGAGCAGGGGCTACTCTTCGTTGTGGTGCATGGGCTACTCTTCGTTGTGGTGCATGGGCTTCTCAGTGCAGTGGCTGCTCTTGTTGTGGAGCACAGGCTTTAGGCACAAAAGCTTCAGTAGTTGTGGCACATGGGCTCAGTAGTTGTGGCCCACGGGCTTAGTTGCTCCACGGCATGTGGAATCTTCCCAGACCAGGGATCGAACCTATGTCCCCTGCATTGGCAGGCGGATTCTTAACCATTGCGCCACCTGGGATGTCCCACAGTTTTTAGAATTAAGAGTTGTGTCAAGCACTGGCTGAACTAGTGCACTAAAGCTTCACTGATTCAGACCATTTGGGGGTGAATGGGGTACAAGGTGGGGGCAAGTGAATGGGTAAAAGATGAAGTCAGAAATAAAATATTTTTGAAGAAATACAGAACAATTATTTTGAAGTAAGTAAAAGTAACCACTTAAATACTGCTAAATATAAGTCCTGCAGGGCTTATTTTAATAACTGAATAACTCATCTGTAATTAGCAGATAAACTGTTTACGTGCAAATGACATCAGAAAGCATTTGAAAATACTTCTGCACAACAAAAATGTGCCATCAAATCTTACTTATTCCAAATTTTGCATGGAAAACTTTTCCTAACAGAGAGTAGAGAGGTAAATTTTAGTCTAGTTCTAGTTAAATGATCAAGAATTCTCACAGTAATGACACTGTAAGAAGTAATAGGGATAGTAATAATAATTCGTTTCCACTCCACATAAGGAGTCCATATGTATCATCTAATTTGTGCCCATCAGACCTATGGGCTCTGAGGGCAAACAGAAGTGAAAGAACTTGCCCAAGATACAGGAGCAACTAAGTTCTACATCCTGGACCAGAACCCAGGAGTCCTCTGACCCCCGCTAAGTACCCTTTCACTCTTGCACACACTCTCCATGAAGAGCACAGTGTTCTGGGTTAGGCTAGATGAGCTTTAATGTAATTTTTCTTTCACTCCCAGGGTCTATATTTCTTTATGTGCACTATGACCTCAAAGAGAAAGGCACACATTACACATATGTGCAATTGGGGCTTAAACTCACTGGATTCCAGGGACTCTGGAGTTCCCTTCAGTGGGTTGTTTCCATATTGCATGTGTGTTCAATACCTTAAATCCTTGTTGATACGAGACAAGCATAAGTATTCAAACGATCTTTGGTTCCTTCGACTCTTTTTCCTAAACACTAGGTTTAATTTATAAATGAAACTGAGTCAAATATCCCTTAGTCATTCTAATGGCAAGGAAAATGACAGCTCCTTATCTACTATTAACATTACCAAGACCTAAACTCATGGATAATCTTCTCTTCTCAGGCAACAGTTACTGTCAGCCTCACTTTGGTAGGGAGAGCAGAGACACCAAAAGAAAGAATCTCGGAGATTAATTTGTGAAATGGAAAAATACATGCATGATAAACATCTTTATGCTATTAGCTTATTAATAAAGAGGAAGCTGAAACAAACATGTGCTTCTGTTCATCTGCAGGTATCTTTCACCTGACTCTACACATACGCCAATATCATGTTTATTATTGATCTCAAATTGCTATAAATACGAGCTTCAACATGACTCAGTTTGGAGCTTCCTAGTGGTGAAATGTCACCTCTTAGTCTTTGTATGTGATAAAAGGGAGACCTTTTTTTTATTGATGTGTGTGTGCACATGTATAAGTGCCCAGTGACTGCAGATTAGGATGACCAGATGACTTATAACTGATCAACATGCAGAGTTGAGCAACATACACATAGAGGAGGAAAGAAGCCTTGAGCAGTAAATAATGCTGCCAACAGATTAAGTGAGCATCCCTGACATTACTCTATCAGTCCTTTATCATCTAGAATATTCAGTTTGATTTCTCACCATGCATATCCTCCACCCCCAGGCTTCCTGAACTACTTACTCACGGTTGCTTCAACAAAAATTTTCTTGCCAGGATCCCTTTGCAAATTACTTTTTCTTGCCTGAAATTGTCCCTTTCTCCCTTCTCTTCTCCACCTACAGAATTCTACTCATCTTTAAATACCCAGCTTATATGTCACTTTCTCTGAGAAGCCTTAAGTAAATGTACAGTGGTCCCTCGGTATCTGCAGGGACCCCCAAAATCCACAGATGCTCAAGTCCCTTATATAAAATGGCACAGTATTGTCATATAACCTATGTACATCCTCCTGGACACTAAATCATCTCTAGATTACTTATAATACCTAATACAATGAAGACGCTTTATAAGTACAATGTAAATGCTGTGTAAACAGTTTCCAGCTTGTGGCAAATTTAAATTCTGCTTTTTGGAACTTTCTGAAAATTTGTTCAAATATTTTCAGTCCAAAGTTGGTTGAACCCACAGATACAGAACCCGCAGATATGGAAGGCCAACTGTATACTCATCTACATTCGAAAGTACTTTGGTCAAGCCATTCCTAGATCACTGACCATACTGTGCCATAATTACTTGATTAGCTCCCTCACCCACTAGATTGCACATTCTTCGTGGCCAGGATTGTTGTGTTATTCCTTGTTATATTTCCACTACTCCTTGGTCACCTGCCCCTTACATCTGCCAATACCCCAGTTTCTTGCACACAGTTGGGCGTAGAGTAAGTTCTATAAATGTTTATTGACTGAACTAGTGTGGGAGTGGCCAGTGGATAGTCAGGATCTAATGGGTTGTTAGATTTGTGGGTGATGAAAACCCTCCTAAACATAATGTGTTGACCCAAAGTCTCAACTCCCTGACCTTTTATTTAGGCTGTGAACCAGAGCACGTGAATCTTTGTTCATCCTTTTAATGTGCTATCCACTTAGATTTCAGCCTTACGTTAATCTGGGATATTAATTCCACCAGCATTTTTGATGGAAGCTATAATTTATATCACTGAAAAACCTTTCTGTAGCTTAATATCCAGAGGTGTAAGAATACAAATGACATTAAACATTAACTAGGCAAAGAGGTATGAATGCAGAAACCGTGCTGTGTGAAAACTCAGAGCCAAAATGAAGGCTAAAACATTTCACAATTAAAACAGGATGAAATGAACAAGTGTCACAGGTCCTCCTGCATTAATCAGAAAGCACGTAAACCAAATCGGAGGCACATTTATTGCTCAAAAAAAATCCTTAAATTCCTGAAGCACCTATAATTATTAATTATATATAAACAACATTGAAAGTGTTGACATTGTATATTGCTATAAAATGAAACATAAAATAATAATGCCTCAGTCTTATACAATCCCTTCAAGTTAATGAGAAGTTGAAAAGGGATCCTATGAAGCTTTAGGTGGGCAAGCACTGATGACCACCCAGGAATGAAGTTGTGTTAACACATAGGTCCCCACTCTTATTAAACACACTCTCTCTCTCTGACACTAACACCATACAGAGACAGTATGAGGTGGCCAATCCAGCCCTGAGAGCTAAATATGCCACACACTTGCTGAGTAACCCTGAGCAAGATATGTATTTCTTTGGGCCTAAAGTTCCCCATTTAAAGAAAAGGGCTAGAATAATGTATCTTTATGTCCTTTCAATCTGATTGAATGAACATTCAATCATTCCTATTTCTAAGGTTTATTTGGTTTGTTGTCCCCACTCTTATTCTTCTCTTAGAGGAAAATGTCAGTGGTCTGATAAAACATATGCAATTTTTAGCATATTTGATAGCTGCAAAGTCAGTTTATTTTAAAATATTATCTATTGTGATGCTTCCAGCCTCAAGTCATAGAAGGTCTAACTTCATGCAAAAGTATCATCTCATACATAAGATACCCAGAGTGTGGATGGGCTCAGGGCTGGGTGAAAGATACCATCAAGGACCCAGGTACTTCCCATCTTCCTGCTCTGACTTCCTGGGTGTGAGTCTCCTCTTCATATTTGTAGTAAGATGCTTGTCCCAGGGTACAGTGGAGAATATGAAGACCACTCTCATAATGTCAAATCTCCTGGGAAGATGTCACCATTCTCCTCCAAGCGAAAAGCCAAAAGCTTAGCAAAGCATCTCCTCCTCTCTGTCATATTATTAAAGTAGCTTGGGAAGTAGCTATAGAACATCAACCTGATGCTAGGAATTGTTCGTGATACAATAAAAAGTATAAAGGAAAGGCCATTCAGTCTTTCATTGGTGGGATTATTACTAATTCAGAAAATGAAGGCGTTTGTCCCTCAGTATCTGTGGGGGATTAGCTCCCGGAACCCTATTTGGATACCAAAATCTGAGGATGCTCAAGTCCCTTACATAAAATGGCATAGTATTTGCATACAATCTATGCACACCGTCCCTATTCTTTAAATAATCTCTAGATTACTTATAATACCTAACACAATTGCTATGTAAATAGCTGCCATAGAATGGCAAATTCAAGTTTTTTTTTGAAACTTCATGGAATTTGTGTGTGTGTGTGTGAGTATATTTCCCATCCAAGGTTGTTTCATGGATGCGGAACCCACAGATATGGCGAATTGACTGTAAATCTGTTTTAGAACTTTAAAGCAGGCTAGAGATACTCTTCCATGGGGTTAACCCAGCCCTAGCAGAATCTCCAGGTGTAGTTAGAGTGTGACCTCATTCTTACTTCTGAAGAAAACAAATTCCTTACTTGTAAATTCCATACTTAAGGATGATTTTTCAAAGGCATTTATTATCATAGACTACACTGATGTTACTTTTGAAGTGACTAAAGCTCAGCAATGCAGAATGCATTTCAGATTGCAGTGGATTGCAACCAAGGGTTATTTGAGATATTTAGAATAAGGTTTTCAGCAAGATAAGCATACATAACTGCTATAGATTAAAATATATGGCATATGGTATGTACAATGCATTTCCAAACTCACTGTTCTCGGCTATATCCTGTTTTCATATTGGTAAATATTATACTCTGGTCTAAAATTGAATGTAGAGATTCACAGAGTCAAATGGTAGACTTTGTTAAAAGCACTGTAGTACAAATATATCACAGAACACCTAACCGTGTCCCTATTTTATATTTCCAACGACATTGTGGGAATGCCTTCTGGAGCATATGAGTGACAGTTTCTCTGTGTTGGAGACCTGGTAGTAGAAGTCCTCCTGGGTCAGAGAGTATGCACATTTTTCATTTTCATGAACGCTGCCAAATTACTTCCAAAATGGTTTTACTGATTCCCACCAGCTGTATATGAGAGTTTTTGTTTCACTACATTCTCATAAACACACGATATGATAAGACATTTTAATTTTTACCAATCTGGTGGGCGAGAAATGGCATCTCATTTTTCTCCTCATTTGCACTTCTCAGATTCCCAATGAGATTACACTTAAACACTTTCTTCCATGTTCATCAGCCACAATAAGGCTTTCCTCTTCTGAAAAACGCCTGTTTGTTCTGTTTGCTCATTTTTCGATTGGGATGTTTTCTATTTCATATTGACTTATAAGTTTTTCCTGTATGTGTGGATTCCTTTATGTTAATGCTTCTTTTATTCCTTTACTCTCATTTTATTTTTTCCAATTTGATTGAAGTGTAATTGACAAATAAAAATTGCATACATATTGAGGTTATACAAGGTGATTTTTAAAGGGATACAACATGATGATTTAATATATGCATATATTGTGAAATGATTACCGCAGTCAAGTTAATTCACACTTGATTGTCCACATCCACTGTCTCACACAGGAGTACAGATATTCCTTTGAGATATTGATTTCATTTTCTTTGGATACACACCCAGTGAGATTGCTGAATCATATGGTAGTTTGATTTTTTTTTTTTAGATTTTGAGGGTAAACTCCACACTGTTTTTCATAGTGGCTGTACCGATGTACATTTCCACCAATGATATACAAGGGTTCCCTTTTCTCCACATCCTGACCAATACTTGTTATCGCTCACCTTTTTGATGATACACATTCTAACAGGTGTGAGATATCTCACTGTGGTTTTGATTTGCATTTCACTGATGACTCGTGATGTTGAACACCTTTCCATATGCCATTTTCATGTCTCTTTTGGAAAAATGTCTCTTCAGGTCGTTGTCCTTGTTTTAGTCAGGTTATTTGTTTTTTTGCTATTGATTTATAGGAGTTCCTTACATATCTTGGATATTAACCTTTTGTCAGATATATGGATTATAAATATTTTCTCCCATCCTGTAGACTGTACTTTCACTGTTAATTGTTTCCCTGGAGGTGCAGAAACTCTTAGTTTGATTAGTCTTATTTATTTATTTTTGCTTTTGTTGCCTGTGCTTTTGTAGTCATAGCCAAAAAAAAAAAAAATCATTGCCAAAGTCAAGAAACTTTTCCTCTATGTTTTCTTCCAGGAGTTTTACCTTTTCAGGTCTTAATTTAAATCTTCAATCAATGTTGTGTGTATGGTGTAAGATAACAGTTCAATTTCATTCTTTTGCATGTAATCCACAAGGTGTCCCAATACTATTTTGAAGAGACTATTCTTTCCCCATTGTCTATCTTGGCACCACTGACCAAGATTAGTTGGCTTATACCTGTGGGTTTATTTCTGGGCCCTCACTTCTGTTCCATTGGTTTATGTGTTTATTTCTACACCAGTACCCTACTGCTTTGATTTCTACTGTTTTGTAATAAAGAAATAAAAGACATCCAAATAAGAAAAGAAGTTAAATTGATGTGATCAGTCTTACATACAGAAGACCCTAAGTACTCCACCAAAAAAAAAACAAAACTGTTACAACTAATAAACAAACTCAGTAAGGTTGCAAGATACAAAATCACACACAAAAATCAGTTGTATTTCTATACACTATCTGAAAAATAAATTAAGAAAGCCATCCTGCTTACAATAGCAACAACAACAAAAAACACTTAAGAAGAATAAATTTAACCAAGGAGGTGAATGATCTGTACACTGAAAACTGTAAGACATTGATGAAAACAAGTGAAGAAGACACAAACATGTCTTCCAATCACATTCATAGATCGGAAGAATTAAAATTGTTAAAATGTCCATCTACTGAAAGCAATCTACAGATTCAATCCAATCTCTATTAAAAATCCAATGGCATTTTTCACAGAAATAGAAAAATAATCCTAAAATTCGTATGGAACCACAAAAGACACTAAATAGCCAAAGCAATCTTGGGAAAGAAGAACAAAGCTGGAGGCATCATATTTCCTGATTTCTTTTATTCTCATTTTATGGGGGTTTTGGAAGGGGGGAGGAGATAAATGTGTGTGGGAAACCCACAATGTCAACCAGAAGTCCTGAGCTCTCCATACTCCACACTCTGTCACACATGCTGGTTTAGGTACCGTAGCTACAGCTGCAATGTCACCACAGCCTCCAACCTTGTCCTTCTATCACATCACCCACCACAGCACTTCTAATTTCTTCTCTCATCAAAGAGACAGGTGGAAAGAATGCTTTTATTCTGCAAGTGCACATAAAAAAAAAAGATATTTTCCCATGGATTTAGTAGGAAGTTTAGTTACTGTGAGTTCTTTCAATAATTTGGGTTTTGTGTTTGTTTTATGCTTGATATGTTTGAGCACCATCCCAGAAGTTAATTGAGTAATTATTTAGGGTCATGAGGCATAGCTTGCTTGTTTTAAAACTAGGGATGGGGAATGAGGGAAAATTCAGTGTAATGAGATAGTCTGTCATTTCTGTAAATTTAACTAAGAGCTCTTTATTTTAGATTTGCCCAGATCTGTTCGTGGAGAAAGCATCCCCACAGGAATTCTCTTGACCTTAGGCTTTCTTTTCCTTTTATTTTCATGTATATATTGCTATTGATTTAAAGAGTCACTCCTAGTCAAATAGGGAATTCCTTCTGGTTTCATGACTAGATGATGCTTAAGCAATATGCCAACGAGACATTCATTACGCAAGGTGCACCCAATGATCTGTGAAGGAAACAGAACTTCATCTTTGGTTTTTTAAAAGTACTTTCCAAGACAGATTACGGCAGTCCACCATAAGGGGAAAAAAATAATCTCAAGTAATTTTATAAGACAAAAGAATAGCAAGTATGTACTTTCTTCACTTAAAAACACATAAACTGCATGCAGTCTGAGTGTTTTTTCCCAAAGAGTTCCTGAGTAGGTAGAAGAAAAGTTCTACAAAATGCATCAGCCAGAAGTACTGTAAATTGCCCAATTACTCATGCTCTAAAGAAACTTTCAAAATGCAGTTCACACCACTCGCTGAACTTGTTAGTTCATTTTCAATTGCCAAGGAACAACAAAGTAGTTTCTTTTTCCTATTTCTGGGCGGTGAAAAATGAGTAAGGTCATAAACTAGATATGTATCATTATCATTTATATCTGAAGAGGCTGCAGCCAATTATATTATTTTTTGTGTTATCTGCAGGGCAATAAATAGAGGCAGGAGGAAAGTCAAGATGTTGTTTGCACACAGGTTGGCCTGACCGACATGGCACAGACCTCACGCTTGGGCCCACAGCAACGGGATGGGAAGGGAGCAGGTGGGGATGTGCATGAAAGTCTCCTTGGACTTACTTCTCCTACAAAAGCCCTTCATCCCTGAAGGAGGTCGTATCATAAAGGAAGGTGATGACTTCTGGCATCAGGCACGGTCCTCCAAAACACGGCATTAGCAAGTCACTTAACCTTATAAGAAAAAAAGGTATAATACATACTTCGGGGGGACTCCGTCAAGACCAAGAGGTAGAATCCACGTAACACAAGTAGCACAATGTGTTGCACTTAGTAGATGCACAATTAAGTTCCTTCAAATCCCTCCTTTCATATTCCATAAAGGGTCCCAAGCATGAAACTGGTGTCATTACCATATGGGGACGCTACACTAAAGAGCAGGGCACACTTTTTTCCATTTAGCAGCTACGTAAAGTGATGTTATTCTGTGAGACTATCACAGGCCCCCCTACCTGTGCCCCCCCGGAGCATCTGCCAGTCAGGTCTGTGGATTATGACCTGTCCCCCTTTCCCTTTCTTATATACTTCAGTTTCTTACTCCCACATGTAACTTGAAGTGTTTTTTTCCCACTGCTTTAAGACTTCTTCAAGCATAAAAGTAAATATCTGAAAATGCAGAAGCTTTAAAAAAATTTTTTTAAGACTAATGGGTGTTCATTCTAAAGGAGCAGGATCAAAAATAATACTAACTTTCAAAGCCAAACAAATGCTGTTGCTCTGTCACCATCTAAGACACCTGGGGTTTGATTTCTTTTTAAGGTTTTTTTTGTAGTCCTTTATAATACACATAAGTGTGATAGGTTCACCCTTTAATCAGGAACAGATCTGAAACAATATGATAGAAAGAAATCCCTTGCCTAAGCCACTTCCAGACCTGTGTCACGGGATCCTTTTTGTTAAAATCTCTATGTAAGATCATTACGAGTTTGATTTATTTTAAAAAATGAGATCAAACGAAAACATTTTATTGGGTGAATTGCCGACTAGGGTTCCACCCTGGGGCTTCTTTTTCATTGCTTCCAGTTGAATTCATTGCTCAGTCCATCTCCTGCCTTCTCTTTCTTAACCAGGAAACCTAAGAGTTTCTGTCTGGATCCCAGAGCTCCGCTTTTGCACCTTTCTCTCTCTGCTCCGCCCCCCACCCCCCCCCCCCCCGACCATTTGTGAACCAAAAACAAGGCACATTTTGCAGTTTCCAGAACTCTAAGATCTCTGAAGTCCTCTGCCTCAGCACCACCTACTGCATCAAGGGCACCTAGCTCTTCCCTCTGCGTGAAAGATGCAGAGCCCAGGCACAGGGTCCTCCTGCCTGTGGCGTGTACACAGTGCAACACAACCCACAGAGGCCCTTGTCTGTAAAACATCTATTTGGAATAATATTCGGAGGAAAGTAAATAATTTTTTTAAAACAAACAAAAAAATTATTTTTCTGAAATTCATTTGCTACTAAAGTTTGTTTTTGTTTTTTTGGTTTATTTTTTTCTGTTGTAATTCTGAAAGAGATTTAACTCATTTGGTCAGACTTTTGACTCTATATTTTTAAAAAATCTAAATGTCAAGAACAATGTAATAGGGACTTCCCTGGTGGTCCAGTGGTTGAGGCTCTGCGCTCCCAATGCAGGGCTCCTGGGGTTCAATCCCTGGTCAGGGAACTAGATCCTGCATGCCAAAACTAGGATCCCACAAGCTGCAACTAAGACCTGGTGCAAATAAATAAATAAATATTAAAAAAGAAAAAAAAATTGGCGTACCTTACTTAAAAAAAACAACATAATAAAAGCTGTTTAGAAATGGTGTGGGAAATAAGTCTAAATTTACTAGTTAAATATTATCTCTAATGTTCAGCATCTTATTTTTAAAGAGCTATCATTTATTAGCCACTTGCTAAGGACTTGACGCGAAGGATTTACTTAATACAGATCATCTCATTTTCTCACAAGCTCACTTTATTCTCAGAGGTGAGTAACACACACAAAAAAGATAGCTTAATACTAATAAGTGCACTGCACTCCTCTGAACCCAAGCAAGCACACTCAGGAGCCCACACTCAAACCCTCACACCAACACCAGCTACAATGAACAATGTATCTGTCCTTCATTTACTAGATTAGACAAGCTTCAGGGTTGTTTGCAACTATAAGCCTGTGGAGGGCCTGCGCTGAAACTCTCATAGATCTCAACCCTGGAATATGCACAAAGGAACCTTGAATGCATTCTTTTTGCTTAGGATGATAATAATTAAAAATAAAATTATGTGAATGATCATGGGGAATACTGATTGGACCAACTTAATAAAATCCGCATCACCACTCCCCTAAAGATACATTTTAGCATCTTGATGATTTAATAGAAGATTGCTACAATTCCCAGCTGCACAAAACCTATTCTCAAGCATGATCATTATAATCTCGTGCTTTATTAAACATCTGAAAGGAATGGCATAATGGTCCTTCAAGGACAGCTCCATTAGGGAAAAAAAATAGAATAATCTATAGTATAATGTGTTTAAAATGCTTTTTAAAATAGTGTCGTCATTAAGGTGAACAGCACCTGGGTTATTCTCACTGAAACAGCATGAGGTCTGCTGATTAAAGAGAGAGCTACACCCCCTTTTCCTGGCCCATTAAATGAATCAAAGATATAATCCACACACATCTTGTGGTCTAGTTTCATTAAGATGAAAATCTTCAAAAACCAGTTAGATATCAGTGCAATAAACTAGGCTGGGAAAAGAGGAATGGAAGGACACATAGCTTTATTGACCAATACAATTTAATTGACTCTCTATATTCTCACTTAGAAATTGGTCAAAATGGCCCCCAAATTCAGTTTGATGCTAACAGAGCTACCTTTTAAAGTCAGAACATGCTTTTCTAAAAGCACAAGTCTACGGTTCTTCATCTTTCCTTGGCCAAAATTATATCAAGTATTCAGAATGCATCTTGCCCAAGAGTTCATTAATACTCCCCAATCTACATCTTAAATTACAGGTGGAACCTACTGGCCTGAAAAATGGTTTATTATAAAGTTTATTATAAGATTAATAAAACTTACATTTCTATTGTGACAAAGTCTACACTTTTTAGGTGTGTTTCCATTTTTCAATTCTCACATCAACAATATTGATTCCCATTTTCCAGATGAGGAAAATGAGTTTCAAAAAGGTTACAATTACTTGCCTGAGGTGACATTGGTCTTCAATGGCTAAAAGAGGCTTCCAAGCCAAAACTTCCAACTGGCTCTTTACAGGGCGCGATCTTTTTTAAGTTAAAAATTTCCCCTTACCTGGCACTTGCCATAGAGCCCAGATTCTCCAGAACATTATTACATGCTTTGTAAATGAATCTGTAAATGGTTTGTGAAAAATGAACCTCTTACGCTCAGCAGGCAGCAGGCAGTGATAACTGTTATCTGCCTGCTGTGAGGCTTAAGGCAAGTTAGTAAATCTCTCTGAAATTTAACTTTCTCTTCTTAATATCAAAATAATAACATAGTCGCCTTTGAGAGAATCAACAAAATAGCATGTCAGAGGAACCCTCACAGAACTTGGCACATGGAGAGTTCACAAAACCTACTCAACACGCATCTCAGTTTGAGCATTATCAGAACCTACGTGATAATTAAAGCTGAGAATGTAGTTTTTTCTTTTCAAAGTTAGAACTATTGGAGGTTAAATAAGTGGAGAGTGGACTTGATGGTTTGCTCATTTGTAAAAGTAGGAAATAAAAGAGCATTGGGAGGAGATAGAGACAGGAAAAGAACAAAAAAGGTAAAGGCTGCGGGAAATAAAAATGAAGAATTTAAAGAAAAATGATACGTACACATATATGCCCATATCAGCCTATGGATAATAACTGAATGATCCAAAGCAGATAGAGCATTTATATTCTTATGAAATCCTCCCACTAACTCTATGAGATAATTATTATTATTATTATTGTCCCCATCTTACAGAAGAGTACATTGAGGGACAGAGAGGTTAGGTATCTTACCCAAGGTCACACAGCTGAGATCCAAGCCCTGGCTCTCTGATTCCAAAGTCTGTGCTCTTATTCCATGCTGTTCTGCTCCTAGTCTGAGCTGGGATTCAAAAGCAGCAGAGAGGTAGAGTGGATACTGAAAATCTCAATTACTTGACCACAGGACATCTGTGCTGAAGGCAGAAACCACCTGAGTGTGTGCTATGGTTTGGACAGACCCAGCCCAGTGCGGCAGGTCATTAGGAGCTTGGGATGATGAGACACAAAGCAGACACTGTTCTTCGTGCACTTGCCAAGACTGTGGAGGGATCACGTACATTGAGCAGTTGTAGATGAAAGACTCAATTTTCCCAGCAATGCATTCTAAACTTTGGGCTTATGAGGACTGTCCTTTTGTTGAAAGCTCAGGGAGGTCTGGGAGAGCTGGCTGCACAGTTGGCATCCTCAGGGCTTTACTTAGGCTCTTCCCGGCCCTCCTTAATCATAAACGCAGCCACTTCAGCTCATCCGTCAGTAGCTGCTTATGTGTCCCACCACCTGCCTTTGCCACACAGATCCTATCAGCTGAGGCCCTTCAGTACCAGATCTTCAGTAAGAACCAGCTCAGCCCAGGCTGTACCACTGCTAGTTATGCAATCTTTAACCTCCTTGACATTTAACCTCCTTGAGTACATCTCCACCTGCAAAAAATTGGTACAACAGGATCTAACTCCCGGGGCAGGTGCAAAGGTACAGTGAGATAACACCTGTGAAAATAATCTGATGTTCTATAAATATTTACTGAATCTGGATGTCAGTAGCAAATACTACTTGTGAACAGCTAGACTGGCTATTTCTAGACCCTCACTGTTGGTGAATCCATCTCAACTTTAAAGATGATCTATAAATCACCTGGATTAAGTAGTTTAAGGAAGTGCATGTGACATCAGATATAGGGCCACCTCTTTCCAGCACACCCAACAATGGTGCTTTGCTGCAGCTGCTGTGTAAATATCCTGAGCCATTATTATATATTATTAATGTCACTTTTAGCATTGGAAAACTGCTTTTCTGTCATTTTTATGAGTAATGACTCACCCGTGCCTGGGA
Organism: Hippopotamus amphibius kiboko; assembly: GCF_030028045.1. Lineage (NCBI taxonomy): Eukaryota > Metazoa > Chordata > Mammalia > Artiodactyla > Hippopotamidae > Hippopotamus > Hippopotamus amphibius. The sequence goes on from NC_080199.1 coordinate 13,658,847, forward strand.
CGCAGTTACTATTGTTAGCTCTTCTCATAGAAGTGGATGGTTTGGAACACACAAAAGAGTTGGTATCAGAATCAGGATAAAAGCTGCCTCACTTGCATTGCATAGTCCAATTCTCATTGCCCAGGATTAAAATACATTCATATTTTCAAAGCAAATAATTTTCTCAATTAGCCTAAAAGTACACCCAAGTAGAATTTTTTTTTTTAATACTGGAGTAATTTCAGTTGACAAATTTTGGGATGATGAGCTCCGGCCAAATCTGGGAGTTATTATGGAAATTTGAAGGATGCTGATTTAGATATTAATTTCTAGGAATGGATACGTAAGAATAATGGTAAAACTTAAATAGAATATTGCTTATGCTGGAAAGAAACTATCTTAAAGCTAAGGAAATGGAGGCTGTGACTCAGATGACCTAGTTACACACCTAGTTAGTACAAGAACTAGCATTAAAAGCAAAGTCTCTTCCCTCCAAGTCCAGTGTTGTTTTTTTAAAGCATTATAAATGTGGGGGCATGCAAACCTAAGGCATTCCTATTACTTTATGAGCAACTAGGCCCCTTCTAGTTTAACACAGGGGAAAGCCCAGCTGTATCTCTCTGTCAATTTAAGAACAGCCTAGGAAAAAAAAGAAGAATAGCCTAGAGAGAGCACATAGTTAGTAACGGTTGATCAAAAATCCATTTCCATTGTACTAAGAATGGTCTAGATTCAAGGAGTTAAAGCACAGAGCCACTTTGACCTGCAGACCCTTCCTGCAATTTTTCATTTCTCCTTAATCCATATGTACAGGAGATCAAGATATAATAATCTATGATACTAACCTAAGGTGGCTGAGATACTGGCCAAATAAATTGTTTAAAGCAATTTTTCCCCCTAAAAAATGGAGAATTTATTGTCTCTGTCTGGCATTTATTGTCATTGACATCTGTGAAGATTTTCAAACAAGAATGTATTGTCTTCCACGTTTTGATTTAGTTCAGTGCACTGTATTCCTTTCAGGACTCTTTTTTTTTTTTAAAGAACCATCTGTTTAAAATGATTTTATTAATTCCTTCTGGTGTATTTTTTGACATGTCTACAAATTACAGATCATAAATTTTCTAATAACAAATCGTTCATAGAGCTCTAGGCAAAACCTAACATGAGACTCTAAATATAGAAGTGGTATTTACATATGCACCAATGGAAGCCATGTTTGCTAACACCAAGATCACAGGTAGACAAGCTCCGACAACACAGAATAGTGCAAGTGGAAAGTTTCTCTTAGGTCTAGTGAACTCTGCAGAAAGGCTGTAATTTTACTCTCATTCTATGTCTCTATCTTATCTCATTGTCTTCTTAAAGAAGATTGTATTTGACTTGAAGCTTAAGACATTTGTTTCCTGGGAAGTTTGCACTCAGACCATCATTCCTTTGCTGTGAACCACTGGATCACTGGCCCAGTTTCCACTGGTGTTCAGAAAAGCAGAAGGAGAAATAGATCTAACATTGTTTGTTTACAAATATCCACACAGCATCTCACTTTATCCTGCAGGCTGTAAAACTTTTCAACCACCACCTGCCATTAAATCCCACAGTGACTCTTCCTGGCTCGTGACTGGAAGTACCCAAGGGAGGCTGGGACTCTGACGCTGGGCTACCTGCCTTCAGGAGGGCCTAGCAGCTGATGAGAAGGGGCTTTGCTGCCACCCTACAGGATTCCTTCCTTGACCCGAGGCCCACATATAGGGACACTGTGTCCACACTCTTCCCCAGAGAACCCAAATAAAAAGTAATTTGCGCAGTGAACGCTGGTTTTGTTGTATCAGAGACAGGGGACTTCTGTCAGCTATTTTTTAGCTATTTACATTCTGAAAATGGATATTAATGGATGCCTGTACTTGTTTGGCTATGATACTCTTAGTCATCTTAATTGTTGACTTTTACTGTTCTGTCTATACCCCCATTGTAGTTAATTTACCCAAATATGTTTGTCATATTTTTTTTTTAATGAAGGGCAAACTATGATACCTTCTCCATGAAACTCTTATCTCTTGGCTTGGTGACACTTACACTTTCCTGTTCTCATCTATTCTGAATGGTCCCTCTTCTGTTTCTTTCTCTTCTCCCTCATTTTTCTTCTGTCCCTTAACTGAGTATGAACGCCAAGGTTCTGACCTCTCTTCTGTCTTAATCCCTAACACATCCCCTGAGCTGTGGCACTACATTCTAATTACTGAGCACGTTCACATCTATTTCCAGCTACCTGCCTAATCAGGCTATTTGTATTTCAGTTCTCAGCATTCATTCCCTAGTCTAGTCAAGTGAGACACACACACACACACATACACACACACACACACAGAGGACCAACTCCCAACTCCTCCTTCTAATCTCCCTAATGGTATTTGTTGTATCACTATTCTCTGAGTCAATCAGATTCAAACCTGCAGCCATTCTTGATTCTTTCCTCTCCATCACGAAATTGTTCCCATCACGGGTGCTTCACACTGGGATCAGGGTTGCACAATCTTTCTGACCTGGCTTTCTTCTCTGAGTCACCATTTAATTTACTCTGGATAAAACCAAGCAGCTCTTTGATGATTATATTATGCTTATGCATAAAATACTCTGGAACTACCCCGTGATGCTTCAATGTAATTTAGTGCAATTACAAGCAGACCTCATTTTATGACTCTTCGCTTGTGCTTCGCAGAACCTGAGCATCTTACAAATTGAAGTTTTGTGGCAACCTTGTGTCGAGCAAGTCTATAGGCATCACTTTTCCAATAGCATTTGATCACTTCCTGTCTCTCTGTCTCATTTTGGAAATTCTCGCAGGATTTCAAATGTTTTCATTATTATTTGTTACGGTGATCTGTGAGCAGTGATCTCTGATGTTACCGTTGTAATTGTTTGCAGGTACGCATGAGACGGAAAACAATTTAGAGATGTGTTTTCTGACTACTCCATGGACTGGCCGTTCCCCCATCTCTCTCCCTCTCCTGGAGCCTCCCTATTCCCTGAGACACAACAATATTGAAATTAGGCCAATTAATAACCCTACAATGGCCCCTGTGTGTCCTAGAGAAGGAAAGAATCAATCAGTGCAGCAAACATCATTGTTGTCTCATTTTAATAAATTGCCACAGCCACCCCAGCCTTCAGCAACCATCAACATCGAGGTGAGACCCTCTGACAACCAAAAGATGTAATCTTGCTGAAGGCTCAGACGATGGTTAGCATTTTTTACCAATATTTTAAAATAAGGTATGTACATTTTTTAGACATAATGCTATTGTACACTTAACAGAGTGCAGGATAGTGTGAACATAACTTTTCTAGGCACTGGAAAACCCCAAGATTCATGTGACTTGCTTTGTTGCCGTATTCCCTTCATTGTGATGGCCTGGAACCAAACCCACAGTATCTCCGAGATCTGACTGTGATCTGACGCTTAAGACTCTACCAAATGTGGGCATGAGGCATGTCTGTGCAAGGTTACCTTCCCATTCTAACCTTTTGTGTCCTGTTCTCCCAAATGCCAAAGCCTAGAGAATGCCTTCCTATCTGAACACCTGCTCTTTCCTCAGCCTTATCTCCTTCATCTACAGCTATTGAAATGTTACCCTCTTCCAAGGCTCAGCTCAAATGGGGTTTCCTCTGTGAAGCCTTCTGTATCTACCCCTGGGAACCTCTCTTTCTGTCCCTGAACGGCTGCAGCACTGTAGACCACTCCTATCGCATCTACCACATCTACGCCTTCACCTGTCCTCATTTACATCCTTGTCCTAACTCACCACTCTCGTGTCAGCATCCGACACTGCGCCTGATTGACCACTGTGGCTCCCAGGGCATCCAGCACACGGCCCTGTACACAGTAGGGAAGCATATGTTGAATTTTGAACAATGGGTATTTGAGGTCCCAGGAAGAGGAAAGAGGTGCTATAAACCAAGGAATCGGAGGATCACAATGTAGAACGGACTAGAAATAAGAAAAATAAACTGTGCGTGTGGGAGCTGCACAGACCGCCTCAAATGCACTTTGAGTTACGTGAAACCAGGTACCTTCGGTGACCCCAATGTCCAGATACGAGGGCGGACTCAGGGATCCCTAACGTCAGGCTCTCCTTTCCCAGCCCCTCCCTCACTCCTGTCCCTGTAGCTGGACAACTCAAACCCCTATCCGACTCCAAGGGCCTCTGCTGCAAGCACTGCTCTGAATCTTTATTCCAGCCATTAAAACTGGGCTTACCTCTCTTTCCACCTAATACTCCAGGCTGGCGGCTGGATTGCTTTGCTTTATGCTGTGGCTACACCTTGTTAATCATCCTTGTCCCCTTGGAGTTTAGTTTGGGTTTTTCAATACTGTGCTCACACCTCCTCCAATATAAACTCCTACACTTGAACCTCAGCCAGGCGCCACCCACCTGCTGACATAGCTCTTGACACCAAGCGCCGGCCTCCGGCAAAGCCACTGCCAAGCTCCAGCCACGGGTCCACACGCCCTTACTGGTCCTTACTGTGAACTCTCCCTTGTGCTGGCTCTTGGTGGCCTGGATATTTACTTCGGCAGCCCCACGAGATTTACTCCAGGAGCAGGGAACTGGATAGCCACCCACAGTGCTCCTAGCACCTAGGTGAGAAGATCTGAATTAGGCCCCTGGACCCTTGCTCTCTGGCCCTTCCTGCTCTAGTTGACCTGGCTCTGACCAGAGATGTGACAAGTTGACAGGAGGCCAGCTGCAGAGAACCTAGAAACACAGAGCACAAACACCATGCCACCTTCAGAGCAGTTGGGATCAGCTGTTGCCCCTAGCTGCTTCTGTCCTTGGGTGACCCTGTAAGGCGGTGGTCAGAAAAATACAAAGGAACCTACTTTAGAAAAGGGGAACATTTTTAAGAGGAAAGGCATTAAAAATATCATTGTAAGCTGCTATCCTTCCGTAACAGGTATATAGCATGCATCTAAGCAATAAATATAAGCACTTTGAATTGCTCCAAAACCATTGAAATAAACCAAATTTCATTTTTAATGCGTGCAATAAACTTTTTTCCCTAGGATATCAGTTAAGATTGCTCTAACTTAAAAAAAAATAACAACTGACTTGTTCTGTATTCCTATGGCTGAGAATAAATAGATCAACTAACTTTAAAGTTGGCAGGTTTACAGTTCTCACAGAGAAGAGAAATTAAAGCCAAACTGAAGATAAAAAGTAAGTATTTTTTATATTTATGAAGTCTTAAAATTACAAAGCTGAACATACAAGGTCAATACAGAGCTGGCGGAGAGCTGCAGTTAGACGTCGCCTGCATTAGCTTTCTTTCCTAAAGTGAGAAAATGTGATCTAGGCGGTGGAGATGTGGGCTGAGCAGGAGAAAAATAAATGCTCAGGGCAAACTCTTCATCCTGAATAAACATTTACAGGTAAATCCCCAACTCTAGGCTCCAGCTAAATCCCTTCCCAAAGATATGTCAAAATCTGAATTGTGAAATATAATGCTCTCTTGAGTATTTGCAAATTATCGTGTCTTTATTTGCAATTATTTTGTGTTGATTTTCCTAGATGCTTGCATTTCCTTGCCCACCAGTGGTAAGCTCCACAGGACAAAATTTCTGAGTGCCGAGAATAAAGCCTGACACACAGCTTTTCTTAATAAAAATTTGTTGAATGAATACATTTTTATTCTTACTATGACCTCCTCAAAAGAGCTCACCAACCTTTGTACCTATTTAATGCCCCCAAGAAGAAAAAAGTCATTTATTCACTAAATATGTAAGGACCATCCAAGCCCTGCAATTTAAGGTGTCACTTTCAAAGGTAACATTTTATTTTATCACTTTGACAGCCTGTCTCCAAAGCATGAGAAAGAATATTAATCTTCCTTGTATGTATCTCTCTGATCACTAGAAATTTATTAACATTTAATTGTCTTGAATTTGAATTTGGTTTCCAGGAAGCTTCAAAGAATTAGCACACTCTGAGTAAATCCTTGTAAGATATTAGTTTTTGATCTCAAAGGACAGTTAATTTAGCTTGTTTACATGACAGATTTGGACAGAGTTAAAGGTTAAATTCTACCTTGGAAGTCTAAACATAACTGATGGTTGATATTAATAATTTTATAATTACTGAAACTATGATTAGAATTGTCTAAATATCTCGTGCTAGTAAAAAGTGTCATATGATTCCAATTCATCCTCCTGGGAGATGACCTGACTTTTGAATTTTCATTACCCCTAGAATTATCAGCTTCAAAACAGCATTTATGAAAAGAAATTAACATAAACCTTTAAATGAGGTTTTTCTGAAAAGCTACTTGCTCATATAAAATTGAAAGTCAACAACGAAATAAATTAATCATTCCTTCATTCACTCAACACATAATTATTGAGTGTCTGGTGTGTGTTGTTCACTATGCTAAGTTCTAGGGAAGGTAAAACAAACAAAACAAAAACAAATCTGTAAGATACTGTCCTTATTCTTGAGGAGTCTAGTAGGGGAGTCAGTTTTTATTTCATAAGCATTGGTATTTACAAAGACGACATGGCTTCGGTTCACATTAGGCTGGAATCTCCATGAGGGCAGAAGCCAGTCTGTGCTGCTCACTGTTGACTCTCTAATGTCAAGAGTGTCAATAAGTATGTATTTACTTCTTTGTGGCGCTTGCCAACATGCTGGTGCATTAGAAAAACAGATGCAGGAAAACAGAGAACAGACAATGTGACAAGTGAGATAATAAAAGAACACACAGGGAGCTTTATTGCTTCAATGGAATACCTTGGTTGGGATGGAATATCTTGGTTGGCCTGCAGAAGGCAGAGAAACAGACACTGTTGGGCTGAAGCCCTGTTGGGATGCCAGGCATGAGAGGATGCTCCAGGCAGATAGAATGGCAAGTACGGAGGCACGGAAGCAGGAAAGAACATGGCATTCTCTAAACCCACAAATATTTTGTTCCAGCTAACATGGAAATCTGAAGCGTACTGTGAACATAATAGGGATTTTTCTCAGGTTTCCTTATAAACTGTCACCTAAGCAAAAACAATGCTTCTGCAAGTAATCTAAGTGAAAAATTACGATTGGACTAAAGTTGATTTCTTATCATTATTAAACCAAAGGATAAAGAAACTTTCAGTATATCATTTGCAAAGCTTAAGAGTTTTCTTTCAAATATTATTAGCATTTTTGAAGACGTTCAGAAAAATAATTTAATGATTTTTATATAAGTCTGGAATCAAATCAGAGCTGCAGCTGTTCCTGACGCAATGAGGATTTAATATTCTAATCTTCTGTACTCCGAATAAGCCAGCAGTAAAACCCCAAACCCCATGCCACCATTTTCCCCAGTCTGATAAACTATCTCAACTCTGGACTGAAAAACACAAATAAATGAATACATGCATCCAACCAACAAATAACTGGAGATTCTTGGAGGCTGAAGAGGTTCTTTGTTTTGTGTGCACATCCAGGAACAGCTTGTCCTGAGTGCCTTAGAAGAATACAGCTGAAAAGGCATGTGAGGTCCAGTCACCCTTGGAGAAGTGGAGAAGGAAAAACAGCCCTGGTCCTTTGGGATAGGACTGTGGGGATGAGGGAAGATGGGGACAAGGCACAGTGTAATTCACAGCAGGGCAATCAGGGTGCTAGTGTATCTGAAACTCAGGTGTATGAGGAATGACTAAAGGTCTAGGATGTTTAGGTTGAAGAACTGTATATTGAAGGGAATAATGAACTGTCTTCAAATGTTGTAGGGAAAATGTAATGGTTAATTTTACGGGCCATGGGGTGCTCAGGTATTTATTTGCTCAATTATTATTCTGGGTATTTCTGTAAATGTATTTTGGATGAGATTAGCATTTAGATCAGTAGACTGAGTAAAACAGATTGCTCTTGCTTGTGTGGGTGGACCTCACCCAATGAGTTGAAGGTCTGAATTAGAACACAATTACTGACCATCCCCCAACTAAGAGAGAATTCTCCTGCTTGACAGCCTTCGGACTGAATATATGCCCTTCCTGAATTTACAGCAGCTCCCAGCCTTTGGACTTGAGCTGGGATACCAGTTCTGCAGATTTTGCATATGCCAGCATCCATAATTATGTGAGCCAGTTCCTTACAATAAACCTAGATAGATAGAGATGGTAGACAGATGATAGATAGATAGATGATAGATAGATAGATAGATAGATAGATAGATAGATAGATAGATATAGATAGATAGATAGATAGATAGATAGATAGATAGATAGATAGATAGACAGATGTATCTCCTACTGGTTCTGTATCTCTGGAGAACCCTAACTAATATAGAAAGTAATAATGAAGGGGAAACAGTAAGAAAAAACATGAAAAGTTAAGAAAGCCTGGGGCATCGTGGAGAAGAAGATGGAACAGTTAAATTGGAGCCACAGGCTTGATTCCTGCAGGTGTCCACATCACTGGATGTCTTTGAGTGAGGCGGGGATATAATTAGCACAATGTTTCAGGAAGATGTGTCTGGATACAGGACATAACATCCTGGAGGAGGAAGTGTCCGGAGGCCTTGGGTGCAGTCACCTGCTGAGGAAGAGTGAGCGCTTGTACAGAAAACTAGTTTTGAATCAAAAGAACTGGAAAATATTTTCAGTTAAAAGCTGGGTTGGCCGAGGTGTGTGTGTGTGGGGGGCACAGTGCAATTAAAACAAAATCATTGAAAAAAATGTACTGAGTTTGTCCTTCTCTAAACATTACAATTTTGCAATTTTTGCACTTTTCTGCCATTTTTCCTAAATAAAGCTTCACAGTGGAAGAGAATCGTCATGTCTTCCTTGGGTGCCTCTGTGACAGCTTCATCTTTCAGACAAATCTCTAGGATTAAAAAAACGGATTCACAGGCCTTAAACCCCGCCGCCCCCCCCCCCCACCCCCGCCCTGGTACTGTAAGTCTTTTAAACCAAAAGCAAACTACAGACCAAGCAACACTAAGACATAAAACTGAAACCTTCTCTGTTGCAGCAGGTAAACACAACTAATCATAGGAAACACTGGCCAAATCCCAGACAACGCAGACTACAAACGAAGAGGAGGCAGAAACAATCATGGCAGCAGATAACACGCTGAGACTGTATAAAGGGTAGAGTTGATTAAAATGCCGAAGTTGAATTCTCTCTCTCTCTCTCTCTCTCTGCCTTTCACTTTTTTGACAACAAGGGAACCACTACGGTTAATCTTAAGGAAAACTATTCTATTATATGTAAGTTTCAAAAGCAATACTAAGAAAGTAATAAATATCTCATTAATATAGGTACCTTTAGTTAGTCTCTAATGAAAGATATCTACTGATGGTAGAGCTCTGTTACCAGTGACTTTTAAGGAGTAAAAAATATTAGTCCGAGGGGCTGGGCAAACCCAAAAGGGAGGAAAGAGATGCTAGAGTTGCTGGTGGATTTCCTATGAGCTGATCTGGGGACCACGCTGACATCCTGATGTTAACAGCTCCCTGAGCCATGCCAGAGCTTGCCTGGACCTTCACCCATGCTCTGTATCCCCAGCTGTTCTCTCCAAGGTTAATTTCTTCTAGCGGATATTTACTGTACCCCTACTGATAGGAGCTCTCCCTAGTGTCTCCTCACCTCCACTCTGCTCCCACAGAGCTTGTTAGTAACAGCAAGCTTTCATCTACCTTACTCCCATAAAACAGCCCAACTGTTGCCCAGGACAACAATGCTACAGGCTTTAAGAACCCAGGCCACTAAACCTTTTCACCTTCTGTAAGTTACCATTCTCTCTCTGGCAGTAGCAGTGGGCTACCCAGATCATATTCTCCTCCTATTACCTGTAAAGGAATAGGCTGGAATAACTGTGGACATTGCTGGCCCTCTAGGAATTTTCCTTACCTGGTCCCAGGCCGATGCTGAAATATGTATTCTAGGGTAAATGCCCATTGTGACTTGGGAGTTTATTTTAAATTGAATCCTTAATATGCAAATGTGAGATTCACCTGGGGCACCATAAGAATGAAATCTATCTTCCATCCTGTCTTGCGCTCTTACATTAAAGGGAAGAAGAGTAATTTTTAACACACCCCTACGATGGTTTTATGCAAATTCTTCAAGCTAGGCAAATTATTTTTGTGTTAAAATTTTTCAACCCCATAAAAACGGGAGTGAATTTATGTGGCATTTTAAAACGAAGTTAGGCACATTGTAAAGCTATTTCATCTCATTTATAAAGAAGAGTGAACATAAAAACAGGCCATGGCATAATTAATAGTGAAATGATTTATGACATGCGCTCTTTCTCCATACATATTTATGCATTTTCTGTAGCTGGTGCAAGTTCCTCCCCTCCAGACCCTTATCCTTGCCGTTGTCACAGGAGAGAAATGATGTCAGGCAAACTTCACAATATGGGGCTTAAACTCTCTAACACACCTGCACAGGTGCGCGCACACACACACACACGCACGCACACAAACTGCATGTGCACCATAACCTATAATATTTTTCAAAATTGGCTGCACGCTAGAATTTCCTGGAAGCTCCTAAAAAATAGTGATGCCTTGGTTCTACTCCCAGAGGGGTCCGCTTTAATTGGCTCGGTGAGCGGCCTGGGCCATTGGGATGTTTAAAAGTCCCAGGTGCGGCTAAGGTACAGTCCAGATTGAGATTTACTACATTAAAGAATTTTAAGAATATTAGGCAAAGCTACAACATGGAATTTAAATCCTCCCAAGTGAAATAACTTGAGGAGTAAATTCAGAGGTTGTCCCATTCCTGACTCACCCTGCAACTTATTACAGCAAGTTCAACAAATATTTCTTGACCACCTACTATGTGCCAGGCACTGCAGAAGACCCTGGAGATACGAGAATAAATAAGACGGACGTGCCCTGTCTTCACAGAGCATAAAGTTCAGCAGATGTTTGTAGGCAGCATTTTCTACTTCTTGTATTCCAGCTCATGTTCTACCTGTTCTTGATATTTAAACTGTATCAGGTGATCCTTAAAGTAGGGATTGGATTTTTCTATTTGAAACTTCTGTTTTTAAATTTCTTATGAATACAGGTAAAAACTAGTGAACCCAAATATCTTCATAACAGCGATAAGAACACAGGTCATAACATGATTTTGAAACTAGTGAACATTTCAAAGAATCACCTGGAAGACAAACAGGAAACACTGTCTCCTTATAAAGATTTGATCCTCTGTTGTGATGTTTATAAGAGAAGCACAACTGTACTTCCCACTGTTGATAATAGTCTGATCTCCAGCAGAAGTACAGTATTGAGTTACATCACTCTTCTCCTTCCCGTGATTATTGATGTGGGTTTGAATATAATTTTAAATAAGCTCTAAAATATTTCCTAAGCTTTTCAAAAGAGTCATTTGGGAGATAAAGGGAGTGCAGGACAGTAAATATGCCAGAATCATTTGTAGAATGTCATTTAATTTCTCTTGACTATGTTCAGCTGAGAAGTCTGCTCACAATGGTTGGAGGAGGTAAATTGAAATAACTTCATTCTTACATGGGAGAACATGAGCACCACGAACTGAGTTATCAAACTCAAAATCCAAACACGGAGCAGAAATTTGAGCAGGAGTTGAGTCCAAAGTAAAACAAATTTTAGTCCTGCATAGAACCCACCACCACTTTCTGCACAGGCTGCATAAATAATGCCAGCGAGACTTCAAAAGCAGTATCCAGAGATGCTCTCAAACATTTCTATTACATATTCACCAGACAAGGAGTGCATTTTCCATTTTCTAATTATCAAAGGTTTATTTGATTCTCTCTAGAATACCAATTTTGAAAGAAGTTTCTTCATTGTTATAATTTCCAGATATTCCTCTTAGTACAAGCTTCATTTCAAAGCAATACATGTGTGAATTTCTAACAAGGTTCATTTTTAAATAGTATAATGAGCCCAAGTCACTCCCTGGTAGACTGCCGAGCCTTCCAGGCCAGTAGGGGCCCACTTATCACATTCCATCAGACATCCACCAGCGAAGATGGCACCGCGGAATTTGATGCAAACATCACGCATGCACGAGAAGGCAGAAAGATGAGGGACTCAAAGCTGGAAAATATTCATATTTTGGATTTTTCCATCTGGTGGGTCAAGAAGGAAGACTAACAGAAGATAGAATTAAAGATCATAACTAAAACAAAATAAAGATAACTGAGAGTGATTTATATCTGCTCAAGCCCCTACTTGATCATCTTCAGGGACAAAGCACTCACCACTTCTTTAGGGAGCTTGTTCCACTATTAGGCTATTGCCATGAAGAATTCTATCTATCCACCATCAGTGCTCTGGTACAATACAGTTTCTATCTACTAGTTCTGCCATATGCTAGCCATGTAAATATTTAAAGGAACTTACCATGTTTACTATAAGCCTTTTCTTTCTGAGTTCAATTTCTCAGTTCCAGAAACAGTTCTCTGTGTTACACAGCTTCAGCTGTCCTTCCATTGGATTCAACCTATTTTGAATGTTCTGTGGTCTGTAATTATCCCTGTCAGTGAGTCAGTCTCCGCATTAGATACAATATTCCAGATTTGAATTTACCAGGGCAGATGTCTATGGGAATATATCCTCCCCTGTTCTGGGCGCTTGCCCTTTAGTTGCTATGCCATGCTGTGGGCATGGGGTAAGTTCACAATCTACTGAAGCCCTCAGGGTCTATTTTAACATTAATTGTTGTCAAGTCATGTCAGGGCTTCCAACCCCGCAGATAAGGTTTAGAATTCAGTACTTCATATTTATTCTTGTCATATTTCATATCCATGGTTGAAACATCATTCCATCCTATTAAGAAAACATTTTGATTGTGTCATCTATCCTTGGCCTTGGCCTGTTCAACATTTTTTTTTCTAAATCACTTATATGAAGACATATTTTAAAATGCATTTGCCATCCTTCATACTTTGTGTCTTACACAAAACTCAGAAGTGTGTTTTCCATGTGTAACTGAAGCACAATTCACCCACATATTCCTAAGATGTTACTTAGACAGAAAAAGAATAGATCCTGAAATTGATTCCTTTTATACAATGATTATAGGAGAATGTTCTGGCCAAGAAATTCACTTGGATCTAGATTTAAGGGAAACTATATTAATTGGAAAGTTTTTGCTCAATGTTTATGTAGCTAAGAGCTAAGAGTCGGCCCACAGGAAATAAGTGGGCCATTTTTCTTATATCATTACATATTTAGGCATAAAGAACAAATGTCTGCAAATCTCAATAATGAACTCTCATGGGCAGAGGCAACTGTGAGGGTCATGCTTCTCTTTCACAACATGTGTTTTGTCTTGTCTCTGAAAATCGTTCTTGAAGTTGGGTGCCATTATCCAGTGGATGACAAGAAGATGAGTAGACCTATTTTACTGCATGCTGGCAAGGAGACCTTGAACCAACCACACCTGGGAGAGGAGAGTGGCTAAAGTTTCCCAGGGAATTATTCTAGACTGAATAAATCAAGTGTTCAGTAATGCACTGCTAAATATGCTGTGTCCCAGATTGTCTGGAGGGAAGATGGGGAGAGAGAATCCTGTCTGTGAGCAGGGGTTGCATTCCCCAAAGGGAGCCAAACTGTGGATGTGTGAAGATACGAATATGAACATGTAAAGAATTAAAAACCATGGTCTCTTTTTTTTCATAGCACTAGTTGCTAACTGAAAGCATCTTGTTTATTTGTTATTTTTTGAGCAGGGTTACCCATCACATTTTTTTCACTTGTGTTCTAGTACCTAGAACAGTGCCTAGCGAGGGTCTCAATGACTGTGTGAGGCTATCGGGACATGTTGAAAGATAGACTGGGACAGGGCGGGACTTGAAATTAGCAGAGAAAGGACCTTGACTGTGTCCCTAGGAGAAAATCCCTATTAACGATTTACCTTATTAGTCCTTTTCCCTGTAGTGCACACCTGAACAGGTCACATGAGCAATAAAGGGATAGAGTGGTAGAGGTGAATGCAGTCCCATCCAAGTTTACCACTCTGTTAATTTCACGGGAAGGAAGATGGAGCAAATATAGGGGACCATGGTCAGGAGGTCATAAAGGGACCAGGAATGAAGTGAATGCCCCGATTACGTTAGGAATATGAGACCAAGCTCCCCTTTCCCAAATATGCCAGAAGAAGCTGACTCTTGAAAGAGTGGGAAGCAGTTACTTTGTTTAATTATGTATTTACACAATCATGAACAAAAACACCAAATAGGACTACAGATTACTTTGCAGGTGACATGAATCTAATACTTTACCTACAGGTGTTCAATCAGAGTCCATCTGACTCTGTTATCATGACAACCAATTTCTCCCTACTCACCATGAACACATCTGTACCAGTAGAAAAGCAGCTGGCTACTGTAATAAAATATACTCTGTATCCACGGTTTATGACGTTTTTCCTCCTTCTGCCAGTCCAGTAATCCTAACCACAAATGTGAGGAAGTAACGTTGTCATGTCTTCTTCTTAATGAGCCGGGAACCATCTTTTACTTATGTAATTGTTCAAACGTAATTTGTTAAGTATTTGTTCCAGAGGTTTTGTGCCCCTGGGGATCCTTGAATCAAAAAGGTTTTAGCTCTATAAATATGCATAACTAATCCACAGGAGGTAAAAATATTTTGACCCAATAAGACTGAGAAAAAAAGTAAAAACAAAAAAACTCTCAGGAAATGTACACTACGTCAAATTTTATTCCTGTAGTGTTATACTGGATTTCAATCGACATAAAGAAGAACACTTGGTAAACTGTGGAAATGCCTCTAAATCAAATAATACAATGAGTTATAGTCTACCACGAAAATCACTTCATGAATAATTTAGCAGTGATGATGATACCTTCTGTGCTGGGCCCCTGGGTGACTATTTGGGGCATCCCAGCTGCAAGCCACGACTAATGGGCAAACATTCCTAGAGGTTCCACGAGGTCACACAGCATCAGTTGATTTGAACAGGCACCTCCCAGCTGGCCCTGGGCAGACATCATATCATCCCATTTTCAGAGTTTTCTCAGTAAAGTTATCATTCCCATTACATTTTGCATTTTCACAGCCCCTGTAATCATAGCTCCCGGGCACTATACATTGTTAATTATTACAGTCATTTCAATTTTGCTAGTTAACTCTCAGGTCTCCTTATGTGTGAAGCCCTAAAATAAGTAGGAGGAACTGAAATGCCTAAGCACTCAAAGCAGTGTCCTTTCTCAGGAGCCAGGAGACCTGGGTTCTAATACTGGATTTTCCACTAATTGTCTCTAAGTGGCTGAGAGAAGTCACTTCTGATTTCTAGATCTAAATCTTCTCACGGGTAAAATATCAGGCTTGGATTAAATAGCCTCTGATACACTCTTCAGCTCTACGATTTTCTGGTTTTGTACATCAGCACTCTCAGGAAGATGTATCTGACATATATCTATGCATAGAAATGGATTAATCTGTTCCTGGGGTCACTCTTACTCTACACTCTTTAAGCGCATCATCCATCCTGGTGCTTGCCAGCTGACAGCTCCCTGTGGAGGACTCCATGTCAAATCTAATTCCTTAAGGTCCTCAGAACCAGAAATAAATAGGAATGCCTAGGGCTAATTTAGATGTCCCAAGCTAAGCAAAGAGAAGTGATTCCTTCATGAGATTTATCTTAGAACAAAAATGGTTTGCAGAGCGAAGTCAGGGAATGGCATTAAGTTACAAGAACATGTTAGTAACTGATGGCATAGCTTAAAATGTCAATTTAAGAGGTTATCTTCAGAGAGGAATCCAATAACCAAATTTCACATCATTGACAAAGTCCCTTTGACTGAGGAGGAATTGGGGATGCTGGGTTAGATAGTGGGGGTCAGATAATGTTCCTAAATACTTCTTGCCCTTCACATCCTCATACTTTAGCAGATACAATGAATCAAATATTTAAGTGAAGGGACAAGTTAAAAAAGAAAAAGAGAGAAATGTATGAAATGACAGCACATGATAAACAGTTGGGAAATCTTGAGTAAGCTTTATACCCAAGTACTGTGACAGCCTTAGGATGAACATTCAGAGAAAGCTAGAATTTGTTTTGGGAAGTGATTTAGAAGCATACATAGAGATTACACATTGGAAAGTATCTGGGAGGAAATGCAATCAGGTTGAATTCACCGAAGAGTCCATTGTGTATTAAGGTCTAGAGCAGTGCTCACCACACGGCAAGACTCAACCTGCCAGAGGATTTCAGAACTCTGCCTGGCCAGCCCAAAGGTAGTTTTCAATGTTATGTCCCCATAAAGGAATTCTCCACAGCCGTTGGGTTTTAGCCGACAGCCTCGGCCCGCTTGTCTGGCCCATCAATGACCTATACTTAACACTCTGTTCTTGTTATCCATCAGAGAGACACTGGCAGTGAAGGAATAAAGCAGACTGTCATGTGGAGAAGGTCTAGTCCCTGGGCAACAGGAAAATACCAGGCATGTTTATGATGTAGGCGACAAGGGAGAGGGTGGTGCAGGGAAGTGGGAGGTAAGTCATGCAGACTCACAGCAGTAGTTAAGGTGGGTGATGCAGACTCACAGCACTAGTTAAGGATATTACTCAGGGAACCAGCAGAACAAGCGGACCTGTCAAGATACAACAGGGAGTCACTGTGGCTTTTTGAAGCTGAGAGCAGTTACATGAGGGAGCTCAACATCTCTTATTCATCAGCCAATTAGCCATTGTAGGGTTTTTCTTTTCAATTCCAGGAATATGTTAAAATGGAAGGAAAACAATGAAGAACCACCTGAAGATAAACAGCCTTTAAAATGAGCACCCAAACCGAGTTGGGCAAACACCTTCATTGGGTTGGATTTTACAGTCTTTGTAAGTCACGTGATAGATACAAATTTGGGCTCAGGTTAAAGTTTACAGAGAAAACTAGCAAAACAATACAGTGAATGCTAGAACAGGACCTAAACTGATGGGGACTTTTTAAGTGTATAATTTCCCTATTTCCCAACCAGTCTGTCCGAAGTATAAAACATCTATGTTGTGTCAAGCACTCTTTTTTCCTAGATGGCCTGGGCTTCATTCTCTGTTGAGAAAGACCTGCTGAGAAACCTCAGAGGAAGAAACCACTCTCATGCCTTAAGGATATCACAACCTACAGAGACACTGGGGAAGGCAAAATGTTGAGATCATACAAAAAACACAGAACCAGAGACCTGCCCAAATAGGACTTACAGACTAGTTGGAGGTACAAGAGCTCCTCTGTCCCAAGTCCTCTGTAACCTACTTCAGGAAGAAACAGTGAACTGGTTAAAAAAAAAAAACCTACAGAAAACATGAAGCTGCTAAAATTTAGAGATAAGAATTTTGATAATTTGTCTCTAGCTTTTTTATGCTCTAAATATTGCTAAAATCAATTTCCACTGTACTCAAATATTTCGCTAGGACATCTCAAAATATTTTAAGTCAAAGCTATCATCCTCTCAAATTGTTAATAAATTTATAATGCAAATGATCTCTATAATTAATATATAAGGCATGGAGAGAGGCATGGCCATTGTCTATTTTTTTCCTTCAAAGCGTGATTAGAATTACTTCATAAATTATTTACATGTTCTGCTAGAATAATAAAACAGCATCTCTTTCTACATAAATCACATCACTTATTTGGAGTGTGTCGTAAAATTCCCTCAAAATGTTGTTTTGATAACACGTAAAACAAGGCACCTCAAGCCATGATCGGCGTTTGGTTCTTCCTATTTTGAAGTTCACAGTGTGCGCATCACACTTGTATTAGCAGCTGTTTCATCTGCATCTGTTATATGCGGAGCACCACCTTTAAGGTATGCCAAGCCTTCGGCAGAATTGTGAGGTTAAGGGGAAGAATCTTGATCTCACTCCCTCCACTTTTCCTGGTACTCTCTTCCCCATTGGAAAGCATCACTACCCACCCACACGTCCCACTATGCCATACCTGGAGCTTCAAATAAGCCTCTGCAAATGGAAGCAAACCTCTCTCCCTCCTGCTCATTTATAAAACAGATATCTGACATCCAACCTACTATCAAAAAAGTATCAGTTCTACTTAGAGATTATCATACTGTCAGAAAGAGAAAGACAAATACCTTATATCACTTACACATGGAATCTAAAATATGACATAAATGAACTTATCCATGAAACAGAAAAAGACTCATAGACATGCGAACAGACTTGTGGTTGCCAAGGTGGTGGCAGGGTGGGGAAGGGATGGATTGGGAGTTTGGGGTTAGCAGATGCAAACTATTATATATAGGATGGATAAACAACAAGGTCCTACTGTAGAGCACAAGGAACTATATTCAGTATCCTGTGATAAACAATGATGGAAAAGAATATGAAAAAGAATATATATATATAATATATATTATATATATAACTGAATCACTTTGCTGTACAGCAGAAACTAACACAACATTGTAAATCAACTATACTTTAATAAAATAAATTTAAAAAAATGTATCAGTCCTAGCATTGGTTTATTTATTAGTGTCCTGGCTTGAGACACATTAATGAAATTAATTGATCCAGGCTATGATGATTTTTTTCTTTTGTATTATAATTAACACTTAACGATGTGAATAGCACCCTACCACTCATTAGATAAGTCAGTGACACAAGGGTGTATGAAACATATTCCCTGTCCCAAGGAAAGCTTATGATCTTATGATCTATAGGGAGAGAAACACATGTGTATAAGTAATGGAATGAATTGTTTGAATGGGGGACCAGCACAGAGAAATAAATGCTCAGTACAGGATAAACACGGAACAGGGGTTGGGACCTCGTTTCATCATGGTTTGTGATAGAGAGTCTTACTTGGGTCTTGGAGGCGACAGAGAAGTGCTTTAGTCCAACTTCCAGGGTATACATTTCTCAACGGCTCCTCACATCATACACAGAGTAAAGGGCCTACAAATGTTTAAAGAATAATTTTTCAAGTGAGAAGAGGCGAAAAGGAAGGACCGTCAGGTATAGGTAAATGGAAGAGTCTCTCTCCAAAAGCAGGCCATTGGCATCCTTCTGAAACCACACAGCTTAGGTAGCATCCACATGGGATAGATGTTTTTTGCATAATCATTCATGGAGAAAGAACTGCTCATCACAGACTCTTTGACAGCCCCCAGGACCACATTTTACCTGGCTGTTTCAGATCTTCCTAAAAGGAGGACGGTAAGTACCAACTTGTCCCTTGGAGACCATAGTTTTCCACCTTGCTCAGCCAACCAAAGACAGCATCGCAGGCACCTCTTTGCCTCTCCTCCCCCCAGGCACAGATGGAGAAGAGCCACAATTTCCAGCTGTCTAGAAAGAAACTAATGCCCTCAGCTAAGAATGCCCTTTATACTTGATCATTCAGGATCTGTACAGAGCTTTTCTCTAAGCACCTCCATGTGTGTTATGCATGTGGAGAGGGAGCATCTTGTTTTTATGTTGTCTATAATAAATTATAAGTGTAACAGCAGGAGCTTTTTCAATACTATTTGTAAATGCAGCCAGGGGCTATTAAGTGATTGGTGTATCAAATAAATATAATTAGTAAATAGCAAAATAACATGTTTGTAAACTGCCTTTGGAAATATGTGATTAGACCAAAGACAACAATTTCTGCCAAAGCTTCTAAGTGTTTCCAAGAGATACCAGAAAAATGCTTTAACAATTTCATAACAACTTTGAAAAATTTCTATGTAAATCTGCTAAGAAGGTAGACAGTACATTTACTTAATCCAAATGCTTTTCAAATGCTTCATGCTGAAAATTTAAGTGCAGAGGTATACTTAAGTGTACCATAATTTTTTCAGGGGAGTTAAGATGTGCTTGATTATTGACTATAAGTTTTTTAATTGGCATCTGATGAGGTTAAAAAGAGTTATAAATATACCTTCATGTGCAGAGTGCTCTCAGGCTGTGGAGTTCTTCTCAATTACTAACACTTCAAATTATTCCAGCAAGTCAATCAATTTGGAGTGAGGGGAACTCATCCTGCCTTCTCTCTTAACAGCTTTATGAAAGGGAGTTTGCTCCCTACCAGCAATGGGCTTCTCACAGTCGGGCGATGGAAACTGAAGAGGCACCTAACCCACTGATTCCTCCTCTAAGAAACGCAGGGAGATGCTCACGTTTGTCCCTCACTCATCTTCCCTTATCTCATCTCTGGTTTCTGCTGCAAACCCTGCTTCTCGCCCCTAACCCACAGTCATTATTCTTTCAAGAACCTCATTTTTCTATGTGACCTGCTGGTAAAGAACCTAAAACAGATCTCTACGCATTCATAGCAGGCCACACGTTTAAATCCTACCTCACTTTCAAAGTTCTCCAAAATTTAGCTCCACCCATATCTATACAATTTAATTTTCTACTAACCCCTAGTCAAACTTTCTACTCAAGTTAGGCTGGTCTCCTTAACATCCTCCAGGGCCCACCCCCTCCCAGGCACACCTCCGTTCCCCATGTCATTCAGGACTCTCTGCGGCAGTGACTTGCCCTCTAAGACCTAGATCCTTTTCTACTAACGCAGATTTCTCCATACACACTTGAGCAGGCCCTACGTTGAAATTCTATGCATTTATGGTCTGTGCCACATTTTCCTGGTATGTTGTTCCTGTATTTGTCTCTTTTTTTTGTCTTCCCAGGCACTTAGAAATTGGAAAAAGAGCAAATTTTGCAAGTCTCTTACCTCCTCTACAAAAGCAAGACTGAGCTGAGCAAAGAGCATATAAACAATAAGCGGATGAGTATGACTTTGACTATGATGGCAACTAATGTATATTATTCTTTGCTTAGGTGGCAGGTCCTGTGCTACCCAGTGTTCATAAATTGTTGCATTTAAATCTCATACCAACCACATGGGATAGATATGGTTAAACACACCATTTAAAATGTGAGAAAATGGAGGCATATAAAGGTCAGTTTGATTAGCTAGTCAGTTAATCAAACTGAATTTCAAAGAGGCAAGTATACATAATTATTCTTGAGACATTGAATAATACAATCAGTGTACACATCAGAAATATACGGCGCTTAATCAGAGCATTCAGCTGAGCTTCGTAAGCATTTATTTACTAGTTACCTACTCATGCATTCAATATACAGTAATCAAGCCACCACCATATGCTAATTTCTAAATTCTGGGGACTAAAAAAATCAATAAAATATGGTGCCTGCCCTCAAATAGCACAAAGTTTTGGCATTCCACAAAATTACATCTCTAGTCTTATTTCGCGTGAGTTGCAGCCTGGGGGAGAATACTGTGAAATGCTAGAGAAGGAGAATTTTAAAAACAATCAAGGTCCAATAGTCTTTTAGGGCCTAGATGATCAATGCCTGGTGGGGTAAAGAATAATGAGAAAGGAAAGAGGTATATAAGGAAAAGACAGATTGGGTAAGTGACTGGAAGAGCTGTAATAGAAGCTTCTGGAAAAGCAAAGACCAAGTAAAAATTTCTAGAAAAATAATCTCTGGACCCCTGGGGCAGTGCGCTAAAGCCCATATTTATCTGTCTATAGCAGGGGTCTGAATGTTTGCAAAGACCTCAAGGCCAGATCAAATAAGACTGCGCTTCTTCCCAGTTTGGGGGCCTCTGGGGATTACTTTAATACTGAACACTTAGTCATCATGTTTGATGGCTTCAGCGGCCTCATTTATCAAGGATCTATAGTTAAATTTAATTTTCCTGTGAGTGGAGGACAGCCATGGCAGCCAGGCTCCTTGTCGCTGATCTGTCCCCGGTGATGCCTTCTGAAGTGGAAATGATGGATGCCACATGTTCTGGCTGTGATTAAATTTGCTTTGACAAAGCAGCATGGAAATCTGATTTTCAATAGACTTCTGCATTTCACCTAGTGCTGAGTAAACAGATACAGACCATAATGCTTACATGGCTGTCAGGCCCGTAGCTAATTCATTGTGCCCATCTAATCAGGCTGTCCATTAAATTATTATTTGTCAATAACACGCAGGATCATTCTGGAAACTCTTGAGGAATGGGAAGCTTGTTTTTAAGTAAATAAACGTGGAGGGCTTGACAACATCTGGGAATTTTCCGAGGAAGGGCCAAATAACTCACCAGTCTCCGTGGCCCCCTCCCCTGAAGAATCAAAGCTCCATTTAAGAAGTTTTTAGTGTGGTTCCCATTTCAAATGCAAACAACATCATCCAATTACAACAGAGGAGGAGGCTACAAACATTGACACTTTAGCTCCCCAGTTTATCTTTAAAGGAGAGTGAAGCAGAAAGTCACATTAAGTATGCATCTTATGCTAGAGCTTTTAACCTCCTGTCTAGCAGTGCTGCGGTGCAGACCACCTCCTGGAAGAGCCTTCTACTTTGGGGAAAACACTGGGGAGAGCTATCTCATCAGGCCAACAAAAGTAGCAGAGAGTGTGATTGTTAATGCTTTGTGTTTTTCTCGAGTCAGCACAGAATCTGGGTTCCTTAGAAGATTCACAAAGGTCCTCTTCGTTATCCGAACACAAATTTTCCCCCTTCAGCCCTATTCCCACTCATACCACTGCACTTTCAGTACTTTTTGACTTACTGACATCCAGGCCAAGCATTTTCTCACTCTTCTGTGACCCCTTCTTAGAACATCTGGGCCTCCATCAACACCCTCCTTTTAAACCACCCTCCTTGCCAACCACACCCATCGTCCTGAAATATATTTGCCGCTGGAACCCACAAACCTCATATCTTTCATATTACTAAAAGGCTGAAAGCATGCAGCACACTTGCAAATCCACACTCACTGAAAGGACTTGAGCAAGTTTCTTAAGCTCTCCGAGCTTTCTTGTGGGAAAAACAACGTGTATATTAAAGTGCAGTGGCAAGGATTAAATGGAATAACGTATGTGTAGAAGAAATCATTTTTTCCCTTATTAGTTACCCCTCATGACCCATCAGATAAGAATCCCCCTTTCCCAGAAGTCCTGGGGAACCAGCTATCAGCCTTCTTGTCACAGTCACTGTCACCTTTCCACAGAGACGGGGTTCCTGCAGTGTGGGGTCTGGCTGTTCTCTGGATCCAGCTGGGGCGGGTCCTACCTTGCAGGGCTGGGGTTTTTGGAATGGACTGAAGTCACCTGTCTGGTTCCTGGGCTTTGGGAGGCAGGACTGTTTAATTCAGGAGAGAAGGAGAAGGGATGAAACACTGGCTTTGTAGCCATGTTGTGTTTTTCCACCCAGCTTTACCTGTAATAAAACTGACATCCACCCGTTGTGTTTATTTCTCACAGGGGAAAGGACTCAGGAGAGAGGCAGTGCTACCTATGCTGTACACATATTGCCCGGACGATGAAGACCGGCACACAGCAGCTACTCCACTCCCAGAGGCTTTAATAATGAACAGGTCGCTCTGTGCTATACAGAATGGTGGTCATGCTTCTTGTCTCTTTTAGCCTTCATGACAGCCCAGGTGGGCAGGAAGGACAAGTAAAATCTCCATTTCACATGTGAGGAAACTGAGTTTCCTAGATGTGCGGTGATTTGCCTAAGTTCACAAAAGTAGCAGAATCCAGAACAAGAAGAGCCAAGCTTCATAATGCACGCTCCAGGGCACTTCCAGAAGCATGCAGCTTTCTTACGGTCTGTGTGTCCAGGAGGGACGGGATCCAGGCAGCAGTCCTCTGGGTTCTGAAGGTCCCTCGCATCTCTCAGTGTAAGCTTTCTCTACAACTTCCATGACCTCCAGCCACTGTGTTACTTTCCTTTCTCAAAAGCATTTTGTTGCCAAAACACTTGCTCCCTCTAGGAAGCTGGCATTTCCAGCTTGCGGTAAAGATGGCCGTGGATTAGCCGCCATCCTCTCATGGCCAGAAGGACGGTTCCAGCTGCAACAGCACTAACAGATCACAGTCCATCCTCTGCCCTGCTGACCTGCACTGCGAGAGCAGCAAATATAAGAAACAGTTTAAGACAATGTAATGATCATGAGTTGAAATTTATGCTAATTAACATCCAGTCAACACTGAGATATTCCCAAAACACTCCTCTTCTAAAATTTGGGCTTGTTATGATCTCAGAGCGACTACTTGGAAAAGAATCAAATCCCACAGTCTGTCTGAAAGGCAATGAAGGGACATCTGTAAAACATGGTGGTTTTTCTGTTTTCTTTTTTTCTTTTTTTTTACTGCTTTATTTTTTATGAGTATTTTTTTAGTGAAGTATAGCTGATTTACAATGCTGTGTTAGTTACTGGTACACAGAAAAGTGATTCAGTTATACATACATATATGTATGTTTTCTTTTTCATATTCTTTTCCATTATAGTATATTATATGATACTGAATATAGTTCCCTGTGCTATACAGTAGGTCCTTGATGTTTATCTATTTTATATATAGTAGTTTTATCTGCTTATCCCAAACTCCTAATTTATCCCTCCCCTCACCCTTTCTCCTTTGGTAACCATAAGTTTCTTTTCTATATCCATGAGTCTGTTTTGTAAATAAGTTCATTTATATTATCTTTTAGATTCCACATATAAGTGATAACATGATATTTGTCTTTCTCTGTCTGCCTTACTTCACTTAGTATGATAATCTCTAGGTCCATCCATGTTGTTGCAAATGGCATTATCTCATTCTTTTTTATGGCTGAGTATTATTCCACTTTATATATGTACCACATCTTCTTTATCCATTCATCTGTTGATGTACATTTAGTTTGCTTCCATGTTTTGGAGATTGTAAATAGTGCTGCTATGAACACTGGGGTGCATGTATCTTTTCCAGTTAGATTTTTCTCCAGATATATGCCCAGGAGTGGGATTGCTGGGTCATATGGCAACTCTTTTAGTTTTTTAAAGAACCTCCATACTGTTTTCCATAAAGGCTGCACCAATTTACATTCCCACCAATGGTGTAAGAGGGTTCCATGTTCTCCACACCCTCTCCAGCATTTACTATCTGTAGACATTTTGATGATGGTAATTCTGACTAGTGTGAGGTGATACCTCATTGTGGTTTTGATTTGCATTTCTCTAATAATTAGCGATGTCGAGAATCTTTTCATGTGCCTGTTGGCCATCTGTATGTCTTCTCTGGAGAAATATCTATTTAGGTCTTCTGCCCATTTTTTGATTAGGTTGTTTGGGTGTTTGTTACTGAGTTGTATGAGCTGTTTGTATTTTTCAGAAATTGAGCCCTTGTCAGTCACATTGTTCACAAATATTTTTTCCCAGTCCGTAGATTATCTTTTCATTTTGTTTATGGTTTCCCTTGCTATGCAAAAGCTTGTAAGTTTGTTTAGGTCCCATTTGTTTACTTTTGCTTTTATTTCTATTACCTAAGGAGACTGACCTGGGAAAACATTGCTATGACTTATGCCAGAGAATGTTTTGCCTATGTTCTCTTCTAGGAGTTTTATGGTGTCATGTCTTATATTTAAGACATCTGTAAAACATAGTTTAATCCAAGGAATAACTTTATTTTCCCAAATATCAGTTTGTCACCAATGCCAGGAGAATTTGCACCTCTCAGAGCCCAGCTGTGTGGACAAGGTTGGGGGAAGGGGAGTTTGCAAACTTTGTCGCAAATAAATTCACTGTTTGTAAGAAGAATAACGAGAACAAGGATGAGGGCAGAGGAGGGGAAAAGTGCAAGAGATATGACTAGCAATAGAGACTGAAGAGTTTCTGGTTAGCACTGAATGCCACTGCGAAGATGAGGCACTTATGAGCCACGTGGAGTGACCTAAACCCTTACTGCTCAGTGTGGTCCATGCACACCCAACATAGGATTCATGTGAAAGTTGTTAGAGATGCATAATCACTGGATCCACTAAATCAGAATCTGCATTTTCATAAGACCCCAGTGATTCTAATGCACATTAAAATTTGAGAAGCACTCACTGCTTATGCCTTTATGGATTTTAAAATAGAGATTGATGGTATCAGTTCTGTGTTTCAAGTCGTGGGGGACCAAAAACAGTAAGGGGATAAATTATCAATAAGACCACAACAGGGCAGCCAGTTGGAATTCTATGGTAATAGTACACGTGAGTGATGATAAAAACCAAACTGATGGTGGAAATAGAATGGAGGGGGTGGATTTATTTGAAAGACACATCAGAAATACAAAGAATGGATTTGGAGACCAATCAGATAAAGAACATCTGTGTAAAAGAAGAATTAAGATAAAGTTCTAAGGCTTCCATCTTGGGTCATTTGTCAAGGACTTGTTCATCTTGTCTGCATACCTGGCACAGAGAAGGCATGCATTTCATATGAGCTAGATGACAGTATGCACTATCTATGGATTTTAAGACACCTGGGGATCTGAAAAGGTGCTTCAAGAACCATCATGGCAGGAAGGAAGTCAGGTGGGCAGTTCTCCAAGTCCTTACTCCCAAACTTTATTTGTGAAATATACAACAACGTATCTATTGTGTTTTTTGTAATTATCTCACTAATATTTGAACCATATAATTTGAAGATCAGTCCCAACTCTAATGGCTGGACTGTTACCCTCTGTATTCTTGGATTCATGTTATTTCTTGAGGTATCGAGACAGATAAAATATACACACATTTAGTCTTATTATTGCCAGCCTCCAGAATAATGGAAGGGAAAAGTGAGCATCATTTAACATAGGCAATTTGCTCTTGTTAACTTGATAACTAAAAGGTAAGGGGGATCCTAGCTGAATTTATACTCGAGAAATAATTTGCTGGATGAAAGCAATTCTAAATGCAAATATATTCAATGTGATTTACCTATAATATTAAAAAATAAAATCACCTAAATGTCTTATAAGCAAAAATCATAATATGAACATCAGGCCTCCACATGGAAAAAAGTTTATAATAAAAAGATAACCAGGACTTCCCTGGTGGCACAGTGGTTAAGAATCCATCTGCCAATGCAGGGGACACGGGTTCAAACCCTGGTCCAGGAAGATCCCACATGCCATGGAGCAACTAAGCCCATGAGCCACAACTACTGAAGCCTGCACGCCTAGAGCCCATGCTCCACAACAAGAGAAGCCACCACAGTGAGAAGCCTGTGCACCGCAGGGAAGAGTAGTCCCTGCTCGCTGCAACTAGAGAAAGCCCACGTGCAGCAACAAAGACGCAACACAGCCAATAAATAAATAAATTAAAAAACAAAACCAAAAATAACCTTTAAAAAAGAAATATGTTCATAGTTTAAAAAAAAAGTAACCAAATAATGAAGAATATAAAATGTAAGATTACCATATTTGCAATTATATAAATTCATGTTTGCATATGATTAAAAGGTAGAAAGGCATATGGATAAATAGGGATGAGGTAGACTACTATAGATATCTGAATCATCACTAAATGTCACAGGTTCTACCTTCAAAATATACTCTGAGGGACTTCCCTGGTGGCGCAATAATTAAGAATCCACCTGCCAATGCAGGGGGTGCGGGTTTGATCCTTGGTCTGGGAAGATCCCACATGCTGTGGAGCAACTAAGCCCATGCACCATGACTACTGAGCCCACATGCTGTAACTACTGAAGCCCACATGCCTAGATCCCATGCTCCCCAGCAAGAGAAGCCACCGCACTGGGAAGCCCGCGCATCTCAGTGAAGAATAGCCCCTGCTCACCACAGCTAGAGAGAAAAGCTCACATGCAGCAATGAAGACCCAATGCAGCCAAATTATTTAATTAATTAACTGTGAATCCAATGTATTCTTAACACATCTGCCAACACTACTCTGATCCAAGACTCAAACTCCCCCAAATGGCCTCCATACCGTCTCTTACAATCTATTCTGATCTCCACTACAATAATATTTTGCATGCAAATTAGATCTTGTCATATTCTGTGCCTAAATTCTACCTATGACGTCCCATTATACTTGGAATACAACCCAAATTTCTAACTCTGGATCAGCGCTTCTCAGATCAGCCCCAGTAGATCATTAGCAGCAATTAAGTTCCTAAAAATTGCTGAGGACCCCAAAGATTTTTTGTTTATGTGTGCTATATCTACTGATATCTACTGCATTTTACTTTAAAACTGAGAAATATTAAAAATATTAATTTACTAATTTGTTTATACCTCGTAAATAGCAATAATAAATCCACTGTATGTTAACATAAATAACACATTTTTGTGGAAAAAAACTATAGTAACTCCACTCCCCCCCCAAAAAAAAAATCAGTGAGAAGAATGGCATTGTTTTATATTTTGCAAATCTCTTTAATGTCCGGCTTAAAAGAAGACAGCTAGATTATCATATGTACTTCTGCATTTGATCTGTTTTGATATGTTTGGTTGAAGGATATGAGAAAATTTGGCTTCCCACAAATATGTAGTTGGAAAAGGGAGGGATATTTTAATGTAATTTTCAGATAATTGTGGACATTTATTTTTGGTCCTACATACAAACTTGATGAGTGGTAGTGTCTTCGTGGTTAGTTACAACGTGGAATCTGAAGCTTTATCAATGAACTTTTGTAAGGTATCATGGTAAAATACATGATGAGTCTGTCTTGTACTTTGAATGAGTCTTCTACTCAGGCATGATTTTTGACATTATGCACTGGTCACTGGAAACTATCAGTTCATTGAGTTATGCAGAGGATCCAAATGTTGACATATTTCATTACATAATATTTAAAAAATCACATTTGTTAATATTATTACAAATCTCATCAGTAAAGTCTTAAAAGTCTTCAAGTATTGGGCATCTACCTTGGAGACTGATACAGTTTTTCTTAAAATTCTAATTTTCTGGGGAGAGCTCAGAATTTACCGTTAGCAACACATGATGGTCTTTGTTTCTTTTCGAGTGGTAGACTCACTTTCAAAGTGATAGGTTCATTCTTGAGAAAATGTCTGCTAAATACCCAAGTCAGAATAAATAAGTTGTAGGATATTATTTCAAGTAAAAAAATGATCTTCCATGAGAAACATTGCCAGTTCAGCTCACCATCAGCTGGACCACTGCTTTTCCTTGAGACAACCATCCTATTTGGATCTGTGGCAGAATTGTTTAAAGTGTACTTCCCATTTCATGACAAAGAATGTTAAAGAGATGTGTACTTGCAGTTCAATGCAATTAATAATTGCACTGCTGTAGCAAGGTCATTCTTAAGTGAACTTGATACTAGGTGTACTTGTCTTGAATGGCAATGAAGAATACAGTGACTAGCACTGTTTAGTGCTCCCGCCTTGATGGACACTAGGGCACCACCATTGCCTTTCCATCAGGAATGCAAATATTAACACAGTTAAATAGTTTTGACCTTGCAGAGGTCTCTGAAAGGTCTTAGGATCCCCAGGGGTCTATGAATCACACGTTGAGGACAACCCAGCCTACTTCTCCAAGGGATCTCTTAACCACTCTCCCACCTTACTCAGCCTAGCCACACAGGCTTTCTTCCTATTTCTTGAACAAGCTGAGCTTGTTTCTGCCTCAGGGCATCTACATATGCTGTTTCCTCTGCCAGTGATGCTTCTACCTGTGGTTTACCCAGCTGGCTGCTCCTCTTCACATCCAGGTTCTGTTTAGGTGATAGCTCCTCCAAGATGCTTTTCCTGATTCTCCTATCCATGTTAGGCTCCATCTTCCCCAACAGAGCCTCAGGAAACTCTCTTACCTTGATCAAGTTCTTCATACCACCCATCACTAACTAGAATTCCATTATGTATTTACTTTCTTACTTGTTGTTTGTCTTCCTCCCCCATTAAACTATAAGCTCCACAAGAGCTAGGATTTTGTTTTATTCACCACTACAGCCTTAATGCCTAGGAAAGTGTTTAACATATCATACTCAACAAATACTTGCTTGATTAATAAATTAATTTACATTTTAAAAAATCCCTTAAATGCTTTTTTTGTGTTATTTTTCAGTGAATAAAGGGAAGTCTTCTGAGTCAGTGCTGTCTAACAAAAACATGAGTCACAGATATAATTTTATATTTTCTGAAAGCCACATTGAAAAAGTAAAAAGAAACAGATGAAAATAATTTAATAATCTATTTTATTTAACCTAATAGATTAAAATATGATTTAAACATGTAATCAATATAAAGTTATTAATATGTTATACTTTCTTGTTTGTCTTACTAAATCTTTAAAATCTGGTGTCTATTTTATATTTATAGAATGTTTCCACTCAGATTACCTACATTTTAGGTGCTCAATAGCCACCTGTGACTAGAGGCTACTGTATTAGAGAACACAATCCAAGGAAAGATGGGGAGAAACCAAGACAAAGAAATTTCTTTCTCCCAAGCCTAAAAGAATGAAGAAACATATTATAAACAGTAGCAAATAATAATAATAATTACCAGAAGCAATCAAATAAAGGAAGAGTCCAAGTTCATACTATGAACTTTTTGCAAAAATGGTGGCCATGAATGAGGCAAAAATTTTGTCACCACTCCACACTTCTAACCATCCCCACCTCAACCCCCAGAAATGGAACTAGGCAAAGAAGATGAATTACCAATTTGTTGAGAATTTTCACTAATGCCTTCCGATTTGGAGAGAATTAGATGGAAGAGATGAGCCGGAAGCCCTTAACTATGACTGCTGGATCTCAGCAGAAATAAAATAAATCCCCCACAGCACCACACTGGTTCGAGGTCAGAGTTCAAAGTCTCCACACAGTATCCAGAGTGACCTTTCTAAAATGCAGTCCTGATCATCACACTTACCTATTTTAAACCCTTCAGTTGAGCACCTCATTCTCTGGAAAAGTTCCAAGCTCGTCAGCACATCTCACAGGCTCGTTGTGGTTAAGCCCCTGTGTCCTCCCCGGTTCTTCATCCACTTTCATCTTAACTCCCCAACTGCATCACACACTTTCACTACATCAAACAAGTGGCAGTTCTGCAAACCAGGAGCCTCTGTGCCTTTCACTGAGCTACTCTGTTTGCCCAGAATACATTCTACCTTCCCTTTCCCTGGCTAACTCCAAAACTCCTCCAAATTCAATTCAGCAACTTGCTAAAAACCTTTCCTCACCCCCCAGGTTACCTAATCATGGGTCCCTGGGTTTACACAGTGTCCTGGGAAACCTCTGGATTAGTGCACACACAGCACTATAGCTGTGGCTCTGCATGTACATCTTGCTGACTGAAGCACAGAACACTTGAGCTCAGGAATGATGCCTTTCATTGCTTTGTCACCAGAGCCTAGCACAATGCCTGGTTCATGGCTTACACAATACATAGTTGTAGAACAAGTGAATTAATATGTTTAGTCTTACTGTCATTTACTGGTTCTCATCACACATAACAGGTACATCACAAAAGAAAATTCATAATGAAACAGAAATGTTCTAACTAGGCAGAATAATTCTAACTGGAGTTCTTTCAAAGTTACAGATTATATATGAAATCCTTGATAGCAAAATAGATCATTAAAGGCCCCACACTGAGTTTGGGTGTGTGTGTGTGTGTGTGTGTGTGTGTAGTACTGAAACATTAGGAATATTTTCAAAGCTTTTGAGTCAGTATATTTTCAGTAGCTTGTGTATTCTGCTGGCTGTAGAGGTAAGGGCCAATATTTCTGGTGAAGCCCCAGATTCAGAGTCCACTGGTGACCAGGAAGGGTGGGGAATGAAACAGAAAATGATATGGGTAATTAAAAAAATACATTAGTCCCTAATCTCCATCTCCACCCTAGCAGGTATGGCGATGAGCAGCTCAGAAGTCACCTCAAGGCAAAACAAGCCAAAAACCTCTTTTTCTTACAGAAATTAAATAATTCGCCTGTGGGAAACTAGTATGGGTTGAAAGAGGGACTGAGGGTCAATTTGCTAGCCTATTTCATACCCCAACACTCTCAATCTAACTGATGCTCAAGAAACATAATTCAGACAACAAAAGACAACTTCCAAAAAATGAATATTATTCTTGTAGCTATTTAAGGAGATAGAGCCACCATAAAATAAAAACAGAATGCTATAAGAAAGAATCATATGTGAAAAGAAAAAGAATATAATTATCTTTCATAATTCTAATTATCAAAATAAAAATCCAAATATAGAGTTACAAATTATTTTTTTTACGGAAATCTTCTGAAACAAAGAAGAAAAGCACACAGAAAACATGAGATAAAATTTAAGAGAGAAAAAGATTCAATCTAGGAGAGTCAACATTGAATGGGAGTTCCAAAAAGAGAGAACACCCAAAATGGAGGGAAGGATATAATGAAATAAATAACAGAAGAAAAAAAATTAAGACCAGAATGAAAATAAAAAGATTCTGCACCACAGCACATGCTTGTGAAATTTGAGAACAATCAAGATTAGCAGAAAATCCTGAGTATCCAGAGGAAAATGAAATATGAACATTATCTACTGAGTACTTAGTGTTCGACTTTTCACTATCAACACTAGATGCTAAAATGCAATGGAACGGGGCAACCAAAACACTCTCCATCATCCAAGAGTGCTATGCCAACCCAAACTGTCAGTTAAGGATGTGGATAAAACACTCACAAGTTCGAGCACTCAAGAACTCAGAATATCTCCCTCCCAGGCACCCTTCCATAAGAAGTTACTAGAGTATATGCTCCCACAAAGTGACCTGCATTGCACGCACGATGAAAAATTGCAACCCTCAATAAACATAAATGAGCTATCAAGCTACAAAAAGACACGGAGGAACCTTAAATACATATGCTTAACTGAAAGAAGCCAGTCTGAAAAGGCTACATACTGTATGATTCCAACCATACAATATTCTGGAAAAGGCAAAACTGCAGAGACGGTAAAAAGATTAGTAGGGCTCAGGACAAGGGGGAAGGGAGGACAGGTGGAGCACAGGGAATTCTGGGGGCAGTGGAACCGTGTGATATGTAATGATGAGTGTAGACACTGTATGTTGATCAAAATCCACAGGATGTTCAACTGAAGAGTGAACCTTAATGTAAACTGGGGACCTTAGTTAATAACAATATATAAATATCCATTCATCAACTGCAACACTAGTTAATGCGAGATAATAATAATAAGGGAAACTGTGGTGGGAGATGGGATACAGGAACTCTCGGTACTTTCTGCTCTGTTTTTCTACAAACCTAAAACCTAAAACTAAAGTCTGTTAATTAAAACATTCAATTGCAGCCCTGCTCCTTACCAGCCCCGCTGGTCTCCTTCACCCTGATCTACACTGTCTATTATTTTTTCCCACAGCACACACCACCTTCTAACGTATCTATATAATTTGCCATTATTTTTTATTGTTTATTGTCTGTTTTCCTGACCGCAGTGAAAGTTCCACAAAGACAGGGATTTTGTCTGTTTAATATTAATATATCAAAAGTACTTGGAAAAGTGCCTGGCATGGAGGAAGTGCTCAAAAAGCACTTGTCAAATAAATGTAAAAACAAAGTAAAACCAAAAAAAAAAAAAATGTGAAGAAACATAAGAACAGGGATTCTTGGAAACAGGAGACATTACCCAGCATATCAGTGAAAGCTGCTCCCTGCGTGACCCTGGGCTGCAGACCTGGAGAGAATCCCGTCCACACACGGGCAGGGGGCGGACAGGCCTTACAAGAATGTCTTAAGATATAAAGTAGATTCAGGAAGAGGTTTAAAGTTTCACAGCTAACAACTCGCATAAGTGGGATATAAACTCATTTGGCCTGACTCCAAAGCTGTGCTTGTATCCATTATACCATACTGCCCGCCTCCTAAGCTATAAATCCACAAATCAATGTTGTCTCCACGAGTAAGTTTAAACTGCCCAAGGGCAGAACTATTTGTTGCTCATCTTTATACACCCTTCTGTGGCCAGCTCACTACGGATCACATGGTCTGACCCTGCCCAGAAATATTAATTCATTTGTTCCCCTGTCACCAGTTGGTAGGTCAGCACAGGTAAGAGTTCAATTTAGACTCAGTCATTCAAAGCACAGGCACAGGAGCTACCTCAAAATAGCCCATTTCTGTCCCACAATTTATGTGGAGTGTATACAGGTCACTGAGTGAAGCCATAGTTCTTATCTAGCAGACTATCAAACACAACCAATTTCCTACCAGCCAACTAGCAACAGTCATTAATATCAACAGTTCAAGGAGAACTGAGATCACCAGTCATTAACAAAGCAATTCAAATGCGGCATTAACCGTGCTCAAGCCCGGGAAGATTCTTCCGGTTTTCTCTGCCCTGCCCACTAAGAACACATCTTCTGACAGCCAGGGAGAATGAACTCCATCACCTTGTGCTCGTAAATAGCTTTTAAACAAGTATTTTATCATGTTAGACAACTTATCAATAAGAAATAAAACAGAATGCACATATTTGGATCATAAACTATCTATTCTAAAGTCATTTTCAGCCAAAAGGGGAAAATAAATGTTTTCTAAAGGCTTGCACATAAGAAGGATAGGAATAATGTTCCAGAACACAGAAACCTGTACTTTTTAGAAATAAGTGAAATGATTTGAGCATGAATGCCACTTCATAAAACCACCTGAAAACAGTTAAGATGACTTTGAATGAAGGATAGGCATTATAAAATGTAGCCTAATAAATAGGAAGTTCAAAAATGCTATTAGATATTTCCTTTTTACAAGACAGCTTCTTTTAATAGGAACACAATATAGATGAATAATTATATTATTGCTGCCTTAATGCAGACATTCTAATTTCTGCAACTTAAATCTCTAGTTAACTACTCATTTAAGATAAATAGCTATTTACACCAAGCAAGTAAAACAAAAGAATGTTTGCAGACTTTATTTTTACCATCTGAGGGGGAGGAGAGGTAGTGGGATGTACACAGGATAATACTCTTTTGTGATACTTTTTATAGTTTCAAAAGTTGCTATATAACATACCTAATATACTACATAGATTAAATAAACAGTCCTGCTTCTGTAAATATCATGCTCTAAGCAACTGAATTAACTAGTACTATTCTAACTTCTTCCCATAAAAAAGGAGATAAGAATTAATTCACAGTCATGCCCACTGCCTCATGTAAGACATATTTAATTCATATTTGAATGGTTTTAATCAGAAAGAAATTCATAATAGTCTAGGTCTCATTGCTTTTCCCTCAATAAAAATCTGTTTAGGGCCAGTGTCTCTATCATGGAAAAGGAAGCATTTCAAGGAGACCCAAAATGAGAGAAAGGAGATGATTTAATAAAGGTGTATGGGTCACAACAATTATCTAAACTTCTACATCAAGGAAAATTTAAAAGTCCAATGCGGCAGATTTAATCATTGCCCCTCTGTTCTGGTCCCCAACCCTGGCCCTGACCTCTGTGGGACACACACACTTCTATGCCACACTGTTGTTGGGTTGGCCATAAGATTTGCTTTGGCCAGTGGAATGTAGGAGGAAGTGATGATACGCCAGCTCAGAGCAAGGCCTCTTGCTTTCTGGATGCTTCCAATCACCACCATAAAAAAGCATACCCCTGGTAACCCAGGTCACAAAAGAATGACAGCTATGTGGAGATGACCTGGACTTCACCATGGCTTTGAACCAAGACTAGCTAAACCCAGATCGGACCACTGAACTCCAGGAAACCCATAGATCCATCACTGTGGGAAAAAAAATGCTATTGTTGCATGCCACTAGACTTGGAGGTCATTTGTCACACCACCTTATTGTGGCAACAGTTAAAGTTAACACCTAACAATTTTGAAAACTATTTACATTGTCAATCCACCAAGACTAGAATAAGTGCCATTCTTTTCAATATGTCCACTGAGGTCTTAGTGCAAATGATTATACTGAACCAATAAGGGTTTTTCACTTTATTTCCTAGGCATAGAAAAAAATACTGAAAATACAAATTAAATCTTTATTCAAAAAATGTTCAAAATCAAGAACATTTAAATTTCATCAAAATATATCAGGGATGGAAAATGTTTTGCCGTTGAATAGATATTTATTGAGCATCTATTATGTGCTCAATGGATGGGACTACAGAGATGAGAAGTACAAGTTAAGTAAACAGAGTAGTGTCAGCTGCATAGTAAGTGTGTCATAAATGTTAATACTGTTTCTATCCTCATCATCACCATCTAGACAAACAATAGTATATATTATAATAAGAATGCAATACGATAACTGCTCAGTGGAACACCACACAGCATTGAAACAGGAGCACAGAGCACAAACAACCTTGATCGCTTTAAGGAATCTAACAGTGTCTTAGAGGAGGCAGCATTTAAGGTGAAAGGAGGAAGATGCCTAAGAGTCTACAAATTCAAGAGCAAGGACGAGGCATTCAAGCACATCAAAGCATGAATGTATTCAGCATATGTAGAGTGAATACAGCAGAAGTGACTCTACTCAAAGGTAAACAAGGCCATCCCTTCAGGCCTACCCTTAGCAAGGACCTCACAAGCTCAACGCCTTAAATGACGATCTGATCCCCACAAGTTGGACTAAGGGAAACTTCCTACTGGGCTACATATTAATTTGATAAATAGAATTTCCTTCCTCAAGTCTTATGAAAGAACAAGAAATTCTACAGATCTTAGTTTTATTAGAGTTCCATGTTAGTGATTTATTCAAATTTACCAATATTTGGTATTCATGAACAAACACTCTGTTATTCCTAAAGTTAATGGGAACTGAAATGAAGGAGTACAGCAGGGAGGCCAGCCACCACACCAACTGCAAAGCTCTGTCCTCAGAGGCCAAGGTGCACGTAAAGATCGAATTCTCACCAGTTTTAGAAAGGATGCTTGTTTTTAGTGCACAATCAGTATTGCCTTGGGGTAGCGCTGACTTTCAATTGCTCTTCTCGGTTTTTTATTATAGATTACTGTTGGCTCACCTTCATTATTATGAACACTTTCCCCCTGAACTGTTTGCTACTAGATAACAACACGTGCATGTCTAATAGAGTCTCAAATTTAACTTGTCAAAAATCAAACTCTTGGATTAACAATATCACCTCAAAATACCTAAGTAAATTAACAAAAGGAACTTCATTCAGAGTTACCTTTTCAGTCTGCTCAGCCTACCATAACAAAAACACCACAGATTGGGTGGCCTAAAAACCAGATATTGGGACTTCCTAGGCGGCACAGTGGTTAAGAATCCACCTGCCAGTGCAGAGGACACAGCTTCAATCCCTGCTCCCGGAAGACCCCACATGCCAAGGAGAAACTAAGCCCATGCGCCACAACTATTGAACCTGTGCTCTAGATCCCATGAGCCACAGCTGTTGAGCCCATGTGCCACAGCTACTGAAGCCTGCGTGTGCCTAAAGCCCATGCTCTGCAACAAGAGAAGCCACCACAATGAGGAGCCCAAGCACCATAATGAAGAGTAGCCCCCGCCCTCCACAACTAGAGAAAGCCTCTGTGTAGCAACAAAGACCCAATATAGCCAATAAACAAATAAATAAATAAAGATATAAAATATATATATAATTACTTCTCATAGTGCTGGAGGTTTGGGAGTCCAAAATCAAGGTGCTGGCAGGGTTGGTTTCTTTCTGAGGCCTCTTCTCTTGACTGTCAGTGGCCACCATGTGCTTCTTTTTTCATATGGCCTCTTCTTTATACTCGAGAAGAGAGAGAGATCTCTTTCTCTTCCTCTTCTTATAAGGCCACCAATCCTGTCATACTAGGGCCCCATCCTTATGACTTCACTAACTTTGATAGCTCCCAAAGGCCCCATCTGCAAATACAGTCCCATTGGCGGTTAGGGTTTCAACATACAAATTTTGGGGAGACACAGTTCAGTCCATAGCAGTTCCCTATGGTAAACTGCATCACCATTCACTCCAATGATCAGGCCAAGAAAAACCTTGAAAGTGGACTCCTTTCAAACTTTTATATCTCACACTGAATTTATCACCCAATCCTGCTGGCTCTACTTTCAATATAAAGCCCAAATCCAGTAAATTCTACCCTGCTCCAGTCTCATCAATTTAGTGAACTAGGTGTCATCTAGTCTCAGAATTATTACAATGGCTTCCTGTTTGTACCTCCTCCCCAGATTCCATCCCTACCCTCCCCAAATCTATTCTCTACACAGCAACCAGAGTGATTCTTTGAAAATCAAGTTATGTCCTCTCACTCTCCTACTCAGATTCACATTAGCTTTGCATCCTACTGAAAAAGAAATCCATATCCTGACCACATCTCACAGGCTCTAAGCAGATTCCTGATTACCGTTCCAACTGCCTCCTCCCGCTGTCTACTGACTCACCTAAATACAACCACACTGTGCTCATTCTCCCCTACACACTTCAAGAACATTCCTGTCTCAAGGTTTCTGTATTTACTTGTCCCTCTGCTTGTGACTCTCTCCCCTAGATAGTCCCGTGGCTCTCTTTCTCATTTTATCTCATTCAATTCAGGTCTCTGCTCAAAGATGTTCTTCTAAGAGATCAGTTCCCTCTTCACCCTGTTTAATATGTCTGCATATGTTAGTTTTTTCCCATAGTACTTTTCCCATAATACTTTAATATTCATGTTTCTGTGTGTATTTATTATTTATCCACCCCCCATGAGAATGAAAGTTTTATGAGGCATGACGGTTCTCCTCCCTCTTTCCTCCTCCCCTTCCTCTATTCCTCCTTTTTCCCACTATATTACCCCTACCTAGAAGAGTACCTAGACTGTACTATCTATGTAAGTAATATATATCGGATAAATTAATGGATTTGGTTGTTACGGTTTCTTAGTTTGCCTTAGAATATGTGATGACACATATTGCATCAACATTATTTTAACCAATAATTTTTCAGTAACTAGACTTTAATGAGCTGTGATTCAAATGTAAACCATCCAATTCCTCAAACCTATACTAAAGATGCCAACTTAACACTCCAAATTTGCTCATACATTATCACTGCATTTTTTAAAATGTGTAAACTATTTATTTATTTAATTTTTGGCTGCGTTGAGTCTTTGTTGCTGCGAGTGGGCTTTTCTCTAGTTGCAGCGAGTAGGGGCTACTCTGTTGCGGTGCTTGGGCTTCTCATTGCAGTGGCTTGTCTTGCTGCAGAGCACGGGCTCTAGTCTCTCAGGCTTCAGTAGTTGCAACACGAGGGCTTCAGTAGTTGTGGCTCGTGGGCTCTAGAGCGCAGGCTCAGTAGTTGCAGCATACAGGCTTAGTAGCTCCATGGTATGTGGGATCTTCCCCGACCAGGGCTCAAACCTGTGTTCCCTGCATTGGAAGGCAGATTCTCAGCCACTGCACCACCAGGGAAGTCTCTATCACTGTATTTTTGTTGCTGTTTTTCCACTGGAAAATAGAACCTGAGAGCACAGACCACAGATAAATGTCTGAGAACCACTGTGCTAACCAGTAACAAATAAACTATCAGCAAAAATGAATAAATAATCCTTGGTAGTTGCACATAAATGTGTCCTTATTTACACACATGCCATTTGTGTAGTGTGCAAGTATCTAGTGTACTTTATGAACACATCGATAATGCAAAACCCTGACCAGGACGCAGATGTATACCTCCTCAGACCTCATGCAGGACATAGATGTTCTCCAATTTACCTGTACACTCTTGAAAGAAATATTCAGGGATCCTTGGATTAAAGTCATGAGTGAGATCTAGAGTCACGGCCATGCATGTGAACAGTGGGTGAAGATTCTTAAATCACAATTAAAGATTCTGGAAAATCAGGGTAAGATTGCTAAAAGAGAAACCATGACACATATCTGTTTCTACTGTTTACCATCTAGCTTTTCTTCAGGGAGACCATGGCATACAAAGCAGAGGGAGTAAAGAAGAGAAATATGCAAAAGCCCCATGACAACAGTAAGATATCATAGCCTAGAGTGTTGCTCTGAGCCAATGGTGGCCTCTTGAAGGCCCAATCTGAGGCAGGTACCCTAATGAGATTGAGTGACAGGAGTCTTCAGATTGTTTCATCTCCCTAAAACACCCCGCTTTCATGGTCCATGTGTGCTTTCCTTCAATAAACAGCAGTCCCCGTTACTACAGAAGCAATCCCTTAAAAGGCTGCAGTAACACGATTACACGTAAAATCTGGGAGAAGAGAGGAATAAAGAAAACATGCACATGCATCAGAGGAGGCAATATCCAAGGAAACACAGGCAAAGTTCAGATAGCTTTCTGTTGCCTCAAAGAAATTATTGACAGTATGATGGCTCTAAAGAAAAGAGCTCAAGAAAGAGATACAAGAGTTCAAAGAACAGTTAAGACAACACAAGAAAATAAAATAAGCTGGCAGAGCTCAGACAAGAAGTGGAAGGGAAAGAAACATAAAAATTCTAACACAAAAATGAGGGTTCATACATATAAAAAAATGCAGGATCACAGTGAAAATCACACAAAACAAAACAGGAATTAGCAAAAATATTTAAATGTTGATGGCAATGAGTATAGACATGAAAACAAAGAAAACTCCCAATGAGTGTTATTGGTATTTAGAAAGAGCAGAACAGGGCAAAAATAAATGAAAAAAAAAAAGTGTTCAGTGACACAACAGAAAAAAATTCCTAACATAAAAACTTGAATTTTTAGATCTTACCCAGAAAAAAAGATGCACAGAAAGATCAAGTCCAAAATATCTTGTGAAAAGCCACTGAACTTCAAGGATAAGAAGAAATACTGTATAGATATCTATAAATACAGACATTATTATATCCAATAAAGGAGGGGGGAGAATACATTTAAAAGGGGAAAACTACAGTTTGATAGCAGATTTATCCAAAGGAATGCACCCCGCTGTGTAATAGCAGCCCACAGAATTGCAAGGGGAAAAAAGATTTTACAATAAT
Source organism: Hippopotamus amphibius kiboko (assembly GCF_030028045.1). Classification (NCBI taxonomy): domain Eukaryota; kingdom Metazoa; phylum Chordata; class Mammalia; order Artiodactyla; family Hippopotamidae; genus Hippopotamus; species Hippopotamus amphibius. The sequence continues at coordinate 13,699,499 of NC_080199.1, forward strand.
GTTAGAATCATCCAATTGGAGTAGCAGAAAGATAGTCTAAAATTTACAGAAACAAAGAGAAAACAACTTCCATGAAGCTTTTCTTAAAACCACTGAGTAGTACTATCATTGTTTCTAGTGGAAGATCTGTCCATATTCTCAGAAACCGAAAAGAAAGGAAGGAAGGAAGGAAGGAAGGAAGGAAGGAAGGAAGGAAGGAAGGAAGGAAGGAAGGAAGAAAGAAATTAGAGGTTAAAGATCAGAAAAATGAGAGAAAGAAAGAAGATGATAGATTATTTATAGATGATGTAATTGCCCACACAGATAAAACCAATAGAATATTCAAACTGCTAGAATTAATATGAGGGTTCTGTGAGGTTGACAGACACAATATCAACTTTACACAGCCAGTAGCATTTTTCTACAGCAACAATGAACTATCAGAAAATACAGTTAAGAATCAAGATATTCACAATAACAGTAAACTTATGAAGGGTCTAGAAATTTTCAAAGAATTCATAAGCCCTTTATACAGAAAAATATTAAACCTCCTGAAGGACTTAGTGAAGACATAACAGATGGCCAGTTTATACTCTTGGATGGGAAAACTTAATATTAACAAGAAGTCAATCTTTCCCTAATCAATCTAAAATTCAATGCAATCAAAATAAAAATTCCAGCTGGCATTTTGGAAGATTTTGATACACACAATCTAAAACCTTTTTTTAAAATTCAATAAAATTTCCAAGAATAGTCAGTTTAGCATTGTAAAAGAAAAGCAGAGACAAGGGACTTGCCATAAGGCATATTTTTAAAACACACCAAAGTCAGAGTGATGAATATAACATGATACTGGGGCCAATAAAAGAGACTAAATATATAATCATACATCTTTGTATATGATAAAGTCGGTATCTTAAATCAATTGATGAATATTAGTCTGCATAGTAAGTAATGTTCTGAAAACTGACTCACTATATGGAGTGAAAAAAACAATTTCCATCTAACAGTAAAAGTAGATTTCAAACCAAAATGTGGGAATTAAAGCAATAAAGTTAATCATCAATGAAGTAGAAGCAAACTGTCATAACCTAGGGATGCAGAAGGAATTCTTGAGAATAAGCCTCAAAGCACTGACATAAAGCAACATTGATGGACTTGATTACATAAAAAATGAGAATTTCTGTTCAACTAAGGACACCATGTACAAAGTTAGCAACAACAAAGTGACAGACCAGGAGATGTGTGCACTCTAACGTCAGTAAGGGAATCAAGTTGAGAACGTTGAACACATCCAAATCAAACAAACAAAATCAAAAAACACAATGAAAAATGGGCTGTGCAGATGTGTAGGCAATTCAATGGAGAAAGAAACTCAATGGTTAGGAAGCTCAAACTCATTCGTATTTAGAGGAATTCAACATGAAATAACATTGAGCCATTACTTTAAAGCCACCAGATTGACAAAAACTGGAAAGCTGCGAAATGCCAGCCTTTGGAGGAATGTGGGAATCTGAGGGTCCTCCAGCACTACTGATAGTATAGTTTACACAGCTGCAGGCATTCTGGAGCACACACTGGAGAGTCAGGCAAATCGGTCATATGTGTACCTCTGACCCCACAACCCCTAGGTATAAATTCCCGAGAAATTCTCACATAGTTACACGAGAGACGTATACAAGCGTATCCATCTCGGCATAGCCTGTGGTGGCAGAAGGCTGGACACAATTGAAGTTGCCATGAATACAGCTCTGAAAGTATAAAATATGGAGAAGGTACACTAAGGATAAGGTGACCATGCATCTTGGTGGCCTGGGTCAATCCCATTGTATGTCTATTGTCCTGGTGTAATTCCTAACAGAGTCTTTTTTAGCCTCAAAAGGGTCCCATTTTGAACAACAAATTACACATAATACTATGCAGAGATAAAAGCAACTAACTAGAATATACACCCAGAAACATGAATGAAACCTAAAAATATCATGTTGAGTGAAGAAGCTAATTCAACGAGGTTAGCACAGGATCACTTACATAAAATACAACAGTACATGTTTGACAAGGAAGCAAACTCTGCACATCTAGCACATGGGATATTCATCAAACTCATCAGAATGATTATCTGTGGGGTAGGATGAGAAGAATCAAATTAGGGAATAAAAGAGAATAAATAATAATGACAACAGTGATAAAATAATGATAATTTTTACAAAGAGGGATTGCATCCTATGAACTAAGAAAGAGGATTAACTCATCCTCTAGAATCAAAGTCCAAAATGACAGCAGTCAGGTGGGGGGGGGGGGGGGTGGCTTCTGCTTAAGGGATTCAGCCCATTATGAAATGAATCAAAGCAAAAGATTAAAAATCAGTAGTAGAAAGGCTTGAGGTGAGCATTCTATTAATTTAAATATCCCCTTACAATTATGAAACCATGGGGATTACTATTACCCAGCAAAAAGGAAATGTTATAAACCTCAGTAATGTAAAACCTAATCATGTAACTAATAAAAATAGTGGGTGGTGGGGATTAAAGGGCAAAAGTGTGCTAATTTTCTCATCTTTCATAGTAGGGAGTGCATAGATAAAGTCTACATTTCGAACGTGTGGGTCTAATAAGCATTGTAATTTCAACTTCGAAAAGTTCTTCATTAACTCTTGCTCTTAACTTTGGATTCCTTCAGGTTCCAACGTTCCTTTTGAAGGACTTGCCTGAATTTTAATTCCTTTAGGTTCATTCAGCTTCTTTTGTTAACTTCACTTACAATTCAAGTGCAGAGTTCATATTAAAATAGTTTCTACGGCACAATACATTCTAAAGTTATTTCAATTTTATTTTTATCAACCTATCTATCTGCTTAGGGCAACAACTGGAATGATGCTTATCAAATGTGAGTAATGATTTTACCTGAATGTTTATGTTCATGTTCTTGTCTTTTGTAATTGTTTACATTTTTAAGATGCTTGTAACATTTTTACAGGAACAATAAATTTATTATTAATAAAATAGTAGAAAATAGTGAGGAAGTGGTGACACGGACTAGAATCCTTCTTATTAGCTCTTAGGTTATAAAACTATATAGACAGACAGAGAACCAAGCTCTATGATTTTCCGGCACCATATACTAACTGCAGAAAATTGAAAGCAAGAACATGTTATTTTGAGTGAGATCTTAGTTGTAAAAGTCCACTCCTCTTCCAGACATCAGATCCATCTTCCTACGATTTCAGAAAGGCATAGCCCGACCAGAGTCTGGCCTCGCTCAACTGTTCATTACTGGAAAGGCACAACCAAAAGGAGAGTGAACAGAAACACTGTCAGATTTGTCACTGACAAGCAACCATTCTCTATTCTTCTCAGGATACACACCATTACATCTTACATTAAAAGGTTAACCAAAATAGTACCCGGAACTGATGCACCAAATTGCCACGCAGAATTCTCCAACAGAGTCTGCGGTGTATTCGTCCTTAATATCCATAGTTATTGGAGTTAAATGAAGTCTGACATATTCCCACATGGAAATAGTAAGGAGAAACATTTTTCAGTCTATTAAATTTAATTCATTGTGTATGTTTTCCTTCCTTATCAGCAGTTCAAATTAATTTTTCTCATTGTCAACAGGCTGAGAGTCTCCCACATCTTTAAATCCAAGCACACAATATTCGCTAAGACTATCTATACCCACGGCGTGGAAAACAACATGTTCATTCCATTAGGTCTTAGCAAGGCTCTAACAATTACACAAAATAATTTATCCCTCGATGATCAGGTACAGCTGTATCTAACTCCTCCTGTCAATTTCCATTTCAGCAGGAGAAATTGTGATATTCTCGGGAGAGGAGTGATTGGTTTTTGGTTACACACTGCTACAGGTGGAAGTCATCTGAAAACCAGAGTGCCCGCATAAAGATAACATGTGTGGCAGCATAATGACATTTGTACATACTTTACAAGAGCTTATCCAGAACAGTAACAATGTGATCAGTTGTACGGGGTGGGGGGTGGGGGGGCAGAAATGACAGATCTCTATACTCACTGACTGCATTGAACACTGAAAAAATGAACACCATCTAAATGGAAGGGGAGCACTCAACAGGAAAATAAGTGATAAAAGCAAAGAAAGATTTCTTATTGTAGTGAAGAGATGAATTAATGACAGACACAATTTATAGAGACAGCCTTCATGAGAAGTTTGCCCAGTACTCTAGAGCTTGTGGTGGAAATGCATTGGCCATTATACAATCAGGAAAAGCTCCTGGATTCAGAAAAACTGTTTTGGAAAATTAGTACTCATTCCAACATCTCTCTGCTTCATTTTTTCACCTGCAAAATGAGAGAGCTGATACTGTCTCATTCTTACCTCTAAAGGGTATTTTGAGGACAAATGGAAGAATAATAGAAAAGTGGTTAGAGCTTTTGGAAGAAAAGTTCTCTGCTAATCCAAGCTATTACTATTATCCATCACTGCCAACTACAGAGTGGTTTCAAATCCTAAATCTAAAAGCTTTTACAGACATCTATTATTCAAATCTTATTTAAAAAAAATCCTGCCTTATTTGCTCCTTATTAGAGGTGGGTAAACTGAGACCAGAAAAAAATAAGAAACGTCCTCAAGGTCACACAGTGGCAGAGCAGGTAAAGAAAGCAATATTGATTCTGTGCAAAACATCCCACAGAAACAGTGGCAAAGTGAAACTTAGAACCATTAATATCAGAAAGAGCCTGAACCAGCAGCTTTTAAATTAAAAAAAAAAAATCCAATTAAAAGCACTAGTCCAGAAAAAATCTTACAGAAACCTTTGCAAAAAGAATATGCAAAGCCACTTTTTTCTGCCATTTCCTTATATGTCTTGGTGTGACAAATATTTTATTGACAGTAAACAAGAGAGGTGCACTTCTATGCATGTAGTTTTCCTGCGTGCTTAGGAAAGGATTTTTTTAAAAGAGCTCTCAAAATTTCTTCATTGAATAACTGGAGGTCTAGCCAGGTGAAGTTGTGTTGATATGCAATGTATACTTAGAAGAGACGAACCCAAGTAAATATCTTCCTGCAAACGTATTTCCCTCAGTTCATTTAGACCCAAGTGTTCCCAGCGTGCTCCGCACACATCAGTTATTCTCTGGGTGATGGAGAGGGCTGCTGGGGATGTATGGTCAAAAGGCATGTTTAAGCTGGACAGCTCCATGGCACAAATGAGACAACACTCAGTCCTATTCCATGGAACATTCCAACTTGCAGCCTGAGTTCCACTGTGAGAATTCTTAGGACTGTCTTCCAAGCGCAGAGCTCCACCAAAAAGGGCTTATTACCAGCAAGAGCAGTCCTACAAGGAGGCCCCTTTCATGATCCACTTGCTGTTTTTACTGTGCTTTTTCATTCTAATGGAAGTCTGCCTGCTCATATTTTCTCTCATGTTTTTGATGGATATAAACTGCAGCCTGCCAATCTTTTGAGAATTCTCCCACGTGATCACATGGGATGTAAAGTAGCAATTACAAAGGAATAAATTTGTCCCACATCAAAGATATTTTCAGCTGCTTGGGGAGATCATTTAGGAAATTTTGGAAACGTTTCCATCATGTCGGATAAGCATTATCTACACCCTCATAGGGAGGATGTCACCAAAATTTAGTACTTGAGTATATAATACAGTACTTTGGGTCAGCGTTTTCTCATTTGGGGAAATAATTTGCAGAAGTGGCAGGCAGAAAAGCTGGACTTTTAGTCATTTATTATTTTGAATTTTATTTGTACATTTTGCAGTTTCACCTTGACGTTCTAGCATTATTTTATTACTGCTGCATAAGAATTATAGAACAGAATTTTATACATTCCCTACATTCTTGAATGCCATTCTATCACAACTGAACTTCTTTGAAGTTGTGGTCTGACATTATAACATGTTCTTAAGAGAGACACAAAGCAAAAAATAAAAAATGAGCCCCATTTTCTTTTCTTTTTTTCATTGTTGATGTACTTTGTTGTATAAGTTACAGGTATACAATATAGTGATTCACCATTTTAAAGATTATACTGCATTTATATTTATTATAAAATATTGGCTATGTCCCCTGTATTATACATGTATAATGTATCCTTATAGCTTATAAATTAATAATAAGCCTTATTCTATACATAATAGTTTGCACCTCTTAATTCCCTCCGCTGTATTGTCCCCCCTCTTCCCTCTCCCCACTGGTAACCACTAGCTTCTTCTCTATATCTGCGAGTCTGCTTCTTTTTTGTTATATTCACTAGTTTGTTGTATTTTTTAGATCCCACATATAAGTCATATCATACAGTATTTGTCTTTCTGCCTTATTTCACTTAGCATCATACCCTCTAAGTCCATCCACGTTGTTGTAAATTGAGCCCCATTTTCTAAGGGGGAGAGGTCATATTTGATTATGTAAGGTACTTGGGGACTATGTTAAAGCAGCAGAGAACAAGGATGCCACTGACTCTCACTGAGGCGAAAGTTTGTGCCACCCCATCATTCTGCAGCATAGCCGCTCTTCGGCCCCCTTCCCTCTCTGCTAACTTCTTTTCTTTGTGTGCCTCCCTTATGTCTGACTCTGTCTCTCTCTGTCCCTGGATGTTTCCTTTTTCTGTCTACATCCCAAGCCTCACTGAACTCTGCTGGCAACATGCACTGCTAAGCAATTTCTAACACATGCTCAGACTATGCTTCAGATACCTGCGGTTTCCAAGACTCCCTACAGCACCACCAACTGCCACAGCCACCGGCCATCAGAGAGGCAAAGTGGGGTAGCAGCCACAGGTGTCAGTGTTCCGAGTCATGCTGCCTGGGTTCAAACCGCACCTCTATCACTTAGATCTGTGACCCTTGGGCAAATTACTTAACTATGCCATGCCTTACTTCATCTTCTAGCAAGTGGGAATAATAGTAGCAACTTCTTCATAAGGTTTTAGAATCATTTAATGTATTCAGAGAGATATAGTATTCAGCACGTGGCACGACACATAGTAAGTGCTCAATAAATGTGAGCTATTATTATTAGTCCAAACCCCCTTTACCACCCCTGCCAGGCCAATTGCTTTGCTGTTTTAGAACAGACCATGTTCACACACACACACATCCTCTCCAAGAGCGAACACTCACCCCACCAGGCTGGAATGCCTTCCCACGTCCTTCCTACCTTTCCTGCTAGGCTCCCCTCCACCACGAACTGATCTTGGGGTGTGTCACAGCACAGTGATCACCTCCTACTTCTTCTGTATCATTTACACCATCATATCCTTTTTTAAAAGAACTCTTATTGAGATATAATTGACATACAATAAACTTGGCAATCCCAAGCAACACCGTCATATGCTTTCATTGTGAAACAGGTACTCTTGTGTGATTTTCTTATTGTTTTCCATGTTTTCTTGTTATTTTCATAGCTAAATGCCAGCACAGGCACTGCTCTCACCTACATCTCATGCACCAGATGCTGACCAATGGGTAGTTCCAAACAGGTGTCAATTTGGTCCTCTGTGAACATCCTAGAGGAGTCTACTGTGCGTTGAACCACAAAAAAAGATGGTTTCCAAATTTTCTTTCTCTTAATTTCATTCAGTCTTCGCATTTAGAAAACAAGCTATACATGCAGAAGGAATTCTAATCATCACAAAAAATGAAGCCCACTGAAAGCACATTTACTATAAAAAAGCTCTTTTGCGTACAGCATAGACAGTAGGCGGATAGAATGTATGAGATTTAGTTACGTTACTCTCAGTTGTGGTCAACTGACCCCTGGGATGGGAGCTCATACCAGTCCAACAACCCTATGGAGAAGATTCTGTTATTCGTCCCTGAATCAACAGTGGAAGCTTTGCTAATTAGTATAACAAATGTCAGAAATGAGTTTTCATTGGTGAAATTCATGGTTTGGTCATCCATACTAAAGATGTTAGAATCGGGTTATCATTGGTTTTTGTTGTTTTTTTTTTTTTTAATAAATTTATTTATTTACTGGATTTACTTTTTTTTTTATTGGCTGTGTTGGGTCTTTGTTGCTGCATGCGGGCATTCTCTAGTTGCAGCGAGTGGGGACTACTCTTCATTGGGGCGCATGGGCTCCTCATTGTGGTGGCTTCTCTTGTTGCGGAGCACAGGCTCTAGGTGCATGGGCTTCCGTAGTTGTGGCACATGGGCTCTAGAGTACAGGTTCAATAGTTGTGGCACACAGGCTTAGTTGCTCCACGGCATGTGGGATCTTCCTGGGGCAGGGCTCGAACCCGTGTCCCCTGCATTGGGAGGCAGATTCTTAACCACTGCACCTCCTAGGAAGTCCTATCATTGGTTTTTAAGATATGGCTTTGGCTAAAATATTTTAGAAATACGCTTGATCCTTGAACAACCTGTGGGTTAATCCTCATATAACTTACAATTAGCCCTACAGTTCCTCCACATCTGCAGATTCAACCAAATGTGGACCGTGTAGCACTATAATATTTACTATTGAAAAATATCCACATATAATGAACCTGGGCCGTTGAAACCTGTGTTGTTCAAGGGTCAACTATATTCTCACCCTTGACTGAACAAGATAAAAAAAGTACTGAGGCTCATAATCTGCACCATGAGGACCAGTGTCTGTCCCTGTTTCCAGACCCAGCATTGGAAGACCTCCCGCTGCAGAAAACCACTGACAGGAACTTTTACAGAATCCTGACTTTGGAATATCATATATCTAACTCCAGTGACTATTTCTAACAAGGCCATGGTTGCAGCCCCTAAAGGACTGAGAGCTGGGACTTCATCAAACTTACAGAGCAGAATGTATGTCTGTTTTGTCCTTGCTTGCTAATAAATAGGTTCTTTAAATAATAATATGTAAAAAGCACATTTGTGAGAAAATATCAGGATGAAACCAGTACTTTGAACCATTTCCCTCTTCGTGTTGGAACTCCTGATCCATTCCCACTTAGAAGGTTCAAAACGGCCAAATGAAAGAAAAGAAGGTGATTCAAATATGCGCTCACATGGACAACACAGGATATTGCTGGCACTTTCCTAATCGGAAAGCTGTGGAAATCAAATCAATCAATCAACCAATATTTCCTGAGTGCCTGCTGGGTGCCCAGAACCGTGAAACTACAAGATATCAGAGACTGGCATTTCAGACATCACCTAAAATAAATCTCCAATCTGGTCAGGAACAGTGAGCTAACTGAACCCTGCAGTCTACACAGTGAGGTTAGGGTACCTGAGGGTTGCTAGAACATTGTAATTTATTTGTCCAGCTTTCCTTGACGGGGAGAAGTTGGGTATCTGTCATACAGAGCCTTAACAAACAGCCATGATTTATGGTCCATATATTTGGTTATAGGTCTAAGGAGAGAAGAAAAGGATAGAACATATTTAAGTGAAAGTATAAGAAGCAGCAAGAATTGTCTCATTTTCCTTGAAATTTTACTTCATTCACCATTACAATTTTGTGCTAGATTACAAAAGTTCTGTGGTGTATGTCAAAGGTCAAGTTCACAAACTGGCTCATCAACCAACAAATTCAATTTGACTCATTTGATGCTTTATAGCCTGTAGGTTCCCACATTCATCAGGATTTCTTAGCATATCAGGAGTGTGACCGATAAATCAGGAAAGGAATAAACCACGTGTAATGTGTTGTTCTTAGACGTGTCGAGAAGAGGGAGCATGTGAGGCAGATGGAAAGAATCCAGGCTCCTGGGCAGAGCTTAGTTCATGCTCTGGTTCATGGAGCACTCACTATAGGCCAGGTCCTGCTCTAAGTGCTCTGATTGTATTAATCTTCACAACTGCCCTATGCAGTAGCTTTTGAGTATCACCCCCATTCACAGTTAAGGAAACAGAGCACAACACAGTCACACAATGTGCCCAAGGACAGCAGCTACGTCGTGGAATTTAAAGCCAGGGAGTTTGGCCCCAGAATCCTTTCTCTTAACCTCAATATCTGCTCAGAGGATGCAATGAAGATCAATGTGAAAAAGCATATAAAGTAGTAGGCGCTCAATACATTTTACCCCACTTTGCCTTATTTAGAAGCCAATTTTACATGCTGTGGGTGCTCAAAGACTAGACACCCTTCTGCTAAGCAGATCATTAGGTTCTAAACAGCAGCATAGTATACTAAAGATCTGCCAACCTTGGGCATCAGAACTCAACAGATGAGGGTTGTGAAACCTCTCTGTCTCTCTCTCTGTCTCTCTCTCTCTCTCATCACCTCCAGAAGACAATTTATCATCAGAAGATGTGTTGGCTCTAATTTTTTCGTATCTCTCTCCATCTTCTCTCATAATTCCTTCCACTCAAACTTTCACTTTACTAAAGAAAAATAGAGATTGCCAAGATGTGTCATAAGTTGTAACGCATTTTATAGCTGAAGAGGATTACAATTGGCAAACGCATGTAAAAAATGGCCACAAATTTATTCTTTTTTGAGCCTACTACAGTTATGTTTTATGGCTCTAATATTATTGGACTATTGTATTTTAATACATTTCATGTGGGCCCAGTACAATATCATTGGATGTATCAATAGAAAAATCTCTCCAGAAAGCTACAAAATGCTAATCCATTAAATATGGGGCTTTTCACACCATTTCCGGGATGGCAGGCAGACTTGCTGATGTACTGGTATGGCATTCATCCTAAGCAGTGGCTGTCACTAGGGGTGGTCCATGGATCAGTCATATCCTAAGACTTGTGGTTGGTCAATAACAGTTTATCTTGCAGTCATCACCCTCTCTCATCTGATTATGGCCATAGCCTCTGCCTTTGACTCCTTTCAGTCTATTCTCAACACAGAAGAACAAGTGATACTTTTAAAACGGAAGTCATTCAGTTCACAGGTATATATCCAAGAAAACTGAAAACATACATTCATACAAAAACTTGTACATAAATGTTCACAGCATTATTCATAATAGCCAAAAGGTGGAAATAATGTTCAGCAACTGATGAATGGCTAAACAAACTATGATATATCCTTACAATGAAATATTATTTGACAATAAAATAAATGAAGTACTGATATATGCTACAACAAGGATGGACCCTGAAACCTATAACATGGATGCTAAGTGAAAGAATCCAGTCACATAGGACTATATATTGTTTGATTCCATTTATAGGAAACATCCAGAACAGGCAAATCTCTTGAGACATTTAACACCAGAAGACACCACATGGAGCAGAAAATGCACAACCCAATTGAGCCCATCCTGGATTTTTATTCACATGTTTGTTATCTCACTTGGGATGGTTGGAAAAATTGGAGAGGAGTGTGGGAACACGCATATCTCTTTCTGCTTGGACTCTCCATGAGATTCATTTGGGCATCACAATCTCAAGTAACCAGATCTCTTACTTGACAGCTAGCTTCCAGAGGGAAAAAGACCCAGAATGTCACATGTGCCACATTCTAATGGTCAAAGTCAGTCAGAAGGCTAGCCCATCCCCACCCTTGAGGTGGAAGGCAGCAAGAGTGTACAAGGGGGAAGGAGTTGATTGTGGCATCTTTGGAAACAAGCTCCTAAAGCTTCAGAGCAATTTCTAGGAATTTCAAAGGTTTTCTCCCCACAGTCTTCAACTCCATTCCCAGGAAGAATGAAATCTGCCCGAAGTCAAAGATGAAATTAATTACCAGGGATAAAACATGGCTGCTGGAATCAGGGGTAGAACATTTATTTAGGAATAGGATAAGATTGACTTTAGGTGAAATTAGGTTGGAGCTCAGCCCTGTCTTTGGAATTTTCTTTGGAAAGTTTCCTTGGAACTCACTGCAGTGAGTATTCTTTGGCTCACTGCCCTTTCTTCTCACCCTCTTCCTGTTGTGGCCACCTCCCACTTAGGACTCCTCCTGCCTGTGCCCATCTCCCCGGGACAACCCAATTGACCTGGGAGGTTCAGCCAAGGATGTCTTGGGCTTGGACCAGACAGCTCACATATACCCTGTGTCCAGGCCTCATGCTGAAGGGATGAGAGTAACCACTGCCTGTTCACGAGGGTAGCAAGTATATGAGAAGCCCAAGCCTTAATGAGTTTTTTTTAAAGAGCCTGCTTTGCTCCGTATGTATATTTTTCACAAATCTAGTATTGGTAGTATACAAAGGGATGTATTCAACATGACTAAGATTCAGGTCTTGACCACACATATACACAACTAACAATGTGTGGCCCTCTGAAGTCATATCAATTACACTCCCCCTGCCCTGGGCTGGGATGATATTAGAGTCTTCATTAAATGGCACTCTAAGTGAAGAGGCAGTGTGCTCTTTTCATAAAGCTGTTAATAATCTTAGCTTGAACAGGACTAAAGAAATCATAAAAGAAGCCGTCAACAAAACAAGCCATCTCTCCACTTACTTGTGGCTATTTTCCTCATCAACTCTTTCCACCTAAGATGGAAAACCACAAGCTCTCAGTGTTGAAGGCACTGTTAAAATTCTAAGGAGGTAACGGCAAAGTAAAGGCATTTTCTCTTAATGAAGCCTATTATAAAATATTGGCAATAGAGGAACTGCTAAGTACCCAAAAAATAAAAATAAAAACGCAAAGGGAGGGATGTTTCTTACAAGTGGCTACAGCTCTCAAAACAAAAATCCTCATGACATAGCATCCTCAATGACAGTATTGAAAGAAAGGGAATTTCTCATTCCATTAACAAACTCTGTACGGATAAATTCTTGAATCCATTTAACAAGAACTGGGTGTTATAAATGGGATGTGGAAAAACATAAAAATCTCCCCCAGGGTGATTGTGGAAAGGGAAACAGTGTAACATCAGTCAGGAGGAGAGAAAGAAGGATCAACACAGAGTAAGAAGAAAAGCAGGAGGCCAGCTGGGAGAAGGGAAGAAGCAGGGTGAAAACATGAGAAAATGAAGGGCTGGAGTAAAGTAACCCGGCCCACTACTGTATACAGTCAAACTCCATTTGTCCTTACTGCAAAAATATTCCTAATTCTTCTTCATAGTGCTATCTTCCTTAGCACGCATCAAAGAGAGGGCTCAAAGAAAGGTCTCCAGACAATACTAGCTACATTGCAGCACAGATATGAGCAGGACCAGTAACCATACAGCAGTCAGTTTTATGCCATTACCTTTTTGTTGATACCCCACACTAATGGGTTCCTCCGGTATACATGCTGGTGCACGTGCTCAAAAGCACACTTTCTCTTTTTCTTATCCCTTTCTTTGTGGGTGTGTATGTGTTTTCGTGATTACAAAACTTGATACTGCAAAATTTCCAATGGAGTTTAATAAAAGTAATAATTCCTAGACCCTACCTTCAGAGATTGTGATTTAGTAAATATAAGGCAATTCCCGGCATCTCTAATTGTAATAAGCTCCAGAGGTTATTCTGATACATCACAAAGACTGAAAATTATCGGCATGGTAGAAAGACGTGAACAGAGATTAAGGATATTATGTTTGAGTCCTGACTCTGAACTAATGGCTTTTAAGTAAAGACCATGAGATCTTAGGTAATTAATCATTATGCAAAAAGTATAACATTTAGTTCCTATGTTAGTTTAAAATGTGAGATATTGACATTCATATTTTAATAAATTGTACTATTTATCTCATAACTTTGTATCCCTGTCTCTTTTAATCATTCTACTACCCTGTCATTTCCAGTACACGGCATCTGAAATTCAAAACCCATGACCAAAAGAGAAAATAAACAACAAAAAAGAGAAAACATACTCTTTTTTAGAGCTTTTTGACAAAGCAAGACCAGAACACATTTCATATTTTGCTATTGAGGAAACAATGTAGTTCAGTTCATATGTTGAGATGTTAGCTTTTTTCCCAGGATATATAAAAGTCAAGAGGGTAACATTAATTTATTTAAACTATTGGCACAGAGAGAAAAACGACCCAACAGTGTGCCACAGACTATCACAAAGAAATACGACAACATTGATCTTGAGAATGGTTGGGAAGAATAAAACAATGAGCCCTAATTTAATAACATTAAACCCTGTAAAACATTCCAAAAGCTAAATTATTACCACTATTATAGGTATATATGAAGCAAAGTACTCTGTTGTGATTTTTTATATATGTATTCTATTGAGAAAGGTGTCAGAGAATTACTTTGAAATCCTTGAGGGAAACGTTCAGAAGGATGACTAGAGGGACACCAGAGCTGTTTAGGTAACCTCCCTCAGAATGATGAACTGTCTGGGAAATGGGTATAGACAGACCTTTTGTGTTTGAAGAACAAAAAGAGAAAAGCTGCCCAACATCTAGGTACAGGTCTCCAGCGGCAATAAGGAAACAGTGGTTCTAGTTCTGAAAAGGGATGAAATTAACTGAATAGGGAGAACAATGACCTTGGGAAGCCAAGGAAAGGGCAACCTTGTCTGAGCGTGGCTCTGAGAAATTAAAGTTGTCCTCGCTCAAAAGTCAACACTGGCAGAGTGCCCTTGGCCAGGCAGAGATGTGAATTAGCAGCATCTGTCAGAGCAGGGAGCATGATTTTGTCAACAGCCACCCAACTTGGCAGCCGCAAGCAATACCATTAACAAACCGAAGAGGATTCAATCTCTCCTGTCTTATAATGGAAATCGAACTGACCTTTCAGCCCCATTTGGATTGGATAAGCCCTCAGGTTTCATGGAAATTTTAAGAGAGGGAGGCTCCCTGAAAGGGCAACTACTACACTTCCTGTCAATATATAAGAAGACTCAGATCAATTTTAATTTGCATTGAAAAGGCATGGAGGAGTTCAAACTTACTTATATACTCACATATATGCATTTGGGTCTCAGTAAAGGTCATTCTTAAAAAAAAAAATCCCTGTTAGAAATGGTGAAGATATCTTAGGACTGATCATCTCTCTGTAGACACTAAGACTAAAATTCTACAAGAAAGAAGAGAGAGGTATAGAATGCCCAGAAAGGCAAAGTACTCAACTTACTAAGGAGGAGTTAAAGGATATATATGCCCTCACATCAGAGCAGGTCAGGATCAGGGAGGAAGATGAACCTCACAGAGCAGTCTCACACAATCGCCCTAAATAAGCCCAGCCTCTGGACAGCTGGTATACTTTCCTTCATAGAACAAGTTTTGAAGTAAAATGAGAAGCTAACCTCTCTAAAGTTGGCTGAAAGAACTGAGATCCTGTCTAGCTACTGTAGAAAGAATGTCACTGCCTGGGAATGTGTGGCTTTAGCAGCAAAAGCAGTACGAATGAGCCCAGCCCCTGGAGAATGTGGACTAACAACAAAATGGTAGCATCTGCTAAACAGGAGTTGGGATGTGGTGGCAGGACTGGGCAGAACAACAACAGCAAATGCAGGATCCTGACCTATGCAGGAGCCACAAGGAAGAAAGGAAGAGAGAAATCAGGACGTTTTATCCTCTAGAATATACATATAGCCTTGAGAAGGATAAATGTAGAAGCCCCAGAGTCATTAATGAAAACTCTCTCATAAGGGGAGCCAGAACCGGAGTCCCAGTAACAAGATGTGGGTTGAGACTAGATCCGCCCACTCATTCTTCCACCAGCTTTTCAGTTTCCTGTTTGGTATAGACTTAGGAAATCAGAGTTTCATAATAAACCTGTCTTACTTGGGAGAAACACTGGTGATGATGATGCCTACTGAGCTATTGGGAAGATTAGCATAAATGACCCAACAAGACAGTAGCCTTCATTCCCAAGGCCAGACTTTCACAGTATTAGGCAGCCAGGCTGACACAATGAGATACTTACTAAAGTGGTATATTTACTCACAATGGGTTCTCAAGCCTCTATGGATCATACTATGAGGAACGCAGGAGAGCAGTATGAGAGTATCCAGTTACAATTATCAACAGGAGTGAGATGTCTAGTGCTGGACTAGAAAGTGTATAAGATTTTCAATTCAGTTGAACTCCTTTGGAAGTCAGTTCACTTTTATGTGTCAATTCATTTTATGCATAAAACTAAGTATGGACCAGATACTTCCAAAGGAGGCACAGACAAGGAAGAAAGACAAGGTGAGGCTATAACTTGGGAGAATGTTGAACCCGATGGACAATTATTGGATAGAAGTTAGAATGAGGCATGACTCTAAGGAAATGTAAGATGTGTATTGGTTTATATTGATTACCTGGGTAAGGGGAATAGTTGGGGAAGTAGAGTGGAAGGATTTATTAATAAACATTAATTATTATTCACACTGTGCAATAAATGAATTCCCTGGGTGTGGGGAGACAATAAACAAATGATAACAAAGTGGTCCAGGAGATCCTTGAGACACATCTATCAGCAAGACTGGCTGGACCTGAAAGATGTGGAAGTGAGGGCAAAATGAGCACAGGTATCATAACCATGGTCTCACTGAAAGGTTTAGCAAATGACTGAGTCCAGAAGAGGCCATGTGTATGTGGCTTGTCTAACAGGAAATAACACCAACAGCTAAGGTATAACTTATTGTCAGAACTGCCCCTGTGAGGCTCACATACACACTATATACAAGCAATAGTAGCAGATGATCCATCTACAAACAATGTCATGTTCAGGGGCAGACAACAGGGAACCCCCAGTTTCACCACGTTCCTTTCGAAGTCTCATGACCACATAGCCACACTGTTCTGGGTGTCTTATGCACGTTAATACTACAATTATAAAGTTAGTGATAAATAACTCTGTCCTAGGACAACTCCCTTCCTCCCTTTGAAAACACAGTGTTTCTCTACTTCTCCTGCTGTTTTATTAATGATATTCAGAAATGTGTCCCTGAGTCCCTCCAGCTCGCCTCAGAGTACTGAAACAATAACTATGCGAAGAAATACCAAATGGTATGCTTATGGCTTTGGGAACAACTTTCAGCAATGGTCACGTTGGTTTTTTTTTTTTTTTTTTTTCTGGGTTTTGTTAGCTTTTTGAAATGTGTTTAGTGAGCAAAAAATAATAGGATAATTCCCTGAAATAAATGAAATCTCCCTTGAACTTAATTAGCTAGACTATGATACTCAGATTAACATGGGTCTTCTTCAGAACTGGTCCAAGAAAGTAATTTATGTTAAGAACTAATTTATACCCTACGGTCCCCCAGCCTGATTATCAAGGAAGTCATTACGGCAAGGACTCAGAATGGCTCACGAGCAGTCACAAGTTACACACTCATGTCCTAAATACACAGTAGCAGTAAGGGCCCTTGTGTGGTTCAGCCTAAATAGCTCACCCAGGCTGTCAGATGTGACTCAACATTGACCAACAGGACAACAAACAGCACAATATGCTCCAAGAGTTGAAGCAGCAGAGCCTGACTGTGTTAGTACAATAATAGAAACAGAGCGTGGGGTTATCAACGAGCTTGCCTACCACGCTGCAAATGCTGTGAGAAGACCTATGTTTAATAATTTACCACTCTGTAGATATTCTGGTGATTCCTATTTATAGACCAGATGATACAGATGAGCCAATAAAATATCTCTCGAGTGACATCATGACCATGAAATGCAATTGTTTGCTATTTGAAAAGACAGAGACCATAACCATGTCACTTAAATATCCTCAGCATTTTCACCACTGTAATACAGGTATTAATATTTTAAATGCATTTGTAGTCTGGTCAATGCAAAATAGTCATTTCATAAATCTTTCAGCATTATAAGACTGTTTTCATTTTAATCATGGTTAATACCTTTAAAATTCTGCCCTGCACTTGTACTTCTATTTATGACCCTTAAAAATACATTGAAAATGTTTGTTTATGGTTGAACGACTTGTGACAATTCAGACTTCAATTCGTTCTCTGAGGTTTAGACTCCTGTACACATGTTCTACTTTCCTCTTTAGGATTCTACCATGAAAACAGATGCCCTGATTCTGTTGTACACCATAAACATGTAACAGTTCTAGAATTAAGATTATGGCTCTAAACTAATTATGGATGTTTTCCTATTGAATTAAGCTCAGCTGCAGCTAAATCCAAATATGTTTTAAAGGATCTAACTCCGTGAAATTATACGATTGATTATAATTATTGCCTATATAACTGAAAGACCTACTTCTCAGAAATTAAATATATTTGTCCCTATATAAAGCTATTGAATGCATCATTAGGTTTTTTTTAATATGCAAAGGAAGGCCCAGAACTGAGTGTGAAGGGAAGGATGGGATGGAACTAATTTGCTCTACACAAGAAAATAGAATGAAATATATTTCTGTACATGTGAAGAAAGCAGCAGAAGTGAGAAGAAGAGAGAAAAAAGATTGGCTGAGCTACATTTTGGAGGACATTTTAAGAATAGTATTATTTGATATGCTATGATATAAATGTACTCTTTCCCCCAAATGTTAACAAAATCTGCTCCAAACACATAAGAAGTATAGGAGTAAGTGTTTGTGCGTGCATGTGTGATGTAAACAAGTTAACACCAGTGCCTGGCACCTGGGAAACGCAAAGAATGTTAGCACTTACTGTGATTCATATTAATATTATCTATCACTTACAATGTTGCCTAAAGATAGCAATGCAAATATCACAACACACATAAGCAGTGCTGTTAAAGGATAGGTTTTTTAGAAAACATGGAAAAATATTGGGGGAAAAAATTTCACCAGGAACTACAATGAGCTAGTTACTATAATTAAGAACAAACCTTAATTCTAAGTTTCTTAGTTGGTAGTCAAAAATAGAAACACGTTGTTGTTTATATCCTTTACTAATTTGAGAAAAAAATATGTTTATATATCCAGAAAAAAAATTCCTGGCACAAAATCTTGTGAGTTTATTGTGCGTCTTGATGAATTAAGAGCCACTGAGCAACGTGAAGTGCTATTTACTCACTATATCTTGTTCTGCAAGCAGTCATTTTACAAAAAAAAAAAAAAAGCCTGAATAAAAGCTGAAGGTATAACATTAAATCATAACTTCAAAGGCAGTTCTTTGGGGAAAAAAGCTAATAGATGCTAGCAACGCTATTTCCTTTACTTTGATAATATAAAGATTCATCTTAGAGAACGTAAAGGAATGGTTTGGTTAACGTGCCTACTGTAATATAACTGAGTATGTTTCATGAATATTTCTGAGTATCACACACTTTGCTAATGTGCCTCCTCAGTAAATAAACCACATACCCCCCAAAAACCACATATACTAAATTACACATATAATGCCATTATGCAAATTTTCTTGAAATCTTTTTGTATGTATTTTCCCCAAGAAGTAAAGAAAAAAAATGCTTCTTAAGGATTCCAAAATTTTGTGTGGAGTGGTGTGAAACAGATTCACGTGTGCCAAAAGTAAGCCTGATATGGAAGCATTTAAAGTGACGGAGAATATTATTTTAATTACACGTGTGTTCTAGTTGAAAAAAGAAAACTACCATACAGATAGTAGAGATTATTCACAGTGTAAAAGATGATTTGATGAACAAAACTTTTTCATGGTCACATTCTTATCACCAGATGCATTTTTCTGATCTTTTTAAACAGCCCTTACCTGATGGAGATAAAGCTAGGAACAAAGGAAGCTCAGCTTTGAAAACATAAGAAAGCACTGCCAATGGACAATCGGACATTACAACAGAAGTCAATGGGGAATGATGAATCAACTCACAGTCTAATTTTCAGAACCCCACCCCTCTTACTAAAAATGCCTTGATATACAAATACCAACACATGATCCAATAACACTGGATAATGTACAGTATCAATAATTTAAAGATTTCATCTTAGAGGCACCCTAAGAGGTAACAGTTTTCAAGTTTAGGAAGATATTCTCAGCATATTAAAATACAGCAACAGAATGGATAAGTAATCTTTCTCACTAAGTACAACTGAAGCACAGAAGAAAATATACGGAGCAAAACTGTCCTTGCTTACCTGTTACAGGAGAGAAGAAGCCAAGTTCACGGGGTCCAAACACATCCAAAGAGAGGAAGCCAAAGGGGGAGATAAAAAGAAAAGAAGGATCATTTGGGGTAAAACTAAAGTGTGGGTAACAATGAAAATGAAACAGTTTGCAAAGAAAACCATTCTCCTCCTATACAAAAAGCACCTGATTGCCTGGATGTGTTCAATAAATCATTTTTTTTTTCCTGCCAAGTAAACTTGAAGTAATTTGTCTGTAATGTGGCTGATCTCTTACCCCAGATACTCTCAGGTGCCATCCTGCTGTGTCTGCTCACAGTGAGAGATGGACAGAACCGGCATCACATTTGGAACATAATTCTACAATATAGAAAACCCTAGCAAAAACACTGAACATGCCTTATGATACCCATGTGCACACACTCAGCTACAGACATTCTGCAGTCTTGTTCAAAATCACAATGAAAAGGGATTCTGAGTCAAATGTGAATATGGTCATACATGTTATGTTCCAGACCACGGCAATAAAGCGAATATAGCAATAAAGTGAGTCACGAAATTTTACTTTCTCAGTTGCATATATAAGCTATATTTACACTGCATTGTAGTCTACTAAGTGTGCAACAGCGTTATGTCTAAAAAAGCATGTACCTACCTTGATTAAAAAATACTTTATTGATAAAGAACACTAACCACCATCTGAACCTTCAGGGAGCCATAACCTTTTTGCATTCATACCATCAAAGATCACTGACCGCAAATCATAACAAATATAATAATAATGAAAAAGTTGGAAAGATTGTGAGAATTACCAAAATGCGACCCCGAGACACAAAGTGAGCAAACGCTGTTGGAAAATTCGGTGTGACAGACTTGCTCGAAGCCGGGTTGCCACAAAGCTTCAGTTTATAAAAAACACTGTTATCTGCGAAGTGCAATGGAGCAAAGTGCAATGGGAGGAGGCATGCCTGTAGTTTGAATGTGCCCCAGGATTTAATTATTTGCTCCACTTTTTAAAAATACTGATTGTACCTCTAAAATATTCTAGAAGCCAAGACAAGGAGCCATGGCATATAGACTCCAAACTCCCTTGCTCCATAACATCTAATATTTAACATGGACATGACATTCACCGTATAAATGGGAATACCTGGAGACCATCCATGAAAGGCTCCCCCGATATCTGCTCTGCCAAAAAAGCATTAGTCCCTGTTAAAATTCATGTTTTACTCTGCAGGAATATCACATTTGGAAATGAAATTTAAGCACAGAGTATATTCTAAGATTATTTAACCTATCAACCTCTTAGGCAATGAGGTACCACTCACAACCCCAAGCCAACATCATCTCAACATTGCTCCAGGAAACCTCAAGCATCCCCATGCAATTTTACCTTTCAACATAGCTCTATTAGAATTTTTTTTTTCATTTTCTTAATTATTTTATGTTATTTTGGGGGACAATAAGAAAATCCACACCAAAAAAAGTCAGATCTTCCTTGAAGAAGAAGCAGAATGCAGCTGTGGTGGATTTGAGATACTGCACAGCAAACTGACCTTAATAAACAGGGTCCAACCTTAGCCACCTTATCCCTGTTCACCTTAGACGGATCCTTCCAAATAATGTCTCACCTCTTAAGTTCCCAGTCCCCCTGTCCCTTTATCCAACTTCTGCCTGAATTTGCATTCCCTAAATTGGAAATTCTTTCTACTTGTAGAGTCTGATCCAGTGGCATGTTTGCAACTGAAAAATAACAGTCATCCCAGTTTACTGCCTATATGCTTGAGAATGTCATATGTCAGGTGAAGGCTGCTCTAATACTGGGTACCCAGTCACTGATATGAATCACTCTGTATATCTAATCTATCTATTCAAGGGCTCCTACTAAATAGTGAATTCACATGGAAGTATCAATATATATACTTCAAAAAAGAATCTGAGAGCTATGAAGTATCCTCGACTATTTGAGCTAGGTCCAACATTTCCATACATGTTCATAACACTAATGTTCATTCATTCAAATCTCTCCCTCCATCCATTCATTTACCAAACAATTTAATGATCACCCAATGTGTTCCAGCTACTGTGAGTTAAGTGCTAATGTATAAAAAGATATGAGACTAAAAAATCCTGCTCTCAAGATGCTCATCTGTTGAGTGAGATAAATAACCACAAAGATACATAGTAATATAACATGATAAATGATGTAATAGTGAGCCGGGAACCATTTACTCCAAATTTCTCGAATATATTTCCTAATTCTGAGAGAATATCCTTCTCTCACTATGAACAAGAACATCTCGTTTAAAATTAAAAATCTGATTGGGTCATAGTCCTATTTAAAATGCTTTATCCAATTCACACGACCTCCCATGGTTGGTCTACCTGTCCTCGGATGCACTGGCTTTATCCACCTCCCTCACCTCATCCCAAACCACTGCCCCCTTGTTCTCTGAGCTCTAAACATACTGTCCTGCTTTCAGTTCCTCAAAGATGCCAGATTCTTTCCACCACTGGGCCTTTGCACCTGCTGTTCCCTCTTAGCTGAACACTCTCTGCACAAGCTCCAGCTTTCATCTGGGTAATTTCTACTCACCCTTCAGATCTCTAGAATTACTTCCCTGATTGCCATACCCTCAAAACCTGGTCATTGCCATGGTTAAAAGCATTCATTCATAAAACCGTCTTCCTTTCCTTCAGAACTCAGATCTCAGTCTGCATTCATATTTTCATTAGCATGATTAACTCTTTAATGACTGTAAATTCTGTGAATTGGAGATTATATCTGCTTTTGCTTACTAATCTTATCTTCGGTGCTTAGTATCTGGTATGATATATGTGCTCAATAAACACTGTTTATTATCAAATCTGTTGATGGATTAAGAAATTCTTTTAGTCTATGGCATACTTAAAGTAATACTAGGGTAAAAAATGAACATTTGCGGGGGGGGGGGGGGGGCGGGGGGGGGGCGGAATATCATAGAAGCCAGAAAAAAAGTAATCAGTATTTAAGGCATGGCCGTACCAGTAAATTTTTTTTTATTTAGCAATTTTGCTTAGGGTCTCCTTTGAATATAATAATATCAACAACCAAAAGGAACATATGTGTGTGGACTATTCTCTCTGTTTCGTTTTATACTTTCCTATAGATTTCTATTTCACCTCCTTCCTTATATGTAATGTTTGATTGAACTTGAAGTAGGGCAAGACAATTGCTATACTGGATTGAAAGAAAGTCATTTTGAAAGCTGCTCAGGATCTAGACAGCCTGAGCTGCCTCAGCCCAGGAAATGACCTTAATCAAGTCATTGGATTGTTACGGGCATCTAACAGCACTGGTGAGGAGACCAAATAAAAAGTTAGTCCCCATAGGACAGACAGTGCTATTTCCAAGCTGAGCTTTATGGAAAATAAAAAAGCAGGAATGTGAATCCTATGATATTGAAAAATATTGTTACATGAGCAGAAAATACATTCTGTTTGGTTTCAAGGAGCCAGATTTGAAAGCTAATGATCTCAGTATCATCACCAGTCTCCCAATCAGTCTCCACTGGGAGGTATGGAAGAGAAAGCAGATTGACAGACCATCGTAGTGAGCCTACATTTGCTCCCAGGAGAAAAGACCCTGAAGATCAGTGTTATAGGTAACTAGTAAATATCATCGCTGGGTTATTCTTAACAGGAATATTTATAAAGCGTTCAAAGTGTATGAGAAGCACTGCGAATAACATACTTGACAACAAGAAGGGAAAAAGAAAAAAGGACATTTTGCTGAAACTTTCAGCCGCAGTAAGAGATTTTTCCCCATTTGTATGCTTTTGTTTGGGGAGTTGATGAAACACAGAGGGTGAAGATCTAAGAGCGAGGAAGTGAGCTGGATGTGAAGAGGACAGAGGTGAGTAGGACACAGAGAGAACAAAGAAAGGAAGAAAGAAACAAAGGTGAGCGGGGTGAGAGCACGGCCAGAGAAAGAGAATTCTGAAAAATAATTAGTTTCCCTTTAGAGCTTGCTCCCCTTTAGCGCTTTCCCATTTCCAAAGCACTTCATGCACACGACTTTATCCCACCTCACGTCAAGCCTGTGAGACAGACCGGGCAGGGATCACCACCCTGGTTCTTCTTTTTCAGTTGATTACCCGAGGCTCAGAGAGGATGCAAGCTACCCAAAGTCTCAGAACCAGGGAGGACAGAAGTGGGTTGGATCTGCTTGGTGTTTCTGACAGCAGAACGCATTTGGGTAGGGGACAAAGAAACTCCACATTTTGAGGTTGGCAGAGTACGAGCCAGGGTAACTGCTGGTACTACACCAGCCTGGGAGTTAAGCAGAGATGCTTCTAGAAAAGGAGAAATTCTTTAAAGCCTGTTATTTATTTATTGGCTGTGTTGGGTCTTTGCTGCAGCATACAGGCTTTCTCTAGTTGTGGTGAGCAGGGTCCACTCTTCGTCACAGTGCATGGGCTCCTCACTGCCAAGGCTTCTCTTGTTGTGGAGCACAGGCTCTAGGCGCGTGGGCTTCAGTAGCTGTGGCACATGAGCTCAACAGTTGTGACTCACAGGCTCCAAAGCGCAGGCTCAATAATTGTGGCGCATAGGCCCAGTTGCTCCACGGCATGTGGTATCTTCCTGGAGCAGGGATTGAACCCGTGTCCCCTGCATTGGCATGTGGATTTTTAACCACTGTGCTACCTAAGAATCCCCTGTTATTCTACTCTTAACTCATTCTACAAACGTTTGCTCCAAACCTACTCTAGAGAAAAGTGGGTCCTGAATCTTCCCTAAAAGGAATACACCACTTCCTTCTCTGTTTACACAAGAGGAAAAGCAAGAAGCACAATTTTTGTTGTGATTGCTTTTTGTAATCAACAGACACATTTAAATTCTCACTCTACATCCTAAGCTTTTCTCAACAGCCTTGATAAGAATTCCAGATCATGTGCTCTTAGATTTCAGAAAGTTCATCTGACTTTGACTTAATTGGTGACTAAGCATAGGACAGAGACGTGCATGACATACTTGGTGAACTCAGATTCTGAAATTTATTATGCAAAGAAAAATAAAGAATTTCTAATTCCTACTAAGACACTAAATCCCATGCTATAAAATAGAAAATAAAGGTTTGTAGGTGGAGAAGATATTGCTGTGATTAATCAGTCTTATTTATGGTTTGGAATGAATCGAAACAAAAGGCATCTAAATCAGTTAGCTTCTCTTCAGCACAATGCCCTTTACAAGTGCATGTAAACTTTTCACAAGCACGGGATACTGTGGGCTCCAGAGTACACTGCGGCCAAATTCAGATGAATCCACAATCTGGGGGAGTTCACACAAAGACTGAGGATCGACAATGATCCAATATTGCACTAAACTTCCCCATAAACCATTGTTAAAGGGACACTTACACCAAGATGGCAGAAGGCGGGCAGTAGTGGAGTTCAGAGTAGTGAGGTGGACAAGGTGAGCCCCAAACCTCAAGGACCAGTAACAGGCCCTCAGATAAGCACTGATCATCTTCAAAACAAAGCAGCCAAATTGGTGAAAGACGCCAAGATCCCCACGCTGGCTAATTGAGCACGCAGGACAATTAACTGCAAAAGTTGCCTAGACCTACAAGGGACTCTGTATGAAAGGCAGATAAGTTTTTGTTATGATAAGGAGAGTTAGGTGCTGCTTTTTTTTTTTTTAAGATCTTTATTGGAATATAATAGCTTTATATTCTTGTACCAGCTTTTGAGGCACATCAAAGTGAATCAGCTATATTTATACGTATATCCCCATATCCCCTCCCTCCCGCGACTCCCTCCCACCCTCCCTGTCCTCGCCCTCTAAGGCATCACCCATCATCGAGTTGATCTCCCTTTGTTATACAGCAACTTCCCACTAGCTATTTATTTTACAGTTGATAGTGTTTATATGTCTATGCTACTCTCTCACTTCGTCCCAGCTTCCCCTTTGCCCCCGATCCCCCATGTCCCATGTCCTCCAGTCCATTCTCTGCATCTGCATACTTATTCTTGTCCTATCACTGGGTTCATCAGAACCATTTTTTTTTTTTTTTTTTTTTTTAGATCCCGTATATATGAGTTAGCATACAATGTTTGCTTTTCTCTTTCTGGGTTACTTCACTCTGTATGACAGACTCTAGGTCTATTCACCTCATTACATATAGCTCCATTTCACTCCTTTTTATAGCTGAGTAATATTCCATTGTATATATATGCCACATCTTCTTTATCCATTCATCTGTTGATGGGCATTTAGGTTGCTTCCATGTCCTGGCTATTGTGAATAGTGCTGCAGTGAACATTATGGTACGTTTCTTTTTGGATTATGGTTTTCTCTGGGTATATGCCCAGGAGTGGGATTACTAGATCATATGGTAGTTCTACTTTTAGTTTTTTAAGGAACCTCCAAACTGTTTTCCATAGTGGCTGTACCAACTTACATTCCCACCAACAGTGCAGGACAGTTCCCTTTTCTCCACACCCTCTCCAACATTGGTTGTTTCTAGATTTTTTGATGATGGCCATTCTGACCAGTGTGAGGTGATACCTCATTGTGGCTTTGACTTGCATTTCTCTAATGATGAGTGATGTTGATCATCTTTTCATGTGTCTGTTGGCCATCTGTATGTCTTCTTTGGAGGAATGCCTATTTAGGTCTTCTGCCCATTTGTGGATTGGTTTATTTGCTTTTTTGGTATTAAGCTGCATGAGCTGCTTGTATATTTTGGAGATTAATCCTATGTCCATTGCTTCCTTGGCAAGTATTTTCTCCCATTCTGAGGGTTGTCTTCTTGTCTTGTTCACTGTGCCGATCACATCTTTATGATTTCTTTCCTTCTGCTCAATTTGGGGCTTCTTTGTTCTTCTTTCTCTAATTGTTTTAGGTGTAAGGTTAGGTTGCTCATTCGATATTTTTCTTGTTTCTTGAGGTAAGACTGTATTGCTATAAACGTCCCTCTTAGAACTGACTTTGCTGCATCCCACAGGATTTGGGTTGTTGTTTTTTCATTGTCATTTGTTTGTAGATATCTTTTGATTTTCTCTTTGATTTCTTTAGTGATTTCTTGGTTGTATAATAGCGTATTGTTTAGCCTCCATGTGGTTGTATTTTTTACACTTTTTTTTCCTGTAATTGATATCTAGTCTCATCGTGTTGTGGTCAGAGAAGATGCCTGATATGATTTCAGTTTTCATGAATTTACTGATGCTTGATTTGTGACCCAAGATGTGATCTATCCTGGAAAATGTTCCATGTGTACTTGAGGAGAAAGGGTATTCTGCAGTTTTGGGATGAAATGTCCTATAAATATCAATTAAGTCGAGATGGTCTAATGTATCATTTAAAACTTGTGTGTCCTTGTTTATTTTCTGTTTGGATGATCTGTCCATTGATGTAAGTGGGGTGTTCAAGTCTCCCACTATTATTGTGTTGTTGTCGATGTCCCCTTTTATGGCTGTTAGCATTTGCCTTATGTATTGAGGTGCTCCTGTGTTGGGGGCATAGATATTTACCATTGTGATATGTTCTTCTTGAATGGATCCCTTGATCATTATGTAGTGTTCTTCCTTGTCTCTTGTAGTAGTCTTTACTTTAAAGTCTAATGTGTCTGATATGATTATTGCTACTCCAGCTTTCTTTTGACTTCCATTTGCATGGAATATCTTTTCCCATCCCTTTACTTTCAGTCTATATGTATCCCTTGGTCTGAAGTGGGTTTCTTGTAGGCAGCATGCAGAAGGGTCTTGTTTTTGTATCCATTCAGCCAGTCTGTGTCTTTTGGTTGGAGCATTTAATCCATTTACATTTAAGGTGATTATTGACATGTGTGTTCTGATTACCATTTTCTTCATTGTTTTGGGTTTGTTTTTGTGGTCTTTTCCTTCTTTTGTGTTTCCTGCCTGGAGAAGTTCCTTTAGCAATTGTTGTAAGGCTGGTTTGGTGGTGCTGAATTCTCTTAACTTTTGCTTGTATGTAAAGATTTTGGTTTCTCCATCAAATCTCAATGAGGTTCTTGCTGGGTAGAGTATTCTTGGCTGTAGGTTTTTCTCTTTCAGGACTTTCAGTATATCCTTCCATTTCCTTCTGCCCTGCAGAGTTTCTGCAGAAAGATCAGCTGTTATCCTTATGAGTTTTCCCTTATATGTTATTTGTTGCTTTTCTCTTGCTCCTTTTACTATTTTTTCTTTGTCTTTAATTTTCATTAGTTTGATTAATATGTGCCTCAGTGTGCTTCTCCTTGGGTTTATTCTGTATGGGACTCTCTGAGCTTCCTGGACTTGATTATTTCCTTTCCCATGTTGGGGAAGTTTTCCATCATAACCTCTTCAAATATTTTCTCAGACCCTTTCTTTTTTTCTTCTTCTTCCAGGATGCCTATGATTTGAATGTTGGTGCACTTAATGTTGTCACCAAGGTCTCTGAGACTGTCTTCCATTCTTTTTATCCTTTTTTCTCTTTCCTGCTCTGTGGCAGTTATTTCCCCCATTCTATCTTCCAACTCACTTATTCATTCTTCTGCCTCAGTTATTCTGCTGTTTATACTGTCTAGAGTATTTTTAATTTCAGTTATTTTGTTGTCCATTACTGTTTGTTTGCTCTTTAGTTCTTCTGAGTCCTTATTAACTGTTTCTTGTATTTTCTCTATTTTGTTGTCGAGATTTTGTATCATCTTTACTATTATTACTCTGTATTGTTTTTCAGGCCATTTTCCTATTTCCTCTTCATTTATTTAGTGTTGTGGGGTTTTTTTCCTGCTTCTTTGCCTGCATGGTGTTTGTTTTCTCATTTTGTCTAATTTACAGGATTTGTTGTCTCCTTTCCCTATGCTGTCTAGCAGTAATTCCTCTTGTTTCTGCCCTCTGGCCCCTGTGGTGGGGTTTGTCCAGTGTCTTGAGTAGGCTTCCTGGTGGGGGGGGTGTCTGTTGTCTGCTTTCTGGTGTGTGGCTCTGTGTCTTTTCTCTCTGATGAGCAGGGCCGTGTCAGGTGGTGTGTTTTAGGGTATCTGTGAAGTTAATATGGCTTTAGGTAGTCTGTGTGCTGATGGGTGGGTTTGTGTTCCTGTCTTGTTTGTAGTTTGGTGTGAGGTGTCCAGCACTGGCAGTTGCAGACAGTCGCACGAAGCCAGGGCTTAGACTCTGATACAGGGCTCCATGAGAGTTCTCTGCAGTTAATCTTCCATGTGTCTGAGGACTCCCTCATAGTCTAGCATCCTGGATTCAGTGCTCCATCCCGAGAGCCTCCTACTTCACTTCTGATGGAGTAGTCCAGACTTCAGAGGTTGCTTGTCCCAGAAATAAAGGGGTTTAAAGAAGTCTGTCCAAGCCCCAGACTAGTGGCAGAGTGTTGCATCAAACAAATACTAAGTGAAAGAAACACATACATGTATAAGACACACAAATTCTGAATCCAATAGAACATAAGACACTAGAAAGACCTGACAGAAGAACCCCAGTATGCCATCAGACAATCAAAGAGAAAACCAACAGAAATTCAAAACCAAAAAAAAAAAAAAAAAAAAAAAAACCAAACAAACAAACCACACACACACAAACAGCAATCCAGGGAGATTTTGAAAGCTAGGTTCAAATATAATAAAGAGCAAGAGTATCACCAGACAGACTGAAGATTCTCAGAACAAAATTAGACAATGATACTTAGAACTGAGATAAAGACAAAACCTAATAATAAAAACCAAAGCAGAGAATAAAGCAAGGAAACAGAGCAGACTGATAATATTGCTTATAAGTATATTAAGATAAAATAAACTAAAAAAGGGTAGCAGACAGGGCAACAGAAGAGCATAGTATGACTGGAAATATGAAAAGAAAAAAAAAAGAAAGAAAAAAATAGAATTGTATAAAAGATAGAGAAGGAAAGAAGGTGGTATAGATAAAGTTAGCACTACAAAAAGCTTAGATAGAAATAGAAATGTGTAAAAAGTCTAAAAAATATAGAGGAAAAAATAGAATAAAAAATAAAAAAATATGTTATAAAACATGTAGCTCCCTTAGGACTAAGATGGTAATTAATTAAAGAAAAAAAAAGAAAACTAGAACTGACCCCAGAATGAACCAGATCAATGGAATTAATAATAATATTTCTGCTTCCTTGGGGTCTAAGCTGCAACTGTCCTTCTACCCACCTTGGGCTTTTTGTGTTACTCTGCGACCAGCAGGGCTTCCTTTGTTGTTCGTCTGTAAGTGCCAGTGTGTAGGGAGAGAGAGGGTACAATAGCGGCTCCTTCCCCTGGGAGTGAGTGAGCAGTGGCACCCTGCCTCGGTTGCAGCAGCTCAGGCAGCTGAGGTGGTGCCTTTTGCAGAGGGACACCAGTGACTCAAGCTGAGAGAGTGACTACAACCACAGCTCTTTCCCCCTGCTATGACTCTACCGGGGCACCCTGCCTGGGTCACAGCAGCTCAGTTGGCCATGGTGGTGCCTGTTGCAGAGGGACACTGGTGGCTCAGGTGTAAACAGAATGTCTCCAGAGCTGGGCCACTCTGCGGACTTTTGGCTCTCGGCTGCAGGCACTCTAGGCCAGCCCTGCCCGGGGGCCTTTGTTATCCCTGAGTGCATTAGCCAGGCCCAGAGAGGTCCACCTTTTGTCCGTCACAGGCGCCAAGAGAGAGGCTACGCCTGCGGCTCCTCCCCCTGCTTGTGAGTCAGCAGTATTGAGCTGCTGCCATGGCTGCCCAGCTTTCCACGGTAGGCACTCTCCACTGCAGATTTCTTCCCTCCTGTCCTCTCAGTCCGTCTCCCCACTGCCAACAATGTTTCTCACCCTGAACCAGTTCTCCGCTTCCCACGTTCCAGCTCCCAGACCCCTGTTCAGCTATGAACCAACGTCTCAGTCTGGACATGCTGAGCCATGGTGCAGACCCTCCATGTGTTTCCCACTCTTTCCCATCTGCCACAGCTCAGCCCCTTCGCCCTCTTTGAACAGTCCCAAATGTCTCCCTTTTGACCCAGGGAAATTTCCCATTGGAGAAGGGGTTTTCCCATCAGATAAGGGACGTTTCCCCAAATTCGGCAATCTCCCCTCTGTTTCAGATACCCCTGCCCCAGGGTGTGGGACCCATCCCTTTCCTTTCTTCTCCTCCCCTTTCTCCTTTTTTTTTTTTTTTCTCTCTGTCCTACCCAGTTATGTCAGGATCTTTGCAGTCCTTTCTGGTTTCTGAGGTCATCTGCTGGTGTTCAGCTGGTTCTCCGTGGGAATTATTGCGTCTTTTGATGTATCCCTGATGCATCTGTGGAAAGGAATGCATTCCACATCCTTCTATTTCTCCGCCATCTTTCTTCCCCCAGGTGCTGCTTTTTATAGCAGTGTAACTTAGTTTAACCTGACTAATTCAGTCCACTTGTCCATGTTATTAATCACCAAGTTCTCTTTCTACCATCTTACCAATATTCCTCAAATCCATCTAATTTTAACCATTGTCACTACCTTTAATCAGGTTATCATTCCCTCTTGGCTGTATTAATGAAATAGGTCTCCCTGCCCCTGGTTTTGATCCATTCTAATCCATTTCCCACACAGCCAGAGTCATCATTCTAAAGTGCCAGAGCTTTTGTTTCTTTATCTGAAACCATCCAATGGTTGCCCATTGCTCCCAGAATAAAATAGGAATTCCTTCAAAGCCCTCCGTAATCGGACCTCTGTTTACTTCTCTAGTCTCTTCTCTTGACATTTCTCTCTCCCTGCTTCAGTTCCACAACTATCTGATCTCCCTGGAACTACCAAGGTATAGACTCATTGTTTCTTCTTCCTAGAACACTGTTGTCCACCCTGCCCAACTTTCTCTAGTTAATTCCTTAGAAACCTGTTCAGGCAACACCTCCTTTCTTGAGGTCTTAAGGCTGGATGGAGTGTTCCAGAGTCAACCTCTGCTCACCTCTGTTCGTGGTCACTTCTTTGGGATATATAATTGCCTGTCTCCCTGACATTCCTCTGCTGGAGTGAAAGCTCCTTGGCACGGGTTCTGTTTTCTAGTCATCATTCCATCCTCAGGGCTTAGCACACAGTAGACCTTTAACAAGTATTTGTCAAGTGAAAAAATGAATGAATGAAGGCTTAAATCTAAGAGGCCTCTCTCCCAGCTTCCCTTCCCAGTTATCTCAGGCACAGAACCAAAGTAAAGAGACAGGACTTCAAGTCTGATCAATCTTGCTTCAAATTCTTCCTCTACCACTTGGAAACTGTGTGACCCCAGGCAAATAACTTAATCTTTCTTAGCCCCCAAGTTTCCATTTGGGAAATGGGAGTAATCACATCTCCATTACGAAGTTGTAAAAATCAGAGTCGTAAACATAAAATGGCCACAGAGTGAGAGGCACATAGCAAATGCTAACTATAAAGGGTGGGTATGATATTATTCTTGTTATTATTATTATTGATCACATAAAAACTAGTCCGATGGCAGCGATGGAAATGTACTCACTTGGAAGTGAGATCAGCTTTCATTTTAAGCAGGAACAAAGAGTATACAATTAGACTGTTAATGAGTCCAGGGAACTATATGGGGGATAATGGACCTCTGCTCAACTCCCCTGCCAGCTTCCTCTGTCCTCCTCATCCTTTACATTTTTCTAAATACAATTAATTTTTAAGCTACTCCCAATGTTCCTTCCTTTCTTGACTCTTAGGACTCCTGTCATTACTCTCTGCCTTCTCCATATTCTCTTCCCCTCTCTTCCTTAAAACTCCTCTCTGCAAATTTCCCATTTTATATCCCTGGCCAAGAAGAAGCAGGCTGTTAATGAGTACATGTAAGACTGAGCAATCCATCCTCACTTAAAATACTAAGTCTTAATTCCGAGTCTTCAAAAGTCCACATCAGTCATTCATTCAACACACATTACTTGAGTACCCACAGATCAAGACCTGGAGTACTGAGCTAGGTGCTATTTTTTTTTCTCTATACAAACATTAATTAGGTATAAACTACTGGCCATATCTAATTAGAATAAAATTTCTTGGAGAAAAGCCAGTCCCCTTGGTACCCAGGCAGAGAGAAGGGTTTATTTTGTTGTTGTTGTTTTTTAATAAACCATGAGGGAAATTGGTAGTACATACAGTATTTCATTTTGGCATAAATGAAAATTGGTAATTATTCTTGAAGATTAGGCACTCCTTTGATGAACCAAAGACATAAGGACATGCATTACTGGATACTGGTGCTGTTACTCTAAGAACCTGAACCTAACAATACCTAAATGCATTTACCTCCTTAATCTAAAAATCTATAGGTATCAATAAAGCATACAGCACTGTCACATATTAAAGGATATAGCAAGGTTTTTAATTTTTATATTGATTATATTTTGAAATAATATTTGGATACATTGGGTAAAATATATTATTAAAATTAATTTCAGTTACTCTTTTTACTTTTTTATTGAAGTATCGTTGATTTACAATGCTATTAGTTTTAGATATATAGCAAAGTGATTCAGATGTCTAGAAAAGTGATTTAGTGAAAATAATACATATACAGATATATATCCTTTTTCAAAGTAGCAGCACCAATATCCTCCTTACAACTTATTCCAACCCTCAGTATGTGTAAATGCTCTGAATTATTTAGAGGGACTCAAGGACACTATCAAAGCAAGGTGTTGTCATTGTAAGCTCCAATCCACCATCCTTTGAAATGAACTCTTCCTCAGAGACTGGTTTCCCATCATTGACTGCACAGGTATATTTCTCTTCCTATGATTCAAGATACTACACCGCAAATAGACCCCATCCTAGTGAAACACATTTGGCAACATTCACAAGATCTAATGTCACCACAGGTAGTAAACAATCTCAAGGAATGATTCACGTCTTAGTTCTCTGCCTCCTTGGGCAACCCATCTATCAGATTTATCTAGGGATCCTGAGTTGCTGTGGAAGAAAATTAACCTAATTATCTGTGTTCTTGGGGAGTTAAGGCTCCAGCAAAGATGAAGACAGAATCTTCTTATCGTGTCCATGTCAGATTTATTCCTTAAATTTAAGAGTTTTCACTAGCTATGACAAAGCACCACTCGTCGTTTTCAAAAAAAGGATACTTACCTGTTGTTTTCAGATGGTGGTTGATTTCTTGAGGTAAAAATCTACCAGCTGCCTAGGTCACTGTACATCTCAGCGGGTGAGATTGTGTTCTTCCAAAGCAGTTTGAATATGAGGGCTGAGAGACCAGAGTGGGGGTTTCTTTGTTTGTTTTCATGTTTCTTTGTTCTTTTTTTGCATGAGGATTTTTAGATGAGGTTAAGTTAATTATCATTAAGTTCCATTTCAACTTCTGGATTTCTCATTTTGGAATATGACCACAGATGTCCTTGTGCCTTACCAGGTTTACCAAGGGACAATGTTAGAATGATTTCATCTGATTTTTTTTTCCTGTGACTATGGTTGGATGAATAAAATCCCTAATTAACTAGTGCATACCATTAGCAAACCAAATTCAGGAGGGTTTCTTTTTTTCCTGTATAATACTGGTTGATGGGTAATGCCGCTATTTTCTCAGGGCTGTACTCTAGCCAAATCGCTTCTGCTGACACGTGCCTTCACAGACTGCTGATGGTCAAGAACAGACAGAGGTTTCCAAGGAAATAAAAGAAAACTTGTGAAAATTCGCTTGAAGAACATATTACACATTTATTATCAAGCAACTAAACTATTAGGCTTGTATTAGTGCTCAAGGCCTTAAGGAAAATGTGGAACCCATTTTAATAACTGCTATCAACCTACTGTCATCCCTGTGTCGTGTGCTCAGAGCTACATGTGCACAAACTGTCCTGTCAAAGGCATTGCTTAGACCAAGGAGCAGCCTTTTAGGTCACTGCCCACCTTCTCCATCCAAAAGCAAAAAAGCACAAGACTGAAGAATGACGATAGCTCAGAGAATTAAACACACTCTAAACCCAAGAATGTTCATGACACTTTGGTACTAGTTATCAGAGCAGGAGATTCCAAATCCAAAATATAAATTAAAGGTCTATATAGGAACAAAATAAATAGCCTCACTGGTGAGAAGACAGGGTTGCCTTTTGGCCTTGAACCTTGCCTTTCCCCACTTGGGAAAATTCCAATAACTGTTGACTGCTTTCCTAGATGTTAATGTGTTTCAATAGCCAATCAATACTCAAAACATTTAGGATTTTGAGTTCTCCTCCAAGCTTTGCATTTAGCTTCTATCTGATATCATGCAGTTTTAAAAAATATCCTATGTCTTAGTTTCTCGTCTGAGAGGTAAAAATGTGAAGAACAATCCAATGATTATTTGAAAGAAATAACTAAAACAAGTTCTAGCTAGAGACAACAATTGTTTTACTTACTAAAATTTTCTTTTCATCCTTTTTGCATTAATTTGAACAAGTCTCCCTTGGACAAACTCTCCAAAGAGGTCATGATTTCTGGGTTTCTGACTTCTTTTCTTCATGGGCAAGTCATTCTTCCACGTAATGTGGTGACCAAAAACATGCCAAGAACTCAAAATGATTAACTTAATATAGTAAACTTATATTACTGTAGACCAAATGCTTTTTTTTTTTTTTTTTTGCATCTCACAAAGACATTAATGCGGTAAATTTGCATTAAGCCAAAGATACCTTCTAAGTCCTATAACTCACCCCAAGTAGATTTGTCACTATCACTTCCTTGGGCCCTACTCTTGTTCTTCATCTATAGGACCTGTTACCAGTCCTTTTTGACTTTTAAATGTTTCCTATCCATTTGAACACAATCCCTCCAGTCTCTAAGTTAACCTACTCAACCCTAATACCATTGTCCCTCATCCATCCGTTGTATCAGATGCTCTCTAATAAGAGGAGCAAGCATCACCTTCCTGAAGGCTCGGCTTCATCTCACTGTGCTCCTCACCAAACCTAGCACACTGCCATCACTAACAACTTCCTGTGATCCAAGGAACTGGCAGTCTCAGGACCATGCTTGATGCAGGGCGGTAACATTAACATGTGTCCAACAGGGGAAAAAAATGGAAGAGGGGGGAGGTATATAAAATGAAGAGGATTCATTGACTAGCAAAAGATCAATGAAGCAAAAACGGACCATTTTCCTCTCATTGATTTTCACTGCTCATTGTATGTGGACAGCCATCCCTGCAACCTTCCACGTCTCTCGTAGTTGCTGGGGAAGCCATGCAAGGACAAGGGAAAACTCACAACACTTGGCCGGGCCCTTCCCATTCCACCGAATTGTAACAACATATTGGAAAGACATTCACACTGAAGTACAGCTACGGCTTCTCATGGACGAGTAAATAAATTGCAGCCAACACATTTGTGAGCAACGCTGTCCTCACTGGATTCTGATGAAATCAACCAGGGCCTTTGCTCAGTGGCCTCCTGACTTCGTCTGGCCACGTTCTCAGTTATGCTTTCCTGTGAGAACGAAGACCGACCCTCTTCCAGACTCCACCTCCTAGTGTTCTAGAGAAATCTCATTTTGCAAAAAGTGCCATCCATCATGTGCAAAAGCCAGGCAGTTTAAGTCCCTGCCAAGAGCAGAGGCAGATATTCTGAGTAATTGGACGCTGCCTCTGTAACCTAACTGCCGCCAGCAGCTGGAGACCAGAGGTGAGGTGAGGAGAAACCTTTCCCCCAGGAAGAGGCTGTGGGCAAGGCCAGACACTGCAGATGCCATCTCTGAGGCACTCAGGTGTGTGTCAAACTCCCTACCTATTTTTAAACAGCACATGCATTCTAAAATAACTCAGCGTGCACTTTTTTAAGGAGTTATTTACCATGAGATGTCATGCAGTCACTTAGGCTCTGGAGAAGCTCAGATAAAGATAAACTCCTTTTGATACATGCCCAGAATACAGAGGAACTCAACTGGGCTACATTCCTTGCCTTTTGTTTCTCCAATAAGAAAATGATCTAAGAACAACTAAGTCCCCATTTCCTTATTAGCATTCCACCAGGAGTCCTCAAGACCATGCACTTGAACTTCATATCCGTCAATAACAAGGCAGGAGTGCTCCCGTATAAGTCAACTCACCCACGTTTGCACAGACATCGCTAGGCAAGGTCGGAGTCACAAAATACTCACAGGAAAATGAGAAGGGCACAAACTTGGCTTTAGGAAGAGACTTATGGTTTAAACATATGCTTATAGTGCTAAATACCTAGATGCTCTCAATGCAAGAGCAATGCCTGCAAAACTGAGCTAACTAGACTATACTGCTTAATGTCCAGCACCTCTCAATTATAAAAATAAGATGTGCCTAACATAAGCTCCCTGGATGAACCCAGTGAATGAGCAGTGCCACAAGTACCCAGCCACCACCTTCCCTTCCTCTGTCTTTCCCTTCCCCATCCCCACCTTCTGGCTTTTCATTCTTCTTTCCTTTCACAACATTGACTGAATGCCTGTAAGTGTCAGGCACTGTGCTAGTTCTAGGGACACAAGTTGATTAAGGTGTTACCATAGTCCCCGAGGAACTTTCAGTGCTGTCTGGGGGAACAGGGCGTTACAGCAACGGTACAGCACAGGGGGTAAGTACAATGACAGAGGGAAACACTGGATCCTAAGAAGCACAAAGGAGGGGCAGCAATGCCAGTTTAAGGCAATCATGGGTGGCTTTTCGGAGGAAGTCTTTCCTTGACCTTAGTTTTAAAGTTTAAATAGGAGTTAACTGATAAAGAAGGGGAGGAAAGTCTGCAAGAATAGCCTATGAGAAGGTATGAAACATGCCAGGTTCAACAGTGATCCTAATTGGCTTGAGCCACACTGTACATGTAAGGGAACAAATGAGAGACAAATGAGGCCCGTAATATTAGCCAGAGGTGGATACAGACCTAGAAATCTAGTATATTGAGCTAAGGAAATGGAACTTTCCCTTAAAAACTGAAAATCCATTGAAATCGTTTAGACAGTTTAAGACTGTGGTAGCTGATTGCCCTGTCTCTGGGTTTAAACAATAGGACAGTTGGCACATCTGAACCCAGGCCTGCAGAAGTATCCCCTACTTCTACTCAGGATTCTTCCTAGGAGGAGAAAACCCCGTGTAGCCTGTGTCCCTTCAGCCCAGGTCCTGAAATGAGCAGACAAACCTGGCTGCACCACGTTCAGCGAAAATCAGCCAGACCTCAGCTCCTACAGATCCCCAAGCAAGAAAAATAAATGCCTGTGGTTGTAAGTCCCAGAGATTTGGGTCATGGTTTATCACACTGCATTATTGTAGCAATAAGTGACTAATATAAGTACTGAATCCATTTTTCCCACTTTTTTTTAACCAAAATAAGGTGATGGTCAACTCAGACTCCAGAAGGAACTCATTTTAGATAAAAATAGCTCTTTTGATAAGGACAATATATTCCCCTGTGGGACTAAGGGGAGTGTAGAGGAAGGTTGAAGCTCTGCTGGATAAAATCACTTTCTTGTCAGTGAGAAATATGAGTGTTTTGAGAGCTTAGATTGCTTAAGGAAATGAGAGAAGACTGGGAGAGAGATGTTCAATCATTCACCAGCTTTTTAACTGAGAGCTGAAATGGGCATGCTGGAGTGCCTGCCCGGGTCGTGTGAGCAGCCCTCCCACCCTCAGGGGGTTACCACCACTTGTCCCACTCCCCTGGCACAGACAACAGGAACTGAGGACGTGTAAACTCAGAGGAGCAAAAAGGAAGCCGATAAGCAGGGAAGGCTGGTCTGTAGAGGGAAAAAAAAAAAGGGACCAAAACAAACAAAGAAGCAGACGCTCATAGTTACTTGGCTCCGGAGGGTAGAGTACATCCAAGATAAATTGTCTTGGTTCCTACAGGTGTCTCTTCCTGTTCTCAGTTCCCACCAGGAAATCCTCTGGTGGCACTTCCTGCTTTTTTGACTCAAGATGTAACACCAAATCACAGTAATAAATCCTCTGCTTATGCTCGAGCAAAGATATGCTACTTGAAATCAAAAGAAATTTGAGGAACATAGGCATCTATATGTGTTGTACATGTGCTAGGCATGAGGGGTACAAAGGAGGCAGGACAGATACACGAATAGACTTCTTCGAACAGTTCCTAAGTTATGATGGAAATGCAGATGCTATGGAAGAACCTTCCCAGACTTGGAAGAGTCCAGCAGTCATCCTGGAGGAACTGATACTGGAGCTGAATATGAGTTGAAGAGTGTACCAGAGAGGGTGTAATCAACAATGTCAAATGCCATCTAGGTGGCCAGGAAGAGTCTGAGAAATGGCCTCTCAATTGAGCAAAAGAGGTCATTGGCTAATACGGAGAGAAATTTTGCAGCGTGGTCAGGACAGAAGTCAGACTGCAGTGGGCTGAAGAGAAGATGAGGAAGTAAAAACAAGAGAAGACAACTCTACAACACTTTCCAGAATCATGACAATGGGAGAGGCAGGGTGTCTGGTGGACGGGTACATGGGATGGATTGAGACATTGTTTGTTCTTGTTGTCTAAGCCAGAAAGGCTTCACATCCCAGACATGAGGAATAGATGTCACTGGCTGCATCTCTAGAACAGGAAATCTTTTGTGGGAAACAATAAGCAGAAGGAACAATACAATGAAATTAGGAAATGAAGTGTCAGGAAGATAAAGACAGTCCACTCAGACTGTGTGAGTTTAGTCAAACTAAACTCTTCTTATTATAAACCAACGGCTTGGGAGGAAATTATTTTGGGGGAAAAAATGCATTGCCGTTCTCAAATGGAATGTCCGAAAACTAATTACTGTTCCTAACATTCATCCCCAATGCCTCACCAACATGATCCTTCCATAATAGATTCATATTTCAAAGTGTGGAAAGGAAAAAATGTGCCAACTAGCAATGACACAGAGACAATGCTCTCAGGTATAACGGCAATTGGAAGAGTGAAAATGAGGAGATTTTTAACACTACTAAATTCACAGGGCTGGCTTTGTTTTTACAGCTCTCGTTCCCCAAGAGTACTGAATGAGTACCAAACAAGTAATTGAAAATATATTGTGCTGACTTTGAAGAACCTTCTATATGTATGTAGCACAGTGGATAAAGACTTCCCTTGTGAAAATTAACTGTATTTTTAAATACAGAAAAATATTGGCATAGAAAGAGGACCACCTGTTGTGAATTGAGCAGAACTTAGAAAGAGTGTTGCACCAACCATGCTTCTTAGAACCTTAATTGGGATGAGTCACTGCCATACCCTTACCACCACCATCACTACCATTACTGTCAATACCACCATCACCATCACCACCATTACCATCACCACCACTGCTACCATCCTCATCACACGACCACTACCACCACTACCCCCATACCACTATCACCACCATCACTAACATCATCACCCCACCATCACCATCTCCACCCCCACCACCACCCCCACCATCACCACCACCACCCCACCATCACCACCTCCACCACCACCCCCACCATCACCCCCACCATCACCACCCCCACCCCCACCATCACCACCTCTACCACCACCCCCACCATCACCACCTCCACCACCACCCCCACCATCACCACCCCCACCCCCACCATCACCACCTCTACCACCACCCCCACCATCACCACCCCCACCATCACCCCCACCATCACCATCATCACCCCACCATCACCACCTCTACCACCACCCCCACCATCACCACCCCCACCCCCACCATCACCACCCCCACCATCACCATCACCACCCCACCATCACCACCTCTACCACCACCCCCACCCCCACCATCACCACCCCCACCCCCACCATCACCAACCCACCATCACCCCCACTATCACCACCTCCACTACCACCCCCACCATCACCATCACCATCACCACCCCACCATCACCACCACCACCCCCACCATCACCATCACCACCCCCACCATCACCACCCCCCCACCATCACCATCACCACCTCCACCATCATCAACACCATCACCATTTCTTCCACTAACCATCTCAACTACCATTCCTACCACCACCTCCATCACCCTCACTGCCATCACCTCTACCAATTTCATCACCACCACCTGGTTTCTGAACCATGAGTTGCTATCTGAATCAGTAATTTTAGATGTGGCTCATCCAGTTACAACAAAGTTCTGTGCCACTTTTTCTGCTGAAGCTCCTTTTCTTCTCTATTTGTGTAATAAATATAATAAATACACAAATGCAGGGCAGTGGCAGGGGCAGAAGTGGAAAATGAAGCCTCTGGGTGAGAGGAGGAGGAGCAAAATGCCCAGTAACCAGGCTGCAGCAATGACCTGACTCTCAACACACACTGATGGATTTGTGATAGGAACTTACAAAAATAGCATGTGCAGCCAGGGCTTTACTTTTAATGTCCCAGCATTGATCAAAAAAGAGGGGATTCAACTAAGCCAATGATGGAGAAAACTAATTTCATGGTAAAATAATTCTAAAATGTATTTAAGGTGCACTGGCAAGACCATTTTCAAAGAAATCTGCATTACAAAACATGCATGGGAATTGAAGACTCCATTCAGACAACCTCCAGCTGCTAAAGAAAAACTGTTATTCTTTAGCTCTTTCCCACTGTTTCCTGTAAACAATTTCATGAGGGAGAAAAAGCTTCCTTACCACATCTGCCCATGTCAAAAGAAAGGCACAGCATGGTGTAAATATTTTGCTTTGTTTCTTCCATTAGCAAATATTTCTTTTCCCTAGTAAAAGACTTGAATAAACAAAAAGAAAACAGTGGTGCTGAAATTATTTACTAGTTTCCCTGAAGAAGATCAATATGGAAAAGTAATCAAAAATGGACTTTTTTAGGTCACGCCAAAGAGAGGAACTCAGTGAAGGCATCTATTCTTGTGAACTACTGTATTTTACATTTAATGCCCAAAGATCCAAGATAAATATTTTATGTCTCAAAAGCATCTAAAATTCTAAATTATCACTTCATAATCTCTATAAACAGGGCTCCACAGTACATGCACAGTAGATTTTTCTTTTTGTTTAAGATGATAACACCTTGGGCTTCCCTGGTAGCACAGTTGTTAAGAATCCGCCTGCCAATGCAGGGGACCTGGGTTCGAGCCCTGGTCCAGGAAGATACCACATGCTGCGGAGCAACTAAGCCTATGCGCCACAACTACTGAAGCCCGCGCACCTAGAGCCTGTGCTCTGAAACAAGAGAAGCCACCGCAATGAGAAGCCTGCGCAGGACAACAAAAAGTAGCCCCTGCTCTCTGCAACTACAGACAGCCCGCACACAGCAACGAAGACACAATGCAGCCAATAAATAAAAATAAAATAATTAATTAAAAAAAATTTTCTTTAAAAGATAACACCTTGACCCAGCATGTGTGTGTTGGGTAGACAAACTTTTACTGGGAACTATCACTTAAAACAGCTTTGTGTTAGCATGTCTTTTACTTTCAGTTTTCCTATTTTTCTTGCAGAAAAAAGACATGATTGACCACATAATGATGGGTGCATGTGTGTAGCTTGTTAAAATTCAAATGATCACACAAAATCATTCAATCAAATGACCACAGAACCAAATAAATGTTCCATCAGTATAATTTCTGTATTCTTACTCAAACTTTTTTCAATTTAAAGACATCCAATTTCTTGCTTTCTGTGCTTTCTCATAAGTTATGGGAAATTCTCATTCAAGACACCTAGCACATCACACTGTACATTGTACATTCATTGCTAAGTCTGATTGGTCATTTTCTTAAGCTGAAGGTGTGAAGTTTTCATTTAGGATTGTGTGCAGCAATTTCTGACATTTTGAAGTGCAAATAGTTGCTGGAAAAATTTAACATTAAGGTATGTTTAAAGAAAACAGAAGTTTTAATCATCAGAAAGACACAGACCTTGGACATCAACATAAAGAAACACAGGACTGAATAACACTGACTACACCACTCCAGGAATAGGTCTTTAGTGAAGTCAGTTCCAAATTCCTAGGTTTCAGTTGAAACCTAGACACTGACTAGTACTGTTCTCAGTCTATACCTAGTCCTTGTACCAACCTTGTTCTCCGCTTTATTTGCCATGAACTTGAACACCATGTGTGTAGTAGGTACAAACAGTGGGTCTACAGTCAGGCTACTTGGTTTTTATAAATGTATTTATTTATTTATTTATTTTATTGGCTGTGTTGGGTCTTTTTTGCTGTGTGCAGGCTTTCTTTTTAGTTGCGGTGAGTGGGGGCTACTCTTCGTTGTGGTGTGCACGCTCCTCATTGCCGTGGCTTCTCTTGTTGCAGAACACGGGCTCTAGGTGCGTGGGCTTCAGTAGTTGCAGCACATGGGCTCAATACTTGTGGCTCATGGGCTCTAAAGCACAGCCTCAATAGTTGTGGCGCACAGGTTTAGTTGCTCCACGGCAGGTGGGATCTTCCTGGAGCAGGGATCGAACCTGTGTCCCCTGCATTGGCAGGTGGATTCTCAACCGCTGCACCACCTAGGAAGTCCCAGGCTACCTGGTTTTTAAATTCTGGCTGTACCCTTCAGTAGTACTATAACTTAGGGCATGTGATTTGACTTCCCTTTCTTAATTTCCTCATCTGCAAAATGGTACCAAACTGCAACCAGGTGATGCACTCGTTTGAAGACTTGATGACTTAATATACAAAGACTGCTTCTATAGGAAACGTTACATTAATTACGTGGTTGTTACTACCATCATCTATTACAATAATAATGATTATTATTATTTCAAATAAATATTGTATGTATCTGAGGTGTACAACAGGATGTTTTGATAAATACATACATAGTGAAGTGATTAGTATAGTCAAACTAATCTTCATTATTGTGAAGAATGCTGTAATGGCACCAAAAGCTCAGGCAACAAAAGCAAAAATAAACAAATAGGACTACATTAAACTAAAAATCTTCTGCACAGCAAAGGAAACGATCAACAAAATGAAAAGGCAATGTATGAATTGGGAGAAAATATTTGCAAACCTAATCTCTGATAAAAAGGTTAATTCAAAATATACACCCAAATTATATAAGGAGCTCCTATAACTCCACAGCCAGAAGAAAAAAATGGGCAAAGTCCTGATTAAACATTGTTCCAAAGAAGACTTACAAATGGCCAACAAGTACATTCAAAGGTACTCAGCATCATTAATCATCAGGGAAATGCAAATCAAAACTGCACTGAGATACCACCTCAGACCTCTTAAAATGGCTTTTATCAAAAAGATAACAGATGACAAATGTTAGCCCCGGGGAAGATGTGAAGAAAAGGGAACCGTTGTACACTGTTGGTGGGAATGCAAATTGGTGTAGCCACTATGGAAAACAGTATGGAGGTTCTTCAAAAAATTAAAATTACAAAATGACCCAGCAATCTCACTTCTGGGTATAGATCCAAGGAAATTAAATCTGTGCCTCAGAGAGATATCTGTGCACCCAAGTTCACTGCAGTATTATTCACATTAATTATTATCGTGAACCTAGCTGTCTGCCCCCTTTGATCATAGGTTCTTTGAGGAAAAGGAGTAGGCCCTATATATGCGTGTAGTTTGAACAATGCCTTGTATAAGGTAGGTGCTTTCCGTAACCTGTCCAGCCTCTGGGTTTTGCTAGAAACTCTACTGAGGTAAAGATAAAAAATGACCAGGGGCACAATTATAAAAGAATAATGAGAATTCCCCAAATACTCCATTTTGCAGCATGATCTCGCTTCTCTTTTCC
This sequence comes from Hippopotamus amphibius kiboko, assembly GCF_030028045.1. NCBI lineage: Eukaryota > Metazoa > Chordata > Mammalia > Artiodactyla > Hippopotamidae > Hippopotamus > Hippopotamus amphibius. Next base: position 13,743,891 of record NC_080199.1, read on the forward strand.
CATGAGACTAATTAAAGGGAAACGGGACTGAGGACAGATTTAAGCAGAGGATGGTGCCAACTGCTAACAGGGCATTCCTGCAAGTAGTCCCGCAGTCCTTTTCCCTCACATCATATCAAATGGCCATGCTTGAGAAAGACCTTTCCATTTAAAGGCAAATAGAACACAAGGAGTGTTGAAAGTAAAATCACATTTTGAAACTTACCACAAACAACAAGGAGGAGATCCACATATGTGATACGCTGAATTCTAGCAAGCATGGTGGACTCAGAACTAGAAAACAAGCTGATAAGTGAAACCACTAACGTGCAAAGCATCCCTTAGACAGACCACTTAATATCTATCCACCCAAAATGAAAGGCAGGGAGTGATGTCAAGTTGAGAGAGAAAAAGCAAAAAAACCAGAAAACAATCTCACTCCCAGTCCGATAAAACGTGTCTTCCATTTAACTTGCAAATGAGAGTAAGAAAGAAGAAACTAAAAACATACACGTAAAGGTGAAATAATGGAAGCAAAGGAAACTAGCTTCAAGTGATACTGCGTGTTTTTTCTAACCTTTTTCCCTAACATATCTTGCTAAGAAGTACAGAAAAATTAAATTCTACTTAGGGGAACCACCCTTTTCTTCTACAACCAGGAAGTTTTCATAGGTGATGCATGTGCCCCTTCTCATCAAAGAATTTTTTTCCAGTTAAAAAGATGATCACTTGGTGTGTGTCATTTTTTCTGACTATCATTTTCACTTGAAAAATTTAAGAAGCAGAAAATATCAAAGAAAAAAATCAAAATTATCTGTAATTCTATAGCTCAGAGTGAGAGTATTGTTAATATTTTGGTTTATTGTTTCACTTAAAAATTTTTATTATTGTAAAATTGACCACAATATATAGATCACCATATAGAGAGAACATAGGAAGGTTTTTTAAAAATTATAACAAAGTAAGCATGTATGTAAGCACTACCCAGATTCAAAAGTAGAAAACTGTACCATGCTTTAGAAATTCCTGTGGCTCCAACCCGTCACCCGACACTTCCTCATCACCCCCATCCTCTCTCCCTGAGCCTGGCATTTGTCTTGCCACCTATGGCTTGCATCCCTAAATAATGTATTAAAAGTTTTGTTTGGTAAGGATGTATTGTACAGCACAGGGAATTATAGCCATTATCATGCAGTAACATTTAATGCAGTATAATCTATAAAAATACTGAATCACTATGCTCTGTACACCTGAAACTAATATAATATTGTGAATCAACTATACTTTGATAAAAAATAAAATAAAATAAAAGTTTTGTCTGTACACCTGAAACTAATATAATATTGTAAATCAACTATACTTTGATAAAAAATAAAAGTTTTGTCTGTTAACTTGGCAGAAGTGAAATTATACACTATGTATTATCAGAGGCTTGCTTCTTTTCATTTCATCATTATGTCTGTGCAAGACTCATCCATATTCAGTTATTTTTACTGCTGTGTAGTACTCACTGAATGAGTAAGCCCTCATGTAGATTTCGATTCTACTACTGATGGCCATTTGTTTCTATGTTTTGATGCTAAGAATATTTTTATGTATGTGTCCTGGTAAAAATATGCACGTATTCTTGAGGGTTTCCACCCAATAATGAATTTGCTGGGTTCATAGGTTACGTGCAGGTTCAAATTTACTAAGTAATACCAAAGTGCTTTCCAGAGTAATTATATCAATTTCTACTCCCAATAAAGTGGACTAGAGTCCCCATCTACAACCTAACACTTAGTGTTAGTCAACTTAACTTTTGCCAGTCTGGTGGGTGTGTGTATTTAAATACTTAATACTACTGAGTTGGAACATCTTTTTCTATCAACTTTGCCATTTGAGTTTGTGTGTGTGTGCGTGATAAGAAGCACTTCGCTGGCCATTTATGCCTTTAAAACTTAAAATAAATATAGAAATGGTTAGAAAATAATCATGGTCAGTGGCACCACTACTGACATAATTGCTCAGATTAGAACTAGAAATCACTCCACCCGTTACTTTCCATTACTCTACCTTCCTTCCAGAAAGTAGGTTCTCCACTACCTTCTGGTAGGTGATCAAATTCTACTGAGACTACTTCTAAACTACATAGTTCTAGAAAACCTATGGTTCCTCTCCTTCCATGATATAAACAGATAAGTACTTATTTACAAGCTCTACTCTTGTCTCTAGAGTAGCCATTATAATCTATGATGCTATGAACATTTTTGTACCACACTGTGTAAGCATTTCTCTAAGATGTATATTAAAAAGTGGTATTTAGAATTATGGAAGCATGTGAATGTTTAAACAACTAAGAAATGCCAAAAGTGAATGAGGGTTCTCCACTGCTATCACAATGTCACAACACTTTTTTTTTAGTTTGGTAGCTATAGTGAGTGGGTAATGGTATTTCATTGTATTTTTAATTTTTGTTTCCCCAAGTAATAATGTTATTTCATACCCTGTCATATGTTTGTGAGTCAATTCTCTCTTCCTTTTCTAAATCTTTTTTTTTTCTATTTCATATTGGATTGTCTTTTTCTTACTGATTTGAGGAAGTTCTTTTTCTTAAATGGGTGTTAATTATTTGCCAGTTTTACCAGTTTGTGGCTTGTCTTTTCACTGTTTACCAGTTTCTTTTGGTAACAAATACCTTAGTTTTAATTTGGTCAAATTAAATCCTCCCTTAATGGCTTGCATTTTTGTGTCTTGCATTATTTGTGTCTTTGTTTTAGAAATCTCTTTGCACCCCTGTGGTCATAAAAACATACTCCTATATTTTTTTCTAAATGTTTTATAGTTTTCTCTTTCACTTCTAAAATTTTAATTGGGACTTCCTTGGTGGCGCAGTGATTAAGATTCCACCTGCCAATGCAGGGGACACAGGTTAGAGCCCTGGTCCCAGAAGATCCCACATGCTGCAAAGCAGCTAAGCCCGTAAGCCACAACTACTGAGCCTGCGTGTTGCAACTACTGAAGCCCGCGCACCTAGAGCCTGTGCTCTGCAACAAGAGAAAACACTGCAATGAGAAGCCAGCGCATAGCAACAAAGACTAGCCCCAACTCCCAGCAATTAGAGAAAGCCTGCACGCAGCAATGAAGACCCAATACAGCCAAACATAAAGAAAAACAAATTAACCACTTCGATTTACTTTTTGTAAGGAGACAGGCACCCAATTTCAATCTTGCCATATAATCAACTAATCATTTGTCCATTACTATTTACATTTGCCCCTGTTCTACAATGCCTCCTCTATAAAAAAAGTTTACATATATGCCTGGGTCTGCATGTTACTCCATATTTCTACATATGCAAACTTATACCTTGTCTAAATATGGACAATGGAATATAGACTTAAATAAACCTGATTATTTAAAAGAATATGCCTTGCCTTGTTCTTATTTATGGGTGTCTTGGATACTTCTTGTACTTTCCTTTTTCAAATAATTTTAAGTTTACCTAGTTACACAAATACGCACAACTCTGTTGAGGTGTTTCCTAAATTGACATTGAATCTATAAATCAACTAGGGAAAAATTAACATCTTCTGATCTAAGACTCTATACATGGCTCTCCACTTATTGAGACTTTAATTTTTTGCAATAAAATTTATAATCATCTATATTTGTTCCCTGGTTCTATTTGTCTAATGTCACACATTGTTTAAATAGGAATATAGTGTTACAAAAGTGCTGTTAGATTTATTTCCTGTTACTTTATATATATATATTGTTATACTAACATCTAGGTGTTAGAAAAATAGAAATGCAACTCACTTTTTTTACATATCGATTTTATATCCAGCAACTTGCTAAACTGCCTTATTAATTCTAGTAATTTATTTATATATCTTTTTGAGGTTCCTACTTATATAAGCCTTGAACAATGACAGTTTTGCTTCTCATTTCCAATTCTTATTTTTCATTTGTCGTATTACATCATCAAAAACCTCCAGTACAATAGTGAATAGAAGTGGTGACAGTAAGCATTCTTATCTTGTTCTTGACCTTAAAAAGAGTGCTTTCAGTGTGCCACCATTAGGTGGATGTTTTCTGTAGGTTTTGTACAGATTCCTTTCACCAGACTAATGAAGTTTCATTATTCTTTGCCAAGAATTATTCTTCTAAAGTCATAAATAGATGCTGAAGTTCAAAAAATTCTTTTTTCCTGAGTCCATTGGGAGTTTTAAAAAAATTCTTTATTGTGTTTTGTGTGATATATTACATAAATCAATTTGGTAATATTAAATAAACTTTGTATTCCTGAGATAACATTATACACTATCTTTTTAAGACGTGTCTGGATTTCGTATGCTACAAGTTTAGATATTTGCATCTCTTTTCATGAGGCGAGTATCCTAAAATTTTTCTTCTAATCTACTTGCCTCCTTGCCAGGTTTCTGTGTCAAGGTGACGCTTGCTTCATATGAGAAGTCTGGGATTACCCTCTCTTCCTCCTTCTCAGAAAGAGTGTATGTAACACTGGCATTACCCATCCCCCGACTGTCTGGAGAGACACTTGGCCCTGGTATGAAAGTTCAAGGTCTCAGAGATTTGGCAGAATCCCCTGGGGTGGAAGCCAGCTTTGGCGCTCACCCAACTTGCAGAAAACTTGAGTTTTTGCCTCTTCAGATTCCTTGCTATTGTGTTAGCTCAGCAACATATTTTTTTAAAGGTTTTTTAAATTATTCTTTCACCAGCCTGTGGTTATTTTAATGGGTGATCTTTCATACCATCAGAAATGGATACGCCAGTGGCTACATTCTTCTAATAACATTTGACCTCTCTTACTTCTGAGACCACTCTACTCAAGCCCACCTGCTATCCGCCATGTCCACTCTGGCATATAACAGAGGCTCAAGTAATACTTATTAAATGAGCAAATGAATATTACAACTGTATTCAACATATTTTGTTTCTGTCCTTTTCCCAATACATTATAACTTTTACTTACATGTTTATCTTCCAGGCAGAACTCTCAGCTTTTGAAGACTATGAAGCTGTTTACATCTGTTTATATGTCTTCTTATCCCCAATGTCTAGCACATAAATTTACTGAATCAATGAGTGAATAAATGTACAGATAAATCAATCACTGTAGTTAATTTGAATACATGTAGGTTACATTTTACCCAGATGCTTTTTAATCTGCTAACAAATAGGTAATTAATGCAATGCAGGAAAACCAAGATGTAAATCATCAAATTCTGCAGCGAAGTAAATTTACTGTCATTTCATTGGGTGTATCTCCCAGTTCATAGAGTTGCTTATGTAAATCTCAGATAATTAAAAGCCTACAGTGAGTTGTTCAAAAGCACTCATGATGCTTTTTTCGGTTTTGCCCCCAGGCAGCTTGTTGTTGGCGGTAGATGTCCAGCCCACATGCATTATTTGAACATGAGTTATAGTTCTTGACAAGATGCTCTGAACCTCACAATCGAAAGAAAAGGGATAAGAGTAGATGGTGCAGACCAGGCACACTGCCAGACCTATTTCTTTAACCGAAAACTACCTGCAAATAAAATGTAGAGTCATATGAGCTGTCTAATTCTTAAAGCCTCTGTTATATGAAGTAATGGCCTCCTACTGTTTATCACTAAGTGTAAAGATATGAAAAATCAATACTGATGCACATACAGTTCTCTGAAGAAAAGCAAATGCTCCTGCAATAACTAACAGCATCCAGTCTTAAACTATGTAAAGACCAGGTCAATGGCTAATTGACCCTCCTGCATTCAGAGTTGGAAAACAGCAACCTGCTTTCTAAACTTGAAGTGCAGAGAGTATCAAACAACTCCAGAACATTATGGAGTCATACAGAAAAATCTATGAGCCCTGAGAAGGAAAGTATTCCAGGATGAGGCTTAGGTGCCAAACTAAAAGAAACTTCTTTCCTGTAAACAAAACTATCAACAACTTAAATAACAAGTGGAAGAATCCCAAACAAATTAATTTACTTTCAAAGTTAAACTCTTTTCATTTGTTTAAATTCTGAGTAACTGTCTGACAGTCTGAAGCCAGACGTCTCTGCCCATTGCTGGGTTTGGTTTCTGCTCCCACAGACTAATAATGGCACAGTGACTGGGTTAAAAATACACAGAAAAATGGTTCAATCCTGTGGAAAATCACATCCTTTCACAGAATTTTTTTTTTTTTTTTGCTCTTGTCATGTACAATATCTTGGCTCTATCTTGAGCTCCAATTAAAAGAATCTAATGAAACTCTTGCCTCTAATAATTGCAATATAGTGCATTTAGCTACTCAAAAGTATTTAAAATAAACCAATTTGCTGATTAATTATCTTCACAGTTACAGAGAGAATCAAGTAAATAACTTTTCAAAATGTTTCTCAGGTCAAACTTCAAATCACTCCAAATCACTTTCAAACACTGATTCACAAAGATGGTTTACAAATATATGCACATGTTATAACCAGTAATTAAAGCAGATCTTAATTATGCCATTGTCAATTTATCATTTTTAAGTTACAAACGCAAATGTGAACACAAATCGATCCCTTTACAGCTGGGAGGACATCATTCTCGGGAAGAAGTTACAGTTGTTTGTGTGCCTAAAGCTAGGGAAAGCACATACTATGCAATCTTACCAAGTATTGTTGAAAACAAGAGGAAAATAAAAATCACCCTTTTATCCCAGCTAATATGCAGGAATGAACACATTGCAATGCTACATCAATGGACACATCAGAGTTCACGTCTATTCCAAAAATAGAGGCCTAGTCTTGATACCAGGGATATAAACTGACCTCCTTAGAATTGTACCTGTATTTTAGATACACCCAGTGTTTCTCCTTATTGCTTTATGCTCTACCCTGAAAGCAGTATGACTTTCACAGTTTGTTGGACTTTTCCAATACAATGACCAAGACTATCTCCGTTATCAGCAATTCAGTGATGATCTTGACATCCCTTTTTTGAGATCATTCATGTCCTTTGGGTTCAGAACAAGATAAAATATATATCCTTTTCTTCCTTTGCTTGATAACTACTCGAGAAATTTATTGTTTTCTTCCTTATTTATGATAAAATTAATAAAAATCAAATGAACATGCATTATAATCTCAGAAGAGCAATGACCACGTTTCCAGTGTCTCTCCTGTCAAGATCAATTACAAACCATGAATGTTCTCCCCTTTTCACAGCGCCTCTTTCTTACAATTCTCTTGATTTTTATCAGTGTCTACTGCAGTCTCCATTTCCCTGATGATTTTAATAATGTCCCAGCTCCCTCAGAATACATACGGCAGGAAATGGAAATATGAGCTGGGAATTTTAAATCTCAAACTGCAATTCAAAGATCTTTTTTTTTTTTTTTGTCTTGAGAATCTGACAAATGTAACAGATTGGGGTGGACAGTCTCTTAGAATCTATTTCAAATGTTAAAAAAGAAAGTCAAATCATAGCCAGAGCACCTTGAATCTGAAGGTTACTTCTGCTCCTTTGATTGTGTCTGAACTCTTATCTCAGCACTCAGAGAAATGGTTCCATTAGAAGAACTGAGCAGAAAACATCTAGAAAAACTTCTTTGGGTGTTTTGTTATAAGATGGAAGTATCATAAATCAGACATCACAGCCAAACTATGCACCTTATATAATTTTGTTACTGTAAATATGATAACATGAATAAATGCTTAAAATAGAAAAATATAATTTGGCATTCCTCATATGCAATGTAGTCTTGATTCCAAGTTATCAACCAGTTACCCCTGAGCACAGTAAGGCACATTAAATGGGTTTTGAATGAATAAAGGTAAGCTGGCAGTATGAGAATACAGAATACAAAACAGAAGTGTGTTAACTGGATCACAATAAAAGAAAAAAACACTATCATGCTATTAGCCAAATGGTTCTTTTCTTTTAAAATTCTACTTTCTCCCACTTCCTAAAACTATATGCAATACTACAGGAAAAAAAAAAATTTCTACCCTAGGGTGGAACAGAGGTATTGTATATTAGCTAAGGCCCTCTTAGCATTTTTATCCAGGAAAAAAACAAAACAAAACAAAAAAACGCTCAAAGATATACCTGACACGTTAAAGAAAGATTAAAAAATTTACTGTTAAAAATGCCTACATGCAATTTATATCTTAACTAAAACATTTTAAATCTCCTTACTCAAGAGTAATGATGAGATTTCCAGGCCTAAATTAACAGAGCCACTTCTGCTTGATACAGAAATAGGTTCCTATTGATTAAATTCAGCAGAGGGCAAACTAAGCAGTCTTGTCTGCCCATCTGTATGTGTTTTGCCAGCTCGGAATATCCCTAAAGAGGAACAGAAGTGCTTGGAATCAATACTGTCTAATCCAATTTTTTTTCATGGCTATCAAAAAGTGTTCGGTAATTAAGAAGCAATTCCATTAAAATGTCCAGCACCTATGCTATAATCAACAGGGACTTAGACGATTCTGTTTCTGAAATACTCTTTATGTGTTCACTTTGCAGATCACATTTATGGAACTGCCACATCGTCACCAAGCAAATAACTGTCTTCTGTTTCTACCACCTGCGCTGCCAGAAGGTGCACGTTAAGGGAAGTCATGTTATGTTGTTAGAGGCTTGAGATTCTTTTAAAGAGGCCCACCCTGAGATGATAAAGCTTGTGATGTTAAGCATGTTTGCAATTTAAGCTAAGTGTTTCCACTGTTTTAAAGACAAAATCTCAACCTGGCCACATTCAAATGACAGAAATTTTCCATTAGAAGGGTAAATAGGTGTTTGACCCTTGAAATATATGTCAGAACAAGGACAAAACAAGAGGAGAGATTCTAGCCAGGGCCATTAAACTGTATTCAGGTTCCATGAAATTGTTAGAATTTAAAGTTATACACGTCAACATTTTTTGCCTATTATTTTGCTACCTTATTAAAATATTGCAATGATAAATTCTAAAGATTAAAATTCATTTTCATATGCTAAGGACAGCTCTGGTAATCATTCAAAAAGATTAATTTCTTTCATAAATGTTCAATCAGTATAACTATACACAGTGGCTGCATTTTCCAAAGAACAACTCTTAGACAGCAACCAAATACTTAACCTGAGGTTGACAAAAAACATTAAAACTCGGGACTGCACAGTAAAATCTATGATTGAGGCTTAGAAATTAGTTGCAAATATAAGTAAAGTATTATAATTTCATATGAACTAAGTTATAGGGAAGAAGAGATTAATCCAAGGAAACCTCAGTTTAAATACCACCATCACTAGGGTGAAAAAAGGCTTTACAAGTCTCTAATTACCACTTTCCCAGATGACTTGAAAATAAATGATACAGAATTGAAACTGTCTTCTAGGAACTTAAAACCTCAGACCATCAGAGCTGACAAAATTAAGGACATATATAACAGATATACATAATAAATATATACAGAATATATATTGATAAGTAAGATGAAATGTATAACTCATCACTAAGAAAAATACACTTGCTTATCACTTACAAAAATGTATTTACACATCAATAATATGTGTAATTGGAGTGGAGGGCTGCTGTACATTCAATTCTGGATACAGTGGGCCACTGCCTCATCTGTAAACTGATCACAAATGGATAATGCATGTTCTGATTAACCTACTTGTCTTTATTTTTACACAAAAGAAATGATTTATAACAAAGGGTCAAAATGCTGATTATATAGTTACATCGATCTAGTATCCTCAGTTTCATATAGCAGTAATCATAACAGAAGGATCAAAACACTGATTACACAGTCACTCTATACATGCTATCCTTACTGTATTCATCCCAACCACATCCAGGTAATAAGAAAGGAAATGAATTTGTTCCTTCAAAAATTTACCTAGAACAGCCAAGCTTTTATAATTCCACTGGAGTCTCAGAATCCAACTAAACAGACACATAATAAAAAGTGTTTAGAGAAGTTGACGCTTCCATAAAAGATAACACAGCCTCATTACTCTGCCAGGAACAACTCAGAGATTATACTTAACTCAAGAGGCCAAGGTTTAGCCATCCGCTTTTAAGATATTTTTCTACAGTAATTCCACTGGCCTGGTTACTTCCGTGAAACAGAAGTACAGGATTTCTGTTTCCACTATAAAACCGTCATTAAAGAGTTTTAAACTGACCTAGCATCCAAGGAATAACTTGACCATGGATAAACAGTTCACACTGGTTTATAATAAAGACAAAGTTCACAATGATCTAACCACTAAAATTTTATTTCAAAACTATACTGAAAGCACTAAAAGGAGCCAGTTATTCGAGTTCAAGCCCTACAAGCACCCAATTTCTTTTAATCTTGTTTCATCTATCAAGTGCTGAGGACTCAAATGTGTTGCCTGTACATTCGACACTCAATAAGTATTTAAGAGACTGATGCTCAGTCATCCCCTTGCAGTGGTGAAAACATTCTTTGGAGCTAATATTGGGGCTCCTCTTTCCCTGTTAAGATGCCTTGCTTTGTTTTACTTCATTCTAACTTGATGCCACATTAATAAATTTTGAAGCAAAGTGGTCTTGGTTAATATACACTGGTAAAATTAGTAATCAGACTGACAAAAATGTAAAGGGGAAAGCTAAGCCCTGACTTAGAAAGCAGGAAAGGGAGGAATTTATATCACTCATCCTCCCACACACAGTTAATTCCTTGAACTTCAATTTATTTCAGCATATCAAGGATATTGTGTACTCCTCTGCTTGGCCAGCATGAAGGTAGACATCACATTTTTTAGGGTTCAAAAATACCATTCCTCGGTAGCATTAGATGTTGGCAGAAAGAAAACAAGAGGAGGACTGGATAATTAGCTACTAGACTTAAAGTCTTAAAAATGGCAGCTCTCCTGCTATTCCTAACCACCGTCCTCAAGATATGAGGATTCTACTCTTCATAATGACCCACAGGCAAACCATCTACAGACATCTTTTCCAATGCAAACGAGTCTCTCCATCCATTAAGAGACCCCACATGTTTTAGGTGGTAAGCAGAAAGCCCTGCTACCTACTTTAGCAGACACCCCTCCAAATGAAGATGGAATATCACACGGAGCAGATTTTAGTGTGATAATCAATGCAATTTAAAAACATTGATCTGGCAGATATTTAGTATTATGAATAATCATTGCACTGCCTGGTAATTAGGGATAAATGCTAAGTCGTTCACATAAGTGACTAAAATCAATGTTAGGTTTACATAGCAAAATCAAATTTTCATAGTACTACACTTTTCATTAACTTGCCCCCCCACCCCCAGATCAATGTCTGTTATCATATACAGTAGCTCTCATACCACACTGAAATGGCGAGGGTCTCAAATCCTGGTTCCTCATTTACGGTGAACACCTCCACCCTGCAGCAACCTAGACCTGGCTCTGATTTCCTTAATGGCCCTCAGCTGAGGCACACTCAGTTCCTAACACATGCCCAAATCTCCAGACCCTTGATCCACCTTGAAAGCACCTAGTGTAACACAGTCAACTCTTGACAGCACCTACTGGCCAATGACCTCAGCACAGTGGTGTCAAAGATGATGGAGGGTGGAGATTCCACCAGCCATGAGGAATCAGGGCAGAAAGCTTGGGCTCAGAAGTCCAAGAGCGAGCTAGCTGGGGGTCAGAGAGTAGGGGTGACAGTAAAGAAGAGACTCTTCCCCTTTCCTATCACCATATTTTCGAAGATCTTATACAATCTTTCCAATAATACCCAACAGGGCAGGATAAGGAGAATAAAATTAAGGGGAGGAGATTCAGAAAGGGAAGTGCTGTTATCCTGAAGACACTCATTTCTACATTAATGTTTCGATCAAGCCTGACTCAAAAGTAGCCAGAAAAAAATGGCTGGGAAATATTTAAAATTACCAGATTACTCAGCGGTGGGGATAAGGAGTTTTATGTGCTAGGAGGTGCTATGATACAATCGTAGTTTCCTGCTGTTGATTTTCAGGTATGTGATGACTCTTATGGCCTTTCAAATGAGCAAAGTAACTAGTGGCCGACGAGATGACTTGTGACTGAAATAAAAGTATTATACTAGAACCAGTTTTCTTCTATCTCCATGTGCCACTAAAAGAACACCCCTGATACGCTATTTGTGAAGAAGTGGACGCAGGCAGGGCCGGGACATTTTCACTTGGTAGTGTTGCAAGATAATTCTCCAAGATGTTCTGCACATTTTGTACCAGCTTTTGTCCGGCCTAACTTTTCAAGGGCATTTGTATGGCAAACAGCCCTAGAAGATAAAAACAGTGTTTCCCTCCAGAGCAGAGGTTGGTTTGGTGTACACACAGTCCATCATGAAATACTGGATTTCCAATATGCAAGGGTGCTCAGCTGTGCCACAAACCCACTGTGTACGCAGAATCTACCTGGGCCATTCCCCATCACCTCCATGGGAAGGCTTAGGGCAGAAGAGGTGGGTGGGAGGAGGGGTGAAGCAGGGGGGAAACAGACACGAAGGGGACCAAAGCAACCATGAAGCTCATGCTGCTTGCTGTGCTGTGAGTAATAAAGTCCTTTGTCTTTGAGCCAAGGGTCTCATATCTTTGGCCAGCATCCATGAAACTGTGGCAGGCTCACTTGTTACCTTGCAAGTAGAGTAAAATCTCATCCCTATAGGAGTAAAGTCTTACCCCTGGGAAGATGAGATTATCCTCCCAGGTATCATGGTAGGAAATTGCTATGAATTCTCCAAGCCCCCTGGGAAAAAATATAGGAGTATGTCTTATCTCAGCATAGGTAGTTCTGGTACTAAAGGGACAATAAAGAGCCAGGTAAAAAAGAACTTCTCTAAGACCTGAGAGACAGTCACATTGCTTGCCCCAAATAATCTTAACAATTCCCTCTATTGTGCATTAGAAAAATGGATATTATCTTAAGACACAAGACACCTCTTTTGATACCTGATAGAATTAGAATAGTAGGTAATTCAAATAAAACTGACATTCAGAAAACAAAGATAATCTTCTTAAAACTCATTTTAAAAAAGAAAACTACGATAGCATTAAAATCCGATTTTTTTATTGCCCTATATTATTTGCAGCCTTCCCACAAAATATTAACCTTCAGTTCAGTCATTTTTCTGTCTCTGTTCTTTGTCAATCTTATGAAGCGAAAAAGGGGAACCTTTATAATTCCCTGGAATATGAAAAAATGTCCCCTTCAACACCTGGGTGTCTGGTGCTCAGCTGTGTCATCTGGTTGGAGCGCAAACTCAATGATATTGTTTCAAAACATGGCTATTTTACCCTCAAGTTCTGAGCCTCTACGAATTTCACAGGTTTGCTATATACATTCTGCTGATGATTATAGTTCTCCTTGGTTAATTAACGCTCTGCAACATTTAATTTTGCATTACATAAATACCAGTAAAGAGATTGAAAAATAAAACTAGATGCAAATTTTATGCTCATTGCAATGCACAAATTAGGCCATAGAAAAATCCCTGGCTGGATTCAGAGTTTTCTTGTGCCAGCTAGAGCATCGGAAAAAAATGTTAAATTATTTTTCGCCAATTCAACAGAGGTAAAAACGATCACATAAAAACGAGACTAAACAAAACAAGTCAATGAGGCTGCTGCACATAAAGCTTTATACAAATGAACTGCTGTCAAAACATTTCAAAACGTCAGAAATTCACTTAGAAATTTATCTTTAAAAAAAAAAAAAAGAAACCCTCCTGGTATAAATGTGCTTTTCTGTAAATTCAGTCCCATCCTCTCATTATTACAAAAATATCTGTCTTCTCAATTTCTAGAACTGCATCTGTAATGTTAATTTGCAGAGTGCAAGCAGTCTGCCCAAAAGTGGCCTCCTTGATCAGAGTGTTTGAAGAAGATGGCCTAGAACGACAAAGCCAGACACAAAAACAATCACCCTTGCACAAGATGGCTTTTCAGAATCGTTTTTTAGACGTGGGTAAATCAAAGATGCATTTGTGTCACCTAATCACGACTAACAAAGCTTGAGCAGAGAATTTAAACTTCAATATTTAGCTAAAATTTCGAAGTGTGGCATCTGAACTAAACTAACACCATTGCTTGGAAAGCTAAGATAAGGTATTTTCACATTTTCTAGACAAACAGAGCTGGATAACAGGACCACGTGTATTACCTTTTAGACTAGAACAAAACTAAAATGCAAAGAGATATAAAACCAGCTTTGCTAAATTTGGAAATTCAAAATAAAAAGATATTTTGGCTTTTTTTGTTAAGGATAAAATTATGTTATCTATGTCAACATCATTGAGGGTTTTGTGATTTAGTTGTAGAAAAATGGGTAATGTGACTACCCTCTATCTCTCTTTTCCCCCTCTCTAACATCAGGTGATTTTTGATATGTTGGAGGAAATCACATTCTATGAAACATGAAAAAGAGCCAGAAGTAAAACTGCATGAGTATAGTTGCAGCCATAAGAGACTAAATCTGCTTCCATAATGCGGGTGGGTCTTTTGACATGGCAAAAATTGGTTATTGGTTCCAGCTGGAGCCTTCACACGGGGGGGTCTGAAGAGTCCCCATCATGACTTCACAAGCCACAACCGAATGTTTGTCGAGCGCCAGCATACTTGATACCCGCCCAGACTGTTTTGCCAATAACATAATTTTACCTCTTTAGCAGAGATGCCAAATGCTCGATGACAGTCTACAACTGCACTTTCAGCCACATCTATTTCATAATGAGCAAGAACCGTCACTGCCTTTCCCTCAGCAGAGAAAATATTGCTAGAGCATAATTTCTTATTAATGATAGGCACCGTTTCTAAGGACAAGTTAGTCAGAAATCTCTTGGGAAATTTGTATGCTCAAGACAGTCATCTCAACTTCTTGCGGAACTAGTAAATATTTGTACTGAAGAATGAAAAATACATGGCTAGCCTCCAGGGTATGGAAAGAATTCTCAATAGTCATTCCAATCCAGCCAGGGAAAAAAGGAAAAATAAGAAAGCTTAGAGGAAGGCAGGCAGGGGTCTCTATTCAATACAAAATGTTTAAAGACATCTTTATCTAAAAATAAGCAGATCTCACAATAATTCTATAAATAATCAACTATGTCGAGATATTTCACAAACATCAATGTTCTGTTGAGATGAATAGACAAGTTTTTAAATAAGTCTCAAAACAAATCATAAAAGTTCCTATAGCAAATACCAGTGGGAAAACAAGAAAGTAACAGTCTATCAAAAAGGCTCATAAAACTGATAAAAAGCCAATCGTACACCCCCAAAAATATGATTTTGTTCAAGCCAACTCATTTATTAGAACTACCTTTCTCTCAGAGAGTGAATTTCAGATTCACTGAGCTATCACTGAGCAAAACATTTGTTTGAGGTTGGAGGAAGGCAGGCACCACATGGAAGGACTAGTGGGGTCTTTGGGAGCAGAAGGCATAAACACGGGGAAAGGACAGGAATAAAAATGTCTGGCTAACCTGGGGCCACTCTATGATGTCTTTTTTATCCAAGCTATATACTTGATATGTAGTTTTCTTAAGTCCAATTAGAGTTTTAGCAAGCAGTATAATGTAACGCATAATGTCTTTTACCTGTACAAAATTCTTTCAATTTCTATGATCTCTTTTTATAATGGAAAAGGGCAACAGAGGCACCCAATGTTGTTCAGTGTCTTTGAACATGTTCTTAAGAAGTAAGTCTACTGTAATAAATAGCTAGATAGCCTTCCACCTGCATTCTCTTTAAAAAAAGAACAACTAGATTGGTACAGTCGTCTGAAGATTTAAATATAGGTAGGTAGATAGACAAATGATAGATATAAACACTTTTTATATATTATACACACACAGAAGTATGGTCTTCTGAAGATAAATATATGTATGCATATGTGTATTTACATATTTATTTCAGACTTAACATGGGCCCACCCTATAAGGAGGTCTGTTTAGTGGTGGTATTTGGTAACAACAGAGCCATTGTCCAAGAAGTGGAGCTGAGTAAGGGAGCCAGAAGACTAAGTCACAAGAAGCATCCTCTCTCATAGAAACTCTACAAGAACTGGACTCATGCAGACGCATAGCAGAGGCATAATGTTTATTTCTCCTAGCTTGCCATGGTGGATGTCATAAAGAGCATTAGCAGTGCCTTCCTGGGATGGAAGGGGAAAAAGAATCTTTTGGGGACAATAGTTTATACTCAGTATGATCTTTCTAAAATAAAGGCTTCCAAACTATACCCATTCATTCCAAAGGTGGGGGCAAAAGACAAAATTATACTGCATCCCAAAATTATGCTCATTCTGTACCTGCTAAATCGCTGAGTATAACATATAAAGATGAACAAAACAAATATTCTTGTAGCTTAATGGAGGCAGGAAATTAAACTGAATCACAATACAACCTAAGTGCTACAGTGAAGCTATGGAAATAACGAGGAAGGGCATTCTGTTGGGGAGGGTTTGGGCATTGGGTGGGATGTCTCCCTTGGGGAGACCCTCTAGAGTTGAGTCTAGAAAGTCAAGAGGATGAGGAGGAAGAAACGCTGCAGGAGTATTAGATGGAGAGGGAAAAAAAGGCACAGGAGCAAAAAAGAACATGATTCATCAGAAGCACAAGTGATTTAGGGTGGATAAGAACTCTTTAGTATTTCTTAGGAACCAGGGCCTGCAGTAGACATGGAAATATCCAAAACAAAGCTGTGCTCAAGAGACCAATGTGAAATAAGGACTGAAAGTTAGGCCAGAGGTACACTGGGACGAGCACTAGATGCCATTCTAAGTGTTTTGGTCTTTAATGTAGGTGATTAAAAAAACACTGACAAATGTTAAGCAAGGGGAAAATATGATCATATTTGCATTGGAAAGAGACATTTTGGTGGCATAGATGGGGATGGTGACAATGGCTGATTATTTAAGAAATACATACAAGTAAGTGGGTCTATACAAAGAAGCATAGAATTTAAGGCTGTAAAATGCATGTTTAGTGAGCTGATTTGTAAAAGTAATCCCGAAGCTTTGTGCCAAGAGGGAAAATAAGTTCTATCATCCTCAAGTTTTGAGTCCAGAACTAAAGATAAGAGGATGTGGGAAGAGCAATAGCTCTGGTTCAAACAGCTGCATTTACTGTACCATGGACAGTTCCATGGTGGGAAAACACTGTCTTCAGGAAGAAAGGCAGCTGTCCTCAGACTATAATTAGATGGAAGGAAGAGAACACTTGGGAGATAGGTATGCACAAGGAAAGACCTTCTGGGAGCTAAGACACAAAAGGGAAGAATGGGAGAGAAAGAAGGGGTGGAAGAGGGGCGGGCTTTGGGCAGTTATGAATGAGGAGAATGCGGGAAAGCTGAGGACCCTGTTATGTCAGTGATACTTCCAGGCCTCCCTTAGCTGGTAAACTTGTTGGGTGGGACTAACGTAGAAGTTGATGTTTTCCTGATCATGCTTATCTAGGGACCAGGGGAGGCCCATTATGGAGTACAGAGTATGGAGAATGGAAAGCATGATTATTGCCAGGAGACCAGATGAGTGACTACTGCAATATTCCAGATATTGAGGGCTATATATAGTGAGGAAATGGATGAGTCAGAGGTGAAAGGGTAGAAGAAGGTTTCTGGCTAAATGTGAGGTTGATGCTAGTCTCACTAACTGGACTGAGGAATGCAAAAGAAGGACCACATCTAGAGGGCAAACTGCTTGCCTTTCTGGACCTTGGTTTCCATTCCATATCTGTAGAATAACAGCATGGTCCTAGTGGACCCTAATGCCCACACCAGCGTTCGCTGTCTCTGCAAATAAGAATTCATTAAGAACAGTCCACTTTCAAATAACAGATCTCACCCACAGAGCCTCTTATGGATCCATCAGCATCTCTTACTCTTTTCCACTGCCAGAGCTGTGTACGAATTCAGTAAAAAAGAAACCCGTGGAATAGAAATAATGAAGCGCAGTTCCAGGCAGTTGGGAGTGCCAAGTAGTCTTTTTAAGAGGGAGGTCACACCACAGACCGTGTCAATCATGTTCCGTTATCATTATGAAAGGAGAAAAATACTCCCACTTGTAACCCTGCACCAGGCTTCACTCACATAGAGAATTCTTCTATTATTAAATAGCAGCTATCATAGAACAGCATACATATTTGCAGGAGTTACTGGTGGATAGGTCAATATGCATAGTAAGACACTGCTGATTTAATTTAGCTTCAGTTCACTGGTATAAAAAGAAACCCTACACGTAAAAAAAAATAACTTCCTGTGGAACTCATCTTCTGTAAAAGGTATAGATATTAAGATTGATAGCCATGTTGCATGAATTCCATAAACAAAATATATATTTTAATTAAGAAAATCTAACATCATAATTTTTAAACTATTATTTCTACAAAAGTGATGTGAAGGAAAACATAAAACAGAGTACTCTCACAGGGCTAATTTTCAATCTTTAATAACTAATGTTTTGATAATCATGGATTTTAGTTGCCCATTAAAAAAAAAGTATTTTAGGTTTAACAAGATACAATATACAAGATTTCAAGGTTTTTTTAAAAACCATAAATGTTAAATATAAGCGAACAAAACATGTGGTTGTCATAAACTCTGGTTACCAACACCAATGTCAAGCATCCCTCTGACACACTTTTTGCCCAACTGATTGTTTTATTTCATAAAAAACATAATAGCTTCAACATTTTCTTCTTCAGTAAACACTGGGTGATATCTGGTTCAATGCTTTTCAGCTCAAAATTACCCTGAAGAGAGGCCAATGTAATAGGTTCGACCTATTATTTTTACCTATTTCTTTCCAATTTCCACAACCTATTGTAGCATCCAGCATCGCTAATGCAGGATGATTCATTTCTGACTCCACAACTGACCCCTAACTATGCTGAGGTCATTCACTACATTTGATACCCCATTGTTTTACAACTCCTCCTTACATTTAGATTATGCTTTTATTTAGACAGAGTATAGTGTGCTTTAAATCTTCTAGTCTTCAAAGAACATGTTTACAAGCTTCAAGTGCAGTTTGAAATGAGGGGAAAAAAAATCTTTAAAATGCTGTTTCAGCGGACACCATCCATTCCAGTCTACTTATAAGAAATTACCAGATGAAACCCTTGGTCTCACATCACTTTTCTGAGAGATGCCACCTATATAAATAGCAGAGTAACAATATCTGTTTTATATACCATATAACTGTATACTTGATCATGTGCAAATCCTTTTATTGCCCATAAAAAGGTGAAGTCTACTAAATATAGTCCTACATAAGAAGCCATATCATTTAGGTATCATACTGAACCCAGACAGTACAGTATAAAATGCCAGTTACATACAAACCTATTTGTATTCTACACAAAAATTAAACTTTTAAGATTTTATTAAGAAATTAATCTTGATTACTTAATCATTAGGCTGTTCTTGATACTTAAGTTTTGTTCAGCTCACAGACATAAGAGTGAGACCTCACTGTTTAAGTCAATGTTAATTAAACATGTCATGTCCATTAGTGGGAAGGCCTTATTATAATACAACTTCCTTTTTGGCCTATTCCCATCTCAGGGCCCATTCCAGAATAACCAGTTAGTGTTCTGAAATCTACATGCCTTGTGATGTAGGCTATCACTTTGGTCATTCCCAAGAAGCCATATGGTCTAACTGCATCAAACTGCATAGCACTTCCCTTCATACACAAACCCTGTGTACCCACTGCATTAGGTAATTCACTTTTTAACTTTGATCAAAGTGCACACACCCATGTCTTAAAAAGCAAGCAGCTCAGAGGGATCTATAATACAAAACAGAGACCACTGCCCCACACTATATTCTTTTCTCCATCTCTCCTCATCTGTTTCTTCCAGCTTTAACATGGGGATGATTACAGTGCAACTAGTTCAAAGTGAGGGATAAATGAGTTTATCTATGTAACTACAGGGTCAGGCTCCTAGTACACACTGTATAAACATAATGTGTGATGATGATGACTGTTTCAGTATCAGGACTGTCAATGTCAAGATCTACAGCAGTTATATTCTGTCCTACGATTAGAAGTAAATTTTTGCCTACAGGTCGACTCCAGAAGCTGAACACTACTAGTAAATAGCACTCACTTTATTATAACTGTGGGGAGATTGCTTTCTTCTCCATTCAAGCTGCACATATTTCCTGACTCCCTACTACGGGCCTGACACTATTCTACCTGCTGGTGAACAAGACCAACATGGTGCTTGCATTCTAGTAAAGAAGAACAATAAATAAGTAAACAAATAAATAACATAATTTTAAATGGAAATTAGTGTTATGGTTCCCATCATGCCTTGTGACTTTTGAAATGTGCTCAAAGAGTTACTCCTTTTTTTAACAGTCCACGATTGCTCAGAATTAGCCAACATTCCAGTTTGTTTCACATTTGCGCACGCTTTCCTCAATATTTTTCCATTCTCTGTGTTTTTTTAAACAACTGATTACCAATTTATTAAAAAGCTTGATTTAAGTGCCTGCAATGGTGACTTCAGCCCCAACTTCTGGCTTGGTACTGATGGAAGTGATCTGCTTCACAATCTCAGAAGGACTGCAAGTCAGTGAGTCACTTTGGATCCTCACCCAAAAACCATCCCAAGTCTTAGAACCTTCACCTCAACCCTGCCTCTTAAAGTCCCTAAGGCTACAGTCTTTCTGCGGCTCTTTTAGGTCAAACTACTGTCACCTCTGCTGCTCTAGAGGCCACATATAATCATAGTATTTTACATCAGGAAAGGCAACAGAATTCTGAACCACCGGAACATATAGATGATTTTTCAAGATTCTTGATAAGCTTCATTAGAATCACCTGCAGACATTACTGGTCTGAAACAGTCATTAGGTCTTTGAATGGAATCAATATATTTTTACTGAAGCGGTGTTTGTGGTACTCCAATGCCTCTGATTAAGAAATGTGAATGATGATGGCTATTCTGACCGGAATGAGGTGATACCTCATTGTGGCTGTGACTTGCATTTCTCTAATGATTAGTGATGTTGAGCAACTTTTCATGTGTTTCTTAGCCATCTGCATGTCTTCTTTGGAGAAATGTCTATTTAGGTCTTCTGCCCATTTGTGGATTGGGTTATTTGCTTTTTTGGTATCAAGCAAACAATAAATGTTGGAGAGGGTGTGGAGAAAAGGGAACTCTCCTGCACTGTTGGTGGGAATGTAAGTTGGTACAGCCACTATGGAAAACAGTTTGGAGGTTCCTTAAAAAACTAAAAATGGAACTACCATATGACCCAGCAATCCCACTCCTGGGCATCTACCCAGAGAAAACCATAATCCCAAAAGAAACATGTACCATAATGTTCATTGCAGCACTATTTACAATAGCCAGGACATGGAAGCAACCTAAATGCCCATCAACAGATGAATGGATAAAGAAGATGTGGCACATATATACAATGGAATAGTACTCAGCCATAAAAAGGAACAAAATTGAACCATATGTAATGAGGTGGATAGACCTAGAGACTGTCATACAGAGCAAAGTAAACCAGAAAGAGAAAAACAAATACCGTATGCTAACTCATATATATGGAATCTGAAGAAATGGTACTGATGAACCCAGTGACAGGGCAAGAGTAGAGATGCAGATGTAGAGAATGGACTGGAGGACACGGGGCTGGGGTGGGGGTGGGGGGGGCGAAGGGGAAGCTGGGATGAAGTGAGAGAGTAGCATATACACAGATACACTACCAACTGTAAAATAGATAGCTAGTGGGGAGTTGCTGTATAACAAAGGGAGCTCAACTCAATGATGGGTGATGCTTTAGAGGGCCAGGACAGGGAGGGTGAGAGGGAGTCACAGGAGGGAGGGGATATGGGGATATATGTATAAATACAGCTGATTCACTTTGGTGTACCTCAAAAACTGGTACAAGAGTGTAAAGCAATTATATTCCAATAAAGAGCTTAAAAATAAGTAAGTAAATAAATAAATAAATAAATAAAGCAGACCAACGGGGGGCCATGAATTGGGAGATTGATATCCCCATATATACATTATTAATAAGAAAAAAATATCAAATTCTACACTTTAAATATATGTAGTTTAGTGTATGTCAATTGTATCTCAATAAAAGTTCTTAATAAAATAAAAAAAGAAAAAGAAATGCAAATGACATCAGAATGCCCAAGTAGCTACTCTAAGATGAGCTAAAGTAGGTCAAACAAGAAAGAGCCAAATAAGGTCCAGTGGTTAAGACCTTGCCCTCCAATGCAGGGGGTGCAGGTTCAATTCCTGATCAGGGGGCTAAGATCCCACATACCTTGTGACCAAAAAACCAAAACATAAAACAAAAGCAAAATTGTAACAAATTCAATAAAGACTTTAAAAATGGCCCGCATTAAAAAAAAAAAAAATTAAAAAAAAAAAGAGCCAAATAAGAAAATGAGAGAGAAAGAAAAAAACAAAAAACACACAAGACTGGAATTTCTAGTTCTATCCTGAAGAGATGAGACCTTAAATAAGTCACTTCACCTTTCTGGACCTTATTTGTAAAATAAGAAATTCACATGAGAAAAAGCAGCATGATGAAATACCAAGTCACACTCCGAGATTTTGAACATTCAGAACATGGTTAAAATTTATGCATATATTAAACCTTAAAATGCACTTGTTTTATATATCTAAGGTGGAGGAGGAAGGATAGCAAATTATTATAGAGTAAATAGAGTGTACTGATACACAAGAGCCAGTCTGAAGTGAAAACAGACAGCAGTCCCTCGACACAATGGAGTATGTATTGAATGAATGAACAAGTGGCACGAAATAGATGTTTAGAGGAGTGAAACTCTTAAAAGATGAATGTTGCTGACATCTGTAAAGAGTAAAAAGTCATGACATCATAACAGAGTGTCCCCCAGCGAGTTCACTGTTAAAAGTGTTACTCCTCTCTAAGATGGGCTGGAGATTTCCAGGAACATTTGTCTGTGCCTCTGACTGTCAAAAGAATTTATTGTGCATTTACACAAGCAAGAAAGAAAAATTAGAAAAGAGACCAATTCTCATACTTTTTAACATGAGAAGTATCCCCACCAGAGTTACTAGGAAAACAAAAGTTCCCCTCAAATAATTTAAGCACCTTTTCATCAGATGCATTGAACCATCAACAGCAGTTCTCTCCCCTAGCGTATCATGAACTGACTACAGCAAGAAAGATGCTGAACAAGAAAAGGCATAATAAATCTAGCATAATAAATCTATCTTTGCATTCAAACATTCCATTCATTTCTTAGATGTTGGTAGTTAGAGTGGAAACAAGAGATGTTTCTGATCACTTGTTTCTACTCTAGACAGTCATGAGGAATCAGTTGTCAAATCCTCTGAACTTAATTCAAGAATTTAAAATAGATAGCCAACGGGGACCTGTTATATAGCACAGGGAACTCTGCTCAATAATCTGTAATAACCTAACTGGGAAAAGAATTTGAAAAAGAATAAATATATGCATATGTATAACTGAATCACATTGCTGTACACCTGAAACTAACACAACATTGTTAACCAACTTTACTTCAATATAAAATAAAAATAAAAAGATAATTAAGCATCCCCGTGTGTTCAGTGGTCCACCAGCATCTTTGGGATGGGGATATGGCAGAGATGGTTGGAAAGACTAGAAGTGAGAAAGCAGTGACAGCACTTTCCTTGCCTCCAGAATATAAAAAATCTTCAAAGCAAAGTAGATGAAACATTGCAGGGGCTGAGTAAGGAAATGAAACTGACAATGACATTCAGCCACTGATGAGCAACCTCAGTGAATAACATGAACAACAAGGGACAGAGGATGAGAAGGAAGAGCTCAGTGCAGACGGGGCATTCTCCAGAGAAGAGGGTGAATTAATGTCATGCAGGAGAACAGGTCTGGTGTTCGTGTGTGTGAAGTGGGGAGGCAACTTGAGTTGGTAAACTCAGCACTCAAAGAGCAGAACTAAGATGAGGTTGGTAAAGGGACATAGAAGGAATGGACCACAGGGTGGTTTAGGTTGTTTGAGAAACACTTGAGACATATTTGGTAACTACCATGGCCTTCTAGACCACTGCCCTGAGGACTGTTCCCACACAGAATCTGAGGATAGCAAGAAGAGTTTAAGAGAAAAAAGGAGGCCCATTTTCCCCCTTTGACATCCTCCAACTTTATCAATAAGTATATTTGTTTCCTTTTGCTACTGGGTTGTTATTAGTTTGCTAGACCTGCCATAACAAAATGCAACAAACTGGGTGGATTAAACAGAAAGTTATTTCCTCACAGCTCCAGAGGCTGGATGTCCAAGACCAAGGTGTCAGCAGGTTAGTTGCTCCTGAGGCCCTTCTCCTTGGCTTGCAAAGGGCCACCTTCTGGCTAGGTCCTCACATGGCCTTTCCTCTCTGTGCACACCTCTCTAGTATGTCTCTGTGTGTCCAAATTTCCTCTTCTTATAAAGACCCCAGTCTAACTGAATTAGAGCCTATCCTAAAGGAAACATTCTGACTAATAAACTCTTTAAAGACCCTATCTCCATTGGGGTTGACATATATACGCTAATACGTATAAAAAAGATAACTAATAAAAAAATTTATTTTCGGAAAAAGAAAAGACCTGATCTCCAAATACAGTCACATTCTCAAATACTGGGGGTTAGGGCTCCAACATATGAATTTAGGGGAAAAATTCAATCAATAACATGTATAACTTATAAAAAGGTTTATAAGATAATGACACCAATACCTATACACAGTACTATAAACACAGCATGATAAAATGGGCATAGTTGTAAATGTAAAATGTAATTTAAAAATACAGATGTATATAAAATTACAGATAAACACATTACAATTTGAATAATCAAACTCTAAAATCTTGCAAGATATGGGAG
This sequence comes from Hippopotamus amphibius kiboko, assembly GCF_030028045.1. Lineage (NCBI taxonomy): Eukaryota > Metazoa > Chordata > Mammalia > Artiodactyla > Hippopotamidae > Hippopotamus > Hippopotamus amphibius. The sequence goes on from NC_080199.1 coordinate 13,768,709, forward strand.
TTACAAATTTAGATAAGAAATGATAACGTTGACCTTTGATTTCCCTTCCTCTGGGCTGACAAAATATCTCAATAGATACATTTGGTGGTAAGGCTTTTTGATAAAACAAATGACTGTGTCCTAGTAAGTGATGTAGTAGAAAGAGCCATAGATTAGGATTTGCGCATTCTGGATTCCAGTTTAAGAAAGAAAAGGCATCCAAAGAGAATGATAAAGAGAAGAGAGAGAAATTAGGAAAGAACTACATATTAGAAGCAAAGAAAACAGAAATTGTAAGAAGAAGAGGTCAGCCAAGTCGACTGCTGTGAACAGATCAGACAAATAAGGCCCGAGAAGACTCTATTGACGTTGCACTTTGGAGTTCACTCATGACCTTCAGAAGAGCAATGTCAGTAAAGTTGAGACAGTTAAAGGTAGGTTTAATGGATTGAGAAGTGAATGGGAAATAAAGTATAGAAAATTCATGATTTCTTTTTTTATACCTGGCTTGTTTTTTTTTAAAAAAGCCTGACCACTGGAGAAATATGGTGGTTGTTTAGGGGAAAAACGGACAAAAGGAGTGTTCCCTTTTTTTCTTCCTTTCTCTTTTTCTGCTTTTTTATTCTTTCTTTCTTTGTTGGTTTTAAAGATGAAACGAGTTTGTTCATAAGTTTAAGGAAAGGGCTCTGCTTACAAGAAGGGCTTAAGAGATTAAAGGAGGGAGGAATTCTCCACGTGCTCCTTTAACCCAGGTGTGAGAAATCGTAGCACTGTTTATCACTCCCTGCCTTCAGAACTTTGGGGATTAGTTAGGATACAAAAAAATTACCCTGAGTTATGTGTTTTAATGGCCACACGTCCAACTGAAGAGGACACACAGAAAAAGGAGCATCCAAGTGTCATCTAGGAGTCTGAGAAGGCTCTCAAAGAAGGAAAGTTGGAGCTGAGGTTTGCCAGATGGTCAGTGTGTCAGGCTAACACAGGAGAGGAGGCATTTCACACAAGAGAGACTATGCAAAATCAGAGTCATGGAAAATATAGACACACTCCATGGAAGGGTTCACCTTGGAAAGGAATAGAGACACTTGTTTCCTGGGAAGGAAAAAAAGGGAACACGGAAACCCCTATGGTCAAGTTTTGAGAATGAACGGAGGGAAAATGAGGGCTGCCATTTTCTCAGTTGTCTTCTTAAACAACATTAGCTGTTGGTCATATTTAACCACATTTTTTTTTCTTTTGCAAGATCTTAGTTCCCCAACCAGAGATTGAACCTGCGCCTTGGCACTGGAAGCGTAGAGTCCTAACCACTAGACCGTCAGGGAAGTCCCTAAACACTACATTTTGAACTTTCACTTTTAAAACTACCAAAATGCTTCAAGGCATTGCTTAGCATCAAATATTGACAGCCTCAGAAACAGAGAAAATAAGATGAATTGGGGTTGAGGGTAGGTTTGAGAATTCACCTAGTAAGAAAGGCAAAAACATTCAAGGCAGGCAGACAAAAATGGTTCTGTCCATCAAGACAAACAGCTCAGTTATAGGTGTAAAAAGGCATTATTTGATCAAGAAGGGAAGTATCAAATCTAGAATTCCTTCAATTAACCTTTTTTATAATTCATAAAGAGAATTCGTTAAGGGACTAATAATCTTACAGGGGAGATAAACCATAAGCAAAAAATATTGGTGTCTATCATATTCCAAAAGATTGGAATATGATAATTACATAAAAGATTAGAAACATTCAGTCCTCACAAAAGCAATCAACATAAAGTTAATTCTATCGAGAGACCAGATCACCCACAAAAGCTCAAGAGGAAGTGTGGGAAGCTTGGGGAAAGAGTCAGAGATCTCAGTAAAGCTGGTAAGGTTAGGACCTGGTCATATCAGAGGCAGGGCCACCAGCAACAGGACAACTGTGATACGGAGCCATCTGGAGCACTCCTGGCACACCTCACGACTAGTCTTCAAGTCTGGGTGAACTTGACCTGTATTTGGAGGCCAATGAATCACCTGAGTAGAGGGCAAGGGTGCTCTAGGGACCCATTGGGACAGCTAAGCCCAAGGCTGAGGCAGCCACTGGTCAAGGAAGGCAGGCAACTGAGGCAATATCTGTGATTAGGGTTGACATGTAGCAAAAGAAGAAGACAAAACCTGGATGATGTATTAGTTTGTTAGGGCCGCCATAGTAAGTCCCACAGATTGGGTGGCCTAAACGGCAAAAATACACTTTCTCACAATTCTGGAGGCTAGACGGCAAAGATCAAGGTGTTGATAGGGCAGGTTTCTTCTGAGACATCTCTCCTTGGAGTGTAGATGATCATTGACTCCCTGTACCTTCACATCATCTTCCCTCTGTGTATGTCTGTATATTCAAATTTTCTCTTCTTATAAGGATACCAGTCATACTAGAGTAGGGAACACTCTATGCCTTTATTTTAATTACCTCCTTAAAGACTATCTTCAGTCACATCCTGAGGGACTTGGGATTAGGACTTCAAACTATGAATATGGAAGGGGGGACAACTCAGCCCGTAACGGGTGTTAATTATAAGATTCTTTTAAAAATGCACCTGCTAATCAATTTCCTGGTCAAAATTTAGTCATAGGCATACTTGCCCAGCTTTGGAAAATAAAACAATATTCGGATGACATTCTCCACTAGATAAAGATGTCACCCTTGCTTGGTTGAGGTACTAGAACACTAAGTACAACTCTGTTAAAGACTTTTTCTTATCAGAACTGAAAATTTTATTATCATTGAATTATTTTACATCAAATAAAAAAAGAATATTGAATTGGTGGAAAATGCTTTTAAAAAATTTGAGTAGTCTGTGGCTTTGGCTAGTTCCCAAATTCATTTTTCTTACTATTTATTAGCCAAATAAGCCTACTTAGGATTTAAAGTCAAAAAAAGGAAGGGAAATCGCCATGCACTCTTCACTTACGATTTTCAATATTTTAAAAAGAGCTTAAAGACCTTTTATTTTATACAATTGCCAGTGATTGTCTTTATAGTTTTATTGGTATTAATTTCATACAGCTCATTTAGAATGTCAAGCCACATATGCAACACAGTAATAAAGTTATTATTACTGCATAGAGATATAATTATAAGTAATTTTGATCCTCTCATTTTTGTCCTCTCATATTCTTCTCATTTCTGCCCACATTTTATAAGAATGAAGATGAGTTTGCTGACCTTTTGCTAAAGAACATTTAGCATGAAGAAACTGATGATTTCATCCTGACTGAGGCGGGTGAAACTTTTATTTCCTAGCTCCATTAGCTTGTTCAGAGTAAGTCTGATTGCTGCATTACAAATAAACTTCTAAATTCAGAGGAGAATGCAAATGCTACAAAACAGTAAATAATTCAAATAATATGGAGTCTTTTAGCCAATGAACCATAATTCAGTACAATGGTTTTCTCCTTTATTTACACCATACTAGAGGAGATATTATTTAAAAGAAAAGAACAAAGGGGTAAGAGGAAAAATAAAATTTCTCATTATTTGTTAAAGATGTGATAACATACATCATTAAATATAATATAATAAAGTCTCTCAGTATCTGGTCAGCAATTTAAAATATGTAGTAAATGTAATCTATGCCCACTAAGGCACTTTGCATATTTCTACAGGCTTCATTAGCCATAATTTTGAAGGACTTTGTGGATCTGTTAATTCTTACGTAAGAGAGCACACGAGCTGGCCCAAGGTAGGGATAAGGTATGATTTGGGCAAATATTTTAGTCCCAAATGTAAAGGGAAAAAGGCAAAAAGAAATGGAAAGTCCTATTTCCAGGCCATGCACTGGGGAGGGGGTGGAGTAATGCTCCCTTCTGGGTAGAGGGATGAGAACCTGGAATCTTAAGAGGGGGAAATTTCACTAATTTCAAAGCTTGTACCAAGGGGAGATGAAGTGGGATGAGTGGGATGTACCTTAGTGCTGACCATGCCTTTGTTCTGAGAAAAACACAGGTGTGGACCATTAAGTTATGCAAATGTAAAACAAAGGACATACTGCACAGTGGAAAGTTTGAGAAGCTGCGGCTCCAAGAAACAAAGCTGGTTCACAAGAGATGGTTATGTGATAGGCAAGAGTTGAACCTCCACACACGGTCTTCTAATTGGAGAAATAGTGCTTGCCAAGCATTGTTTGTTCTTGTGGGCAAGTATATGTTGTATTCAAGCTGTTTGCTCCCAAGTAAGCAGAGCCCGAGAACACTCAGATGGTAGAAGATCTTTGCAAAGGAGCTGAACTAGGCCTGACAAAGTTCAGCCTAGAAGTCCAACACATGGCGTTAATGTAAAAATGAAATCCACGACACTAAGATACTTCTAAATTAAAGGACCTGTCTTTGTCCTTGTAATTTAGGAGAAGATTAATATTGGAAGGAAGAAGTTTAATATTGTAGGACTATAGCTTTCTGGCATATGACTGTCTCTGGGGAGGGAAAGTTTAAAGCCACCCCTGTGAGTAGAGGGTGGAACCTGAAGGGATTGGGCATCTCCACTGTCAATCACCTTAGAGAGAAAGACAGAGAGACTTGGAGGGTGGAACTAAACTGGGAAGAGGGGAACTCCATCCTCTTTCTTGGTATTTTCTTAGACTTGGACCCCAAGGAAGATTCCTCAAGGGTAGACATAAATAGTGGATGAAATATGCCTTTGAAAGATGGAGATAGGCCCGGGGGGTGGGAGTTGGCAAAAGAGCACCCTGTGATCAAGCAGGGCTGAGCAGGGAAGCAGCATCAGATGGAATGGTTGGATAGACCTGTAACCTATGAGGGAAGCCACAGTGAGTGGCCAATGAGAAGTCTGTCTGGGTGATGTACTTCCCCTGGGCCATCTCTGAGCCGCTGCTGTAGGGAATTACTGGACATCCAAGGTGGTAAAGAGAAGAGCAAGGCCCTCTGAGACCAGCGTAGAGGACAGCAGGAGCCCAGGTGCCAACACACGGCAGCGGTGAGGACCAGGACCACATCCCTGGGAAAACCTGAAGTCAGCTCTCTGCAGCGGAGCAAAGGGCCAGATAGTGCCCATCCTGGCATCACAGGCTCACCGTCCTGGAAAAATATTAGACAAAGGAGGTAATCCTGAAGAATCCAGAAGGAAGAGATTTCGCCTCCTACAGCCTCCCAGGCAAAGAGAGCAGTTCGAATTTAACTTAGATGTGACATCATTTGTATTCCTCCAGCTGGTGAGACCTGGGAGACATCTGAATACACTTAACTTAAATAACTCCCATGAAGCCAGAAATTAGGGCTATTCGAAATTCATACATGGGAAACTGAAAGACTATGAGATTTTCTCAAACTCAAAAGTGTAATACCCCAAATTAGAGCCCAAAGCCAAGCTGAGACGCTAGCTGCAATGTTGTCTCGGAGAGTGAATACACGGCAGGTAAACTACAGCGAATTGTGAAGACATAGTGATCAATGGCAATTTGGAGTCTATGAAGGAGCCCCTAGATTTTACCATGCCTTTCTGTCAGGGTTTATTATCTGTTAAGGGGTTTAAATCTACAATAGAAAAATATTTCTGTGAAATCAAGTCATACACAGTGGTTAACCAGAGCTGAATTTTATAAACTATGATTTGTCAAATAATTCATGCTTTTTCCCAAACACAGCCCCTGCATTATTCTGACAGCAAAAAGTTTACCTAGGTCCTATAATTTTGCACTGAACTGACAGCCTATCTGTGTTACCTGGATTCTTAAGAGGGTTAGGCATTTAAGCCCCCAAATCACTTTGTGATAGAGAAATGTAAAGTCTTAGAGCTAAAAGGACTGGAGATATCATTTCCTTGGGCTTCAAATAATATCATAGATGCCAGTTTAGGTTGAGCAGAGAACACTAGCTGCACTCTTCAGACATGTCTATGAAATGAAATTATACACGGAAGTAACAGTCAATCAAACTAACAATTACTGAGCAGCAAACTCTCTCCTCCATCTGCTAAATTTACATTAAATCTGCTAAAATTATTTGCAGTAGCTCATTTCGTCCCTAAAAATAATGAGTCTGATAGTGTTATCACAGGGGTTAAGTTCTCTGTCCAAGATCACACAGCTGAATGGGGAAGCTGGTACTTAAAACAGAGATGTCTAACTCCAACACCAATATTCTTTTCACAGTATCATGCTTCTTCCACCTGTAACCTTTCTGGTATTTAACCACTTCTTCTGTCTGAAAATTTTTATTCTATTCGAATCTAAATCTCATTCATTGCCATTTAAGCCTGTTTACTTGAAATCTGTTCTTGTAAAGTTTTGAAACAGCTGGTCACTGTCCTCGGCTTAAGAACTCCCTCTCACACAGTGCTCGGAGATAATTAAATCCCTTATCAGCAATTTCTTCTTTTGGCTGAATAAGCCCTTTTCAATGTTTCCTTAAAAAGACTTCTGTCCCTTTAAATATCTAGCAGCATCCCCCTATCATGTTGACTTTTACAGCTGGAATACTGGCACATGGTTTTTTTTTAGACTCATTTATAACTCCAAGGACCAACTCTTCCTCCCATCCCCATCATGTTCTTTAACCAACTGTCTTCTATTTAATGCTTAAGCAGCGTGGTTCTCCCGCTGAGCATTTTGTCCTCATCGAGTTTCATTATGTTTGCTGTGACCATTTCCTCCAATTTGCCAAGAAGCTGCTTCTATTTCGAAGGAGTACTGCAGATCATTTACCATCCTGGTGAAATCCTTTGCTTCTATTTCAGTGTATGCCCCTGCTTGAGAGGTGTCTGTTATGGGTTAAATTGTGTCCTTCCCCCCCCCCCCCGCCCCCCCCCCCCACCAGCATCTTCGAAAATCCATGTTTAAGTCCTAACCCCCAGTGCCTCAGAATATGACTGTGTTTGGAATTAGAACATTTAAAGGTAATTAAGGTTAAATGAAGTCATTGGGATGGGCTCTAATCCAATATGACTGGTGTCCTTACAGGAAGAGATTAGGACACAGACATGCATAGAGTTAACACCATGTGAAGGCAACAAAAAAGCCACCTACGAGTCAAGGAGAAAGGCCTTGAAAGAAACCAACGCTGCCAATACCTCGATCTCAGACTTCTAGCGTCCAGAACTGCGACACAAATTTTTGTTGTTTAAACCAGCCTGTCTGTGGTAGTTCTCATGACAGCCCTAGGAAACAAACATAGCTCTCTATAATGTCTCATTTCACTAACTGTATTACTAATTATGTAAACAGCCCCACACATATCAATATCATGTACCCCTAATACTGCAAAGGGCACATCACTTTGGTGGTATTCACGCCAAAAATGCATCAGCTCTACCCATAAGTAGGCAAAAGACGATCGCAAATTGTGAGGCATTCTCCAAAATAGCTGACCAGCACTCTTCAAAATGTCAAAGCCATGAAGGCAAGGAAAGATCAAGAACTGCTTCAGAATGTCACAGAATGGGAAAAACTAAGGAAATAGGACAAGTAAATGCAGTGAGGGATCCTGGAAGAGAAAAAGGATGTCAGTGGAAAACTGGTGAAATCGCAATAAAGTCTATTCTTTAGTTAATAGCATTTAACCTCTGTTGATTTCTTACCTTTGATTACAGTATTATTGTGGTGCAAAATGTGAACATTAGGGAAAGCTGGGAAAAGGGTATATGACAACGCTCAGGGCTATCTTCGTACTATTTTTGCAATCCTAAAATTGTCTCCAAATTTTCAGAAGTAAAATATCAATGCATAATAATAAATAATATATCATAATATAAATAATGCAAATCATAAATGATGTTTCATAGTATAAATATTTTATAAAATTACATATTACAAATATATTATAAAGTGATACACATTACAAATAATAATATAAATAAATAAAATATATGAACCACGAAATAACCACCAGGAAAGAAAAACCACACATTTAATCAGTGAAGTAGCCTCTGAAATAAACTCTATATTAAAGAAGGGAGGAGAGAAGGAGCTAGTATTCATTGGGATCAGTTGGATGAGGCCCTAGCACTTAATCCTCACAACAGCACGGTACAACTGATGACAGAGAAGCTCATAAGTATTTGAGTAACTCATCCAAGGTCACATACCAAGTGAGAGACCTGGATTTCACACCCAAGACCATTTCAATCCAACATACCATGCTTGTTCTACCGGTTAAAATATTGGGTTGGCCAAAAGGTTGGGCCGGGTTTTTCCTTAAGATACTACGGAACTTTTTGGCCAACCCAATAATAATTTATGTTCTCACCCACTAAACATTTATCTGTTCTAACTCCATGGTTCCCATTCTTGTCCAGACATTGGAATCACTGGAGGAGTTTTTAAAACTCTTGAGGTCTAGATCCCACCCCAGGAGATTCTGAGGTGATTGTTTTGCGGGTTCAGCCTGATCTCAGGATTTTAAAAACCTCCCCAGATGATTCAACAAGTTGAGAATAGTAACTCTACTAGTTTTTCAATGTTAATGTCAGAAAGAACAGAACTAAAACCTTCCCAAAGACAGGGTAGTCATAGCGATCATTGGTCTAAGAGTAATAAGCACTTATCATCAAACTCAAATTCGACCTGTGCAACATATTCCTCACGGGAACGACAAGAGAAAAAGAAATTCCTTAAAAGACACATGGAGAACAGGGACCAGCTGTAGAAGGGCTGTCATCAGCACACTGCACATAGTGCCAAGAATTTAGAGGCAGCTGACTTCAGAGAGACATCTCAAAACTCTTCCAACACAGAGAAGAAAGTAGCAATCTTTTGACTCGTAGAAGTCAAATGACTTATGTCTTTGATTTTAATTTTCTCGGGTCCCTTTAAAATGGCAAAGGGAAACCATCAAGCTATGTAAGATTCTAATTGAAAATAAACATTTTCCTACTTTTGAGTGGAATTAAATTTGGGACAGAACTGAATAGCTTCAAGGTGAGGAATGAAACAGGAACACACCATCAAGAAGGCTGCAATAAGGGTATTCGGAAACCATTCTGTTTGCTGAATTGTCAGCCATGCAAGCACTTATAGACAATTACAACCTTAGAAAACAAATAAAAAGTGTGTAAGTAGGCACTTTGATACTTCTTCCTAATTATAGGGTTTACGAGCTGGATTCTAAAAACACAAATAGAGGCAATGTGAACAATAGTAACCCTGAAATGAGGTTATGAAGCTTATTAGCTGTACATAATTACATGGCCGTGACAGGTTGAAGAGACCCCAGTTTGAAGCACAGTTCCTCTTCTCTTCATGGGGTCTTAGAGCAAGGGAGACACCTTTTTCATTTTAGCAGAATATTTGTATTTAAAAAAAATAATACAATTTAGGCTCCATCATATGGGACTGCCCATATTTGCCCTGTGAAAAAGGCAATTCCATATTTTGGGTACCAGTATGAAGATCTCCTTCAACTCCCTTGGGTTTCTTGGGGGCACAGACTTATTTTTCTAGAGCCTTTGAAACATCCACAGCACCAACCAACCACAGAGCTGTGACTACCAGAGCGTGCTTACTTAGCAAAGGCACATGCAATAAATGAGAGACACTCACCTACCTGTAGAGAAAAGCTGTATTTTCTAAAATTTAACCAATTGAAAAGACCTGGAAACCACTATTTGTGATATACAGGCCAAATAAAATTTCATTCTGGTAATTGGCCTGGATACCAAATTGCACTGGCAAATCAGCTGTCAGGGATTGGTAGAGAATGGTTATTTACTGTTCCTCCTGATTTTTTTGTACAAAGGTTTGGAAAGCCATTGGGTTAGAGTCTCTCTCTCTCTCTCAATCTCTGTCACACACATGCACACACAAAACAAGGCTTATGACTAACCATTTTACATATCTGTGCCTTACAAAGGCTAATGACTGACATTTTTTTAGACACAAGAAAAAAGAACCTCATAAAAGAAGAGCAATCCACAAGAAAGGCAAAAGCTAATTCTGAGTCGTCTATTTTTTCCCTTTAGTAATGAAAATCTGTGTATGAACTCCTATGTTATGTAAACATTTTCTCTTTGAAAAATCAAATATGGGCTTAGCAGGTTTTCCTCATATATGGCAAAGAGAGATTTACCTTGGAAGTTTCATTTGAAAGAACTGCAAAGTTCTTCAAGACTTCAGGCAGCAAACTGCAGGACAGAATAATAAAAGCTCACATTTATTTCATGCTTGCCATGTTTGCTGTTCTAGTGCTTTAAACATATTACCTATTTAATCCTCACAACGATCTTAAGAGGCTGGTACCATGTTTATTCCATTTAGTGGAGACATGAGAGGCATCAATAGGTCATTTGTCCAAAACCACATGCTTCTTAAAAAGCACAGCCTGGGCTTCATCCCAGGTGGCCTCTCCCAGGGACAGGTGCTCAGACTCACCAGTCTCCTGCCTCACTTGGGTAGCTCATGGCGGCTAACCCACTACCATGCATCCACAACAATATCCCAGAGTCACAGCTGTGCACTATTTTGATGTATACCGTGGGTGACTAGCACCTATCTTAAGTATTACTCAATGAAAAAAAAATGAGAGGCATTAATCTTCCAAAGAAACACCCATGATATGTTTCTTTTACTATGTTCATCCTTTTAGGGTTTATTGCAAGTTCATTGTGTAAATGAATGCTGGTCAAAAAACACGAGGATGTACCCAATGCATTTGTAATGACTGTAATTTATTAAATTTATTGTTTTGTGTTTGGAAACCGATTAATTGAAATCACTTATAACTATAATCATTAAATAAGAATTGGTTGGCCTATGCTTTATTGAAATAAGAGTGAATATAAATTGAGACATCTTCATTTTAACTGGAAATATTCCATTGTTCTGAAATATATTTGTTGGTTCATGTCAACAGTGGGGGAAAAATTTTATCTGTAGTAAATGTGGTCCGTGTCATTGGATTTCATGATACTGAACCAGCTGGAGAATGATGATGCTTTATGGGAAACAAACTCTTGTAATGTGAACATGAATAGTCCCTGTGGTAGCTCTGAAGCCAGTCTTCGTGAGGCGTAAACTTGGGATAACAGGCTTCGAGTATCTAATGCACGTGAATAATCTGGACTATTGCAGCCAAGATACAATTGCATGCTTGGGAATGAAGCAGGTTTGGAAGGCCACAGGGTCTGTTAGCATGCAGTCTCCTGTGGGGCTGCAGCAGGATTAGGCCAATTCTAATCGGTCTCCCTAATTCCATGTTGCTCACCCTCTGCAGTTGACTCCCAACACAAAAGCCAATGAAGCACAAGTTACTCTCCTGAAGTGTACCATCACAGGAAGAACACCATAGAAAATCCTGACCACGGCCAACAAGCTCCAGCCTCCTTTCTGCTCCAGCCACACTGGCTTCTTGGTCATTGGTCCTCACACTTGCCACGTGTGCTCCCATCACAGAGCCTTTGCACCTGCTCTTCCTTCTGCCTGAAATGCTTTTTTCAAAGCATTTCAGATGGCTGGACTCTCACTTCATCTGGGTGCTCAAATGTCACCTCCTCAGAGCTCTTGCCCATCCACTGCATCTCAGAGTCAGCCTCGCCCACCCCAGCATACTCTCCCGGAAGTTAACACATTTTATTTCTCCCTTACTTTTCACTACCCAAGGGCATGTACCATTTGTTTGTTCGTTTCCTATCTTTCCCACTAAATTCACTGAGAGCAAGGACTTTTTTCAGGACCCAGGACCTAGAACAATGCTAGGTATGTAACAGGTACTCGCTAAACATTTTTGAATAAACAAATGAATCTGAAAAATGGAGTGAAAGCCTATGAATGAACATCCCATTGTGATTTAAAGTGAAATATCAGAATGAGAATAAAGATGGGGCCCTCATCCTTAAAAGAAAGCAGAGTTTGCAAATTCAGAGATTCTACATGGATGCCCCCTTTCCAAACCTATAAAACCTTGGAGAAAATATATGTGTTTCTAAAACATAAACGAGGGAGACTTTTTGTATTTTTTCTATTAATTATTGATGATTTCTGTTTCAATTATACATTTATTTCATTTCAGTGCTATTATTTACTCTTACGTATGTACGCTTCTCTTAATGTCCACATTAGTAGTATATCACCTACGATGTCCTGATAGTATCACATAAGCTAGGTGGTAGGACCAGATGGTTAAGAAAGCAAGTAAAAAGAAAAAAAGATGCTTTAAAAATAAAAGATAAATGAGAGTGTTACTTTCTACTCTGGCTTCTTGCCAGCTTGTTAATTTGGGTCCCTCCTATCTCATGCTTTACTAGCTTGCTTTTGATTCCAAGAGTATACACACATCTCATTTAGAGGATAGGAGTGGGGGATGGTGTGTGCATTCCTAGATAGGGGCTCTAAGAGAAGTAGCACTAATGCAGGTCACACAACAGGAAGTCCCCATAGAGATTCCTCACACAGCAGCAGCTGCTCCTCCAGCCTCCTCACAATCTCCTGGAACCATGACACACCTTCCCCTATGGTTTCCTACAGATGCCATTCTTCACAGTTGAATATTCTGCCTATATACATCCCTGCACACCATGAACTTCGGTCTGCAGTGATGTATATGTCAAAGGACTTCCACCAATCCCTCATTTCCTGATAAATATTATCTTCTACTTTCTAGAACATCACTTGGAGGACTCTCCCACTGCTTTTATAAAACCCACATTTCAACACCCAAAAGGAAACTCTTATTTTGCAGAAAAGTTGGCCCAAGTCCAAAACATGTGACAAAGAGAGAGAACACAGACCACAGTTCATGTGTTGCAGAGCCCACTCCACTCAGAACAGCACAGTGGGCTCACTGGCTGGAGAGGCTGTCGTGTGCTGTGCTGAAGCAGCCTGGCCGGGAGCATATGGTACAGTCTGCTGTAGCTCTCAGAGCACGTGGCAAAGAGCACATATTAAGAGTGTGCTGTAATTTTGTTTTAATTACAAAAATACTTCTAAGATAAATAGTGCTAAAAGAAATCAGTGTTAGTCAGGGAAGCATGGAACGTGCAATATATTCGGTAGAAGGTTATAATTATTTCACAAATGATGACACAAATTATATAAAGATGTGAAAAACTGAATTGTGGAGAAAGTGAGCTAAGGCACGAAAACATGCATTCATTCAATAAACGTTTACTCATCTATGTGCCAGAGGGGGGCACTCAACCAGTACCTGAATTTATAAACTAGATGTATAAAAAAATCTATAAAACCTTGGGGAAAATATACGTGTTCCTAAAATATAAGTGAGGGAGATTTTTCGTATTTTTTCCTATTACTCATTGATTATTTTGTTCTTGACCTCAAAGAGCTTGCAATCTAGCATGTTAAGATGGATATACAAACAAACAATGTGTTAATTGTTTTACTACAGCTGTTTGCAAAATACTATGGGAACATGGAGGTGGAAGAGATCATATTCCCTTTGGTGAGTCAAGAACACTTTTACTAAAGATTACTAAGCCAGAACCTAAGGAGATGAGTGCAAGCAATTGGGCAAATCAGTCTCAGAGGGCTTTCCAGGTAGGAGAAACAGCACGTAGCAAGGTGAGAAGGAAAATGGCACATTCATGTGACTGCATATCACTGAATGTAGTAGAGGTCAGATCATAAAAGGCCTTATATACCATGCTAAGGAGGAGCTTGGTCTTTATCTTGTGTAAAATGGAGAGTTACTGAAAATTTTTAAAGGGAGTATTATGATCAGATTTTCAATTCAACTGTAACAGACTATGCAGACTATCCTTTTCCTTTCACTGAGAATTTGGGAAAAGTTCTCCACCAAGGAGAGACGAAGTCATGAATGAATGGATGACTTAGTATTTTACAAATCTCTGTTCTCTTCTACCTGTGGTAACAAAGCAATCCTAATTTTATAGTTAACCTATACAAAGGATGTTTTGTGCAATAGTCCAAAAATCTGAGGTTTTAATAATTCAATGGTAATTAATATTAACATTTGTTATTAGCTTTCTGATGCAACTCTAATTTCCACCCTTAAATAATCTCCAGGAAAGTCAGCATAACAGAGTCTAGTATTGGTCAGGAACTCTTAATAAAGCATCACAAAAAGTAAATTATATATGGCTAAATGTCCTTTAAAGTGGCAGAGAAAACAAGGGTTAAATTGAATGGAAGGTGACAGTGGGGTAGAAAAGAAGGCCAAACTGGAACGAAAATAACTGTGGTTCAGAACACAATCTCATTCACTAACTGTGGAAACCTCAGCAAGGGGTTTACACGGACTCGACTTCACTCCATCCAGCCAAAGTAGGAACAACAATACTACTCTCTTGACTGTGCAGAACTGTTTCCCAAACCAAATGAAAAGCATGATGATAGGTCAAAATCACAACTTATCCATCTATATGGCCTTCCTAGTCTAGGTTATGAAGACCTGTTTATCACATTCGTGTGCAGAACATAAGGCAGCATAAAAAAAGGCAAACATGGGCTCTGCTGTGATGAAACAGTCGTAATTCCTATACTAGTGCATATTTGATCATCAACTATGAGTTATTTTTGAATATTTAAGATGTGTATTTGTTGGTTTAAAGATAGCTCTTCCTCAAATAGTCACCTACAGGCAAAAGAAATAAAAATTTCAAATAAAATTCCTTATCCAGCAGAGTTCTGCCAAGTGTTACATTACAGTGCATTCAGTAAATTTCTCATGAATCTGATAAAGAGACAGGATGGCATAAAGGATGGGGGATAAGGAAGAGAAAGATATACAAAGATCCCCAGGAAAATAGACATAACCCAGGGACCCTTTCAAACTCAAAAATTTGACTATATTTTTCCACTTAAAGACATATCATGGGGCTTCCCTGGTGGCACAGTGGTTAAGAATCTGCCTGCCAATGCAGGGGACATGGGTTTGATCCCTGGGCGAGCAAGATCCCACAAGCCATGGAGCAACTAAGCCCATGTGCCACAGTTACTGAGCCTGCAATCTAGAGGCCACAAGCCACAACTACTGAGCCCATGTGCCACAACTACTGAAGCCTGCATGCCTAGAGCCCATGCTCTGCAACAAGAGAAGCCACCACAATGAGAAGCCTGAGCACCACAACAAAGAGAAGCCCCCACTCTCCGCAACTACAGAAAGCTGGTGTGCAGCAATGAAGACCCAATGAAGCCAATAAATAAAAATAAAATAATTAATTTTAAAAAATGACTTCCTTGTTTAAAAAAAAAAGACATATCATGAATCTCTTTATATAAATGCATATTCATCAGGTAATTTCCAGCACCCTTCCCCTGCCCAGACAGAATGAAGTTGGTGAGAGTATAAAGTTTCAGGGCAGACAGGTGCCAGCTGTGCGTGGGTTGCTGCTGGGGGCTGGAGAACTTGAGGAAAACCCCCAGCAAGAGAGGAATGGAGAAGCAGGCCACAGACAAGTGGTGACTGCAAGGCAGTGCCCCAAAGTTATACACAAGATCTTCATGAACGATAGAGCAACCCCTGGTGTTATAGGTCAATTTCTGTCCCCCGGAAGATATACTGTCGTCCTAACCCCTGGTGCCCGTGAAATGTGACCTCATTTGGAAATAGGGTCTTTGCAGATGTCATCCAGTTAAGATGTGATTACAGGGGACCCTAATCCAACAGGACTGATGTCATAAGAAGAGGAAAACGCCACGTGGGCACAGAGACACAGGAGACAAAGACAGCCATGTGGCAATGAGGCAGAGATTGGAGTGATGCCTCCACAAGCCAAGGAATGCCAAGGGCTGTTGGCCAACACCAGAAGCTAAAGGAGGCAAGAAAGAATTCTCCCCTCCACATTTCAGAGGGAGCCTGGCCCTGCTGACACCTTGACTTTGGACATCTGTACTCCAGGTCTGTGAAATAATAAACTTCCGGTGTTTTAAGTCACCCCGTTTGCGGTACTTTGTTAAGCAGCCTTAGGAAACTAACACACCCTCTTATACAAATTCATCCATCTACCAACCTATCTCTCTACGTATTTATCTTCCTACCATCATCAAAATGCCATGCCAAGTAGAGCTGGTGCTTTTATAAAGGCTACACCACAGGACCCAGTTATTCTCTGTTGAGGCCCAATCCAGTGCAAATTGATCATATTTACTTATTTTTTAAATTGACTGTTTCATTTTCTCCCTATACTTTTATGTAGTTTTAGAATTAAGGTCTCCTCTTGCTACAAACACTTGAAAGATGATTTCACATCAAACTAGAAAAAGAACTCATAATTAGTAATTTACATTTGTTGATTAATTACATTTTAACTGAAAAGCATTCACACTAAATTGTTACAACTGAATATTTTTATGATCTTTTCCTTGCCTCCATAATTACAGAATGAAAGGCTTTTCTCCTCAATAAAGGAATTTCAGCATCTGCCTATTCAACTGACACTTGAAAAAACGTCTGACTTAAAATCTGTAAAAAGCCTCAAGATAGTTAATCCATCAAGCAGGCATTTATGGGGGCCTCCATGCCCTGGTGCTAAGCTTCAGGATTCTAGAGATGCAGACGTGGGTCAGGTCACTCCTGCCTTGAAAGGATTGCCAGTCAGCTGGGAAGAGCTTGGTCTCCAGGAGGCTGGGCCAGCAGGATTCTGAAGCATGTGATGACTCAGTGAAGCCTGGAGTTACAGGTGAGAAACCGGAATCTGACCCAAAACAGAGAGCAAGGCCCTAATGCCACCTGCGAGTTCAGACAGTACATTTTCTCCAGTTTCCACACTGTCACTTCTTTTTTTTTTTTTTTTTTTAAATTTATTTATTTATTTATTTATTTTTTGGGGGGGTACACCAGGTTCAATCATCCGTTTTTATACACATATCCCCATCTTCCCTCCCTTCCTTGACTCCCCCCCCAAGCCCCCCCCCCCACCCTCCCCGCCCCAGTCCTCAAAGGCATCTTCCATCCTCGAGTTGGACTCCCTTTGTTATACAACAACTTCCCACTGACTATTTTACAGTTGGTAGTATATATATGTCTGTGTTACTCTCTCGCTTCGTCTCAGTTTCCCCTTCACCCCCCGCCCCCTCCCATACCTCGAGTTCTCCAGTCCATTCTCTGTATCTGCAACCTTGTTCTGGTCACTGAGTCCAACAGTACCATTTTTAGATTCCGTATATGTGAGTTAGCATACAATATTTGTCCTTCTCTTTCTGACTTACTTCACTCTGTATGACAGACTGTAGTTCTATCCACCTCATTACATATAGCTCCATCTCATCCCTTTTTATAGCTGAGTAATATTCCATTGTATATATATGCCACATCTTCTGTATCCATTCATTTGTTGATGGGCATTTAGGTTGCTTCCATGTCCTGGCTATTGTAAATAGTGCTGCAATAAACATGATGGTACAAGTTTCTTTTGGGATTATGGTTTTCTTTGGGTATATGCCCAGGAGTGGGATGACTGGATCATATGGTAGTTCTATTTGTAGTTTTTTAAGGAACCTCCAAATTGTTTTCCATAGTGGCTGTACCAATTTACAGTCCCACCAACAGTGCAGGAGAGTTCCTTTTTCTCCACACCCTCTCCAACATTTGTTGTTTCCAGACTTTGTGATGATGGCCATTCTGACTGGTGTGAGGTGATACCTCATTGTGGCTTTGACTTGCATTTCTCTGATGATTAGTGATGTGGAGCATCTTTTCATGTGTTTGTTGGCCATCTGCATGTCTTCTTTGGAGAAATGTCTATTTAGGTCTTCTGCCCATTTGTGGATTGGGTTATTTGCTTTTTTGGTATTAAGCTTCATGAGCTGCTTGTATATTTTGGAGGTTAATCCTTTGTCTGTTGTTTCATAGGCAATTATTTTTTCCCACTCTGAGGGTTGCCTTTTAGTCTTGTTTATGGTTTCTTTTGCTGTGCAAAACCTTTTAAGTTTCATGAGGTCCCATTCATTTATTCTTGATTTTATTTCCATGATTCTAGGAGGTGGGTCAAAAAGGATGGCGCTTTGATGGATGTCATATAGTGTTCTGCCTATGTTTTCCTCTAGGAGTTTGATAGTGTCTGGCCTTACATGTAGGTCTTTAATCCATTTGGAGTTTACTTTTGTGTATGGTGTTAGGAAGTGTTCTAATTTCATTCTTTTGCATGTTGCTGCCCAGTTCTCCCAGCACCACTTATGGAAGAGGCTGTCTTTTTTCCATTGTATATTCTTGCCTCCTTTGTCAAAGATGAGGT
The DNA here is from genome assembly GCF_030028045.1 of Hippopotamus amphibius kiboko. Lineage (NCBI taxonomy): Eukaryota > Metazoa > Chordata > Mammalia > Artiodactyla > Hippopotamidae > Hippopotamus > Hippopotamus amphibius. The sequence goes on from NC_080199.1 coordinate 13,786,818, forward strand.
GCCCATATGTGTTTGGGCTTACTTCTGAGTTCTCTATTCTATTCCATTGATCTTCCTTTCTATTTTTGTGCCAGTACCATACTGTCTTGATCACTATGGCCTTGTAGTATAGTTTGAAGTCAGGAAGCTTGATTCCACCAACTCCATTTTTCCTTCTCAAGATTGCTTTGGCTATTCGGGGTCTTTTGTGTTTCCATACAAATCGTAAGATTTCTTGCTCTAGTTCTGTGAAAAATGCCATTGGTAATTTGATCGGGATTGCATTGAATCTGTAAATTGCTTTGGGTAGTACAGACATTTTCACGATGTTGATTCTTCCAATCCAGGAACATGGTATGTCCCTCCATCTGTTTGTGTCGTCTTTGATTTCTTTCATCAATGTCTTAAAGTTTTCTGCATACAGATCTTTTGCCTCCTTAGGCAGGTTTATGCCTAGGTATTTTATTCTTTTGGTTGCAATGGTGAATGGGAGAGTTTCCTTAATTTCTCTTTCTGCTCTTTCATTGTTAGTGTATAGGAATGCAAGAGATTTCTGTGCATTAATTTTGTATCCTGCTACTTTACTAAACTCATCAATTAGTGCTAGCAGTTTTCTGGTAGAGTCTTTAGGGTTTTCTATATATAATATCATGTCATCTGCAAAGAGTGACAATTTGACTTCTTCTTTTCCAATTTGGATTCCTTTGATTTCTTTTTCTTCTCTGATTGCTGTGGCTAAAACTTCCAAAACTATGTTGAATAATAGTGGTGAGAGTGGACACCCTTGTCTTGTTCCTGTTTTTAGGGGGAATTCTTCCAGTTTTTCTCCATTGAGAACAATGTTGGCTTTTGGTTTTTCATATATGGCTTTTATTATGTTGAGGTAATTTCCTTCTATGCCCATTTTCTGGAGAGCTTTTATCATAAATGGATGATGAACTTTGTCAAAAGCTTTTTCTGCATCTATTGAAATGATCATATGGTTTTTATCCTTCAATTTGTTGATATGATGTATCACATTGATTGATTTGCGTATATTGAAGATTCCTTGCATCCCAGGGATAAACCCCACTTGATCATGGTGTATGATTTTTTTAATGTGCTGTTGCAGTCTGTTAGCTAGTATTTTGTTGAGGATTTTTGCATCTATATTCATCAGTGATATTGGTCTATAGTTTTCTTTTTTTGTGACATCTTTGCCTGGTTTTGGTATCAGGGTGATGGTAGCCTCGTAGAATGAGTTTGGGAGTGCTCCGCCTTCTGCAATATTTTGGAAGAGTTTGAGAAGGATAGGTGTTAACTCTTCTCAAAATGTTTGATAGAATTCGCCCGTGAACCCATCTGGTCCTGGGCTTTTGTGTGTTGGGAGATTTTTAATCACTGTCTCAATTTCCGTACTTGTGATTGGTCTGTTCATGGTTTCTATTTCTTCCTGGTTCAGTCTTGGAAGATTGTATTTTTCTAAGAATGTATCCATTTCTTCCAGGTTATCCAATTGATTGGCATATAGTTGCTTGTAGTAGTCTCTCATGATGTTTTGTATTTCTGAGGTGTCCGTTGTGACTTCTCCTTTTTCATTTCTAATTCTGTTGATTTGCATCTTCTCCCTTTTTTTCTTGATGAGTCTGGCTAATGGTTTATCAATTTTGTTTATCTTCTCAAAGAACCAGCTTTTAGTTTTATTTATTTTTCTTATGGTTTCTTTCCTTTCTTTTTCATTTATTTCTGCTCTGATCTTTATGATTTCTTTCCTTCTGCTCACTTTAGGGTTTCTTTGTTCTTCTTTCTCTAGTTGTTTTAGGTGTAAGGTTAGGTTGTTTATTCGATCATTTTCTTGTTTCTTAAGGTAGGACTGTATTGCTATAAACTTCCCCCTTAGAACTGCTTTTGCTGCATCCCATAGGTTTTGGGTTGTTGTGTTTTCGTTGTCATTTGTTTCTAGATATTTTTTGATTTCCTCTTTGATTTCTGTAGTGATTCCTTGGTTGTTTAAGAGTGAATTGTTTAGCCTCCATGTGTTTGTATTTTTTGCAGTTTTTTTCCTGTAATTGATATCTAGTCTCATGGCGTTGTGGTCTGAGAAGATGCTTGATATGATTTCAATTTTCTTGAATTTGCTGAGGTTTGATTTGTGACCCAAGATGTGATCTATCCTGGAAAATGTTCCATGTGCACTTGAGAAGAACGTGTATTCTGTCGTTTTTGGATGGAATGTCCTATAAATATCAATTAAGTCGAGATGGTCTAATGTGTCATTTAAAGCTTGTGTGTCTTTATTTATTTTCTGTTTGGATGATCTGTCCATTGATGTAAGTGGGGTGTTCAAGTCTCCCACTATTATTGTGTTCCTGTCGATGTCCCCTTTTATAGCTGTTAGCATTTGCCTTATGTATTGAGGTGCTCCTATATTGGGGGTATAGATATTTACCATTGTGATATGTTCTTCTTGGATAGATCCCTTGATCATTATGTAGTGTCCTTCCTTGTCTCTTTTAATAGTCTTTACTTTCAAGTCTAATTTGTCTGATATGAGTATTGCTACTCCAGCTTTCTTTTGACTTCCATTTGCATGGAATATCTTTTTCCATCCCTTCACTTTCAGTCTATATGTATCCCTTGGTCTGAAGTGGGTTTCTTGTAGGCAGCATATAGAAGGGTCTTGTTTTTGTATCCATTCAGCCAGTCTGTGTCTTTTGGTTGGAGCATTTAATCCATTTACATTTAAGGTGATTATTGACATGTGTGTTCCAATTACCATTTTCTTAATTGTTTTGAGTTTGTATTTGTAGGTGTTTTCCTTTTCTTGTGTTTCCTACTTAGAGAAGTTCCTTTAGCACTTGTTGTAAGGCTGGTTTGGTGGTGCTGAATTCTCTTAACTTTTGCTTGTCTGGAAAGCTTTTGATTTCTCCCTCAAATCTGAATGAGATTCTTGCTGGGTAGAGTATTCTTGGCTGTAGGTTTCTCTCTTTCAGGACTTTCAGGATATCCTGCCATTCCCTTCTGGCCTGCAGAGTTTCTGTGGAAAGGTCAGCTGTTATCCTGATGGGTTTTCCCTTATATGTTGTTTGTTGCTTTTCTCTTGCTGCTTTTAATATTTTTTCTTTGTGTTTAGTTGTCGTTAGTTTGATTAATATGTGTCTCGGTGTATTTCTCCTTGGGTTTATTCTGTATGGGACTCTCTGTGCTTCTTGGACTTGGTGAATTATTTCCTTTCCCATGTTGGGGAAGTTTTCCACTATAACCTCTTCAAATATTTTCTCGGACCCTTTCTTATTTTCTTCTTCTTCTGGGATGCCTATAATTCGAATGTTGGTACGCTTAATGTTATCAGTGAGGTCTCTGAGACTGTCTTCTAATCTTTTTATTATTTTTTCTTTTTCCTGCTCTGTGGCAGTTATTTCCCCCATTCTATCTTCCAACTCACTTATTCGTTCTTCTGCCTCAGTCATTCTGCTGGTTATAGCATCTAGAGTATTTTTAATTTCAGTTATTTTGTTATCCATTGCTCTTTGTTTTTCTGAGTTCTTATGAACTGTTTCTTGTACTTTCTCTATTTTGTTATCGAGATTTTGTATCATTTTTACTATCATTACTCTAAATTCCTTTTCAGGCATTTTTCCTATTTCATCCTCATTTATTTGGTCTTGTGGGTTTTTTTCCTGCTCCTTTGCCTGCATGGTGTTTCTTTGTTTCCTCATGGTTGTCCAAACTTTTGGGGTTGCTTGTCCTTGGATTTTTTTGCGTTATTCTGTGACCAGCAGAGGTTCCTTTATTGTTCGTCTGTAAGCGTCGGTGTGTGGGGAGGGAGAGGGTACAATAGTGGCTCCTTCTCCTGGGAGGGAGTGAGCAGTGGTGCACTGATGTCTCAGTCAGGCTTGGAGGTGCCTGTTGCAGAGGGCGCCGGTGGCTCAGGCGTAAACAGAAAGTCTTAGAGTTGGGCCTCTCTCGAGGGTTTTTTTCTTTTCTTTTTTTTTTTTTTTTTTCTCGGCAGCCTCCCTGCTGCTGGCGTTGCAAGGGGTTTTAATCTAGCCCCACCCGAGTGCCTGAGGGTACTTGTTATCCCTGAGCGCCTTAGGTGGCCCGCAGGGCGTCTCTCCGCTGCCTGTTGCAGAGGCGCAGAAAGAGAGAGAGAGGCTATGCGCGTGGCTCCTCCCAGCCGCCAGTGAGCCTGCAGCCTCCAGCCGCCATCATGGCCGGGCAGCTCTCAGGAACGGGCACTCCTCTCCGCGGGCCTCCTCCCTCCTGTCCTCTCGGTCCGTCACCCTACCGGCAACAATGTTTCCCACACTGAACCAGCTCTCCTGCTCCCACACTCCCGCTCTTGGACCCTCCGTTCAGCCGCGGATCGATGTCTTGGTCCGGGAACGCTGAGCTGCGCTGCAGACCCTCCGAATGTTTCTCACTCCCTCCCGTCTGCCACGGCTCCGCCGCTTCACCCTCTTTGAGCCCTCGTAGATGCCTCCCTACCGGCTATGTCGGGATCCCCGCAGTCCCATCCGGTGTCCGAGGCCGTCTGCTGGTGTTCAGCTGGTTCTCTGTGAGAATGACTGCGTCCTTCCGTGCATTCCCAATGCATCTGTGGGGAGGGATGCACTCCACGTCTCTCTACTTCGCCGCCATCTAGTCCATAATCTCCACACTGTCACTTCTTGCAACCTCTCTTCCAGCCATTTCGTCTCCACTTAAGAATTCAGGGCTCCTGGCAAGTGGTCAGAAGTGCAAGTGGGCTGCTGGAGCCACTGAACCATTTGCATCTCTTGTGGTGCTTACCAGGATACAGGCAGAGGGGGGTGTCTGGACTGCTGAGCCCCACACTTGGAGAGAGAGCGGCTTATCTTTCCTCCCTGCTCTGAGCCTGAAACTGCACTCCCAGTGTTGGATTACAATTCATCCAGAGCTAAATCCACAGCTCAGAACTCACTGAGAAAGACAGAAGATGCAATTTAATGTATCTCTCTATATATAATCATTCCTCGTTATTTGCAGATTCCATATTTGCAAAATCACCCACTCGCTAATATTTATTTGTAATGCCAAAATCAATACTCCCGGTGCTCTTGCAATCATTCAGACTGAATGCTCAGAGCAGCAAAAATTTTGAGTCACCCAACAGGCATGTTCCCAACTGAGGTTAACAGGCGACATTCTGCTTTTTTGTTTCAGCTCTCATCCTGCAAACAAGCGTTTTTTTTTTTTCTGTGTTCTATTTAGTGCCATGTTTTGGGGTTCTGTTGTTGGGTTTTGGGTTTTTTTTTTTTTTTTACAGTTTTGTGCTTTTTACTGGCAATTTTGCTGTTTAAAATGGTCCCCAGGTGTAGAGCTGAAGTGCTCTCTAGTACCCTAAGCGTGAGAAGCACAAGAAGGCTGTAATGTGCCTCACAGAGAAAATATGTGTGTTAGATAAACTTCCTTTCAGGTATGAGTTATAGAACTGTTGGCCGTGAGTTCAATGTTAATGAATCAACAATGGATATTAAATAAGGTGTCTTTAAACAGAAACATATATAAACAAGGTTGTATATTGATCGGTTGATGAAAATGCTGTGACCAGAGATTTGCAGGCATCTAAACTTGCCATTAGTATTCACTAGTTCTAGGAGCAATTAGCATTCACTAATTCAGTGTTCACAGCAATTTTATAGAACATAACTACCACAAATAATGAGAACAGTCTCTCTATAACATGCATATGTATATATGTGAAATCGACTCTATATACACATATAAACATACTTATATGTGTATATATTTATACTGTTACATATTACATCATATATAGGTTATGTTATGTGACATGATGTTATATTTTTCACTGTGCTGGGCCCTACGTAGATGGTGACCAACAAAACAGATATGGCTCCACCTCTCATGGACCTTAAAGTCTAATAAAGGAGCAAAACATTAATTAGCAAGGCCCTTGGGCTGCCAAACTGAAAGGCACATTCAGTAATCAGCTTCATCAGTAGTAAGAGCTGATGCGTTTATCTTCACTGTTTGGTTCCTCTCTCCACTAGCTATGAGGTAGGACAGGGAAGAAGAGTATGCATTAGGATGTAAGCTCAATGTGGCAAGGATCTTTGTTCCTTTTGCTCTGAATCCCAAGCTCCTAACACAGGTATCTTGTACAAAGTGGTCACCCAATAAATGAATAATATTATTGGTCCACCCAACACACCAACAACTGATTCCTGTAAGAACAAAGAGCAGAAACAAACCGCAAAATAAAACTTCAACACATATTCAGGCAGCTGATAATAATTCTACTCATTCCTGTCTCCTTGCTAAGAATTTACAAATGTGAGCTAGCAGAAGAAAAGTTCTCCCATGCTTCTGCTAATACGCAAGCAGGCCGGCCCTCGAAGGGACGGTGGAAATTAGTAAATGAGCCATCCAAAAAGATGCTTGGTGAGTTCACTCTTCCAAAGGAGGATTCTTCTTGGTGATGGCCTACTACCTCTATGGTCTCCAATCAGTTCATTGATTTCAGTTGCTCAGTAGATTTGGGCTGTATAACCAGCAATGAAAATACTCGAAGCACTTCAGAGATGATCAATAATAGTAAATGCCATTAATGAAAAAAATCATCCATAAGTTGTTGTTGTTGTTTCCATTCATAACCCTCTGCTTACTGACCACAAAATTTATACCATTCCAGCTATTAATCTCAGTATTACGCTAAATGGGGTCTCCCCCAATCCAACTCTGAGAATGATTTAAAAATTTAAACCAAAAAATATCTTTTTTCAGCTGACTGCAAATGTATTTTAATGCATGCATCCCAAGATACTGGAACACCAACTGGATGAGAAGAGGCAGTTTGGCCAGGTGCCACTTTGCCACTAACTAAAAAAGCCAAGGACTGCTCTGCAAATCTCCTAAATAAAAAAGCAATCTAGTTTCTGGCAAGGAGATCAGCAATGGCCATTTCATATAAATGAATCTGTCATGATTTCATTTGCGCACAAGCTCGATCATCCAAAATAGCAGAAACAGCAGGCTGTGGTGTGGCTTTTCTTTATCTGTTTCTGATACATTGCGTCTCCCTCTCCTGCCCCAAATGATGACTGCCATCGATGAAAAACTGTCCTGTGGAATTGCAAGAAAATTATTCTCAATTTTAATAGTCAACTGGCTTAGCAAAGAAAAATTGTCCCTTTTATTTTGTTAGTGCTTTACAGATTCCTAACACAAGATCAAGTACAAATGTGATCTTCCCTTTATATATCTTCATCAAAATAAGATAAGTGGAGTATGACAGACTATAAAGCACATTCTTTGCTTATTGGTATGCCCACCTGTTCCAGATCATTTGCAGGGCTGCCAGTAACAGAAGGAAGTGGCATAAATGAAACATGTCTTTTTTCAGTAAGATTCTCTTGCAAGATCCATAGAGAACATCAACCATTATTTTCTAAAGCCAATCAAAGGTCTTCTGTGCCCATATGCACATCTCGACAGCTATGCAAGCGGGTCTTATTTCCCCCAACCCAGGCTATTCCAGTCACGTGGTGCCTAAGCTGCTTCATTAGGCAGAACCAGCAAAGACGGCGTTCGGGAAATGGTGTGCCCTTCATTCCAAATAAAAGCAGGGCACTTTATTTTTCGTTTCCTTTAAAAGGTTATGAAAATTGCTGTAGCTTAGCAAGAAGATAATGGAAGTGCATCACTGGGCTATGAGAGGCTTAAGAATTGTATTATACTGTGTCCTTTTCATCAATACAACTTGGGAGCTCCTCTCTGATTCCTAAGATTTCCCAGGCGAAGGAATCAGATGACTCTACCTTCCTCTCCTCATCTACTCCCACCCCATCTGTACTGAACATCATGTTCCCAGACAACTTCCCTCAGGAACTGTAATTTTCTGATTAATGTTACACTGTGAGAAGATTCAGAATGGCTGAGCAGGTCACCTCATTCCCTAAAGAGCCATAATTGCAAGGCAGAAATATCCCAGCCTGAATTTTCTTAGTTATGTATATAATATTCTATTTTTAAATCTACCTTTCTGAATAGTTAATTACTATAACTATGAAGGCTCAGTTAAGAAAAATAAAATTTGTTGAATCCTCAAGTAATGTTTGGGGTTGTGTGTGTATTTTTTTTAAGGGTGGGGGAGTTTAATTTTTTGCTCAAATGTCACAGGGTTCTAAGAAAGGCTCTATCACTTCTTATAAAACATACCATTTTTTTTTGTTTTGAACACCTAAGAGTCAATTCTGTGCAAAAATGAAAGCAAGCCCATATTTACACAGCAAGAAGGAGTACTGGGTTGAGAAAAAATACTGAAACATGAATCAAGGGATTTGAGTGGAAGTTGAAATCACGAAAAGTAGCTAAAATCTGCCTTTGGGTAAATATATTTTTTTGTGGCCCCGTGTTTTGCACACACAAATTAAAAGGTCAGACTAAATGATGTTAAGATTCCTTTAAACTCTAAAATTCCACTATTCTAATCAACTAAGGAGAAAAGTGATTTAAAATCATGTCTTAATTTGCTTTAACACTTGATAAGCCACAGTGAAATACATTTTCTCTCTGAAAAAAAAAAATGGTCTATGTGAAAATTTTATTTTTTTTAATGTATCTCCTTAATACATAGTCTTAAAATATCTATTTCTTAAAGGTAGGACTAGGATTAAACAAGGCCCTTAGTGGAGAATTAGAAGAACTGTAACAAAATAAGCAAAACTCACCATGTGGGTTTAAAGAGACATCCAAAGCCTCTTTCTTATTTTTTGACTTTGCCATCCTCCAAGGATATCTGGCTATTGTCCAGTTTAATTTATGTAACACTTTGTTGCTGTGGTTAACATAATTGCAAACATGGTATGCATTTATAATTGAAACCTACTGCTCTAACAGTCTATTTTCCATCTCATCAAAAGCTAGCTGTTAGAAGAAAGGAATTCCACCATGGATTTTGGGAAGTCAAAAGCTAGTCAGCAGCAAGATACAAAATATTCAAAGGACAATTACTTGAGGCATCAATAGCTGATAGGGTGCTAGTCTGATGATGTTTACAACATCTTAAGAGATGGATTTAGACCCAAAATGTAAATCATAACAATTATCCCATGATATATATTCAGGCTTTCAATATCCACCAAATATGATATCATTTGCACAACTGCAACCCTCATAAGCCAATTTAAGAAGGATTTGAGAAGTAAAACAAAACCAAACATGCAGTGAATACCTGAATGCTGTGGAAATTAGATAGCAAAGATTCCTTCTGAAAATTGTTTTGCTGCAATAGCCTCTATAAACTCTCAAACTTAAAATTCTGCAAGAATTAATGAATGGTTTGAAAATTCTTCAGTGATATTGCACAAGATAATGCATTGGTTTTTCCATCTCTTTCACCCCTTATTTTCTCTGACCACATTTACTAAGATTATCGATCATACCACACAGTATCAGGTTTTTTTCTGCTCATTTCAAAGATGAAATTGTATGCTTTCACCTATTGCAGTTCATACTGTGCTCACCCATTCACTTTATTTCCAGATGACTTTATTTTCAGAAGTGTTCAAGATACTGTAAGTCATAAATTTAAGAAACACTTTGTCTAATCAGTGAATAATATTCATGAAGAGATGAAGCAATATTGAGTCCAAGGCTGGAATCTCAAATCACAATTAAAACAATGTCAGCTGATAATGAGAGGGAAACACAGAGAATATCCTTTCAAAGAGGCCTTTCAAATAAGAGCGGGCTCACAAAACATGCTCGGGTGTCCATACGTCCACACTGCATTGATGGACATGTTCTCTGGGCCTGAAATAAAGGTGGTCCATTTTCAGTCTCAGGAGGAGATGGAAGGTAAGAGAGGGAGAGTGGGACTTGGAAAAACGTGGGAAGAGGGGATACAGCATGAGGGGTCTCTATGTATTTCAGCCTTCCTACTTTCTTTCTTCAAGTGTTCATTCAGCAAATAGTGATTAAACACTATGTCTAAAGGCTTATATTTACATATATACACACATAATTTACGTGTAAAAACACATATTCCAAAATGGAAATTTGTAGGATTTAATGGAATTTATTTTCTATAAAAACTCCCTTTCAAATTCAGCTGGAGATGCTTCTACTGAGTGACTACAAATTACTGGAAGAAAGAGATCCAGCCACAACCATACTTTTCTCACTCTTCTTCTCTGTGGCTTTTCACACTCTCTTCTTTTTGAAATTCTCTTTTTTATGACTTCTAATAACAGATTCTCTTAATGCTCCTCTTAGCCCTCTGGCCATGATGCCTGACCATTTCTATCCAAGAATCTTCTAAATCCATCTTATTCTCTAAATGTCAATGTTCCTGACTTATATCAGCCATCCTCTGTTTCCACAAAACTCTCCCTAGGATGTGCTCTCATTCCCAAGCTTGACTTAGAATCTTTATTTCTGGTCCGGATTTTCTTCCTGGGCTCTAAAGACACTTTCAGTCCACTGCTACACCTCTCTTCTTAGAAACTTTTCATGCTTGACGACATTCACCACCTTTCTGTTTCCTAATCCGTTTCTCCTTCTACATTTCCTGTCTGTAGGAAGAGCTCCACCACTTCCATGACCCAACCCTAAAACTTCAAGTAATCTTCTTCCTTCTTCTCACTTACCTCTCCCTTATTCATTTATCACCTCACCCGGTTGTTTCTGCTACTTTTTACATTTCAAATCCATCTTCTATCCATCCTCATTGCCACGTCTTTTGTTTACATCCTTATTATTTCTCATTTGAACCTCTGCAGTAGCTAATTGATCGTCCTGCCTCTAATCAGATTTCCCACCAATCCCTCTTCCAGGATGGTAGTCAAGCAGCCTTTCTAAAACCTAAATCAGAGTGTGTCACTCCTGTTCCATAAAACCTAAATTGACTCTTGTAGTTTGCAAGGTGAAATCTTGGCTCAACACAGGAATCAGACCTTGTTCACTTTTTGCACTCATCTCCTACTTTCTCCCCACCCCAATCTCTTGGCTCCAGCCCCACCAAAATTCCTGCATTCCCAGAATTTGCCCTACTACCTTATCTATCTGAGCCTTTGCAAATATCTTGCCTTTGCTTAGAATGGTTTTCTCCCCATTTCAGCCTATTTAAGTCCTAAAATGTTTTCCATGACAACTCTTCGGATTCCTGTGTCTGGTTTAGAAGCATGCAATGGCCTGCTCCCTACTTGGTAATGGGAGTGTGGGGGGCATTGGAGGAGCAGCTTCCTCACTGCTCCAGAAAACTAAATACATAATCATCTTTACCAAATGTTGGGGGATTTGTGTTCTACTCTTCCCCAAGTGAAATCTTTCATCTTTCATTAAATTTTGAAACTGCCTAAGATCTTCAACATGTAGATCGTTATTTTTAAAAATAAGCTTTATTTAATTGTTCTGGAATAACTTATGCATCTCAGTTTTAGTCTTGAACTCTAGTTGGCTTCACTTGGTTACTTCTTTGGCCTAAATTTCACTAACAATGGTTTCTGTGTTCTCTGGCCATGAGATCGCAGAGCTTCAATCTGGAAATTCAATATCCTTATTGCCAGCTTTGAGCTCCAGGGTTCACATAAAATTTCAAATTGTGCAGCAAAGCATTTCTCACTACATATTTTTTTTAAGGTTTATTGTTTTATTCTCCTGTCATTTCTTAATTGTAGTGAATTTGGAAAATATGTCCTTTATGCTTAGCATTTACATATGTTTGCTTTCAGTCTTTTTTCTCTATTTCTATTTTAACAAGGTGATACTATTCTCTATGTATGTGCTATTTGTTTAATAGAATGTTACGTGGCACTTTCTGTATCATTAAATATTATATCTAAATGTGGCTAACTGATATTCCATTGGATATAACTGGAATAATTTGATTAACAATAATTAGGATTAACAAACCATAATTTAAAACTTTCCTATTACTGAATTTTTTTTTTTTAATTTTTCACTCTTAGAGGTGACATTGAAACAAATGTCCAAACACTTGATTATTACAGTGTGTTTTTCACAATTTCTCCCCAGGACAAAGTTCTGTTTTGTTGTTTTTTTATCTTCATCAATTTGATGGATAACATGAAGCATCTCCTCATGGCTTCAGTTTTATTTCTTTGAATATCAGTGAGGTTGTACATGTTCTTACATGTATATCGTCAATCTGTATTTCTTTGGAAAATTGCTTGTTCGTTTCTTTTTCCTATTTTTAATTGAGAAATATTTTTCTTATTGATGTATAAAACATTTGTTTTATATTATCATGAATCTTAACCTACTGATGCATGTTTTGTGTTTTTCACAATTTGTCATTTGCTTTTCAACTTTGTGCTGGTATCTTTTGATTCTTTTGATTTATAGAAGCTGTAAATATTTACATAGTCAAATCCATCATTATTTTCATTGTTCCTTTTACTGCTATTATATACAGAATATCTTTCTACATACTAATATGAGAAAAATATTAACCTTATGGTGCTTTTATGATTTTTCTTTTTTTCTTTTTTTTTTACATTTAACTCTACATCTGGCATTTACACTGAAATACTGTTTAAGGTAGGAATGGAACTCTTCTCCGCACTAAAATTAACCTCATTCCTACTTATTGAATAAACTTTTATTTTTGCACTTGGTTTTAAGACTATATTATCACAGACTATTTTATTTTGTGTAATAAATCCTTTTAGGAGCTTTTTGTTTCTTTCTTTTTTCTTTTTTTTTTTTTTTTTTTTTTTGTTTTCTGGCCACACTGCATGTCATGCAGGATCTTAGTTCCCTGACCACGGGTTGAATCCAGGCCCAGTAGTGAAAGCACTGAGCCCTAACCACTGGACTGCAAGGGAACTCCCAGAGCTTTCTGGCAGTTTCTAGACTCATTTTCAGGTCTTACTAATTTTGTGTCCTTGAAATAAGTGAATTCACTTCTTGATGTCTAATTCCACACTCTGCAAAACAGAGCTAGATCTACTTACAAATCATTTTAAAGATCAGAGATGATTCATATGAAATGCTTATCACAGTACATAGAAATTTAGAAGCACTCAATAAATAAAAGTTCCTATTTATCATGATTTTTTAATTGATCGATAGCTCATCTTGTACCAGTACCACAATGACAAGCACATTTTGAAATTTACCATATGTTCTGACACATCAGCCATGGGAAAACGCTGACATGTTTACTTACCACATAAGCCTAATTCTCAACACTCTCCAACCAGGAGTCATAAGTTTAACAAAAATTTGGGCACTTACAATGTGCAGAAGACACTGTATTAGGCACTGTAGGGGATACAAAGACAAATGAGAACTAGGAGACTGTTCAGCAATTTTCTAACCCTATTGTGTTTCTGCTACGCACAATATAAATGCAATATTTATTTATTCAACCAAATATTTATTAGGCCCTGTTATGATCAGACACAGTGCTAGGAGCTGGATACTAAAGCATAGAGTATTCTGTGCAGGATTCCCCATATAAATCTACACACATCAGATATGAATAAATATCTCCAACTTGGGGAATTCAGTGAGATAATCTCCCAACAATATTCAACTTGAATACCTTTTCTTCCATGAAGTTTTCCCTGATTTCTCCGTTAGAGGTCATTACTGTTTACTCGGAATCCTCTTGTTTCTCTTTTATGGAAGCTCACGTATCACATTCCTCTGGCCTCTCAGAGCATTTGTACCAAGTTCTATTCCAACATTTTTGTATTGATACTGTGTTTATCTGTATGCCTGTCTATCATTCACCCTCCTTTGGACTCTCTCCTCCTCAAGGTCAGATCTATATCTTTTTCACCTCTGCATCCCTAGCAAACACACTGCTTATTCAGTAACAAGCACATACAAATGATGCTCAGTTGCTTTCCTCATTTAGTATATATTAGTTGAATGAACTTACATTGCATCTCATAGTTAAGATACGTGCATATTTGTAAAATATGCTCCAGGTTAAGGAATACTTTTCATTTACTATTGTGTATCCAATAGGCCATGTTGGTCCTTATACAGTGAAACATAAATATGCACTTTATTTATACACTAGATACTTTGAAATATGAATATTGGGGGGGGAGAATAGAACATTATCAGTATTAAAAATGCATAAAATCCCAAATGTTATCAATATTAAAATTCTGAGTTGTAACTAAATCTTCCCTGAATTCTGGAGCTTGAAATTTCATTTAGCTCCTAAGATTCTTATTATCTCCATCACTTACTAGAATCATTTTTTTTCTCAAATCATTTTCATTAATCATTTCAACTCAATATTATTCTTGAACTTTTCAAATGTTCAGGATAACCCCCACCGAGAAAGTAATGTAATTTCCTTACAGACAAGGACAGTTTCTTATTCTACTATACATGCCCCATAGTGTCTCAATCTTGCTAGGTCATCAAAAATCTTATTTATTGATTTAAGTAATTAGCACTTAACTCAGGGATACATTTAATAGATTACCAAAGCAAATATAACCTATCCAGCCAGGTGTTTCAGAATCAATTTTGTTCTCAGAACCCGAAAGCACTGACTTATTTATTCAATAAGTAATTTGAGCATGTGCAAGACACTGTGATAGGTCTGGGATATAAAATATGAACATCTATTGAGCTCATAATATGTGCTTGATATGGGGCACTTCACATGGTCCTGTTCATTTAAGCATCCCAACTCTCTCAGGTGAATATTATTATGATTCCCATTCCACCAGTTAAAAAAAAAAGGTTTAATAAAGCTGCCTAAATTTAAACAGGTAGTGCACAGCTGAGCAAAGATATGATCCCAACCTATCCAAGAGGCAAAATTAATGTCTTAACCAGTATGCTACACTCCCTGTACAGGTATATAAGGCTTAACCATTGAAGAGAGAAATCACGGCTTATCTTTCATCAGATGAAATTGATAGAAACTTTATAAACAGATCTTCCAAGTTTAAAATTTTACAAAGAATATTTTGTTTCAACATTAATAAATTATTGCAGCAAGTTTCAATATTAACAAATACATTCATTTAAAGACATTTCCTAAATTTAAAGTCAAACACGGTAAAATTCTTCCTAAATTCACTACAATGGATAATGTTAATACAAATATTTAGAGGCTGAGGTCGAGGACATTAGGATATAACCTCCCTTGAAAACAAGAAAACTCTATTTCAATGTACAGGTTTATATGTATCTTGTCTACAGAAAAACCTTAGTAAATGTTGAACTAATGAGTCAATAAGAGAACACAGGGGACTTCCTATCCATTTTTGTCTCTCCTCCACAACATCCCAAGAAAACAGTATGGATGGTCCAAATCAAAAGTCTCTTTAGAGTAACCTCTGACAACAAAGATTCTAAATTCCTAAGATGCACTTTTATGTGACTCAGAGATCTGTGCTGTCCCCACCCCTGATGCAGGAAGACACACTAGGTTTAAATAAGCTGTAGTGTCGCTCTCTTATATTGTACAAGCTCTTTTACTTGGCAAGAATATATACCTTTTTCAAACTCAAGCCATTCCAAAGAAAACTGAGAATAAATATAGAGCCAGTGCCTACTTTCCTGTTAGATTTGTGTAGGTTGAACATTTCCGCAGCTGTGAAGTGCAAATGATAGCTAACACATTCTGATTCCAAAGTTCCAAAACCAGGTGGATGCACATTGCTCTTTTGTGTTCCAGTTTATAACTAATGAACAGCACTGGTATTTTCACCGATACGAAAACAAAGTACTATAATTTCAATGAACCTAAGCAAAATATACAGGAATAAATAATGGCTGTATTCACTAGAATCTGAGAATAAAGAAATCAGTATCACCGAGCCTGAGAATTATGGTACAAAGTCTTACACTCTTCAGAATATTAGTTGAATTTTTTTCATATTAAGGAGCTGTCATAATTATCTGTGTGTGATACCAGATTAATGTCTGAATAAAAATATAAAATGGATTAGAAAAGGCTGAGATTATAGTTAAATGGAACTAATCCAAAATAAACACAACAGTTTAATGCCATTAGTATTCCAGCTCTTCAAAAAGTTGTGGAACCCAGCGTAAAAGGATTACACACTTCAAGAAAACTAAATTAATCACATAGCTGCAAAGTGAATTGGAAAAATATTTCCCAGTCTTATTGAACAGACTTGAGAATTTTATATTCCATTGTTTTTACATTTTTTACTGACGTATAGTTAATTTACAGTGTTGTGTTAATGTCAAGTGTACAGCAAAGTGATTTCAGTTATATATTTGTTTTCTATTGTTTTAAGTTTCCCAAGCTGGAAGGTACCCTTTCTTGCAGGAAAAGTAAATTGGCTCAAAACTCACCCCTGAGAGTTTATGAAGGTGAAGGACTCTTTGAAAAGTAAAGACCACACCAAAGGCACTTGCGAGAAAATATAAATAATACCCTGAAATCCTCTTGTCTTCCTAACTTGTCCCTTTCTGTACTCCCAGGCCTTTTAATACCAGTAAGCGGAAACAATCATTCCAAAGATTCTTGTCTTGCTATGCCATGGGTAATCTTTTTTGCATTAGAAAAGCAATTTGCAGCAGCAAAGGGGGCAGAAAAATGTAGCAACCCTGTGGATACATATACTATTTCAGAAAAAGAGTTTATTGCATTCTATCAAGAAAAAGCACTATTAATAATTATAATTCTAATGTCACAATTATTATACTTATAAATACTTTTAAAGTATAATAGTTATGATTATAAATATAATAATTATAGTAAAATATAATACTTATCATTATAGTGAGTACTAAGGATGTAATGTACAACATGATTAAAATAGTTAACACTGCTATATGTTATATACAAAAATTGTTGAGCTACCACAATGAAAAATATTTTTTCTTTTTCTTTTATTTTGTATGTATGGGAGATGATGGATGTTCACTAAACTTATTGTGATCATCTTTTTCTGATGTATGTAGGTCAAATCATTACGCACCTTAAGCCTATACAATAATATATGTCAATTACAACTCAATAAAGCCAGAAGAAAAAAAAGGGCATTATTAAGAAGTAGCCAAGTCAGATAGAAAGCTCCTGAATCTGAATTTATTTCATCAACTGATGTTTCTCATGTATCTAGAAACAAGGTTGATGTCAGACCCAGAAAATACAAAAATGAAGAGATATGGCTCCTTCCTTCCAGGAGTTCCCATCAACCATGACCAAACATGGTCACATCATTTTTCCACATAAAATAGACAAAATTCACTCAAAATAGAGTATTAACACTTATTAACATTACAAATGTTAATAAATTAATTTGCACAGCTGTCTTTATGAACTAAGTTTTCAAATGTTTGTACAAATGATGGTATATTTGGACATAAAATATAGAAAGACCCTGTGGACAAAGAATGTCAGCTGCCTTATCAGTAACAAAGGATGTTTGGGCCATCAAGTCATCAGCCTCTGCAGCCACCTCCAAAGGTGTACACTGAGGGGAGTCAGGATGGAGAAAAACAGGATACTGGCCCTAGATAGTTAAGGTGCATATCAAAGAAGTTATTTCATTAAACCCAGACTCTTGCAGCTTCCCATACATAGAAAAGCTCTAAATTCATTAACTTGAGATGTCTGTTTTTTCTTTAATTAGCAGTAATCTTTTGATGTTCGACTACCTGAGTTGTTTTGTTTTGCTTTTGTTTTCAAAAATTCTATATATCCTGGCTTCTCCCTTATCTTTTCGGAACAGTCCATCAAAGCTATCTGAGAGGCTTTGAGAGGTTTTCTCCTGGGCTTAAGTCCCCAGTTAAGTCCACCAAGTAAGACATAATTCTCAACTTTTAGGTAGTGCATTTTTTTCAGTCATCAGCCCTAAACTTGGGAGGAAAAAAAAAATACACACACACACACACACACACACACACACACGCATACATAATTTGGCTATTCAAATGTTCCCTGCCCTGGGGTCTCTCTGGATACGGTACCACATTTTATGACCTGATCTCCTTGCCCCCAGTCCTCTACTGTCCTTCTCTCATTCACTGTGGCTTTACTGTGAGGCACTGGCTGCACTGTCAGTTTTTAAGGTGGTGACCTTTTGCAAGCTTCTTTGATACTGAAGAGCTCCCCAACTTTTTCCCAAACTTTCTTCCTATAATGCTCTAAAAAATGTCTCCCATGTCTCTCCTGTCACAATTCTTACTTACCCTATTTTTTTCCCCAATCCTTCATCACACTGACAGATGACAGACAGCAACAAAAGGTTCAGAAATATATCAGCCCACACTTTAAAATGTTAAGTAATTTCTCTCACTGTCGCCAAGTAAAGAGAAATATTGAGCTGGGTCTTTCCAGGACAGGTGCTGCCTCTTGAGAGCATATTAGGCTCTTCTGGAAACTACCTGAAAATTTTTGGGTCACAGTAGAACACTAAATTGTATCCTGGGGGAATATAAGACATAGAGCAGCCTCCAAAGGAATTCATCTTCTTCCTAAGGAATAGTTTTTTTTTCCTTAAAAAATTAATGTTATTTAAAATGAAATCATTGGAGGATGACTTCTCCAGTCCTTCATATGGGATTTGGAAAGAGAGATGAGTGTTAAAAGGTATGGACTTTTAAAAATGTTTTATGATTGCACCCCTTCTCATATGAACAACAGACGCTGAAAGAAATCACTATTCTACAGAAAGTTTATTTTCAAATAAATCAATTAGAAGACATTACTGAAGATAAATAAAAATATCGGGATATTTCTCATTTATATTCAAAGCTAAGGATTAGAACAACCCAATTACTCATACAATCTGCCCGTTTAAGCACCTGTCAACTAAAGGGATTAATATGCCTTATGTTTATGGAATTAGAGGCAGCTCTGTCACAGTCTTTGCCTGAGAACTATTAACAAACACATTTTCTAAGCATGTATTAACATTTCTTAGCTGTCACTACTGTAATGACCCTGATACAAGCTAATGAAAGCATTCGAATTTCACAGCTACTTTATCGTACATAGAAGGTAACGTGGCCCCCCTACAAAAAAAGAGATACTTGTTCCCCCCACCTAAAAAAAGAAGGTATGTTTCAAAAAGCCAATTCATAGAAACTAATTATTCTCATATTCTCACAGGGGTTTTTATTTTCTCCTTAAACAGACAAATTAAAACAAGTGTAGGAAGGGGATGATTAAGTCACAAAAGTGTAAAAATGGAGAGAACTACATATTATAGAATCTGAGTTACTAGAGACACCAGATGCAGAATCTGCAAATGATTATCACTCTCAGATGGTAGCAACACCTGCTTTGGCTCTGGTTTTGGTGTGAAACTCTGCAACAAAGGTATTGATACTTTACTGAGTCTATTTGAGGATAAGTAAACCACTCTGGCAGTGAGTTCCTCCCATTGACAAATGGATTAAATGCATAATAAATGTGCTGTACATCTACAAATAATTTGTTATACAAGTATTCAAATTACATTAAAATAATTAATAATGAAAACAAACAAATTAAACACTGGCAAAGGACTTGAATAGACACTTCACAGAGTTAGATGTGTGAATGGCCAACAAGCACGTGAAAAGAAGCGCTTCATTAGTCAACAGGGAAGCACCAGAAATGAAAACTATAATCAGTCCTCTTTACACCCATGAGAATGGCTAAAATGACAGATGGAGGCCAGGAAAGGCATGGGACAACTGGCAATCTCACACACTGCTAGAAAGAAGAAGAAAATGGTAAAAACCATCTTAGAAAATGGTAGTTTCTTTAAGGCTTGATGTGTGCCTACCCTGTGATCCAGTGATTCCACTCCTAGGTGTTTGTTGCCCAAGAGAAATTGAAACATACATCCACCAAAAGATATATATAAGAATATACACTGCAACTTCATTAAGAGTCCCCAAACTAGAAACAACCCAAATATTCATCAATAGAAGAACGGATAAACAAATCATACGTATTCATATAATGAAATACGACTCAACACATGTAACAACATTGGTAAATGTCAAAAATATAAAGCAAAAAAGTGGCAAGACACAAAAGAGTACATATTCTATGATTCCATTCATCTGAAGTACTGTGACAGACAAAATAAATAAAAATAGGAATTTCTGGGAGATGCGATTAACTGCAAAGAGGCAAAGGGAACTTTCTGGGGTGATACAAATTCTATCTCTTAATTGGAATGTGAATTACATGAGTGTATACAGTTGTCAAAAGTCATCAAACTGCACACATAAAATTATCCATTTTATCATATGTAAATTATCCTTCAATAAATAAATACAGATCTAAAAATGATAAGTCACATTGACATTGACCACTTCAAATACCCTAATGATAAAAACTAAAACGTATACAGCATGCATATATGCCAGGGTGTTCTAAACAGTTTACATACATTACCTCACTTAATCCACCTAACAATCTTAAGAGGTAAATGCTATTGGTATCCCCATTACACTGATGAGAGCCTGAGAGGATAACCAGGCGGTACACCCATCCATATCTTCTCTAGACAGTTAATAATTCCAAACATATCTTGTATCAGCTCTAAAGAGTCCTAAGTAGTTCACAGTTTGGGTTGATGAGCTCTTTAATTCATGATCTACTGAATTATTATTATGGTAAACAAAAAAGGTCAGGACAGAGTATTTCTGATTCATGAATGTATATGCTTATGACAACGTTAACACTTAACAAATAAAGACACAGGAAACTGAGAAGGGATAATATTTTACCAAGATTCACTGAGTACATTCAGCCACTATCAACTTATAGGGGCAGGAGAGATGGGCACAGCTCTGGGAAATTCATGAATTTACTAAGGGATACCCAATGAGGGGATTCTGAGGCCTGATACAGCTGGCATTTTGAAGGGTGACTTGGATGATGAGAAAACAAAGAATACTTATTAAGGCTGTACTGACATCCAACTTGAGGGCTTAGAGGGTCAGACAAAGTTTCAAACAACCCCTACAAGTTGGAATTAAAAACAGAATGGTATTCAATAGTAACAAAGATAGGTCTCTTCCATTAGGAAAAGAGAAAGAAAAAAGTGCAAAAGAAAAGGAAACTCTTGTGTTGAAGATTCCCAGGAAAAGGAGGATGCAGCCTCTTGTGTACTCTACCAGACTTCACAACATTTAATACTTTGATGTCTTCTCTATCCTTGCTTCAAAGAAACATTTAAGAATCAACAGAATGGATGGTGGAGAAGTAGAAGGACGTGGAATACATCCCTCTCCACAGATGCATCAGGAATACATCAAAAGACGCAATAATTCCCACAGAGAAACAGCTGGACACCAGCAAACGACCTCAGACACCAGTAAAGACTGCAAAGATCCTGACATAACTGGGTAGGACAGAGGGGGAGAAAAAAAAAAAAAAAGAAGAAAGAGGAGGAGAAGAAAGGAAAGGGATGGGTCCCACACCCTGGGGTGGGGGTATCTGAAACAGAGGGGAGATTGCGAATTCAGGGAAACGTCCCTTATCTGATGGGAAAACCCCTTCTCCAATAGGTAATTTCCCTGGGTCAGAAGGGAAACATTTGGGACTGTTCAAAGAGGGTGAAGGGGCTGAGCTGGGGCAGACAGGAAACAGTGAGGGTCTGCACCACAGCTCAGCATGTCTGGACTGAGACGTTGGTTCACAGCTGAACAGGGGATCCGGGAGCTGGAACATGGGACCTGGAGAACTGGTTCAGGGTGAGAAACACAGCTGGCAGTGGGGAGATGGACTGAGAGGACAGGAGGGAAGAAATCCGCAGTGGAGAGTGCCTACCGCAGAAATCTGGGCAGCCATGGGGGCGGCTCAATACTGCTGACTCACAAGCAGGGGGAGGAGCCATGGGTCACAGCCTCTCTCTCGGTGCCTGTGACGGACAAAGGAAGGACCCCTCTGGTCCTGGTTAACACACTCAGGGATAACAAAGGTCCCTAGATGGGGCTGGCCTAGAGGGCCTGTGGCTGAGAGCCAAAAGTATGCACAGTGGCCCAGCTCTGGAGGCATTCTGTTTACACCTGAGCCGCGGGCATCCCTGTGAAACAGGCACTGCCCGAGCTGCCTGAGCCACTGCGACATAGGCAGGTTGCCACTGCTCACTGACTCCCAGAAGAAGGAGCCACTATTGTATCCTCTTTCACCCCACACACTGGCACTTACAGACAAACAATAAAGGAAGCTCTACTGGTCGCAGAGTAATACAAAAAACCCAAGACAGGTAGAAGGACACTTACAAATGAGACCCCAAGGAAACAGAAATATTATTATTAATTCTACTGATCTGGTCCATTCTGGGGTCAGTTCTAGTTTTTGTTTTTTTTTTTAATTTTATTAATTATGATCTTAGTCGTAAGGGAGCTACATGTTTTATAACATATTTTTTTATTTTATTTTTTATTCTATTTTTCATTTTGAGCCTTTCTATAGATTTCTATTTCTAGCTAAGTTTTTTGTAGTGCTGACTGTATCTCTCCTACCTTATTGTCATCTCTATCTTTTATACAGTACTATTTCTTTCTTTTTCTTTTCATATTTCCAGTCACACTACACTATTCTGCTGCCCTGTCTTCTACCCTTTTTTAGTTTCTTTTATCTTAATATACTTATAAGCAACATTATAAGTCTGCTCTGTTTCCTTGCTTTATTCTCTCCAGGTGACACTCTGCTTTGGTTTTTGTCAATAGCTTTTATCTTTATCTCGCTTCTACATATAATTGTCTGCTTTCGTTCTGAGAATCTTCAGTCTGTCTGGTGGTAGTCTTGCTCTTTATTATATTTGAACCTAGCTTTTAAAATCTCCCTGGACTTGTGTTTGTGTGTGGCATTTCATTTGTTTGTTTGTTTGTTTGTTTTTGGTTTTTAATTATTGTTGGTTTTCTCTTTGATTGTCTGATGACATACTGGGGTTCTTCTGTCAGGTCTTTCTGGTGCCTTATGTTCTACTGGATTCAGAATTTGTGTGTCTTATACATGTGTGAGCTTCCCTGACTAGGTATTTGTTTGACTCAACACTCTGCCACTAGTCTGGGGCTTGGACAGTCTTCTTTAAACACCTTTAATGCCAGAATAAGCAACCCCTGAAGCCTGGACTACTCCATCAGAAGTCAAGTAGGAGGCTCTGGGGAGGGAGCATTGAATCCAGGATACTAGACTATGAGGGAGTCCTCAGATACAGGGAAGATTAACTGCAGAGAACTTTCACAGAGCCCTGTATCAGAGTCTAAGACTTGGCTTTGTCCAACAGTCTGCAACTGCCAGTGCTGGACACCTCACACCAAACTACAAACAAGACAGGAACACAAACCCACCAATTAGCACACAGACTACCTAAAGCCATGTTAACCTCACAGATACCCTAAAACACATGAGCTGACACGGCTCTGCTCATCAGAGAGAAAAGACACAGAGCCACACATCGGAAAGCAGACACCAGACCCCCCCCCCCCCCCACCAGGAAGCCTACTCAAGACACTGGACAAACTCCACCACAGGAGGCAGAGGGCAGAAACAAGAGGAATTACTGCTAGGCAGCATAGGGAAAGGAACAGCAAATCCTATAAATTAGACAAAATGAGAAAATAAAGAAACACCATGCAGGCAAAGGAGCAGGAAAAAAACACTAAATAACAACACTAAATAAATGAAGAGGAAATAGGAAAATGGCCTGAAAAACAATTCAGAGTAATGATAGTAAAGATGATACAAAATCTCAACAACAAAATAGAGAAAATACAAGAAACAGTTAATAAGGACTCAGAAGAACTAAAGAGCAAACAAACAGTAATGGACAACAAAATAACCGAAATTAAATATACTCTAGATGGTATAAACAGCAGAATAACTGAGGCAGAAGAATGAATAAGTGAGTTGGAAGATAGAATGGGGAAAATAACTGCCACAGAGCAGGAAAGAGAAAAAAGAATAAAAAGAATGGAAGACAGTCTCAGAAACCTTGGTGACAACATTAAATGCACCAACATTCGAATCATAGGCATCCTGGAAAAAGAAGAAAAAAAGAAAGGGTCTGAGAAAATATTTGAAGAGGTTATAGTGGAAAACTTCCCCAACATGGGAAAGGAAATAATTAACCAAGTCCAAGAAGTGCAGACAGTCCCATACAGAATAAACCCAAGGAGAAATACACCTAGGCACATATTAATCAAACTAATGAAAATATTAAAAGCAGCAAGAGAAAAGCAACAAATAACATATAAGGGGAAAACTCATGAGGATAACAGCTGACCTTTCTGCAGAAACTCTGCAGGCCAGAAGGGAATGGCAGGATATACTGAAAGTCCTGAAAGAGAAAAACCTACAGCCAAGAATACCCTACCCAGAAAGAATCTCATTCAGATTCGATGGAGAAACCAAAAGCTTCACAGACAAGCAAAAGTTAAGAGAATTCAGCACCACCAAACCAGCCTTACAACAAGTGCTAAAGGAAATTTTCTAAGTAGGAAACACAAGAGAAGGAAAAGACCTACAAAAACAAACCGAAAACAATGAAGAAAATGGTAATCGGAACACACGTCAATAATCACCTTAAATGTAAATGGATTAAATGCTCCAACCAAAAGACACAGACTGGCTGAATGGATACAAAAACAAGACCCTTCTATATGCTGCCTACAAGAAACCCACTTCAGAGCAAGGGACACATATAGAGTGAAAGGAAAGGGATGGAAAAAGATATTCCATGAAAATGGAAGTTAAAAGAAAGCTGGAGTAGCAATACTCATATCAGACACGTTAGACTTTAAAGTAAAGACTACTACAAGAGACAAGGAAGAACACTACATAATGATCAAGGGATCCATTCAAGAGAACATATAACAATTGTAAATATCTATGCACCCAACATAAGAGCACCTCAATACATGAAGCAAATGCTAACAGCCATAAAAGGGGAAACTGACAGTAACACAATAAGAGTAGGAGACTTGAACAGTCCACTCACATCAACGGACAGATCATCCAAACAGAAAATAAATAAGGACACACAAGCTTTAAATGACACATTAGACCATCTCAACTTAATTGATATTTATAGACATTCCATCCAAAAAGTACAGAATATACTTTCTTCTCAAGTGCACACGGAACATTTTCCAGGATAGATCACATCTTGGGCCACAAATCAAGCGTCAGTAAATTCAAGAAAGTTGAAATTATATCAAACATCGTCTCTGACCACAACACCATGAGACTAGATATCAATTACAGGAAAAAAGTGTAAAAAAAACAACCACATGGAGGCTAAACAATACGCTATTAAACAACCA
This sequence comes from Hippopotamus amphibius kiboko, assembly GCF_030028045.1. Taxonomy (NCBI): domain Eukaryota; kingdom Metazoa; phylum Chordata; class Mammalia; order Artiodactyla; family Hippopotamidae; genus Hippopotamus; species Hippopotamus amphibius. The sequence continues at coordinate 13,812,018 of NC_080199.1, forward strand.
AGGAGACCAATATCACTGATGAATATAGATGCAAAAATCCTCAACAAAATACTAGCTAACAGACTCCAACAGCACATTAAAAAAATCATACACCATGATCAAGTGGGGTTTATCCCTGGGATGCAAGGATTCTTCAATATATGCAAATCAATCAACGTGATAGATCATATCAACAACTTGAAGGATAAAAACCATATGATCATTTCAATAGATACAGAAAAAGCTTTTGACAAAGTTCAACATCCATTTATGATAAAAGCTCTCCAGAAAATGGGCATAGAAGGAAATTACCTCAACATAATAAAAGCCATATATGAAAAACCAAAAGCCAACATCGTTCTCAATGGGGAAAAACTGGAAGAATTCCCTCTAAGAACAGGAACAAGACAAGGGTGTCCACTCTCACCACTATTATTCAACATCGTTTTGGAAGTTTTAGCCACAGCAATCAGAGAAGAAAAAGAAATCAAAGGAATCCAAATTGGAAAAGAAGAAGTAAAATTGTCACTCTTTGCAGATGACATGATATTATATATAGAAAACCCTAAAGACTCTACCAGAAAACTGCTAGCACTCATTGATGAGTTTAGTAAAGTAGCAGGATACAAAATTAATGCACAGAAATCTCTTGCATTCCTATACACTAACAATGGAAGAGCAGAAAGAGAAATTAAGGAAACTCTCCCATTTACCATTGCAACCAAAAGAATAAAATACCTAGGAATAAACCTGCCTAAGGAGGCAAAAGATCTGTATGCAGAAAACTTTAAGACATTGATGAAAGAAATCAAAGATGACACAAACAGATGGAGGGACATACCATGTTCCTGGATTGGAAGAATCAACATCGTGAAAATGTCTGTACTACCCAAAGCAATTTACAGATTCAATGCAATCCCGATCAAATTACCAATGGCATTTTTCACAGAACTAGAGCAAGAAATCGTACGATTTGTATGGAAACGCAAAAGACCCCGAATAGCCAAAGCAATCTTGAGAAGGAAAAATGGAGTTGGTGGAATCAGGCTTCCTGACTTCAAACTATACTACAAGGCCATAGTGATCAAGACAGTATGGTACTGGCACAAAAATAGAAAGGAAGATCAATGGAATAGAATAGAGAACTCAGAAGTAAGCCCAAACACATATGGGCACCTTATCTTTGACAAAGGAGGCACAAAGATACAATGGAAAAAAGACAGCCTCTTCAATAAGTGGTGCTGGGAACATTGGACAGCAACATGTAAAAGAATGAAATTAGAACACTTCCTAACACCATACACAAAAATAAACTCCAAATGGATTAAAGACCTACATGGAAGGCCAGACACTATAAAACTCCTAGAGGAAAACATAGGTAGAACACTCTATGACATCCATCAAAGCAAGATCCTTTTTGACCCACCTCCTAGAATCATGGAAATAAAATCAAGAATAAACAAATGGGACCTCATGAAACTTAAAAGCTTTTGCACAGTGAAAGAAACCATAAACAAGACTAAAAGGCAACCCTCAGAATGGGAAAAAATAATTGCCTATGAAACAATGGACAAAGGATTAATCTCCAAAATATACAAGCAGCTCATGCAGCTTAAACCAAAAAAGCAAATAACCCAATCCACAAATGGGCAGAAGACCTAAATAGACATTTCTCCAAAGAAGACATACAGATGGCCAACACACACATGAAAAGATGCTCAACATCACTAATCATCAGAGACATGCAAGTCAAAGCCACAATGAGGTATCACCTCACACCAATCAGAATGGCCATCATCACAAAATCTGGAAACCACAAATGTTGGAGAGGGTGTGGAGAAAAGGGAACTCTCCTGCACTGTTGGTGGGAATGTAAGTTGGTACAGCCACTATGGAAAAAAATTTGGAGGTTCCTTAAAAAACTACTAATAGAACTACCATATGATCCAGTCATCCCACTACTGGGCATATACCCAAAGAAAACCATAATCCCAAAAGAAACTTGTACCATAATGTTTATTGCAGCACTATTTACAATAGCCAGGACATGGAAGCAACCTAAATGCCCATCAACAAATGAATGGATACAGAAGATGTGGCATATATACACCATGGAGTATTACTCAGCTATAAAAAGGGATGAGATGGAGCTATATGTAATGAGGTGGATAGAACTACAATCTGTCATACAGAGTGAAGTAAGTCAGAAAGAGAAGGACAAATATTGTATGCTAACTCACATATACGGAATCTGAAAATGGTACTGATGAACTCAGCGACAGGAACAAGGACGCAGATGCAGAGAATGGACTGGAGAACTCAAGGTATGGGAGGGGGCGGGGGATGAAAGGGAAACTGAGACGAAGCGAGAGAGTAGCACAGACATATATATATACTACCAACTGTAAAATAGATAGTCAGTGGGAAGTTGTTGTATAACAAAGGGAGTCCAACTCGAGGATGGAAGATGCCTTAGAGGACTGGGGAGGGGAGGGTGGGGGGGACTTGAAGGGGGGGAGTCAAGGAAGGGAGGGAGTGCGGGGATATGTGTATAAAAACAGATGATTGAACTTGGTGTACCCCCCCCCAAAAAAAAAAGATATCTAGAAACAAATAACAATGAAAACACAATAACCCAAAACCTACCGCATGGAGCAAAAGCAGTTCTAAGAGGGAAGTTTATAGCAATAGAGTTCTACCTCAAGAAACAAGAAAAATATCGAATCAACAACCTAATGTTACACTTAAATAAATAAGAGAGAGAAGAACAAAGAAACCCCAAAGTGAGCAGAAGAAAAGATATCACAATGAACAGATCAGAAATAAATGAAAAAGAAATGAAGGAAGCAATAGCAAAGATCAATGAAATCAAAAGCTGGTTATTTGAGAAGATAAACAAAATTGATAAACCATTAGCCAGACTCATCAGGAAAAAAAGGGAGAAGATGTAAATCAACAGAATTAGAAATGAAAAAGGAGAAGTTATAAATGACAGCACAGAAATACAAAAGATCATGAGAGACTACTACAAGCAACTATATGCCAATAAATTGGATAACCTGGAACAAATGGATAAATTCTTAGAAAAACACAATCTTCCAAGACTGAACCAGGAAGAAATAGAAAATATGAACACACCAATCAGAAGTACGGAAATTGAGACTGTGATTAAAATTCTCCCAACAAACAAAAGCCCAGGGCCAGATGGCTTCACAGGTGAATTCTATCAAACATTTAGAGAAGAGATAACACCTATCCTCAAACTCTTCCAAAGTATAGCAGAAGAAGGAATACTGCCAAACTCATTCTACGTGGCTACCACCACCCTGATATCAAAACCAGGCAAAGATGTCACAAAAAAAGAAAATTACAGGCCAATATCACTGATGAATATAGATGCAAAAATCCTCAACAAAATACTAGCTAACAGAATCCAACAGCACATTACAAAGATCATACACCATGATCAAGTGGGGCTTATTCCTGGAATTCAAGGATTCTTCAATACACACAAATCAATCAATGTGATAACATCATATCAACAAATTGAAGGATAAAAACCATATGATCATCTCAATAGATACAGAAAAAGCTTTTGACAAAATTCAACATCCATTTACGATAAAAACTCTCCAGAAAAGAGGCATAGAAGGAAATTACCTCAACATAATAAAAGCCATATATGAAAAACCAAAAGCCAACATCGTTCTAAATGGTTAAAAAACTGAGAGAATTTCCTCTAAGAACAGGAACAAGACAAGGGTGCACACTCTCACCTTTATTATTCAACACAATTTTGGAAGTTTTAGCCACAGCAATCAGAGGAAAAAATGAAATAAAAGGAATCCAAATTAGAAAAGAAGTAGTAAAACTGTCACTCTTTGCAGATGACATGATATTGTACATAGAAAGCCCGAAAGACTCTACCAGAAAACTGCTAGTAATAATCGATGAATTTAGTAAAGTAGCAGGATACAAAATTAATGCACAGAAATCTCTTGCATTCCTATACACTAACAATGAAATAGCAGAAAGAGAAATTAAGGAAACTCTCCCATTTACCATTGCAACCAAAAGAATAAAATACCTAGGAATAAACCTGCCTAAGGAGGCAAAAGATCTGTATGCAGAAAACTTTAAGACACTGATGAAAGAAATCAAAGATGATACAAACAGATGGAGAGACATATCATGTTCTTGGATTGGAAGAATCAACATTGTGAAAATGACTGTACTACCCAAAGCAATTTACAGATTCAATGCAATCTCTATCAAATTACCAACGGCATTTTTCACAGAACTAGAACAAGAAATCTTACGATTTGTGTGGAAATGCAAAAGACCCCAAATAGCCAAAGCAATCTTGAGAAGGAAAAATGGAGTTGGTGGAATCAGGCTCCCTGACTTCAAACTATACTACAAGGTCACAGTGATCAAGACAGTATGGTACTGGCACAAAAACAGAAAGCAAGATCAATGGAACAGAATAGAGAACTCAGAGTTAAACCGAAGCACATATGGGCACCTTATCCTTGACAAAGGAGGCAAGAATATACAATGGAGAAAAGACATCCTCTTCAATAAGTGGTGCTGGGAACATTGGACAGCAACATGTAAAAGAATGAAATTAGAACCCTTCCTAACACCATACACAAAAATAAACTCCAAATGGATTAAAGACCTACATGGAAGGCCAGACACTATAAAACTCCTAGAGGAAAACATAGGCAGAACACTCTATGACATCCATCAAAGCAAGATCCTTTTCAACCCACCTCCTAGAATCATGGAAATAAAATCAAGAATAAACAAATGGGACCTCATGAAACTTAAAAGCTTTTACACAGCGAAAGAAACTATAAGCAAGACAATAAGACAACCCTCCGAATGGGAGAAAATACTTGCCAACGAATCAACAGACAAAGGATTAATCTCCAAAATATACAAGCAGCTCATGCAGCTTAAACCAAAAAAGCAAATAACCCAATCCACAAATGGGCAGAAGACCTAAATAGACATTTCTCCAAAGAAGACATACAGATAGCTAACAAACACATGAAAAGATGCTCAACATCACTCATCATCAGAGAAATGCAAGTCAAAGCCACAATGAGGTATCATCTCACACTAGTCAGAATGGCCATCATCAAAAAATCTAGCAACAACCAATGTTGGAGAGGGTGTGGAGAAAAGGAACTCTCCTGCACTGTTGGTGGGAATGTAAGTTGGTACAGCCACTATGGAAAACAGTATGGAGGTTCCTTAAAAAACTAAAAATGGAAATACCATATGATCCAGTAATCCCACTCCTGGGCATATACCCAGAGAAACTCATAATCCAAAAAGAAACATGGACCATAATGTTCATTGCAGCACTATTTACAATAGCCAGGACATGGAAGCAACCTAAATGCCCATCCACAGATGAGTGGATAAAGAAGATGTGGCATATATGTACAATGGAATATTACTCAGCCATAAAAAGGAATGAAATGGAGCTATATGTAATGAAGTTGATAGACCTACAGTCTGTCATACAGAGTGAAGGAAGCCAGAAAGAGAAAAACAAATACTGTATGCTAACTCATATATACGGACTCTAAAAAAAAAAAAAATGGTACTGATGAACCCAGTGACAGGGCAAGAATAAGCATGCAGATGCAGAGAATGGACTGGAGGACACAGGGTTGGGGGGTGGGGGGCGAAGGGGCACCTGGGACAAAGTGAGAGATTAGCATTGACATATTTATACTACCAACTGTAAAATAGATAGCTAGTGGGAAGTTGCTGTATAACAAAGGGAGATCAACTCGATGATGGGTGATGCCTTTGAGGGCCTGGATGGGAAGAGTGGGAGTGAGTCACGGGAGGGAGGGGATATGGGGATATATATATAAATACAGCTGATTCACTCTGGTGTACCTCAAAAGCTGGTACAAGAGTATAAAGCAATTATATTCCAATAAAGAGCTTAAAAAAAAAATAGGAACCACTAAGAAAAGCTATGGTATTAGATGAACCACAGTCCCACATTATAAATTGTCTCAAACTTTAACAATTTATTTAAATAAATATATAATTTCAGAAAAGAAATGATAGTTCAGTGTTAATTTGCATATTAATAAATGTAGTTTAACCTAGAAATGCTTAGCTAGTGAATGTACTTAATGGCTATGCTGTTTAATATAGTTCACACCAAGTCCTATGAGACAGATAATACTATACTTATCAACAGATAAGGACAACAATTCCCAAAGAATTTAAATACTTTGCTCAAGGTTATGCAGCTATTTAGTTGTGGAGTTTATATTTATACCCATGCATTTCAGATTACATGCGTGTTCTTCCCAATATAATGCGGATTCTAAAATTGGGTTCCAAGGATGTATTATTGCTCATTGTTCTCTCTGAGAAGCTTCTTTTTAATTGTAGTCTTTCATTTTGATTATAAAACTGATCAACACGCCTACTCTGGACGGTGAGAATGACCACCGTAGGTCTTATTGCTGATACATGAATCTAGTGCTTTCCTTGGCACCCGTGTTTATGATCAGTGTGGATCCAAGTGACTCTATGTTTTATATCTTAGCTAAACAAGAAGCAACAGGACTGCATTTAGTGTCCAAGTGATAACCTCACAGCACATGAAGGTCAAGTGAATTATACCGTAAATTTGGAAGCAGAGGGAAGGTGGATCACCACTCACCACAGAACATGGTACTAAAAGAACAGTATAGCGATATTTTTATGGTTCATTGAAGAAATTATTATTATTTTGAGATTCACTGATGTTGTACTAATTGATATTTACTTCCCTTTTCATTGCTGAGTAGTATTGCATTGTATGAATGTACCACACTTTGTTTATCCATGCGCTTATTGACAAATATTAGGGTTATTTCCAGTTTGGGATTATTACACATAAAACTTCTATGAACAGTGGTTAAAAAAAAAAAAAAGAATCAACAGAGCTTAAAGTAGAGACACTCAGTCTCGTATTCAAAGAATTTCATTCCAGAAAGGTATGCTTTAAAAGAACTTTCTTCCAGATTTTAGCTCTTTACACTGTTCATTTCTATGTGCATTTTCTTCAAATTAACACTCTGGATGTAGAAACCTGGGGGTAGGGGTTAATCTTAGAAGTAGGAAAGGAAAATGCTCTATAATCTTGATGGAGTATATCTCAAGGACATTATAGTGATAGATAGATGATATAGACAGATAGATAGATGATAGATAGATACACAGATAGATACATGGATACATATAGATAGATGTGAGGGAAGAAACAAATCATATACAAACCACAACATATTCTTCTGCTCCCAAGATTGTCAGAGAAACATCCTGCTCTCCCAATTCCAAAACCACAAAGCCCCGCACCATTGGTGGGATATTTCTTCAGTCCTGCAGCCTCAATGCCTCTTCTCTTGTCAGTTCTTCCCTGTGGCCTCCTCCTCCCACCAGCATCCCTTTCCTGATATGCTCCCGTTATCAAGTCTCTAATTACAGCCATGACCAACTTCCCACTTCTCATCAACAGTGATACATTCCTGTTATCAGCCCTCTAACTATATCCATTACCCCCTTCCTATCCACACTAACCAATTAATTAATCAGTTAACAAACATCAAATTAATACCTATCAAGGCACGTTACTAGATACTTATGGGGGATAAAAATTGGTATATGACACTTTTCCCTAAACTCAAGGAATTCATAGTCTATTTAGGGAGCCAAGCGTGAAAGTGTGTGTGTGTGTGTGTGTGCATGCAGTTGTGTGTGTGTGTGTGGTTGTGTGTGTGGCTGTGTGTGCGGTTGTTTGATTTCAGCACTGCCAAATCAAATGGGCATGCCAGTGTGCTGAGATAAACAGAGGCAGCGGTGCAGCTTGAGCTTCCCTGTCTGAAGGAAGAGCAGAGTTTAAACTTGCAATGAGTTGTGTGAACAAAACCCAGAGGTGGAAATTTTAAGGCCAATCTCCTTTGGAAAGAAAGTTGGAGTCCCGCAGCAGAGGGTCACAGAGCGGAAGTACTGAATTAGGCCAGAGCACTGAGAAAAGACATTACACAGAAAGGTGCAGAGTTTTTATCAATACTTATTCTACAGGCATAGTGAGTCAAGGACAACTAAACAGTGCATCCTCTACAGTATACACCAAATAAAGTGATTAAACTTGGGTCTCCTAATCCTACATCCGAAGTCAATTTATTGATAGCCGTGAGAAGGGGGATGGCATGATGGGTGCTACCAGGTAGTGAATATAGATGATCCCCTGATACGTCTATGCCTATATCCACTCCAGCAACTCTCAGTGATCTTCCATAATGGGTAGGGCTCTGGCTAACATTAAAGCTTTTTTTTTTTGTATTTGTACAAAGCAACTTCAGGCATTTCTTCATTTCTATAAATGAACAATATAAAGAATATCATTAAAATCTCAGTGAAAATTTCATAAAGCATAGAAGCAATGGATTGTAAAGGTGATTGTTTTCTCATCCATAAAAGAAAAGGGTTAGACTAACATCTCTGAGTCGAAAAGTTTCTGTTTATCTCTGTAATCTCACATTTTGAATTTGTCAGTAATTAAAAATTACTAGCCCTTTAAAACATAAAAAACTAGCTTTTAGTTGGCTCTAACTACAAATGAAATTTAAAATATACATTAATGTTGAATACTAATGTGGTAAAATGAATCAGTTAGACAGGTATTCAGAAACTTGAATAGATGTGTATATTTCTTATCAACTGCTGCGTAACAAAGTACCACAAATGTGGTAATAAATATGGCTTAAAACAACACAGTTTGGGCAAAACCCATTGGATCCTCCAGTCAAATTCTCACAAGGCTGTAATCATGGTATCAGTCAGTCTGCATCCATTTCTGGAGTTTGGGGTCCTCTCCCAAGCTCACGTGATAGTAGAACACCCAGTTCCTAAGCTCCGTATCCACTTGCTGCATATCATCTGGAGGGTCACCATCAGGTCCCAGAGGCTGTCTGAAGCTCCATGCCACATGGTGGTCTTCCCTGTTGGCCTCTCACAACATGACAGCTCACTTCTTCAGGGCCAGAAGGAGCATCTGATACTCCTGTCCACTCAGACAAAGTCTTAGATAATATAACATATCCACAAGAGGGATAAGCCATCACCTCTGCTAAATTTGCTAGAAGCAAGTTACAACTTCCACTTACTGCTCAAGGGTGGTGGATTATACAAGGGCATGCCTCACTGGGGGTTACCTTAGGGTGTGTTTCCAAAATGTGGAATGCAAAACAACTGTGTTGCTACAGCAACCTAACTTCTTTCCATCAATTCAAAGCTTTTTAAAAATAGATAGAACTAAAATGAGAAAGGAGGAACACGCTTAGAAAACTTTCTTATAATAGCAGCCATGACAAGAACAAGAGTAGAAAGCTTATGTGCAGCACTTCTAAGTAATGGGCATTGTACACATGCTATTACATTTAACAGTCACATAAGTCTAGGAGGTAGATTATCACCCTCATCATACAGTAAGAAGAGTGAGACACACAGGTTAAGTGGCTTGCACGCATCCACACAGGTAGAAAGAAGCAAAATGTGTTCAGAACGCATAATTCAGTTCCATGTATAGCAGCAAAGGGAATGTCTAGTAGTTTTACAAATCTAGTAATTGGATTACTCAGCAAGTCATAAAAGCCTTAGGCCTCAGTTTCCTCATCTGTAAAATGGGAAAGATAATGATACCTGGTGTAGACATCTCCAAAGGTTGTTGTGAGGATAAAATAATAGAAATTGTAAAGCACTTCACTCACCAAGCTGACACCTGCTAAGTGTTTAATACATGTATCATTGCTGTTCTGTATAAACTCTAACCTATTATATGTATGAAAGTGCAGGAAAGGATCATGAATGTAATGGATTTTTTATATTTTATCTGTTCCTTTCTACTGGCAGGAAATTTTCAGGATTCTTTAGTAATCAGTTCACTACTTTTCTATGTTTAAAAGGCCCTCAAGGAATAAAGAAGAATAAATATTCCATCTATCTTTCTGTAGGAGAGGCCATAAAACTCTCTTACCCACAAATAAATGGAAATGTAAAAGACCTTTTGTAACAATTCATTTTGGTGGGTCAAAGACATGGACTGATTACATGCTTGTTAAGAATGGTTGAGCCAGCCTTCGTTAAAATGTAAAGTATTAAGACAGACAAAAAGGGATTCTTCAAAAGAATGAGTGGATCAAAGAAAAAAGCAAGATATTCAGAAATATTTAATAATATGGTAATAGCATTATAGGACATTATATAAGCTAAGTCATCCTTCATAAATCTACAACGTGCTTAAAAATTAGATACCTATATTGTTAATTATCTAGTCTAAAAAGGTAGTTATTTCTGAGACCTGGGATGACTCCTATTTCTCCTTGAATTCCTTGGCTTTATCTTTGCCATTTATCTGTCTTCATTTTTACTTGTTACTGTCAGATCACTGTTGTCAACGCATACAATGTTGAATTACCATAAGAGATATTCACAAATAGGACATCCACTGCCCATGCCCAAGGGCCACCTACAAGTCAGAGGCAGGAAGGATAAGAGCTGCGTTGTGCTGGTAAATGTCTAACAGCCAGTCTCAGGGAGGAAAACGCAGTGGTCAATTTCTAAGCCAATTTCAAGCTACCAATCGAATGTCACTGATCAGGAGATGGGAGAAGGTGGCTCTGGCACACCACATGGCCCTCGTGGAAAGATCAGAACGTAGCCATGAAGAGAACATTAAAGTTCAGTCTAATGTAGTATAAGCTACATATTTATATGCTGAAGCCTTGCAATTTTCCAACTGGGCTGGCCAGGATACATTTGGTAAAACTTCTAGAGGAAGTATAGGATTTTTCAAAGGGAAGGACTGGAAAGAAAATAATGAACCATACTGGATATTCTACAAAGGTTCTCTCAGGTACTCCCTAATTAACCACAAAAGGTAGGTATTTCCCCATTTTACAGACAGGAAAATGGTGTCTCAGGCCAACAACCTCATAGCTAGTAAGTGGCAGACCCGTCCATCCTTTTGTCTCTTCTATGCCTCTTCCCTACTTTTCTTCTTTTCTTTCTCCTTCCATTCTTCCCTCCTTCCCTCTCTCTCTCTCTCTCCCCTTCTCTCCCTTATGGCCCTCTTTTACTAAATACTCATCTAGTGTTTACTATGCCCAAGAGAGTGTGCCTAGAACTAAGTATAAAAAAGTAAATAAGTAAATATTTTAAAAATCCTGTCTTCAAGGAGTCAACACTATTGAGACCAGGAAAGAGCAGGGGTCAAGCCAGAAAAATACAGTTTTAATGAGACAGGTGCCGTGATAGCAATGTGAATAGGTACACAGGGGTAAGTCCCAGGAGGTGGGGGTCCCTACCTAAGTCAGTATGCAAAGTCCGGTCCCTGAATGCTTTCTGTTAATGCGGTGATGAGAGTAGTTTGACACACTTGGAGGAAAGAGCCACATGTGACCCAAAAGAGACAAAGAAAACATATTTATATTATAAGAGCTGACTTAGCATTAGACCACCTACTTAGGACTGAGAATAGATTTTAGTCTGCTATTAGAGATAAATTTGACCTAACTAGTTTGGTTTTTTTACAAAATTAGAACAATTTCAGTTGCTAGAAACTTCACGGGGATGCTAAGAAACACCTCTCTTCACTGTGCTCCAAAAGTACTATCAAAATTCTACAATAATGTTATTATTACAAAAACACAATTTATCTTTAAACTCAGATGCTGGAAAAAGGAGCAGAATCTCTCCAACATCCTCTGGGGCAAACAGAAATCTTCCAAATTACACGACTACATTAGCCAAAAGCTTTCCTTTTGAGAGGACCACAAAGCAGTAAATGAACAAAGGAAGACATAATAGAAAGATTTGCTTGGTGTAAATAGGAATACACAAATGTTTTTGTCACTTTCACCACTTAATTTTTTTCCTACAGTTACTAAATTAAGAGAATAAAATATGTCCATTAGTTTTCACACAGTATATAAAACAATGATTCTGAGTATTTGATATGACAAGTCTCTCACCTTTGTGTACTTTTTTTTTTAAAGATCTAAGCCTCACTTTGTACAAAAATGAGTTTGAGTTTGTAGCATTCTTATACCATTCTGTAGCTTACTACTAAACAATGTATCATAAGGCAAGGAAAATTCAAATAATAGGATCACACTCTAAGCTCTTTATTACAAAGATTATTGGCAAAAAGCTGTATTTATCCCTTTCTTCATGTTCTGCACAATTAGGATTTTACAATTTTATACAAACCATATTTCTACCAGATATGCATGATGTCACCTTTAAAGTTAATTTATCAAACTTCAGGCATAGCTTTACAAAGATGATACCATGCTGATTTAAAACTGAGACTACAAAAGATAGAAGAGCCCTTCCCTTGTTGAGAGAGTTAAAATGAAAGCAGGACAGGAGTTAAGACTGGAAGATAAGCTTAATCTCTCCGTAGAGCCTGAAAGAGGGGACATACCTATTACCCCAAGACGCGTTAGAGCCCTAAATACTACTGAACTTTTCATTACCAGCTGTGGCCACTGCATTCTGGAGCAAATCAGGAAAACTGGCTGAGCCTGTCTCCAACTAAAGCACTCCTTTCAGTAGGCAATAAGGACCACAAGAACAGCTGTGGAGAAGTTCAAGCAATAAAGAAACCACAACTACAACCAGACATCTGGTTTACCCTACTTCCTCTGTGCAGACAGTAGAAATAGGAAGCTAAGAGCACAGAGGTGACAATCTACCAAGAGAGGCTGAGAATAGTGAAAAAAAGCAAGTTTGTCTATATTTGCCTAATCATTTAAAATCGATACCTTATTAAAAACTTCATAGAACACAGGACTGAGATCATTCCTTCCCCACAATTACTCTTATTGTTGAACAATTTTCTGGCATCACAGGCTCTAAATGGTTACCAGCATCTGGGATGCTAACCTGGGGCCTTCTCCACTAAGAAATCTTGGCCTGCTTAAACTCTGTCTGGCTCATTTTCCTCACCACAACCCTAAAAGTTTATTCTTAACTTGGAAGTTCACTACTAATATTTTATAAAGGATGACAGCAGATTGTATTCCTGCTGTCTCTCTAAACAAACCCATTTCCCCTCCTTGTCACAGGTTCTGCAGGATAAGTTCTTTTTCCTAAAGAGTAGCTTCAAATTTACTATCACAACAAAAAGCAGCCCCAAATTTTAAATTCTTAAGTGCTCAGATTTTCCATCTTTAAAAAGTGGAATTATCGAGAATTTTACTGGCAAGCAAGCAACCTTTTTATACACTTCAGGTATTACCAAACATACATACTTGTCTATGAACATTATTTCAGAATTCATAGCATCTGTATGAAGGTGAGAATTATTAACTCAGCTTTTAAAATTAAAGGTAAGAAATTTAACTTTATTTGAACCATTCACTTCCTAACTTATCATAAATTTTATAGCAAATCACACATTGAGTAGTTTCCTGGATGATTACAATAGCCTCCTACGTGAGGTCTCCCTAGGTCACCTCTAGGTTACTCCCACCCCTCTAAGATTCATTCTCCACCAGGAGGCTGAGTGATCCTCTCAGAACCCAAATATGTTTATGTAACTCCCATGTTTAAGTCCCCTGAATGGCTTCCTACTGCTTATAAGATAAAGACCAAACCATCAACATTGCCTTTGAGACCCTGAGGATCTGCTTCCTCCTACAGCTCCAGCTTCTTCACCTATCAATCTTCCATGAACTACTGCTCTTTGGCTATACCAATCATTTTCAGTTCCTTAAATGTGCCATGTTCTATCCTACCACTGGGCCTTTGCATGGGCTGTACACCCACCTGAGACACTCAAAACTCTCCTCTCTCCATTCCAACTTCATTCACCAAGTTAGCTCCCACTACTCCTTTGGTTCTCAGATCATGTGTCACTTCTTCAGGACACCATCACCTCCTTCAAGCCCACCTTTAGGTAAGGTGTCTTTCCTCTCCCTCACTTCCTATTTGTTTTATTATCATGGCTAATTATTGAGAGGCCACCCCTGCTGGGGATTAGGATGGGGGCTTCATTCTCTCCCTACTCATCACTCCATCTCCATCACTGACCACCATGCCTGACACAGAGGAGATGTTCAATAAGTATTTATTGAATATATTAGTGAATCAATCTGTCCTTTCTTGTGTTGTTGGACTCAGATCAAAAGATAAGGTAGAAAACCATAATCCAAAAAGAAACATGTACCATAATGTTTATTGCAGCACTATTTACAATAGCCAGGACATGGAAACAACCTAAATGCCCATCAACAAATGAATGGATAAAGAAGATGTGGCACATATATACAATGGAATATTACTCAGCCATAAAAAAGGAATGAAATGGAGCTATATGTAATAAGGTGGATAGACCTAGAGTCTGTCATACAGAGTGAAGTAAGCCAGAAAGAGAAAAACAAATACTGTATGCTAACTCATATATACAGACTCTAAAAAAAAAAAAAAAAAAGGTACTGATGAACCCAGTGACAGGGCAAGAATAAGGATGCAGATGCAGAGAATGGACTAGAGGACATGGGGTTAGGGGGGCGGGGGGCAAAGGGGAAGCTGGGACGAAGTGAGAGAGTAGCATAGACATATTTACACTACCAACTGTAAAACAGATAGCCAGTGGGAAGTTGCTGTATAACAAAGGGAGATCAACTCAATGATGGGTGATGCCTTAGAGGGCCAGGACAGGGAGGGTGGGAGGGAGTCACGGGAGGGAGGGGATATGGGGGTATATGTATAAATACAGCTGATTGACTTTGGTGTACCTCAAAAGCTGGTACAAGAGTGTAAAGCAATTATATTCCAATAAAGAGCTTAAAAAATAAAAAAAAAAAGTGTAAAGCAATTACATTCCAATAAAGAGCTTAAAAAAAAAGAAAGAAAGATAAAGGGAAAAAAAAGATAAGGTAATAGTAGAGCCCCATGGAAATCTGCAAGGCAGTTGGCCTGTAAGTGTGAATTGAAGTAAATTATTTATACCACACACAAAATGCTTAATGAAGTACTGTTTCTATGAGTCTTTCTTCTTAAGCAGAGTGTGTGCAAAAAGATGTCAGAAAAAGAGTGAGGAAGGGATGGGAAGGAGCAACGTTGGAAAAGCAGTTTCTGCAGCAAAGACCAGGCCTTACTCATTCCAGTCAAGCTGTGAATACATGGTCATAATCTGTCCTCACATGTATGCCACACAGTTCAAGTTACACATCAGTTACTTCACTTTTCACTCTTTCTTCTCAACCACAGGGTAAGCATCACTCACAGCCTTTTATGAATGACCAAACAATCCTAAAGAATGATTTCTCCAAGGGAAGAGGTGCAGGGCCTGCACCAGGTCTTCAATGCCTGGTTCCCTTCTCTCCCCATGCATTACGTTAGTTCACAAGTGTCTCTTGTTACTTAATCCGAGAAAAATGTAAAACGACTATCAATGGTTGCAAAAAGGAGTTTTGGCAGGTTTCCTCATTGAGATCGTTAGAATGAAACTTGTCCTCTCATGAACCACTAAACATGGAGGGAGGAGAGCCATGGATGAGACTCATTTATTCCTCTGGCCTCCCACCAAATATCTACAGAGAGTTCTCGCTATTCACAGTAGTTCTGTTATACAGTCATTGCAAACCCTGAAAGAGTGAGTACTGAATCACTGCCCCTAGGAAAGATTCAGGGTTAAGTTCCTACAAGCCCCTGGGCACAATATTTTCATCTAATCAGCTCGTAACTTTGTTTTATGTGTGTTTCTGTTTAAAGCTGCCTCGTTTTAATATATATTCTTGATTGGTTAACATACGAGTTCACAGCTAACAGCACTATAGATCCTGCCTGGACAAAGCTTATTTTCACACACATATTGTTTCATAAGGTACATCACAGCCTTTTCTTGTGCTAGAAACATTAGGTGGCACTTCAGCATTATGTTTTGGGGGCCATTTTAAAAAGCAAAATTGCCAACAAAATGCACAAAAATGTGGAAAGGACGGCACTAAATAGACTGTTCAGAGGACATGTGTTTACAGTATGAGAGCTTATCACCAAGAAGGCAAAGGATCCCCTTGTTCAAACCCAGCTGGAGATGTGCACTTCAGGCCACTCAAATTTTTGTCGCTCTGTGCATATCTGTGAATGACTCTGAAAGCACTGTATTTGTTTTTCAGTTTCAAATAAATTCTAGTGAGTAGGTAAATTCTCAAATGTGGAATCCATGAAGAATGAAGATTCAAGTATTTGAGTTCCTCAAAATACAAGATGATGGGGATACGTAACCAAAAAAATAAGTTCCTGAATTTATATATACTGAGAGAAAAATGTAACAAATAAGAATGCAATTCTATCAAGTGAATGAAGAGGAACAGGTACATCTTAAAGATGAAGGCATTTGCTGGCTTCCGTGGTAGGTGAGGAAGAGGGGGAATTGGAAAGAAAGTCCAAAAGATCACAGGAACAGAGATGCAGATTGTGGCTGGGGTGTTAGGTATTGAGGATCAGGTTGGGGGAAAAGGTAGAACAGGGAGTCAAAGAAGCAAAGAACATCGTGAGTGGATGCAATGGAGCTAGAACTTTAGCCTCTCAATGATGGGAGCAGATGACAGATTTTAAGCCATGCAGCGATTGGAAATTTTAGAAAATAACTTACTGATGTTAAGAAAGCTGGACTGCATGGGATTAAGAGAGGAGGACAGAGATTGGTGGCCAGTTAAAAAGCTATTGCAAAAGTCAGCCCAGAGGTGATACAGCCTGAATTAGAGCAATTTAAGGAAAAAGGTAGGGAGGGGGGTATATATTGCCATATACTGAAGAGATTAAAACCAACAGAGTTTGGTGACAGACTGAGTGTGGTCAATGAGAGAAAGGGAAAAATTACCTAAACATATTACACGGTACCTTTCATGATCTACAAATATTTTTTAACATCTATGAGCCTTTATAAGTAGATTGTGAGCTTCTCATGGAGAAAGATCATTCAATTCATCCTAATGGACTGAATTAAATACCCTATGCAGTATTTTGACTAATACTAAATTACAGATAACTTCAAATAAATCTTTAAATAAAGTTTGTATCAATACTAAATACATTCTTACATTTCACTGAATTTAAAATGGCAAAGAAGAATACATTATTTCAGCCCTGAAGAAATGCTGTTAACCATACTGCAACAAAGGGTGGGAAGCAAGAAAAGACATTAAAAGCCAAGTTTGAAAGTCACAGCTTGGTTTTGGTAACCTCTACCTGTCTTCTTGCTGAATTGGCCCTCAGTAAGCATAAAATTATTTAAAATGTTCTGTTTTCTCCTGGAATGTGGAAAGAATAATGGCCTAAGAGACAGGAAACTAGAGTTCACATCTCAGCTCTGTTACTTCTATATTCTCAGGCACGTCCCTTCAGCTATCTAGTCCTGAGTTTCCTCACCTTATACAATAAAGGGTTTCAACCAGATGGTTTTTAAGATCCCTTCCACTGCTAATAGTCTTTGGGCTACTTTAGAGCTTAAATATTATATACTCATATTCTCATACATAGTGCTTTTTTGTAGAGAAAAGGTGAGTTTAGGGAACTAAAATTCACTAATTACCTTACTAAACAAATGCTTGAATATATATATATATATTTTTAATGCTAGGCATCTGTATCAGTGTGTTGCTTCCAGAGGGGGGAAAAAAAGAAACCTACATATATATCCCCTGGGGCAGGTTTTGTAAATAATTAACAATTATTTATATCAATTTGGTATACATGTTTATTCGTAACCTAACAAGCTTACTGAATATTCAACAAATCCATACGATTTCCACAAATCTTTCTCAGCCATATTAGGTTAAGGATGCATCCAATTATAAAAAGAAATCAGATTTGTGGTTATCGGGGGGGGGGGTGGAGGGAGGGATTGGAGGAAGGTGGTGAAGAAGTACAAACTTCTAATTATAAATAAGTACTAGAGGTGTAATGTACAACATGATAAGCATAGTTACACTGTTGTATATGCACCTTAAGAGAGTAAATCCTAAGAGTTCTCATTACAAGGAGAGATTTTTGTTTCCTTTTTTCTTCTGTTTCTTTGTATTGTATCTTTAGAGATGATGTTAACCAAATTTATTGGGGTAATAATTTATGTGTGTGTGTATGTGTGTGTATGTGTGTGTGTATGTGTGTGTGTATATATATATAATCTCAAACCTTTATGTCGTACACTTGAAACTCATGCGGTCATGTATGTCAACTATATCTCGATAAAACTGGGGGGGGTGAAAGGACTGCAGCCAATGTTAAGAAGTTTTAGAAAGTTTTAAAAGGTATAAGATGGATGACACTTTTTCTATTGTCAGAAGTTTTAGCTAGGATCACATTTTTCATCATCTCTAGGCCTATGGGCCCATTTTGATTCAAAGGTATGTTTATTCAATGTGCTTTGCTTGCAGAGGCCTTTGAAATCCTTTTAGTTAATTGTTCCTTATAACTACCATCTCATTTAGTAAATTAATATTGCCTTAGCATATTCATGAAGAATATATTTATTAGGCATAAATGTGGTGGCAATCCTTCAGAAACTATTCACCCCATCCTTGTGAATACTAAACTCTTCTAATTGCCATCCATGCACTCACTGCTCTTAAAACCATGTCTAACATTACTCAAATAACTCGACATGGCTATTTTGACTCATTCTGAATATCCAAACAGAATATTTTCACACTTGCTCTGTGATTAAGCTCCATAAATGCAACTGTAATACATACTGTTTGGATGTAACCAAAAGTATATGATTCAATACTTTGAAGTTTATTTTCCAGCAAACAAATCACAGATGAATGTGTGGCAGTCAAGGCAGACCAGAGGGTAGCTGACAGTTTAAAGACCATCAAAGTTGGCCAAATGGTTGTTTTATATCAGAATGGGTGGTAGATTCACTGCTGGGGGCTCTATGGCTCTAAGACTCAGAGGCCAAGGCTGTACCAGATGGCCAGCAATCAAGAGACCTGGCACAATCACCTGCAAATGGCCCCTAATGGACAAAGCGGGAGAAAATACAGGCTTTATGGAACTCCCTGTTCAGAGCACCACGCAAAGCTTCTCTGCATTGGTGGATCCAAAATAAATAAATAAATGAATAAACAAACAAGCAAACAAACAGTACAGCATGAAAGTTTCATTTTTAGTAACTGATTAATTTTGCATAGAGCAGACCGTACTGGAAGCCTTGGGGTAACTGCAGTGATCCAGTTGGCCCATGCCTATAAACATGTTTCTCCCCCAATGTGGAATAATAAAGTACAATGCAAAATTTAAGAACCCTTTATAAAAATACCAGCCTCCCCACTGGATCCTGTTCAACATGGATCGTGGCAATATTATAATTCTGTGCGTTCTGAGCTGTCTTTTTGATTTCCAAAAGAAAACGTGTTAACCAACAGGCCCAGACGGACGATAAATAGCTCCACGAGAAGAATGATTCCTCTACAGACTAGCATAATGGTTCAACCATCTAATCTTACATGTAGACAAAGGGTTTAAATGATTAATTTTACAGGTGTGGATATTTGCTTTGATGATCACCCACGGCTAATTTAAAAATCTGAATCACTCAACACACTCCTGATTATCTTTCCACGGTATTTAAATGTATACTCGAGGAACACAAACTGATCGTGGTCTTAGGCAAACATAATAAAGATGATATAAAAGGATGATTTTTCAAGAGTCATGCAATGCATTCCAAAGCTATATATTAATGTATTATCTATGCCACAGCTTCTTTTCAATGCAGAAGACTGCTAAGAATTACCCTCATTTGAAAAAGAGGCAAAAGGCTTTCAAGAAAAAGAAGGCCTTAGAAAAACAGAATCAACTCACAAATGTTTCTTAAGCACTTGTCTTTGGTCTATCACAGTGCTGAGTTCTGTAACTGACAAGAAAAAATGGGAAAAGGCATATGTCTGCCTTAAGGGAACCCAGCGTCTTATTAGACAAGAAGACTTGTTCAATACATTCATATACACTAACACATTATATACATTAACACATTATACCATATTACAAGGCTGAACATTAGTAATCAAAGTAAGCTTACAGTTTATAGACTGTAGTGCTACAGAAATTCAGGAAGACAAGATCATTGTAAACAGGACTAATCAAAGGTTCCTTGGAGAGTGTGGATGATAAGGCTTCCCTGGAAGGATTCTCTTCTATTTCCTTCACACACCCAGATCACCTAGCACAGTATGAGGATCACATAACAATTTTCTGAATTTGACTGAAGAGAGTACAGGGTTTGCAATAACAAAATAGAAGTAGCAGAATTTTCAAGCCAAGAGAGCAACAAGAGGAAAGAAGTGTGAAAAGTAACAAGTCAATATCACCTATGTAGTATTTTTGCTAAAATACTGGACCATAATCATAAGGAAACCATCAGACAAATCAAAATAGAGGGATACTCTACAAAACACTTCATGTATACTCTTCAAAAATACCAGTGTCACAAAACATCATCCAGGAGTGACCTATATGAAAGGATACTAAAGAGACATAACAACATAACACAACGAAATTCTTTGATTAGGTTCTGGAGAGGGGGACAAACAGGACTCCCCCCCCACCCCAAATTGGAGAAATGTGAATATACACTGTATTTTAGATAATATTACAGAACAGTGTTGAATTCTTAGATGTGATAATGGTTGTGTAGGAGAACATCCTTATTTTTAAGAGATGCAGCTGAAGTATTTAGAGGTGATGTATCATGTCTGCAATTTAGTCTCAAATGGTTCAGTAAAAAAAAGAAACAAATCTATAAATAAACAGAAGCCCACAAAGACAGAGATAAAGCAAATGTGGCTTTGGTGAATCTCAGTGAAATAAATAGTTGTGGGGAGAGAAATAATGAGTCAGAAGGGAGTAGATTAGGTGGATGGATGGCACTATGAAGGGGTGGAACTGGGGCTATGATCTGTGAATAGGGAAGAGTAAACAACCGATACAGATCTTTGAATTATGAAACGAGGAACTTGGCCTTGACTTGGAAAAAACAACAGGGACACAGAATACACAATAGTCTTTGGCTTAAAAGTAAAACAATGACTTTTACACGTCAGGAAAATAAATACAGCAGCATTTGGCAGAAAGCACTAAAAAAAGAAATGATTTGAAAGGCATTTAGAAGAGTCTCTCATGGGACTTCCCTGGTGGCACACTGGTTAAGAATCTGCCTGCCAATGCAGGGGACACAGTGCGATCTCTGGTCCGGGAAGATCCCACATGCTGCGGAGCAACTAAGCCTGTGTTCTAGAGCATGCGTGCCACAACTACAGAGCCTGCATGCTACAACTACTGAAGCCTGAGTGCCTAGAGCCCGTGCTCTCCAACACAAGAAGCCACTGCACTGAGAAGCCCATGCAGTGCAACAAAGACAGAGAATGCCCACGCTCAGCAATGAAGACCCAACAGAGCCAAAATTTTTTCTTAAATTATTAAAAATTAAAAAAAAATCTTTTAAAATCACATTTTAAAGAAAAAGAAGAGCCTCTCATAATAACCAAAGAATACATAATGAAAGCTGGGACTCCATGCAAGCAGTTGAATGAAAAGTCAGGAACAGATCTAAGAGCCAGTAGGAAATATTGGTTGTGGACAGATTGCTTCTCTCACCAGCCTCCCCCCAAACCTCAAGGCAGACCTCATCACCTCTCCTGATTCCACTAGAATTTGACAATAGCAAGACCCTGCTCTGCTAAGATCATTCTCACAGCACTCACAGGCTCACCCAAAGTAACCCTCAATAAACAGCAAGCTTTAGGAGACAAGGTCTGTGTCTACCTGGTTCAACTTTGATGTGCAGCAACTACACAAGAATAAAAAGGAAAGTGACAAACAGGAGAGAAAGGGGTCAAAAATGCCTGTGAGATTTCCAACATGAAAGCTGGGATAAATGGAGACATTTGGAAGGAGAACTTCTTGGGGAGAAGGTGTCATTCTCTATGTAATTTCAGAGGCGAGAGTATCTCAGTGGACTGGAGAAATCCCAAGTTACATCAGGAACTACCTGCAGTAACAGTTTTCTTCCCAGATTGTTTTTTGGGGCTGCTTTGCTTAAAATACAGTAAATAGACTTACATAATTAGTTTGTCTGACTTCCTGTCAAATCAATATTTATTCACATAAATCAATTTTGTTGCCCTGTCCCTGAAGGCATTTGGTCAATCTATGTCACTCTAAAGCAACTTTCCAGGGATTTTTCTCCTATGAATCTTTTTCCCTTTTTCTACACAATTCATTCCTGTTCTTCTCTTCTTATTACCTAATTCACTTGTTTAGATTTCAGTTTCTTTACTGTCAAATCTTGCTAGAACTTTGTGTATTTTTTTGCATGCACTATATGTACATAAAAAGAGCTACCTACTAGATAAATGACTTAATTAACCTCCTGTTAAAGGCAAGTTACTTAACTTCCATAAAATGGATGTACTAACGCATCTCATAAACAGCTTAATTAAATAAGATAATTCATGTAAATTACAGTAACTGAAAAATAGTAAACAATGAAAAAATAATTATTGTTACTATTATCATTGGGATTAGTATTAATTATACTTTACAATAGAAGATAATCTTGTGACCAACAATAGCATTACTACACATTTACAAATTAAGAGATGGACAAAGAATTTCAAAGAATAAATTTTGAGGACCATTGTCCAAACCCTCTAATCCCATAAATGTCCACAGAGATTAACTTCTCTGTAGTGACACAGCTCATAAGTGGAAGGATTTAATCCACCCAGGGTCTTGTCTTCTGTCTTCCAAGCCAGTAAATGCTTCATCCACTTTCTCATAATGCTATCTAGCTGGGTAAAAGCTGGAATTACTACCAATCTCCACTGTGATTTTAACATATTCCTACAACTAATGCTGTGCTACAGTGTGAACAAGGCAGCAAAGAGGAATGTCAATTGAGGTGTTACGGACACGAAATAGTTGCTGGAGCAAAAGAAGACTTTTTTTTTTTTAAGGGTAGTGAAATGTCTTTTGACAAATATGGACATATATTCTTTTCTGGAGCTGGAGCTTCTCCCTAGGGACAACATTTTGGCCTTGAAAGAACCACTTTAAGAGCCCTTTTTAATTATACGAATCCAAAGCAAGTTCCCAATGCTTTATCTTGGGGGTCTACAACAGGACTTAAACTTAAGGAGAATCTGAGCTTGAGTTAGTAAGTGCATGGAATTGCTTTGTCCCTCACGCACAGCCTTTGGTATATGAAGACTAGAGGCTGTTGGAATGGGGTTGTACGTATTTGCATCTTAGGGGTCTTCTGGGATGGAAGGTACTGAGCCTTCCCTCTGATGCTCAATGTTGCTGAACCCTGTTGAGCTAGCCCTGACTAAGGCCAAGTTGGAGAAGTCCTTGAGACCATAATAGAGAGCAGCACCTCTGGCAAGGCCTAGCATCAAGGTAGGGAAGCACCATTCCCATCCACAGCCACAACCCCCGCAACAGGCAGGACTACTTAGCAACAGCAAAAACTCTCATTGGCAAAGGAAGCAACTTCCTGGACTCCGTAGAAGACAAAACTAATGAGGACTAGCCTTTGGTTTTCAGTTACCACCCTGGACAGTCTTGGACATAATATCAGAGGAGTTCCTGAGGAGAAGCAACATTAGACTTAGCTGCAAGTAAGGTAGGAGCTCAGAGTTATCATTTGAATATGAAAATAAATGTAACTTTACTTGTAGTCACAGGCTGAAAGACTGAGGACACCTCACTGTAATACCATGTGAGGTTATATCAATAAACCCAATGATGGGACTCCCTAGGTGGCTCAATGGTTAAGAATCTGCCTGCCAATGCAGGGGACACAGGTTTGAGCCCCGCTCTGGTAAGATTCCACATGCTGCAGAGCAACTAAGCCTGTGCACCACAACTATTGAGCCTGTACTCTAGAGCCCATGAGCCACAACTATTGAGCCCGTGTGCCACAACTATCGAAGCCCATGCACCTAGAGCCCGTGCTCCGCAACAAGAGAAACCACTACAATGAGGAGCCCGCACACCACAATGGAGAGTAGCCCCTGTTCGCATCAACTAGAGAAAGCCTGTGTGCAGCAACGAAGACCCAATGCAGCCAATAAATAAAATAAAATAAATTAATTAATTTAAAAAAATTTTTTTAATTAAAAAAATAAAAAATAAACCCAATGATGGCTCCAGCAGAGAACACTTTCCACAAATATGACTTCAGGGACTCAAACAGCCTCCACCTTTCGTGGTTTACTTCTGCCTCCAGTAGCTTTAGGAGTTCTCAAGAGGTGGTCGGCCCTCATGTGGTCCGAGCTCCCTCAGGAGCTGTCACAATGCCGCCATCTACCCTGGACTGTCTTCCTTCCCCCGGTGTTTCTTCCTGGGTTGCTCTGGGGCACGGGAACCTTTCCCCAGATTGCTGATGGCCTTTCAGGTTGCACTGACCTGCCTTATGGGGCTTTTGGACTTCATCCTGACCTCTGATCTCCCTCGGACACTATCTGTCCACTAACATTCACCCCAGCGCCAACCAGCTTCTGTCTACTACTTTGTGTCTCCCTCTCTTGGCCAGCTGGGAGCTGCTCACCTTTCTCCGTGTTCTCCCCTCTTTGAGAGCTTGCACCACAGAGTTGTTTGGACCTCAGGATTTGGCCCTTTTAGGTTTTCCATCAATAGGTGTTCACCCCTCAGGCTGTACACAAGCTATCAAGGGCCTGACAAGAGCAGATCAGTCAATAACCTCACACCTGACCCAGAAATACGACTCCCCTCTGAGCTGAAAACTCAGTTGCCAAGTCTGACTCATTGCTCCAGAAATTTCTTCCCCAGGATGGATTCCTGTAATCTCCTTTGCAGTTGGGCAACCTTGAGTTGTCTCTCCCATCCTCACTCCATCCATCACCTCTCAGACTTGCCTCTATGTGGGCTCCTTAGCCCTCGAATCAGTTGGTACTAATTTACATGACAGTGTGGGAGTGGACTGATAGTCTTTCATACTTAGTCTGTAGATTCATAAAGGATATGCTATTTATATGCAAACTAAGATACACAAACACACACAGCAAAAAATTTTTAAATATATGTATGTATTATTTCACTTTTGTCTGATTATTCATTCCCATTAATATAATGTACCAAAAAAGAAAAAAATTCATATTATAAATTAATCCTAGTTTGAGGGAGGTAGATAAGTAGAGAGAAGAAATGTCGTTAATTACATAGCTCCTCATAACTTGACATTATTTTCAGATGCAAATATTGATCTGAGAAGAAAACCAGCATGATCAGCCAGAAATATTAACTGATGTTTGCCATCTACAGGTAAATGTTATTAAACTCACCCTTTTCTAGAAGTGCATGGCCCTTGGGCTACAATTACTAAAGTGATATGACTAAGTTTGACAGTTCTGTTAGTTACATTATCATGAATCTTATTAAAACTCATTAATTTTCTATATTGAAACATAGTCCTTGACTCTAAAAGAAAGAAAGGAAGTTTTAGTAAGAATGTGAGAAAAATCTTGACTTACGCAGTGGAATTTACTAAGATGTTTCTCGGAGCATTATAATCAGAATGCAGGCAATACTTTCTAAATCATATTCAGTAATAGCTTATTTAATAACCTTGCATATTTGTGGAGTATGTCATTAATAAGACACATTCATTTTAAGTCATATCTCTTTTACAAAGAGAGAAACGTTACAATAAGATGAAAGCGAATTTCTCAGAGTATGGTATAAGACCTAAAATTAAGGTTCAATATCACACGCTGCCTTGACATCTGGTAAAATCAGGAGGGCCTTGAATGGCTTCACTGCAAGTTCCCCTCTCCTCTCTGCACCCACAGAAAATGTCCTCTAGCCAAACAGCCCTCCTTATCAAAGGGACCAAGCATAGTTCTTGCTTCTCCCTGAGTAGCAAGTTTCAGTTCCCTGCCGGCCCAGAAAATTAATCAAACAAGCCAATCGCATCCTCCCAAGGGAGCCAGGGGACACCCCACCCTGTTGATACTATAACGCCTGCCTCCCAGAGCGCCTGACTGTTCATTCTGTTCCTGAGGGCAACCCCATGTGACTCTGCATAGTGCCCTATCCTCCTCCTTGGGCTATGAGCATATGTAACTAAAGAACTGCTCTCTATCTCAACTGTCCAGTGTCAGGTGTCCTGTGTTCAGCCATCCCAGCAACCCTGGTTGAGGGATCCTTCACCAACAGGGTGAAGCAGAAGGTGATCAAAACACACACGGCAGAGAGGATGCTCCAAGTCAGGCTTTCTGACTCCACAACCACTGCTCTTCCACTCCCTCAGAACTATCCCTGCCAGATGATGACCATTAGCACTTAGGAAGAAATTTCTCTGTGCCATACAGAGAAATTTCTTACTTTTTAATAAAGTACAGGCTCATTTTAGGCAATAATTAACCTAAATTTGTAAGAATCTCTTAGGGAAGTTATTAAAATGCAGATCCTAAATCCCACTACAGCCCCCCACATACCTCATACCGGAGATTGTAATTCAGTAGATCTGAACGGGGTGAAGAAATCTGCATTTTTGTTGGTATGAGAGGGGGGTTATATCAGCTACATTTCGAAAAACACTGCTTTAGAAAACGTGCAGTCATTCTGAACAGCAAACTTAAATTTAAGCTTTTATGGTGATGTGGAGAATGATTTCAGGGGAAGGAAGCTGCAGTCAAGAAAACCTGTTACAATAATCCAGAGGAAAGTTTATGTGGGGTTGAAGAAGAGAACAGGATGTAAAGAGGATGGTAAGAATAACATTGTACTTAAGAGGTTCAAAATTCACAAACTAAATCCACAAGACTTGGTGATTCCACAGTTAGGCACGGTGGGATGGAGAGAGCTGGGGTGAGAGACTAGGAATAGGGACAGTTTCTTATCATCAGATTATCAGTCACGTTTGGAACCTGTGCAGGCCAGCAGGCAGACTGCTAGTTCATACAGTATCTTTGAAAAAATTAGAAAAAGTCATCACTTTCTATGTAGAAATACACGTCTGGGTGCAACTTGGTAAGTGGAAAACTCCTTTGGGCAAATGGGAAGGTGCTGCTGTCTGTGAGCAGACATAGCCCCGTGCCAGGACCCACAGCTGGAGAACCATAACAAAGACTGGATGTAAGCTCCCACTCATCTCTCAACTAAGGACACTCGTGCAAATCATAATGTGCCCAGAGAGACACTAACAAGATTCAGGATGTGGTCTTGGGAATGGATGTTAAAGTCACTGGATGGAACAGTTCCCAGGAATCATGGGTTAATTGATGGATGGGTTGCCCTACATGCATAATGAATTCTTCTAGGATGGTTTCTCTAAAAGGACCCCTAAAGCCTCATGGGAGCCCTTACCACCTCACCTGATACTAGGTCAGATACTACTGAGGTAAGGACCTAAGGACCCATGGTGGGGAGGGGTCTTTGCTGTGGGATTCACAGTAGTAGCCACAGGTTAACTCCCACTAGACTGTGAGATGGAAGAGGTCAGGGATGGTGTCTCATTCACCGTTGTATGCCCAGCACCTTGGACAGCAACTAGTACATTGTAATTATGATACCTAAAGTCCATCCTTCAATTATATTTTTCATCTCACTTGCGGAAACGTGACTTGAGGTTCTCTGTTCTTATTCCAACCTTCCACAATACTGTAAAATGGCATGAACAAGACTAACTTTGCAAGTGACAATTCGGTCTATCAAGACCATAAAAACTCAACAGATAAAGTAAAATAGGCTTCCTTCAGAGATTTCCCAACTATAAAGGAAGAAAACTTCTACCAAGCATTTTATTGCATGCCTCTTTCTGTTAACCCAGGTTGCACGTTATTCTATAATAAAACGTTTGTCCAACGTTGACTACCTCAGGTCACATAACATGCTGCTTTGTATACCCGTTCTGGATTTTCTCTTGTTCTTTAATGGTGTCACTTTTTTGTCACAGTCACTTAATGTCCTTGTTCTTCTTAAAACAATGCTTAAATTGTTTTGACTTAGGTGTGCATCAGATGGAAACAGCACAGATGTCAGCACCTGTATGCTAAGTCTGTGCCTTAATGTGTGATTTGGTTCATTATTTTATAGATGGTACACCCATTGTAGGAATTGCTGCTTCTTTATTGAGAGAAAATATCTCAAGAACTACTGCTTTCATTCCTTTTTATAGGACTCCCACTATTTGTCAGTGTTCATACTCTATACCTAGGAGAGCTCATTAAATATAGCAAATATATCTGAGACCTACCACCAATAACTATATATGTGTGTGTGCGCATTTTTTTGGGGGGCTTTTAAAATTAAGCTCCATTTTCTTAGGAAGAACAAACAAATCCTTAACTTTCAAAAGTCAAAGTTTCTAGGGAAAGGGAAAAGAAAAAAGAGAGAAAAAATAAGCATGTATGTACTATATTTCAGGAATTTACAATACTTCTCAAAACATCCTCACAATAATTCCGTGATGTTCTCCCCATTTTATAGATGAGAAACTTCATAAGGGTTAAGGCACTTCTAAAGATCATAGATAATGTCATAAACTAAAAATGTCGAAGATGTTGGTAAAAGGCAGATCAAGAATTCAATCCCTATGTTAGGTTCTTGCCATGCTACCAGGCTTGGACATTTCTGAAACAATGCAATTTTCCCTAACAAAACATTACAGTCCATTTTGAAAACACAATATACCAGTGTCATGTGAATGTAACACTAAAGAACAAAATTCACCTCTGGGTTAAACCACTTTGTTATCCAACCCTTGACATGAAGGATGACACAATGGTTCCCAAGCATTTATCTACTTACCAAGAGTCTCTTACAGAAGATAACAGCAGCATATTAGCATCTGTAGTTAATAACTCCAAAACAATTTTAGGTATCAATCCATAAAAAGCAAAAATGGTGCTTGTAGAGTATTTGCACATATGTTCTGTAAAAGATAAAATACACTTGTATCTTAGTTAGGCCATGGAGGCAAGTTTATTTTTCTTTACTTAGCTTAGTCTCTAGGATACTATTATCCACTCTTTTTAACTCCATCTGCTCTTATGACTCGAGTCCTACCACCTACTTGGTGGAAGCCTAGATTATGTTGATCATTTGGGGTTCCATATGCTTCTGAGGGCATGGTTACCATATTGCCTGACTTGCAAAGCTCAGAAAGCAGAGTATTACGGAAATTAAATGCCAGGAGCTCAAAATACTGAAGAGAAAATATGTAAATAAACCCAGAGAGAAATGTTGGCTGAAACTGTCATTGAAATATAGCCTTAAAATATATATACACAGAGAGAAGCTTTTATCTTCCCAGGGCTCTGGCATCACTAATTAGGTGCTAGTGCAACAAACAGTAATATTCATTATAAAAAATCTTCACCGGTAACATCTAAGTTGTTTAAGTCCATGGGATATATTTTCCACATCAAGTAAATACCAGCATTCAATTTTCACTCAAGGTCAAGTGTAGTTAGTATATTACAATCTTCTAGAGTTTAGGTGGCACATGTTAATTGGCTCTTATCTCGTGTTGAGAGAGAGTGGTAAGCAATAAGGACCAATAATTGAGAACCAAAATAAGCCCCCTGCTATACACACTGACCCAGGTCACAGGCTTGAAGACAGAGATTCTCAGAAAGATCATGATAATATACTAAACATGCTTTATTCAAGAGCAATTTGATCTACTTGGGAAATTAATTCATTCAAAGATTTTTTTTAGATATCTATCTATATTCTCTTCGAGGCATTGGGGTACAGCAGAAATAACCCAGAGATTTCTACACTTAAAGTACTTATATGCTTGGATGCAGAATAGAGGTAGACAACAAAAAGGAAACGAAGCAAGATCATTACAGATCATGATGAAGGCTACAAAGGAAATTAGCAGGGACTCCCCTGGTGGCGCAGTGGTTAAGAATCCGCCTGCCAATGCAGGGGACATGGGTTTGAGCCCTGGTCCGGGAAGATCCCACATGCCGCGGAGCAACTAAGCTGGTGCACCACAACTACCTGAAGCCTGCACTCTAGAACCCGTGCTCAGCAACAAGAGAAGCCACTGCAGTAAGAAGCCTGTGCACCAAAACAAAGAGTAGCCCCTGCCTGCCGCAACTAGAGAAGGCCCGAGCGCAGCAATGAAGACCCAACACAGCCGAAAAAGAAGAAAAAAAAGAAAGAAAAGAAAATTAGCAAAGTGATGGGAAGCAACTAGGAGTCAGAGGAAAGTGGATGATGGGGCAGGTCTTTACAGAGAGGTCAGGCAACGACTACTGAGAAGGCAGCGTACATGCCAGGTTCTGCAGGAGAAGAAAAAATGGCAGGATAACAGCCAAAGAACGGTGTGTCGAGCAGAGGAAAGAGCAGTGCAAAGACCCTGAAGCAAGAAAGGGTCTTCTCTGTTAAAGGAAAAGAGCAAATGTCAGTGAGGCTAGAGTATGGAGAGCTAGGTGTTGAGCAAGGAGAACTCTGGCCTGTGATGAAGTGGAAGAGGTGGGCAGGGGCAGCGTTTCTGGGTGCGACAGGAAAGACCTGGAAATGGTAAAGATAAGTAAAAGGTCCTCATAACTTAGCTCACCATATAAAATTAATGCAGTTTATCTGGGATAGCTAGTGTGTTAGAAGAAAATAATAATAATGAAAATTTTTAATTGGAGGGGAATTTATCGATTATCTGTTCCACTCCTTGTTTCATAGGTATTGACCATGAGGCCCTATGGGGTCAGTGAAAAGGGGAGTCAGAACTCCACATTCTCTGATGTCTAGTGACCTTTTCATGACATCTACTGGCTTATGGGTTTTACTGCTTGAGATTCTAGTGGCTTCATCCTAGTCCTTGTCCCATAGCAAACATCTGGTGAAGAACAAAGCTACTCAAGTTCTTCTCTGAAAATGGAAATTAAAAAGAACAAGAGAGCAGTTCTGCATGCCTATAGGAGGAATGTCTTGAAGGCCCTTGTGATTTGCTCTTTCTTAGACAAACTATAGCTTTGAATAGGATCTACAGAAAGAAACAGGGACAAAGATGCAGCAAGCGCCTCAGAAGAATACTGATGAAATGACAGAGAACAGGGAATCCCACAAGGTGAAATAGGCTTAAGTAGCAGATACCAATACATAAAGCTGGAAAGGACATGCAGTTTGCCAAAGAAGTAAAATAAACGTTAAAAACATTTAAATAATAACCTTAAAAATTCCATATTAAAAAATCTCAGATTATTGAGTGTCAATTAGG
Source organism: Hippopotamus amphibius kiboko (assembly GCF_030028045.1). Lineage (NCBI taxonomy): Eukaryota > Metazoa > Chordata > Mammalia > Artiodactyla > Hippopotamidae > Hippopotamus > Hippopotamus amphibius. Next base: position 13,843,297 of record NC_080199.1, read on the forward strand.
CCAGATTCTCTTCCCAATGTATTTTTAAATTCTTTTCAGTTTTTTTTTACTAAACAATATAAACAAACAAAAATACTATACAGAGTAAAATGATAATATAATAATAATAATAATAATAATATCAGGACACACAGTAGGATACTTACTTGAGGAATGGACTAATAACAGTTAAGATAGGCCCTCTCTTTCTGGAGAGACAGAGCTTGCACTAGCCTGGTCAAGGTGTTTGCCTGCTTGGGGGCAGAAAGCTAGACTAAATAGCTTTGTAATTAATGCTCTCCTAACAAAACTGAATATTTTGTTCTCCCTAAATGCACAGCATGATTAACGGGGTCACAATTCTATGAGATGTGGAGGAAAGGGAACCCTCCATACACTGTTGGTAGGAATGTAAACTGATGCAGCCACGATGGAAAACAGTACGAAGGTTCCTCGAAAAATTAAAAATAGAACTACCACGTGATTCAGCTGTTACACTTCTGAAGAATACAAAAACATACACACACACACACACATGCACACAAACAATGCACTACTACTCAGCCAAAAAATAGATGAAATCTTGCCATTTGTGACAACATGGATGGACCTTGAGGGTACTACACTAAGTGAAATAAGTCACATGGAGAAAGAAAAATAGTGTATGATTTCACTCATATGTGGAATATAAAAAACAAACTCAAAAACAAAAGAAATGAACAAACCAAACCAAACAAAAACACACATTTACATACAGAGAACAGAGTAATGGTTACCACAAGGGAAGGAGGAGGGGCAGGGCAAAATGGGTAAAGGGTGTGAACTGTATGGTGACAGATGGAAACTAAGCTTTTCCTGGTGAACACACTGTAGTGTATACAGAGGTAGAAATACAATGTTGTACACGTGAAATTTAAATAATGTTACAAACCAATGTTAGCACAATAAATTTTTTTAAATGTTTTTAATTCTATAAGAGAGAAGGAAAGCAGATTTAAACTAATATCATGGCAAAATAAGATAACTGCAGTTTAGAAGTTGTGATAGACATAGCAGTGTTTTTAATGTCGATAACAGTGTGTCAGGCAAACTGTGATTTGTATACCCTCAGGATCACATTGGGAAAACCCCTGCCACTTATTCCAATCAAATTGATGAGGACAGACATGACTGAAATCAGCAGAGGATGCTTGAGGAAGATTCTGCTTAACATTCACAGCTTCACATAAGGGTCCCCTTACATCTCCTTAAATCACATATTTGTTAACAACATGAACAAAAATCTAAATGGCCCTGCTTTCAAACTGGTAAGGAATGCAAGTAAAGAGACAACAGAAAGTAGAAAGTTTATCCTTCATATCACTGTTGGACTTATAAATTATTTAAGGCACAATCACTATCTATAATCATTCACGTCCTTTTAATAAAAATAATACACAGCCAAAATTCTTTTTTAAATATGTTGTTTTAAATGTATATATAACGCTATCCAATTTATGTGTACATTATGCATGGTCTCCAAATACTGAAATATTTAAAACTATTGTACTTTAGCTTCAGGAAAGTATGTGTCTTTAATGGATTAAATGGTGACCCTCAAAGCGATATGTCCATATCCTAATCTCTGGGAACCAGTGAATATGATCTTTTTTGGAAATAAGATCTTTGCAGACATAATTAAGGTAAGGATCTCTGGATGAGATCATCTTGGATTATTCAAATGGGACCTAAATCCAATGACAAGTGTCTTTATAAAATAAAACACAAGGAGGTAACATATGGAGAGAAGACAAGGCATGTGAAGATGGAGGTAGAGACGAGTGAAGCAGCCAGAAACTAAGGAACACCTGGGGGCCCTAGAAGCTGAAGAAGCAAGGAGGGACCCTGCCCACTTCAGAGCCTGCAGAGGGAACACAGCTCTCCCGATACCTTGATTTTGGACTTCTGGACCCCAGAACCAACTGTGAGAGAATAAATTCTTCTGTTTTAAGCCACCAAGTTTGTGAAATGTATTACAGTAGCTCTAGAAAACTCACACAGCATCTTTCTGCTCTTTTTCTTAATGACTATAAAAGTACTATTGCAACCTTAAAGAAAGGTTTGACCAGAAGATCAAGACAAATCATCTATATGCTCAATAATCTAACTAACAGACATTTTCATTTTGGCATACTCCTGTTGACTCTTTGTCCATAAACTTGCACTGTTGTACTCAAACTGAACACATGGTGTTTTATTGTCCTTTATTCACTAAACATTACAAGTATTTTCATTGTGTCTATAATGGTCTTCAAATGTATCTTAATTCTGTATAAATTCCACTGAATTAATACACCACGTATTACTTAAACATTTTGTAATTTTTAAAGATCTGGGCTGATTCTTCTATTACTAATAAATGACTCTCTACTAGAGTCAGACACAGTCCTAGATATTTTTGATTATTTTATATATACATATATTGAATCATGCTTAGGGAACCATCAATCAATCACACAAAGAGTATTTCTTGAGCTACTAAATATCAGGCACTGTTCCAGGTCTAGTAAACATGAATAAAGTATATGGGCTTTTGGTTTACATCAAGGCCAAAAGGTAAACTGATAAAACATGGCCAACATGTTTCATAAACATGATAAAATGATAAATCAGATCAACAAAGAAAGAAAGAACTCTTAGCAAACCAGAAATGGAAAGGAACTTCCCTAATTTAATAGAAAGCATCTCTCAGAACTCTACAGCAAACATAATGCTTCACTGATGAAATGTTAGGAGCATTTCCTTTAAAACTGGTGACAAGAAAAGGATGCCATGTGTCACCACTTCTATTTAACCTCCTACCAGCAGTCCAAAAATCACTAAATGACAAGGAAAAGAAAATACTGGAAAATACAGGAAAAAGGAATGAGACTACCATAATTTGCAAATGATATGACTATCCATACAGGAAAAACTCCAAAATACCTATAGACAAATCATTAGAATTAATGAATTTAGCAAGATGACTAAATGTAGGATATCAGGGTACAGAACAATTTATTTGTCCCCTTCTCTTTATTTTTATTATTTTTAATTAATTTTTATTGGCGTATAGTTGACTTACAATGCTGTGTTAGATTCTGCTGTACAGCAAAGTGAATCAGTTATATATATATACATATACCCACTCTTTTTTAGATTCTTTTCATATAGGTCATTACAGAGTATGAGTAAAGTTCTCTGTGCTATACAGTAGGTCCTTATTAGGTATCTATTTTATATATAATAGTGTTATATGTCAATCCCAATCTCCCAATTTATCCCCACCCCCGTCCCCCTTGGTAACCATCGGAACAATTTCTTAAAGTACAGAAAGCATAGTTAGAAAAGATTGATGATTTTTGGCTATTAAAATGAATCATTGCTCATCAAGACACCACAGAATGATATTTGCAACACACAAAATTGATATTTCCACATATATGGCTTGCTAGAAATTAATATTACAAATGGGTAAAGAAGTAACACATATTGATAAGAAAATAAAAACAACCATCCGAAAAATGGGCAAAAACCATGAACTGACCTTTCACAGAAGTAAAAACTCAAATAGTAAATAAACATGTTAAAAGATGTTTAGTAATCATGGAATGCCAGCGAAGACCACCCTGAAATACCAATTTATTCACGTCAGATTGGCAAAAATTCTAAAGACTTACAATACCATGTGCCCACGATATTCAGTGGAATAGGGTAACATGTTACCCAATATTCCTGACCAGGAGAATGACTTATCAAACAGCTTGTTCACACAAATGTAATATTTACACAGCAATAGAAATGAATGAAATATAGCTTTGCACATCAGGAATGACTCAAAAACAATTTCAAGTGAAAGAAATTGCATAACAGAGCCTATAATATTATTTTTATAATGTTGAAAATCCAGCAAAAGTCAGCAATACAAATATTGTTTAGAAATACATGCATAGAATAATAATAAATATTTTTAACACCAAAATAATGAAGACAAAATTCACAACACTAATTGCCCTTGAGGGAATCAGGAGATATAAGAATTGAGAAGAACATATAAGCAAGTTCAAAACAAATGGTGGGACTCCAGTTCTTAAGTTGGATAATTTGTTCATGGGCTTTCATATTACTGTTATGCATTGTAACTTACATATATGTTACCTAAGTTTTTCATATACTACAAATATCACATAGAAAACGTTTTAGAGAAAAAGTAGGGATAAACAAAAGAACTGACAAAATTGTATTATTCTAAGGGGGGAAAGAAAGGTTGCAAATAAACAATTGCAAAACACTGCAACTGAAAATAACTTTAACTATAGTGCTCTGATTTTCAACCCCAGCTGTACATTAGCACCACTTGGGGTGGCAGAGATTTTTAAAAAGAGTAATGCCTGGACCTCATCTGAGATCAAATAAATCAATATGTGCAGAGCTGGAAACCAGTCATCAATCTGTTTGTTGGTTTTCTTCTGTGTCTGCTTCACCATTGGCCAGATGATTCTAAGGTGCAGCCAGGATGATAGATCACTGATCTAGACCAAACCTCCTATTTTTTGTTGAGAAACTGAGGCCAGAGAGAAGTGACTTGCTATATTAGTATTGGTGGCAATCCCAAGTTTCAAACCATCCATTAACTCAACAACATAATTATACTGTCAGGAAATTTTTACCAAACTTCTAAAAAAAAAAATTTTAAGAGGTGGAAAGAGGACAGCATTTAAAAAAATCTCATTCTGAAAATAGTCACCAGCGCTCTGGCATCCTAGCTCTCCCTACACATTTTCTCCAGGCAAAAATTATATAAAGCCTCATCTTTTTCTTTCCCTTTCATAAGTGGGTGGGGGGAACCCACCCTGCTTTATATCACCCTGCTTTATATCCTTTGCTCCACTTTGTACTTATTGAAGTGCAGCGAAGCCCTAGAAATCACCCTGAAGAGGTGTCTAACAGCCTCATCGCTGAGCTCATCAGTCTTTTTGTGCATCCGCTGCCCAGATGACAGAGGCCAGTGAGGTGCTGACAAATGTGCAAGGCTGGCTGGAAGGAGCATAGATTAAGAAAATAACATTCAGCATCTTCTATCCCAAGGCTTTGCCCAGAAAGGCTTCCGTGGCAGCTCAAACGATGGCCATATCGCGGGATCCCAGATTATACTCGCGCAAAGTCATCAGACATCTGTTAACAAGACCTGAGGCAATTGGGTATGTTAAGGCGTCTGCTTTCTGCTTCACTGTGCAGAAAACTGGGCAAGGAGGGGGTGATCTTTTGATTCAATAACCAAATATCCTTCTGCGCGCTCTCCTGCTGTTGGTTCTGACCGGGAATCAGCCAGTCTCTGCTTGGTAATTTTGCTCAAAGAACTTTCAAGTGCCTTTCTCTAACATGCTGCAAGAGGGTTAGTTCCAACTAATGGAGGATCTGGGGTTTGGTCTAGGGGGAGGGATGACCGTGCTGAAATGCCCTGGGTCCTTACCCTTCATGATTATGAGTGACACACACCCCCACTGCCACGTGCCCACTCCAAAAGCATAACCTCAAGAAGGTGCCATCTTTCTTTCACAGATTTAATCCCCCTAAATCCAAACACAGTACACCATGATGGAATCGTATGCCTCTCCTAGATCCCAGTGATATTAAGATAAATGTTTCCTGGGGGTGAAACATGTCCTTTACACATGTACACCAAGAAATGGAAGTAGGGCGTTCATAAAGGCTGGGATGGTTAGGAATAATAAACACTGGCGTGTGTCAACAGTTCTGACTCATCCTGCTCTTGAATCATTATGCAACCCTTAAGATATCATAACTTACTCATTATTTCGTCTCCTTTCATTTCCCTGGCAAATCCAGAATGCTTTGTCTGAACTCAAAAATAAAAGAGAAAGAGGAAAATGGATGGAATAATCCCCAACACAGACAAATTCCAAATAACTGATAGTTGACTAAGACGAGAAAATGCATAAACATGACTGGCAAAAATCGAATTTTTACTCAGCTTTATTATGTTTCTGTTAAAATGAAGAATTATACTGTAGATCCTGAATTATACCATGTAATTTAAAATGAAAAGAGAAAATTATGGTTTTTTAAACGCTCTGAACATCAGGCTTTCTGGCTCCAGTCTGGATTAATGCTTATGGTGTGAGAAGTCCTTTTTCCATTAGAACATGTCTACCAGCTGGATTGAAAACACAGCTTCTCGAAATAGAGTAAAGCTTAATATAACAGGCATTCATATACGACATTCTTTGATACAAAGCAGGCATTCTCTTCCTCCTGAGTTCTGAAAATTTGTTATTTATAAGCACCCCATCTTTAATCCAAATAGGCTCTCCCTCTAACTGGAGAGCCCTGAATTTTGGAGTGAGTTACAGGTTTCAGCCTGCGAGTATAGGAGGAAAACCTCGATTTAACGAACTATTGATGTTATACACAAGATAGGAGAGAAATTTGTGTGGGTAGGATGGGCATGCAGGGGAGGTTGAACAAAATCATGTGGGAAACATAGGTTTTGGGAGCGAAATATCGTGCTCTGTGCCCTCTCTCTTTGACCTCATGCATGTACAGGTGGAAACACCTAAAAATCATGACACGAGTTTTCAATGAATTATAGATAGAAATTTTCTCACTATGGAATGGATGTAGTCAGAACAGTTATTAGGGGAAAATAAAAGAGGGGAGTGGGCCACTGGTAAAGGGCTTATAAGATCTCAAAACAAGCCCTGTTAATCAAGCCAGATATTAGCAGCTTCTCCTCCTCTGTAACTGCAATGTGACTGAGTCCTAGAACATTCTGAGTTGTTTGCAACCACAATAAAAATGAGCGATGTGGTTTTGTTCTAACATTTTGCAGAGCTTGAATGTTATCTCATTTACTGAGAAGCAGGAAATTAGGAGTTTATCTCAGAAAATAAGCATAGCAAGAGTGTACCAGCATCACAGACAACAGCTATGATTTTAGTAAAGTGGGGATCAATATTTAATTAAACACATTAAGCTCTGGGAAAAAAACAAGCAGACATCAGATTTGCAAAAATATATTTGAACCCTATCAACTTATAGCCAAAAGATTTTAAAATGCAAATTGTTTTATTATTCATTTCTCAATATATATTGCTTTTATAATATCACTGTTGTCTAAGAATATAATCTTAGAGTTATATAAAGTTTTGCCATACAGAATTAGAATATTTGTTTTACTTTAGCTTTTCTTTTAAAAGTATTTTAATTATTGCTATTAAATCTATGTTATAACAAGTATCTTCTTTTACACAATAGGAAAATATAAATTATAATTATTCGAAGGTCAATTTAGTAACTTATGTTTTAAATCCGTGTTTCTTAAGTGATGGTTCTTGGACCACCCACACCAGAATCATCTGGGGTACTGATGCCTGGGTCTCAGCTCCAGAATTCTGACAATGGATCTGGGTATAGGCTGGGTATGGGGAATTTTCAAAACTCCCTAGGTGATCTTGATGTGCATTCAAGATTGAGAACTCCTACCCCAGACTCACTAAAGAAGAATGTCTGGGCATGGGCCCTATAATTCAAGGTGATTCTTAAATACAATAAATTATAAGAATATGAGGGACTTCCCTGGTGGCTCAGTGGTTAAGAATCTACTTGCCAGTGCAGAGGACATGGGTTCAATCCCTGGTCCCAGAAGATCCCACATGCCACGGAGCAACTAAGCCTGTGCACCACAACTACTGAGCCTGTGCTCTAGAACCCATGAGCCACAACTACTGAGCCCACGTGCCACAGCTACTGAAGCCCACACGCCTACAGCCCATGCTCCGCAACAAGAGAAGCCACTGCAATGAGAAGCCAGCTCTCTGCAACGAAGAGTAGCCCCTGCTCTGCTGGCCACAACTAGAGAAAGCCCACACACAGCAACCAAGACCCAATGCAGCCAATAAATAAATAAATAAATAAATAAATAAATAAATAAATAAATAAATAAATAAATAAATAAATTTATATTAAAGAAAAGAATATGAAAAAATCTTTTTGATTCACGTGTACCTGAAAAGGGTTCAAAGATATTGAAGTGTATAACAAATTCAATATCCTTCATTCCTTTCATCCCCTCCCTAGAGAAGGAGCAAAATTAATTCAGTAGTAGATAAGATCATTTTAAAATAAGCATAGTAAAGCTAATGCCTCTTTAAAGTACATCAGTGATTCCAAAGGATTTCTTTGTGATTTATCTCATTTAAGATGACAACAGCCTTGTGAGGTGGTCATATTATGATCCCCATTTTTAAATAACAGCATATTTAGGTTCAAGTCTTTTAACTCACCCACGCTGAATAGCTAGTAAGCTATTTCCGAAACACAAAAATCCCAATTTTTCCTGAAATATCTGCTCTTTCTTCTACAGGCATGATGACCATATTTTTAGAAGGAAATTATACTTTCTGGCCTGATAAAGACACGGAACTTGAAAAACACTTCACACTCATGGCCTCTCCTTAATCTTCCTTTTTAGATAATTACAAATAAGAGTTTTAGAAACAATAACATTAGATAATGTACGCTACATGTCACAGTTGACAAGAGTGTTTTCGTAAAGAAGAGTCTTACAAGAGAAATAGCATAATGCCACAAGTATGATTATGAACTCCTTACTCTATACCTTTTTTTTTTTTTAACCCATGATTCTCCAATACCTAGCACAGAGCAGAACAGAAAAAGAGCTACAATCCAATCAATACTTGTTAAATTAGGTCAGGCTTAATACTGGTACCCTGACCTCACACCCTTCCTATACCAATGTGACAGGCTGGCATGGAATATTTGAATAGAACACCATGAGAACATTCATGGCCAGAAACCACATCCTTTCAGATTAAACCACACTCAGAATCTCCACATTTACTGTCTCCTACAGGACAGGGGTAGCATATTCTGAAAATGCCTGTGTTAAGGTGGAATGTCTGAGGAGCGAGTAAGGGGGAGTTCTGCCTCCTAGCCCCAGGAAATCTAAAATATCTCTGCCCAGGCTTCTGTCATTCCACGATGGACATTCTGACCCAAAACTTGACCTATGCATTAGTCTTCCGCTAGATTTAATGTACAGCTTCTGCTCTCCTATTAGCTAGCAGAGTGGTTCTCAAACAGAAACTGTATTAGGATCACCTTGTGAGCTTGTTACAACCAGGCTTCTGGGACCCACCCCCAGAGTCTCTGGTTCTCATTTGCATTTTTGACAAGTTTCCCTGGTGATACTGATGCTGTTGGCCTGGGAACCACATTGTGACAATCACTGCCCTAGAAAAACTAGGAAAATAAACTTCTGATGCTTTTCCAGAAAGAGCAGCAAGACCCTGAAAGACTAGATGAGTGTCTCTAAGGAGCGAGGAAGTTTCACGAAGCAGCCAGACTTTGTAGCGTCTACTCTGGCTTCAGAGGACCTGGGTTTTGTTGTTGCTGTTTGTCCTGTTCTTCACTTGCACTCATGGAATCTTGGTGGTCAAGATTAAACGTTATCTAGATGAACCGCTTCCTAAAACAAGAAACTCCTCTACATCCAAAACAGGCGAGCAGCCCCACTCTCTGTTTTTAGCACTTCCAGGGATGGGTAACTCACCCTTGCATTGTTTTCAAGTACAGCTGGCTCTTGAACCACGTGCCGACCCTCCGTCATGTGGAAAACCTTTATAACTTCTAGTTGGCTCTCCACACATGTGAGGTTCTTCTGGATCTGAGGTTCCTTTGGATCTGAGGTTTCTCATCTGGGAATTCAACCACGCCCAGATGGTATAGTACTATAGTATATTTACTATTGGGGGAAAAAATCCCTGTAAAAATGGACCCTTGAAGTTCAAACCCCTGTTGCTCAGAGTGAACTGTAATTGAGACTGTTAGATGGGAAAAGGCTAGTGACATGTTACTTGAAAAAGGTAGGACAGGGACTTCCCTGGCAGTCCACTGGTTAAGACTCTGTACTCCCAATGCAGGGGGCATGTGTTTAACTCCTGGTCAGGGAACTAAGATCCTGCATGCCATGTGGCGTGGTCAATAAATAAATAAATGGCATTTTTAAAAAAATAAAAATAAAAATAAATAAATAAATAAATAAAAAGGTAGGACAGGATCCAAACTCAGACATGGGAGGATGAAACCATCTTAGCTTTCCCTGACAGCTTTTTAAAAAGAATCTTTAAAAATTTCTTTCTAACATTTTTTTCTATGCCATATTATTCAGAATAAGAGGAAATAAAGTCATTCAGAAAGAGCCAAAAACATTTTTTATAGTAGGATCAGCAGAGCCTTGTGATAAAGTAAGGCATCAGGAGATTAGACTGCAATCATAGTCTTCTGATAAGTCATGACATTTAATTACTGTCAGCCCAAACCTCTTCATTTGCCATATGGAGATAAAAGTGTACCCCTTACTCCTCAAAGGTGCACCAAATCCAGTAGTGTACATCAGAGCACTCTCTAAACTGGCATAATCAACTCGTTAGTTATTAAGAGCCTGATTATTCATATTATTTACTTTTATTTAACTCATATACCATTCTGACATAGTGTTTCCAATAATATTTTAGTCTCTTGGTTAAACACTCATAAATATCTGGTTATATAAATGCCCTTTTGCTTCCTCTTGCTTTTTTTTAATTACACAAAAACATCATAAATCAAGGCTGTCTCTGTCTCCTGAGAATTTCAAAATAACCATGACATTCCCTTCCTCTTTTAAGATTGTGGCAGCCATCATTATGAACAGACGTAGCGAGGTTAAGTAACCTTGGTATCGATAGAAGCCGAGTCTGACAGGATATTAGCAGCTCTCTTTCTGATAGTGGGTGATTGACATTTTCTCAGAGCCCTCCCCTGGCTCCTCCTGCCCATATTACTATCAGAGATTTCCCTTGCTTCTCTGCTCCTTTCCCACAACCAGCTTGAAGGTCTGATCTTTCCCAAAGCCCTAGAGGGATTCAACATTAATCCCATTTGTCCGGCACCCAACAAAGAAGCACTGGGTAAGACATTTCCCTCCTCCCCTATTTTTGCCAAAACGTCCTACAAAATACCCAAAGGGTACCCACCCTTTGTCCCAGAAGCTAAGGTACCCTGAGTCTTTTTGTTCTCTCCCTACAAAATGGAGTCTCTTTTAACCTGAAACATCAAATTTCTTTTAACTTCAAAGTGGAGTCTTTTAACTTCCCCAGGAAGGACCCCAGCCGCTTCTCTTTTTGGATCCTGCCAGCACCTAATCCTTCAACAATGGGTTCAGCTCCTACTCTCCCAGACTCATTTGCTTAGGAGCAACCCTGAGCTGGCCAGGCACACTGCACACTTCATTTCTGCCCTGTCCTCCTGGAGTGTGTCCTCACCTTCTCTCTGGGTAACTAAGCCTAGGCCCCTTTCCAGACTGGCCCCTGGCCCCTGCCCAGTGGTGGGATGGGATGGTTCGAGTGTGTCCTTGTTCTCCCACCCCATGCCCACTCTTCCTTTACTGCTGGCTACTCCTCTGGCAAATCTTCCCTTGGCTCAGGCTGGAGGGGCTTTACCAACCCCTGCTGGGACTAAAAATGAGCAGAGTTTTTTGCAACCTATTATCTTCGGAGGTATTTATCCACTTTTTGCTGCTCTACCTTATTAGGCCAAATCTCCCAGAATTTTTCAGTGCATTTGGTATGTTCAGATCAATGGTATGAAGAATTTCAGAACCTGTGTGATGTGCCCCCTCCCTCTCCACAGCAGCAGGACCACTGGTGACCATTCCTGCCAACCTATGTGTCAATGAGGGGACCTGTCGATTTCATTCACTGAAGGCTTATAAAGCCACATTGCAGGACCCCACTGCCTCATTTGCAAATTTCTGACTCATTTGCATTCCTAACAAGTTTCCCAGGTGATACTGAAGTTGCTGGTCTGAGAACCACATTTTTAGAAGCAGTTAGTGGTTTAAAAAAAAAAAACAAAATCTTTAATGAGGATGCAAGGTTTTCTAAAAGTGAACTGATTAATCAATTTGCCCATATAACTAGATAGTTTTCCACATTCCTACACGGAAATCCAATCCAAAAACTTTTAAAGCAAATGTGTTTATGATAAGCTGTTCAGCACTTGGACTGCCAGTCAGTCATGGAGCACAGAAAGCTCATCAAATGTAGAAGCAGTTTTAAGAAGGAAAAAGTGACCCTGGGTAAAGCTGCCACGGAACTACATTCACTCACATTAACAATCATAATTCGTTTCTAGTGAAAATAAGAGTCCCATTCACCTTGCCTCGTTAGGTCCTTCCCAAGCACCCTCTCCAAACTTGTAATTTCACCCGAGAGGCGAAGGTGAAGTTGGCATCAAGGACCTTCTATAGCATCCATCAGAACTAGCGCAAGCCATTAAGCCATGCTTAACATTTATCTTTTCATTTTGCAAAGTTTCAAACCTAGAGAATATTATAATAAATACCAGTGTACCCTCCCCCAAGATTCATCAAACATTATTTTACCACATTCGCTTTCTCTCTCTCTCTATATATATATATACAGTTGACCCTTCAACAACTAGACTTTGAACTGCACGGGTCCATTTGCACATGGATATTTTTCAATAGTAAATATTACAGTACTACATGGTCTGTGGTTGGTTGAATCTGCAGATGGCTGAGGAAGCACAGATACGGAGGGCTGCTGACTGTAAATTATATTTGGATTAACCCCTGCATTGTTTAAGGGTCAACTGTATATTTTGTTCCTTCCTATTGCATCTTCTAAGAATAAATTTTTTTCCTAAGTAACTACAAAACCATTATTATACCTAAGAAACTAACATTAATTCAATTTATGATACATTATATAGCCTATATTCAAATTGTTCCAATTGCTCTGAAAGCCTCAAAATAGTTTTTGTCAGTTTCTCTCCTTTTTATTTTTAATCCAGCATCCAAATTCTATGCATTGCAATTGGTGGATAGGTCTCTCTAAATCTTTTTAATTTAAATATTCCCTCTGCTTTTTTTTATGAATCATAATATTAACTATTTAAAGAATCCAAGCTAGCTATCTGTCACAATGTCCTACTTTCTGGATTTGTCTAATTGTTTCTTCATGATTAGATTCAGTTTAACATATTTGGCATGAATATTACCCAGGTAATATTAACATCAAATCAGCAGACATATAATGTCCAATTGTTCTACTACTGGCAATATTAGGTTTGATCACATGGGTAAGGTAGCTTCTACTGTGCAGATACATTTTCACTTTGTAAGAGATAAGTAATCTGTGAGAAGACACTTTGAGACCATGTAATATCCTATTTCCAACCACCTTTCTCCAAAAGGTTTATATCCACCAATGACCCTCAACTGATTGATTGCTGAATTAAGGGCTGTCACATTTATTTTCTTATTTTATCTTTTCTTCTATAATTATTAGTTAGCATTCTTCTGTTAAAAACGGATCTCTTTTTATACATTATATATGTAAATACATACATATATACATAAATATAACTGTGGACTTATGCTTTCATTTTTTATTTAATGTGTTATAATTCATTACTATAATTTTTTGATGTTCATTTTGTACAAATTTAGCCAGTTACATCTACTCATGCCAATTCCCAGAGGTGAACACTTTCTCATTTGGTTAGTTTTTTGTTGAGTTGCTTAAATTTTTCAATGGACTCCCATTTTAAATGGATTTAGATATTTTTCGTGAGAAATTATTTACATAGTTTAGGTAGGTGGTTAAATTACTGACCATCTGAAGGCAGCTTGAATCAGAAGGTATTGGTTCCAGGGCACCCCACAGATACCAAAGTCCAAGGATGCCCAAGTCCCTTATATAAAATAGTATAGTATTTTCATATAACCTATGTATATCCTCCCATATACTTTTATTTTTTTAATAAATTTATTTAGTTATTTAGTTATTTATTGGCTGCACTGGGTCTTCATTGCTGTGCATGGGCTTTCTCTACTTGATGTGAGCAGGGGCTACTCTTCATTGTGGTGTGTGGGCTCCTCACTGTAGTGGCTTCTCTTGTTGCGGAGCACGGGCTAGGCACATGGGCTTCAATAGTTGTGGCACACGGGCTCAATAGTTGTGGCTCATGGGCTCTAGAGCACAGGCTCAGTAGTTGTGGTGCACAGGCTTAGTTGCTTCTCAGCATGTGGAATCTTCCCATAGCAGGGCTCAAACCTGTGTCCCCTGCATTGGCAGGCGAATTCTTAACCACTGCACCACCTAGGAAGTCCCTATCCTCCCATATACTTTAAATCATCTCCAGCCTACTTATAATACCTAATATAATGTAAATACTATGGAATGGAAATAGTTGCCAATGCATGGCAAATTCAAGTTTTGATTTTTTGAGCTTTCTGGAATTTTTTTTCTGAATATTTTCGATCCTCGATTGGTTGAATCTGCAGGTGTGAAATCTTCAGATACAGAGGACTGACTGTAGTCTGGGTTCATATACTTGGAAACACTGACATACAATATGGTTGTATATTTGATAGCAAATAGTTCTTTAATTCCACTGTAATGGGGTTTATTTCAGAGTACTTTATTTAAATAAAACTACTAATGCTAATAGTAAAGTGGTATTAAAAATTAAAATTTAACCACAAATTCACAACCACTACATTACCTTTTCTCTTCCATTTTAAGTCACCTCTATGCATTTTACATTGTTTTAATAATAATACCTGCATTATTATTTGTTGTTTTCTTCTAAAGAAAAGTAACAGTATTTAATTTTTCAGAGGAACCAGACATAAACTTGAAGATATATGGAGTTTCATATCATATATGATAAAACTAAACCCTATCACAGACCAGACTTTTAAATTATTAATTTTTATTATAAAAATAATTTAGACGTGACCAAAAAGGAAAGTCAAAAAGTATAATACAAGATGGAATATGACAAAATTATGTTTTCCTTCTACTCAAAACCCTGTCTCTCCCTCCTCAAAATCATCTACTTTTCACATCTTCTTGAGAAAGGAATTCCAGAAATTTTAAATTCATAAAAATAAATGTAGGTGACTCCTCTGTGGTTGGTGTTGTTAAACAAAGGGAATTTATAACAATCAGCATTCTGCATTTGACTGGTTCCCTAAACTGAATTTGAGAAATTCTTTCACATCAGCACACCCCTGTCAGCTAACTCTCTTTAATGACTATATGCCTAGTTTTTCACCGTGTAGTTATACCATCACTTATTTTCAACCAGTTCCATATTTGTCAACAGTTTTCATTTCTTTATTTGTATGTTTTTTACTGTGCAATGTAAATGGTGCAATAGACATACCTGTGTATATATCTTTGGGCACATGTGAAAGGACACTCTTAGAATAAATACTAGTAGCAAAATGACTGGGTCAAAAGATGAGAGTATACAGTTGACCCTTGAACAACACGGGGGTTAGCGTATGAGAGTTACCTCCCCCGTATATACTGCAAAGTGGTAAAATTTTAATCTCTGCCATGTGCCAATATGATAAGTGAAAACTGTTTCATTTATTTAAATAGGAGGATGAGTATTTTTCTTGTCTATAAACCCTTAATATTACTTGCTCAGCACTATCTCTGTGATTCTTCATTGAATTATGTCTTTCTTTTTTTATTTTGTAAGAACTCTTTATAAATGAGAAAATTAGAGCTGTATCAGTTGTATAAGTGAAGGTGTATCTTTTCTCCTAGTTTTCTATTTATCTTTTGATTGTTTACAGTAAATTTTGCATATGTAGTCAAATTGATCACTCTCTTGTTATATGACTTGCTGGTTAGGACAGCTTTCCCTACTTTTTAATAAAAACAGTTTGGTAATATTTTCTTCTAGTGATTTTATGTTTTCATTTTTTATATTATAGTACTTTATCCATGGAAGTTTGGTATAAAGAATGATTAAAACTAACTTTATTTTTTTTTTCCAAATGGCTAGCCAGTTTATCACAATATCACTTACTGAATTTTCACTACTAATCTGAACTGTCACCCACATTCCACACTAAATTCTCACATGTATTTGAACCTATGTCAGGACTCTATTCAGTTCCACTACTTTCTCCTTCTGTTGCTATACCAGAACTATTTTTATTACAGTAGATTTAAATATGTACTGAGTCTAGTAGGTCCTCCTACTGTTTCTACTTAGAGTTAAGAACTTGGGCTTTAGAGCCATACTTGCTTGGGTTCAAATCCTGCTTCTTCCACTTATTGTAAGACCTTGGACAGATTATTTAAACCTCTCTATGTTTCCATTTCCTCATCGGCAATGAGGATAATAATAAAACTACCCTATAGGGATGTTAGGAGGCATAATTGATATAATTCATTCAGAACATTTACAATTGTGCCTGGGAAAGAGTAATTTTTTGAAAAAATTTTAACTTTTTTATTCCAGAAAAGTTTCTAGCTATTCCTAGATTTTATTTCTTTACATGACCATCAGGATAGGTTTGCAAATTTTCAAACCTTCTGTGGTAGGTCATGGTCCCCAATGATCCATGACCTTTAGAATTCATGCCTTTAGATAGTCTTTTCTCACATTAAACAGGACTGACCTGTGTAACTAAGAGGATATTGCAGAAATGACATTGTGTGACATTCGAAACTAGGTCATAAAAGACACTGATGCTTCTACTCTATCCTCTCTCTTGGCTTCTCCCAACTACCATGTTGTGAAGACATTTAAGGAGCCTCTGGAGAGACTCCCATGGGAGGAACTGAGGCTTCCTGCCAACAACCATGGCCATGAGAGTGAACCACCTTAGAAGCAAATTTTCTAGCCCAAGCTCCCCTTCAAATAACTGGAGCCTTGACTGCAACCTCATGAAAGAATCCAACTCCGAACCATCCAACTAAGCTGCTCTCAAATTCCTGACACACTGAAAGTATGTGAATTAATAAACATCTATTGTTGTTTTAAGTCTAAGTTTGGGTTAATTGGTTATGCAGCAATACATAACTAACACATCTTCTGACTGGCAATTTATTGAATTTATAGACTCATTGATAAAGAACTGACTCTTCACAGTATTGAACATTTCTACCCAAGTAGAACTTCTTTCTTTCCATTGAATCAAGATTTTCTTTTAAAAGGTAGATATTTTAAGTCTTGATCATCTATGTCTGGCACATTTCTCTTAATAATTTTGTGCTATACTCTTATTTTATTCTCTAAATTGTATTGATACTATCAATTTTAATGCTATTACTCTTTTATTAATTTTGTAACCAGCCAACTTGCTGAATTTCATCATTTTTCTAGTAGCCAGACAACTGGTCATTTGGGATTTTTCAGGTGTGTAATTATATCATCTACAAATAATGATAATTTTGCCTCATATTTTCCTTTCTATAGTTATTTCTCTATAGCTATTATTACTTTATAGTTGTTATTTTGTAATTGCATTAGCTGAATGAAGTATTAGCTCTAAAAACATATAATGGTTGAAAATATTATATACCAGCAATATTTATCAGTTTGATTTCTTCCATTATTCTGAATATTCTTGTAGTCAAAGACTGCCAAGATCCCCCAATTTGACTGAAATGGTTAATATTTTTAGTCTATAACATCTTATTTTTAATAGAAATATTCATATTTAATTTGTAAATTATACCAAATCAAACCCTGTTTTCAAGTTTTAGTAACATGACAAAAAATGTAAAAAAGACCACTAAAAAAGATGGCAGTCACTGTTGTCATGGTTCACTTTCATTTACCATCTTTAATCCTACTTGACCTTTAACCAAAAGAAGTAATTATCTTCCTAACCCAAGGAAAATAGAAATCAAAACTACATAAATAAATAAAAACATGCTTCTAAATGACAAAGGTTAAAATGGAGAAGGATCAACATCTTGATACTGCTTAGGAAAATAAACCTTCCCAAATAAATGTTCCTTTTAATAACTTTCAAAAGTAATGCAATTTTTGAAATATTTAAGTTTAAAAAAATGTTTTTCAAGATGAAACAGGTAGGTAGGAAGCAGTGGGGAGTATTTTTGAGGCCCAGGAAAATGAGAACACTACAACATAACTGATAAATTGATTTTTAATAATGTTAGAAGCTTGCAAACCCTCTCTCTTCATTGTGCTGCAGGAAGAGAATACACGAGCAGGTGTTGAAACACCCTTCAAGGATTTTCAATTTCATTAGTACATCCACGTGAAGAAAAGAAAAGCCAAAATAACACCTAGGTAAGGAAAAGATGTTCATTATTACCTAGAGTTGTTTAGTGTCCATTTTTTTCCTTCTCTATGGACAACAGAAGAACACGTAGCAATTTATTCAGAAGGCAAGATGAACATATAAGTTTAGAGGTGGAGAGTCCACGTTCTACAGATTCTAATTCTAGAAACATTATCTTGCGTATAAATCATAATTCTGCTCCAGAAGACCCTTTTCCGTGCTTTTGAGACAAACGGTATGCCAAGACTTTCCAAAGTCACTTATCACAATGCCAGATTGATAAGTAAGGTTGAGCAACACCAGCAGAATCATCCCACACCAGACATTACAGGATTTACAAAAGTACAGACCGTGACGGTAACACATAAACTGGCCTTTTCTGTGCTTAACTTGGAACGGCAGACGTGTCCGGCTCCTTTTCAAGTCTTAACATCTGTTGTGAGCAAGATGAAAAACAACAGACTTGGGAAATTGGATTTATTTCAATACTAATTTCAGTGGCCTGACTCCATGTAGCTACAGGATTGACACGAACAATGGCAAGAACAAGAAAGACTATCTAATCCGGACAAGGAAATTCGGGATTGCGGGGACTCTGCAGATTTGGACCCACAATTTAGGATGCAGCAGAATAGTGTTTTCAAATACTCCCTCCAGAAGCACAGTGTAAGATCTGTTGCAATACCTTCATCAACAACTAAGGAGAGAGGGTTTCATTTTTACTTCCTGTGCCATCTAATTGGGGTTATATGATTTCCCTTGAAATAAACACTTGGTTGATTTTATGTGACCCTTATCACAACTCCAGTCAACATTTACAACAACAGCATTATTTGGTTTTTATACATAACAGATTCTCCTTGGTCTTTGCTGAACAAACACATCAAGGTCTTGGCATTAAAACTTCAACCACATCTTCTTTGTAAAATTTTCTCTTCCTCTTTTACTTTTGCTGAACTGAAATGAACAAGGTGGTTGAAACATTTGTCTTCTGTTGCAATAAAGTCCAACGACACATATTCGAAAACTAAACTTGCTTTAAAGAAAGATGACTGGCAAGCTAGAACTTGCACTAAGCTACACCATCAATATACTCTCAGAAGTGGAGTGAATCTCAATTTTCACGGGGTTGAAATACAATACCCCTGGATAGTTCCTCTTTCAGGAGGTGTGACATCTCATTGAAATTTTTGAAAATGTTATACAGCACTTTTGGAAAGAGTTGTTTGGAAAGGGCGAGAAATAAAGTTAATCAAAGAAAAATATGATTCAAAAATAAATATGACCATGATAAGTTCCTTAAAAATCTAATATAGAATACTGAACACACCTGACACTTGACTTATTTATTTCAAATATAGAGAAAAGCTAAAATCCTGAAGACAGATTGTTTTACTTTTTTAACTTAGCAGACCAATGCCCATCAATAGCAGCAAACAACTGAATATTGTTTGAATACTTTAAGATTATTGCAAATTCATAAGAAAATTAAAATCACACACTGGATTGAATGTGAAATCAAATCTTTCATTTAAGTTTACAAATTTCTATTTATAGGGAACATAACACTTCGGATATCGGTAATCAGTCAAGGACAGATTGTTGCAGGATATAAATGGTCATAAAACTGTAATTTTATAAACCCTAAATTTGTTAAACCTCTTTCCCTGTTGGTTGCTTGTATTCGAAACATCCCTGACTTTTAACTGTAACATAATCAGTGAAAACCAACTGCCACATGAGACAAAGGGCACTTTGATTAGTTACCAGGCTTTTCTTCACTTTTATTCTTCTCTGAGCAAAAATTCTAATCTTCAAGAGCATGTGTGGCCAAAAGAGATCTAGACATGAAGAGACTGGCTGTCCTTATAAGTGCCCACCACTCTGAAGAGTGCCTTGGGAAATCAGTTAAGACCTTTCTGAAGCTGGGCCATTCTAACTGCCGTGGATGCAGGTTCTCTGGATGACAAAACAGATGCCTGCAATTCTCGTAAAGACAAGTCGAGGTCCCTCTGTGAGACAGCCTCTCACAACACAACATTTAGCCATTGTTCATTGAATCCACAAGTACACATGTTGGTCTCCGTAATCTTAACAAATAGTTCTTTAGGAAAAAATGCTACGGAAGGCATATTTGCCAATTATCAGAGTTACAATTAGAGTTACGTTTCATCTTACATGGTTGATCATTGATTAGTAGTATTTCAAAAGCTAAAGTACTTTGAGGCACATTCCTCAGATCCTCTAATATGACACAACCCCTGCCGGACAGTGTTATGTGAATAGCATCACCTCCAGGTGCAGGGTGATTAGAACTACAGTAATAGGTCCTCGATCTGACTCTAATGGATTTTGAATGTGACGCCTCCCTAGACGGCTTTCTCTTTGCAGAATCTCGATCCAACACCCTTGGACTTTCCAGTAAAGTGCTGCTGTAATACTGCAGAAAACCAAGGGTTAGTGGTTCTCCACAACCTGTAGATTTTCTGGAACAAGCACTTCCTCCCACATTTTTGCTGATTCCATTGATTAGTATTCTCTGACTGCATATTATAGATATTTAAGTTTATTTCTTCAACAAATACTTACTGAGTGCTTACTCTATACCAGAGAGGATGCCAGGTGCTAGAGATATGGGATGGATGAGAGATGTATGCTCCTTGCCTTATAGGGCTTGAAGCCTAGTGGGAGATACCAATAATTAAACAATAGCTCTTCAGTACAAGCACTTTAGAATAGAGAGCATATAGTGAGGGCACGCAGCCTAGTCAGGAAGAAGGGGGAGTGAATAAGGGAGTCAGGGAAATTACCTGGAAAAAGTGTCATTTAATTGGGGTCTAAAAGATGACTGTAAAAACAAAGAGATAGCAAAAGGAGGCAGAGGATAGGAGTGGAATTTATGCTAATCAAGAACATATATATAATATGTATATTATATAGTAATATAAAATACATTTATCCTAATCACAGAACATATAATATATATAATATATATATTTATCCTAATCACAGGACATATATAATATATACATATATAACATATACAATATGTTCTGTTCCTTTGAATTCTAAGACCCAAAACAATGTGGTATCACTGCCTGGCATCTATTCTGTCTATATTATCAAATTCTATTAATGGTAACTGTGGTCTAGTCAGAAGGAAAAAATTTATTACAGATTCCAAATATTAGGCAATCCTGCAGTACAAAATTCTTAAATTCTCCCAAATTGCAAAGTCGAAATATGTACACAGGGATGCTTTGATCAGAATATTGGTTTCACTTATGAGATTCAATTTTCTGAACGGTGACTGATGAAACAAAGATTATTTCCTCAAGGCTGAGTCTTAGGAAAAGAGACAGCAAAAGAATGTAACGAGGCATGGATATGGTTGGGCTATACGGTCAACCATGACATGCTTGTGTTGGCAATGCCATCATATGTTTCATGACAGAATGGAAGTGTGGGCAGATAAATCCAGGGAGGCAGGCTATACTTGTTATCTATTTCTGCACAAAAATTACCACAAAACTTAACAGCTTAAAACAACAATGCACACTTATGATCTCATAGCTTCCGTGGATCACGAATCCAGCCACAGCTTATCTGGATCCTAGGCTTCAGGATCAGTTGTAAGCTGAAATGAAGGCGTTTCAAAGTTGGGTCTCATCTATAGCCTTCACTTAAGAAGAACCCACTTCAAGTTTACATAGTTGTTTACAGGACTGAGTTCTTTGCTGGTTGTTGGCTGGAAGTCACCCTCTGTTCTTTACCATGGGGACCTCTCCACCATGATAGCTTGTTTTATCAAAGCATACAAGCAAAGAAACCAATAGAGTTCATTATCAAGATAGAAGTTATGAGCTCTGGAAAGTGACATTCCTTCAGTGTTACCATATTCTATATGTTAGAAAAGACTTACTCAAAGGTAGGGGATTATACAAGGCCACTAACACCAGGAGGCTGGGATCACTGGGGGCCATCCACAAGGCTGTCTGCCTTACAGGCTGATTGGTGGTCCATTTTTGGTATGTCTCTGGTCAGTGTAAAAGGTGCTCAAGTTTTAGCACATTTTCAATTTTCTAGCAGTAAAGTATCTGTTTTTCTTGGCTTTATTTTTTTAAATAATATTTAGCGTAGTCACAAGCATAGCTGGTTCCAACAGAAAATTTTATTATAGATGACAAATCAAAAGTACTTTACTCTTTCCATATAGGACACAAATGAATGACATGGTAAACACTGTCCTCTAGTAGACGTGAAGGAAACAGTAGGAAATGCAAATGGTAAATATGGGTATGGCCAAAATTGATTCTACTGGCCAAATAAAATTCTTGCACACCTAGTGGTTTTTGAAATCCACTGGCAATGTAGCATCCTCAGACCGTTCCAATAAATAATACTGGGCACTAGATATATGTACACACACTTAAAAATTAATCTAGTCACTGAGACAAACCTTTAGAAAAAACCTGATAACAACAAAGTTCTGAAACAACAATATGAATAGCAATATTTCAGGTAAATTGCTAGAAGCTATATTTTGTTTTCTAAGTGATTGCATTTCTCGAGGATTGATGATAGCCTTATGAAAAACAAGGCACTGCGAGCTCACTTTAAGGAAGATTTCTCCCGAAGGCTGCCTAATTCAATGCAAATATATCTCTAAAACAAAACAAACAACAAAATGTCTCTTAGCTTCCCTCATTCTACTGTGTTTCTCAAATTCTGCCTTAATCCATGCTATGCGGTGAGATTATTACTAACTCAAATGCTTCTTCAACGTGAAACCTAAAGATAGTTTTCCTAGAAAATGTGACTTTGTCCTGCTACTTTTGTTCAAATCTGATCCTCACACAATTGAAAAAGAATTTTCCTGTCCTTATTATTTATATGTGGACAAGCAAATAATACGAAAGAAAGCTAAAAGATCATGTCATAAGATTCCTCATCCATCTAAGGGCAAAACAGGTGTTTGTATAAGACCTCAATCAGCAGGCTCAGCACATTGATTCTTAGGGTGGTGTTCTAGAAGACCAATGACATTGTTCACAAGCAATGACCTTCACTACACAGAAACATCCAGTATGAAAGTAACATCAAAAGGAGGACGTGAAATACAAACTAAACACTTCTTTGTAGTAGAGGATAGTTCAAGGTCAGTGTATGTTACTAACCACTACAGGAGGGAGTGCACATTTGATAAACGTACCCAAATGCAATATGCCTACTCACCATGTTTAAAAAGTAGCCAATCAATAACAAAGAGAAAGAGCAGTGGCAATGCACAACCAAATCTATAAATATTCATTAGGCAGGACAGTGTCATATGACACAAAGATCATAAGCTTGGCATCCCAAATATCTATCAACCACCAACTCTCTGACCTTGGGCAAGTCTTAACTTTGAGACTCACTCTAGGAAATGACAATTATACCAACCTCTCAGAAGCATCCCTTTGGTCCTTATTATTTCTATGGATTTTTCAGTTTCTTTTCATCATAAGTAGAATGTATAAATAAAAAAGGATTACACTGACTATTGAAAAATTTGTTAGACAAACTGCTATTTCCTTTAAGCCCCAATTTCCTCACCTATAAAATGAGGATGAAAATAGTGCATCTTAGGACAACTTTGTAGAGTCCTTATGAAAATTAAAATGTTAATTTCTTAGGAAAGCTTCATCTACCTATGTACACACACCTATATAATATATACTATGTAGGTGATGTTAAATAAAGTAAAAATAAATAAAACACAATAAATGGATGAATAAAGACTGCTATGAATAAGGAGTGTCGAGGAAGAAATAAGGGAAGTGGAAGGATAATTGAAAGTTTAAGAGTTAGAGGGAGGGACTTCCCTGGTGGCCCAGTGGGTAAGACTCCACGCTCCCAATGCAGAGGCCCCGGGTTCGATCCCTGGTCTGGAACTAGATCCCACATGCTGTAACTAAGAGTCTGCATGCCACAACTAAAAGATCCCGCATGCTGCAACTAAGACCCAGCACAGCAAAAATAAATAAATAAATAAGAGCTAGAAGGTAAAGGAATGGGAGGTGTGGTCATGAAGATAATAACCTTGCCCCCTTCCCCAGCAAAGATGCCAATGTCCTATCTCCGGAACCTATGAATATGTTATGTGATATGGCAAAGGAAAATTAATGTTGCTAATCAGCTGACCTTAAAACAGAGATTATTCTGGATTATCCAGGTGGGTCCAATGTAATCACAAGGGTCCTTACTTAAACTGGAAGAAAGAGGCATTAGAGGAGGTCAGAGCCACACAGTGTGAGAAGGATTGGAGCCTCCACTGCTGGCTTCGAAGATGGAAGGGAGCCACAAGCCAAGGAATCTGGGCAATTTCTAGAAGCTGGAAAAGACAAATAAATGGATTCTCTCCTTGAGCCGCAAGAAAAGAATGCTGACTTGCTGACACCTCGATTTAGCCCAGTGAGACTTTGACTTGTTTTCTTTTAAGCCAGTAAGTCTGTAATAATTTTGGACAGCAGCAACAGAGAACTAATACAGGTAAGGTGAGGAATAGCAAGGTAGCATACCTCTCAGGCAGAAAAGGAACCGACTAGTGAGTCTGGTTGTCATTGATCGTGAAGAGGAAGAAACTCCTTCTATTAGGACATAATTCCTTTCAGATGAAAGAAAAGTTTCCATGACTCTTTGGTTAATTTGGCTATTATAACTAGTTCCTTTAAGAGAAGAGAGAAGCAGTATAATATTGAGTACAGAATACAGATGTGCCTTCAGAAGACATGGCATTTAGCCCTGAATACTTAGAAAAGCTTTCTGAAATATATCAGTTATCTCTAAATTAGAGTCACAGATGGAAGCATTTCTTCCTGAATAACACAAAACCCAACCACAGTGAGAAGAACAGAAATGTGCCCAGATAAATGATCTGCACTTGACACAGCATGGCTTCTCTCTAGATAGGGTAAAAAATTCGGCTGATAATTAAGCACCAAATGAACCATTTGAACATTTCAGTGCCATGAGCAGAAGAAAATTAAATTAAATCAAAATTAACATATTAGGTCTGGGTTGAGTAAAGACAGATTATTGCTTTGTCTGGATTCTGTCTTGTTAAGGAGAAGCTATTCTTCAAAACATCCAAGTCTAAAACACAATTGATAAGATGGCATTAGCAAGTAAACATGATAATTGAATCATTTAAGTTCAAACTAATGTGCAACAGAATGTTCTATTGGTTACAAGGGCAATGATTCAGGGGAACCATATGAATGTGTTTGTTATTCAGTTCAACTCGATACCTACTGTTGAGCTAGGCATAGTATTCAGTGCTTAGCCCTTGAAGCTAATAATACCCTTCATGGAATTCATAGTCTAGAGGAAGGAGATGTGGGTAATAAACAAGTAACTAAACTATAACAATATGCAGGGAAATATAAACTGCCATTGGATCTCAATGAGTCAAACTCTGAAAAGTAACCATTTGCTTATGAGGCCCCATTCTGTGAATGCCAAATTTTTTTTTTAATCCTGTAAGTTCTTAATATCATTTTTACCATCAATCCTCTCATAACTCTGATGAAAATCATGCACCTTTTTTGGGTAGAAGACTAAGGAGTCTGGTTGGCATTGATGCCGAAGAGTAAGAAACTCCTTCTATTGGTACATAATTCCCTTTGGATAAAAGGAAAATTCAGTGATGGAGGCCGGGTAACAAATACTCTCACATGGATGTGTTCGATTTCAGGACGTTCATCTGAACTCCTGATTTAGAGCAGAATATATCAACCAAAATATGTAAATTACAAATCCCTTGCAGGACATTTGGTCCTGTCCAAAATGTCCATAAGACATTTGGTCCAAGCTAAAAAGTCCTTGATATTTGCAGGACCATTTGGTCCTCTCCAAAATGTTCATAAAACATTTGGTCCTCTGCAAAAGATCTTGATATTTGTCATATTTGGTCCTGTCCAAAACGTGCATTGAGATATTTGGTCCACGCCAAAAGGTCTTTGGTATTTGGTCCTGTCCAAAACCATTTGGCGTGGACCAAATACGCTCATGGATGTTTTGGATAGCACCAAATTTCAAGGGCCTTTTGGCATGGACCAAATGTCTTCTGGACATTTTGGACAGGACCAAATATCTGCTAACCTACAAATCACTCCCACATATGGTAATTAAAATGGACATATTAAATAATTATTTTTAGCAAAGTTGACTAAAAATTTTACAGTAATGGTAGAGGAGAATGAAAAATGCATCTTATAGAGTTTGAGGACCCTATTCTTAGCAAGCAAGATATATCCTCAAAGTCTCCATTTTTAGTTTTAAAAATCCACAGAATTCTTATCCAGTTCCACAATGTATCTACTTTTTATTATAAAAAATATTTAATTACTTACCATTGAAGAAATAATATAGCCCTTCAACCTCCATTTCTCAGTCTCTATATCTCTCAAAAAAAAAAAAAATCCAGTAAAGTTGACACTCCAGGTAGATATGCCAAGTGTCATATTCACCCTAGGGCTTCACAATAGCCCAGGGCACATTACTGTATATCCCCAGGGTAAGAGTATCTCAGTTTGAAAAGCACCACAAAGAACTTGCTAGAGTCATCTCCTCATGGAAAGGAATTTGTACATAATATAATTTACAAAATATAATAAATTTATATATGGGCTGCATCTGATATATTGAAAACTATCCACATATATATGCACATATATTTATAAATTCCTTCAAGATTCACATCATGCAGTGTTGCCCACACTGAAGAAAAACTAGCCCTACAGAATGAAATAAGAACCTTTCCCAAATAGCAGACAAGTATCCTCAAGGAAAGTATGCCTCAAGTTTAAAATAAAGTGATTTTTAATTGGTTTACTTTAAAAAAATTATTTTATTGTTTTAACCTGTACATTGAAAATACCATTTAAAAATTAACACCACTAATATTTTAAACCACTTTTTAAATGTAGTAAATGTTTTCCAAAGCAATGCTTCAGATTTTCTCTTCCCCATTTGAAAACAGGCCAAATTCTGCACACAGATCTAAATAAAAAGAACATCTTATAGATTATTTTTATTCCATAGAAAATGAATGCCATTCCCCCCACCCCTCACTCCCACCCCCCCCAAAAAAAAACACTGTAGAAGCTTACTTGGTAATAAATGGCTGATTTTCCAATATATACCCCCCAAAAAGCTTAATTTCAAAGACTTTTTTATTTTTGCTAGCTTAGCCATTATATCTGAGAATAATAAAACATTCAACATTTCTCTAAAAAATAAGCTGGAAGCTAAGAAAATCCAAAACATTTTTTTTGCAAATATTGATTTAAGAATGGAATTACTGATAAGCAGATATTCATTCAAGAACCATTTACTGAACATCTGTTGTATAGCACTACATTCAGCCCTGAGACTAGAGCTAAAAAATGCTTGGTGATGCCCAAGCGGAGTACAGAGTTTGAGAGAAACAGACACAGATAGGAAAGGACAGCATGGCAGAAGAGCTGGCATGCTTAGGAAACCTTAGACTGATTCCAAGGACCCCCAAGCATGCCCACCTAGTTCTGCGTATCTCAGTACCTAGTGAGCACAGCAGCGTGCCTGCCTCTGCAGTGGGACTCTGGGCAGAGCCTGATCGGATGGATGGAGGTAGCTGACACGGACTGCATGCTCCCTCCATGCCAGACATGCGGCGAAGCACTTCACATACACTACTTGGTGGAATCTTTACATCAACCCTGTGAGGTAGGGATTATTATCATCCTCTTTATATTTGAAGAAAATGCAACTTAGAGAGGTTAACATGCCTAAAGACTCACAGTGTAAATGCAGAGTTAAGATTTGCATCCTGGTCCATCAGTCTCCAAATCCTCAGCCCTGAGTCAATCACCAGCTGCCCCTGATATGGCAGGTGACTTTTGGGTTGTGTTGCTTTTGGTTTTCCTACACTGAATTCATTTCTGCAACCTGCTCCAAGTCTAGGACCTCTGGGTGACATGTTATCCACTTCTTAAACCATATGAAAGTTCCCTATGATTCAGGAACACCTCACATACCAACATAGCTCATCTACAATAGTCGGTAAGGACCCCAAAACAGTAATTAAAAAACTAATTCAGAAAAGGGAAGACTGGGAAACACTGCACTGGGCTCTCTGGTTCACATTGTGAATCATACCCAGCTGGACAGAAAGAGCCAGGACTCTGTCCTGGAGGTGAGAGTTAGTTCTTCAACAGCAAACTTGTCAACCTCTGTTCTGCTCTCTGGAAAGACTTTCTTGGGCCCCGGTCTTGCAGAGTCTGTGATTAGACCCACAAGGAACGTCATCCTTTTCCATCGTCCTCCAAATTCACACACAGATGATAATTAAGAAACCCCTTCTTCAACCCCTCCTACCCTGTCGGTGGGAATGTAAATTGATGCAGCCTCTACAGAAAACAGTATAGAAGTTCCTCAAAAAGCTAAAGATAGAGTTTCCATATGATTCAGCAATCCCACTCCTGGGCATATATCCAGACAAAACTCTAATTCAAAAAGATACATGCACCCCAATGTTCATAGTGGCACTACTCACAATAGCCAAGACATGGAAACAACCTGACCATTGACAGATGAATGCATAAAGAAGATATGCTATATAAACAAAATGGAATACTACTCAGCCATAAAAAGAATGAAATAATGCCATTTGTAGAAATATGGATGTACCTTTAGATTATATACTAAGCAAAGTAAATCAGAAAGAGAAAGACAAACACCATATGATATCACTTATATGTGGAATGTAAAATGTGACACAAATGAACTTATCTACAAAACAGAAACAGACTCACAGATACAGAGAACAGACATGTGGTTGCCAAGAGGGAGGGGTGGAGGAGGGATGGATTGGGAGTTTAGGGTTAGCAGATGCAAACTATTACACATGGAATGGATAAACAACAAGGTCCTACTGTATAGCACAGGGTACTATATTCAATATCCTGTAATAAACCATAATGGAAAAGAATATGAAAAAGAATATATATATATGTATAACTGAATCACTTAGCTGTACAGCAAAAACTAACACAACGTAAGTCAACTATACTTCAATAAAATAAATTTTAAAAATAAAATAAACAAACAACAACGACAAGATAAACCCCTTCTCAAGATTTGAATAACAGTAGTAACCCATGGTTAGTTCATTTTGAGAAGCGGTTGTGAGGGGACGGCTGAGGATTGTTTTAGGAGATGAACACTCACAGGCTACATGGAATCTACTAATTTGAGTTTCTTTGGCCATCAATTCACTTTTTCAATTACTTAATAAACTCGTGGTCCCTTTGATTCCTGGATAGTCTTTGCTTCTGGAAACTGCAGTCTCCCTGCCCCAGACCTCCGGGCCCTGCCCACCCCTTGACTTTCAGTTTCAAGGCCTCTGCCTCTAGGCAGTTGGAAATCAGAGCCTTGGGCAAGAAATCACCACCCTTAACGGCATTCTCTCCCTCAGGCCTGATCACTGTGCAGGTCCAAAAGCTTAAGAGGAATTCGGGAGACCCTGACACCTCAGGCTCATTTTTTGGTCCCATTTCATCTCTTGTTAAGCATCCACCTCCCTGCCTCTGCTTGTTTTAGGGAGAGAATCTGGCTTTTTAATCAACTGACACAGATTTCAGGCCCTAACCAAAGGGGTATCTTTAAAAAAAAAAAAAATAATTATTCTTGTGCCTCTGGTTTTTTTTTTAAATAGACCATTTTCAGCTCAGTCTTTTGTTTTTCTTGTAGGATATCACCAAAGGCTTCACAGAGAAGCCAGCATACTCCACAATCTAAATTTTCCCTACTATTCCCCTAAAACACTAACTTTGATAGACATGACATCAATATATCCCCAGGTGGAACAGGCAGCAGTTTGACTGACTTCTGCAACACATAATAAGACCACCAATTTTTGACTTACCCTTGACTATCCAAGACCCCAGAAGCAAGGAGCCTGGTTTTGAAAAAGAATTTCAGTGTAACATGGTTCCTCTGGAAACGTGATAGATGGAACTGCAGTGGTATCACCACTCTCTCCTGAGTCCCAATTGACAAGAAAGGGGTACCAATGGTGCAGCCCTGCCGCTACAAAGAGTGGGGGAGAAACACCTCAGTTTAACTGACAGCTGAGAAGGCCGACACCTAAGCTGGGAGGAGGCAGCCCTCAAGTTGGAGATGTCATACCCTCAAACCGTAGGAATTAGAGGCACCAGAGTCTCTGAAAGCTGGGGACCATCTAGACAGTTGACAGCCATTGGTACTCTTGGTGAAAGAAACACTCGGGTCTCCAGATCATCTCTCCAAATTTTTCCAGGGTCTCTCATGCTCCAGCAGAAAACTGGAAGATTACATTGGGGGTAGTGAAAGAGAAGGACTCTGAGCTCAGGTAAGTACTGTTCCCTGAAAGCCAGAGATGCGTGACACTCAACAGAGAAACCTGAGCAGCCCCAGAGTCCTCTCCCCTCACTGGCTCCCAGAGCCAGAGCAGCCAGGCTCATACCTCCCCTACAAACTGACAACCCAGGAGAAAAAGACCTACACATCCTGAAAGTTGAAGTCCCTCAATTACATGATTCATCAATCATTTTTAAAGTTTCTGATTAGTTTTTCATGCCTTGCCCTTAGATAGCAATTTCAGCCAAAGACCATTAGACATTTGAGGAATTCTTCTAGAAAAACTGAGGCCCAAAGCAATCAAAATAAAATAGGAACCTAGAGGTAGGAAAGACAGTGGAGAATAAATCTTAAAAATTCTATTATAAATATCCTCAGAGAGAGAGAGAGAGAAAAAGTTTTCACATCTATAAAATCGATAAAAAAGGTTTCACATCTATAAAAAATATTTGGGGAATAAGTGTTCCCAGTGTCCTAATGCCCACAACAGAAAAGAATTCTCAAAAATTAAAATGTGATAGCACAAATGAAAACATTACTTAAAGGGTTGAAGGATAAAGTTGAGAAAATCCTCCAGAAAGTAAGTCAAGTCAAAAAGTTGGAAAATAGGGGTTTCCCCTGGTGGTACAGTGGTTTAGAATCTGCCTGCCAATGCAGGGAACATGGATTAGATCCCTGGTCTGGGAAGATCCCACATGCCGTGGATCTAAGCCTGTTTGCCACAACTAGTGAGCCTGCACTCTAGAGTCCGTGAGCCACAACTACTGAACCCACATGCCACAACTACTGAAGCCCAAGTGCTTAGAGTCCACGCTCCGCAACAAGAGAAGCCACCACAATGAGAAGCCCACACAGCACAACAAAGAGTAGCCCTCGCTCACCACAACCAGAGAAAGCCTGCATACAGCAACAAGACTCAATGAAGCCAAAAAAAAAAAAAGTTGGAAAATAGGGGAGAAATTATAAGAAAATTAGGTAATCAATGCAAGAACTCTACTTCCAAATGACAGTTACTCCAGAAAAAAGAGAAGAGAATAAGTGGAGGGGGAAGAAATTAACAAACAAAAACAAAAACAAAAAAAATATTTTTAAAGATTGTTCCAGATTTTGGAAGACAAATTTTCAAAGTAGGAGAACTCATTGAATGCCCAGCTAAAATGATGAAAAAATACCTACCTCAATGCACTGTCCCCTGAAAGCTAGTGATGTGTGAAATATCAGAACACCAAGAACTGCAATGTTCTAAGTGAGAAGCTATAGGCAAATTCACAACGTAGGCTCAGCAATGAAAATTTGCTCACATATCTCAAAAGCAACAATTGAAACATGTTTTCCAAGCCAGAATCAATTGCAGAAGAAAATTTTATACACCATGAGACAGATAGATAGATAGTTAGATAGAGATAGACAGACAGACAGAGACAGATCTATATCTATATATCTGCCCCTAAGTGATAAGAACACGGGGAGCATCTTATGTTCTAATATTTGGTCTTTGACGCTGGTTCCTGACACAGAACTCCTAAACCCCTTGGACCATCCCCTCAGTGATGGGAGGATCTTTAGTTCTTATGAGCTTCAGGACGGAGGCTGATCACCAGAAAGACCAAGCCATGATTAGAAGCCTGGAACTTTCCATCTCACCCTTCATCCTCCAGAAAGGAGAGAGGGACTGGAGATTGAGTTAATGATCAATCATGCCTGCAAGATAAAGTTTCCATGAAAATCCCAGAAGTAGGGGGTTCAAAGGGCTTCCAGGTTGGTGAACACACCTATGTACTGGGACAGAAGCTCGTGCTCTCAGGACCCTTTCAGACTTCACCTTCTGTACCTCTTCATCTGGCTGTTCACCTGCATCCTTGATCATACCCTTTGTTATATAATAAACTGGTAAACGTAAGTAAGTGTTTCCCTGCGTGCTGGTAGCTGTTTTAGCAAAGAGTTGAATCCAAGGAGGGGATTCATGGGAACCTTTGATTTGTAGCACAGGAGGAGTATGTTTTTCCTCCTCAGTCGGGCTTAAACACCACAGGCTGGGGGCTTAAACAACAGAAATGTATTCCCCGACAGTTCCGGAGACTAGAAGTTCAAGATCAAGGTGTTGGCAGGGTTGGTTTCATTCTGAAGCTTCTCTCCTCACCTTGTAGATGGCCGTCTTCTTCCAGTGTCCTCACATGATCTCCCCCTTATGAAAGTTCACGCCCTAATCTCCTCTTATAAGGACACCAGTCAGATTGAATTACAGCTCATCCTAATGGCCTCATTTTAATTTAATTACTACTTTAAAGACCCTAGCTCTAAATACAGTCACACTCTGAGGTACTGGGAGTTAGGGGTTCAGTACAGAATTTTGGAAGGGCATAATTCATCCCCAAACAACCCATAGGTCAGTACATAATAATCTAAAACTGAAAAATCCTGTTATTAGAAACATGAAAGTAAGCTGTAAAAGTTCAAATAATTCGAAGTAGTTGTCTCTGCAGAGTGAGGTGGACAGAGGATGGAAGGGAACTTTTCTGTTTTAAGTATTATAGACCTAATTGTCTTTTTAAAAAGCACTATTTAAATACAATAAAAATAAACAAATCAGAGTATTTCAACATAAAAATAATTATGAAAATATAAATCATAACAAAAAGTATCATAACCAATTAGTAAAAACTTCCAGTTTATTATCAGACGCTTGAGGGTGTAACAATTTATGACATTTAAAGGCTAAATAACTAAGGAAAATGGTGATAAACTAACCAGAATTCAGTGTTTTCAAATGTCAAACACTTTTAGGTTTATTACTTCCCAGGCACCAATAATCTAAAGAAAGGCCACATTTATAAGACATCGTGAGCCTAATCATGGAAGAGATTATTCTACCACTGACACACACAAGGAGTATTTTTCCTTGTTTTCTATAATCTTTTGAAAAAAACAAAAGAGTGAATTATGCAAGCCATTAATACCCTACCAAAAAGGATTCTATCCAAGGCGCTGGAGGAAATAAATCTAGAGAAGAGCATTACACCAAACCCCACGTGATTTATAAAACTACGCTCCATAGGTAGCAATGTAGTCAACTGGGGCCAGCGCAAACTGCCCCCACCTAGATGCCTTATTCCAGAAGTTAGAATCACCATGGAAACCTTTATCCCAGCTACAGCTAGAGGAGAGCTGGTGTGGGCAGTAAGTAACGTCCTATTTACAGTGGTTCCAGAGAACCAAAGACACAAGGCGTAAGAAGGGAGGCCAGTGCTATCAGGACAAGCTATTGTGCTGCTCAGTTGGCAAAGCCAGCAGTCAAGCATGTCCCTGGGGCCATAGTACCACCCAGCCTGATCACTGAGATCTGTGCAAACCACTGAATGAATGGTACAGAATTTATGCTAAATACACCATCACTTGGGTCACATCCTTGGTCAAGAACAGGCTTGGGTGAATCCAGAGACCCTTTCACCCTGCATGTGTCCCAGCAACAACTTACCCTAAATACGATTTCTACTTTATCCGTTGGCGTGGTCCCAAGGCTCTCCTGCTTATGTAGATAACCCTTAATAAGCACATGATACCGCCTGCACCAGCCACCCCCAATTAGCAACAACCAGCCCCCTCCCATGTCACCAAGATCCTCAGCCTCCAAGGGACGGCAAGATGCCCAAAGGCCAATTTACACGAGTTTTGAGTGGTGTTGGGTGATGCCCTCTAAGGTCTTTGAGTTCCCTGAATACCTGTTCTCCCTGCCACCCACTAACCCATGGCAGAGCTGAGAAGCATCGACTAGGTCCTCGAACAATTATAGACTCTCTACCTACTGTAATATAGTTTCCTTCTTCTTTTTTTTTTTTTTTAAATGCCATCTTGATCCACTTTTCAGGCCCTGGCTAGAAGCCAGTCAGCTCTCATTCTTGCCCAACTAATTAAGTCCACACCCCCCAATCATTTCCCTTATCAGGCTCTCACACCATGGGCTCCAACGCACCTGCCCTAATTGCTCGAAAGCCAGGTACCAGACCACTAAGGAGAGACCCCGTGCCCTGGAGCCTGCAGAATTATTTAAATTATCAAACCCACAGAGAACCCCTGATACCTAGCTAACCCCACCCCATTTGTTATCCACAGGCTGCCTCCTACAGCTCCAGCCTGCTGCTAGCCTGTCCCTGGGAACAGCCTCTCCTGTGGCCCTGCCTGGCAGCCTGCTCTTGTTGGGAGCTATAAGCAACAGAGAGTTCTGCCTTCATCTACTCAAGGGTCAATGTGCTGTGTCCCGCCATCAAAAGAAACTTTAAATCTTATAAAGCACCTACCCTCAAATCCACATCTAGCAGAATTTGGTTATAATGATGCACTGCATCTTTACCCTGGATATGACTAGGGCTTCCACACTTGTCAATGTCTCCAGCAAATCCCAGGACTGCTGTTACTCCAAAAGCTTATCGGCAGCTGGAGGGTGTTACAAGCTTCCCCAAAGCCCTCAGTACCATCCAGGACTGCCGGATTTCAAAAAGAGAGGAGGGACTTGACACCCAGATGGCCAACTCCTGCCCCCACCCCCGCCCCAGCCCTGTCACCTCTGCATTGCTAGTACCTGACGTTTACCACAAGTCCTAACAGCATAGAACCCTAAAGAGTTATCACCTTAGGTTAATGATCCGCCAAGAAAGGACATAAGTGTGGAAACCGCCCTGCACCCTGGACCCTGAATTATAAACATGGACTCTTTGCAGAGAACCTCCTCGGCTGCTTCTGAGCTCAGCTGTCATACATGCAGTTATGGTCCTAAATATTAGCCTGTGACCCCTAATGTGCTATGGGTCTGCATTTCCATTTCCTTTCCTCAAGCAGATGTTGTCAAATGCATGTTTACCTCTGTGTTACTGATGGACCATTTAAATAGGCACTTTGCAAGTCAATGCATATTTTAGACACTAAGCAACTCCCTGTGCAAAATGTGAAGGGCCTGCAAGTGTGTTTCTTTGCAATCCCTTAAGTCACAGCAGCATTCTCCAAATTCTCACAGATCGAGCAGTACTTTCTCAAATGAGATGTCCTAAGAGGGCCTCTGCTGATGAAGGGACAGAAAGCCAGGAGCAGAGCAAGACAGAACGCCCACCGAACATTTCAAAAGGTGCCACGCAGGCTCTAAATTCTTGAAAGAACCACACATCCAAACTTTGTCAGGCTCCACAAAGATGTCGAGGCAAATTAAACAGATTGTTAGAGTTTTATAAATGACAAAAAAGAAATCAAAAAGGTGAAGAGGCTTTCTCAAGGTCATCAGTTAGTTGGCAGTAAAGCTAAAGCCAGAACTGAGATTCAAACTTTACAAGGCCGATAAGAGTCATATATACTCAGACCTTCGGTGCTTTTATATATCATACGAAACTGTCAAGTATCTTTAGGTGTAACAAAATTTAAAACTATAATATAAAAATTGGAGGAAAGAAACCTGAAACATGCAAGAAAGTGATCGAATATATCAGATATGTTTAAAATTATGGACCTTCCCAAATGGAGCCAATTGGATGATAGTCAATAACATTACTTGAGTATATTTTTCGCATTGTCTCTAGCCTACAGTTCACTTAGTATACAAGGTTCCCTCCAAGTTCATTATCACTACAGAATTTTAAGCCACTGTGCTCTTCTTAGATCTTTTCTTTCTTACAATAATTTCTAACTAAATTAAGTATTTAAAAAACATAGTTCTGTGTATATATTACCATATCTTAAGATGCACAATGAATACAGGAGAGAAAAGATTTTAACATAGAAAACCACTTCCTACTAACATTAAAATCTGTCAATTTAAATGAATTTCACAATGCCTTAAAAACTTTCTCAACCAAGTTAAATGACAAAATTTAGCCCCTTACTTCCAGACTTCACTGATAGTCCCAATAGTTAATGTTAAATGTTTAAGGTTATGTGAAAACATTATCTGGCCTCAGAAAACTCTGAAGGGGTATCATTTTTTATGAATTGCATTTGTAAAGCAGTATTTATTAAAAATACTTCTTAATGTCTAGCATTAAATAGTTAAACATAATTTGTCCTTTTATTTATAAAGTAAGCCCTCTAAACGCTGCATTAAAAAAGCTGTAAGATTATACTTCTTTTCATTAAATGCCTGAGAATGCTACCATATACACTATGATTTTACTAGTGAGTAAGTGATAGATGGAAATTTTCTCTAGATAATTAAAATCTAAAACTCTGGGATTTAAATAAATTATCAGTCCTAATAGTATGTCCAAGCTATATACAGTAATAAAACTAAAATAACATTAATTTCCTAGGGCTGCCATAACAAAGAACCACAAACTAGGTGGCTTAAGCAACAGAAATTTACTGTCTTACAGTTCTAGAGTCTAGAAATCTGAAAGAAAGGTGTTGGCAGGGTTAGTTCGTTCTGAAGGCTGAGAAGACCTCTGTTCCAGCCCCTTCTCCTAGTTTCTGATGACCTCAGCCATGCCTTGGCTTATAGATGATGTTCTGCCTGCGTCTTCACATCATCAGCCCTCTGTATATGTCTGTGTTCAAATTTCCCCTTTCTATAAGGGCATAGTCCTGATGCTTCACCTTAACCTGATCATCTGCAAAAAAAACCTGTATTTCCAAATAAGGTTCTATTCACAGGAACCGGGGATCAAGACTCCAATATATTCTTTGGGAGTAGACACCATTGAACCCACAGCAGGTACTAACTACGGTGAAGTCTCTCAGCATTGGCAAGCAATTCCCTTAGAGTTTTTTACTTAACTAAAATTAAAACTAGTAAAGAAGAAGGGTACTTTATGTCCCTATCCTCAAGCTATTCATAAGGCCCTCCATCTTACTGGTGAAGCAGTTAGCCACACAATAAAGTTTTTGAAGATGTCTAGAGAAGGAGTTTCAGCAACTTCTACCAGCCCATTTGTGTTTAGCAGCTGCTTCTGTCGGTTTCCTCCTGGAGCTGTCTCCACTCTAGTGCTGCAAATCTCCGTGGCTAGCACACAGGCACAGGAGCCTGTGTCAGTTTCTCAGTGTGATTCATTTAAAGACTTGTCACCTCATACAGTTTTTGAAAAGAAGTAAGTTGTAATAAGAAGGCCCAATTTAAATCCATGTGGTATTCACATAGCAAATATTTATTGAGTTCTTTTTATAACAGGCACTGTTCTTGCCATTGAATGAAACGGACAAAAATCCCTGCCCTTATGAAGCTTATTTTCTATGAAGGGAGGCGGCAGAAAATAAACAAGATGTAAAATATACAGCACGTTAGATGGTTATAAATGTTACACAAAATAAAGAAGAAAGGAAAATAGAAAGTTCCAGAAGGCAGCAGATTGCAATTCTAAATAGGTTCTTCAGAGAAGATGATGCCATGCAAAGAAGGGAAGGAGGTATGGGGACACGAGGGAGCAAAAACAAGCAACAGATGCCCTTGCTTGCTCCTGGAGTGGGGGGGCGGGGGGCGAGCCAGTTCCTTAAGTGGGGTGAAGGTAGGGGCGGATCAGTGGCTCAGGCCAGAGGGGTGGCTTAGGTGGTCTCCCCACCCCCTTGGTGGTGCTGTGTGTGCAAGGATCACACACACAGTATCCCACTTTTTCTCCTGACACCTCCCTCAGAAGTGGCAGTTGGTTTTTGGCCTTTTTGTATCTTATTCTTCATAATTTGCCCCAACTGCACATGCATGCAGTTATTTTTTAGTTGCTTATATTTTCTTTGTATTTTGTTGCTTGAGGAGACGTTTGTCCAGATGCAAGTGTGAGCACTCTGGTAAAGGGTCCCAGGTCCCCAGCCTATCTCATAAGGAGTGATGGAAAGATGTGCAGGCCAGAGATGCTGATTTGGACACATAAACCATAGATGGTATTTAACATCATGAGCCTGGATGAGACCACTAAAGGGAGAAACAGAGGAGAGGTCCAAGGACTGAGCCTTGTGATGTGCCAATAAAAGGAGGTGAAGCAGAATTAGCAGGGGAGAGAGAAGAATCAACTGGGAGGCTGGAGGAAAGCCAGAAGAGTATGGTGTCCCGGAAGTCAAGTGAAGACAGTGATTCAAAACAGAGGAAGTGATTGACTGTGTCAAATACACTGATATGGCCAGAGGAGAACTGGCAATTGACTGCTGCATCTAGCTAGATAGATGTCATCAATAGCCTTAAGAAAGCAATTTCAGTGGAGTCATAGAAAGAAAGCCTGACTGTCGTGGCTTCATGAAAGGATGGAAGGAGTGGAATGGAGACAGTAAATTCAGGCAACACTTTTTAGGAGTTTTGCTATAAAGTAGAAAAGAGAAGAAGAGCAGAAGCTTGAAAGATGTTGACTTCAAGGAAGGGTTTCTTTTTTTTTCAATATGGGAAATAAACAGCATTTTTATCTGTTGATGGAGATGACCAGAGAGGGAAAATTGCTTACGCAAGTCAGAAATTCCTGGAGTTCCTGATTAGACAAAGCAGTAGAAACTATTAAAGAGGCTGAGAGGCTGGCTTGGTTTAGGTGCTAAAAAGTATGTCTATGGTCGTTGTTATAAAAGCAGAGCATGCAAATGCGTAGATGAGATGAAGGGAATCTGGAAGTTCTTTTCTGATCGCTTCCATTTTTTTTTTCAGTCAAATAGAAATAAAGTTATCAGTTGAGAATGAGGATGGGAAGAAAGGTATTGGGGTTTGGGGGGAAAGGTATGAAAGTGAATAGGAAAGTAAAAATTGAATGGACTAGGGAATCACAGTACAGGCACATCTGCGGTTCATGTTCATGCCTTAAAGTGAAACTTACCAGTATGATTGTCTGTTTCTCCCTGGTCACATTCACCTGCATGACAAGTGCAGAGAAGTGAATACACCTAGGAGTATGGCTTTACTAAGCAGCAAGTATGATGAAGTGACACAGCAGCCAGACACTGAGACAAAGGGCAAGGAAAAAAATATAATGATTGATCATAGAATTCACTCAGTATTGGAGGGAAGGAAGGGCATGAGGTGGGGGTGAGAGACCATGAACAGGTGGTAATTGATGGGTTGTAGTTCCAGAGAAGTCAAAGAATCTCTGGAGTCATGTTACAGAGAAAATAAGTTGGAGATGTAGGACATGGTGATCAGAATGGGATTCTTAAAATTAAGATGTGGAGGAGTTGAAGTTAACAGCAACAATGAGATCCAGGCTGGACCAGCTGAAAAAGACCAGGGGAAAAAAACTCATTATCAGAGGAAGAGGAGTGGTGATCAAGGAAATGAGAGGCAAGATTACAGAAAGAATCATCCTCATAGATACAGAAATCACCAGAAAACATGACAGCAGTGGTGTTGTAAAGAGAGACAGTGAAGTATAGGCTCAATCTTCAAGGATCCAGGAGAAATGATCTGGGAGTAGGGAGACAACTTCAACATGGAGAGATCATGAATGATTTAGTCTAAGAGCAAGAGATTCAAAGTAGAGGGATTAAAGAACATTTTTCCTTAGTATTTTATGTATTAAATAAGAAAGCCAAAAGAAGACAGACCTACATGTC
The DNA here is from genome assembly GCF_030028045.1 of Hippopotamus amphibius kiboko. Classification (NCBI taxonomy): domain Eukaryota; kingdom Metazoa; phylum Chordata; class Mammalia; order Artiodactyla; family Hippopotamidae; genus Hippopotamus; species Hippopotamus amphibius. The sequence goes on from NC_080199.1 coordinate 13,883,375, forward strand.
TTTTCTTAAAGGTTGGATTTATTAGACGGAGTCAAAAAGAAAGTATACTGATTATTCATCATAGCCAAGAAGGGATGAAAAGAATAACTGTTTAAAAATATAGGACCTGGACCAAGGAAATCATCCTTGCTGCATAGCCCAGCCCTAAGTAGGGGTCAGAAATCCACATTATAAAATCCAAAGACATGAGGCAAATGTCAGTCTGATCTGGACCAGCATCAATACCAAACTGACCTCCCATAATGGGATTTGGCACAGAGGCAGCAGGCTCTGCAAAGAAGCAGACTCACCGAGGCGTCAAAGGCTTTAGACCAGATTGATCCAAGATCCCACTCACTATGAGAAGTCAGGGTCTCAGCATCTGTCCCCTGACTCGGGGATGCTGAGATCCATCCAGAAGCCCTCCAACCAGCTGCAGGGCCATGCTGGGGCCACTGACTGCTGACACTGTTGGTCAGCTAAATGCCATCCCCAGCAGAAATAAATAAGACACACTCTCATGTCAGAGAAAACTTAAAATGGGAAAAATAGCATTGCGATGAATCTCACCCCCATCTCTAAGACAACAAAGCTCATTTTCAAACCTTCTGTGTTTCTTTGTCAGTTTTCTGCACAAGTTTATGCCTCAACACAGTCTATTTCCATCACAACACTGCTATGTACAATTGTGAGGAGTGAGGAAAACTTACTTGAAATGAATGTTCTCACATCTCAATGAAAACTTCAGGGTGAGAGACAATATAACACCAGGCATTGTGAAGGTTTGCAATCTTCCTCCAACAGTTCAATTTTGAGTCAAGAAACATACTCAAATGCACTTTGGAGCTTTGAATGAGAAGTAAACAACTATTTCAGAATCCAAGGGGAAGCATCTCGCTAAGAAAACAGTGAGTAAAAGATCGAAGTGTTCACTTAGGCATGAGAATGACTTTGCAGGACAAAAGAAGGAGGATTCCACGTGAAGCTGAATATTCATTCTCCAATACACAGCCTCAAGACACTATTTCAGGGAGTGCTCTTTTTTTTGAAAGGAGTCATTTGAGGAGTAACCGAAAACCCCACTGCCATTAAAGCACTCAATGGCAAACCTCATCAGAAACCATAACCACAGACCCATATCTGATGTCCTCAGAGAACAAAGGAAGACAATTTCTGGGGTAGCAATCTTGTTTTTCCAGTGTTCAGAGAGTTCCAGTACTGGTAAATATTCTGACTCCTAGCAAAGAGCTCTAGAAAGACCATTCTCAAGTTATGTACAGCCAAATCCTAAAATGTACCTGCAGAAGTCCTAACAAGTTGGATAAATATTTGTTCTGGTGTTGACATTGCATTGTTGAGGCTATGTGTAGACTTTTATTCCAATGCGCCTCAACAACAAAAACAATTGAAAGCTCAGGACGAGGAGCCACTGGAACCCTCATACATTGCTGCTGGGAATGGAAAATGTTGCCACAGCTTTGGGAGACAGTTTGGCAGTTCCTCAAAAGATTACATATAGAATTATCATGTGACAGCAATTCCATTGCTAGGTATAGACTCAAGAGTAATGAAAACATACACCCACACAAAAACGTGTACATAAATGCTCACGGCAACATTATTCATAATGGCCAGAAACACGGAAACAGCCCACATGTCTACCAATTGATGAATGGATCAATAAACTGTGGTATATCCATACAGAGGAATATTATTCAGCAATAAAGTATCAATATACGTTACAACATAGATGAACCTTGACAACATTGATAAATTAAAGAAGCTAGTTACAAAAAATTACATATTCTCATTTCATTTATATGAAATGTCCAGAATTGGCAAATCTACAGAGACACAAAGTACATTGGTGGTTGCCAGGTGCTGGGGGAGTTTGGAGGGAAACTGGGAGTGACTGCTAACAGACACGGGGTTTCTTTTGGGGCTGATGAAAATGTTCTATTTGTAGTTTTCATTGTAAAATTGCACAAATATACTAAAAATCATTGAGTTGTAAACGTGAAATGGATGAAATGGATGATGTATAAATTATATCTCATTGAAATGATTATTTTAAAAAGCTAAGGACACATATTAAGTCAGAATTAACATTTTCCTTTATGAATATCTCTATGCCAAATATTGTTTTACTTTGAATGTCATCATTCGAATTTGGAATTCACAGGTGACCAACATCTAAAGAGTGATTCTTTGTGATTTAAGACTGCCTGGCCATTTTCCCCATGTTGCTTTATATATAATAGAGAAAGTGGTGAAAAAAGAGAAGGGGGGTAGGCGTGTTTGTTCCTATGAGGAGGAGAAATGTCCAGGAGCCAGAAAAGTAGCATCTGCTCCTGCTGCCTGTGACTAAAATTAAGCTCTAATTTAGCTTTCAGCTAAAATTATCATAATTGAAATAAAACTAACAAACTAGATGTGACTTGCAATTTTCCCATCATTTAGGAGGGAAGAGGCCAAATGGTAACTTGAGGATAGTGAGCTTCTTTCCTGCAGGGTGACCTTATGGTTTTGGATGGACAAAGACCATTGATAGAACTATGCTTCTTCCCAGGTCCTCCAAATCCATGATAAATAAGTTGTATATGGAGAAAACCCAAGGAGGCAATGGAGACGAGCATCTTGGGATTGCTTGGAACTTACAGAGTTTATGGGTTTTTTTTTCTCTTTATTTGACTGTTCTTCCTTGTTCCTTTTTTAAAGAGAGATCTTCACACACTCAGAATCACACAATCAAGTGCATATAATCTTATACCTATAGTGGTCCACAAGTACTGATTTAAGAAAACAAAACAGCACTTACCGCAAATATGTGCTCCAAATATGTGTTCAATACAAACTGTAAATATTAACACAATGATGAAAATTTAAAAAATACAACCAGAAGTGAGCACTCCAGGGTTCTGGAAAGAAACCAAGTGCTGAAGTATGTTGGTATACTCCACAATAATGTCAACTCCTGTTTTTCTCACAAAAGGAGAAAAAGGGAACATGGTCTTATTATAAAGAAAACCCACTGACTTCATGCACAACTTGGAAAAAGTCACATCTCCCTTGGGTATCTATTTTACCTATTCAAAGGACTAGCAAGCTTGCTATTGAAAATGCAGAGGAATAGAAATATCCTCAGCTGAAAGGTACCAAGTCTGAGAAAATACATATAATTGTATGATTAACATAAACAGTCTTTTATAAACAAAATGGCATTTTCATTTGTTATATTGGCTGACAAGGAGAATCAAGTAAAAAGAAAAGATATTAACGCATACAAATGGGGAAATTACATTCTATATTATATAAAGCAGCAATTTCATCATGAGCTTTGACACATTCTGTACAGAAAGATTTGTCAGATTTTTCTCATTTTTGATCTCTGAAAGGGGATCTTACCAAAAACCTAAATGTAAATGGTGGCAGTTATTGTTCTGAATGTAAAGAGAGTGTTTAAAAGCATATTCTTGCACTTCAAGTAATAGATTCCTAGCTATCAGGTTAAATAATGTGTTATGTTTATCCTTATTTATTCTGCAACTATTAATAATAATTGGCTATATTTTAACTTTTCTATTTCCACAGAAATGATGATGGTCTGCTTCTTTCTGTTTCTCTGTAATGGCTTGGGTCATAACCAACCAATATCAGTTGTCAAGATCTTAGAGAAATATGTCTGAACCTCCCAAGAATAATTAATCTAAATCCTTTGTGCAGACACTGGGTGTAGTATGATATGAGTCACTGATTTTCTCCTCTACAGTTGATATATTCAACAAGAAGAAAGACTTTTTGTTTAGTAGCAATTGTACTTTATTTTTTCCCAAGGTCAAATACATTTAGATTGTTCATCCACCAATGGACCTAATGCCAGATTTTGGAAATTTAAGAATTTCTGATATAGTCTTTGTTGATATAGGTGTGTTGCTGTATTTTATTTGTTTTATGCTTTTGTTGTCTAATTTATGTATTTATCATACGTTGAAGTATAGAATACATACAAAAGCATATGAAATGTATAAAAGTAATTGTATAGTTTAAGGAGCAGTAATAAAATAAAATACCTGCATCTGACTCTCAGACCAATAAGCAGAGTATTCCCATACATCCCCAAATTATATTTATTACTTTTGTACATAACTTTAAACAATTCATAGTTTGGTTTTACCTATTTTTATACTTTACTTAAATTGAATAATACCTACTATATTCTCTTCTGAGATATGTTTCTTTCACAGTATGTGTTTGAAATTCATCCATGTTGATGAATGTAGCTATTGTTCATGATGTTGGTTTATTTTTCACACAAATATCTACCCTTTGCAAAGACATATAGACTGATTTGCCTCTTCAAAATAAAATAAGCATTAGATGAATGGGCCCAGTCTGTTGAGTTACATAATTTTAAAGACATGAAGTATATACTTCTACATTTCTTTCTTTCTTCCTCTGCACCCCACCCTCACATACCCTCTCCCTCCCCCCCCCAAAAAAAAAGCCAATTTTTTTTTGCAGAGCTATTCCAGTTTTTCTTATCTTGGAAAGTTTAGAACAAAAAAAAGGTACAGTACCAGGATTCAGAAAACAGGTAGAGTCAACTGAGAAAATGCTAAAAACATTTTTGCTGCATAATTCTTTTCTCCTGCTCAATCGTGCCATCAGAAATAGCTAGCAGCAGCTGCACCTTGCCACCTGGGTTCTTACCTCCTAGTGACCACACTGCTAAAGGAGGGCTTGCGAGAAAACACGAAGCTAGCCTCCAGCTGCTAGAACAAGATATGTTTGAGTTAGGGCAGAAGTGAATGAAAATGCTATCGTCTTAACAGCTGCCCCAGAGATTTGGGTTTAGGAAAAATACCTTGGTAGGTAGGCTATGTGATGGATTAGTGAAAACCTGAGGATCTACAGAAATAAAGGGGAATTTTTTTCTACTACTTAGTATTAAAAACAACCGGAAATGTGGGGCATTAGGATAAGAGTTGGGGAAAAGAAAGAAGCCAGAATGCTGATGTAAGGCTGCAGCAACATTTGGGCAGGTCATCAGGAAAATGAGTCCTGATGATAGGATTTATGAGTGATTTTTAAGAAAAGATATGGAAAATAATAAAGTTTAACTTACTTTATCTTTAAAATAACGTTAAAATAATAAAGTTAAATTGCCTTGCATTGCTGGATACAAATCTCCCAATCTCTAGTAAAGCATATTATAAGCAATAACTGCCTTAGGTGAGTGGGTTTCCTTGTAGAAATTAAAAGAATGGATTTCATACCTGAATTGATGTGGGAAGAACAAAAGCAGCAAGTATGGCATGTAAACATGATCCATAAACAGCTAAACCTGTGAGAAAAGGAGACTGAAGACAGAGGTGAACCACATCTCTACTCCAGCCTGGGAAAGGTATATAGCTTGGGGAGGGTTTTAGATATATGCTGTGTGTGGTGGTGATTCAAGTCCATCTTACCTACAATTCAAGAGGCAAGGAGACTCCAACCATTAGAAGGGGATAGGACAAGAATATATTAACCTTTTTCTGGTTTCTATCTGGGAACATCATAAACTCAGAGAACAAGACAAGACTATGAACCATAATTTGCTATCTCTGTGACATAAGGTAAGAAGGCAATAGGAGTTCAGAGATGAAATGCATCAGCAAGGAGCAGAATATTTGAAACCATCATGTGGGATACGAAATTTGTACCAGACTTGGGAAGAATCTATGGCACTTAGGAAGATGGGCAGAAACAGGGAAGGCCTTGTTGGAGGGAAGTGGGGAAGAATTGCATGAGCTAAGATATATAAATGAAAACTGACTACAACTAAATGAAATCAGTGCTAAATGAAGGTATAAATAATATGGGGAAATTCTGAGGAAGGATAGTTAATTTTGTCTGACACTGAAAAGCTCTCTAAAGAGGAAGCTTTAGAGACTTTAAGAGTGATAAGGATTAAATGGGCAGATAATGGAGGAGAATTTCCATTTCTCACAAAATAGCAGGCAAAATAAACTTTCATAAAAATGTAAAACATAATTATTTAAAAAAAAAAATCTGTTCTAGTGCATGGCTGAGCTTGCAAGACCATAAGAAAATAAAGGAAATCCTAAAAAGATAACAGAAAGTACCAAAATCCAAGGTGGCAGGCAGTCTCTCAATCCAGCAACTCCCTAAGGCACTTGCCAATTTCCAGTAACCCAGATAGAAAGCAATCTATAGGTAAACACTACCCAAAAGGAAAGTGATATTGCTGTTTATATAAACTTAAAATGCACTTATATTCAAAGGCAAGAAGAATTTTTAGTGAAAAAGAAAATAAATACATAATGCTAAAAGATTCAGTCCTCCTGGAAGATATAATAATTCTAAACTTGTATACAGCTAACAACACAAATTTCAAATAAATAAAGCAAAATTTGACAGAACTAATAAGCAACCTTGAAAGATTCACTATAACGTGGAGTTTTTTAACAGAGAGCTTTCAGTAACTGATGACACAGGACAGCACCAGCAACAAGTAAACTAAAAGAGATATAAAATGACTTGAATGGAATTAACAAACAATATAAATTATAGTTATAATTTATATACACACATTCATCTGTGGAACATTTATGAATATTGACCATATAGCAGACCATAAAACAAGTCCACACATATTTCAAATAGTATCATATGTATCACATTCTCTGACCTTAATGCTTCAATCAACTGAGAAATCAGTAACAAAGAAAATTAAAGTATCATGAATGGTGATTTTTTTTAATGTAAATAACTCATAGGCCAAGTAATGATCATAATGGAAAACAGAAAATATTATATATCAAAACCTGGGAAATCCAGGGAATTCCCTGGCGGCCCAGTGGTTAAGACTCTGAGCTTTCACTGCCAAGGCCCCAGGTTCAATCCCGGGTCGGGGAACTAAGATCCTGCAAGCCATGCAGCATGGCCAAAAACAAAACCTGGGCAGTCCAAATAAGTCATTACTTAAAAAAAAAAATGTGTAAACTTAAATGTTTGTATTTGAAAAGAAGGGCTGACCATTATTGGGCTAGGCATCCAATTTAAGAATTTAGAAGCTTAACAAGGAAAAATCCAAAGAAAATGAAAGGCTGCTGGCAATGGGTCAGATTCTGTAGTGCTATTAAGGAACATGAGTCTACTGTCCAGCTAATACAGAGTCTGTGTGCTTTCCAGGAAGAAGCAGGGATTGTATCCATTAGGAACATGTGTGTTGTAGATGACAAAAAGAAAGAAAAATTCAAAGTGGATTAAACAAAAAAGGAACTCAGTGGCTGATGAAAATGAAAAAGCTAACAGAGATGTACTCAAGAGTTCAAACAATGTCCCCAGAACCCACACTCTCTCCATCTTGAAACCCACCCTTCTCCACATTGGATTTATTCTCAAGTTTCTCTTCATGGCTAGACTGTTGCCAGGAGCTACAGACCCACCTCTTCTGTGGATTTACCAGCCACAGAAAAACTGCATTGCATCTCATATGCCTTCTCTGAATCCATTTCTCTGCACAGGACATTGCAGAATGTTCTATCTGTGCAGGCCAGAGGCATGGCCACCTCAAATATACGATATATGTGCAGAAGAGTCTGGTTTCTCAAAGGAAATCTACTTACTTTTACAATACAAGGGATGAATACCTTCCAGCCAAAAAATGAACAACCATTTCAACCTGCTCTCAACCTGTGTTTCCTAGGACAAGTCTGGTGGTTAAGTCAGAGAAGGGGTTGAGCTGTGGCCTCCCTGCTCTGGCTAACACCATCTCCTACCTCGCTCTCTTCAGTTAAGACTTCTGGGAAGTGTCGATGCACAAGCCTCCTAGATAGCTTCCTCCACAAGAGGGCAGACAGCGGGATCAAGCAGTATCAGCAGTATTTCATCTTGTGGAACTGAAAACCACAGCCACAGGAAGATAGAGAAAATGAAAAAGCAGAGGACTGTGTACCAGATGAAGGGACAGGATAAAACCCCAGAAAAACAACTAAATGAAGAGGAGATAGGCACCCTTACAGAAAAAGAATTCAGAATAATGATAGTGAAGATGATCCAGGACTTTGAAAAAAGACTGGATGCAAAGATTGAAAAGTTTACCAAAGACCTAGAAGAATTAAAGAGCAAACAAACAGAGATATGCAACACAATAACTGAAATGAAAAATACACTAGAAGGAGCCAACAGCAGATTAACTGAGTCAGAAGAGCGAATAAGTGACCTGGAAGACAGAATGGTGATAATCACTGATGCAGAAAAAATAAAGAAAAAAGAATAAAAAGAACTGAAGACAGCCTAAGAGACCTCTGGGACAATGTTAAATGCACCAACATTTGCATTGTAGGGGTCGCAGAAGGAGAAGAGAGAGAGAAAGGATTGGAGAAAATACTGGAAGAGATTATAGTTGAAAAATTCCCTAACATGGGAAAGGAAATAGCTACCCAAGTCCAGGAAGTGCAGAGAGTCCCAGGCAGGATTAACCCAAGGAGAAACACACCAAGACATATAGTAGTCAAATTGACAAAAATTAAAGACAGAGAAAAGTTATTAAAAGCAACAAGGCAAAAACGACAAATAACATACAAGGGAACTCCCATAAGGTTAACAGCTGATTTCTCAGCAGAAACTTTGCAAGCCAGAAGGGAGTGCTATGATATATTTAAAGTGATGAAAGGGAAGAACCTACAACCAAGAATACTCTACCCAGCAAGGATCTCATTCAGTTTTGATGGAGAAATCAAAAGCTTTACAGACAAGCAACAGCTAAGAGAATTCAGCACCACCAAACCAGCCCTACAACAATTGCTAAAGGAACTTCTCTAAGCAGGAGTCATAAGAGATGAAAAGGACTTACAAATACAAAAACAAAACAATTAAGAACATGGTAATAGGAACATACATAGCAATAATTACCTTGAATGTAAATGGACTAAATGCACCAACCAAAAGACACAGACTGGCTGAATGGATACAAAAGCAAGACCCATATATATGCTGTCTACAAGAGACCCACTTCACACCTAGGGACACATACAGATGGAAAGTGAGGGGATGGAAAAAGATATTCCATGCAAATGGAAATCAAAAGAAAGCTGGAGTAGCAATATTCATGTCAGATAAAATAGACTTTAAAATAAAAAATGTTACAAGAGACAAGAAAGGACATTACATAAAGATCAAGGGATCAATCCAAGAAGGGGAGATAACAATTATAAATATATATGCAGCCAATATAGGAGCACCTCAATACATAAGGCAAATGCTAACAACTATGAAAGAGGAAATGCAAGGCAGAAATAGAGACACAGGTGTAGAGAACAAACACATGGACACTAAGTGGGGAAAGCGGGGAGGGTTGGGGGGGAATGAATTGAGAGATTGGGATACCAAATTGTACACTCTAAATATATGCTGTTTATTGTCTGTTAACTGTATCTCAATAAAAGTTCTTCAAAAAAAAAAAAAAAAAAGAGACTTCTGGGAAGTGTCTTCCACACCCGCCCAGCCAAGTACCAAAGTTTACATTTCATGTGCTTTGATGACTTGAGATTGATATATGCAGATATACATATATACTGCTGCTCCACAGCTCCAGGGGCTCTGGGCAGTGAAATGAGGGGACAGAAAAATGAAAGAGCACACAGGACATCAATATTACCGAGGTGCTTCATTAAACCTCATAAATCTGTCTTTCCTAATGACACCCTGACAATGTGGAGTTCCTCCAAGTGCTTACCGGGCCACGTAGATACTTGGATTCCTTTTATAAATATGGTACATAATATGGTGGCATTTTACAGTTTAATGTCAAACATGAAAACTAGTGATCACATTCATTCATTAGGATACTTTTTGTTCATTTGTCCTCTTGGTTTCATTAGAGTCATCTGGACCCAAGGTAATAATATTTTTGAATTTCTACTTGTAAATCTGATTCCATGGTTTTGAGAGGGTTTTGTTTTGTTTTGTTTTGTTTTGTTTCGTTTTCTTGGTGGGCAGTGGTCAAAGGGATCCATTCAACTTATACTGGAAAGGGCAGGTATAGCACAAAGCAACATAATATTTGCTGGGAACTCCCTAGCTTTCAAAAAAACAAAAATATTTTTATAATTAAACTATAGTTAAACGAATATCCAGGGTAACCCTGTAAGGGATAAAAGACAGGAAAAACTCGAAAAAGTGTTCATGCAATGTTGAAGGATGTGGAGCGTGTCAATAATTGTATAGATAATCCAGGAACCTCCCACTTCATCACTGACTGGTAAGTTAACTTACTTTCTCCAGCCCGTCTATTTTCTGAATCCTTCCAACTTCCAACCTGTGCCCCCAAAGTTGAGACATCCCTTTAGCCTGCTGCAAACCTAGGACTTTTAAGCAAAGGATAGATTCATTGAGAATGGAAGCACAGGGTTCTCAAAACACAGTGATAAAATTTTGTTTCAATGATGTTTAAATTATTCTAATATTGAATAAGACTGCTCTCTCTATTTGGTTATAAGTACATGTATATATATGTGTGTATGTGTACGTTTGTGTATATGTACATGTTTGTGTTTATATTCAAACCTGACAAAATGCAAAGAACAACTTCTGAGAGAAAGACCTTCTAAGTCCTAGTCACTATGTATTTTTTTTGGTGGGGAGGGACTTATAAACAACAGAAATTTATTTCTCACAGTTCTGGAGGCTGGAAGTTCAAGATCAGAGGGCCAACACAGCTAGTTCTGGTAAAGCCCCTCTTTCAGGTTATAGACTTATGACTTCTCTCTGTGTCCTTACATGGTAGAAGGGTATATTTTTTAATAAGATTTGAAGAGCAGATTTTAAAATATAGATTTTAATGCCAAAAGAAAAAAAAATAAATTCTATAAGATTCACCACCCAGAAATAATCACTACAGATCTTTTGAGGATATTTCCCTTGTCTTTATGCATTTAGAAACATTTTATTTATGTGACATATATTTAATTATATACTATATACCTACTGTACATAAGTTTCGTAACATACTTTCCCCCTTAATATTTTTAGCTATCAATTTTCTTTACCAATATTCCTCTCATTTAAAGTCTCTTCTTATGGTGAAACGTAAGGACATTAAAGTGTTCTTAAACTTTAAACATTGAATGCAGTGTTGAACAGGAACATATGTTCTTCACTTTTTATCAAAATTTAATTCAAATGATAAAGCACAGAGAGAACATGTGATAACTGACAAAATCTGGAATGTTCACCAAAACAACTAATCTATTAGCTCAGTCATTTTTAATCTTAAGTCACAGACCACTTTAAGAATCTAATAAAAGCTTTGATCCTCTCTGCAGGAAAAATGGACATGAATGCAACGTTTGCAAATTATTTCGGTTTCTATTAATATTAAACCCATTTGTAGAGCCCCAGTGGACTACAGAACTTGGTTTAAGTACCCTGATATTTGTAAAATTTTTGCTGCTAAAGAAACTAACCCTAGTCAGAACAGGAATTCAATTAAATATTTCTAATAAACAAATCAGTACCAAGCTCTTAACAGATTATATTTACATTCTTATCACAGTAAAAATGAAGCCTCTAATCATTTTGACCACCATTGATGTTGACTATCATCTTTCAGTTAAACAGTATTTATTAAGCACCACCTATGTCCATGCTCAGCATGGAACCAAGCAGATGCGAAAATAAATGCCCGCTCCCTGCAAAATGTATGACTAAGTGTAAAAATAAACAACAAAAACCAGAAGGTGATAAATGCTAAGTAAAGAGTAGATCAAAGTACTATAACATCCTAGTGCCTAACCTAGAACAATATAAGAATAAAATTTGAGGAAAATAAATATTTGCAAACTATGCTAAGTATACATTTGCTCAGAAAATTCACTTAGAGAATATTTTAAGTTAGTTTTTTCACAGTGGAAGACTGTGTAAATATTTTGTACAAATATAGGAGAAATATGCCAAATACAATTTTTCTTTCTTTCCCTCTAGACAAAGGTTAATTTTCCTAATCTTCTCAGGAAATTCTTAAATTCCGATCAGTAAAACTCTTCAGTCAACACGTGTATGCAATTTCCCCATTGTAACAGGCTATAATACCATGCATGCCACAAGACAGCAAATTGTCATGGACAGAATCTTTGCTTCCCAGAATAGTATGCATATTTATGAAGCTGTGAACTTAAAAAGAACAAGCTAATCTTAACCAAACACGGCTGTTGAGAGGGGTTCTTGCTGGATTCCAGAATTAAGAGTGTACAGGAAGAAAGGAATAAGAATGGAATGGAAATGGAAACAAGAATGAAAATGGCACCTCAGAAATAACTTTCACCCCTAACTTCCCAGAGTTAGTAACACAGACTTAAATGTCTTGCTATCTTTTATGTAAGTCTGATACAATACCTACTAATTAATTCTAGAGAAGAGGAAATAAGTTGATTATTTTAATGACCTTTATATCTAATTTTTACACTGTCTGCAACTCAGGGGACTTATTTTGGATATTGAGCTGCCTATATTTTCTGTTTTCCTAACGCTTTGCATCTACAGCATTGTCTTGGTATCAGCAATAAATATTTTCTGTCTCATTATAATTATTTGACTAAGAAGGACTGAAATGAATCTCAATTACTCTTCTAAGTAAGATAACGAATACCAGATTCAAAGATCATCACAAATGCTTTCAAGGAAGCAGTGCAGAAGCAATCGATTGTGTAAAATGTCGTCAGTTAAGTAAAATGAAAATCCTCCAAGAAACCAGTCCTCTAAATATAAGAATAATTGTTTTCTTAAAGATTGAAAAGTATCTACAAAGTGCGATACTAACATTTTAATAAATGCTTTCTCTCATCTTACTGATCACCACATTAAAGTAGTAGTTAAATGTCATTACTTCTCCATATTGATACCCTCGACCCTTCATCTTATCTCTCTCTTTAAAATAAATTACTTCTTCATTTCTCAACAACTGATGGAAGTCATGTAAATCCAAAAAGCAGCAATTATGCAAAAACTAAAGTCAAAACGGTTTTCTTCCCCCCCCCCCCCCCCCCCCCGCTAACAGCTTGTAAGCATAATTAATCAAATCAAGCTTCCCTCTCATCCTGGAGAGCTATAATTTCAAAAAGCAAATTACAGCATTCTTGCAGCAGCACATATAAAGTATATTAAGAAAATATGTATATGAAGTAGGAGTTTGTTCTTGGTGATAAATTTTATTTTATTAAATCTCACTCTATATCATGAATTCATACTCATATTATATATCCTGCCCATTGAAGGAGCTATCTTATTATTAGGAATTTTGAATTATTCAATATACAATAAATTATTTCCTTTGCCACAATAAATCAGTCAAAAGAACATAATTAATGGACACATCCTCAAGAATAATCTCAAACATATCTAACGAATTATGTTAAGAAGCATCTTGGCAGTTCATTTTTTAACAAACTCATCACACACATGTAGAAAATTTTAAAGTAGCATTTTTAAAAAAATGTTTATAGGGTTCCAAAGTGTCCAGAATTAGGATATTACCAACTTCTAGTAAGGTAAGTTTTTTTTTCAATTTTTCCAGGAAACTACATTTAATAATTACTCCTATTATTTGCAGAAACGTATGGGCATTACTCCCTCAGTTTTGAAGTTTCACTATGTCTATGCATCTAAATAACCTCCTACGATTACGAATGCAAGCAGAACACTGAAAGCGTAATTTGCTACCCAAGATACGATATTAGAGAGAGCACATTCTTTCACTGAAACATATCTTAAAATCCCTCTTCTTTCTTAAACCTTCCCTAGACTAACTGAATGTAGAAGACTGACAGAAATCTCATGGCTTACTTCCATGTATAATTTCATACATAATTATTCCTCTGGGAATTATAACGCTATTAAATCATCTATTTGATGTACACATTTTTTAATTTTAACATTGATTGCTTTGCCTGCATCTTCCTTGTATTTATTTGAATCAATGTTGCCCATCGACTTCGCACCCAACCTAGGACCTGCTCCAGATAAGGGACTTTAAAGCCTGCTTAGTATAAATGATGACAAAAATTATTTGTTAGAATCAGGATTTCTTATCAACTAGTATCCAGTTGTATAGGGATTTCATTTTCTCTTAAAAGTTAAAAGGTTATTAATTTGGGTTAAACACTTCCTGACGGAAGTCCTGGAACACAAAAAGGAGCTATGAACTTGCACATGGAAGCAAGAAAGCCATCTGTGCAGAGCAAGCATGCACGTCTCCTGACTGGAGAAACTGACTCAGTCAATGGGACGCCTCTCGTCCTCCTGAAAAAGAAAAACTACTAACGAGCACTTTCACTCTAAGAGGGACAGTATTTAACTCACCTTCACACGGATCATTTGAAGCAAAAATAATGCGGGCTCAGACTTCCTAGGTGGCGCAGTGGTTAAGAATCTGCTTGCCAATGCAGGGGATAAGGGTTCAATCCCTGCTCCAGGAAGATCCCACATGCCGCGGAGAAACTAAGCCCATATGCCACAACTACTGAGCCTGTGCTCTAAAGCCCGTGAGCCACAACTATTGAGCCCATGTGCTGCAACTACTGAAGCCCGCGTGCCTAGAGCCCATGCTCGGCAACAAGAGAAGCCACAGCAATGAGGAGCCCACGCACCACAATGAAGAGCAGCCCCCACTCACCACAACTAGAGAAAGCCCGTGCACAGCAACGAAGACCCAACACAGCCAAAAAATAAATAAATAAATTTATTAAAAAACAAATAATGTGGGCTTATTTTAACTAAGGGGGATCAGTAAACCATGAACCTGACAATTCATATGAAGGCAAATAACAAAAGAATCTTGAACCAGTTATGTATGGCCAAGGTATATTATGTGTACTCCTGTGGGATACATGTAGATTGCAGTACAAATCACTGATAATTATGTTTATGTATAACAATTGCTAAGGATATTAAACTATTAATGATTTACATGGGACTTGGTATTTGATGCTCCAAGTAGTTGTATATCATTTTATGCAAATATGCTAATGTGAAATAACTTATTTAAAATTTTCATGTATAATGAAAACTCTATATGCAATATGTATATTTACTCAGTAGAATCTGTACAGATTCTAAAGCATAAATTGTATAATTTGTGTAAATACTGAGCTGTCTAAAATTTGACAAGAAGAATAAAGAACACTGCAAGTTAGAAAACTCCATAAATGATGCATTTTCTATGTTCTTTGTAGTTCAAGAAAAATTTGCTATCAGTATATTGTCTATCAAATAATATAAAAATTAAAACATTCATGAAGCACTTTAAAACTAAATGTTTACTTAGGAGATAAATACGGATTCTTTAGAAATATTTACAAATATATCAAGCAAATATGAATGATTATATTTGACAACCAAGTTTATCATTGTCAATAAATTTATTGCCTCCAAATAAAAATGTGATTAGCGTTTCCAGCTGTTAATAAGATCCAGGTACACAATGCCCACAATCTAGAGATGGGAGTGAATTTAAGAGGAATTATTAGAAATTTCTGTTCTCTTGATAAATAAATAAATGTGGAAAGATGGAAATATGGACTACTCAGAGAGGAAAATCATTATAAAAACATCCAATAGTGACTCTCACATGGTTGAGCTTTGAAGTCTTTCAACATATATTGTACATTGTATACACGTTATTCTCTCTCCTCATCCCTAGGCAATCAGTGAGTTCACAGTGCCCTCCAAAGACATCTCCTACTCCACAATGATCAACCCTCCACTTTCCCACCATCATCATTCCCATTAACTAGGGCAGATTTCCATTAAAGAGTCACTAGCTCTGACATTGTCACTAATGTATAACAAATAATTTAATGTTCCTTAGCTCTAATCACACAAACTTCTCTGACTCTTCAATATCAGTCAAGTTGGATCTTGATCTTTCCTGGCCTTGTGAATTTAATATTCACAAAATTATTTAAATAACATATAGCTCTTTATAGAATTTTAGGCATCAATATTTATCTGAAATAATAATATTAAACTATGTTTAACTGAGTTAGTTGTTTTAAATGATAGAAATTTCTGATTCAACATTGTAATAGGAAAGGAGTCAGAAAACTTTCCGTAAAGAGCCAGAAAATGAATATTTTAAGCTTTGTGAGTCATGCAATCTGTATTAAAACTACTTAACTCTACCACTGTAGCAGGGAAATAGCCACAAGTAATATGTAAATGAATGGGTTTGGTCATGTTCCAATAAAACTTTATTTACAAATTCAAGTAGCAAGTCTGAGGGCATAGTTTACCAAAACCTGTTCTAAAACAAATATATAGGATTGTAGAACTTTAGAACAAGAGCTAGCACTATAAATTATTTAGTTTATCAACTTCTTTATAACCAGAATTATTATATAACAATTACTGTCCTTTGTAAAATATATAAACGACAATTCATTTTAGAAAATTTCTAACTGAAAAGAATAAAGAAGAAAGCAAACTCTACTCTCACATCACTGAGATACCTACTGTTATTTTGGTGTTTCTTCTTCTAGTCATGTATAAATCTCATATGTATAAGTTTCATATTTTTTCATATTATATATATACTTTCTTGCAAAGTAATTATCATTCTACACATGCAATCTTGTAAACCATTAATCTACTTAACAACTTTACATAAGCATTTACTCATGTCCTTAAATAATCCTTTTTTAAAATTTATTTATTTATTTAATGGCTGTGTTGGGTCTTAGTTGCTGAGAGTGGGCTTTCTCTAGTTGTGGCAAGCAGGGGCTACTCTTCGTTGTGGTGTGTGGGCTTCTCACTGCGGTGGCTTCCCTTTGCAGAGTATGGGCTCTAGGCACGCGGGCTTCAGTAGTTGCAGCACACAGGCTCAGTAGTTGTGGCACACAGGCTTAGTTGCTCCATGGCATGTAGGATCTTCCCAGACCAGGGCTTGAACCCATGTCCCCTGCATTAGCAGGCAGATTCTTAACCACTGTGCCACCAGGGCAGTCCCAATAATCTTCAAGAGTATAATTTGAAAAGGCTACGTAATTTTATCATGAGCTGCATATGTCATAAGCTATTTAATCAGCCCCTTAATGCTAGACATCTCTTTCCAGTTGCCATGCTATTATAAATAACCTGACAATAGATCTTGTTGTGCATAAATGTCTGTATGACAATCTGATTACTTCCCTACGGCAAAGTCCTAGAAAGAGAATTTTGAATCAAAAAGCATGAAAACTTTTTTTTTTACTTCTGTGACTTTGATACACATTGCTAGATTGCCTTCCTGAGTGGATTTATCAATTTACACCTCCATTATCAGTAAATTGCAATCCCCCCTGCCATGCAATCTTGTGATGTTCTCTCTTTCTTCTGTTTGCCACCTTGATGAGCTTAATATGCTATCAATAGTTCAACATGCATTTCCCTTATTAATGAAAAGACTGGCATTTTTCCTAATTTTGGAAAATTATTTTCTTATTTTGTAAATTTCAGCACTTGTGTGAAAGACAAGAAGGATAATGAGGTTCAGAGAGGTTATGAATTGTCTCATGATCACAAAGTTAGAGAGCCCTTTCCGTTGACTGTGCTACTCCCACATCACTCACCTAGAGCCTGCACGTTTGCATCAGTCTAATAGACTCAAAAATTATTTCTGGTTCATTTTATTACTTAAAGAGTTTAAGTGCAAGATAACCAATAAACTTTTTCCTTTGTTCTTTCCTCTTGCCAAAGTGTTTCAGACCAAGGTCTTCTGTAAAGGCAAATTTTTATAATGTGCTGTTTAATATTTTGTTTTGTTTAATTTGTTTGTATATTGGAGAAGGATTAAAAGCTAACATTGTAAATATCAGATATATCAAATAAAAAATATGCTTCCAGTGCTATATGGGTTATTTTTAAAGATGAGTATACGTCCTGGTTTGGCCAGGAAACCTCAGTTAATACCTCTTATCCAGCATAATAATTAACAGGATCCTCTGTCACCCTCAAAAATTCCCAATTCTCATTTGGAAAAGAATGCTAATCATAGGTGTACTTGGGAACCACTGCAGAGAAACTGCAAGTATCTCTTTCTTCTAGAACCCCAGACTTCAGCAATTTCTTTCTAATGGTGCTCCTGGTATTTTTCCAATCTATGCAAAGTGTAGTCCAAGCCAACTTTCTAAAAAATATTTTTCATGAAGTCATTATAGTTTTAGTCATTAAAAATCTTTCAAAGTAAATTAAATGTTGCATTGTTGTTTTAATTTTTAGTTTTACCACCTAATAGAGTAAATACAACTATTTTGTAAGCGTATTGAGGTGTGTGTATGTATGTACATGCTTATATATTTTTTTTTATTTTTATTTTTATTGGAATATAATTGCTTTATATATTTTTTAGTATAACGCCGTAAGGTGACTTCTTAAAAATATCCCAGATAGACACTCAATAAGTATGTATCTTCCCTAAGTTTTTCTTTCATGAAAGAAAGACTGATCTGTTCTACTGATGTAGGAGTTCTGGAGGCTTTATCTCTGTAGGTGAGACTTCATATCACAACATAGAATATTTTAGTTGTCTAGTCTGCATTATTCCATTATCATCTTCCTTCAAAATATCAATGTCACAGTGATTTTTTTCTTCCATACAAACCTGAGTATGTCACGCTGCTAAAAATACTTCATGGACTGCTGGTAGCCTTCATACCAAAGTGCAATTTCTAGTTTATCCTCCAAGTCCTTCCATAATTTGGACTTGCTGCCTCTACAGTCTTATCCTTGGACACTCCATCCAACAAAACCATTGCAGTTTTCTCATGCTATTGTGTTTTCCCATTCTGTTTGGTCATGCCCTTCAAAATCAGTCCCTTCTGGTGGCCATTTTTTCTATGCATGGTGACATTTACATATCCTTCTAGACTCCACTCAAGTAGCACCATCTGTGGGAAGCCCTCTCTGAAGTGGACCAAGTGCCACTTCTCGAAGTTCTTTCTCTGCAAAATCCCCCAAAATATCTAACATATTTATTCAGCTTCTGCCACATACAAGTCATTGTGCTAGATGCCAAGGAATGCAACAGACACCATTCTGCTTTTATGGAGTTTTATATCCAAAGCTTACATTATGTCACCATATTCTCAGTTGCTTTACTTGGGTTACCTTAGCCAAAAGATTCCATGTAAGTGGAGACTGTCTTATTTGTCTTTGGATTTTCCTAGGTCTGTATCAAGGCTTGGAATTTAGTAGGAGTTTAACCTACCATGAGAAATACCCCAAAGAAACATGACATCTGGATTTCTAGTTTTTCTAGGGCAACAGATTCAGAAACAATCATTAAAACATGAGAGTTTGATGAATTAAGTATACTGAAATTTCTAGCTTACTTTAAAAATAAAATATTTCTAAATATGTTTTTCTCTATCGCTATTGAACTTACAATTCAATAGATTGAAAAGGTATATTAGTTTCCCCTGTCTCCAATAGGTATTGCTAATCTTCATTTTTTTCCCTACGATATGAACTTTCTTCCACTTAATTTCAGGTGTTTGATAGAAGTGAAAGCTGCCACGACAAAGAATAGGTACTGAGTCTCACCTCTGCTGAGCTGTTAGTTACTGCCCTTAAAATAGAAGACACAAAGGTCAAACAACATAACCTCATTCCTTGTGACAGGTCAACTAATATCTATAAAGTTGAAATGGAGTTCAGTAATAAAAAAAATTTTTGCAATCGCTGTAGAACAATTTGGGTGCTGCTTTATCTTGATTTAGGTAGCAGACTATTAGAGATGTCTCTGGATTCAAAGAATGTGCACAAGAAAAGGGCAAAGCGCCCAGCCTTAGAGGACCCCCTGTGAAATGAACAAATACAAACCCATGTGTTTGATCTCAGAGCTACTGTTCTTTACCAATGAACCTAAGGAAAAAACTTACATTGTGACACTCAGCCCCAAAGCTTCTAATAACCTGTAACTATATTTTTTAATGTCTTTCCCATTTTCTATTTCTCCATTTCCTTCCTTCCACCATGCACTATGTGTTTTGTCTGTGTACATGCAAAACCATGGTCATATAAGTGCAAACATAGCTCTGTTTACCTCATTATAAATCCTGACATCTTAGCATTTAAGCATACCAAAGAATTCATGAAACAACCACTGTTAAAACAAGATATCACTCTATGTTTAAATCTAACAAACCTGAGCATTTCAGTAATTGTCTAAACACACCATACCCAACCAGCTAAAATAAGAAACGAATCACTTCCCCATCCTAATCCAGAGTTCATTAATGAAGCAGCCAAAATAGCAGGTTTCTCTAAGAAATTTTCATTTAAAATAGGTATAGCTTTGTAAATAACACTTAATAAACTGTTTAGCCTTGGAAATAAATGATTCCCAATTCATGTATTCATTCAAAATACATTTTAGAGCATGTACTGAATACCAGCTTATGTGGTGGGCATTATGAGGAACTGGAAAAGCTAAATCAGTAATAAATTGTTACCAAGGAGCTTCCCCTCCAGTAGGCAAGATTATGAACACCAATGGATGTGATAATAAAGTGTTCTAGGAATACAGATAAGCGTGAACGTTGCACACTGGGGGAATCAGAGATTCCTTCATCTGGGGCACAGCTTTTGTCTGGATGTTTGAAAATCATTATATTATAGATGAGGGAGAAGAACATGACATTTAGAAGAAGGAGCATCAGACAAGGCAAGGAAGTAAGCAAAGCAAGGCACAGAGAATTAATGCCACCTGCACGGACTGCTGCAAGGACTAACCCTGGAAAAGTAGGTTTGAGCCAAATCATGGTGCACCTCAAACACCAAGCAAAGAGTTTTATTTACTTTAATCTACACTCCATGGGGCAACCCCTGAAGTAAGGATTCAGAGATTGGCGTTAGTTCAGTTATTTTGATAAAAAAAAAGAGAGATTTCTTCTTCTGAGAAGAGTGAAAGGGAAAGTAAACAGAAAAAATATAGAGAAATGTAGAGGTAGAAAAGAAGGGAGTCAAGAAAACCACCTTGATTTTTACAGTAAAAGAAAATACTCATTGCAGAGAGCAAGTAGATACGAATGAGGTTGGGAACCTATGCAGAAAGGGAAAAGAGAAAACTTGATTATAAAGACGTTTGGATTTATTAAAAAATGTTAGGATAAGAGGGAAGGTTAAAAAAAAAAGAGTTTGCTGTAAATGTAGTTAGAAGGTAGATGAGAACCAGTCTCTGACAGGTCATTGGACAAGCTCTAAGGACACTGACTCTAATTCAGCCAGCCATGGGCATACAGCAGAACATGATCCAATGTGCACTGCAGGAAGACAATCCTAGCAGCAGCCTCGGGGATCCACAGGAGAGGGGATAAAGCAGAGACAACAAACCTTTGTAGGCTAATGCAATACACTAGGTGAGAGATGAGGCTATGCAATTAATTGTCTTAGTAAACCAAAGCATGATCAATTCAGAATATGGAGAAGGTAGATCCAGCACAAGGAGTGAAAGTGCTCCTTGTAAAACATTTGAATGAAATTATATAACTTGAAAAGATATTTCATATTATAACAGAGATGCAATTTGGAAAACTGGAAAATACTTGAACCCATTCACTCAAAGCAGGTTAAAAAAAAAGGGAGTGCAGGGTAAAGTGACCATGATCTCATGCATTCAAGTCATTTTAATAGCTATGTAAACAGAAAGTCATTAATTAAATAACATACTCCCCAAAAGCCTGGAAAATGTTGCTATTTTCTAAATACTGGGGATTTGTGTCAGCTTTTCTCCCCATAGTTCTGTACTTCACAACGATATGCAGACCACCATCACCTCAAGAGTCTCTTATTGAGGGCTGTCCAAGTTTCCAAAAAAAAATTTAGCTATTCCAAGAATTCCTTCTTAAATCTCTTGGTATAAACTCTCAACCAAAGATTGAAATATTAAGCTAAAGGAAATGGGAGCTGACCATTCCTCTAGGGAAAAGCTGATACTTTTGATTTTAATACTGTAAATTTAAAGGAATCACAAACCCACTGAAGAAGTCTTTTTAAGGATACAGAATATAAATGGAAATTCTGTAGTCTATGTGTCAGTCAGGTATTCAAAGGTCAGAGCAATGCTGTCCAGCAGAATTTTCTGCAATGATGGAAATGTTCTATGTTTGCTTTACCAATACCGTAGCCATTTGTCATAGGTAGTTATTGAGTACTTGAAATGTGACCAGTGTGACTAAGAAATTGAATTTAATTTTTATTTACATAAGAATTTATTTAAATTTTATTTAAATTTTTATTTAAATTTAAAGAACTACTTTTAACCAGTAGAGAGCTCAGAACTAGGCTAGAGTATGGACATACACTTGGAAACCCAATCTCAACAATTCGATAATAGCAGAAAATTCTATTAACACGTCTCCAAAGGAAGCAGAGTAGGTCCTCCATCAGCAGCTTGTTTATGGGAAATCAGAGCCCCTCTTATTTGTGTAACTATTGTTATTCTTTCATGACATTCAGTTAATCAAACCATGATGGTTCCCATTTCAAACTCAAGTCAGCAGCGAACATCAGACATCCTTGTTAGTGTAAGCTAATGCTTTCTGTTTTCTACTTACTAGGCACCAAAACTGTCCACAGAACACCAAGTATAAACACAAGGTTCAGTAAAGCCTGGCAGGCTTTTAATAAGACACAGGGGAACACACTAATCCAGATTTCTGTAGGCAGATACTTCATAAAAGGTTAATCAAAGTGCTGGGCAATGTGGGAACATCTGTATCAGGCTCAGCACTATTTTTTTTTAAAGAGAACAACATCTGCAGTCGGCCAGCATCACTCCTTGGGGACATCCCTGAGCCTTAAAAAGGAAAGATTTGCAACTGCATCAACTGTTGTTGTGTTAACACGGCTTCTCTTCAGCAATTCCTTCTAAATCACGCTGACATCTGGGGGAGGGGGGACACCTCTATGTTCTTATATTATTTTTCTTTGTAAAAATAATAAATAACTTCAGTGAGCATAACCTATTAAATACTAAAGATATATTATCACTGTTAAAAAACTAAAAAAGGAAAATATTTGAGATATTATCAGCAAATTAATAAGGTCTAAATGGAAGTATTTTCAGTCTATTATATGTAAGCTGTTTAAAAGGGACAAAATACCTGGCTGTGGCCATCTGGTGAGACAGCTGGAGAGTAAAACCTGCCCATCGATCACCCTCTTGTGATTGTTTCCACAACCCTAGTTTTAACCACATACTAGTTATGTTTTTTAATTGATTATAAAAATCCAATTGTTTTGTTTCTGGCTAGGACTCCTTTACAATAACTTTCATTCTATTCATACAACTAACAAAGGGAATTTTAAATTACAGAGAATTATAGCAGTGCTATTAAGAACCAGGCAGGGCTTCTATCCCATGCCTTCATCCTATGTGGTATTTATATAAATTCATGCTCCTCGTTCAGAAAAAAAAGCCCCATTTTCATTACCAATATTCAGATTTTTACAACCTAAAACATACAGTTCACATTTAAAGAATCTGAAGAGTAAGTAATCCTACAAACGGTCACAGAATAAAACAACCTCATTTAGGCTATTTTTTATAAGAATCTAAGCTTATAATTGCAGTATTCTTTCACAAACTCTAATTTGAATACTATTTCCACCAATTTTTTCACTCATCTATATTATTCTATTTAGGTTTACTCTACTGTGACAAGAAAATGTTTTTTTTTTCTTTTAATTTAAGGTATTTCTTGTGAACCAAGAAATAATAGTGTAGTAACTTCAGCCACATTAAATTATTACTTTGTATAAATTAGGAATATAAATGCACAGATGTATTGCCTGAACTATCAACAGAAGGACCTCAAGATACACAAGAACTGTTCTGAAACTAATGTAAATGCTGTATTAGTAACAAATGATCATAATATCAGTTCCCTAAATAACCACTCAATTAGAACTATGTAAGTATATAAGTAATTCCTTGTATAGAATGCACACTGTATAGAATCTTGCATACAGAGAAGCAGGACAAAGTGCCAAAACAGCCTTACCACATCCATCTAAGTTTGAAACCCCAAGACAGGTAATGTCACTCCTCTAGACATTACTAGTCCCATTACTGGCTCCCTAAGCCACAACCGGGCTCCTGTCTGAAACTATAATTTAAAGATACTGCCCTGCATGGAACCTCAAGACTCCTAAAAATGCCAAGAAAAGTGTCTGAACAAGCAATATCCTCTATCGCCCTCTTTCTTCAATCTGGGGAATTTCTAGTGGAGATGATGTGGGCATCATTTTCCTGTGAACACCTTACATCTCAGCTTCCTTCTTTCTGCATCATGGAGAAAGTGGTTTCTGGAAAACTTCCAGTTTGTTACCAATACTCTCCAGAGGTGATACCAAAATTAACCCTTAACTGCCTAAGAGCCAGTTGTGATATAAATATCTAAGAATCATGTCTCTGTAATATTGTTAAAGGAAAAACATTTAATATTTATTAAATATTGTATGAATGACAAAATAGTGACCCTGGATAAATACCTCTATACAGGCAAACGTGAGTGGGGAGTGTATGCGTACATGTGTACGTGTGTATTAGCGGCTGATTTGAGCTTGTATGTGTAATGTGTGTGTATGTATCTGTGCACATGTATGGAAAGTTCTTATGAGTCAACAAGTGATCAGTTCACCTGAGATAACAATATGAAAATATGATGCTTTCTCTCTCTCTCTCTACCTGAAGGAGTCCCTGAAAAGGTAAATTGGATATAACCAACTGTTAAGTACTGAAATCTACAATGACCCTTGCTCTGAGCTTCAAAAATAAGGCATAAAATTATAGACAAGCTCTAAAAGCACCAGTCCTGGAGTAGAAGACCATCAGTAGCCCTGACTTTTAGAAATTGTTATTAAAGTTGCTATTTTTTTCTGAAAATATATCAAGTACTTGTTAGATAAAAATCCCCAAAATATAGTGAATGGTTAAGCTCCTAATTGAACTTAATTGTTTTATAATTTTACAAGTTGTTTTTGCTCCATTTCAAGGCACTATTGTTTCACAAATACCTGTATTACCTTTTCTTAATAATATAAATCTTGACTAGAGGGAACGGTTTCATACCTCCTTAATAGCTCTACATTCTCTCAGTTTTAGAGAGAAACTGAAGGATTTGTTATTACTGAAGGTCATCATCCATTAGTTGTAAAATAAATCTGTGACTTGAAAATTAGGACATGATAGCACAGCACATAAAAGCAGCAATCTGTGTTTAGCATAAATTACTTTGTCTAAGGAACATTTTAAGTCATTTAGAATTTTCATTTTAAAATTTGAAATCATTTGAAATGAACAAAACAGAAAACTTGTTTTTCTGTTATAGTTAATAATTAGAAAGAAGATTAAAGTTATTCTAATAATCTTGCTATTTATTCACCAAGATGAATTCTGCCTTAGAATGTATTCACCTTGGGGACAGAGATTTTCTTTCTCTTTTTCCCCAGTGCCTATATGGTACCTGGCACAGTGGCAAGCTCAGTAAATATTTGTGACTCTATTGACTATTTAGCTGAAGTAGTGTATATATAGTTTCATACTTTTAACATACATTTAACTGAAATTACAAATTTGAAATACATTCATTTCATTCTATAGGTTAAAAGAGATGTCCCGAATAATGAAAAGTGGTCTGACTTTAATAAAGCATTTTTAATGTAAATGGACTAGTTGTTTATTTATTTATTTATAAATTTATTTATTTATTGGCTACGTTGGGTCTTTGTTACTGCATGTGGGCTTTCTCTCATTGCAGCGAGCAGGGGCTACACTTCGTTGCCGTGCACAGGCTTCTCTTGCGGTGGCTTCTCTTGTTGCAGAGCATGGGCTCTATACGTGCGGGCTTCAGTAGTTGTGGCACATGGGCTCAGTAGTTGTGGCTCGCAGGCTCTAGAGAGCAGGCTCAGTAGCTGTGGAGCACGGGCTTAGTTGCTCCGAGGTACGTGGACTCTTCCCCGCCCAGGGATTGAACCCTAGTCCCCTACATTGGCAGGTGGTTCTCAACCACTGTGCCACCAGGGAAGTCCCTTAATGGGCTTTTTAAATAACAAACATTTGAACAGACATAGCACCGCCCTCCCCAAATCCATGATGAATCAGTCTACTGTTTGGAGGAGGGTAAAAATTAAAATTACTCTACCAAAATTTAGTTTGTTAAAATAAAATAACTAGACTACCACTATCTTTTAGAATGGTCCTACTGACTTGTGTAGAACACATTCTCAAATAAGGTAAGTGTTATATAATAAAAGTGTACCATGATATGGGAACTATAACATACTTCAAAACCCCTCTTAGATATTTCAATCTCAGAAGTCAAGGCTTTCTAAACATACATAATCACAGAAAAAAAAATTTTTGCAGCACAACTCTTAGCCTCTTGCAATACAGCTTTCCACGGAACACCAGTTTGACAAGTGAGACAATAGGTTTGTACTCAATACTCCATGGTAGGAACAAGAATGTGCTTGTTGCAAAAATTAAAAAATCATTAGCATCTTTCCTGGATATTGAATCAGATCATTATTTTATATGAATTTCATTTGAATGGAATCCTGCCTGGATGAGCTTTCCAAAATCAATCATGTTTTTGTTTTAGTTTTGCTAGCAGCACTTCTCTTTTTAAGTCATTAACAGAAAGCTCCGTCAAAGCACAAAACGATATTTCAGTAACTCTTCATATCATCAGATCAAGAAAGTTTTTCTCTTCAGAGAATATAATTTTTTTAATAAATACATTTACCTTATTCACTTGTCGGACCATCAATATTTTTATTAAAAATGAAAGTTTATTATCAAACTAAATCCCAGTCAGACACTTTATCTTTTCAACAAGATTTTCCCCACCTTCCCCCAACACACAGATTTTCCTTGTTCCATAGTACATACCAAAGAAGATAATAGGTCCTATCATATCACAAAACATGGGCCACACCAGGGATGCTGAGAAATCAGGGGTGCCTCTCTCAAGCTCCTCACACAACCACCAACCCTTGCCACCATAACCTTCTTAGACTTCTTCAATTATTATGATGATGACTGTTTACATGTCATATACATTGGAAATAACTTCTCGAGCTATGGTTTGTCTAATGCCTTTGTAGCATCTGCAATACTCAAATTGTTCATCTTTATGTAGCCAAAAGCTCTTTATTAGCTTCTAGATTTCTTGTCTCAGTTAGAAAGGTCTTCACAACCTGTATGTTACTACATGAGCTATTAATTTTCTTCTAGAATTTTATTTTTAAACTTAAGCGTTTTACTCACCTAAAATTAATTTGTATATGTATGAAGTAGTGGTAGCCACTTATTGTGATTTCCAGTTGTGTGAGCACAATTTATTAAATAAATCCTTTTCATAGTTAAATAAAATGTCAGCTTTATGACATATTAAGTTTCCCCATCCATTCCCACCCCATGTTGCTCTTATTAAGGTTGTTTTGTAGTTATGTTTTGGTATCTGATAAGAAAAACAGCTCTTCATTATTCTTTTTCATATTCTAATTTTTCTCAGATATCCATTTTTCCTAACTTTGAATTTTTAAATTCCAAAAATAACTTGAGATTTTAAATGAAATTACATCAAGTTTATATATTACGATTAGGATATTAGTCCTGTTTATTTATGTCCTATTTTATATCCTTCAATACTGCTTTGTAATTTCATTTATACGAATTATGTGATTTTCTTGTTAAAAATTATACTTACGTATTTTACATCTTGTCATTCCTGTGACAGATACTTTTACTATTTCCATTTTAAGTGGCTTAGTATAAAATTTTAAAATTATTTTTCTTATAACTAGACTCTTTATAAAGTTCCCGGGTCAATTCTAGTCATTTTTGCTAGCATATCTTGGGGTTTCTAGGTACAGAAAAAATATCTTCGGCCAAAAAGGACATTGCTTTTCCTGTATATTTATGGCTGTTATTTTATTTTCCTGACTTCTGGTGTTTACTTCAACCTGCAAAGCAATGTTAAATGATAACAGCAAGGGGAGACATCTATTTCTCTGTCCTGATCTGCACACACAGGGATTCAGTGTTTTACTACTTAGGATGATGTTTGCTATTGGGCTTAGGAAACAGTCTTTATCACCCTGTAGTATTTTCCTTTATTCCCATTTTGCTTAATTTTTTATGAGGGATGGCTGCTAAATTTGTCAAAACCTTTTTCACTGCATGTATGAATTTTTCTCTTTTAGTTGATAGAGTTATATTAATAGTTCTCTAGATACTAATCCATCCTTATATTCCCTGAATTAACCACAGTTGGTCATAGTGCATATTTTTTAAAATACATTACTAGCTGGATTCTAGCTGGTACCATTTTGAGTCATCTAGTCCGAAAATACAATATATTTTCTTAAATAATCACAGGAATAAACTATAAGCAACCTACTTAAACCCAAGAGTTTTCAATAATTTTTTAAGAAGTAAAATAAAATGTAAAACAACCTGCAGAAACAAATTCAAACATGTGTACTTATAACACAGGGAAAACATCAGCAACAGGAATAAAATTCTCAGATTGAGTTCTAAAAAGAGTGACATCAGTGGTTCTCAAACTTAAGCTTGGATAAAAATCACTGGAAGGACTTCTTAAAACACAAATTGCTACGTCCACCCCCCAAAGTTTCTCCTTCTGTAAATCTAGGGTGATGCCTAAGAATCTGCATTTCTAATACGTTCCTAAGTGATGCTGCTGCTGGCCCAGGGACTACATTTTGAGAACCTCTGCCACACAGCTTTCTAGGCTTCAGCCTCACCATCTGATACCTCACCATCTCATTCCTCATAGATTACTGTGAGAATGAAATAACCTAGTGTGTGCAATGGATTTAAACAGAGCTCAGCACTCGGTAAGCATTAAGTAAATGTTAGTTGTTATTTTTCACCAAGAAAGGAATAAAGAATAAAAAGGAGAGAGGGAAAAAATAAGAGCTAAGAAGGCAGACAAACACAACACCCAATACCTGTTAACCACTGCCATTTTATGTCGATATCTACTTTATGAAATTAATGGCAAAAGCAATAAATTAAGAAGAGTTGGAACACTCATCCCTGTAGGCAGTGAGGATAAAAAATATTGTAATGACTTTCAGCCACTGACTCTTAAATTCCCTGAAAAGAAAAATAAAATAAATCATCAATGTTACTTTACATTTGATGTTAGGTATTATTCCCTTTTGAAATCTTCACTAAATTACTTTTCACACATAGCTCGATATTAAGTAATGAAATATCAAGCTATATGTGGATGATGCTCTTTAATGATCTTAAAATATCTCTAAAGAGATAATGCTCCTTAAGGATCTTAAAATAGCTAACTACTCAAATATTTCAAGGTGTTAAATAAAAATTTCCTGTATATTTTTATGGTTGAAACTACTTACAATGAAGTAACTCAGATTTATTTCCTAGATATTAAACATTTGGAAGTATACCTTAATAAAAAAGATTCATTTAGATTTTTAATTAGGAATTGGACAGGGACTTGTAGGATGTTATATAGAAGCTCATCTGATTTACTTTTATGAGAAAACATTGGGGATTAGGGAATATGACGGTTGGACTCAATTTCTACTACCTTGTGCGCCTTGCAAACAACGATCTCTTTGTGTTCTGAAGTCCTCCAGAGAAGAGGCTTCGCCATGGGATGCTGCCAGAGGGGCTGGGGAATTCGATCTCTCTCCCAGATCTCTTTCCCCGCTTTGCACAGCTCAGCCTGGCACCTCCTCCCCACAACACACGCGGGCACGCACGCATGCGCACACTCCATCTCTCGTCAGGCAGAGTTAAGGGCAGGTGTTTGTACCACCCTGAAATCAGAAGCATTGAGTGAAAGTTTGCATACCCAGTATTAAAACTCCCAGTCTTCCTCTCCACTCCGCTCCTAGGGAAACGGAACCAAATATGCAAGCCTATCTTCCATTAAGAGAGTGAAGGGACCTTTTCTGGGACGTGTGAACGGTTCCAGAGAAAAGACATGGACACTAAGCTAAATTTTTGGAATTAACATTTACTTGGCTATAATCAATGTTAACTCTTTAGAATATATCCTACTGGATATCTTTGCTGTTCTTTATATATTGTTATGCCCATACATCTAGATATTCTACTTGTGTTTTAAAAGATACCGTAGTCTATAGCTATTTGGGAATCAGCTTATTTACTTAATAAATTGTGAGCATTTTTACATGATATTAACTATTATATAAAAGTATTTTAAATGGCTACCCCAACACACACTAACTCCCTACCCACACACATTCAGAGCTTTCAACCATCTTAGGTATGCAGAGAAAGAAAGGGGGTAATTAAGGAAGGAAACAGGAACACATTGTAAATGAGAATAATTTAAGGGTTAAAGGATTAAGAGTTACATAGTTAAAGAAGGAGAAGAGATGAGGTTACAACAAAGGATAAGAAGGAAAGCACTAACTGGTTAAGCTGCTCAGAAAGCAGCTCACTGTGCTGAGGTTGGCACTTAGCAGACAATGTCAGGCTCAAGCTGTAGATGGCCAGCTTGGCCACTCCCTGGGAAGAATGAAGCCAACACCAAGGAAAAGAGAACTGAGCTTCAGAGACAGAGACAGAGAGAGAGAGTTGATAACCTGGTTAAGCCGTGGATCTATCTATGCCTAAAGCTAGAGAACCATAAGAATTTACCAGTCATATAAGCACAGACATTCCCCTTTTGGCCTTTGATTTGAGATGGGTTTCTGTCACTTGCAATAAAAAGACACCTTGTTCTTTAATTAAATTCCAACTCTTGTATCTCTAAACAAGCTAGAAAGACTCTCAAGAGCATAACACACTTATCAGATCCATCATTATTTGGAATAATGGTAAATACTGTGTGAAGCAATTCATGACATTTTCCTCAGAACACTAATTTCTCTCACTAAGGTAGACACCCATTAGAGCCATACAGCCCAATTCCCTATTCTCTACCACGTTATTAAGTAACATGGAATATGTGCCCATACTTTCTATTTCTCAAAGCCTCAATGGCTCTTCTGAAAGTGGAGAGTGATGGTAGTTTACAGGCTAACATTGTGAATTCAGAAGCAGAATAAATAGCGCTAAGTAACAAGTATCTTTTCATGTCTCTGAAAGTAAAATTATTGCTAAATAGTATATCTTTAAGAGGATCAGAAGTGTCAGCTGCTCCTTGAAATGTAGGCACTAAGGAATACAAGGATGATAAATCATCTGCTTATCAGTGTTGTGGATCTTTCAGCTGAATCACACTGAAGAGCGGCTCAAAGTTCTGTCACAGGGCTTTCTGTTCTTCCCTTCCAGATTGATTATCTTATACTATTAGAACCTCACCAAAGCCACAGATTCATGGGGTGATGAAGTGCATGACCAGCAAGTAAAAACACACCTTCGGTCCTAAAGCCATTACATACCAAGCCACACATAGCCAACACACGTCATCATTGCCTGAAAATCCCAGCTTTCAAAAAAAAAGATGACCAGTATTCTCCCTACAGGAACTGTGATAGAAAAGCATCCAAACAAGCAACCACAGGGGGAAACCTGGTTTAATGTTATCCAAGTGGCTTTTAGACAAGGACGTTGCTCATCACTGTTCCTAGGTCAAAAGGAGCCAGCCCCATAATTCTGTTCACAATCTCCATCTTGCCACTAAGGTTTGGAGGAGAAATACGCATAAATGTGATGAAAGTGTATGTTTTCAGGAAGGTATGCCTGAACTTATTTATTTTAGAGTAGGGCACCATCTATTAATTGGGAATATTCGGTACCCTCTATAACTTTGTTAGTCAAAGTCTGACACAAACAAGATCTGGGAGCCTGTTAGAAATGCAGAGCCTCGGGTTTCCCTATGAACGTACTGAATCAGAACCCAGATGCTAACATGCTCCCAAGGTGATTTGTATGCGTGTTAAAGTTTAAAAAGCCCTACTCTATAAGGAGCAAATCATGGAGGTTTCTTAGAAACATTAATTCTGTTTAAAAAATAAGCAAACCATAGAAATTCTATGCATCAATATCTATTTTGAGATTACAAAATGAATGAAACTAAATGGTATACTGTTTAAAGATTCAGACTTACGCCATAAAAATAAATTACAAAGCAATTTGGGACATTAGCTACCTCTGGAGGTAGAGCAGGTACTGAGGAAGAGTACTTGTCAGGATTACAAAATAAGGCAAAACAGTGTCTTTCCAGTTCATCATCGAAAGGGTAGATTTACAGGTGTTTTTTATTATTATGTTACATATATTTTGTATGTTCAAATAGTATATAATAAACACTTCCTAAAGTGAGGAAACACAACCTCAACTAGAATAAAAATCATGTCTTGCGGTCATAAAGTAACAGCTTTTGCACAGGCCAGATATATGGAGCATTGAAAAGGACTTAGCAGTCTTACAGGGCATTACTAAGCAAGAACAATGATTTCATCCAGGTGAGTAATACAGAATGCTTTATTACTGAAGAATGGAAAAGTAACAACATTAATAAACTGATAAGCGAAACATTTGTTTGCGTTTGTCTTAAATTAAAATAAAAACTCATCCTCCACCACTAACATTTCTCTGAGACATGAAAAGCAAATGGCACGTCTGGGGCAGCAGATGCTTGGAGCGCAGTGAGGAAGAGATATTCAAGAGATGCTGAGCCAGGTTATCCATCAGGGGCTTTTGGAACTAGGGACAGCTGTGGAGTGAATGGATTTTCCAGCCAACAATGATGCCCTCAGGTAACCAGGCATGTGTTCCTTATTTGCGATTTTGCATTAAACAATAACACATTTTAAAAATTCATGCTCATAACAGCCCTTCATGCAAACTCTGAATTCTAACACTCTGCCTGAGAGGAAAACAACCTGAGTAAGCAAACATGCAGCCTCAGGTCTTCGTGATACACATCCTAACTTGCACATTGCTTCACAACGCTTGCTTTCAGCTCTGGTGTTTCAAGGGAAAGTGAATCTTCAAACCATGGCTCCCATGTTCCTCACAAAAACTTTACATTAGAATTTACATATTCTCTAGCATCCATGGAGTATCCTGATCTTGACAATGAGAGGCAGAGGAAGACCTAAATAGATATCGTACTCAAAAGATGCAGGTCTAGTTCTTGGCATCGCATTTCATGGGGAAGAATAACCTTCGGTAAGTTGGTTGACCCACTGACCCTCATGTGTTCCTCACTGGTTTACTGAGTAACGCAAGCTGTTTTTGGAGATGCGGACTCCACATTCAATAGACCTAGATGTATCTCCTTAAGTCTCTTCTCTGATCTTCACCTGCTTCACTATTTCTTGAACTCTTGGATATTGACCTTCACCTGTTGTTAGTTTTTGCTTCTGCCAAAGCACACCCAACTGGACTCCTTCTGCCTGTCTGACTTTGGCTGCACTTCCTGACCACTGGCCTTCTTTCTGTCCGTGGGAGACTTACTCCAGAAGAGTGACCGCATCCTTCCACCCCTATTCAGATCCCCCCATGACCGGGTAGAATTGGCTCCAGGTGAGGACTCACGGCATCCTTTACTCCCAGACACATTTGGGCAGACTGAAGTAGATGCTAGGTGGGAAGGCATTTTGAAAAGTTTGGAATAGTTACCGAGAAAAATTAGGAGATTAAAATACCGCAGAGATTAACCTGTCCATAGTATTCACAAAATTTACTTAAATAAATGACTTTCCTAACTGTGACAGAATTTTAGAACTTCACATAAGTATTATCATGACTAGAGGTCCTAAGTCCAGCTATGTCACCAAGTGGAAGATTCTTATTGCAAATTTTCTTAATTTTTTCCTGGAGCATTGATTAGATATAATCTTAATTGTCATGAGAACAACAGGCAGTTATGCA
Source organism: Hippopotamus amphibius kiboko (assembly GCF_030028045.1). NCBI lineage: Eukaryota > Metazoa > Chordata > Mammalia > Artiodactyla > Hippopotamidae > Hippopotamus > Hippopotamus amphibius. Next base: position 13,917,258 of record NC_080199.1, read on the forward strand.
AAATGCGATGACCGGAGTTATCTGATGCTTCATGATGGAAATCCAAAAGAACTCACAAATCTAATTGACCTTGGAGAGAATCCAATATAACTCCCTTGTTTTCCATTTTGGAAATACACCTATGATCATATAACTACTACCAGAACCAGAAATAGAATCCAGGTCTCAGTCTAAAAATAATTCCAGTAATTTTATAATGTCTAGTAAATACATCTGAGTGCAGGCAATTTAACCACTTCAGACCAGTGACACTGCTACTTTTAATGCCATCAGGATGAAACCTCCACAATGCACCTCTGAATTCTATTATAGTGCTAGAGTGATATTACTACTGGTCTTTCTCCTCACAGTTCTCTAAATCACTCATTGCAATTTTACCTATTTGTTTCTGTTAGTACTGAAAAAAAAGCATGCACCTTTGTTTTTATTCCTCACCCATGCACTACTCAGATTTATGAGAAATTGGCTCATTTTATTCTCAGAGCTCAAGGCATTAACCATCCTTAAAAATATATGTTGCTGTTGCTATAGTGGAGTATGCTAAACAGACCTGCCCTTAGGAGAAGCAGCACTATCAGAAACCAGTATCTTCAATTCATGAACACCAGTCCTCCTTTCTTTGATTTGAATCTTATATTGAAACCACTATTTGTTTTATAAAGATATGGTGTCTGAAGATAGACTATACTAGACCTATCCTCTAGATTACACTCCAGCTAAAAATACACCCAGCAGGCTTTGTGTTATGTGATACAAGACAGACAAAGACATAATTCACTTTATATTGATTACAAAATATATACTCTCCCGCAGCTCTCTGATTGTTCAAACAATTTAGTAGAAATCTACTTTCTATTTCATTTATCGTTGAATGGAACACATCCTGAATTTGTCATTTCTTCTTTCTCTACACTAAGTCCCTCATGTTGAAGGTAATCAATCAATTAGTTTACAATATAATGCCTGATAAATTACAGCTACACTTCACTTCATGGATAGGAATAATAAACCTCTGAATGGAGAAACGGTAGATTTTTTTTAAATGAACAGAAAATAAAGAAGGTTTCATTGGCAATTTTTGGCAACTATATCATCAAAGACTAGACTATACAGCCAAGAAGAAATGGTTCATTTCTTGAAGGAAAAATATTTCATCACAGCCATTAACCACCAGGTAAGAGACATGTCAAAAAAGAAAATTTCAGTGACACATCACCTTTGCAGAGCCATCCAAGAGCTAACACTGTGCACAAAACAAGCTTTGTGTTGACAGACAAAAGGAACCTGCCAGGGTATTATGCTGCCAAGCTATTGAGGACACCGAGGCAAAGAAGTGACAAACCTGGAAGCTATGTCCTCAAACATTTAAAACCACAAGAGCAAAAATTCACATTTTAGGGAGTTGTGATACCCTGCCATTTTTAATACAATTTAACCATTTCCAAAATGTATTAGATCTCTTATAAAAGTAAAATATGAAGAATCTTAAAAAATTAAAATTATAGTAGCACAAAAATATGGAGTGACACTGAGAAGAAACCCCTAAGCATCAAACAACTGCAGACACAATTGAGAATTTCCAACCACTGCTAAATTATGCCCAACACAGAATGAAAGACACATACTGATTGAATGCCAATTACTACCCTTTCTTTCAATTGAAGTATAGTTGATATACAGTATTATGTCAGTTTCAGGTGTACAACATAGTGATGCAACATTTAGATACCTTACGAAATGATCACCCCAAGTCTAGTAACCATCTGGCAGCATACAAAGTTATTACAGTATTATTGATTATATTCCTTATGCTATATATTACATCCCTGTGACATTTATTTTATAATTGGAAGTTTGTACCTCAATCCCATTCACCTATATCGCCCAACTGTCCACCCCTCTCCCCTCTGGCAACCACCAATTTGTTCTCTGGATCTGTGGGTCAGTTTCTGTTTTGTTTTGCTCATTAAAGCATTATTTACAATAAACAAGATGTGGAAGTAACCTAAGTGTCCATTGATGGATGAGCAGATAAAGAAAATGTACATACAATGAACTATTACTCAGCCATAAAAAAAGAATGAATTGTTATCATTTGTGACAACGTGGATGACTCTAGAAGGTATTATGCTAAGTGAAATAAGTCAGACACAGAAAGACAAATGACTACCCTTTTATGTCATAGTCAAAAGACAAAACGCAGGACTTCCCTGGTGGTGCAGTGGTTAAGACTCCGTGCTCCCAATGCAGGGGGCCTTGGTTGTGTCCCTGGTTGGGGAAATAGATCCCACATTCATGCTACAACTAAGAGTTCACATGCTGCAACTAAGAGTTCACATGCCACAACTAAAGAGCCAGTGAGCCACAACTAAGGAGCCAACGAGCTGCAACTAAGGAGCCAGCAAGCCACAATTAAGGAGCCCATCTGCTGCAGCTAAGACCTGGTACAACCAAATTAATTAATTTATTAATTAAATACTCAAAAGACAAAAGGGAAGTTATGAGACAAGGAGGGCAAGAAAGAAGACAGGAGAACAAAGCAGGGAAGAAAGTACATTGGCAGCTAACAGAAGCAGGAGAATTCATTGGAAGGAATTGCCATGTTTGGGATCTAGACAAATCCTATTTGACTTTTCATTCTCAACTTGGCAATTTACTTTCTGAAACAAACCTTTTCCGGCCCCTCTACACGAGATCAAATTTTCCACATAACACTTTCAGGATGCTCTCATACAACCTGAAACTTGCCCTTTGTATCACTTGTAATTCATATAATTATTTGTTTAATGTTATAATCTTCTACCCCTCAATTATAAGGTCCATAATGGTAGAGACCATATCTATCTCCAAATCCACAGTACTTAGCATACAGTATATATGCTCAATAAATATTAGAATAAATGAATTAAGTATAATAATTAATGTAACTATTTGGAGAGGCAGCATAGCATAATGATTAAAAGCAGAAACTCTGGAGCCTGACTGCCTGGATTGCAATTCTGTTTCTGTTATTCACTAACTATACGAACTTTGGAAAGTTTCTTAATCTACCTGTGACTTTGTTTCCTTAGTGCAAATGAGGTTAAAAATGGTATTTTCCTTACAGGGTTATGAGAATTAAAGACATCAATATTCGTAAAGTGATTAGAACAGTAAATAGCCATAGTAATCACTAAATGAGTATTAGTTAAGTAATTATATTTGAGTGCTAATAATACAGTTGTTTGTGAACAATAAGAATTGAATTTTTAAATATGTTAACTGTAAACCCAAAATTTGGTATTCCCAAGTACAATGGACTACGACTACCAACAACACGATATGTTCTACCCAATATAATTGTAAAAAGTAAAAGTAAAGCTCCCCCACTGAGATTTCAGATAACTTGTGAAAAATTACCTCAATGTGCCCAAACAATAATAATACCTAGAAAAAGCCATAAGAGTGGAGGAGAGGGTGACTAGCAAAAATGGCAGAGTAAAGACTTCCAAAAATTCTCTCTTCCATAAAAGTGATGATAAAATTAGCAAAAAAATGTCCAAAATAACTTTCTTAGAACTCCACAAATTACCCAAATGCTCACAAGAACATTGAAAATACTTCTTCAAGAAGAGAGCTGAAAATAAGTAAAAACTTTGTGGCATTTTACTTGCCCCTGTCCTCCAGGTCACATTTGGGTTGAAAATCAGCAGCTTGGCAGCCACCAGAGGAAAGCTGGAGCTCTCTCAATGCCCAAAGAATTGTCCTTATGTGACTGCGGTGGTGCTTCCCTGTAAAATCCACTGGAAAGTCTGTCTTCTGTATTTTATCTGACTCAAAGCTCACCCAGAGCAAAAAAACTTCTTCCCCAAATTCTTTTCTTTTGAGGATGTTTTCAGCAGCAATTACAGAAAATTGTTCAACTTTGTGGCTGCCTGAAGTGGTGGACAACAATTGGGACAAATAATAGATTAACTAAAAAGCCTAAGAGGATAATCTGGGGCATGAAATGTCCATAGGGGATTTGAAAAGCTCCAGCATATTCCTGGGAAACTAGAAGGCCATGTACACATGTAGTGCTGTGCATAGGTCCAGGGCTGAACATGTGCTCAGGAAACACACATGAAGCTCTCACTTATGCCTGATCTGGAGGCTCTAAGCAAGCAGGAAGTGAAGACTAATGCAGAGCTATAAATTGCTAGCTGAGTGGTGAAGGCATACCCCAACACACACAAAACCACCCAGGTACTGGGAGACTGACTGATTCCAGGGATTTAAGGAAAACTCTGATCAATCATTTGCTGATGACTACACTAACTAGGCAGAAACTCCAGAGAATGCACATGACAAAAAATACAGTTCACAGAACTCCTTCAGAAAAAAGTGATTTTTGTTTACTGAAACAAACAACTACCACCACCACAACAACAATAATTCCTAGGGAAGGGGGAGGGAATCCAATTTTCTGATTTGCCATATTATATTACTGGGTTGGTCAAAAGGTTCATTTGGGTTTTTCCGTAACATCTTATGGAAATACCCGAACAAATCTTTTGGCCAACCCAATATATAAATTATTCAATTTTCAACAAAATGTGAAACATGCAAAGAAATAAAAATGCATGGTGCATATACAGGAAGGAAGTCAATCAGTAGAGGCTGTCTCTGAGGCAGGCCAGATGTTGGACTTACTACAAAGATTTTTTAAGTCAGCTATTATAAATATGTTTAAAGAATCAAAGAAAACCATGTCTAAAGAATTTTTTAAACTATGAGAACAATGTCTAACCAGGTAGAGTGAGATAGAAATTATAAAAAGCACCACACAGGCACTCTGGAGTTTGAAAATTACAATAACTGAAGTGAAAAATTCATTAGAGGAGCTCAACATCAGATTTCTGCAGAAATAAGAACAAATCAGTGACCTTGAAGATAGGTCAATTGAAATTACCCACTCTGAGTAACAGATAGAAAAAGAATAAAGAAAAATTAATCAGGGTCTCAGAGACCTGTGGGACACCATCAAGCATACCAACATGTGCTTATGGCATGGCCCAAAAGGAGAGGGAAGGGGGAAGGAGGTAGAAAGAATGTTTGAACAAATAATTGTTTAAAATTTACATATAAAATTCTCAGCTTATGTGACAACTCTGATGAGGATGACAGGGGCTCAGCCTCCTTCTAGCTTGTTCTCTGCTATAGTCACGTGACTCTAATATATGGCCCGGGGCGGCTGCTCCAGCTCCTAGCTATTTATGTGTCCCTCCCAGTAAGATGGACAAAAAGCAGTAACGGGTGAACATACTTCTTGCTATTAATGGCATGATCTAGAATTTACACGCTGTTCTGCTTACAACTCACTGTACAGAACTTGGACCATGGCCACACATATATGCAAGAATCCTGAGAAGTGTAGCCTTCAGCTGGCCAGCTAGGTTCTCTTCCTATCTAGGAGGGAAGAACAGATATTGGGAAAAGCTAGCAGTCTCAGCCACACTATCCCGCAAGTATCCACTCAAGTTCCACATCCTCCAAGGAACTCAAAGACTACTCCAGCTTCCTTACTTTTCTGAAATGATTTTATCTACAATCAGTTAACATGCCAGTTTGAAAGTCAGTTATTCTCTGATTATTTTGTATGTGTCCAGTCTGTCTGTTCCTCCATTTATACTGTAAGGTCTTTGAGAATAGGATCCATACCCTAAGATGCTTTTGACTCACTTCTCTGCCTCCCTGGTGCCTGGAAATTTACTGGTACCACTATATTAATCCCTGACGGTTAAAATAAAACAGGTAAAACACCTGAAGTACACAAAATTACATTAACATTTCAATAAATGTGTTCTGCAAAGGTATTGAAAATGTGATTGCTAAAATTCACGAGTAAATTGACAAGTTGTAGTTCCTCCAAAATACAGCTAAAATCATTTACAAGGCTTTGAATAAGGTTAGATAACCTATTACTTATATCATTGAAGCTATTAAAAAAAAAACTAAGGTTAAATTACACTTGATTCATTTTATTCACAGATGATTAATTATAAGACGATCAAAATTAAGCAGTTGATGTGAAACTTCAAAAGAAATTATTGATTCTTCTCATGAGCAACCGCCAATTAAAACAGTACGGTGTGAGACTGCTCTAGTTCTTAGTATTCTAATTTTGGATTTTTTTCTCTTCATTTTTTTAAACAAAGAACATTATATAAAGACTTCAAATTAGCTCTTGGCTTTTCCTATTCAATATCAACCACTTCCTGAGTGCCAACCATTTTGCTGAACCTTCTTTAAAAAGAGTTTTGCCAGTGGCACTGCACATGAAAAGAGATGATGAGATAATCATAGCAAAATCTTACTCCAGTGTGCTGCCTTTTCTTCCCTGATGAAAACCCCACAGGACATTGTTGTGTGGGGAAAAAAACATGAAGATTCAAACACAGGAAAGTGTTTCTTGTCACACAAACAAAATACAAGAGTCCCCAAAAGATGCGGATCTTGAATAAAAAGAAGTTTAAGGAATTAAGATTGTCATAGGTCTTGCATTTCAGATATCTTACTGGCAGTTCTACTTTTGGGGGGAGATTGAAATTGGAGCTTGTTATGTAAGTGGCAGGATTCCAAGACGGATCTCCTAAGACATGGTAGCCATGTCTTTAAAGTATCTCCTGCATTCAGTGAGTGTTCGTTATTGTTTAAGATAAAAACTAAAGCACAGGGCTATCAGAATTAGCTCATGCATGGAAGGCTCTTGAAGTCTCTATATAACTCATTTTATTTTCCATTTCCAGAAACTGAGTATTTTTTTATAGCTGACCACAATCCAAACTGTCTATCACTGTATGTTTTTTAGTTATTATGAAAATAGCATCCTAGTATTACAAGAAAGTAATGTACCCATTAATCTATCACCTAAATATAACTGTCTTCATATTTGCATTCTCTCCCAGCCTTTATTCACGTTTTCCCATAGCTGTAATTGTAGTATAAATATTACCTTATGTTCTATATTCACTTAAAATTAAAATAGAATCTGTGACATTTTCATGTTAGTATAAAATCATCATAGTTAGAATTGTAATGAATGCATATATTCCATTTAATTAGTACAATTTACTTAATCATCAGTCTTTTCCCAGGACACTTGGAAAATCAGAAACCTTCCTGAAGATTTGCGTTCTTTGAAAGATGGTATTTGCTGAGCACCTAATATAGCCTCCACATTATAAAAGAAGTGGTGAGAAGTACCCAAAAGGCTAACACATGATCCCTGATTGCAACCAATTTATAATACAGCAGACAAGATAAGACAAAAGCAGTGGATAAAGCACAACCAAGACTTCGGGGGAAAGCTAGATCCCTTGAGCTAGTCAAGAAAGGCTTCGCTGTGTAGGCTAAAGTTGTGTGGAGGCTGTAAATATGAAAAGAGCATGCTTGAATGAGTAGAAAGATTTAGGAAGGCATTCCAGGAGAAAATTTTATTTGAATATGTCAAATAGGGCCTTTGGCAAGAGCGATGAAATCTGTCCCAGGCTGAAGCAGAACTGGACCTGTAAATGAGCATTGCATCCTTTCCAGTTGTGAGGGTTAATGGGACTCAGGGACAGAAAACTGGGTTGGTGAGTAAACCCACTCTCTTGGCGATGTCTGTCCAACAAGAATGGGAAGGGAGGTAAAGACTCACGAGCAATTCCTCGCTTACCAATGCATCCCCTCTTAGGTCTTTCCCTTCATTGCGTAGTTTCATTACAATCACCGCAGTACGTGGGCATATGACTCACAACATAATTAGGGTACAACCACCTGATGGTCTATTTTTTTAGGCATTAGAATGTGAAAAATATCACAACATGGAAAATATTCATCATATATTGTTAAGTAGAACAATGTAAAATGGTGTATAAACCGCTACCACGTAAAAGTAAATATGGACATAAAAATCAAAATGAGTAGTTTGGGTCTTGGATTATGCAAGGGGGTGAAAAAAGGAGAGAGCCCCTTTTCATGGAGAATTGCCCCCATCTAGCTTAATTCTCCCCCAATTCTCCCCATTCTGTAGGTCCTTCATCTCTTCTGAGGTGGGAAAAATTTGGTTTTATATCAAAACACATATTTTCAAATCTATGGTTTCTTTCATACAGGTACACAGACAAGTCTTTCTAACTATTATATCTTCCATGATTTTCCAATGCCTATATGTCATTTCACCTCAACTGTAACAGACCTCTCCTCAGGCAGTCAGCTAGAAAGCTCTAGTTACCTGGCCTAGGTAGGGCCATTGGGTATGAGGCGGTACATAAGAAGAAACACTTACGGTATATTTTAGGTTGAACTGTGTCCCCTCAAAATTCGTATGTTGAAGTCCAAATTTCATATGTTGAAGTCTGCCAGTATCTCAGGAGGTGACATTATTTCGAAATACAGTCTATGCAGATGAAGTTAAGAGTTAAGGTCATTTCTAATTTAAAAAGACAACTCTGGCATCTATGTGGCATACAGATTATCAGATAAAGAGAGTCAACAGAGCAGGAACAATTTGAAGGCTAATAATATGGTCTAGAAGAGAGATACGGGTGGCCTAGACAAGTTGACCTGATGAAGATGATGGCTGATGGGAAAGACAGGGTTCACAGATCAGACCAAGGGTTTCTGTTCTGAGCAGCTTGGTGAACAGTGGTGGCATTTTCTGCTATGCGGACATCGATGAAAGCCTGTTTGAGTTTGGCGGTTGCCAATGAAATATCATAACCATCCTGCTATATGTCATGATACTCCTTTTTTTTTTACATACAGAGGAAAGATGGCATAGGGATGTTATGAAAATTGCCAAACAAATACCACATGATCTCACTTATGTGTGTAATCTAAAAAATAAAACTAATGAACAAAAGAAAGACAGACTCACAGATACAGAGAACAAATGGATGATTGCCAAAAGGGAGGGGGACGGGGTTGGGCAACATAGATATAGAAGACTAGAGGTACAAACCTTCAGTTACATAATAAATAAGTCACAGGGATGTAATATACAGCATAATGAATATCATCAATGATTTCATAGTATCTTTGCATGGGGACAGATGGTTACTAGATATTGTGGTGATCACTTCATAATGTATATTAATGTCAAATTACTATGTAGTACACCTGAAACTAACATAATATTCTATGTCAATTGTATTTCAAGAAAAAAAAAGAAATATCATTAGGATGGGCCCTAATCCAGCATGACTGTGTCCTTATAAAAAGAAGAAATTTGGAGACGCGTGCACATCAGGAGACTGCCATGTGAACATAAAGACAGAAATTGGAGTGATACATCTACAAGCCAAGCAACACCAGAGACTGCCAGTAAAGCACCAGAAGCCAGAAGAGAGGCCTGGAGCAGATTCTCCCTCCCAGCCCTCAGAAGGAAGCAAACCTACCAAAACCTTGATCTGGAACATCTAGCCTCCAGACTGTGAGACAATAAATTTCTGTTGTTCAAACCACCCAATTTGTGCTACCTTGCTATTGTAGCCCCAGGAAACAAATCCATGGTGCTTAATAAAATGAATGTTTCTGAGCCCCAAGGCAAACCCTAAACCAGAATCTCTGGGTATGGGATACTGGGTTCTACCTCTGTAAAGCACCCCAGATGATTCTGATATGCTTTTAAAAGCATAAGAATCTTCTACACAACCTATGCCATATGTTAAACTATAACACCAGCATAGGATTTTCTAGGAGAAGTTAGCTGATCAAGATTATAGAGATTATTTTTCAACAGATATCTAGATGTATACCTCCAATGAAATGAAATAACTAACCTCTATACAGCAACTTATGCAAGATGTTTTCACATGGTTTACTATTTTGAGTCCTTACAACATATGTTGTGAGGTGGATAAGGTAAAGGTTTATATAAGTCCCATTTTCTAAATATGAAAACTAAGGGTTAATTTGCTGAGCATCACAGAGCCAGTAAGGTGCTGAGCTAGAGCTCCCAGCCAGGTACATGCTCAATAAATGTTTGCTTGGTGTTGAAGGTCAAAGCTAGTCAGTGGGAAAAATCAGGTGATGGGATCAGAGAGTGGCATGATGGTTCCTGATAACTGGCCTCTTGGGAGTAAGGTACCAGTCAGGGTAGTGTTCGGGGTCCTGCCAGCAACTTAGGGCATCAAGGCATGATGGAACCAGTGGGCTGATCCTATCAGAACCAGGCCAACTCACTCCTACCCCACACCCACAAGGCTATATCTAGGCTGTGTTTAACAGGCATAAAGAGAATTGCAGATCTAATTTTATGTGTGTTTGGGAATTAATTCCGAACCACCACTACCAAAAAAAAGAAGAATGAGAATGTTACTGGCATTTAGATTATTTAACTTCACAGCTACTGACATTTCAGAAAAGCCATGATTGTCACCTTGAACCTTACATAAAAGCTAGGGAAAACAAAGGAACATGACTTCAGCAAACAAAGATTTCAAAGAAGAATGCTTTTAACCAAAATGATAGCTTATGGATGTGTGTTTCAGTCTTTTGCATATTGAATTTTTACTCTAGATACATAATCCATTCTTAACATCATGTATAACTAGAGAAAGTACGATGTGATACTTTTACTTGAGAAACATTATTCTATTGATTAGAAATTTTAATAGGAATGGGAGAAAATAAATACACAAAAATACTCTGAGAATGAAAATGCACTGCCTCTTGCTGTATGACTCAAATTCCCCAAATAATTATTGGTAGAGTCCATTGCTGTGTAGTTGTATAAACATAAACGAGCCCAAGATAACACCCAAAGCTCAAAGAGTAATGACAAAGGTGGAAGAGATGGTCTAGTCAGGCATGAAATTGATTTTATAATAACAAATATCTGTTGCCTTCCATGTGCTTAAGTAAATAATTCTGAAGCAGGGGGTAAAGATAATAAAAACAAAATCATTAACTGCTTCCACTAAATCAAACATAGAAAGAAACCCATTGTCATGTTGACCCTGGAGACTGTTTAATGGCTAATTAAAGCAATTATTTTCATCACGACACAGACCTTAATCATAGGTACCTTCAGAGCTGTAGGAGACTTTGGCTGGCAACTTTGTTGGGAGTAGGCTTTCTCCTGTACGCCTCAAATTTACCTTGAAAATACCATATCACTGCTCAGATGAGGCGGAAGAGGACAGTAGGTCACGAACCCAGTGCTGGAGCCTTCAACTGAATCATAAACCCCATAATCTAACCTTTGAAGACAGACTTAAGACGACGTAATCTAACTTTTTTAGGGTTTTTTTCTTTTAAGGACTAAGTTAACTAATTGCAGATAATGGAAGTTTATGATCAGCTTTAAAAAGTCACTTTGAATGTCATTAATGTCATTTATGTTCCCACAGCTCAGCTTGGTTGATTAGAATATAATTCTACCAAGAGCAGAATTTCTGGTTCAATGCCCAGGTGGGTCAGTTAGCTTTACTCAGTCCCTTGGCCCCACAACTCATCATTTTTCCACCCAGCTATTTTCAAATGTGAGGCTTTTATCTAAAAGGAATCACAAAAGAGAGTTGGGGAGTAGGGGAAGAATGTCAAATTATTTTTAAAAGTTCCAGCAATAATTGTAGGAAAACTCTAAGCATGGGCCTTGCTAATGGTGTCAACCCATACCGATGAGTACATATGAAGTAAACATCTAGTGTGTTTTGTCTTCCTAGCATCCTGGTCTTCTCGAAGCTGTCCCTCTCCTTATCCCAATGTAGTTCCCAGGGATACTGCCCTGGTTCTACGTGACTCAACCTCCTGGTCTCAGCTTCTTGGTTAAGAGGTTGACACTTTTCTAAATCTGAGCCAAACAGACATCCTTGCTGGGGATTTTTAAAATTGGATTCAGAGAATATTTGTAAGTCCATCCCTCTTGATGATGGAAGCAGTCAGATTTAGAGTTCAGGAGCTGCTGGTGGCTATGGTTTGCCCCGCTAGAGAAGAAATTTGCTTTAGTGAAAAGCAGGTAGGCTCCACACAGAGAAAGTAGAAACAGAGGTGGATGTGAAAGGCCTGACAGCATCCCATCCCATCCCCCACTCTGGTTGTGGCTGAAGCTCAGACTGATCTGTACCCTAGCATTGTTTTTATTTTTTAGTCTTTCTTGGATTTCAAGTGTACAAAATTCCTTTGCTTTGCCTCAATGAGTTTCAGTTTCTGTCTCTTGCAATCCAAATAATACATATATATTTGTTTAAAGGCAATAAATCAAAAATGAGATTGTCATTTTCAGTTCTGGCATTGACTCCATGTATCAGTCTGAATAGGAGGTTATGCTGCAGTAACAAACAACCCCATCTCAGGAGCTTAAGATAACAGAGAATTAGTTCTAAGTGACTATGTGTCTCTGTTTGCTCAGGACAGCTCTGGTTTATGTGTCTTGCCTCAGCCAAATTATTAATAGAGCCTCTTCTAAGTCTCAAAAGTGACCTGGTTTGAAAGAAAAATTGCGTGGTCACATTGTTTATTTCTCATTTATTTCACCTATCCATCACATGAGACCCAGGCTGATAGAACGGTCACTATCTGGAACATGGTCAGTCAACATAGTAGAAGGAAAAGACATTTCGAGTATCTTAAACTAGCAGTTAAATGCTCTAGACTAGAAGCACCAACTAGAAATGTCATGCCTCCTAACAGCTCATTGGCCAGAGCTAGGCACGGCCCCACCTCATGGCCTGGGGCCAAGAATTCAACTCATTTGGTGAACAGTATTCATTATACCCAAACTCTAACTCTGTCCTTACTGTAAATTAGTTTCCCTATCTGTAAATCTACAATTCTCACTCATTTTCTCTGATGGCCTATTTGGTGGGTCCTGAGATTAGATTAGATTAGATTATTTTCATTTATGCTTCCTTCTCTAAATGTATCTCTTTGAGAACCTGCACTATTTTATTTGACAATCACTGGATGCCTGTTTGTTAAATATAGTGCTAACTCTTGAAGGATAACACAATGATTAAGACGTGATCCCTGCCACCAGAAACTTAAAGCACTTTTTAGTATTCTTTAGAGTATCTTTTAGTTCATCATACCAATAATTTACTAAGTGATTTCTTTAAGAACTGCCAGAGTTAATATCCCCAAGGTATGGTTCACTCACCAGGTAAGACCTACTATAGAAAATCTCTGTGCAAATTTCACATAGCTTATTCTTCCAATTTAATTTTAATATAGCTTATATTCTTTTGCAATGAAAACTCTGATTTTAATTAAATAAGCATAATACAGAAAATCCTAATATAAAGCACTTGCTTTACTCTATGTAATATCATAGATTCCTCATAAAGTCCCTTACATAGAATTTACTTTTCCATTATAGCCACCACAATTCCCTCCCCCACACAGAATTTCTATCTCCTATGACTAGGAAACTCAGAGCTTAACTTTCCTTGTCATGACTAAAGCTGAATGTACATCAAGATCTTCCTATTCCTGTTGCTTAAAGTCTAAACAGGAATTGGAGAGGAGTAATTCCTACACTTGTTGCCAGAAATGCAAAAGCAGAAAATGTGGGTCTGGGCACCACAACTGGAACTTGAAGTACATTTTCTCGCAGAATATTCTATAAGGTGGTGAGCTATTATATTATTGGTGTTACATTTCAGCAACATTATGAGTGAAATGGGCTTTTATGGACCAGTCTAGAGACCTCAGTACCATTTATAGGCAGAAATATGTTTTAAATTTTAAGCAACTAAGTTATACATTAACTTTCAGAATACTATTTCATAGGTCGGTTTATCTGAATGCTACAGGTACTAGGGGAGGATAATTGAATGAGATGTCCAAATACATCCTCTTTATTATTGAGTTCTCTTCATCATGGCTGTTATATACTTTCAACACCTGGGAATCAATCATTTAACCAGCACATACTGAGTACCTCCTAGGCATAGGAGAATATTCTAGGTGCTAATGATATACAATGAGCAAGAGAGAGAGAGCAGCTCGGTGTCCTCTCTGCTCCCTTCTGCAGATTCTTTGCTTTGCAGAGAAGAACACTGAAGCCAGATTTGTCAGCCCTTCCCAGCATGGCACCAGGTTAGAGCCACCCAGTGAGAGGTGCCCATGTGGGATCTGGACATCTCTGGCAGCAGCTGCAGGAAGACTCATGGCGGAAAGGTTAGTTCTTGAGAATCCCTAAGATCAGCAGTAGCAGTTCCCAGTGTGACTGGGAGAAGCTGAGACAGCTTCTGTGCCAGTTCCTGAAAGTCAGCTGCACCCAACCATCTGCTTCCATGACCTTCCAAGGTGGTATAAGCCTCTAGTTCCTTGCATAAAGCACTTCCTATTTGGACTACTAGGTGGCTCTTGTTGTCCCTTCCCCAAATGACTGAAACAGCAAGGCAGAAACAGTCCGCACTTTTACATGCTTACATTCTCACAGAGAAGACAGACATTAAACAACTGATTACACACGTAATTATGTAATGGTCAGTGGTGTGCAGGAGCCAGCTGCTACCAGTTGTCAGAGCTGTTTGCTAAATTTTTAGAACTGTGCAAGCCAGTTATTAAACACAGTCAGTATTAAAAATTAAACTATATAAACTTTCAATTGATTATATGAAAAACAAAAGTAATAAATATTTTAAGCTCACCATTTTCTACACTCTTGAAATTACTTAAATATATATTTGCACCACTCTGGTTGAAATTCTATATCACGGTTTGCTATTGCACATCTTCTCAACTCTACTTTCAATGACATCACAGAGATAACTTGATATCACTGAACTGAGAGTATTTTACATAACTGAAATCAGCAAACACTACAAATCAAAGCATCCCCTACCCAATAGAGCTGGTTGTTAAACATTTACCAAAACACCACTAGTAACTGTGATAAGTACCAGAAGTATAAGTATCGATACATATTAGCACAGAACAGGAAGACTCTACCATAACCAGGGGTTTCAAGAAAACTTCCACAAGGGACTGATACTTGAGTTGAGCTCCACCAGTTGGTTAGGTGAAGGGGTAGGGAAGAGCATTCCAGGGAAAGGAAAAGCATATATGAACTCTGTGAGGAGGGAAAGATCTTGGTCCTGGCAAACTGCTGAAAAGCTGATGGGGAGAGAATGCAAAGAGAGAGGGTCTGTCATTTAGCTCCATTCTGTCCAGACTTCCTTTCTTGCCAATCACCATGGTCTGCCTTATAGTGCTGTTACTTCTGCATTTCCTTTTCCCTGTTGCCCAGCAGACAATTTTGTTGAAGACAGAAACCATGTCTTCTTCATTTTCCCATTGCCAGGTGCCTATTGCAGCTTCTTACATCCCCTGAGCACATTTCTAAATGAGTGATTGGGATGAATCCTCGTAACACTAAATTCAGTTAACATGAATAGTTAAATTCCTAGAAATGAAGACAAAATTCATAATTCAACTTTTTAAATTAAATCAAACAAAAAAGAATAGGTTTTAAGTGAAAAGAGATAATCAACTATATAATCACTAATCATTTATAAGTTAGAAAAATAAAAACTGAAATAATAACTTAAACACATTCACTGTTAAAGGATGATATGTACTTTAGTCTGCTTGGGCTGCCATAACAAAATGCCATAGACCAGAGGGGCTTAAACAACAGAAATTTAATTCTCACAATTCTGGAGGCTGGGAAGGTAGGTTTCCTTCGCTTGGCTTATCGGCAGCCACCTTCTTACCATGTGCTCACAGGACCTCTTCTTTGTGTTTGTGCGCAAGTGGAGAGAGAGAGGGATCTCTGGTATCTCATCCTCTTTTATAAAGACAGCAGCCCTGTCCATTGGATCATGGCTTCATCCTCATGATCTCATGATCTCATCTAATCACCTCTTTAAAGGCCCTATTTGCAATACAGTCAGATGGCGGGTTAGGACTTCAACATGTGGATACTGGGGATGGGGAAGGGGGCAAAATATAAGCACACACATCAGCTTTTCGGTTCAACAACAGAAAGAGATTGTTTCTAAAATTACACCAATAATCATGATAGCCATTCCTGGATATAGACATAGGACATTCTTTATCACAGAAAACTGAAATATGCCAACTTGAGATGTTATAATTTAATTTTTATACTATATACACTAGATCTTTTATATTATATATAACTTTATATGACCAATTTGAAGTAGTACAATCCTACACACACACACACACACACGTTAAAAACCATCCATGAATCACATCCCTTTAAAGCTGGCGGTTGAGTGGGTTCACCGCAAACAGCATCACTTTCATTCCCAGAAGGCAGCAGCACTTTGGCTGGTAAGCAGAGATATCAGAAATGAAAGTGCCCCATGTACCTCACTTGGATGTACAGCCTGGGAACATTCCTGGATTTATTTTGTGACTATTGTACTATTCTTTTAATGTTCAGTGCTATTATAACTTATCATTGTTTTTATATTCCGTAACAGTATCCCAAAATGCATTGAATGGTGCGGCTGTTAAACACACCCCTCAAATCAAAAGCCATGGAGTGAAATTAGATGTGATAAAAAGCTATGAAAAAGGTCGTTTTATAGTTTATTTATTCATATGTTATTTTTATGTTATTTGATATACATAAAGAGTATATTTAAAAGTAAAATTATACTAGAAATGTGGTAGGTTTATGAAGTCTGGGGACACATCCCCCTATATCACAATTTATTACAATAGGAAAATTAGTGTTGAATTATGTGTGTTTTGAAAAATGCAAGGTCTTTATGAACCTATTCCTCACATAAAATGTGACTGTCTCGTGCATACAACTAAGAAGCATGGACATCTTGTTAACCCAGAGACAGGGCGGAGGGAATCACTGTGTCTCTTTTCATCAAACATCTGTACCTGCCTGTTCAGAAATGTACATCTCTGTGATTATTCAAAGAACCTATAAGAGAAAAATTGTGTCCATTTCCTTGAAGTAGCACCAGGATGGAACTGACAAAATAATACAGGCAATACTAGGCCCAAAGGAAAGTTGTCTTTAGCTCTAGCTGAGCTTTTGTTCTAAAGTTGTTTGATATGTGAGGCATACTTCCTCCCAGAATCATTAATGTGCAATTTTGCCAAGAAGCAAGAGGATAAGTGAGATGATCCGATGTCCTTTGCAGTCTGATAAATGAAGGTAATTCTTGGCAGTTCAAAATGTAGCTATGTTAGATTTTATCTTCTGTTGAGCCTACCCTCTCTGCTCTAATCAACTACCTCAGCCACTCAGAGAATCACTTGATAAGCTTGTTGGTCTCTGTCTCCCTGCACACAATCCCTTCCAGCAAGATTTATCAAAATGCAGCCAAGGGCAACCAGACTGTGTTCTTAAGTCAATGGTGGGTACCCAGCTATACCTGGTTATCTGTCTTAAAGTCTGATTCTCTCTCTGCCCTCAACCTGTCCCTTGATAAGCCCATTCCCTTGGGCTCTTTCATGGCCTAAATACCCAGAATTTATTTCACCTCCATTCCTTCCTATCAGTAAGGTCCTCACATGATCATTGCAAAAGTAACCAATCTCCTAGCAGGGACACACACACACACACACACACACACACACACACACCTTGATATTTCAGCCTACACAACTTCTCACCCTAACTGGAACCATCTTACAAATGTTACAATATGGCACTCATAAAATCAGTCTCATACTCTAAATTTCACAAAAGTGTGTATATTAGCATAAAGAAAATTAAAAGATGCAACCTAATAGTTGAGTTCATCATGGCACTTAAGGTAATCACATGGTATTACACAGTGCAGTGCCTTGACAAAGCCTGACAGATCTGTTACTAACATAAAAGATATTCATGTAGGCAGAAGAGTAGATTTTTATCCTTTCCCGCTGAGAAAAAGCAGAAGGAAAAATACTTAAGTAGAAGCCAGAGGAGTTTTAGATTTAAAGATTTAGAAACTGTTATATAGGATTAGGTGAAAAAATCTAAAATATCCTGTTGATTTTATATGAAGAGAGATGACTGTCTATCAGAAATGCTTAGAAAATATAACTCAGATTGACAATTTCTTTGGAGCAGGCACCATATTTATTTTGTTCACTTTTGATTTATTAGCAACTGGAATGTATGTGGCAGACATTTACTAAACAGACATACAATAAATATTTGTTGAATGAATGAAGGCCTAATCAAAATCTGAAGTCAAATATGTTAGTTATAGTGAATCCAGTTTAGCCAATCCTCATAACTATTGAAAGTGAGAAAGCTCTTAGAAATCTCAAGTGATGTGCCCATAGTCAAACAAGGAGATAGAAGCAGACCTGAAACTTGAGGCTCCCAGTCCTAAATTCTGTAAATTAAATAACCATGGAACTCTGTCCTAGGAGGAAGAACTAACAACTTATATTTTCCCTAGAATAGCTGATGAATCAACATATGAGTGTCCTGAGTCCCAAAAGCTAGCAGTAGATTCAGACCAACCAAACTAAGACTCTACTTTGTGTTTTGTGTCCAGTATTAGCCAAGCATTACCTGGTGTTCGTGCATACATGCTTATTACATAAATAGGGATTGTTATCTACATTTTAGAGATAAAGAAAAAGCCACAGAGAAGTTAAGCACACTGCCTCATGTCCCTCAGTAGAGATTAGAAGCCAGATAGTTTGATTCTACTTCAGTTCTCCTACTTATCTTGAGAAACCATGGAATTCATTGAACAATTAAATGGGATGACCATCTAATTCATCACCCAAATGAGGACACTTTTTGAGAATGAAAGAACTGCGACAACAAGCTTCAGCTGGCTCTGTCCTGGGCAAAACTGGAAGATCACCCCGGTCCTGCCCCTGGATCCCTCCCTCCAACAGAGCACATCTGCGAGTTCCCTGTAATCCTCCATCACTCCATCGTAAAGCTTTACTGCTTTTGGATCAGGCTATGTGTGTAATTCTTTAGATTCCTAGGTAGAAATTTCTACACTGCATACTATAGAAGGAGCTGGAGTGTTTCAAGGGACTGTAAGTGAATTAGAGCCAATAGTGTTGTGGTGCAGTAATTAAATTAGAATCACTGAAAGTCAATTTCTATTCAAAATTTCCAAGAAACAGTAAAGCCTTTTTCTATTTAGGGTGATATCAATAGTGCTTTGCAGGGAGAGAGGGTAGGAGTAGGTTACATGCTAAGACCCCAATTTCCTACCCAGCACCACAATGCCATTCTATACCTATATAGTGGCTTTGAGTTGGGAATTTGAACAGAGGGGGTTATTAGCCTGGTAACTTCTCAGTGAATGGTAGGAAATGTCAATTCCCACTTATTACTGCTTAATTAGAAATTTTTAAAAGTTATTTTCAAATTTCAGCATTTTGAAATATCAACTTGTAACACCTGCAAATACTTTTTTTGAAGCTGTACAAACTAAGCCTTATACCCTCACCTTTTAGAAATAACCCATGGTGACACTGGGTGGCTTTGGAGAACTGGAAAGTCTCTCATCTCCCCAGAGCTCACTTCTCTGTACTGTAAAATAAAGCTGAGAAAAGGGCTTGAACTGGAGTTCCATAGGTTTGAGTTCAGAGTCGACCAGTTTACTTTCTGTTTCCAGCCATCTGTGAGGGTCAAACTCTCCTTTATAGATAGGGCATCTTTAAAGAGAGACCAGGTTGTTCATTATTTGGTGAGACCAGAAATAGAAGTAATTTAATTGGCTGTGGTCTATGTGCTGTGTGAATTGCGACTCAGGTGTAGACAAGCCAGGACCAGTCAAAACACTTCCCTAGAAATCTGAGTGTTTTCTGTAGCTAAGGGAGAAGCTGGCACTTTGATGTATAGCCTTGGGAGCACCTTTCAGTGAAATGAGTTTTAAAAAATGGCTGTGCGTGAACAAGAGGCACATTTCCTTCCATAATCTTTATTCTGGAGATCTCACCCATCTCCTCACCTCCACAACTCTTGCAGAATTTGTATAGCCAGTTCATGGAGCCATAGTGACATTGGTATGAATGTGGAAGATGGATTCTTAACATTCTCTACTAGGAGAAACTGCATTATTTGAGATTTTTAAAAATTATCATAGGCATGGCTTTGTGCTCCAGGTATGAGGTCCACCCAACTGCACCCCACTGACCACCCAGATGAAGCCACTAACTCCCCAACATGCTCACACAGCTAGAGATGGCGAGAAGGAAAGAAATGCATCTTCCACCCGGCTGGCTCCTAGCCCCATGAGGTGGCCCTCAAAGTGGTTCCCACTCCCCAGGAGACCATTTTGAGTCCTGACATGTGGTTGTCACCACAGGGAATTCCCCAACCCCTCACTGTCTAAGAGCTCTTTATCAAAGAATACATTCCCCTTGGGCATGTATTAATCGAGACAACACTATAAATCAGAATGAAGTATCCAGACCTAGACCTGGGTCAGTGGCTGCTCTGTTCCTGTCCAGCTCTGTTGTTTGTAAGCCAAGAGTCTACTACACATAATTAATGTCTGAATCTTGGCTCCCGACATCTATTATCTATATCAAGTCTTTTGTGATTCATTAAGCATTTAAGAACTATCCATCAAACGTATGAAAAAAATCCTCACTTTCTGAAAGTTTGTTCACAGTTTTTTAATAACCCAGCTATACTGATGGTCTCATATCTTAAGGAGAAAGCTAGGACTAGAGGGGTATGCCTAACCACATCAACATTTTCTATCAGGACATGTATTCTGATTATAATAAATAGTAAAGAATTAAAATCTTTTCCACTTATTTTATTAATGTGGGCATTTATATCCATTTTCCCCTCCTCTGTGAAAGTTAAGTCAACTGTAGAGTACAGACTGGGAAATCTTCTAGGCAAATGGTTCTTAATCTAGGGCCCTTGAATTCTCAAGGGGTCCAGGGATAGAAACCAGGAAGTCCATTGATTTGGGCAGGAAAAAAATTGCATCTTTATTTTCTCTGCATCTTTATTTTCTCTAAAGAAATTTAACATTTCTTTCACTTATAAATGTAGGCAACACATATCAAAGTATTAGTCAATCCTATAACGGTGTCACCAGTAGAATTCACATCTGTTTTCACAACACATGATGTTGTAACAGCTGTCTTACAATACCAATTATATTCATCATTACTTCAAAATCATGGTATTTAAAAGACATCTACCCCATATCACATTTTTATTTTGCACAATATTTTTAGTTTATAAATTTTTATTAATTTATAAAAATAATTTTTAAAATTAATATTTTCATCAAGGTATAATTGGCATATAACATCATGTTAGTTTCAGGTGTACAATATAGTGATTTGATATTTGTTTATGTAGAGAAATGATCACCACAGTAAGACTAGTTAACATCCATCACCACATCTATCTGCAAATTTTTTTTCTTGTGATGAGAACTTTCAAGATCTATTCTCTTAGCAACTTTCAAATATTCAATACAGTATTATTAACTTCACTTGCCTGTTTTGTACAATTCTGAAAACAGCATTTTAATATAAACGACCTATTTGTTATCCTATGTATTTTATTTTATTCACTTCAAAACGTTATTCTGAGAAATCAACCATAGGCTTCTGTTAGACCAACACAGAGATCCAAGGTACAGAACAGGTTGAGAATACTGTTAGGTATTAATATTTAATAATATAAAAAAATGCAGGGAAAGCATGCACAAAAAACTTTCTATACTCAAATGCTTAAAGATCAATATTTGATAATATCATAGGACCTATTTCGAGTTATTGCGGATTTCAATTCTTACTAGTTGGAGTTCTTTTCAGAGGTATTCTCTCTTGAAAGTTGAGGAGAAAGAGACTCTCCCAGCTCTCTGTTTGATGCGTGGTACAACAGTTAGGTGGCTTGGATAAGGATAAATTTCTGCCCTGATAAACCCAGGATGGGTAAAGGAGTACATAACTGACCATCCTGCTCCTAAAGACTGTTTGCAGAGAATCTTCTTGTATTCTTTGCTGCCTGATTTTTCATTTCATTAAAGCTGGTTAAGAACCAAATCACTTATTGTGTAAAGGAACCATTACAATCAAGGTTATGTCATAATTTCCTTGATTTTTCCCCAACAAATCACCTACTATCCTGAGAAACAGAAGTCACAGAGGGCAGAAATATGCACCTAAAATCCTCATGGGTTTCAGACTTAACCACACTTAAAACCCTCTGTCTGACTGTTCAGCCCAAAATTCCAGACTAGGACAAAAGGTCCCTCCGCCCTAAGAGTTTAAAAAAAAAAAAAAAAAAAAGCAGAAAATGTTTGCCTTTTATTCATCCTATTTTTGTATTTTTCACCTGCTAAAAACTTATCTTCTCCCTCACCTTCATTTCAGTAGCGCCAAACAGTTAAATGGCCCTAATGTCCTGGGAATGAAGGTACCTAGTTGTGATGTTGACATCATACTTCCAAACATGCCCGAATGAGTTGCACTTCACCATTCTGATGACCTCCATTCACCCAAATACACACATCAAGGGCTAAATCTCCCCACTGTCATGGTCATGTACACTCACTATCCAAGGTGATTCTAAGACTTCCAATAAAGCTTTAAATGCAGCTGATCCTTCTCTCAGTTTCTTCTATGAGAAACTTGGTTCAGGTGACCTGTGTAATTGCTGTAAATCCCTCACACATTCACCAGCCCTAGCTGAAGTGGATTAGTCCAGGACCACAAAATACCTCTTTTTTTCATATTTCAATGTCAAAGAAACCCCACCAGGAAACGTCTTCCATGTCAATCCACAGCTTCCATATTTCCATCCTCACACCACTTACCGAGCTTTGAAGAATAACATTTTTGAAGACTTTAAAGTTCGATTGTTTCATTCTCCTGATTTCATAGACAAGAAAGGTAGCCCTAAACAGCGTGAGCGACTCAGGCAAAAATCATCCAGCTGCCAGAGATGAAGAAAACACACTTGTGTGCTTTTTCCACTTCACCATGCCATCGCCTCACCCTCAGCTTAGAACCACTGTGTTTTCTCATATTCATGCATGTTTAGTGCAGAAAAAAACTATTATCAAGAATATTTACTAACATTTTAAAAACAGCAGTATATAACCAATTTTCTTTTCTCATTCACAGTCCTATCCCCTTTTTTCAATTGGTACTTCCCTGTATCTTATTTTAGTCCCAGTTTAAAGCCTATCATTACTTACAAGTATATACCTAAAAAATGTACTGCTTTAAAGTGTTTATATTAGCTGTTTATATTAGCTTTCCAACTACTAAACAAAGAATCAATTCCTGTTATATTTTATTAAAACTTACTGGTATTTACTAACAAATTTCTGTTACACTGAATATAAAGTTTTTAGGATACAATGCAAAGACATTTTGAAAGTATTGGATTTCTGAAATCAAACAATCTCCAAGACATAATAATATGCCCAAATACATGAATTTCTGTTCTTACAATTAAATCCCATTTGGCTTTTACTGTAAATCCCAGGACATCACCCACTGTAAATGGGATTAAAATAAGAGGAAAACAGACTAAAGTCTAAGAGAATTCACTCAATGAAAAGAAAATATTTAAAAAGTCATTCAAGCTAAGATCATAGCAAAGTAGCAACCAAGTGATTTAAGCAAGGACATCAAAGAATATTCACATATAGTAGCAGTAGTGAAAGATCTGTTTTGGTTTCGGTGGTAGTAACAAAAGATACAATGAATAAAAGATTCAGATTCTTGACTCATTTTGCCTATGTAGAGAACTCAGATGGAAACAATAGTCATCACCCAAGTGAGGACAATATTTTATGGAAAATATTTCTGCATATCCAAATCACGGTTTAATATACCCATCAGTTTAAAATTTACATTGCAATATAAATGTTACTGGAACAAATATACAAGAAACAAAAATTTATCTTTCCTCTTTGTCTATGACTACTCTCTGCCAGCAATGCGAATCAATGATTATTATTCCCTATCAAACAACTACAGGTAGAAAAAGGAGAAGTAATACTGGATGGAAAAAAATCCAAAATTAAATGATCAAAGTTAAATGTCTATAAAGACATGAGCTTGAAAGGACCAAAGAAACATTAAAAGGAAAGGTAGCACAAAACAGCTTGAGTGACTCATGCAAAATCATTCAGCTCCCAGAGCTGAGCAAGACACATTTCTGTGCTTTTTCCACTTCACCATGGCATCGCCTCGCCCTCTACTTAGAACCACTGTGTTTTCTTGTATTCATGCATATTTAAAACAGAAAAGGTAAGAGTGATGGCTTTCAGACGTTAAAACACCATCTTGATTGGTAAATTACAAAGTCTTTAAATTTAAAATATTTCCTATGGTTCTTAAAGTATAGAAGAATCTCTACTTGGTACAACTCAAGCCACAATTGGATTTCTCTAGATTTTATACTCAATAGGTCCCAAACTCCTATAATTCTCATATCCTAAGATTTTTTTTTTTTAATCCTTCCCCAATGCTCTTCCCAGAGCCAGTGTGGCTCCAACATCCTCCTCTGTTTCACATGGAAAACCACAATCATCACCTAGCTGACCCTCCATGCAGCAGCCAGAGAGCCCTTTCTAAATCTGGTCCTGTCCATCCTGGCTTAAAATTGTCTGAAGGCTCTCTCCATCACCTTTAAGATAAGGTTCACCTGCCTGAACATGTCTGACAAGAGCTGTCATGACTTGCCCCCGCCCAGCTTTCACCCCAGATTCCACCACATTCCCACCTTCCCCAGCCTCTGAAACACACACACACATTCTCTCTCTCCTTTCCAGATAAGTGAAAACACCTGCAGTTCACAGAACGCTGCATGCTCTTTCCTCCCCCTCAGTTCTTGCATGTGCAGTTCCCTCTGTGCAGAACGCCCTCTCTACATCAGCTTGGTGGACTTAGCTCAAATATCTTACTTTCTGTGAAACTTTCCCAGACTCCCCCTGTGAGAGTGGGGCAATTCCTCATTCATGCACCCATAGTGCCTTGTACAGACTCTACAATGCACTGATAACAGTGTATATTCTCTTTCCAGCTGATAAGGCCCTATGGGGAGTGGACCATACCATACCCAACTCTCTTTCCCAAATCCTCAGCATAGTCACTAATACAGAACGGTTACTCAATTAATGGCTGATAAATTAATGGATTTAGTTAGACCATTATTCATTCAATACTAAATACATATATATTTAAGATCTACTATATGTCAGATACTGTGTGGGATATTGGAGATGTACGAATAAAAATAAAGCATAATCTCTATGATTAAGAAATATTCTAGTGAATGGTAGGGAAAAGGAAAATGCCTATACCAAGTGCCACTAAGAACAGCTGCTTTGACATATATGATCTCATTTAATCCTTACTCTGACTATATGAGGAAGTGTCAATCCCATTTCAGAGATAGGCTCTAAAAGCTTAACAAGTTATTTAGGCCCATACAATCGATCCCAAAGCCAGAATCTGAATACAATTCTCCCTCGTTCCAAAGCTCACACCCCTTTCTTCTGTGTCTTTGTATTTTTCTAATGTTTAAACTTCTTGGGTTCTTTGTTGTTGATTTTTTAAATCTGACATGCCAAGTCGGAATCTGATAATAGGATGACCTTGTTCAGTTCACTCTGAAGCAATGATTCTCAGACCATTTTATCCAGGACTTAGAAGCAGTCGTTGCCAGATTCTGTGCTGTGCTGTCAATTCTATGAATGTTTCCATTTTCCTGTTTCATTCAGAGAACTCAACAATAGATAGACTAGATCCACTATGGTCTCATCCAGACTTCAGTAAAGAACTATCATTTCAAAACCTCTGAGTTCTGAGGCTGGACCACTGTACTTAAATGATATAGGGGATTGCCAAAATCAATTAAAGTTTAATATTTTATAACTGATTAAAATATTGATGATGACAATACTACCAATAACAAAAATGACTGTAGTGGCATCCCTGCAAAACTCAGTGGCACCCAAAGAATAAAGCGAAGAAAAATTACATTTGATTCTCCGCTTCATTACACCCGATAAAATACTGGATCTTATAAGAGAGAGATTTCCATCTTTAAATCTCCTGAGGAATGTATTTCCTACTGCTCTCTCAATTACCCCAGACCTATCCACAGCCCTCCCTTTCTTTTGCCCTTTCCTTTACTCCTATATTTATGCCTGTGAGCATCTCAAGCTTAATAGCACTAGCATCAGATTATATGCAGAAGTTTTACTTATATTTTTTGCTTACAAATATTTATATACTTCTTGCTCTGTATCACACTGTTATAAGCATTTTACAAGTATTAATTCATTTAATCCTTGCAACATTGCAGTGAGGTAAGTACTACTATTATCCCCTTATTATTATTTTTTTAATATATTTATTTATTTATTGGCTGCTTTGGTTCTCCCTTGCTGCACCTGGGCTTTCTCTAGTTGCAGTGAGCAAGGGCTAATCTTCATTGTGGTGCACAGGCTCCTCATTTCGGTGGCTTCTCTTGTTGCAGAGCACGGGCTCCAGGCGTGTGGGCTTCAGTAGTTGTGGCACACGGGCTCAATAGTTGTGGCTCACGGGCTTAGCTGCTCCGTGGCATGTGGGATCTTCCTGAAGCAGGGATCAAACCTGTGTCCCCTGCATTGGCAGGCATATTCTTAAGCACTGCACCACCTAGGAAGTACCCCCCCCCAAATTATTAATGGAGAAACTGAAGGGGAGAAATTAACTCACTTGCCAAGGGTCACAAAATTGATGTGGGCAGAGCAAGGGTTCAAATCCAGGCCATGCAGCAGCTAGAGTCTTGGCTCTAATCCCCAGGCTAGTCTACCTCTCAGATAAACATGCTAAGCCATTTAGCAATCCTGGAAAGGAATATTAATGTGGATCACTGGAAAACAGCAAATAACATCTGAATAATCTTTGGCTTTGAATCATAGAGCTTTATATTCCAGATGCTACTGTAAGACTAATCAACACCTCTAGTGGATACACAGGAGGTAGATGGTGAAGGCTCTCCAGGGACCAGGGGTATTAGGATTAGGAGAGGGGAATCCTCTGATCTCCTAATAATCCCATTAATCTCAAGGTCCCAGTACCATTGCTCAATTAAGGACAGTCAAGCAGTGCTAAACATCTGCCTCCAGAAAGATCAGGAACACTTCTGAGAAAGACCATCCTCAGGAAGATATCCGCTCATGTTTAGAATGCAGTTATGATGTTAATTCAACAGAAGGTGCTCTGGAGAACTGCTCCACCTTAAATTCAACAAGATTCAAATGAAGAACATCAGCCACACATAGGATGACCATCTATCTCTGTTTGCCTGGGACAATTCCTGATTTCAGCTGCAGTCCAAGGGTAAACATCCACATCACACTCTTTCACTCGGAAAAGCATACTGGTTTGAGTGATAAAACATGTTGTAACCTTCACCAAGAGTAACCAAGGGTTAGTTGTAACAATACATCCAGGCAAGGATTTTTCTGCAGATAAGCATGTACAGCAAACTTACAATATCCGTTTCAAAACTCTTCATCTAAAATCCAACTGCTAAATCACCTTACCTATCCTGACCAGGGAAAATGATAATAAAAAATATTTCTTAACTATGTAACAACCTGCACAAAGTCCCATAAAGGGATGAAAGGCTTGGCACCTGCTCTACAGGTGTGCAAACCCTCTGGTTGAGAAGGGGCTGAAATTCCATTGCTGGCTCGCCCCACGCAGCTAGCACTATGTAAACCTTGTAAGCATACTACTCAATCCTCAGAGTAACTCTCAGAGATAGCAATCAGTACTCTCTTTTTAGAAAAAGAGAAAAACTGAGGCTCAGAGGTCACAGTTGAACTGATGAAGTAAATTCATAATTTGGACACAGCTGAAATAACATAGGATTTTTAGCTCCCATCCCTATTGCACTTTTGAGATGATAGAATGTTTTAATATACACATGACGAGTCTTCATGATTCATACCAACATTTACTTTCATTTATTGTACAGTAAAACTCCATTCCCTCTCTAGTACCAATTCCACACATAGATCACCTGATAAAACACCAGACTAAGGTATGTCCTGATGGCTCCCACCCTTGTCTGCACTGGAGCAGTCGTGTATTTGAATATTTGGTTACTTTCTTCTTTTCTGTTTTTTATCCAGCACAGCAGAAGACAGAAAAATGAAAATTCTGATCCTGGTACTAATACAATTTATAAATCTGTGTCATCATTAAGCCAAAAGCAAGACATCCAATGCTCATGAGACATGAGCTGGTCAGTTATGAGCTTATTTGTGAAGGAAATAGTTATTCAATGACATACATGAAATGATGGAAGTTAGATCAAACATTGTGTCTACAATTCGAAGTGAAGGTAAAGAAAATGGAGATATTTGTAAATTTGTGGATTACGAATCAATATCAGGAAAGCATTTAAGTGATTCAGAAACTGCTAGAGCTGTTGATATGGATAAAGTTTTCTATAGATTTCTTATCAAGGGAAGAAAAAGGCTAGTTTTAACCTTTCTTTGAGCAAATTTTACATGAAAGCTGGTAAATCCCCAGCAAAAGCAGCATCATAAGTGCCTGCTGAATCCCTGACATATTACAACCAAAAACCTGCCCCACTATTAAAATATATTTCCTCTATCTTCTAAAGTCATGCCAAGCAAGTTGAGGGACCTAAAGCCTTAGGTAGAAAATTATTTTTTAAATACATTCACATACATGTACATAATATTAATACAATTTTTAGTATACTAGACAAACACATATACATTGTAAAATTTAGAAAGAAAAACTCAGGGCCCATATACCATACTTGATGCCATACTTAGGGATTTTATAACATTTTCACTTCTGTGGGATTGTTTTCCACAACTCCTGACTCAACCTGCCAGCCTATGTTACTCAGCTTGTTTTACATGATTTCCACCCGTGTTTCCAGGAAGATATCCTATAATAAAATAGGATAAAATGAAAACTGTTTGCTTTCACAGCAGTCCTGCAGTAGGGGAGGTCCCATGGCCCTAATTTTGACCATAACTCCCTGTGGGTGGAGATTCGCTTCTCTCTCAGTCTTCACAGTCTTGCCAGTTCCAGCTAGGCGGCAGACATTAATTGCTTCTTCAATAAATTTTAAAAATGGTCTAAATAGTTAAGAATCTTTACAAAAGTAAGAAAAATAGAATGTCTTTTCTAACCTAACGTTCACCATTTACTTTGAACTCACTCTTCCCGCAATCAGTTTTTAAACCGCTGAAATCCACGTATAATTATTGCTGAAAGTTGGCTTTCTATTCACTCTATGGAGAAAGCTACAAGGTCAGGAATCAACCTAGTCAGCTTTTTTCTTTAGGTCTTCAGAACATACAGCCTTCGCTTTTCTAGAACAACTTGAAGTTCGTTCTTCTAAAGCAATTTTTCTTTTACTTTGAGGCAAAAAAAAAAAGTCTCCTTTCTTTGGTTCCTCTGAGCTAGACAGTTTCTGAGCTTCTCTCTGGAGTCTGTCCATCCCTTTGAGCTTTTCCACATCTTTATACCTTAGAGGCCCAAAATGACATCACCTTCTTAGACAGATCCCAGCTGAGCTCTTCTGGCAGAAATTGTGAAGATTAACTACAAATTGTCTTTGTTAAAGGGCTAGGCTTTTTGGAAATCATAAGGTAGACCTCTAGGACTAATCAGGAAGGCTGTCCGTGGTGTATTTAAAAGGAAAAAGTATATATCGCAGAGAAATATGCTCTTTTGTGGAAAAAAATATATTTATAATAGTCTATATACATCCAGAAAATGGAAGGTTACATTCCAAGCGACGGAATTAAGGGCAAGACTTGCCTTTTTCACTTTCCATACTTTTACAATGTTTGAAATGTTAACAATAACACATTTTTGTAATTAAAACAATAAAGAAGAATAGTTAGGCTTTTCTAGTATGCAGTGTCATCTTTACAAAGGCCCTGCCCTAGCCACCAGAGATACAGGGATACATTAAATGTGGGCCCCCCAGGAAGAGCTCAAGATCTCAGGGAAGTGGACACACACCCAATTAACAACACAATCATCATTTTGGTCTGGAACCCAAAGAGTAAATAAATATTAGCTATTTAATACCTAGAAAGAAAATAATTTATTCATTGGTGCCACCAAACCGTATAAAGGAATTTCGAGTGAAAAGAAAGATGAAAAGTCAGCTGGTTTTTGGTAGAAGGCACATGCTTTCTAGACAAGCTTTCAAATCCTCGCGGTATCTGTTACCCACCATTAGACATCAACCAAATGACTTAATTTTTTACAGCAGCGGTTCCCAAAATCTAATATATATGAGTATTATTTTAAAATGCAGATTCCTGGATAATATCCCTGGAGTTTCTGATTCGTTGGGTTTTGGACCTAAGGAATCAACAAAGGTGATTCTGGTGCAGATGGTCCACGGGTCACACTCTGACAAACATCCACAGGTAGCCTCACCAATTTCCCCATCTGAAAACACACATGTTCATGCCTACCTTTTCCGGGTTTTGGTGACACACTAATCAGACCTAATGAAAGTGGTTCTATTTTTTTTCTTTAACCTAGAAGTCAGTAAAGATGCCTACAAGATGCTCATGGTTTCAGCTGGAAGCCAGCCCTCTCTGCCATAGGAGGTCTTGCAAATGCCTGATGACTAGTCAGATCTTCCAGAGCACGGAAGAGCTGGAGGGTATATTAGTTTCCCAGAGCTGCCATAGCAAATTACTACGAGCTGTGTGGCTTAAAACAACAGAAATTTATTCTCTCACAGTTCTGGAGGGTGGAAGTTCAAAATCAGGCTGTTAGCAGGGCCACATTCCTCTGAAAGCTCTACTGGAGAATTCTTACCTCTTCCAGCTTCTGGTGGCTCCAAGCATTGCTTGGCATCACCCCAATGTCAGCCTACATCTTTACCTGGCCTTCCCCTCCTGTTTTTCTGTTCTGTATCTTAAAAGGACACTTGTCATTGGATTTAGGGCCCAATCAGGTAATCTGGTGATCTCATCTCAAGATCCTTAATTTAATTACATCTGCAAAGACTCTTTATCCAAATAAGATCACATCCACAAGTGCCAGAGGTTAGGCCGTGGATGTAATTTTGGGGGCACCATTCAACCCATTACAGGGGTTTGGGGTTTTTTTCCTCTCTCTCTGGTTCTGTAACCTTACCTATGCTGAGGTCATTCAGTTCCTGGATCATCTTTCATCCTTCAGGGCCCCAGACATAGCATATGGCCTCTATTTCCACATTAAAAAAATGTTTTTACTATGGTAAAATATTCCTAACATAAAATTCACCATATTAGCCACTTTTAAGTGTACAGCTCAGTGGCATTCAGTATTGATACATTCACATTGTTGCACAAGCATCACCACCATCCATCTCCAGGATTTTTCCGTCATCCCAAACTGAACTCCTTAAACATTCATACTTCTTAAACAATAACCCCACATTTCACCCTCCTCCCACCTCTTGGTAACCTATAATCTATTTTCTGTCTCTATGAATTTGACTACTTTAGGTACCTCATATAAATGGAATCATACAATATTTGTCCTTTTCTGTCTGGCTTCTTTCACTTAGCATAATGTCTTCAAGGTTCATCATGTTGTAATATGTATAAGAGTTTCCTTCCTTTATAAGCTAAATAACATTCCATTGCATGGCTATAGCACATTTTCTCTATCCATTCATCTGCTGATGGACAATTTGGGTTGTTTCCACTTTTTGGCTATTGTGAATAATGCTGCTCTAATCTAATTGTCTCTAGATTTTGACATGGAAAAATTCACCCATGGAAGGCTGTTGGGCGTGTAGCAGGTTGTACTGGACAGATGAAAACATTTATACTGCAATGAGTATAAATAAACTTAATTTGACTTTCAAACCAACCTGTCCTTTCAAAGTCCTTTTCTACTGCTCTGTAAGTTTTCCAACCCTTCCCTCTTTCCTCTCTCCTCCTTCTCCTTTTCTCTCCTTCCCTTCTAATCTCAAATTACTGTTCATTATGTATTCTGGGTGATTCAGTTACCTATTCTCACCTTGTCATCTACCAACCTTTTCTCTCAGGGTCTCAATTTGCAGCATCAATTGGCTTACAGGGCATTTTTCTAGACAAAGTCCACAGCCTCCCAAACGGACTTTCTGGGGCCCACTGTTAATATGATAGGTTTGCTCCCTGCTATGTTATATTTGAAATGGCACTGGGACACAAACGTAGAAAATCTGCTAGTTCAAATCAGAGACAGAAAGATGAGAAAGAGAACAGGATTCAAGATGAACAGTCCAGCAGAGCAATGAGATCAAAAGTTGTCTTCATGGGAGAGAGGAAAGAGAAGGCCCAAGGGCACTGACCCTTTAGTACACAGGTGGAAGGCATGCAGCCAGAAATCAAGAAAATTTTCAAGAAATACACAAAGGTTATAAATGTATTATTTGATAGAATAGGAAGCCACATCAACTAAACTAGATGACAAATGTGAGGATTAGTCATGCAAAAGGTTTCCAGATAACGACTACTATAGGCTGCTATAGAAATTATGTGCATATGGACAGAGAGGGAGATGGTTCAAGATGGCAGAGTAGGAGGACATGCGCTCACTCCTTCTTGCAAGAGTATCGGAATTACAACTAACTGCTGAACAATCATCAACAGAAAGACACTGGAACTCACCAAAAAAGACACCCCACATCCAGAGACAAAGGAGAAGCTGCAATGAGATGGTAGGAGGGGCGCAATCA
This sequence comes from Hippopotamus amphibius kiboko, assembly GCF_030028045.1. NCBI lineage: Eukaryota > Metazoa > Chordata > Mammalia > Artiodactyla > Hippopotamidae > Hippopotamus > Hippopotamus amphibius. Next base: position 13,949,887 of record NC_080199.1, read on the forward strand.
CGTTAAAATTAAATCCCATAAATGCTGGGTAGGTGACTCACGAACTGGAGAACAGTTATACCACAGAAGTCCACCCACTAAAGTGAGGGATCTGAGCCCCACGTCAGGCTTCCCAACCTGAGGATCTGGCAATGGAGGAGGACTCCCTAGAGAATCAGACTTTGAAAGCCAGCAGGATTTGATGGCAGGACCTCCACAGGACTGAGGGAAACAGAGACTCTACTCTTGGAGGGCACACAAAAAATAGTGTGCTCACCAGGACCAGGGGGAAGGAGCAGTGACCCCATAGGAGACTGAACCAGACCTACCTGCTGGTGTTGGAGGGTTGCCTGCAGAGGTGGGGGGCAGCTGTGGCTCACCGAGGGGACAGGGACACTGGCAGCAGGGGTTCTGGGAAGTGCTCATTGGTGTGAGCCCTCCTAGAGTCCTCCATTAGCCCCACCAAAGAGCCTGTAAGCTCCAATGCTGGGTAGCCTCAGGCCAAACAACCAACAAGGTGGGAACACAGCCCCACCCATTGGCAGACAAGCAGATTAAAGTTTTACTGAGCTCCGCCCACCAAATCAGATTAAAGTTTTACTGAGCTCTGCCCACTCAGCCCTACCCACCATCAGTCCCTCCTATCAGGAAGCACCCAGGAGCCTCCTAGATAGCTTCCTCCACAAGAGGGCAGACAGCAGGATCAAGCAGTATCAGCAGTATTTTGTTCTGTGGAACTGAAAACCACAGCCACAGAAAGATAGAGAAAATGAAAGGGCAGAGGACTTTGTACCAGATGAAGGGACAAGATAAAACCCCAGGAAAACAACTAAATGAAGAGGAGATGGGCACCCTTCCAGAAAAAGAATTCAGAATAATGATAGCGAAGATGATCCAGGACTTTGAAAAAAGGCTGGATGCAAAGATCGAAAAGTTGCAAGAAAAGTTTACCAAAGACCTAGAAGAATTAAAGAACAAACAAACAGAGATATACAACACAATAACTGAAATGAAAAATACACTAGAAGGAACCAATAGCAGGTTAACTGAGGTAGAAGGGCGAATAAGTGACCTGGAAGACAGAATGGTGAAAAATAACTGATGTGGAAAAGAATAAAGAAAAAAGAATGAAAAGAACTGAAGACAGCCTAAGAGACCTCTGGGACAATGTAAAACGCACCAACATTCACATATAGGGGTCCCAGAAGGAGAAGAGAGAGAGAGAAAGGACCCGAGAAAATATTGGAAGAGATTCTAGTTGAAAACTTCCCTAACATGGGAAAGGAAATAGCTACTCAAGTCCAGGAAGCACAGACAGTCCCAGGCAGGATAAACCTAAGGAGAAAGATGCCAAGACATATAGTAGTCAAACTGACAAAAATTAAAGACAGAGAAAAGTTATTAAAAGCAACAAGGGAAAAATGACACATAACATACAAGGGAACTCCCATAAGGTTAGCAGCTGATTTCTCAGCAGAAACTCTGCAAGCCAGAAGGGTGTGGCATGATATATTTCAAGTGATGAAAAGGAAGAACCTACAAGCAAGAATACTCTACCCAGCAAGGATCTCATTCAGATTCAATGGAGAAATCAAAAGCTTTACAGACAAGCAACAGCTAAGAGAATTCAGCACCACCAAACCAGCCCTACAACAATTGCTAAAGGAACTTCTCTAAGCAGGAGTCATAAGAGATGAAAAGGACCTACAAAAACAAAAACAAAACAATTAAGAACATGGTAATAGGAACATACATAGCAATAATTACCTTGAATGTAAATGGACTAAATGCACCAACCAAAAGACACAGACTGGCTGAATGGATACAAAAACAAGACCCATACATATGCTGTCTACAAGAGACCCACTTCAGACCTAGGGACACATACAGATGGAAAGTGAGGGGATGGAAAAAGATATTCCATGCAAATGAAAATCAAAAGAAAGCTGGAGTGGTGATACTCATATCAGATAAAATAGACTTTAAAATAAAAAATGTTACAAGAGACAAGAAAGGACATTACATAAAGATCAAGGGATCCATCCAAGAAGAGGAGATAACAATTATAAATATACATACACCCAATATAGGAGCACCTCAATACATAAGGTAAATGCTAACAACTATGAAAGAGGAAATGCAAGGCAGAAATAGAGACACAGGTGTAGAGAACAAACACATGGACACCAAGTGGGGAAAGCGAGGAGGGTTGGGGGGGAATGAATTGGGAGATTGGGATACCAAATTGTACACTCTAAATATATGCTGTTTATTGTCTGTTAACTGTATCTCAATAAAAGTTCTTAAAAAAAATTAAATGTTCCCTCAAATTAGCTACATATACTGAAATATGAAGTTGCAGTATGCAGTATGTATTTTAGATCCTCAAATTCAATAAAATTATGTACTATAGATTCCCAGATTCAACTGTATAAAAAATAGCCTCCGTTACAAATGAATGGATAAAGAAAATGTGACACACACACACACACAGAGAGAGAGAGAAAGAGAGAGAGAACTGGAATATTATTCAACGATAAAAAAAGAAGGAAATCTTGGCATTTGCAACAACATGGATGGACCTTGAGGGCATTATGCTAAATCAAATAGACAGAGAAAGGCAAATACTGTATGATCTCACTTCTTATATGTAGAATCTATTCAGCTGAACTTATAGAAACAGAGACTAGAACAGTGGTTGCCAAGGGCTGGGGGCAGACAGGGGTGGGGGGGGGCGGGGGGGAGGGGTGAGATGTTGATCAAAGAGTACAGACTTCCAAGCATATGTTGAATAAGTTCTGGGACGTAATATACAGTATGGTAAGTATAGTTAACAATGCTGTATTGTATACTTGAAAGTTGCTAAGAGAGCAGATCCTGAATGTTCTCACAACGAAAAAAACAAAGGTAATTATGTGAGTTGATGTGTGATGTATGCATTAACTAACCTTATTGGCAATAATCATTTTGCAGTATATATATGCATCAAATCATCACACTGTATGCTTTAAATTTATACAGTATTGTATGTCATTTATATCTCAACAAAGCTGGGGAGGGGAATAGGCTGTGTTGTGTTATCATATTAGTTGATGTTAACATTTCAAAGTCATTCACCTCAAAATAGGACGGAAAGGATGGAGAGAGGGAGAGATTGGCTACATTCAAACAGGTGTTTCCCCTACCAAAAAAAAAAAAATCCTATTAAACAGACACACTGCCATCAAAAGGAAAGGACCCAAGAACTGGGGAGGATGCAGAATGAGAAAGAAAAGTTCTTCTGGAAGATTTTTCTTAAAAACTAAGATTTTAAATACTATCACAGGAAAAAGGAAGGGTCTGATTGGCTTTCCAAAATGTAACTCTCTCCACCAGGGAGTAATGAAAGACAAAATAATCTCTTTAAAATCTGTCTAAATCTCTACACATCTTTAAAGAAAATGTGAATACTTTGCTCTAGATTTTCCTTTTTTATGCAACACAGTCCTCCAGGTTTGTTTTTAGCAGACACTAAGCAAAATCAATTACCTTTGCCAAGAAACAGTCCCACTGAAAAATTATTTTTGAAGCCTGTCGTATCTTTTACACTATCTGGCCCATAAAGTTATAAATCCTCTCCCAATAGAAATCCATTCCATTGCAAGGAGGAAGCTAAAGTTCTGTGCAGTTCAATCTTCTCCAGGGATCTGAAGACAATTTCACTCTTCTGTTTTTAAACATCTTGAAAAATCCTTACATTTGCTTGAAAGGGCAGATTGATGTTCCCTACACACACAAACACACACACACACACACACACACACACACATACACACACAGAGGAATAAACAGTGCGTTTAGAGAAACTATGAAGGCAGCTTCTGTGGTAAATATTTCAATCAAGTCTATATTTGTAAATCTTTTCTGAAGTATCTGGCTTAAAATCATGTAATCTAAAAACCAGGGTAAAGAAATTGACATCAAGAAGTCACATCATCCCTGATTCCACAGGACTGGCTCCAGGCCAGAGCAAAAAGGTAGCTGCCTAACCATTTTTTTAAATAACCACTGCAAATGTCCTTGATAATGTATTTCAATGTTTCAACCTATCAGTATCAAAAAGTTCATCCTGATAGCGAACCCAATTTTCTTCAATTGCAAAATAATATCCTTCTCAGGCAAGGAGGAAAGAAATGAGCAAAGATTGAGTCAGAGGACCTGGCTTCACATCCTATATTTGCTGTTGGCTTCATGCTAGTCTCTGTTTCCTAACTGTGAAAAGAAAGTACGGGACTAGACTGTATTTACAGATATGGCGCTGCTCTAAGAAATAGTAACTAACTGGTTAGCACAAGCCAAAAAAGCAGTCATTATACATGTATTGTGACATATATAATTCATATTTTAGATAGCTTTCTTTTACCCAGACTGACCAATCCTAATCTTTTTTTAATATTTCCAAAACACCATTCAGTGTGTTTGTTCTTGTAGAGAACAATATTTTTGACGTAGTAACTGATGCAGTTTTTCCTTCTATACTTCAACAACAGGGCTTTGAACTGCACAGGTCCACTTACACGCAGATATTTTTTCAATAGTAAATACTACAGTACTGCACAATCCCTCGTTGGTTGAATCCGAGGATGCAAAATCCAAGGAACACAAAGGAACTGTGGATAAGGAGACCAACTGTAAGTTACATGTGGATTTTCAACTTCATGGAGGGTCAGCACTGCTATATCCTCTCCCACCCCACTTTCAAGGTTCAGCTATATTTCCTATTAGCCCAGGACACTACCCCACTCCCATCTAATTGCAATCTAGGAGACAGGTAGGCATCTGGGAGTTTCTATTTTAGGGAAGAGTCCAAGAAGCAAATTCTTGACTTTTGCATCTAAAAAGCTGTGGACAAGAGACGTACTTGAAAAAAAAATATGTTTTCCAAACCAACCAGGAGACTACTATAGCTTGCATGGAGTGTCTAGGAACCCTAGATAAGCCCAGGGAGCACTGGACAGGTGAGAAAATGGGAGACCTAGGCCCCGTATTCCTTATAATCAAAACAAAGAATGTTTGCAGCAAACAGCAGGGACCAACATATAGGGGCCACAGAGAGGACCCCAGAATGGACCCTCATGTCTTGGCACCTGCAAGGTCCCTAGAAATTAGTTGGAACATATGACAAAGCAGAAACCATAGACTGCCTGGGGAAACTCTGAACTGACAGCTATTACCAGGAACTGTCAAAAGACTTGAAATGAAAAAAAATTAAGTTACATCTATTGGAGACTCTAAGGTTGGGGTCTTAATGCCATATATACCACTTATAGTCTTCTCTGACCGATTCAATAATCTGAATCTTGCATAAGTAGCAAGGTCCAAACTAGACATGATGACCAAGGGGCTGGCTCTAGTCGAGTCCAAGAATCACTTCATTGTTTGCAATGTCATGTGTTGCTTCCAAGTCAGCATTAAAAGCCTGATTTCAATCATCTGAGATGATTTAGCAATAGCACACAAAATTAGCACCACAGTAGCTGATCTCATTCATCTAAGTGGCTTATGAAGTAAAATTTCACTGCTGCTGTAAGAGATTAAAATTAATGTTCAGTACATGCTGTGACTTCCTAGCATAGACAAGTGAATAACATTTAAAGTTAATAGGTATTAGCAGCAACAACAATTTTATTTTCAAACACAGTTATACCTACGTTAGAGAGAAAATACAATATATTCAGATTTCCCTTGAGGGAAACTGACAACAGTTCATTATCCATGTACAAAATATATCATATTTGGCAGACTTCTGTTATGGGCCACCCGTAGACTTCAGTCCCTAGCAGAATGCACCTCAATAATTAGCACCAGAGGCTTCAAATTTCAATTCTATTTTTCCTGGTAAAAGTTTAAAACTAGCTTGTATAATCCTCTTCCCATCTGTGAATTACCTAGAACTAAATGGTTGGGTTTTTTCCTCTTTGATTAATACCAAAATAGATGGAATGCATAACAACTCAATTTGCTTTGTATTGTGATAGGATTAAGCATTTCTGATTCATCACAATGACATCTCCTATCACCCCCTTCCCCTCCCCACCCCGCCCCATAAAACTTTTAGGAAATCAACTGTATCAGTTAGAAGTAAATCAGCACACCTTCTTGATTGCTTTAATATAGTGGTCATAATTACAAAACAAACCAAAAAAATCCCTTTTCATGCAGAAGATCTGCACTCTGCAATTGCTACAAAGATTTCTATTACAAAACTGATTTTCAGTTCTCTGAATCTTGCATAAATAGTAAGGTCCAAACTAGACATGATGACCAAGGGGCTGGCTCTAGTCGAGTCCAAGAATCACTTCATTGTTTGCAATGTCATGTGTTGATTCCAAGTCAGCATTAAAAGCCTGATTTCAATCATCTGAGATGGTTTTCATAAGTTTATTTTAGCATAGAGTTATTAGAACAAAGTGATCACTCTGTCAACCCTCCTCGCTATTCAGTATACCTCAAAGGTTTTCTAATGTCATAGAGCTGCAGTTCAAAAATTTGCAAGATTGGATTCATATTATTGCAATCACAGTGGTGGAGGCTGAAAAAAAATTCCTACCACTAGAAATAATTACTGTTTTTTCATTGACCCTGCATGTAAGGGTGATGTAATTTCCCCAAAGGAATGGTTAAAATACTGTGCTAAAGTTCAGACTAGCTTTTTAAAACAGCTTTATTATCTTCCTACATTCATTTTAGTTTGAATAAATTAAGATTCTCAAGGGGCCCTTTTTCACTTTGTTTATTCTGAAGGCCATGGCTCTCAATATAAAGGCTTATCGGAAGGAGATAATGACATTTCTTCTCCACCTCCCCTAAGAAAAATGAAAACTTTCTAAGGGACTGGTTGGTACAGCTAACCCAATTTATTTTTAACCTAGGTTCTCAGAGAAGTCAAATAGAAGCATGATAATATTAACCAACTTGACAAGTACCCCGGGGAAAATTTACACTCATAATTTTTTTAAAGAGCATCTAATACCTTCCAAAGAACTATTAATTTGTATGTAAAGATGTTCGTACTTAAAATAAAAGCTGTTGTGACTGGATGTAGCTGAAAAGACACCGCAGTCCCGCCCCCAGGATGCTCACAAATTTAAATGATTGTCTAATTACACAGGCAACAGCTATTAGCAGCCTTGTCAATTATTTAAAACTCTGACAGCTTTGTTGTTCCAAAAAGAGCTATCCTATTCCCAAAGGGCCAGTCAACAGACTGGTATCGTCAAAGTGGTTTGACAAAAAGTTGCATTAGTCAAAATAATTCAACAAATGTGGTAGATGGAAATATCACACGATGACTGAGCGTTAACCGCTGAGTACCTTAAGAATATCAAAGAAATGTAAAATATGATCCCTGCCCTTAAGGATCTTACAGTCTGCTAAGGAAACCAAGAACATTCAGGAAACAATCGGCAAAGGAAAATGGAATTTTCAGCACTAATATTTGTCATATAGATTTTCACTACGGAAGCACTAGCTACACGTGGCTATTAGCACTTGAAATATGCCTAGTTCAAATTGAGATGTGCTACAAGTGTAAAATACACGCTGTATTTTGAAGACAGTACCCAAAAAGCCCAGGATATGGAATATCTCTTTAATAATTTTTGTATTGATCACATGTTAAAATGACAATATCTTGGATATAATGGGTTAAATAAAGCATATTAAAATTAATTCCAACTTTTTTTTTACTTTTGTAAATGTGGTTACTAGAAAAATAAAAATTATATAAGTGACTTGCATTTGTTGTTTGTATTCTTTTTCTCCTGGGCAGGGCTGGTATAGAAGACAAGTGGCATAATTGTACTTGTTCGAAAAATTCAGAGGGGCTGAACTTTAAAGGATCCAGAAGACTTTGAAGGCGGAGTTAGAAGGGAGACATATGCCAGGCGGAAGCTGGAATATTAAATTCTAGGGGCAGTGGAGAGATCGGCCTGGAAGTGCATTTGGGGAGTTTGGACATCTGGGTTGAGATCAAGTTCTGAAGTCAGGCAGAGGGACACAGACACGGTTTTCCTAACTTCTCATCTCACTTCTGCTGTGCTTTATAAGCAAACTCCATGTAAGAGATACCGCAGGAAAGTTCAAGGGAAGTTCATTAAATCTTCAGTGGGAAAGCAAGAAGTTGAGATTCCATCTGCCATTCCCAAAGATAACCTGGGACAAATGATTTATCATCTCTGCCTCGGATTATCCTTATGGTCCCTTAATATTATGTAATTACTAGTATTTTTTACTATCTGTGTTACCTATTGACTTTAAGAATTTCCTGCCAATAAGTGCTTGAGGAATATCAAATACCAAAAAGACTGATATTACTCTCTTTGGTATTTGATATTCCTCTAGGATCATGGTTGGCCAACCTTCAGACTAACTTCTCAACCATCAGGTGAAGTTCCCATTCTCCACAACAGCTCGTTCAAACATTAAACTCTCTTTGGACATCTTCCCCGACCCCTTCTGCACTGTCATAGATGGCTTAATCCCAATCCTATAGAGATGACCTACAAACATACCTAACAAGCCTTTTCTTGCTTCCTTTCCTTACTACACTGGTGAAGGTAGAAGGATCCTTGAATAATGATGCTTCTGGAGACCTAAACTCCTTTCTCTTCTCACCCTAGACCAGTGGTTCTCAACCTTTTATTCTCATGTAACCACTTTAAATGATTTTGAAAAACCTCTCTCATAGTTGACATCCAAAAAGTACGGATATCATTGGCAAAGGCTATAATTGCCTCTATTTTGTAAACGTTGTAACCACGTTTAAAAATGTAACTGTTACTTCATTCTTTTAAATATGTCGAATGTTTAAAGTGTGTGAAATCACTAGTTATTTTATTCCCACCTTCATCCAGTTAAAAAATATATGAATAAGCTCTTCTTTAACATCAGAAAATGCTATTTTGTTCCTTTTACTCTTGCAACTCATTATTCTGTTCTATTTTTCCAACAAAATTTCAACCCAATGTAATATATTTTATGCTTGGAAGTCTTTTATTGATAGCTTTATCATACACCTCTGCAAAAAAAATATGTTGGTAAATTTAATTTTTTTAATCTCCTGGGACCATAAATTTCTAAGTGGTAACATTTTTCTTCTGGATTGAGTTCTCATTAAATTACCATTATATGCAATTGATAAACACAATGTAACATGTATTATATTTTGACAGATATTTATGAATTATATCAAACAGCATTTAGATGGAACTATTAATTAAAATGAGGTTTTTTTCAATTATTCAATGGGTCCATGGATAATATAACATTGCCAGAATTAGACAATGTCCTGCATCAAGTTTATTTCTGATTTCCATTTTTTATGTAAATGCCTAGAACATTCTTTACATAAATAGGTAGACAGAAATGGAAGGATTTATTACAGCAATGTTAACCAATTTTTTAAACTTCTGAGTTACATGCCAAAAATCAAATACTTATCTAGCACCCAAAATTATTTTTAATGATCTATCAGCTGACAGTTCTATTAGGCATTGCTTTCATTTCACAAAAAGAAAAAGAAAAAAAAATTACTTGAGTTGCAAAAGGATTTATACCCTTTATTACCCATCTAGGTCATTCACTTTCTCCATATAAATGCTACTGCTTTTGTGTGGGGCTTACAGAGGTGAGGAAGAATAAATTGCAGATCTACCCTCCTTTTGTCAACAGGAGAGGAACTGTGAAAGGAGATGGATGGAAGAAGAATCTACCTGACCACAGAAGGATTCTCAGGAATGACAATTTTATAAAGACAACATATGGAACTTGAGGACCTAACAATTGGATTCCCTTAAAATTACATTATCTGTGTGCCCACAGAAACCTTGGAGACTTTATGTACCCCCACAAGTATAGGTATCTCATTTGAAGACCGCAGTTGTAAGCCTTTCATTGATTCCCATGACTTCAACTACGATATGTCTAAATGCTGATAACTCTCATACACACATCAGGTCAGTCAACTCTCCTAAGATTCAGAACCACCTACCTACCAATGTACTGGCCATTCTAACTCATCAGCATTTCCAGAATCTCTCCATTTGCTTTTATTTCCCCCTGCTCTTGCCCAAGAAAATCACCATGCCTTCTTGCCTGGATGCCATACTAACATCCTCCCTCACTCACGTCCCTGCATCCAGTCTTATTTCCTTCCCACCCATCCTCCACACTCGATAGCTAGAATAGTTTAAAGGATAAAAATAAAATTGGATCACATTCTGACCCTCCTTAAAATCTTTAGCAGCATTCCAGCATTTAGATTAAAGTGAAAACTCCTTTATTATAACTCACAGGGTAATTCAAATCTGTTTCAATTCTCTCTTCCATTTTTCTTAACAAGCTAAACTCCAGCCAGTCTGGACTTCTTTCCATTTTTCAAAGGTTCCAGGACCTAAACCTGCAATACATGCTCTTTCCTCTGTCCCCTTTGCCTAACTCCTACTTAAATAAAGGGCTTAGTTTAACTGTTACCTCCTGCAGGAAGCCTTCCCTGATCTCCATGAGGTTGAACCCCCATAGATGAATGCTCCTGTGGTACTCTTAATTCTTCTACAGAGCATATATCACATGTCACTGGAGCAACTTGTTTAATGCTTTGTTTCCCTTGAGATTATCAACTTTATACTGCAAGGACCATATATATCTATCTTATATACCTAGTACTGATCCTGAAATATTTTCTATATCTAGTACTGAGCCTGAAATCTTGTAAGTGCTACAAAAATGGTTGGTGAATAAAAAACACTTATTAAATCATAACCATAATTTTATTATAGGTATAGTCATCATTTCCTGATCCAAAATTTGTTTGAAATATGTCCTTCTCCATTATCACTTGAAGGCAAGTTCAGAGTTCCTTTCTGATGACTCATAAAAGCACCAAATATTCCAAAGTGACTAAATATAGAGATCTAAGTACCAAGAATTAGCTTGTCTATTGTGTTAAAGATGCTGTTAAGAAAAAAGCCAGCTCTCTTGAGAGGACCCTGATTGAAGCTTTCACCACTATTCCATTTAGACAGACGCATGTCAGCCATCGACATGGACCCACGTAGGAATTTCATTGATTTAAAGGTTTTCCTTCCCTGAATGCTCTAAAGATACTTAAAATAGAAGTTATTAATTTCTGACAAATTTCCATATGCTATATTCATGTCTGCCTTGCCTCATATATAAACTCTGTGAGTGATAACATTCATTATTTTTTATCTGCATGCTCACAGTAATTGACTATTAAGTATTTCAAATTTCTTTTGTACTGTAAAAATGAGTAAAAACAAATGTATAATTGGCTTTAATAAAATAAACGAGCACATTGCAAAAGTATTGTATTTGCTAAGAATACAGTTAAATTGTATTCTTTAGCAGTGTTTGCCTTATTAAACCACCCATTACAATTGCCTTTATGGATAGCATCTCTCATATAAAGTAGTGCAATATGATAAGCCAACTGCTGCTAAATGATCGATTTCATTTATGCAGCCAGATGAAGGGATGTCTTTCATATCAACACTCTTTAAGGCATAAGATAATCACCAAGGGAATTCTCTAATAATCAATAAGCAACAGTCATGAAAATAACCTTCCTCTTAACCATTTCCTTGGTGTGCTTTCATGTACTCACTGCTATGTATGTAGATACTGAGGACCTAATACGTACACAACCTTTCTCAGGTTTAATGCCTTCATGGCTTCTGTTCCATATTCTATCCTGGATAGTTCTGTGGATTCTATTTTTGAGTCAGGTTGCCTGAAGAGATTTTTTAAGTATAAGATCTCCCACAGAAGGTAGAGAATACTGAGCTCCCAGCATTTCTTCCTCAGACCTTTTCCACCGCCCTATTTCCTCATCCCCGCAAAGGTATAATCATTTTGTCATTTTTCAAGCTCTAAACCTTGCTGTTATATTTTTCGTTTCCCCATATTGTGCTGCCAGTCCTTATCTCTCATCCTGTGTCACCAAGGCATCGCGGTAATCATCTTACAATCCAGATCATTTTTATCCTTTCTTTTCACATCGGCACCAGATAGAATCAACACTTGGCAAATATTCATCTACTCATTCTGTTCACAAACCTATTGAAAGCACACTATCTACTACACACAAGCACTGTACCAGGTACTAGGGTAAAACAGGGGCCAGAGAAGACTTCAGTTTTGACCTCAGGGGGCTTCCAGCCTACCAGAGAGGAGACACACAACAAACATGTAACTATACACAATTAGAGATCATAAGTGTTATTAACAAAACTAAAATAGCTCTGTGCTGGAGAATAATGATGGCAAAAAGATCTACCTTTATCAGGAGCTTGAGAAAAGCCTCTTGGAATTAACTACAGCTAATCTGAGGTCTCAGCAGCAAAGGGGATAGAGACACAAAAAGAGGTGGGAATGACACACCAAAGAGCCTTATCACCGTAGTAAGAGGCCCACAGTTCATCCAAGAGGCAAACAGATTTAAGTTAAAAAAAGTGATGAATCAGTCAACAAAGGATGGAATATTACTCAGCCACAAAAAGGAATGAAGTACTGATGTATGCTGTAACATGGATGAAGTATAAAAACATTATGCTAAGTGAATGATGCCAGTCACAAAGGACTATATGATTCCAACTATATGAAATGTCCAGAATAGGGAAAGCCACATAGACAGAGAGTAGATTAGTGCTTGCCAGGGACTGAGAGGGGTGGGATGCACTGTGACTGCTAATGGCGACGGGGTTTCTTTTCAGTGGGATAAAAATGTTGTAATATTAGACAATGGTGATGGTGCACAACTTGGGGAATATACCAAAACCCGCTGAATTATATGCTTTAAAAAGTGGATTTTATGGTATATGAATTAGATCTTAATAAAGCTGTTACTAATAAAAAAAACTTTAAAAAGGAAAATTCTTTCAGCTGAAGAATGAGTGAAAGGTGGAAATACTGGGGGTGGGGAGAGTTAGGGGGCTATGGCAGTAGTCCAAGTCAGGGACTGTGTGGCATGACTTAGGAAATGGATGATAGAAATGGACAGTAGTAGAAGGTTTTAAGATTCATAGAAGGTGAAAGCTATAGATTTTTGTGATAAGTTGCATATGAAAGTGAAAGGGACAGGGACTTCCCTGGTGGCGCAGTGGTTAAGAATCCGCCTGCCAATGCAGGGTACATGGGTTCAATCCCTGCTCCAGGAGGATCCCAAATGCCATGGAGCAACTAAGCCCATGAGCCACAACTACTGAGCCTCCGCTCAAGAGCCCGTGAGCCACAACTACTGAAGCCCACGAACCTAGAGCCCATGCTCCACAACAAGAGAAGCCACCGCAATGAGGAGCGCGTGCACCACAACGAAGAGTAGCCCCGCTTGCCACAACTAGAGAAAGCCCGTGTTCAACAACAAAGACCCAAAGCAGCCAATAAATAAATAAATTTGCAAAAAAGAAAGAAAAAAGTGAAAGGGACAAATAAGGATGACAGTGTTTTTCTCAAACAACTGGGTGGGTGCTGGAAGTCTTTATGGAGATAAGGAACACCGAAAGAGGGACAGATTTGGAGGAGGATGAAATCCAAGATTCCATTTCAGACACAACGACGAGCCTGTAAGACAATCAATTGGAGACTTGACAATGGTAGTTGGAGACAATATTAATTCACAAGTAGAGAGTGAGATCTGTAAGAGAGAAAGTGTAGAAAGAGAGAAAGGGAGAAAGGCCCAGGTTTAGTTGAAAGGAACATCAAAATTGTGTAGCAGAGGAGTGAAAAAACATCAAGGGAGATAAGAATAAACCAGAAAAAAAGTCCAAGGTTAGAGAAATGAAATTGAGATCGTATTTCAAGAAGGGACCGGTCAACGGAATCCAGTGCTGAGTGAAGCTTAAGATCAAAACAAGCAAAGATGTGGCCACTGAATTAGGCCAAGTGAAGGTCATTCGTGACCTTGACAAAAGCAGTTTCAGCTGAGTGTTATGTTAAAAACAAGAGTGGAGGTGAAGCATTAGAGATAGTAGGCATAGACAGTTTTTTAAAGAGGGTTATTACCAAGAAAACAGGAATGGAGCAGACGTTCAAAAGGAATACGGGACCCAAGCTTTTCAGTTTGATTTTATACACTGATCAGGGAGGGAGGAAGAAATCAATAAGACAGAGTGAAGGGAGAAGTTAGAGAAGAAAGTCCTGCAGAAGACAGAAAATTAGGACTAGAATCCAGTGGAGAGGAAAAGAACTGGAGTTGATAGAAGGAGGGTTATTTCCTCTATCATACCAAGAGGGGTATATGCATGTGGGTTTATATATGAAGACAAATAAATGTCTTCCTGATGGCTTCTGTCTTCTCAGTGATGGTCACCATCTAGGTACCCAAGTACAAGAAAAGCAGGAAGTGTTCTGAGAGATTTGAGGAGGGCGGGTGATAGAAAGCAGCCATTTCAGGAAGTGGGAAAGTGAGTTTGCTAGAGAAATACAGTAGGATAGCAGCTGAGCACTGACTGGATATTTGAGGTTTGTGATCATGCGTTTAAAATTAAATGAGGCTGCCCTCCTGTGTGTTTTTTAATCTAGGAATATTCAGCTGCTTGGGCACTGGCAAGGAGACAGTGAATGGCGTATTCCTAGTGTCAGAGTTTTTCTAGAGGTAAAAAACAGTGGGAGAAAGGTAAAAGAAGTTGAAGGATTTTTTCAAGAGAGTTATTCAGGTACACAATCATGGAATCTAAGCTGGGTAAGGAGGAAAATGAAGAGAGTATGATGGAGGTGATGAGTGGACAGTGAGAAGGTATTCAAACGAGAGATAACTGAAAAGGTGGAGGAACCAAGCTGGATGAGTAGATGGGTGTTACAGTCACTGAGGAGAGAATAATGACAGGGCTCATGGAGGGGAAGAAGACTATGAATTAGGAGCTAAAACCTTCAATGAATGGAGAAGGGTGACCAGGGGATTGACAGATGACAGCATGAACTTGGGGGTGAAGGTGGTATATCTATTTGTGCAACACTCAAAAGATCAGGGGTGGGAAAGGGAAGGATCAGTCTAAAAACAGTAAGCCAGAACAAGGGAAAAAACAACCCATGCCTCCCCCTGCTTCTTTTTTTTTTTTTTTTAACATTTTATTGAAAAAAATTTTTTGGTCTTTGGATAGAAACAGGAATTTATTCGCCACAAAGGATGATCCCACCATACCTCTGCTAGAACCAGGACATGGCCTCCTCTTTCCTGATTCTGTGTTTGGCCCCAAAGCTGCCTGTCCTGCATTTGAGGTACTTGGACTATGAGTGAAAAAGCAGTTTCTGCTTGATGGGACTATAGCCCACCTTCAAACATCAATTTCAGCTCAACCATAGGGCATTTTAAAAGCCAGATTTCCAGATAGTCTTCTAACATACATTTTTCTATTGGTAACTGTACTAACAAAATACACAGTATCCATCTATATATTCAGATATATATATTTTTGTCATACTGTACAAACAGTATGGATTTGGGAAACTACTTATTTTCCACTTAATAGCATATCATACAGATTTTCTAACAAGATTAAATTTTTTTCTACATGATATTAATAAATGCATTGTATTACATTGGATAAATCAGTTGAGATTTATTTAAGCAACATGCTTTTGTTATATATCTAGGTTGTTTCCAAATTTGGGATATTATAAATAATGCTGTAATGAACATCTATAGACACAAATCTTTGAAGACATCTGTATCATTGCCTATAATCAATTCCTTGAAGTATAATTTGGTCATAGAAAATGGATGTTTTTAGGGTTTTTGAGACATATCATCCAATCATCTTCAAGAAAGTTTGTATTACAAGCAGCATCCAAGACTTCCCTTGTACCTTGTCAAGCTTGTTTATATTCTTCATTTCCTTTCTTTTTTTATTTTTTATTTTTATTGTAATATGTATTTTTTTAAATTTTTAATGAAATATAGATCTACAATGTTGTGTTAGTTTCAGGCGTACAGTAAAGTGATTCATTTATACATATATATGTATATATTCTTCTTTTACATTCTCTTCCAATTAATAAGATACTGAGTATAGTTCCCTGTGCTATACAGTAGGTCCTTATTGGTTATCTATCTTATACACAGTAGTGTGTATATTTTAATCCCAAACTCCTAATTTATCCCTCTCCCTCCCTCCCCTTTGGTAACCATAAGTTTGTTTTCTATGTCTGTGAGTCAAATTCTGTTTTGTAAAATGGTTCATTTGTATCCTTTTTTTAGATTCCACATATAAGCAATATTATAAGTTTTTGCACAGCACAGGAAACCATAAACAAAACAAAAAGGCAACCTACAGAATAGGAGAAAATATTTGCAAATCATGCAACTGACAAAGGATTAATCTCCAAAATATACAAACAGCTCATACATACAGCTCAATATCAAAAAAACCAAACAACCCAATCAAAAAATGGGCAAAAGATACAACTAGACATTTCTCCGAAGAAGACACACAGATGGCCAAAACGCACATGAAAAGATATTCAACATTACTAATTGTTAGAGAAATGCAAATCAAAACTACAATGAGGTATAACCTCACACCAGTCACAATGGCCATCATCAAAAAGTCTATAAATGATAAATGCTAGAGAGGGTCTGGAGAAAAAGGAACCTTCCTACACTGTTGGAGGGAAGGTAAATTGGTATAGCCATTACCAAGAACAGTACGGAGAATCCTTAAAAACTAAAAATAGAGCTACCATATGATCCAGCAATCCCATTCTGGGGCATATAACCAGAGAAAACCCAATTCGAAAAGATACATGCACCCCAATGTTCACAGCAGCACGATTCACAATAGCCAGGACATGGAAGCAACCTAAATGTCCATTGACAGAGGAATGAATAAAGAAGATGTGGTACATATACACAATGGAATACTTCTCAGCCATAAAAAAATGAAATAAGGCCATTTGCAGCAACATGGATGGACCTATGTTCCAACATGGATTGAAATTATCATACTAGTGATAGTATGCCAGACAGAGAAGGACAAATCATATGATATCTTTCTTTCTTTTCAACAGATGAATAAGTTAAGACCCAAAAGGAAGGGTCTCGTTCACGAGTTATCCTTTCCAGAATCTGGAGTGCTGACATGCCAAGACCTTTCCAGTTCCAATGTGCAGTAGGTAACATCTTCTGTACTCACATCCCCCAAGGTGCCTTTCTCCAGCTTCTTCCTGCTCCTGTACCCTGAAAGCTAATTATCTTCCCTGCTGTCATTTTGACCAAGCCAGTCCTTTGCACGAAATCCCCCCAAGACTCCATGGATTAAATTTAAATTCCTTCACAATTTTTATTTCCTGTTTACAGACTTGCATGGACCCCCTTCCTAACCTCCTAGATTTAAGTGATTATTAGCATGTTTCCAACCTCTCCAAATGCCCCACTCCTATCAAATTCAATTTCTGGATGAAAGCTTCCAGGTAAACACAAATGGCTATCATTTCATCTTTTTCTATTATGTTTCATAATCTCTTTTATTATTTTCCCAATTTCCTTCTGTTTTCCCTCTTCCTCATAACTGGTTTTATTTCGATTTGTTAAGTATCTTTTCCAGACCTCATCACTGAATCTCTTTCTATTTCAGATTTATTGTGCTAGAGTTCTTCAAGCTATAGTTTCTTTCTTAGGTATTTGAAACCCTGGGTAATAAAATGAATGTTCTGTATTTGTCAAGTTCAAAATTACATTTCCCACTGGCTATTGCTTTCAATAGGATGGTAATAGTTACTACACAAAACTAAAGGAATAAAAAGAACAAAGAACCAATATTGCAAATTGTAATATCCTACCCATTCTGGTAGACATGGCAAGCCTTTTGCATGTGGTATGTTTTATAGTTTCAAAAGAAAAGAGCCTTTTTCTGGATGGAAATTCTACTCTTGATAGCCTGACAGTGGTCCCACTTAGGGCAGGAAGTTAGAACTTCATTCTATTGTAATTTTCTCTTTTCCAGTTTGTAGGAAAAAGAAATATTTCCATACCACAATTCAAGGAGAACACATCATCTAAAAAATTAAAAAATAAAAAAAAATGAATGCTTTAATAAGGGAAAACAGATGTATCAAACAATAGATTGTTTTGCATTATCATTCAAAAAATGCATAGCAAGCTTATCAAAATTATGAATTTATCCTTTACAGTTTTCTTGCTTGTTATGCATAAAAGAAATAGACCTCTTCTTTATCCAATCAAGAACTCACACAGTATGGAAGATACTGGACCTACACACCTCAACACATCTGCCTTGGGATCAGGTTTGCAGATGCCCTTCCAAACAACTTTTTACCCCAAATCTCAATTAGAACCCCAAGACCAGTCAACAGCATCTCTGTCCCTTTTCTTGTCACCTTTCAGCACTGCCCCCGGGTAATTGTCTTTAGGTACCAATCATTACTCCCATTGTCATCTTCTTAAGGCTCTCCTTTCTTCTAATTCCTGCTGGTTCTTCCCACAGCCAATGCCCCTCCAATCCTTTCCTCTGGGCTCTCTGGAAACACCCCACTCTCTCCCACACACTCCCACTCCTATATTCTCAAGCTCATGTCAGAATGCTCAGATTCTTCCTTACCCTAAATAGATCCTTGTTTCTGAGGATTTGTTTTCCCTTTTTAGCCCTCTCTAGGGGAGCCTGCTCATTTTCTCACACCCAGTCACAAACGTTCTTGAGTAGCTTTTTCTCTGCCATTTCTAAACCATGACGTCTCCGTGCTTGTACCAGGCTTCTCCTCTTCAGAGGCTCACAGCTTCTGTTTATCCCACCCCCAATCCATTTACCTGTGATCCTATGATCACTCTCACACCGAAGAGGGCACTGGCATCCGCCCTCAGCGCTGCCATCCCTCTGAATGATTCTTTAACAACCCACCCTGAAAGCCAGTCTTGGATGTTGCTATCTTTCAGGCTACTCCGCCTCTGTCATCCCACGTTGCAAATTCATACTCTCAGAACACAATCCCCTGATATTCCATCTTCTCACTCTTACACCTTCACCTCCCTCTGCAGTCTCTGAGCTCTTTTTCCAAATCAAGAATACATCCACATGGTACATTTCTTCAACTGTCCTACCCCACCCCACCTTGAGTCCAACTATCTATATTCACCCTACTTACACCCAAGAAGACAAACACTGCTGGAAACAGCAAGCATTCCCGTGGGTGCCATCAATGTTTTAATTTCCAGCTATAGGGAGAAAAGCAGCTTTTATGTGTGCTTTATGACTGGGTCGAGGTTGGTTTTAAAGGGTCTCAATCCTCCTCTATTCTCTAACAGCAGTCCTCATTAAAGCCCATCCCCCACATAAACACATGCTCTAAGTAAAAATAAGTGCAGCTTCTAGAAAATGCCCTACTTTCTTTCTACTCAAAGTCCAGTGTGTGGACCCGTAGCATCGGCACCACATGGGACTTGGGAGCTTGAGAGAAATTCCTGACTCCCATGCAGCTCCACTGCTCATTCCTGGATACCAACCTTCACCAAAGTTTTATCCTTGGACCTCATCTTCTCACGTGACTCTCCCTCCCTGCAGAGTTTCTTCAGCTCTAAATCCTTCAACTATAATTTCATGTTCCCCAAATCTGCATTTCCAGACCCATATTTCACCCGGGTGGCTGGATACCTGGAGCCTCGAATTCAACATCCCCAAAAACGGAATTTTAACTTTTTTTCCCACCAAATCAATCCACTGATCCCCATCTGGTTGATGAGCACATCATCTACACCTCTGTCCCCTCCTGCTACCCTCTTCATTCCCATTCTCATGGCCTACTTAACTTCCCATCAGTTTTCACCTGGATGAAAATAATGGATTCTTAACTTGTTTCCCTTACCCAAAGGATATAGTTCAAACTCCTTACTACGACAGGATAGACCTTTCAAAATCATAAGCTTGGACACCTTCTTTGACTCGTTTCCTGCCAATCCAACATGTTCTTCCCATGCTCTAGCCACGTTGAGTTTCTTGCATTTCCTGAACATGAACATACACGTGCTTTCCCAACTCTGCCCCTGCTGCTAGGGATATCCTCTCTCATCTGGGCAACTTGTACTCAGCATTGGAGACACAGTCCAAATGTTGTCTCTTCTATGCATCGTTTTTTTTGTCCTGGCCTCCCAAGCATTTTTCCTTACGTGCTCCCCTTGCAAATTGTATGTCCCTTTATTTTAGCCCTTATCACTCTAAGGTACTAAGAGCCTAAATGGGGTCCCCTCTTGAGACAGGGGCTGAAATTGTGTTACATTCTATTCTTTATGTTCCTAGCAGCCAGGTGTTACAGGCTGAATTGTATCCCCTTAAAATTCATGTTAAAGCCCTATCACCTCCCCAGTATGATGGTATTTGGAGATGAGGCCTTTGCGGGTAATTAGACTTACATAAGGTCATGAGGGTGGGGCCCTCATGATGGGATTAGTAACCTTATAAAAAGAGATACCAGCCCTCTCTCTCTCCCAATCAATCTCTCTCTCTCAATCTCTCTCTCTCTCTCTCTCTCTCTCTCTCTCTCTCTCTCACCCTCCTCCCCCACCCCCCACCACTGACTTGTGAGGACACTGAGAAGGTAGCGGTCTATAAGCTGAGAACAGGGTTCTCACCAGGAGCCAATCTGCTGGCACCTTGATCTTGGACCTTCCAGCCTCCAGAACTATGAAAAATAAATGTCTGGTGCACAATCCACCCAGTCTATGAGTGGCTATAATATTTTGCTGCAGCAGCCTGAGCTAATACACCAACAGTTCTTAGCTCACAGAAGGTGTTGTAATGAGTGATTACTGAATGGCCAAATGTACACCCAGGACTGGAAAACAGCATGAGCTTCCCACCAACAAAGTGAAAAGCCCCACAAAATCGGAGGGGAAATCAGGATCGCTCCTGGGTTTTACAGCATAGATCACGGCACAAGACATGAACTTATAATTAATCTTGCCTTTTGGTATATTTCCTGCTGCAGAAAGGAACAAAACTAAATTTTGAAGTAGCTTAAACTCTAGTTCTCTCACTATAACCTCCTGAAATTCTTCCTAAATTCAAAAAGCCTCTTCTACCAGTTCTTGTCTGAGCTGCATGTGTCTTAGGACCTCTGCCTTCTCAAGGTTCCCTCTCCACCCACACTGCTCCCCTCACCCCCACAGCCACACGCCTCAGTGACAATGGTTTCTCCTCAACTCATCCTTCCCCTTCTCTGCTCCCTCTTCCTCCTGCCTGGGCTGGCTGGAGAATTACTATGGTTTGCGGTTTAGCCTTTAATTACATTCTGTTTTATAACAATACGTTTTTAAGCAGTTGACTTTTCCTCCATCTGAATGAAAAGTTCCTTGAAGCCAAGGACAACGCTTAATATTTTCTGCATGTCCACTCCAGCACTAAACACAGCACTAATTAAATAACACAGAGTTTCACAAAATGCATTACAACAGGGTTGACAAGCGGGCCCACGGGCCAAAACTGGCCCATTGCCTATTTTCACAGGATCCGTAAGCGAAGAATACTTCTCACATTTCTAATTGGTTGCAAAAAAAAAAGAAAGAAAGAAAAGAAGAAGAATATTCATGGCCTGTGAAAATTATATGAAACAAACTTCAGCATTCATAAAGTCAGACTGGAACACAGTCACGCTTATTCATGTATGTATTGTCTATGGTGCTTTCCTGTCACGGCAGCAGTTAAGTACGTAGTTGAGACAGGGACCATATGGCCCACAAAGCCTGAAATACTTACTATTTGATTCTTTCTGGAAAACGTTTGCTGACCTCTGCATTAGAAAGGTGAAACAATTGAATTAAGTTCACTGGATTACTGAAATATTCCCCCAAAATACCTCCCACTCAAAAAGAAAGAAAGAAAGAAAGAAAGGCAGGCAGGCAGGGAGGGAGGGAGGGAGGGAGGGAGGGAGGGAAAAGAATAAGTAAAGAAAAAAATGAAATCACAAGTCTTCTCTTGGAGTCCGCAATTGCAAAATTGTCCATGGCATAATTTGATACTGTGAGATCACAAAGCAACATGAATTCAGGAGAGAAGGTCATGTCCCTGTATCATTTTGCACCAAAAGTCTTTGTAAATGGGAAGCAGTGAGCAGTGAGGGTATCCTGCACATTCTTTACCCAATCTATACTGAAATTAATGTAAAAAGACATAAAAGAGCTTTGTTTCCAGATGTTTAAACCCATGTTGTGCAGAAGGAATATGAATCATGGATTGGAAACAATGAGGCTTCTTGTCTAATTAATCATTTTTATGCACTTGTCTCCTACTGCAGGATAGGGATCAGTAAAAAAATGACCCAAAAGAGTGGAAACTTCCATAGCTGCCTTTGCCTCCCGCAACACTGTGAATAAGTGAAAGTTAAAGTCAGTGGTGTCGTAGCACAGAGACATTTTGATCAAATGATGCGAAATGCAAAACTTGGAGATCTGACTAAGTTAATAAAGTGCTGCCTTTACCCGGCTGTAACATCTGTACTTGTCCGGCCGTGGCCACACAGGTGCCAACGCATTAACTCAATCAGCTTCCTACCTGAAGTCTCAACTTAATTAGGACCATTTATCAAAATGACACCTGTTTTAGAGGCCAGATCAAATTGATTACTGTTGTTCGGCTGGATCTCCACAAATGCTGTTAAGTACCTATTTTTAGAGCAAAAGATGGGTAAATACTTATCCCAAAGACTGTAGTAAATACAGTATGTTGACAAGAAGAAATATATCTGATATGTGAAGAACATCCACACTTAAAAAGTAAAACCATATTTTTACTCTTGCATGGAAACTGCAAAATATAGGGTCCTGCAAAACCAATGTTTTAGGGCTTTTCTTTCAAAGAGATTGGCTAAATACATTTCTGGTTTGTATCAAGGTAAAGGGACTAATCCCAACAACCAGGGATTTAACTAGACACAATGTTAAATATAATAAAAATATTTATGTAGAACGCTAGCTAGATAAAGTCACCATGGGGCACCAGGAAGCTACTGACTGTCTAAAGGTTAATCAATTAATGTGAATGATGTCAAGAAGAGTTGGCTCCTACAGTAACATCCATTGTTAAAAGGCTTTGCCTATGATGTACCTGGCAAAAATATCCTTTCATGTCTTGGATTATTATTTCATTTTACTCTCTGTACGTGCCACAAAGGTGCATTCACACCAAAGTGTATAACATAGACTAAGGCCTCCAAGCACATAACTATGCCACTACGTTTCTTTAAATAGAAAAATATTATACCATATATGACAAATATTGAAACTATAAAATGTGTTCCATTTAAATGGTTTGTGTTTAGAAGAGAGTTCATTTTGACCAAAAAAAATAACAACAACAAAGCAAAAAAATAATGTAATGTCTTAATGTCTTCATCTAAATTCTGAAACTGTTCAAGGTATTTTTCTTTTGAAATAAATATAAATCCAATTGTTAGTTGTTTGTAAAAACTATATTCTTTAAGTTAGTCCATCAAATCCATTTTTAAGAGTGCCATTCCCTCTCCAAAACTAGCCATCCTCCACCAAAGTGAGACTTCTGGTTATGTCTTCACTTAAACCTCATTCCAAGGACCCGTGAGGGGGCAACAGAAGCCCAGAGAGTCAACAAAAAGCACTTAGCAAGATCAGCCAGGTAGTGCCAAGACATTATCTCAGGATTTGCCACAATTAATGATTACATGCTTATAAGGTTCTTTTCTACAAAGTCTCTTTGCTCGCTTAACTTTTTCCCCAGCTGAAGTATATTTTCTCCTCTTTCTTAAATCTTAAGATATTTAATAATCATTTAATAATAATAACAGTATTATTATTATAATAATATATAAGTAAAATACAAGTAAATATAGAAGTAAAATAATTTAAAATGTAAAAATATAAGTAAAAGTAACATATAAGTAAAAATGATACAATAATAAATTTGGCTGTTCACAAAGACAAATAGAGACATGAAAACCAAAAAATCTGGGTAAATAGAATTGCCAGGCAAAGACCTAAAATGAAAGAAAAGTACCAATCAATTTGTAAACTGATTACTTATTAAAACAGGAAAGTAAAGTTATTCAAATAAAATGTTCCATCAGTGATATCCTGATGCAAGAACTTTAAGATATATTGCTTTGCCTTTTCCAATATTGTTTCTTCTGTGACAAAATTAAAGGCAGACACATCTAACATGATTACCTAAAATAATCCTATCTATGCAGAGTATTGCATAGTATTGACGTTCATTTCCAGTAAAAATGTTCCACTTGTGGAAGGAGCATGGCTTTTAGAATGTTGAAGTCTGCTGTTTCTTAATTTGTGAACTTTGGAAATTATTTGACAATTTATGAAGCAGTTTCCAAGTCCTCTTGGAAAAACTCATTGTTTGCACTTCCTAGTATAGATAATTTGTAGTGACAGCATCAGTATTTCCACATATATATGTCCCCCGGATAATTTAATTAGGCCAAAGTCGATTTAGTACACATTTACCTCTTAAATGGCCTTGTATATAGGTATACTTGTCAGGAACGAGCAATTAAATCTCCTATCTACATAGGATGTGTGTGATCAAAATCCACATTTTAAGCTCCCAAAATACTTATAATGCTTGGAGGAAATATTTTATTCTTAGTGACTCCCTCAATTGCCAACTTATAAGTTAATATATTGCTGTGCATAAACCATGCATTCAACTTCAGAATAATTCAATTACCCTTTGGAAAAATTAAACTCACTTCCAGCGATAAGGCAAACAAGCTCCACTTAAACAAACATAAAAGTTTGCCCAAATTATTTAAGAATAGCCTAAAAGAAATCTAAGTAATGGACGACAGAGAAGATACTCATCTCCAGAGAGTGTCAGATCCTCACTAGAACCTTGGGCCAAGCTAAGCCTGTCTGGCTATCTCTCTATGTATCTCTAACCCTATATCCTTTTATCCTAAAACAAAGGTAATTTATATTGTGCCTAGAACATAAGACTGTAAACATATATAAAAATTCAAAGTTGTCTTCTTAATTTCTAATAGATGCCAAACAGCAAATCTCAAGTTTCTCATGTTAAAATGTGGTGCAAGCTTCAAGGCTTTACTCTACCTTGTCCAAACCAGCAGTGCTCACAGCGATGGGGCTCTGGAGTCTTATTTGCAATCATTAGCCTTAAGAACCACAGCATCACTGAAAGCACCACAGAAGCTAATATCCTGACATAGAAATTAGAACATCTTGAAAACCCACAGGTGACATGTAAAAGGAGTCATGTGTGTCACTAGGATACACAGCTTCCTGCTACTGGGCTGAGTCATGCTCTCATATATTCAGCTAATTTATACACTGCAAAAAAAGGAGAGGAAGGGAGAAGAGAGGAGAATGTAGGGCAGAAGAAAGAATAGCGAAAGTGATTGCAATATTCTGCTTGAGATTATATAGGGAACTAGCTTCCAACTGAAAAAAAACTGCTATGGCTTAGAGAGAGTGGAGTCTCTGGACCAGATACCCAAGGACAGCACTTTTTACCTTCTATGGTCGCCACTATTAGGGTCAGTCATATAGCTATTACCAAAAATTGTAGTGTATACGTTATTGCAACATATAAGCCATCTTCTTCTCTCTCTTACACCTCCAAGTTAGACACAAATAAGAAAAGAACCTAAAAAAAAAACTTTTTTTTAAAGTTCTTTTCCCTGAATTCATTTCAGAAAGAACATCCAAGGGGTTATTTTCTGACACCACAAAGTATAGGTATTTTTTTCTGAAAGCAATTGCTCTGGTCCCATTCATGAATGTCACTACTAGAGATGGTTCTGGGGTTCAGACCCAGACTGGGGCACCAGAAAGATGTTCTGTGTACCTCAACCCTGCCCACACCAATGTGCAAATTAGCTGAATGGTGTCAGGGGTGGGTTTGAGCCACTGTGAGGGCAGTCATATTGCATAAGGCATTGTTCTAAAGTTGGGGCTATACTGTTCAGTGCAACAAGGATGTCTGTCTGCCATCACCTGAGCAACAGGGTATCTGCTGAACAGCCACTGTCACATTTCTGATGGTAAAAGAAGGGTGACTCACCATCCTCTCCATCTCTATTTCCCTCCAACTTCACTCATGATTTATCCCATTCTTGTCCTGATTGGATTTGACACTTAACACACTAACACTAAACATTTAACCAGGAAAATTTTTTTTTCTTTGACCAAATAGACTATTTCAAAACAAGCCTGGCTTACAACAATAAGTGGCTACTTAACACACAAAAGCATCCTACAGATCATAAACAAATGCTAGGGCCCCTCACAAGGTTACACTTCATTTCTGAAGCAAGACACAGCACACCTTCAATTTGGCTGTTTCAAGATATAGCAGTGTCACAGAAGCTCCTGGTTTGACACCTTTTACCAACTTTATATCCATGAACCCACTGAAATAGATACAGAAGAAGTACTACAGGAAGAGATGTCCCCTCCACAAAAGAGTCCTATCATGAAATTGTGTGAGCTAAAGCACGCTTTCAGATAAATAAGAAATTTTTGTAAAGAAGAGACGGAAATCCAAGAAATTCATGACATGGAGGTCCCAAGTTTTAAGCTGCATAATTATTCATCTAAAATTCACTAACACACACAATAATTCTCTGTAAATACATTCATTTTGATTATTCCATTATTGATTCAGCCATCGGAGCAATTACTAGTTGTTAGGCCTGAATAACATACTCCTGTTTAAATGTTAGTGCTCTAAGAGTAAAATCCTCCAAGAACGAGGTAAAAACTACTAAGTTCGTTACCTGGTAGGAGTTCAGTGGGCAATTCTCATTAAAAATACCTAGGCACTGGTGTTAGCTATCACTGATCTTGTTAACTCCTTGCTCAGATATTGGCCTTGCTTTAGCTATTTTGCCTCTAGTTTTCTTTGAGCTTTACTACGGTCTTTAATTTCCTGTGTTATCAATCT
Source organism: Hippopotamus amphibius kiboko (assembly GCF_030028045.1). Lineage (NCBI taxonomy): Eukaryota > Metazoa > Chordata > Mammalia > Artiodactyla > Hippopotamidae > Hippopotamus > Hippopotamus amphibius. The sequence goes on from NC_080199.1 coordinate 13,976,817, forward strand.
TTGGCCCAGGGAAAATGAAGCTGATGTACCATAAGAAATGTTGCTCATCACCTTTCCACGCAGACATCTGTAGCATCTTCTAAGGCCTGGAAATTATTAAACTCCATTTCAAGGCTGTTACTCCTTTGTCTTATGTGATTTGTGCCTTGTTAGAAAGGAAATCAATTTATTCCCTGTTACATCATAAAGTGCTAAGAGGAAAATCATATTTGCTCCAGCATCTCCAGATTGTCTTAAGAAGTTTTAAATACAGAATTGAGATTGGTGTTTTACAGTTACCCATGGAAAATAATCTTGATTTTATCCCATCATACTGTCAATTTCACCATCTGTATTTCAGAATTTGAGCAGTCTGAAAGCCAACGTGCTACAGTTGATCATGCAACCATCTAGAATCAATTATAAAATTAAGAATAACAATTTATTATCCTAAAAGGAAATTTAATATTATAACTAAAGTTGATTTTTTTTTCCATTTTGAGGGAGAGACACAGGTTTGAACTGCACAGGTACACTCAAATATGAATTTTCTCAATACTAAGTACTATAGTACCGCACGATCCATGGTTGGTGGAATCCATGGACAAGGAACTACAGATTCGGAGGAATCGCAGAAACGAAGACCCGACTATCAGTTATACTGAGAATTTTGACTGTGTGGTGAGTCAGCATTCCTAACCCCCTCGTGTTCAAGGGTCAACTGTAATCACTTTTTTCACTCACCCATGCTAACAAAACAAATAACCGAATATCAGGGGCTATGTCGTATTGTCTTTGCAACCCATCACCCCAGTACCTGTAATCTGCCAGGTTTGCTTCCATCTCACAACCTGTCGATAGACATTCCAGCTGTCTAGAGCTCCAGGCAGGCACATGTCTATGGCCTCTTTCCCTCTGGCACTCTTAGCCTGCTAGCCTCTGAGCCACAGTCTACTCAGGCCACTCCCTGCTATCTGCACCACACCTCAACTGCTTGCTGCCGGCTGAATGAACTTTACTGAGTGCATTCATCAGCCCGTTCCCCCAAGTCCTGTCTCCCACCATAATACTACAGTCTCAATAGAATGTGGATAACAAATGCACTTGACAAACTGAATTTACTGGAAGCTATCAGGAGCATCGTCCTCTACGTCTGGAACACTGTACTATTTAGCACCATCACCATCCCTAGCGTGAACTCTACACGTGGGGATAAGCCATGAGCAATGAAACTAATAACTAAGTGACAATTTCAGGGAGTAGCGATATTATCACCCAGCAATGTTCCGGGACTGCTACTGCCTTGTCCTGACCAGTGATTTGAGTAAGAGTCATATCTGTCCCACACAGAGAGATGGTAATTTGATTATTATTTCCCCAAAAGACTTTCCCTGACCCTAACTGTTTTCCAATCAATCAAAAGGGAAGAGTGTCACAACGTGGTTTCCCGTCAACAAAGCGGCACCTATCTTCCCCTGTAAACAATAAAAGTGTTTTCTTGTTTTGTTTTATGGTGGAGGGAGGGGAGGAAAAGGATTTGAGACCCAGGGATGGTAAACTTTCTTATTAGCTATTTCTGTCTGTTCATTTCAATCTACTATATAATAATATTTAAGATGCTCAAATGTTTTAAATTAAGTATATGCATCAGGATTGTAGCAGATGCTAGAAGCAGCACTCAGGTCAAGTAATGTGAATGAAGTTGAATAAAAGGATTTCTTACAAAGATGAATCAGGGTGCAGGGCAAACAGGGAAAGCACAGGGACTGCAGTATCCTGAGACCAGTAACTGCAGGGCTGTCACCTCTGCTACACCTGAAGGGAAGGAGATGCAGTGGTTACAGAAACTGGAGTAAAAGGAAGCGTGGAGAGGGCTGACTGATGGGCGGTGTGGCCTTAGGTCAAGGGGCATAGCCAGCCCATGACAACCCTTGACTTCATTTTTCTCCCTCTCTCCATCTCCTCCTGATGCTCTCCATTGGCCAAACTCAACGGTAAGCCAGATGCAAGGAACACTTTGAAGTGGGCTGTACAGGTCAGCTTCCCAGGTGTCACGGACTAAATGTTTGTGTCCCCACCCCGATTCATATGTGAAGCCCTAACTCCCAATGTGAGGGTGTTTGGAGATGGGGTGTTAGGGAGGTAATTAGGGTTGGATGAGGTTATGAGGGCAGTGTCCTCACTATGGGATTAGTGCCCTTATGAGAGGAGACACGAGAGAGTTTGCTCTCTCTCTCCACACACACGCACCAAGAAAAGGCCATGTGAACACACATCAGGAAGGCTGCCATCTGCAAGCCAGGGAAAGAGCTCTCACCAGACACCAAACCCTGCTGGACCCTGATCTTGGACTTTCCAGACTCCAGAACTGTGAGAAAATAAATCTCTGTTGTTGACACCACCCAGTCTATTTTATTTTGTTATGCAGCCCAAAGTGACTAATACTCCAGGAGACAAAGCAGTTGGAGAGGGGAGAAAGGCGACCTCAAGAGGAAAGTAGATAGTACTCAGCAGGCTCAGATGGGCTTTATAAATTGAAAGTTATCAATAGCATCACTCAAAAAACGGGCTGGTTGATACTTAAGTTATTAAGTTCTGTACTCATTTTCCTTTAGCCACCTAAAAACTGAAGGCCTCAAATTTTTGGCTAGCTTTCAAATACCATTAATGGTCAAGTAAAAATTTTTAGTGGAGTTGGCAAAACAAATGTTCATTTGTGCTCTAGTATTATTATGGTTTTAAGAATATTTTCTGATGTTTAATTTCTTAATGAGATTAGTGTTTTGTAGTGGACCGTCATGGTTTCAGTAACAATATGTTTACCCCGAACAGAAGGCTTCAACCCTGAGGCATGAAAAATAGGAAAATCATGACATTGTCAGACCACATTAATATCAACAATTATAGAATTAAATTCATGAAGCCAGTGAAACAGCCTTAAATTTTTACATCACATGGCTTAGTTATCTAACACATGAATTTATAGAATCCCTGGGCCAGATAAATGTCACAGATTTATTAGGGGATATAAAATTATGTGAAGGGAAAGAAGTTAAAATAAAGTTTCATTAAAGTTTGTTTTTTTTAAGATAAAGTGTCTGCACGGAGAAGATCATCACAACCTAGCTAACTCGAATAAGCCGATAGTTTAGAGCAAGAAAAAATCACCACCATTTCTAATTAAAGCTCCTTAAGTGGCAGAAAAAAAAGGTGACTTTAGATGTCTGTGAGATAACTCCTCTATCTTACACCCTTAAAAAAAGAATGTGTCTTACTTTACAACTTAAAAGCTAAGAAAACAAATCAGAAATTTAAAGTTTTAGTGATGCTTTAAAATCACCTATTTAAAAAGGTCTTTCAAAAATATTTTCCCCCCAGATGATCTTCTGCAAGAATCTTAACAAGGTATCTAATATCATGTTTATTATTTGCAGGGAAAGGATGACAAATGAGATTTATTAAGCAACTACTATGTGCCAACTTCCATGTTGGTTGCTTTACATATATTATCTCATCCTAACAACCATCCTCCAAGATAGACATTATTTTTATTATCTTATAAAGGCATCTGCAGTCTGCTTTGTCTACCTTCAATTTGCCAGAGCCTAAAAAAACTGCATGGCACTTAAGAGGCATTCAATAAATGTTGTAATGAATGAATGGTGCAGTATACCAGAGTTTAAGAATCTTACCCACGCTAATGTGAGTTCAGGTCTGTCTGCCTCCACTATCCATGCTTTTATCAACATGCTATGTTGAAAGAAAAGGGTTCAAAATACAGCTACAGGAAATAATCACCATTCCTAGTGTTCTCAGGAAATGCAGCCTCTACCACATACAGCAATTCGTTCATGTTATTTAGATGATGTTCCGCCTTTAAAATATGGTCACAAGGATGATAAAACTATATTGGAAGTTAAAATGGACAAGAGAGAAGATAAGAAAAATGCCAAGAACCTAACAGGGTGATTATCCAAGGAGGGAACCTTACACAGAAGTGAAAGCGAGTAAGACCACCTGAGTTAGGTAAACCATCCAAGATCTGAACACATATATGTGTATGGAAGGGTCTTAATTCAGGCAGACCATTCAAGGGAAAGATGTAGAGGAACCTTCCAGAGGTCACAGCTGGTCCCCAGGGCACCTTCATGTGAAAAGATGCAGCCCTGTAAGGGGGAAAGCTTAGGGAGTCATCGGTGCCTTTGTAGGGAAAAGAAAATGGTGCACCAGACTCAACCATGAGCAACAGCTCTAGACTCTTCACTAAACATGTCTCCTGAGAAGTAGCGTTGGCTGGGGACTGGAGGAAAAAATAAAACTGGTGGTATAGACCATTCCTGCCAAGAGCAGCCAGAGCCGTGATGAAGAAAGAATGGTGCACATTCAGGCTTGGTTCAGCACCAGGAAAGCCCATCTGTCAAGTGATGGACAGGAGTAAATACTATCAGACAGCACAAGACAAAAACACTCAGAAGCTCCTGAATCCGCAGCCCTTTCTTGAACAGATGCCTTCCTAATGAAGTGGAACCATGCCGCATCTCTTCCTCACAGTCTCCATCACTGGCCAGTTCCTGACGTATGCTTTTAAACATATCCCGAATGCCTGTCTTCTCCCTACAAGGCAAAACTGCCCTGGGTACCTGATATTCAGTATCTGGCATGCTCCTGGAGAAAACATGAGGTCCCAGAAACAGCCAGACTAGCAGAGAGAAAGACATGGTATACAGTCATTCTCGGCCAGATCTCGTTCCTTGGCCCATCAAGGTCTTTTCCATTTCTCCACGCTGTTCTCTGTCCTGCAGGCTCACATGGGTGGACCACAGCAAGGAGCCCCCTGTCCCCAGCTCCCACTTGAGCTTGGCAGATGGGGAGCCCTTGCAGGACACTAGAGAGAGTGGAGCAGAGTGAGGCCTAGGGGTTTATTCTCATGACTCCTGCCCTGTGGGGTCCCCTCCAGCTGCTGTGTCCCTCACCTGACAGTCAGTCACCTCTCAAGCTGGCCTGCTCTGTGCAGCTCTCTCTCCTCTGGTCTCAGTAAACCTTTCCTCCCATCCCTCCACCCTCCCTACCCGGCCTCTTATCACAGTGGACACAGAGACAGAGAAGAGCATGGTTGCTGCCAGCCCTGAATCCGCAGATCATCCATGGCTCTTCTATCCTGTATCTTTACAATGTGTCATTTCATAAATAAATTCATCGTGAATTATTTTAATTTGAGAGCACCACCCCCTTCATATCTTTCCTACTGGGACCTTGACATATAAATCTATTCATTCATTCAACAAATATTTATTAAATACCTACTGTGTGTCAGGCATTATTGTATGTGCTGTTAATTTCAGAAGTAAACAAAATAGGCAAAGAAATATACATATATATACACACATTATAGATTAATACATAATTATATATCCACGCATACACAGATATAGTCACACACACACACACGCCTACATACTGCGTCTCTGCAGTGTAACACAGTTTTTAACAGTACAGACTCTGAAGTTAAACTATCTGGTTTCCAATTCCTGCCCTACACTTGACCAACTGTAAGATTCTATGAGAATCTGCTTAATCTCTCCTTGCCTCAGTTTATTCATATGTGAAATAAAAGATGACAGACTGATAGATGATAGATAGTAGATAGGATCTACTTTCACAGATTGCTGAGAGGATTAAGATAACACAAGTGAAGTCCTTAGTGATAAGCACCCAATAAGCTAGGAACAAACACAAACATTTTTTATTGTCTCCTGGAACTTTCATTCTTTTTTTTTTATTTTGGCCTCACATAGTTACAATTTTATTGACTTTTTTTTTTTTTTTTTTTTTGGTGAGAATGCTTAAGGTCTACTTTCCTAGCAAATCTCAATTATGCAATATAGTATTATTAATTATGTTAATCACGCTGAACATTAGACCCTCATAATTTATTCATCTGGTAACAAAATTCGTTACCAACATCTCTCCATTTTCCCCACCCTCAGCCCCTGAATTCTATTCCACAATTTCACTAACCACTATTCTACTCTCAGTTTCTATGTTTCACCTCTTTGCTTATGTTTCTGTTTTTATTTTCTTTTAAACTTTTTTATTATGGAAAATTTCAACCATACACAAAAGTGGAAGGAGTAATATAATAAATCCCCATGAATCTATCAATTAGCTTCAAGAATTATCAACACATAGCCAATCCCATCTCATCTAGGGGGCAATAGCATGATACAGTTAAGATGAGACTGGAGCTTTCCTTCTGATGGAGAGGGACAGATGAATAAAAATAGTCTTGGTTATACTATAAACAGGCAGTGGTGACTCCGAGCACAGTACTTTAATTCCCTGAGATTCAGTTTTCTCTTCCATCAAATGAGGAAAATAAACCCTATCTTGCAGTTTGTGTAAGAATTAAATTAGACTGTATAAATATAACACCAAATACAATCTGTGTTCCTCTTCTCTTTACTTCTTAATTCAGATCCCTTGCTTCTTAGACTAGATATGATGTTCAAGATCAGCTTCTCCTGGACTGACCCCAGAAAATCTCTGCCTTCAGTGTTGCTCCCTGACACCCCACAATCGCACCAGAAGAGTAGGGTTCCTGCAACACATCCTAGAATCGCAGGGGAGCCCAGAATTTGAGAGATGACAGAGTGGAGACACAGGTGAGTGTAGGCAGAGGGGACCAGGGGAGTCAGGGCCCAGGGGCAGGAGAATAGAGGACAGCGAAAACAAGGAAGCACTGACAGCAAGTCAGCCTGTTTGTGCTTCTTGCGTTTTCTTTTTCTTCCTCTTTTGTTTCCCCTTTATTTTTAGCAAAATTCCCTTTGAAAACTGTAACCCGTTTTAGGGTGCTAAGAAAAAAACAGAAAATGGCAGACCATCCGGGCTCAGACCAGGTAATATACAGTGAGACAGGGAGGAGACAGAGGCCTGGCATGGAGGCAAACTTGAGACCTTTCTAAGAGGAACTGTTGCCAAATTATGTCCATCCCCGCCCCCTCAACTCTCTCTACGGCTTTCCCCCCATAAGGACAGAGCATTCCCTAGCAAAGGAAAAATCTAAAGTAAATATGGTAAAACATTAGCTTGTGTTAATGGTTGTTGAGTCATGGGTGTCTCATATTATTTTCTATATGTCTTTGTATATATGGAGTATTGTAAAAATTAAGACAAAACACGCTTGAGAAAGAATCAGAATTTTCGACACATCGTAAGCACAATAATGGGTCTCATTATCATCTAACAGTGAAGGGGAGAAAAGGAAAGAAATCTTACATGATCAACATTAAGGCTCAGGGAATCATGCTGCACCCATTCGGTAGAATACTATGCAGTCATTAAAAGGATTAAGTTTATATTGTGGATTATATAGGAAAAGTAGAGCAAAAAAAATTATATGCAATACAAACAAAATATGCTAAAATGTCAGTGCTGCTTGCCCAGAAACTGCACAATAATGATTACAGTTAGCTTTTACTTACTATGTATATAGTAGATTTTATTTCATGTTGTTTATGTAGGTTAACATTTAATTCTCAAAACAACTCTATGATTAAATACTACTATTAGCCCCATTTTATGGATGAGGAAATTAGGAAGTTAAAGAACTCGTCAAAGCTTATACAATTAGCAAGCAGCAGAAATGGGATTTGAGCCCAGGCAGTTAGCTCTGGGAGGATGCTCTTAACTACTCTGCTACACTACCTCCCATAAATAGACTGACATTGACAATAGGTACCCATTGTTAAAGGCAGCAATCGTCTCAGCTAATCCTCACAACAACCCTGTGTGTGGATATTATTAACCTCAATAAAAAAGGTGAACTCAGCATTAGAGTGGGCTAAGTGATTCGCCCCAAAAAACACAAGGCTACGAATTAAGAAATCAAATCTCACTCCATAGCTCACGTCCTAATCATGACACTATATGTTAATTCTTCTTTTCACTGTTTGCTAAATCTTCTACAGTAAGTATATACTACTTGGATAAAATATAAAAGAACAAAAGAACTCCAAAATGAAAGCTACTTTTAACAACAAAAACAATTTAAACTATAAAATAATATAACATTTTAGATAAAAAACAAAATTTAAACTCCTATTTTACAGCTTCCCTTTAAGTCTTTTTTAATATTCATTTCTCACATTACCGTAAAAGAATATACACAATTTTACATCACCAAGAAATCATTCTGACTGGTACCACTTGGGAAAGGCAATATTTCTTTACATGATTGGTTGGATAAACCCACTGCCATCGGCAGTTCACATCTAGAATTCAATTTAATGGAATGACCAATGATCTTGTCTCCAAGCTATCCAAGTTGTGTTTCACTACCCATTAACAACCAAGAATTACTAATCACTGGGTGCACTGAAAGCCATACATAGGCACACAACACATCACAAAACAGAGCCCTGCTTCTCTGGAGAATAGTGCTTGTATGCAGCATCACAAATTGGACAAAACAGGTCCATGATATTGGAAGCTGCTGTTGTGATGCGGTCAGAAAGAAATGTAGGGTCTGAAAGGCAAACTGCCTTTAAAATGGGTCATGAGGTGGAGTGGAGGTGAGGGAAGAGATGGGGATTAGAAACAATTTGTCAAACAAACTACATTTTTGCACCAGATATCTGCTAGTGCTCAGCTCACATTTTAAGCATCATGTGCCTTTTTTTTCCCCTCAGAATTCAGCTGTATTTCAATAGTCTAAACCTCAGATTCTTAACCTTGCTCCTAAAATTATAATGTTCCTCTTCATTTACTTTCATATAATAAACCTCTTCGCCTGGTCTTCTGTTTAAGATTTTCAAGATAAATATTTCTATTATACGTAGGTCTCCTATTTATGCCTAACCGGAGAGATATTCAGGTCACAACAAGGTTACCACCTCGCAGCTCCAGGCTCAGTTATGTTTCGACCAGTTCTGTGCCCTTAATAATGTACCTCCACAGTATTTAATAAACTCCTTTAAAATAATGGTTTGGGGGGATAGGCAGCCCACCTTAGAGGTTAATCTAGTTAACACAGACTCTATAAGCAATAAAGCTTTTTTTTGAAAATTGTAATAATATGGTAAATTTATTTACCAGAACCTCAAGGGGCTGGAGGAAACAGACCACCATGGCAGAACTACTCCTCAACAGAGACGGAGTCAGAGATGAGGTGAGATTATACTTCCTGCGGGCTTGGTGGGGTGTAAGAGCAACTGTATCTCCATGTAATTCCTCCCTCCCAGAGCCCCTACCCATTCTATCTCCAAAGTGAAATCCTGCAGAGGTTATTATTAGCTCACAAAAATGCTGAGTGTATGTAGACTTCTCGTAGAAATGGTCAACGGGTAGAATTCTGGATCCTGGCCTGAATGCTGCAGACTTATATACTGGTGACAGACAATCTATAATATTATAAAAGTAGAACATTGTGACATAAAAAACAAACTACAGAAATAAAAGTGCAGAGAGTAAAGTTCTAGAAAAATTTCTTAATGACCATGTATTAGGGAGTGATACCTTAAACAAGAAACTAAAAAGAAAAGATTGATAAAATGATGAATAAAATGTAAAAATTACAGTTCATCCTTTAAAAGTGAATAGAGAAGCTACAGGTGAGGGAAAAGATCTTTGCCAAACATGTAACATAGGATTACAACCCAGAATATATAAGAAATTCTTACAAATCGATGAGAAACATTACCTGAATGGAGTGAATATTTGTGCCCCCCCCCAAAAAAAATTCATACGTTGAAGTCCTAACCCCCCGATGTGATAGCAGTGGGAGGTGGAGCCCTTGGGAGATAACTAGGGCAAGGAGGTGGAGGCTTCACGAATGGGATTCGTGCCCTTTAAAATTAACCCCTGAGAGCTCTCTAGTTCTCTATCCACCAGGTGAGGATAAAATGAGAAGTCAGCAGTCTTCAACCCAGAAGACAGTCCTCACCAGAACCCAACCATGCTAGCACCCTGGTCTCAGACTTCTCGCCTCCAGAAATATGAGAAATAAATTTCTATTGTTTATAAATCACCCAGTCTACTGTATATTTGTCATAGCAGCCTCCTGTAAGACAATCACCAAAAAAACAAAGGCTATTAAAAAATAATTCACTGAAGAAAAAACTTCTATGGCCAATAATCATATAGAAAAATGCTTAACCTTATTAGTTTCAGGGAAGAGTGAATAAAAAACACAATGAAATACTATTTTATATGCACCAGATGGACAACAAAAATTAAAATTTAAAAGTCTGACAATACCATTGCTGGTGAGGATATGGAGCAACTAGAATTCTTATGCACTGCTGATACAAGCATGAATTGGAAAGCAATTTGGCAATATCTAGTAAAGTTAAAGATATGTATGCCTTATGACATAACAATTCTACTCCTAGGCAGATGCCCTAGAGAAAATCTCAGACTTGTGCACATGGAAATATACACTGCCTCAGCTGCCTGCATTGGGAAAATCTAAATGCCCATCAACAAGGGAAAGGATAAATAAAATCTGGTAGATTCATGTAATGCAAGTGCATAGTGCAATAAAAATAAACTACATCTATTTGTATTAATGTGATAAATCTCTAAAACACAATGTTAAGCTGAAAAGAAAATTGTGAAACTATACCAGGCATCATGATACCTTTTCTATAGTTTTTTAACTATGTAAATCATCTCATTTTCATTTATATATGCATGCAAACGTAATACAAGTATAAAAATATGCAGAAAATGGTCACACCACACTTAAGCTGGTTAATGCATCCAGGAAAAAGATCATGAGGCCTGAGAGAATCCACAGGGATCTTTAACTGTACTTGTTGTTTTATTTCTTAAACCCAGGATTTAAGGAAAATGCTGTGTTATTCTCTGTACTTTTTTATAGGTATAAAATATTTCACAATAAAAATCAGAGAGCAAAAGAACCCCACCAATCAAGGTAGGTATAATGAGTGAAACAAGGACATAAAGGTCTATGACACATATACTCTGTAATAATATTTCAGTATTTAAATATCCAAACAGCATTTGGGACCGCATCTGCAAAAGTGAATACATTTTGCTTCTCTAGGAAAACAACTAAATGTACATAACTTGAACACACACACACTAGATCTATATATAAAAGCGATTCCAGGAATTGTCCTAAGTTCTTATTCTTTTTAAAGGGGTATTGTTTTTGAGAGAGACAGATACACACTGAGATTTACTATTCACTGGTATCAAAATGCCCTGCACTGAGGCAGGAGTCAGTTACAGATCATAGAGTAGGGGACACTAATTCATCTACCCTGGTCTTCACCTCACCAGTCACAGGCAGGAAAAAGGAGACCCACAGAAGCACAATGCACAGAATCATTAGGTCTGGATGGAAGAAATGGATAAGAATATATCCCCAGCAAATTCAAAGAAAAGAGCAAAGGAACACAGGGACCGCAGAAAGAGTAACATGCATGGATACAGCAGTAGTGGATTCCAATACTGAATTGTGCCTGTTTTATGGCTACATGATGGGAAATAAATGACAAGTACATGTACAAGGTGGCCAAAATTTTAAGGAAAATCTGTGACTGTGTATGAAAACCCCAATGGGTTAAATTAGATTTTTTTTTCCTTTCAAAAAGTCAATATTTGGATTTGTAAAGTCCAAGACAAGCCAGTACAAAATAGCATAAAAATCCCTTGACCTAACTCACAGTTTATACATTAAGTCAAACTGAAAATAAGTTATCAGCTGCTCTGTCAGTATAGAAAAATCAATATTTTCCTATCATACCATCTGCTTTAGCAGTGCAAGTTAATAAATTTAGCTGGTGAAATTTTCTTCTCTCTTTGGATTCTGGAGAGAGAAAATATATTTTCAATAGTTAATCTAGTCACTTACTATATAGAGCAATGAAAAATGAAATACTATTATTCGAACATGTGAGTTTGCCATGTTCAGTAATAGAATTCTTCACCACTGAAATTCCTCACCTGTATTATATCCACGAGTCAATGCACTCTACCACGGTTCTCCTGCTTCCCAGCTTCCTGACCTCTTTGCCCTCAAAAAGGGAATCAACCAATCAAGAGAATAAAATAATCCAAACTCTATAAAGCAATTTAGCACTTGGGACCCATTTTCAAACCTGAATATATTTTGATTTTTCTCTGAAATATAAAATTGACTATATTTATATAACTTGCATACATATGGACTCGATCTACAAAGAGATTCAGAGAATTTCCCAAATTTTCTCAAATTTTGTAGGGAGACATTGTTATTGAAAGAGACACTGAGATTCATCATACCCTAATAATATATATCTTTTAAAGAAAATAAGTTAAATATGACTTCAACTTTTAAGCAATAGTGAAATACTGCACAACAGAAACAGGCTTTCAAAGGCATGTTCAAAACAATGAAATATGTATTGAGTTCCTACTACATGCCTAGGAGGTATAATGACTTCATGTTTTCTTGTAGGTACTGCAGTAATACCCAGAAATTAAAACTGATGGCAGTATTTCAATTCTTCTTTTATAATATTTCAAAAATCCTACAAAAAGCTTTCTTTTAATTTTTACCCGAGAGATATTTTCCTATTAATGTGTCTGGCAGCAATTGACCAGTCAGATAAAAGCTCCTTTTGATGTAAGTTTTTAAGTTAGTAGGATATTTCCAAATTGGTAGAAATACTAATTAGGAAATACTCTGGTTTGAGAAATTGTGAAATTAACAAAACTTTCTTGCTTCTGATAAGCTCTATGATGTTGGGAAAATTGACTCCCTCTTCTCTTTCTTCCCAGTTGCCATTTATCTCATCCTCTGGGGTTGTAGAGAATTAATATCTATAAAAGGTTTTGTGTTTTCTTGACCAAAGGAGGGTACGTGAAAGAAAAGCAGCTGTATATCACTGCAATGTGTAGACATTTAAGTGAGTTCCATGCAACCTGGATGTAAAATTTTAAGTTTCCCAGAAACACAATATTAAAACAGCCACCTCCAGTGCCATACTTCCACAAGAAAATAGCATTCTCTTTATTATCTTTTTTTCTCTCCTACAGGAGAAGAAAATAAAGATTTCTGGAGTAAGAAAGTATCTAATAAAATAACAGAAAACAATATATTTAAAGGATTTCAACATTTTCACAATATAGAAGACATTTAGACGATCCATAACTCTGTTTTCTGAAAATTGGAGTAGCTAATTCAGTCCTGCAAAGTACTGAACTGGGATTCAATGAGCCTATTGTGCAGCTATTTATGCAAACATAAAAGAGCAAGCTGAGAATTGTAACCATGGTGTACTCACTAGAAGTGGACGCTGGTGACCCAACTCCAGATGGACCATGGACCATGGTTTGAACCGGGGCAGGTGAGAAAGACAGGACTGACTAGGATTGATAGTGGTAAGGTTTCCAGAAGCCTAAGGGTCAGAACTTTGTCTCAGCAACCAAATAATAACCATAATAATAAAAATAGAAATAAAAACAACAATAAGGATGATGATATAAGCAGGCAATTAAGTCAGTGTCATAGAAGGAAAAAAAATATAGGAAGACAACATTTGTTCACCTTGACTTCGACCAAGGCTATGGGTATGTGAGCAGGGAAACTGGTGAATCATCCTGAGACCAAAAGCACACCTCAGGGCATGCTGAAGATGGCAAAGTTGACTATGACGCCCCAGTGGCTGGCAGTAAAGTGCACTCCCCAGGAAAGTTCTAGGGAAAAGTCCCTTCTCTTCTTAGTATCCACAAGCTGGGTGAAGGACATGCAACATGTGAAATTTTAACAACATGGAAATGCTTTGAAATAGAAGCATTTTGGCTTACATTCATCACTTCCTTCATTCCTAATATAAATTACTTTCTGCTTTGGAAACTTTTTCTGGAAACTTGTCCCGAGTATTAGCGAGGGTTTGGGCAGGTCATTTGTGACCTGCATAGCAAAAAGGTACACATAGAGGAAGAACGCTGTCCCAACCAAAGCAGCATTCCATTCAGACCATTCACCCAAGCAAAATTTATTGAGCACCTACTGTATTCTACAGCAATGAACAAGACCAACAAGGGCTGCTCTCACAGAGGTACAATCTACTAAGAAAAGGGAGAAACTAACAACAACAAAATAGATATTTTGAGACTGATAATTCAACAGAGGAATTTAAGAAGAATAATGTGATCAAGTCACTGTTACAGTATATAGGATGGTCACAAATACCCCTTTAAATTGGAGCCAAGACCTCAATACTGAGGAGGCAGCAGCCCTGCTGTCTCTGGGGCAGAGTATGGCTGGGGGCCGTAACAGCAAGTATCGTATCCCTAAGCTGGGTCAAGGTCGGAATATTTGAGGACATAAAAGCCTGGGTGGGTGAGTGGCATAAGAATAGGTCAGGGAGGTGGCACAGACCACCCAGAAACCTGTAGAAGAGCCTGCTGACACCACTATAGCCAAATGTCACTTATTTGCTACAAATTCTCCCCCAAAGATATCAACTACTTTCACTAGCATCAGACCCACTATCCCTAAATCTATCTGTTCTCATGGATTCTTGTCCATAACAGATGGGCTTGGGGAATAGTCTGGGAATAAACAATAACCAAGTACTTTTTTTTTTTTCTCACAGGCAACCAGAAAATAGTTGGAAAGCATCAATCATGCCTTCAATGACCATCTTTCCATCTTTACTACTATATTGACTTCAGCGTTACATCTCTATTGCTGTAGTCAACTCCATACGCAAAACTTACTTAGAGTTGAAAGTCTATGGTAGTATGATATCCCAAGCCAAAGTGAAAAATCAAAAATGATCTGTTATATAATTTTGGAGAGTGCATAAACTCATGAATTTAAGTAGTAATTTAAAAAACAGTAGTTTCACTTCCCAAAAATGATTTCTTACTAATTTTCCTACATGTACTGTATTTCCAAGAAGATGCTTGTACGTGGAAAAACTCTGCCTTATTGTCTGTGGTAAAACTCTGCCTTATTGTCTGTGATATTAACAACTATTCTCAAAATAATGAGAATAAACAAAGAACAATGATAATTCTCATTTCACCTAGTGTCCTTTTAGCTGAGGATATCAAAGTATGTTATCTATAATAATAGCAAATAAAAGAATTGCCACCATTTAACACTGGCTAGTATTATGTTTTGAGTAAAACATCAAATGAAAATTGCATATTATCCTTATACCGTGGTTCCTCTCAAACTCAATCACATTAAATAAAAAATACATGGACTTCCCTGGTGGCACAGTGGTTAAGAATCCACCTGCCAGTGCAGGGGACACCGGTTCAATCCCTGATCCAGGAAGAGCCCACATGCCAGGGAGCAACTAAGCCCATGTGCCACAACTACTGAGCCCACGTACCTAGAGCCCATGCTCTGCAGCAAGAGAAGCCACCGCAATGAGAAGCCCGTGCACCACGACAAAGAGTAGCCCCTGCTCGCCACAACTAGAGAAAAGCCTGCAGGCAGCAACAAAGACCCAATGCAGGCAAAAAAAAAAAAAAAAAAATACAATCACTCATTCTTAGGCCTCAATAATAATCAGCCTAATCATCAAAAGGAAAGAAAATATTTCCTAAAATACTTGAAACTACTTAGTCTTTGAAGAATCAGTTGAACCCTAGAAAATTAGAAAGGATATTAAAATGTTAAATGCACATTTCAATCCGATTTCTGATAATTCATCTTACAGAAATAATTGCTTAGATGTGTGTGTATCCAGAGACAGTGATGCTTGTGCAGCATTGCAACTGACAGCAGAAATTTAAACATGGCCTGAAAGTCCACCAATAGGAAAATGATTCAATAAGGTGTGACATAAACGTATAATAGATCCTTTGTAGCCAGGAAAAGAATGATTTTTTTATGGGAAAATGTCTCTGATATATTAAATGAAAAATGCAAGCTGAGGACCAATATATTTAGCATGACTGAGTGTTGGAGGGAAATAACAAAGAATATGTGGAAGAAGGTGCTTTAATATTTTATTATTTGAGAATTATAAAAGTAATATATACTTCTGAAATATTCAAAAAATAAAGCAACAGATAAAACTATAGCAGTGGTTTGGTGTGTGTCATCTATTCTTTTTTTAATGATTTGCCATTATATGCACATTTTAAACCAAAATTAAATCTTATGACACATACTAACCTGAAACCTGCTTTTAAGCCTGAATACTACTCTTTTTTTTTCCATTTAACTTTTTGATTGAGGTATAGTTGATTTACAATATTGTGTTAGTTTCAGCAAAGTGATTCACTTATATATATATTTTAGACTATTTTCCCTTATAGGTTATTACAAGATACTGAGTATTGTTCCCTGTTTTATACAGTAAATCCAGGTTGTTTATCTATTTTATGTATAGTAGTTTGTATAATATCACCCCCTTTTAATAATCACATACAGTTCATAGTATGAATGTACTCAAACTAACTCAACTGGTCTCCTTTTGATAGATATGAATATCTAGCTAGCCTCCTTTTTTATGCCTTACAGTCATACATAACATTTTAAGATATGGGTATGAATACAAATACTATATATTATATTAAATATAAATACTATATATTCATAAATACTATACACAGTAATCTCTGAGATGTGAGATTAGAGGGATCTATAGGGACTCTGGCTTATTTCATTCTTTCTATAATACCTAAAAAGAGGTGGAATTCTGTGTGGTATTTTCTCCTCATGTATTTTGCAGATACTTTAAATTTGAACCCTACTTTGAACTCGGCTTCACTAGGAAACCTCACAAGACTAAATCCACTGCCTGTGTTTTCCTCTAAGCATCATCCAAGGTATTTGACATACAGTGCATGGCTTCCAGCACCCTTCTCACATCAGCAAGTTAGCTCCCAAGAAAGGAGTCCCAGTAAGAAGGGGTGTGAGGCTCTAATTTGCAAATATAGAAAGCAGATGGTAGAAATGAATTACTTTTAAAATAGACTAAATCTAGTCTAAGATAGTGTAACAGGATTGGGGTTTACATTAAAAGAAAGGATTAAGCCCAAATTGCCTGTATAAGGAGAAATGTGGCTGGCACCATAAGTAAGAGACAACAGTAAATGGATGAATGAAGGAGTGAATGAATGAATGAATGGAATGAATGAATTGGATGAATGAATTGGATGAATGGGAGGAGGGCTTTATCATTGATCAGTCTCTTGCATCTCCTCCCTAATCTACAATGAATTTACCTCTTAAATTCATCTTGGAGCGTATCACGTGCTGAAAAGTAGGAGGCACAACAACAAGGAGCAGAACTGAGGATTCTCCAGAAACTGTTCCAGGCTTTCTAGTCTGGTCACCTGTGTAATTCCCACAACAGGCAAGTGAGTTCTAAATCCCCAGCAAATCAAGCAGGATTAGACCATCTAACCTTTGAGAATGGTTCTTAAAATTCTGAAAGGTGAAAACTGCCTGAGAGCCCTTGGGATGGAAAAGATAATGGAAAGAAAGTAACACAGATGAGAATTATCTGCCTCTTAGAGGAATCCCGGAAGGAGCAGTTGTAGATGGATGGGAGTGGCTGCTCCGATTCAATATCACAGGGTTGTAACACGGATGCTGAAACACAAATTATCATAAGGCAGCGAGCAAGGTACCATGGGATAGACATGACTACACATAACATCACTTATAATTTTACTTTATTTTATTTATTTATTTATGGCTGCGTTGGGTCTTTGTTGCTGCATGCGGGCTTTCTCTAGTTGAGGCAAGTGGAGGCTCCTCTTCGTTGTGGTGTTCAGGCTTCTCATTGTAGTGGCTTCTCTTGTTGTGGAGCATGGACTCTAGCTGTGCAGGCTTCAGTAGTTGCAGCATGTGGGCTCAGTAGTTGTGGCACGCGGGCTCTAGAGCACAGGCTCAGTAGTTGTGGTGCAGGGGCTTAGCTGCTCCATGGATTGTGCGATCCTCCCAGACCAGGGCTGGAACGCATGTCCCCTGCATTGGTAGGTGGACTCTCAACCACTGCACCACCAGGGAAGTCCCCATATAACATCACTTCGAGTTGGGACACTGGTGTTGATGGTTGCAGATGATCAGGGTAGGGAATAAGGGCTGAGGCATTTGAAGAAATCCGTGCAATTACATAAAGAAGTGGATTGCAGAGAGGATAGTAGGTAGAAAGCATTAAAACCTTTGATCAGGAATTTCAAATGGACGTGGAAAGTACCTGAATAAAGAAAATGCACTTCCCCTTCACCCCCTCTAATCATTTCATGGGGCATCGAGGCATTAAAATGCAGTTCTCTGATGTGATTCATTATAACAGGTTTCATTAGTGTCAGATAAATTCATTTTTTAAAAGACATTAAAAAGAGGATTTAGGGGATGAAATAATCTTTTATAGCCACTGCAATGTGTCATGGTAACTCAGCAATATGCAGGTGTTAATCTTAGAGGGCTTATTTTAAAATGGATCTATATTGAGATGGTTTGGATGTTTAAACTCATCACAATTTTAACTTTAAATGCTTCACTTTATTTCACAACATACGAATTCTTAATTTGAAAGTCACAGTTCCTTTGATACTAGCATCCAGTATTTGGCACAAATAATCTATTAGATAGATAGATAGGTAGATAGGTAGATGTATACACACATACATAAAAGTATTTCTGTGCATTTACAGTTCAATGAATATATAGATGGAAATCTATTTTATATTGAAACCTGAAATGAGACTGTGCTACTCTTATTACCTAATAAATATTAAATATCCACCCTCATCAATTTCATGAAAAAGCATTCACATAGTTTCCACATGGTGCTTGCCAAGTGCTATAAAAGCAAGTGATACAGGGAGTCCTCAGCTCATTATTCAGCATCTTTCCATTCATATCTGAAGCTCACACTCTAAGAATAATGCTAACACCAACGTACCCTACAGTTCATAGAGCCATGTACCTTGAGCACTGGAGGAATCCTGTGCAGCAGGAATTAAAAATTAATGCAGCATTATTCATGCAATGGCACCAAAACACAACTCTCCATAAAAATGACGGATTTTCACTTTCTATATCAATTCCTAAATGTTTCTATTTTGTTAAATTTCTTGTGGATGTCACAAGTAAAGACCAATATTAGTCACAGAAACCTGGGGTGGAAGATATCATTATTCCAACCAGCCTAATCTAGGATAGCTTCCTCCATGCAAGGGATTTAGAAATTTGAAATGGAAACTAATTGGAAAGCAGATCAGCTCTCATCTGAAATTCTGATGATGCCATTTTACAGGCCAAGCTTCCTTTTAGACAAGGAATTTTGCCCCTTACATCAGGTCCCAAATCTCTCCATCTATTTAGCTGCCATCATCAGAAATTCTGACACACCAGAGCTCAGAGTGAAACAGGTGCATCTGCATAGAGCTGTCTGAGGGATGCACACCCAGCCCCACGCACAGCTGGGATGTGGTAATAGATGCTTGGCAGGCTGTCATTTATCAACTGTGCTCTCTAATCTCAGAGATAACCAGGTAGAATACCATGGCCAACGGCCATGAACTCACAGCCATAAGTTTTCTGGCCTGGGCTTCTGGCCTCACAGACCCATGGGTAGCCCCAGAACACACACAGAAAGGGGATCGTGGGATCAAGCTGGGACTGAATGACGGTTACAGTCCAAAGCAATGTCGGATCACGTATCACACGAAAGGTAACTTCTGAGGAACTCAAACGTGAGGCATCGTGGATGGGACATGAAGTATACTCTGTAGCCACCCATTCAATAAACACAGCCAGGCAATCTTCTAGGTGCTTGGGATCTATTAGTGAGCACAACAAAGATCTTTGCCCTCACGTAGCTTGGGGATGACATATAAAAGCAGGAGACATAATACGGAGGAAATTCATATGGTTATAATATGGTAAGTAATATGGCACAATGCAATAGTAAAGCAGAATAAGGACTGGGTGTGGCCGGGTTTGGGGAGGGAGGGGCATGTCGAGTTGTAACTGTAGGTAGGGGAGTCAGGATCAGGGCAGGCCTTACTGTGAGAATGTGACATTTGAGCGTGGACTTAAGGAGGACTTAAGGGAATTAGCCATGTGAATATGAAGGGGGCAAGCTTTCCAGGTGGACGGAGCTGTCAGTGCAAAGTCCTAATGTTACAGCAAGCAGGTAGCTAGGTATGAGCAGAGCAATGGGGGAGGGGCCAGGTGGCAACCAATCAGGCATCTTGTAAACGGCAGGGGCCCATGGACAGACAAAGAAAAGCAGGAACCTCCAGACGGACAGGAAACCACACATTTTGGGTGATAATTGTCTTCTAGGCAGACAAAGAAAGGTGGGGAAACGCAGGACTCTCCTGCATCCAAATATAACCTGTTGGGACTTCCTAGGTGGTGCGGTGGTTCAGAATCCACCTGCCAATGCAGGGCACACGGGTTCAATCCCTGATCCAGGAAGGTCCCACATGCCACGGGGCAACTAAGCCCGTGCACCACAACTATTGAGCCGTGAGCCGCAACTACTGAAGCCCGCACGCCTAGAGCCCGTGCTCCACAACAAGAGAAGCTGCCGCAATGAGGAGCTTGTGCACCACAATAAAGAGTAGCCCCTGCTTGCCGCAACTAGAGAAAGCCCATGTGCAGCAACAAAGACCCAACACAGCCAATAAATAAATAAATAAATGTATTAAAATATATATATATATATATAACCTGTTGCTCATTTATGCTCTCATTACAATAAAATCAGCCTTGCAGATAAGAAGTACAGATCTTGCACAGACGCCATGACACTTCCAACAAAAACTAAATAAGGAAAAAATCCCTCCTCCCCTAGGGAAGAAGGAGCTGGGATGAAAATCAGGGAATACGACCCCCAAACCCCTCCTTCCCCAGTGAATATTCCACCACTTCATTTGTATGCCCCTCATAACAGGCTTGCCAAAGAAACCCAGGGCAGCAGCCCCTCACCTGTCTGCCCGCTCTCCCTCTGAGAGCATATTCTTGCTTAAATAAACTCTCACTTTACTTTTTTAAACCTCCCTGCTTCACCTCTGAATTCTTTCGTGACGAAGAAGGAACCTTAAGTTCACCAGGAACGCTAAGACAGGAGGATGCCAGGTCTGTCGAAAGAAACCAGGAGGCCTGGGTGGCTGCAGTCAAGAAAGTAGGGGGGTGGGGAGTGGTGGAAGATGAGGCCCCGTAGGTAAAAGGAGTCAGATCACGCCAGCCTTAGGAACTATTATAGGGGTGTTGGATTTCACTGTGAGGGAAATGGGGGCCACTACGGAGTTGACTCTATACTCTGTCCCAGTGGTTAAGTCTATCTGTTGGCTCCACCCTCAAATATGGGAGATATTTTTGGGGACACTGGGGCACAGAGATGAAACACCTTTGCAAACTCCAGTTCTCATGCTTTCCATATTAAGGGAAATGGATTTTAAGTGAGAGTATGAACTCAGCATGGTCTGTAGTTCTCAAAGATGTTTTATTCGGAGACTTGAAACCCACGGATGTAGTTCATTATGGGGATCAGAAGTATGTTTGCACTCCTAGAAGGGGCATGGATGTCTGCTACTCTGGAAAGCTTAATTTTAAGCCTCTTCTCATTTGACCTGCTAGCAAGCTATTCCAATAATCACAGGAAACCAGATATCTGCATGTCTTTTGACTCCAACACTGACCAACCAGTATTCTTAGCCTTTTCTCCACCAAAAAGGCATAAGACCGTCAGTGGGTTATTTCCTGGTAAGCCTAGCTTCTACGTTTCAGGTAACGTATATTACAATGTACGAAAGCCTCAGCCTTGTCTTAGGACAAGTTACAGTCTAGCTTTTAAAATTAAAAATAAAATGAGACACACAGAAGCAAGGCAGAAATCAGAAGCCAAAAAAATCAATAGATAGTTAATGATTCTCATTTCTTTATAGCTATACAGCTTCAGTTATGAAAATGAATTAATGCTGACTAGGCACTTGGCTACATAATAGTCCACTAATTCCCATCCAGTGAGCTTATAATTAAATTTTAAAATAATATAATTGAGATCCCAGGGAAAATATGTAACTATCAAGAGATCCTCTGTGGCTCTTCCTTTTTCAAGTAAAGCAATGTCTACCCTACGTACAAAATCTCACCTTCACTACCACTGTTCAGCAATACACATAAAGACGTTTTCCTGTTGCCAAAGCCCTATTTTAACTCAATCAAGTAAATCAATTTATATACTGTTTGTATTTACCTGTACTTTAGCCCTAAAAGCCAAAAGGTAGTTTCTATCCTCTATTTACGAAATAGATTACCTGTCCTTTTGTTGTCAATGAACCAGTCCTGCGTGAATCACAGAGATCCACCTGGAGGTCACACAGAGAAAGAGTAACAGAGCCTCAGGACGGTGCAGAAACACTGCTCAGAAAGTTGCATTTTGGAGCAAGGAAGGCACTTCCTAACCCTGAGAAATAAGGGCTATGAGAGGATTGGCAGCTGAGCACGGAGAGGGCTGCAGAGAAGCCATGGCCTTGGGGGCCAGCCAGGTTTCAGTTCAAGTCAAGGAGATGAAAAAAACATCTGGAGAAGGAAAAGGAATAAAGAGAAAGAAGAGTGGAGGGTTGGTTCATGAAGAAGAAAGCTTGGTCGTGGTGAGTGACCAGACAGCCTTGGGTTTGTACCACTGACCAAAGGAAAATAGGACTGTGCAGCATGAATGGGCTTAGCCCCATAGTGTTTGTAAGTACTGGACAGTCAGGCTTGAGGGGACTCCACTGCTGGGCTGCCCACCCAGCAGCTCCAGTGCAAAGCTGGGCTTTGGTTTTCCTAGTGTCTGTGGCAGTGGTGATCAGTAGCAGCGAACAAAGAAAAGCCACAGGGCCCTTTGCCCAAAAGGTAGGTTGTTTGCACAACTGGTTGGCACTTTCCCAAAGCTAGGCCAGCTGCTGTCACTCTCAGTGGCCTCAGGGGTGAGACCATGAATGGGTGAGCCTCTAACCTAGCGCTGGTTCCTATGCCCTGAATCCAGCAGTGGCGGGAACAGGAGGCCTGCTCGCCTATCCCCTTTATACCTTGGACTCCTGAGTGGCCAGAGCTCCTCTGTCCTTTCCGTCGGACCCTCAGTCCTTGGGCACATTTTCTGATGTTTCTTTGGCCCTTCATGCCTGTTAGCACCGTCCCTTGTTCTTTTTCTCTCCTATCTTTTATTTTTATAGTTTTCTTCTAGATGCTGTTTTGCGTAACTGTAGACTTAACATAGACTTAACTGTGTTGCTATGTATATTTAGTGACAAAAAAGACGGACGTGTCCTTCTTTCTTACGTAAAAGTAGTCCAGAGAAGCAGTTGAGGGCTGGTAGGACAGCTTCATGGTATCACCGGGGACCCAGTTTCCTAGTGCAAAGCTTTCACCCTCAAGATCATCAAGTTTGTGTTGCAGACCAGGAGGAGGGACATCAGAAAGGAGAAAGGCATCCTATTCAGTCAGATCCCTTTAGACAATGTTCTCAGTAGCCTCCCAGAACCCTGCACTCACAACTCCCCAACCAAATTGTGACATGGCCACATCTAGCGGCAAGAAAGGCTGAGAAACTCTGTCTGTCTCAGATGGCAAAATGGGTAGCTAAAAATTGGGGTCCTGTAACAAAGAAAGGAGGAGAAATGATTACTGGGAGAAACCAGCTGTGTTGCCGCACATGTGGAGCTCCGCTTCCCTTGTGATCTTCCTGGGAAAGGTCCCTCCGAGGTCTCTGATGCCCATCTAGGACAGCTCTCCCCAACTGGCACCACCATGACACGGGGGGAACACTCACACCCTTGTCTTCCTAAGTCCCTGCTCTGAGCTGTACAGTCACCAATCACCAACCATCACCAACATGGCCCTCAAGCCCCAGCAAATCATCCTTCAGTCTTAACGGCCATGGGAAGTTACTTATTCTCTCTATGCTGTTTAGCACCAACTGTATGTACAAGAGGATAATGAATGACTACAGCATGGGGATTCTGGTCAACACAGTACCTTTCCCCTTCCCGTCTGATCTACCTTCCTGAAAGTGGAGAGCCGAGGGGACATTCTGGAGGAGGCTTTTGGGGAGACACCAATCAAAAACCCAACAGACAATATACACAAACACATGCCATAATCCAAATAGGTGAGGCAAAGAGGGACAGAGCAGCTAAGAAACAAAGTGATGAGGACAGCAGAGAGCAAAATGAGAGGACAGATTTAAATACAACAGTGGGCGGGTGGCCCTAGCAATTCTGTGAGCCCCTGGTGGTGGCTTTCTCGGCCTTTTACTGGGATAGCAGAGAGGAAGCAGTTAATGTGCTGACCCAGCGTGACCCCTCATACTCTAAATCACTCTTCACTTTCACTCACATCTATGCTCTCAGGAGCTTACTAGACGACGACAAAATTACGCCTTCTACTTCAGGAAAAAGCACACAAGTAAATGCAGATCTAAAATAGAAAGAAATCATTTGGTTCCTGAGGTTGATGAACTCAAGCCTATTCTTAAGAGCAAAGAAAAAAAATTGCTTCAGACTAACATTTGAGAGCGTATTTTATTATGCATCATGCACTGCTCAAGATGTTCTGGGTGCTTTATTTCATTTAATCTCATAATAACTTTATGTGAGAGATGAAATAATATCCCCATTTGGCAAAGGAGGAAACTGAGGCACAGAGGTTAAATTACTTTATGCCTTCAATGAACACGTGGAGTCACTGGGGACGGGAGGAGGATTTATGGAAATGGATCAAGGGATGCTTTTCAGGCACCAGCTCTAGAGCAAACGTTCAGTGATGTTGGCCAGCATGGCAAGGTGTTCACATCCAACCTTACAACCCTAAAAAACTACGTACAGGAGCGACCATCCAGAACCATGTTTTACATTAAGCCCCACACACAGTGCTGCTTGCCGTTATTCACAATGAGGTCGTAGTTTCCTCCTGACAGAATTTATGCACACACGTGAAGATATGTAGGGCTGTGAAGATGGATTAAGCATGCCACTGGGAGTGCACTTAAGCACAGAGACGAGAAGATGCTCTGGAAAGGATAAACTATTTCTGCAAAGAGTTTTTTTTTTTTTAAACCTTCGAAGCTATACAGTAGTTCCTTTTATCAAGCAGAAGCTCAAAGATGGCATTAAAGATCTTCTCTGTTATTCATTGCTATTTTCAGGAAGCAGCGAAGGCTGCAAAAAACATGTTCCATCTTCCAATTTGACATACTCAAATAATATAATTTCCTACGTGGGTCTGTTAATGTTATTTTTGTTTCCCTTTTTAGTTTTGACATTTCAAAAGGAAAATCCTTGAAACCGGCAGACAAATCTTGAACTAGTAACGGTGAAGGCATAATTTTTCACCCAGCACATTGCTCTCTTGAAGGAAGTAATGGTTTTATATCTGAAATCAATACAATTGCATTTTAAACTAACCATCACACATAATATTCACATTATTTCCACGAGTAGCACATGACCTCTAAGTCTGATCAATAACAAAATGTTAATTAAAGTTTGGAAATGGGATCAATTTACCTAATAGGAATGATAGATAACTGCTATAAGAAAGGCTAAGGGGAATTAAAAGAAATAAGAGGAACATAATAAGATTAATTTTCTGGGCGAAAAGATAAGTATAGAAAATAAAGATCTCCACACTTCCTTGGGTTTATAATTGACAAAATACATCAAAGGGATTATCTGAAAAATTCACAGACCAGCACTAAATATCTTCAAATGTATTCTGTCTCTTTTACCTGTCACTTTCTGGTCTGGTTTCATGGCACAATGCATTTCCTGCAAGCAGATTTTTGGGTCTTCTTCGTTTGACAATTTCACATACATAATGAGATGAGGACGCCAGGGAAACAGTTGCAATGTGCTTGCAGCAAAATGGCAGCAAATAAGGGGAACAAGCCTTTGGCAATGGGCTGGCGAAATGCTCCAAAAAGGATTGTAGTGCAGATTCATGGGGAATTGCATAAAGCTCTGAGCACAGTACCTAGCACATTGTCAATGTCAATAGCTGACGTCTATTGTTATTATTACTGAAAAGCAACAAAATTACTCCTAGAATGCACATTTTGAAGCTTCAGGGGCTCCTCAAGGATTTTCACTTAATGAAGTAGCAGATTACCAAGTGTATTAATTAGCTCCGGTGTCCTGAAAGAGTTTATTCAATTTCCAAAATAATAAGATGGCTAGGAAGGGGCTTAATGAAATCCCATAAGAAACTCCACTACCCTTCTTTCTAAATGCCCTGTGCACTCAATACAATACACACTCAGGAAGTACCAAAGCAACTGCTAACGATAAGACATGGTCATTTTCGTTTTCAGCTCTCCCTCGCTCTCTCTCTCTCCCACCTCCCTTTTTAAAATCTGTAACATCTTCTCCAGTTTTGAAGGGTATGCACATACTCAGTACCAGCCTACATTTTGGACACACCCACAATACAGTCTCTGACCTCTTTCAATCGATTGCAATTTAGAGGTCAGCACTTTTGTTTATCCCTAGCTTCACCATCACTTGTTTCACAGCTCTCTTAAAAAACTTACACGAAAGCTCCCTTCACTTTTTGTACTCTCTGCTTTTTCTCAATCAGTTTTTCCCTCCTGTGCTTTAGTTATTTACATTAGTTTACTGACATCTGCAAGAAATACTGAATCAAGTTCCCGATGGGAACTTAAAAATGCTGGAATGGAATTGAACTGTCAACCAATGTTCCTTCCGATTTCTGTAAGCTCCGAGTAAATGATTCTGCTTCAACGATAAAAATGTGAGCATCTTGACAGGGCAGAGGTGGGAAAATCCATTGGGTTCACCTAAAACCTAAATAGAGAGATCTGTGGGCCATGGCAACCTGGATTTCTCTTTTTTTTTTTTTAACTTTTTTTTTATTAATTTATTTATTTTATTTATTTATTGGCTGCATTGGGTCTTCATTGCTGTACACGGGCTTTCTCTAGCTGCTGCGAGCGGGGGCTACTCTTCACTGTGGTGCGCAGGCTCCTCATTGTAGTGGCTTCTCTTGTTGTAGAGCATGGGCCCTAGGCATGTGGGCTTCAATAATTGCAGCACATGGGCTCAGTAGTTGTGGCTCACGGGCTTTAGAGCACAGACTCAATAGTTGTGGCGCACGGGCTTAGTTGCTCTGTGGCACGTGGAATCTTCCCAGGGCAGGGCTCGAACCCGTGTCCCCTGCATCGGCAGGCGGATTCTTTACCACTGCGCCACCTAGGAAGTCCTGGATTTCTCTTATTTGGCTCTAAACACAAACCTGGAGCCAGAGGCATCAGAAGAACCAGGGGAGGCACCAGGAGACAGGGCTGGAGGGGAGGAAGTGGTGGACTTAGGGTTTCTGCAACCTGCTGGAGAGAGAAGCAGCACTGGAGGAGGCAAAAGGAAGTTCCAGGGCCTCCCAGGAGACTCTTGAGTGCCAAAATACTTCTGGGAGAGCTCAGAAACACTTTCCTTCAACCTTGCCACGTACTGTCCCATTTTTTTACTTCTTCCCAACCTTACACTCATTCTAACAATGTATTGCTATACTAATTTACTACCAAAACTGCCTTTTAAAAAAATCATCATACTTGGTTGACATTATAACCCTTGCTGAAAATATTCAAATCTCTATGTTTACTAATGATAACAGTAGTAATAATTGTCAGGCACTTGTCTAAGCACTTTCATTATCTCATTTAATCCTCACAGCAATGCTACGTGAAACAAGCCAGACAGAGAAAGATACTACATGGCATCATTTATACGCAGACTCTAAAAAAGAAAAAAAAAAAAAAAGTCAAATTTATAGAAACAGAGAGTAGAAAAGTGGTTACCAGGGCCTGGGGGTGGGGAAAATTGGGAGTTTGGTAAAAGGGTATAAACTTTCAGCTATAGGATGAATGTGGTCTGAGGACCTAATGTAAAACATGGTGACTACAGTTGATAGCACTGTATTGTATAATTGAAATTTGCTAAGAGAGTAGAACTTACATGTTTCCACCAAAGATAGATGGATGGATGGATGGATAGATAGATAGATAGATAGATAGATAGATAGATAGATAGATAGATGGATAGATGGATGGATGGATGGATAGATAGATAGATAGATAGATAGATAGATAGATAGATAGATAGAAAGAGAGATAGATAATGTGAATGATGTCAAAATGGAAAGGAATAACACAAAAGGCCATAAACACACATAAGAGAGATAATTAACCCAGACTGAGTTGTCAGGGAAACTAGGACTTGGAGGGTGAATTCACGTCATTCAGGCATGGGAACGTGGGAAAAAACAGAATACACAGATACTAATGACACCTAGCCATGGAGGAAAGAGAGACGGGGAATATTTTAGCAAAGGAGTACGTAGTGCAGGAGGGCTGAAAGACACAGCTCCTGGGTATATATGGGGGGTGGGGGTGGAGCACAAGGCAGGTGGAAGCACCAGAGGCCTTCCTGCTGGGACTGACTTAAGTTGCATTTTAGAAAGATCACTCTGGGGTGAGGGGGATGCAGGGCTAGCTCTCGAGAGCTGTCTGGCATGGAATCTGCCTAGGAAGTCCTTGTCTCTGAGGTCCATACTCCTTTACTTTCATCCCAGAAGCACACATATCCCCCTTCATGAACTATACCTAAATAAGAAGCATGTGTATTATTTCTGTTTTAATTATAAGGAAAATGACTTAAAAAAGGATTAAGAAAGTTGACTAAGAACTTAATTTTCTAGGAATTCGACTTTGATTTTGAAACAAAAGCAACGTTATAAATAAATTATAATGAAGACTGATATTCCACTTTATCTGAAAATTACTATGAACATCATACTTACTTAACTATGACCCTATATAACACACTATGTCACGTTCTCTGCCGTTTGTTGAATGAAACAGAATACGCGGCAAGCATCTCTTTGGATAGGTGATCATCCCAGGGACGTGGGCCAGATGTAACTCTCATGACCCAGTGTTACAGAGGGAAGGGGGCACACTGGAAAATAGGTATATACTTGTTTTCTACCATATAGACGGTAATTAATTCACTGTATAACCAGCAGGACTCTACAAATGAAATGCTTAGAGCTTGAATTGCTAAAAGCCGGCAGTTGCCAGAAGAAAATCAACAGCGATACCAACCTCTGCTTAGAAGAATGCAAACTCATTTACAGGTGTGCATTATCAACGGAAAGAAAGAAATCGTCACTGAATTCTGCTACCTGGGGAACAAGCTCTTTGACAGCAGCTTGACAGATAAAGAAGTAGCCAGCCAAATCACAAATGTCAACGTGTCCTTCAGCAGACTGGCAGACAGACCAGCGCACCAACATGGCACTGATCTACCAATCAAAGGGCACTTCCTAGTGTCAAATCCACAATGCGTCAAGGTGGTAGAGAACTGCCATAAATAACAGGTTTATTTAGTCTTGCAAACTGGTCGTGCTTAACTAAAGAGAGTCATACGGCCAAAAATCAACTGTCAGAACCTATCATGTAACCTACAAGCCATGGGGCACTGTCGTCAAGGAAAATCTGGGCCTTGGCATCTGATAGACCTTGGTCCTGAACTGGCTTTGTAAGTCTAAGTGTACGACCTGGAAAATGTTGAGCAAATTGACACTAAGAGCCTCAATCTCCTCATCTGGAAAATGGGGCTAATGCCTCGCCTCTCTAGCAAAGAACAAATGAGACAGCATAGCTAAAGACACCTGGCATTTAGAAATACTCGGTAGATGACAGTTATTTATGTTCTTAATCATTCGATCAGCTTGGAAGTGGTGTTCTCAGCAGTATACTTACTCTTCACCAGATATGGGATGGAAATGTAATATCACAAAAGTTGCTGCAAGGGGTACTGGGTAGACTGTGAGAATGAAAGCCAGGGCTGCCAGTAAATCAGATCTGATCATAGCCAAGAGAGCCCTGTGCCACAAACCGAGAAACAGCTTTCGAAGCAAATTACATCGCAGAAACTGTTCATCACAGCGGCCTCTTCAACCACATCCACCCGCACCGCGAGCATCATCACGGACGGCAGCATCCTTGAACCTGAAGGATGATAAACTAAAAAATGCTCCATTGGTCCCGTGTGAACAAAGGTGAAGAACACACGCTGAGAGTTATGAGTATTCACACTTAGACCTAAAAAGCAGTACAAGGGACTTACCTATCAGAGAGGCTGATTAGAAATAGATATTTGAAGTAACATTCGGGGGGGGGGGGGGCGGAAAGTAGCTTTTCTCAGAAAAGTATTTTACACATTGACCTGCAGAGTCAAAAATAATAGAAAATAGTGAGTCTAATGTGCACCATTTACTTGGATTTTCAAATACCTTTAGATAAGGCTTTAAGTCCTAGGGTGTTTTATACCTACACACAAAGGTCTCCACAGCGGAAGGCATCCAGGCATTAGTCTGAATCACATCAAACTTTCAAGACCCGTGCACGTAACAACCACCGGGTGCATGATAATGTAAAGTCAAAGTTTAAACTTGTGGACGTGGGCCACGGGATCCAGCAGGAGAAAGGTCACTAGAGACAGGTTAGAGAAATATTCAATCATTGTCTATAGTCACACGTGCTGTCTCACTCAGGATTCCTGCTGGTCCAGGAGGCCCGACAGGGCAAATTCTAATGAAATCCCAGGAGCGTCACCTTTCTCAGACCGGGAACCTCAGATGATAGAGCCTGTATTCTTTGTGCTCTAAGCCTCTTTCTTGTCTTCTTTCACTTTTCACAAAGGGAACACACTTTGGAGGACCTCATCTGTTTTCACTGCACATATGAAAGGTGATGCCTCAAGAAAAATAGCAAGACTAGTTTGTCCATTGTTAGGAGGAAAACAAGTATATAGACACACATATATGTGTATACACATCCATACATGCACATATATCCATATACATCCACATAGGCACATGTATAGATGTGTATTTGTATATATACATTACACATATTATATACATATATACAATATACACATGTAAAATATATATGCACACATGTAGTGTATATCATATATACACAGTATATGCATATATACAGTACACGCACATAAATATATACATATATACGCATATACACACACTCATATACATAGACACACATACACATACACACACAGTATATGACTTCATTTAGACCTACTCCGCTTCTTTACCATCTCTGCCCGTTTGGGGAGGAGCAGATGGACTCCGCATGTGTGAATAAATGTTTCTAAATGCTAACATCACATGGTAAATACCCTCACACGGCCAAAAGCATGCGCACTGAAAGCAAACCAAAAGAGACATCGAGTCAAACTCAGAAAATTAAATTACTTCAAGTGCCTTTATTTTCTCTTTATTTTTCTCTAAATTCAAGCAAAATATACAATTCTGCCATCGCACAACTGCTGTTGAAAAAATTAGATGGAATATACATGTGTGTGTGTTTGTATACTGCTCAGGTGCTTAATCATTTAACATGTAAGAAAACACAGCAAACGTATACCGGCAAAACTCACCACAATTAAAAACCCTAACGATATGACTGCATGTTTTTATAGCACTTTCGAATGGTCTCCATCCCTCAGCTGGGGTACAGAGAGCAGGCAGCTATCGTGCCAAAGACAGAATAACAGACACGCGGCCAACGGGCCTCGCTTGCGCCCACCTTTGCCGCTTGCTAGCCCTGGAATTTCAGAAATGAAGTTCCTCTTCTTTAAAAGGCAGATAATCATACCTACTTCACTGAGTTTCTATGAGGCATAAATAAGAAAACACTCTGTAAATGTTAAAGCACTCTACAAGGAAGAAATAGAAAAACATAATCTTTATAACTACCCTAAAGTGGCTGGGACAGGTGTCATTATCCAAATTCCACAGTAAAGAGACTCAGTGCGGTCAGTCACGTGCCAGACAAACTTCACACTCTGCAACATCTAAGCTGGCAACTGGCTGATCCTACTTTGTTTCTCTGAAAACACAATTCCGCATTTTTATAATTACTAGTTATTAAGGTCATATATTTTAAATCCCTTTGACACAACCTATAAACACACGATTTTTTCAAATTCATAGCACAATGAACTATGTAATATATCTCAAACATTTAAGGAAACTATTTTTCATCTGTGAAAGTAAATATACAAATATATATTGTTCATTCTTTCAATAACTTCATTGAATACCTACCATGTTCTGTACCCCGTACTGGGACTCTGGGGGTTTAGCAGAGAAGATGAGATCCTTGCCCTCGTAGAGCTTATATTCTCCTGGAAAAGATAGTCAATAGACAACCAAACAAACAAGAAAAGGAGATCATGTGATAAGTGTGCTGAAGAAAATAAACAGGGGTTAAGAGAGCAGCACACCTGAAGCTAGGGAAGAAGGGGAGGGAGGAAGGACATGTAGAAGGGATGGTGAGAGAGGCCCTTTGTGAGATGCGGCCTCTGCAGGAAGACCTTAAAGGCAAGCCTGATGAAATAATGCAGCGAGAACGTTTCATGCAGAACGAGCAGCCAGAAAGGACTGGAAAAGACTTAGCTGGAGACCAGTTAGGAGGTTGTAGCAGGAGCCCAGGAGAGAGAGGATGATGTCTAGTATAGGGCCATTGTGACACAGACCAAAAGCAGTTGACGGAACAGAGATAGATATATTTCGGGAGTAAAATCACCTGGAACTGGGGATGGACTGGATGTGTAGGATAAGAGAAAGGAAAGATACAAACTCTGCATTTGGATACCTGGGTGAATGTTTTGTAGGTAACAATTAGAAAAGGTGAGTTTATCTAGTTGGATAGAGAAATTCTACATAAAATTGAGGGCATGACAGAAAATTTTTTAAATTATTTTTAATTGTGGTAAAATACACATAACATACAACTGATCATCTTAACCATTTTTAAGTATACGGTTACTGGCATTAAGTACATTCACATGGCTGTGCAAGCATCACTACCCTCCATCTCCAAAGCTCTTCTCATCTTGCAAAACTGAAACTGTGCCCATTAAATAACAACTCCCATCTCCCTCCCCCCTGCCCTGGCAACCACCATTCTACTTTCTGTCTATGAATTTGCCTGCTCTACCAGGTACCTCATAGAAGTGGATTCAGACAGTTTTTGTCCTTTTGTGACTGGCTCATTTCACTGAAAACAATGCCCTCAAGGTTCATCCATGTTGTAGCATGTGGCACAATTTTCTTTCAAAGATATTTTTATGATGTGCACATAGAAATGGTGCCTGGAGCACAGTCTACCTGGGCCTCAAACTGGGAATTTAATGAAAGGAGGACAGAGGCTAATATACAACCCTTAGGGTGGGGGGAGAAGAACTGAAAAACACCTCCACGTATCCACAGTGATTTCTGCTAAAACACACTGAGTACAGTGAAGATCATTTAAAGATTTTTTTTCCTCCTGAAGCATCTAAGTTTCTCTTGGTCACTGACACGGGGGTGGGACCCTGAGGAAATCAACATGCTTCACTTTAGTTTCTCCCACCAAACACGAAACTGGACCCAGACAATAGCAAAGGTGAAGAAAAGTCAACTTCTATACAACTTTCCCCACCCCCACCAAAGGCTTTAACGTAGCCTCTGTAATTTCCAAGCTTATATTTTCAATTCAACCATTTTCCAAGAAAATGGAGGTTATCAAAATGATCATTATTTTCTGCAACATTCCACAACAGAAAAACAACAGGGCCACGTCCCATGCAAGTGTCTACTGCCATCTAGAATCAGCTCTTGCTTCACGCTGGTGTACCTTATAAGCTGGTACAAGAGTGTAAAGCAATTATATTCCAATGAAGAGCTTAAAAAAATAAAAATAAAAAAAAAGGGGAAAAAAAATAGAATCAGCTCTCAAATAACTTCTATCACTTCTTTAATTCACCCAGGAGGAGCCTCCTGACAACAGCACTCCTCCACGAAATGGAAATCCTTAATCTCCAAATACCGGATAAAGAAAGAAATTGTGGAAGTCTTTGAAAGGAAGCTAGTAATTTAGGTTTGAATGACTGGGCTAGCTGTTTTTTCTGCTACTCTATTTTACTTGATTCCTAATCTCAGAGATGTCTGTAGTTCAGATGAGAACCTTCAGAGATAAGAAGATAAGACTATGGCACTTCAGCAACAAAGTACTAGTACAGGAATTTTGTTAAGGTTTTTATTTGCTTACTCACAACAGGTATGTTACATTTGATGTTATGTTTGCTGCAGAGTGCAAAGAATTCTATGCCTTTATTCACAACAGCTACTGAACAAGAAGAAAAGGCCAAGTAAAAATATCAAGTGCTTTACAATCTGCAGCAGATATAACAGCAAATGTAGTATAATTAAAGTAAAATAAAATCAATACCCTTCCTCATTAACATTCTACTTCACAAACTTAAGAATATTACCCATGAATATCTAATTGCAGTTTTCTCTCATGAAGTTCTATTTTGAAACCTCTGTCAAACTGAAATTGAGCTCCCTGATCACATTAGTGAGCAGAATTATTTTAGGAATAAAGGATTCTTGTCTTAAATCATTAAGACATTGTCTTCATGGCCAAGCATACTTTTAGAAACTGCTGGAATCAGCATGCCCAAGAAGTCACAATGAATTGCAGGGTTCGACATCACTTTAGGAAAAGTCAAGGGGTTGACAATATAGCAAAGCCTCAGAAACTCAAATTAATGGAAGGGATCAATTCATGAAAAGTATTACTTTGAAAGTGTTTTATATCAACAGCGTGGTCTAGTCTCAAGACCAATAGTTACAAATTCTAAGCCTGATGTTCTGGTTCCTTTGCCAACTAGTGTGTCATTACATGAGTCCCTGAAGTTCTTCCAGGTTGTAGTTTCTCATCCAGTAGAATTTATTCTACTAACTCATAGGCTTATGGAGCAGATAAAACAAAATAGGGTAGGTGTAAGTGCTTTTAAAACTAGAAATTACTGAACCTATAAGGTATTATTAAGTAAAAATAACTACTGGGTAAAAATCACCAAGTAAAAATCGTATCATAGCCTGTGTAAGATTAAGCAGATAAACTGAAACAAAGCAGGACAGAGGTGTGGGTATAAATCCAGAGGTTGTTTTTAGAGAAACAGCTATCAAAGTATGAGTTCTAGCCAACCCCCAGAATTTCTCAGTCTGAAGGAACCCAAGGCCAGTTCAGAGGCATGGAATCTGTTCAAGGAGAGTGTTGGGTGGT
Source organism: Hippopotamus amphibius kiboko (assembly GCF_030028045.1). Classification (NCBI taxonomy): domain Eukaryota; kingdom Metazoa; phylum Chordata; class Mammalia; order Artiodactyla; family Hippopotamidae; genus Hippopotamus; species Hippopotamus amphibius. The sequence continues at coordinate 14,011,943 of NC_080199.1, forward strand.
CTCCAGAGCTCTGAAATGGAAGTGAACATCTAGGATCAGACTTCCAGGGCATATCTCGCCTCCTGGGACAGGGATTGCCAGCAAGAGGTTCTGAAAAGCAGACCATCTGCTGAAGAAGGTCTGTGAGAAGGCTGGAGGACAGCTATACAACCTAGAAGCTTCTGGCTACTGAGCTCAAACAAAGCAGAAAAAAAGTCTCTTTTTTCCTAAGCAAAATATTTGGAAGAAAGTTTTTCCAGTCATGGCTAACTATGATAATTGCATTTGACATTTTAGGAGCACGACTCAATAGCTAAAACATGGAAATGTAAATGACTTGCAGTAAGAAATATAAATGGGCATACATTCAAAGACCAACTGCTCCTCCTCTGAGGAAATGTGCTTCCAAAGTTTCTCACAGTTGCAAGTTAAAAAAATTCTGTAATATGTCATGAATTTTGAGTAGGAAAATTTTTTTGAATTTTATTAAGTGTATTATAGAAAATAAAATCTCTAAATTCAACTGTGTTGAGTAACTTATAATGGTTGTCTTTCTTTACTACACACAGAGTAAAATTTAGCAACTGAAATCCAATCAGCTACTACTGTTCACTAAATAATAAGCACATGTGATAATATTGATAGAGTATTAATATTATCATCTTAAGCTGAACATTATTTTTTTAAACTAAGTATGTCATGGTAAATTTACTCTCCATAACACCAGAAGGAGAGAAGGGAGGGAGGGAGACAGTTAGGGAAGGGGGGAAGGAAGGAGGAATGGGGGGCGGGAAGGAGGGAGGGAGGGGGAGAGGGAAAGAAGAAGGAAGGAAAGGAAGGGTGGGTTTTATGTGATGCAATTTTTATGGCTAGTTCAAACATCAGACTCACCACTTGATAGCGATGACCATATTATTTAATGTCTTTAAGCCTCGGAGTCTTGATCTGCAGTAAAATAGAGATAGGAAAGGTACCGGCCTCACAGAATTGTTGTGAGGACTAAATAAGGTATTCCAGATAAAGGACTTGGCTCAGTGCCAGGTACATACACGTACTCAATCATTCATATTGTTTATATGTCAGATGCTTGCTACAAAGCATTTAATCTTATGGTTTTCAAGATCCGTTGAAAAGTTTTTTTATAAATATTTATTAACCCTTCTGGTTTCTGTCTTTCCAGAAGGAACCCCTAAAGTTTTATGAATAAAAGTATTCAAAAGCAAAAAATTATAATTGAGGTGGAAGTGTTCTAATAACGACACTCACTATTAGGGAGGCAAACATCATTTTCACTCGCCTCCTGGTAGGACAAACACGGAGAAAGGCATCAAGCTGCTGCTGAGGGACCTACAAGATAGCGTAAGGCATCTGGCCACCTGCTTTGGAGCCTCTCACTACTGCGCATGACAGGGCTCTTTTGGTTAATCAGTTTGGGTGTGTGTGTGTGTGTGTGTGTGTGTGTGTGTAGTTAAGAAGTCACATAATTGCATCCTAAAACCAGGAAACATAAAACATATAAATAAGGGTTCGGAAGGTAGCAAAAAATAATACATAATCAATGAATTCTGTTCCTAACTTAATGGAGAGACAGACACCTAACCATAATCTAAGACAGATTTTGATAAGTGCTATTTTAGAGATGCCAACTAAAAGGTGATAATATTGAGAGAGAGACTGACTTAGTAGAAGTCCCCTGCACAATGACCCAAGAGAGAAGAAGGGCCATGGGTGATCTCTGCAAGACTCATGTTTTGTTTTTTAATTTGTATTGGAGTATAGCTACCTTACAATGCTGCATTAGTTTCTACCATACAGCAAAATGAATCAGCTATACGTATACATAAATCCCCCTTTTTTGGATTTCCTTCCCATTTAGGTCACCACAGAGCACTGAGTAGAGTTCCCTGAGCTATACAGTAGGTTCTCACAGTTATCTATTTTATACATAGTATCAATAGTGTATATATGTCAGTCCCAAACTCCCAATTCATCCCCCCCTTCCCCTTTGGTATCCATGTGTTTGTTCTCTATGTTTGTGTCTCTATTTCTGCTTTGCAAATAAGATCATCTATGCCATTTTTTTATATTCCACATATATGCACTAATATATGATATTTGTTTTTCTCTTTCTGACTTACTTCACCCTATATGACAGCCTCTAGGTCCATCCACGTCTCTACAAATGACTCAGTTTCGTTCCTTTTCATGGCTTCTGCAAGACTCTTAACTCCATGAGTGCAAAGACCTTGTTCATCTCATTTACCACAGTAATCCAGCACCTGGCATAGAGCCTGGTAGATGTAGGCAGTGATAAATATATGTTGAACAAATGAGTGAATATATAAATTATTTCAAGATGATGAGCCCAAGGAGTGAAAAGACAGCATTACCAGGAACTTCAGTGGAAAACACAAACATGATGCTAGTTTGCAGCAGGGAGAATGAAAAGGATAGAGTTTAGTTATTGATGCAGTAACTTTCCTGATGTTTTTGCAGGATACAGAGTTAATGAGACCTTCAACAATACCATCTTACAGTGTGGTGAAAGAATCCAGATTAAACAGGATTCAGAACACTAAAAATATAGTCTGGACATCTTTTTTTTTAAAGATCCTTCTCCCAGGGCACAGTCACCTTCCACTCACACTTTTCTATCCACTCCCATAAAGACTTTCTCCATTTAGTCTGACCACCTTATCATTGTACTACTTAGTGGAGTTTGTCATTTCCCTACCTGAAATTCCACTGTTCAAACCTGTTTCTTGATTACCTTTGTGAAAATCTGAGAATCTCTGCATTCATATTTTATTATCCTGCTAACTGCATCCACTGAAAGACATTTCCTTAGTGTTAGCCAATATCACCATTTCTTAGTATTTGGCTCAAAGCCAATATAATTCAGCTTTTAAAATATTCCTCTACATAAAACCTGGTCAATAACTTTCAGAAACTAAAATAAAAGACCCAGCTTTAGTTTTAACTTCATCAGACATGTACCTCATGAGACAACACTGTCTTTTCCCAGAAAATTCCAACCTTCCCTATTCTCTACTCCTGCCCATATAGACGTATTCCTGGTCTGTAAAGGGGCAATGGCAAAGCCATTTCTCAGCTGTCTTATAGAATGATGCTTGGAAACAGAAAGAGTCACTCCAAACTGAGAAACCTCGGGTAGAATGCATCCCCAGTGGGCTATACAACGGTAATCAAGCTAACTCACTAAAAGACTTACTTTCAGAACACCCCAACCCTCACATTGAGACCTATAGCCAAGACATTTGCTCCAAAATGAAACCTAAGATCTTCTCTGCGAGGAATTTACCAAGGCAGACTATAGTTCCAGGGCAGGAGTGGGGGCCCTCAAAGTAAAACCCTCCTTCTTCTGGCCTTTGCATATGCCAAACACCCTCAAGTGAAGTCTGCCAGTTAAAACTCCCCACCCACCTACAGGGAGCTCGAAGTCAGTCTGTCTCACAGGGAAGGGGTCTGATGGTTTAAAAGTCCCACTGAATCACCAAAGAAACCCATGCTGGCTACCTATTTTTAACCCAAACAGGTTTTCCATTCTTTATTCTTTTATAATTGCAATTATGAAAAATTCCAAACATACAAAAGTAGAGGATAGTATAATGCACCCTCATCCCATGTACCTAACACCCAGCTTCAAAAGTATTAATTCAAGAATTCATAGCCAATCTTGTTCTCAATATAACCCAACCTACTTCCCCAATCCACACAATTGCTTAAAAATTCCCAGACAGTATGCTACTCCAACATTAAACATTTAGGTATGTATCTCTAAAAGACAAAGATCCCCCTATCAAATCATAACCATGATATCTAAATCACAGCCTCCAGAAAACAACAATTCCTTGATGTCATGACTCAGTGTTCATACACTTGGTTGTTCTACAAATTATCTTTTTAAAAATACAATTTATTTATCTGAATCAGTACCAAAACAAGGAGGATACACTAGGATTGGTTGGCAAGTCTCTTGGTTTTTTATAGTGTGTAGATTTCCTGCCTATTTTTTTTTTCTTCCCCGCCATTTAAATTTGTTGAAGAAATCACACTGTTTGTTCTGTAGAGTTTCTCAAAGTCTGGATTTTACTGACTGCCTCCCCAGGGAGTCACTTAACATGTTCCTTTATTGTCCTTATTTCTTGTACATTGATAGATTTACTGAAAGCTTGATCTGTTGCTGGTTCTTTATTTATTTTTTGCAAGACCACTTCAAATACTGTGTGTATGCTCTCATCAGGAGGTATATAATGTCTCGTTGCCTCTTTTTACAAAGTTAGCAGCCATTAATAATCACTGCCTAGACCAACTCACCCACTAGAGTTGCATAAAAATGATATTCTCATTCTAGCATTCCTTCTTCACTTATTATCTGGAATACTTCTATAAAGATAAGCTTCCTCTCATCAAATATTTGATTATACTAGGGTACGTTTTATATAAGAAAGTCAAGATAAATGCTAAATTCTTTCCTTTATTCATCAGTTCCAAAAAAAATGAGTTTTGTATCTTACAAAGGTGACCATGAATTTGGGGGATTTTTGGTGGGGATAGTTGTTTGTTTTATTATGAATCCATGGATTTAAATGTGTTTGACGTGCTTAAATTCATCGCAGCTATTCTCTTTGGTGTGTAAACCATCCCAGCTTTGTCCACCAGGAGCCAATACAAATTGGCTCCTAAACCCTTTTGATGGTCTTTGATAGCTTCCTTGCTTTCTAGAATGACAAGATATTGTAGGTTCATCTTGTATACTTCTTACCCTTGACCAGGAATCAAACTTTTTTTCAAGCAACTCTTTCATTTTAGTGAAAGATGGTATTTAGAAACAAAAGCTAGGCACTGGGGGGTGTTCATTGCTACTGGGTTGGTCATTGATTTTGTAGTTTTTCAGAGGAGAGAGCTAATAACACATACAGAATACACACATGCACACATACACTTAATACATGCATATACATACACACAAAACATCTCACGAGTTCACAATGATACTTCCACTTCAAACTCAGGACCACTGAGCTTTAACTTAATCACATTGATATTATATGTCTCAACACACATTCTCCATGTCAAAAATCCCAGTCCTTAATAACACCAACATAATTACTACTTTTCTTAATTGTATATTACACAAGCAGCAAGCTCAGAATACAGATTTGGAGACTACCATCAACACCACAATTCCTGAAACAGTTTAGAATTTTTCACAATTATTTTTTGCCTTGGGGCACATCTCTCTGAGGATATACAAACCACTGTGCTTTAAAGCACTTGCAATAGTTCATCCCTGTGTGGTTATATTGCTAACTGAATATACAATCAGATTCATTTATTTGGTTTTACTACTGATGTGGGGGGAATCATCTTTTAAAATTTATTTTTTATTATAATCAAGTAAAACATGTACATGGTCCCGAAGTCAAATTTACAAATAATATAATCTTATTTCCTCTCTGCCCAAAAGCTAACATTTGTTTTTAGATTTCATGGCTTACCCTTCTATTTCTTAAAATGCAAGCACATGTGTATATATTTATATTTCTATCTCTCCTTTCACACTATATAGTATCATACTATACATACTTTTATCAACCTTGCCTTTGTTTTTAACCTAACAATATATCCTATAGATCACTCCATAAATATATATATACACACACACAAACATACACACAGAGATCTTCCTAACTTCTTTATAGTATCATATAGTATCCATTCTGAACATGTTCCACTGTTATTCAACCAATCTCTTATCGAGAGACATCTGGGTTATTTTTAATGTTTTCCTACCACAAATACTGCTGTAAACAATAGTCTTGAAAATACATATTTTCATACTTTTGTCATTTCCTACAAGTGGGTAGCCCTCTGTTTTAAAAGGTAAACCAAGTAATAAATGTCGTCAAAAATTTGAAAATAAAAAAGCAAAACATAAGAAGACTAAGAGATGGGGAAACAAACTGGCTCCAGTGGAAGTGAAAATAATATAAAAACCCAATTACGTGTAGTATCCTCAGAGAAAATCAAGTGAATACTACAGTCAGAAAACAAGAATAAACTGTTTTTAAAATGTGAGAAATGAGAGAAAAGAGTAAAATACAACCTGAGGGATATATGAGATAAATTCCTCTTTCATGATGGGGATTCAATAGATGATGTCTGAAGTTGATAAATTAAGGGATAAACAAGTAACCCATTATATACCCACAATATTAATGTACAAACGAAAAAATGTGGACACGATTGCCTCTGGGGAGTCGTACTGAAATTAGGAAACTGTACTTTTCATTTAATCCCATCCTGCATGCTTAGAGTTTTTTCATAATAATATTTTAATTAAACATAAACTATGAGAATGAATAAATAAATGTGAACCGGTATTTATATGCTTTCATTTGCAACATGTTCCCCAGAGCACTGAGGAACTGAAGACTATTCTTTTTTTTTTTTTTTTTTTTTTTTTGAAGACTATTCTTATCTGCTGAAAATCTTCCAAGAGTAGTGTTAACAGCTGATAATTTACTCTGATGCCCAAAACACAGTGTGACAAGTGTGATTTACCTACAGCTAACACGTTTCCCTTAGAGCTTTCTCAGTCTCCTTCTGTCCATCACTCTCTTGCTCTCTTTTCCATTTTACTGGTCAAAAAAACTATAAGTAAAAAACACATTACGATCCCTCATATGTCGTCTTTCTTATACGATCCCTTTTCTGTACTGAAAAACTTAGGTGAATGGAGTATTTTACTTTTCTTTCACAGAAAGTGAAATTAAGTTGTTTAATTTGAAATATGATTCCCAATTGATGTTTCTTATTACTAGTCACCAATCAAAATGAAAATGCTCTCTCTCAAACTAAATAAATATTCTTTTCCTCCAGACCCCATTTTTTCCCACCCTGAGAATTTACCTCTTCAAAGAAGCCAAGTCTTGTTTGTCCTCAGAGAAATCATTTTACACTATCACACCAGGTAATGTTTGCTTGTACTCAATGATTTCACCCTCATGATAATAGATTTTACCTCCTTGATAAGTATGTAGATGAGACTGATCCTTCTGTAGCTCTCAATTCTTTACAGGTGAGAGTTAATGCTCGGAAATCTCAGGTTCTTATTGATACAATGATATATCAACTCACATTTCAACAAGAATGTTCATAATTTTATCTTTGAATTTAACCAAGACTCTTGGTTGCATCGCTTCAATTCCTTGATTAGACATATTTGAATCCCAACTAGTCTTTATAGCTGTGCTGCCATAGCCAAGTCACTTAACCTCTCTGAGATTCAGTTCATTCTCCACAAAATGAGGATAATACCACCTATTTCACAGTTACATCCCTGATCACTCTATCTAAAACAGCATCTCCAGTACTCCCTTTCCCATTAATCTGACTTATTTTTCTTAACCATTGTCCTTATCTCTACCTGCTATTACTCTATGTATTCTTTCCTTTGTTTACTCCCTGTCTCCCATACTAGATTGTAAGTTTCTTGAGGACAGGGCTCCACCTGCTTCCTTCACACCTATATCTGCAGCCCTTAAAACAATGCTTAGCTGGTAGCAGCTGCTCAATGAATGTTATTGAATCAATAGTGGAATGAAGGGTATTGCTAATGATTAAAATGCAACAATGTACATAAAATGCTTGGCACTTTGGCAAAAAACTACCTAATGAAAGGTAGCATTAATTTTTTAAATAGCCACAATTGCTAGGACATAAATACTCATTAAGTTGTCCTAAGGTAACTACTTAAGCAGAATCGATATGTTTGTTTATTTAGTTGATTTTTGCCTAAGGGCTCCAGGAAGGAAGGAAGTTTGGGAACCTTTGCTATATGAGTTACAAGCAAACCTCATTATCGCATGTAGAAAACAAAAGGTGTAATATGCCAAGAAGTTCTAATATATTGTAAGATCGGCTGGAGGCCCACTGAGAGAAGCATATGGTCAAAGAAAAGGTACTCGAGTAACCAGAGAGGTCTGAGCCAGCTTCCTGGATGCTGAATCCGTGTGCAAATGAAACTCTTAGAAGGTATTTATGTTCCATGAGAACAAAACCCTGCAGTTCAGGCCGGGCTTCCCTAAGACCGAGGAAAGAAAAAAAACAAAACACATTTGAACCCACCATGCCAGCTCTGAAGTGTGAAACTACCCATGCAGGACAAGGGTGAGTGTAAGAGGTGGGAGATGAGAAAAGGTAAATGGCGGGGGGGCCAGTCATAAATGTGTGAAAATTCAGAATTTTGTGTTCATTGCTCCTTTGCCCTCCACCACCGTCTGTAAGGTTTCATATTAATGAAATAATATTAATGAAATAACATTGCCTCTTTAATTTGACATCTGGGCATTTCCTGCCGTACTCAATCCTAAAGCTGAGACTTAGTGGTCTTAACCAAAAAATCCTAGTTCTACATTTCTTCATTAAAAGGTATTCATCTAATCTATACTTAAAGTCCCTCTTATTGCAGCCTGGCCTGAGATTCAATCTCTCACAATCTTTTTTGTTTTTTTTAAATAATTTCAATACAATCTCACTGGCCTCTGTGGGTGTCTGTGTGTGTGTGTGTGGGGGGGGGCGGTTAAATAACATAAACCGCTTAATCTATCATTCCTATTTTCAGAAGTTCAAGAGATCCCTCTAGTTTTTGTGCTACATCGAGGCCTCACTTTCTGTCACTTGTCTGATTAATCATTTGGGGTTTTTAGGTTTCCGGAAGACAAAATCCTTTCTGCCACTTCCCACATTTATCAGATATGCAGTTCGATGGTTTCACTAGTTTCTCATCCCCACTTTCCATCCCCATCTTCCTCATCCAGAGCACTGAGCTCCCCCTGACAGTGCTGGTGAGACCCTTATCAATGTCTTAAGCTTTTCCTTACTCATCTGCTTTTCTCCAGTTGCTAGCTTTTTTATAAAATCCACTCTCCCACCGTTTTTAAACTTTGGGAGATCTGAAAACTTAAGAAAATTCCTTGGCTACATCTTTGCTCTGGCAGGAATAACCCACTAATAGGATCACATGAAATAACTTATTTTTAGGCAAGAGGAAGAAAATGTAAGTAGGCTGAACTGTGCTGATACCAAGTTACTCTTCTCTGTTTACTGTCTTCTCTACCCCTGGAGGCAGCAGGCCAGGTTCACAGCCTGCCATCACCATTTATTTATTTATTTATTTATTTTTTTTTTAAACTTTTATTATTATTTTATTTTATTTTTTTGGGGGGTACACCAGGTTCAATCAACTGTTTTTATACACATATCCCCATATTCCCTCCCTTCCTTGACGCCCCCCCCTCGATTCCCCCCCACCCTCCCTGCCCCAGTCCTCTAAGGCATCTTCCATCCTCGAGTTGGACTCCCTTTGTTATACAACAACTTCCCACTGACTATTTTACAGTTGGTAGTATATATATGTCTGTACTACTCTCCCGCTTCTTCTCAGTTTCCCCTTCACCCCCCGCCCCCTCCCATACCTCGAGTTCTCCAGTCCACTCTCTGTATCTGCTTCCCTGTTCTTGTCACTGAGTTCATCAGTACCATTTTTAGATTCCGTATATGTGAGTTAGCATACAATATTTGTCTTTCTCTTTCTGACTTACTTCACTCTGTATGACAGATTGTAGTTCTATCCACCTCATTACATATAGCTCCATCTCATCCCTTTTTATAGCTGAGTAATATTCCATGGTATATATATGCCACATCTTCTGTATCCATTCATTTGTTGATGGGCATTTAGGTTGCTTCCATGTCCTGGCTATTGTAAAGAGTGCTGCAATAAACATTATGGTACAAGTTTCTTTTGGGATTATGGTTTTCTTTGGGTATATGCCCAGGAGTGGGATGACTGGATCATATGGTAGTTCTATTTGTAGTTTTTTAAGGAACCTCCAAATTGTTTTCCATAGTGGCTGTACCAACTTACAGTCCCACCAACAGTGCAGGAGAGTTCCCTTTTCTCCACACCCTCTCCAACATTTGTTGTTTCCAGACTTTGTGATGATGGCCATTCTGATTGGTGTGAGGTGATACCTCATTGTGGCTTTGACTTGCATTTCTCTGATGATGAGTGATGTTGAGCATCTTTTCATGTGTTTGTTGGCCATCTGTATGTCTTCTTTGGAGAAATGTCTATTTAGGTCTTCTGCCCATTTGTGGATTGGGTTATTTGCTTTTTTGGTATTAAGCTTCATGAGCTGCTTGTATATTTTGGAGGTTAATCCTTTGTCCGTTGTTTCATAGGCAATTATTTTTTCCCATTCTGAGGGTTGCCTTTTAGTCTTGTTTATGGTTTCTTTTGCTGTGCAAAAGCTTTTAAGTTTCATGAGGTCCCATTCGTTTATTCTTGATTTTATTTCCATGATTCTAGGAGGTGGGTCAAAAAGGATGTTGCTTTGATGTATGTCAAAGAGTGTTCTGCCTATGTTTTCCTCTAGGAGTTTGATAGTGTCTGGCCTTACATGTAGGTCTTTAATCCATTTGGAGTTTATTTTTGTGTATGGTGTTAGGAAGTGTTCTAATTTCATTCTTTTACATGTTGCTGTCCAATTTTCCCAGCACCACTTATTGAAGAGGCTGTCTTTTTTCCATTGTATACTCGTGCCTCCTTTGTCAAAGATAAGGTGCCCATATGTGTTTGGGCTTACTTCTGAGTTCTCTATTCTGTTCCATTGATCTTCCTTTCTATTTTTGTGCCAGTACCATACTGTCTTGATCACTATGGCCTTGTAGTATAGTTTGAAGTCAGGAAGCCTGATTCCACCAACTCCATTTTTCCTTCTCAAGATTGCTTTGGCTATTCGGGGTCTTTTGCGTTTCCATACAAATCGTAAGATTTCTTGCTCTAGTTCTGTGAAAAATGCCATTGGTAATCTGATCGGGGTTGCATTAAATCTGTAAATTGCTTTGGGTAGTACAGTCATTTTCACGATGTTGATTCTTCCAATCCAGGAACATGGTATATCCCTCCATCTGTTTATGTCATCTTTGATTTCTTTCATCAATGTCTTAAAGTTTTCTGCATACAGATCTTTTGCCTCCTTAGGCAGGTTTATTCCTAGGTATTTTATTCTTTTGGTTGCAATGGTGAATGGGAGAGTTTCCTTAATTTCTCTTTCTGCTCTTCCGTTGTTAGTGTATAGGAATGCAAGAGATTTCTGTGCATTAATTTTGTATCCTGCTACTTTACTAAACTCATCAATTAGTGCTAGCAGTTTTCTGGTAGAGTCTTTAGGGTTTTCTATATATAGTATCATGTCATCTGCAAAGAGTGATAATTTTACTTCTTCTTTTCCAATTTGGATTCCTTTAATTTCTTTTTCTTCTCTGATTGCTGTGGCTAACACTTCCAAAACTATGTTGAATAACAGTGGTGAGAGTGGACACCCTTGTCTTGTTCCTGTTCTTAGAGGGAATTCTTCCAGTTTTTCTCCATTGAGAACAATGTTGGCTTTTGGTTTGTCATATATGGCTTTTATGATGTTGAGGTAATTTCCTTCTATGCCCATTTTCTGGAGAGCTTTTATCATAAATGGATGTTGAACTTTGTCAAAAGCTTTTTCTGCATCTATTGAAATGATCATATGGTTTTTATCCTTCAATTTGTTGATATGATGTATCACATTGATTGATTTGCGTATATTGAAGAATCCTTGCATCCCAGGGATAAACCCCACTTGATCGTGGTGTATGATTTTTTTAATGTGCTGTTGCAGTCTGTTAGCTAGTATTTTGTTGAGGATTTTTGCATCTATATTCATCAGTGATATTGGTCTGTAGTTTTCTTTTTTTGTGACATCTTTGCCTGGTTTTGGTATCAGGGTGATGGTAGCCTCATAGAATGAGTTTGGGAGTGCTCCGCCTTCTGCAATATTTTGGAAGAGTTTGAGAAGGATAGGTGTTAACTCTTCTCGAAATGTTTGATAGAATTCGCCTGTGAATCCATCTGGTCCTGGGCTTTTGTGTGTTGGGAGATTTTTAATCACTGCCTCAATTTCTGTACTTGTGATTGGTCTGTTCATGGTTTCTATTTCTTCCTGGTTCAGTCTTGGAAGATTGTATTTTTCTAAGAATGTATCCATTTCTTCCAGGTTATCCAATTGATTGGCATATAGTTGCTTGTAGTAGTCTCTCATGATGTTTTGTATTTCTGAGGTGTCCGTTGTGACTTCTCCTTTTTCATTTCTAATTCTGTTGATTTGCATCTTCTCTCTTTTTTTCTTGATGAGTCTGGCTAATGGTTTATCAATTTTGTTAATCTTCTCAAAGAACCAGCTTTTAGTTTTATTTATTTTTCTTATGGTTTCTTTCCTTTCTTTTTCATTTATTTCTGCTCTGATCTTTACGATTTCTTTCCTTCTGCTCATTTTGGGGTTTCTTTGTTCTTCTTTCTCTAGTTGTTTGAGGTGTAAGGTTAGGTTGTTTATTCGATCATTTTCTTGTTTCTTAAGGTAGGACTGTATTGCTATAAACTTCCCTCTTAGAACTGCTTTTGCTGCGTCCCATAGGTTTTGGGTTGTTGTGTTTTCGTTGTCATTTGTTTCTAGATACTTTTTGATTTCCTCTTTGATTTCTGTAGTGATTCCTTGGTTGTTTAATAGTGAATTGTTTAGCCTCCATGTGTTTGTATTTTTTGCAATTCTTTCCCTGTAATTGATATCTAGTCTCATGGCGTTGTGGTCTGAGAAGATGCTTGATATGATTTCAATTTTCTTGAATTTGCTGAGGTTTGATTTGTGACCCAAGATGTGATCTATCCTGGAAAATGTTCCGTGTGCACTTGAGAAGAAAGTGTAGTCTGTCGTTTTTGGATGGAATGTCCTATAAATACCAATTAAGTCGAGATGGTCTAATGTGTCATTTAAAGCTTGTGTGTCTTTATTTATTTTCTGTTTGGATGATCTGTCCATTGATGTAAGTGGGGTGTTCAAGTCTCCCACTATTATTGTGTTCCTGTCGATGTCCCCTTTTATAGCTGTTAGCATTTGCCTTATGTATTGAGGTGCTCCTATATTGGGGGCATAGATATTTACCATTGTGATATGTTCTTCTTGGATGGATCCCTTGATCATTATGTAGTGCCCTTCCTTGTCTCTTGTAATAGTCTTTACTTTCAAGTCTAATTTGTCTGATATGAGTATTGCTACTCCAGCTTTCTTTTGACTTCCATTTGCATGGAATATCTTTTTCCATCCCTTCACTTTCAGTCTATATGTATCCCTTGGTCTGAAGTGGGTTTCTTGTAGGCAGCATATAGAAGGGTCTTGTTTTTGTATCCATTCAGCCAGTCTGTGTCTTTTGGTTGGAGCATTTAATCCATTTACATTTAAAGTGATTATTGACATGTGTGTTCCAATTACCATTTTCTTAATTGTTTTGGGTTTGTATTTGTAGGTGTTTTCCTTTTCTTGTGTTTCCTACTTAGAGAAGTTCCTTTAGCACTTGTTGTAAGGCTGGTTTGGTGGTGCTGAATTCTCTTAACTTTTGCTTGTCTGGAAAGCTTTTGATTTCTCCCTCAAATCTGAATGAGATTCTTACTGGGTAAAGTATTCTTGGCTGTAGGTTTCTCTCTTTCAGGACTTTCAGTATATCCTGCCATTCCCTTCTGGCCTGCAGAGTTTCTGTAGAAAGGTCAGCTGTTATCCTGATGGGTTTTCCCTTATATGTTGTTTGTTGCTTTTCTCTTGCTGCTTTTAATATTTTTTCTTTGTGTTGAATTGTCGTTAGTTTGATTAATATGTGTCTTGGTGTATTTCTCCTTGGGTTTATTCTGTATGGGACTCTCTGTGCTTCTTGGACTTGGTTCATTATTTCCTTTCCCATGTTGGGGAAGTTTTCCACTAGAACCTCTTCAAATATTTTCACAGACCCTTTCTTGTTTTCTTCTTCTTCTGGGATGCCTATAATTCGAATGTTGGTACGTTTAAGGTTATCACTGAGGTCTCTGAGGCTGTCTTCTAGTCTTTTTATTTTTTTATCTTTTTCCTGCTCTGTGGCGTTTATTTCTCCCATTCTATCTTCCAACTCACTTATTCGTTCTTCTGCCTCAGTCATTCTGCTGGTTAGAGCATCTAGAGTATTTTTAATTTCAGTTATTTTGTTATCCATTGCTGTTTGTTTTTCTGAGTTCTTATGAACTGTTTCTTGTACTTTCTCTAATTTGTTATCGAGATTTTGTATCATTTTTACTATCATTACTCTAAATTCTTTTTCAGGCATTTTTCCTATTTCCTCCTCATTTATTTGGTCTTGTGGGTTTTTTTCCTGCTCCTTTGCCTGCATGGTGTTTCTTTGTTTCCTCATGGTTGTCCAAGCTTTTGGGGTTGCTTGTCCTGGTGATAGAGGTGTTTATAGAAGACTGTCCAAGCCTCAGACTAATGTCCAAGTATTGGATTAGACGAATATTCAGTCTAGGAAACACATACATGTATAAGACACACAATTATTGAATCCGTTAGGACATAAGGCTCTAGAAAGAACTGACAGAACCCCAGTGTGCTATCAGATATTCAGAGAGAAACCCAGCAGAAATTGACAACTGAAACAGAACAAATCAGAGACAAAAGCAAAAGCAAACAAACAACAAATAACACCCTACACATACAAACATCAATCCAGGGAGATTTTGTAAGCTAGGATCAAATATAGAAATGAGCTGGAGTACCACCAGAGAGAATGGAGATTCTCGGAATGTAATTAGACAACTGTACTAAGAACTAAGATAAAGACAAAAGCCTAATATTAATACCAAGGCAGTGCATCATCTGGAGAATAGAGCAAGGAGTCTGAGCAGACCGATAGTGTTGCTTATAAGTATGTTAAGATAAAATGATCTTAAAATGGCTGGAAGAAAGGGGAACAGAAGAGCGTAATGTGGTTGGAAATATGCAAAGAAAAAGAAAGGAATAGAAGTGTATAAAAGAAAGGGATGAAAGGAAAGTATGAAAGATATTTTGTCCGTACTACCAAAAACTTAGCTAGATATAGAAGTATTTTAAAAGGCAAAAAAAAAAAAAAAAAAAAAAAAAGAGTGAAAAATATCCTTATAAAATTATGTTGTAAAACTTGTAGATCCCTTAGGGCTAAGATCGTATTTAATAAATCAAAAAAAAAAAAAAAAAAATCCAGAACTGATCCCCAAATGGACCAGTTCAATAGGTATTGATACTACTATTTCTGTTTCCTTAGGGTCTCAGCTGTAAGTGTCCTTTTCCTTGCCTTGGGTTTTTTTTTTTTTTTTTTTTTTGCGTTATTCTGTGACCAGCAGAGGTTCCTTTATTGTTCGTCTGTAAGCCTCGGTGTGTGGGGAGGGAGAGGGTGCAATAGTGGCTCCTTCTCCTGGGAGGGAGTGAGCAGTGGCGCACTGTTGCTTCAGTCAGGCTTGGAGGTGCCTGTTGCAGAGAGCGCTGGTGGCTCAGGCGTACACAGAAAGTCTTAGAGTTGGGCCTCTCTCGGGGTTTTTTCTTTTTGATGCTGGTTTTTTTTTTTTTTTTTTTTTCTCTCGGCAGCCTCCCTGCTGCTGGCGTTGCAAGGAGTTTTAATCTAGCCCCGCCCGAGCGCCTGAGGGTGCTTGTTATCCCTGAGCGCCTTATGTGGCCCCGCAGGGCGTCTCTCCGCTGCCTGTTGCAGAGGCGCAGAAAGAGAGAGAGAGGCTAGGCGCTCGGCTCCTCCCCGCCACCCGTGAGCCTGCAGCCTCCAGCCGCCATCATGGCCGGGCAGCTCTCAGGGATCGGCACTCCTCTCCGCGGACCTCCTCCCTCCTGTCTTCTCGGTCCGTCACCCTACCGGCAACAATGTTTCTCCCCCTGAACCAGCTCTCCGGTTCCCACGCTCCCGCTCCTGGACCCTCCGTTCAGCCGCGGATCGATGTCTCGGTCCGGGAATGCTGAGCTGCGCTGCGGACCCTCCGTATGTTTCTCACTCCCTCCCGTCTGCCACAGCTCCGCCGCTTCACCCTCTTTGAGCCCTCGTAGATGCCTCCCTACCGGCTATGTCAGGTTCTCCGCAGCCCTTTCCGGTGTCCAAGGCCGTCTGCTGGTGTTCAGCTGGTTCTCTGTGGGAATGACTGCGTCCTTCCGTGCATTCCCAATGCATCTGTGGAGAGGGATGCACTCCACGTCTCTCTACTTCGCCGCCATCTTTTTCTCTCTGCCATCACCATTTAGTAACCCTGTCCCCTTAAGAAGGACACAAAACTTCCTTAGTCTCAATGTCCGCATCTGTAAGATGGTGACAATAATACCTTTTTCACCTGATGGTAAAGACTGAATATAAGTGACCAATAGGTAGAACACAGCGCAGTGTCATTTTTTTCCCTTTTCCCTTCTTGTGTTGTTTACTCTTGATGTTATTATTAATTAACTGCTAATCAATTCAACACTTAAGTTATCAGTATGGATTTTGTGATGGATTACGTGCAACAATAAAAGTGGAAAGAGTAAAATACAAGTCAGGTGACTTTTTTTTATCATAAGTAAGACCGAATTCTTCCTCATAGCCAAGATCCCATCCTTCAAAAATATTATAGGCAATAATTCTAACTAAGTGGGTTAACGAAGATGGGCTAAGTAAGCAAAGTAGCCTTTTTTACACAGATTCCCTTGCTCTGAGCCCTGCTGTCCTCAGGTCGTGCCCCCACACATTTTGAGAGCTCACTGTCGGAAGGGGAAGAGCAGAGAGCATGCGTGCTATTAAAAGCACTCTGGTTGGAGCCTGGGGCCGGTGTGACGGATTATATACTCGTTCAAGGTTCCTTTCCACTCTGCGATTCCATAACTCTACCAAGACAACTTCTAAAATTCCAACGCTACCAAACAATTTTCCTACAGCGGTATTATTTAAATAAAGGACTTTGATTTACATGGAAAAGGCAAGATGGTCTTCAGTCTTGACCAGAATGAGAGGAAAAAAACTACACTGGAAATCAGAAACTCAGAATTGAAATGCCGCTTCTCTGATCATCAGTCCCCTGATCTGAAAACTGTGGGCTGAGCTCAGCAAAGGCTTAGGTTTCACTTCAGCTTTGAAATTCTGATTCTGGAATAAGGCTGCAGCCCATGGCCCTGGGGTAGGTACAACAGCAGGCCTTAACTAAACACGTGGGAACTGCTGCCTTTTCGGAAGTGATCTGTGCCCACTGCCACTTTCAGCAGGTTATCTCTGCCAAAGGGGTGAGGGTGGAGGATGATAATTAAAGAACAAACTAACAGGTGTGTTGAGGATCGTGGGGCGCTCCCTGCTCTACTCTAAAATAGTAACTTTAAATACCTGGTCAAAGATGTGCCTTTGTGCACCAGAAACATTCAGAAGAGGGCTCGTGCGTGTCTCAAAGATACCGATCCTCCACAGCAATGATGTTATTGTCTTTTGGGCTCAGAAATTAACCAAACCGCTGGCTGCCACAGCCGTCCTTCCTTCTAGATGGCAGGTACATTTCCTCTTCGCCTGCCCTAGACAGTGGTTAATTAATACCATCAGGGACCCAAAATAAGTAGGAGACTAGTCTTCACTATCTAAAGGCCCAGACTATTTTAATATTCCAAGAGTAACCAAGGCAACCAGAGTTTAAGAAACACAATATTACTGCCAATAAAACTTTCCGATTTGTTCAATTTTGCAAGGTAGTTATTCTTTAAAACTGAAAAAAAAATGGTGTTAAGTTTTAATGACACTTGGAAAAATTTCTGATATTAACTTCCAGGTTTATAATCTAAGTAAGCCCACACCAATAAAATCTCAATCCTCATCAAGCACCTCACACACACACACACCCACACACACACACACATGCACGCACGCACCCATAGTATATTTATATATCAGAGATACCATATCTTTAGGCATATATTTATAAATAGGCCCAGAGAGAAATTTTCATAGAAATGTTAATAATTTCCATAAAAACCTTCACATACTGCATGGCACTTGCATATAACATTTTAATTAATTACCTATTCATGAACCACTTGGGTACTTGCACAATTCAGATTGATTAATGAGCACGAGTGTGAGGACACAGTAAAGACTGTCTAATAAACACTTCCTCAAGATGCTTCCTACTTGCAAAGCACCGCAGCTCAGTAAAGGACCCAGTGGCCTGGCAGAAATGCTCCAATCTGCTCTGCCCAAGATCCGGCCTCTTCTAGCCCTGTGTGATTGAGGCCAAGTGAGTGGGCATGGGAGAACCCCAGGCTATGAAGGAAGACAGAGCAAGAGCACATGGCATTCTGCAGCCCCCAGAAGCCAATTCAGAAACAGACCCGTGTTCCCTCCTCCTGAACAAATGCTGGATGTGTGATTGCTATGGAGAAATAACTCTGGCAGAGGGGAAAGAAAAAGAGTTGGAGATGTCCCTTTCCTAATAATCATTACCCTTTATTCATTTCTACTAGGTGCCTGCATTGTGCCCTCTACAGGCATTATCTGACATGTTCTCTAAAACTCCCTGCAAAATATTCATGAAAACCCCATTTATCTGATGGGAACTTGGAGCTCGGTTAAGTAAGGGATGGAGACCTGAACCTTAGTTTTTGCAACGTCAAAGACCGCCCTCTGGCCTCTCCTTTAAAGGAACTGTTAGGAAATCTGTACTCCTAAGAGAGATTTTTACAGTTGCAGTTGATAAGCACAAGAGGTTTTGCAAACCTCACTCGTACACTCATTCCATCTTAGTGCAAGTTGCTTAGAGGAGAGACAGCTTCCTCCACAGGGTGTTGGAAGACCATTCAGAGACCTGCGAGGCTGTCCTGGTGAGCTGAGGGCTTACAGTAGGAATTGAGTGGTCAGAGCAGTCTAGTGGTTTGTTGGCTATCAGGGGGTCCCACAGAAGAGATAGGAAAGAAGTGGGGAAACAGTTGCCCCAACTTTCTTCACAACCGTACCATCCTTCAGTGGTGGACAATTAGTGGTTACATGTTTCCTCTGGGTTTTATTTTGCCTTGCTTTGTATTGTTTTGTTTTGTTTTGTCCATCCAGCCTTCTCTTTGGGTGGGTGGGAGGGGGGGTATCTCCAGTTATGTTCGGTCCTGATGGAACTCACCCTACTGTCCGTTACCAAAGCCCAAGCTGGGGGTCACTCCTTCCCCATTACCCAGGGGCCAGGGCCGTGGTGTGTGAGACAGATAACCCCTTCCTCCTGATCCAGGGTGTGTGCCCTTGGGCTCTGCCAATCAGATATTCCAAGCCAGACTTGGCTCTGGACCAAAACTGAATGAGTGGCCAGCCTTTATTTCCAGCAGCTACCGTAGTGAATGGTGGAGGCCACATCTCTGCCCAGCAGTGGCAACGTTCTGGCTGTACTATCCCTGCCAGAAGATGGCGTGCTGCCGTCTCACGATCTGCCGGGTACGTTTTCCAAATCTGGTTCTTCAACTCCCATCAATTCTATGAGCCCATAATAGTTTACAAAAAGGCATTTTTCTGCTTATGACAGTTAGTATTGATTCCTGTTGCTTAGGATCAAGCAAATCACACACACACACACACACACACATATGCTCTACACTCTGATAGACTGTATTATTGTTCTTAAATGTTCACCAAGACGGCCTTAACATTCTCTTCAGCTTGAATAAACTTTACACAGGCTTCTTCCTGACTCCAGGCCCCTGACCTCCCATTTTTTACACATATTTAGTTTAGAAAAGTTGTAACTGTAAATTCTTTCTCTGCCCCTTTGAGATGTAAACCTTTCTAAAAAAGCCTCCTGCCAGTTTTGAAACCGAGGCATGTTTCCTCCAGGACCTGGGAGCATCTCTTTGAAGGAAGACAGGACCCCTTTCTCCCAGTCTCTGCAGGAGGGTAGAGGGTAAAAGCCTAAAGTCAGTGAGTGCATTGTTCCTCTGTTGTAAAACTGTAAATCGACCTCCTGTCATGAAGATATGAGAAAATTTACTTTTTCTTTTGTAAGACCAGTTAGCAAACACAGATGACCAATGATCCCCTACCCCCCAATCCAACTCCTGAAAAACCTTTCTGCCCATTGTTTCAGTGGAATTGCCTGCAGACTGTGTTCGGGTCTCTTTATCCTACTGCGATAGACTTGAATAAAGTGTTCCTTGCCTGTTTAACTTTGTCCAGTGTAAATTTTGCTTTGATAATATTGGCTGGCCCTCCCTAAGAAAGAACCATATTCCTCACCTCCACTGAAACCAGGTTTGACCCATGAACTTGCTGTGATTAATGAAAAGCAAGCTGAAGGGCCATGCCATCCCAGGCAAAAGCTCTGGGACCTAACCTGCAGTTGGTACCATCTCCTCTTTCCCAGACAGAGGCTGATCTATACATCTGAATTCTCAAGTGAAGATAATAGGAACATAATCATAGCTGACCCATATATGCACATGCAGAATAAGCAAGAAATATATCTTGGCTGTTGTAAGTCACTAAGATGTTTGCTATCAGAGCACAATCAGCAGCCTTGACTAGTCACATAACCTTTCTGGCACTTGGCACCACAAAAGAGAAGCTCTGGAATGCACCAATTGTCTCTGGGAAGACTGCCCTCTGACATTGCCGTCCATCAACTAGCAGTGAGCTTCAGAAGTCCTCCTGGATGAGATACCCTAGAGGGAACATTGGGGCTTTAAAAGCAGCAAGTATAATCCACCAAAAGAGGTAAGACTGTATACAACAGGCAAACTTAGGCCTCTGGAGAATCCCAGCCGATGTTCAAGGAGGCCTTTTCTCAGTGTTACTCAAAATACTCTGCTTGCATTCCCCTTATACAAATTTTGAAAAAAAAAGTAACTCCTTTACACATTTTTAAATTGTCACACCAAAATTTTCATCATAAGTTTGAAAATTAATTTTTGTTAGTAGGAGATATGAAATATTAAATATTTTATAAGACAAAATAAGATGAGGATCGACTTTGAAATCAATATTTCATGACATGCTTTGATAAAATAGGTTTTAACTATCATATTGAAAACTGCACTGAATCCAAAAAAAAAACCACATGAAATATGTATTTGTGGTTTTATCCGATGTATCTTTAAAACTTTGGTAGTCCTAGAAAACACAGATTTTGAAAAGAACCAGCCCTACTAACCTATACCGCAAGGCCCACCTTATTCTTCTCAGAATTATACATAAAATACAGAAAGGCAAGAAATCCACCAGGTTTAAGTTTCCTTCATTAATCATTCAAGGAGTCCTCCTCCAAAACGAATATTTCTAATTATCCCTTTTTTTTTTTTCTTTTGATGCTTGGGAGGTTTCTAATGCTGGAGCAAATGTACTATATTTACACATCAGATGGCCTTTCTCAGTAAAGTGAGGGAAGAAATGTGCAAAACAGACAATTTTAGAAAAGAATACATGTGGAAGCTGATAATCTTGAAAGCAGCATGTTACTGCAAATCCTAAAAACTAGCCATGTATTAGGACCCCCAGCAGGTGTGCATGTCCCTGGTGCAAGAGTATCTTTCACACACATATAAAACACAGTTGGGATGCATGTGACAAAGAAGCAGACGGGCAGCCTAACTCTCCTGGGTTCTTTCTGGATTCACAAAGCAAGTCTGAACAGAAAGCCTAATCCCAGGTGAACTTACTCTTCCCCAAGACCAGGAGACAATGACTCAGTGTGCTGATGTTTGCAGCAGCTACAGGAAAACACCAGGAATCGTTCCTAGGGCCCCGTGGAAGACTAAGAATTGTGTTCTCCAGCACTCAAATCATGTATCTTAGAGTGCCAACAAGACCATAAAATGTTTTCCCAGTTTTATACATATTTAAGAACTTGTGGGTAATATATCTAAACTCTTCTTCTAAAAAGACCCCTGCTAGCAACTGCACTTTGGAATAAAGAACTGTCAACACTGGCAGATTCAGAACTTCTGCTGAGAAGAATTTACCACAACAGAGTGATCTAAGTACATCATGTCATGCAGTAGTAGTTTAATAATGATATATTGCAAGGCTACAGGGGAGAAAAAGAGTTTTTTTTTTATTAAGCTAAGGATACATTAAATATCATTATAAATTAACCCTCAACTATTACTTCAATAGAATTTTTGGAACAGAGCACCGTAGTTCAACATACCACCTGGGCAGACACACACACACACAAAGCACTGTGTACTGGTCTAGTTTTAAAAAAACAAAAAACAAACAAAAAACAAAACAGAAAACAAAAAAACTATCTCAGAAAGACTTACATACCAAATACATTGAAATGGTACAGAAAAAAATATTATACTTACATGCCCACTATCTCATGAAAGCAGCATGTTACTCCAAACCCAAAAGGGCAACTAGAAAATCAATATCTCTCCTGTTTCCTGAAAAATTGATGGCTATGGTGATTCCAGCCTTGTTAGAGGTGTAGGGTCAAATCCTAAAATTAGGTTGTATACATGTTATAATACATCAGATTTGGGGCGGGGAGACCTTTTATTTGTGCAATGTAGTAGTTATGATGATTTAAACACATTTCTTTTGGGAAGGGAGTGGGGTACAACAAGAAAAGCCATATTACTGTGTATATGGAAAAACATTAATAAAAATCAAACATAATGGTTAATTAACATATCAAACATAAACTAAACAACATCATTCAAACACAAAATATGAAAAAGAACTGCCAGATAACAAAATACATTGCCTTTCATCTTCCCTGTGATAAATTTTTAATGAGACAGACCTCTTTGTAACACAATTAACTTTGATTTAATAAAGTAAAACCACATAGTACAATAATTGTACATCAAATAGAATTCTTCACATCACATTTTATCGCATTTTCCATTATTTTATGCACTTGAATTCTTTCTAGTACTGCCTTTGCGCTTCCAGACTTAGTTTCTAGTACTGGATGAAAATGTCCACATAGCTATTTTTCCTACATTTCCAAACCAAAAAAAAAAAAAAAAAAACCAAAACCTAATTGAAATACTTTGCCCACAACTTTCTTTTTCTTCTTAAATTCAGTAGCATCATCACCTATTTCCTCCCTTAGGAGCCTCTTCAACTCTTCCATCTTCATACTCTGTACCCAAACATTTGACAAGCACTCCAAGTTTCTCACATATTCAACCATTCGATACAACAATTCAATTCATTCTTTTGTATTCCCATACTCCACTTTTCCTCCTTTTTTGTCTTTTTACCTTCTATACCTTCATATCATTATATAGATGTTGGAATTTATAAATCCATCCTCCATGTCTCTTAAATTTTAAATTTCCTATCATTTTTCAATATCTTCATCTCTGCTGCATGCTGGGGAAATTCCTTAGGTTTATCTTCTAAATCACTGGTTTACTATTAAGCTGTGTGCAAGCTATTATGTAGTCTATCAGCTATGATTTCATTTTAATAATTTTATTGTTTATTTCCAAGATCTCTAAATGTCTATTCTTATTCTGCAACAACTTGTTTTGGTTTTATAAATGTGAAGACAGTTATCACCCTGAAGATATTCAATATTTTCATTTTTCAGTCTTTTTCAGACTATTCAATTATCTCTATTTCCTCAGGAACAAGTCCTTGTGTGTGTTAAGTAATTGTGATAGCTTTCAGGATGGAAGTCTTTATAATTCCCTACTGACTTCCTCTTTTATGTGAGATAATTTTCCCTTGTGCTCTTACACTTAACCTCATCTACTTCCTTCTTCTAGTGGAGATATACAATTATCGGTTTTATATTATCTTCTCTTTTATATATTTCTCTGAGTTTTGTGCAGAAAGGGAAGATTTCTGTATATGCTTTCTTCATCAATCTTGAACTAAAGGTCTCTTATCATCCATTCAGGGTGCTTGAGCAGTAGCCTCCTAACTCATCCCTTCTCCCCAGCCTCTCAAATCACACTGCAACCAGTGCTATCCTTAAAGGTTCTGCTAAGGACCTGATCACTGCGTTTGGTGTTATCCTTTTATCTAAAGTATAGTAAAACACGTTTTTAGATCCTCCACTCTCAAGAGAAAAAAGAACTCTATAGTAGAGATCTTAGCAGAGACTACAACGGGTAAAATCCCTAAATTTCAGCCCCATCTCCATTTCCAATCTACTTCCCCACTTCATCTTTTCAAAATCACTACCCTCTAGCCATCCTTCATTACTCAGAGAATCTACACAATTTCATGCTTCCCTGCCTCTACTGAAGCTCACTTCACTTCCATGTCCCATTCACTTGCAAAGATCCAGATAAAATCCTACTATCTATTCTATGAAACCTCACATATGCTATGGACATTTCATTATCTCAGCCTCATATAGATATTACCCATATCACTATAGGTGTACTTATCTCATTCTGCCTTAATGCATTAGAATCCCTAACTAGGCTGTAATTTCTTAAGGGCAAAGGTTATTTATCACTTCTTTCCATATTTCAAACAACACCTAGCATAATGTTTAGCATATAATATGCTCTCAACAACATTTTTTAAATGAAAGATGACATGACCCTTGTTCCAGTGACTAGAAGTGCTATTTGGCAAATGTATATTCATAAAATTAAATTCAAGGAATTAAGGAATTAAACTTAAAGGAAGTGAAGACATTCAAACTAGGATTTGGTATCATAGCTTTAGATTATAGGAAAAAGAAATTTCTGCTTCTTGAAATTCTGAACCTATATATCAGCCTCAAGTACCACCTCCCTTTCTAAAAAAGCCCCCAGTGAGAGCCCAGTACTCTGGGTTCTACACCATGTCTGCCTCTTTCATTGCATTTACCACCCAAAGTTCAACTGCCTGTATATCCCTACTAGATTATATCCTGAGAGCAGAAATCAGATACAGTGTTTATCAGAGCATAAATATTAATAGAAAAGTGTTGACTAAATAAATGCTTAAATATCACATCCCTTGTTTGTCGAATAGTCCCAAGATATAAGGAAAGATATTATTCTCATTTTCCAATAGATAATCAGAGTAAATGAATGTTAAATAAATTCATGGTCATAGGAAAAAGGAACATGGTAGCAGAATTTAGGTCTTCTTGAAATTAATCACCACATTTCTAAATATTCCTATACAATATGAAGTATCCACGGTCAGGAATATAAGAAAATGGACAATTTGGAGCTCTTTAAATAAAGGAAATGGGACTTCCCTGGTGGTGCAGTGGTTAAGAATCCTCCTGCAAGGCAGGGGACACGGATTCAAGCCCTGGTCCGGGAAGATCCCACATGCTGTGGAGCAACTAAGCCGCTGCACCACAACTACTGAGCCTGCATTCTACAGCCCCTGAGCCACAACTACTGAAGCCTGCGTGCCTAGAGCCTGTGCTCCACAAGAGAAGCCACTGCAACTGCAACGAAGAGTAGCCCCTGCACACAGCTACGAAGACCCAATGCAGCCAAAAATTTTAAAAAATAAAACTCCACAAGAGTTTTATAATAAATAAATAAATAAAATGAGTAAATAAAAGAAATAGCCCTCAATAGCAGAATAAATAAGACCAATCTTTACATAACCCCCAGAGCTCTGTTCTGAGAGCTTCTAGCACATAACTAATACTATAAACAAAGTCATTTAATTTAACCAGTTCAGAAGGACTTTAAAGAGCTATAAATATCACCAGATTTAGTGTATGTTAGTTTCTACCAATTCAGCATTTTCATTACACACAATATCCTCTTCTACAAACAAAATGCTTCTACTAAAATCTCATAGCTACATAGACTCATTTTATTAGCTATTTATTGAGTGTTTACTACGTGCCAGGCACGTTGCTGAGAGCTGCATAAATTATCTCATTTACTCCTCATAAAAACATTACACATTAGGTACTATCGTTATCACATTTGAAAAATGGAAACGAGAGCCCAAAGATATGAAATAATGTGCCCCAGGTCATGCAGCTAAGAAGAGATGGAGGTGGGAACTGTTCCTGGTCCTTCCTGGGGCCACAGTCCTGGTTCCTCACTATGGACACTGCCTCACATTAGTGTCCACTGGAAGGATATATTTGTTCAGCTAGTCTCATAAGTTTGACATTATCATCACATTGAATTTTATGAAACTGCTATTTTTGTAGACCAAAGATGATCAAACAGTTCAATCTAGTAGAATGTTAATATTCTATTCTAATATTAATATCCACAGCTTTTGGTTCCTTGCTAATGTATTATCTTTTTATTTTGTATAGTATATATATCTAATGACTCCTAAAATTATTATTATTAGAAATCATGGTATAACCAATAAGACATAAACACCAGTCAGTCCCTTAAGTAATTCCTCAATTCTGATGGAAGGTTGACTGTATGAGAAACATATTGAAAAGATGTGGCCAGGAACTCTCCCCCTAAGTAAACCACTTTCAGATCAGCACATTTTAGAGCTTTGGACGATGATTGGTTTCTGCAAACTTGCAAGATTTATTAGTATGGTATCTCCATTTCCTTTAAAATGCAAACAAAAAAACCTAAACAATTCCAATAAAATAAAATAAAATAAGTGCTAGCAAATGGTAGCATTTCAGAGCAAATACTCCCTTTGGTAAGAGAGTTTAGAAACTAGGGCATTCACACAATCTACTCCCCTCTTTCTTATCTTCATTGGTCTCTGTGTCTTTCCTTCTTGTCTTAGAGGAAAGTGTCCTGCTTCTTCAAGAACTAATCCTCCTACTGATGCTCTTGATGCCAGCCTCTGTCACATCCTCTGGAAAATTCCTCTGTAAATTTCCCCCTCTCTGTAAGCTCAATTGCTCCCTCCTTCCTGGCTGCAGCTCTCAGATCAAATACAAACATGCTCAAGTCTTCTGTATCTACATACACTCAACACCTTCCCGCAGATCTGTCTTCCCCTTCTTTCTTCTCTTCTCTGCCAAAGGATCAGCAAAGTGATGTGTTCTGCTTCCACTTCCTCACCTGCCACCCACTCATCATTCCAAAGCGGCTTTTCCTCTCACTTCTCTGAGATCATTCTCAGCAATGTCACCAGTGACCCCCTACTTCCTGAGCTCTCGGTTCTCATCCCACTTAACCTTCCCCTAGTTTGTGCCAATGCTGCCTCCTCTCCCTCAAATGCTCTCTCTGGGATTCATTCATGCTACAGTTTCCTGGTTCTCTTCCTACCTCCATGACGGTTCCTCTCCAGTCCTTCTTACTTTCTCTATCTCATTCACAGGTTTCTTCCTCAGCCTTTCCTTCCAAGAGTTCAAGCTTCTCATTTTTCTTCTTGCTCGGATCTCCCAAATACATGCTTCAAACTACTCAAAGCCATGTTGGCTTTTCTCTCCTCAAACCCACTCCTTCTTCCTTTCGCCCCAACCCAGATCAACTCCAGCTCCCAAGCAGAAACTACCCAGTCATTCTGAAATCCTTTCCTTCTGCAGCCTCATCTCTTATCACGCCTCACATGTAGCCAAGCAACCACGGAGACACACCAGGGTCCTAGTCCTCATGCTGGATGCCCAATGGTTTTTTTTTTTTTAAAGGAAGTTATTTTTATTTTCATAGATGGTCACATTCCACAGAATCAGGGAAATTAAAGAGAGCTCCGAGAAAATGGCCAAAACCCTCGTTCAATCTGCACAGCTCCCGGAACATCCACATTGTTTAACGTAGAGAAGATGGAGAAAGGGCTAAGAATTACATGATGATTCTTCACAAGGGTTTGTAAGACAACGGTGTCCATGTTCGTCAAGAACCAACCCAGAGAAAAATGAATTTAAGCTTTAGCCAACTCTTCATTTTCAACTCCTTGACAATTAGGGCAGTGGCATTTATGGGAAGCAAACGATTGGTTCTGGAGCTGTTTCTAAAGAGGATAGTAAATAGAGCAGATATGTTCTCGGTTTCTGATATCATTACCTGCCCGAGAAAAAAAGAGATGCACCAACATTTTGCTACTCTTGCTGTGCGATTCTGTTTTTTATTCTCTCTGATAGATTTTATACTTTTATCCATACTGTTTCCTTCACTTGATATAGCCTTTAGCCTTCAGATTTCTGCTCACGTGTCACACACTTTGTGAAGCTTTCTCTATTCTTCCGAAGAATGTCCAGTTCCTCCTCAATGTTCCTAAAGCACTTTGTATAAACCAGCATTCTACTACAGTATTCACCACTTTGGTACCATGGTAACTGTGTACGGTCCTGTCTCCCTTCACTCTTGTTTCTGTCTTCATTGTTCCTTGAAGGAAAGGACAGTGTTATTTCCCCCTCATGTAACACTGATCAAGCGCCCGGCTCATAGTAGGTCTTCAAAGATGTCTGTTTCATTAAGTTGATCCATCCATTTGCTCAAGTTTATATATAATCCTATTCAAGGGTAAGGGCTTATATTAAGTGATTTTCTGAGTCCCTATGAACTCTAATAATTCATGTTAAGACACCAAAAAAATTCAAGATGTAATGAACATTGTTTTCCTCCTGAATTAAACACACTGTCACAAAATATGACCCTTTAAGGTTCTTGCTCAGAGAAGGTTACCTCCACTGAACAAAGAAAACAGATTCTCTGAGAACACCAATCAGTTTCCCGAGTCAGCCAACTGCTCACTCGTGCTTTCTTAACTCCCACTTTAAAAGTCCAAAATGACAAATTATCTCACAGGTCCCTGGGCAAATACTTAATCGCTTTCTGAAATGTCAGTGCTGATGTTTATTCCAACTCAGTTTTGCCTCATTTTAAACCAACAGAAATATCTCTCCCTGCCAGCTTATATTTTGTTTTACAATTCTTTTTCTCCTCTCTTATTTTCATGATATAATTTCTTAGATAAATGTCCCCCAATTTCTAAACTTTGGGGAATTAAAGTCTTTGTAATTTCATGACCATTGAATGGCAGAAAGAAGAAACTGAGTTCCAGGTAAAATGGCCATACAATGAAAACTGGAAAAAATCACAGCCAGAGACCTTTCCAATGATAACATTTACTAAGTGGCTTCAAATACTAAAGAAATAAGAAAGTAGGTTAGCGATTGAAGACATTATTATCTAACTTTCATCTTCATCAAAGTAAATGTCATTATCCTTGTTTAACAGACCAATAAACTGAGGTTCAGAGAGGTTTGTAATTGTCCAAGGTTACCCAGATAATAAATGGCAGCCTTTTTGCCATATGTTGCAGTGACCTGAAGGAATTTTCTCGGGAAAAACTGACCTGCCTGAAGGTCACTGCCTCTGCTCGCTAATACATAGTTTCTGGTCAGTCACCATTATTCCCATGAGAGAACATGAATGCTATACTTGGGTGCATTTACACTGTGCTAATAAGAGCCTTCCTACCTTTTTCATTTACCTTCTGAAGGAGTTACAAGTGGGGCAGTACCATGTATCGCCTTGTAAGCAAACGAAGGGCAGGACCTGAAATTCTGAAACAAACCCAACGTCTCCCAGTTAGTGAAGCTGACTATTGATGTTTACTCAAAACCAACTCTGCTGCCTCCTTTGACTGTCGCATGGCCAGTGCAGCCCTAAATCAGCAGGATCTTGTCTGACAACAGCACCAGGAATCGGCTTTCCCATTTTGAAATTTAGTTGTAACAAGTCAAACTGGATCCTGTGGGTCTTCCAGCGGTTCTAAAATATATCTTCCTATCATGCCGCCTAATCAGAGAGCCGTGTACCTTTCACTTTCTGGGTTTCTCATAGCCGTGCCTGCCCTCACTGAGCCACCTCTGGGTTTTCAGCCACTGTGGCGGGGGTGGGGGTGGGGTGGGGTGGAGCACTATAACAAACAGGGGGTGCAGTGGTAAAGCACCAGGCTCTGAAACCAGGGGGTCGGTTCCCATCCCAGGTCTCCCATTTACTGTGTGACGTGGGCAAGTCACATAGCCTCTCTGTGTCTCAGTTTACTCACCTGTAACACAGGGACGATGACCCTACCTACCTCAAAGGGCTTCTGTGATTATTTAGAAGAGTACTTTCTATATAATAAAGTTCACTAGATATTTTACAGATTGTTAGATGATTCCATACTGTTAGAAGACAGAAACAAAAGGAAGATCATGAGAGTGTAGCTTCATGGAAGCTGAAGGGAAGGCATATTTAAAGGAAGGAGAAGTTATGTGCCTGATCCTTTCAAAGGTCACACTGTATTAGTCTGCTGGAGCTGCTATAACAAAATACCACACACTGAAATTTATTGTCTCACAGTTCTGGAGGCTGGCAAGCCCAAGGTCCAGGTACCAGCAGGCTTGGTGTCTGGTGAGAGCTCTTCACTATGTGCTCCCATGGCCTTTCCTTGGTACATTAGTGCAGGGAGAGAGAGTTCCAGCTCTCTGTCCCATAACACTAATCATATCAGATCAGGACCCCACCCTTATGACCTCATATAACCTTAATTACTTCCTCATCCCCATCTCCAAATACAGCCACACTGGGAATTAGAGCTTCAATTTATGAATTCTGGGAGGACAGAAACACAACAGTAACTGAAAAAGTAACCTTTGGGTTTCTTAAGAGGAGGTCTTCGGTGAACATTCATGACTCAATGACTTATTCACCAAACAATGTAGTATGTTTACAATTCCACTTTATTTATTCAGGGGGACATTTTTGGAAGATTAAACACAATCCTAAATGTCATATGTTTTGACAGAAAAGTAGTATGATAAATTACCACGATAAGCTAACTGCACTTATGTTGTTGGCCATGGAAAACAGAAGTACCGGGTATATACAGAAACCTTATTCTGTTGTCAGTTTTTCATTATTAAAAATACTACTATTGTTAGCTTTAAAAAAAAAATCCTCAAACTTTTTTAAAGGAAAAGTTGCCATAATAGCATGGACATGAATTTTCATTGTATAAATCACCCCAATCAAAATTTGTATTAACCTTTGACATCTTCATCCTCCCCTACTGCTGAATCTAGGGCTCATTAATATCTATTTAAGCATTCAGCTTTTGTCATAAAGGTCAAGATAAACTTGTCCGCAAGGTAAAAATATATCTGCCGGATAGTCAATCTCAATGAGGAGAGAATCTCTCTTTTTTTTATTTCATAAAACATTTCGTATAAAATATAAGTACCAAAGCAAAGAAAATCTGGAGAATATCCAAAGGGAAAAAAATTAATGATACCACCTCTAGGTAATCACAACTGTAATTTGAGCTTTTCCTTCAAGTTTTTTTTCACGCATATTTTTATAAAACTTTAATTATGGTGTACATGTAACTTTATATTCTGTTTTTCTCAATTTAACACTACTATTGGAATATATATGTATATAAGTAACATATGTGTTGACTACACAGTATATAACTAATTAATGTAACCATGGTAGTGGATATAAACATTGTTCTAGTCTTCATAATTTTAAATAACATCATGATAAACACTTCCTATATATACCTTTTTCTATCTTTGTATTATTTTCTAGGTTTAATTTCCAAAGGTAGAATTGGGGGTCTATAGGTGTAAATATTTATAAGGTTCTTGATACATATCCTCAAACAGAGAAAATGGCTGTACCAATTCTGCTGCCATCAATAATCTAGGTGAGTAATCACTAGACCCCAATTCTCTGTAGCAAAAAGTTTTCCTATCACAATAGGCAAGAAATAAAATAGACAATTTGCTGTATTAATTTCTACTTCCCTTTTACAGAGAACATTTTTCTTCTCGTGGTTATTTTCCAGTTTTACTTTTCCTTTGTGAGTCATCTCTTCATTATCTTTATCTGTTCATCTATTAGAACTCTCATTTTTTTTTTCAGTGATTTGTATGCAGCCATCTCCTTTACTCATAAAATTATTTAATACTACAAGTAAGAGTATTAGAAGGATCCTTGACATTTTGCTGATGTTACATGTTACACTATGCCAAGTAGTGAAATCACAGTCACTAATAAATGAAAATTAAAGTATTTTAGGAACACTTTACCATCAAGTTCTGACATTATTTGAGGGACAATTTGAAGGCTTTAAAAGTCTTTACTTTCTCTGACACCTGTTATAATTATACTTATCTTTTGAAATTAAAATAAAGGGTTTTTTTTCCCAAATATGGCACACCAGCCAATTAAAGACAAATTGTCTCATCCCCTACCCTTCCCCTGACCTGTTAATGCATTGTTGAAACAATTCAATGAATGCAAATAAAACTGATGATTCTGCCACTCTAAAACTGATGCTTACACTAAACCTCAAATTATCTAACATTATTTAATAGTAGCATTATTATTAATCACCTCCATTCACTGAAAAATTACTAAGCACCAGATAGTGTGCAAAGTGGTCTAGATAAATTATCTCATTTTCTTCTCAAAATAAACCTTTCAGATGGGTATTAGCCATTCCACTTTACAGTTGAGAAACGCGAGTTCAGAATGGCTAACCAGCTGGCCAAGACCAGTCAGCTAGCAGGTGATGGAGTGGAATGCACACCCAGGACCTGTTCCCCTCACCACTAAGCACCTGGCCTTATATTCATGCAGCCCTTACCATGGCGATATTGTACACTCACTAATACCAATGAAAAGAAACTTAGAAACAGACATTTTAACAAGTGCATTTAGTATATGTATTCTGCTTGGAAATTCCTCAAATACCTCCATTAATAAGGGTCAACACCACTGATTATAAAATTTTTTAAATTTAGTCCATGTAACTTACTAAAATTTAAAACAGAATTTTTTAATATTAGTAGTTATAGTAGAAATAACACGTAAATATTATACAATTCTCAAGTTAAATACTTTGCTTGCTTTTGACATATTTTTCATACAGAATGTTAGGTTGATCCAGGTAAACTATATGTCCCGGAAACTGACCCAATTGCTACATCTTCTAACCATTTTCAGAGGAAGTACAACCCACTTCCCACACAGTAGGAAAGAGGATGGGTACAAGAAGCCCAGCCTAGCTAGGGGGAAGATGTCCCAAGAAGAAACCACCCCAAAGTGGTTCCACAGAGCCTCCCCCCACCCAGCGCCCAACAGAACAGCCCTGGCAGCCAATGGATTTAATAAGTTATTCGCATGTTTGGTAATCTTCATTGATTTCTGTTGATTGAACTCGTGCCTCTGAACTCTACCTCAGCCTCTTATGTGTTCTAATCAGTAACAACCCAACCCTGGTGATGAGGGCTAACAGGATCAAGGGAGCATCCTTGGCCACTGGGAGAAGACACGGAGTGGACATGCTGCCTTCAAGGGCTTTACAACTTAAGGGTTTGTGGGCCTGTGTGTGTCCACATGCTCACCCTGCGCAGGGATGTGAGTAGAGTAAGACTTGTTTACAACATAAATGTCTCAAACCAAGTACCCAAGGCACCTGGAGACTCAAATGAAGGCAAGAGAGCATCCAACTGGTGGAACTGGGTAAAGCTTCGAGAAGTGATGGCAGTTCAGGTGCCCGTGCAGAGCAGTTGATAATTGAATAGGTAGTGAAGGGAGAGAGGGAGGCCATTTCAATGAAAACAACCAGTATGAGTTAAACTGAGGATGTGGAAAAGTGCAGAGGGTTCTTGGAGACCCATAAGCAGTTGTGCTAGGCTAGAGCACAGTGTATGTGTGTGTGAATTGTGAGAACTGAGACTGGAAAGGGAGGGGAGAGCTAGGTCATGAATGACCTTGACTGCAGAGGTAAGCTCTGGAGATTTAACTGAGAGAAGCCGTTGGTGGTTCTTGAGCAAGGGAGCGTTAAGAACAGAGAGGCACCTTAGAAATGGAATAGACTGCATTGGGAATCGCAGAGAAGCACGTAGAATAGACTGGTGTTAGGGAATGTGGGAAAAGAGGGAAGGGGCCAATTAGAGATATACTCTAATATCTCAGCTAGAAAGATCAAGAGTCTGAACTGGGATTGGCAATAATAACAAAAAGGAGAGTTGAGAAACATTTTATCCCCTTAAGTCTTGGTGATGAGGGGCTACCTGGATATAATGGAAAAGGAAGAGTCAAAGTGATTTTATATCTTGATGATGAGAGATGGAAAGAAAGTATTCAAGAGAAGATTGTGTTGGAGATAAACAGATGATTAGATAAAATTTGCATATGGTGATTGTTAAGGGTTGAATTGTGCCTCCCCCACCAAACTGGCAATAGGGTTGTTGCAGATGTAATTAGTTAAGATGAGGTCATACTGGAATAGGGTGGGCCCTTAATCGAGTATGACTGGTCTCCTTACTTCGTGTGTGTTGTGTGTGTGTGTGTGTGTGTGTGTGTGTTGTGTGTGTGTGTGTGTGTGTGTGAGAAAGTGTGGGATACATATTTTGGCAGGGGATGGGGGTGAAGGGTGGAAACCAGAGGGACAATTATACTAGAAACTCTTTTATTCTTAACAAGTTCAAAGAAATACAAATCATTCTCATCAATATCATCATAACCTTATATCCTCTCAGTTGATGGTCCTTCAAGGGCTGACACCAGGACTCACACACAACAGAGAAAGAGAACTGGCCCAAAAGAAGCCAAGGTTCCCTACAAACCACTCTTTATTGCACCAGCCACACAATCCTGAATTCAATCATTTAACCATTTGCAATGTCCCTTTTGTCAGGCTCTGTGAAAAGAGCTCAGGTAACATCAGCCATTCACAAATATCTTCTCACATGTTCTCCTGTGCTACAAAAAATGTGTTTCCTTACAGTGGCCATGTGATAGAATCCTGACCAATGACATGAAAAGAGCCATTCAGGGGAGGATGCTGTTCCTCAAATCAAAAAGGAGCGCTTCATATCAAAACCCCTATGTCCTATGAGATACACATATTTTCCTTCTTGCTACATGGAACATGGTTTGATGCTTGACTGAGGTTATGAGAGAACAAAACAGTGCAAAGTGCCTGCATGTAGACAATGCGAGAAAGAGGAAGCGAAAAAAGAAAAGGTACCTTATAAGTTTTCTCAGCCATTTTATCAGCTATGAGTCTCTACCTATGCACTGTGTACATACACCTAATACACATCTTTCCTATGCATATGCATTAGTCTGTTCTTGGTATAACTGAAAACAAACCACTAGCTACAGAAAAAGGTACATTATCATATTTCATTTATACCAATGTTAAAAGTGGGCATAGACTGCTACCCAAATCCACTGTATCAATTACCACAATTGGAAAAAAAAAAAAAACTCTTTCCATTCCAGGCAAGGTTGGCAAAAAGACAGCATGGGCTACGAAAAAAGTTGGGAACTTCTAGCCTAAGAACTAAATAAACTGTTTGAAAAAGAAATGCTCACTGCCTCTGCCTGATGAATTTCTCCCCCCAACTAACTGATGCTGGTGTCCTTATAAGAAGAGAAGAGAGACACACACTGAGAGTAGAAAGCCATGTAGAAACACAGACACACAGAAGGAAGACAGCCATGCACGCAGAGGCTGAGATGGGAGGGATGCAGCTGCAAGCCAAGGAACGCCAAGAACGGCTGGCAACACCAGAAGCCAGAAGAGGCAAAGGAGGATTCTCCCCTACAGGTTTCAGAGAGAAACTGGACACCCTGATTTCAGATTTCAGGCCTCAGAGCCGTGAGACAATATAGGTCTGGTGTTGCAAGCCACCCACTTTGTAGTACTTTGTTACAGTAGCCCTAGGAAATTAATAGGTGATTTTTTTTAACATTTACTGTTTTTTACCCTAAGTGCAAAAATAGTCACCTATAATCCTTCCATCAAAGGATAGCTACTGTTGACACTGAGTGTCCACCCAGACCATGTGTGTGTGCATGTGTGTAATTTTAAAACTGGAATATGCCTTGTTCATATTATTTTATATTCAGATAGTCTTTATTTACCAGATTGACTATCCCATAGATGTCCCATAACTTAATTTCCTACTGATGGACATCTTTAGTGTCCAAGGCATCTACTTAGAAATATGTTCAAGCCATTAACCTATGAGCCAAAAGAAAATAGTAATAGATTTGCTACCCACATTTCCTCATTCAACTTCCCCTTAAGAATATGGATATACATATATGTATGCATGTATATAAAATGGTTTGATACATTTAGATATTTTATGTAGATTCTTTATCATGGGCACCCAGCCTAGGGCAACATGAGGACAGAAAGTTGGAGTGTCCTGGCCAAAGTCACAGGGAGAACCTCCCGGACAGGAATGCAGTCTCGTTTCCAATACTGTTACTGCTCAATGCGCTGCTTTTAAGGCATAGGAACTACTTTTAGGATCTTTAATTGATCCACATAAGATGTTTGCTTTTTAAAAATAAGACTGAAGTGCAAGCCATTATCTTATAATAATTTATAATGGAGTATAACCTGCAAAAATACTGCATCACTATGATGTGGACCTTTACCAGAAATTTATTTATGTTACTAATTTTTTTAACTGAGTATTTTCAATCAAATTTCTACTAGAATATTACTCAGCCGTAAAAAGAAACAAAATTGGGACATTTGTAGAGACATGGATGGACCTAGAGACTGTCATACAGAGTGAAGTGAGTCAGAAAGAGAAAAACAAATATCATATACTAACACATATATGCAGAATATAGAAAAATGGTACAAATCAACCAGTTTGCAAGGCAGAAATAGAGACACAGATGTAGAGAACAAACATATGGACACCAAGTGGGGAAAGCAGGGAGGGGGGCAGGATTGGGGTGGGATGAATTGGGAGATTGGGATTGCCATACATACATTACTAATAAGAAAAAAAAATCAAATATATGCAGTTTATTGTATGTCAATTGTATCTCAATAAAATTTCTTAAAAAAAAAAATTCTACCACTAGCAGTTTCACTGCTGGTGAAACTACTTGCCTTCAGATAACTAGTTGTCTTCAGGAAACGTGTTATCTATCCTTAACGAGACTGATCCATTCTCAGACATCTTAAGAGCAAATACATATTAAATTACACGTATAGGCATTATTCAGCTACTGATGAGTAATCTTGGCAGACTTCACGGAAGTTTGCCAGGTTCTTCAAATCTCCGTAATTGTAAAATATAAAAGTTGTACGTTGTATTCTGTCACTGACATAATAAAAAGCTGTCTTTTAGAAGGGAGGATTGTATAATTTTTAAAAATAGCATATATTATATATATTCTTTAATTGACCCAAATAAGATGTTTGCTTTTTAAAAATAAGACTGAAGTGCAAGCCATTATTTTATAATAATTTATAATGGAGTATAACCTGCAAAAATACTGCATCACTATGCTGTACACCTGAAACTAATATAATATTGTAAATCAACTATACTTCAACTTAAAAAAATTTTTTAAAGATGGATGCTGCCACAGGTTCATCTTTTGGTCCACTCCTCTCTGACACACTGGCAGCTTTGGGACATGCAGACTGGCTTTTCTCACTTGAGAGAGATCTATAATTCTTATTGTGAACACAGATCACTTTAAAATGAGGTGAGCGTCTGTCCCATAGTATCCCGATACAGGAAAATGGGGAGTCACATTAGGTTATAAAGGAAAAAAAGCTATAAAAATGAAGACACTTTAAAAAAAAGATTATGAACTACTTTCATAATAAAAAATAAAATTTCATTTTGTGTCCTTTGACATAAAGCATAATGAGGCAGGCACTAACAGTTCACAGTGATCTAAAAATCACTAAGAATAGTTTTCTACTGTAACAAAAAGGTGTTATTTTTAGCACCTTGGAGCCAGAATCATCAATAATTGGCATTCTAATTTGAATGTCATCAGGATCTGTTTGTTTAAATGATCTTTGATCAATTCCCTGCCAAGTCTAGTTTGTTTCCCTGCCCTTCAACCACAGTTTCCGATTCCATTTTCCAAATTATACACTATATTTTATCATGAAGGCTTAATTTCCTTAAAGAACAACTGAATTCTGCTTTCTGTTTTGGTACCAAGTCTCTTTTTCTTTGCATCTAATAGAGGATATTTTTTCTCAGTCTTCCCCGCATCTCATACATACCTAAAGAACATTTTTTTGGTCAATTTTGGCGTATTTCATGTTCTATTCACCATCTATTTCCTGGTTTCATTTTTACATGCCATCACTGATATGCCCTGTTTCTGGTCTAATATTCCTTTTTAATCCTTACTCTTTGGGGCCTTTTAAATCTGCAGCTCTGTGTAGGTACCTAGGTTTCATCCTGCTTCCCTGTCTCCTGCTACTTTTACCAGCGTTGCTTTAAGAAATAATCTAGTTTGCATGGATTCTTCCACTTACCGATGCTTTTCTTATAATTTATTTAAGCTTACTAAAGTTGACTTTCCTGAAATTCATTTTCTTTACATTGCTGTTTTCACTTCTTTGAAGTTTACACAAAGATTACCAACCTTTAAATGAAGTTTCTTAATTAACTGAAATGTTCATTAAAGGAATAGCTTTAGTATGCAGGCCAGAAATCAAGAATAGCTAAATAGAGCACAATCTCACCTCTCTTTCTGCTCTCTCTCCCCAGAGCCTATTCAGAGGTATTTCTACCTGACCACATTCCAGATATACTCTCCCGCCACTAACCCACGGACTGTGCTATAATTCTCTTGTTAAATAAATACTTATGTCCGATATGCACTCAGGATGATGGTTAGTGAGTCTTCAATCTCATTACGACTTATCCATCCAGCTGAAACTTGACAACATTTGTAAGATACAGTTAATAAACTGGTCAAAGGGTCAGTAAGTGATTTTTCTCTTAGTGACCTGAAAAATACAGGGTAAAATGGGGGAAACAAACAGCTTTAATGAAAGTGGCTTTTTTATGAATGACACTCCCTACAGTGATCAATAATTCAGCTAATCCTTCATTATATGCTCAGTTGATCACTATCAAGAGTGATAAAACACATTGGCCCTTTTTTCAATTAAAATAGGGGAAGTATATACAGAAACTTGATAAAACTAAAGTTTTACTTTTAAAAGATCTCTCAACCACACTGAGTCACTCCGTTAGCTTTTCTGCATCTCTCAGCATCTCAATTCCTTATCTGGAAAATACAGTGAACTCTCCTTGTGTCACCAATGATAGGTGGTACAGCAACCTTCTCCTGTAGCACGATTCTCCCAGTCAACACCACCTCCTGCCTGATTCACGGTTCAACTCCATTTAACAATTCAACACTAGCTAATGCAGTTGTGTCCTATTAAAGCAACTAAACCCTGTGTTCTATGAATTTTAAAAATAACTTTAAATAAGCTATAACACACTTGAAAAACAATTTTTCCAAGAGATTTCTTCACAAAGTGATTACACCTGGATATGAATTAGTTTATGAAATTGCTCCAGTCCCAGGTAAGCACGAGACACCTGGGAAGGAGAGCCAGGCAAGACTGGGAAGAGTAAGATGTAATCTCTGTGACATGATTTATAACTGCATCTTGAAGAAACCCAAAAATATACTCAGGAGCATCTATCAGAAGTTTCTGATTTCTTTGAACATCAAGGTTTTCTAATGTATTTAAATTTCTTCTTCTTAAAAAGAATTTTATATATAACCAATTCCAGGATCACATCTAGACCATAAGGTACATAAATTGAGACCTTTTTATACACGTCTATCTGACAGTGAACACAACCTGAGGAAAATCTGAGGTCTCTAGAGTTCTCACTTTGAACGTTCTCTTCTGTGTTTTCTCCTAATTCGTGGAAATCTTCTATACCTTAAATAAAACTGGTGCGTGCTTTTCTATGACTTAGAACTGCCATTTTCACAGGATTATGTGAATAACGGGTCATTACATTTACATATTAAAACTTTGGCCAATGATATTTCTGATAACCGCTTTTCACAATATAGTTGGCAATCTTAACATAATCAAGTAATGGATCTCTGGTGTTGAATGTGTTCTAATAAACTGAGAAACACATCAGTTAAAAATTGTGAATATGCTATATACCAGATTTTAACATAAATTATTAATAATTCTCAAAATAACGCTCTATGACAGCTATCTCATCCTCCATGAACCGATGAAGAAATAGAGGCTCATAAATTATCTTGTCAAAGTCTTATGGTTAGTAATGGCAGAGCTGGGATTTGAACCCCACTGTGTCTGATTTCAAAGCTTTTCACTATATCACGCTTCTGTTATTTTTCAATTAAGTTTAGGATTCCCTAAGTTAATGAAAGACACACATACCACAAACTAAAATCAAGAGTACGTTGAAAAGCTGACTTTAACTAACAGCTTTTGGGAAAAACATTTTGCTAACGTTAATAAGAAAAACACTGACTCATCTAACTTCTGTTTCTTTAGGCATTTCGCCTCTATCCAACCCCCTTAGGATGGTGTAAACACTAATATGAACAGAAGGTAGACAGCAGCCAAAAAAGAAGAGAAATAGAGGATCTGAATACTCTACAAACCGGGTTAGCACCTTGCAATCAAGAGTAAACTACATTAAAGGGTTTGTTTAGAGTGTGTCTAGAAAGGGAAAACAACTCGTGTTCAATGCAAAGCAGTCTTCATTATTTTTTCAGTAAATTGTATTCATTTTAAACCTGAAAAATGACCTCCAGTTCTTAAATCCTACTTTTTTTTATATATCTCTTCAACTTAAATAATTTAGGGATTCAATTCTAGTCACTTAGCAATAAACCATATCCAAGTATTCAAGGTCATCCTTGAAACTACCCTGTCTATTAATATACACACATAGGATCATTTGCATAAAGATAAAGCAATTAAGGCACACTGATGTATCACTATTCTTACTTCGAGTTTTTGTTTTGACCTGTGAAAAGTTTGGGGGAGCCCCGTACATTTTGAAAGCTCATTATCTTATTTCAT
This sequence comes from Hippopotamus amphibius kiboko, assembly GCF_030028045.1. Lineage (NCBI taxonomy): Eukaryota > Metazoa > Chordata > Mammalia > Artiodactyla > Hippopotamidae > Hippopotamus > Hippopotamus amphibius. Next base: position 14,052,551 of record NC_080199.1, read on the forward strand.
AGTGATATTAGCACCATTATGCAATGAGAGTGAAGCATTCCATCGCTGCTATCAATAGGATCTGTGTTCATCCATACAGACATTTCAAATGAAGGGAAAAACATTTACAGACTACATTATGTTATGATAGTGAATGATTTTAAAAGATGTCAAGTTCTGCTTAAGGAGTTTTATATGAAATAGCATTTACATTAGAGAAAGCTTTGGGGGAGATGAAAGATGTAAGTCATCAGATTTTCATTTATTTTTAAATACAATTAAGCTCTCAGAGAGCATCAGCACTTTAACTCTGAAATATCTTTTTTTAAAGACATTACTGAAATATCATATTCCTGTTTCTCGATTTTCTAATGCATCCTTCAAAGTGACTTCACTTTAATAAGTGAGAGGATTTGTGAAGAAAACCAGACCAGCAGCAAAAAGGAAGGATGAAATGTTTAATTGCATTAACTGTACTTTTATGATATGCCTCTGTTTCTGACATATATCTTTACCACACTTATAAACTTCCAGGACAGTTCTATGATAAGACGTGGTCATTTGCATCAGAAGTGCCCCTAGTCATGATTCACACACCTATTGCCACAGGTAAGGGGAAGTACAATGTTTACCCTTCTGGTTGTGCAAAGTGTCAACCATTTCCTTGTGTGTATTCTACTGTATGCAATATTGGTTTACACTTTGGTTAAGGACTGAAATAACTGTCTTAGGAGTTACTGACCTGATTCCAGATTCAGTCTCATTTCACGTACACTAATCTGGAATTTGGATGCAAAATAATAAATTATGCCTTCTTTGGAAAAAGTGTTTTCCAGGAGAATGACTTATCCACAGGTAGTAAAAAACAACACTACTAAAAATAAGTGAGAAAAAAATGTGTTGTGATTTTCATTTTTTTTTATAGGATACAAACTCTTTTTTAATGACCTAAACACTAAATTTTAATGGAAATTGATAACTGTATTGATCTATGCTGTCACTTTCATTTCCTTCTGGTATACTAATGGATGAAAGTAAGGCTTGCAAATACTCATTTTCTTCAAGTTTAAGCCTAAGTTCTAAAGCCTAAGTACCACACCCAAAAGAATGCACTACACTTTATGTGTCTTGTGACCAGAGATGTTAGTTGCTCATTTTTGTAATTTTCATAGCACTGAGCAGAAGCCTACTAACACTTGATAGATAATTAGTAGTTTGTGAAACTGAGAAGTAAAAATAAACATATAAGCTTTATAATTTTTATTTACGTCATACATACCATAAGCCCTATGCAAAACTAAAGAGGAAAAATTACTCTTCACTACTAATATTATTTATAAAAAAAGTTAATTTGCTTACGTCTAATGACTTATTTTAATTTATATGTGCTTTTCCGCTTAATCTTTCATGATTTCAGGAAAAAAGTTTTTATTCCCAACAGACAACCGGGAACAGAAGCTCATCCTTAATTCATTAAGTGCCATTTTTCACCCGCTTACGTTTGTCAAATTACAGGATTCATTATAACAGGGATGTAGGGTTATGGCTTTAGCTCTTTTTGTTCTAATCCTTTTTTCATATATTCTTTCTTTTGATTTGTGACCTTCATTACCAAGAGAACTCACTCAGTGCTTTCAGTTCAGTTCCAGGAGGATAAGCAGTCAGATACTGTAGGAATTATTTTACATACCATAGTTATTAACATGATTACTCAGAGAAATTATATTAATATGCAAGGCACTCCAATACTTCTAGGAAAAAGAAAATGCTCTTTATCAGAATTTTTCCTTTAGCATAGAGAACACAATCTTAACTATTTACAGTTCAAATGCCTAAGTGAAAGCTTACTCAGCCAAGCAGAAATGCATTATAAAGAGTTCACTGCAGATACAGTTCACCTTGTTCATAGATTTCCTTATTTTGATTTTATTCTCATTGTAAAATAATGTATTCTGATTATACTAAATTTAGAAAGTAGAAAAATAGTATAAATTAAATAAAATCACCTGTGATCCCACATATAAGTTCAATAAAATCACCTGTGATCCCACACACCCAGAAATAACCGTATCACGTTAATGTTTCTTTCATTTTTTTCTATTCATGTTAAAGGTATTTGGGTGTGTAAATTTAAGATTATTCTACATTTATCATTTCATATCATTTTTCACCTAGTTTATGAGTACTTCCCCTGTAATTATTCTTCAAAAGCATTATTTTAACAGAATATAAATGTACCATAACTTATTTTGACAACCTCTTACTAAAACTCTATCAAAGGCAAATTAATACGTAGTGACAGAAAGCTAATCAGTGGTTACTGAGGGAAGGAGAAAGATAGGGCAGGAGAGAAAATTTTTTAAGGGGCACAAGGAAACTTCTAGAGATGATGAAAATGTTCATTATCTTGGTTGTGGTGATGGTTTCATGATGCAAACGTGTACAAATGTATCAAACTTCACAGTTATTCACAGAAATAATTGTCACAGTTTTTGTACATCAACCATGCTCAGTAAAGCTGATAAAAATAATTTTTAAAAATTCTCTTATTGCACAGTTGGTTGGTTCCAATGTTTAGCAATTATAAATAAAGTGATGATAAACATAATTCACCACTTTGTTTCAAAGAGAATGTAACTTTGTATATCTAAAGCTTATTCATGGATTCAGTGAAGAGATTTCAATTCCTGTGCAATTCGTGACAGATTTTATTAAACTTTTCTGAAACTTATTTTACTAATATATTTACTATGCCATTAAAGTTTAGGACTAAAAACTACTGGGGGCAAAATTAGGTAAACTGCTAATTGCTGTCACTAGAGCTCACATTCACTGAAGAATTTGCATGAGCTAGAGACTATATTAGCATTTTACATTGCACAATTATTTGTTTCTTTCAATAAAAATAGGTAAAATGAAGTAAAAATATGACAATACTAAGTAATGAGGTCACAAGGAAGCTTACCTACAAAAGGCAGAGTCCTTTGGAAATGTTCAACACTGTTGCTCTAGGTTTCAAAAAACTCTCCAGAGGAGCAAATGGACAATGAAATACGCGGATGAGTCAAAAATTATCCGTGATAAAAACTCTCTGAAAATGTGCATAGAAGGAAATTACCTCAACATAATAAAAGCCATATACGAGAAACCAAAAGCCAGCATCGTTCTAAATCGGGAAAAACTGGAAGAATTCCCTCTAAGAACAGGAACAAGACAAGGGTGTCCACTCTCACCATTATCATTCAACATAGTTTTGGAAGTTTTAGCCACAACAATCAGAGAAGAAAAAGAAATAAAAGGAATCCAAATTGGAAAAGAAGAAGTCAAATTGTCACTCTTTGCAGATGACATGATATTATACATAGAAAACCCTAAAGACTCTACCAGAAAACTGCTAGCACTAATTGATGAGTTTAGTAAAGTAGCAGGATACAAAATTAATGCACAGAAATCTCTTGCATTCCTACACACTAACAACAAAAGAGCAGAAAGAGAAATTAAGGAAATGCTCCCATTCACCATCGCAACAAAAAGAATAAAATACCTAGGTATAATCCTCCCTAAGGAGGCAAAAGTTCTGTATGCAGAAAACTTTAAGACACTGATGAAAGAAATCAAAGATGACACAAACAGATGGAGAAACATACCACGTTCCTGGATTGGAAGAATCAACATAGTGAAAATGACTGTACTACCCAAAGCAATTTACAGATTCAATGCAATCCCGATCAAATTACCAATGGCATTTTTCACAGAACTAGAACAAGAAATATTACGATTTGTATGGAAACGCAAAAGACCTCGAATAGCCAAAGCAATCTTGAGAAGGAAAGATGGATTTGGTGGAATCAGGCTTCCTGACTTCAAACTATACTACAAGGCCATAGTGATCAAGACAGTATGGTATATGGTACTGGCACAAAAATAGAAAGGAAGATCAATGGAATAGAATAGAGAACTCAGAGGTAAGACCAAGCACATATGGGCAGCTTATCTTTGACAAAGGAGGCACAAATATACAATGGAAAAAAGACAGCCCTTCAATAAGTGGTGCTGGGAAAATTGGACAGCTACATGTAAAAGAATGAAATTAGAACACTTCCTAACACTATACACAAAAATAAACTCAACATGGATTAAAGACCTACATGTAAGGCCAGACACTATCAAACTCCTAGAGGAAAACATGGGTAGAACACTCTATGACATCCATCAAAGCAAGATCCTTTTTGATCCACCTCCTAGAATCATGGAAATAAAATCAAGAATAAACAAATGGGACCTCATGAAACTTAAAAGCTTTTGCACAGTGAAAGAAACCATAAACAAGACAAGAAGGCAACCCTGAGAATGGAAGAAAATACTTGCCAATGAAGCAATGGACAAAGGATTAATCTCCAAAATATACAAGCAGCTCATGAAGCTTAATACCAAAAAATCAAATAAACCAATCCACAAATGGGCAGAAGACCTAAATAGACATTTCTCCAAAGAAGACATGCAGATGGCCAACAAACACATGAAAAGATGCTCAACATCACTACTCATCAGAGAAATGCAAGTCAAAGCCACAATGAGGTATCACCTCACACCGGTCAGAATGGCCACCATCACAAAATCTGGAAACAACAAATGTTGGAGAGGATGTGGAGAAAAGGGAACTCTCCTGCACTGTTGGTGGGAATGTAAGTTGGTACAGCCATTATGGAAAACAGTTTGGAGGTTCCTTAAAAAACTACAAATAGAACTACCATATGATCCAGTAATCCCACTACTGGGCATATACCCAGAGAAAACCATAACCCAAAAAGAAACATGTACCATAATGTTTATTGCAGCACTATTTACAATAGCCAGGACATGGAAACAACCTAAATGCCCATCAACAGATGAATGGATACAGAAGATGTGGCACATATATACAATGGAATATTACTCAGCTATAAAAAGGAATGAAATGGAGCTATATGTAATGAGGTGGATAGACCTACAGTCTGTCATACAGAGTGAAGGAAGCCAGAAAGAGAAAAACAAATATTGTATGCTAACTCATATATACAGAATCTTAAAAAAAAAAAAATGGTACTGATGAACCCAGTGACAAGACAAGAATAAAGATGCAAATGCAGGGAATGGACTGGAGGACATGAGGTTGGGGGGGCAGGGGGCAAAGGGGAAGCTGGGATGAAGTGAGAGAGTAGCATAGACATATATATACTACCAACTGTAAAATAGATAGCCAGGGGGCTTCCTAGGTGGCGCAGTGGTTAAGAATCCGCCTGCCAATACAGAGGTCACGGGTTCGATCCCAGCTCCAGGAAGATCCCACATGCCGCGGAGCAACTAAGCCCGTGTGCCAAAAAAAAAAAAAAAAAAAAATAGATAGCCAGTGGGAAGTTGCTGTATAACAAAGGGAGATCGACTAGATGATGGGTGATGCCTTAGAGGGCCAGGACGGGGAGGGTCGGGGGCAGTCGCAGGAGGGAGGGAATATGGGGACATGTGTATAAATACAGCTGATTGACTTTGGTTTACCTCAAAAGCTGGTACAAGAGTGTAAAGCAATTATATTCCAATAAAGAGCCTAAAAAAAAAATTATCCGCTCTCTGGCTGCAGAATTTAATTAATTTTTAGAAAAGACAAATACATCATTTTTTGACATAATCTCCTTGTTTTTCAACACACTTTGTCCATCTGTCAACAAGCTTTTGTATTCCCGCATTAAAAAATGTTTTAGGCTGAGCTGCAAGCCATGAATGCACCGCTATCTTCACTTCTTCATCAGAAGTGAATCTTCGTCCTCATAGGGCTGTTTTCAGGGGACCAAACAGGTAAAAGTCCAATGGAGCAAGATCAGAACTATAGGGAGGATGCATTAACACCTCAAAATGAAGTTTCTGCAGAGTGTCAAAAGTGTGGGCAGAGGTGTATGGATGTGCACAACCTCAGATCACAAAAAATGAATCACTGCATGCTGCTCTTCTTTCATGCAAATCACAAGTCGGGCATCCATTTTTCCTCACACCGCACTTACAAATGAACTGATGTAACATGTTCACACCTGCACAGCAGTGACTGGTGAGACAGTAGCCTTGAATGGAAAGCACTGATCAGACAGTGCGGCCAACAGAAGTTTTAATATCTCCGGAGTGCGGATAATTTTTGACTCATCCTTGTACAATAAAAAGGTAAAAATTACTGATCCTATATTAAAAGAATGATGAACCTCCAAAACATAATGGTGAGTGAAGAAAGCCAGACACAGATGAGAAAAGGCTGTGTGATTCCATTTATATGAAGCCCTAGAAGAGGCAAAACTACAGCTACAGAAAGAAGTCATAAAGTGACTGATCTATGGGAGTGAGGATGGGGAAGAAATCAATTAAAAAGGGATGTGAAGGAACTTCTAAGAAGTGGCTACACACGTGTATACAACTGTCAAAACTGAGCACACTAAACATTTAAAAGCCTGCATTTGATTATATGTTACTTACTCTTCTTAAAGAAAATTGAGACAAAATAAATCTCCAGATAGCTGAGGATTAGCTCTAAAATTATTCCAATCCAATGCACTGAGCACACTAAACATTTAAAAGCCTGCATTTGATTATATGTTACTTACTCTTCTTAAAGAAAATTGAGACAAAATAAATCTCCAGATAGCTGAGGATTAGCTCTAAAATTATTCCAATCCAATGCTAGTACCTTTTACCTGGTATGACCCGAACTGAAATTCAATGAGTCCTACCAGATTTCAGGACAACGGCCACCACCTGGGTGACACAGAACCAGTGATGATGCTGAGAAGAAAGATTTCCTCCTCACTAACAAAAGAATTAGATGAGGAAACCTATTTCAAATTCGAATACCCTCTCTGAAGAAAGCTAATCCGATCATTTAAAATCTGATTTAAAGCCAGAGGTAAAAATGAAAATAAGGCCAAAGAGTCGCAGACCCTTCTAACTTCTCTCTCAGATTAGCCTATCATGGTCCATTTTGAAGCAGTATGGTGTGTGGTTGAAAAGTTTCCATGTTTGAACTTTTTCTTCCGCAAACACAGCCAAAGTCGGCTACCTATAAATTTCACCCACTGCATCTAGTTCTGCCCTAGTTAGCAACCCCCTCTTCCATGGCAGCCCAGGGCTATCTGCCAACAGCAGGCCAATCTCCTTTAAGTTCCTGTTACAATTAAACTAAACAATTCCCTCAACTATTCCTCACACAGCATGATTTTTAAGTCACCTCACCATTCTATTTAAAGTATATGTCCCAGACCAGACTTATGATTCCATATATGGTCGAATCAGAACATGGAGCAGTGGGGTTCTACTTTCATTCATCCACACTTCTATTTGATGTTTTTAAAAAAGAAAAGGCAACCTCTTCTGATAAAGCCCACGTGTCCCCCATCATGTGAGAACTAGACACACCCAGGATGCTCCCATAAACCTGCTAAAAGGGGTGGTGGGTCGAACTCAACTCAACATACAAAGCAGACTGAGGTAGAACAGATTTCAGGAGTATGCCTGTGGTCTCACCATAAAGCCTCCTTCCACAACGGGCTTTTGAAAGTCTTCTCAGCAAAGCCAGGCCACGGAGGTGCCCTTCCCCCTGCTGACCTCTTTTCTGAGTAACATGGCACCCTGTTGCACAACCTGCCAGTCCCAATGCTTGTGTCAGATAAAATGGTTGTGAGAGTATGCAGCTCCTTCATAAACAATTGGCCAATATGAGATTCAAGGGAAGAAAACTTACTAATTTTAATGTAAAATGAGCCTCTTCTATAAGAAGGGTCATTACTACCTTTGGGTGATCACTTTATCATATGTAATTTTGTAGATATCAATGATAATATTATTTTTCCTGGAGTATCAACACTAAAGGGAAATAGAGTGATATTCTACAAACCCAAAGAAGCAACCATGAGGGACAGTCAGGAGAAAAACATCCAAACTCTGATTACTAAGAAAAATTTCTTAGAATTTTCGTCCCTGACAGAATGCTTACGTGTCTGTAATTTTTAAAAAATAACAATAGAAGAAATTAAAGTACTATAATAGGAAAACAAGAAATAGACAAATAATGTGAAAGGATTTGGAAGATTATAATGCAAAGAATTGCTAAAATTGAAACGTATAAAATAAAATCAAAACCTCAAAATAAAATGAGAAAAAATATTACATGCTAAAACTATAAATGGGTAAAAAATAATAATCAGGGGAAAAAAGCAAAAGCAAAAATATCAAAGATACAAAATTAAAGGAAGATAAATGACAGAAAACTAGAGCACCAAGAAAAGAGGGGGTAAAATATAGGACAAGTGAAAAATAATAATTATATAGACAGTATTAAAAGAATTTTAAAAAGAAATTCAAACATTAAAAATACATAAAACCATAAGCTGAGACATTTAAGAGTATAAATGTACTAAGATCAATATAAAAGAGATCTTGACTTTTTAAAAATTAATATGATAAAACTCTCAGCAAACTAAGTACAGAAGGAATGTACTTCAACATAATATAGGCTATACAAGAGAAGCCCACAGCTAACATTATACTCAATGGTGAAAAATTGAAGTTTTCCTCTTAGATCAGGATAAAGGCAAGGATGCCCACTCTCACTACTTCATCTTAGTACTGGAAGTCCTGGCCAGAGCAATTAAGTAAAAACAAACAAACAAACAAACAATAAAAGACATTTAAATTAAAAAGAAGTAAAACTGTAAAAAAGTAAAATATACATACATACCATATGATATGATATACATATGACATATGGTATATATGATATATACAATGGAATACTATTCAGCCTTAAAAAAGGAAAGTTTCCAATATATGATAATATAGATGAACCCTGAGGACATTATACTAAGTGAAAATAAGCCCATCAGAGAAAGACAAATACTGCATGACTCCACTTACATGAGGTATCCAAAATCATCAAATTCACAGAATCAAAGAGCAGAATGGTGGTTTCCAGAGGCTGGGGGGAGGGGAAATGGAGAGTTACCAATCAATGGGCATAGTTTCAGTCAAACAAGCAGAAAAAGCTCTAGAGACCTGCTGTACAACACTGTACCTAGAGTCAACAATAATATATTGCACACCTAAAATTTGTTAAGAGGGTGGATCTCATGTTAAATGTTCTTTCTACAATGAAATAAAATAACAAAAAGATAACATGATAAAAAAATAAAAGAATAACAAAATTAAATGGCAAGAAGACTTTTTAAAGTTAAACTAGGAAGTTTTTTTTTAATTTTTAAAGAGAAAACATGAGCATTAAGTGGACTAATAAACTAAGACAAACAATACTAAAGAAAATAAACAGAAACAGTTTAAATGAATAGAAAAGTTTCTTTACTAAAGTAAGATATACGCTTCTCTTGGACACAGTTTAGAACATGTTTTTAGTTCAATACAAAGGGAGGAGATCTCCTACAGATTTGACCTGCTAAGACTTACAGTCCCTGGCAAAGGATTTCAAGATGGTTTCAATGGAAAGCAGAGGTCCATAAGCTGAGGAAGTGTAGGAAGATCAGAAACCAAACACTTTTCATGGCAGATGCTTGTCCAAGCCCTAACTTCATCTGCCCCTGAAGTACCCTGCTTGGGGGTAAGAAAAGGGAAATGAAGGAATGACTTTTAAAATTCAGGGAGCTGAGATGGGCTGTAGGGAAGGTGTTTGGAGTCTGGTAAACTGGGTAAAGCTTGAACATTTTGAGTAACTACATGGAATAAGGCATCAGAGAAGAGAATGTTGAAAATCTGAGAGCAGTGATAATTCAAGGAAGAAGTTCCAGACTAGATTGGATAGGATAAAGAGCTCAGAGAAAGCTGCAGAGAAATTCATTAAATGTAAATCCTTTTATAAGCAATTTTTAATGCAATACTACAGAGCTCACTGAAAAGCCTAAGGCTTAACCAATAGGGCCAATAATGAATGCAGATTTGGGGATATACTTGCTCCCGGCATGACTTCAAGAAAAAGGAATCATAGAAAGACAAATTCACAACCATTGGCTAGTTACTTCTCCCCATGATATTCACCCCATGTTTCATAGGCCCTAAAATCTTCCCCAACTAGGATCTGGTAACCCCTCCCCCATTACAGCATATACAGTGAATCACTTCCCCAGAAATAATATTTTGCCTATAGGACAACATAACTTGTTCTAATGATAGCAAATCCTAACTTGTGCAGAGAGTCTAATTAACCCCTCTGGCAAGGTTCTTTCTGGGTTAATTCAAAGTGGTAGCCAAGAGTATTCCCACTGTCTCTTAAAAGGCCCAGGGTTCCAGGACACGGAATGGGGAGGGTGGAGTCAAGGAGGGGACCACAGCCAACCACTCCCCCACCAATACACACACACAGGTCCTTTCAACCAAAGCAAAGAAGTTCTGTTATTATCTCCTTTAAAACTCTTTATTAAGAACAAACAAAAAAAGATTTCCTGCCAAATAAACTTCAGAAAATCATGGGATAAGTTACTGAATTTACCAGAATTTTTCCATGCTTCTCCCCCAAATTACATATCCTTCATTCTTGGTGGAAACAGCTTTAAAACTCTTTGGTTTTGTTCCCCCTCTCAAACTACAGAGCTAGATTAAGGCCATCTAACATTCTGCTTAAGGAACCGTAATTTAAGCCATTCTGCATTCGTTTGTTAGGGCTGTCTGAACAAAGTACCACAAACTAGGTGGCTTAAACAACAGAAATCTATTGTCTCACAGTTCTGGAGGCTTGAAGTCTGAGATCAAGGTGTAGTCAGGGTTGGTTCCTTCTGAGCGCTGTGAGGGAAGGGTCTGTTCCAGGCCTCTCTCCTTGGCTGGCAGATGGCCATCTTCATGATTCACATGGTATTCTTCCTGAATGCAAGTCTATCTCCAAATTTCCCGTTTATAAGGGTACCAGTCCTACTGGATTACAGCCCTCCACAAAATAACCTCATTTTAACTTGGAAAAGACCTTATCTCCAAATAAGGCCACATTCTGAGTCTTAACTGGGAGTTAAGAATTGCAATATGCAATATCTGAATTTAGGGGAGACACAGTTCAACCCGTAACTATTGTACATATGACTATTACTTCTACTCACAACATTAATTCAGATGAATTTTTTAAAAAGATAGAACTAAACGCTCCAAATTAATTTTGATGCTTGGTTACCAGTCATTCTTGGTTTCGTGTAAACTAACAAAGATAGAGATCCCAGGGGCTTTAAATGACTTTACTGTAACATAGCCACAAGAATCAGAATAGACCATGTTTCGACAAATCAAACTCCAAATTATGTAAAGCAAAAATTTATGCTGCAGCTTCCATCCTCTGTCATTTAGTCATTAGATTATCTGGATGCATGCTTGTCTGCCATAGCATCCTCCTTGAGAAAGAAAAAAAGGAACTTCTTGCAGAAACAGAATGCTCATGGCTGGAATAAATCACTCATGATACTGACTACAACACCACCACAGTTGTCATGTGTAAGAAACAGCTCTGAAAGAGATGTCTTAGAAAGTGAGATAGAGAAAACGTTACTTCCAGAATTCCTCTTAGGAAGAGAACAGAAGAAAAAAAAAAAACTTTGAAAAACCTTTTAGGATGAAGGGAAAGTCCCAAGGACACTCAGATTTTTAAATGACCATTATTAAGCTCTCTGCATCGAACAAGGAGGGAAATGCGTAAAGCTCTTAGCAGAGAGAAGGAACAGGATGAGGGGAAGACAGAGAAAGGAGAGACACAGGAAAAGGGGGGAAGTGGGAGATGAGAAAGCCTGCAGGGAACAAGACGGAATTCCCACTTGAACCCCCAAATCACCAATAAACTCACAAAAGCCAAGCAGGGTTCTGGGAGCTTGACAGGAGCTGCGCTTTGCACCACGTGTGGCAAAACCATTCATCACTTTCCCAGAGGAGCCAGGGAGGTCGGAGCTCCTCAGCTGACTTCTGGGTTATAGGAAATAACCCTCTAGTTACCTCCGGATGCACTGTAAGTCTAACCTACCCTGGGTGCTTCACGATCCAGCCCTGCTCAAAGCCAGAGACTGTCCGTGAGAGGACATCTACAAGACAATCAGAAAACCCCTGTCCTCGAAATACTCTGGGCCACCACACTGCTAGTGCCTCATGAGATAGCATCTAAGACTTAGTCAACTCTACCAGTTATAAACACAATCAAAGCTGGAAATGGGAAGAAGTGGGGATAACCTTGATGGACCTGAATTTCTTGATGCAGCAGTAAAAAAAATGTCATTGAGTGAGAGTGAGAGGTAGAAGTAAGAGGGAGAGGTTAAAGGGGGAGTCTGAGAGGGGAGGTAAGACTTTGGGCTCGTTATTAATGAGAGAACAAGTATGGAGGGATTGATAACACAGAGGCTCAGCTGAACCTGAATCCCATGATACTGTCATGGCAACAGCCCACATAGCTGTGTGGTTTTCTCTAACAGGATTCAGCAAAGAGGGTCAGGGCTAGAGGAAGCAAATTGTAGCATCAACCCTGATTCCAGATTTTGCAGAGCTGGGTAAGTCTAAGTCTACTTATACCTTTTGCAGAAGGATAAGGACAGCATGGCTAAAGTTGCTGGTGAAAGAATAGTTTGGATGATAGAACATGTGGCCTCTACTAAGTTGGAAAGGAATAGAGGTCAAGAGGGGACTGATTGGTAGATGCAGAGAAAGAAGAGAAGCTAAGAGATTAATGGTCTACTTGAAGTCAAGGAGCAGGTATAGTGGGGGTGGAATTATGAGAGATCAGGAAGGAAGGAAGTACATGCATTTACAGAACTAAAATTAAATAGCCATGGTCATTGGCCAAAATGGCCTGATAGAACCTTGACCGCATGCTGTTACTTGTGTAATTTTATAGTCAATTATAAATGACCACATTAAATGATTCTTCATATATTATAAAAACTGCAATTGAAGACTGTGGGAAACAAAGTTCACCTGTCCAATTACCAAAGAAAGGACATGGAAGCTTGGAGCATAGCAAAGCGAGACTTTAATAACGGTCTTTCAAGAGCAGGTGTCTGGGACAGGCACACCCCAGGACGGCCACCCCAAGCATTTTTTCCCCTAGTTCACAAACCCCTCTCCTGGTTCCTCATTGGCCGAGTACTACAGGGTTCACACACTTTCCTGAACGTCACCTACCAATGAGCTTACAATATGTACTTTGTTACTATTTGATTGGAGGGCTTAGACTTCCCTCATGATAATGTGACTGTTACCACGCCTCCCTTTGTTCTGTTACTTTGGGCGGGAACTTTTGCCCGTTACTTTCCGCGGGACCTTTTTGCCCCGTTACTTTCTGGTATGAGCCTTTGATCATGACCACAAACTTTTACTACATTCCTTGGAAATGAATCACCAGACATCTGTTATCTCTTACAAAGACCCTTCCATCATGTTGCTTATCTTTATTTTGTTTGCACTGTACCTTATGCTATGAGGGATTTGGATGGTTTACAAAGTTATAAAAAGCATAATAGAATAAATTTAAGATAAGCAACAGAGATGGACCTGATAGCCACTGGACCTTTAGTTAAAACTGTCACCTCCATAATTAATTTCATACCCTAAAAATGGCTTCTCAATTTATCCTATTCTAAAATCTTTTTTCTTTCCTTTCTACATATGGCAGAATGTGATGTGTGAAATATCCTGCGTGAGTCTGGCATATCACTACATTTATCAGTTTATTTTCAGAAGTGGAATAGCACTGGTAAGACACCGTACGTTAGACCTACAGTAAGCTGTACTGCTTATCAGCACGCTATACTACCTGCCACTACTTATTTGTATCCTGTCATCAAAAGCAAGAATCTTTAATAGCTGGTAGTAAGGTAAGTTAGGAAAGGAAATTGCTTATGTATACCATCTCTTAACATGGCTGACTCATTAGATCAGCAAAATATGTCTTTACCCAGTTATGCCCCCAGCATGTAACCCACGACTCTCCGGCTCAACAGCAGAAATCCAAGGTAACCCCAAATACTATAGCAAAGGATTATCCATCATCACTGCCATTAGATGCTTATAGGTCTTTTAAGTCAAAGTTGCTTACCCTTTCCATTATGAAAAGGGAATAAAACAATACCTACTTAATTTTTTTCTTTGTCTAATTTTAATTATTTACTTTATTTTAGTAATTTTAATGAGTCAATAACAAATGACCACATTCAGTGATTCCGCCTTTGTTATGAAAACTACAGTTGAAAACCTTACCATCATGTTGCTGATCTTTATTTTGTTTACACTGCACCTCATGCGGTGGAGGATTTGGATGGTTTTCACATATTATAGTTTTCAATTAAACAAGCAATGAGAAGTGCCAAAGTTAGGAAGCAGACGGGTGGGGCCCGTCTGCCAAAGAAGATTGGCTAAATGATATTGTCCACTGGGACCTTTAATGCTTGAAACCAGTTCTCCAATTCAAGCCCCCAGTGGTCTCCTTGTCCTAAAGGATAGCCCTCTTGAGATGGTTAATAACTTCACACCTAAAATGGCTGTTCCTGGCAATTCAGTGGAACAACGGGCTAGAAATTGCCATCAAGAGAGCAATAATCTCCACTTCTAAAAACTATTAAGGAAAGCTCCTGAACATTTTACTTTCTTTTGTTTTTAATATCTAGGATGATTCGGTCCCTACATGACAGATATGAGAGCTTAAATCCAAGATCTTCAACAGGCTTAACCTTATGGTATCGGCCAAACCTCCTAATCAGCCCAGGCATGCAACAACTAACGTTTTGATAAGCTCTGCATTTTTAATTTTCTAAAACAACCAGGTGGTCCTTTTCTATAATGTTTCCAAGAGGGAGGCACTACAGAGGATCCTTATCCACACTATTTTGAATTCTCAGCAAACCAGCTTTTTTGGAATAAGCTTCAAAAGCATTTTTCCATCATACAAATCTTTTATCTACATCCTTTGCTCATGAAAATTCAGGGATAGCTAGGTATAAAGGCAATCAAAGCCTTGGCTTTGCCCTTTAACAAAAGCTATCACGCCAAAACTCCTTTGGTAATAAGTCCTATTTGATAATTCTAGACCCCTTCAAGGGGAGAGAATTTATATGTACTCTAGTTATATTCAGCGCCAGATTTCCAGGAATGTTTTTCCTCAACAATAAAAACTAGTTGAGAAATTTCTTTAACAGTTGTATAGCCTTCAATAAGGGGGACAGAAGGTTTTCACGAGTTGACATGAAGCTGTTCAAAACAAACTAACCAGTCCGAAGAACCTAGTCATCGGCTCTAATTCTCCTTTTCTGATATTTCCACCAAAAATCTCATTCATTCACAAGACCATTTGTCTAATGCTCACTCTATTCATTCTAAGTACTTTTTACTCACTAACTAATGATAGGAGAGGAAATCTATTGCACTTGAAGAACATGTGATTGCCCTATTCTTTAAGAATACTCAATTCTTCTGAAAAAGAAAAGCAAAACAGACTGTATGAAACTCAAGAAATGTTATGCATAGAAAATATGTAAGTTAATAGCATAAGTGAAGAGGCAAAATTCAGATACATTAAATATAGATAATGAGGAGCTTGTGAGACAGGCATATGATGGTATAAATAGTAAGTTAGTAACCTGTAAAACAACGTTAAAGATAGAATAAACGGAATGTATGATGGAACAAACAAGACTGTTACTTTTGGATTGGAAGGTTCAGAAAGACCAAGTCTACAGAGCAAAGTAAGCCAGAAAGAGAAAAACAAATACCGTATGCTAATATATATGTATGGAATCTAAAAAATTGGTACTGATGAACCCAGTGACGGGAAAAGAATAAAGATGCAGATGTAGAGAACGGACTTGAGGACACGGGGTGGGGGCGGGGGGAGCGGAGAAGGGAAAGCTGAGACGAAGTGAGAGAGTAGCACTGACATATACATACTACCAAATGTAAAACATATAGCTAGTGGGAAGTTGCTGCATAACACAGGGAGATCAACTCGATGATAGGTGATGACTTAGAGGGCCAGGACAGGGAGGGTGGGAGGAAGTCACGGGAGGGAGGGGATATGGGGATATATGTATAAATACAGCTGATTCACTTTGGTGTACAGCAAAAACTGGCACAACAGTGTAAAGCAATTATATTCCAATAAAGAGCTTAAAAAAAAAATCACACCATTCTGGGCTGACAACTCTGTTATCCTTAATCAGCTGTCTAATATTGTTCAAGTCTGGCCCCACAAGTGTTCTCTGCAAAAGAACACAGATAAAACCCAAAGCTGTTCAGCAAGCTAATTGGCAAGCAAAGATATTGGCAGGTGTACTTGCCCTTGCATCTCTCTGACAGAGCAAGTGTGTGCCCCCAGACATCTTCCATCTGTCTGTCGGGGCCCCTTTCTCAAACCACACTCTCATCCTCATTAACACATCACCAGTTTGGAGGCTGGTTCAGCAAAGAAAGAAATAAGATACACGAGCAGTGTATAACCCAGAATTCAGGTTATGGATTTCCTTTCACCCCAATTGAATACTATCCTAAGTGCATTAACTTACCCCACCTTTTATCTCTTGATTCTCATTATTTTTTTTAAATTGATTTAATAAACCATGTGATTGCATCATCTTAATTTTTTATCTGTGAGCCTTTCTGTTCAGTGGTTTCTGGTAGTGTACTGAGAGGCTACAGTGTAATTTCCCATACAGCAGTGTGAGTGGGGAAATAATTAGGTTAAGCAGAAAATATATATATTTGGTTACAGGGTTTGCAAAAGTATAATAATGAGATTATGTTAACAGAAATATAATATATCATAATAATAGACTTAGAAGAATATGTCTTTGTATCTTGTAACATCTGAAGATGATGCTCCAAGACATAACTGGAGAGAAACAAATGAATATAGCTAAGTTTCTGGGCTATTAAGATCAAATGCAAATGCATATACTAAACATACAAGCTCCCAAGATCAAATCCTGGCTTCACCACTTCCTATCTTTGTGACCTTGGGAAAATTTCCTCTCCGTGCCTCAATTTCTGCATCTGCAAAACAGAGATGATATAGTCATGAATAAATAACAGTAACCCTACCTGAAAGGATTATATTGATGATTAAAGGAATTACCAGCACGTAAATCTCCTAGAATAGCCAGATCATAGGAAATGGCTTTAAATTTTTTAGCTACTGAAAATGAAAGGGTGAAAGTTAGAGTACGACCAAAAGGAACAAAATCTTGGGTGACAATGGGTTGCACAAACATTACTTCTTATTGACAAGACCCTCTTCTCATGCTGATGCCATTGTAATGAGTACAAATCACAGTATATAAAGCAACAGTAAGTAATCAACATGAGTAACATGTAGTCTCGTGAGTTCCTCTTCAGGGCTGGGATGAATTCTGGGAGAACTTGAATACTGGAAAAACAGTAAGTTCATCTGGGGAAGAGCTTGGGTGGTAAATGAAAGGTGGTTCAGGGAGTCTAGCATCTGGAAAATTTGAGGCCCAAGGCCAGCTGCTCCTCCAAATAGCGTGATTGCAGCCAACAAAAACAAGCCAAGTGTTCATGAATATGTAACATCCTACTCATAACCATTGCTACCAGCAAGGGACCCTGGACTGGAGGAGAACTGAGCTCACTCTTTAGGTAGCTGTTATGAACTGGCCTGCACCATGTTAGCAGCTGTGGCCATGTGCTGCCTCGTTTGCTTCCTCCATTCCTTGGTGGCATCAAAGAGGTTCTAGCTGCCCAGAGGGAAGGAGAGTGGCCACAGATGTCAACATACACTGTAACTGAATAATAGCAATAAGACTATGCCTTTTCTATAGACATCTCCATTCCATAACTCTCAGGGTGACACACACCTCACATATCCTAGCCTCTCTTTGCATTTGCTTGACTCCTTAATAAACCTCTTATAAACTCTGCCAGGAAGTCCATAAAACCTACACACTTGGAGATATCTCAATTCAGCTAAATTAAACTGGTCCAAATTCAAAGTATTAGTAAATCAGTAATTCTGAAATGGCATACTTTTAAAACCCCAAAAGGAAATGAAGGCATTTTTAAAACCTTAGGGTGGCTGGGAACACACTTAAAAAATAACTAAAAATATTCTTCGGATAGGTGTGCAAACGAATTTAAATCCTCTGTGACCAGTTTTAACAGCATCTATTTAAAAAGGTCTGGGATTTGGAAAATGAAACTCTTGGTGCCCAAGTTTTATTAGGCACTTTCCCTATCCTGGCCAGGCCAGATCATTTCATTACAGGCCAATCAGTCTCCATTAGTTTCAGAACCTCCCACATTCATCCCAAACTTACCCAGTTTCCAGATGAGACTGACTTGCTATGTCTTACTGTATAACTTTTCTAACTTTTTTTTTTTTGTAATATATGTTCTTTAGATATGTCAACCTCCTATATTTTATACATTCTAATGATTTGTTAGTGTTAGGCCTCTTGCGAGCCAGAGCTGGGAATGGCTCTGCTGAGTTCCATGCATAGAAATTTGAATTCTAAAAATTGCTTATAAAAAAAATTGCTTATACTTGTGTCTTTTTCATGAGGGAGTATAGTTGCCTAAGTCACAGAAAGATAATACCAAGTAAAATACACTTTTCTTCAAAAAAATTAGGTACAGATTCTTATGTCCTTATAAAATTTGAAAAATCCAGAAAACTATAATGCAAAAAAATTGTCCTAAATGCCTGTTATCAGAGAAAACGAGTTTTAACAATATGATCTATAGAACACAAATTGGAGAAATATACTTAGGTCCTTTTATGTATTTTTTAGATAATAGAGCATACAGAATATTTTATAAACTACCTTTTCAGTGATCACTTTTTCATGTTTAAAATATTCAAGCATATGCTTTAAATCAGGGGTCCCCAACACCTATTAGGAACCAGACCACACAGCAGGAAGTAAGTCGCAGGGTGAGCGAGCGAAGCTTCATCTGCCGCTCCCCATCACTCCCCATCAGTCTCATTACTACCTGAACCCCACTCCCACCCCATCCCCCATCCATTGAAAAACTGTCTCCCACGAAACCTGTCCCTGGTGCCTAAAAGGTTGGAAACCACTGCTTTAAATGACTTCAAGAACTGCACAGTCCTTGAATTTGTTTCCTAGGGCTGCTGTAACAAAATACCCACAAACTACGGTGGCTTAAAACAACAGAAATATATTCTCTCTCAGTTTCGGAGGCTAGAAATCTGAAATCAAGATGTCAGCAAGGCCTTGCTCCCTCTGAAACCTCTAGAGGAATCCTTCCTTGCCCTATTCTTAGTTTCTGGCGTTGCTGGGAATCTTCGCCACTCTTTGGCCAGCAGGGTAACTCCAATCTTTCCCTTTGCTGTCACGTGTGTGTACCTTCACCCAGCCATCCCCTCATGAGGACACCAGTTACACTGGATTGGGCTCCCACCCTACTCCGGTATGACCTCATCTTAACTAACTGCATCTGCAACCACCGTATTTCCAAATAAAGTCACATTTTGAGGTACTAGGGGTTAGTACTTCAACATATTTCCTGGGAGAGAGGACACGACTCAAACTTTTAAAGTCCACTACGGCAGAACACAATTTCTTTTTTTTTCACTATTATATTTAATGCAGCTAATAGTCTGTGAAAGTAATTTCAATCATGATGTAATACTTCAGGGCTCTTTAGTCCTCACAACAACCTCATCACCATTTTATAGAGTGAAAATTGAGCAGAAATATTAAATAACTGCCCAACAGCACCCAGATAATACATGGAAGAGCCGCCAGGGTCTCTGGTTTCATAGACTTTGAGAATAACCGCCCTATACAGTAGGGAATAGAATAGAACCAATGAAAATTTCATTTAATCAAGTAGTCAAAATAATTGATCACTGAACAATCAGGCATCTTTTTTTTTTTAGAGTACCTAGGAATCATAGTGATTTGTTTTTTTAATTAATTTTTATTGGAGTATAGTTGCTTTACAATGTTATGTTAGTTTCTGCTGTACAGCAAATGAATCAGTTATACATATACATATAATCCTCTTTTTTGGATTTCCTTCCCATTCAGGTCACTACAGTGCATTAAGTAGAGTTCTCTGTGCTATACAGTATGTTCTCATTAGTTATCTATTTCACACATAGTATCAGTATTGTATATGTGTCAATTCCAATCTCCCAATTCCTCCCACCCACCCACCCAACCCCAACTTTTCCCCCTTGGTATCCATACATTTGTTCTCTACGGCTGTGTCTCTATTTCTGCTTTGCAAATAAGACCACCTTTACCTTTTTTCTAGATTCCATATATATGCATTAATATACAATATTTGTTTTTCTCTTTCTGACTTACTTCACTCTGTATGACACTCTCTACATCTACATCTCTACAAGTGACCCAATTTTGTTCCTTTTTATGGTGGAGTAATATTCCATTATGTATATATACCACATCTTCTTTATCCATTCCTGCTGATGGACATTTAGGCTGCTTCCATGTCCTGGCTATTGTAAATAGTGTTGCTATGAACACTGGGGTACATGTGTCTTTTTAAATTATGGTTTTCTCTGGGTATATGCTCAGTAGTGGGATTGCTGGGACAGCCACTATGTAAAACAACATGGAGGTTCCTTAAAAAACTAAAACTAGAACTACCATATGACCTAGCAATCAGGCATTCTTTATTGATCTCAACCTTTAAGTATTTTAGACAATTTTAAAATCCACTTTCCCCTAAAAGTTATCTTAAGTATCAATTTTGATATCCTAAATTCTAATGATAAAAGAATATCTAGCATCCAAATTTTTATAATTTATAAAGTGCATCAATATCTATTACTATATTTAATTCTATTTAATAAAGAGATATTAGAATCATTTGCATACTTAGTAAGATGATTCCGGAGTAAAATATTACTCTTTTTTCCCAGTTTTTTTAATGTTTCCCATTACTTTAAATTCCTTTGAACAGCTTTCATATCCTGCATTAAATTGATAGTTCTTTAATACAATTTTACTATTTATAAAATGATTAATTTTTACTGCCTTTCATAGGTGTATGAAGCACTAAAAACTATGGATTTATTTTATAATTGTACTGAACTCTTATTACTATAACAGTTTTTTGTTGATTTCTCAGTTGATCTCTATATATACAATGATGTCTACATTTAGCAACATAAGTTATCCATCTGGTCCTTCATATTTTTCCCACTCATAGTCATGTGGCAAGCATCTCTAATACTGTTAATTAGCAGTATTGATAGAAGACAGTTCAACACTTTTCCTAGTTCTCCTTTCATAATATCTCCTTTTCCAGGCTAGAAGAAGTCTCTACTTCCTTCCTATGGTTTTCGTTGTCACTTTTTCTTTTGGTGTCTGTATTGGTTTGCTAAGGCTACCATAATGAAGTACCACAAACCAGGTAAATTATACAACAGAAATTCATTTCTTCACAGATATGGAGGCTAGAAGTCCAAGATCAAGGTGGGCACGGTTGATTTCATCCTATGGCCTCTCTCTTTAGCTTGTAGGTGGCCATCTTCTCCCTTTGTCTTCACACTGTCTTCTCTCTGTGTGTATCTGTATCCTAATTTATTTTATAAGGACACCAGTGATATTGAGTTAGGGCTCCCCCAATGACCTCATTTAACCTTAATTACGTCTTTAAAGGCCGTATCTCAAAATACAATCACACTTTGAGGTACCAGGATTAGGACTTCAACATATGAATTTTGGGGGGACACAATGCAGCCCACAACAGTATCCCTATTCTTTACAGATTTATCTCAATCTATTTTCTAGATTCATGCAGTCTATTACATATTTTTCATTCAATCACATAGTGTTACAGTTTATAACTAATGTAATCTTCACTCCAGTGCTCTAAGCCTATCCTTTGCATCCTCTCTTGTTTTTGGCATTTCTGTAGCATTTCCAAGTGCTGCAGTCATTCATCATCACTACATGTTTTTATAGATATTATACCTTCTTTTCTGTCTCCTCAAATGGATATCATTATTCAATCTTGTCCCTTTGTAACTTTAACATTCGTTTTCTACCTCTACCAGTCCAAATACCTGGGCCTGCAAATGTGTTCTTCATCTTTGGTGTTAAAATATTTTCAGTGAGATCTGGGTTTTTTTAGTTTATTTTACATTTTCATTTATTACTTTCAAAGCTTATTTTCCCTCTGTGATACTTATTATGACTTTTGTAATTCTTTTGCTATTATTTTGATATGTTTAGACCACAGGGGGCATCTTACCATGTTAATCCTTTTAGCATTTTCCTGGAAGTCCTTGTCTTATGAAATATTCAGGCCAAACAGTCTCTTTCATGCTACAGAAATCAAGACTCTTAGGACTCCACTGAGAACTCTCAAAGCACTTAAGGAGGTAAGAAGCAAGGAGAGAGAAAGGGAAGGGAATTAAATTACTAATACTTAATACATCCTAAGAAATTCATTTCACAATCTCATTTAACACTCAACCCTAAAAATTGGATGAAATTATCTATCTCATTTTACAGATGAGTAAGTTGAGGCTCAGAGAGCTTAGTGACCTTCTCAAGTTCATATGTGTAGTAAATGATAAAACTCAGGGTCAAAATTAATTTGTATACTCCAAAACCCATGCTTTTCCCATGACTTCATACAAACTTCCTTTGATCCCTAAATACATTTTGACCTACCTCCATTCTCCTATCCTTTCTGCAGAGGGGAATGATTAGAACACAAGTCAGGTGCACCAAAATCACAACAGGACAGTGGTTCTGCCACCAGCACCTCTCTAGCTTTCCTTTTTAATTAAGTTTAAAATAGTGGTGCGCAGGCATTCATTGGAAAATTTACTGCAATTTAGTACTTGCTATGATGAATGAACTAGCAGATATTTGAAAGTTTAGTTCAATAAATGTACACTGAGCACTTTCTGCACACCAGTAGTTTAGGATACAAAGATGAATAAGATACCCACCCACCATTGAAAAACTTGTGATTCGGGGATTGAGTGGGAAAGGGAGATTGCTACACGTTAAATGTGTTTGGAGATGTTTTCCTTGCTACTGTTCACTCCTCAAGGAACCGGCCCCCGGCTACATCTCTGCTGATTAGGAGACAGCCACGTGCACCTCGTCACCATACTGCTCCTTCCCACTACCCCTACACCCCAGTTGGGTCAGGTTAGGTGGGCCAGTCAGATTTCTCAGCCAAAAATTTATAATTAGGACTATTAGAAACAAGTCAGGTAGTAACAGTACAAAAGAAGCCAACAAATGAAGAGAATATGCCATGTCAATGAAGGATAACTAGGTTTCATACATTCCTGATGCCTAGTTCCCGAACTTAACTAGATTCTTAAGACTCTTTCTGACACCTGTCACACAACAAGAAACCTTTTGTTTTATTGTCTGCTATCCAGAGATGTTGCTGTGGTCTGCATGCATCTTAAACAAACATCACTTTTTGTACAAGCTAGTTAGATTAATTTCTGTCACTTGGAAGTAGGTGAGCCCCAATTAATGCAAAAATGTAAATCTAATGTGACAAATGTTGTAACAGACATATTAACAGAGATGCATGTCTGCCATGAAAGAGTTGTTGACCAAGCCTCAACAGATGACATCTGAAGTGAGTCCTGAAAAACCAGTAGGATGAACAAAGGCACAGAAGTGGATGGAGAGAGATGAGGCTAAAGGTAGGTACAAGGTCAAGGAGGAACAACTCCTTTGGTTGCCTAACTATTAAGTCAGATCATCAAAAAGCCAAATATCTGGGCAATTCAGTCAAAAAACATTTACTGATTGCCCACCATGACCCAGCATGTTATACAAATGGGTAAAATCAGAGTCCTTATGCTAGAAGAAGTCACAGTCCAGTGCCAAAGGCTTTGCTCGCTACACAAAGATTTATGAGAAGTCAATGCCTACTTATTAGGCCCTGGGTGATGGTGTTTTGTGAGAAGAACAGTATTTTGTTTGGGGAGTGGTTTTTTTTTTTATGGTTTATTTATTTATTTTTGGCTGAGTTGGGTCTTCTCTGCTGCACGCAGGCTTTCTCTAGTTGTGGCAAGCAGGGGCTACTCTTCCTTGTGGTGCGTGGGCTTCTCACTGTGGTGGCTTCTCTTGTTGTAGAGCACAGGCTCTAGGCACATGGGCTTAAGTAGTTGCGGCATGCAGGCTCAGTAGTTGTGGCACACAGGCTTAGTTGCTCTGCAGCATGAGGGATCTTCCCAGGCCAGGGATCGAACCCATGTCCCCTGCATTGGCAGGAGGATTCCCAACCATTGCACCACCAGGGAAGTCCCTTGGGGGGCATTTTTACAGCCTTTTATATCTTATTAGAATTAACAGAATATGAACACCTAATACTAACACAGTGCTTTATATATGCCTGGCACTTTTCTAAACAATTTACAAATATAAACTCACGTAATCCTCACAACTCTGTAACATAGGTGCTACTGCATATTATCCCCATTTAATAGTTGAGAAAACTGAGGCACAGAAATGGTAAGTAATTTCCCCACAGCTAGTAAGCAGAACCAGGTTTTATGTACCCGGAAATCTGAGAAACCACATTTTTAACCAGTACTCCACACTGCATTTAATAATAATAAAGAAAAAATATGAATGAAATTAAAATTCTCTACCCTTTCACAAACAAATTGTTTTCATTTTATGATGTTCCCTTGTAGGACTTGACAACAGAGATACAAAACTCATCACTGAATAGATACTATTTTGTGTCCTAATTTAATAACGCCTCAATTTTCCCTAATATGCTGATCTTCATAATAATCATTTTAATGGGCATTACAGTCCATCAATTTTTTGTCCATAGCTTAACCATTCCTCTACCATCCAAAGTTCTAGGTGTTCCCTGGTTTTCCATTTCTCTTCCCAAAGGGGATAGCCCTGGCATAGATATCCATGGACAGTTTTTTGATTCCTGGTATATAGCCAGACCACTTTCCAAAAATCGGCAATGGAAGGTTGCAGACTTGCAAACAAACCTATTTCACCACAATTTCATGAAGAATGGCTATCATGTCTGTATTTTTAAATGTTTACTCATGTAGTAGGTATAAGTGGTGTGTTATTCTTTCTTAATTTATATTTCAGTTGCTTTGTTTACTGATGCGGTTAATATTTTCCTAGTTATTTACTTACTAACTGAGGCTCTAAGTGAGAAGAGTGTACTTAAGTTTTTGCCCACTTATCTTTTGAGGATATAATAATTTTTTTACCCATTTGAATGCCTTTAAGAAAGTCATTAATCCTTTCCTGTCATAATTTGTAAGTTTTCCCTCCGTCTCTTTACCGGGAAAGTGAGCTTTCTAAGGTCCTGGAAAGCCAGGTGCTAAGAAGCTGCTCACTGACAACTGGGCTCTGAGTCAGCTTTCTGCTCATAGATGAGACTGTGACACTGAGGATGTTAGTTTGGCTCAAGAACCAGGAAAGCATGATATTTGTAAACGCCTCCTTAAATTTATCAGAATCAATTTTTTTAATTTTATTTTTTAATAACCATTTTTTATTGATGTATAGTTAATTTACACTGTTGTATTAGCTTCAGATGTATATTAAAGTGATTCAGTTTTATATATATGTATTCTTTATCAGATTATTTTCCATTATAGGTTATTATAAGACACTGAATATAGTTCCTTGTGCTATACAGTAGGTCCTTGTTGATTATCTATTTTTTACACAGTATTGTGTATATGTTAATCCCAGACTTCTCATTTATCTTCCCCTCCCCCCCACCCCTGCTATCCTCTCTGGTAACCATAAGTATGTTTTCTATGTGTGTGAGTCTATTTATGTTTTGTAAATAAGTTCACATATTATTTTTTTAGATTACACATACAGGTGATATATGGTATTTGTCTTTCTCTGACTTACTTCACTTAGTATGATAATTTCTAGGTCCATCCATAGTGCTGCAAATGGCAGTATTTCATTCTTTTTTATGGCTGAGCAGTGTGCTACTGTATATGTATATACCACATCTCCTTCATACATTCATCTGTTGATGGACATTTAGGTTGCTTCTATGTCTTGACTATTGTAAACAGTGCTGCTATGAACACTGGGGTGCATGTATCTTTTCAAATTAGAGTTTTCTCTGGATATATGCCCAGGACTGGGATTGCTGGGTCATATGATAACTCTAAGAGAATCAATTTTTGTGTAATTTATGCCTGGATGATAATTTAATCCTGATGACAAAAGAATTGAGGGGAACTCGAGGATGGATGATGCCTTAGAGGACTGGGACGGGGACGGTGGGGGGGAGTCGAGGGAGGGAGGGAATACGGGGATATGTATATAAAAACAGGTGATTGAACTTGGTGTACCCCCCAAAAAAATAATAATAAATAAATTTTTAAAAAAAGAAGAAAAGAATTGAGGGGAAGCAAGACTGGAGCTTCTCAGATCTGGGGGGATCCAACAGGGTCTACCAGTGCCACCAACACCCACACCTCATCAGAAGCTCCGAAGACAGAAGAGAGCTGTTGGAATCCACTGCATCTGCTCCTCATCCCAAAAAAACCCTGCATGCTTAGCTATATAAAAATCTAATCTTCCAGAGTGTATGTGTACCTATGCTGTTCTTACCAACCCATAGCCACCGGAACCCAGCCCTCTTCTTTCCCATTTTATTTCAGTTCTTTGTTTTCACTGTACACATTTCAGGTTTTCAACATATTGTAGATATATCTTTCAGGCTTTTTCTTGTGCTTTCCTTTATCTCTTCATATTTTGGAAAGAATCACTCTTTCCAAGGCACTCAAATATGCCCAGTTTTATTTTATCCCAAAGCTTGTATTACATTATTTTTTATGTTAACTACTGAGTCCATCCAGAAAATAGTTTGTTATGTAATATGTAACATGGACCTGAAAGAGTTTGCTTTGTTTCTAAATGTTGGGAAACTGGTTATGAAACGACTATTCCTTTCCCCATTGTTCTGTGATAACTACTACATCACACATTCAATTCATAAATGTAATTGTATTAATTTCTGGGGCTTTCCATCCTATTTATGCATATTTCCAGCTATGCATCAGTAGATGCAGTTTTAATTATTGTTTCCAACATGGTTTATATCTGGGAGTAACTCCACCTTATCTCTCTTCTTCTTTAATAATACATCCAGTGTCCTGTGATTTTTTTTTCAAAATGTTTTAGAATGATTTCATCAAGAAAATGCCAAGTAGATTTTTTTATTCTTAAACGTATTAACTTGACAAAAATGTACAATATTTACAATATTCATTCTTCCATTTAGGAATCATTTCTCTATTCATTCATGCTTCAAGTATACCTCCAATGAGGTGCTGTAGTTTGCTCTATGTGATTCACAAGGATCCCTAATAAAGCCAGTTTCTAAGTATCAATATTTTATGTTTGTCACTGTAGTGAATAAGACTTTTTCATTATATTCTTCAGTCACTTATTGTTGATATACCAAAATCTTTGTTTTATAGAGTTGATGTAAGTAACAGCCTTTTGAAGAATGTTCTGTATCTTCTGCAAAACTATTGTGAAAACATTGTTCTTGGTGTCATCTCATGTTCCTTTAAGCAATAAATTCCTTCCAGAGTTCAGAAAGGTTTTGTTTTCCCCTGACACAAACTTAACCCAATGACAAAAGCTCTTTAAGTGTTTTGGTTTTTGTCTTAACAGCCAAGATATTAAAAGCTTAAGTTCACATTTAACTGCACAAGTGAACTAAACTTACATGCCTGGCACATACACTTTTCTGCTCCTTTTAATTGGTTTTGGTTTTACTCATATTTTTAATTGTCCTATTTTAATTCTGTAATCCACCTTAAATTGTCTTTGGAGGTAGGCATTGGCCTAGGAAGGTTAGGTACCTTAATGTGCACATTCACAAGTAATTAAGCTATATGATAATTGAATAGTACTGTTCATTTGTTCCTAATTATATATGCTAAAAATGGAGTAATCAACCTTTTTCCTTCAGGACACACTGTAAATCTACCCCTTTATATCCCACTCAAGACAGTATTACAGAACATGAGAGTAATCCCACGGGTCACCTTGGGTCCTCTGTAATTTAAAAGAAAAATATAACCATCTTTCATCAACTTTGGTACTTCCCATATTTTGGGTAATAAATCACTTATGGAACCACTTAGTAACTGGTCAAAGTGCAGCAAACACCATGTCATCAAGATACATCTGGACACAAATGGGTGAAGCGTGGTGAGAAAATGATGTTGGAGAAGTTCCCTGCCAAGATGAAGTAAGCCTTGCACAGTTCCTGAATCGTAACTTTACCATCCCCTTTAGGCAAAATCATCCTGTCTCTATTCTGAGTTGATGACTCTTTATAGTTACTCCATTCCTGTCCGTGCAGGCTGTGCCTCATCCCTTTACGATGCCTGCACTGCACCTACGTTATAGCCCATCCCTCATTGCGTCACAACTGCCCACTTTTTAGTATGTCCACAGTAAGGCCCTTGAGAACAGGGACAAAGTCTCAGTCACCCTTTATCTCCAGTGCCTGGCACAGGGCCTAACGCTTCCCACCTACTCACAGGGTACCCTAGTTGTTCATCCTGTTGTCTCCCATCGAGCAAAAGAGGGTTTTTGTTTGTTTGTTTGCTTGTTTGTTACCAGCAGGGCCTTAGTCACCTCCGCATGCGCAAACCTGTCATATTACCTAACATCAAGGGGAAAGGCTTAATAAATACTCAGTGCTGTGCCCCTCCGCCATGTCTACCTTCCTATTCGAGCTTTCTTGGGCCATTTTTGTATCTTATTCTTAGGCCCTTCTTTGGTCCCTCTAAACCTTTCTGATGCCTCAAAGTCATTAACACCAGTGTAAGTTATCGTAGCACCTCCATCCCCTCTCCAAAACAGAACAAGAGGATATCAGAGTCTGAGCAAACGTACGTAGTTCTCCAAATGGGGAAAGAATCAAGCTTTAGACAAAACATAAGCCAGTCTATCTACGAACAAAGCCCCTTTCACATACAAGTAATGCATGACCTTTTGGAAACTGTAGTAATTATCCCTTAATGCATCCTTCTCCCGGTGCATCTCATCAAAACCACAAGTGGTTTGAAGTAGTCCAACCATCCTTTACGAGTGTGAGTTGTCTCCTCGAGAAACCTTTATTTCTCAGAAACCTATCTACTCAGATACTGACATATGATCTGCTGAGTCGTAGCTTGTTTCCAGATTCTAGGGCCCAGCTCACATCCATGGTCAGATTTTATTTCCTCTGAAGTCATCTGTCCAATGGAAAATCTCATGTATCCGGCAATATAGGGACAGAACTGTGCCTTACAAGGGGCATAACAGAATCTCAGTCCCAGGCTTAAAATAAAAAGTGTTTTTAGACAGAAAGCTTTACAAATACTATTTACATTTCTGCTCATAAAGAGAGGATGCAAAACAAAACTGTCTTTTGAAAACTGTGATTAAGTAATAACTATAAAGGTGATAGAAGTCATTAGATTTAACCTTTCCCGAAATGCTGCTCTCTGGTCTTACTGTCCTGGAGTTCCTACGCCCCTAATGGGATATTGAAGGAGGAAGAGCTTTTGCCCTCCTTTGCAGAGCATATTTGGGTCCTTCCATCTCTTTTTTAACTTCGTATCTCTACTTCTTTTCTATCTTCTTTCTATTTTCTGGTCTCTCCTCTCTCCTTTGTCCCTTTCCTTCTGGTTCATTACAGACCTGAGTTACTCAACGTGTCATGCTTCATCACCTTTTACCCACAGTGCTATCACCCCATGGACCTCCTGACCTCCCTCGCCAGGCTCCCTACTTTTCTCTCCGACTCAACTTTAATCATCATTCTTGACGTCAGCATTCACATGAATAATCTATCCAGCATCTCGTCCCTGCCATTCTTCGACCTTCTTCGCTCCAAAGATCACTTCCTGCCCTGCTTCAGACCTCCATTCTCATGGATCATACAAGTTACAGCCCTCCCTCCAGCATCTCAACTTCCAACACCCTGTCCTCTGAGCATCTTCTCCTCTCGTCCAGCACACTTACACCAGCACTCCAGCTCTCCTATTACAACTCCCCAGACCGACCTCTACTATCAACATGTTATGGACCCTCCCACTTTCCTTCCTATCCATCACCCACCTTTATATCCTCACTTCTCTCCTAAGCAGCCTAAATTACGTGATCTGGCACTATAATGCCTCCAGGCAAACAGCCATGAGCCTCCCGCTCCTTCCCTGGTAAAACCCCAATCCTGGTTAAACCCAACAGTGTACTTACACCATACCTCCACCAGAGTAGCTAAATGTTGCTGAAGAAAATCACAGAATCATGCCAAATGGACTAGTTTCAAATTTATAATCGCAGGTCTCAAAACAGAATTCAATACTGTCAGACAGCTTACTTCCCTAGGAAATTTGTTTTCCCAACTTCCGAGATAATTACTCATACTTACTCTGTTCTCCTCAAATTTCCAACACTTCCTCTTCACCCCACTCTCAGCTAATGACCTTGCTTCAGACTTCACAGAGAAAAGAGATGCAATCAGATTCGAACGACCTCATCCTTCAACTATCAATTCACCAACTTTCCTGTATCTGTACTCAAACACTCTGCCTTCATTTCTGTTAAAAAGGGAAGAAGACAGATGAGTTCCTGTGTCCTGTGATCATATCATCTCTCATCTTCTTAAAAACATCACTCTTACCATCACCCCTCTTTGTTTTATCATTCCTGTGAGCATTCAAACAGGGCTCAGCGTCCCTCGCAAGGTTGCAGTCGAGCAGCTGGCCAAAGCTGCAGTCTCTGAAGACCAGGCAGGGGCTGAAGGACCCCCTGACAAGCTCACTCACAGGAGGTTCCAGTTCCTTGCCATGTGGGCCTCTCCATAAGGCCGCACAGAACACAGCTTCACCCAGGACAAGGGACCCGAAAGAGAAAACACCTAAACAGAAGCCATAATCCTTCTATAACCCAACCTCAGAAGCGGCATCTCATCCCTTTGGTTGTATTTGATTCCCTAGGATCAAGTTACTGAAGTCAATACTGAGGGTGGAGACAGGAACTAAGCTTCACCTCTTGAAGAGAAGAATATCAGGGAATTTATGGACATATTTGTAAAACTATCATTGTTCACAAATTCTAAAGTTATTCTAAATTTGATACTGAATCAAAATCATTTCCTAGGTCTAGCACATATTCAGGGCTCCCCATAAAATGCCCTTCATCCATCCCAGTATCACCCAACTCGTCAGCTAATCAAACCCTTTATTATATGCCTTCTTCACTCCTGCAAATATTCACACTCTTTCTTTTAGCACACCCTTTTCAGAATTTTTATATCTAGTTCTGATTATAATACCATGAGTTGGCTTAAATGTTGTGATGTAAATACTTCCAATTCGTTTTATCTGTGACTTATATACACTATGATTTCACTCCTTGAGAGCCAGGACCAAGTCTTCCCCTCAATCTGTATCCTCTGCAGTACCTGGTATTAGGCTATGTACAATCATGAATCAGCCAATCAATCAAGCTAGCTAGCTATAGAAAGAAAATGACCTCAAAATAAAGCTGGATATGTTATATCTCTCTTGTCAACCAGTCAATGTTTTTACAACATTGTTTAAATTCTAAGGGATTGGCTATCTCAGGTTTTGCTTGGTGTTGCAGCTCCATAACCCTTCCCTTCTCTCCCTGCCTCCACCTACATCCATGGCCTCCGACAGCTTGGCACCATCTGGCTAAACACCTGGTCCCACTTCCATCTCTGCAACCAATCCACAGTCCTCACCATGGATGTGAGGGCACCGATCAGTCTAACCCTGGACCCAGTCTCAACTTGACCTTGCACCTGTACTCTGACAACTGGTTTCTACACTGATTCAGAATCCACTTTTTAACCACCTTTGTGCTTCTGATTCACTAGATTCTTTGTCCTATGTTTGAGTTCCATTCTTGGTGACTGTTTTAAGGGTACCTGGGACTTGTTTTAATCAGGTATGGTAAGACAAGCAGACATGAAAATGGCTGTCATGCAGGAAGAAGTTGTTTATACTCACAGATACCTAGAAATAGGGGGCACAGCATGCCACACAGGGAAGCACCAGGGTCATTCAGGAGACAGAGAGAGCAAGGGGGAAATGTGGGCAAGAGCCTGTCCTGCGGTTTCTGAAGGAAAGAACAAGTTAGGCAGGGTAAGTGGGTTCAGGACTGGCTAGTTTGAATAATTTCAGTGGATCTTGGGGAATTGGGGTTGTCCCAAGTTGTCTGATATCTGGACTGGGGTGATTAGGGCAGGGGGGATAGGGGCCTAGAGTATGAGAGCTTGAAACAGGAAATAGTTGGGCGTATGGGTTCGGGATTGGTTGGTTTGCATATGAAGGCATGCTCACAGCCATGCTCATTTACTACCTCAAAAAATTAGCTGTTCCTGGGAGGAGCAGTCCCTTAAGGGTCAGCAAGGCCCCAGATGTCAAAGCACAAAATACAAAATCTAGAAAACAAGGCTATTATAGTAACCCACCTAGGCCTACCTTGGTCCTGCCTTCCCCCTGCTGGTACTCTTACTACCTGCCCAGACACACCGTATCAGCACAACCCAGGGATAAGACAGATGGTCCTGAAATCAGATACACCTGTGTTAAAATACATAGCTCCTCCAGCAATGATTAGTTCTGCAACCACGGACAACCCACTTCATACCCTTGAACTTCATTTTCTCATCTGTACAGTGGAGATGACAATAGTACCTACCTAATGCAGGTACTTACATCCATAAAGCACTTTGCCTAAATAAGCAACCAAAATGTCAGCAATAATTACTATTTCTTCTTCCTCTGACTTCTCTGAAATTGTACTGTATGTGACTGATACGTAGTAGATACTCAATAAATGTATGGTGAAGCTGACTGAACCAACAAAAGAATGAAAAAAAAATCAATGAATAATCCCAGTCCTTTAACCAATCATAGAAATGCAACACTTTTAGCAGACATAGGTTAGAATACTTGACAGGCTAGAACTTGGAAGTGAGACCTGGGTTGGAAGTCTAGTTTTACAGTTTAATCCCATGTGACTCTCTAGAACAGGATGGAGATGCTATTGGTAGCCTCTCCAACATCCACCCCTCCTTTCCCTTTTGTTCTGCTGTCCACACGTGACCCAGGGGAGGGCAATCCTATCCCCATCTTCAGGGACAAATCCTGGAGGGCCCATTCTCATTGCCAGTGATTGGTTTGCAGACAGGAATGTGACCCTTTCTGCTTTAGTCACTGTCCATTTGGCCAGAAAATTCTGCCTGTGCAGCCACAGCCTTCTTGCAACCAAAAAGGAGGCAACCTATGGCCCAAGTCAGCAAGCTCAGGGTGGCAGAGTAAAGATGTAAAACTACCTGGGTCCTCGGTAACATAACAACAGCTAACATTTAATAGGCGCTTACTATGCTTCTGGTATTCTCCTAAATGTCTGTGTGCACTAACTCATAGGCTCCCCATCACCAGTACTTGGTAGGAATGTTTTTATCACTGTTTCACACAACGAGAAGCCTGAAGAACTTAGCAATTTGTGCAAAGTCTCGTAGTAATACACGGTAGAGTCGGGATTTGAACTTATAGTTGGCCTTCAGGATTTATGTTCTTTGCTTTACTGGATCTGGAAAATGCTACTAAGACAGAATCAACCAATTCTCTCTGGGCTTGTTATGAGACTTAAAATGTCTTATTAAGAGAATTCAAATTTGGGTTTTGGCTAAATGTAGCTGATGGCGTCATAATAAACATCTTCAGATTCTTCATCTTTAAAATGCAGATACTTCCCTATGTCTCCTAGGGTTGCTAAGATTAAGAAGAGTTCAATACAAGTACATTGTTACATCTGTACAATAAGATATTATTCAATCATTAAAAAAAAACAATCTAAGTAACTTGTGTATCCACCCTTGTTCTTGTTTCTGTAAAATAATAAGATTACTGTTGAGCTAGACTCTTTTGGCTTCCTTTGTGATTCTTACAAATTGTTGCATAATTCATTGCTCTGTAGGTTATCTAAATAAATAAAACCCATGGTCATGGGGGAAAAAAAAAAGAAGAGTTCAATAAATAATAATGCCACTCTCATTCTTCTGGATCACCTCCTACTGCAGTCGTCACACCTCTCATGGCTTTCCATCGGTTTACTGAACTTCTTCCAAGACTCCACCCCAGCCCAGGAGCTATGTGTGCTTCTAGATCTCTGCCCATGCTAATGTGTATATTCTGCTGGAAGTGACCAGCATTGTCTCATGTATAAAAACTAACTCATTACTAAGGAAAATTATTCTCCTAATAGGTATTGTATTATAATGCAAACACTAGACTCAGGAAGATTTTATTTTCTATTTTCTTCATAATTAGCTGCAAAACCAAGTTATGTAGTGAAGAGCTCGGTGGATTATCAGATCCTAAATTAGCTCAAATGAAGAAGAGTTACATTCTGAGCTTACTTTCGGGACATATTATTAACCGATAGCTATAATTTATAGCCATCAAATGAAATAATGAAAAAGTATGAATACAAAATTTAAAATATTAACTTTAGGATAATTTCCTCAAAAGGGTAAAGCAATGGGAAAGAAAAAAAACATTCCTACCTTGATCTGTGCCAAATCCCTGGAAAAAAGGGTTTCCTGATGGTCTAAGGAAAAGACGCATTTTGACAAGCCTTTTAAGATATATTATGTCGTGTTTTAAAAGAAAGTGCTCATTACTTTAACAAGTTATTGAGCTGAATGTGTATTCTGCATATTTTTCAACTACATCTTTGTCATTCCTGATGTTTGAAGCTCTCTATAAAAGCTGAATTATACATGCATTGCACTTCCAAAATGCAACTTTCCTTCCTTTTCCATTCTATATCAAAAGAATCCTCACCTTTAATGTAAATTTAAATTTGTATAGTACTTTATACTTTACGAAGCGCCTTCATAGCCATTTCCTTAATCCACAACAACTCTAAAAAAAAGAGATAGGACATATATTTCTATCCAAATTGTCCAATAAATCTGTAAATTTATTTATGCTTGTTTTCATTTATTCAGTCATTTATTTGACAGCCATTATGTACCAGACACTACTCTAGGTACCGAGGATGCAGAAGGAAACAAAAGAGTCACCATCTTCAGGAAACTTAAATTTTGGCAGGAAAACCACACAATAAACAAGTAAACAAATCAATGAGGACGTCTAGATGCAAACCCTGGTTGCTTGATCACAGCTTTAGAGCTCTTTACAGGATACCACTCTGCCCTCCTGGTCCAAATTCACTGATGCAAATGTTCTCTTTGCCATGAATTTTGGCAGTTTGATTTCTTGGACTTGGATCTCGTTGGGTTTCCAAATGATCTCAGGTTTTTCCCACTCCCCTGAAGTAATACAGTGGACAACAGTCAAAACGGCATTTAATAACCAACACACTCCGAGCACTACGATATTCCCCCAAACGAGAATCGTGGAGTTAAAATTGAATTAAAAAAGAAACACATGCACACGTAAGTGTGTGCATGAACTCATATGAGCTTCACCACTAATCACTGGAGGAGGTCACCTAGAGGATGTGACAGCTGGCTGACCCAAGAGCTGGATTCACCCATCAGAGGCTCCTGCCCCACACCACCGTCCTTGGAATGCACGCTCCATCCACCGTTCCCTCACCAGAAGCTGTTGCAAGGACATAGTCTTGAGAGAGCAGGGTGCTGCTGAGACCATTTGGACAGCCTACATGCCTGGACCTCGTTAAAATCTCTATATAACGTCTTAAGATTCTAGCAGGTGGGTGCAGAGGTCTCCCTATCTTGAGGCCACCAAAGACGAACCTCATGTGTAAGCTCCCTTGCTCATTACACCTGCCACCCACCCACTTGGAGTGATCTGCCTCTTTCTTCAGTCCTCCCTGTCCTCCGAGTACAGCGCCACCTTCAGATTTCACCCGGGATGTCCCCAAGGTTGCAAACTCACACCGACACCAGGTAGGAATGTTTTATCACCATTTTACAGATCAAGAAACTGAGACCTTGGAGACTGTACGCAATGTATGGGAGGTCTCATAGTAATACGTGGTCGAGTCAGGACTTAAACCCAAAGCTGGGCTTCAGAACTTATGTTCTTTGCCTCTTTGCTTTACTGGATCTAGAAAATGCTGTTGAGACATAACTAGCCAATGCTAAGACCTTTTTTTACCTGGGAAAATAGGTTCACATTAAATTTTGAAGTACAAATTAATATCCTGCAAGAGTCTGCTCATTTAGATATCAGCAGTTTTCTGGCTACACAGGGTTTCTATAGGACAGCATCTCCAATGACTGCCCTCGCCTGTTTTCCATCTCATAGCACTTGAGCAGGTTAACTTGTCCCATGTATCATTAGTAATTCATGACTTATTTGTGAAAGTGCAGGGACAGCACTACTACAGACCTAATACAATGAATATCTTATTAGGAAGAAATTAACAAATGAATTGTTGCTGATCAATAGGTGTTGAAGAGAAAATTACAATGATAGTAAAGCCTAAATAATTTATATACAATATTGATTTTTTCATTACATTAATTATTCTTTATAGCACACATAAGGAACTAGGAGAATAAAACTTTCAAAGCAAAGAAATTTATCTACGGTGGTGTATTGTAGGCTTAAGTCTGAATTTAAAGAAAAAGAATGCACCAGGATAGCTGACAAATATTTTTAGACTAAAAATGCATCAGGTAATAAATCTGACACTTCCAATGTAGCTAAGTTCCTTCGTGTTGCCCGACGTTTTTATACACAATACTTTTGATAGTTATTTATCAAGAGAAGTACTGATAGAAATGTTTATAAATAGAAATATTAGAAACAGAACAACCCATTAATCCACCTCTCTCATGGTTTATATGGAAGGCACAACGACAAATTCGATGAAACTATGTGGGAAAGAAAACATTCTCTGAAACCTCTCCCAGAATCTTTAAGTGGACTTAAATCCAGTTGGAACAGAGTGCAGGTTCCTTATTGCTAATAACTTTCATAGCCAGCAGAAAACAATTCCCTAAGGCCATTTTATCACGGCAAGTAACTTTCATATGGAGGTAAGGGCCTGAAGATGAGCCTCATGTTTACAGACCATTGCTGACTCTAACCTTGTCACAAAATCCTGTCCCAGAGAACAACGACAACAGAAGCATTGTGCATGAGAAGAGCAGTAAAAGAGGATGGAGGTTGGTGTGTTCTTCGTGGATGATGGGTTTCCAAGCAACTCAAAATTACCTCCTACAAATGGAAGAAATGAATTTAACACATGTGCATCAATCCCAATTGATGTACTAGGTACAGACATTGCACTGAAAATTGCTTTTGTCATCCACAAATTCATATGTGGAATAGCATTTCGCTCATGGCGTTTTGACTCTGGAAATTAAAGCAGTGAATTGATGGGTTTTTTCTTATCTTTTCTATCTGAGTTTTCTCAGATACCAACTTCATTTAACCATTTTTCATTATCTAATATTAGGAGATTCCAGGTTCATAATGTTTTATACGGAGTTGCATGAACATATACTTTCAAGGACATCCTATCTCCCCCTCAAATAAAGATGGAAATAGTGTTTCAAAAGTCCTTTATTAAAAGTGGAAACATTAGAACAGTTTCAAGTGGGATACAATTTTTTTTCCTTCCCTCACCTGTTAACTTCAAAGACTTAAAGCCACATTAACACCATTTTTAATGTGCTTAAGGTTCTTGGAAGAAAATCTAAGCAACAGAAAGCATTTCATCTCATAAATATGCTTTTGCAAACTAGAGCCAGTTTTGCAAATTATTTTGTTGTGTCTTAACTAATATTGTTATATAACTTCCAATTTATAAAGTACCACACATAGATGTAATTGATAAAGTATATATTATCCACTCTGCATCATAAAACAGATGTAAAGATCCAAATATGTCACAATCACCAGTCAATTCTGGGGCACTACGGGGACAAAACACCCGAATCTAGGATCATTTTTATTGCTCAGTGAAAAGTCACGTCTGTGATGACGGCTCCGTTGCTGAGTGTGCTTTGCTGCATCCACCATTCTTTAGGTGGAGACTAATGGGCCACAAAGAAACTATGTGGTACAGGTACTAAAAGAAAGGGTATTTGTTCTCAGCCTCATTTGTAGAATTGAACGGAGCATTCATAAAATGAATTAGAAGAAACTTCAAACTATTTTAAATCACTATGCAAGTTATTCTCCATTTTCATCCCTTCTACCCCTGCAACCCCAAATACATTTTCCGCCCTTTTCTGCCTCGGTGAGGCACATGGAATGGGGAGCTCATTTATCCTTTAGCTTCTAGGTGAATTCAGCTGCTGGAAGACAATGGGAGGAGATGGACAGGTGGGAGGAGAAAGGAGTCAAGATATTCCACCTGCCCCGCCCAACCATCTCAGCTCCTTACTGCTGTCAGTGACTGCTTTCTACAAACAGCTCCTACGGGGAAGCCCTTCCTACCACTGAGACTGTAGCTCCTGTCAGGTGCCTGCAGACATGCGATGCTGATACTGCCTGCCTGACTCCACCACTTCATGCCCAGGGTGGTTAACTGTTTCCCTTGTTACTAGTTGTAAGGAACCTCATGGCCAATGTTGGTGCCCTTACTCAGTCCATACCTCTGTAACTAGTCCCTTGGAAACCCCAGAGGGTTTATCTGTTTGCTGCCAGGACCTTCAATACAGCTACCAGTGTTTGAAACAGCAAGCTGATACAGAAGAGGAATGTCTAAGTAAACAAAAGAACATCAGCAGCATTCAAATACACCAGCACTGCGAGTCAGATAGCCTCTTAGATAGGAGATTACTTCCTGTAAATGTACTAATGAGACAAACCATTGCATACAAGATGCATTTCTGACCTCTACTCTCAATATCACAGTCTTTCTGATTCAGTTCTTTAAGGATTTCATTCTTCACCTTGACTACCTTTGTCCTTCTCCTCTCCCTCCTCTGTAGCATCCTTCTAATTTACACTCCGATTATCACTGTCTGTTCTCTCTTCCTTAACATGTCACCTTGTTCTTTACTGTGTTAACATGGATCCTACCTGCAGATTTCCATACAAGGCCAAGTTACCACATACTTATGTTTAAAGTCATGTTTACTCTTCCTTCTGGGTCTATGTTTTCATCTTTGCAGTAAATCTATACCATTCTGCAAGTTCCTAATTAGAGTCGACAAAATATAGAAGCTATCATCTAGTTTTACAGCCATACATCCATAACCTTGAATTCTTTGAAAGAAATACTCTGCAAAATATAATAAATAAATATGGAGGACATCAAGGTGGTTAGCTTTTCTACCCTCTTAGGTTTATAAAGAAACTAGAATGCAGGGGCAACTGTGAACATATGGTGTTAAATGCAAGCTTCTGACAATAAATGACCCAGTGCTTACCAGTAAAGCATGGTACTGTATTAATAATAGCAAAGAACTACAAATATTTATGTGCCCACAGGCGATTAATTCAATTTCACTGCAGGATTGCTTCATTTATGAATTTAATTGTATGTGTTTAAACATTTTTGTTGCTGTTTCATTAATATCCCATAAAAAATAAAATGATATGCTGAAGAAAAGAAAGAACGCAAGTTTCCATTCGCAGCATTAATTAAGTGCCCATGAAGTGCCCGTGGTATCCTAAGAATTAACATTTACTTTTATCATTTATGGCTTTGCTTCTGCATCACATCTTGCAAGTTCATTTTTGTATCATTCAGGATGAAAAGTTTCAGGTTCAAAATGGACAGTACAGGTTTACCTATCATTTTATTTTCACACAAAATAGCACAAATGTATAAGATGAGACCCATGAGAAAATAAAAATAGTGACTTCTTCTTTGTCAGGCTCTGTTTGAAGAGTGCCACATGCATTCTTAGCACCCACCTTGAGATAGTACTATTATTCCTCCCATTTTTCAGAGAAGGAAACTGAAGTACAGAGCAGGTAACTGACTTATTCAGGGTTACGTGACAGCAAGTGGTTGAACCAGATTAAAATTGAGCTAACTTGACTTCATAGCCCATGTTCTAAACATGACCCTAATTACCTTCACAAACTGGGCGTCAGCATGATTTTCAGGAATACTCAGTGGCTGATATATTTGGCATCGATTTCCTCCAATTTCTGCCAAGGACTTTTTTCCTAACTCAGAATCTCCTCCCATTTCTCTCCAATATCACAGTCCCGAACCGCAACCACCTCAACTATCTGGCTTTGACCAGTAACAACCTAGAATCTACATTATTGGTACTTTTCTCATCCTCCCATCCTACATCAGAGTTCCCATGCTCTTGGTTTAGACGGATTCGTTCCTGAAGTGAAAATGAATAAGATTAACCTTCCCAAAACAGAGGCAAAAACCTCTGTTTGTACCCGGATAAATGTCTGATCTGTGGCATACTAAGAGAAGAAACCTCCTAGAATGGTCTAACAAGCCTTGGGCTCGATACTTACTTTGACTCTTCTTCTAATGAATAAGGGGAGCTGACATCTCGTTAATTACAAAAGGCAATTATTAAAAATTCGAATTTGCATGACACGAAATAAGAGAGGGATGACACCAAATGTTCAACAACTCCATCTTTCAAAGAACCAAAGTCTTGTCAAGTTATGCTGATATTTTTTAAAGGTAATCTGGAACATAGAGTATATTTTTAGCTGACATTGATTGAACATCTATACGTCAGTCTCTGTGCTGGGAACTTTACGTGTTTTTTACTGAGTAACTGGATCTGCTGGAGGAAGATACAAACAACACTGTCGAGGTTAACAAGTGTTTACTATACTCTCCAACACAGTTCAATGCTTAGCTATAATTAAAACGATGTTATATCAGCCAATTAAAATCCACAGAGAATTTATCCATGATATCCATAATTTGACAAACTCAAAAGCAAGATAATTTATTCCTACAAAATATTAATTTGGGTTCCCCATTTACTTGTTTTCATACTAAACCTACTTCTTGGCCCAATAATTTATTTCATGACTCTTAAAATCACATTAGGATTTGCCAGTCTCAATTAAACCTCTTTAATTCATTATCAAGCATAAATAACTTTCAAATGGCATAAGCTTCTGATTGTCCTTCGTCAAAACGAGATGATAATAATTAGCTTTGGGGAATAATAATATAATAGTCTAAGATTAAGCAAATCCATATTACTAGTGGCTAAATTTACCTAGCTTCCAATCATTACAGGAACATTTATATTTCTCTGAAGTCAACCCTCTAAAAAATCCCAAGGTAACTAGCAAAAAAAAAAAAAAAATGCAAAAAAATAAATCATCTCTTACCATTTACCACTTCCAGTTTTATCTTCAGAACTCAAAAAAAAAAAAAAAACTGAATGGGTTTAATTCAACCTCCTTCTGATTTATAGCAAATATCAGCAGTTTGAACCAGAATTAATACTTTAAGAGACCCTGTAATGAACATATAAGTGGATATGGCATATAGACAGAACAATCTCTTATCTCCTTTTTTTTTATACTGCACACAAACCTGATGGTGAAAATTAACCTTCTCTGCAGTTCAACATTTCTAATTAGGAGAGACATCAAAAAGATTATCCCTTAGAAAGCAGTATGGGTCATTATATTCTGGATAGCCTCTGAAACAGAGTTCTGCAGCCTCCTTGTCTATTTTAGCCTGCTGTCTAAAGGAAAAGCAATAACCAGATGATGTTTCAAAGTGGTCGTGGCTTTTTGTGGCAAGTTGTGTTATATTTTCTCTTCTTACCTTTCTACACTTATTATGAAGAAGCAGACAGTCTAGTACACAGGACCTATTTATTGCTTTTGGCCCTGAATGTGTAAAATAGTCTATACCATCAGACTGTGCATTACTAAAAGTTTCCTTGGTAGAAATGTTTACAAAACTTTGAGAATTGACTACTTCACTTATAATCCTTTTGTGTGTGCGTGGTGGGGGTTGTTTTTGTCTTCTCTGCACAGGGCAAGAAAGAGGAGAAGAAAGATACTGTGAACTTAGCTTAGATTAGAACACAGAAGCTTAAAATAAAAGGCCACACAGGCTACACCCTTCCCCAGGAAGAAATTCCTTTTACAACATCAGTGGTTAATTAGCTACGACTAAAATGTTTACTGCTGGGGAGCACGCCACGTCACAAAAGAGTTCATTCTCACTGTAGACAGTTATAAATTTTATGAAGTTCTTTCTTACTCTGAGTTGAAATCCTTATCCCATCACTTCTATCCTACTTATCCTAAATCTGTCTTTTGGAGGAATACAGAAGTCTCCTGTACCTTCCACATCTTTCTCCTTGAGTATTTGAAGGCAATTTTTACGCCTCTCCTATTTTTTCCATCTCCATATTAAATATTACCAGTTCTTTCAATTATCCCTCATATGACATGATTTCCAGATGCTGTGAATAAATTGGGGTTGTAGCTTGACTCATAATTTTTCTTAAAAATTTTAAAAAAGAGATCTGAAGGTTTATTTCTCATTTATTTACAACTATACGTGACACAATTAGAAGGAATGCCCAGAACCCATGGCCTTCCCAGAAGCTGTATCTATGCTAGCTCCCCTTCTTGTGATCACACACACACACACACACACACACACACACACACCACTCATGGGATGGTTCTGTGATACAAAGTGGGTCAGAAAACCTCATATTCCTGGCCACAGTGATTGGCTGAAAGAACAGTCACAAGTTTCAAGCTGGACTAATCAGAGTCATTCCCCAAGGTTTTAAATTGGAACTCAGAAAAGGCCTGCTTTCCTCTTAGCTGGTAGACCTATTAGATTCGA
The DNA here is from genome assembly GCF_030028045.1 of Hippopotamus amphibius kiboko. Lineage (NCBI taxonomy): Eukaryota > Metazoa > Chordata > Mammalia > Artiodactyla > Hippopotamidae > Hippopotamus > Hippopotamus amphibius. The sequence goes on from NC_080199.1 coordinate 14,095,330, forward strand.
CAGCCATTTACTCATTTAATGGAATAAGACAATTGGATATAATGAGTTCAGTATGAAAAGGGGTGGGGGAGAAAGTTCCCAAATCTCCAGTTCCAACCATTCTTGAAACCAACCCTACCCCTAACTTTCCTGTGTTCTGGTTATTAAGCCAATAATCCCCCTCTGCCTGAACTGAGTTTGAGTCAGGTTTGTATCACCTGCAACACAGAGGGTCCTGTCTAATCCAATATTCATAAGGTTCCAAGCACTCTAACAGGACCAACAGATGCAGTCATAAAAGAAAACAATTGCCATCCCATCCTAGAAAAAGTATGATGGAATCTCTATCCATCATTATTTTAAGAATGAGAGCAATACACGCTTACTGAAGAAGATCAAGGTCTATCTTGCCTAACAGCCTAAGCTCACAGGGCTGACACTATTTGTTCAAAACTGTATTCCTAGACCTATCACAGTGCCTGGCACACAGCAGGTGCTTAAGACACTCTCCACTATACTTGTCACAGGGAACAGAAGAAACAGTAGGCAAAATATTGACTATTAATTATGAAAATGAAGACACAAGTTCCCAGGGAAACCTTAGACATATTTACCTCCTTGGTATTAGATAACCCACTTGCCATATAAATTATGGAACTAGATTATCTTTTCAGTCTTTTTCAGCCATAAAATCCTAGGATTCTATCCATACTTTGCAAATGGTAAAGAAGCGTCTTCTAAAGGCCTGGGTATGAGGAAGTGGGACCAGTGCTTGGTGGACGCAGTTGTGAAGATAGGTACTGATTTTGGATTAGGACTTGTTCTTTCACTTAGCTTCTTTAAAAGAAGAATGTGGCCGTTGGCCTTTGGTTCTGGAATGGGATTGGGAATGGCCTACTCCAACTGTCAGCATGATTTCTAAGCTCCGGATCTTCTACATGGAAAATATGTCAAAGAGCAGAAGCAGTGACTTACACCTGAGAACATCCCAGTGGGAGGGAAAGAGAAATCCTGTTTATTCCTCAGGAATACTGAAGTGCCCTGCAGTATGCCCACACTCTTCTGTAACAATGTTATCAGTAACGCTTTCAACTCCAGCACACTGTTTATGTATCTGAAACCAAGTCTGTTTCTTGTTTGGTATTTACTCTCTGGAAATTGCAAGGAGGTGGTCTTAAAAGAGATAAATTAAATGAAAATAGGCAAAAAAAAAAAAAAAAAAAAAAAAAAAAGATCTGGGTATGCAGACCAAAAGGGGAAACATAATGAAGGAAGCATAAAGATAATGAGAAAGAACAATCTACCAAATAAATAATAAAGAAAGAAAGAATGGGAAGAAATTATCACTAATATGATAAAAGAGGTCATTCAGGTAAGCCATGTTCCTATTAGCTTCCTATCTTACTCTAACCAGTTGCTATGGTCAGAAATGCCCTCTGCACCGGCTCCAACCTGCCAGCCCCAGAGCCTTGCCCCTTCCTGGCCCCTTATAACCCATATGTGGCTCCTTCCCCTCTGCCACAAATATCCTTCCAGAGTTGGCTCCCTGCTTCTGTCTTTGGTCCTAGATGTTCCCAGCTCCTCCCTCACCATTCCAGCCAGTTTTTTCTTGTCACCAACAGAATGTATACTCAATTATACTGTATGCCCTCCCACCCCTGCTTCCTTTCCTGTCCCCTGCAATGACGGATGCCCAAATGTTCATAATTTTCAATTTATTGCTTAATGTTTCAAACTTAAAATTCCATCTCTATACAAGTAATCATAAATGGCGTCTCTACGAATTAAGGCGACCTATTTACACTGAGCTGCTCTAAGGAACTGACCTCACATCCTTTTGCGTGAAAGAAGGCCTTGATTAGGGAAAATACTGCTATTACAATTAGCAATGAAGATTGAAGTATTACTATATATCTGCATCCTAAGTATTAAGAGCTATGTACCCGCATATTATCATGCACAGACACTATGCCAAGTATTTTACATGCATTTGCTCATGTAGTTCTCACAGCACCTCTATGAAAGAAGTACCAATTACTATCCACATGTAAAGATGAAGAATCTGAGGCTCAGAAAGAGAAACGTACTAACTTACACAGCCAGTAAGCACGAGAGCCACATCCTCTGACTCCAGAATCCTTGCTTTTATGTACTACACGACCCACAAGGACACCGATCCCTATGAGAAATGGGGAGGGGGGACCTTTGGGGAACCAAAAGCAAAGAGACTGGGGCACCAAAGTCAACATGATCTACTTCTTGATTTTGCTCAGTGTCAGCCCTATTTGAAGTAGAACCTTGTTCCCATTATGTAGCAATAGATTATCTGCCATTTTGCATTGTGGAAATGTACCCTCCATTATCCAGGCTAATCTAGTTGACTGTAGAACGCTGTACACAGACATTCTAATGACAGACAACTAATTCAATCTTCTCTGTGAGGAAGATGCAGGCTGAACATCTCTTCAACTTTTTCCCCATCGCTTTTGATGCAGGGCACTTCACATAAACCACAGCGTTTCCTTCCTAAAGGATCTAGAGAAGAAAAGTAATTGAGAATACCAGGAAAGGAAGAGAGGGTGAGGATGAAGAGGAAGAAGGATTATTTAAAAACGGTACCCAAAAAAAAACTACCACAAAACTTTAAAAAAAAATTTAAAAAGCAAAGCAATGCAGGTGATTATCTGATATCTTCTGATTCTGAGAGAAATGAGTCCATCATTAAACAAAGACAAGCATTTGACTGTGCAACAGAAACCATATGTTCAAATAACCAAGGTGGCATTTCCCTACATCACACGGTAGAGAGACTGAATACTTCCTAAAGAAGTAAGACCTCACTGCTGTAATCTATGCAGGGTCTGTAGCAGCAGCATTTCATCACTAAGGCAAAAATCCAATTATTTTAAGATTTCAGAATCTCTAATTCCTCCAAAATCTTCATCTATCCACTAAGAGTTTTATATACATTAATAGAAAATAATGCCAATCCCTACTGAAGAATCACTAGATGTTTCTATGTGATCATTAGTCTCTAAGTGAAATGGAAGCTGGGAATCAGACTAGTAAACTCTTTGGGGTCATTCAGGAATTAATACATAAAGGTGTAAATACACAAAGTATAATTTGGGGTGAAATGTAGCAGAGACTGTCTCTCACTGAAATAATCTCTTTTGGTAGGAAGTTTGTAAGTAATTATTAACTGAAAAACTGTTTTAAGCTAAAATAGAAGGGCAGGATCTAAGACACTACATAATTAGAAATCTTTTAAAGTAAAAGGTCCTTAAAATATACTAAGGAAGGAGCCTAATGCTTTCATTCCAAGTCCAACCAGTTTCTTATTCTAAGCAATTTCCATTAAACAGGGAAAGGAGCAGGGAGGAGAGAAAGTATTTGAAAAACTGCCAGAGTAAAAAATCCCGTAATGAAATTTTGCTCATTCTTGGAGAAATGAAGTAGAATTAGATGCTTCAGTGGTGGTGAATTCCAGAATCTGGGTAGCTTCCAGTAAATGAAGCTTTTCCATAATGTCAGATGCAAAAGCTATCTGATATCAACATATTGAGCTTGAGTTTTTAAATTCCTATTTCCTTACACCAAATTGTTTGAAACCTTTGAGATAAAAACCTCAATAAACTAGTGTTCCAAGCATTTAATATTTTAGTCCCTTGAGCAAGCATGTCAGATTAATCTTCAAATTGCAATGGGCAGAAAGAACACTGAACCAAAATTCTTAAGCCCATGCTTCTCTCAAAGGATGTTAAAAAGGTAAACAGTTTCACTGGCTATTAAGATTTCAAACTTCCCTAATTCTCAGCTGCATTACTATCTAAAAGGGGGGTGGGGAGGGGTGGGAGAGGAAGCCAGTCTATCCTGGGAGGAGAGATTTTACTTATTAGATCTTTGAATCCACCTAGCATTTACCACACTGCCAGGCACACAGTAGGCATTTAACAAATACTTTCAGAACGAGTTGATGGATTGGCCTGGGGGAGAGTGGAAATCTTCCTGAGAACAGCATAAGTCCAAACCTTGGCATTGCTCAGCAACAAAGCCCATCTCCAGAGTTAGGGTTATCGAGGTAGAGCAGGAATTTGAACGTGCATCTTCAAAGAGGCATCAGGATCATTGTTTCCTGAGCTGGAGAGCAGCCACCCAACAGCTACTTACAGAGGGATTAGACTCGTCTCTGGCCTCACTATGCCTGGAAAACTCCTGCCCTGCCTCTCTGCGTCCAGCTCCCCCTGCCTTTTACCGGGTTTGAGTTTCCACTCACAGAACGTGTGGTACAAGAGTCGACCTCGCTGGTCTAAGCCAGGCCTCCCGGCCATTCCACGGTTTTCCGAGCATCTGCTCGGAGGGAAGCCACACTGTGCTAGGCACAGGGAAGGGCACACATACACGACGATGGCTCCCATCACCTTTTTTGGGAGGGGGGGGCGGGGAGCGATGGGTATGAAGGGAGGAGCGAATTCAAGACCAGGGCACTACCCAAAAATTCCTTATCCCTCTCCCAAAGCCTCTGCCCGAGGAACCTCTGGGAACAACAGCACGCCGCCGAGAGAGCGCGGGGCCGCCCGGGTCGGGACTTGGAGGGGAGGAGGGGGGAAAGTGGCAGGAAGCGAGACGCGGCAGGGGACAGTACCTGGTGTGGCTGTGGTTGCGGGGACAGTCCTTCTTCTCCATGATGGCCGGCACACAGTTGGTGAGCTCCGTCCAGTCGGCGTGCAGCCCGCAGCTCCAGCCGGTGGAGAAGCGGGAGAAGAGCCACGTCTCCTTCTTGCCGGGCCGGTGGCAGGTGCACTTCTTCTGACCGGCTTTACAGCTGCACGGCTGCTCCAGCCGGATGTTCTTCACCAGGTGCCGACCGAAGGTGGTGCCCCCGGTCTTCTGGATGTGCAGGAACACGATCACGTCGCGCCCCTTGATGTTGAAATCCACGAAGCGGGTCAGGTCCTTCAGGGTGAAGTTGAAGCGCGGCACGAACCGGGGCAGGGATCCGTTCTCGGGGGCCTCGGGGTCCGGCTCCTCTTCCTCCTCTGCCTCCTCCTCCTCCTCCGGGTCCCCCGGCTCCTCGTCCTCGTCCTCCGGGGCCGCGACCCCCCGAGGCCCCTCGGGCGGCCCCCGGGGTGGCGGGGGCAGCTGGGGCCGTCGCTCCCAGTCCTCGAGCGACGCCTGTGCCCGGCGGGCGGGACTCGGGGCGGCAGGCTGGCCGGCCTCCCCGGCGCGGGGCTGCTCCCCGAAGTTGGCGCAGGAGCTGGTGCAGGAGGGGGACACGTACTGGTACATGATGACCACGAAGAGGAGAGTGAGCACCGGCGTCAGCAGCCACCTGTTGAACCTTTCATCCATGGTCCCGCTCTCAGGCCGGCAGGCGAAGCGGCGGCGGCGGCAGCGACGCGGACGGGCGCCCGCTCGGAAGTTTCGGGGGCTGCGGGGCGCGGCTCCGAGCCCGCCGCTCCTCCATGCCCCTGACGCCGAGGCGTGCGGCTGGCTGGCGGCCCCGCGGCACTCCGGCGCTCCGGGGCTGGCAGAGCCGGGCCTGCGAATCGAGCGGGGAGGCGGGCGCCGGCGCACGCGGCGGCGGCTGCGGCGTGGGGCGCCCTGCGCTCCCGGGGGCGCCCGGCTGGGCCGGCTCGCTGCTCCCGCCCGGGCGCGGCGCGCGCTCTCAGGCGGCGCGGGGCATCCCGCCGCCGGCGCTCAGGCGCTGGGGAGCGCGGCTCGGGTCCTGCACCTGCCCCGGGCCGCCGGGCAGCCGGGCAGCGGCGGCCGCGAGCGCGGGGGCTGCATGAGGCTCTCCAGGGCGCCGGCCAAGGGCGAAGGCGCGGCGCGGCCCCCTCCGCCCCGGCAGCCCGCGGGCCCCGAGCCCCGCACGCGCGCCCGGCGCCTTTGCCCTCAGGTCGCGAGGCGCGGGAGCCGCGGGGACGGACGGCGCCCTCCGCAAGTTTGCAGAGGAGCCCCCCGCGGCGGCGGCGGGCGAGGCGCCGGTGCGGAGCCGCCTCCCCGGGAGAGGCGCACTGCTGCTCCGGGTCGGTCCGCCCAGGCGCGGGCACGCAGACACACTCGCACACACTGGCTGGCACCGCCACAACCCGCCAGCCGGTGTGACGGGAGCCCTGCTACCCGCAGCAAAAACCTGCCCTAGGTACGGAGCATGCGCCAAAGCCTTCCCCAGCCCCCGAGGAGTTTCCAGGGGAGGAGTCCGCTGCTCCACGGGGCTCGGAGCAGGCAGCTGGGGGTGGGAATCCCTTCCGCCCAGAGCGAGGAGAGGTTCGGGAGAAAGGCAAAGGCGGAGCAAGGAGAGGATCCGTCGCTGGCGCTGATCCGAGACTTCCAAATCCGCAGCTTTCTCCATCTGAGAGTGGCCGGAAATCTGGCCAGCCTATTTGCAGGGATAACACCTGCCCACGGCTGGGCAGACTCACCTAGGCAGGACTTCGCGCGAGTTGGAGGGTCCCTTGCTGACAGGGGATATTGGCTCTAGCCTGCTTTTAATCTCTACATCAGGCGTTCTAACTGGTGCTCAAGTTTTATTCTGGTCCTTCCTCAAGTACAAACTTGGGTGTTCCGCTCTACAACTTTATACGACCAGCATCCATTCATCAATTATCCATTAGGCGTCTACTGTGTATCAGGCTCTGTGTTCAATGCACACTTCATTTCTTCCAGTACCAGACAGTCCAGCCCACAACCGTACAGCACTCAGAATATAAAAGGAGTTTAGGGGTCACCTCCTAAAAGTCATCCTACTAACACACACCAAACTCCTACATGTGCAAGATTCACCCCTTCCCCGCCCCCTGCCCCAGTGGGGACGATAAGACCTCTACTTACCTGTATCTCACAAGTTAAAAGCTCTTGTTTATGTTCAGATTTTAACTTTATTTTTCAAACATCTAAAGTTTGCATTTATCTGAGAACTAAATCTTTGTTCTATAGCGGTTTCTCGTTTTCAGATAATGAATGGAGTAAAAAATTGGAGTAACTGCCCCCCCCCAACATAATTCCTGGACTTGCTTGACCCAAGTGGAGGGTGGCAGTGTATTGAAGGTGGACACAGTGCAGTTTGATTCCCTGGCTCAGGACAACATGTCCCACCTGGATATTGCCAGTTCTAGTCTCCCACACCCAACACCCCAGTCTTCATAGCATCCAGCCTTCCCACCCCATCTCTGTAATGGTTCTATGTGGTACTTGCGTCTCCCTGAGACACTGTACTGATTTCTTTCATTTGTCAGACTGTCCCCTTCACAGCCATTAGTTAAGATCCACATCTATTTCAGGGATGCTAATGCATGCCCAAAGGAAGTTATTTTATTGTTCTAGGCAAGTTGGATTCTTCTAACAAAACTTCCCTCTTCTGCTTCCTTTCCTCTTTTCAGCTCTATCAACAACCACAGTGTCCTTCCTGATACTGTATGAGACGATATTAGTAAGAAAGCTGTTGGGTAAGATGAATCAGTTTCTTTAAAGCTTACTTGATTCTGTTTCTTTTTCTCTCACTTAAAGTTAAAATCCTATTAATGGCATCACATTAGTCTTCAAAGCAAGAAATTGTAATAGAACAAAACCCAAGAAAATCCAACAATTATTTCTTGAATGCATCTAGTTAATGGTGTTACTTATTTTTTAAAATATGCCTTTGCTTTAGGAAAGTAAAAATCTATTATACCTTTTTGTATTACTTTATTTGAGAGGTTTCTCATTTTCTATAAAATCACTTGATGTCACATGGATAAATATAACCTCATTAGCTACTCAAATGTATAACCTGAGTGCTGGTGGCAATTTGTATAGTGGGAAGCTCTTTCCTAGCCATTATCTCATTTGCTTCTCAGAACAGCAATCTAAGGAGATAGAAGTACAGCCCTCTCTCTTTATAGTTGGAGGGGAAAGGGATTGGTTTTAAATTCCTCCCCCAAATCCTGGGATGCTCAAGTCCTTTATATAAAATGGTGTAGTAATTGCATATAACCTATGCACAGCTTCCCTTATACCTTTAAATCACTCTAGATTACTTATAAAACCCAATACAATGTAAATGCTATGTAAATAGTTGCTGCCACACAGAAAATTCAAGTTTTGCTTTTTGGGACTTTCTGGAATATTTTTTCAAATGTTTTCAGTCCTTGGTTGAATCTGTGGATGCAGAACCTAGGATACAGAGGGCCAACTGAATAATATCCCATTTCAGAGATGAAGAAACTTAACAAAGGAAAACTAGGTGAAAGCAGAGCCAGATTAGAAACCACTTACATCTCTGAAATACATTCAAATTGCCATTTAAGAAATCCAATGAATATCAACAACAGAGCCCATAATTTCTGCTCTCCTCTCTTGAGATCCTTTGAGTCAAGAGACAGGAAGAGACAACAGAATTGCAGTAGAACAATTAAATTATTTTCCCTCTCCCTCTGGCTTTATAGGCAACGCTGAGCAATCTCTACATCCTGCATTGTTTTGGAACCTAGTCTGTGACTCTCCAGATAAACACGGGAAAGACAATAGCAATCTTAACATAATTATATCATTGTTAAATTATTTAGGAGAATTTCAGAAGAAGATATTATAGCAAACAAATATAACAGCTATGTTGCTAACAAAATGTATGTTTCCATAAATAAATGCACCTTTAACTTTTTTCAAAGAACATTATCCCAGAAGATCTGTTTCTGCTTTCAGTGAAATAACTGAAGGAGTGCTATCATTTCCTTGAGGTAAACACAAGGAAAGCAATTCGTAGCCTCAGGCAATTACATAGATAATTCAGGCATATACCCAAATATTCTTTTTTAATGATAGGTAACTTTGGTTGTGTAAACAGTATGTCTTAGGTGTGCTCTTCCTATTAGTTATGGAACTTGGTGTGAATCTAATCAAAGCTCTTAAATCACACGCAATAAACATGCTTCCTTATCTACAAGGGCAGACCTCACATTCAGGCGAAAATGCATAGAAAGTTTCTAAAACTGATGCTCTCCAGGTAAAAGGAAAAACATGTTTGCATTCAGCCTAATATAGTTACTCCACGATGACACCAGCTGGCAATTGTTTCTGGCTAACAGATTGCAGCTACTATGATTCCTACACAAATTATTAAAATAATGAAAATAATGTTTTCGAAGAGCTTTCTTCCACTTCCTTTGCCAGTCTAGCGATGAGCTTGACACTATCTGTGAAGCAATTTGTTCACCTAATTTTATGCCTTAATAAGCTTTACTACAATTATGTTCTTGCCTGATTCTTTCTCTGCCTTAACTTTAGTACTCTTCCTCCCTGTTCTCAAATATTCTCAAACCCGATAACAACATTGCGCTCCCCTAGGATTCAAACTTTTGATTAGAACAGTTCCCATTTAATCAAGTTCAATTGGGAGATAAAATTGCATCTCAACTTCTCCATTTTCCCTTTGGTGCCAGAAACTGCCTTTGAGAATGTTGAGGAAACCCTGGAGAGATTAACAGTCCAAACAATCACAGAGAATAGTTGCCCATCCCCTGCATTTGCACTCAGGAGTATATGGATGTGAATGTCCTTCAATACACATGAAAAACAAACTAGCTTGTGTAAGTCATTGACAGCGTAAATCTCTCCTTCAAGAATACGAAGTGCTCTCATACACTGAAATGACTTTTTTTTTCATTTTCGTAAACAAACAAACAAAAAGTCCCCCAGGATAAGCAGTTTTGCAAATAACTAGCAAAGCAGTAGCTTTCTTTTTCCAGAGGAAGTTACGCAGAAGAGTTTGTATAGACAAGGCAAATTGGAGAAAGAATGGTGATACTTATTGAATGTATTCCAGTTCACTACATGATTGTAATGTTGGGGCAACCATAACCCTACATACTGCTTCACATAAAGTTCTATTTGTATGAACAGTTCGTTTCATCCACCACTGATAGCCACCTAAGAGTGATGGATGGAAGCTATGCTACCTGTGTGCACAATGTATTCATTAACTCAGTATTGTGTAAGTAAATGCAATAGTCTTTTCGTAGTAGATATTCACTTATTTATTTAACAAGGACTTGTTAAGCACTTACTATACACCAGGTGTTCTTCTGAGTGCTTTGGTTATTGTGTTAAACAAGACCAATAAGGACCCTACCTTTGTGTAACTTACATTCCAACACTGCAAAAATAAACGATGAAAAAGGAAACAAGATTCATCCATTTACTCCAGGGATATGTACTGAGCCCTTGCTATGTAACCAGGTACTTCCAAGTACTTGGGATACTTTAGTGAACACTAGAGACTATAATGTTGGCCCTCAAGGATTTAAATACAAGCAGGCTAAAATAGTTGGGCCTTGTGGGCTATCATAAGGCATTTACTATGAAAGAAATGTGGAGTCACCGAGGGGTTTGAACCGTTTTTAAAGGGTCATTTTTTTTTAAATTTTATCTATTTATTTTTTGTCTGTGTGGGGTCTTCGTTGTGGTGCACAGGCTTCTCATTGTGGTGGCTTCTCTTGTTGCGGAGCATGGGCTCTAGGCATACAGGCTTCCATAGTTTGTTGCCCGCAGGCTCAGTAGCTGTGGGTCACAAGCTCTAGAGCGCAGGCTCAGTAGTTGTGGCGCACGGGCCTAGCTGCTCTGCAGTATGTGGGATCTTCCCAGACCAGGGATTGAACCCGTGTGCCCTGCATTAGCAGGGGGATTCTTAACCACTGCGCCACCAGAGAAGTCCCTAAAGGGTCATTTTAACTGTTTTGTTGAGAACGCAAACTGTAGGAGGGCCTTTGTAGAAGCAGGAAAACCAGTTAAGTGCTATTCCATAACCAAGAGAGACCATATGGCTCAGACCAAGACAGGAGGCGGAGGAGACATTGGGAAGTGGCTAGATTGCCTCCATTTTCAGGGCAGAGCCATCGGTGTTTCCTGTCGGATTGAGCGAGGGGTATTGGAGGAAGGTGGAGCACGGATGACCCCAAGGTTTGGGGCCCTTGCAATTGGAAGGATGGAGCTGCCATCAACTGGGATGTCAGCTGAAACCATCACAAGTGCTATCAGGGTAAATAAAGAGGGTGATGTGACAAAGACTAGATGACGGAGATGGAGAGAAGGAGGCAGTCATTTCCACTCGGTAGTCAGAAAAGACTTGCTCTGCAGAGGCCAAGGGGCTGAACCCTGAAGGATTAGAAGGAGCCAGCCGTGCCAAACATTCTGCAGAAGAACTTTCTACACAGAACAACAAGTGCAAAGGTCTGGAGTGGGAAAGATGTTGGCAGGCTCAAGGGAGAAACCAGACGTTAGGGACGATGGTTGGGGTAGATCATTCAGAGCCATGACAACGGTGCAAAGGAGTCATCGGGGAAATTTAAAGTAAGGAATGACAAAACCGATTAATGTGAATAGCTCACTCACTTCTATGAAGAATAGATTACGATTAGGAGGGGAGAAAGCAGGTAAACCACTTAAAAGGCTAGTGCAGTTTTCCAAGCAAGAGATGATGGGGGCTTGGAAGAGTGTGGAAGCAGTGGAGGAAATAATTTATAGTCACGAGTCCACAAACTTGGTGTGAAAAGAGGTAACTTTTTTCATTTTCTAATAACAGAAAGACGTTTTGCCTTTAAGATTCCATTTCCTGAGATAGAGGAAAATGAAAACGTCCAACTTAATTCAGCCATTTCTCAGTTACTCTCTGTCTTTTTAAGGTATATATTGAAGATCGTGCTTCTCCCCATTCTCTTTGCCTCCTTCTAGGGTGGTCTGAGCTAAGGGAGTTTATGTAGCATCTTCACATTGGCTGAAGGACATGTGGTCTGCAGGGAGTATCCTGTTCCCACAGCCTTCCCCCACAATGTATAGTTAGCCTCACCTGGACTCAGGTGTAGGTCTTGATTTCTGCTGGGTCTTCTGCTGCCCTTTTATGACCTCATCAGTCATGTCCACACGATGTGCATCTTACTCAACTGTACTATGGGCTCTTTTTGTCTGTCAGCCTCTTTGGCTCTTCTGTGGCCTTTTCTCAGGGGCACATTTGCATCTAAATCAGTGGTTTTCAATCCCACCAGACCCAGCACTCATTTTTATTGAACAAATATTTTTAAATAATCCCTTTAATAATCCAAACTTAAATATCATAGATAAGAGGATCTACCTACACACATAACTTACCAAACTAACTTAAAATGCCCTAATTGTAATGTTGAGATAAAACTAAATAATAATAGAACACTGAATATTTTAACATGTAACTGCTCAGACCTGATTACAGTAGACAACATAAAGAAGTAGTCAGATGCTTGGGTCTCTTAAACATCTTGTTTGAATACAAGAGAAGTAGCATCAGAAGCCATCCCTTTCAAGAAGAACTTGAAAGAGCAGAGGTGTTAGTGGATACTAGAATTTAAAATAGTGTTAGAATAAGTTAGAATAGCCCTGATTTATAAATATACATATGATAAAAAGAAGCAAAGATAATACACCAAGACAAATTGCAGATTTTTGGAGTAAGGAATATCAGGAAGTATGATTCTCATAAATGAGCTGGGTTTTCTTTTTCAATGTTGGGTCAAAATACTTCTCTATAATATAAAATATCTCAAAATAACATACTTTCTACCTTGAAATCATACTACACATCAAGGCTAATTGGATTTCTGAATGTAGTGGAATATTTGAAAGTCATGTGGAAGCAAGACAATTCTATCATTGCAGCCATCACATAAATGCGGTAGAGTCTCCCCATCATTATGAGAAGCCCAAACACCCCCCTGGGCATCGATACCATTCCCACTGAGAATCTAGTAACTCCCCTTTCTTTCCCCTATCAATATAAATCAGTTTGTGGGAGATAAAGAGACCAAATTAGTACACACTTTTCCTCACTCAATCAGACTTTGGTTCTTGATGGGTAAAGCCACACTATTAGAACTTTTTTTAAATGATACCTATTTTTTCTTCAGAAAGTGTGGTTTTTGCATTTGAAACCAAAACTTGCAGACATTAATTGCCCAAGGTTGCATAGCTAGTAAGTGATGGTACTTGGATTTGAACCAGGTGGTTTGCTTCAGAGATGGAGAAAGTGACTGGATTCCAGACAGATATTGGAAGCCAAATCAATAGGATTTGCTGAAAGATTGGGTGAGGGGAGTGAACAAGGGGTGAATAAGAGATGATTCTGAGGTGTGTCTTTGGAGCTACTAGAATGCTGACAGTTCTATTTACTGAAAAGCTAAAAATGAAGGAGAAGCCAATTAGGAGGCTGGGAATTCAGCACGGGTGAATTCTGATTTCAGCTTTGGGTAAATTAAGTGTAAAATATTGAGACAGCCAAATGGAGAGATTAAACAAATGGTTGTATATATGACTGGACAGGAGATAAAATTGTGGTGGTTTTAATAACATAGATAGCACGTAGCAGTGAGTGCTCTGTAAATATTTGTTGAAGGAATCTGTGAGAGACTAATTTAAGCAATTCCTATAGTCGAAGAGAGAATTAAGACACAAACAAAAGGAACGGTAGTGGAACAAAAGAGCAGAAATTTGAGAAATATTCCAAAGGTAGAATCAATAGGACCTAGTGACTAAGTATGAAGGTGTGAGAGAGGAGAAAATTGAGGTTGACTCAAAGTGTCCCAGCTTGGAAAGCTACATGGATGGTAACACCATTACTATCAGAGGAGAAACTGACAAAGGATTGGGAGTGAAATCAGTGTAGATAATTATTAATTCATTCATCAAATTTAAATGTTTGCATTTTTCAAAAGGGTTTGAGCTTTAAAACATTTACATTTCATTTTAAGGAAGAAGACTTTAAAAATATACTTTCATTTTTCTGCAGTAAGCCAGATAAACTTAGTCCAATTATTAGCTTTGGAAACTAAAGTCTAGATAGAAGTATATTTCATAAAGACTATTTTCTCTTTCCTAATGTTTCATATGATGAATCAGGATGCAATGCTCCTTTTTTCTACATTGGCGATGAATTTCACCCTCTCTCTCGCTCCCTTGAGTGAGAGAGAGTATTGAGATCTTAGACACGTCTCTATCCCTAGCTCTCATAAGAAATCAAATTTCTAAAGCAGGCTCTAAGAGATATTATAGGTAGTTGTTCTTTGCCCCATTGAGATGGTATTTTCCAACAACACAGAAACACAGATGATGGGAAAGCTCCCTGAGGGCAGACTTTAAGTAAGATTCTTTTAAAAGCACATTGCACAGTGCTTTACAATTAGTAAGCATCTGAATAAATGTTCCTTGAATAAATTATGAAATATGCTCACATTTTAAACTGACAAATGAGTTTCCACAAACTCCCTTGCTAATGTGTGCCTCGCCTCAAATACCTGACACATCTTGCCAAGTTGGAAGTAAGGTGAAATAAGCATCCATTTCTTTGGTAAGTCATTCAATTGTGTTCCTGCTACTGGTCATTCCTCTTGTATCCAGGGACACCAAAATCTGCAGGGGGTCATGTCCCTTTTATAAAATTGCAGAGTACATTGAACACGGTTGGCCTTCGGTATCTGCCGGTTTCCCATTGACAGATTCAACCAAATATTGGTTGGGTGAAACCCACAGACACAAAGGCCAAATGTACTGATAACAGTCTTTTAAGTATGACCTTTTGCTACCATTTCAGCTGATGTTCCTAAGGTCTGATGAATATACCATACAAAAGCAAAATTCTTTTATATATATGTGTATCTTTATATATATATTAAATATATATATAATGCATATATATATTCATTTATCAAAAAGACTGGTCACATTGCCATGGAAGCATATTAGCTATTGGACAAAATTATTTTTACCACCTTCTAATGGCTGTTATATGGAATCTTATTATCTTCAAAACTTTCAAAATTATTTCTTTATTTCCCCTGAGCAGTTAGTAAACGCTTATTCAGAGCATTTGCTTAAAACTTTCAGTTCTCATTATTGTTCTAGTTTTCTATTTTGTCAAGAAAGCGCATTCTAAGTGCCAAAAAAACCCACAACAGTTTAATGAAGCTACAAACCTGCCTACCCATACCCCAATCAAGGTCCTACACACAATCTCAGAAGTGCTTATCTATTTTTATTCAATTAAAAATATAAGTATTCGTTTTTAAAATCATGCTATGAAATGCATGGGTTTTATCCAATTAATTCTTAATTGTGCTCCAGACACCCAAATTCAATATACTTTTTTTGCAGAAAAAGCCATTTCAAAACAGTTGCTCTTTCATTTTCCTCCCTCCATGGAGTGGAGTGTCTACTGATGATTCTTTCTGGTGAATTGCCCTTAAGCATGTAATGCTAATTCTTCCCAACTATTGTTAGTTAATGTTGTTCTTGTGATTTTATAAGGCAATAGTACATCATTTAAGTGTCTCACTGAAGTGCTGTCCTATGTCCTAACGTAGCAAATGCAGAAACATCTCATTCCCCTGAAAAAACCGAAATTGAAATATCTGTCTTTCTGGGTCTTTGTTGTGAGAAGTTCTATTTGCTAAAAGCACAAAATGGCAGAGAAAGATAAAGCCATCATATGTTTCACGTGATGGCTACTTGTCCAAACCAAGTGCCTCACCGACGCTTGTGGAGGCGTGGGCTGGGAGGTTTGTTTGCTGCAGAGAATGAAAACAGACGCTAGATCTTTGACGAGGGCTCTTCTCTGGGTCTGCTTTACCAGCTCCTGTTCTAGCACTTACGTTGTTTACGTTATCTGTCTAGACTGGACCATCAGCTCCCTCATCTCACTCTACCACGCTCCAGTGACAAAGACCCGTAACTCCCCATCACACACACACACACACACACACACACACACACACATTTCCTGGCAAAGGTTGCTCAGGAATACTGTTCCACCTCTGGATCCATCGTACCCTTCCACACTCAGCTGAAACACCACCGCTTCGTAAAACGATTTGGACGCTCCATAAGCCTTCTGTTGCAGGTGAAATTAATTGCCCCTTGCTCTGTTCCACCTCCCTACAACTATGTAGCTCTGGTATTGAACCACTCTGTATTTAAGTTATGTTCATACGACTGACTCTTAGGTAAGATTGTGGACTCCATGTAGGAAGGCTCTATCGATTACTGATTTTTCCATCTATCTCGCTGAGGTAGGCAGAATTCCAAGGTGACTCCCAACGACCCCTGCCCTTGTATAATCCAGTCCTGTTGAGTGTGGGCAGAAGCTGTGATTCTGTTACATTATATGGGGGAAAAGGAGATAATTCAAGTTAGATCTGAGTCCTCTAAAAGCAGAAACTTTTCTGAGCTGGGGGCAGAGGAAGAAGCCAGAAAACTTCCACTGACCTGGAGGAAGCAGCAGTAATTGTGTTGTGAATTGTCCATGAAGGACCACGTAGCAAGGAATTGCAGGCAGCCTTTAAGAGCTAAGAGCAGTCCCTGACCAATAGCCAGCCAGAAAACAGGGACCTCAGTCACACAGCCTTAAGGAACCAGATTCTGTCAAAACCTGAATGAGCTGGAAGCAGATTCTTCCTCCCCAGTAAGTTAGCCCAGTGAACACCTTGATTTTAACATCGTGAGACACAAAGTAGAGAATCCAGCCTAGACCTATTACCTATAGAAGTATGACCTACAGACTGTTTTAGGCCACTATGTTTATGATAATTTGTTACATTGCAATAGAAAAGTAATACAGTAGCCCAGTGCCTGGTACATAAGAAAATATTGGCTGGTTAGTTGTTAGGTGAATGGTTTGAATTAATGAATGAGGTTATGGAAAGAAGGAAGGAAGGAAGGGAGAAAGGGAGGGAGGGAGGGAAGAGAATTAGAAAAAGGGTTTGTATTGCGGCCCATTCAAGGACAAATGAATTTTCAGAGAATAAATAAAGGAATTTCTTAGAATGATTGATGGGCCTTTCTCAGCTGAACAAGGTGGCAGACATATTACGTCTGTTTAGATTAGTTTTTTTTCTACTCGTGTTTCCTGACTTCCATCCCATTCCTCATCCCTAATCTATCCTTAACCATTTTGTCATCCCTACTCTGACCTGACCCCATCTTGTTTGGTGAGAAAGAAAAACAGCCCTGACAACTGTCAACCGGTAGCTGGCTTAATTTCTACCAGCTAGGCCATGGTGTTTTCCTGTTTTATATAAACAGCTTCCCATGTTATCATCATCCGATGAGGACTCCATGATTATGAACAAGACAGAAACAAGACCACTCCATAAACAAGCCTGAACAGAGATCAAAACAAAGACACCATGCAACCACGAAATGACCAAATACCTCCTTCACCCAGAAAATACGAATGACAATGGCTTCTTTTCCAATGACAACTCTGCCCTCAGCAGCACCTGCATGTCCCCACTGCCTTCTCAATACTTCTATTTGGTTGTTTTAGTAATATCTCCAATTCAACATGTCTGTAACCAAATTCGCGATCTTTCCCTTATGTGTGCCCCGAGTCAATGGCATGACCACCTCAAGCCAGAAACCTGAGTCATTCCTGACAATTTTTCTCCCTCACCCCTCATATTTAATCCATTTCCAAACCTTATAGATTTTACCTCCTAAATACTTTTCAGAACATTTTTCTTTCCATTAGCATAATAAGCTAAGGTATTATCCACTGCTTTGGTTCACAATTCATCCTAACTAGTTTTCCTGTTTCTGTATCTTTCAATTTATTCTTTACCCTGAAGTTATAATAGTCTCCTCATATATCTGATCATACAATTCCCCTGTGTACAATGCTTCAGTGGCTTCTCATTACTTTTAAGATAATAACCTGAATCCTTAAAATGGCCCTCAAGGCCCTTCTCATACCCACTTCACCCCCCCCCCATTATCTGTACTATAGTCACACTGATCTTTCATTTTCTAGAATGTACCATGGATATTGCATCTTGCCTCAGGACCTTTGCATATAGGGTGTCTCTCCTAGAACACCACCTGCCCCCCAAGTTGGCAAATTAGTTTCTACTTATCCTTCTGATCTCAGTTCAAATGTCACTTCTTCAGAGAAGTTCTGGGTCCATTGCACCATCATATCTAATCCTTCTCTTATATAGCACCTCCTCTTCTAGCACCAAGCACCTTCATTCCACAGCATTTTAGCTATTTTTAATTGTACATTTACTAGTATATCACTTGATTAATTTCATTCTTCTTTACTAGATGTGTTCCAAAGGGCAGTGATGGTGCTTTTACTCATTACTTGTAACTCCGTTGGCTAGCACAGTGCTGGGCATGTAGTGGGCGCTCAATAAATAATTGCAGAATGAATGAATCTAGATTTTCTAAATGTCCTTATCCTGATCATCTAGAGAGACAACTTTTACTTTGTCTTCATGTACACACATTAGGAAGACTGATGTTTCCTTTTTTGGCAAGAGATGGTTCAATTCATATTTGGACGAAGGACATTAAGAAAGTCTTTCTGCATTTTAAGGATGCCTGTTTCTTGTGTCCTAAAGTCTCCTCTTCCTTGTTGATAGCTCTTGTGTCTTAGGTGTATTATCTGTCCCTAAAAACTCTCCAGAATCCCTCAGTCCCTCTGCTAGAAGTGCCACTGGCACAAATGTCACTTGAGAACTAGACTGATTTATTACTGTATCCCCAGTAACCTCTAGGGGGCACCAAAAATAATAGCTATTTCAGCAGAGAACTCTAAAGGAATTTGCTCAGCGTTCTCTAAAACAGCAAAAAGGAAGCAAGCTTGTGTAACACCACACGCTACAGGGTTATATTTATAAATACCCCTTTGCTGTGTTCTGACACAAGGCATGAGTCTACTCTCCCTGTTGGCTCAGGTAACACACCTCTCTGACTGCTGGGACTTCCCCAGTTGTTTCCCTGCACCATCCAGTCCTATAGAGGACAATGAATGAGCATCTCATGTGGTGTGGCATCAAGCTTAAAGTGGCTCACTGCAAACAACTTTCTTGGCAAGACTTGTATTATATCTTAGAAACCTCATGCAAATGCTTTGTTTTATTCCATAAAATATTCCAGTATACTTCACTTAAAAATGTTTTGCCCACAACACTTTGACTAAACGTGAGATAGTCAAATGCTATGTCTACCTTGTACTCTTGCATAACCCTTTACACAACTCTCTACCAAACTGCTATATATACACACCAGTTTTGCAACAGAGCTGTGAAGTTACAATATATGTTTATATTTAAATATTAATAATATCATATACACTAGAGTGTACATAATATATAGATATCATTATACAACGCCCCCTAACCAGCTTAAGAAATAAAATATTATCAGTACCTTTGAAGCCCCCTGTCATTCCCTCCTAAATTTCCCTTCCCTTCCACCCCTTCAGAGAGGTATCAGGTTCATTTCTTTTGCATTAACATTCCCAATTTTCTAAGTTTTAACAGTATACATATATTTCTCAACAACATATTTTTTGTTTGATCTGCTTTTTAACGTTATGTAAGGGGACTCATCGTGCCCGTTTTCTTCTGTGATTTGCTTTTTCACTAATCAATGCATCTTTGAAATTCATCTGTGTTGATACATATGGCTATCATGCATTCATTTTCTCTGGGATCCTATTATGTCTTCCAAGCAGTGTCTCAAGTCAGAATTCTTCTTCTTACTTTTTGCCAGAGGGCACAGAACAGTATGAAAACTGAGGAGTGTGCACAGTCATAAGTGTCCACTCTTTCCACAAGGGAAATATGAAAACCACCTCTAATTATCACCTCAGGTTACTTACATTTTCCGACCCTGGAGTAATTTGCATTTTGCAATTCTTCTTTTAATTTAAAACAAAGAGAGATAACAGCATGGACCCCCTTCCATTCTCATAAAAATCTTGAGAATGACAGTTTTGTTGTCTTTCATTTCCACACAATTTTAGTTTGTAAATACATTTCCCAAATGGATGAACGCCTATTATAATTTAGTTATTGAGATACAAAGAGTATCCTCTAAAGAATGTCTTGATTATTTTTTCATCTTGCCTGTTTTAGAACTATATTGACTATTGCAATTTGTTATTGCCAATGTTACCTTTCAGGGTTGTTCTCTGGGAAGGAAATTTTACCCACAAAAGAGCTTTTAAAAAATAACCCATAAATTATAAAAGAACACGTGGGCAAAAAACTATAGCTGTTGAGCCAGGCGTGTATTCTTTTATAGATGTTTACCGAGCATCTGCTGAGTGTACTGATTCAGGATTTAGGTGGGACGCTGATGCACAGAACAGGGTTCCTTTGCAGGAGAGGCTCGCACACTCAGCAGAGAAAGACCCACCCATGTGGCTGTGATACAAGGTAAAGCTCGGAAGAGCTGCCAACAAAGGATAGGAATTAAAGAGGAAAATAATTTCTAGCCACGGAGTTGGAGAAGGCTTTAAGGGAAAGAAGGTATTTAAACTTTGCTAGGATTTTGACAGCCCAGTGGAACGGAAGTGACAGAGGATATTAAGGCTGAAAGCACGGGCACAAGAGTGCCTAGGTACAAAGGGGCAAACAGTTCAGGAAGCAGTGAGTAGTCTCTTTTGACTGTAATAGGTAATTTAGAGGACAGTAAAGGAAGTGATCTCTATTTTTAAATAACCTTTTCATACTGTTTCTTCCTTGGATCTTAGTGGGTCAACTCTGCTTTTACCTAATGCCTGGCCTTACGTATTGACATAACAGATACACACACTCTCTCACAGACACACATACACAATTCAGTAGTTTGGCTAGAAATATAGATAGGGAGATTACATTACACCTCCCATAGCAACAGATCTTTACCATGCATTTCCTTTCCCCCCAGAAGTGCCCTCTGCCATTTAGTTCCACACTTCTGTAGACCACTCATCTGAACCTACCTCCTCTTCCTTCTCCCAGCTGGCCATCACTCGTCTAGCCTTCAACCCCTTAAGTAGATTTTTCCTTCTGAAATTCTCCTTCCCTTTATTTTTTGGCACACGGGCTTAGTTGCTCCGCGGCATGTGGGATCTTCCTGGAGCTGGGATCGAACCCGTGACCTCTGCATTGGCAGGCAGATTCTTAACCACTGCACCACCTAGGAAGCCCCTCTCCTTCCCTTTTTATCATGAAGACCCACCTGGCTTTCATTTTCTCCAGTTTTTCTTCCCACCCAGCAGCAAAGAAGGTCTCGTAGCTTCAGAAAGAAGAAGGGGAAGATAAATAGAAAAAAAAGAAGGAGATAGATAAGGACAAGAAAAGGAAGGAAGGAAAGAAAAAGAGAGGAAAGAAAGGTAAGTATTTTCCATAACATTTTATGGAAAAACCCAAACAAACTTTTTGGCCAGCCCAATGATATCTTCCCTAGAAAGATGGTAGAGCAAGGTTACAAAAGCTTGTATTTTAAATTTTCCCTGAACAGTCACAAAACTTGGTTTCATCTCCAGCATTCAGACAATGTAGACGAATTTGAAGTCATCAGGGTCCTCCAAGTATCCAAGAGCACTCATAGGTATTATAACTTTGGCACTGGTATCAAGTTTTCATTTTGTAAAATCCTCCATTAACTGTCACTGCCATTATCCTGGCTTGTCTGTGCTTAATCCCCACCACTCCATTTGCAATAGCCTTTGCTGCCCATTCCTTTCTACCACATACATCACTTCTTGATGATTTTTCCCATGTGTGGCATAGTCAGGCAGACCATGTTTTGAATATTCATGACTCAACCTGTGCAATGAAAACCCAGAACAAGGAAAACAGCTGTCAAGAACTCTACAGAATTCCATTTCTTGGATTGAGACCATAGGATGCACCTGCAGATAAATGTTATCACATCTTCTTTTCCTTTGCGTACACCTATTAAGCAAAGAGATATTGTAGTCGTTGATTCCACAAACTCTGGTAATAACCCACAGCATCAGGTGCATGCAAGTAGAAGGCAGTTAAGCACAACCTGCTCCTGCCAAGAACAGCCCCCTGGAGCCTCTCCTGCCTAATCGTTTACTCCTGCAAACACACCAGACAAGAAAGTCGGTGCAGAACTAATGTAAAACCCAGGGGGCAGAAAGTAATAGGAAACTCAACTACTTACGCTTCTTGGATCTCTGGAGAAAGTCACTTCTAAACAATTGCAGTATATTTTGTTAGCATCTTCTCCTCCAAGCCAAGAAACAGAATCGTTTTTGATTAATAAGCAAAAGAGAAAGCAGATATGGTAAAATTAAAATAGCGAAGTTTGCATTCTATCTGTTGGTTAAGTAATGGTCTAGTCCTTTTTTTCTAAGATCAGCTTACTAAGATTTTCCAAATTCAAAGGGAGTGCTTCATATAATATTAAATTTTAGACAGCTTCAGTGGGAGCCTTATCATTAGTCATCATTGTTTCAAAATATGTATCATCCAGCTGTTATGCCTGAGAAGGCATTCACTGGCATAAGTTAACTTATTAAGAACATCAAAGACACCTAGGAAACTTGGAAATCACCAGTTAGCAGATTGGTATCACTTTTATGACTTGTGGGATGTGTGTGCGTGTGTGTGTGCACGTGCGTGTAACTATCCTAAGAAAAGGGGTCTTCACTGTTGCAAGATCTGAAGGAAGGAGGATATTTATGGAAATTGTTAAACAAAAATCATTTTATCCCTGAATAAATATTCTCTTAATATGAGAGTCTGGGTGATGGACTAGAAAAAGCACCTGGCTTGGAGTCAGACAGAACAAGCTCTGTCACTGGCTGAGTGATCTTGACTGAGTGAGTAAACACCTTCCCTTATGTAACGTGGAGATACTCCTCCTCCCTATATCACAGTGGGGGACTGAAAGAATTAGATGAATCGAACTTTGAAAAGTGTCTGTTCCCCTTTTGCCCTCCCTTGCCTATCCTTGACCAGTTAGTGTGTTCCAAACGTACACTTTCTTGGTGAAGAAATGCAAACTTTGTCTCTAGAGTGGGAGTAATCTCTGCATAATGTGAGAAGATGCTCAGACAAGCACAGGAGCTTTTAGTGTAAGAATTTGTGTTTGCTGACTTATTGGTTGGTTGGTTTGATACAGGAGCAAAGGTTACAGGTTGGTGTGTTTTTTATTCTAGCAAAAGAAAACCAGAGGATTTTTTATCTTCCTCTCTCCTCATTCAGGAATCAAGCTTATGTCTAATATTCAATTACATTTAAGAGGACAGGACACTTAGAGAATGGGACAAAGACAGTAAGTGACAACACTGAGATTTCCACCTTTGTTTTGAATCCTCTACTTAAGGAACAGACTGGCACCAGGGATAAATAGGATATATATAGGCCAGAAAAGTTAGATTCTTTTTTCATATTTCAGGCAAACACTATGGAACTGAGTTCTGTGAGTTCTTTTAGGCAAAATATTAAAAAGTAAATAAGCACACGATAGTTATCAGCTTACACCTTTTATAATTTTATTTCCCCCAATATTTCCAAAGTATTAGATGCAGTAAGACACTCTCCATTTTTGAGCTATTCTGTGAAGGTCGTAAATATTAGATTATCCTCAATTTACTTCCATTCCCTACTAGGACATTTCAGCAAAACCCACATGCTATAATAATAAAACTTCCAGAGGGACAGTCCTTCATTAGTACAACAGATAACATTCGGTGGAGAATATGAGGCCTTAGGCACAGATCTTGTTCCAACTTCAGCCTTAAATGTTCACACATATAAGCCTCAACACAGCCTTTTGCGTTTCAAATAATTGAGTTTTTCTTTACTTTTTTTTCCCTAACTCATAGTAAGCTAAGTGCTTTTATTTATTTTTTTAATTGTGGTAAAATGCACATAACATAAAATGGCTGTGACTTTGACACCTCATTTAACCTTGACAACTCATTTAACCTCTCCTATTTCTCAGATTTTCTCATTATGTGGATTCCAAACTCTGCCACTTATGCCCTAAATTCTTACATGCAGATATGGGCTAATCAGGAATTCAGCTGACCCTACAATTCTACATGCCTTTGGGACATAGTCTTTAGAGTTACAAAAGCCCTCAAAGACTTGCCTTTGGTGGACATATTATCTAAGTATCTAGGGACAACAGATTATGGCTTAATGAATTCTTCCATCACCACAGAGCACAGGCTACCAGCACTTCATCCCTGTTATGGAGGGAAATCTCACTGCTGTTACCCTCCCTCATCGCCATAACCAGTTCTACATGTCCTTCGTTTTCCCATCAACCTCTGTTGCATACAGCCCTACTCCTGATTCCAACTTACACTCATACTTTAGTTGCAAGGGACATAGAGTCATATTTGATGGAATCGAGAAGTCAGACAACCAATCTTCATGAAAGGACAGGAAACTTGGCCAAGGTGTCTTAAAGAGACAGATTGGTTTCCTAGGGCTGCCAGAACAAAGCATCACAAACTGAGTGGTTTAAAGCAGCAGCAATGTATTATCTCATAGTTCCGGAGACTAGAAGTCAGAAATGTGGGTGTCTGAAACCTGTAAGGGAGAATCATTCCTTGCCTCTTCCCAGCTCCCAGTTGTTTACCGGCCATTCCTGGCATCCCCTGGCTTGCAGCTGCAGCATTTCAATCTCTGCCTCCATCCTCACAAGATAATCTTCACTTCCTATGAGGACACCAGTCATACTAGGTCAGGGCCCACTCTAATGACCTCATCTTAACTTGATTACATCTGCAAAGATCCTTTTTCCAAATAAGGTCACAGTCACAGGTACTGAGAGTTAGGACTTCAGCATATGTTTTTTTGGGGGGAACACGATTCAACTCATCACAGAGTCCAACCTAGAAAGTTGTGTAGGACCAGCTCCAGCAACTAGGGTACCTTGCTGCCACCTCAGGGAACAAAATTTTACGGGGTCCTTCTTGCAATATTCCACTATTGACATGTTTCAGCTTTTTTATTCTCACCATTTTAATAGTTTTGTTCCACCTACCAACTGCTCAGCTTTCTCTGAATCTCACATTCAAAATCAATGAGAGAATATGATTGTTCTAATGAGTTACCTGCTCTTCTCTTGTGCAAAACCCTCAATTCTAATCACTACTCGGGCCTTTGACAAGTCCATTCACCATGGAAAGCCAGGTAGGGTGCCCACCCACCCTTTATCTCACCTGTGGCCAAGGGAACAGGGTCAAGAGATGTCACTATAGCCATTTAAACTTATGCAATCATCTAGGACTACTTTGCTTGGCAGAGGGCCCTGTGCAGGAAATGATTGGCTGTCTAGGACACAAAGAAAGCCAGTAAATATAGAATAGAATTATTAAACATAGAAATCTATGCCTAATACTTTAAGAATGTAAGTATGAAATTTAAAGAAATCACCACATATGCCATAAATCCACCTTGCCAGAGAGATGTATTGTGATATAAATTTAACATATGATGCAGTGATTCATAACTATCTGTATGTTAATGCTGCTTAGGGAATCATAATTTTTAATTACTTGAATTTTACACATTTAAATTTGCATATATATTGTTATATTATTTCAGCTTTAAAGACTATGTATGTACTATATATATATGTGAAACAGTATAATGTGTATGTGTGTAATTATAATTGAACTCAAGGGATCCCCATAATGATTCAATAACAGAGAGGGAAAAAAATCAAAGCCAAAAGCAATAAATCCATTTTAATTATATGTTTAATAGCTTGTGGCTGCAGTTCTTTTATATTTACACATTCACGTGTACCTTACATATTTTTGCATTGATTTTAGAGCTGTTTCTTGGATGTTTTATAACTATGACCTCATGTAACTCAATTCAGTTGAAAGTTTTACATATTCAGATTAATGGGAAAAGATATGAGATGTTCATTTACATTATTGAAAAGTATTTTTAATGTTCACCATAGTTATGCTCAATATAAGTGATTGCATGGACTCAATGATTAAATGACTGTAACTTAAATGCTATGCTTAAAATCATGAAAATAAGTTGTTATATGGACTCAATAGAAGAAAGCGTTTCATTCATAATAGACTCTTTAGTCTACCAATTTGAAATGTTATACTCAGAGTGTGACTTATTGTATTTCCCTAAAGCGTGAATCAGATATCCTGATTGCCTGATAATGTATTGGTCTTAGTTATCAGTGTATTTTTGGGGTTTGTTTTACTGCATTTGAAATATATGAGGATTTGATTTTAATAGGGATATGAGCCTGAATCCTCATTTGGTTAAAGCTGAATACAATACTAGAACTTGGGCAATATGTCTTTCTTATACTCACTGGAAATTCAGCACCCAGAAACCGCAGTGGTGCATTGAATAGCAGCAAATGGAGAATAATGTAATTGCTTGGTTTTGCTTGAGTCTAGTTTAGTCTCCATTTATACATGGCATGAGAGAGCCATCTACAGAAAGTTAAGAAAAAAACTGTCTCCTAAAATAAGACCAGAAAGTCTGAGGGTGTCTGTTAGAGACATTACTTTGTGATGACATGTTAAACATTCTGTCACACAGCAGACACAGACCTGGAGCCTGGAATGGGCTCAGGTCATATTAGGTGGCTCTTGGAAGAATTTAAAACCACCTTGTTATGGTAATACAGGGCAACACTCACGCTGGTCTAAAGTCCAGAAAGATCTGATGTCAGGCCAGGAAGAGCAGGCAAAGATTCTGGGATGTGTCCTTCTGTCCCTTCTATGTAGAAACTCTCTATAAGGGGGCAGAAATAATCAGAATGATGCTATTTATTGTAAATGATAGTGAACATTTACTGAGGTTTAGGTGCTTGAGGTAGCAACTATTCTTTTGCCTATTTTATAGATGCAATCATTTGAAACGTATTGTTTGATGTGATTTTATGCATTTTTCAATGTTATTTACCTGGTTTTGATCATTGTGTGATGGTTTTATAAGAGGTTAACGTTTAAGGATTCTTGGTGAAAGGGTAAATGGAACTCTATTATTTTTTGCACCGTTTTTGTAAGTCTGAAAAATTTTCAAAATTGCAAGTTTTTTAAATATTATTTGAGCACTCTCTATGGGTCAGGTGTGTTCTAAGCCCGGGGGACACAGTAGTGAAAAGAACAAAGTCCTTACTCATGGAATTTAGAAACTGAAACAGAAAACTTATTCCAGAGCCCACATACATAGTCATTAAGCTATAGTGCACTCATAGTACCATATAAGAAAAATTAAGTATGCCTGTGCAGGAAAATTAAATTGTGCAAATAGAATTCAGGAAATAACTGGTATGGATAGATGTTATGGTTCATTTATAAACATAATGAGACAGAAATGGCACCAAAATGATTTTGTTAGGATCAAATATCATTTTAAGCTCTCTCCTAGTTTATAATATTTAAATTTTTATTTTGAAAAATTTTAATCATATAGAAAACTTGAAAGAGTAGTGCAATGAACTCCTATAAACCCTCAATTTCACTTCAACAATTTTGCCAAATATATACACTTTTTTGTTGAATCATTTGAAAGTGTCACAGACATCTTAAATGTCATGCATCTCCAAAGAACAAATCTGTTCTTCTATATAAACAGTTTCCTTACCACAACTAAGAAAATTAATTATTTTACAATGTAAATATCCAGTTTATATTCAAATTTACTCCCCGTTTTCCCCCAACTGTCCTTAATAACTATTTGGTTTTTTAACAGGGATCCAATCAAGGCTCACAGGTTGTATTTTGTTGCTGCCTCTCTGAACCTCTTTTAATCTAGGACAGTTCCATCATTTTTCCCCATAAGGCATTAACATCCAAATTTCAGATCAGTTTTATTGCAGAATGCCTCCTTGTCCTGAATTTGTTTGACTGTTTCTCATAACATTAACTTGTTCCTCTCTTCCCTGTATTTTATGTAAAGTGCATTTAGGTTGAGAGGTTTGAATAGATTCAGGTTTAACATTTTGGCCAAAAATACTCCATAAGTAATGTGTACATCTGATTGCACCTCATCAGAAGGCACATGACATCACATTGGCTCACTCTGTGAGATGCTAAATGTGATCACTTGGCTAAGGCAGTGTCCCCAGGTCACTCTTATAAAGATACACTTTTCCCTTTGTAATTAATAAGTAAACTCTGGGGTGATACTTTGGCACTGTTCAAACATCACATTCTCCAAAATCATTCTACACAATGGTTGTAGCATCCATTCATGAGTCATGTCTGAATGAAGTATTACATGGTGGGTTTAGAATGTCGCTTTTCTGATGTTATCATTACTTCTACATTTAACAGCTTTCCTTCTTCCACCACCTCCACTCCTATTCCTTTTCCCCTTCTCTCTTACTTGAGAATCATTCTGAATCTGAGGGTATTTTTTATTCAACCTATTATTAATTACTATCATCTTTTATTTCAAATTATCATAAATCTGGTCTGCTAGGAGCCTCTCCAAGCTTTCCTGTCTATTTGAATTCCAAGTCATCCCTCTAGTCTTATTTCACACCATTGTATCTGTGATGTATTCTTTACTGGGAATGTTAAGTGCTCTCTTCTTCTATTCTCCTATTGTGTGTTGCTTATATCTCCATTAACATAATTAATATTTCTGCATGGTAATTTTGTATAGGTTTGTCTCTCCACTAGCGTATAAGGATCTTGAAAGAAGAGACATACATATACTCAGCATAGTCACTGTGAATATATACTCTGACTGGTGGAATGAATCAGTGGTTTCTCTTGTTCAGTTTATCATTCCTCTTCAAGTTTGTTCCTTTTTTCAAATTTCTTCTATTTTCTTTTACTTTAGTTTTATTGAGGTATAATTGACACATAAAATTATAAGATATTTAAAGTGTACATCATGATAATTTGATATGTGTATACATTGTCAAAGGATTCACCCCATCTACTTAATTAACACATCCATCACATATTTATCTCTCTTCTTTTGGTGAGAACATTTAAGTTCTACTCTCTTAGCAAATTTCAGTTATACAATACAGTGTTAAACTATAGTCATCACGTTATACATTAGCTCCTCAGACCTTATTCATCTTACAGCTGAAAGTTTGTACCCTTTTACCAACCTCTCCCTATTTCCTGCACCTTATGGCAACAATTTTTCTGCTCTCTGTTCCTATGAGTTTGAATTTTTCTTTTCTTATTTTAGATTCCATGTATAAGTGATACCATGAAGTATTTGCTTTTTCCTGTCTGGCTTATTTCATTTAGCATAATGTCCTCAAGGTCCATCCATGTTCTTGCAAATGGAGGAATTTCCTTCATTCTCATAACTAAATTTTATACACACATATATATATCCTATATATAATATCCTATATATATATTTGGGGCTGGGCTAAAACATCCAGTGATGTTCTTAGAGATTCTTCAGATTTTTCTATTTCGTCCAAGAACTTCAGACTCAAGCACTACATTGCTTTCTTATTGGTGCTTCCCTGCTTTCCAGGTGAATCATCAGGATGAGAAAATGACGATGACAACAACGTCCATTTGTCAGTTTTTGTGACGTAGCAAAAAACCTTTTTTTTTTTTTAATAACAGAAGGTTTTTTCACTCTGGAGTATAGAAGAATGCTCAGTTCCAACCAATCACTGGCCTAACTAAAGGCATTTTTTAGTGCCACAATTGATAGTAGCCAGTTTTAAACATAAATTAGTATCCCTTTCTTATAGAATTGAATTGCCTCAGTTAAAATTTAGGTGAATAATTTCTGGCTAAAAAGGCTTCTAAGACTGGCACGATGCCATTGTTATCGGTGATAAAATGCTGATGTCTTCTCTTACCCCCACAAAACCACAAATGATGTTTCTCTTCTGGCATTTAATCATGGAGTAGATGGATATCACATTCAGGGCCCTTTAAAACTGAGTCAACAGAAAAATAATAGCTAATAGTAGCCTATGGGGCACTCTATACTTTCCAGAGTGGTTTAAAATATCTTATTTTAATCTTCAAAAAAAAAATCAATGTTTTGAGCCCAGACCCATATACCCAACTACCCATAACCTATCTCTATTTGGATTCCTCACAAATCCCTCAAACTTAATATGTCCAAAGCTCATCAGCTGGACATCAGCTTGCCCAAGCCAGAGCCCTGAGGATTAGCACTCACACGATTATTTCTCTGTGTTCTTCCCCACACATTCAACCAACAAAGATTTTGCATTCTAACATCCTAACATCTTGAATCCTACCCATCTCCTCATCACGTTGCACCTCAAACTCAACATGCCCAATACTGAACTCCCCTCTTTTCCCCTAAAACCTGCTCCATCTTCTTGGTCAATAGAAACCCCTCCATCTAGTTGTCAGAGCTAGAAAACTGTAGGTCGGTCAGGATCCCTCATGCTCCACACAAACCAGACACCCATGTGTTTCTTCCTTTCCAGGCCTACTCTACTGCCTTTTTGACTCTTCATCCTCTCTTACCCGAACTATTGCAATCATCTCTTTTCTGGTCTTTGGAGCTCAAGTTTGTTCTTCGTATTGCTGCTAAATAACCTTTCTATCATGTATGTCTGATAATATACTCTGCACTTTAAATCACTCAAAAGTGGCATAGAATTATGTTCAAAAACAAATAAAACTAATGCATTGCATAAAAATTCAGGTTAGTGGCTACCTTTGGAAAGAATGCTGTGGGTAATGACTGTAAGGATGCAGGAGGGATACATACTGCCAATATGTACTATTTTCTGACCTGGGAGGAGGTTACATAAATGTGATAGACGTATGAAAATTCATTGAGCTGTACAGGTATGATGGGGGCACATCTCTATGTATATGTGTTCCTTCAATTAAAAGTTAATTAAATTAAAAACTAATAAATTAGCCAGTTACTTTCCTTTTAGGGTTGAGCAATAGTTTCAGTTTTTTACAAACACCTTTCTCACGGCAAGTTTCCGTTTTAATCACACTCAAAATCAACAGTGTTCTGCTCTCAATAATTATCAATGACCAGCAGAAAGTCACATACTCATTTATTACAGATAGTTGGGATCTATTGATTTGTCTCATGTCATTGTGATAATGCACCACCTCACCGTGGAACATTCCCTCTTCCAATGGGCAACCGAGCATCCACTGTAGGGGTAGTTTCTAGCCTCTCCCTTTTGTCACCATGCTGTTTAATGCCTCTGTGTGGCAGTCTTGTGAGATAGAGAGACATTTTGGTGTCACTAGCATCAATATGCTGATGCAGGAACATCAATATGCTGATACAGGCTCAACTCTATGCCAGCTGGTATTACTATTCTACTCTTCCAGCCTGGCTGCACTCGAGATAGAAATGAAAGCCAAATGCTTAAATATAAATCCAGACAGAAGAGCAGAGAAACTGGTGGGCAAAGAGACACCTTCTAAGTCAATGAAAGGAATTATGTTGACATTTTGAATTGTAGGAACTTGGAACATAAACTTTAGGTGAATTTAATAAAAATCCACACTAATGTACTCGCTGGTTAGGGAAATGTATGAATAGAAAACTCTGCTATGGGAACATGAAGTTATAACAATAAGAAACTGAAAGATAATCTCATAAAGCGCCTATTAATGATGAAGTGATATAATGCATTATAACAAGGTATAATTGTAATATAACATGATAAACATATAATAGGATAATATGATGCATTATATATTTGCATTTTTAGTGCCTGCCGTGTACTAGGCATGCACGAGGCATTTTATAGGGATTGTTTTATTTAATGACGTTTTACACACACTTCTTGTGATGCATTACAGTGAAGTAAAAAACAGTGAGAAGTTCTCCCAAGTGCTCACATTGGCAGTTTAATCTTCATTATAATCACATGTTACTATATTAACATAATGCACCAAAATACCTAAGTCCCCAGTAGCCAACTGTCGGGAAATTTTGCCACACATGACTGATGGTCTCCACCCAGCCAGGATGTACTGTCCAATTCATATTCACCTACTGCCTAGCACCCTCTGAGATGTTTCTGAGAAGTACATTCATGTGCATCCCTATTTTTAGAAATTCCAGCCCCACATGTTCTGGATGCAAAATGATTCCAAAAAAAAAAAAAAAAAATTCTGGGGCAAAATACCAAAGTGCTAGTCTACAGGGGGACTAGTTTGGGAGGAGCAAGTAGGACCCCTGAGCTAAAGGGGTGGATGAGAGGAGAGAAGCCTGAACTACAGGGGAAAGAGTGTAGAAGCCAAGGATGGATAAAGAGGAAACCTTGTAAAGCAGAATAATCTATGCCCTTTAAGGTCGTGTCCAGGTCCCTTTTTCTTCCAGGGCAGCTGCGAGCAGGAGCAGTGAATGACCTTCGAACACACCACACAGCTCTTCCAAATAGCCCTCTGGCAACTCTAGCTTAGGTTTGGAAGGGCATGCACAATAAATTAGAAATGAGTGATATCAGATTAACAGTAGAAGGGAAATAAAAAGAGGGAAGAGAAAAAAGACACGGTGCCCCAAAGTGGCATGGAGGCAAAAATGAAAATAAATAAAAAGATTTACCAAGTCGGCTAATATTGTAAAACCTCCTCTCACTTTCTTTACTTCTCTGTTTCCCTCTCACTATCTCCATCAGACAGAATGTACACATAATATAAATTCCCTGTTTGATGTGCTACAGGAAATGCCTTCATGCTTCTTTCTTTAATTTCCAGAATCCTTCCTTTCTAACTCTGGAGCTGAATCATGCACTCAAAATCAGATGCGAAAGTAAGTGGGAAGAATGAATTTCTCCGGTCTTCCCTTAGCCAGGTGAGAATAGTGGTTTTGGCTTTTGAAATGAAACAAATTGTTATTTGATTATATCAAGATCAGTTGCTGGGTCAGGAGGATTTTTAAACCAAAATAACACAAATGATGTAAGTTTTCTTGGCTCATGATACTTGATACAACTAATTTTAGCCAAAGTGATTTTTTAGCACTTGCAGCTGCAAATATAACAGATTCGAGATAACAACCAATGACTAAATTTTGCTGTTTTATTACTTTCAAATGATAGTATTTTTTAAATAAAAGCATGTCTTCACTTACTGCCATTTGACTCTCAAGTGATTCTTCAACCAATTAAGCCCACATTAGGGTACTTATATTAGGCTGGGATATTTACATATGGCAGACGGTCCTTTCCCTGATATTGCCTTACAACTTGTCCTTTGGCTTCTAGATTCTAACTTGCCCCTAGTTTCCAGGCTAATTCATTGCCTCACAAGGTAAAACACTGGAAACAGAAGGGATACATAGTGTAGCAAACACAGCCAGCTGTCTACAGAATACACATGACTTTCTGATTCCTGTGTAGCAGAATCCTGATTTAGTTGGGTGAAATAGGGGAAATGTGCCCAGCACTTCCCAGATCAAGAGATGATCAGGTGGCAGAGAACTAGTAAATAACCAGTCAGAGAAGGTCATTTGCTAGGACTTCCAGGAAAGTTTATTAAATATAGCCAATTCAATTGGCATCCAGGTTTTACATTTTGTTCTTTCTGTTTCTTTTTCCTCCTGGCAAGGAAATATAAGTGATGCCTGGAGACATAAGAGTCATCTATGATGGGTTAAAATCCACATATTAAAAATGGCAGAACAAAAAGACACAAAAGATTGGGCACCTTTGAGCTGTCAAATAGCTCTAGATTGCATATTTCCAGTTTCATGAGAAAAAAAATATGATCTTTTGCTAGCTTAAGCTACTCTTTGGGGGTGTTGGTACTGTGAGGCTAACGATCTCTTGGGTGATAGATACCTTGAGAGATAATCTGAGTGAAGCATTGACAGGAGGGACAAAACAAAGGAGAGTGTCAGGTACTGACGCAATTATGGAAGTTACTTACTTGGGTAGCTCATAAATTAACTCGATATTAGTGTCAAAACTTATATTTCAAAAATAATTTGACCAGTTAGTGAAATGCAAATCAAAACCTCAGTGAGAGACTTCCCTGATGTCCAGTGGTTAAGACTTTGCCTTCCAATGCAGGGGGTGCTGGTTCAATCCCTGGTCAGGGAGCTAAGATCCCACATGCCTTGTGGCCAAAAACCAAAACATAAAACAGAGGCAATATTGTAACAATAAAGACTTTAAAAATGGTCCACATCAAAAAAACCTTTAAAAAAAGTTATCACTCCATTAGGATAGCTACTATAACATTTTTTTTAAATAACAAAAGAAAACAAACAACCCAGAAACCCTTGTGCATTGTTGCTGGAAATGTAAAATAGTGCAGCCACCATGGAAAACAGTATTAGTTCCTAAAAAATTTTAAAATATGATCCGGTAATTCCACTTCTGGGCATATATTTATATATACAAAAATACTGAAAGCAGTATATCCAAGAGACACTCATGTTCATAGTAGCGCTAGTCACAATAGCCAAAAGATGAAAGCCTCCCAAGTATCCAACAGATGAAAGGGTAAACAAATGTTGTACATAAATACAATGGAATATTATTCAGCCTTAAAAAGGTAGGAAATTTTGCCACATGCTACGACATGGATGAACCTTGAGGACATTATGGCAAATGAATTAAGCCAGCCATAAAATGACAAGTACTGCATTTAATTAAAAAAATACCTTAGGAACTCTAAATTGTCTTTTAAAAGTTAAGGGGGGGTAAAAAAGAACTCAAAACGATGGCAGTGCATGATTCCACTTATATGAGGTATCTAGTCAAACTCATACAGACAGAAAGTAGAATGGTAGTAAGAGGGCCTGGGATGGGGGAGAAATGGTGAGTTGTGTTTTAATGGGTACAGAGTTTTGGTTTTGCAAGATGAAAAAGTTCTGGAGATGGGCTATACGACAATGTGAATAAACTTATTGCTGAACTCTACACTTAAAAATGGTTGAGATGATAAATTTTATGTATGTATATTTTACCACAATTAAAAAAATACTTTTACCAGTTGTAGCGTCTGATAAAGTACATATCCACTGAAGTGGGACTTTGTTTGTTTAAATAGGTAAATTCTGGAATGTTTGTCTAAAATATTAATTTCATTTTTTTAGTCATTTTGTGTAGTTATTTCATTGAAAGCACTGAAAATAATTGACAAAAAGAAAACTGAAATATTCTAGAGAAGTTACAACTCTATTCCATTCCTCACCTATTCCATTCCTCATTTAATAGTCAGGATATATTAGTTGAGCATTAATTATGAGCTAAACTCCATGCAAGGAACTGGAGATCTCTATCTTGCTATAATAAAAAAGGCATGGGCTTTGCTGTTAGACCAGATGCAAAATAATGAAAGTGAATTCTAGGTAAACGGTATACCATTCACATTAAACAGAGTACATAAAAGGGCCTGGTAAGCTAAGGAAAGGGAAAATAATTTTAAGAATAAGGAGCATGGTAATGAGATTGAGGACAAAGGTGTATGGGTATAATGAGATGAGTGTTAAAATTTTTTAATTTTTTTTTTAACACAAGGAAAATAAAATAGCTATAGAAAGATTCTCTAAAAACTTAGCCATTCCAGGAGAGGGTATTTCTAAACAACATTGCAGGATTTAGAACACCCTAAGAGGATCTTCCAGGAAATGAAGAAACCATAGCCAATATTTAATTAAACAGTGTAAAAATCTAAAGTGTTTCAAGCAGTGCCTACATGAGGAATTTCATCTTAATTTTGTACACAGTGGAGAAGCATCGGGGTGTTTTTAAGGAAGACGTTGACATAGTTCATTTTGTGGCTTTTTATTTCACTTGTAAAAATTATGAACCATGTTACCAATAAATAAGATCCATGTACCCCCTCACCTTTCCTAAGACTTAGACTACTACCAATTTCTTTGAAGCTTTCTGTGGGTCCATCTTTGATCTCATCTTTTTTTCTCACCAAGAGATGATAAAATTACTGAATTTTGTGTTAATCATTCCCTTACTTTCATTAGAGTTAGTATGTATCCCTAAAGTTTATATCATTTGGTACTACCTCTTTTTGAACCCCGTGTAACAGAGTCTTAGTACACGTATTCTTTTGTGACTTGCTTTTTCACTGACATGTTTTTGAGATTTGTCTATGTTTATCTATATAGCTATGACTCTTTATTGTCACTGCTGTCAGTATTCCATTGAATGAATAAATCGCACCTTATTTTGTTATTCTACTTCAGTGGATATTTGAGCTGCATCCAGTTTTGTTGCTGTTGTTACAAACAATTATTTTATGAACTTTCTTACATAGATTTCCTGAAAAACTTTCTTTAAAGCAAAGGTTGACATACTATAGCTCATGGGCCATATATGTACAGCCTGAGAGCTAAGCATGGTTTTTAATTTTTTAATTTAAAAAAAAGCAAAAGAAGACGTTTTCATGGTATGTGAAAATAGGGAATTCAGTGTCCATAAGTGAATTTTTTTTTCTTTTTTGGCTTTGTTGGGTCTTTGTTGCTGTGCGCGGGCTTTCTCTAGTGGTGCCACGGGCTTCCCATTGCGGTGACTTCTCTTGTTGCGGAGCACTGCCTCTAGGTGCACTTCCAGGACCAGGGATTGAACCTGTGTTCCTGGCATTGGCAGACGGATTCTTCAGCACTGCGCCACCAGGGAAGTCCCCATAAGTAAAGTTCTTTGGAACACATCCACGTCGGTTTGTTTACATACTGTCTATGGCTGCATTCATGCTTCAGTGACAGAGCTGATACAAAGTCATCTATACTTTCCTCAAAGTGTAGTCATACCACCTATTCTGTGAGGCTTTGCTTGAGACGGTCTCCTCCTTTAATTCCTGTCAAAATTATTGTAATGTGCCAGACCTTCAGCTCTTGTCACATAAAACTTCATATTTACTTTTTATGTACTGTACCACCTTCCTAACCAAATGATGATGTCACTTAGGGTTGGAGACCATGTTTCATGACATAAGTGTAAAGTAGGTGCTGTACACATGCCTATTTTTGTGGCTAGTAATCAAGACAGTATTTTTCAGATGCTTCCCTGGTGATTGAAGGAATTTGTGTAGCTTCTCAAAGTGCTAGATTTAAACTTGGGAGTAATTTTAATGAGAAAATTAGCTAAAGCTGTTCACTTATTTTTTGGTTCAACAAAATTTCTTTACAATGTGTCTTCTCCTGGACTTTCATAGGATTTTATTAACTTTCCTCTGTAATAATATATTGATATATGTTATGTTCTTACTACACTGTAAGGCCTTTGAAGACATTAAATATTTTATTTATCTCAGTATTTTTCCAAATTTTTGATGCAGTCGCCTTACCATTGATGATATGCAATATATTCTGAAGTTTGTACACATAACTATACAAACTTCTACTAGAAGATGTAAAAACAGAATATATATGTTTCTTTGTCTTCCACCAGCACATTTCAATCCTGTGTGTTTTGTTGAAGGAATGAAACAAATAATAGAAGCAACAGAATAGTTACTTAGCAGCATTTGACTGCATAAGTACAAATTACTGACTACGTATATAAGAATAGATGATTGTTAAATAGCAGATTTCAAGTTCTAATATCATCCCAAATGATTAATTTAAAAATTACATATTTCACATACTTAATTTGCTATTTGAAAACTTCATCAAACACACCTGGAATTAGGCATTTGTGAGGCAGTTGTAATCCACTTTAAATAAAATATGTAAACCTATAAAAATCAAATTAACTGATGATACTTAAAGGAAACTAAACCATTAGTCATTTGATTATGATTTTGGGGTAATCTTGCTTAGGGAGGAAAAGCATAACAAATTACCTAAGTCTGTAAATTCTTCCCATCTGGAATGAAAAGAAGGATTTTTGTGTCCAGTAGCCCTCTCTTATCTGTGGCTTCACCTTCTGAGGTTTCAGTTACCCCTGGTCAACTGTGGTCCAAAATATTATATGGAAAATTCCAGAAATAAGCAATTCACAAGTTTTAAATCACTCTCCAACCCCAATGGAGGGCTGAAATCTCAACCATCCCACCGGTGAGCTGAATCATCCCTTTGTTCAGTGCATCCAGCCAGTTAGTCACTCAGCAACTGTCTGTCGGGGTTATCAGATCAACTGTTGGGATATCGCAGTGCTTTGTGTTCAGGTAACCTCTATTTGACTTAAAAATGGCCCCAAAGCACAAGGGTAATGATGCTGGCAAATCAGGTTTGCCAAAGAGAAGCCACAGAATGCTTCCTTTAAGAGCAAGGTGAAAGTTCCTGCCCTAATAAGAAAAAAAAAATCACATGCTGAGGTTGCTAAGATCTACAGTAAGAACAAATCTATTTGTGAAATTGTGAAGAAAGAGAAATTTATGCTAGTTTTGCTGTCGCATCTCAAGCTGCAAAAGTTATAGCTGCAGTGCTTAATAAACAGTTAAGATGGAAAAGGCTTTACATTTGTACAATAAGGTATTTTGAGAGGGAGAGACCACCTTCACATAACTTTTATCATAGTATGTTGTTATTGTTCTATAATTGTTTTATTATCAGTTATTGTTGTCAGTCTCTGTGTCTAATTTATCATGGGTGTGTATAGGAAAAAAATAGTCTAGACAGAGTACTATGTATGGTTCCAGGCATTCACTGGGGGATTTGGAACATAATCCCCGAAGATAAGGAGAAATGGTTGTGTTTAAGATATTCAAATTAAAAAATGAGAATTGTGTCTTTCTTAATAAGGGACATCTGGAAGACCTAGGGGGTGATAATTTTTAAAAGCTATTGCAGCTGTGAGGCTTTATTTAGGTGGAGAAAATTAAAGTTTTATTCTACTACGTGATAATTTGGCAGTAACTTTATCCTTCCATAGCTATTTTCATTAAATAAATAGTCTATGCTGTACCTAAAAAAATTCAAGATGATATACTCTATTAAACACAATATTCTTATTATAAAGCATTCATTAATCACTTCTTCCACATACAAAGAAAACTGCTATCCTCATCAATTTCCATTCATTATTACCCCGATGTGAATAACTTTGAATAACATTTTGCTAAGAAATATTAAAGTACAATTGTGTCCCTGAACTACATTCAGTTCACAGCCAATCTGTACCAAAGAATTATGGATAATAGAGGTTGGAATGCTTTGTTGCTCCAGTAACTTGAGTGACCTTTACTGAGTCACTTAATTTTTGCATTTTAGTTTTTCTCTCTGTTCTCAGAACTGACATATAGAACAGACCTTAGTGTTGATTCACAATCTCAGGAGTTCCCCAGGTGAAATTAAAATCTGGCTCCCATACACAGATGGCAAAAAGAGACCAGAGAACTAGCAAGACCACTCCAGATTGGTAGGTGGCAGTTTTCATCCGCAAGGGAACTTACACACGAGGCTCGTCCTAGGTGGCTACAAGATGACCAGAGTTCTGCACCCACCCGCCAGAATCTTCAAAGTTCATGTAGGGGCCCTAACGGGGTTCAGGCACGTATACAGTCCAGATGGTCTGGATAACATTATTCTCTCAAGGCTGCCTCCCTGAAGTGGCTCCTAGTGTAGGAGCAGTGAGTGAGAGGTACATTCCAAGCACAAGGGCGGGGGTCAGGAGTCTCTGATTGCTCAGGTTCCACTCAAGGGTCAGCTGATGGTCATGTCCTTTCGATGACCTCTTCCAACACTTAAGTTTCATTGAGTCCCACTCTTTCTTTTGTTCTGCAGTAGAGGATTATGCCCAGGGATGACCAGTCTGAGGAATATTTCAAACTCATGTAAATTTCTAGGAAAATACTATATAAGCTAAAATCTATAAGAATTATGTAAACGAATAGCCCTGCATTAGATTAATGTCATTATATTTAAAAGGGAAATGTAGTATTCCTCACTATTCTGAACTCAAAGGTACTGGAATGTATAATAATACATGTTTTAGTAGTGTCATTTAATAGTGTATTTCATGCGACTTTTTATGGCAAATCATTTCTTAAAGATTTGCTACCCATTAGACATGCTGACATTTAAGACATTCACTGCCAATAGTTTATTTCCTTCACCCATAATGTCAGTTAAAAATTCAGTCCAAAAATAAGTGCAAATGAGGAATTAATTAAATACTTGTGAAGGATTCCTAATATACTTTTTTCTTATGCTCTATAGATAGAAATGAAGCTCCTTATTCATCTGACTTAGATTTCTGCCTACCAATCCATAAAACAAGGACTCTTCCATATTTATTGAGCCCCAATAACATGTACTGTGCTAGGTACTGCAAGGGATGCTAAAAATGAATAAGGCATGAGCCCTCAGAGAATATATCATCTCTAGTAGGAGAATAAATAAGCACTGTATTCAAATTCTAAAGCGGGAATTATAAGTGGTATATGGCAGTTAAAATAAAGAGCTTATGGGAATTTAAAGGAGGGATAGATTGTACCAAGTGAGAGAAATCAGGAAATGAAGGCTAACCTTGGGAAGTGAGACCTGAGTAGAATTTCCAGAGCAAGGTCTTTCAAGGAAAGGTATATACTTACTAAACAAATAAGGGGAAAAGAGAAAGTAGTGATCACCTTTCAGCAACTTGGAGAGACCCAGATTCCCTATAGGGCAAGGGAGTAACAGGAAAAAAAAAAAAAAGGAATGTATCAGTGCATTCCCTAAACTAGTTTTCCCAGCTGCTGCTTCTCTTTACCATATATTTCAATATTTATAACAAATTTACTCTCTTCTGAATAGAAAAAGAATCATTCCTGACTAGGAGCCAGAATCTTGAGGTTCCACCTCTGCCCAGTTAAATAAAACTGAGTATTTTGAGTTACTGAGTCATATGTACTGGAAAACTAGTTAACTATGTTCCAAGGTTTTGTCTTTGAACCTGATGCACTAAATTCCTGAGTTTTCGGGTAAGACAGAAATTGAGACTCAATCACAGCTGTGTACTTTTGGCTGTTAATGACAAAAACAACTATCACTTTTCTATGCATTTTCACCTGTAATCTTCTAAAGCAGCTCTTCTCAAAACTTTAACGAGCACAGCAATATCACTAATTATTACAGAAATGCAAGTCAAAGCCATAATGAGGTATCACCTCACACCGATCAGAATGGCCATCATCAAAAAGTCTAGAAACAATAAACGTTGGAGAGGGTGTGGAGAAAAGGAACTCTCCTGCACTGTTGGTGGGAATGTAAGTTGGTACAGCCACTATGGAAAACAGTTTGGAGGTTTCTTAAAAAACTAAAAATAGAACTACCATATGATCCAGCAATCCCACTACTGGGCATATACTTAGAGAAAACCATAATCCCAGAAGAAACATGTACCATAATATTCATTGCAGCACTATTTACAATAGCCAGGACATGGAAGCAACCTAAATGCCCATCCACAGATTAATGGATAAAGAAGATGTGGCACATATATACAATGGAATATTACTCAGCCATAAAAAGGAATGAAATGAAGCTATATGTAATGAGGTGGATAGACCTAGAGTCTGTCATACAGAGTGAAGGAAGCCAGAAAGAGAAAGACAAATATTGCATGCTAACTCATATATATGGAATCTAAAAAAAAAAAAAAAAAAGTACTGATGAACCCAGTGACAGGGCAAGAATAAGGATGCAGATGCAGAGAATGGACTAGAGGACACAGGGTTGGGGGGCAGGGGGCAAAGGGGAAGCTGGGACGAAGTGAGAGAGTAGCATAGATATATATATGCTACCAACTGTAAAATAGATAGCTAGTGGGAAGTTGCTGTATAACAAAGGGAGATCAGCTCCATGATGGGTGATGCCTTAGAGGGCCAGGACAGGGAGAGCTGAAGGAAGTCGGGGAGGGAGGGGATATGGGGATATATGTATAAATAGAGCTGATTTACTTTGGTGTACCTCAAAAGCTGGTACAAGCGTGTAAAGCAATTATATTCCAATAAAGATCTTAAAAGAAAAAAAACTTTAACGAGCACAGATATCACATGGGGTGCCTGTTAAAGGGGTGTTGTAGTCAATAGCGCTGAAGTGGGGCCTGAGATTCTGCATTTCTAATAAGCTCACCGGTGATGCTAGCGCTTCTGGTCTGTGGACCACTTTTCAGAATAAAAGCTAAAAGCACAGTTTCCAGCCAGCAGTATCAGCATTACCTGGGAACGTGATGGACATGAAATGCCAATGATCAGACCCCACACCAGACGTACA
This sequence comes from Hippopotamus amphibius kiboko, assembly GCF_030028045.1. Classification (NCBI taxonomy): domain Eukaryota; kingdom Metazoa; phylum Chordata; class Mammalia; order Artiodactyla; family Hippopotamidae; genus Hippopotamus; species Hippopotamus amphibius. The sequence goes on from NC_080199.1 coordinate 14,137,176, forward strand.
GAATCAGAAACACTGGGATGAGGCCCAGCATCCTGTGTTTCAACAAGCCCTCCAGGTGATATCACTGGTTTTCGGAACATGATTACACACTCGAAACACCCGGGGGGGAAGGGCGGGTTCAATACTATTGAGGCCTGAATCTCACGCCCCAGATATTCCCTGGGGGTGCGTGGTGTGGTCTGGGCACAGGGCTTTCTAAAAGCTCTACCAGGTGACTCAAATATACAATCAAGTTTGAGAATCCCACGAGGTAGGTATTTGACTTTGATAGGCCTTATTTTCCGCCTGTGTAACGCGGATAATATCCACGCTGGTGCCTGCCTTCGCTTCCAGATTCTGCCATCTCCAGCCAGCCGCAGTCGGCCAAAATCCCACTTCAGTTTCCCGGCCGCGTTCGCCCACCGCCTCCGTGCGAGAACCAGAGTTCCCGGTTGGGGACCCGCGAGAGCATCAGCCACGCTCCGCATTCCGGCGCCGCCCGCACCTACGTGGCTCAGGGGGTCCGCCCTCGGGGGCTCCCGGGACGACGCTCGGCGCATGCGCTCGGCACACGCCAGGCCCCGGCGCGAGTAACGGACTCGAGCTCCCCCCACCCCCCACCGGAAGTGGGTGGCCGCGCGGCGGGAGGAGCCGGTGGTAGCGTGGCGGTTGCGGGCTGTTGGCAGGGGGTCCGAGGGGCTCACGCTTCCTTCTCCGCGCAATGGCAAAGGCCTCTGACGTGGTGCGGCTGCTCCTGGGCTCCACCGCGCTGTGGCTGTCGCTGCTCGGCGCCCGGACGGTCTCCGCGTCCAAGGCGGTGACGGCCCACTTGGCTGCGAAGTGGCCTGAGACCCCGCTGCTGCTGGAGGCCAGGTGAGTGCTGGCCGGACCTTCTGCCGGCGGGGCTGTGGACGCCCCGGGACCCCGACGGCGTCGCTTAGCCGGGCGGCCACCAGCTTCTTGCACCGCTGCTGGTGCTTGACCCTCAGAGCATCACCCCCTCCCCTGCTACCCTGTGCGTCTCACTCACTTGCAGTTCCTTTTCCCTGCCGTTCGTACTTTGCCTCACCCACGGGGTTTAGAACTTTAATTCGTTTGGATTTTTTTTAGCGTTTACGAAGGAGAAAAGGAAGAATGGGAGGTGGACTGTGGCATTTAATGCAAGCTCTTCAATTGATGTAGGCAGTTCTTGTAAGAAACCAGTATTTGAAGCACCTGGTTCCATAGTGATAACATTATTCCCTCAGCATCTAGGCTTCCTGTGGAGAAGACAGCTTCCCAAAGCTGTTACTTCCTGAATCTCATCCGCTGGAGTTAGTGCATAAAGTATCATTCACCGTGGAGAAAGAAAACTTGGAGCCATTAAATTTTGCTCTTAGTATTCCAGTAAAACAAAATTTTAAAGTTTTTCCCTTTTTTAACCGGCATGAAGTTTTAATGCCAGTTGCTTTTGTAGTTCACCAAAGCAACAGTTTTTGGTTCCATACATGTCTTCGTCACCCCACACGACATTACATATATGATATTGATACTAAAACAGATTTTTTTAATTGGGCTATAATTGATGTAGCATATTAGTGTCAGGTGTACAACATAATGATTTGATGTATTTACGTGTTGTGAAATTATCACCACATAAGTCCAGTTAACTCTGTCACCGCCTGTGGTTAAGAAAGTTTCGTTTCTTATGATGAGAACTTTTAACATCTCTCTTGGCAGCTTTCCAACATGAAGTACGGTATTAACTATAGTCACCATGGTGTACATTACATCCGCGTGACCTATTTATTTTGTAGCCGAAAATTTATACCTTTTGACCACCTTCGCCCAATTTCACCTGCCTTCCTACTTCTGGCATCCAGTTTGTTCTCTGTCTGTGAGGTCATTTGTTTATTGTTGTTGTGTTTGTTTTAAGATTTCATAGGGTATTCTCGCTTATTTCACTGAGCAAAATGCCTCAGTTCCATCCGCGTTCTGAGAAATAGAAGGATTTCCTTTCTTATGGCTGAATAATATTCCTGTGTGTGGCTACTGCATTTTCTATATTCATTCATTATTCAGTGGCTTCTTTGCTTATTTCCATATCTTGGCCATTGTAAATAATGCTGCACTGAGTGCATACCTTTTTTTCCAGTTATAGTGTTTTCATTTCCTTTAGATAAATACCCAGAAGTGGAATTGTTGGATCATATGATAGTTGTTTTTAAAAATTTTTGACGAACCTCTATACTATTTTCCATAGTGGCCGCACCAGTTTACATTCCTAACAACAGTGCATAAGGATTCCTTTTTTCTCCAGATCCTCGCCAACACTTGATATCTCGTCTTTTTTTTTAAAGGACTTTTATTGAGATATAATTAACATACAATAAACTGCATATATTTAAATTGTACAATTTGATATTTTTTTTCTTACTAGTACATGGCAATCCCAACCTCCCAATTCATCATATGTTTGTTCTCTACATCTGTGTCTCTGTTTCTGCCTCGGAAACTAGTTGATCTGTACCATTTTTCTAGATTCCACATGTATGCATTAATATACGATATTTGTTTTTCTCTTTCTGAGTGACTTCACTCTGTATGACACTCTCTAGGTCCATCCACGTCTCTACAGATGTCCCAATTTCATTCCTTTTTACGGCTGAGTTTGCATTGTATATATGTACCATATCTTCTTTATCCATTCATCTGTTGATGGACATTTAGGTTGCTTCCATGACTCGACTGTTGTAAATAGTGCTGCAGGGAAAGTGGGGGTGCATGTGTCTTTTTGAATTATAGTTTTCTCTGGGTGTATGCCCAGTAGTGGGATTGCTGGGTCTTATGGTAATTCCATTTTTAGTTTTTTAAGGAACCTCCATACTCTTCTCCATAGTGGCTGTATCAGTTTAAATTCCCACCAGCAGTGCAAGAGAGTTCCCTTTTCTCCACACCCTCTCCAGCATTTGTTGTTTGTAGATTTCCTGATGATGCCCATTCTAACTGGTGTGAGGTGATATCTCATAGTTTTGATTTGCATTTCTCTGATAATTAGTCATGTTGAGCAGCTTTTCATGTGCCTCTTGGCCATTTTTATGTGTTCTTTGGAGAAATGTCTATTTAGGTCTTCTGCCCATATTTTGATTAGGTTGTTTGGTTTTTTTGATATTGAGGTGCATGAACTGTTTATTTATTTTGGAGATTAATCCTTTGTTGATTCGTTTGCAGATATTTTCTGCCATTTCTGAGGGTTGTCTTTTCATCTTGTTTATAGTTTTATTTGCTGTACAGAAGCTTTGAAGTTGCATTAGGTCCCACTTGTTTATTTTTGTTTTTATTTCCATTACTCGAGGAGGTGGGTCAAAAAAGATCTTGCTGTGATTTATGTCAAAGAGTGTTCTTTCTGTGTTTTCTTCTAAGAGTTTTATAGTGTCTGGCATTACATTTAGGTCTTTAATCCATTTTGAGTTTATTTTTGTGTATGGTGTTAGGGAGTGTTCTAATTTCAGTTTTTACATGTAGCTGTCCAGTTTTCCCAGCACCACTAATTGAAAAGGCTGTCTTTTCTCCATTGTATATCCTTGCCTCCTTTGTCATAGTTTAGTTGACCATAGTTTATCTCTGGGCTTTCTATCCTGTTCCATTGACCTATATTTCTGTGTTTGTGCCAGTACCATATTATCTCGATTACTGTAGCTTTGTAGCATAGTCTGAAGTCAGGGAGTCCTGATTCCTCCAGCTCCGTTTTTTTTTTTTTTTTTTCCTCGATTGCTTTGACAAATTGGGGTCTTTTTTGTCTCCATACAAATTTTAGAATTTTTTGTTCTAGTTCTATAAAAAATGCCATTGGTAATTTGATAGGGATTGTATTGAATCTGTAGATTGCTTTGGGTAGTATAGACATTTTCACAATGTTGATTCTTCCAATCCAAGAACATGGTCTATCTCTCTGTGTCATCATTGATTTCTTTCATCAGTGTCTTATAGTTTTCTGTGTACAGGTCTTTTACCTCCTTAGTTAGGTTTATTCCCAGGTATTTTATTCTTTTTGTGCAATGGTGAATGGGATTGTTTCCTTAATTTCTCTTTCTGATCTTTCATTGTTAGTGTATAGGAATGCAAGAGATTTCTGTGCGTTAGTTTTGTATCCTGCAACTTTACCTAATTCATTGATTAGCTCAAATAGTTTTCTGATGGCATCTTTAGGATTTTCTATGTATAGTATCATGTCATCTGCGAACAGTGACAGTTTTACTACTTTTCCAATTTGGATTCCTTTTATTTCTTTTTCTTCTCTGATTGCTGTGGCAAGGACTTCCAAAACTGTTGAACAGTAGTGGTAAGAGTAAAAATCCTTGTCTTGTTCCTGATCTTAGAGGGAATGTTTCCAGTTTTTCACCATTGAGGATGATGTTTGCTGTGGGTTTGTATATGGCCTTTATTATGTTGAGGTAGGTTTCCTCTATACCCACTTTCTGGAGAGTTTTTTTTTTTTTTTTTATCAAAAATGGGTGTTGAATTTTGTCAAAAGCTTTTTTTTCTGCATCTATTGAGAAGATAACATGGTTTTTATTCTTCAATTTGTTAATATGGTGTATCACATTGATTGACTTGAATGTATTCAAGAATCCTTGCATCCCTGGGATAAACCCCACTTGATCATGGCGTATGATCCTTTTAATGTGTTGTTGGATTTGGTTTGCTGGTATTTTGTTGAGAATTTTTGCATCTATATTCATCAGTGATACTGGTCTGTAATTTTCTTTTTTTGTAGTATCTTTTTCTGGTTTTGGTATCAGGATCATGGTGGCCTGGTAGAATGAGTTTGGGAGTGTTCCTTCCTCTGCAATTTTTCAGAAGATTTCAGAAAGATGGGTGTTAGCTCTTCTCTACATGTTTGATAGAATTCACCTGTGAAGCCATCTGGTCCTGGATTTTGATTTATTGAAAAATTTTGAATCACAGTTTCAATTTCATTACTTGTGATTGGTCTGTTCATAGTTTCTATTTCTTCCTGATTCAGTCTTGGAAGGTTATACCTTTCTAAGAATTTGTCCATTTCTTCCAGGTTGTCCATTTTATTGGCATATAGTTGCTCATAGTAGTCTCTTATGATGCTTTGTATTTCTGCGATGTCCTTTGTAACTTCTCTTCTTTTATTTCTAATTTTATTGATTTGAGTCCTCCCCCTCTTTTTCTTGATGAGTGTGGCTAATATTTTGTCCATTTTATCTTCTCAAAGAACCAGCTTTTAGTTATATTGATCTTTGCTGCTGTTTTCTTTATTTCTATTTATTTCTGCACTGATTTTTATGATTTCTTTCCTTATACTAACTTTGGGTTTTGTTTGTTCTTCATCCTCTAGTTTCTTTAGGTGTAAGCTTAGATTGTTTATTTGGGATTTTTCTTGTTTCTTTTTTTTTATTTAAAAAATTTTTTTTATTGGAATATAATTGCGTTACACTCTTGTACCAGTTTTTGAGGTACAGCAAGGTCAATCATCTGTATTTATACACATATCCCCGTATTCCCTCCCTCCCTCGACTCCCTCCCATCCTTCCTGTCCCAGTCCTCTAAGGCATCATCCATCATTGAGTTGAACTCCCTTTGTTATACAGCAACTTCCCACTGGCTATCTATTCTACAGTTGGTAGTATATATATGTCTATGCTACTCTCTCACTTCATCTCATCTTCCCCTTCACCCCCCGCCCTCCCCAAACCTTGAGTTCTCCAGTCCATTCTCTGCATCTGCATCCTTGTTCTTGTCTGGTCACTGAGTTCATCAGTACCATTTTTAGATTCCGTATATATGAGTTAGCATACAATATTTGTTGTTTTCTTTCTGACTTACTTCACTCTGTATGACAGACACTGGGTCTATCCACCTCATTACATATAGCTCCATCTCATTCCTTTTTATGGCTGAGTAATATTCCATTGTATATATATGCCACATCTTCTTTATCCTTTCATTTGTTGATGGGCATTTAGGTTGCTTCCATGTCCTGGCTATTGTAAATAGTGCTGCAATAAACATTATGGTACATGTTTATTTTGGGATTATGGTTTTCTCTGGGTACATGCCCAGAAGTGGGATTACTGGATCATATGGTAGTTCTATTTTAGTTTTTTAAGGAACTTCCAAACTGTTTTCCATAGTGGCTGTGCCAACTTACATTCCCACCAACAGTGCAGGAGAGTTCCCTTTTCTCCACACCCTCTCCAACATTTGTTTCCAGATTTTGTGATGGTGGCCATTCTGACTGGTGTGAGGTGATACCTCATTGTGGCTTTGATTTGCATTTCTCTGATGATTAGTGATGTTGAGCAGGTTTTCATGTGTTTGTTGGCCACCTGTATGTCTTCTTTGGAGAAATGTCTATTTAGGTCTTCTGCCCATTTGTGGATTGGGTTATTTGCTTTTTTGGTATGAAGCAGCATGAGCTGCTTGTATATTTTGGAGGTTAATCCTTTGTCCGTTGTTTCATAGGCAATTATTTTTTCCCATTCTGAGGGTTGCCTTCTAGTCTTGTTTATGGTTTCTTTCACTGTGCAAAAGCTTTTGAGTTTCATGAGGTCCCATTTGTTTATTCTTGATTTTATTTCCATGATTCTAGGAGGTGGGTCAGAAAGGATCTTGCTTTGATGTATGTCATAGAGTGTTCTGCGTACGTATTCCTCTAGGAGTTTTATAGTGTCTGGGCTTGCATTGAGGTCTTTAATCCATGTTGAGTTTATTTTTGTGTATGGTGTTAGGAAGTGTTCTAATTTCATTCTTTTACATGTAGCTGTCCAATTTTCCCAGCACCACTTATTGAAGAGGCTGTCTTTTTTCCATTGTATATTTGTGCCTCCTTTGTCAAAGATAAGGTGCCCATATGTGTTTGGGCTTACCTCTGAGTTCTCTATTCTGTTCCATTGATCTCCCTTTCTGTTTCTGTGCCAGTACCATACTGTCTTGATTGCTGTAGCCTTGTAGTATAGTTTGAAGTCAGGAAGCCTGATTCCACCAACTCCATCTTTCCTTCTCAAGATTGCTTTGGCTCTTTGGGCTCTTTTGCGTTTCCATACAAATTGTAAGATTTCTTGTTCTAGTTCTGTGAAAAATGCCATTGGGAATTTGATAGGGATTGCACTGAATCTGTAAATTGCTTTGGGTAGTACAGTCATTTTCACTATGTTGATTCTTCCAATCCAGGAACATGGTATGTCTCTCCATCTGTTTGTGTCGTCTTTGATTTCTTTCATGAGTGTCTTAAAGTTTTCTGCATACAGATCTTTTGCCTCCTTAGGCAGGTTTATACCTAGGTATTTTATTCTTTTTGTTGCAGTGGTAAATGGCGGAGTTTCCTTAATTTCTCTTTCTGCTCTTTTGTTGTTAGTGTATAGGAATGCAAGAGATTTCTGTGCATTAATTTTGTATCCTGCTACTTTACTAAATTCATTGATTAGTACTAGCAGTTTTCTGGTAGAGTCTTTAAGGTTTTCTATGTGTAATGTCATGTCATCTGCAAAGAGTGACAATTTTACTTCCTCTTTTCCAATTTGTATTCCTTTTATTTCGTTTTCTTCTCTGATTGCTGTGGCTAAAACTTCCAAAACGATGTTGAATAATAATGGTGAGAGTGGATACCCTTGTCTTGTTCCTGTTCTTAGAGGGAATGCTTTCAGTTTTTCCCCATTGAGAACGATGTTGGCTTTTGGTTTCTCATATATGGCTTTTATTATGTTGAGGTAATTTCCCTCTATTCCCATTTTCTGGAGAGCTTTTATCATAAATGGATGTTGAATTTTATCAGAAGCTTTTTCTGCATCTATTGAGATTATCATATGGTTTTTATCCTTCAGTTTGTTGATATGATGTATCACGTTGATTGATTTGCATATATTGAAGAATCCTTGCATCCCAGGGATAAACCCCACTTGATCATGGTGTATGATATTTTTAATGTGCTGTTGGATTCTGTTAGCTAGTATTTTGTTGAAGATTTTTGCATCTATATTCATCAGTGATATTGGTGTGTAATTTTCTTTTTTTGTGATATCTTTGCCTGGTTTTGGTATCAGGGTAATGGTGGCCTTGTAGAATGAGTTTGGGAGTGTTCCTCGTTCTGCTATATTTTGGAAGAGTTTGAGAAGGATAGGTGTTAACTCTTCTCGAAATGTTTGATAGAATTCGCCTGTGAATCCATCTGGTCCTGGGCTTTTGTGTGTTGGGAGATTTTTAATCACTGCCTCAATTTCCGTACTTGTGATTGGTCTGTTCATAGTTTCTATTTCTTCCTGGTTCAGTCTTGGAAGATTGTATTTTTCTAAGAATGTATCCATCTCTTCCAGGTTATCCAATTGATTGGCATATAGTTGCTTGTAGTAGTCTCTCATGATCATTTGTATTTCTGAGGTGTCCATTGTTACTTCTCCTTTTTCATTTCTAATTCTGTTGATTTGCATCTTCTCCCTTTTTTTCTTGATGAGTCTGGCTAATGGTTTATCTGTTTTGTTAATCTTCTCAAAGAACCAGCTTTTAGTTTTATTTATTTTTGCTATGGTTTCCTTCCTTTCTTTTTCATTTATTTCTGCTCTGATCTTTATGATTTCTTTCCTTCTGCTCACTTTGGGGCTTCTTTGTTCTTCCTTTTGTAATTGTTTTAGGTGTAAGGTTAGGTTGTTTATTTGATATTTTTCTCTTTTCTTAATGTAGGACTGTATTGCTATAAACTTCCCTCTTAGAACTGCTTTTGCTGCGTCCCATAGGTTTTGGGTTGTTGTGTTTTCATTGTCGTTTGTTTCTAGATATTTTTTTGATTTCCTCTTTGATTTCTTTAATGATTTCTTGGTTGTTTAAGAGTGAATTGTTTAGCCTCCATGTCTTGGTATTTTTTGCAGTTTTTTTCCTGTAATTGATATCTAGTCTCATGGCATTGTGGTCTGAGAAGATGCTTGATATGATTTCAGTTTTCTTGAATTTGCCGAGGTTTGATTTGTGACCTAAGATGTGATCTGTCCTGGAGAATGTTCCATGTGCACTTGAGAAGAAAGTGTAGTCTGTCATTTTTTAATGGAATGTCCTATAAATATCAATTAAGTTGAGATGGTTTAATGTGTCATTTAAAGCTTGTATGTCTTTATTTATTTTCTGTTTGGATGATCTGTCCATTGCTGTTAGTGGGATGTTCAAGTCTCCCACTATTATTGTTACTGTTGATTTCCCCTTTTATGGCTGTTAGCATTTGCCTTATGTATTGAGGTGCTCCTATGTTGGGTGCATAGATATTTACCATTGTGATATGTTCTTCTTGGATGGATCCCTTGATCATTATGTAGTGTCCTTCCTTGTCTCTTTTAATAGTCTTTACTTTCAAGTCTAATTTGTGTGATATGAGTATTGCTACTCCAGCTTTCTTTTGACTTCCATTTGCATGGAATATCTTTTCCCATCCCTTTACTTTCAGTCTATATGTATCCCTTGGTCTGAAGTGGGTTTCTTGTAGTAGGCAGCATATAGAAAGTCTTGTTTTTGTATCCATTCAGCCAGTCTGTGTCTTTTGGTTGGAGCATTTAATCCATTTACATTTAGGGTGATTATTGACATGTGTGTTCCGATTACCATTTTCTTAATTGTTTTGAGTTTGTATTTGTAGGTGTTTTCCTTTTCTTGTGTTTCCTACTTAGAGAAGTTCCTTTAGTAATTGTTGTAAGGCTGGCTTGGTGGTGCTGAATTCTCTTAACTTTTGCTTGTCTGTAAAGCTTTTGATTTGTCCATCGAATCTGAATGAGCTTCTTGCTGGGTAGAGTATTCTTGGCTGTAAGTTTTTCTCTTTCAGGACTTTCAGTATATCCTGCCATTCCCTTCTGGCCTGCAGAGTTTCTGCAGAAAGGTCAGCTGTTATCCTTATGGCTTTTCCCTTATATGTTATTTGTAGCTTTTCTCTTTTTGCTTTTAATATTTTTTCTTTGTGTTTAATTGTCATTAGTTTGATTAATATGTGCCTTGGTGTATTTCTCCTTGGGTTTATTTTGTATGGGACGCTCTGTGCTTCTTGGACTTGGTTAATTATTTCCTTTCCCATATTGGGGAAGTTTTCCACTATAACCTCTTCAAATATTTTCTCAGACCCTTTCTTTTTTTCTGCTTTTTCTGGGATGCCTATGATTTGAATGTTGGTACGCTTAATGATATCACTGAGGTCTCTAAGGCTGTTTTCTATTCTTTTTATTCTTTTTTCTTTTTCCTGCTCTGTGGCATTTATTTCCCCCATTCTATCTTCCAACTCACTTATTCATTCTTCTGCCTCAGTCATTCTGCTGTTTATACCATCTAGAGTATTTTTAAGTTGTTATTTTGTTATCCATTGCTGTTTGTTTGTTCTTTAGTTCTGAGTTCTTATGAACGGTTTCTTGTACTTTCTCTATTTTGTTATTGAGATTTTGTATCATTTTTATTAACATTACTCTGAATTCTTTTTCAGGCAGTTTTCCTATTTCCTCTTCATTTATTTGGTCTTGTGGATTTTTTTCCTGCTCCTTTGCCTACATGGTGTTTCTTTGTTTCCTCATGGTAGTCCAAACTTCTGGGGTTGCTTGTCCTGGCGATAGAGGGGGTTATAGAAGACTGTCCGAGTCCCAGACTATTGTCTGAGTGTTGGGTTAAAGAAATACTAAGTCTAGGAAACACATACATGTATAAGACACACAATTACTGAATCCATTAGGACATAAGGCTCTGGAAAGACCTGACAGAAGAACCCCAGTGTGCTATCAGATATTCAAAGAGAAAACCAACAGAAATTGAAAACCAAAACAGAACAAAACAGAAACAAAAGCAAAAACAAACAATCAAACAAATAACACCTTACACATACAAACACTAATCCAGGGAGATATTGTAAGCTAGGATCAAATATAAAAAAGAGCTAGAGTACCACCAGACAGAATGGAGATTCTCAGAATGAAATTAGACAATTGTACTAAGAACTAAGATAAAGACAGAATCCTAATATTAAATACCAAGGCGGTGTATCATCTGGAGAATAGAGCAAGGAGTCTGAGCAGATCAATAGTGTTGCTTATAAGTATGTTAAGATGAAATAAACTAAAAATGGATGGAAGACAGGGGAACAGAAGAGTCTAGTGTGACTGGAAATATGCAAATAAAAAGAAGGGAATAGAAATGTATAAAAGATAGAGATGAAAGGAAGGTAGGAGAGATATATAGTCCATATTACCAAAAACTTAGCTAGAAATAGAAGTATATAAAAAGGCTAAAAATAAAAATAGAATAAAAAATGTTATAAAACTTGTAGATCCCTTAGGACTAAGATCGTAATTAATAAAGAAAAAAAAAAAACTATAACTGATCCCAGAATGGACCAGTTCAATAAAATTGATACTAATATTTCTGTTTCCTTAGAGTCTCAGCTGTAAGTGTCCTTCTACTCACCTTGGGCTTTTTGTATTATTCTGTGACCAGCAGAGCTTCCTTTATTGTTGTCTGTAAGCGTTGGTGTGTGGAGAGGGAGAGGGGACAACTGTGGCTCCTTCCCCTGGGAGTGAGTGAGCAGTGGCACACTGTCGTTTCAGTCAGGTTTGGAGGTGCCTGTTGCAGAGGGACACCGGTGGCTCAGGTGTAAACAGAATATCTCAGAGTTGGGCCTCTCTCTGGGTTTTGTTTTGTTTTATTTTGTTTTTTCTTTCTTTTTTCCCCCCCTGGCAGCCTCCCTGCTGCCGGCGTTCCAAGCCTGCTCTCTGCTGCCTGCTGGGTCTTTAAGCTAGCGCCCCCTGAGGGCCTGAGAGTCCTTGTTATCCCTGAGTGCCTTAGGTGGCCCACAGGGGTTCCTCCACTGCCCGTTGCAGGCACCGAAAGAGAGAGAGAGAGAGGCTATGCCCGTCACTCCTCCTACCCCACCCCCGCCCCGGCCGTGAGCCTGCAGTATCCAGCTGCCATCATGGCTGGGCAGCTCTCATGGGCAGGCACTCCTTGCTGCAGACCTCTTCCCTCCTGTCCTCTTGGTCCCTCACCTTACTGGCAACAATGTTTCTCACCCTGAACCAGCTCTCTGCTTTCCATGCTCCCGCTCCCTCTGTTCAGCTGTGAATCGACGTCTCAGTCCGAGAACGCTGATCTCTGTTGCGGACCTTCCATGTGTTTCTCAGTCCCTCCCGTCTGCCACAGCTCAGCTGCTTCACCCTCTTTGAGCCGTTGTAGACGCCTCCCTACCGGTTATGTCGGGATCCTTGCGGTCCTTTCTGGTGTCCGAGGTCGTCTGCTGGTGTTCAGTTGGTTCTCTGTGGGAATTATTGCATCTTTTGGTGCATTCCCAATGCACCTGTGGAGACAGATGCATTCCCTCTACTTCAATGCCGTCTTTTCTCTCCTCTTGTTTCTTGAGGTAGGATTGTATTGCTGTAAACTTCTCTCCTAGAATTGCTTTTGCTTCATCCCACAGGTTTTCGATCATTGTACTTTTGTTGTCTTTTCTCTCTAGATATCTTTTGGTTTCCTCTTTGATTTCCTCAGTGATCTCTTGGTTATTTAGTAGCATATTGTTTAGCCTCTGTGTGTTTGTGTTTTTTACAGTTTTTTCCTGTAATTGTTTTCTCATCTCATAGCATTGTGGTCAGAAGAGATGCTTGATACAATTTCAGTTTTCTTAAATTTACCTGGGCTTGATTTGTGACCCAAAATGTGATCTATCCTGGAGAATGTTCCATGTACACTTGAAAGTGTAATCTGCTGTTTTCAGATGGAATGCCCTATAAATATCAATTAAATCTATCTGGTCTATTGTCATTTAAAGCTTGTGTTTCCTTATTCATTTTCTGTCTGGATGATCTGTCCATTGGTGTAAGTGGGGTGTTAAAGTTCCCACACTATTATTGTGTTCCTGTTGATTTTCTCTTTTACATTTGTTAGCATTTGCCTTATGTATTGAAGTGCTCTTATATTGTGTGCATATATATTTATAATTGTTATGTCTTCTTGGATTGATCCCTTGATCATTATGTGCTGTCCTTTTTGTCTCTTGCAGCATTATTTCAAAGTCTATTTTGTCTGATATGAGTGTTGCTACTCCAGCGTTCTTTTGATTTTCATTTGCATGGAATATCTTTTTCCATCCCCTCACTTTTCAGTCTGTATGTGTCCCTAGGTCTGAACTGCATCTCTTGTAGACAGCATATATATGGGTCTTGTTTTTGTATCCATTCAGCCAGTCTTGTCTTTCATTTGGAGCATTTAGTCCATTTACATTCAAGGTAATTATTGGTATGTATGTTCCTATTACCGTTTTCTTAATTGCTTTGGGTTTGTTTTTGTAGGTGCTTTTCTTCTCTTGTGTTTCCCACTTAGAGAAGTTCCTTTAGCATTTGTTCTCTTTCCTTTTTGATAATAGCCATTATTCTAACAGGTGTGAGGTGATATCTCACTGTAGTTTTGATTTGCATTTTTCTGATGATTAGTGATGTTGAGCACTTTTTCATATACCTGTTGGCATTTGTATGTCTTTTTTAGAGAAATGTCTATTCAAATTCTGTCTAGTTTTTAATTGGATTGGTTTTTTTTCTATTGAGTTGTATAAGTTCTTTTTATATTTTGAATATTAACCCCTTATCAAATATATGATGTGCAAGATATTTTCTCCCATTCAGCAGTTGCTTTTTCATCTTGTTAATGATTTCCTTTGCTGTGCAGAGGCTTTTTAGTTTGACATAGTCCCACTTGTTTATTTTTGCATTTATTATATTTGTTTTTGGTATCAAATACAAGAAAATCATCTCCAAAACTGATGTCAAGGAGCTTATTGCCTGTGTTTTCTTCTAGGAGTTTTATGGTTTCAGGCCTTATGTTTAAGTCTTTAGTCTATTTAGAGTTACTTTTTGTGTATGATGTAATATAGTGGTCTAGTTTCATTCTTTTGCATGTGGCTATCTGGTTTTCCCAACACCATTTGTTGAAGAGACTGTTCTTTCCCCATTGTACATTCTTGGCTCCTTAATCATAAATTAATTGACCATGTATGTGTATATTTGTTTCTGGGCACTCTGTCCCATTCATTTGTGTGTGCCATTACCATACCACTTTCATTATATAGCTTTGTATTACAGTTTGAAATCAAGGAGCATGATGCCTATAGTTTTTCTTAAGATTATTTTGAATTTTGGGGCTCTTTGTGGTTCCATACAAATTTTAGGATTGTTTGTTCTATATCTGTGAAAAATGGCATTGGAATTTTGGTAGGGATTGTGTTGACTCTGGAAATTGCTTTGCATTGTGTGGAGACTTTAACAATATTCTTCCAATCCATGGGCATAGAATATCTTTCCATTTATTTGTGTTGTCTTCGGTTTCTTTCATCAGCATCTTATAATTCTCAGTGTACAGGTCTTTCATGACCTTGGTTAAATTTATTCCTAGGTTTTTGTTTTTGTTTTTTTTTCACAATTGTAAACATGGTTGTTTTTTAAATTTCTCTTTCTGATAGTTCATTACTGGTATATAGAAACCCAACAGGTTTTTTATATTGATTTTGTATCCAGTAACTTTACTGAATTCATATATTAGATCTCACAGTTTTTTGGTGGAGTCTTTAGGGTTTTCTGTATATAATGTCATGTCATCTGTGGATAGTGACAGTTTAGTTTCTTCCTTTCTGATTTGGATGCCTTTAATTTCTTTCTCTTGACTAATTGCTCTGGCTAGGACTTCAGGTACTACGTTGAATAAGAGTGGTGAGAGTGGGCATCCTTGTCTTGTTCATGACTATGATTTTAGCTGTGGGATTGTTATATATGACCTTTATTATGTTAAGTTGCATTCCCTTTATGTCCACTTTGAATTTTTAATCATAATGGAAGTTGAATTTTTTTCAAGTGCTTTTTTTTTTTTTGCATCTATTGAGATAATCATATGATTTTTATCCTTCATTTGTTAATGTGGTGTTTCACATTTATTGACTTGTGAGTGCTGAACCATCCTTGCATCCTTGGAATACTTGATTAGAGTGTATGATCCTTTTAATGTATTGTTGTGTTCTGTTTGCTAATGTTTTGTTTAGGATTCTTTTTATGTTCATGAGGCACATTGACCTGTAATTTTCTTTCCTTGTGGTTTCCTTTTCTGGTTTTGGTATCAGGATAATGCTGGTCTTGTAAAATGAGTTTTGAAGTGCTCCTTCCTCTTCTCTTTTTGGAAGAGTTTGAGGATTGGTATTAATTCTTCTTTAAATGTTGGTAGAATTCACCAATGAAGCAGTCTGGTTCTGGAGTTTTGTTTGTTGGGAGGCTTTTGATTTCTGATTCAGTTGTCTTACTAGTAGTAGGTCTGTTTGGATTTTTCTAATTCGTGGGTCAGTCTTGATAGGTTGTATTTTTCTAGGAGTTTGTTCCTTTCTTCTAGGCTACCCAGTTTGTTGGTGTATAAGTATTCATAGCAATCTCTTATGATCCATTGTATTTCTGTGGTATCAGATATAATAAAATAGTTTTTATTAAATAAAGTATTTTAATTTAAAATATGTCCCCTTCCTCTACCTTTTCCCTGGTTTCTCCCATAGCTTGCATGGATCTGATCTCATACTCAGTTCCAAATCAGTCTAACTTCTTCCAATATTAGACTGGTGGTTGCAGTGTTTCAATTGCTACTTTCCTCAAGAGTCTTAGAACTGGAACTCCTGTAGGATGCTCCTTAAGGCCCTTCACAACCTAGCCACACTCTGATGTACCAACCCCATTACTTGTAGTGGGTTGAATGGTGGCTTCCAAAAAGATATGTCCATATCCTAACCCCTGGAACCTTGAATGTTACTTTATTTGGAAAAAGGATCTATGCTGATGTAATTAAGTTAAAGGTCTTGAAACAAGATTATTGTGGATCTGAATGAGTGCTAAATCCAATATCCTTATAAGATGCAGAAGAGGAGAAGACACATACAAGGAGGAGGAGGATATATGAATAGAGACAGAGATTGGACTGATGTAGCCACAAACCAAGGAACACCTTAAGCCTCCGGAAGCTGGAAGAGGCAAGGAAAGGTTCTCCCCTAGACCCTTTGAAGGGTGCATAGCCTTACCAATACTTTGATTTTGGATTTCTCCAGAACTGTGAGACAGTAAGTTTCTGTTGTTTTAAGTCACCAATTTTTTGATAATTTATTACAATAGTAATAGGAAACTAATTTGAGTTTGTACCTTGAAATGGGGGTACTACTGTAACAGATATCTAAAAATGCAGAAATACCTGTTGAATCTGGCAGAAGCTGGAAGAGTTTTGAGAAGCGTGGTAGAAAAAGCCTAGATTGCCTTGAGGACTGTTGGCATAAATATGAACATTAAAGGTGATTCTGTTAAGGACTTAGAAGAAAACGAGGAGCATGATAGAAAAAGCTTATGTCATCTTAGAAAATACTTATATCGTTATGAATAAAATGCTGGTAGAAATATGAGCATTAAAGGCACTTTTGGAGAGGGCTTAAAGGGAACTGAGGGATGTGTTATTGGAAATGAAGAAGGATGACCCTTGTTATATAGGCAGAAAGCTGGCTGAATTGGATTCTACAGTTGTGTGGAAAACAGAACATATAAACCATGAACTTGGATAGTTAGAATTTCCAAGCAAAGTATTAAAGGTGTGTCATCTGGTTTCTCCTTGTTACTTATAGTAAAATGCAAGAGGAAAGAGAAATTGAAGAAGGAACTGTTAAGGAAAAAGGAAGCAGCTTTTGGTAATTTGGGAGGTTCTCAGTCTATCCAGATTGCGAAGGATCCTAAAATTAGGAGACTCAGTGTTGGGAATGCATGCTCTGTGAAGAAGGCCGAATGTGTGGCCAGATACCTTTTGTTGTATAGGTTAGGTGTGTGACTTGTGGATCCACTCAGCTATCTCAGCAGAAGCCAGAAATAAAGAGGGGCCTATCCAGGAGAAGGATCTGGGGAGGATCCTTGGGTAATGGCATGACCCTGGTGAGACACATAGGAGAACCTCAATGCTTTTGATTGCTGCATCAGTAGAAACACTGCCTGCTTGGATCAAAAGGACAGAGACAGGATGAAATGAGAGAAGGCTGTCGGGCTTCCAAAATTCTATAGGCAGGAAGTTGGCTAATAGAACTACATGGCTGCAAATGTGTGTTACCTTTCAAGAAAAAGGGAGAATGACACTGAGGGCAAAGCCATGGCAGGAAGCACAGAGAGTGGAGCAATAAGCCATGGAGAGTCAGGTCTTGAAATTTAATAGAATCTTCTGATGTAGTGTGAACTTGTTGAGACTGATGACTCCTTTACTTTCTACTTTCTCCCTTTTGGAATTGGAATGTCTGTCTTTGGAATTTGGAACGCCGATCTCACCATTGCATTTTGGAAGCATATAATTCCTTTTTTTAGTTTTACAGGCCACATGTGGAGAAGAACTTTGCCCTGGATGGATCACATACTGACTCACTCTTACCTAGTTTAGATGATTCACATGATGAAATATGAGATGTCTGATGATATTTTCATGAGCTTTTGGACTTAGAATTGATATTATAATGGGTTGAGATTATATTGGGGAGTGATGCAATGGAGTGAATGTGTTTTGTATGTAGGACAAATGTGGATTTGGGGGAGCCGAGGATGGACTGTAGTGGCTTGATTGGTGGCTCCTGAAAGATAAGTCCATGTCCTAACCTCTGGAACCTATTGTGTTAACTCTGACTACACCCAGAATCCACACTTTTGGCCTCAAGAGCTGTGAGAGAATAAATTTCTCTTATTTTAAGATATTGTTTGTGGTAATTTATTATGGTAGCCCTAGGAAAGTAATATATTGCTCTAGTACTGTCTTTTCCTCATTGATACCTTATTTATGGACATACCATATTACTCTCTCTTTGCCTAGTTATTTCCTCTCATAAAACTAACGTTTTTCTATTATGTTCTCATAATATTTGGTCAATTCTTATGTAATAATCTTTATTTCAAGGAATCATGTATGCTAATCTCTGTTGCTAAAATTTGACGTTCAGGAGACGAGTATTTCTTATTCATATTTATTTTGTCGAGGCATAGTGCACAGAAGTACATGCTCAATAATGCTGATTTCATGGAAGCGACCTTATATAAGGTTGCGTGTACTTCAAACCATCAGCAGAGTTACCTCTACAGTATAACTGACCTGTGGAAACTGGTCTTTGCTTGGATAATCCAGATAGGATGCTCAGTGTTGTCCCATGCACCTGCTTGTTGTGTTGTGAGCAAATATAAATTGTTAGCAGGTCCTTCATTATATAGACTAAAATTTTTCTCACTACAGATTTATCTACTGGTCCTGATTTATCCCTCTGAACCAAATCTCTTTTTTGTGTGTGGCAGTGTAGCAGGCTAGCAGACAGTAGTTTCTTTATTTGGTTTGTTTTGTAGACTTCATTATTCTGCTCATCTTCAGGTTTTTAATGTTTCTCTTAAATCAGAACTTTAGAAAATCAAAGAGGTTGAAGGGAATAAGTGTGGAAGAGGAAGAATTGAAGAGCATTGGGTAGATTGAAGGAGCTTGGGAGATAGAAAGCTCTTATTCTTAAGTTTCTGTTTGGGAAGCTCAGTTTTCAAAAATTTTTATTGGAGTATAGATGATTTACAATGTGTTAGTTATTTCTATACAGCAAAGTGAGTCAGTTATACATATACATATATCCACTCTTTTTTTTAGATTATTTTCCCATATAGGTCATTACAGAGTATTGAGTAGAGTTCCATGTATTATACAGTAGGTCTTTATTAGTTACCTATTTTATATATAGTAGTATGTATATGTCAATCCCAATCTCCAGTTTATCCCTCCTCCCCCCTACCTTCCTGGTAACCATAAGTTTGTTTTCTACATCTGTGACTCTATTTCTGTTTTGTAAATAAGTTCATTTGTTGAATACATGCAGAAAAAACTTTTGACGAACTTCAACATCCATTTATGATAAAAGCTCTCCAGAAAATGGGCATAGAAGGAAATTACCTCAACATAATAAAAGCCATATATGAAAAACCAAAAGCCAACCTCGTTCTCAATGGGGGAAAACTGGAAGAATTCCCTCTAAGAACAGAAACAAGACAAGGGTGTCCACTCTCACCACTATTATTCAACATAGTTTTGGAAGTTTTAGCCACAGCAATCAGAGAAGCAAAAGAAATAAAAGGAATCCAAATTGGAAAAGAAGAAGTAAAATTGTCACTCTTTGCAGATGACATGATATTATATATAGAAAACCCTAAAGACTCTACCAGAAAACTGCTAGCACTAATTGATGAGTTTAGTAAAGTAGCAGGATACAAAATTAATGCACAGAAATCTCTTGCATTCCTATACACTAACAACGGAAGAGCAGAAAGAGAAATTAAGGAAACTCTCCCATTCACCATTGCAACCAAAAGAATAAAATACCTAGGAATAAACCTGCCTAAGGAGGCAAAAGATCTGTATGCAGAAAACTTTAAGACATTGATGAAAGAAATCAAAGATGACACAAACAAATGGAGGGACATACCATGTTCCTGGATTGGAAGAATCAACATAGTGAAAATGTCTGTACTACCCAAAGCAATTTACAGATTCAATGCAATCCCGATCAAGTTCCCAATGGCATTTTTCACAGAACTAGAACAAGAAATCTTACAATTTGTATGGAAACGCAAAAGAGCCCAAAGAGCCAAAGCAGTCTTGAGAAGGAAAGATGGAGTTGGTGGAATCAGGCTTCCTGACTTCAAACTATACTACAAGGCCATAGTGATCAAGACAGTATGGTACTGGCACAAAAATAGAAAGGAAGATCAATGGAATAGAATAGAGAACTCAGAGGTAAGCCCAAACATATATGGGCACCTTATCTTTGACAAAGGAGGCACGAGTATACAATGGAAAAAAGACAGCCTCTTCAATAAGTGGTGCTGGGAAAATTGGACAGCAACATGTAAAAGAATGAAATTAGAACACTTCCTAACACCATACACAAAAATAAACTCCAAATGGATTAAAGACCTACATGTAAGGCCAGACACTATAAAACTCCTAGAGGAAAACATAGGCAGAACACTCTATGACATCCATCAAAGCAAGATCCTTTTGACCCACCTCCTAGAATCATGGAAATAAAATCAAGAATAAACAAATGGGACCTCATGAAACTTAAAAGCTTTTGCACAGTGAAAGAAACCATAAACAAGACTAAAAGGCAACCCTCAGAATGGGAAAAAATAATTGCCTATGAAACAACGGACAAAGGATTAACCTCCAAAATATACAAGCAGCTCATGCAGCTGAATACCAAAAAAGCAAATAACCCAATCCACAAATGGGCAGAAGACCTAAATAGACATTTCTCCAAAGAAGACATACAGATGGCCAACACACACATGAAAAGATGCTCAACATCACTCATCATCAGAGAAATGCAAGTCAAAGCCACAATGAGGTATCACCTCACACCAGTCAGAATGGCCATCATCACAAAATCTGGAAACCACAAATGTTGGAGAGGGTGTGGAGAAAAGGGAACTCTCCTGCACTGTTGGTGGGAATGTAAGTTGGTACAGCCACTATGGAAAACAGTTTGGAGGTTCCTTAAAAAACTACAAATAGAACTACCATATGATCCAGTAATCCCACTCCTGGGCATATACCCAGAGAAAACCATAATCCCAAAATAAACATGTACCATCATGTTTATTGCAGCACTATTTACAATAGCCAGGACATGGAAGCAACCTAAATGCCCATCAACAAATGAATGGATACAGAAGATGTGGCATATATATACAATGGAATATTACTCAGCTATAAAAAGGGATGAGATGGAGCTATATGTCATGAGGTGGATAGAACTACAATGTGTCATACAGAGTGAAGTAAGTCAGAAAGAGAAGGACAAATATTGTATGCTAACTCACATATACGGAATCTAAAAATGGTACTGATGAACTCAGTGACAAGAACAAGGATACAGATACAGAGAATGGACTGGAGAACTCGAAGTATGGGAGGGGGCGGGGGGTGAAGGGGAAACTGAGACAAAGCGAGAGAGTAGCACAGACATATATATATACTACCAACTGTAGAATAGTCAGTGGGAAGTTGTTGTATAACAGGGAGTCCAACTCGAGAATGGAAGATGCCTTAGAGGACTGGGGCGGGGAGGGTGGGGGGGACTCGAGGGGGGGGCGTCAAGGAAGGGAGGGAATACGGGGATATGTGTATAAAAACAGATGATTGAACCTGGTGTACCCCCCCCCAAAAAAAAATAAGTTCATTTGTTGGATTTAAATCATTATTCTTGGGAATTCCTCTTACTGCCCCTATTTAACAACATTTAAATATAACTTATAGTTTAGCATAAAAATCTGAGTGCCTGTTTTGAGTGTAGCCGTATGGTAGGTGCTGTGTGGGAAACAAAGGTAAATAAGTTATGTCCCCTACCTAAAGATATTTATAATTTAGTACTTTTTGCTAGGGATGTTTATAGGCTGATGAGGCTAAATTTTTACAGCACATATACTGTAACTTATACATCGAACCTGTGTTTATTCCACTGGTGGTGTTCTTACTGAAAATATTTTTTGGAATAACACTTATATTTACTGTCATGCTCTTTACTACATATAAAAATATTCTCTACAGAAGTAATTTTTTTCCTCTGTGTTAGGATTTTGGGGAGGAAACGTTATTTGGTGCTAAATATTGTATAAGACAAATGAAGAAATTGGAAATGCCAGACTTTGGGGGTTTTTCCTTTTTTAAACTTTGACCAAAGTAATAACTTACCTTTTTGGAAGGTGAGATGCTGATTAAATGGTCTCTCAAGGATGTTTTCTCCTCTAAGAGTAACCATGAGTTACTGGCAAATTGCCCCAGAAAGTAATTCAAGAAGAGTTCCAAAAGTATTTAGAGTGGTGGTATATTGAGGGAATAAGTGTAAGTGAATACTTTTGTAAGGTGATGATTTTGAGGATCATACTCATAGGTATAAATTCTGGTGTGTGGAAGAAGTCTTTTACCTGTGGTTGCATGATAAATGAGCATGTCAGTAGTTGTTTGGTCAAGTCAGATAATAAGTGCTGCGCTCTACTTTTTTAAAGGTTTTGTACCATTCCTATCCTTTTCAGGACACATCCTATTTAGTGTTTCCCATAGTTTCCTCTACTTTTAGCATTTTTGTTTGTTTTAATGCCATTGAGTTGGACACCATTAATAGCAAGAGCTGCTTTGAAGTTACTTATTGCTTTAAATTCCTGTGCCTGTCATGTTTATGTAGATGATTTAATCAGTTTTTCTCACCTCTTTCTCCCACTTTGTGACCATCTCAGACTCACAAGAATTACTCTGCATGTGTCTTGGATGTCCTCAATACTTCCCATTTATATTTAGCATTAGATTAGGTTTACTGAGACCAAAAAGAGAGATGTGGGCAACAACAAAGAATTTGTACTGTCTGTTTGGTGGTTGTGTCTCTTCTGGTTAAAATAGTTAAATCTACTTGGTTTAGATGTCTTGCAGTTTGTTTCGTACAGGACTGAATAATCTTTCACTTATTTCATTATTTCCAAAAGGCTTTATATTGCTTTGGCTATTTTTTATTATCTCCACTCTGGATAAATGGAAGTTTCTTTGGGCTTCAAGGCCAAAGACCTAATGCAATACACCAATTTTCTGTTAATTTTTTGATTAAAATATTTTCTGTTTTAAATAGTAAAAATATTGTTTACCCAAACATGTAGCTAAATGAAAATAATTGATAATATGACATTTAAAAATGTTTGTAAAACCAGGTTTTTGTGAAAAATAGGCAGTCTATTTTTTAACTTTTTACTTTTGTATAATACTTTATTGCCATTAAATTATACTCCTCAGTGACATTTCACTTACAGAAACAAAATAAATTATCCACTTTTTAGCTGTAGCTAATAAAGAGGAAAAGCCAAAATTAATTTCTCATGTGGGCTTTTCCAGTCATGATTACATGCTTGTAGTTGAGAATGATACCTCAGATAAGGATCATCAGTTCATTCTCTTTTTGCATTGTAGTAAATGGAAATCAGTAACTTTAATTTGAGGAGGTTTTTGTTTTTAGTAGAAGTTGTAATTTGGCTCTAAAATATAGTTTATAGGATCAAAACCATTTTTTATTTCCATCTATTAACTGATTACTTTTATTTTTCTAATAGTGAATTTATGGCAGAAGAAAGTAATGAAAAATTTTGGCAGTTTTTGGAAACTGTACAAGAATTAGCAATTTATAAACAAACGGGTAGGTGATGTACATATTTCAACTTTTAAGATATGTATCAATATTTATGTGCCTATATTCAATATGTTGACTGTTTTTAATGGTAAAGTTTAAGTGTAAGTGCTTAATTGGGTTAGTAAATCTGAATATTAAATTTGAAAAGATGTTTTTATGGAAACTATTCCAGGCATCCATTTCCAAAAATATAAGGCTTTAATACTTTGTTATAAGAAAACTCATGTAATTAGCAGTGTTTGGATATGACATTATAATCAAGAAGAAATAGAAATTGTTGAGTTATGATTTTCTTGTTACCTAGATTTCTTTGAAATAGTATTAGTTTTGCATCTAGTAATATTGAAATGTTTTTGCCAGAATACTTTTACTCCTGAATTCTTAAAGAGATTGTTAATACTTGAGTCTAACAAGTAACCTATGTGCTTTCATTTAATTATTTAGAAAATGGAGTTAGTTATTCCTACTTTTTTTATATTTATGAGAGTATATATATTTATGTATACATTATATTTTTAGAATGAACAAGTGTTTATTAATGTGTTTTTTAGGGAAAATCAGATGCTGAAATTAGGTTTTAGCAGCAGAGGCTAAAAGGTTAATTATTAATTATTATAAAGAAAGGTTAAAGAAAAAGGTTCATTTTCTATCTCTACAGAGAATAGAATAAATGGTATTAACATGAAATCTCTCAAGAGGGAATTCTTTAGCCTTTTAACTTAGAGAAAATGTCTTAACCATGGTGATTAAATAGTTTACGGTTTTATTCCTGAGTGTAAGTGTAAGATGAACAATGGTTTTGCATGTGTTAAGTGTTCATTTACTAGAGCCTGTTTGGCTAAAGCAGCTTTGAAGTTCAACAATTTTATGATTTTATGAGATAGGTTTAAGATAAAGAGAGCAAACATGCGTTTAATGATACTTTAAACTGAAATATTTCCAAAAACAAGTAATTTGCTCTTTCAAAAAACTTTTACTAAAAAGCTTTAGTATTCATTAATCATTGAGTCACAGGAGACAGTATGTGCTGCTTTAGATACTGAGAATACAAAGATGAATAAATGTGATCTGTGTTCTCCAGACCTTAAAATATGACGGAGACAGCAGAACAGCTACATATACTATTAGGTGATGAGAACTTTAACGGGGAGGGGTAGGTATAACATGGAAGTGCATAAAGAGGCACCTGGTCAGTATTTCAGAGAGAGCAGGATAGCCTTTCCAGTGGTGAATGCTGGAGTTGAGTTTGGATGACAGGATTTAGCAAGGCCATAGGGAAGGGAGACAGCAGAAGAGACAACAGGGGTAGATTATGCAGAGAAACTGTGACCACCTAGGAGTCTACTTGTAAAGCAGTGGGGGGTTGTTGTTCATTGGTTTTGTATTTGTCCTAAAATTTTAGTTTTGGTATTTGAGGTAAAAATAAGGTAGATTAATATGTCAGGTTTTCATGATAGTTAAAAAAAATCCAATACCTGATTTCCTGGCTCTCACCTAAAATCCTGAGTGTACCTTTCCCAAATCTGCTGTTCTTAGTACATGCTGTGTGGCCTTATTTGGTGCCATTTTGTATTGGAGAAGCAATCTTGAAAATTACTCTAATAAAATTTGAACCCTTTAAGTTGCTTAGATTTGTCAGCATATTTTATATCTAAATGAAACAGCATGTCTGGACAAACTGATGGCAGATCATTAACAAGTTGGAATATAAGCTCAGGAATACTTAAACTACTTTAAGCAGAGGAGATGTAAACTCTACTTTAGGGTTAAACCTAAAGTGAATTGTATTAAATAAGAATTACTAACACAAAAATATAATTCTGTTGAACTTGTTAATAATGGTAAGAGTCAAATGCATATTATTGCCTCATTGCTGACTGTTAGGCATAGGAAGAAATGGTATATATGAAGAATTAAATATGTTAAAAACTATCAGATTTTACTGAATTTGTTTTCAAGACATTATCTAGAGGAAACGTTTAAAATCCTTAGTTACTTGTAATTTTCTAGGTTGTTGAATCTCCATGAGACCCTCTAAATACTCTTCACTGAGGAAAAATTTCAGTAATCTACTTGCCTAAAAAAATTGTAAATATTGAACATTAACTCTTTGAATCAGGGTGCTAGTTGGATGCCATTTCGTGAGGACAGTTTAGGTGCCAGCATATTAAGACCTTTTAAACATTGAATTGCCTGTTCTTAAATCATTTTGTATGATTCTGCCACAGAGTTATGTATTTATTGATGTCTCAAGATTCAAGTGGCATGATATTAGCTGACCTAGGTAGTTTTGTGTGGTGAATCAGAAATGTCAAGCAAGGTTTATCTGACTCCAGAGCCCCTGTTTATTTCCACTTCTCTGTGTTCTCAGCATATAAAAATCTTATTCTCAAAGCCCTTAAAGATTTTAATGCTTTCCACACAAGTAAAGTTGCTCGTATATTTTAATGGGAAGAGTTTTAGAAAATGTTATGACATTTCTAACTCAGTTACTTATAACTGAGAACCAGGTTTGGGGTAGGAGGATGATTACCATCTGGATGTGTCACATTTGAAATGCTTGTGGAATATCCAAGTGAGGCTATCCAATAAGCTGATGTAAGGGAGATTTAGGTTAAAAAAAAAGTCTAAGCTAAAAGGTAGGATTTGGGAGTTATCAACATCAAGAAGGTAATTGCAGTTATAGGGAAAAGGGATAGAACGAGAAGAAAATAAAGAACACCAGTGTTTAAGAGATAACCAGAGGAAGAACGTGCAGTAGAGACTGAGTACCAGTGGAGGTAGGCGAAAACCTAGGAAGTATGATGTCATGAAAGCCAGGGGAATATTAAGTGGAAAGTGATAGACATTATCAAATACTAAAGATGAACCAAGTAATATAAACGTTAAGCTTTTGATGAAAGAAAAATTAGTGGTGACTTTGAGAGCAATTTTACTGCTGTAGTAATGAAAACTACAGGTCGAGGAAGTAGAGATAAGTATTGTTAACTCTTTCAAGATTGACTATGAAGCAAATAAGATGAATCAGTACATGACTCATCAGGTACTGCTGCCGGGTTTTTTTGTTTGTTTGCTTTTTGTTTTTTAAGATGAGAGTGATTTATGTGTATTAAATGCCAGTAGGTAAAAAAATCAAGTGAAAGCTGAAACTAAAGATGAAAGATATTGAAAGGGCAAAATCATTATCAGCAGGTTAGTTGATAAGCATGGATTTAGTTATTTTTAAACATTAGCTAAAATAGTCCAATGCATCCATGATTATCTTGCAAGTTGAGCCTAAAATACATGTTTAGTTTCTGTAAACCCCTGAATCTTACATACATTACTACATTAGAGACAGCCTTAACAGTGACCTTGACAAATTTTGATGTCTGTGGTCAGGCACTACTCACATTTGTTTGAGCTGACTCTCTTCTCTATTTTCATGTAAAACCAATTCCCTTTTGACTGATGCAGTCTTATTTTTGTTATGTTATTACATTAATTTTGACTATTTTGTTGACGCCATAGCTATTACATCTTTTTTAAGATCCTTTTTTAAGATAACATCTCTAATTGCTTTTGTGTTGCTTTTACTATTGAAGGCAAATCTTGCATTATTTTTTGATCCTTGGGGGGAAAACTCTCAATAACTTCCTGAGAAATCACTTAAAGTAGAAGTCAGTGAACACACCTACTCTCGTATGATGACTCTTTGAAATTACTGGATTAGGAAAGTATTATTGGCCTAGTATGAAGAGGTTTGTTCACTTCTTAAATGTTAATTTCAGAAATGTACTAAATGCCTATTTTGTGTACCAAGAGTAGAAATGTATAATTGAAAGGCTAGAAAAGATTCTTGCCTTACCAGTTTATAGCTTAATGGGAAGGACAGCATTAAACAAATAATTATACAAATAATTTTTAATTACAGTTTGAGAATTAATCTAGAGGTGGTATAGAGTCCTTTGCTATTTTTAGTCTCCTCTTAAATTGTAAATAGGCCCTATATCTTATCCATGTACTAGAACTCTACAACTTTGAAGTAAATTGGTCTGTTATGTTGGCCTCTTCCAAATAGATTTTAATGGCAAGATTATTTTCATCTGAACTTGTATTGATTGCCTGGACTTCACTGGAAGATAAAAATGAAGTAAATAATAAAGCAGAGATCTTGATTTTCCCTTTTGTTCTAACACCTTCTATTACAAACTTAAAATATGTCATTAATTTAGTTAGCTCTACAGTGAGAGATGTGCCAGTGTGTTGGATACGAAATACTAACATCCTTTTCTTTTGAATTCTTTTTATAGAATCAAATTATTCTTACTACAACTTAATCCTGAAGAAAGCGGGACAATTTTTAGACAATTTACATATCAATCTCTTAAAGTTTGCTTTTTCTATAAGGGCATACTCTCCAACTATTCAGATGTTTCAACAGGTATGTAAATGTACCCAAACTATATTTGACAAAGAAGCATACTAGCAATGTACATAAATCTATCTTAATGTGAATGTCTTTAGTTGAAAAAAATATCCAAACTTACAATACCTGGTTCCATAGCCTATCGTTGATTATATTTTCATTGTTACTATTGATTATAATATAATCGAATATTATGTAATTTTGTAGTTATTTGGGATAAGGAAATTATGAGGATTAATCACCATTGAAGTGAACTATAATGACAATTTTAATTTAATGGGACTTTTTCAACAATTTCAAAGTATGTTTTCCTACTATATAGTTGATTTTGTTAAAATATTTGATTCTGCCTGTGTAGATATTTTTACTTTAATTAGAGCAATAACTTAATAGTAGTTGATAAGCTATTTTAATCAAAGTAATGTGTGAGTTTTTGAAATGATATTGTAATTATCAACTACTGTAGCTAAGTGTAATCTTTGAAATCTTAGATTGCAGCCGATGAGCCCCCACCAGATGGCTGTGACGCATTTGTGGTTATCCATGAGAAACACACCTGTAAAATTAATGAGATTAAAAAGCTGCTGAAGAAAGCTACTTCAAGGTAAATTAATGATAGCCTGTAGTGAAAGAAGTGGTTTATAAAAAGAGATGAGGGTTGAAATAGAAATTTCTTATAATAAAAAATTTTAATATTCCAAGACATCGTATATTAAAGAATGTGCTCTGAATATATCTGAGTCTAAGTCCTTCTCTAAAATATATAAGTACTTTCAATATTTTATTTCGATTAGCTTTTGATTTTAGAATACCAAAATACCATAAAATATATCAGAGATACATTTTATATAATGTAAGTTGTTTTTTCAAATACAGGCAGACCTGAAAGATATTGTGGGTTCACTTCCAGACCACTTCAATAAAGTGAATACTGCAATAATTCACACAAATTTTTTGGTATCCCAGTGCATATAAAAGTTATGTCTACACTGTATTGTAGTCTATTGAGTGTACAATAGCATTATGTCTAAAAAATGTATATACCTTTATTTTAAAATATTTGATTGCTAAAAAATACTATCATTTGAGCCTTCAGTGAGTCTTAATCTCTTTGCTGGTAGAGAGTGTGAAATATTGCAAAAATTACAAAATTTGACACAGAGGAAATGAGCAAATGCTATTGGAAAAATGGTGCCCATAGACTTGCTCGACACCGTTGGCACAGATCTTCAATTTGTTAAAAATGCAGTATTTGCGAAGCACAATAAAGCAAAGCGTAATAAAATGAGGTGTGCCTGTAAACACACAAAAGTGTGGATTTATCTAGACTATATCTCTTTAAATATAAATTGAATGTGTATGTTGGGAATAAAAAATTAGTAAAAACAATAATATAGAATTGCTATTTTATAATGCATTATTCAAAACCTTTTTCTTCCAAGTATTTAATACAAGTGAGTATGGGAAGTAGGAAGGAGGTTATTAACTTAGTAGTGATTTTTACGGAGTAATGCCTACCAGTATGTTTTACTGCCTGATTGTTTATACTTTAAGAAATATTAAAGTTGTTTCTCTAATTTTGAATGAGTTCTTTATGTATTAAACAGTAACATATTTAGTAATTTATATTAGTACTTCTTTTATTTGTTGAAAACTTTTTCTAATATTTACTTATATTTCATATTAATTTTGATATACAGAAGCTTTTATTTTTATGTAGCTAAAGTTTTCCTTTATGTATGTATATTTTTATACTTACACAGTTTTTCCCAAACCTGAGTGAGAGATTTTACTGATATTTTCCAGTAGTTTTCCTTTTACCTTAAACTTTTAATCTGTCTGTAATTTATTTTCATAGGAAGGCAAGGCAAGCATCCAGTTAGATTTTTTTCCCCTCAGGTGGCTAGTCAGTTATTATGTTCATTATATTTATATTATAGTCTATTTTATAACTATTTGTTCTATACTGTTATGTTTCTTGTAACACTGCCATGTTGTTAGTATTTATTGCTTTATAATTTATTCCAATATCTCACAGGACAGTTTCCTCTTCATTGCTGCTTTTTTTTCCTCCAGAATTTCTTAGCTCTTTTTGCTTATTGATGCTTTCAGACTAACATTTGAATCCTTCCTCTTCTGCCAAATTGCTTCTTGAAAAAATCTTGGTTGGGTTTTGATTAGAATTATATTAAACCTATTAGTTAATTTTAAAAGAATTTAAATGTTTATTTTGAATCTCTCAGCAGATAACATAGTATGTTTTCTGTTCATTCCTTTTAAAACTTTAGAGTTTTATAATTTTCCATATTTTTAAAATGAGAAATAATTGTTTTGTTTTATCAGTTGTTTTTCATCTATTAAGATGAATTCAAAGTTTTTCTCTTTGGACATACTATGTATTATGGTAATATATTTTAAACTATTACACCCTTGCGTTTTTAGGGAGAACTGTTTGTTAATGGTGTGAAATTATCTTAATTGCTGTTGAATTAAAATTACTTATATCTTTATTAAGATTCATTTGTATCCTTTAATGAGATTAGCTATTATTTAAACTATGCCATTTTTAACGTTATTCTAGCTTTATATAGTGAGTTAGGCAACCATGTTATTCTATAAGAGTTGGTACAGCACAGGAATTACCTGTTCCTCTAAAGCATTAATAGACTATGAAATTGTCAGCCCTAATATGTTTTGTTTTTCTTTGCCTAGTGCATTTTTTTAAAGGAATTTTAGTAACTTTTAAAGTTTATTATTGTTATTGATTTCTGACTTCTGATGTCTGAAGTTATAATTTTCTTATAGACACTAATACTAAATTAAATGTTTAATTTTAGATGTTTAATCTGAAATTAAGATTAAAAAAAGGTTAACATCAAGCTGTTTGGGAGAGGCAACCTGCCGTGGGACCTTGTGAGTCCTTGCATGTTCTTGCTTGGTCTGACCAGTAAAAAACACAAGATGTGGACTGCTCTTTACCTGAACCATTTCTCAGGGTTGTGCTTATAGTGAGCAACCTTGAGGAACTAGGTAATGTTTCCTTTTGGAAAGAAGAGCGGGCTTATTTACTGCTTGTTAGAAAACTGTGGTTCCCCAAGTACAGTGATCCTCAGTTGCAGCGTACACCTACTGTTTGTATGGTATCTGTTTAGGCGTATATTTTGTCACACAGCCTCCCGTTGTGGAACTTGGGGAGCAAATATAATGCTCATGCTGCTTGCTGTGCTTTGAGCAATGAAGTCCTTTGTCTTTGACACAGGAGTCTCATGTCTTCTGCCAGAATCCATAAAATGACAAAAGCCTAACTTACTACTTTGTAAGTAGTCTAAAACCAAGCCTTAGACCTTTTACAGTTCTTGACAGTTTTAGAAACAAGGGTGGGATATTGACAGACACATGTCTTCCTCTGAAAGAGGAAGGACAAGGGCCCCCTGGGTTGGGGAGACAAAAGCGCAACACTTGAATTTTTTCCATACTGCTCCCCTCTCTTTCCCCCTGCCATGCTACATGCCCAGTGGTCCTGGCTGGGTGATAGCAGTCTTCTGATAACTGCTACTGTAGCTCCTCACACGTGATTTTTGATCTTTGTTCCTACCGGAAAAGGCACCCAAGCTCAACTGATGGGATTTGGAAATTGCTCATAATGGGGAAGGCAATGAAAATGATCTCTAGACCAATTCAGTGTACTTTTAGTTTTGTTTTGGCTCCCACATCCAAATCTATAACTGGTATCGATATTGTATGTGTATATACTTTGAATGCTGTGAATGCTCATGAAGTCTAAAGGGAGACGCTCTCGTTGGGAGACTACACATGTACTGCCTAGTCCCAGGTTGTCCAGCGGAATCAACGTAGAATCCCAGAAGAAGGGGAAGATCACAACTTCAGTTGCAGACTGAATGGCTGCTTGAAAACCCAGAGGCAGTTTCCAAGTACAGCAGCGCCACCTGCCTGACTCAGCCATCTAGTACACCCGTTTTTAAAAAGAGAAACTTAAAATTGCTAAGCTTTAGTTGAAACTGAACACCTGACTCAGGAAGTCTTGTGACTCTGTATCTGATGCTTACATTTTGACATAGGTCAGCTAGACGAACAAGGTGGAAGGGACCCAGCGAGTCTCTCTGGTTGAGTGGAAATAGTATATTCAAGAGCACAGTTACTTCAGAAGCAGCAGTGGTCCTCCTGTGGGACAAGCCAAATGCCCAATCCACTACTGGAAGTAAAATTTCTGACTCAGTGGGGCCCTTAGTTCACATTTGTTTCCCTTAATGCCTGGGTCAGGTTACTGATCCATTCAACTAAGTTACAAGCTGGTGGTGTCTTAGGGCTGCTACTGCTGTTCGTCCCGGCTGCAGGTATGTAAAACCCAAAGCAGATGTGGTCAGTCAGCTCATTGGGCAGAATTCAAGGCAGTTCTCTTATCCCTGACCAACCCCTGACCCCTTAATGAAACTCACGACATTTATACTGACCCCTGGGGTGGTGCCAGTGGCCTGCCTATCTGGTCTGCCGCTTGGAAGACTGCCAGCTGGCAGGTTAGAGGCACCGCTCTTTGGGGCTGTACGCTGTGAGATAAACCGCACCTGCCCATCTGACAGTCTGGACTACTTCTGTAGATACACACAGTCCACACCCAGCACACAATGAGTCTGAGTGGGAGTCAAGCTGCATGTCAGGACTGCAGCATCGAATTGCTGCTGTTGATACCTGGCTCCACCGTTGCATGGAAGATGCACCAGCATAGACAGGAGCACAATAAAGGACTACATTTTTCTGATGTAAGATCTACCACAGCATACCTGACTTGAGACTTCTGTCCAGAGGTGGTTTCTTTCTCTTGTGGTAAAGGTGTCCACATTGCACTGGGCCACCACCCGTTCCTGGCAAACTGACTGTGTCAGATCTTTGATCCTGCTCTTGGTGCTACCTTTGGTGCTTCATCCCTGTTGATACTTCTTCAGGTTATGGTTTTGCTGCTTAAATCCAATCAGCTAGCTCTGGCCACACCAGTGTAGCCCTTGAATCTAAACTTTTGTTCTTCTGGCTTTCCAGGTCATCTATAGTCTGGCAATTATGCACTTTATTTCACAGAGGCTACCAACACTAGATCAGTAGTCAAAGTATTCACTGAACGTTCCACATTTTCTACCATCCACAGGCACCTGGTTTCTGAGCACACTAGAATGGCCTCCTCAAAAGTTAATTCAAAAAGATATGACTCTACCTCCTCACCTTCTCGTCCATAGACTTTTTTTTTTAGTGATTATTTTTTAAATAACTTTTATTGAGATATAATTCACATACAGTAAACTGCAAGTATTTAAAAGTGTACAATTTTATATATTTTTTCTTGTTAGTAATGTGTATACAGCAATCCCAATCTCCCAGTTCATCCCACCCCAACCCCCTGGTCCATAGACTTTAGTAAAGCAGTTTGATCTCTGGATGTGACCATGCTCAGAAAGGTTTCATCTCTTGGCCACCTCTTGTGAAATGATTAGGATGAAAGAGGTAGGAGGTTATATAGATTTGTCCAGGATTTTGCCACGACCATTGCTGGATGTCATGTATCTTTCCTTGGTTGGTACAGCCTCCATGTGGTCGCCCAGACAGAAGGGGCTTGAATAATTCAAAGTTTAATTTTGGTGCAGCCCACTGGATTGTTTTGTTGGAAATATCATGAAGGTCCTGGATCATGAGGATAACCAGTTGGTTGAGTCTACTGCTTACCAAGTCGTTCTACAGTGGCCACATGGGCCTTGGTGGGGGCCATAATGAGTCTTTGTAAGTTTCTTAAAAATGCTCGTCTCACTTGAACCTGATTCTTCCAGATGAAAGGTGTGGATATGAATAGAGGATGATTAGAAAATAGGTAAAATTGTAGGTGTTGGGATGGGACACATCGATTTCATGGCTGCTTACGTAGAACTGCAAGTCTAGCACCTGACCTTAGGCTCTGAAGGTGTGGGAAGGGGAAAAATTGTTTTCTTTGATCCTGGATCCAGCACAGCAGCATGTCAAAACAGGCACACGGTCTGCCTGGGTTGGCCAGCAGCTGTGGCTGACAATCTGACCTGCTGCGGGGTTTGTCATTCCTCTACACGTGATGTGAATATGGCCAGGCCTGGGCCTCACTTGCGCCTGACTTCCATCAGTGGCAGCTCCTAAGCATACATTCCTCCCTCCCCCAAATTCATGTATAAACATCTGGGCTAGACAACCCTTCTTTTAATCTTAATGATATAAATTTATATATACTTCCATCCCCGGAGCAGCCTGGGGTTAGGCCACATATGCTCATTGATGCTGCAATACTAGGTGCAAGTTTAACAGTTTTGGGAACTGGAGTGACTTGTGCTGTTTTGGGGTTAAATGTTTGTATTTCCAGAAAGTAGGCACAAAATGTTTCCATTGGGAGTAGGGGTTGCTTTCTTGGTCCATTTATTGCCCCTAGTAAACATTTACAGTTGTAGCGGATTATAGACAGACCTTAGGCTACCTGCTATCTGTCTGCAATAGAACATTTTAGCCCCCTTGGGACTTTGTCACAGTTAGCTGAATTTGGGACCCTGTGGTTAATACTGCAGATGGGCCCCACCCTGCAGCTTGGAGTCTTGTTGATAGTGGCCTTAATTCAATGCTATATGAGACAGATTGAATGCATTTAGTCCCTTCTTCTGTTGGTTATGAGTAGCATAGTTATAAAAATTTGAGTTCGGTCAAGCATTTGTCAGGCCAAGAGGTGGATTGTTGGGAGAGGCACTCTGCCAAAGCCCCTGAATGTCTTTCTGGGTATGGCAAGACTGTGAGGACTTAAATGCTCTGTACCCAGGCCATTTCCCAGGGTTGTGTGCAGCAAGTGACTTCTAAGGGATGAGTAAATGTCTGCCTCTGGGACAAAAGAGTAGGTTGTTGACTGCTTGTTATAAAATGATGGGTTTCCCATGCTCAGTGTTTCGTAGCTGTGGTGCATACCCACTACATGTGTAGCATTCTTGTGGGTCCATTTTCACCCCCATGGAATGTGGGGGCCACAGGGAACTGATGCAAACATGCTAAACAGTGCTCATGCTGTTTGTGAGCCGTGAGTAGTATATTTCTTTGTTTCTGACCTAAGAGTCTGTCTTCTGCCAGAATCCATGAAACAGCAAAGGGCAAATTTATTAGCTTGTAAGTGGGATAAAATCAATTCCCTAACCTGACAGAAGCTAAATGCATATATGTACATATATATATGTATACACACACACACACACAGTAGTTATATATGTGTTTTACATGTGTATGTATATATGTGTATATATGTATATAGTGTTAACCTATTTTTTTTTTGTGAGCCTTAGGCACATAATCTGTGGTTTATGTCACACTATCAACATTGGTCCATAGTGGTGGTTTTTTTCATTTAAGCAAATAATGTATTTATGCACAGATATATATACAGTAATAAGAACATTTTAATTTTTTCCCTCTCTGTAGATGTTTCTCATTCTTAAGTTTTCTTTTCATTTTCTTTCAGTTTTAACAGATTAGATTTATATTTATTTTTAGAGCAATAACTGATGCATTTATTTATTCTACTTTTTTAAGGTTCTAATCTATTACCTTTTGCCTTTGGTTGATTTATTCTGCCTTTGGTTGAGTTAAAATTTTGTTTTTGCTTTTTTTTTAAAATTTAGCACATTTAAGCCATCAAAGTTGTCTTTTTTTGCTATGTGGTATTCTTGTCCCAATTCCCTAAACTACTTTTATTTCCTTGTAGGGGGCAGGGGAGAGAAAGTTATACTCATTTAGGACGGTAATGATTGCTGTCACTTCCTCCCAAATAAATAAATGACATTTTAGTGTAATATCTGTCAAGTTTGGGGCAGATTCAGACCATGGATCTTTGAACCATGGAATGGGAAGTAGGAAAGAGACAAAGAATTATACTATCTTTATTGTTGGCTAGTACGTTTTTGCATTTCAAGTGGTAAGGTGCGTTATGTTTTAGATAGGAAGGCATCAGTTATGATTCTAAGTTAAACTGCGTAGATTTTATAATTAGTAGGTTTTACTCCCAAATTATAGTATAAAGTTATTATTAGTTTTCAGCTTCATTAAGAGTTTTTGACTTTTTCTGTGTCTTTAAAAATATTATTGGAGATTTGGGAAATGTAGCATTAAGGACTGCTCTCCGATTGCCACTTCAAATCTGCATGACCCTCTTTTTTTGTCCAAAATGGAAAGCTGCATTTTAAAAAATTTTTACTTTAGAAAAGATTTTATTGGAGTATAGTTGTACAAAAGCTGCATTTTAAAAGTTAAAAAAAAAGTACATGGTCATTATTAAAATATTCAAATACTTCAGAAAAAATACAAAGTAGAAAGGGAAAATGACCCATAATTCTGTTAAGTTTGGTATATTTTTTTCTTATTTAATACATATATTCACATGCAGATATATTCTTTTCTTAAAAACTTACATGGGATTGTACTATAAAGGATGTCTTAGAACCTTCCCCTGCTGAATTATACATCCCTGCATGTCTTACATATAAATAAATATGCTTTGTCCTTGTGGAGCAGGACCCATTTATATAGTGTGTTGTATTTCCACTTGCCACATAGTGGATGCTCAGATATTTATCAAAAGAATGATACCGTAATTAAATGAACAAGTACGTTTAATTAATCCCACCTCTTGTGATGGGGATATAAGCTATTTTATGTTTTTCCTCTATTATAAACAATATATGAACATCCATGTACATATATTTTTATGTACATGTATCTTTATACTGTTATCTTGATATTTTCTTAGGTAAATTTCTAGAACTAGAACCACAAGGTAAATAAGTGTATGCATTTAAAATTGGTACATGTTTTGGAATTTTCTAAAAGCTGGTTATGTTTTATACTCCCATTTCTGACATTTTTACCAATGCTAATTTGTATGATTTCCCTTTGTAATCTTAGTCAATTGAAGAAATGTAACTTTCTATTTTTAAATGTAATCTATTCAATTTTTAAAAACTGTATTCTCTCTTATGGAGTAATTCTCCTTACACATAGTGTAATTTTTTTTTTATTACCTATGATACACCCATATGGTTCGTGAGCTAATTAAAAAAGCAGACTTTGACAGGTACGTGTTTTAGGGTATAAGAAGACATCCTTACAGACTCATGAACAAATGGTGTATTAGCCTTTATCTTTGTCTCTGGAAAATCTATTTTGTTTCTTCTAATTTTTTTATATTCATCCTCAAGATTTATCTAAGCATTAGCAGGCTTTCCAATTACCAATAGTAGTAAATTATTTGAAAACATTTATCTTTAATACTAATATTAATTTCATTGTGAAGATAGAATTTACTAATATGTATAAAGAATCTTGCATAGCGCCTGGCAAATAAGATGTCAGAGTCTGTTTATGATGGTAGGGCAGACCATAGGACTGCTCTGTTTGTTTGATTATCCTTGGGGATTTAATGAATTGTAACTCATATTGAGAATGGATAATCTTTGCAAGACATAGTACCTTTATTTTGTTTTTTTTAAAGATTTGGAGCCTGTTTTCAGGAAATGTGAGCTATAATGAAAAGTTATATTCTTCCAATTGAAGATAATATAAACTTTATTTCACTGAAAATATGTTGCCATTTATATGTTATTTTTAAAGATAGTGAACATTGATTGAAAATAAAATTTTTTTAGTATTCAGTGTTGGGCTAACCAAGTAATATTTTTCTTTTCTGTCATTTAGAAGTTCTGTGCGCAGAAGTCACCAAAGGAAATTTAAATTACTTTTGTGTGATTTTATATATAAAATATGTGATTTTCTTACATATAAAATAACACACATATAGACACATACATTTATATATATGTGTACAAGTGTACACACACACACGGGTGAGTCAAAAATTATCTGCACTCGGGCTGTAGAATTTATTTTAATTAACTTTTAGGAAAGACAAATACATCATTTTTCAACATAATCTCCTTGCTTTTCAGTACACTTTGTTCATCTGTCAACAAGCTTTCAGATTCCCTCATTAAGAAATGTTTTAGGCTGAGGTGTGAGCCACTAATGTACCACTGTCTTCACTTCTTCATCAGAAGTGAATCTTTGTACTCACAGGGCTGCATTCAGGGGACCAAACAGGTGAAAGTCCAATGGAACAAGACTGTAGGGAGGATGCTTCAACACCTCAAAACGAAGTTTTTGCAGAGTGTCAACAAGGTGGGCAGAAGTGTGCGGACGTGCACTGTCATGCAAGATCGCAACGCCCTTGGATAGCAGTCCTCTGGGTTTAATCCGAAGTTTAGCCTTCAGCTCTTCAGTAAGCATCTCACTGTAACAAGCGCTATTGGTTGTTGAACCTTTTTCGTGATAATATTCCCATAGTGGCCCTTGAGAATCCCAGAAAACTGTAAGCATCAATTTTCCAGCTGATGGTTGACTTTTGAACTTTTTCTTGGTTGGTGATTGAGAATGTTTTCATTCCATACTCTGCCGTTGGGCTCGTAGTGATGAATCCACGTCTCGTCACCAGCAATGATTCTCTTTAAGAAACTTTCACCTTCCTTAGAGTATGGGTCCAAATTTTATTTGCAGATATCCAAACACTTCTGTTTATACTCTTCTGTGAGTTGTTTTGGCACCCATCTTGCACAAACTTTTCGAAACCTTAGTCTCGTGGATTATTTCATAGGCACAGCCATGGCTGGTTTGCAAATGATTTGCCACATAACCCGCTGTCATTCGTCTGTTTGACAGAACCATTTCATGTGTGTGCTCAGTGTTGTCATCAGTCGTGGACGTGGATGGGCGTCTGGCTCCTTTTTGATGGCTAACACTTGTGCAACCTTCCCTGAACTTCTCTATCCATTCATATACACTTCTTTGCAACAAAACACTTTCTGCATACTGCGCACAGTCTTCGATAAATAATGGCACCAGGTACACCCTCAGACCACAAAAAATGAATTACTGCATACCACTCTTCTTTTGTGCATATCACAACTGGGGCGTCCATTTTTGGTCATACTGCAGTTAAAAATGAACTGATGTAACACGTTCACACGTGCACTACAGTGACTGGGGAGACAGTAGCCTTGAACAGAAAACGCTGATAAGACAGTGCAGCCAACAAGTTTTAATATAACTGGAGTGCAGATAACTTTTGACTCACCCTTGTATATATACGTAGGTGAGTCAAAAAATATCCGCGCTCTGGCTGTAGAATTTACAGAAGTTATTTAATATAATTGGAGTGCGGATAATTTTTGACACACACACATTAATGCATGTATATATATTTCTATAAGTTTTATAAGCAGAAATTATGAAGTTTCATGATATATTTCTCATATGCTCTTTAAGTTCTTGTTTGTGTTTTGTTTTCATTTTAGGCCCAGACCTTATCTGTTTAAAGGAGACCACAAATTTCCTACAAACAAAGAAAACTTACCAGTGATTATTCTTTATGCAGAAATGGGTACCAGAGCATTTCATAAATTTCACACAGCGTTGTCTGAAAAAGCTCAAAATGGGGAAATTCTTTATGTTCTTCGGCATTATATTCAGGTACATGTTTGTTTTGTCCAAGATTATTTTGGCTATTAAAAATACATTTTATGATACTTTCTCTACTAGATTTTACATAATAATTTCCCCTAGAATAGTTATTTAAAGATTTTTAAAAATTAACACAACTATCAAATGTGAATTTTATGTGGAAAAATATATTGAGATTCTGTGTCTTTTCTGGAAGTATCATGTTTGTATTTCTTTCCTTTATCATATATCTGGAACAGATTTGAAATTTGGATAAAAAACAAAGCCATGCAACAATAGCATGCATAGTATTTGCTAGGATTCATAGATATTGTTATTTTTAATGAAATACATTATGATGAGGATCTAATTTACTTGGTATATTGTTAGTATATATTAGTTCAAAGTGCTAAGCAGTGGTATAGGAATGCTCTCAAGCCTATTTGTCTGAAAGGCTGATTACTTTCTTATTCAAGTTTCAGATCAAATGTGTTGTGTTATCCCCTACCCCCCCCGCCTCTCATTGCTGTCACACTCCATCACATTATTCTGTTTTAAGGACTTCATAGCACTTATTACTATACTATCTCAAATTTTCTTTCCTTAACACCTCCACCACACACACATCCACATCCACACACACACACACACACAACCAAACTCTTACCATCACACATTAAAATATAGTGGCCATTAGAGGAAGGACTTTGCTTTTTTACTTCTATGTTCCCAACAAGGAAGGAGTGTTTTAATTTGCATTTCCCAAAATATTCTTGATGAATATTAACATTTAAGGTAATAAAAGGATTACGGATATACTTAATTGCCTATCCATATCCTTTGCCTAATTTTATATTGGATTCTTTGGGGCTTCCTCCCCCACTTACAGATTTTTAAGAACATATTCTGAATACTGATCTTTTCTTCTACACTCTGCAAACATCTTCTTGTGTATTTCTGGTCTCCTGGTAATAAAAAAAAAATGTCATATTTCATTTAGTGCAAGTATTAATTGCAATTGTAGTCAAATTTATCCAACTTTTCCTTAATGGTTTCCTTCATGATGCCATAAAGATATTTTCTTATTTTCTTGTGAGAATTAAAATGTTGTTCTATGTGTTTTGGTCTTTAATTTATCTGGAATATATTTGAATATGCCATGAGGTAGAGAAATAATTTTAGTTCCATATGGAAATTCATTGGTCTGCACAAAATTCATTGGACAGTTAACTCTCCGTTCCAATCCATCATATACCAAGTTTTCTTATAGGCATGTATGTTTTTTAAACTGTTCCAATAATATATCTGTTCTCTACAAATGTAATATTATTTTAACTGTAGTAGCTTTGAAATTTAAAGCAATCTTGAAAAAGAGGAACAAAGCTGGAGGCATCACACTTCCTGATTTCAAACTATATTACAGAGCTATAGTGATTTAGACACTATGGTATTGGCATGAAACAGATACATAGAGCAATGGAACAGAACAGAGAGCCAAGAAATAAACCTGTGCATATGTGATCAACTAATATTTAATAAGGGAGCTAAGTATACTCAATGGGGAATAGATAGTCTCTTCAGTAAATGGTGCTGGGAAAACTGGCATCCACATGAAAAGAATGAAACTGGACCCGTGTCATACACCAGTCACAAATTAAGTCAAAATGGATTAATGACTTAATCATAAAATCTGAAACCATAAAACTCCTGGAAGAAAACATAAGGAAAAAGCTTCTTGACATTGGTCTTGGAAGTGAGTTTTTGGATTTGACCCTGAAAGGAAAGGCAGTGGAAGCAAAAATAAACAAGTGGGACTACATCCAACTAAAAAGCTTCTGCACAATTAAGGAAACCATCAGCAAAATGAAAAGGCAACTTACTGAATTGGAGAAAATATTTGCAAATCATATATATGATAAGGGGTTAATATCCAAAATATATAAGGAACTCATACAACTCAATAGCAAATAAAAAGAAACAATTCAGTTTAAAAATGGGCAAAGGACTTGAATAGACATTTTTCTAAAGAAGACATGCAAATCACCACCAGGTATATGAAAAGGTGCTCAGCCTCACTAATTGTCAGGGAAATGCAAATCAAAACCACAGTGAGATACCACTTCACACCTGTTAGAATAACTCAATATCAAAAGGACAGACATAACAAGCATTGGTAATGATGTGGAGAAAAGGAAAGCCTCGTGCACTGTTGGTGGCAATGTAAAGTGGTGCGGCGACTGGAAAACAGTATAGAGGTTCCTCAAAAAGTTAAAAATAGAACTAGCATATGATCCAGCAATTCCACTTCTGGATATAGATCTCAAAGAAATGGAATCACTACCTTGAAAAGCTATCTGCACCCTCATACTCATTGTAGCATTACTTATATAGGAGCAACCATATATCATCCATCGATGGATGAATAGATAAATGTGTGTGTGTATGTATATATGCACACACGCACAATGAAATATTTCGGCTTAAAAAAGAGGCCATTTGTAACAACATGGAAGGACTTTAAGGGCATTATGCTAAGTGATATAAGTGAGACAGAAAAAGACAAATATCGTATGATTTCACATATGGAATGTGAAAAAAACTAAATGCATAGAAACAGAGAGCTGATTGGTGGTTGCCAAAATTGAGGGGCGGAAAGGGTTGATGGGTGAAGGTGGTCAAAAGGTACAAACTTCCAGATATAAGATAAACAAGTTCCGAGGGTGTAATGTACAGTATGGTGACTATAGTTAGCTGTACTCTATTGAATATTTGAAAGTTGCTAAGAGAGTAGATCTTAAAGTTCTCATTATAAGAAAAAAAAAACCTATAGCTATGTGTGAGTTATGGACATTAATTAAATTTACTGTGGTAATCATAGTACAATTGACCTTTGAACAACTTGGAGGTTAAGAGCACCAACGCTGCATTCACAAATCTTTGTATAGCTTATAGTGGTTCTCTGTATATACGCCATTCCTCTGTATCCATGGTTCAGCAACTGCAGGTTCAACCGACAGTGGTTTATGTAATAGTGTAGTGTTTACTACTGAAAAAAATTCATGTATAAGTGGACGGGCGCAGTTTATGCAGTTCAAACCCATGTTATTCAAGGATTTGATTTGATATCAAATCATTATGTTGTACACCTTAAACCAGCACAGTGTTATATAAATTGTATCAGAAAAGGAATGCAAGATCACAGTATATCTTTTTAAAAAAGTTCCCCAAGTGATTCTAATATGCACCACCCCTGGGTGGTATGATCATCTATTAAGAATCAGTGTCCAAAGCTTTTCTTTGGAGAATGTGACATTTAAATATATTTCTGTGAAAGCATACTCGCCAGCTATCTGGGTACTTTGTAGCATCAAATTAATAGCCTTCTATTTAATTAATGATGTATTGTACATCCAAAATAATTATGCTGTAAATCTAGTCAACATGTAATCCTAATAAAAATTTACTTGTCTGTGCTACCGTTTTTGTTTGTTTAATTTACTTATTTATTGGCTACATTGGGTCTTCGTTGCTGCACGTGGCCTTTCTCTAGGTGTGGTGAGCAGAGGCTACTCTTCATTGTGGTGCATGGGCTTCTCATTGTGGTGGCTTCTCTTGTTGTGGAGCACGAGCTCTAGGCATGCTGGCTCAATAGTTTTGGCTCACGAGCTGTAGAGTGCAGGCTCAGTAGTTGTGATGCATGGGCTTAGTTGCTCTGTAGCATGTGGGATCTTCCCGGACCAGGGATCGAACCCGTGTCCCCTGCGTTGGCAGGTGGATTCTCAACCACAGTGCCACCAGGGAAGTCCCTGCGCTACCTTTTGAACAGATGCTTTTTTGTGTAGAAAGAAGAAATAGGATAATGAAGAAAGATTCTTTTCACCAGTTGATTTAGCCTATGAGCATTTTTGGTTTGCAAATCCAAAGTTATTAAACTACAATTCAAATTTTATATTAATACATTTTCAAGTGGAGAAAGTAAATATGAAATTAATAAACATTTATCTTTATTACTGAAGAGCTAATAACATTCCAGAACTGATAATGGAAATTGGTTATGTGAAATTGCATTTCTCTTATGAACTATAACGAGATATGTGGACTTAGAGCTTCAGTTTGCTTAACCGCCAACTGATTGTCTCTTGAGTGGATAGTCAAAATGTAGTTTTAAATTGAGCTGTATGAAATTGAGAACTCTTTAGATTTTCAACTTTGTCAGATTACTATAATTGTAAACAACCCAGTTTCCTCACGCTATCTTTCTTTATAGCATGCGCCTGAGAAATTAGCAAATTAAATTTTAGTGTGGGCAGCAGTGTTAAACACTTGTCTGCATATCTGAAACTAATTCTTACATCATCTTATTTGGAAATAGAACAGTCTGGGAATA
Organism: Hippopotamus amphibius kiboko; assembly: GCF_030028045.1. Taxonomy (NCBI): domain Eukaryota; kingdom Metazoa; phylum Chordata; class Mammalia; order Artiodactyla; family Hippopotamidae; genus Hippopotamus; species Hippopotamus amphibius. The sequence goes on from NC_080199.1 coordinate 14,180,733, forward strand.
GTCACTCTGGTCGTATACTTATTTTTAAGGCTGGGGGAGAAGTTTAGGGAGGAAAGAGGAGAATAAAAAGAGTTGTACACTATTATTTTTTTTTCTGTTTGGCCTCTGCCTCTTCCTCTGTCATGTTTAGGATTTCAAAACTTCCTTCATGCAAACAGTAGTTAAGCAAAGACATAATATCTTCACAGGAGTTTGCTGAGTGCTAGGTTAAACACGTTTTCTAACCTATGAGAGAATATGCCAAGTGGTAATGATTGTAGCATAACTGATAAAAATTTCAGTCTAGAAGCTAGAAAGGCCATTAGATACATAATATGTATGTAAATATTACATACATTCGCCCAGGTTGCTTACTTCTTTAAAAAATGTGACGACTTTTCTTCCTTCATAGGGTAATCTCTAGAAGTACATTTTCTATTTGCCATTTATAGAAAGGTGAAAGAAGAGGTACCAAATTCTGATCACAGATACTTTAGACAACTCAGTTTTGGCCAAATTGTTGCCTCTCACTGCAAGAATAGGTATTAATTTGTGGCATTTGGTATATTTTAATCATTGAGAAACATGAAGAAAGAATTAAATAGGTTGTTCAAGGCACCGAGTTGTTTGGTTTCCTTTGCCTCTGCTTTCCAGTATTTGCTTTTGGGGACACTCTGGTTGTCCTACATCCACACAACTAGCAAATGAATAATAGCACTTACTGGTTTAGCAAATCTTGTGTAGTTCCACAAAGAGTACAGTTTTGTTGAAACTTGATTGTATTGGGTCCTCTGTTAATTAACTCGTGGGAAAAATGGCAAAGTTACCATGGTATAACAGAAAAAGATCACGTTTTTTTCATTGTAAAGAGTAATTAAAACATCAGAGTCATGACAGAGGTTTTAGAAAGTAAAGAAATGGTCATCAACCAAATTCTAGTTCCTTGATAGACTGTCTAGAGAGAATATAAATATCCCCCAAATAACAGTATTTCACAGTGATTAAAAAACTTCAATATTAGTAATTTACCCTAATGTCCTAATACACAGTCATTCTGAATTCAGAAGCAGATGTTTGACTAAATATTTTCTCTCTCTCTTTTTTAAACAAATGTGTTTGAACAGAAACCAGCCTCACAGAAAATGTACTTATCTGGCTATGGTGTGGAGCTAGCAATTAAGAGTACAGAATACAAAGCCTTGGATGATACCCAAGTCAAGAGTAAGTTTATTCTCTGTATTTGAGTAGAATGAAGATTTGGAGGCTTACATGCTTCAGTTTAAGAAAAAAAGTGACTAGAATCCTACACATGCTAATTTGTGGCTGGAGACAGGGAAGACGTGTTCCTCCTTAGTTGGAATTTAATTTTAAACTAAAATATATTTCATATTATTGTGCTCTCAGAAATTTCAAAAATTGGAGGTAGCATATTATTTTGCTTATAACTCAATGGCTTCCCAACCATTTTCAGCAACATATAAAAATCAATAATATATGTAGCATACATAGAAGCAATAGATGAGGCTGCTTATGGCTAGAGGTGACTGACCCAGGAACTCAGACTGGCCCATGATGTGCCCAGTCACCCCCTGGGGGCAAGGGTGGGGTGCCTTGGGATCAGTATCTTAGTAAACCTAAAACTCATTGGTAGCACTGCCTTACAAAGCTTGGTCTGAAGTATTTATTTATAATAAAGTAGGATGATGGTGTTGTGTTTTTGCTTCTGTTTTTGTTTTGAAGTAGGATGGGAGAGACCTGTGAATTGTTTGCTTAGATGAAATAGATTGATTAGATTTGTGATCTACCAATCCAGTGTCTATGTTCTATGTACTGACTGCATGGTCTAGATGAAGGATTCTGGAGACCTAAAAACACTAAAGAATTTTTCAGATTCTTATGGAAACCTTTTATTACTTGGCTCATTGGAAATTTATTTACACGTGATTCTTGGTTGAGTTTCTAATTCATTCTTTTATATGGTCTTGGTTGTTGCTTCTGCTTCAACTCTATTTTTCTATTCAAGATCTGGTCCTGGAGGCCCTGCCCTGATCACAGCTTAGCTCTAACCCCTCCTATTGAATGTGCTACAGATCAACATCTGTATTATTGTGATTGAAATCTGCTGGTTAAAGAGTTACTGAGAAAATGTAGTAGAAATAATAATGCCCAGATTTTATATATTTCCATCTAGCTTGTATATAGCTCTGCAATGCTTTATAATTTAGTGTCTTTTTAACAGTCATGGTAGTAACATAAGGCATTTTCTAGCTATCCTTGGGCTTGTAGAATTTTCTCTGAAAAGTCATGTGATCACATGTGTTATCTATATTACAAATTGCACATTAAAGTTTGTGGTATATTTGGAATATATTTTCTCTCCATTCTATTTTGCTGCTCCTTTATTTCACTTTTTCCCCCTCTGTATATGAATATCAAGCTTCTAACCGACCTTCTTTTCAGTACCCTTAGTCCCCTCATCCCCCAAATAGAGCAATCCATCTGTTTTCCACTGTGCTTTCTGATTGTACTTCTTATGATGAAAAGCTAACTTTATGATTCCATCAGTTAAAATCCCATAGTGGTTCCCTGTAACCTCCTCATAAATTCAAGTGCTATAGCGTAACAGAGAAAGCTTTTCACATTCTGGCCTCTTTTTGCCTTAACAGTGATAAGCTCTCAGTGTTCTCATTTGTACACTGTGGTCCTGTAACACTAAACCACCATACAGAATAATTTGCTGTTCCCTGGATACCTCCATGTGTGGCTCCATGCCAAGCCTTTATGACCTCTGTAGAGTTCTTTCATCTCTTAGCATATGCTGTTCCTTCTGCCTGAAACCTTCCTTTCTCCCACCTCTTTTATTCATCTAAGGCCTACTCACCTTTTAAGAATCATGTATATCAGTCAATACCTTTGAGATGGCTGCCTGTCTTCCTGCTCTGTCAGAGGAGGGTTTTCCCTTTTCCGTATTCCACGTATTTTGTGCTTTCTTTTGGAAAAGTTTTAAATGGTGTGTTAAAATTGTCTGTCTCCTTTTCCACCAAGTGAGGTTTATGATGGTTGTTAAATATTTAATAATCAAGCTTGTTTAAACAGAGAGCACACTCATGTATCATTAAGCTGATCCATGAAAGAAAACAAGGAAAAACAAATGGAATTTGATTATATTTTGAGTTCTTCTAATTTTTTATTGTATACTCCTTTTCCAGTCTGAAATATTTTCATTTTATTTTGTTTTTGTTTTCAAAATATAGCTGTGACTAATACTACTTTAGAAGATATTACTGAAACAAATGAAGTTCAAGGATTTCTCTTTGGGAAATTAAAGTAAGTCTGAATTGAAATGAAACTATTACTGTACTCTTAAGTTTGTTTTTAAAGGAATTGATTCAACATGCTGTGTTGGCATATGTTTCACTTTTTTTTAAAATATACATATTGTTTTTATTACAAAAGTAACACATGGTTAATGCAGAAAAGCACAAAATTGAAACATATTCACAAATTCCACAGGATAATGAGTTTGGTAAGAGATATGGGAATTGAAAATGATCAGTTATCTCTGGCTAAAAACTAAAACAAAAATATATAGAATGTTTTATAAATCTCTAATGGGTTATAAAAATCATAGTTAATATTGGATTTTTAGTATGAAAAAAATAAAAAAAATTTTATGCCTCAAAAGAAGAGAAAATGTTTATTTCCCTAAATTTCTGTGCCATAGATTGCCATATTAAATACCTTTTAACTTCTGGTCTTAATTTCATATATACATGTAAGTAATGCTTCAAAAATTAAAGTTCTGCCCCTTTTTTTTCCTGCAATCACTGATTGAAGACAAGGAGTAGGATGGTGAGTGCTCTCTGAATGTTAGTGGATGGGGATAGTTGTAGTTTTATGTGTGGTTTCTCGTATTTACAAGAAGGGAAAGTTTGTGATTCCATTGTAAAGGCAAAATTAATTAAAAATAAAGAACCATTTTTATTAATATGTTTAGTTCTTATTTAGTATTACAAATATTTATAAAGGACACTGAAGTCAGTTCTCCTGGTGAGTACATAACTGTACAGAGAGGGAAACATTTTTGGATAGTGTGCTGCTTTATACACATGACTGAGTTATATTTCTAGTTTACTGGACAAGTTGTATACTAGTGGCCTTAAAAAGTTAATGCATCTTGTAAAATGGATGTATTGTAAGTAAGTTTTTTATTTAGTAGATAACATTTTTATTCCATTTCCAGCTGTCTCTCACATCTTAGAATCCATAGTTCTATTCTTTTTTAAACATAACTATATGTGGGAATAAATTGCATGTCTTCCAGAAGCCTTTGGAACCCTGGGATATTAGTTTTTTTTTAGAGGGGAGGTACTCAGAGTTAGTTTTTACACAGTTAATTGATTTAGGCAAAAAAGTTTGTTTTGAGGTATTGTATGAATAATGCATTTTTGCCTGAATTACATAAATAATTTTAGCAGTGAAAATTATCATTAAGCTTATGATTAAACATGAAAAACAATATAACAGCTCTTATAAACTTAGTATTACTCTGTAACTTAAAATATTGAGAAAGGAGTGGTTAATTTAATTCATAGTGAACTTTTTTTCAAAGAAGTTCTGTTGCTTTCTCACAAGAGCCGTCTTGATTCATTTTCAAAATGTGGTCCCACATTGTAATAAACTTGTAAGATATGACACTGTAGTACATTTATTATTGTTAACTATAAGATTAATCTATTTATATATGTTCTGTGTATTTATTTTGCATCTCACTTTTTAAAACATGCATTTCTCTTGTGTTGAAAGTATGTATTTTATTTATAAATTGTGCTGATAACTAGAACAATTTTTTTTTAGAGAAATCTGTCTAATAACACGAAATGGTACTAATGTCTTGATTTCATGAGAGATGGAAGAAAAAAGATTATAGTTTTTATTATGTATAGTAAAATGTCATTCTACTATGTTATTATTTGGCACTCTCTAAAAAAATACCTAGATGTGTTTAAGTAGGCAAAAGTATCTTATTTAAGTTTTTTATAAGTTTCAGAGATGAAACTTTTGAGAAATAGAGTAAACTCTAAAATTGTTAGAAAGCATTAATATCTTTCCTTATAAAATAGTTTTTGTTTTTAATTATATAAGCAAGACTTGTAATTTATGAAACATTAAATAAAAAGTGTGTAACATAAAAACTAATAATTCTGCCTTCACCCTTGGATCCCTTATAGGTAATGTTAACAAATGAGAGTACATCCTGTCAGATTTTGTTTTGTTTTGTTTTATACATTGAAAAAAAGTAGACATGCATATCTTTCTCATTATTTTTAAGTTCTGTGGATATAGTTGCATCACTATTATTATCTTGGTAAACAGTTTGTGTCTAAGTATTTGGAAGAGTTAATTTCAAAAATATACTGCTTGTATAGTAGTAATTTGTAGTAGGTGATGGTAATTAACATTATTTAATGTTCTAATGCAGAGAAAGATATTCAGATCTTAGAGATAATCTGACAACATTCCAAAAATACCTGATTGAAAGTACTAAAGAAATGATGCCTTTGAAAGTCTGGGAACTACAAGGTATAGTATTTCAGTCTACATTAACATAGCATATTGGTAACTGATCTGTGTTTAGTTAAATAGGCTTTTATATAACATGATATAAATTATTTCATAGGCAATAATAGTTACTAATCATATGACTAACATACATTACTTTTTGCGGAAGTACAAATTAAAAGGTTATTCATCAGGCAGATCATATTTTTATGTTTGTAAGATTTAAAATTATATGAAGTGCAGTTATTTGATATTATCTAATCATTTTTAAAGTATATATGAGTTATAGGTTCATCTCAAGTATAAAATCACATTTCAGAGAATCTAAAGCATTGATTTAAAATCCTGATTACTAAGTCAGGAGAAAACAGAACTAAATCTTAGTTTTCTTTTCTTTAAAATTTTAATCTTGTGCTCGCTTCGGCAGCACATATACTAAAATTTTAATCTTAACATACTATTGCATGTTTCGTTGTGAGCTTAGACTAGCTTCTGTACTGACATCCTATAAGCAGAAATTTTGAGACTGAAATTTAGCTTGAATTGAACTATATAATTCCTTTTCAGTTTGTAGTTTTCTTTTTTATTATTTGTAATTTTTAGTAGGTCATAGTAATATATCATTTTTCTGTGGGATCCATGACTTCTATCACATCTCTCATCAACTTTTTTAATATACCAGCTAATTGAAATATACTTGATATACTATACAGTTCACCCATATAAAGAGTACAGTTCAGTGAAGTTTAGTATATTTTTAGAGCCTTTTGACTGTCACCATAGTCAATTTTAGATTATTTTCATCCCTCCCAAAAGAAACTAACATACCCGTAAAGAGACACTCTCCCTGTCTCCCCTACTCCTCCACCCGTAGAATCTACTTTCTTCTCCAAATGTTCTCCAAGGATCCATAATTTAGAAAATTGTGACAGGGCGCTTTTGAAGGTGGTAAACAGAGAACATGCAAGTCATCTTAGTTTTAATTAACCTCCCTAATGTCTTTGTAAGGTATATTTGAATGAACTGAAAGCAGGAAATCTAGTTAAGACATCGTTGAGTTAGTATAGCGAGAGATAGAACTATGACTGTAGTAGAAGGCATAGAGGGGAAGGCTGGATTTAGCAAATATTTAGGAGAAAAAAAAAAGAGTCAAAGATGACTTTAAAATTTCCAGCTTGGAGCCTGAGTAGAGAGAATATAAAACATGTAAGTAGGATTGGGGGTTGAATATGGGGCCTAGAAATAATGAGGCTTTTGTTAAAAAGATAGACTTAAAGTGATTGTGATATATCCAGATGACCAGGTCCAGTAGAGGGGTGAATATAAAGTCCTTATACTAAAAGGAGAGGATTTAGAAAATATTAGCATAAAGGTTTTGTAAACGTGGGGGTGCTAACTGAGAGGGTAGAGTGACCAGATCATTGCCCGAGGGAGAGTCTGTGTTCTCATTCATGTGGGGAAAGTGGACATGGTGGAATGATGAGAGATAGAAGAGCACGTTACAGAAGCCAAGGAAATAGATTCAGGAAAGGGGAAGTGATCAGGACCTTTTCTTTTCCTTTTTTGATTGATTTAACAAGTGTATTGAATTTCTACTAGGAGTCAGTCGTGTCCCTATAACCATGGTTTTATAATATTTGGCTGAGACCTGGAATAGGAAATATATTTTACATCAAGACCCATATACAACTGTATAATGTGTGAATACATAGATGTGCTTAAAACTAAAAAAAAAAAGCTTCAGCATAGACATGAATGTTTACTATATTTTATTAATTCTGATAAAACTTTATTTTCTTCTACCCTGTTTCATTTGAGAAAAAAACTTCATATTACCCATTAATGTGCTTTCACTACTAACTAATGGGTTCCAACTGACACTTTGAAAAACAATATATTCTGAAGATGAAAAGAAGAGGTAAAACAGACACCACATTTCTTCAGAGCATCTTGGATAAACATAAACAATTTTAAAAACCAATGTAAAAATTACCATTGTAATTGCTGCAAAGTAAAGGGACATAGATGAAGAAGGGCATACACCCTGACTGAAGGAATGGAGGCAGGGAACAGATAACAGAAAGGGGAGGCTTCCTCAAGAAGTGGTGATTGAATTGAGATCTGAGGAAGGGTTGGAATAAATCTGAGGGTGCGTTATCTAGAGAGAATATCAAAGACCCCTTTCAAGTGGTTAGAAGTGGAGTGTGAGGGAGAGGAGGTGTCGGGAACAGCTGCTGATTTGTGGTTTACCCAGCTGGATGGACAGTGGTGGATTTGCTGAGAAGAGAAGACTAAAGAGGACCTGGTTTGGGCAGAGATGGTTGGGAATATCACAAATGTGTTATTGAACATGCTGCTCCTGAAGTATCCAAGTGGTAAAACCAGGAAGGCAGTTAAATATGCGAATCTGGATTTCAGAGGCAAAGTGAAGGACTTAAATAACAGTTTATGGGTCATCTAGATATGGAACATTTTAGAAAAAAGCAAAAAATGTTAATAGACTCTGATAATGTTGTATTCATTTACATGTTATTTACACTGTCTCTGATTTCTTGAGTGAATTTTCAGGGACTTTCAAACAACATATGTGAAGAATTCAATTCATATTGTAAAAAGTTTTAAAAGACTAGTTGTGCTATCAGAGATGAGTAAAAGGTAGTTGTCCATGGTTGTGATGGTGATTGGCGGTGATAAAAATATTAACTAATACTCTTTGTCTGGCACACTCTTAGGCTCTTTATGTGCATTATCCTAATTAATTTTTTAAAAACTCATGAGGTAGATATCCTGCTTTTCCAGATGAAGAGAACTCAGAAACATACACATAAAATAATTAATCCAAGGTCACAAATCTCATAAAGCACAAATCAGGGATACCTGAAATCAGCAGGTCTCTCTCATTTTAGAACCTGAATTCTTTCTTTACCTCTATATTGTACTGTTTTTAAGTATAACATCATGCAGACAAATGCTTTCAGGAAAGGTCTTTGATCATATACTATCCTCAAAAGAAATATTCTCTTGAAATGTAAATCAAAACTACAACTACCTCATACTGGTCACAATGGCCATCATTAAAAAGTCTACAGAAAAAAAAAAGTCTACAAATAACAAATGCTGGAGACGGTGTGGAGAAAAGAGAACCCTCCTACACTGTTGGTGGGAATGTAAGTTGTTGCAGCCACTGTGGAAAACAGTATAGAGGTTCCTCAGAAGCCTAAAAATAGAACTACCATATGATCTAACAATCCCATACCTGGGCATATACTTGGACAAAACTGTAATTTGAAAAGATACATGCACCACTATGTTCATAGCAGCACTGTTTACAATAGCCAAAACATGGAAACAACCTAAATGTCCATTGACGGATGGGTAAAGAAGATGTGGTACACATATACAATGAAATACTACTCAGCCATAAAAAAGAGTGAAATAATACCATTTGCAGCAACGTGGATGCAGCTAGAGATTATCATACTAAGTGAAGTAAATTGGAAAGAGAAAGACAAATGCCATATGATATCACTTGTATGTGGCACATGGCACAAGTGAACCTATCTACAAAACAGAAATAGACTCACAGAGATCAGACTTGTGGTTGCCAAGGGTAGGGGGAGAGGGGTGGACTGGAAGTTTGGGGTTGGTGCATGCAAACTATTACATTTAAAATGAATAAACAACAAGGTCCTACTGTATAGCACAGGGAGCTATATTCAATCTTCTGGGATAAACCATAATGAAAAAGAATGTATATATGTGTATAACCGAGTCACTTTGTTGTACAGCAGAGATTGACACAACATTGTAAATCAACTGTACTTCTATTTAAAAAAAAAGGAAATACTCTTTTATAAGCTATATCAATCATAAAAGTAATGACTAAGTTTCTCATCTAAAGAAAATATATACACACCAGTTAAAAATTATGTTGCTTAAAATTGCCTTTAATAACAAAATAAGAAGAAACCTAATGGATCTTATTTGTAAGTTTACTATTCATTTACCCATTCATTCATCAGTATTGAGCACTTATGTATCAGGTACTTTTATTGAGGTTAGAACACTTCAGTTTTACTCTCAGTAAATTTCAATTATATAATATGTTATCAAGTATAGTCACCATGTTATACACTAAATCCTCAGATTTTATTCAGTCTTACAGCTGAAATTTGTACCTTTTTACCAACCTTTCCCTCTCCTCCTCCACTCTTAGCCTCTGGCAGCTACTCTTCTACTGCTTCTATGAGTTTGACTGATTCCATGTGTTAATGATAATGTGCAGTTTTGTTTTTTTTTTTAATTTCACTTAGCATAATGCCCTCAAGGTCCATCCACATTGTTGCAAATAGCAGGATTTCCTTCTTTTTTAAAGGCTGAATAATATTCCATTGTGTTAGGATTTCCTCCTTTTTTTAAGGCTGAATAATATTCCATTGTGTTTAAATACACTACAGTTTCTTTATCCATTCATTTGTCTGCGGACATTTAGTTTGTTTCCTTACCTTGGCTATTGTAACTAATGACGCAGTGAACACAAGAGTGCAGGTATCTCTTCAAGATACTGGTTTCATTTCCTTTGAATATATAACCAGAAGTGGGATTGCTGAATCATTGCTATTTAATTTCTTGAGGAATCTCCATAATGTTTTCAGGAGTGACTATAGCAGTGTACATGAGTTCCTTGTATATTTTGGATAGTAACCCCTTATCAGATATAATGATTTGCAAATATTTTCTCTCATTCTATAGGTTGCATTTACATTTTGCTGATGATGTCTTTGCTGTGCAGAAACTTTTTAATATGATATAGTCCTACTTGTTTATTTTTCCTTTTGTTGCCTTTGTTTTTGGTATCAAATCGAAAAATCATTGCCAGGACTGATGCTAAGGAACTTATCTCTGTGTTTTTTTCTAGGAGTTTTATGATTTCAGGTCATAAGTTCAAGACTTCAATCCATTTTGAGTTGATTTTTGTGTATAGTTTAAGACGGGTCCCGTTTTATTCTTTTGCATGTAGATATCCAGTTTTTCCAGAACAATTTATTGAATAGAAAGTTTTACTTTTTCTTGGCAGGACGTGATCCTATGGCAAAAGGATCCTAGTAAGATAAGGACTGACAAGTATCCACTGTGTTTGCAATTAGGACATATGTGAGCACTGATAGCTCCTCTAGTGCTGGGACTGGAAACATGCTTAGGTAGGTTAAGGAAATTCTATATAAAGTTATTCATCTAGTAAGTGATATAGAGCTGGAATTTGAACCTGGTAAAGTCTACTGGACTTTACCAGCCCATGAGAAGCCGCCCTGGGAACATCTTTTCTAGGCTTTGACTCCAGCCCGGTTTGTCACTTCACACTGAAAAGGTAGAAGCAAAACTAGTCTCGCTATAATAAACTGGTCATTTTACTAGTATTTGACAAGCTAGGATTCCACTTCTGTTGAGATGTTAAAGAGAAACAAGATGCTTCACTATTAGGTAATGAAAGAATTCAATTTTAATATAATTTCTGACTCTTGACAAAGTAATGAGACACAGATCACTACTTCTGTCATACTTGAGACTGAGGACAGTAAGCCACACGCACTTTTCTTTCTACAGAACTATCATTTCATGTAAAATCATACCAAGTTTAGGATTTTATTTTTATTGTTGTATAAAAGTAGAACAATGTCGAAAAAGAAAGTGAACGTTTCATATTTACTGAGTTAATAAACACATTGGGTCTTAAAGTTCTTTTCAGAATTGGCTCTTCAGAGCTCTTTTTTCCTTCCTCTTATTTCTTTTTACCAAAGCTTTTTGTTGCCTGTTTCATTTAACTTAAGTATAAGAAAAGAAAGCTTTGCATCAGCATTTCTTTTCACGTCTCTTTTGAAGTTATACTGTAATTTGTGGAAAACAAATAATAGGTATTAAATGACAATTACTCATTTATAAAAATGTAAAACAGCTTAATTGGATGTAAATAATAGCTTTCCATTTCATTTAAAACTTCTGAATGTTGCTAAGTATGAGTGTTTGTTAATGTGCCTATATATGAATATATGACAAGAATATTATGCTAGATTCCTTAATGATATTTTTTTCCTTCCAGATCTTAGTTTTCAAGCAGCTTCTCAAATAATGTCCACTCCAGTTTATGATGCCATAAAATTAATGAAAGACATTTCACAGAACTTCCCCATAAAAGCCAGGTGTGTTAAAGCTTATTAATCTGATTATAGCCAGAACTCTTTCCATTAAATAAATTGTATGAAAATAGTTGATTTCATTTAACATAATGATATCAGTTAATTCTGGTGTATATATTCTGTTTATGAAATCAGGGCCTTTTTTCATTATGTATATTGGGGTTTTTTTAACTAGAGCAAAATACTGGCTTGTGCTTGCATGTGTGTACATACTATAAAATAGAACTCGAATTAGAGGTAAATGGAAAGGAAAAAAATTATTTAAAAAATTATTTAAACATAAACAGAGATGGTAATCCAAGAAAAAACTGGTTTAAGCAATATATAATAAGGGGATGGATATTTTTCTCTTTCCCTTACAGAGGATGATGGAAAGTATTACTCTAAGTAGACCTATGCCCAGTGTATGGCCAAGTCATGTTTCTGCCCTTTCAGATTCCAAACAGTTAGTAATGTCTTAATTGTATGGAATATTTTGTGAAACACTTTCTTGCCAATAAGATATCTAACTGAACTGCTTTTAGAAATATTAATATTACATTAAGCACATCTTCCAGTTCGATAGATAATACATTTCCATGTCCAGAAGTAACCAATAGATACAATTCAGGTTAACATGTATTACAAGGATTTACAAAATAACAAGATATTTATATTCTGCTTAGGAATAACAGTGTAAAATTATAAGCAACCAGTAAAATATAAACTAAGTTAGCTTATATTGAAGATATACAACATGTGACAAGTGCAGCAATAGTGTTTTACCCAGAGGAATCGGAGAACATCCTTGTGCTCTCAGCATCCTTTCTTAAGCAGTGGATATTCACTGCACCTCTATTTGTTTCAGACACTTGGGTACATTTATCCACAGAACAAATTACTGAACCTTAAATCTAGATAGTTTTACCTTCATAAGATAAATAAATAGTACAAGGTTGGCCACAGGATACCAAGAACTTTTCATGATACCCTGAAAATAGAGAGGTTTGTCACCTTATTTACAGGTTAAAAATGAATATATTGACATGACTCAGTCAATCTTAGTTTAAGCAATATTAAGAATTTGAGAAGTCAGTATTTATATATTAAAACATGAAATATGTATGTATGTATAAATATATATGTTTAGCCACAGTGTGGTTAATTAACAGTAGCTTTTGAAATTAGTAGGTCAAATAAAGTGAAATAATTTTCGTTTTAGGAAGACAGTTGATAGCTTGATAGCTCTTTTGACAGTAAGTCATTATAACTATTCAGGGGTTTTATGGCTAAACTCTGCTCTTAATATGTGGTTGGTCATTGAAAAAAAATTTGCCAACTATGCTAACACTGCTTAATGGCTAAATTGTAGGCTTGAGCATATCTCTACAGTTACTCATTCATTACTCCATGAACTTGTGGATGCTTCCTGAATCTGGGGACAAAGCAGGTTAAATTGGTTTCCTGCAGACCCCATCAATGGTGCAACCATAAGTAATGCCCAAGGCTAAAAATCTTGCCTCCGTATCTGTTCAGACTTGATAAATAGTTTTTATTTTTCATTAAAAAAATAGTCACTCTGTAGACAACGAGTAAATGCTCACTGAAATGAAATACTTGATAAATGAATGAAAAATTTGCATTATCAAATTTTCAGTTACAGTTATTCTCAAATGCTGTCAAATTTTAGGAGATAAAGCACACTTATTGTGGGTTGTTTTAAGATATAGCTTTCTGCTTAAGTTTTACTTAATGTCAAACTTTGCATTAACAGTCTTAATTTTTAAATCATTTTCTTCTATGCATAAAATTGATAGATAAAAAACTAAGCATTCTTAGGAGTTAGGTCAAATAATATAATTAATGGACTTCTTTAAAAAACATTCGTACTCTTTTTAGATTATAAGGGAGTTTATAAGCTCTTCAAGAATGGATATATGAAGTCAACATTATCAGTATTTTAGAGCTTACATACTCTGGTAAAAATCCCAGGTTAACCAAAATTCTTTATATAGAAATATTGCAGAAATTGCTTGTTTGCAGCGACACATATAATGACATTGGTAATTTTATACAGAATTTATTCCTGTGGGCAAAACAGCACAAAATGGCATTTTCAATCAAGTGTTCTCGAAAAATAAATATCTAGTAGTAAACGAGCTCTGACAGTATGTAAGGCATACAGTTAGTGCATGTGAGTCAAATACTCTTGTCAAATGAAAGCCATAGTATCACCTGTCAAATAGGCTATATGGAAATGTACGCTTCTCAGCCATGATGCTTTTAGAGTTTTTAGTTTCTCATACCAGGTATTACATTATATTGAATCATAGATTAGTCCTAAATGTTTAAGGAAGAATGAATTATATCTGTATTTACGTTCCCAGATCTCTGAGCAGAATTGCTGTAAATCAGCATATGCGGGAGGAAATACAGGAAAATCAAAAGGTTTGTTTGAATTCCTTTTTAAAAAAATTTACTAGACTAATAGCACTACATTTTAGACTTTGGATCTTCAATTTTCATACAAAAAGAAAATGTTAACTTGTACTTCTTGTTTATTAAAACAGTTTAGGTTTTTCCATTTTTATATTGTCTACTTTATATAGCATACAGTTTGTGATTCTAGCCAATCTTTCCTGACATAGATCCTACTTACTTTCTCATTAATCTTATATAATCCAAATTTTCTGCCCATGCTGTATGGTTTTCTTCACAAGATAGAGAATAAAGACTATAAGGTAATTCTTCTTTCTCATTAGTTTTGCTTGAAAGCTTGTGAGGACTGAGTCAGATTTAGACCACTGGAACATTACTAGAATCCTGTAGCATATAGTACACAGTTGATCACTAGTTTGATAAGATTCTGCTAAATGGTCTCTTAAATTACCTTAAGACCTCAAATGATCCTAATTGTGTTAATACTTAGGAATTGCTGGAGAACACTACCTGGCTTTATTACATAGGACTGGTTTGACTTTAAGTAATATAATACCAGGCACGCAGGGCTTTAAACAGTAGGAGTTCATTTTTCTCACATGAAAAGAAGTCTCAAAGTAGGTTGCCACAGACACAGTTTTTTTCTTTTATGGTTGCAAAATGGCAGCCACAGCTCCAGACTACGTATCTTTATTCAAAGCAGAAAGAGGCAAGAAGATCAACCACATTCATCCTGACTAAAGCCTTCCTGGAACACTTCAGTCAACTTTGACTTTCATCTCATTGGCCAAAATTTTGTAATGTGGCTATTCCTAGCTGCAAGGGAGGCTAGAAAAGTTAGTGTTTACTTTTCTAGTAATTGAGGCAAGCAGAGGAGAAATGGCCTAGAGATGGTGCCAGGTTAGCCTGTCAGCATTGCCTGTCACACTGAGAATAAACTCTCAGTAAATGTCAGCTGTTTTGATGGTGACAGACAACTACAATGATGATAAGTAGATGCACAGTTCATTGGAGACAGAGTGATACAAGCCACAACACATCATCCCTGCTTGGGAGGTTCTTTGCCTCATTGACCACCTAAAAAATTCTTGCTTATGCTTCAAAACTGAGTATTACTCCTTTCTGTAATTTTCCTAATTGCTCTTGCCATTCTTCAAGCAGAATGCATTTTTTTCTTATAAGAATTTTTGTATTTGTTTGAATAATACCACTTGCAATAAGAAAGGAAGAGAGGTTGCGAAAGAAAAAGGAGGGAAAAGAAAGGATTGCCAGATTATCAGTGGTATCACATAATCCAGTTTATTTTTTTCTCAGTTAATAGTCCAAAGTGGATGTTCTTGGTCATCAAAGCTTTGCTCTATGTGATGATTTTGATTCCAGAGGCTGAACAATTTCATGAGGTTAAAGAGGAGATATTGTGAGAATAAAAGAAATAATTGGAAGAACCAAATGGGATAGTTCCAAAGGTAGACCACTGTGATGGCGTAATCGCAGGATGACAGTCAAAGCCAGCTGCTGAAGCAGAGTGGAAATGAATGTTAGTGAAGAGGAATAAATCAGGAAACTCTGAACCTAGGGGTTTGCATGAGCACAGTACCTGGTACAGAGCATTCCATCAGAAATATTTGAATTGAAGACTTCTGAATATTTAAATGTTACCTATAATACATTCTGTATTTAGCAATGTGTAGTTTTTAAGATGTTCTGTATATTGTAGCTGTTGTGTTAATATCCTACTGTATAAGCTGAGATCCAGTGATTTCTTCTGGGTCACAGTATTGGTACAAGATGGGACCAGAGTTTGTGTCCTGATTTATAGTTCATTTCAGAACAATATAATAAGAATTCTGAATTCTTCTATTGCCAGCCACCTTACTAGGTGATTGGAAAGATATTTGAAGAAATTAAGAAATTTGATCTAGTCACCTTTCTTCTAAAAAATTCTTCAGTGACTCCTATTTCCAGGAGAACAACATACAAGAGCTAGAGAGAGGTATTTAAATAAAACCAGGTGGGAAGAGGGAGTCTGGTATAGACTGTCAGCTCCCCAACAAAAATCCATCAGGGAAACCTGTTACTTAAAGCTGAGTTTAATGAACTTGCTGCAGTGAGGGAGAGCCACACCTTAATAGACTCTTGTAGTGTCTCAAAAGGAGGACATTAGGGTAGAGTATTTAGAAGGTTGGAGAGAGTCTCTGTTCAGGTAGTTTAAGTTGAGTCTTTCAAGGTGGGGAATTGTTTGGGATTGGGTAGAGTTTATAACAATAGTTTACATTGTGTCGGTAAATATTAAAGTGATGGATTTGGTGAGCAACAGCAAGGGAATGTGAAACTAGAACTAGAATGACTTTGCAAAGGTATAGAATGTAAAGATAAAACCAAAAAACTAAAGTTATAAATGGCACAAAGGAGAACTGACCTTATAGAAAACACAGAAGACATGGTAGATAGAAATAAATGCAGAGAAAGAAACAAAAAAGAAGTAGAAAGGACTCAAGAGAAAATGATAAAGGTAGGTAAAGGAAATCCAACATACCTAGACTAGAGTCCATGAAATAGATAAATAAAACAAATGGACAGAACAAATGCTTAAAACTACAATTAGAAAATTTTCTGAGATAAAAGAAGATCCAAATCCACAAATTAAAAAGGTGCACTGTGTAACTTGGGGAAATTGACCAAAATGGTCACAATGAAGACATGCTATTGAATTTTATAGGAAACAAAGGAAATTACTTATTGATGCATTTAATAAAGAGGAACACAAAGAAAGAAAATCAGACTTCTTAAAATTAGACTTCTCAAAAACAAATTCAACACCAAGAAACAATGAAGGTCCACCAACAAGATATTCAAAGAAAGAAAAACTGTCCTTCAAGAAGATATGTATATACAGGCTACAAAAATGTTGAACATCCAAAAATTCAGGGAATATTGCTCCCAAGAACACTTTCTGAGGAATTTCTACCGACCAGGAGCTGATTGAAGATCCTTGGACAGAACAGCTGCCTGTTGGGCATTGAATATATTTATGGGTAGAACTAAAACTAAAACATGAGGGACAGAGTGATAGCATAGTATGTAAACAGTAGCTACTCTGACAAAGATAAAATATTGCAGCTGATAAATATAGGGGGAAGGTAGAAAATAGAATAAACTTGCTGACTGCCTTAACTATAATACTTGGGAATTAAGGATATAGTTAAAGCTGAAAAATCAAGCCGTGGAAACCTAAACTTATTTAAAAGTATATAGTTGACCACTAATTAATATAAAACTATTGAATAAAATTGGATTGTGCAAGAGGAAAGGCACTGGAAGGAGGTTAAAGGCTAATTTTGTTACTTTTTGTAAAAGAAATCATTAGCTATTGGTTAAAGAAAGAGATGGTTGAGGGTATTAAATGTACATACATGTTTCATAGTAACTAGCGGAACAAAAGTCTAAATCTTCCAAAGTGTGAGAAGAACTGAATGCACAAGAGAAGAAAGAGATATTTAAAAAATACATCTAGAAAGAGTAAATACAGCGTGAAAGAATGACATTTGAGGCTAACCAGGTCTGTGATATCAGTAAATATAAATAAGCTTAACTAACATATTAGCAAAAATTTTTCAGTTTGTTTCATTAGGTGTATACAATGTATGTGAAATAAGAACTCTTAAAGTAATTCAGAAATGTCAAAAATTTAAAGGCTGTCCGAAGGTATACCAAGCAAATACTGTGTTTTAAGGGTAGTGATTTAATTTGAAATGCCATGAAGCCAAATTCAGTTCTAGAAATATTAATGAGCAAAAAATGGTGCTTTATAAGGTTAAAGGCTACAATTCACAATGAAAATATGGCAGTTTAATATATCTTTACATCAAAACACTGCAGCAACATTCATGAAACAAACTACTGGAGATGGAAGGAGAAATATAGTTTACCTCTCTAAGACTAATGAAATGGTTGAAAAGTAAATAAAGATGTAGAAGACCAGATGACATTATGATTGTATCGATAACAGGTCTTCTGGATAGATAACAAATTTTGTATCCTGATAATAGAAAAAAATATGCCTTTCTTCAAGTTTTTATGAAGTAGTAATGGCAAAAAATCCAGATAGTGGGTGAAATAGAAAAAAAAATTTTCAATTTCAGTGCAGACTAGAAATCAATAACAGAATCAGAAAAAAGGGTTTATTCACTTGGAGGTTAAAAACTCTGTTTACTCTTAAGTAGAAGGGAAAATAAAATACACACAAAATTGCAACAGTTCTTGATAACAACATTTGAAAACATAAGATATTAGAATCTTTGGGACCCAAATAAAGTTCAGAGAAAAGCCTTGAAGTCTTACATCATTAAAATGAAAAAAAAGGTAAATGAATTAAATGTCAGACTTAAGATGTTAAGAACAATAAAGAAAACCAAAAGAAAGCAGAAGAAATTAACACAGGTAAAAATTAATTAGAAGGTAGAAATAGTGAAACTAATGAAATGATAATATATCATAATTAAATGGAACTTGAGGGATGCAAGAATGGTCAATAGATTAGGAAATCTATTCATATACTATCATTAGATCTAAGTGGTAAAATTGTATGATTATACATGCTGAAAAAGCATTTTATAAAATTCAAGACCTATTCCTTCATGTAAAAAGACACTTTATAAGGAAATTGATTATACTACCTTAACATGATTAAAAGTGTGCATGTGCATCTATTTGTGTTTATCTCAGCTTAAAAGTCAGCGTCTTACTAATAGAAAAGTACTAGATGCATATTTATAAAAATCAGGAACAAGACTATGAAGCACATTATCATCACTGTAACTATTATCCTGTTAGTTATTAGCCCATATCATTAGTCAGGAGAAATATATTGGAAGTATAAAAATTGGAGAAATTTGAGGAATATATGAGAGAATCAACTAAAAGCAAAAATTAGATATAGAAA
Organism: Hippopotamus amphibius kiboko; assembly: GCF_030028045.1. Taxonomy (NCBI): domain Eukaryota; kingdom Metazoa; phylum Chordata; class Mammalia; order Artiodactyla; family Hippopotamidae; genus Hippopotamus; species Hippopotamus amphibius. The sequence goes on from NC_080199.1 coordinate 14,199,828, forward strand.
CTTGTATTAGTCTGCTTGGGCCACCATAACAAAGTACCACAGACTGGGTGGCTTACACCACAAGAATTTATTTTCTCTCAGTTCTGGAGGCTGAAGTCCCAGATCAGCTTCAGCAAATTCTCTATTTGATGAGGACTCTTCCTGGCTTATTGACAGCTGTCTTCTTGCTGTGTCTTGACGTGGCCTTTCCTCTGTGTACGCACTGCGCCACCCTTGTGACCTCATAGAACTGTAATTACCTCCTTAATGGCTCCATCTCCAAATACAGTCTCATGGGGCTTTAGGGCTTCAACATGTGGATTTGGGATGGGGCGACACAATTCAGTCCATAACAAAAGATAGAGAACACACGATTAAAATTTATGAATCAATAGGCTCCATATATTGCAGCAGCTAGTTAAGATTCCATTTACAGTAGCAACACAAAAAATATATAGAAATAAACTTAACAAGTGTGTAAAGCCTATATAAAGAAAAATTTGGTACTCTACTTAAGGGCATGTTGAAGGACATATGTATCTTATATTGGAAGATTACGCTACAATGAAGTTGATTCTAAGTTAATTTGTAAATATAATCAGAACCTGGAGTGTTTTTGTTTTTTCCTCTGAAACTTGACAAGGTGAGTCTAAAAATTCATGTGGAAAAAGTAGACAAGCAATAATAGCCAGGATTACTCTGGAAAGTTAAAGAGCAATAGGGACCTCTGCCCTGTGTGGGCACCAGCACAGACTGTACCTCTTGTATCTCTGCTGGCCACCAGGTGCTCCAGCCTGCTCAGGGCCACCCATTGCTATCACCTTGGCCACTTCTTATCCGGTTGTAATTAGCAGTGAAACAGTTTTGAAACAAGCTTTGATTTCTGAGCAAGGAAACTTGAATTTATTCAGTAAGTCAATCGTGATTTACCAAATTGTATATGGCCGTCTTGTTTACTGCCTCTTTCAGAGCACATTTAGAGAAAGACAAGGAAATAATGGCTTTCATGTCATTCATCCCAGGCAAAGGTGTTTGGACTAGTAGTCTGTGTTACCCACTAACATGTGGAGTATGTGGGAGGTAACTAAACTAAACGGAATTCCAACCTTGGAGAAGAAAGAGCTGGTTGTGATTAGAAAGTCAAAAAATTGTGGAATGTTGCTTGAAATGTTAATGTAGCCAAAATGGATGGGCCACATGAACACCCTGGAAATATGTCACTGCTCCAACATCTTATCCATACACACCAAAGAGTACAGTTCCTGCAAAACATGTAAACAAAGGGTTTACGCACAAAAATATAATTGTGGTCTTTAAATATATAGAAAGATGATCCATCTTTCTTTAATAAGAGAAATACAGATCAGAATTAAACTGAGAAAGCAGATTTCAAAAATTCGTATGTATGATAGTGCACTCTATTGGTGAGTCTTATTTTGCATAAGAAAGCAAGGAAAACAAGGTGTGTGTTTGTATCGTATTTGCATAAAGGAATACCAGAAGGATAAACCAGAACCTGGGGGAAAAATTTGTTGCCCCTTTGGGCCAAGGGTAGGGATTGGTGAACAGGGTGGAAGGTGCGGGAATGAGAAGAAAACTTCTTTGTGAACGTTTTTTTATAGTTTTGACTTCAGAGTCATGCAAAGACTATTCCAAAAATATCATGACTATTCTGAAGTTATATAAGTGAATTTGAGTTTGGTTTTATTCAGGAGGCAATTGCTTTAACACCAAAGTACAGTAAGAGTCCCTTCGAAGTTCATAATTGTTGTTTTGCTCAGAGACTGGGCAGAATCTACTTTAGATGATTTAAAATCCAGTGTCAATCCAATATGTCTCTTATTGTTTACCGTAAGAGCTGTTAAATATGTTAATTATATTTCATGACTCTTCTTATTTGTTTTGGTTGGGGGGAATGGAGAAGGGGATAAAGTGGTCAGGTAACTTATTTTTGCTTCAGTATTGTGAAACAGATTGTTTTAAACCAAATGCAGATATTTAAATACAAAATCCAAATAAAAGATTACACCTAATTCAAATAAAAGCTCACACTTTTCTAATTATGTCAACTAATGACTTAGAATGTGTGAAAATTTTACGCAGTTCTAGAGAAAATTCCTAGATTAGCATATCCTCTCCAAAAGTTCTTCTGTAAAATATATTTTTTCGCAATCTTAGTTTCTCTAATCACTCATCCAGAAAAAAGAAAAATCCTTCCTATATTAGATTTACATCTGACCGGACTTCAACTTTTAAGTTCAAAATGCCTGTAGTTCCAGCATAGGGACCTCCAGACAAGTTTATAAACAAATTTACCATTATAATGCTCAACCAGTCTTCTAAGATCCAATCATTTGAAATTTTTTTGGCTTCAACTAATGGCCCAGCTCCATTGGTTGTTAAAGGAGTACATTTCTGTACATTGTTTGTTCCCTTTGTTTTTGAATGAGGTCATATTTGTCCATGGAGATTTGAATTTGTTTCTGCTCAAAACCTGTGAGCACTCCCAACTTAATTCCACTTTTTTTTTTCAATTTTTAAATTTTTTTGCTCGAGCTGCAAGGCATGCAGGATCTTTGTTCCCTGACCAGGGATTGAACCCCACCCCCACCCCCACCCTGTTCACCCTGCATTGGAAGCACAGAGTCCTAACCCCTGGACCACCAGGGAATTCACCTAATTCCACTTTAAAAGTCTGTTTATATTTTTTGGACCTTCAAAATAGTGTGAAATTGGGCCTCAAACTCACATGAAGATAAGCCAGAGGCCATGAATTCTTATGGAAGACTGTTCTTCCTCCATCAAGAACCATGGTGAACTCAGCAAGTTTCTGTGCTGCTGCTTCAGGGCACGTGGTTTTCTAGGTCATGTTTTCACTTCACTGTGAGTGTAGCACTTCTTTATGTGCACAAGGATATTTCTGACCCTGCTGCCTGTTCTTAGTGGGCCCCCAAGGCTCTGCCTCCTGTCCTTCTGAGACTGGCCTTTAAAAATTCATGCTTTAGGCCGCTGAGGATGAGGATGCTTGAGATTTCCTCAGGGCAGAGCCTTCAGTGTTTGTTCCATCCTTGGACTCTTATTTCTACTTCTTCTCTGCTCTTAGGTGAAATCTTTGCTTTAAAAAGTTAAATCATGCTTTTAGAGGGCAATATTAATATTTTAATCTAGCATTTTTGATTTTTTCTTTTAGTAGAAGGATTTCAGGATCTCTGATTGATCATATTGCTAGAAACTAAATTCCTACCCCTTGATTTGAGAACGACTGCTTTTAATCATACACTTGGGGTAGTTTGCCAGGATTTAAGGCTACCCTCTTTGAGGGGAAAAGAATTTGTCACCACCAGTTGCAAATACACATGCCTCTCTTCAACAGTGTTTCAACATCAAGTTCACTGAGTTTAACTTGTTTCCCTTGTTTTAAGCATCTTATTTGTTCAAGACGCTGTGCTTGGCATGAAAATTCTTGAGGGAATTAGCAGTTTAGTATAGATCAGTGTTTGATATACTTTCTACTCGTAGTTGAGATGCCTAAAACGAAGGAGGTACTGGAGAGAGCTTGAGACTGTGTATGATGGTTCAGTGCAAATTTTGGGAAAACAGGCAGTGGATTCACTAGACATCCGTATAGACTTTGAAGTTTGAATGGAAGTTTCCTAGAAAAAAGTAACTGATAGAAAGGCACAGAAGTAGCTGAAGACAAATCAGAATTTCACCTTTGAATCTCTCATGTTAGAGTTTAATCTCTTGCCGGTATTCTACATAAAGCAAATGGAGATATTTTCTATCCTGTTACAAATTTAGTTCCTCCTCTCCCCTCTCTATATGTAGCTCATCTGTTATGGTGAGTGATAACCATACAGAAAAGTCACCTCTGTTAAGCCTCCTCTGAACCTCTTCAAGTTAGTTGCTTCATCTGTCTTTCCAGAACAAGTTATACAAATCTCTCTTAGGTCACTTATTGTGTGATGTCATTGAAATGCACTGTTCTGAACTTGTTTTACTTCTTAAACCAATTTGCCTACTCTGGTAATAGTCATAATGAAAGCTTCATTTGTGAGTACTTTATATATGACTAGACACAGATAAATATTACATTAAAACTTTATAACAAACTTGTGAGTATTCCATTTTAAAGATGAGGAAACTGAGACTTATGGAAGATATACTAAGTAAATTTGCCTAAATCTTACCACTTGTAAGTAGCAAGACTAGGGTTTAAACCAAATCTGACTCCCTCACCGTGATCATACCAACTATGCTGTATGGCAAGGACATTCCCTTTTTCTCTAGTGCCTGGAGTTGTTTCTAGCACCGAGTAGGCACTTGGGAAATATTTACTTAGTAAGATGTTAGTGAACATTGAAACACTTTAATGCAAGTGTTTTAATGAAACACTTTAATGCTTTAATGAAAATTTACAAATTTAGAGTGATTGCTAAAACACATACACCAAAGTTTTGAATTCTGGAATATCAAAGAATAGGAATGTGCCAGCTATCAAATTCTAAGTGTTTGTGTGTACATACGTTCACACAGTATAAAATGTGATAGGTAAGTAATTGTTGTAGCATTAGAAATTTAATATCACATACTGCAAAATCAAAAACTCAGGTATTGTGTCTCTAACCTATTAGAAGATTCCCGTCACTTGGATCAGGTGCAGGCAGCACTACCCACATATAGGCCAGATGCGGCCTGCTGTCTGTCTTTATGCATAAAAGTTTTATTGGAACATAATCATGGCCATTTGTTAATTGTCTGTGGCTGCATTTGTGCTACAAGGGCAGTGTTGAGTGGTTCAACAGAGATGATACAGCTGGCAAAGCCTAAAATATTTACTATCTGAATCAATAGTTATAGTTTGCCAACTCCTGACATAGGTCAACTATTGTTATATCACTTGATTAACTATCTATTTCCAGCACCTTCAAGATAGATTTGAAATTCAGCCAGGTGATGCTGCTCTGTATATAAATGGACTTCGTATTGATATGGAGTCTTATGATCCTTTTAGGTAAGTATTGAATTATTGATACCAACTATTGTTTGTATTTGAAGGTACACTATTGTCCTGAATTTAGTATTTGTTAAAATGCAAATAATCACTTTAAAGGTAAAGCAAATATATCTTTTTGATTGTGCAAAACAACTTTGTTATTTTGGTAGAATATTCTCTTAAGTGCCTTTGAATGTCAGAACTGGAAGAGACCTTGGAGAAGTTTGTTCAGATGAGAAGATTCAAGTTTCTGAATCCTAGACCTATACTTGTCCTATTATTCGAAACTGTCTTTAATTGACAAGTAGGTCCATCACTTAGGAAGGAAGTTTCTTGCGATAGGGCTGAGTAGCTAAGGGAGCTGTTCCCTGCAGAAAAGAACTGAAAGGAATATGAGATGTTTTCCCAGAATAAAGAAACTAACAGGAAGAATTTTAAGTGCTTGTATCTAGCAGAAAGGAAACTTGAAATAAAAGATTGGATACTGTCTCCTTAGGTTAAAAAAAATTCCTCAAATATGCTTAAGTATAGGATTAGGAAGTCTTGTATTTATCATGGCCATTGACCTGTAAATTAAAGTCATGGGCCAAACAGAAGAGAAATCAAACTGAATTTATTTTACTTTTAAAGAGAGTCATAAAACTACTTTAAAATTCATATTTAGAATATAAGATGAATTTAGTAAACACAATACTTTAGTTCAAATATTCAAATATTGAATTTTAATTGAATTCAATTTGCTTTTACTGAACTTAGATTAATTGTTCATTTTATTTTCTTAGCACCTTGGAAATATATAGGAAAATACAGGAAAGATGGAGAAGTAGGATTCAAGTGGGGCTTTTATCTTTGTTTAGTTGAATCTTCGGACCTAATATTGAGAAAATGCTAATCTGAGATATAAAAGATAAATATTACACTTAAAGAAGAGCAGTTGTTAGCTCTTGATTGTAAACTTCAGAGGACAGAAATTACATCTGTGCTCAAGAACAGTGAAAATAGGTTTAAAAGAGGGCAGAAATGGTAGGTAGATTTGGGGAGGTTTTCTGTGGCAGTGCATGGGGAAATTTTCATAGCAGGAACACTGACATGTAATTTAGAAAGGCTACAAGCTATTCAAGAAATAGAACCCCATTGGCTTCTCCACCTGGTAATGAGTGATCTTCAGGATGTGTGATATATTTTTGTTCCTCATTGATGGGGTCACTAGTTGCAACTACTATAATTGCCTTAAAGGAAAAAAGGAAAATATATGAGGATATTTATATCTTTTGACATTTTTAGCACAAAATAAACAATCAAAGAAAGAGGTTCTCAGGAAAGATCAGAGCATGTAGAATAAAAACAGTGTGAAAGGGACTTCCTAGGTGGTGCAGTGGTTAATAATCTGCCTACCAATGCAAGGGACACAGGTTCAATCCCTGCCCTAGGAAGATACCACATGCTGCAGAGCAGCTAAGCCTGTGTGCCACAACTATTGAGCCCATGTGCCACAACTACTGAAGCCCATGCATCTAGAGCCTGTGCTCCGCAACAAGAGAAGCCATCACAATGAGAAGCCCGTGCACCACAATGAAGAGTAGCTGCTGCGAGCCAACACACAGCCAATAAATGAATTTAAAAGAAACAAACAAACAAAAAACAGTGTGAAAGGGTTGATGAATGGAAGAAATGGTTCAGGAAAGGAGAGGAAGGAAGATGTCTTATTACGTTATATCCTGGATCTGGAGAGAGGTGCTATGCAGCCGGTACTTTAGAATTGTCAATTTGGGGAAAGAAAGTGAAGGCGGAATTATTTTTCTTTTTCTTCCTGTCTCCTGTCCTTTGTTACATTTTTGGGTGGTAGAGAACTGATACCAGGCCCGCAGCCTAACGCTTCTTCCTCTGAACCTAGAGGATCCAAAGACTCCATTACTCAGGGTCAGGTCAACATTGGTTCAGAGAGGTTACCTCAAGCCTAGCTCTCACCCCCAGGGAGACTAGGACAGTAGGAGGGAGTGGCAGTGACCAGCGGAAAAGGCAGGTAGGACTGAGTAAATTTGAGGAGTTTTATGTACCTACCTTAGATACACCTGTCTTAGAGCTACTTAATAGTCACCCCAGCCACAGAATGGACCAGACTCTGGTCAGGTACGGCTGCTCAAGAAACTGACTCTGGTACATAGTGGATGTTACTCATTTAGATAGCCAGCCTGTTTCTGCTTGAGTAATATCACTACAGTATAACTACCAGAAAGAAAGAGGTAACAAAGGTGTCTTGATATTCGCACTTGTGTAGTTTTTCTGTATCTTAATGAAGTTGTCTGGCTCACAGTTTTTTTGAGCTCTGGATAAATATGTATTTGAAATGCAAGCAACATTAAAATTCAGTATTATAAAATCAGTTCAATATTAAAATTCAGTTCAGTTAATATCTGAATGCCTACTATGCTAAAGAGACTGCTGAATATTGGGGGTATAGTGGTGAACAAGACAGAAACGTCTGCCTATGCAGAATTTACAGTCTAGTGGGATAACTGATATTAAATAACTGTATCTTGATAAGGCTTGTAAATATAAAGTGCAGTGCTTTGAGAGTTTTTAACTCCAGGGATTTAAACTTGTTCTTGATGGAACGTGGGGACACTGGATATCAGATTTCTTCAAGGAAGTGATACTAAGGATGAATCAGGCAAAGTGGGGAGTTGAGGTTCTGCCAGCAACATATTTGAGAAAATGCATGTCTAGTATGGCCAGACTGTGCAGTGAGGAGGAACTAAAAGCTTAGGTCGCACAGGTGGTCAAAGATCAGATTGTGAAACTGGGTTTTGGATTTTGGCCTTTTATCTCAAGGGCAGGCTAAGCCAGTGGAAGGGTTCTAAGCAAACTGAGCGATAGTGACTATTTAAAAGAGAAGCATGAGAAATTATTTTAATTATTTAACAATCCAGAGATATAAGTTTTCCTGATAAGTAAACCTAGCATATTTCAAGAATCAGTTTTTTTCAATTGGTATTCAAAATTCAAGATTTGAAAAGAGCAAGGAAAAAACTAGTGCTTGTTGAGGGCAACTTTGTGCTCAGTAGTAAATTCATTTAATCGTAATACCCTATCAAGTGATTATGACTATTCTCTTTTTATAGATGGGGAAACAAAGATTCACATCTCACATAAAGATAGGAACACAGCTAGCAAATAGTTGCAGGATTTGAAATCTCATGCCCTTTTCAATGTACCACACCATGTAACTCTATCTAGTTTTTCTGTTGTTGGTTTTCCTTGGAAACTAGGTTGTGATTTAAAAAAAAAAAAAAAAAGATGATGGTTAAAAAAGCTGTGAGGAATATTATAATTCTGTTACACAATTTATCTGATCAATAAGCATCATAAAAATGTTTAAATGGAGAGAACATTGGCAATACCACCCAAAATTCTTACTTTACGAAATGGGAAAATTTAGACTAAAGGAATTAAGAACTTCAGGAAGCCACACGTGAAGTAGTTATAGCCCTGACTAAATCTTATTATTGGTGATTTATGATATTCAACTTAGTGCTCTTATCATGCTCATCTTCTTTGTGAGGGAGGAGGTAGAAAGTCAGCTTCATAAAGCAGTGGTCAGAACTGTCTTAGGATACAGACACACTGAGTTGATGTCATACAGGCCAGCTTGGTATACTACAGCCTTCTTAAGAGTTTAGATATTAGATCTCTACTTTTTAATTGTAGATCTCTGTAGTCCTCCCTGAGAATTGTATTTTAAAACCCATGTATAGCTTTATTCTGATTCTGTTCATTTCTGAAAGGCTAAGTGATTTCCATGAATGGATTTTTGAATGAAGCACTTAGGTTAAATATAATAAATATGAATTTTAACACTTGGTTTCAAAAATTAATAATCAGAATTCCTCCTTGCCTAGTAGATTTTTACCTTCTCAAACATGAACACACTTTACCACAGTCTGTACAGCCTTATCTATCTTTGCAGATAGAGGGAAGCACTGCGTTCCTATACCTTCATGTCCCATGTCATCTGGGACATGGCTGAGTGACTGGGCAAGAGGCTTCACCACTCTGAGCTCCATTGACATCGCTTGAGACTTCCTGAGGTTGTTATGAGACCCAGAGTGAACTTGATAAACAGTAGTTCAAAAAATCAAACTGCCCTAACTTTTTGTCAGTAGGGTTATTTATTGATGATGATGTTACTTTTAGCAGTAATACTTTCTAACATGTTTAAGAGCTATCAAATTATTATTATATATGTAATTAGAAATTTTAATATGGATTCTAAAAAGATGTGAACTTCCATATTTTAATGGGTTTCCCCTGCATTAAAATTTTATATTTTAGGTCTTATCTTGTTTTTTTATAGTAGCTTTATCAAAAGAGTGACCTACTATATTTTTTCCCTTTATTTTTGGCCTGCTCAGGGATGAGCATATTTTCACTTCTTTAGTGAAGAATATAATAAAGATACCTTGTTATCTTATCCTTTAAATAGTAAGATTTTGTTGCCACTTTAAAAAAAAACCTCAGCATGAGTTTACCCTGGATAATTAATTAGAATCCTTGTTTTATTTGTTAATGAGTTTAATAGTGTATTTTCCTGCCATTAACAAAAATACCAGTGAAACTTGTTTCTAATTCTTTGAGAAATCTATAAACTTTATAGGATTTAATAAAAGTTTTTGGCAAATCAAAATAAAACTTTTTTTTTCTTTAAACATAAAGGCTTTTGGATATGCTGAAATTAGAAGGAAAACTGATGAATGGCTTTCGCAATCTTGGGATCAAAGAAGAACATATGAGCGAATTTTTAAAATTAAGTTCAAATGGTTGGGACGATGATACCTATGCATTAGATATTAGACATTCTTCTATAATGGTAAGTGCCAATGTAATTCCTCACTTTAAAACCTTTAGTAGACTTCAGACTTAACATAAAACCAAATATTGGCAGACTTTAGCATAAATTTAAGCAGTTTGAAAGATGTTATAGAAGAACTCAGAAGAAAAAGGAAAACTACAGACTCATCCCCTCTCACCCTTCTGTCTTCTTTCCACTTCTTCGTATTCTCTGTACTTCCTCCGGAGAATATCTATGCAGCTCATTCAGTATCCTTTCCAGCTTTAAAGATAAAAACTAAACCAACGAGAACAGCAGACTAACCACATGAGCAACAGCAACAACAAAATACCAAATGGTTAAATCTGAGTAATACGAGAATACCACATTAACGTAATGAAAATCTTGCCTGACAGCTTGTAGCCTCCTAACATTCTGGTCCATGTGTTACAGTCTAAGTGAATTTTTTTTTTTAATATATCTGATCATATCACTTTTCCTTGCTTAAAGCACATAAATAGTCCATCATATGGCTTAATAGGTGTAAATGGCCTCCTTTCAATATCTTAAACTATGACAGATTCTTTTTTACCACTATCCCTCGTCCCATACTTGGAAAGCAGTTCTTCCTCTCTCTATCCAGTAAACCCCTACTCTTTTTTCAGACTTCAGTGCCAAACAGTACTTCCTGAGAGAATCTTTCCTTAACTATCCAAATTAGACAATTATTTCATATACACGTGTCAAGGAATCCTCAAGTTACCCTCAGGTTCAGTGGGTTTGCTAAAAGGACTGACAAGGCCTGGAAGTTATTTACTCATGGCTAGGATTTATTAGAGCAAAAGAATACCAAGCAGTTATCAGAAGCAGAAAGGGCATGGGGTGAAGTCCAGAAGAAACCAAGTGCAAGCTTCCAGGAGTCCCTCCTAGTGGAGCTGTGCAGAACATGCTTAATTTGATGTGTGACGATCTGTACAAAGTGCTGGCTACTGGGGAAGCTGACTTAAGCCTGAGAGTTCAGGGTTTTAAAAGGGGTCTAGCGTTTAAACATATAATGGCCATGTGACTGATGTCAGTCACTGAAGCTCCAGACTCTGAGAGAAAAAGCAGGCATTCATTATAAATCTGATTGTTTGTAAAAAACTCCGTATGCACACTGCTAGAGCATGCAGCAGACCCTCAGCATGCAGAACACTCTTAATCAGTCAGAACATTCAAAAGCTCAGTTCCCAGGAGCCAACCTAGAGAACCTTTATCAGGAAAACAGGCCCTTCTTGGGAATGTGCAAGGTGTGGGCAGCCCAGGCTTGCTGACTTAATCCTCTCTCTCTCTCTCTCTCTCTCTGTCTCTCTCACAGACACACACAAACACACACACGTGGGTGTATGTATGTATCTATATGTGTATATTATATGTTATAGAACTACCAATTCCTCCGTATACTTAGCACAGTTATAATTTTACATTTATCCTGTGGTTCTTTGTGACATCTTTGTTTCTTACTTGACTATATGAACTTCATGAAGGTAGGAGTTTTTTCCATTTTTTCCTCTCACCATTATATCCTTGGTTGTAGTAGGTACTCAATAAATATAAATAGTCCTTGAATGAATAAATACTTATCTCAAACCAACATAAAACATAATTTTAACAAGGAAACCCTGAAAGCATTTCAGTTAGAACATAATATAAGTATGTTCATATCACTGATATGATATAACATTATTATAAAAAGTATAACTTAAAAATGAGAAAAAAATGTTGCATGACATAAGATTATGTAACTAAAATTTCTTAAGGGAAGCCATTATAATTAATAAGAGACTTTACTAATATGGGTTTGAAGTAAGTGAACAGATCAAAAGCGTTTTTTCCAAAAACCATTTGGAAGACATAATGATTTATTCATAATAACATAAAAATTTAAATACCCTTAATATAATAATATTATATTAAGGGTATTTAAATATAATATCTTAATAACTGCTATGTGATGACAATCTTAATAACTAATAATAAAAACTGCAACTTAATCGACGTGTTATAAAAGAAGGATAAAAAGATACATGGAGAGTGTTAATTGGCATAGCCTTTTAAAAATTGTGGCTGTGGTGCCCTTAAAATGTTCATATATACTTGAGCCAATAATTTCATTGGAAACTACCATAAAGAAGTAGGAAATGGAGAAAAAACTTTATACCCCAAAATATGATCATCATTGCACATTTTTGAAACAAATAGAATAGTTAGCTATGTAACAGAAATGTTGTAAATTGTATAACCACACAGTTATTATTCAGAGATCAAAATTGTGTTTATAAATATGTTTTAATAACCAGGGACAATAGCTGTGTCCTCATGTTAAGTAAAAAATATAGGCTTATATGGTATCATCATGTGAAAAGATGGACAGAGGATCAGAAGGAAATCTCTCAAAATGTTAAGTTATTAATGGGTGATGTGGTTTGATCATTTTCTTTTTCATGCTTTTCTGTAAACTTCAGATTTTAACAATGGATATTATATAATCAGAGGAAAAAAATTTTAAGGGAAAATAAATATAACTTCTCTGAACTTCATGCTAATTGTTTCCTTTAAAAATTTAAGGGATTCCCTCTGAAGTATCTCAGTTGTTATACTTACTTTTGTCCTAAGGGAACAGCATTCCTACTTATAGACTTAGTCCACCATCCAAGAATCATGGAACAATAACTGCCATTATTCTCTGAACATCAGAGACCTCAGGCTGAGGACCAACCACATGTGTTATTAATTAGTTACCATCATATTTTCAAGAACGATTTTCTAAATGACTTGTGGTACTTTTTAAACTACTCTTTAGACCATATTCTCCCATTAGCTAGATTTTACTCTTACTTGGATATCCTTAAACTCAATAACATATCTTTTCTAACAGTGTTTTATCAGGAAAAGGAATGACCATGTAAGTAATCCTAATGCTTTGTGCCTTTATTTTAAGCATTTGTGCTTTTGATCATTTTGAGAAAAATGCTGGGAATGAGTCACACTGATAAAATGAGGGAAGTAATTTTCAAGGCTATTCTGGACATGAGAAATAGACCTGTAAAGAAACTGTCCAGCTCCATTTATAAAATAACATCTGATCCTCTAAGGTTGGCCATGGAAGATGGTCACTTACATGGAGGAAGCAGCCCTGATGCTGTTCCCACTGCCCACACCATCCACAGAGTCACAAAGTCTCCTTTTATACTGCTATCAAGTCTCCTTTCTTGCCCAAGGTTTGGCCATCTTCAGGAGGCATTCTTTTCCAAGCAACTTCTAAGAGTGTCATGAAGTAATTTTTATTGAGGTAAAATATACATAAGATAATACTCTTTTAACCAATTTAAGTGTGTAATCCTTTGGCATTAAGTACATTCACAATCTCATCCAACCATCACCATTATCCATTTCCAGAACTTTTTCATTATATGAAAAAGAAACCCATTCCCTTCTCCCCTAACTCCCTGGTAACCTTTGTTCTACTTTTTGTCTCTGAATTTGCCTATTCTAAGTACTTCGTATAAGGGTAATCATACAATATTTGTCCATTTATGCCTGGGTAATTTCACTAGGCAAAATATTTTCAAGGTTCATCCATATTGAAGTGTGTATCAGAATCTCATTTCTTTTTAATTCTAACAATTTTTGAAGTATCTTTTTTACATGCTTTTAAGGGAAGCTTCATGTCTCAATTAAATGCTTCTATTTTTCCCCTTGGAAAGTGCCTGCCTGAATAGAAAGTTATTAGGAGACTTTATTCTCTAGATACCTTAAAAAAATTAACTGGCACAAAATGCAGAGCTCTGAGGTCTCAGTACTCTTCAATTTGGTCTGTTAGAGCAGCAAAATTAGCTCACACACAAGCTTTATTTTTGCTTCCTTGCATTTGCTACCACCATCCGATAAAAGTATTTGTTTATAATCTTCTTCCAGTGGAATGAAAGTGCCACAAAAACCAGGACCTTGTTAAATATCTTCAACATACATCAGGTCCTATTGAATAGGAAGCACTGCAAATAAATATCATTGACTATCTTAATATCAAAACAGTTATTCATGAATGAAAGCAGTGCTTTGCTTTTAATTCTTTTTCCCTTGGATCTGTCTCCCCACTTCTTGTCTTTACAGAGAAAGCTGAGTCTCTGAGTTAAATCACTTCTGACCTCTCTGTTTATACCCTCCCCCTCAAAAAATCTCAGCAGTTTATTTCTTAAAAGTCTGATTGACAGTTAAGTAAGAACTTAAGGGTCATTGGTATTCTCTCACCCCTGATTTACCATTCCAGGTTTCTCTGTCTCAGACATCAGGAATCATAATTTAAATGTTATCTACTTTAAAGAACTTCAGTTATTTCCACCCTTTATACAGTACCTCAGGTATCACTGGAATTTTGTTAAGAGTCAATAAAAACAATCATAGGATTGTATGTTTGGCTCCTTTGGGTTGTAATTTCTTTTCGGTTCACTGTGCCAGACCACCTACAGTGACAGAGGCTTTGGTCATATTCTAGCGAAACTACCCCTGCAGCTGTTTTCTGTACTGTGATGTTGATGATGTAGCCATATTCCTGAGGTGTTTATTATAAGTTTCTTTAATATTGTTCTTTAATGTTCCCAAGTCACTCTGGCCATTTATCATTATATAAAAACAGTTGTAATTTTTTGTTACTATCACCAAGATGATAGTGATATGATTTAAAAAAAACAAAAAAGAAAGAAAAGAGGCACCAGTAGGCACAGGCAGAGAATATAAGTTCTTTAGCTAAGTTAAGAATGTAACTTGCCAACCACAGTGGACCCCACAGTCATAAAGGCAAGTTTCCCTGTCCATGTCCAATATGATATTGTAAATCAGTAGACTACAGACATGTGGTTTATTTCTGGACTTTCAGTTCAGTTCTTTTGGTGTGTGTCTTATCCTTATGCCAGCACCACACTGTTTTGTTTTTGTTTTTACTGTAGCTTTGTAGTAACTTTAAAAATTGGGAATTTTGAGTCCTCCAACTTTATTCTTCTCTTTTAAGATTGTCTTGGCATCCTTGTCCCTTTTCCTTTCATTATGGCTTATGGAATCCGCTTGTTCATCTCTGTTAAAAAAAAAAAAAAAAGACAGCTGGAATTTTTATTGAGATTTTGTTGAATCTGTAGACCATTTAAGGCGTATTGCTGTTGAAACATATTATGTCTTCTAATCCATGAACATGGGATGCCTTTCCATTTATTTAGGTCTTCTTTAATTTCTTTCAACAATGTTTTGTAGCTTTCAGTGTAAGTCTCAGTCTTGTTAAATTATTTCTAACTATTTTACCCTTTTTGATGTTACTATAAACGGAATTGTTTTCTTATGTTTAATTTAGCATTTTTCATTGCCTTTTTTATTGTTGTTGAAAACTGGACATCTTGAATATTGTATTGTGGCACTTCTGGAAGTCACATTCTCACCCATCCCCAGGATTTGTTGTTATTGCTGTTTGCTGTTGTTTTTGTTATTTGTTTAGTGACTGATTTTATAAAGTCTGCATTCTTTTTCATGTGTAGCCACAGAAGTCTCTGTTATGTTAACCTAGTCATCTGCTAAATATTGGACAGAGATTTACTTAAATGCCTCAAACCAGAAAATCTCCCAGTCTCTCCAGAGGGGCTCTGTGTGTGTGGCACATGGAGGGAGGAGGAGTAGCACACGCTGAACATTCAGCCAGGCAGTCTGCATCTCTGCGTTAGCCTTCAGTTCTGATTTGCATAGAGCTTGGAAGTCAGCCAGAGGTGAGAACGTAGGGCCTTCTCAGGTGTTTCCTGAGCATGCACATGTTCCTGGGTGTGCACATGGCCTTGTAGATTCTCAGGAATACGTCAGAACTTCTCAAAGCCCCATTTCCCAAAACATCTCATTCCCCAGCCTTTCCTCACTAGGTTTGTGGTTACTCTGTTGTGTCCCAACTATTTTCTGTTGTCTCAGGAGTGACTAAAACACTTACCTGTAAATGTTTTCCACAAATTAGAGTAGCATTTTTAACACTAGGCAAATTATGAATTAAGCAGGATAAAGGCAAAACTTTTCAGAAGATTTTCTAGGGAGTCACCAGACAGTTCAAACAAAAAGTTACAATTCATTCAGCATAAAGTCCATTCTACTGCTTCCAATAATATTGGTACTAGAATGTGAGCTGTCATTTTCAAGGCTACACATCAGCTTGGGAGCAGGAGATGGGACTAAGATAAGTTATAACACCACACATCTCAGTGTTCTTACGGAGATTCAGCCATTTTTCTTGAATAAACATCTCAGGGTTGCGGCAAGCTTTTGGTTAGTTTTCATGGTTCTGAAAATGTTCATTCCCACCGATTTTGTAGTTTTTCCATTTTTGTATAAGGACAGAGTTTTGGAATTCCTTACTCAGCCATTTTAGCTACTGTCACTCCCTAAAGAGAACCCAAAAGAGGTGAACTATAAGTCTTTTAAGTTCTTTGTTTCTCTCAGAGAGTCACACTATAACAACTTGACCCATTGTGTGATTATTTGTTGACCTATATAGCTCCTTGGATGTTCAGGGAATTGTCTTAGAGGTTCTAATCTATAAATGACAATATCTTTTTTAAAATATCATGGAAGCCTAGTAGATAGAAAGGCCCGAATTATGACCAGCAGAATGGATGGAGGCAGATCACTAGAGTGTCAGTGCCAGTTCTGCACACGACTTTGTGAGGCGCTCTTCCAGTTCTGTTGCTGCTTCTGTGCATTCACCTGAGACTAAAGAAAGGGGCAGCTCAGTGTCTGTGGGCCTGGTCAGCGTGATTTCCAGTGTTGTCTCAGTGGTTCTGCATCTGAATATTACCTCAGTTACTGCACCCAACACCCATGGCTATAAATTAGGCCATTTCTATAGCTTTCTAACTTCAGTATGTGTGATAGGAATCACATAGGGCACTTGTTTTAAATGGGGATGATGATTTAGTAGGTCTGAAGTGGCACCAAGGAATCTGCATTTTAAATAAACATGTTCAGCTGTTTTGACCCACATTAAAAGTGACTTTACCTCCAATCATTACTTCAGGTTCAGTGGGATTGATACATAAAGCATAATGCCAGTTTCTCACTTGAAATAAAAAATGTAACTTGGCACCAAGGGGATCAGATATTCATTCACACCCTCTGTGTGATGCTGCCTTCTCCTCTGAACTAGGATTTCCACAGAAGAACAGTTAACTAATCTAGACGTTGCTGACTGAGTCTACAGTGATTTCCAGTTCTCACAGGATTCCTGGCCTGTTGTGAAAATCTTTAAAATAGTTCCCATTACCTTCACATCTTGGCAAAAATTACCTCAGAAACATAAATAAGAGACAGTACTACTGATTTTTCCAGGGAGACTGAAGTTCTCCCTTCTTTCTCAGTAACATCAAGACAAATTATAATGGAAAAAAGCTAATCCCAGATCCGGTCATACTTGTTAACCACTAAAATAGAAATTGTTACAACTGTCGACTGTAATCCCTCTCAAATGTCTTGTAGATGAGTATGTCTGAAACTGAGTTAACGCCCTCTCTGCTTTCCTGTCTCTCCACAGGAAAAGCCTGCTTCTTAGAGCCTAATGTCTCTGTGCTGATACAGTGTTCCTCTCTGAAAGCCATGAATTACCCTAGATTTCTCCCTCCTATTAATCCCTCTTATGTGTGTCTCTTAATTCTGTCTTTTCTCTAAAACCACTGCCTCTGGTTTAGGAAAGCGCTTTAGAAACTCATGTCTAGATTATTGTAAAAGCCTCCTCATTTCTTCAGGTATTGCATTGTCCATTCGTTCTCTCCTCTCCAGCTTTGAGCTACATGTATGTTAGATCTTTTGCCTGTGTTTCTCATCTCTCTTACACTTTGTTTTAATTTTGTATTCTTTTTTGTTTGCTTTAGTTAATATACATTCTGTTGATCTGTCATTCAATTTCCTAATCCCTGTCTCTTCATGTCCAGTATGCAATTAAAACCACCTGATAAATTCATTGATTTCTTAATTACAGACACTGTTTTAAATTATAGAATATCCCTTCGGTTCTTTTTTTTTTTTTAATAGATTTTAATTCTCTGTTAAAATTTTCCATCTTTCCATCTACTTTTATTCTTTTTAAAATGTATATGAATTGTTATTTTAATGTCCTTGCCTATGTCTCTTTCTATTGTCTGGTTTTTTTCTCCTGCATTTTGATTTTTGGTCCTTTTCTTTTTGCATGACAATTTTTGGTAAGAGCCAGAAGTTGCTGATGAAAAGTTGTAGGAGCAAAAAGTTGTAAGGTCTGTTCTGGCAGTCCAGGTGCAAGACACTTACTTGATTCTGTTGAGGCCTACTGGGTCTCAAATGAAAGTACAGTGTTTAGCAGAGTCCTTCCACCTTGAACTCCAACCTCTGTCTCCTCAGTAACATGCTATGTCTGCAGCTTCAACCTCCCAGTTTCTATTTTCTCCTGGCCTTTTTTTCGGGGGCGGGGGGCGGTGGGTAAGGAGGATGTTGTCATGTGTATGTGTAGGTTAGTAATCAGCAAATGAGAGGAATTTCTGTGGAGATTTTTTTGGTTTCTTCTCTGCAATTTCCTCCTCTCCTGGATTTTCCCCCACCTCAAATCTCATCAGTTTGGCAGCCCTGACTTTGACTTCTGTCTTTCCCACTATGTAAGAATTATATCTTCCCCATACTGGGACAGAGCAATATGACTGTCACACTCTGTTAGAATTCTGTTCCTCCAGGCTGCAGTTTGGAAAACGCCCCCAGGGACAAAGTTGAGGTGAATGTGGAGCTTGTCTCATGCAAGATGCTTTCAAGGATTTTAATACCTCAGTTCTTGATTGTTGCTTGACCCCTACCTCCATGTCTCTAAACAGTGGTTTTCCCACCTTTCATCATTGTTTCAGGAAGGAGGACTAGTCTAATATAAGCTATTCCATCTTTATTAGAACTGAACGTCCAAAGTGTTGATTTAAAAAATTTAACTTTTGTAAGTCGTTTTCTTTTCCTTATGTCCAAGCTTTTAAATTTTAGAGGGAAGGTGAATGACCTCATCGCCTCCTATACCTTAAATGGTTTATGGAGAGTAATTTTTATCCAATTTTATTTTTTAATATGAAAAACATGAATAAATGGAGTTCTTGTTCCGGAGGGAAGGCTAAATGTAAAAAGCTATGGGAATATAAAATTTTTGTACGTAATGTTTTCCTTAAAGAATATTCAACTAGTTTCTTATACTTAATCAGAAATACAAAAAAGCTTCTGTATATTTCACTTGCTATTTGATAGAGTGAAATCTGGTTTTGAGAATGGTTTAAGTATTATCTCAAATATAGCTTTCACAGATTTCTGGATTCTTTTCTAGTGGATTAATGACTTAGAAACTGATGATTTGTATGCTACGTGGCCTTCAAGTTGCCAGGAACTTTTGAAGCCAGTATTCCCTGAAAGTATACCTTTCATAAGGCGTAATTTTCATAATTTGGTGAGTGTTATATTTTTGAAATCTTGTATATATCTTTTATAAAGATATCACCATTCTTTTTGGGCTACCCTGCTGTTGGTAAATAGGCATCTGAGTAATAAGGAAAGAAGTATTTGCCTGATGCAGCATGAGGTGGCATGGCTGACTAGATATCAAAAGCTAACAGTGTTACATAACCTGCCTTTTATTATTTGACCCTCATGTATTTTTATAATACCAATACTAACTTATATAATGCTAATACTTTGATAATACCAATACTGTTACATTTTCTAAAAGGAATTTGATTGAACTTTTCTTCCTTCTCTTTTATAAAAAATTCATAAATTTCAGCACATTTCAGGGAAAAATACATAAATACTACTGTGCATTTAAATGTCCATTATTACAATGTTAAGTAACCTTATAGGACCTTGTAATATGGAGAAAACACCTAGGGCTTTATTTTTTGCACATAGGAAGTGAATATCTTAGTTTCTACAGCAGATGTTAATGCTGTTATTTTTTGGGTCAAAATTCAATTTCTGTTTCCTTTTTAAAAAAATTTATCACAGAAAATCCAATGAACAGTTAGAATAAGGTATTTCACTCCTTATAAAAAATATTTGCTTTGTGCTATGCTTCAAAAAGAGCATGAGTAATCTGATTAAATTTCATATATTATTATATTCAGATTGTAGCTTTTAGAAATTCATAAAATGTTAAATTCTTTCCTATATACATTCTTCAAGATTCTTTAAAATTACTAGAAATTTAAAAAATTGTACCTTGAATTTCATATTTTTAGCTACAGAAATTAGATTAAATTTCAATTTCATGAAAATTATGAAGTGTTAAATCAAAATGGTGATTATAGTCTATCTGCTTTTTTTTAGGTTCTGTTTATTGATCCTGCTCAAGAATATACCGTGGATTTTATAAAACTTGCTGGACTTTTCTACTATCATAAAATTCCTCTTAGGTAATTGTCAATATGACCAACTGTCAGCCGAAGGAAATCCAGTGATGTCCATATTGTGTTACACAGTGTTAATGTGGGATTCAGAGTGATGGTTATCTCTAGTGCCTGCCACAGCATAGCTGTGTGTTGTGAAAAATCATACTTCCTTATGATAGACTCTGTTAATCAGAGCTGCTTGGTAATCTTAGTTAGCCTGGTACCTTCCTGAGAGAATGATTATCACTTTGGGTACTTAAAGATGGATCCATTTTCTGTGGTTGTGTTAAGAGTACACTCCCCCCCCCTTTTTTTTTCTGGAAAAAAATAGCTATTTGATAATGTCACCACCAGAGAGAGTTTTACATTTTGGAGGAATTCAACAAATCAAACCTTTTCAAATAATAATACTCCCCTTCACCCCATCTACTAACACATTCCCTCCATCTAGATGATCTAGTCTAATAATTTGTAAAAATCGCGGTCTATTGTGGTTCAAGAGGTAGTTGTAACATTTCTTATTCATCTTCTTTCCTAGAATTGGTTTTGTGTTCATTGTTAATACAGATGATGAAGTTGATGGAACAGGTGATGCTGGAGTTGCTCTTTGGCGAGCTTTCAACTATATAGCAGAAGAGCATGATGTATCACAAGCATTTCTTTCCATAGTACACGTGAGTTGATGCACTACATATAATTTCTTTAGAATGTATAGTGGGGTTTGCATTACTATAATTATTATTATTCATTATTTTGACATTTCAAAGTTTGTAAAAACTGTCTGTCATGGGGATTAGTACACATGATGAATTTGATTCTTGCAACTCCTAACTGAAGTACATATTGTTGTCCCCATTTTATAAAGGAGGCAACTGAGGCTCTGCCAAAATATATGAATTTATTTAGGTTTACCCAACCAATAAAGAAACTTAAATTGTATATATAAATTTAGAGGAAGTGTATTAATAGAAAATAACTAGTAAGGGAAGAATTCTTGAACTGAGTTTTGAATAAAATCATGGATAGAAAAGATTATTTCAGATTTAAATTTTCTGAATGACAAAGTATATAGAGACTTCCTAGAGAATTTCAAAGAAGGAGGAAAACTTCATGACAGCAAATCAGTGTCAGAATGGTAAGATTGATACTGAGTCTGACAAAGAGACTATAAGAAATGTCAGAAATTGGTAAGAATCTGATTAAGGAAGAACAAGGGGTTGGAAGATTATTTTATAATGAATGTTTTTAAACTCTCTCATGGCTCATAATGGAAATATAAATGTATTAAAGAACTATATTGTTGTTAAGAAAGTCAGGTTATAGCTTAAAAAAACTATTCATTTTTATATTTATTCTTTGGCTTTTCAACCATTATTATAACAGGGAATGGTTCTTCTGCAAACTGAGAATGAAATTACCAAAGCAGTGTAAATTTCCTGCCCTATTTCTTTAGCTCCCACGAAAATCACTAAATACTTCATTGAGTCATTTTCCTGAGGTATAGAAACTACCTACAGTTCAGTGACTTGGGGATATAGTTTATCCTGTAAAATAGTACCATGGAATAAGTGTCAATATTGTATCTCAGTCTATTAGTTTTACTGATTGGTGTAGGAGTTTATAAGGGATTCAGTCAAGTTGACTCATATCTTTTATTAAAGTCCACCTACTTCATTGTGAAAGGATCAGTATGATAGTTAACACTAAGAAACTTCAAGACCTTCCAAAAATTATCTTTACCTTAATTATTTATGATTGAGACCTAAGTTATCTTAATTATCTCTGTTGAATCTCCCTTCTGTGAGCATTTTGTATTAGACATTAATTTGCACATGATGGCATATTTGTCAATACCTTGCCTTTTGAATTATCTGCTGTGATGTTCAGCACAGTACTGTAATCTCTTGGAAAACCAAATTGCATTGGAAACCGTATGATTCAGTACAAAGCAGCATAAAAGTAAGTATTGAATATGTGCTATAGCCTATAAGTTGTGCTAAAGAGAGGGAGAAGAAGAAGGAAAAATCAATGAGGAAGGAATATTTAGAGAAAACATATCAGAATCTACTAGGATCTGAAGTGTGGGAATGTTCATAATTTTTTGTATTTGCTTGTGACCAGTGAATTTTTGTATCCCATAGAAAAGTAAAGCATGGTTGTGTTAACATTCTGTTGGGAGAATATTATGTTCATTATATCACTTAGCTTCACTAGTTTATAATAATTTGAGCAAAATCTTGTCTTTTAGTAAAATACATGAATTATAAAATCTCTTTAGTACTGTTTCATTACTTTCAATGAGCAAATTATTGTATTTAAATTAATTTGAACGTACAGTATCAGGAGAGAGGAAGAATATAACAGAAGGCCAAAGTCATAATAACAGTGTATGAAAATTATTGCAATATATTGGAGAATTATGGTAGAGTAAGTGCATTATTTGTAGTAAAATGATCTAACTTTGTATCTCAGCTCTACTGCATAGTGACTATACAGACCCTACAAGTAATTTAATTTTTTCTCCCTACCTTACAACATTCAGATTCAAAAATATATATGGTGCCTACTTAATGAATATTTGATGAGTTCAGTTAGAGAATGTAAAAGCACTTTAAGACTTTAACTTTTGGCCAAGATGGAGTACAAACAATAGATTAGGTGTCCTACAGTATGCACTTATGGACTAGAAAAAATACATGATATAAGTCTGTTTTCAGATGTTCAACAAGAGGCAACAGGGACTATGATCCTTGGGAAAAGGTGAAATAATGATATTCACAGAAAAAGAGAGATTTTTTGGCCACCTAAAAAAGAAATACTAAAGGAAATGACACCAGATGGCAACTCAAATCTACAAGAAGAAATGATATGGTAACTGTAAATATAATGTAAATATTTAGATAAATACAGAAGGCTGTATGAATATATTTTTCTCTTTAAATTACACAAGATTTAATAAAACACATTCTAACTTATATAGAGGTAATACATGTGACAATAATTGTGTAAAGTAGAATGAAGTGGATCTATTTTAATTCTGTATTTTGTCAATATTAGGATTAATAGGAAGTAGGTTGTGGTAAGTTCCAATGTATATTGTAATTACTGGAGTAACCACAAAGAAAATATGTTTAAAAATAGCTTAAAAATCAAAAGAAGAATCGAAATAGGGCTCTAAGAAATAATGTCTTAAGCCCAAAAGAAGACAGCAAAGGAAGAAGCAATAAACAAAAGACACATATATAGAAAACAAATAGCAAAATGGCACAAGTTAATCCAGCCGTACCAATAATTATATTAAGTATGAGTAAATTAAGTACAGCCTGCCAAGACTGAATCATAAAGAAATAGAAAATTTGAACAGACCAACTCCTAGTAAGGAGATTGAATCAGGTATCAAAAACCTCCCAACAAAGAAATATCCAGGACCAGATTGCTTCATTGGCAAATTCTACTAAACATTTAAAGAGAGGTTGATACCAGTCTTTATCAAACTTTTCCAAAAAATAGAAGAGGAGGGAATACTTACAAACTTATTTTACGATCCCAGCATTACCCTGATAGCAAAGCCAGATAGGGACACTACAAGAAAAAATTATAGGCCAGTATCCTTGATGAACATGGATGCACATCCTCAGCAAAGTATTAACAAAGTGAATTCAACAGTACACTAAAAGAATCCTATACCACAGTCAAGTGGGATTTATTCCTGGGATACAAGGATGATTTAACATACACAAATCAATCAGTGTGATACACCATAGTAACAAAATGAAAGATAAAAATTATATGATCATCTTAATAGATGCAGAAAAAGCATTTGACAAAATTCAACAACATTTCATGATTAAAAAAGAAACTGTCAACAAATTAGGTACAGAAAGAATGTACCTCAACATATTATGAAAGCTATATGCTACAAGCCCACAGCTAACATCATCCTCAACAATGAAGAGCTGAAAGCTTTTCCTCTAAGATCGGGAACAAAGTAAGGTGCCCACTCTCACCACTCTTAATCGGCATCGTGTTTGAAGTCCTAGCCAGAGAGTTAGGCAGGAACAATAAATAAAAGGCATTCAAATTAGAAAGAAGTAAAATTATCTCTATTTGCACATGACATGATCTCACATATAGAAAGCCCTTAAAGACCCCACCAAAAATCTTTTAGAACTAATAAACAAATTCAATAAAGTTGCAACAGAAAAAAGAGTTACATTTCTATACAAAGAACTGTTAGAACATTTCTAACAAAGAACTGTTGGAAAGAGAAATTAAGTAAGCACTCCCATCTACCATAGCATCAAAAAAAGTAAAATGCTTAGGAACAAATTTAACCAAGGAGGTGAAAGATCTTTACACTGAAAATTATGAAACATGGATGAAAGAAATTGAAGAGGACACAGATAAATGGAATGATATTCCATGTTCATAGATTGGAGAATTAATATCATTAAATTTTCTGTATTACCCAAAGCAATCTACAGATTTAGTGCATTTAAAATTCCAGTAGCATTTTTCACAGAAATAGAAAAAAATCATAAAATTCATATGGAACCATAAAAGACCCCTAATAGCCAAAGCAATCTTGAGAAAGAATAAAGCCTGAGGCATCACATGTACTGATCTCAAATATATTATAAAGCTATAGTAATCAAAACAGTGTGGTACTGTTATAAAAACAGATAAATAGAACTGAGAACCTAGAAATAAACCCATTCATACGTGGTTAATTAATTTGCAACAAAGGAACCAAGAATATACAATGGGAAAAGGATAATTTCTTCAATAAATGATATTGGGACAGCTGGGTATCCACATGCAAAATGATGAATCTGGATGCCTATCTTATTCTATACCCCAAAATCAACTCATAAAGGATTAAAGAGTTGAAGATCTGATGCCATAAAAGAAAAAAAAAAAAACATTTCATAGAAAAAACATAGGCGTTAAGCTCTTTGACACTTATCTTGGCAGTGATTTTTTGGATTTGACAAAATCAAAGGGAAGAAAAGCAGAATAAACGGGTCTATATCAAACTAAAATGCTTTTGCACAGCAAAGGAAACCATCAACAAAGGGAAATGGCAACCTATAGAACAGGAGACAATATTCCTAAACCACATATCTGATAAGGGGTTAATATTCCAAATATATAAGAAATTCAGGGGAAGAGATCAAGATGGCAGAATAGAATAACATGGAGCTCACCTCCTCCCACAAATACATTAAATACATCTGCTTGTGGAACAATTCTCACAGAATACTTACTGAACTCTGGCAGAAGATCTCATAATCAAAACTATAAAAAAAAAAATCACCACGAAACCAGGTAGGATGGAAAGAAAGAAAAAAAAAATTGGGATGGGACCTGCAACCCTGGGAGGGAGCTGTTAAAGAGAAAAGGTTCCCTTACCCTGGGAACCCCCTTCAATGGCTGGGAGATCAGCCAGCTTCAGAGGGTCAGAGGAGAGTACAGGAGCTGGGTTGTGACAGGAAGAACAGAGAGAGACCAACACAGATGGTCTGTGCCACCTCACTACATTCCCCAACTTGAGGCTTCCATCTTCTGGTGCATGCAGGGGCCGGGTGCTGAAACTCAGGCTTCAGCAGACAGACCCAGGGAGAGGACTGGGGTTGGCTGTGTGGAGACAGCCTGAAGGGGCTAGAGTGCAGTAGGGGCCAAAACTGCGAATGTGTGTAAGGAGCCCAGGTCAGCCATAAAAACCCTGTTGTTAATGTGCAAAGGGAGAAGTGGGACCTCACCATAGCAGCTTCTTTTTCAGCCTAGACACAGCCAGCGCAGCTCTGCCTCAAGGGCTCTGGGAGCCTGCAAGTGCAGGCGGGTTGCCCCCAAATGGAGGTGGGTCTAAAATCTGAGCTGATCCCCAGGGACCATATGACTTCATAAGGGGGTTGCTGAAATCTGAGCCCTGTCCTGGGTGTCTTTAGTGGATTTATGCCACTGGCGCCTTTGTAAACTCAGAGCCTGCACGACATCTGAGCATATTACTGGTGTACAACTGGGATGGGTCCGGCATTAGCAGTTGCAGGCTTTGTGGGCATGTGCACATGGAGGCAGAGCTGGGATCTGAGCTGACTCTAGCTCCCACAGTGGGTCCTGGTTCCTGACTTCATTGGAATTGCACTGGTGGTTTTGTGAACACAGTGCCTGAGAGAAATCTGGGCTGATTGCCTGCATTCCCATGACTGAGGCAAGGCTGAGGGCAGCACCAGCAACACTGTACTTTGTGAACCCGCACAACAGTTGACAAACACCACCACAGAATGCACTTCCTGGTGGGCAGCTCCTGCAGAGGAATACTCAGTGTCTTCTCTACCAGCAGAAGCACTCCAGTCCCGCAGACTTCACACCACAGCTTAGAAACAAATCTGTGGGCTTCTATTCTGAGAGCTAGGGAGCAGACCCGGCCCCCAACAGGGCTGTGACAACCACAGAGCAAAGAGGAGGCCCCACTCAACATCCAGTGCAGGCTCTGGTCACCACAACATCAGTCACACCCCCTATCAAGGGGACAGCAGCCAGCACACATGGAGGAAAGATGTGGCAGGCATCCATACTAAAAATAGCCCTCACACCAAAAATATTAGACTTATGCAGCCTACACAGGGACACTCCCACATAAAAACACAGTAGAAAATTGTCAGTCCTAAATTCATAGTCAGAGAAATATAAGTAAAATTAAGAAACAGAGGAACTACTCCCACCTAAAAGAACAAGAGAAATCCCCTGAAAGAACAATGAAACAGACCTCTCCAGTCTACCAGATCCAGAGTTCAAAAGGGGGATAATAAAAATACTGAAGGAATTAAGAAAGACTATGGATAGAAATGCAGATCACTGTAACAAGGAACTAGAAACTATAAAGAGGAGCCAATTAACATTAGTAAACTCAATTGCCGAGATGAAAGCTCAACTAAATGCAATAAATGGCAAACTAAATAACAGAAGAATGAATAAGTGATCTGGAAGATAAAATAATGAAAATCACCCAATAAGAACAGCAGACAGACAAATGAAAAAAAATAAAAGCAATATAAGAGTTCTATAGGATAATATGAAGCCTGTCAATCTAAGCATAATAGAGGTCTGAGAAGGAGAAGAAAGAAAGAGGATAGAAAATGTATTTGAAGAAATTATGGCCCCAAACTTGCCAAACCCAAAGAAGGAAACAGATAAACAGGTACAGGAAGCACAGAGGGTCCCAAACAAGAAAAACCAAAAAAAACCTACACTGTGAGATGCTATAATTGAAATGGCAAAAGTTAAAGGAATACCCATAAGGCTATCAGCTGATATTTCTACAGAAACATTGCAGGCCAGAAGGGAGTTCAGAGTCGTAAAAGGGAAAACCCTGCAACCTAGGATACTCTCTGCCCAGCAAGATTATTGTTTAAAACGGAAGGAGAGAAAGAAGTTCTCAGACAAGCAAAAACTAAACGAATACAGCAATACTAAACCTATACTAAAAGAAATATTGAAAGGTCTTCTCTAAATAGAAAAGAAGCAAGTATCTATAGAAAAGAGAAAATCACAACTGGAACTGTGATGATAACTACATTGAACGGCAAAAGGAGAAACACGAAGATGTAGAAGAGGACCTCAAAATCATAAAAAGGGGGGATAAGAAAATGTAGATTTTTTTTCTTTTTAGAATGTGTTTAAGCCTAAATGGCAAGTCTAAATCAAGTAGATATAGTAATAACATAATTGACAAACAGAGAAATCACAAATCAAACACATACAGTAGATTCACAAAAACCAAAAAGAGGAGAACTCAGGCATAACACAAAAAATAAACTACGAAAGGGAAAATGAAAAGAAAGGAACAAAGGAGAAATACAAAATCAACTGGAAAACAAGGTTTAAAATGACAATAAATACATATAGATCAATTATTACCTTAAATGTCAATGAACTAAATGCTCCAATGAAAAGACGTAGAGTGGCAGATTGGATAACAAAACAAGAGCCTACAGTATGCTGCCTATAAGAGACACACCTAACGGCAAAAGACACACATAGATTGAAAGAGTATGGAAAAAGATATTTCATGGAAATGACAAGAAATTGGGAATGGCAACACTCATATCAGATGAAGTAGACTTTAAAACAAGGACCATAAAGGATACCAGATAGACTTAATTGATATTTATAGGGCATTCCATCCAACAGTAGCCAGAATACACTTTCTTCTCAAGTGCACCCGGAACATTCTCCAGGGTAGATCACATTTTGGACCACAAATCAAGCCTTGGTAAACTTAAGAATGTTGAAATCATATCAAGCATCTTTTCCAGCCATAACACTATGAGATTAGAAATCAATTACAGGGAAAAAAAACTGTAAAAAGCATAAACACGTAGAGATTAGTCTCCAAAATTTACAAACAGCTCATGCAGCTCAGTATCAAAAAAAACCCAATCAAAAAATACATGCACCCCAGAGTTCATAGCAGCACTGTTTACAGTAGTCAAGACATGGAAGCAAGCTAAGTGGCCATCAACAGATGAATGGATAAAGAAGATGTGGTGTATACATACAATGGAATACTGTTCAGTTATAAAAAATAACGAGATAAGGCCATTTATGGCAACAAGGGTGGACCTGGAGATTATCATACTAAGTGAACTAAGTCAGACAAAGACAAATACCATATATCACTTATATGTGGAATCTAAAAAATGGTATAAATGAATTTATTTATAAAACAGACTCACAGACATAGAAAAATTGACAGTTACCAAAAGGAAAAGGTGGGATAAATTAGGAGTTTGGGATTAACAGATACAAACTACTACATATAAAATAAACAGCAAGGTCCTGCTGTATAGCACAGGGAACTATATTCAATATCTTGTAATAACCTATAATAAAAAAGAATGTATACATAACTGAATTACTATACCATATACAAGAAACTTAACACAATGCTGTGAGTCAACTATACTTCAGTTTAAAAAAAAAGAAATTCATATACTGCATTGGCAGAAAGAAAACCAAATAACCCAATTTTAAAATGAGCAAAGGACTTGAATATATTTTTTTCCAGAGAAGACATACAGATGGCCAACAGGTATGTGATAAAGTGCTCAATGTGATTCATCATCAGGAAAATGCAAATCAACCACAATGAGATATCATCTCACACTTATTAAGGTGCTGTTACCAAAAAGACGAGAGAGAACAAGTGCTGGTGAGGTTTTGGAGAAAAAGGAACCCTGTACACTATTGGTGGGAATGTAAACTGATACAGCCACTATGGAAAACAATTGGGAAAGAAACAAAATCAGCCTCTTGAAGAGATATCTCTATTCTCACGTTCATTGTAGCACTATTCACAGTGGCCAAAGTTTTGAAACAGCCTAAGTGTCCATTGATGGATGAATGGATAAAGGAAATGTGGTGTGTATATATACACAATAGAGTATTATTTAGCTTTATAAAAGAAGGAAATTGTGCAGTTTCCTATAATATGGTTGAACCTGTAGGGCATTATGCTGAGTGAAATATATCAGAGAAAAATTAAAACTGTACAATATTACCTATGTGTGGAATCTAAAAAAAAAACTGAATTCATAAAAAAGTTGTTGCCAGAGTGTAGGGGAAGTGAAGATATGTTGGTCAAAGGTACAAACTTTCAGCTATAAGACAAGTAAGTTCTGGGGATCTAATGTACAATATGGTGACTGTGGTTGATAATACCATAATTGAAATTTGCTAAGAGAGTAGAATTTAAGTGTTTTATCACCGAAAAAGAAAAAAAAAAGATTAATATGTGAGGTGATTGATGTGTTTATTAACTCAGTGGTGGGGATCATTTCATGATATATATGTATATCAGATCAACATGTTGTACACTTTAAATACAAAATTACAATTTTGTCAATTATACCTGAAAAAAAGTTGAAAAAATAAAATAGAAAAATATATAAAATTTGTATGGCAGAGTACTGAACCAAAATTGCTGATTCTCTTGAGAAAGAATTAAGTGATGGGACTGACTGTATCAGATAATAAGATGTATAAAGTTATATTAAGACAGTGTAGAATTGGTTCAGAGGAAAGGTATGTAGACCAAAGGAACATATGGGGCCTTCAAAACTGAAGAATACAGAAGTGGTGTTACAGTAAGTGGGAATGGACTTTAAACAACTGGTAGCTGGACAATTGTTCATAATCTTGTGCAAACAGATAAGATCTCACCCCTCATGTAAAACATAATTTCAGTTTAAAAGCTTAGCGTGAAAAAGAAAGCATTAAAATAATAAGAAATTAGGGCCCCAAGGGAGTTAAGGGTTCCTCAATAAGACTTAAAAAGTTATGAGTCTGAAGGAAAATGTTGCTAAATTTAGCTGTATTACAAATGGAAACCAGTGTTCATCAACAGGTATCATAAAGAAGTGAGGGGAAATAAGTTCCAAGCAAGAGAAATATTTGCAATACATATAATCAATAAAAGATTTGTATTCCATGATATAAAGATTTTCTACAAATGGAAAAATACGAACAACCCAATAGAAGAAATACATAAGAGATTTTTAAAAATACAAGAGGATACATTAATGGTAAATTGAAATTTATTGAAATTATTAAAGTAAATAAGTATTTATTACAATTAATGGTAAACAAGATAATTATCTCAGAAATCAGAAAAATGCAAATAAAGCTTACCTTGAACTATATCTTATATCCTATAATTTGGCAGTAATTTAAAAAGCTGGCAATATAATATGTTAATAAAAATGGAGAACAATGGGAATTCCTTTACAATGTCACACTGCCTCTAAGAATATGAATTGGCACAAGCAGTCTGAAAAACAATTGTAGTACTTCAGAATTTGAAGTTTAATTTGCATATCCTCCCCACCCTCCCACACACACACACACACACCCCCCCACACGCACATGCACACTTTGAGAGAAACCTGTGCTGTAGGAGACTGTTATTAGCAGAATCATCCACAATAGCAACAAACCAGAAACTACATATATATGATATATGATATACTGACATATGTCAGTATGAAACAGATAAAATTTAATCATTTCCCATAATGGAGCATGATATGCCAAGAGCATGGCTATATTAGAAGCATAATGAAAGTATAGAAGGCCAACATATTACCATGTACTGTAATAGTAAACAAAACTAAATATCATAATGCATGGAAATACATTCAGATAGAACTCCAGAACTTGAAAGGTAAGAGAATGGTAAACATAAGCAAAATGATGCTTGCTTCTGGGGAGCAGATGGAGATGAGATTGGGAGGAAAGTTGTGCTTCACCAGTGTTTATAATTCACAGCAATGTTCTCTTTAAGTGTTATGTGGTTTGTTCATGAAGATTGCTCATTTTGTTATTTATACTTCATAACATATGTTATATATTTCCTTTTTTGCTTACCAAGTTACATAACAGTTTTTTGAATTAAAATAATGTATAAGAAGTTTGAATTGTTATATATCTCAAGCAGCTTATGCAAGACATTGTGGCTACCTTAGATACCTTAGGAATACCTAATATTTTAAAACTACAAATTAATGAAATGATCTCAAAGTCTTTTCATATATAAATTTTTTTTTTTTGGCTTCGATGAGTCTTTGTTGCTGTGGTCTTTGTTGCTGCTAATGGGTTTTCTGTAGCTGTGGCAAGGGGCAAGGGGCCTACTCTTGGTTGTGGTGTGAGGGCTTCTCATTGCAGTGACTTCTTTTGTTGCGGAGCATGGGCTCTAGGCACGCAGGCTTCAGTAGTTGTGGTGCACAGGCTCAGTAGTTATGGCACACAGGCTTAAGTTGCTCCGTGGCATGTGGGCTCTTACCAGACCAGGGATGGAACCCGCGTACCTGGCATTGGCAGGCGGATTCTTAACCACTGCACCACTGGGGAAGTCCCAACTTTTGATTTATTCAAAACTTCATTTTCTAATCTCTGTTATGTTTTACAGAAGGCTGAACTTTTCCTGCTTTTTCTGTTACTAAAATCATAGTATGTTCTGCTTTGATATAAAGAGAAAACTTGCCCAGAAATTGCGATGCTCATAAAACTAAACTCTGAGATCTACTTATAGATCCAAGTCACTTCTTAAAGGGATAGGTTACAAAGTTTATAGTGATAAAAGGAAATCAAAGAATGCTGATTCCGTACTGTGAGAAATAATATGAGGATTCTGTCAGCCATAATATAAGTATTGTCTCTGGCAATAATAAGTGAATCAGGACTAAAAATAATATTCTTAATTGACGTATCAAAATGCTACCTAATGGTGTTTGTACTTACTAGTTGTCCCCTCTGCTTGGTAGGGTCTTTCCCCATAATATCTTAGTTCACATTCATATTTATGTTTCGGTGAGTCATCTGCTCAGAGATACCTTCTCTTTTGAGGCAGAGCTGTCATTTTCCCCATGTGGAACAGTGCCTGGGTCACAGTAGAGGATCTGTAATGAAGGGAGAAATGAGAAGAAAAAAAAAAACCTAAATAAAGGAGTAACAGCTTATGTTATGCCAGTTTGACTAGAATATTTTGAGACTGGGGGAGGAATGGAGGTACAGAGACATTTACTGAGATATTTACTAAAGAGCAGTTGGAAATGAAAATATAGCATTTCTGAAATAAATCATCTAAAATATTTTATACATATCTTTTTAAATAAAGGTAACCATTATTTTATTAAGAATCACAGTGTCTGATTTGATCAAAATAGAATATAACATACAAATTTGATATGGTATTTTGAAAGCTATAGAATATTCACAAAACCATTTTTATTATAGAATAACATTGTAATGTTAAAATCGTTTATCTGTGTATGTGTGGGGAGTATGTGTGTATGTATATGTATGTATATAGTATGCTTAAAACTTACAAAATATAAAATACATTCTTACATAAATATGTATGCTAAGGGAAAGAAATAAGATTAATTACTGTAAGTTGAAAATTATATATCTTTATTTTCACAGATGTACAAAGAAGTGGGCAATCACAATAAACTCACGGTGGACAATGTGAAGAGTGTTCTTCAAAATAAATTTCCTCATGCTAATATTTGGGACATTTTGGGAATTTATTCTAAATATGATGGTGAAAGAAAGGTAAGTTGGAATGCAAATTATTTTTATTGATTATTTATTGGCTGTGTTGGGTCTTCGTTGCTGCGCTCGGGCTTTCCCTAGTTGCGGAGAGCAGGGGGCTACTCTTCATTGCACTGCGCAGGCTTCTTATTACGGTGGTTTCTCTTGTTGCGGAGCACGGGCTCTGCACACTCAGGCTTCAATAGTTGTGGCTCACAGGCTCTAGAGCACAGGCTCAGTAGTTGTGGCGCACGGGCTTAGTAGCTCTGTAGCATGTGGGATTCCCGGACCAGGACTGGAACCCGTGTCCCCTGCATTGGCAGGCGGATTCTTAACCACTGCACCACCAGGGAAGTCCTGGAATGCAAATTTTTAAAAATATGATCAAGAAACTTTTATTATAATCTCATGAATAAATGGTCTCAGTATAATTAACTCATGATGTAGATTGTAGACCCTCAGAAAAAAGGGAAATTTATACCTTCGAATGACACAAGTTGTATATAGTATTTGTTGCCATTATTGACTTCTTTAAAAGTACAAAAAAAGGTATTTCTCAGAATTTGCAGTGTAGAAAATTACAAAAACAACCTTAAAATAATTATCAAGTTGGCAATAAGCTCATACCCATCAAAAATTAAATGTAAATGGACTATGTGCTCCAATCAAAAGACAGAGAGTGGCCGAATGGCTATACAAACAAGACTCTAACTTGTATGTGGAAATAATGGGTTCATTTATTCATGTCTATTCTAGGTAAAGGCAACAGCAATATATGACGTGATACAAGTGAATTTTTAAGTTGAGATAGTTTTATATAGCCACAACATACTATTTATATCAGTTGCCATGAAAATATCTTGAGTAGCACCATATTATCCTTAAATATTGGTATTCACAACCCTGTATTACTGTTTCCTATTAACTACCTTTTTATACATACTATATTTGGATGTAAATTTCCTTTCCAACTGTATTATAAGTATTTCAAGGAAAGGAATCTTGTCTTTGTATTCTTTTGTATTCCTCAAGTTTGCACGTCTTAATTTTTAGATATTATTTGTTGAGTCTGTTATAGTAATTGAAGATTGCACTCTCTTCCACCTCCTGACCTTCGCTTGGTCTCCTCCAGTCCCAGTGATAGTACTTAAAATATTTTAAAACTGTTGTGGCTTCAAGAGCAGACAATCAGAAAGAATCAATCAGAGCAGATCGTTGAACTGGAGTAGAGGCTTGGAAGCCCTCGTGCTGAGGCTGAATCATGGTGATATGGATGGTCTGGGAAAGGGGTCAAGGTGGTTCTCATGTGGGAAATTGCCATCCCAAGACAGCAGTTATTTACCAACTGGTGCAGAAGTATTTCAATACAGTAAGAATTGGTAAGACCTGTGCAGTTGCAAACCAGCTGATTATCAGATCTGTTTTTAACACATTTTTGTTAAATGAATATTTAGTGTGTGTCTGACTATTTAAGTGTTCCTTGTTAGTAAGTCAAGTACTATGATTGTTTTTAACAGCTTTTTTTTTTTTAGCTTTAAGGATTACTCCATTTTTACTCATTCACATAGTTTTCTACCTATTGCAAATACATCGAGATAGTCAAGAGACTGGTCAGATAACCTATCTAGAATTTCCCTTACACAAGCAAGCATAGCCATTAACAAGCCAGCACTTTGCCTGCCACACACCAGCCCCAAGAGCACCCTTCTGCAGCCACTCCACACTTCCTCTAAACTGCACTGGTTGCTCTCTGCACCTGAAGCACAGCTGTCATTTCTGGATCTGCTTTTGCTACTTTCCTTCACTGGATCTCTGCTTTTTCTCTGGCTTCATGAACATTCTGCCTTTCCTCTTTTTGATTTATTTTGATTTTACTTCTTCCGCAAGCAAATATGCATGAAAAAAATTCTTTGATTTATTTAAAAGCCTTTTATTTTACATTTACATTTTACTGATTGTTGGACTGGGTAATCATTTTTCTTATGGATTTTGGAGGTGCTCTTTTACTGTCTCCTAGCTCCTAATTAGCTACTGAAATGAATGATACCAATATGATTTTTATTCTTTTGTCTTATTGATTTACTTATATTTTCTGTTTGAAACTTTTTAGGATCTTTTCTATCCACATTGCTCGGAGATTTCATGATATGTCTTTGTCTTGATCCTGTTTCATTCAACATATTGGGTATTTGGTGGGCGCCTTCTAGTGGAGATGTGTGCCCATCACTTCTGGGAATGTCTTTGTGTTATCGTTTAATGCTTTCCTTTCCTGTATTTTCTCTGTTTTCTGAATCTTCTGGATTGAGCAGTTACTTACTTTTTCTTCTTTTTTATTCCTTTTTGTAGCATCCAGTTTTTCCTTCGTGAGCACAATTTTTTAATCTAAGAATGTTAACTTTTTGATGTATTGTTCTGTGCCCTAAGTTATCTCTGTCTTCTATAGCTTCTCTTTTTTCATTCAATTTGATTTCTTTTTTTGTGTTTGGAGCATTTGTCAAATGTCTTATGTTGTCCGATTTTCTTTCACGTGTAAGTATGAAACCCTGAAAAGCTGCTTACAAATAAATGGGTCTTTTTGGTTGATGGGTCTCGCTTGGGGGACGAGTCAATTTTTTAAATTAGATGACCAACAAATAAGTGTATTTTCTAATGCTGGCATTCCGTTACAGCATTCGATTTCTTCAAATGAGAATTATTTTCCTCTTAGAAGGAGTATATGTGGCAAATGAAAGGGTATTAAAGTGGGAAATGAGGGGATAGGATATGTCTGGGAACAGAATGTGGTAGTAGGCGGGGTTGAAAGATTGTGAACTTTCCTACAATCTCCTGTCTGGTTTTCACCCCCTTCCTCAGCCTTCCACTATACCTGGAATCCCCAAATCCAGAGCCTTTGTGATTCAGTTCAACAGAGAGTAAAGGGAAGCAGAGTAATCTGGCTTTTCAGGATTAAGAGAGGGGCCTTGATATGCAACTGCTCTGCATACAGACTCTTAGCAAGTTTCCACATTGCTCCTCCTCATCCTCTCCTTCTAAGATAGTCGAGGTTTTCTGCCCTCAGGGGTCCTGGAAATATTGACATTCCTTTCTGTGTGTCCAGGAGTGACTTCCCTTTGTACTTTGGTCATTTGCTCTTTATTTGTTCTCCCGTTTTCCTTTGTGGGATCATACCTTGCTGTTGTTATCATTGTTGCCGTCATGATTTTTATTAGGATACTCTCATTTTAGTGAAACTTGTGGAGTGGAGATGAGCACGTGTGATAAATATACCATATTCATCAGAAATCCACCTTTACTCTTTACCAAGATAAGCTGCAAAATGAATATTTTTATGGTGTTGCTGTTTTAAGATGTCTGCAGTCATTTTCTGTCTGCAGTCATTTTCTCCCTAAATTATGAAAAACATTAAGGATTTTTGTGAAGAGTAAGGATTCTCTGCACTCCTCAGAAATATTAAATTCCATCTTTTTGTGTGTGAATGCAGTCTCCAGTTTGCTCTTTTTTTAGTCCTCTCTACTCATAAGACTGTCTTGTAATGATGAAATCTTCATTTCTTAATTTCTCCATTTTTCCCAAGTCTACTTAATCTCCAGTTTAAACTGGAGTCTGTGTTACAATCCTTTAATTGTGCCTGGGTTTCTTCCTTTCCTGTCCCTCCCAAAAGTTGTTCTAAACATTCATCAGTCCTATAAGCCCCTTTTTACCTTCCTCTTCATGCCTTGAAAATCATCCTGATTCCTACATCACAAAGAAAATAAATGTTTTAGGCCTTCATTTCCTATACTCATATTCCTGTAGTTTTCTCTCTCTATCCAAACTTTATTTTTTTTCAACAAATATTTACTGAGTACTTATTAAGTTCTAGAAACAAAAGGTAAAAGAATAGAGTGCAAGAAAAATCTTTTGAAAATTAAAAATAAAATAAAAATTTAATGCAACAGAGACAAAAAAAGACAAATGGAAATTAAGAAGGTAAAGTCTTCAGTTCAGAAGATTCAGAAAGAACAAGGAAAACAAAGGAAAGCGTTAGAGAAATAACACGAAGAAATACCCAAAATTGATGGACATGAGTCTGTTAGGAGGGGCCCACCAAATACACAATGCATAGAATGAAAGAGGAGCTTTTTTTTGGCGGGGATGGGGTGGGGGGTGGGGGGGTTGGGAGATGGGTAAGAATACTTCCCTGAAGCTGTAACATTTAAGCTGAGTCCAGAAGTAGGAGGACAAGTTGGACAAAAGAAAACAAAGTGGTAGGTGATCAGCATTCCAGAGAAAAATGTTAAGAGGTCCTGAATTGTGAGGGAACTGAGAGAACTGGTGTTGCTACTGAGTAGACAGAGCAAATGTGTTGTTTGTGTTGTAGGGGAAAGTTCATAAGATGAGGCTGGAGGTGTAAGCAAGGGGCTAGATTACCTAGAGTCTTACGAACAATATTTAATTTGAACTCAAAACAGTAGAATACCTTTGCAACAGTGAAAAACCTGAAAAGATACTAAGCAATGAAATGACAGTGACATGCATTTTTTCCAAAGAGCATCCTCCATCGTTGAGAACAGATTGTTGAAGGGTAAAAGTGTACATGGTAAGACAGATTAGGAAGCGTGTAGGTGAGAGATGGGCTAGTAGGTTTTTGGAAGAAGTAGAGGCAGAGAAAAATGAACACAATTGAGTTATTTGGGAGGTACAATCTAGGACGTGCTGTTGGATTGGAAAGGGGAGAGAGAAGAAAAATGGTCAAGGACGGCTCCCAGGGTTCACATATTGAGTTTGAGGTGCCTGTGAGAATTCCATAGGAGATGTGAAGTAAGTGTGATGGAATAGATGTGTTTATAGTGCAGAAGAGAGGTGTGGGCTAAAAGTATTCAGTATTGTGGCTTATTTGTGGTAATTAAAGCTTTTGTAGTAGACAGATTGCCTAACTGAAAATCACAGGGTAAATCAGAAGAAAGCCTATATTTCTAGCAGCAGTGTCTTTCTTAAGGTCCAAGATCATGTATTCAGCTGCTTGGTGGATTGCCCATAAGCATCTTAGATGAATTTAAAACCATGTCCATGGTCTTTCTTGTTACCCCAAACCTTTTTGTGTGTGTTTGTGCGCCTTATCTTAGAGGTTGGTACCATAATTCTCCCAGGGCTCTCAGGCTACTGGAAGCCTAATAGTTGTCCAAAGTGACTTTTTTTCCCTCATACCCTCCCAAACAGTAGATCATCAAGTTCTGTCAGTTTTGTCGGCGAAATATTTCAGAAACTGCTTCATTCTCTCCTTGCTTATCACCACTGATTTTTGTCCAGCTCTTGCTCTTTCTTTCCCGTTTTTTTGGAATAGTTGCTGATCTACCGCCCCTAGTGGGTGCTCTCCCGCCCTCTTTCTTCTCATTGCTGCCACTGTGTTCTTTTTTTTTAAAAAGCAAATCTGATAGTGTTACTTGTTATGAACCCTCTTCCTAGGCAGAATTGACCATGCCCTCCCTGGTACCCCTGGGTATCTATTCACAGTTATTTTTAATGTATCCATCTCTCCCCCTGTTAAACTTTAAGTTTACTTAGGACAGAGTTTGCATATCATTCTTATGCATTCATAGCCTAATACACAGTAAATGCCCAATAAATGCAGAGATAATATAGTTTAGTGGTTAGGAGTTCAGACTCTTGGTCAGACAGATGTTAAGTACAAATTCTGTTTCCAAAGTGTAGTGATTGTGTGGCATTGGAAGTGACTCTGTCACTTTCATCATCTATAAAGTGGATGTAACAGTAATATTTAGCGTCATAGGGTAGTTGTGAATATGTTGGCTGTAATGATGATTTTAATAATATGTAGTGTTGAGTAGCAAGTGAATTGTTTAGTGATGCTTTATCACTCACAAGATAAAATCCAGATGTCGAGGACATTCATGATCTGGTCTCTCTACTCATCCCCTCTGACCCAGTATCTTCTCCCTATATAACTCCTCCCACTGTAAACAGAGAAAACTACTTGCCAGTACCTAAATATACCATGTTCGCTCTTCCCTTCTATTCATCACAGTGCTGTCTCTTTTCACTTGGAATGTCTCTCTCCATTTTACCTCCCTAGCAAATTTTTACTTGTCCTTTAAGACTTTTAGTGTCACTCCCTAACAGAGGCCTTCTGTGATCCCTCCTCTCCACACTCAAGCTTAGTCACTTCTTTTCTGGGCTCCCATAAAACCTGGTATACGCCTCAGTTTTGCTTGTATATATGTGAGCCCATTGAAAGCAGACTTTTCAGCTGTGTATTCAGAGTCTTGCTAAATGCATGAATTCAATAAATGTTTATTAAACAAATGAATATAGAGATAAATGAATCTCTTATGCAGGTAAATGCATTTTTTAAAGTAATGTCATACTATCAAGGGTCAGCAAGCTACAGCCCACGAGCCAAATCCAGCCTTTCCACCACTGTTTTTGTAAATACAGGTGTTTGGAGACACAGCCACATCCATTCGTTCATGTATTGTATGTCACTGCTTTTGCACTGTGACATTACGATTGAGTCGTTGTGTCAGAGACCAGATGGCTCACAAAGCCTAAAATATGTATCTGGCCTTTTACAGAAAAAGTTTTCTGACTTGTTCCATGTAGATAAATTACTTTCCTTTAAATAATGTTTGGAAAGGACAGATAAAATTAGTGAAATTAACCTTTTTTCCTATGACATACAAAAATGTGCAATGTCCCTTTGTTTATGTATTTTTCAGACAGATATATTCTGTTTAACTCTGATATTTTTTGATTGACTAGGCAGGAGCAAGCTTTTATAAGATGACTGGCCTGGGTCCTTTGCCTCAGGCTCTTTATAATGGTGAATCCTTTGACCATGAAGAGCTGAATATTAGGGAACTAGAAATGGCTGTTCTTCAGAGAATGATGGATGAAACTGTATATTTACAAAAGGAAGTTTTTATGGTAGGTAAGCATGTATGAGAAAATATATGATGAATGATACTTATAAATGATTTTTATATTAAAAGTATTTTCTAATAGCAGAAGTTAATTGTGTAATAATCTCCATTCTGATTGGTAATGATTTTTAAAGTAGTAACTAAATTTAATCTGTGCATAATTGCATCTAAAAATTGCTTAGTTGGAAAGAAGCTGCAAAATTTTGTAGGAAAAATTATAAGAATCCTAAATTTCATATTACTTATTGACTTATTTTAGATTCAGTAGTCTTTAAATGTATTCTCCGAATAATTTTAAAACATCTGCATATAAATTGCATATATTAGCTAAATAATATTTTGTTATTTTAGGGCACATTAAATGATCGAATAAATGCAATTGACTTCCTTATGGATAATGATAATGTTGTGCCCCGGATAAATCCTTTGATTTTGAACAATGAATGGCAGTACCTTAATTTAATATCTACATCAGGTAATATAATCCTTCCATATACTTTTCTATAAATGTTTATTGAGTTGTGAATGTTTTATTAATTCATTGACATTTAATATTAAAATTTTCAGTAACTGCTGATATTGAAGATTTCTCTACTTTCTTCTTCTTGGATTCACAAGATAAGAGTGCTGTAATTGCAGAGAACATGTATTATGTAACCCAAGAAGGTAATAAGCATATTTTATTTTCCTCAATTTATTCCTTAATAGCAAAAACTTTAATTTTATTAAATGCTTGCATAATACATTTTTATATGTTGGTATGTGACTAGAGGCCTGGTTTTCAATTTGAGGATTTGTAAATTGGTAGGATGTATGAGGATTGTGCTGAGAAAATGATGCCTCCTATCTTAGCTAATCGTATATGCAGAGGGGTTAATCTTAGGGGTTTTTTTGCCTTTTTTTAAAGCAAGCTATTCCATTTTTCTCCTTTTTAGGAAGGTGGTAAAACTGTTTCAAGGTTAGGTAAACTGATAATCTTATAAGGCATGAATCCCCAGAAAGTGTAGATACCAGGCAAGAGGAGAATAGTTCTGTATTGTGATTAAACAACTTCTGGATGTTTTGCTTAGGTTGGGGGTCATAACCAAAGGAGGGGGGCGGCCAAGACAGGAACATCTTTGGGAATAAGGATTTAGCCTAGATAGGAAAGTCTGCAGTATGACCACAGATTTGTTAGATACCATGAACTGTTCAGATAGATGAAGATAATTGGAGTTTGGTTGGTTTTGGTTTCACTTTGTTTTGTTTGACCTGCTTTGCTCTAGAGAGAACAGAGAGCCAATACTGAAACATAAAAGAAAACTGATTGTTACTTCAGTATATAAAGCAGTAATTTTCTAACAATGTGTGATCTAAAGATGGAATTACTATGTAATAAAGGGGTAAATTTTTATATATGAGAAAGATTTAAACAGCTAGTTTTTGAGAATGCTGTGAAGTGAATCCAAATCAGGACTAGATGGCCCTTGAGTTACTTACTAATAGATCTATGTTTCTGTGTTCATAAAGTGGTCTGTTTATAAGAAATCCAACAAATAATAAAATATAATTCAATTACATGTCATGGCTGGCTAAGGTTCTGAATGTGTCAAGTGAAGGGAAAAGGAGACAGAGAAACGAAGTAAAAAGTAGGAGAAACATATTTATCAGGTTCTGGGTTGTATTTCAAAAATTGCTTCGGGGCATCAGAATAAGTTAGCCTATAATTATAGGCTATAATGCCCTTTGGTGAAATCTCTTGCAATTTAAAAGAATACTTTATTAAATGAGAAACACCTAATTTTTATTTGCATTTATGTACACATGTAAAGAAATAATAGAGTTGGGAGAAATTAGCACTTCTTAAATATTTGTGAATTTACTAGTTGTAATGGTAAAAGTGCTGACATTAAGAAGGCATGAGAATTCTTTACCTTTCTTCTTTGAAAAGAATGTGCCACTGCCTTACTCTTAAATTGCTCTGAAGGATTGCAAGTAGAATTGATATTATCCTTCTTTTTTTATATTTTTTCATTAACAAAAGCCAGTTTTTACATAGTTATGTATTACTGGGTATGGTAATAACTGTAGCTTCACATCTATTCAGGTGTTCTTTTTTGGTATAGCAAATATTTACAGTTGTTTTAAGTGGGTCATAAGATGTAAGGGACTAATTTTTCTATAGGTTTTAATGATGGCCAGACAAGTATTATTTCAGGTGTTATATGCTGAGGCTGGATGAAATTAAACCCACTTAACTGTGACTGCAGAATTAAAAATTGTTTCTTCTTCTGGCTTTCAAATTTTCAGATGTTTTTGAAAAAAGAATTGCATTGATGTTGGCACGAGATGACGTGAAGCAGACTAAGTTAATAGCCAGAATTTTTGAAATACATGAATCTAAGCTAATAAAATATTGCTGTTTTCAATATCTGCTAATAATTTATTAAATCTGGTTTTACATACATGTGAGGTATAAATATCATTATTTTTTGCAAGTGTAGTTGGAAGGCAATTTTGCTTGGCAACAGTGGAACCTTGATAAGCATAATACAATTTTCTCTGCTGGCAGAAGTATCCCACAGATGTGTTCTTGGGGACTATTTCTGGTATCTGAGTTTATATAAAGCTTATATAATTAATTACTCTTTTAACATTTTTATATGTATTTCACTCTGTGTGTATGTAATTTTTACCAATATTTGCTTATTTTCAGAGAGATATATTTTTAAAATTGTTACTGTTTTTATGTATTTTGTTAACTGGAAACGTCCTTGTCTTTAGTTTGATTTTAGGAACAATTAGTTTGACTTAACTGTTTGAAACTTTCAGATGATGATATAATTTCTTCAGTTACTTTCTGGATTATTGCTGATTTTGACAAACCATCTGGGAGAAAGCTGCTTTTTAATGCATTAAATCACCTGGTGAGTATATAGACACTCTTACTACAAAAATTTTAATTTGTTGTAGTTTCGAGAAAACAATATGAAAAACATGCATCAAATCTTTATTTCCCTTCATGTTAACATTTTCAGTACCTTGACTTGGTTAGAAAATGGTGCTGAGGAGACTAAGACAGGAATTCATATTCTTTCTCCAGGTAAAATGGGTAACCTGGCCCAGGAAAAGAAAAACCTACGTGTCTTTTGTGATTCATGACCTTTATGTTCTCTGCTAGCCCTTGCTGTTGGACATACATATACAGGTCTCATAGTGTGTATGTGCTGAATGTTTGTGCCCCCCCAAAATTTGTATGTTCAAGTCTAATCCTCAACGTGATGATATTTAGAGATGAGGCCTTTAGGAGGTAATTAGGTCAAAAGGATGGAGTCCTCATAAATGGGGTTATTGCTCTTACAAGAAGAGGTCAGAGAGCTAGCCCATTCTCTTTCTGTCATGTGAGGCTACAAGGAGAAATCAGCAGATATATATATATACACACACACACATAGCTGATTCACTTTGCTGTACAGCAGAAACTAAGACAACATTGTAAAGCAACTATACCTCAATAAAATTTTTTTATTACTTATGCAAAAAACAAAGAGAAAAAATTTCATGAGATTTTCTTCCCATTTAGGTCACCACAGAGCATTGAGTAGAGTTCCCTGTGCTATATAGTAGGTCCTCATTAGTTACCTATTTTATACGTAGTATCAGTAGTGTATGTATGTCAATCCCAGTCTCCCAGTTCATCTCACTCCCCACATTCCCCTTGGTATGGATATGTTTGTTCTCTACGGTCTGTGTCTCTATTTCTGCTTTGTAAATAAGATTATCTGTAACAATTTTTTCAGATTCAACATATATGTGTTAATATACGATATTTGTTTTTCTTTTTCTGACTTACTTCACTCTGTATGACACTCTCTAGGTCTATCCGTGTCTCTGAAAATGCAGGGACATTTTTCCTTCCTTTTCATGGCTGAGTAATATTCCATTGTATATATGTACCACATCTTTATCCATTAATGGACATTTAGGATGCTTCCATGTCCTG
Organism: Hippopotamus amphibius kiboko; assembly: GCF_030028045.1. Taxonomy (NCBI): domain Eukaryota; kingdom Metazoa; phylum Chordata; class Mammalia; order Artiodactyla; family Hippopotamidae; genus Hippopotamus; species Hippopotamus amphibius. The sequence continues at coordinate 14,244,061 of NC_080199.1, forward strand.
GCTATTGTAAATAGTGCTGCAATGAACATTGGGGCGTATGTATCATTTGGGGTGCATGTATCTTTTCCTCCAGGTATATGGCCAGTAGTGGGATTGCTGGGTCATGTGGTAACTCTATTTTTAGTTTTTTTGAAGAACCTCCATACTGTTCTCCACAGTGGCTGTATCAATTTACATTCCCACCAACAGTGCAAGAGGGTTCCCTTTTCTCCACACCCTCTCCAGCATTTATTGTTTGTAGATTTTGTGATGATGCCATTCTGACCAGTGTGAGCTGATATCTCGTAGTTTTGATTTGCATTTCTCTGATAATTTGGGCATCTTTTCATGTGTTTGTTGGCCATCTGTATGTTTTCTTTGGAGAAATGTCTATTTAGGTTTTTTGGATTGGGTTGTTTGTTTTTTTTGTATTGAGCTGCAGGAGCCGTTTGTATTTTTTGAAGATTAATCCTTTATCATTTGCAAATATTTTCTCCCATTCTGAGGGTTGTCTTTTTGTCTTGTTTATGGTTTCCTTTGTTGTGCAAAAGCTTTTAAGTTTCATTAGGTCCCATTTGTTTATTTTTGTTTCTTTTCTCATTACTCTAGAAAGTGGGTCAAGAAAGATCTTGCTGAGACTTGTGTCAGTGTGTTCTGCCTATGTTTTCCTCTAAGAGTTTTATGTTGTCTGGCCTTACATTTAGGTCTTCAATCCATTTTGAATTTATTTTTGTGTATGGTATTAGGGAGTGTTCTTTTGTGTGTGTGTGTGTGTGTGTATTTTTATTTTATTTTTGGCTGCATTAGGTCTTAGTTGTGGCACATGGGATATTCATTGCAGCCTGCGGGATCTTTCATTGCAGCACGTGGGCTTATCTCTAGTTGTGGCGTGTGGGTTTTCTCTTCTCTATTTGTGGCATGAGGGCTATAGGGTGCACAGGCTTAATTAGTTGCTTAGTTGTTGCGCACAGGCTTAGTTGCCCCGCAGCCTGTGGGATCTTTGTTCCCCCACCAGGGATCAGACCCACGTCGCCTGCATTGCAGGATGGATTCTTTATGACTGGACCACCAGGGAAGTCCCAGGAAGTGTTCTAATTTCATTCTTTTACATGTGGCTGTCCAGTTTTTCTAGCACCATCTTTTAATTTATTTTTTAATAAATTTATTTTTTATTGGTTGCGTTCTGTCTTCGTTGCTGTGTGGGCTTTCTCTACTTGCGGAGAGCAGGGGCTACTCTTTGTTGTGGTGTATGGGCTTCTTATTGCGGTGGCTTTTCTTGTTGCAGAACACAGGCTCTACGCTCGTGGGCTTCAGTAGTTGTAACACTAGAGCTCAGTAGTTGTGGCTCGCAGGCCCTAGAGCACAAGCTCAGTAGTTGTGGCACACACACGGGCTTAGCTGCTCCATGGCATGTGGGATCTTCCCAAACCAGGGCTCGAACCCGTGTCCCCTGCATTGGCAGGCAGATTCTTAACCAGTCTACCACCAGGGAATCCCTCCTGCGCCATTTATTGAAGAGGCTCTCTTTGCTCCACTGTATATTCTGGCCTCCTTTGTCACAGATTAGGTGACCATAGGTGCGTGGGTTTATCTCCAGGCTTTCTATCCTGTTCCATTGATGTGTATTTCTGTTTTTGTGCCAGTACCATACTGTCTTGATTACATTAGCCCTGTAGTATAATCTGAAGTCAAGGAGTCTGATTCTTCCAGCTCCATTTTTTTTTTCCTCTCAAGATTGCTTTTGCTGTTCAAGATCTTTTGTGTTTTTATACAGATTGTAAAGTTTTTTGTGCTAGTTCTGTGAAAAAAATGTCATTGGTAAGTTGATAGGAATTGCATTGAATCTGTAGATTGCTTTGGGTAGTATAGTCATTTTCATAACATATGTTCTTGGATTGGAAGAATCAGGTATATCTCTCCATCTGTTTGTGTCATCTTTGATTTCTTTCATTAGTATCTCATAGTTTTCTACTTACATAGTTTTCGTTTGCCTCATTAAGTAGGTGATTCCTTGGTGATTTATTCTTTTTGTTGTAATGGTAAATGGGATTGTTTCTTTAATTTCTCTTTCTGATCTTTTGTTGTTAGTGTATAGGAGTTCAAGAGATTTCTGTGTATTAATTTTGTATCCTGCGACTTCAGTAAATTCATTGATGAGCTCTAGTACTTTTCTGGTGGCATCTTTAGGATCTTCTGTGCGTAGTATCATGTCATCTGCAAACAGTGACAGTTTTACTTCTTCTTTGTTCATTTGAATTCCTCTTATTTCTTTTTATTCGCTGATTGCCATGATTATGACTTCCAAAACTATGTTGAATAACAGTGACCAGAGTAGGCACCCTTGTCTTGTTCTTGATTTTGGAGAAAGTGCTTTCAGTTTTTCACCATTGAGAATAATGTTTGCTGTGGGTTTGCCTTTATTATGTTGAGGTAGGTTCCCTCTATGCACACTTTCTGGAGGGTTTTTATCATAAATGGGTGTTGAATTTTGTTGAAAGTTTTTTCTGCATCTATTGAGATGATCACATGGTTTTTATTCTTCCATTTGTTAATATGGTCTATCACATTGATTGATTTGTGTATGTTGAAGAAAATTTGCATCCCTGGGATAAATCCCACTTGATCATGGTGTATGATCCTTTTAATGTGTTGTTGGATTCGGTTTGCTAGTATTTCGTTGAATATTTTTGCATCTGTATTCATCAGTGATATTGGTCTGTAATTTTCTTTTTTTCTGACATCTTTGCCTGGTTTTGGTATCAGGGTGATGGTGACCTCGTAGAATGAGTTTGGGAGTGTTCCTCCTTCTGCTATATTTTGGAAGAGTTTGAGAAGGATAGGTGTTAGCTCTTCTCTAAATGTTTGATAGAATTTGCCCGTGAATCCATCTGGCCCTGGGCTTTTGTTTGTTGGAAGATTTTTAATCACAGTTTCAATTACATTACTTGTGATTGGTCTATTCATATTTTCTGTTTCTTCCTGGTTCAGTCTTGGAAGGTTATACCTTTCTAAGAATTCGTGCATTTCTTCCAGCTTGTCCATTTTATTGGCATACAGTTGCTTGTTGTGGTCTCTTCTAATGCTTCGTATTTCTGTGGTGTCAGTTGTGACTTCTCCGTTTTCATTTCTAATTTTATTGATTTGAGTCCTCTCCCTTTTGATGAATCTGGCTTAAGGTTTATCAATTTTGTTTATCTTCTCAAAGAACCAGTTTTTAGTTTTATTTATCTTTGCTGTATGTTTTTTTCGTTTCTATTTCATTTATTTCTGCTCTGATTTTTATAACTTCTTTCCTTCTACTAACTTGGGTTTTGTTTGTTCTTCTTTCTCTGGTTGCTTTAGGTGTAGGGTTATGTTGTTTATCTGAGATTTTTCCTGTTTCTTGAGGTAGGATTTTGTTGCTATAAACTTCGCTCTTAGAACTGCTTTTGCTGTATCCCATAGGTTTTGGGTCATCGTGTTTTTGTTGTCATTTGTTTCTAGGTATTTTTTGATTTCCTCTTTGATTTCTTCAGTGATCTCTTGGTTATTTATTAGCAAATTGTTTAGCCTCTATGTGTTTGTGTTTTTTACCGTTTTTTTCCTGTAATTGATTTCTAATCTCATAGTGTTGTAGTCAGAAAAGATGCTTGATACGATTTCAATTTTCTTAAATTTACTGAGGCTTGGTTTGTGGCCCAAAATGTGATCTGTCCTGGAGAAAGTTCCATGTGCACTTGAGAAGAAAGTGTATTCTGTTGCTTTCGGATGGAATGTCCTATAAATATCAAGTCTATCTGGTCTAATGTGTCATTTAAGGCTTGTGTTTCCTTATTCATTTTCTGTCTGGATGATCTGTCCATTGGTGTAAGTTGAGTGTTAAAGTCCCCCACTATTATTGTTACCATCAATTTCAGTAACACAATAATAGTGGGGGACGTTATGGCTTTATGGCTGTTAGCATTTGCCTTATGCATTGAGGTGCTCCTATACTGGGTATATAAATATTTATAATTGTTATATCTTCTTCAATCATACAAAGTACAGTTGACCCTTGAACAAAATAGGGGTTGGGGCACTGACCCTCTGAGCAGTCGAAAATCCACATATAACTTATAGTCAGCCCTCCATATTCAAGGTTCCATATCTGCAGATTCAACCAACCATGGATCAAGTAATATTATAGCATTTATTGCTGAAAAAAATTTGTGCTTAAGTGGGCCCATGCTGTTCAAACCCGTGTTGTTGAAAAATCAGCTGTATATTATTTGACCACAGTGTAATTAAGTTTGAAATCAATCACCAAAAGAAAACTAGAACTTCTCTGTGTATTTGGAAATTAAGAACTGCTTCTGTGTAACCTGTTGGTATAAAAATGCACATTTGAAAATATTTTTGGAATGACTGAAAATTTGAATGACATTAAAACTTGACAGATACAAGTAAAACTGTGTTATATCTGAAAAAAGGGTTAAAAACCAATCATCTAAGCACAAATCTTAAAATTTACTAACAGCAACTTAAACTTCTATGAAAGAAAGGAAAGGAAAAGATAAGATAAAGATAAAAACAAAAAGTAATGAAATAGAAGACAAACATACACTAATTAAGGTCCACAAAGCCAAAAGTTGGGTCTTTGAAAAGACTAATAGAGTAGATAAAAGCACATGGTAAAACTGGTCAAGAAAAATGGAGAAGCAGACCCAAACAATCAGTCCTCTGATGGAAAGAGGGGATGTTACTCAAGATCCTGTGGACATGACAGAGGTAGGAAGAAGGCATTTTTAGTTTTCAAAGGAATTAAGCTATAGTTTAAAACATTCAAAAGAGAAAACTCCAGACTTATATGACCATAGTAGTAAACTGTACCAAGCATCAATCTAACACACATTTTTTTTCCAGAGAATAGAAGAATAAGCAGTACATCTCAACTCATTTTACAAGGTGAACATTACTTCAAAACCAAATACTTAAAAGCGCATTATATAAGAATGGAGAACTGTAGGCCAATCTTACTCATGGACATAGGTACAAAAATCCTAAACAAGTGAATAAAGGAATAAACAGTATAAAAATCAAAAAGGGAAAATTAAAATTGTCATTTTTCCAAATTGTTTATACAGAAAATACATAGAAATCCACAAAAAATTATTAGAATTCATTTTTTAGTTTAACCAGCTTGCTAACAGGTCAGTATACCAGAATTAAGTCTAAGAGTTGCAGCAAATAAGAAATGCATTTTAAATAAAAATCACTTAAAATAGTATCAAAAATACCAAATACTATGAACAGATGTAACATAATATGTTTAAGACTTTTATACAATAAAATATTATTGAGAGAAAATTCAGAAGTCTTACATGAACAGAGAGATATACCATAATCATGAGTTGAAAGAGTCAGTACTGTAAAGATGTTCTCCCCAAATTGATGTATAGCTTAAGTGCAATTCCATTATGAATCTGAGCATTTATTATGGAAATTGTCAAGCTGATTTTCAAATTTATATAGAGATTCATAGGACCAAGAATAACTAAATTAGTCTTCAAGAAGAAGAATGTAGGGGGACTTCCCTGGTGGCTCAGTGGTTAAGAATCCACCTGCCAATGCAGGAGACATGGGTTCAAGACCTGGTCTGGGAGGATCCCACATGCCGTGGAGCAACTAAGCCCATGTGCCACAACTACTGAGCCTGAGCTTTAGAGCCCATGAGCCACAAGTACTGAGCCCTCATGCCACAACTACTGAAGCCCGTGTCCCCAGAGCCTGTGCTGCACAACATGAGAGGCCACCGCAATGAGAAGCCCATGCACTGCAGTGAAGAGTAGCCCCTGCTCACTACAACTAGAGAAAGCCCGGGCACAGCAACAGAGACCCAGTGCAGCCAGTAAATAAATAAACAAACAGACCCGTATATATACCACACATACTTTATGATAGAGTTGGCCTTAAAGAGCAGTAAGGGTGGTCTCCTAAGCTTTCTCCTTTTCACATCACACACAGAAATCAATTCCAGCTGGATATAGATCTAAAAATAGAAAGCAAAATAATAAAGGTTCTCAAAGATAATAAAGGTTATCTTTAGGACTTGAGAAAAGGGAAAGATTTGTAAAACAGAGCACAAAACCCAGTAGCCATGAAGAAAAATACCAGTAAGTTCAGCTACATTGAATTTGGAACTGTTTTTTTGTCAGAACACATCAGCAAGAGAATAAAAGATCAAGCCACAGAATAGCATACATATAACCAAAAAAGCACTCAGGTCTTAGAAGTGAAATCCTTATAACTCAGTACGTAAAAGGTAATTATTTCCAATAAAATACTGGCAAGAGATTCAACAGACAAATCAGAAAAGGGGCCAATGAACAAGTTAAAGAATGTTTAATCTCATGAGTGATGAGAAAAGATAAATTAAACCTACTGAGATATCTTCACACATCCACCAGAATGATTTAAATTAAAAAATCTGACAATACAAAATGTTTATGAGGTAGTGTGGTAATGGAATTCTCATATGTTGCTGGTGGGAGTAAAAATTAGTCCATTTTGAAAAACTCTTTAGCATCTTCTAAAGTTGAAGATACGTATATTGTGTTTGTAGAGCACCAAAGTGAAAAAAATTGAGATGTCTAGCATCAGTAGAATGGATAAAAGAGAGTATATTCATATCATGGAATTCTGTATGATACCAAGAAAAAGTAACTATAGCTACTCAAAACAGTGTTGGCTCACAATCATGTGAAATGGAAAAAGAGCACAAAAGAATATATACTGTATGATTATATTTATATGACCTTCAAAATAGATTAAATGTTTAGCATTGTAAGCATAGGTGATAAAATGTAAAGAAAAGCAAAAATGTTACTACTACAAATGACAAAACAGTGGTTGTCTTTAGGAAAGTGGGAAGATGAAGTAATTGACAGTGGATATGAAAGATGTCAGGGTTGCTGGCTGTGCTCTGTTTCTTGACCTGGGCAGTAGTTTTATGGATTAATTCACTGAGCTCTGCAGTTTTATTTTGTTCATTTTTATGTGTGTTACTTTACACACACACATACAAAAAGAGGCTAAAAGAATCATGATGCAAAGAGGGGAGAATCAGAGTTACTAAAATGATTGTTTTTAGACTGTATCGGTGGTATACCACATCCAGTACAGCCAACAGGAAGACAGTGAAAGATGCTGTATGGTAAAGTGATCAAACGTGATTGAAAAGAAGAAAGTTCAATTGTGAAAGGATATGTAAGATACTTATCTTTTTTCACCTATAAATATGTTTTGCAGGAAACAAGTGTTCATAGTCGATTGGGGGTTATTTATAATCCTACATCAAAAATAGATGAAGATAACACAGCTATTTCTAGAGGAATTCTGGCAGCTTTTCTTACACTGGAAAACAGCTTTTTGAGAAACTTTCTTAGGAAACTGGCACAGGAAGAAACTGCTACAGCTGTTTACTCTGGAGATAAAATTAAAAAATTCCTTACTGAGGTCAGTAGCTATTTGTTTAAAATAATAAATAAGTATCTGTTGCATATTTCGAAAGTGTAAGTCAGTGTTTTTGGAGATACCATGTTACCAAAAAAAAAAAATCATTAAGTGTAACGAAATGGGGATAATAAACTTTCCTTTTCAGTGGGAAGAGATACATGTTGAATGATACAGCTTTGCATAGAGGCACTTAACAAATCAAATTTCATATATTTCAACTACTACTTCATGATCCTTAAAGGCATTCTAGTTAGGATATGTACAAGGGCGAGTCAAAAATTATCCACACTCTGGCCGGAGAATTTACTTGGTTAGGACAAAATGATAATATGATGGACAGTAAATAAGTGGTAGGGTCAGTGGACTGAAGGGTTGAGTAGTGGTTGGTCTGGCGACACTGGGATGAATGAACTGGACAGTGAGCAGCCTGTGGTCAGAGCAGGGTTGACTGAGAGAGATTTTGGAAGTAAAGATCTAGGGCTGCACTGTTTGATACTGTAGCCACTAGCTTCATGTACCTATTTTAAACTTAAATAAAATTAAATTAAATTTAAATTAAATTTCTCGGTCATACTAGTCACATTTCAAGTGCTCAGTACCCGGCTGTGGCTTTGTGTTGGACAGTGCAGGGGAGCATTTCTGACGTTGCAGGGGTACAAGGAACATGATAGAAATTCAGAATGTGAGGCCCACCCGGAATCTGCTGAAGTAGAATCTTTATTTTAACAAGACACCCAGGTGATTTGTATGTATATTAAAGCTTGATACATACTGAGATGGAAAAGATTACTTTTGTATTTCAGAATTTAAATGCACTATTACTAAATTCGTTTCATGGGGTTGTTATAATGGAGTGAGCAGAGTATTTCTGTTTTGAATAGTATTTTTTAATTGAACACACCAAAATGGAGGTACTAAGTTTAGAATTTAATAAACATTGTATTTCATTTTTTAATGTTAAATTTTATTTAAATTGATATTCCCTAGCATTTTACTAATCAGTAATCCACCCCAAATTCTCAAAGAATGAATTGCAAACTGTATCTACTTGTAACAGGATTTACAAATATTGTAATTGCCTTGCCAAAGAAGGATTCTTTTTTCAAAACATGGCTTCAGAACAAAATGGTACTTTTTATTTTTATTTTTTTTGAAGGTTTCAAATATACTTTATTTCTTCAGTCATGCCATATTTTAATGGGTACACAGTACTTTTACTTGGCATCAATTATGAGTTGATTTTGCAACAATTCAGTATTAAACCAGCTGGGATGATTACTATTCTCTCCATTCCTTTGGGGTGACTCTGCCAACAGGGGACAGGTACCATTCTGTTCCAATTTGTGTTGCCGTATATGCCCATACAGCAACACAGAAAGTGGCTCCACTAGCTAATACAGCATTATCATATTTGTCATGGAAATCAGGTGCCCTCTTCTGGTGGCTCTGCCTTGCCATTGTTTGCTGAGTGCTTCGAACTGCGAGACGACTTAGTGCATTTTTGGCCAAGGGAAACATGGTGAAGCTGAAAACAGAACGGCGGGGCTGGCTTCTTGCAACTTCACGTCTAATACCCTTGCAAAGAGCCTGGCTCATATAACTGAAAAGTCTTGAGCTACCGCTGACTTTAGGCTCTGCTGGATTCAGGCAGTCAAATGATATTTCATGCAAGGAATCTGACTCTCTTCTGCTCTCTTTTCCTGTGTGTTGGCTTCATTTTCAGATAGGCTTTCCCCCATGTGTTTGCAGAAATGGAACCAGTTCTATAAGCATATCAATCCTTCAAGAAAGAGCTTTCCCAAATAGATCCATACAAATATTTGGATTCCAAAGGTCTCGAATTCAGTCAGGAATGTGTTTAGTTATGAGTAAGAGAAAACTTTGGGACTTCCCTGGTGGTCCAGTGGCTAAGACTCCACGCTCCCAATGCAGGGGGTCCGAGTTCAATCCCTAGTCAGGGGACTAGATCCCACATGCATGCCGCCATTAAGAGTTCACATGCCACAACTAAAGATCCCACAGGCTGCAATGAAGATCCTGCATGCAGCAACTAAGACCCGATGCAGCCAAATAAATAAATATTTAAAAAAAAAAAATCTTGCTTGCAGTGGTTTAAATTAGAAGTTTATTTTTTTCCTCATATCATGAAGAAGTGCCAGAGGTAGGCAGTCTGGTGATGGCATAGCAGCTCAATTACATCATCTAGGATCTAGTTTTTTCCTTTCTTTCTGCCCTGCCATCTTCAGAATGTTGACTTCATACTTTTTAAAATCGTAAGTTAATATAATTTTAAACTTTATACTAATATATTAAAATAGGCTATGTTAAAAAAATTAATGTATTTACTGTTCCCTTATTAATTATGTCGTTCTTAACTTATGCCTTAGGGGATGGATAAAAATGCTTTTGAGAAAAAATACAGTACCATTGGAGTGAATATTTTTCGAACTCACCAGTTGTTCTGTCAAGATGTACTTAAACTGCGTCCTGGAGAAATAGGTGTTGTCAGCAATGGGAAGGTAAGTAGAAAAGAGCAGTTGCTCACTTTTCTCAGTGACACTGGTATAGGGGCGGTCAGACATTTTCTGTCACAACATACCTGATGCAGCACACACAGAGGACAGTACTCATAGGCTAGACACGCCAGACAGGTCTCAGCATAAATAAAACGGCCACTGAGATGTCCAGTTCGTGGCACACTCCCTGTGTCTTCACCCCTCCCCCCCACTGATGATAACATCGAATGCGGCTCAGAATGTTCTTTGGGGATAGCTTTTGAAATATAGATATTAGAACAATTTTGTATACATTACAACATTGTAATCGAGAATCACTGTTTTAAAGTAGATGTAGAAAGTGCATTTTGACATCTTTTTCTTCTAGCTTTTTTCTACAGTTGATTATGTTAAGTAACAATACTTTTGTAAGTTTTGAAGTATAAAGTAGTGCTTATTAATATAATGTTGTAAAATCTATGGGAAAAATCACTCATACTCCCACCATGCTAATAAAATTTGTTATTAATAGTTTATTATTTGACCTTCTAACCCTTTTTTCTACTCTACGTAGACGTCTGTCTTTTTAAATACATAATTGTAATGCTGTTATATATATAACTTTATATCATACTTTTTTCTCTTAATGTATCACATTTTTTTCTGATTAGGGAGTTTTAATAGATACATAAAAAAATTAGTGGGCAATAGCTACTTATTAATATTTTTTAGTATGATAGTCTGGTTTTCTTTCTCAGGAATGATTTAAGTTTTTAAAAATTGAACCTTATGCTTTAGATATATGTAGAAATCAACCAATGCAATGTGTTTGACATATCTCTGCTTACAACATCAAATTATACATCCCTAAATCATCTTCAAAGCTCTAATGTTTTTTCCGTTTTCTACATTTTTATGAGCTCTGTTCACCTGTGTGCTTCATTCCCATATCATCATTCCTTTAAAATTATGCTTAGTTATTCTTTCTTATCTGAATCTGTAAATAATAGAAACTGGAGTATAGTGAGGAACTCACATCCGCAAGCATCCACAAATCAAACATTTCTGCTTCAGTGTAACAGTTCTTAAACCAATTGTGTTAGCTCCTAAAAGTAGGTAGACTCAGGTTCATCTGTGTACACTGCTGTTTTAAAATTGGTGACAACAGTTGCTATTCATTATTACAATAATATAAAATATTAGTGAATTTTGATAGTGAGCTATGTTGAAAGCCCAAGAATGGCATTGCTTTTTTTTTTTTTAAACAGTTGCTTTGGGAGGAAATATAACTTTTTAGAACAGTATATGACTACCTTTGGCTCTGTCAGGCATTTTAAGGGATAAAAAGGATAAAATTACAGCCTGCTGTATTTATTACCTTGCCTTTTGGTTATATTGATACATTATGGAAAAGCTACCCTATGTTTTCTTTGTCATTGTTTAATATAATTCAGATATTGTTATCAGTATTACTGATAAATATAGTTATGTTCAACTTATTTCTGTTAGAACTATTTCTTCTCATTTTCCTTGAAATTGACAAAAGCATTTAGATACAATTTTGCATCTGCCATGAACTGAACATTCTTCCAGAATCTGAAAATATAGTAGTGAACAAACATGTTTTTATGGAGTTTACACTTTGGTGGGCAGGGACCAAATGCAAATAGTGTCCTTACTAATAAAGTGTTATTTGGGCAGAGAACCAAAGGAGGTGAGGAAGCAAGCCATGTTGCATATCTAGAAGAGGAACATTCTAGGTAGAGGAAACAGTGAGTACAAAGGTTCTGAGATGAGGTCATGTCTATGTATTTTAGGAATAGCAGATATGAAGAGAACAGAAGAGAAGTAGCTAGGGGCCAGATCAGGTAGGGTTTTACTCTGAATGAGTTGAGCAGCTCATGGTTCCGGGCAGGGAATTGACATGAAGTGACTTACATTTCATTTGGAACATTAGTGGCTGTTGCATTGAGGATAGACTGTAAGGGTCAGGAAACCAGTTAGGACTATTACAGTAGTCCAAGTGAGAGGTGATGGTGGCTTGGACCAGAATGGCTCTAGTGGAAGTAGGGAGAAGTAGACGTGAGATAGATTTTGGAGGAAGGGTGAACAGGAATTGCTGACAGACTTACTGTGAGATGTGAAGAAACTACGTGACTGGCAGGATGAATTTGCCACTGTATTAAGGTGAGGAAGACTACAGGAGGAGCGGGCTTGTTGAGAAGGAGTAGAAAGGGCAGATACAGAATTCAGTTCAATAAGAGTTCAGTGTTCAGTTCTGGACCTCTGGGTAGACTGGTTGAGTTAAATTCAGGGGAGAGGTTGGGGCTAGAGATAAGTCAGAGTACACTGACTTTTTGTGTTGACTAATGGAAAATTGTAATTTTGATTATCCTTTTATTTGTAGGACTGTGGTTTGAATAGAAAAGATATATCTGAAAATAAGTACTATAGTTTATGAACTATAATATTATACTCTGTCTCAGAGTAATGCTATAAAACACAGTAATCATAGCAATCCTAACAGATAGTTATAATTCTGAACCAGATAGTTTAATGCTTAAAATAATTCTGACATTTTAAAATCAATATTCATTTTGAACCTGTCCAAATGTTTACTTTAGAATTGAAACATATTCAAGTTTAAAATTGTTTATAAATGATCAAAACTGGGGTGTAATGATGATCTCATACTCTCTTTTCTTTTTTTTTTTGATCTCGTACTTTCTTACCGATATGCTGAAGAATTAAAAATCTACATATTTTAAGATTAAATAAAACTCTAAGTAATGCTATTGCTATAATTATAATTATTTTTATCACACTGCATATTTACAAATTCCTGAAAGACATGGTGCAGCAGAGAGTAGGGAAACAAGTTAAGGCCTTTTTGTTCTAGCTAGACATCTGGATTCAAATTCTATTGCACCATTAATTGTATGACCTTTGTGAGATTTGGTTTCTTCATTAAGACAATGGAAAAGATAATAGTCTGTCTTAAAGTTGTCAGAGAGATTAAATATACTTTTACACATAAAGCATATAGAACAGCCCCAGACACAAAGTAAATTTTCAGTAAATATTAACTTCTGAGCCCAAAACCTATGGGATGCAGCAAAAGCAGTTCTAAGAGGGAGGTTTATATTAATACGGTCCTACCTTAAGAAACAAGAAAAATATCGAATAAACAACCTAACCTTACACCTAAAACAATTAGAAAAAGAAGAACAAAGAAACCCCAAAGTGAGCAGAAGGAAAGAAATCATAAAGATCAGAGCAGAAATAAATGAAAAAGAAAGGAAGGAAGCAATAGCAAAAATTAATAAAACTAAAAGCTTATTCTTTGAAAAGATTAATAAAATTGATAAACTATTAGCCACACTCATCAAGAGAAAAAGGGAGAAGATGCAAATCAACAGAATTAGAAATGAAAAAGGAAAAGTAACAACGGACACCACAGAAATACAAATGATCATGAGAGACTACTACAAGCAACTATATGCCAATCAATTGGATAACCTGGAAGAGATGGATAAATTCTTAGAAAAATACAATCTTTCAAGACTGAACCAGGAATAAATAGAAACCATGAGCAGACCAGTCACAAGTACGGAAATTGAGGCAGTGATTAAAAATCTCCCAACAAACAAAAGCTCAGGGCCAGATGGATTCACGGGCAAATTCTATCAAACATTTAGAGAAGAGCTAACACCTATCCTTCTCAAACTCTTCCAAAATATAGCAGAAGGAGGAACACTCCCAAACTCATTCTACAAGGCCACCATCACCCTGATACCAAAACCAGGCAAAGATGTCACAAAAAAACTACAGACCAATATCACTGATGAATATAGACGCAAAAATCCTCAACAAAATACTAGCTAACAGACTCCAACAGCACATTAAAAAAATCATACACCATGATCAAGTGGGGTTTATCCCAGGGATGCAAGGATTCTTCAATATATGCAAATCAATCAACGTGATAACATCATATCAACAAATTGAAGGATAAAAACCATATGATCATCTCAATAGATGCAGAAAAAGCTTCTGACAAAATTCAACATCCATTTATGACAAAAGCTCTCCAGAAAATGGGCATAGAAGGAAATTACCTCAACATAATAAAAGCCATATATGAGAAACCAAAAGCCAGCATCATTCTAAATGGGGAAAAACTGAAAACATTCCCTCTAAGAACAGGAACAAGACAAGGGTGTCCACTCTCACCATTATTATTCAACATAGTTTTGGAAGTTTTAGCCACAGCAATCAGAGAAGAAAAAGAAATAAAAGGAATCCAAATTGGAAAAGAAGTAAAATTGTCACTCTGCACATGACATATTATACATAGAAAACCCTAAAGACTCTACCAGAAAACTGCCAGCACTAATTGATGAGTTTAGTAAAGTAGCAGGATGCAAAATTAATGCACAGAAATCTCTTGCATTCCTATACACTAAGAACGGAAGAGCCGAAAGAGAAATTAAGGAAACTCTCCCATTCACCATTGCAACCAAAAGAATAAAATACCTAGGAATAAACCTGCCTAAGGAGGCAAAAGATCTGTATGCAGAAAACTTTAAGACACTGATGAAAGAAATCAAAGATGACACAAACAGATGGAGGGACATACCATGTTCCTGGATTGGAAGAATCAACATAGTGAAAATGGCTGTACTACCCAAAGCAATTTACAGATTCAATGCAATCCCAATCAAATTCCCAATGGCATTTTTCACAGAACTAGAACAAGAAATCTTATGATTTGTATGGAAACGCAAAAGACCCCAAAGAGCCAAAGCAGTCTTGAGAAGGAAAGATGGAGTTGGTGGAATCAGGCTTCCTGACTTCAAACTATACTACAAGGCCACAGTGATCAAGACAGTATGGTACTGGCACAAAAATAGAAAGGAAGATCAATGGAATAGAATAGAGAACTCAGAAGTAAGCCCAAACACATATGGGCACCTTATCTTTGACAAAGGAGGCACGAGTATACAATGGAAAAAAGACAGCCTCTTCAATAAGTGGTGCTGGGAACATTGGACAGCAACATGTCAAAGAATGAAATTAGAACACTTCCTAACACCATACACAAAAATAAACTCCAAATGGATTAAAGACCTACATGTAAGGCCAGACACTATAAAACTCCTAGAGGAAAACATAGGCAGAACACTCTATGACATCCATCAAAGCAACATCCTTTTGGACCCACCTCCTAGAATCAGGGAAATAAAATCAAGAATAAACAAATGGGACCTCATGAAACTTAAAAGCTTTTGCACAGCGAAGGAAACCATAAACAAGACAAGAAGGCAACGCTCAGAATGGGAAAAAATAGTTGCCAACAAAACAACGGACAAAGGATTAACCTCCAAAATATACAAGCAGCTCATGCAGCTTCATATTTAAGTTTCTTTATTCCACAAACATTATATTCAACTTTAAGTAGAAGAATTAAGACATAGAAGAACCAAGTTTCTGCTCCCTGTTTGACACTGAACTTACATAGGTGCAATAGAGCCGGTTTTCTGGTGAATTTAATCAGTAAAGATACCCAATCTTGTTAATCCCTTAGGAAAATAATTTGAGATTTTATTTTCTTATTCTGAGTTATTAACAGAACCACTCGAGTCACTAGAAGTGGTATAGATAAAATTCAGCTTATTTTTCCAGGCCTCTCCTTCTCATAGTCCAAAAATATAGCATTGAAATTGCTTTGAAAGTTCCCTTGAGAATGATGGCAAATCTTAAGGAAATAAAATGTTTATATGTGTACTTTTAGTATTACAGTGCCCATTTTTGGTACTTTTAAGAGCCCAGGTTTTATGTTTAAAGTGAAACATGATATTTGTTTAGCTGGATGCCAGCATTCCAGCTAATATCACTTTTGATATGAGCAGATGAGAAAAGATTCAAGAACTGTACTTCATTAATTTTTAGAAAGTATTAATTGCAGAATCATATGAAGGGGAAGTAAGAAAATCCGCTGCATGCCTATCATCCTGGTCTTTGGCCAAGGGAAAAAATATTCTGGTTGACATATCTTCTAATCGTTTGTCACCAAGTCTAATTGTTTAGTGCATAAGACTATGTCAGGGCTTACCTTCTGCATCAGGGCTTATGTTAATAATATTGTGATGATGCACGTATTAGCTTTTCCAGAAAATGATAACGGTAGTAGAGTTGGGGTGGTTGTGGTGGGATAGCCTTCCTGAGAAATTAGGTATCTGGCAGTTTTACAGCTTCCTCCCTCTGTAGTTACTGGTTTAACTCTAACCTACATGACCTTGCTGTGCTCCAAACAATTTATACAACATCAGGTAGATGAAGATTGGTTGGTATCATTAAGTAATTATGGGATTTGTCTCTTGGTTTTTGCTCTTTTATGCCTTGTTTATACATTAATTGTTATCTACATAGTGTAGACTACAATTTATAGATTAAATAGGAAAAATTGAAATTAAAAGACCTATTATAGAATACAGACAATTGCTTTCATAATTTACTTTAGAATGAAGAGCCTTTGGTTTTTGGAAGAACTGAAAACTTTCAAATGGAAATAATTTGCTGATATTTTTGCCACATTGATTTTGGTATTTATGCAAATGTTATTTGTAATATCAAAGTGAGGAAATATTTTCCTCTTGTTTCTTGATGGATTTAGTAAATAAATGGTGGGATTAATAGCCGCCATCTGTTTAATCTGATCAGTTTTTCCTTAGAGAAATATCTATTTGATAAGAAAATGCTTGTCTTAAGTTGGTATATCTCATAGAAGATATACAGTAATACAACTGCTTTTATTTTAAGTTCTTAGGACCTTTAGATGAAGATTTCTATGAAGAAGATTTTTACTTGTTGGAAAAGATAACACTTACTAATTTAATAGACAAAATTGAAGACATTTTTGAATTTACAGAAATCAACTCAGAGAAGTAAGTATTTAAAATCGTAAGAGCATTTCATTTTGGAGCTTGGATTTTGCATCTGATTTTTTCTTTTTAAGATTAGAAAATGTTTCAAATACATACCAAAGAGACAATAAAAGACATGCAGAGATTATAAAGAAATAGTAGAGGATGTCCATTTGCTCACCACCACCCAACTGTGGATGTTAATATTTTATTTGCCTTGGATCTGTCTCTTTGTTTCCTATCTGCCTGTCCCATGCTTCTCCCTCCCTGAGAGGTAACCATTTTCCCAAATGTTGTATGCATGATTCCCATATTGTCTTTATACTTTTGCTTCATGTGTAGATATCTGTTATTAATGTTTATTATGTTAAAGCCTTGACTTTTTTAGAGATATGCTATTTTACATAGGTACCTTTTGCAGTCTGCCTCGGTAGTAACTTTATCCATGTTCATGTATATAGAGTGAGCTTATTCATTTCAGTTTCTTTTTAGTATTTTATTTTGTGAATGTACTTCAGTTCATTAATGTACTTCATTACTGGAGTACAGTTAACGTGGCTTTAGTTCTTTACTATTACATAAATGCTATCATGAACCTGGTTTACATATCGCCTTGTGCAATGTGTGAGTTTTTCTAGAGTAGAGGAGTGTTGTTATTGGGTTGTATGATAGATGTACCTTCAGCTTTACCAGATACTGCTAAATTCTGTCCTTCAAAGGAGTTGCAGCCATTAACACTCCCATCAGAAATGTATGAGTTCTTGTTTCCCTAAGTCCTCACCAATACTTAGTGTTACACAACCTGTTCATGTTTCCTATCTGATGGGTGTGAAATTGCATCTTGTTTTAATTTGTACTTCCTTGTCTTTCAGTAAAGTTGAGTATCTTTTCACATGATTGTTTTAATTTATGTTTGCTCTTCTGTAAAATATCTGTTTATACCTTTTACTTAGTTATCTGTTCGGGGTTCTTCTTTTAGTGACTTGTAAACATAGCATTCTATATACTTATCTTTATCAGTTATATATGCTAAAATATAATATTCCAGTTTGTGGCTTGGCTATTTAATTGTAATTCTTTACAAAAAAGTTTTCAATTTTACTGTCACAATATTCTCAGGGTTTTTCCTTCGTAATTTGTGATCTGTGTGTATAAGTGAGGGAGTGTGTGAGCGTGCATGCACGCACGCTCGTGTGTGTGTGTGTGTGTGTGTGTGTGTGTGTGTGTGTAGGATGTATAAAGATTTTCCTTGGTCTGTGTTCATAAAGATATTCTCCTTTATTTTCTTCTAAAAGTTTTAGTTTTACTTTTTTTCTGATGTATATATTTAATTCCTTTTAGATCTTTGTACTGTTCCACTGGTATATTGCCTTATACAATCCCACATTCCAGCTACCACAGCTTTATAATAAATTTTGATATTAGGTAGTGAAAATTACCCCTTCTGCCACTTCTTAAAAATTGTCTTGACCTTTTTTATACTTTTTCATTTAAATATGATTAAGACTAGCATAACAAGTTCTACCAAAAAAAACCCTCCTGGAACTTTTATGGGAATTTCTTTGAATTTATTGTTTGAAGAGAATTACCATCTTTATATAATATTGAATTATCCCACCCATTAAATATATACATATATTATTTATATGAACCAATATATATACATATATATACACACACACATACATATATATATGCAGACACACTTATTCAGTGTATTTAGTGTTCCCTTTAGGTCTTTCAGTGAAGCTTCCATTGTTTTCCTGTGAAGTCTTACACGTGTGTTTTTAGGTTTATTCCCTAGTACTTCCCTAATACTTACAGTCTGGAGGAAACAGATATCTTACTTAATCTACCATTTGGGAAATGATGTGAATAGAAAATGATTAATGTAATTTAGTAAAGTAAGGATTTTTATGCAATGAAGAGATAATATCCATAGTTATTTTCAAGTGGAATAAAACTAAACAAAACTTTTAAAAGCCAAAAAAATTTATAATTTTAAAATTAAATAATTTAGACCTACTATATATTGAAAAGCACATAATTCAGTAATTTGTCGAATTTATTAAATATAATGCTAACCTTTCAGAGCTAATTTTTTAACCTTATTTGATTAAAAAATATTATCATAGTTTTAAGTAGGTTCCAGAAGCTATTTTAGCCACTTTAATGCTGCATATCAAACCAAAACCACCACCAAAACAAAATGATGCTAAACTGTGTCTCCTCTAATTGTCTGAAGTTGCTTAATGTACATAAATAATGCTAAATTAATATTCACTTAAATCTGAACATACTTAGTAGGCATCCATATCAAGCTTTTTCAAGAGTTAGTTACCTAGGAAGGTAGAACTCTGAATGCCAGAAACAGAATCCTTGGAACCATTATCTGGAGGAGCACATCAAATCTGTTTCTCTAATGGAGCGATTACAACCTGTTCTGTTCTAAGAGGTGTCTCCAGTGCTGAGTCTCTAGTGCCCTTTCCCCTCTTTAGATCAAAGTACTTTTCATGAAGAGAAAAATTGACCTGGATAGCTGAAAATTCAGCAGAGAATCTAAGAAAAGTTTTTTGGAGGTCTCAAAGATTTTCATTTTTTTCATCTCCTCCTCTCAGTACATAACATACTACTTAAGCAGTCAGCCCAGTTTAAGAAGCATGGGGAGCATGTTTGACCGTAAATACTTCCTCCATCATGCCTACAATTTAAATATTAGAGTGTGTATAGATGATAAATACCTTTAAAAAAGTTTAGGAGTAGATTATGGTTTTGATTAGTTCATCTTATGTGTATTATTGGCCATTAAATGCATTCCTCTGACTGGGAGATTGAGATTGCCATATATACACATTATAAATAAGAAAAAAAAATCAAATTGTACACTTTAAATATATGCAGTTTATTGTATGTCAAGTATATCTCAATAAGAGTTCCTAACAAAAAGATAATCTGCTAAAAAAAATGCAATGCTCTGTGAAGGATATGGTAGGTATTACAAATAGAAATAATATACAATATATAGAAGCTATAGTCCAGCAAAAAATGATATAGTAGAGAGATTCTGACAATACCAACAAGGTTCTCAACCGCTTTGACTCTAAATTTCTTTGTTTATAAAGTGGAGATGCCTATCTTTTCTCTCTTTCATTCCTTTTTTTGGGGGGGTGGGAGAACATTAAAATTCAGCTAACATTTTCTGTTCCAGCGTATCATTAAACGTATACATTTTCTCTATCATGGATTTTTACATTTGGTTATATTTAATCCAGGTGTCTATTTTGTACAATTTTAGTTTTCAAACAAATTTGAAACCATAGAAATCTGGACTTCTTAACTATATTAAAAATTCTTTGAGAGTAGATATTCTGTCATTTACTTTTTGTTCTTCCTGCTCTTCTTTCTTTCCTCCGTGGGCCCCAGTGCTTGGATACATAACCAGCACTCAGCAAATATTGACTTGACTTGAATGATTCTCCATATTCTTATAGACAGTATTAGGAATACTACTTATGTGTTTAAATAGCATATCAATGATAAAAAAAAATAGGATGACCTTAAAAACAGCAGTCATTTTACTTTGACAGATTCTACAAGTTTGGAAGAAAGGTCATTTATATACAGTTTGTCTATATGAAATAATTTACATTAAATTCCGCTTTCTTGAGGCATTAATTGTGACATGAAATATGGACCTTTCTTTCCCCAAAAAACTCATTTATCTTGTTTCTCCAGCTTCAGTGACTTTGTTATGAAAATTGATGCCCTTGTTTCCTCTTTGCCTGAACGTGCATCTCGGTATGATATCACATTTCTTAAGGAGAATCACAGGTAAGAATGTATTAGTGCTGTGTGTATTCTAACACTGCAACCTATATTCAATTATGGTTACCGTTTGTATTCATCATATAGCAAAAGTTAAAGTAGAATTAACAGTTGTTAGAGAATAAATGTATTTGACAAGATTAGGAAAAGAAATTTTAATTATATTCTAGTAAATGAATAAATATATATATATATATATATATATATATATATATGGTATGAAGTTTCAAGTAAGTTAAACCTGGGATGATTTGTCTTATTCTCATTTTTCTTCCACACTCAAGATCATTTGGAATTTTTGCAGTATAATCATTATAAATAATATCTTTATATTCTTAATGTATAAAAGACTCCACTACTGAAGAACTCTGCTTGGTAAGGTGTAGATATGTACAACAGATGTCCCAACATGCATTCTATGGAACATTACTCTGAGATGTTGACAGGTGTCTTCCGAGGGGAAAACTGTTGTCTAGTCAAGTTAATTTACAGAATACTGAATGCTTTGGGGTGAAGGAGTGAGATTTTCAGTGCTTATCAACATATTGACGATTATGAGATGTGGTTTAGTTAAAGAAAATAAAAGTTCATTTTTGGTAAACTCAGCAGTTGGGTAACTTGTTCATGAAACACTTTTTTTGTTAAAAAGTTATTATTTCATAAAAATTAGGTTTCTGAAAAGAGCCATCAGATAATAAAGTAGTTTATAATTTCACTGTATAATTGAAATAAATTTCAGTGTATAAATATCACTCTAAGATATTTGAAATAAAATTCATCAGGCTCTATCTACATACATATAATTATCTGGGTCCCCAGAGGGAACCTTTTTTTTTTTTAATTAAGGACCACTTAGAATAGGAAAAAAATAATCAGTTAAACATGTAACTAAACTATAGACGTATTTTATTATCTCCTTCTAATCACTGTTCTTATAAAACTAAATTGAGAAAAATTATCATAAACTTAAAATGGCTGGTACTTCTAAGTTTTCTAATTTTATGGTCGATGCAATCTTATATTGCTTCTGTTTACTGTATTACAAGATAACACACTCTTTGGCTGTAGAAGATAAACTTCACACAGGTATAGTATTATCATTCTTAACAAAAATTACTTTTTAAAGAGAAACTACCTAGCACTATTGGGAATGAAATTTTTTTATTTTTTTTCAGACAACTGAACTGAGATTCAGCACTTTTAAGTGTTTTAAACATGTTTAGTGGAATTCTTTTTGGAAACTTCTTTGATTTCTTAAATGCCATATGCTGAAATAATTTAACACAAATTATTCACAATTATCATTGAAAACATTGATTAATGGTATAGTAATTACTATACCATTACATAGTTATATTTAGGAATTTTCATATATTTGGAACTATTTACTCCCACATTAGATGTCTGAAACATTTGATCTTTCATAGGTTATTGTTGTAGAGTAATCTGCGTGCTTTCTTTAGCTTTCACATCAATCAACGTGTCCTGCTGCTTTTAAGCCTTCTTTTATATAGAGGAAAGATATGCTGTGAGTTTGTGACAGTGGTTTACAGTTCTCTCATTTTTTTCTGATTATTTCTGGGGCATTATTATGAATATTTGTAAATAGATATCTGGTATATGTGTATTGGTATGCATCAGTGTTTGTACAATCGTACATATGCATCTAATGCCTGCCTTTTTTCACATGCAAACTCAGTAATCTGCCATTTTCTGAATTCATGTGTATAATTTAGGCATTTAACTTTTGTTTTCTGTGTGTTTACACATGTGGTATGATCTGTTTGTCTAGATCAGCTTTGGTTGTATGACATAACATGAGCTTTCTTGTTAAACAAGCAAACAAACAAACAAAAAACTTCTGGATCCCAGTCTACAACTTAACCTAGCTCTGTGACCTCTTTTGGCTTCAGTTTCTTAGTCTATATAACACAGGTGATGATCCCTAACCCTCAGGGGTTTTATGAGATTCGGCCTACTGTCTTGAATATAGCAGATATTTAATGTTCTGTAGCTATGTGCATTTGTTACACAAATATTGAGGTGCTTTTCACAACTTGGAAATAAGAGAAATGAGATTGAACCTGAAAGCTAAGCAATAAAATCAACTCATATTAATCAGGGGAGAAATATAAATACCTACCTTAAATCTAGGATCCAGGTCAGCAAGACTTATGATAATATGATCTTAATTTATTGAAGCAACAATGACTTTGTTGGATTTTATTTGTGGTGGAAGCCTAGGAAAGGTAGGGGAAAGCACATTAGCAGTGCTGGGCTGTGGTCTGGGTCAGTCAGAGCAGTAGAATCACTGTTGCATGTGTGTGCACACACAGGTGCACTTGTGCTATATGTATGTGCATATGTATATTGGGGAGTGTATAGATAAGAATTTATGTATGTATGTAAGTCTATATGAATGAATGAATTGTTATAGGACTTGACCTTACACAATTGTAGGAGCTGGTTAACTAGTCTCTGTAAGGTTGCTGACTTCTGACACTGGAGCTTGAAGTTCACAGGGCAGGCAATTAGGAAGAGAGGTAGTTTTCAAGAGGCTAGATCAAGAGGAAGCTGGAACCCCACAAGTGTGAACTGAAACCTGTATCAGTTCTTGTTGCCTTTGACCTTGGTATATAGTGGGTGTCCTGCAGAAGATGGGACACACACACATGACCTAGGAGTCAGAGCTTAGAAGGAGAGTCTCAGGAAATGTAGAACCAGTGGGGGCCTTATGCCGACAATGTGAGTAAGCAGATCAGTAACAAAGTGTGTGAGCTAGAGAATGGCTGCCATTGCCCCCCTCCTGCCTCCAAATATCCTGAGAATCTCTTTTGTGGCCCACCCACCAGAAATGTGAAGGAAAGGGAATTCTGGAAGATGTCGTCCAACCTAGCCAACACACATACTACGTAGATGATGGGAACCATGGGATTCTGAGTCATAGGATCTCACAGAATTGGCAGTATTCTGAGGGGAAAAAAGTAAAGTAGCATGTAGTAGAAAAAACTTAAAATATGCCTACTTTAGCCATAGTAATGTCTCATAAAGCATATAGAAAACAACTAGTTTTGACTAGTGCTACCAGTATTGATAGTAATTTGTAAAATTTTCAGCAGGAAAACTGAAGGAAATAACCATTGTAGATAGTCTCCTCTAATATAAAACATCTGATTTGTAGCCCGTATTTCCAGCAGTAATTATCTACCAGGATCTGTTGTCTGATTCTGACACTCCTGTTTTAACATAATTAAATCATATCAACTGCATGTAAAATAATATCAAAAGCCCCATATTTGAAGTGAATTTTATATTTTATTTGATTGCTGAGAAATTGTTTCACTGCAAAAAGTCTAAATATTTATAGTCTTCGTGTACCAAAGAAGACTAAGATCCCTGTAATCTTATAGAGGTACAGTTTGATTTGGTAATATCTTCCCTTTGTAATATGTGAGATATTTAATTTATACATCTCAAAAAAAACTGACTTCCTATGTTATTGTAGTGTTAAAACAGTAATTCATTTGGACTATTCTGTACTTTCAATTACATATATACTTTAAACTTTTCCTTGAATTAAATATAGAATTGATTTTTTGTGTGCTTTTAATGATTTTCCCAATATTTTCCTTTAAAGATTAGTCCATCTTCTTAAATCAGTGAAAAACAAAATGGAGAGGACAGAGGGGAGGAAGTGTGGAGAGGGTGACTTGAGTCAAAATAATATGATAAATTTGGGTCTTTTTCCTCTGAGCTTTCCTGTTATAATATGTGGGGGTTTTTTTTAAACTACTAAATTTAATAAAAGTACCGAATAGTTAATTTTATCATTCTCGAATCTGAGAAAATATATTTAATACAGAAGCATCTTTGTTTTATTTTTTACATTGTATGATCCATGAGAATTTGGGGGGGCTTAAAATTATCAGAGTTTTTTCAGTATAATAGTATTGTTCTTTGAAGAGTTTCTTTAAATCATTCCTTCATAATTTCTTATTTTCATTTTCTCTTAATTCTTTGCAATTTTCTAATTTATTGAACACAAACATTAAACTTTTAAATTTGCATTTTCTTGTGTGAAATAACCAGGATGTTTTTAATCTGGTGAGAAAGAAAGCAATTTATAAGAATGTCCATAGCTAATATTAAGATTAATTAGGTAATTGAATAAACTTAACTGATCATCTTTCATCTTTTTTGTTTTTTCTAGCATTATAAAGATAAATTCTCGTGAGAATGATGTGTCCTTTGATGTCATTGCTATTGTTGATCCATTGACAAGAGAAGCACAGAAGATGGCACAGTTATTGATTGTAAGATAATATTATATTTTATTAAATATTATATATTATATGATATATGCTACTTTTATTTTGAAATTTATAATTAATCTTTTCAGGTCTGTTTTCAAGTATAAATGTTCTCTCTCAATTTTTTATTTCATACAACGTTCTAAATAGATGGTCATATTTCAGTGTAGGAAATGAAATGATAGTGCTGTGTGTGAGGTGTGATGGCAGTACCAGGTTAGGTGTTAACATGGACATAATTATTGCCCCCATCACCCCAAAGTTTGTATGTTAGAGCCCTAACCCCCAATATGACTATTTGGAAATAGGGCCTTGGGGAAGTAATTAAGGTTAAATGAAGTCTTAAGTCTTCATATAAGGCTACCGGATCAATAGCCTTATAAGAAGAGAAGAGAGATCTTCCTCTCCTCACACACACATAAAAGAGGGCATGCGAGTACGCTGTGACCTGGCAGCCACCTACAAGCTAGGAAGAGAGCCCTCTCCAGAAACTAGTTATGTTGGAAGGCTACATATTTTTTTCTGGTGATGTTCAAAATTTTGGGATACTCTTATTTGAAATTACTCAATACATTTTTTTTAAAGACACATCAAAAAATACTCTCAGAAGTGGAAACTATGTGTTCTTTTGGAAACAGGTGAAAATAATTATCTAATTAAGTCTGGTGAAAGATGTAAATGATCAAGCTGGGTCATACTGGTGTATGTTCTATCAAAATTTCAAAATGTAGTTTCTCCCAGAAAGTAGTTTGCCTTACCAAATGATAAAAATGGGTAGTAGGTGTCTGTTATAAATGCCTTTATTAATGGATAGAAATAATTTTGGTAACACTTTGCCATTCTACCTATTCAGTGTATAACTAGGGCAAACTTAATTCCAGAGCTGATTTAGTTGCCTCATTCTTTCTTTCAGCATTTGTATACCTTCAAATTTTAACTTCTTTAAGCACACTATTTATATTATTCTTTAGAAAACAGAAATCAGTAATCATACCTATAAGTAATGGAGGTAGCATGATGCTTTTTAATATACAAATTCCCTATTCCTATGGAAGTTCCTTATTCAGAAAAAAACGTTGCTTATCTCTGAAGCTTCTATGTAAACAGAATTTAGGAATAAGAAATACGGATTATACAGAAATATAAAATATAGAATTGCATTCCAGTTTACATCATTGGTAATAGTAGCAACTCAGAACTTCATGTAACTTATTATTTCTTACTGTAGAGAAAAATTATGCTATAAATTTGTGCTGTAAAGCGTAAATTAATTTACTGGAAGAAAAGAATAGTGTCTCATTTAACACTTGGGAAAAACAGTGGCTCAGCAGCCTCCATTGTAACTAATAGGAGGAGTGATAGAATGGGAATTAAAACTCAGAGCTCTTAAATCCTTAGTCTTTATGTTCTAATTCCTCCTCAAACCTGTATGCTTTCCGTTCTGAACATCTGTTTTATTCTTCTCCTTTTACCTATGTCTTTTGTTATCTAATATGTTTCAAATCTTCACTGATTTGTTGCCTATATAGAAGTGGGGACTATCAAAATTAATAATTCTCTTCAGTTCTCTAGGGAAATAAAAATAAAAGAGAATATTATATCTGTATGTAGCTAAGACCTTCCTCCCTTTTTTACAATGTAGATGAATTCCAAAAGGATCAGGGCACCCTTGCCATTGTTTTTGTGAGGTCACCACTTTGTATTTGAAGTCAAGGTTCTAATAATTATTTTACTTGTTCTTCAGTAGTAAGGAAATTTAGATACCATGAAAGAAAGTCACATTAGGCCAAAGGTAGGCAGCATAACCTTTGGGCAATGAAATCAACTATTTGGATTCAAATCTTACCTCTGCCATGACTTACTGTGTGATCTTGGACAAATTACTACATCTGTCTATTGCCTCAACTGTAAAAGTAGCTGCCTCAGAAGGGTGTTGTGAGAATCAGATGAGGTAACAGATATCAAGTATTAATGTAGTACCTGGTACCTAGTAAATGCTCAGTACATGTTAGCTATTAATATTAACTTCAAATATGGAAATTTTTTTCTAATAGGTACTTGGCAAGATTATCAACATGAAGATAAAATTGTTCATGAACTGTAGGGGTAAGCTTTCAGAAGCCCCTTTAAAGAGGTGGGTTTATGTGAATATAATTTCATTTTGAAAAATTTGCAAGTGCTAAAAGGGAAAAAAAGGAACATAATTACTGCACCTGTTTTTTTTTTCTTCACAAAATGTTTAACCGAAATATATCAGAAGATCAGAGGTCATTTATTAACCTTAATTGATATAGTTGATAAAATTAAAATAAGCTAACCAGTAAAATTGACCCAGTCTAATTGCAGAATTTACATGGATTTATGTTCATCTGTGGGTGTTTTTAAAAATGTGATCTAGGAGTATCTATTTAGAAATATACAGTGGGTTGCAGTGACATGGCTGGAAAGTGAAGCAAGTCAGAAAGAGAAAGAAAATTCCATATGATATCACTTCTATATGTGGAATCTAACATATGACACAAATGAACCTGCCTACAAAACATAAATAGACTCACAGAGAGAACAGACTTGTGGTTTCCAAGGGGGTGGGGGATGGGGATTAGCAGAGTCAAACTATTGTGTATAAAATGGATAAACAACAAGGTCATACTGTATAGCACAGGGAACTGTATTAAATATACTGCGATAAATCATAGTGGAAAAGAATATAAAAAAATGTATATGTGTGTATAACTGAATGAGTTTACTTTCCCATTGTTCTGGGTCCTTGCTTTATCACTTAGTTCCTTGTTCCGTATCGCTAACCTCTCTACTAGCCCTTTTCTTTCAGTCTTAAAGAGTTACTCGGTTTTTAAAAAGAAATAAACTGCTCCCTTCACTTCCTCTCCTCTGGAGCCCTGCCTTTTCCTCCTCTTCTCCAGTCTTCCTCATCTCAGCTTCTCGGAAGTGTGCCCAAGCCCCTCTTCACCTCTCATTCACCTCCCACCAAAGTTAGGCTTTAACTTCCTCTTTGCCACTGAATTGATTTTCCTGAATCACAAAGAAATTGCTGTTTGCAACGTCCATGTAATACTTCTTACTTGATGACATTTCTCTTGCGTTTGACAGTACCAGATAACTTGGTTTGGACTGTGTTCTCTCCAGGGCCTTCTCTTAATCCCTCTTCTTTTTTGACTCTGCCTGTATGTCTGCCATAGGCAGCTTCAGACAGGGCTGCCAGTGATCACCGCCTCTGGGGATTCACGCTCTGCATAGATTCTCCTTGAGTGCAGGCTGCACCTGGTGATTTGCTTCCAATGAATAGAATATGGCAAAAGTGATGGACTGTCTCTTCTGCAGTTAGGTTGTAAGAGGCTGTGCCTTTTGTCTTGCCGGCATTCTCTGTCTCTTGCTCTTGTGTGCTTCTCTAAGCTTGCTGGAGATGCCCTTGTGGCAAGGACTGAGGGAGGTCTCCAGCCAATCACTAGTGAGGAACTACAGCCCTCATGCCAGCGGCCCTTGAGGAACTGCAGGAGCCTAGGAGTGGATCATTCCCCCCTGGAGGCTTGAGATAACCACAGCACAGCTGACACCTTGAGTGCAGTCCCAGAATAGTGAAAGTCACTGTTTTTAATACTGTAACTGTTTCTTATTATGTAAGATACTAAGGGGTAAGGCTGAAATACACTAAAATTACTGGTACCTCTAAAAACTCTATTAATAAGCAGCTGCTTTGAACTCGCTCCTGTTTGTTTTTAATTGCACTTTTTAAATTAGTACCAGAACTTTATATAGCTTAGGTTTTACTTGCTCTCTGGTTATCATTCCTATTCATATTATTAACAGTGCTAAGAGCTAATAAAATCACTGAAACTAGGCCATGCTCAGATTTGAAGAAGGATCAGTGAGTGAATACAGATCACAAACTGCTGGAACCTGCATAAGTCAGTGTATCTTAAAGGGATTCTAGTCGTGTTCATTAAGTAATTAACAAGGGTATATAATACACACAGTCTTACAGATAATAGTGTAAACAAAATAATTATGATTGTCTACCACTTATGTAAGCATTAAACTTCAGTATAGTGTGTTTTTAGTCTTTTTAATTTAAGACTTTCTGGTCATGTTTTTAAGCCATTTTCAGTTTTAAGATATTTTAGGAGAAATCTCAATTTTGGTCACAGTATGTATTTTGTTTCTGTTCTACCAACAGCTTTTACCGTTTTGTTCTGGAGCCGGAACTGATGTTAACACCTACTGATGTTACTGGACCAGTGGCAAAATTCTTGGATATCCCTGAATCACCCCTTCTAACCCTCAACATGATCACTCCTGAAGGCTGGTTGGTTGAAACAGTACACAGCAACTGTGACCTTGATAATATTCATTTGAAGGATGTAAGTTATCATAAAGTTATATAAAGAAAGAGGAATAAGATAAATTCTTATGAGGTACTATAACTGTACCAAGTGCATACTCACTGCTCACCAGAATTTTCTCCTTTATGATCCTAGGTCCTGATCCAGTCTTTCCTTTGATTTTTGAATTTCCCTAACTTCCAAATTCAGCTTCTCTGATCTTCTGGGTTCTTAAATGCCATCACCTTTTTTATTGGTTCAGAAATGCTACCCTAAGATGGACAGTGTAGGAACTATGGAGACAGATGAATGGCAGTTTAGGACAAAACCATTAAGTGCCTTTGCCCTTCAGGTTTTGTTTTTAACTCAGAGAGGAACAGTTTCATCTTAAGTTCTTTTTTGCCCCACAGCATAGCCAGAGAAAGCAATTCTAATGAGATTCGGGTAGAAAGCAGGAAGGAGTTTGCTCATGTACTATAAACTGAGTGCATTCTTTCCCACCACCTCCAGTGTGACGCTTATCCGGTAAACGACCAGACTTCTCTTTCCCCACCTGTTGTCCTTCAGCCCGCAGCACAAAAAAACAAAAACACCAAGAGGAGACTATTTTATACTATTCAGAGTCTTTCCAAACATTCTATTCAAAATTGGAAAGGCATTCAGAAAGCACAAAAAAACAAGCATTTTAGGAGAGTTTACCTAGAGGACAGATATTTAGAAACTTGCGCAGGGGTAGGGGGAGGGTGTAATACTTCTTTCTCATTGTCCTCCCCCTTGTCTGGTCCTGCACAGCCTCTCGCCTATTTTCAGCTGTACATTTGACAACTCCTTCAGAATGTAGACATTATCTTGACCGAGGCATAAACATTTTACCTCTAATAATTTGATTAAGATTGTTCATCATTTGTTTCTCATGCTTTTCATGTGTCACCTTTTGTCTAAAGCTTTTCCTTCTAGGCAGCTTTCTTCTGATTCACTCATGTGTAGCTTCTGTGGCATCCTGAGTCACTTCCCTGGAACATAATCACCAATACCCCCAACTTTACCCACCCAGAGAAGAACCTAAAACTCAGTCATAGCAATTATCTGAAATTGGTCCTTCAAATTCAGGGAAAAAATAGAAAGCAAAATGATAAAATCCATGAGGGAAAATTCAGAAGTGAATTCAGCATGAAGCAAAAAAAAAAAATCCTGTTTCCTCCATGCTCGTGTTTCCTCTGAAAAGGGGTCTGTTGGATTCTTCATTAGAAGAATTCAGCAATATATATCAGTAAGATAACTTTAAAGAGTCTAACCAAAAGGGTAAAAAGTTTGTGATGGGAGAATTAATGCAGCTTAAAGAAGATTTTAAATTGAATCTTCTAGTAAAAAATTTTTGTTTCTATTAAACAGTTAATAAAGGTTAAACATTTTGTTGTTTAAATGAACAGTATTTTAGAAGACTAAAATAAACATAATTTCCCCGTCTTCACAGATTATATGAGTAAACAAAGGGAAATTATAAATTCCAGCAGCTGTAAAAGTTAGCTACATCTAAGGCTCTTCTCTTCCACTGTGTGCTGTACATACTTAGAATATTACCTGCACCTATCCTAAAAGAATATGAAGTAACAAAGACAGATGCTCAAGTAGAAAGAAGGAGTTGTGAGTAAAGGAAAAATGTGAGACTAATAATGAGAGATGTGTCACCACACACTAGCTTGTGTAAGTACTCCTTGCTACATCTAATTCCTGAACATCCTACAACCACCTGAAAAAAACTTGATCTAGAAAAATTCTTCCTTATCAGGTCTTTGTTCACATGGTTTATTGCACAGCCAACATTAATGCCACTGTTAAAGGTGACAAAAGTGGTTCCAGCAAAGCTTACAGTGAGACAGTTACTTTTACTTGGAGTTCAGGGGTGCTTCTGAGAGCTTGTTACTAGAACTGCATCCAAAGGCTCTCCAGTTATATTTCATTACAGCCTATATCAGACAGATATCAAAATACCTGAAACAGTAGTGATTGTTTACCCAGTAAAGAGGAAGTGAGTAAATAAAAGATTGCTGAAGGAAAATAGTATGTGGCTATGTGAAAAGGAATTCACAGAAAAATGCAGTGGCCCCTTTTGAAATATAAATAATTTAGGTGTCAGTTTTATTAACAAGGCATTCATTACCAATGTAATTGTCAAAAAATTCCTATTTGACTGCCATAGATAATTGTTAATAAATCCAAATGCTGATCTTTATAATCAAACTTATACTTTTATTAAAGGAAGAAGCTAAGTTCTTAACTATTCAGTCACAGAACAATACAATAAATGCTTCTATTTAGAAATACTGATATGCACCAAAGTTATATTGGAAAGATATTAAATTCATGTCGCATATCAATAGTTAATATTTAGAACAGATAAATAAAAATGTAAAGGATATGTAAACATTAAAAATGGTCACTAGCTTTCATGTTCTTGCTAAAATTAACCTTGATAATAGGAACTAATTTAACTCAAATCACCTTTATGAAATTATGAAACTTTAAATATTCGCAAAACTTTAAATATTCACTAGAAAGAACTTTGAAAAATGGATTTGCTATTTTTGGTGTTGTGGTTTGAATAAGTC
The DNA here is from genome assembly GCF_030028045.1 of Hippopotamus amphibius kiboko. NCBI lineage: Eukaryota > Metazoa > Chordata > Mammalia > Artiodactyla > Hippopotamidae > Hippopotamus > Hippopotamus amphibius. The sequence continues at coordinate 14,276,015 of NC_080199.1, forward strand.
AACACAATTGATGTGTTATGCAAATATATAAGGAAGAGAAATTTTCACATTAATATATTATGAAATGAAGATATTATTTAGTCACAGACTGATTGAAAGTATTTGAACTTTGCCCTAATATCTAACTCTTATTTAAAATAGTTAAGCTTTACTTCATAATCACTTTGTGGTAGTTGCCTTGTCTGTAAAGTGAAGGAGTTAAACTAGATGATCTCTAGGATTTCTTTCTAACTTTTAATATTTTCATATTCTGAGACTATCCCTTGGAAATCTTTCAATTCAGACAAAGTGCTATAAGGATTGTGAATACAGGTTAATGAAGTATATGAAGTTCATCACTAGAATAGTAATAATTCAACAACTAATTCAGAACCCGACTAAAGTTGTTGAAACAAATACTATTTTCAAAGAAGTTGCTTGTTTCCTGTTCTTAAAAACAGTAAAATTATAAGAACTTGGCTTAATAAATACTGTACACAAGTACTATAATTATTTCTGTAGTAATTATAGTCAAAAACAACTACACAGTACAGAATATTTTCAAATAAACATGCTTAAAAGTAGTATCAAAAACCTTGTAGAGTGAAATAAAATTAGAGAGCATCACTGTCTGCTCAACAGAATTGCCAGACTGTGTAAAAATCACTTACCATTTGATTTATTTTTATGTTTGGTTATGTTTTTCATGTGAAGCAGAGAAAAAGCTTTCTCCTTAAAATATTTATTATAACATTTGCAACAGAGGAAAATCTGGAAACATTTGGAATGTCCAGCCATTTAAATGGATATTTTAAAGAAATGACATGTTCTTAGAAAACTATATTTAATGAAAAAGGTTACACTTTTGTATTGGTACATATATCATGACACTGGAGTAGAGCTAATGCCTTGGGAAAGGAAAAAAAATTCATCATGATCTTTAGTGTTCAAGAAATTGATTCAACTATTAGGTTCACTCATCTAAAAGAAAGACTTGAGGTTGCCCCCCCAAAATACATTGGCTAATATTAATCACATATATTTATTATAAAATTTACATTATGAGAATTACTAATACCAAAAACGATCACATATTTCCTCCATAGATTGAGAAAACTGTCACAGCAGGATATGAACTAGAATATCTACTACTTGAAGGACATTGCATTGACGTAATGACAGAACAACCTCCTCGGGGTCTGCAGTTTACACTGGGCACAAAACATAAACCTGTTGTGGTTGATACAATAGTGATGGCCAATCTTGTAAGTATTATACATACTTAACAGATGATATTTAATTAGATGTTTTGGTAAAATCCTCTAAGTTTTCCTAATAATAAGATGAAATAATTTTTATCCTACTGTTGCTGAACAGCTCCCAGAAAAAAATCCTTGAATTAGGTAATTAAATAAAACAAAAATGAAGGAAGTCATACTTTCAGAATGTGCTTTTATAAAATGTTATTGCAAAGTTTTCTTCCTTGGAATTCAGTTATAGAAATCATTCACTCCACAGTTAGTAAACACTTTCTTGGGATGTTCGTGAATAATCTTTCTTGAACAGTTGGATGTCATTTTCATTCATATAACTCTGATCATGTTCTTCTCATCTTAAAAGGGATATTTTCAATTAAAAGCAAACCCAGGTGCTTGGATACTGAAATTACGCCAAGGAAAATCTGAAGATATCTATCAAATAGTTGGGTGAGTTATATGAACCACTTGAAAAATTTTTTTTGTAAGTAAGATTTTAGTGTGATATAACTAAGATCATCAAAACAACTGAAACATTGACAAATACCATTACTATAAGATGAAAACTACTTATAAAACTGTGACATTTGTTCCTATCATTGTTTTATTTCAAAAATGTAAAAGATGTGCTAAAGTATACATCTTGTTCTTTACTCCATTTCATTTACTTATTATTTTCTATAGACTTTTCCATGTGTTAACATAATGAACATTTATCATTTAATGACTATATATTACGTATACTATAATATATGGCAAAGCCATTATCTGTTAGTTATGTTCAATTTTTCATTTTTATAGATAAGAATTGGTTTTTTTCATAGTAAATTTCCTACTCATCAGTGAGCCTAGTATAAAGCAGGGATCATCAGTTTTTTTTCCATAAGGAGCCAATAGTAAATGTTTAATGTTTGAGGGCATATATAATTTTTGTCAATATTATCTTTTTTCAACAACCATTTTAAAGTGTAAAAATCATTTTTAGCGCAAGGAACATACAAAAATAATCTACCAACTTTATTTTGCTCACCAGCCATAGTTTGCCAACACCTGGTAACCTTTTTTATACCCTCAATATCTGTAGTTTTCATTTATTTCAATAAGTATTTATTGAGCACCTATTATAACAAGCAGTGTGCTCAACAACGATAATATAGGAGTAGGGGTTATTGTACCTTTTTTCAATGCCTTTTCCCCTTTTCCTTATAGTGCCTAGAATGTAGTGTCATTCAACAAACATGCTTAATAATTTAAGCACATGAATCTGGGAATGCTAAATTCTTTTTTTTTTATCTTTTTTTTATTGAAAGAAAGATTCTTTAAATTCTGTAGTGCTTTACAATTTTCAAAAGTTTCACACACATGATTTCGTTTAATCCTGTAATAACCCTTTTTTGCTGTACCCCTATAGAGCCTCACCCCCCTTCCCTCTCTGCACTGGTAACTACTACTTTGTTCTCTATATCTGTCAGTCTCCTTTTTTATTTACTAGTTTATTGTATTTTTTAGATGCCACATATAAATGATATCGTACAGTATTTGTCTTTGTGTTATTTCATGTAAAATAATGCCCACCAAGTCCATCTATGTTGCTACAAATGGAAAAATTTCATTCTTTTTTAATGGCTGAATAGTGTATATGTGTGTGTGTGTATGTATGTACACACACACACACACACCCCACAGATTCTTTATCCATTCATCTGTTGATGAACACTTAGGTTGCTTTGCATATCTTGGTAATTATAAATAATGCTGCTTATGCACATTGGGGTGCATGTATCTTTTTGAATTAGTGTTTTTCTTTTGGATTTATACCCTGGACTGGAATTGCTGGCTCATATGGTAGTTCTATTTTTAGTTTTTTAAGAAACCTCCATAATGTTTTCCACAGTGGCTGTACCAGTTTGCATTCCCATCAACAGTGTACTACATTCCCTTTTCTCCACATCCTCACCAACATTTGTTATTTGTGTTCTTTTTGATGGTAGCCATTCTGACAGGTGTGAGGTAAGATCTCGTGATTTCGATTTGCATATCCCTGATGATTAGCGATATTGAGCATCTTTTCATGTGCCTGTTGGCCATCTGCGTTTCCTCTTTGGAAATATGTCTGTTCAGTTCCTCTGCCCATTTTTTAATCGGGTTGGTTGGTTGGTTGGTTGATGTTGAGTTGTATGAGCTTTTTATGTGTATAGAATGTTAATCCCTTATTGATCATATCAGTAGGTCTTCTCCCATTCAGTAGGTTGTCTTTTGGCTTTATCACTGGTTTGCTTTGCTGTTTAACTGTTAAAAGCTTTTAAGTTTAACTAGGTCCCATTTGTTTATTTTTGCATTTGTTTCCTTTGCTTTAGAAGACAGATCCAAAAAATACTGCTGCAGTTTACGTCAGAGTGTTCTGCCTGTTTTCCTCTAGGAATTTTGTAGTATCCGGTCTTACATTTAGGTCTTTAATGCATTTTGAAGTTATTTTTGTATATGATATTAGAGAACATTCTAATTTCATTTACAAGTAGCTGTGCAGTTTTCCCAGCACCACTTATTGAAGAGACTCTTTTCTCCATTGTATATTCTTGCCACCTTTGTTGTACAGTGACCATAGTGTGTGAGTTTATTTCTGGGCTCTGTATTCTGTTCCACTGATCTGTGTGTCTGTTTTTGTGCCAATACCATACTGGTTTGATTACTGTAACTTTGAAGTATAGTCTTAAGTCAGGGAGCATGGAGAATGCTTAATTCTGCTATAGGGTAGGGGGAAATCAATATTGACATTAGAAATGAGATAACCTCAAGAGAGTTCTGAAGAATTATAGGAACTTTCTAATAGTCATACCACAGCCAGAACATTCCAGGAAGAGGATAGAGGTACAGATTTCTCATCTAAAACTCTTAGGGCCATATGTGTTTTAGAATATAGAACTTTTCAAATTTTAGAAAGTTAATATAGTACATTTCATATATTATGTATTGAGCAGTATCTAAGAAAGCACTTCATTAAATATCATTTCTGTTGCAAATGTGTGAAGTTCACACTAAAGGAATATATAATGACTATAAAAGAAAACAAAAAGACAAGCCACAGACAGAGGAAATATTTGCAAAGCATTATTTAACAAAGAATTTATATAAAAATATATAGAGAACTATCAAGATACAATAATAAGGAAACTTGATAAAAATGTGCAAAACACTTGAACAGACTCTTCATCAGAGGAGATACATTGATATCACATAAGCACATTAAAAAAGATGCTCAGCATTGTCAGTTGAGAGGAAAATGCACATTGAAACTACAATGAGATACTGCCACACATCTAACAGAATGTGTGACATTAAAAAGACTGGCACTAACAAGTGTTGATAAGAATATGGAGCAACAGGAACTGTCATACACTATTGGTGGGAATGTAGAATAGTGTAGCCACTTTGGTTTAGCAAGTCCATAAAAATTTAAATACACACTTACCATATGATCCAGGCATTTCACTCATAGGTATTCACCTAAGATAAAAGGAAATATATAGTCATACAAAGACTTGTGCATTAATGTTTATAGCAGCTTTATTTGTAATTGCCAGACACTGGAAATAACCCAAATGTTAACAAGTGAAGGAATTATCAAAATGTGGTATAACCATCCAATGGAATACTACCCAGCAATATAAAGGAATCAACTATTGATACACACAGTGACATAGATGAACCTCAAAATAATTATGCTGAGTAAAAGAAGTGAAGCAAAAGAAAAAAGGAGCGTGTATACTGTCTGATTCCTCCTATAAGTTATGAAACATTAGGTAATTAATACACATTATAGTGACAGAAGTCAGGTTACTGGCTGCTTGGAGATGGAGGGCAGGCGGGGTGGGGAAGGGGCAGGTAAGCTGAGGAAGTGTTGGAGATAAGCAGGTGAATAAAACACAGTTCCTACGCTTTCACAACTCATGCCAGTAGGAAAGGCAGTTAGGGAAATGAATGACAATAAAACATTGTAAGTGCTATTAAAGAATATAAGCACAGTGATATTTATATTGACTAATAAAAATCATGGTTTAAAGATATAATTTTGCTTCATCTTCTTTGTCTTTGCAAACTGTACTTCCAAGAACTCAGTGTTTCTAAATCTGCCACTATTGTTTCACTGTTGTTTTTTGCAAAGGGAAAGCCTTTGGAATTAGGTAAACTGTGATTGAGATTCCTTCTCTGCCACCAACTATCTGTATGACTGTGTGTAAGTTTCTGGAGACTTTATTTCCTCATAACAAGAGGGGATAATCCTACCTACCTTGTGGGGTCTTGGTAAGGACTACATGAGATCTATGTCTCATTTCTTGAGTAAATGTCCGTTTCTTCCCCACTTACTCTTTCTTCCTTCTTTACAATTACATATATTATTGTATATTATATATGTATATTGTATAATACATATGCAATATGTATCATATATAATATGCATAGTATATACTATGTAAAGCAGTTACTATATTAAGTTCTATTTTATCTTCTTTGTCATTTTTTGTTATTATACACAGTCTATAAATGGACGGTTTAGGGAGAAAATAGCCCCTGATGTTATATTTAAGTACCACTAACATGTTAGCGCAAAACTAATTTTTCTCACTCACAGACAACTCTTGGTGATAGAAGTAATTTCAAATTTGTCTGTACGAGGGTGAGTCAAAAATTATCTGCACTCCAGTTATATTAAAACTTCTGTTGGCCACACTTACTGCAGATAATTTTTGACTCACCCTCGTATTATTTACAAATGATAACATCATACATTTCTCTCAGTCATAATTTACTTAAGTTCAAATCTGATTAATATGCCACTAGGTATCCAGAGTGGAAAAAGCATTAATGATGCTACTCTTTGATTTCTTTGAAATTAAAGTATCAGTAATGAAAAACAGGTCAATACAAAATATGGCAAAAATGGAAATTCTGTTTATCCCAATTTATGATTTAGTTCTAATTGATATTACATTTATATTTAAGAAAAGTATTCTTGAAATATGCTGAAAAGCTAAGCTAAAATAATATTGACATGAATTTCTAAGTCCATATTTAAAAACCATGACTAAATAATGTGATACTTTAAAATTTGCCTTTTTGTTTATTAGGCATAATCCTCACATATGTACTTTTTATAATCTTTAACTGCAAATCATCTACCCATACTCTGTATTGACTTATTATTTACCTTGAATTAAAAAATACTCCGTGAAATTATTTTCTCCTAGAAAATTTTTGTAGTTCTACTAAAATCAAACAAATGCTTCTCAGATTTTCCTAATTAAATTACAGATGATATCAGATGCTTTACACATACATGTATATTTTTATATATGCTCCTTCAATATGCTAGATTATTTTGTTAGTCTTTTTCACTTGTTTTTTTTTTAACTTCTGCGGTATATGCTAAAAGGTGGAGTGGATGTTGCCTGCCATGTCATGGTATGCACCACATTTCTACAGATATTTTTATAGAAACATGAGTAGTATACTTTTGATTTTAAAGGCCTGAAGATGTTTTTTTGGCTGTTTTTTTTTAAATTATTTTGTAAGTACTGATAAGAGCATTATAATTTTCCTCAGAATGCTTAAAACGAGACTTCATCATCATCTTCTACCATCCAGTGTTTTGGATTCGAAATGAGAGGCAGTGTGATTAACTTTTCCTCTACAAAAAATTAAATGACATTTATATTTAGAATTCCAGGAAAAATATGTATGTCCTTTTTTTTTAAAGTGATGCTTCCTGACGTCTAATGAATCCTTTCATTTTGAAGTAAATGGCTTTTACTGAGAAATATTCTCTCAGATCTCTCATTGAGAATATAAATTCTTTGATGCTCCTCTGGTTTCCCTGTATTAATTCCTTATCAATGAAGCCCATGTCCTCTGACTTCTTGGCTTGTTCTTCCCTTCATTTCAGCTGTTGACTGTTTTCATGTATCCAGTGGTTTTTAGTTGCTTAGCGTTACTTTTAAAGGTGTAATAGTGCAGTCATGAAGAGCCAGACTACCTGGGCTTAGATGGGGTCTAGGATAATTATTGTACCCTCCTCAGAGGATGGGTGTGTGGATTAAATGAGTGAATATCTATAAAGTGCTTAAAATAGTGCCTGAAATAGAATGAGTCTTCATCACTACTACCTCTACCACCTGGGGTGGAGGGACGTTTCTTTAGATCTTGTATGGGTCCAGCTTCAGTGTTGTGCTGCCTCTGTCCTGGTCCCAGTGGATGGTGAGTCCAACGGCTAAAGTTGCTGATGCTCTTGAGCAACATCTGGGACTGGAAGCTCTTGAAAGTTTTTAAGAAATTTGACATATCTACTAAATAAGTCGGAATACTTTTTTTCTGGTGGTAATTTTTGAGCAGGGCTGTGCCTCCTACTGTTGTTTAGGCACCTCACCTGAGCACCTGGGAGTGAGAATCATAGGCATGTGTTCATCAGCATAGCCTTAGAATCCCCAGATTCTCGTTGAAGCATTTTCAGGCGTATGTTATAAATCTGACTGAATGCAAAGTATTTACTAATTTGACATCTGATTGCTTTCCCTCTTTGAAAATATTCAGTTTTATTGTAAATGTTTTTTACAGTAGCATTTTTCAGTTCATAGTGAAAAAAGTATCAAAAAATTTTTGAGCAAAGGTGTCATTTTTGATTTATTTATGCAGTGTTGAAAATTAGACATGAACTACATAATGTGTAATATAAAATAGATTCAAGTGATACAGATGGACATAACAGACACATTTTCAGTCTTATAAGTTTAATGATACACTTCAAATTTTGGTATTTGAAAGTGGCTAGTAGATATTGAAAAGTAGTTGTATGGTGTAGAATTCCATTGATTATGCTATATAAACAACTTATTTTAAAGTCTATAAAATGTTTCATATTATAATTATTGTTACAATATATGAAAGATCTGACTTTTGTGATAATTTTAGTATACAGTAATAAAGATGAACTGTAATCAGTTTTCTGAGTGACTAGGTGATATCAAATTTAGTGAGTTATTTTTGTATGATCTTAATTTGTATTCAGTTAAAATTTGATAATTTTGAAAATTGTAGTGTATTGTAGCATACCTTAATTGACTATAGAAACAGCAAATATGACATATACACAAATGATGTTATACTTAGATGTTTATTGCAAAAAGAATTTATTCTGTTATTTATACCATTATAATTGTATGTCTTTTCTTAAATTGATTATAGACATTGACATGTTTTTCTGATTCTAGACATGAAGGAACTGACTCTCAACCTGACCTAGGAGATGTCATCGTTGTGTTAAACAGCTTCAAAAGCACAATACTGGAAGTACAAGTATGTGAGGCTAAAGCTCTTTGTAGGCTTTGTTCTTAATATTAAGAATTTTTTTTGTGCTTAATTAATCATTTTACAGCTAATTTCACAATTTTATTACCTAAAATGTCATATTGGAACTGTGGCAATGAAAGGAAGAGGAGAATTAAATCATGAAGGGAAAGCAGAGCTTGAAAATAGGAGAAAATAAATGATTTTTTTTGTTATGATGTGTCTACTACATCTACGATATTTGTAGCCAAATAATGTTATAAATTAGGCTTCGAGATAAGATCAAGAATGCAGGTTGAAAAGTTAGTCCTTTCAACACGAAAAAAAAATGATGTTTCTTTCCTTTACAAAAACAAAAATCAGAAAAGTTTTTAATGATGGCAGGTTTAGTTCTTTTGGACACACCCACCTACTTAAAATCAGTAAAAATGTTGGGAGAAATGTTTTTTAAAAATTTGAAAAGCACTGAGGATCTGACAATAATGATAATAAGGAAAGACAAAACCAAAATTAAAGGGAAAATGAGAGTCTACTGGAGTAAGCAAGCAGAGAAGCTTCTCTTATCCCAAGAAAGCTGCTGGTGCCCTAGAACATTTGTCCATTCTGATACACTGGAACTGTCATTTTGATTTAATTTGCAGGGTGATGGGGACAGAAATTAAAACCCTGGATCCACATAAAGTAGGTAATCTATTAGTAGACACTCTGTGCAATAAGCTGGCTATAGCTTCAGGGTAAGGATGAACCATAGTAAAGTATACCACACAGTCTTTTAGCCCAAATTTGTATCACCTAAGTAATCAGGGGAACCCTGAGCCTTGAATTTGCACTAAAGTGGCTCCAGATTAATAAGGTTTTAAAGGTATCTGGCAGAAACATCCATATATCTGTGGAATAAGATTACTGTATCCAAACACACAAAGAAAACCAGCAGAAACAGCAAATAACAGAAAGTAGATACACAAACACTCCATAGGTTAGAATTACTGACACAGACACTGAAACAACTATGCTTAGGTGTTTAAAGAAATAAAAGACAAGCTTGAAAACAATTGTAGGGAATAAAAAACTATTAAAGTGCATATCTGATTTTTTTTTTTTTTTTAAGTAGAACTTCTAAAACTTAGCCATACAATGACCAAAGAACTCAGCAGGTGGTTTTAACAGGCCTCAAGAGAGAATTAGTGAACTGGAAGATAAACCAAAAGTATCCTAAATGCAACAGAGACTTTAGAAAAGAGGAAACTACTGCAGAGAATATATAAAAGGCATAGAGAATAGAGTGAGAAATCTAAGATACCAGGATTGCATTTAAATGTGGCTCTGCCACTCATTAACTGTGTGACCTTGGACAGATTACTTAACCTCTTTCTGTCTCATTTTCCTTACCTATAATAGGAGTTAATAATGGAACCCTCCTTATATATCTACTATAAGGATAAAGATAATTTAGCTTTATGAAGTACTTCATGAGTGTTTAATAAATAAAACCCGTTTAAATGGAGTTCCAGAAGGTGATGAAAGACAGAATGAGGTACAGGTATTATTTGAAGCAATAATGGCTGAGAATTTTCATGATTGATGAAAGATACTAATTTGCATATTCAGGAAGTCCAGTGATTCCCAAGCAAGATAATTAAAAGGAAATGCACACCTAGAGTGTTGTTAATAAAACTGCAGAAAACAAAAGACAGAAAAATCTTGAGAATAACCAGAGGAAAAAAGAAAAATTACCTTCAAAGAGCTATAGTTAGCCCGACAGTTGATTTCTCAGCAGTAATAATGGAAGCCAGAAGTTAATGAGTGATATCTAAAAGCACTGAAAGAAAAAAGGAATGCCAACCTCAAATAATTTACCTTGAGAAGTATTTTTCAAGGAAAAACTTAAGGTATTTTCAGACAAATAAAAAACTGAATTTGCCACCAGCACACTCACACTACAGGAAATTCTAAATGGTGTACTTCAGGCAGAAAAAGAATTATCTCAGTTGGAAGGTCTGAGTTTGAAAAAAGAATGAAAGAAAAAAAATGGTAACTGTGGATGAATTTGTGAACAGTGAATATATAAAACAATAGTAATGTCTTAGGATCTTAAAAATTAATTAAAAAAAATAGCATTTAAGGCATTATATAAATAGAGATGTGTATAATAACATATAAAGTTCTTATATTGACCAGGACAAGAATTATGATTATGTTTAGACTTTAGGGCAAATTTGAATGCTTTACATTTCTAAGATAACCACTAAAAGAACAGAAACAAGGCATAATGTCATAGTAAAGAGGAAAATGGAATGAAACACATTAATATAAATGGACTAAGAAATGAGAAATAAAGCAGAACATATGGGCCATAGAGGAAGCACAAAATAGTAAGTTAGAATTTAACCCAATTACATTAAATGTAAATGGACTGCATGTTCCAGTTCAAAGACAAAGATTGTTAGACTGGATTTTTTTTTTAAGTCCCAACTATATATTTGCAAGAAAGAACACCTAATACATAAGAATACAGTTTCAGGGTGAAGATTAAAATAAAAGTGTAGCAAAAGTATGAGGCCAATACTAACCTAAACAAAGCTTATATGGCTATACTAATATCAGAGGTATTAGACATTAAGACAACATTATTAAAGATAAAGAAGGTTACTTTATGTGTGTCTGTAAGGCAGAAGTAGAAATATCAAGAGAAATTAGCAACTCTCTATCATATTGGGGTATTTTTAACATACATCTCTCAGCACTTGATATAACAAGCCCACCAAACACTCACTAGAGATGAAGAAGATTTGAGCAGTGTGATTATAAATCTTGACCTAATAGATGTGTATAGAACACAGTACCCAATAATACCAAATGAACAATCTTTCAAACACAGGAAACATTGATAAAACTTAGCTTTATGTTAGTTGAAAAGCAAGTTTCAACAGATTTCAGACGAATGAACTCAGACAGAGTATGTTCTCCATCTATTAATATGCAAAGATAACTAGAAAACACCCATACAGCCAGAATTTCTGTGATCTAATATCAGTAGGCTACCAGAACTCTCACCTTATATACTGCATAGATCTTAAACTACCATGTCATCAGAATTTACCTTGCATCCCACTTCATAACCTGTTCCTTATCACCTCTGTTCCTTATCCTGTGATCAGTTATACATGCTTACACTCATCTTTGCAGCTGTTTTTCCTATACTGATTTTGGCTTCCTTTCTTAGGAAGGAAAACTTATACTCTGTCCCTGATATATTTCCTTCTGGCCATTCCAGATGAAAAACCCCACAAACTCAGACCAGCTGCTGAAGTTTAGTAACTCAACCCAAGCCCTTTAGGACCAGCATTCTAGCTGGTTTTATCCTAGCCCTACAAACAGGAGAGAAAAATATTATTTCCTCTGGGAGACTGGGGATGTTTTATCTTTGAGGAATTTTGACCATTGAAAAATTATTAGCTTTTCTTTTTCTTGAGGTGAATATTTTTGCTCTCTGTATTGGCTCTAAGTTTACCTGTTTGTCCCCGATAGGTCTGACGCTTTCACCAAAGCCATCAAATCTTTGAGGGAGATAATCATGGCCTACCCGAAGCAAACATTCTACAGCCCAACCACACCTAGGTCCTTCAGTTGTCTTTTAATAATAGTTTTATCTGCTCACCTTCCATTCTCAAAATTACACAAAAGGACAGAAAAAAGGGAGGAGAAAAGATAAGCAACATAAAGGGTTAGCCCATGAACTCCAGTAGCCCACTAGTAGGAATCCAGGAAGGAAGAACAGAAAGTGGAGGAAGGAAAGTATCCCACGGATAGAGAAGGATAAACATGTTCGTGGCAAGGGGTCCAGAAATGAGTGAAAAATGGCCCCCACGAGATCCTAAAAACTACCAAGGAGAAAGGGCAGGTCACTGCAACAGAACGACACTAACACTAGCATCAGGTGTTTCATTTCCAAGACAACAAAACAAAGATTTCAATGTTTTGAGGAAAATTATTTTGAACCTAGGATTCTTTAGGCACATTCTTAGTCCAGTATTCTCTGAAGGGTGAAGATTTAGAAAAACTATCTTTCACACCCCTTCCTGAAGGTGTTTGTCAGCACAATGAAGGTGAAGAACAAGAAAATAGGTATTTCAAGAAATGGTGAAATTAATGTGAAAACCAATACAAAAGAAAGCTTGAAAGAGGCAGTTAATTATTAAGCCCCAAGAAAAGTGTCTTCAAGAAGACAGGACTTCCAGACAGTTAAGTAACATGAATAATAAACTGGAAAATGTTAGGTATATGGTGAAGAAGAAATATATCTCACCACAAGAAAAAATAAATACAATAAAATTCCAAGAAAAAAATACTTCTCTGCTGATGAAATGTGAGAAAACAGAATCCATGTGAACCAGGAGGAGTCTCCTGGGAGGGCATAGTGGTCCCATCACCACAACTGTGTGGAGGAAATGTAATTGTAGTAGCCTTTCAGCTCTTTGGTGTGTAGTATTTACAGTGTCACGATAAGCACATTTACTGATTTTCAAGTTGTAAAGATAGCATAGTGCAAAAGGTAGTTAGGTTTACCAAGCTAAATGTAAATATTATAATATTTACAATGCTGAAGTGAAGGTTTAGCTAATGTAAGTTGGGAGGCAGAGGGAAAAGGTAAAGATATTAGTATCCTTATAACAGGCCATGCAAGAGAAACTGTTAATTTGTTGAAATAAAAAATACAGATTTAAGTATTATTTAAAGTTACAAAAATACTCAGTAGAAGAATTAATGATAAAGATAATACAACCAAAACCTCCAGACAAAGAGGGGAAGGAAAGGGTGATATAAGTAAGCTACTCATCTTTTGTCACAAAGAATGAATAATGTCTAAACTCTATGAATCAGATATACAGTTGATAACATCTACAGTTGATAATTCAGTAAATACAAGTATAAGCACAGTACTTAGCAGAATGATGTTTTCAGTTCACCGGAAGAACTGAAAACAAGAAGCTGAACTAATAGTTGCAACCAGATTGTATGTGTGATATACTAAAATCTATCCTGGCTTCATTTACTATAACTATCTTAGATTTACAAGGGTCACCTTGCCCAATATGTTTCTAACCATGCAGCATAATATTTAAATTTACAAAATTCTAAAGTTTTTCTTTACCATGCTGTCTAGGTAGAAAAAAAGCCAGACAAAATCAAGGAAGATGTCCTTTCCGATAAAGATGAAAAAAAAGGAGTGTGGGATTCCATTAAAAGGTAATTACTGATGAATATTTTGACACATTACTATAGACCCATCAGGAGTCTAGTTTGTGGAAGCCCTGTAGATGATAAACATTTAAGTTAAGCACAGGTCTTCTCTAGAAAGGATAAGACAAATACATAAATATTACTGATACAAGGCAGGAAACTGGAGCTTGTAAGACAGCTGAACATAAAGTGCTACTTAAACCAGGGGAGAGGATGACTATATCCAGTTAGGAGGAACCTCAGAGAAGACTGGAGGAGTGTGTGGCTAAGATATATTCTAAATGATGGACAGGAGACAGAGTGAAGGTACCTGGTTACATGAAGTCAAAAAGGTTGGGTATGTTTCTCAAGGAACAGGAAGTAGCCCAGGTTAGCTGGGATATTGAATATAATGGGGAATCTTTAAGTTAGGTTGGAACCTATATTAGTTAATCAGAAAAGGAATATATTGGCTCACATATCTAAAGAGTGCAGGAGTAGAGCTGACTTTGGGCATTCAGGTGATGTGGTCCAGAAACTCCAATGCCTAGTTATATTATCTGTGCTGCCTTCATTTTCAGACAAACTTTTATAAGAAAAAGCCTGCCATCTCCAGTGGGAAGAGATTGCCTCTTTCCAGAAAGTACCAGCACACGTTCCAAGGCTAACTCACTGGTCCAGCTATTGCCATGTCTGCCAGACTGAACTGATCCCTGTGACTTACTGACTGACGCTGGGTCATGTGCCTACCTCTAGAGCAGGCAAGAAGGCCCATCCCGCCTAAACCTCGTAGAATGAAATTAGAGGAGGAATAGTTACTCACCCACCCACCTACCCACAATACCAGGTGGTAGTGACCAGAAGTGTAAAGGATGTTGGGTGGGCAAAAACTGAAGTGTCTGCTGTAGATCCACATTGTAAACAACTTTGAAAGTCCATTTTAGAGATTTGAATTTAATTTGAATTATGATGGAGAACTATTGATCATTTTTATCAAAGATAAGAAATAGAAACTTTAGGCCAAATAGTTTCAACAGCCTAAGCAGATTTTGTTATACTCATCAGAAGCTCTCCTGTCATTTTGGATTTTGTCCAGTTTAGGCTTCTTTTTCTGTAGTTGACTCTTTTTTTTTTTTTTTTTTAATTAATTAATTAATTAATTTATTTATTTATTTTTTGGGGGGGTACACCAGGTTCAATCATCCGTTTTTATACACATATCCCCATCTTCCCTCCCTTCCTTGACGCCCCCTCAAGCCCCCCCCACCCTCCGCACCCCAGTCCTCAAAGGCATCTTCCATCCTCGAGTTGGACTCCCTTTGTTATACAACAACTTCCCACTGACTATTTTACAGTTGGTAGTATATATATGTCTGTGTTACTCTCTCGCTTCGTCTCAGTTTCCCCTTCACCCCCCGCCACCTCCCATACCTCGAGTTCTCCAGTCCATTCTCTGTATCTGCATCCTTGTTCTGGTCACTGAGTCCAACAGTACCATTTTTAGATTCCGTATATGTGAGTTAGCATACAATATTTGTCCTTCTCTTTCTGACTTACTTCACTCTGTATGACAGACTGTAGTTCTATCCACCTCATTACATATAGCTCCATCTCATCCCTTTTTATAGCTGAGTAATATTCCATTGTATATATATGCCACATCTTCTGTATCCATTCACTTGTTGATGGGCATTTAGGTTGCTTCCATGTCCTGGCTATTGTAAATAGTGCTGCAATAAACATGATGGTACAAGTTTCTTTTGGGATTATGGTTTTCTTTGGGTATATGCCCAGTAGTGGGATTACTGGATCATATGGTAGTTCTATTTGTAGTTTTTTAAGGAACCTCCAAATTGTTTTCCATAGTGGCTGTACCAATTTACAGTCCCACCAACAGTGCAGGAGAGTTCCTTTTTCTCCACACCCTCTCCAACATTTGTTGTTTCCAGACTTTGTGATGATGGCCATTCTGACTGGTGTGAGGTGATACCTCATTGTGGCTTTGACTTGCATTTCTCTGATGATTAGTGATGTGGAGCATCTTTTCATGTGTTTGTTGGCCATCTGTATGTCTTCTTTGGAGAAATGTCTATTTAGGTCTTCTGCCCATTTGTGGATTGGGTTATTTGCTTTTTTGGTATGAAGCTTCATGAGCTTCTTGTATATTTTGGAGGTTAATCCTTTGTCTGTTGTTTCATAGGCAATTATTTTTTCCCACTCTGAGGGTTGCCTTTTAGTCTTGTTTATGGTTTCTTTTGCTGTGCAAAAGCTTTTAAGTTTCATGAGGTCCCATTCATTTATTCTTGATTTTATTTCCATGATTCTAGGAGGTGGGTCAAAAAGGATGGCTCTTTGATGGATGTCATATAGTGTTCTGCCTATGTTTTCCTCTAGGAGTTTGATAGTGTCTGGCCTTACATGTAGGTCTTTAATCCATTTGGAGTTTATTTTTGTGTATGGTGTTAGGAAGTGTTCTAATTTCATTCTTTTGCATGTTGCTGCCCAGTTCTCCCAGCACCACTTATGGAAGAGGCTGTCTTTTTTCCATTGTATATTCTTGCCTCCTTTGTCAAAGATAAGGTGCCCATATATGTTTGGGCTTACTTCTGAGTTCTCTATTCTATTCCATTGATCTTCCTTTCTATTTTTGTACCAGTACCATACTGTCTTGATCACTATGGCCTTGTAGTATAGTTTGAAGTCAGGAAGCCTGATTCCACCAACTCCATTTTTCCTTCTCAAGACTGCTTTGGCTATTCGGGGTCTTTTGCATTTCCATACAAATCGTAAGATTTCTTGCTCTAGTTCTGTGAAAAATGCCATTGGTAATTTGATCGGGATTGCATTGAATCTGTAAATTGCTTTGGGTAGTACAGACATTTTCACGATGTTGATTCTTCCAATCCAGGAACATGGTATGTCCCTCCATCTGTTTGTGTTGTCTTTGATTTCTTTCATCAATGTCTTAAAGTTTTCTGCATACAGATCTTTTGCCTCCTTAGGCAGGTTTATTCCTAGGTATTTTATTCTTTTGGTTGCAATGGTGAATGGGAGAGTTTCCTTAATTTCTCTTTCTGCTCTTCCGTTGTTAGTGTATAGGAATGCAAGGGATTTCTGTGCATTAATTTTGTATCTTGCTACTTTACTAAACTCATCAATTAGTGCTAGCAGTTTTCTGGTAGAGTCTTTAGGGTTTTCTATATATAATATCATGTCATCTGCAAAGAGTGACAATTTTACTTCTTCTTTTCCAATTTGGATTCCTTTTATTTCTTTTTCTTCTCTGATTGCTGTGGCTAAAACTTCCAAAACTATATTGAATAATAGTGGTGAGAGTGGACACCCTTGTCTTGTTCCTGTTTTTAGGGGGAATTCTTCCAGTTTTTCTCCATTGAGAACAATGTTGGCTTTTGGTTTTGCATATATGGCTTTTATGATGTTGAGGTAATTTCCTTCTATGCCCATTTTCTGGAGAGCTTTTATCATAAATGGATGTTGAATTTTGTCAAAAGCTTTTTCTGCATCTATTGAAATGATCATATGGTTTTTATCCTTCAATTTGTTGATATGATGTATCACATTGATTGATTTGCGTATATTGAAGAATCCTTGCATCCCAGGGATAAACCCCAGTTGATCATGGTGTATGATTTTTTTAATGCGCTGTTGCAGTCTGTTAGCTAGTATTTTGTTGAGGATTTTTGCATCTATATTCATCAGTGATATTGGTCTATAGTTTTCTTTTTTTGTGACATCTTTGCCTGGTTTTGGTATCAGGGTGATGGTAGCCTCGTAGAATGAGTTTGGGAGTGCTCCGCCTTCTGCAATATTTTGGAAGAGTTTGAGAAGGATAGGTGTTAACTCTTCTCGAAATGTTTGATAGAATTCGTCTGTGAACCCATCTGGTCCTGGGCTTTTGTGTGTTGGGAGATTTTTAATCACTGTCTCAATTTCCGTACTTGTGATTGGTCTGTTCATGGTTTCTATTTCTTCCTGGTTCAGTCTTGGAAGATTGTATTTTTCTAAGAATGTATCCATTTCTTCCAGGTTATCCAATTGATTGGCATATAGTTGCTTGTAGTAGTCTCTCATGATCTTTTGTATTTCTGAGGTGTCCGTTGTGACTTCTCCTTTTTCATTTCTAATTCTGTTGATTTGCATCTTCTCCCTTTTTTTCTTGATGACTCTGGCTAATGGTTTATCAATTTTGTTAATCTTCTCAAAGAACCAGCTTTTAGTTTTATTTATTTTTCTTATGGTTTCTTTCCTTTCTTTTTCATTTATTTCTGCTCTGATCTTTATGATTTCTTTTCTTCTGCTCACTTTAGGGTTTCTTTGTTCTTCTTTCTCTAGTTGTTTTAGGTGTAAGGTTAGGTTGTTTATTCGATCATTTTCTTGTTTCTTAAGGTAGGACTGTATTGCTATAAACTTCCCCCTTAGAACTGCTTTTGCTGCATCCCATAGGTTTTGGGTTGTTGTGTTTTCGTTGTCATTTGTTTCTAGATATTTTTTGATTTCCTCTTTGAATTCTTTATTGATTCCTTGGTTGTTTAAGAGTGAATTGTTTAGCCTCCATGTGTTTGTCTTTTTTGCAGTTTTTTTCCTGTAATTGATATCTAGTCTCATGGCGTTGTGGTCTGAGAAGATGCTTGATATGATTTCAGTTTTCTTGAATTTGCTGAGGTTTGATTTGTGACCCAAGATGTGATCTATCCTGGAAAATGTTCCGTGTGCACTTGAGAAGAAAGTGTATTCTGTCGTTTTTGGATGGAATGTCCTATAAATATCAATTAAGTCGAGATGGTCTAATGTGTCATTTAAAGCTTGTGTGTCCTTATTTATTTTCTGTTTGGATGATCTATCCATTGATGTAAGTGGGGTGTTCAAGTCTCCCACTATTATTGTGCTCCTGTCGATGTCCCCTTTTATAGCTGTTAGCATTTGCCTTATGTATTGAGGTGCTCCTATATTGGGGGCATAGATATTTACCATTGTGATATGTTCTTCTTGGATGGATCCCTTGATCATTATGTAGTGTCCTTCCTTGTCTCTTTTAATAGTCTTTACTTTCAAGTCTAATTTGTCTGATATGAGTATTGCTACTCCAGCTTTCTTTTGACTTCCATTTGCATGGAATATCTTTTTCCATCCCTTTACTTTCAGTCTATATGTATCCCTTGGTCTGAAGTGGGTTTCTTGTAGGCAGCATATAGAAGGGTCTTGTTTTTGTATCCATTCAGCCAGTCTGTGTCTTTTGGTTGGAGCATTTAATCCATTTACATTTAAGGTGATTATTGACATGTGTGTTCCAATTACCATTTTCTTAATTGTTTTGAGTTTGTATTTGTAGGTGTTTTCCTTTTCTTGTGTTTCCTACTTAGAGAAGTTCCTTTAGCACTTGTTGTCAGGCTGGTTTGGTGGTGCTGAATTCTCTTAACTTTTGCTTGTCTGGAAAGCTTTTGATTTCTCCCTCAAATCTGAATGAGATTCTTGCTGGGTAGAGTATTCTTGGCTGTAGGTTTCTCTCTTTCAGGACTTTCAGGATATCCTGCCATTCCCTTCTGGCCTGCAGAGTTTCTGTGGAAAGGTCAGCTGTTATCCTGATGGGTTTTCCCTTATATGTTGTTTGTTGCTTTTCTCTTTTTGCTTTTAATATTTTTTCTTTGTGTTTAGTTGTCGTTAGTTTGATTAATATGTGTCTCGGTGTATTTCTCCTTGGGTTTATTCTGTATAGGACTCTCTGTGCTTCTTGGACTTGGTTAATTATTTCCTTTCCCATGTTGGGGAAGTTTTCCACTATAACCTCTTCAAATATTTTCTCAGACCCTTTCTTGTTTTCTTCTTCTTCTGGGATGCCTATAATTTGAATGTTGGTACGCTTAATGTTATCAGTGAGGTCTCTGAGACTGTCTTCTAATCTTTTTATTATTTTTTCTTTTTCCTGCTCTGTGGCAGTTATTTCCCCCATTCTATCTTCCAACTCACTTATTCGTTCTTCTGCCTCAGTCATTCTGCTGGTTATAGCATCTAGAGTATTTTTAATTTCAGTTATTTTGTTATCCATTGCTGTTTGTTTTTCTGAGTTCTTATGAACTGTTTCTTGTACTTTCTCTATTTTGTTATCGAGATTTTGTATCATTTTTACTATCATTACTCTAAATTCCTTTTCAGGCATTTTTCCTATTTCCTCCTCATTTATTTGGTCTTGTGGGTTTTTTTCTTGCTCCTTTGCCTGCATGGTGTTTCTTTGTTTCCTCATGGTTGTCCAAACTTTTGGGGTTGCTTGTCCTTGGGTTTTTTTGCGTTATTCTGTGACCAGCAGAGGTTCCTTTATTGTTCGTCTGTAAGCGTCGGTGTGTGGGGAGGGAGAGGGTACAACAGTGGCTCCTTCTCCTGGGAGGGAGTGAGCAGTGGCGCACTGATGTCTCAGTCAGGCTTGGAGGTGCCTGTTGCAGAGGGCGCCGGTGGCTCAGGCGTAAACAGAAAGTCTTAGAGTTGGGCCTCTCTCGGGGGTTTTTTTCTTTTCTTTTTTTTTTTTTTTTTTTTCTCTCGGCAGCCTCCCTGCTGCTGGCGTTGCAAGGGGTTTTAATCTAGCCCCACCCAAGTGCCTGAGGGTACTTGTTATCCCTGAGCGCCTTAGGTGGCCCACAGGGCGTCTCTCCACTGCCTGTTGCAGAGGTGCGGAAAGAGAGAGAGAGGCTATGCGCGTGGCTCCTTCCAGCCGCCATCATGGCCGGGCAGCTCTCAGGAACGGGCACTCCTCTCCGCGGACCTCCTCCCTCCTGTCCTCTCGGTCCGTCACCCTACCGGCAACAATGTTTCTCACCCTGAACCAGCTCTCCTGCTCCCACACTCCCGCTCCTGGACCCTCCGTTCAGCCGCGGATCGATGTCTTGGTCCGGGAACGCTGAGCTGCTCTGCGGACCCTCCGTATGTTTCTCACTCCCTCCCGTCTGCCACAGCTCCGCCGCTTCACCCTCTTTGAGCCCTCGTAGATGCCTCCCTACCGGCTGTGTCGGGCTCCCCGCAGTCCTTTCTGGTGTCCGAGGCCGTCTGCTGGTGTTCAGCTGGTTCTCTGTGGGAATGACTGCGTCCTTCCGTGCATTCCCAATGCATCTGTGGGGAGGGATGCACTCCACGTCTCTCTACTTCGCCGCCATCTTTTCCTCCTCCAGTGATGTAGATTTTAACTACCTGTAGTTGACTCTTTGTTTGATAAGAATAATCATGTTACTGTCCCAGTATGTGCATTGAACTGGTTACTGATTAACAAAGGCTCAAACTCACTCATTTCGAGATGATTTCAGAGTAGGTTTGTTTGACGGGGATAATGTAACAGAATCTGGGCATTTTAAAGAGTAGCTGTTCATGAGCTTCCATTAAAACCAGGAGGCAGAAACAAGAAGGAGTAGAGACAACTGTTAAGCTTGGCATAGCCACTTACTATTCAGAAAGGGTACCAAAACCAGATGTTGCTTTGTTAGGAAGAGAGAAGGTAAGTTTTGGGGATGGTAACTCTTCCAGACATAAAGCCGTATGTTACAGTGTTTTCACTTTTTTATCTTAGTTTTAATCCCAACTTTGAGTGATTTTTTTTTTTTCCCTCCCTGAATCAACTGTGCATTTCTCTTATTTGGGGGATTACAATGAGAAAACATTTCAAAAATATGTCTGTCATAACAATTCCTATTTGGCAAAATATATTCCATGTCGATTGTGAATTGTTTAGTTTTCTAAATTTTAATCATTTTAAATATCTGTGCATATAAAAATGAGATTTTTAATTAAATAAAAATTTTAAATAGGAAAAAGAAGAAACGATACATTATAAATACCCCAAATAGAAGATTCAGTCACTTTTGTGTATGAGTTGGGGCATATCAAAGGCTGGTCTGGGTCCAAAAAGTGATGACGGTGACACCTGGGCCCAGATGAAGCTGTGGTGATATAAACCAGTGAATGGATGTGGCTCCCTGTCTTACTCCTCATGGAGGCACGCCCGAGGTCCAGAGATCTCCATAGCTGGTGTGGAGTGGAGACTGTCCCTGACCAGAGGAGCTTTAAGTTGTAGGCGCGCATTACAACATTTCCTCCGGGGGAAGGCAGGTCAGCAGCACTCAGAGAGCTCCGCTGTCACCACACACGAGTTCCTGTGTGCTACTGTTAACACGTCCACGGTCTGTGTCTTCCCTTATATCACGGTTGGCCTTTCTAAAGCCTCAGTACATTGCATGTCGCCATGGCATGCCATAATTCATTCTGTGCTCTAGAAACAGCTCACAAAGATTCAAAGGTATTATCTCATTAACCTAGAGAAAATATAATTGCACTCTATGTTGTCCATTTTTTAAAAGTCATAAAACTTCAAGTTATATTGTCATGTTTATAAATATAAGTAATTCATAATTTTTAGGATAAGTGCTTGTTTACAATGTAATAACTATTCATTTTGAAAAACATTCCTATTTTTATTTCTTACCAAATTTGATATTTTACTTAGGTATGCAAAGTTTGCAGATGTGTATTAAGAAAATGACAATCACTTCTTTTCTATTCCAAGTTTCACAAGGAGGCTGCATAAAAAAGAAGACAATGAGGAAACAGACATTCTAAACATTTTTTCAGTTGCTTCTGGCCATTTATATGAACGCTTTTTAAGGTAGGTATTTTTTTTACCTAATGTTTTGAAAAGTAATACATTTACATGGTTCAAAAAGAATTTTTAAAATTTAAAAGAATAAAAGAAATTACAGTAAAAAAAAGAAAATCTCCCACCTCTGTGTCCGTGATACCCAGTTCCCTTTCCCACAGGAAACCAATGTTATTATTTTCATATCCTGCTGAACATATGTATAGAGAAGCCCAAATATATATTTTTTCCTTTTTAACTCCCTTTTACCTAGATAGTATCAAAGTACATACTGCTTTGCACCTTGCTTTTTTTTTTTTAACCTAAAATTATGAGGGAAGTATATTTTCTAAATACAGTGAAATATGAGTTTGATTCGAAATGTTGATATTCTTTAAGGTTAGAAAATGGACACATTTTGTAGTAAGATATGTGAGAAAAGAAGAATATGTAGTAAATTTTCCTTTTCTGGTGAAGAAATACCATGTTTTATAAAAAGGAGGAGGAGTCGGAGGAGAGCAGTATTTATAAACTACAAGGGCTATTTTTTAACTGTTTATATAGAAGAGTCACAGAGAATGCCTCAAAAATGTTTGAATATGTGTTGATATTTTAAGATGTACTTTAGGTACATCTGTATCTTCTCCAGTCAGCGGTCTAGGAAAGCAAAACAAGTGGCTTGTCCCGTGAATTTATCAAGATAGACAAGTTGTTCAGCCCTTCAAGGTTTACACACCTGCTATTAATGACACAGTAATAGAGCCAAGATTAGATGCTAGTTTAACTGAACAAGACTGTTTCAGACTAGCTTCTTTCTCTTGTCAGCTGAAACAAACAGCAGTCAGTTTAGTCTATATCAGGTATGTGTGTCTGTGTGTGTATATGTATATACACAACACACACTTATGTATGTACAATATATACATATATTATATTCTTATATGTTGCATACTTGCTGAGCAGCCATAATATTTGAAGATACTTTACTCTGTTTCTCCACAATTCATAGTGAAAACTAATTAATATTTTTAAATATTTAAAAAGGCTTAAGTAGGATGAACCCCTTCTTACAATAAATTAATGTTAATTTATTGAGTTTATTGTTGATTTATGCAGAATTATGATGCTTTCTGTTTTACGGAACACCAAAACACCAGTGAAGTTCTGGTTTCTTAAAAATTATCTCTCACCAACATTTAAAGTAAGTACATTATTTTTTTTTATAGAGTGGTTAATATTTCAATAGTAAATTCTTTATATCTTCTTAAGTTCATATAACATTTCCCTTTTCAGAATGAGTCTTTTGAAATGTGTATTTAGTCAAATTACTATATGAATCAATTAAAAACCTTGGTATTCAGTATTTTTTATCTAGCTTAAGAAAAATTCTATGCAGCTTTTATTTAAAGAAGTGATTAAAAGGACAGAAGGAGATTATTTTTATGTAAACTCAAAATCAGGATTAGTGGGTTTTCATTAAAATAAGTAAATAAAAGTTGGCAGTGGAAGATATGTACAGATTGTTAATTAAAGGAATTAAATTCTGTCATATTTTTACAAAGAAAGGCAGCAACAGTAGTATGCAGAAAATATGCAAACTGTAGCACAGAAAATACTTTGGTAGTACCGAGAAGAGTGAGGCTGTGGTATCACGTGCAGTGCATTGGTTGCTGTGGTCATGTGGGCACTGCAGGTAGTATCTGCTGCATTTTGTGTTTAGTTTTCTGATGGCCAGCATCTGTTGCCATTTACTCAGCTCCACACTCTTGCCACAGAGTGTACCCCGTTTCTTCCTATTAATCAGATTTCAGGCACGTTAGAGTCTCATTCAACAGCAGTTGAAAGGAGTTCTCTTTCTAGACCAAAACTAGTGGTGAAAGCAGCAATAAAAACAGGTAGCCTTGACATAAATTGCCACAATACATTTTTGGATCCATGTCCAAGTGTAATGAAAATAAAAACAAAAATAAACAAGTGGGACCTAGAAGGATTTCTTAAAAACAATTTATTCTGAAGTAATATATATAAGTATACATAGTACCAAATAATTTTTTTTAATAGTCATGAGTTGTACTGAAGCTATGGGAAAAAATATTCTGGGCACCCATGGCTATTTATTTAACACAAGGAAAATCTCAGACCAGAGATTTCACTTTTGTTTACATAATTCCATTGTGTATCACTACCTTAGATGCTCTTCCTAATATATGTTCACTTTGTATGCTCTTCTTTTAATATATACTGTGTTTTATAATGAAAAAAAAAACAAAAACAGGCAACTATGCTTTTATTCCTTGGTATTGCCAGGCACATTGCTAAGTACTTTACCTACATTATTCAGTTGCTCTTCATAAAGTCCTGCTCCCAGAAAACCAAGACTCAGAAGTTACGTAACTGGCCTGCGCAGTTGGGAGGTATCCAGGACCACCCATAAGTTCAGTAACTCACTAGAAGGAGTCACAGAACTCAGAAAAGCAGTTGTACTCACAGTTACAGTTTATGACAGCAAAAGGATACAGATTAAAATCAGCAAAGCAGAGAGACACATAGGGCAGAATCCAGGGGACACCAGACTGATCTTCCAGTTGTCCTCTCCCAGTGGACTCATGTGGACAGAGCTTATACCTCACACAGAGTGTCGCCAGTTAGGGAAGCCCCCTCAAACCTGGGGTCCAGAGTTTTTGCTGGGGGTTGGCTGCATAGACCCACCTGACAGCCACTGTGACTGACCTTAGCCTCCAGCCCCTCCAGAGCTTGAGCTGATACCTTGTGGCCCAAGGTCTCCATCATAAATCACATTCTTAGCACAGACTATCTGGTGTGGCCCTTGGTCTTCAGGTAAATAAAGACATTCTCATCAGGCAGGACATTCCAAGGGTAGCAGTTACTTCCCAGGAGACAAGGGCAGAGGGCCCAACCATTTTTTGAGCAAGATTTGTCCTTTATGGCACAGGCTCTAGATCAAACAGCTAATCAGCAGTGGAGATTTGAATCCAAGGGTTCTGACCTCAAAGCCCAGGTGCTTAACCCTTATGTAACAGCTCCTCTGCTCTGCCCCCCACCACCCAAGACTGCTGCCTCCTGTACTCATTTGTACACTGGAAAAGAACCCATAAATATAGACAAGAAGTCTTACTCGTTTGCTACTAAACTTTTAACATGTGATGCAACACTGCATAGGGGGATTTAACTCTGTATAAAGTGAGATAATACAACGTGCAGATTCTCTTAACAGGAAAATGTATCATTCACTAGAAACATAGTGTGGATATGTGTGGATAAAAGTCTTGTTCTGCTGCATGGCCAAAAGTGATACCATATCTGAAATGATGTTTTCCATCATTTTGTAATTTGTCCTTTTTACTCAAAATTTTTATCTTTTAATTTTTTTCAGTGAAATAGAACATGTACAAATTGTAAATGTGCAGCTTTGAGGAATTTTTACAAATTTAAAACACCTGTGTATCCAGCAGCCAGATATAGAAACAGAAATTTCTAGTACTGTAGATCCTTTCCTTTCAATTTTAAAAAACATACCTCCTCTCTTCCTTCACATCTTCGCTGAATTATACCAACTTTGGGAATAATCCTTTCCTAACTACGCTATGTAAAATGACAGTCCTTCTGATCTTTCATCTTATTTCCCTTCTCCTTTTTTCTCCATAGCACTATCTTCTATAGATAATTTACTAATTTCATTTATCTAAAATGTAAGCCTCATGAGGGCCATGATTTGTGTCTGTTTTGTTTCATTACTGTATCCTTAGGGCCTAGAATAGTGCCTGGCACATAGCGCATGCTCAGTAAATATTTTTAATACATATTTATTGAATAAAAAATTTTTTTCTAATTTCTCCTAATTTTTTCATTTCAAACTTAAAAAAGCAGTGATTCCCAGTAAATGTTCTAGCCATAATTTCAACAGTTTTAAACTCACAGATAAAACCAGTGCTTATAGTAAGGAACATCATTTAAATCTACATTGTTCTTACAAGAGCAGGGAGAGAATTAAAGTAAGCATGTAAGCAGCAACTAGCTACAAATGAGAACTGAGGAGATGAATGCGAATTCTACAGTTGCTAACCAGTCTTCACCCACTCCTTTACCCTCATCCCTCTCAATATTTGGGCTCTTGAACCAAACTTAGCTAACAGTGTACAAATTTAATCAACTGCTCTGTTTTAAACAGAAAAAGATACTCTAAGCATGTAAGACACTGAATCAAATATTCGTACCACAATAACTACCTTGTATTTTTAATCCTTGATTTACGTAGTCATAAATCTCAAACATGAAACTCATATAGAGAATATAATGTATCAGTTTTACAACTCATTTTGTGTTTTTTTTATACACTCTTTTCATCTTCCTCTCTCTCTGACCAACCAGCATGTAGACAGTTTGATGCACAGGTGTTCCACGATCCAGAGGCTTTCCCTTCTATCTCAAGTTTTCTCAGGTCAAACATTAGTAGTAAAAGTAGAGAAACAATTATCTTAGTAAAAAATCTGCTAATTAACATAGTGCCTTTTTTGATGTCTTTAAATTACATAATTTTATGTATACTTATTTTTTTTGGCTGTAGAATTTAATTAACTTTTAGAAAAGACAAATACATCATATTTTGATAATCTCCTTGCTTTTCAGTTATATTTTTGTATTTGTCAGCATTGTCATGTTTCTGATCAGTAGGTATAAGTTGGAAGTATTATTTAGACATTTTACCAATTCATTTGTAACAACTTATAAACTCTAACTTTTAAAATGTTAATGTTTTCTCTAAAACAGAAACTACTTTCTGTTCCTTGAACATAGTCTTTGACTTGTGTGTGTGTTTTAGGAGGTGATCCCTCACATGGCTGAGGAGTATGGATTCCAGTATGAACTAGTCCAGTATAGGTGGCCCCGGTGGCTTCATCAGCAGACAGAAAAACAAAGGATTATTTGGGGTTATAAGATTCTTTTCCTTGATGTCCTTTTTCCTCTTGCAGTGGACAAAATCATTTTTGTTGATGCTGACCAGGTAATAATTTTAACTATTATTAAACTTTTTACACTTCTGAGTATAGGGACGCAGCTTATGTTGCTGCTATGTATTACTGTCTTTGTTGCCATGCTACATAAACATGACATAATTTTGACATATAAGCAAAGTATCTTTTAAAGAAAAAGCATTCCAGGGGAAAATCAAAGGTGTTGACAGAAGTACCATTTATTCCTTAGGACACAGCAGTTTTTTCCTCTGAAGCAGTAGGTTTTTTTTTTTTTTTTAATTTTCGTAATTGAAAATAAAACAGATACTTATATTAGTCATAATAAAAGTGGCTATATGAGTTCCTATGGATATGAGCTGAAATTTGTTTAAAGTGAACTATTCTTGCTGGAAAAGTTAGCAGTTACACACACTCTCTTCTTATTTTTCCCTCTTCAACCACATTTTTTGGCAGTTAGCCAATAACTGAATCCCATCATTCTACCACTTAAAAAAGTCCTAAATTTGGCCAAAAAAAAATTATGATCCTCAGCTTTCAAAATTTATGTATACATCCAGAATTTTTATGACTTTCCCCTTTTCTCCTTGCATGCCTTTGTAATCACTAATGGTAAAAAATATTTTTAAAGTACACAATTTCTCTTAAAAATTTTTTATAATATACAGAATTTCTAAGAACAATATATAAATATAAATGTTACATAAATTAAATGCACAAGTTAGTATTTTTATTTAGGACCAAAAGTATATTTTCAAATCCTATTTTATAATTTACTTATATTCTAAATTCTGTTATTTTTGTATTATTTTCCAAATTTATAAATGTATGAATAATTATAATTAAAAACTAAGAAAACAGGCAAAAGTGTAATGAAGTAAGCACTTCCAAACATGCTAACATAAAATTTATTTCTCCTACTTTCCTCTAATACAGACAATAATAGTTTTCCAGCAGGCTAGAATCTATTAAAAAATGAAACATACTAACATTACTTCATTGAAGCCTTTGAGAATAATCAAGAGATTTTTCCTTATGGTTCAAACTAGTATTTACCAATATACAATAATGGAGATATATCATAAAAATCACTTTGTGTTATTAATCTATACCTTGAGGAATTAAGAACTATATACTTGTATATTTAATTCCTTACCAAAATATATTTTGTTCAAATAACTTGATTACAAATCAAAACTACAATGAGATATCACCTCACACCTGTCAGAATGGCTATCATTAAAAAGAACACAAATAACATATGTTGGTGAGGATGTGGAGGAAAGGGAACCCTCCTACACTGTTGGTGGGAATGTAAATTGATGCAGCCACTGTGGAAGACAGTCTGGAGGTTCCTCAGAAAACTAAAACTAGAACTACCATATGACCCAGGAATTCCAGTCCTGGATATATATCCGAAAGAAATAAAAACACTAACTCGAAAAGGTACATGCACCCCAATGTTCATAACAGTATTATTTACAATTGCCAAGGTATGGAAGCAACCTAAGTGTCCATCAGCAGATGAATGGATAAAGAAGATGTGTACACACACACACACACACACACACACACACACACACACACACACACACAATGGAATACTACTCAGCCACAAAAAATGAATGAGATTTTTGCCATTTGCAGCAGCATGAATGGATTTGGAGGGCATTATGCAAAGACAAATACTGTATGATATCACTTATATGTGGCATCTAAAAAATAAACTAGTGAATAAAATGAAAAAGAAGCAGACTCATAGATATAGAGAACAAACTCGTGATTACCAGTGGGGAGAGGGAAAGAGGGAGGGACAATATAGGGGTAGGGGATTATGAGGTGCAAACTGTTAGGTATAAAATAAGCTTCAAAGATAATACTGTACAACATGGGGACTATAGCCAATATTTTATAATAACTATAGTTGGAGGATAACCTCTAAAATTGTGTCACTATATTGTACACCGTACCTTATATACTATTGTATATCAACTGTACTTTTAATTTAAAAAAGAATATTAAAAAAATGCCTTGATTAAAAATGATGTAACAAACTATTATTAATGAGTAAGACCACTGTGATACAGACCAGGTATGTAAATTCTAGGTTTCTTTTAATCTGTAAAGACAAATGGAAAAAATAGAAACTTGGTAATAAACTCATGCTACGTGAAAGAACTGTGGAGAAAACTCAGTTCTTTATCTTTCTACAGCAAGGTAATGATGATTTGAGGTTTATATAAAAGGGGCTTCTATTATTTTATAGTCTTCATCAGAGAAACTGTTCTAAATTGTCTAGATTGTGAGACATGACCTAAAAGAACTTCGAGATTTTGATCTGGATGGAGCTCCTTATGGGTATACTCCCTTCTGTGATAGCCGCACGGAAATGGATGGATATCGTTTCTGGAAAACGGGATACTGGGCATCACATCTTTTAAGAAGGAAATACCATATCAGGTAAGAAAATTCATACTCTTACCTTTGAGTGAATAAATAACTTAATGAATCACAATATTAAGTTTTCTTAGAAATTATACGATAATGGCAACCCATTGTATAGTGTTTATTACATGCCAGTTACTCTTACATGACTTTACATATATTAACTCATAAAATCTCTATGACGACCTTTTGAGATATTGTTATCATCCCTATTTTATAGATGTGGAAACCGAGGCATACAGCATTTATGTACCCTTCCCGGGCTTACACTGCTAGCACATAGCCGAGCCAGGAGTTAAACCCAAGTAATCTGACTCTACTATGTGGTCGTAACTACTATAGGAGATATAAACTTGGTTTGTTACGTAGCAGAATGAAGATACTGTGGTCAAAGCTGTTACTGTTTTATAGGGCCATGAGTTTCAGGAGATGCTGGAAAAACTTGAGGTGACCCTAAGAGGATATGGATCCTAACAGCAACAGATCAAACTTAAACCCCTTGGAAACAGTATTAGGAGTTGGGAGCCAATTATGAAAAGATTCATTATTATTAGACCCAGGAGTATCGAAAGTTAATACCATCACTGGAAGAAAGTAAACATACGTAAACAAAATAGGCTGTCAAGGAGTTTTCATTTCTTTCAGTGCCTTATATGTGGTGGATCTCAAGAAGTTCAGGAGGATTGCAGCAGGTGACAGGCTCCGTGGCCAGTACCAGACTCTCAGTCAAGATCCAGACAGTCTTTCAAACCTAGATCAGGTAAGTAAAATATTCATGGAATAATCTTCAGTACATAGACATAGACTGTTCTAACTCCCTGCTTATAAATGTCAAAATCTTACATTTTCAGCCTCTTTCTTCCCTTTATGCAATTTTGTGTTAGCTATCTTGACTTACATATTTTTTCACTTCTAACCCAACGTTTTCAGAACTAATAGTATTTTATCTTCACTTTTCCATCCCTAAACCTCTTCTTTCCACTACGTGCCCTTCCTCACTTTGTTACCCTGTCTTTTTCTTACTTGCTTCCATCATCATTTAAACATGTCTGTCTGCATCCCTCCCCCACTCTCCCCTTTCTCTTTCTATCTGATCTTTAAGATAAAATCCCTTCATCATATGCCCTTCCTGGCAGCTGCCTTACATTTTGTTTTTTCTCACAGACAAATACTTTTTTCTCTGCAAACACGTTTGGCTCCCATTCCCACCAGTATACTGAATGCTTCTCACTAAAGTCAGAGTGATATTCTCTTATCCAGTGAACACTTCTTTTTTCTTCTTATATACCTTCTTTGCAACATGAGTGTCTTTGACTTCTCCTTTCTTGAAACTCCCTTGAATTTCATAATACCAAATATTCCTGGTTCTTCTCTGATGTCCGTGACTTTCTCACCACAGCTTATTTGAGAACTATTCTTTTTCTGCTTCTTAATGTTGCCCTCCTCTGAGTTTCTGCCAGTGGCTCACTTCTCATTCTGTACCCACTCTGTTGGCTTCTTATATATACTCAGCGCTTTAATTTCCAGCTTTTCTACCAAGAATTCCCAAATCTTTATCTCTGGCTCTTCTCTCTCTGAATGCCTAGCTCATATATTGAATCTACTGAAATAGACACATTAATGCCCAGAACTTTTCTCAAATTAAAAGTCAGAAACCCAAGCTATATTCCTCCTCCACTCTTCCTTACATCAGCAAATACTACTCAGCCGCCTGCTATAGGTTGGGTTATCCAGGAAACAGACTGACTCTAAAATGGAAATTAGCTTGCAGGAAGTTTATTAGGAAGTGCCCTCAGGACGAATTGCTGTTGGAGAAGGAAAGGAAGCAGAATTGGGCGAATTCTACAGATTCAACAAAGGCCTCAGACAGCTCCTACAGGGAGCTCTGAGGCTCAGATAGCCTTTTCTGGTTGTCACAGTTTGTCGAGGGGCCCAGATTTTTATTCCTCCACCTAGATTCATGTAACGTAGTGATATGACCCAGAACCTCCCGGAGTTACAGGGATAATAAGCACAAGTTCCCTGAGAAGGTCACTGGGAGGGACAAGCAGGGTCACTTCTGCTTTGACCCTTGGAACCATGTCCTTGTCCTTAATCTTCTTTCCGGGCCCCTGACCGATCAACCAAGCCATTCACCATTTCATATGAATTTATATATATTTTAGCCTTAGGCTGCTTCTCTTCTGTATACAAAGTGAATGATAGGGTACATCATCTGAAGCAGTTAAAACAGTTCTTAGGAAATTCATAGCACTAAGTACCTATATTAGAAAAGAAAAAGAGCCTCAAATAACCTCAGCTTCTACCTAGAAACTAGAACAAAAGAGTGAATTTAAAACCAAAGTAAATAGAAAAGAGGGAGTAATTAAGATTAGAGTGAAAATCAGTGAAATGAAAAAATGGAAAAGTGATATGTTTCCATAAAATTTCTTAGAAACAAAAGCTGGTTCTTTGATAAAATTAACAAAACAGAAACCTCTAGCCAGACTGATCAGAAGAAAGATAAAAGACACAAGTTACTAATATAGAAATGAGAGACATGACAATACAGTACCTACAGATATTGAAAGAATAACGAGAAACTATTATGAACAACTTTATGATGATCAACAACTTTGATGAAATGGACAAGTTACTTAAAAGACACAAACTACCAAAATGCACTCGAAATAGAGAACCTGAATAGCCCTATATCAATTGAAAAAATTGAATTTAGTTTAAATCTCCAGGCCCAGATAGCTTCTAAATTCTACCAAACTTATGTGAATTCTGCCCAACATTAAAGAAAGAAATAGTATCAACTCTACACAAACTCTTCCAGAAAATTGACATCACATTGCTTTTGCCATATTCTGTTGTTAGAAGGAAGTCACTAGGTCCAGCCACGCTGCAGGAGAAATAATTGCACAGGAGGATGGATACTGGGAGGCAGGGATCCCTGGGAGCCATATCAGAAGCTGCCTCCTACAAACCCAGATATCTATCAAAGCAAGATTGGATAAAAAGATTGTGGTATATTTACTCAATGGTAAAAAGAAATGAATTGTTCATATACATAACAACATCAGTGAATCTAAAAACAATTACGCTGATCTAAAGAAGCCAGGCCAAAATACACATATCGTATAATTCTATTTACATAAAATTCTAGAAAATGCAAACCAGTCCATGTGGACAAAAAGCAGTTCACGTTTGCCCAGGAACTGGCTTAGGTGAATGTAGAAAGGACAGGCAAGAAGGACTGCAAAAAGGCACTAGAAAACTTGAGGGTGATGGATATATTCCATAAGCTTGATTGTGGTCGTGGTGTCACAGGAATATTTATATGTAAAACTCATCAAACTGTACCCTTTAAATATCCATAGTGACTGGACTGGCATAAGGTTAGACACATATAGATCAATGGTATAGAATTGTGAGTCCAGAAATAAACCCATACATCTGTGGTCACTGGATTTTTGATAAGCATGCCAGGATAATTTAATGGAGAAAGAATAGCTTTTTCAGCAAACGTGCTGGAACAATAGGATATCCACATGTAAAGAGTGAATTGGACCCCTTCCTAACACCGTATATAAAAACTAACTCAAAATGAATCAAAGGCCTGATTGTAAGAGGGTAAATTGTAAAGATTCTAAAACTCTTAGAAAATAGTGATGTAAATCTTTGTAACTTCAGATTAGGCAGTGGTTTCCTAGGTATGAAACAAAAGGTACAAGCAACTAAAGGAAAAATATATAGGACTGGATCAAAGTTAAAAACTTTGTACATGAAAGGACACAAGAAAGTGAAAAGA
This sequence comes from Hippopotamus amphibius kiboko, assembly GCF_030028045.1. Lineage (NCBI taxonomy): Eukaryota > Metazoa > Chordata > Mammalia > Artiodactyla > Hippopotamidae > Hippopotamus > Hippopotamus amphibius. Next base: position 14,309,669 of record NC_080199.1, read on the forward strand.
CAACCCACAGAATGGGAGAAAATATTTGCAAATCATATATCTGATAAGAGACTAGTGTCCAGAACATATTAAGAACTCTTTTAATTTTAAAAAGACAATTTTTAAAATGCTCAAAGTGTTTAAATAGATATTTTTCCAAAGAAGATATACAGATGACCAGTAAATACATGAAAAGATGCTCAGCATCATTGATCATTAGGAACTTCAGATCAAAACTACAATGAAATACCATGTCACACTCACTGGATGGCTATAATAAAAAAGCTCTGACAAGCATGTGGAGAAATTGGAACCATCATAGACGGCTGAGGGGAACATAAAATAGTGCAGTGTAGTGTGTGTGTCTGTGTGTTTCCCCAGTCATGTTTAGTTGCGTGGGGGCAGGTGCAGAGTTTGGATTTAACCGGGACTATAATTTTGCCAAGCGACTACAACTAACTGAGGGAATGGTAAGACAATTGAGAATATATTCAAGGGATTAAATATAATGATTAACCATGGAAATTAAGGAAGGGGGAGTGAAGACATCAGGGGGTAAAGGACAGTGATTGGGATTGCATTGAATCTATAGGTTGAGTTGGGAAGAATTGACATCTTAACAATATTAAGTCTATCTGTGAACACGAAATATCTCTCCATTTATATAGATGTTCCTAGATTTCTTTCATCAGAATTTTATAGTTTCCTCATGTAGAGGAACACGTATTTTGTTAGATTTTTTTTACCTAGGTTTGTTTGGGGTTTTTTTTTGTGTGTGTGTGTGCTAATGTAAAATGATGGTGTGCTTTTAATTTTCAAATTCCAGTTGTTCATTGCTGGTATATAGCAATTGACATTCTTTTATATGTTAACATTGTATCCTAAAACCTTGCTATAATTGCTTATTAGTTCCTGGAGTTTTTTAAGTTGATTCTTAAGATTTTCTGCATAAAGAATCCTGTCATCCTCAAAGAAAGACAGTTTTATTGCTTCCTTTCCAATTTTTATACCATTTATTTCCTTTTCCTGTCTTTCTGCATTGGCTAGAACTTCCAGTATGATGATTAATAGGAGTGTTGAGAGAAGAACCCTAAAATTACGAACCTTGGAACTTAGATGGGACAGCTAATACAAGTACCCCCGGTGCCCTCTGGGAAGGAGAGGAAAATGCCCTTCACTCTGAAATGTAAACAGTTATTCTCTGGGAAGAGATAGGGAAGGGTTCTACAACCCCTGGCATATAAACAGATATCTCTGGGAAAGATGTCTCTAAATCTCTCCAGAGGTCTCTGTCTTTAACTGACTAGGCTCATTTTCCATTTAAACATCCTTTTACCCAGGTGCCAGCAATCTTTGCTTAGAAAGCTCTGAGTATGCAGAAATGTGAAAATATTCATGGAGCATAGTTTCCTGATAGGGAAATGAAAAGTCACCTGAGAATCTGGAGAGTGTGGTGGTGACTATGTGTGGAGGTAACCTCCACACGAACGAACCTGAATGTGAGTGGCACGGCAGAATTAAGAAAATTCACAGAAGAGTACAGGAAAGCATGGGGTCAGGGGACTCAAGACCAAGTCAGTCAAGAGCCCCGATCTCTGATTCCCATGGCATATTTACTAAGAAAGATCAAAAGCATTCTAGCAGAGACCAAATTATAAACAAAATAATGAAAAACACAAGGCATGAGACTTCAGAAGAGCCAAAACAGAACGCCTTGTGTGTATTATCACTACTAGGGAGTATAGCTAAGCTTCAACCCGGAGCTGGCACCATCGGGCTTCGTGACTGCCTTATCTCAGTCGGTTTTCCTTTGAGATTGGTTCTGTTTTCAGAACATGTTTACAGTCACTCAGCTGTCATGTGCCCTCCACAGGTTTTTCCAAGTTACTGTCCTCTGCGTCCTCTCTGGTTTCCCACAACTACGTAAACAGTAATAGCAGACATGGTGTAAGTGATTAATCCTGGGGTTTCGAGGCAGATACAGGTAGAGAGGGAATGTGGAATGGTGGGTTTCTGGGCCTCTCTCTTCGTCCAGATGCTAGGGGTGAAGTCCAGGGCAGGTGTGGTCTTCGCTACAGTGCTCAGGTTCATTCATGACACAAGACAGTTGGGTCAAATTAAGTATTTAAAGCTTAAAAATATAGCCGTACCTCAGATTTGCATATTTTTTTAGAATATGTTTATAATCTAAATGACATCTTCAACTTCTTTCACTCTGACTCTGATTTCTATACCTCTATGTTTAAATCATTTTTTTTTCCTGTAGGATCTTCCCAATAATATGATTTACCAAGTTGCCATTAAGTCTCTTCCCCAAGACTGGTTGTGGTGTGAAACCTGGTGTGATGATGAGTCCAAGCAAAGAGCCAGAACAATCGATCTGGTGAGTGTTTGCATTTCCCTTTGTATAAGCAGGTACGAAAATGTTCCAACAGCAGTGTTTTCTGTTTTGCAGATGGAATGGCATATATAGGGCACCCTGCTGCTCGCTCTGGTGTTTACTGTTGCATTTACCTATAAAGTACAGGGCTGAGTCGGGGGCCCCCAAAACCACCCCCAGGTTTGATGATCCAGTAAAAGCACTCATAGGACTCAGAATCATGGCTATGAAAATATTACAGTTAGAGAATGCAAAGCAAAAGCAGTAAAACGAAAAGGTACATAGGGTGAAGTCCAGAGAAAACCAGGTTCAAGCTTCCAAGAGTCCTCTCCCTGTGAAGTTACCCAGGACAACCCTAATTCCTTAAGCTACAAGAAGTACAACAACCCATGTGAAGTGTGGTCTGTTGAGGAAGCTTTTACCAGAAACCCAATGCTCAGGATTCTTACTGGGGGCTGGTCGTGCAAGCACCCCCTCTGCCTGGCGTGTGCCAGGAGGAAGGCAGGTGGTCAGCACACACCACGTCTGCCCACTTTAGGCACAGTGAGCCGTGCTCATCAGAGAATGGTGGGAACGCTTCTGAAACCCAAGTTCCCAGATGCCAGCCAAGGGCCAGCCTTGCAAGCAGGCCCCTCTAAGAACAGCAGTCTCAGGCCTGCTGTGTTCACTCTTTTCCGCACAGAGTCTTTTGAAAGAAAGGCCTGAGCTGGCTGAAATACGTGTGGGTTAGCTGTCTTCTCAACATACCATCAGTTTAGTCCCCTGCCAATAACTTTCCCAAATAAAGAAAATTATGTCAAATAACTCTGTCTACTTAAATTTTCCTATATATGTCTATTGTTCTTCATTATTTTTGAGAAATTATTTTTCTTTGATTTTCATTTTAAGCAGTTTATGCTACAGTTTAAATCTAGACGTGAAATATTTTAAGCTACTTCATGTATTATTCAGCTGTCTAGACATTACATTCCAGTACTATATATTGTCTTTAATAGTGCAAGATGTTATTCTTTTTCTGACCATATAGTTTTTGTGTGCTAAAAGTATAGAATAATTGTTTACAAGACCTTCACTGAAGAACAAACTGTCAAAACATTACAACTCATAGTTTTGAACAAAATAAGACAGGGCAGTAAATAGAGGGATGTTTTTCCAGGTATGTATAGAAAGGTATAGAAAGAAAGTAGTATGCCAAAATGTTAGATTGCAATCATCGGTGATAGAATGTAGCAGAAACAAGGTGGCATTGGTAAGAAGAAAGCAAGGGAAATTTCTAGAGAGAGGTCAAGAACATTACTGAACCTAACTTACAAGATACTAAGGTTGTGTTGCATAGGGTTGTGACTCATATGTTAGTGACATAAGGTCCTCTTGGGATCTTTAGTACTTCCATTAACATGAACTACTCTAACAAATGCCCAAATTTCCATGATTTCACATAAACCCAGATTCAGACCTAAGTGGGTGTCCTGTCAGTGAGTAGCTTCCCTGTACATCATGACTCAGGGACCAGTCTCCGTCCATCTTGTGGCTTCTTCATCCTGACAGGGTCTTGCCACCATCTGTGTGGCAGCCGCTTGCCACACGCAGCCAGAGAGTACTCAGAGTGTTGCCAGTCTAAATTGAGATGTGCTGTAAGGTGTAAAACATATCAGGTTTTGAAGACTCAGTACAATAAAGAGAATGTAAAAATATCTCATTACTCATTTTCATATTGATAACATTTTGACTGATAACATTTTGGAAATATTGAGTTAAAATATAGTATTAAAACTTGTTTCCCCTGTTCCTTCTACATTTTTATGTGTGGCTGCTAGAAACTATAAAGCTGCATATTTTGTTTCCATCCTATTTCCGTTGGATAGTGTTGATCTGGAGGGAAAGGAGAAAGGAGTGTGGAGGATGCATCCTGATCCTAAAGGCCTTGGCCCCACAGTGGGAATCAGTCGTGTGGCCACATCCAATGTAAGAGGAACTGAGGACCACCATTCCTAGATGGGCAGCCACTTCCTAGAAATAGGTCTACAGAGAAAAAGGACGGGCAGCATGAATTTTGGTGGACAACATCTTCTCTTCCACAGAAACATTTAAAATAAAAATGAAAGAACATGCTATTTTTGGTCATCTTCTTGGAGAAAAAGTTAAAAAGAAAAATCCCAAGGAAATGGCCTAATATAGAGGAAAAAGCATGATTAACAGTATTGACGGTGAGGATGAGAGAGTTTATGAATGTCATGATACTATCTCAGCTCCCTTTCAATCAGGGTTTCTCATCTAGGGCATCATTTACATTTGGGACCAAGTAATTTTTTGTTGTGGGAGCTGACCCCGGCCGTGTGCCATAGCATGTCTAGCAGCGTCCCTGGCCTCTACCCAGCAGACGGCAGGAGCACCCCCACCCCCCGCCCCCCCGTTATGACAATCAAAAACATCTCCAGACCTGGCTGCAGCTCCCCTGTGGGCATGAGCACCTCATTCAAGCACCACAGATAGAGATTGTAGGGGGAAATTGTAGCATAAACTAAGGAAAACATAGTATTTTTGTTTTAATGGTTTCTGACACAATTAGAAAGTAGTTCCGTTATCTTCTTTAGAGAACACATTGCCTGTGAAGTTAATTTCTGCAAAGAAAATTCTGTATTCCAGTTACTTCAGAAATATATTACTTTAGAAAAAAATCCACAGTGGAATGAACTGAAAATATTTGATGAGGACGGAATTAGACAGCAGGCTCATGGTTCATAACCTAGCTCTCCCGTCAGGCATGAAGGATGAAGGGGAAAACAAGTTGGGGCAGCTATAATAAAATGCCACGTAGACGTGAGCCTCAGGACACAGTCTTTATTAATGCTCCGTGAAGAGCAGACAGGATGCCTGTGTGACTTTGTGAGGTTTGTGCTCCTCCCATAGTCTTCCCTGTCGCAGTCAATGGCATCTCCATACTTTATGGTGCTCAAGCCAAAGATACTAGGGTTATATTTAATGCCTCTCTTTTCTCACAGTTCACATCCAGCCTATTAGCAAGTTGTCAGCTATACCTTGAAAGACATCTAGAGTCAGAACCTTCTCAAACTCCTCCTATACTTTTTGCCTTTTAATCGTGATTTAATTTCCTAAGATACTCTATAATAGGGCCAATTGTTAATTAAAATTGATCAAATATTAGAGGAACTTTGGAGATGATCTTGTTTTAATTTTCTCCTTTGCAGATGAAAAAAACTAAGATTCTGCCCCTGCCCATGCCTGCCCCCCCCCACCCCCAGAGTCTAGTGACTAGGTCTTACTACTAGTAAGTGTGGGCCCTCCACGTACTCACTAGGAAGAGTTGGAACCATGAGGACTGAGAATCCATTGTTTCTCCACTGTGCCTGTTAAGCAGACTAGTTAAATATTTTTCAGGCATGGAGATTTATGGGCTACTCTGAATTTCACAGCTGTCAGTATTTTGACAAATGACTTCCAGTTAACTGATTTTTAATGTCATAACTGCTAATTAGAACAGAGACACATGAAAGAGGATGAATGCTTTTGCTAAAGAAACTCAAGACGTTCCTAAAGGCTGACAGATAGTTTTGTGTATGGAAAACAAAGTATGTAAAACCAGGTTTTAGTCTGAAGAAAAGGCAATAAAATATTTATTAATATAGTCTGTTATGTTCTTTTACAGAATGGTCATATAACTGAATCTTTTGTGCAAACATTTTATAGACTTGTTTGACAAACTTCTCATGAACCGTCAGAAAGTCTTTAAATGATTTTTGTTTAAAATTCTGATTGAGGTGTTTGCATTAAACACTGCTGACATAAACTATGATTTGTCATTTCACGTGATCTTTTTTCTATTAAACTAATTCCAGCATTCCAAGTACTTGATACCTAGGGCCCTGCTTTTTATAAAATGCATTTGGTTTGCTCTAGTGATATAGCAGTGTCCTCAAGCATTTCCTTTATGTTTCCTGGAACATGGTTTTTTATTAACAAAGCTTTATTTAAACTTTTAGTGCAATAACCCCAAAACAAAAGAACCTAAACTAAAAGCTGCTGCCAGGATTGTCCCAGAATGGGTGGAGTATGATACTGAGATACGACAACTATTAGATCACCTTGAAAACAAGAAGAAAAATGCAGGTAAGTTATTCTGCAGTGGTGTATAAACCATATGTTGCATTGAGTGAAATTAGAATAGATTACAGTCTCATTTCTTAGTGAAGTTATCAAACTATTAGGTCAAAATTTCTTTACCAAAGTCTGTGACATGATTACAAATTCCATTTTTATGTGGACTGAGCTCACACATTTAAAACATGGATAATCTGTTCCTCCATGATTATAGCTTCATATCATCACATAGATGAGCAGTATAGTATTAGCCTCCCGACATAAGATGAAGGTGGAAAAAGTAAAAGAAACACTTGTCTTTAGGACACACTGAATTTCCTAAATATGAAAATTCAAGTCCTGAAGTTTAATAAAAGCCTCATATAGCTAACTATAATATTACCTCCTGTCTCCTAAATTATTCTTGTATGTGGTATAGATTTCCCCATGGAAAGCTGATTCCTGGTTCTAGTAGCCTTAGTCATAACTGGATTGATTTGTTTCCATTTCTTAGCTTTAAAAAACTGAGATTACCTTAGCATTTCATCACCCTGCATAAACCCTCAACACCAATAAATATGTGTTGAATACTCTTTTAAAGCTGATATAAACTTCTTGATCCCTTCATAATTCCCTTTTCTGGTCAGTGCCTGTCTCTGTTGTCCTTTGCTCTTTTTTAAAAGTAGTACTGAGCCTCTATTGTGTTCCAGTCAGTATGTTAGAGACTTTGACAGGTTAGACTAGTTAATCTTCACAATAGTGCTTTCCAGTAGTTCAGAATATAATTCTTATTTTCCTCAGCTTTACTTTTTAGGGAGGCTGAAATGATTATATATAAACGTTCTCACATAGGCATGAAATTGTGTTTAATCTTGGCTCTGTTTTCTTTAACAAAATCAGTGTGTGTTGTCTGAGAGGTTCAGTATTTAAAACACACCCTAATATTTTTAATAATCTAGTATAAAGGTGCTATTTCAACTTAGAAGAAGAAAGATTATTCTCTAAACAGTATAACTGTTTTCAAAGGGAGAGAAAGATAAGACAGAGGAAGGAGAGAGAGAAGGAAAGAAGGCAAAAAAGAAGGGAGAAGGAAAATTCACATAATTCCCTCTCAAGAAATTTTAAATGCATAAAACATTGAGATGAATTACCCAGCATTAGCAAGGGTATTGACAAGTAACCACTCTCTTACACACATACATATAATAGCTGTATAAATTAAGGAAATTTTATAATATGCATAAAAAGTTAAAGTATATGCCCTTTGACCCAGTAATTCACAAGAAACTTACATTTAAACGAGAAAAATAATGTATATATATGTTTGTTATAGCATTATTTTTTATAATGAAATAGAATCTATCCATCAATAGAGGATTGATTGCATAAACACTGATATGTACAAACAATGAAATATAATGTAACCTTTCAAGAGAATTGAGATAGATTTGTGCTGACTGCAAAATTTTAAGTTAAAAAATATGTTGTAGAATATTTATGTTTGACCTGCATCTTAAAGAAAAGTTGCATGTCTGTGTGTATATGTTTTTTTTATGGTTATATGTATAGATAAGTTTTACAAAAGAGGTTTTTGGGTTTTTTTTACTTAATTTTTAATTACAAATTTAAGACATCTTCATTATAAACATTAAAATCATTGTATATTCTGTATACTTCCACATTTGGAGGTATATAGAATAACTTTGGAAGCCTTCTTTTACTTACTCAAACCCAAAGAGGCAACCATTTTCTTTAAACTTTTATATTGGAGTATAGCCAGTTAACAGTGTTGTGATAGTTTCAGGTGCACAGCAAAGGGACTCAGCCGCACATGTGTCCATTCTCCCCCCGACTCCCCTCCCATCCAGGCTGCCACATAACACTGAGCAGAGTTGCCTGTGCTGTACAGTAGGCCTTTGTTGGTTATCCATTTTAAATGTAGCAGCGTGTACACGTCGATCCCAAACTCCCTAAGGAGGCAGCCATTTTTAAGGCTATGCTATATCTTCTTTTATAAAATTTTCATTTCTCTTGTTGTAAATTCTATTAGTTTGCTGGGGTTGCTGTAACATAGTACCACAAACTAGGTGGTGTAAACAAAAGTCATTTTTGTCTCACAGTTCTGCAAGCTGGAAGTCCAAGATCAAAGTGTAGTCACGGTTGGTTCCTTCTGAGGGCTGTGAGGGAAGGCTCTGTTCCAGGCCTCTCTCCTTGACTTGTAAATGGCTGTCTTCTTCCTATGTCTTTTCACATTGTCTTCCCTCTGTACGTGTCTGTGTCCCAATTTCCTTGTCCTATAAGGACATCAGTCGTGTTGGATTAGGGTCCACCCTAATGACCTCAGCTTAACTTGAATACCTCTGCACAGACCTGTCTCCAAATAGGGTCACACTCTGAGGTACTCTGAGGTTAGGACTCCAACATATGAATTTTGAGGGGAAAATAATTCAACCCATAACTTGAATGGAATTTGAGAATCATGTCATATGTTTAAGGGCCATTTGTATTTCTTCTGTTCTTGTCCTTTGCCTGTTTCTTTTCTGGAGGATTGTTGCCCAACGCTGGGAAAAATTAATAATCTTTATTCTACGTATTTGTGTTGCCACCTTTAACACATTCTAAATTCTTGTATTATTTATTGGCACTTTTTTATTGTTCCATCGGTCTCTGTACGTGTCTGTCACACACTACTTAAATCATTGAAGGTTTATAGTATGTTTAAATATCGAGTAGGGCTCATTGCTCTTTGTTGTATTCCTGGGTGTACTTGCCTGTTTATTTTTCCATGCAAGCTTCAAAATCAGCTTATCCAGTTCCAGAATTTTTTTTTTCCTTTTGTGGCAGAAGAAGGATTATATTAAATTTATCAGTTAACTTAGGGAGTACTGACATCTTTGTGAAAACTTTCTATCTAGGAACATGTTGTGTCTTTCTGTATGTTCAGTTCCAGTTTTATATTTGTCATGAGTTATAACATTTTAATCATATAGGTTTTATCCATATACTTTAAAGCTTATTCCTAGATATTTTATCTTTTGTTACTATTAAAAACAAAATTTTAAGCTAATTTGATGTTTAAGATTTCAGGAGCTAAATAAACTTTCCTCCCCTACAGTTTTGACACATGATGAACTCTAGCACTGGCTTGTGTAAGAAAGAAGACAAGAAAGTATGACCAGAAATCTGCCACCTGCTGGGGAAAATGGAACTACTGCTAAGACTTTTGAAAGTTTCATTAAAGATCAGTGACATATTCTTCAATTTAAATTATATTATTTAAAAATACATGTATTTAACATATTGAACAAGTTTAAGTTATGTAAGAAATGACCTTTGAGTATTTAAAACTAGATTGTTCCTCTTTCCTGATTGCTTAAAACACTGGGTTTTCACCAGTTAAAGTGATACTTTTGCCAGATAACCAAGTAGAAAAACATATCTGACTAGCTGGTCCTCATGAGGATTTATGAAACCATATACATCTTTGGATATTCCAGCTCTATGTGCACCCATATATCTTTATTCAAAAGATGCTTTTAAATTAGAGAAATCTATTGTATGTTTTTTCTTCTGAGAAAGAAGGATGGTTATCACTGAATAATTTTTTTTAACTTAATCCCATTTATACCTTAACTATTGTTTTAAAATGGAAGTAGTATCACACTGTAATCACTTATCTTAAACCATATGATGTTTGAATCCCATGCTATATTTGTATTTTTTTAATGTTTCAAATTTTTATTTCATAAAATGATATTCATGGGCTTATGGAGTATATATGTATTCTTTTCAAAAAAGAACTGGCTAGTTTTATAGAAACTAACTTAAGGATGTAAAGAGCTGTTTTCCTGTTTTATATTAATAATAGATGAATAGGAATAATAAATGTTCAAAAACTATCCAACTGTTCTAGAGTCATAGGATCTTGGGACTGGAGGAGACAGCAGTGTCATTTGGACCTTTTCCCCTGAAGAATCTGATTCAGTAGGGCTGTGGTGAGCATGGGAAATCATGATTATCTAAGAAGCTCTCCAGATGACTCTGTTGATAAGTGGGGTTTGAGGAACAGCCCCCCTTACAAGGCCCTGCCAGGTGGAGCCTTGGGTCATCTTGGAACTTTCCAGGGCCATATGGAACTGTCTGCCTCTAGAGACAGGCTGGTCCATCTTTGGACAGCTCCGTACAGAGTTGCACAGTGAACCAGAAGCTGTCTACCGGCAGTCTCTACTCTTGCTCCTTTGAGCTCTTCTGAACAAATCTAATCCTCTCTGTTGGATGGCACAGCCCATAGAATATTTGAAAGTAACTGCTCTGCTCCCAGCAGCTTCATTCTTCCTAGTAAGAGATCACAAGACATCTCCCAGCAACCCTCCCTTTGTTACTTGTTTGGGTTTGTCTGTGATTAAATGGAGTGCTCAGGTGTGGCCTGGACCGGAACTAGATTATTCCTGTGGGTTCTAAGGGATGCTATCAAAGGCTTGAGTGGTAACTTGGCCTGGGGTGGCCAATTCCATAGGGTCTCTGGCTCACTCCTCTTTGGAGTCAGCTTTAACGTCAGGGCTCGGTAAGAGGTAAGAGACTGTGTAAGCTTCTAGCTCAGGCCAAATGCTCCAACCCAGCTAAGCTGAGGTCTGCTGTGGTGTTTTGGGCAGAGGCCGCAGCTGAGTGTAAAATGGTACTTCGCTTGTTAACGGCACCTGATTTCCACACGTATTGCTAACTACCATCTCCAATATGCTACATTCTGTATTTCATAGAATATAAGCTAAAGTTGCACAATAATGTAGTTTGCATCTTGCGATTTGAATGGCTAAATTTATCTCATTTCCAGATGAATGATACTTTATATCTAAAAATCCAGATTTATAAATATTTCTTTACAGGGAGATTCTTTTATAAAATGGCTCATTTTAAAATTTTTATGTCAAGTGCATATAAACTGCCGTACCATACAAAACTACCCTCCTCAGGGCCGCACGAGGGGAACGGAACTGCAGGCCCATCTCGAGTGCGGGGCAGCACTTGTAGAGAAGGCCAGCAGCTCCACTGGCTTGGGGGTGCTGGAAGGTGCCCTGAGGTCTTTTACATACATTCCTGATCCTCAGTTCTGGTTCTCAGGTGCAGACGCTACATCAAATTTTAACAAAAGTCAAATCCTAGGAGAGAAAAAAACAAATGGTATTTTCTATCTGTGAGAAGTTACAATCCACCTCTCCTCCCTCCTCCTCAGAGTAAAGTCAGAACAGAGTTTATCAGAGAATTAGGAGATTTTCAGCTTTAACCATATAAAGACGTTCAAGTTTGGGGTATAAAGGTAAACCCAAAATATAAGACTGAAGACAACCCAAAGTCTTCATGCCTCCCAGATGCTTCAGTACAAACGGTTAGACGTTGGAAGTGCCCATCCTTCGGCTCCAGTTATCCTCAAGTTCAGGGAATGATGGAGCTCCTAGAGGGAAAGAATAGAATACTTCCAGGGAGCATCACAGGCCGTCAGCCTAGAGTTACAGACGAAGTCAGGCTTTTCTTTAATAGTAAAAATGTAGTTTGACACAAATGGGAGCCTGCCTGAAGAAATGGTTGCTCCTGTGTACCAGGTCCAGCGCCTGGGAGGCAACCAGACAGACAGTTGCTACTGCCTGTAAGAGGCTCAAAGACCCAGATAGTGTCAAGGCAGTAGGTATATGTCAAGTCAGACCATCCTTCAGTGACTAAAGCATGGCTAAGAGAATTTTCTCCTCTGAGATACAGCAGCAAAGAAGTTAGTGGCATTTAACTTCCCACTGGAACAGATGAGGCTGTTCATCGAAGGGCTCTCTCTTATGTCTCAGATCCCTGGTTCAGAGATCACATGAAAAGTGCTAACAGATCCAGGCTCAGTACCACGAAGTCTCCGTTACTACCCAGCCCCTGTCTTGCCCACTTCTGTTAAGTAGATTTAAGGAGGTCCACCCTCTTCCAAAAAACCCATTGATTTGTTAAGATCTTACTTTTGGAGGCAAAGGGAGGGAGGAGAGGCACAAAGGTTCAGGACTTTGGTGGTCAGCAAGCAGCTTAGAGGCAACTTCGTGATGGCGGCCCATGGTTGGGGCGCCAGCCTACCCTGTAACCACTCAAAAAAAAGTCTCGAAGTGTTAGGTAATGGGACAGCTGTTCCCCATTTTGCAGTTTATTAGCCCAGCTTATCAGATACATGGTTCTATTTCCTGAGAAATTCTAGAGCGAAGTCTCTTTACTTAGAACCTACTGTTAACAACTTTGTTTAGACTTCGGATCTGGAGAATAATCTTGTCCCCTGCAGTTCATAATCACTTGAATTTAAGTCGTTTACTTCATTTATGTGGTCCTGCCCAACTATATAAGGTTTGCATTCTGTCTGATGTGATTTCACTTTTTTATTTTTTGGCACACGGGCTTAGCTGCTCCGCGGCATGTGGGATCTTCCTGGAGCAGGGATTGAACCCGTGTCCTCTGCCTTGGCAAGCGCATTCTTAACCACTGCGCCACCTAGGAAGCCCGATTTCACTTTCAAATCAAAGGTTTTGATTAGAATTGAAAGACGAAAAATTATTCAAATTTTAAAAGACTGGTTCAAAACCCAAACGTTTGAATGACAGACTTCAGGTAGCCTTATGTTTAATTTAAAATTTGGGGCAAAGTTAAGGAATAGTTCTGGTACTAGCCTTGTTGAGTAAGATAAATTGTGAAGGAAACATAACTAACCACACAGTGGAGTATCTAGTGCAGAGCACCAAGCTCAAACCCTTTTATACAAAAGTTAGCAGACCCACCGCTGCTGTGTAGCCTTTCCTTTGTTTTCCCAGTCTGCTTTCACCAGAAAAATGTTTCCAGTTTCATCTGAAGAAGGCCAATAATCTAGGTCTTTCTAATCTGAACAAATTCAACAAATATTTAAGTACTCACTGTGTGTCAGGCTGTCCTTTTGAAGTTAGGAGACCAGTATAAGTGGCATTAAATAAATATCCAAATGAAAATGCTGGGAAGGGAGAGTGCCAGAAAGGCTTGAAGAAGTGACATTTAGGATGTGACGTGAAGTAGGAAGGAAGCACAAACAGGGTAAGTGCAGTGAAGGCCTCTAACATGCATCAATGTTATTCCAGAGTCTCTCAGGGAATATTTTCATGACTGCATTGTTTCCTAATAGTTATATTTAGTCATAACATGAGTCCTTACTATAGCGGGTAAAAGCTCTTGGATAGGGACAAATAGCCTTATTTGGGATCTGATGATGCCACTTTTCTTCATTGCACAGTGTCCAGAACAAACTTTCCCTTGGCCTAAGGCCACACTGTACAGGGCGTTCCCTGCATGTTGACCTACCAGGAGGAAGAGAAGCTTGTTTGTTTGCCCTAAAATTGTACAATTGTAGAGTGAGGTCTTTCCACTTTTATGAGGTTTTAGTAACCCGACGGAACAAAAGCATAAGCATTGCAGGAAATACAACATTGCAACAGCTGGTATATATGAAGGAGTATTAACAAAATCCTAAGAAAACTGTGATACAGTGAAAGGGTGTTAGAAGGGTTATCCTTTGCTATCTTTAAAGAATCTTTCACACCAGAGAGAAAAATCACATCCATTTAGGAAACCAGTCTTTAAAAACTCCTTTACATAGATACATATATACATACTAATGAGACACTGTGCTTATAGAAATCTCCTGTAATAGCAGGGAAACATGCAAAGAACACAGACTTAAATTCACCAAGAAATGCTGCAAGCAATGCTTTCTCCCTTGTGCTTTTTAACCATGTTCAATTCCAATTTCCTCAGGAAGACCTTGGAACTCACTTTGCCAGTGGCCCTTCCAAATCCAGCTGCTCGGTTCCTGGGGATATCTAAACCAGAGATGCTTCTCCCAGTAGAATGACCTTAGTGAAGGTTGGAAATGTATTCAAAACAAGACTGAAACCTCAGAGTTGTCACCTGGATGCCTCGTTAGAAACTGAATCCTAGCATAAGGCAGCGATGGATGAAGGTGCATGTCATGCTTCTGTTGATCATCTGTTGATCCCTAAGGAACAACTGATTCGGCAGATAGAGGTTTGCAGGGTTCAGGGTTTCTGGGGTGTGACCTATATGCCTTAGGATTAAAGTGCCTGCATTTCTTTTTTACAGATCACAAAAGCCTCATCTGGGCATGAGGGTAGGAGGAAGAGGGGCTGAGAGAGACTCCACGCTCCCCTCTGCTGTGCGCAGGCAGCCCTCAGGCCTGTTACAGGTACTTGCAGTATCTTCAGACAAAGGCTGGTTGATCATGTGTTGCAAAGATACCGTGATTTTTAAGAATTTGGAAATTGTGCTTCCTGGGAAAGTTCTGTGTAAGTATTCTAGCTGTCCTTTAATTTTAGGACATGCAGAACATATGGAGAAGAAAGCTACTTTTGTTTGTAGTTAGAAATATGACTGAGGTAAGCAGCAGTGTCCACCCCCTTTCAGAACGTTAACAGAACTGTGCACGTTATAGTATAAAAGGGAAAGTCCTCAAAGCCAACCTAAATGATGGATTTTAATGGTATTGAAAGTGAAGAACTGGCCACTTGTTAAGGCCTTGCTATCCTAGGCCTTTGGTGGGTTATGAGATTGTAGTCACTTCTGCTTTTTGTGCTCTTCCTTCAGTTTGTGTCAAGTAGGAGCCCTCTGTCACCTCAGTTGGTGGTTATGTATAAAACAAAGGTGGAAAATAGCTGTCTCCAAAAGACTGAAAGCAAGAAAGTACTCGTTTGACCATAAATATTTTTATTAAATGTGAAAATACATGGGCATAAAAATAGTACCCATATTTGTAGACATGTCTGAGAGCTGTTTCAATTAAATTTTGGTGTCTTATTTATTAAAACACTAAATTGAGATGGATTAAGTTACTTAGTCTTGTCTCATTCAAACCAACTACAGTCTTCCAGTAGGAGTAATATTTTAACTTCTCAGACATCTCCAATTTTTACCTCCTCTATGCTCTGTTTCCACTGCAGGTAAGAGGTTCAACCAGAGGTGTGAAACAAAACCTGTTTACTATACACAAAGCCACGCAGTGGCTAATTTTACTCTTAAATCATTCAGCAAATGAGGTCATCCATTAAACAACACAAATTACGCCCCCCCCCCAACATCATCTGCAATTACAGAATAAACTCTGCTACTAACAGAAAAGGAATGATCGGATTAGAATAAGGATAATTGTCGATAAATCAGCATTTGCCTTCCTCCTCCTCTATAAATATGGAAAAGTCAACTACATCCAGCACAGTTGCATGAATTTCTCTAGGTTAACCACTAATGTGTACTCAATGAAAACTGCCCAGGGCCTGTCACCAGTGCCCTGTCCCTCTAAGGAGGCACCTGACTGAGGAGTCATTTTTAACTAAGCATCTTGTGCCCTGTTTTCATGGTAAATGTCACATAAAACTTCTGACCAATTTTATGCTTTACAGGTGAAATCTCTCATTTTCCACCATGAATAGAAAATGGTGCCAATTTAAAACTGTGATTCTGTTAGCTTTTTTTTTCATACTCAGTTACCAGTAGTATTTTTCTCTTAAGCTGTGGGTACTTTTTACATTCCATTATCAGAGTCCCCAAAAGTTCTGTTTTCCTACTGATTTTTAAAATAAACTTTTAATACTGCCTAAAGAGAAAAATGTTTTAAAATTAGTATTGTTACATCCAATTCACATTAGTAAACTATTTGAAGTCATTTTCCAGTTTTCATTTATCCATGGTAAGAAAGCACAAACTTTCAGAAGCAGGCATTAAATTAACCTGTTCTCTCTTTTTAGAACTTTTTTCATGTTTATAGGCTGATGCGTTTAATACTTGTTGCTGTGGAAAAAGATCCATTTACAGACCAGCGATACTTCACTTCTGGTGCTCACTGAAAAGGAAGGGGGGAGTTTAAGAAGGGAACATGATACAGCCAGGGCTGGGTGCCCTGCTCATTTTGCTTTTCCAGAAAGAGCCACACATGTGACCGGGCACCTCAGGAGTGGTGACGATCTCCTGCATCAGGCCGCCTGGACGGACCACTGTCCCTTCACACTCCCAGCGCTCTTCTCAGTCACTGTGAAGGAAGCGTGACCATCTTCCCAGACAAACGGACACCAGAAGACTGCTCATGACCCTCAAGCCTGGAACTTAAAGGTTGTTATTTTCTTCATTCATTAGCAAAACAACAGAGTCCACAGAATCTCTCCCTGTGGCATTGGCACTTGGCAGCATACCTGCTTTGCTTCTCTCTTCACTGAAAACAAGTAACTCTGCACGTTTCCATTACGATGACTCAAGTCAATCCAGGTAAGACTTTTGGAGCAGAATTTATAGTTATCACAGGTGGAGAAAAAAAATAAAGCAAACAGCCTTCTCAGCAGCAGGATGGCAGTCAGCAAGGTGACACGTGGCCCACCCCCAGCTGTGCTGCCTCCTCTGGGCTTCTCCTTGCTGGCAACCCTGCCTCCTCTCCTCCAAGTGGAAGGGTGAGTGACTTGATATTTTCCTTGTTCTGATTTCTGTGTGAAAATTCTTACTTGTCAAAGTAGGTAGAGGCCATCTCTAGATTTTAGAGTTCACAGTGATATCATATATGAAAGAACCAGATTGAAAAAAAAATTGCTGATATAACTAACAAAGTAACAAGATTAAAGAATAAACAAAAATGAACTCCCCCTGGAAATTACTTTCACACTGGCTTGAATTTCGAGACACTGAAACAAAATGAAAGCTACAAGCTGCAATCTTAAGTTTATTGATAAGAAATAAACTTATAAAGAGATGCAAAAGCACTTACGTGTTTTGTTCAATTCAACTGTTGTCTCAGTTTAAAAAACTTCTTTCCATGTATGTTTTAGGATGACTGTAGAAGAAAACGATTTGTGCTTGGCTGGCTGTTGTGGATATTAGCGCTCAGGACGGCCCCCACAACTCAAAGAAAATGCTTGATTTCCTAAAAGTAATATATTAGGCCCATCCTGCTTAAAATGCTCTGAGGCAAAAATAAAAACCTTTCCAGAATAAAGGTAATAATTCTTATCTAAAGTAATTATCTTAGATTTTAAATGCAGCATCAATAGTTCCATAAATATTTAATGTTCTTGATTAAAGTAACACTCATTTTTTTAGGGAAAAAATTATCCAGTATATAAAGACTGAATAGTTCATTTTGCTTAAAAGGTAAGAAGGTATCCCAAGAAGAGATGCCCTCTTGATAACAGACATACAGCCAGAGCTGAGGTCTGTAAACCTGGGCTTCTTTCTGGCAGGAGAACATCCAGAGGCATGCAGGTCTACAGAGGGGCAGGCCTGCTATGTAACGCCCACCTCAAAACAGTCCCACGCGAGCACCCACGGGCCAGGTCGGCCAGGACCTAAGAGAAACTGTCTGCTGTAGTTACTGAAAGTGGAAACATGGCATTCTATTTGTTTATGTTGACTGAGCAACTTTATATTTCTAAGTCAATCCTGTTATAGGAAATGCTGTTTAGCTCACAACTTCAGTTGTTGAAGTCCTTCACTCTGCACTACAGCAATATTATTTTAAATACCACTGCTATATTTTCTGAACGTATTTTACAAATTAGTTTGTTGTGTTCCATATTAAAAGGGCAAGTAGGATTTACAATTAATTCTATTTCAGTGGTTTTCAGTATTCTCCTGCAAGTATTGAACAAAAAAAATACATGCTTAATTAACATCAGTCCAGATCGAACCCTGCTCTGGCAACTATCATTTGGTAACAGATTTTCTAAAAGACAGGCTCTGCCCACCTTCAGTGACAGCCATGGTCATGCTCATAGAGATGGGAACACATGTGGAAATTTAACATGTTAACAAGTGACTGGCCTGACCAGAATCTAAGCAAAGTTGTCCGTAGGAACATACAGCTGAGAATGTTCATTCCTCTTGGAGAATCCTGACACCACAGCTCCTCCTCACACACGCAGGCACTGACATGTACGCAAGGATGTAAAGAAAAGAATTTCCTCGTGCTCCAGTGTAAAAAAAATACAGACTCTGTGACCGCTTCTTCCAGACGTTCACAGCCCAGACGCAGGCTGCTCTGCCGGAAGCAGAACCGTTTGTTCCCCGCCTCCCTGCCTCCCAAACCCATCAACCGCAAATGGATAAGAACAGGTATTTCCTATTAAAACAACTCTTTGGTCATGGACAAACTGAAAGATTGGAATTTTTTTTTTTTCATTAGGATCCTGGAACAAGATTTTTTTGTTTGTTTTTAATCTTTAAAAAAAATGAAGGAAGAAAAGCAGAAAAACAGCTGGTTTAATTGAAGTGGAATTTAAATCTAAAAGGTCCGCCTGAGCTGAAGGGATTGAACCCTTGCCATGAGTTCCAGCTTCTGTGGAAAGGGTTGCCGCCACCTCCTTGCTGGCTCTCTGCATCCAGGGGGTCTTCTCCGTCATCAAACTTCTTTCTCATTTCTGTAAGAGAAACCAGCGAGTAAAGACACAGGTGTTCCCTGAGGTGGGGAGAGAGGCGGGAGCTGAGGACTACACTCCTCCGTTATCCAAACAGCTGTGCTGACGTGCACACCCAGGCTCTCCCTTTCCCGCCCAGGGCAGAGCTTGGTTTCAGGAGAAACAGATTACAGAAACCAGTCACAGAGAAGGGGGTGAGGTTCAGGGTTGAAAATGGGTATTCGTGGTATTTCAGACCCCCTAAATCTTCTCTCCTCACAAGAAGCTACCCAAGGAAGTTCTTCTCTGGAATAGATGAGGAATTACAGGGAATGAGACCTAAAAGTCAAGCACACTCTTCTGCTCAAACAGCCATGTCACTGTCCTAACCCCAAACACCAAGTCAGCCAGGGGAACCTCATCAACCCATGAAGCGTCTGAGGCCTCATTATTAAATCTGAACAGAAGGAAGGCTCCCCAGACCTGAGGGAGTGAGGCGTCCTATTGTACAGTCCAGAAGGCCACCTCCACTGCAGTGCCTGTCAGTCCTGAGGAAAGTCCCTAAGGAGACAGAGGCCAATGCAAACAAATGGGAGAAAGGAACACTGCAGGCAGCAGACGAGCAAGCTGATATCCTCAGAGATTAGAAAAAGCTATTTCATCCTTAAAATAAGGTCAGGGGCTAAGAAAAAGGAACACAGTACAGAAAAGAACTCTCAGTAATCAAGTATGCAGCTTTTTACTCGATGCATGCCATTCTGCCCATTGGCCCCCTGCTCCCCTTAGAACTCAGCTCCAGAGCGCCCCCAACCTGATGTAGCCGCCCCACCTGCCCACTGCACAAGCTGAGAGGACAGAGCCATTCATAGGCATCGACATTTGCAGAATAAAAGAACAAACAGTATGCATCCTCCTGTACTCAGTAATCCCTGTTTCCCTCACTGGATTATAAATTACTTGAGAACAAACATCATTTAACTTCAATTCCATAGCATTAGCAGTTGTTCAAAAATTTGTCAGATGGGCATAAAATGTGATTTTCTTCTATTTTGTTGAATTTGTCTAGCTCAAGTCATAGTTTCTGCTCCCACTGACATGGAAAGCCACAAAAAAAGCAGTAGGTATTTATTAGCTTAACATGAAATTCCCTCTGCACATGTTAAAGCATTTTTCCATATTACCTAAGGTAATACTGACCTGTCTCCCTCTTATTTTCCAGGTCATTTTAGCTTATGGTGAAATAACATACCAACCAACAAATCTAATTACCATTAAAGTTAGGGCAAGATTCCTGGGGAGCCACTCTCAGAGGGCAGGGCAGGCCCTGGGCTGGGCCCTTCTCCAACCATTGCACATTTCTGCCTGGTAGCCCATTTCCTAATCAAGCTCCTATATAAGTTTGGTATAAAAATTCACATTGATCTGTGAAGCTGGAAGGAACCTAAGAGGATCCCTCTCACTGTACTTGCATATCACAGGTGAAAAAGCCTGAGACCCAAAAAAAGTTCTATGAACTTCTATGAACAGAGAGAGAGGAGTCACTCTCAGTCCTTCTGATTCCACACGTGGTGGTGTCTCCACTGCACTGTGCACATGAGGGTCCCTAGAGTCTGACAAGGGCAGGCATAAAAATGGACTTCAGGGGCCGTCACCAGCTCCCGAGGTCAGCCCCCTGGGGCCCACCCACCATGAGCTCCATCATCCACTTCTGACACGGCCTCTAAGACAGGCAAAGGGATAGAGCTAATAAGTCGTCAGTCACTAACTCAGCCATTTCAAGAGAACAGAAACACTAAGGCAAACTATACCTGGATCAGAGAGGACTTCTTTAGCAGCTGCTATGTCAATGAACTTTTTTTCAGCTTTTTTCTTTTCTTCTTCATTCTGGAAGTTATCTGGGTGCCACTGCAGTGCCAATTTTCGGTATGCTTTAATGATTTCTTGCTTTTTGGCATTTCTGAAGTGTGGTAAATTAATTAATAATCATTAGTTAGGAAGCGTCCAACACACTGCCACAGAGAGCTGAGAGAGATAGGAAGATCCCACTGGCGAATCAGCAGCCTGGTTTCTGAACAGTAGCCAGCATATCCAGCTGAACGTCTGACGCAGAGCTCTGTACTGGCCAGCGCAGCTGCCAGGCTTCCCCGAATGCTAGATTCTCATTGGGAATAAATTAAAGTACTCCTGATCTTTACAATTTTCTCTTAAAAAAAATTCCAGTGATTCAGTTTTAAACTTTCTGAATTTCCAAACTACCATGATTCAATTCTTGGCATTAAAAAGGATATTGACTCTTCGAGGCCCACTTTCTATTTTCCTTCACTTAAAAAGAACAAAGTTTCAGGCTTTTGATCGAAAGATTGATGGTTCCCCTGTTCAGGGAAGGTGGGTCTAATATAAAAGCACATATTGAGTAAATTACATTCTCCCTGTGCCTACAAATTCATTCTGAAAGTGCCGTTTTATTTTTAGGCCTAGAGAAGTTTTCTTTTCCCCAACCCCTCTCTCCCCCCTGTCCCCACCAAAGGAAAGCTCACTCCTGCCTCTTTACCCTTCTCAAAAAATCTAGGCCCAGGACCTATTCAGGCTACAGTGTCCTTTTTTTGTCACCAACTACTGATTCTCCATCACTGCATGACTAGTCTCTATCAAAGAAATTTATCTGTAATATAATCAAAACAGCTTTATGATGTTAAAGATTGTTAATCTATGACTGAAATTACATAAGGAAATGAATCAGAGGGAAAAAAAGAGCAACGATTAGCTTTAAAGCAGTTGATTAAAAATAAAAATGCAAATTTTAAATTAATAATTCACCTTTTTACTCCCAAGATTTTATAATAATCTCGTTTCTGCGACTGTTTCAATAGCCTCTGTGCTTTCTCCAGACCTTCTCGAATCTGCTGATCATTCTCATTGTGTTCCTGAGCAGTTTCATAATCCTGAATAGCTGTCAAAATATGTTTAAGACAATGCTGTTAAAAGGATTATAATCTGTGACCTTTACATCCCCTGCAGAGGTGATATGCCAGTCACCAGCCCAACCCCTTCCTTTGCCATTACTAAGAGCCTAAGAAGTGTTATCACCGTAATCATTTTGTTCAAAACTACAAAAGGCATAATTAAGGTTGAATTAGGTAGCTTATTACTCCCATTCAATAAAATCCACTCTGCCTGTTCACCTGCCCACACGATCTTCCCCACACCTGTGAGGTATCTTAATACCAGCATGTTATACAAAGCAATGAAGTGACTGTTACACAGGAAAATAAGACAGCAGCAGAGAAAATCTACACGGTTAGCCATGGGGCCACGGTTCAGAAGAATGAGGCTTAGAAAGGGACCAGGAGGAACCATCAGCAATTAGAATAACTAGTTCACCCACAGGTTTCAACACAAACCATTAGAAATCTGATTTTGTTAAAATGTCAATCAAAACAAAGACACATACAGTCCTGGTATGGGAAGTCTGATGACAATTCACACTGCATCTTTCATTTCAGGTTATTTTAAATATTTAGAAAATGCAAGGCCTCTGGGTATCTAACGTCATGCAGAGCAGAGACTTATCCTTAGAAGGGCCTGCTGGCAAGATTGGCCCTTGGCTGGTGACTGGCAAATTGGATTTCAGCAGTGTTCTCACCATTCCCTGATAAGAATGGCCGGCAGCACCTAAACTGCCTGTATAAATTTACACATCTTGCCTTCTGGGCATTTTGGTATGGGCTAGGCAGAAGGTGCCTACCTAGGCCCCAGTAAAGACCCTGGGCCCTGGGTCTCTGACGAGCTTCCCTGGTAGACGACACTTCACACATGCTGAGGAATTAAGCTTGTCCTGCGTGATGTCACAGGCTCTTGGAACCTTCCACCTGGTTTCCTCTGCATTTCACCCATGTGCCTTTCCCCTTAGCTGATCTTCTTTGTATCCTTTCAGAAGACTAAATCTTAGCCCTGAGTACAACTATATGCTGACTGCCAGTGCCCTCCTGAATCACCAAATCTGGGGTGGTTTGGGAAGCACCAACACAAATTTTTCTCACTGTGCTCCCTGGACAGACAATTCAAGTAATGGGTTGCTGGGTTCAAATTCTGTTTTTTTATGGAAATGCATTTCACTGTGGGAAAGACACCTCTCTGGATAACATGCCTGATCATTCATCTTGGCAACAGCTGATCCTGGAAGGGGTTTAAGAAGGCACCTTGGGCAGGTTAAGATGAGAAAGATATTACAGTAAGGTGGACAAATTTAGTCAGCCTGCACTGCACAGAAAAATGAACCAATACTACCTTTGGCTCATGGAGGAAGGGGAGGGGTTCAAGCTTTTATCCTAATTCCTGCCTCAATGCATTAATATTAAATATTAATGTGAAACATTAATTCTGTCACCCAACCGTGACATCATAAAATACCTTTCCAATTTAGTACACAGATGCAAAGCCATTATAAATAATAGTGAGGCTTAACTTGCAACACCCATAGCCCTTGATATCACAACCTAGTAAGAAAATATACTTGGAATTTAATACAAGGGGAAAATGTTTCAATATAGTCAATTTTTCTACTTATGCAAACTCTACATTTAATAAATGTTCAGAGTATCTTCCCCAAAGCAGTCTTCTGTCTCCTATCTTTTATTAACACTTAAGGTAGACATTTTTTCTAATATAGGAAAAATATAAAATGATACGTTGTTTCCTAAAATTCACCTGATTACAGGTAAGTAACTAATTAGAAACTTAATATGGATGATGTAAGACTTCCCATGGACATAAACTAGATAGCTTACTCATTTTTAATTATATTTTCTCATATTCCACTCTCTAGGAGTGAAACTTCAAGAAAAAAGTAAATAACACCCAATTATGTTTATCCCATATAACTGAGCAGCTGTAAAAGAGTAAAATGAGCCAGAAATATTAAGGCCCTGAATAAACAGCATGTTACATACTAGTCAAGTCATTTTCTAACCTCTGAACTAAAAACTCTCATCCTTCCCAAATTCTTTTTCTGCTATATGCCCCTCACCCCGTTCTTAAGGAGCAGTGTGCAAACAACCAGATGAAGGCGGCAGACAGCAAGCACAGGAACTTCCTGCCTTCCATCCCACAAAAATGACAAAAATAAAAAATAACCATGGCAGCCCAGAAAACTATAGCAGGCCAGAAATTTGTCAAAGAAGAGAGAAGGCAAATAGGATCACGTTAATAATGAATAAACCTAATAGAACCAAAATCCAAATACGCACTGAAAAAGGCCCTAGCAGATTTGGAAGCTGTTCTTTTTGGCCACGGATCATCAGGTTACTTCACGAGATGGAAGAGCTGGGCAGGCTCGCCCCCAGGAAGAGAAGCAGAGCAGAGCTCATGGACACCCAAGACTCCACAACAGATCTGGAATAAACACAGGAAAAGCAGTGCCACCCAGAATTTAAACAACAAAGGACTCCGCAGGTAAGTTAAATGGGTGAAGTACTGCTCCTTTTGGCAGATGGAAAAGATGACAAGCATGGTAGGGAACGTCTTCCTGTGAACAGGTCCTACCCACTTAAAGTCAACATGAGCTGCCCAATACAGAGGAGCATTCGAAAGACAGACGTGCACCGTATGCACATGGCTCCCCTCTCTCTCTCACACTCCATCAATCCATTGGCAAGTCCCAAATCAGCTTCCCTTCAGAATATAGCAAGAATTTAACTATCCCCATCATAATACACCTGAACAGTTATAATAGCTTCAAAAGGTGTTCCCAGGTTCCACTTTACTCCCCTAAAAGTCTATTCTCCAAACAGGGACCTCAGAGGTCCTTTTAAAGAGTTCATCAGACCTCTGATATACTATGCCCCATGGAGCACCAACTTTCTCCTCTTGGATATCATACAAAACAAGGTAAATGGCGGGAGGAGGAGTGGGGAGAACACACCATTTTCAGCACAACAATGCAAGGAGACTGTTCAAAGGCTGCTACAGTTAGCTAATATCAGCCATAAATCCAAGATGAGAGGAAGAAGCAAATAGTGAGCAAGCCCTAGAGGAAAGATCACAGAAAATGCCAGCAAAATAACATTCTGTGAGTATGGGCTCACCCTGAAATGAGTGACAACCTGCATCCTTTATCTAGTACAAGAAGCATGAAATCTGGAGCAAACACAGTGGAGGTAATGCAGAGGCCTTGCTGGGGAGAAGACAAGCAAGGGAAAATACAATGAGTGACAAGAGCAAAGAGCCCTGGGCAGCACATCCCAGGCAACATGGAGACCATGTGCTCTCTGCTGGTGACAGGCTCACCCGGAAGTGCAAAAGATACACCCCTTTGGTGTAGCAAAAGAAGTGGGCAGAGGGGCAGCAGGGCTGGCAGCAGACGACCTCCTGGACACGGTTTGGTTCAGAGAAGCAGAGAGGGCAGGGCTATACATAAAGGCCATTTTAGCAGGAAGCAGAATGTCTGTGGAAACAATGAAGCAGAGAGTATTGCAACTGTTAAGTATAGAAGCTGCCTGTCCCCAGCACCCCTTTACACACCACCTCCCCCAAGAGGACTTTCCCACAAATAGCTAGGGCAAGGTAATTCAAGTCATTTTATGATGAGCAATGATGTTTTTATATGGCACAGTCTCCCTTAAAAGATACTTAAATTTTAAATTAAAAACTGGAAAAGAACACCAAAACTTACCTGATGGACACACATCTAAACAACACAGCTGGGACTTCCCTGGTGGCACAGTGGTTAAGAATCTGCCTACCGATGCAGGGGACGTGTGTTCGATCCCTGGTCTGGGAAGATCCCACATGCCACGGAGCAACTAAGCCCATGTGCCACAACCACTGAGCCTGCACTTTAGAGCCTGGGAGCCACAACTATTGAGCTCATGTGCCGCAACTACTGAAGCCCACTCGCCTAGAGCCCATGCTCCGCAACAAGAGAAGCCACCGCAATGAGAAGCCCACACATGGCAACAAAGAGTAGCTCCCACTCGCCACAACTAGACGAAGCCTGCGCGCATCAATGAAGACCCAATCCAGCCAATAAATAAATTAAAAACAAACAAAAAATAGCCAAAGAATATATGAAAATTCTGAGCAAACATTATGGCATAAATTTTTAAAACTTAATCCAATCACCTCTATTAAGGGTAATCACAAAGCACAATAAGAACACAGCAAAGAGTAAGACAAGGAGATAAAAATGTGAGTAGCCAAAACTCAAGAAAAATAAGAACAAATTAAAACTATCATGAAAGTGAAGATGAAATGAGAAGTAGCACAAGAGAGAAGCACATGGGGAAAAAATAAGGACCTAACAATGAAATGGAAATAGAGTATAAAAAACTAGAGGAAAGAATAATAGCTACGGGTGGTGAGCAGAGAGAACACAACAATGCTGAACTGAATCTCTGAAGCAGAAAACCAAAGCAATCTAACCAAACAAAACAACTCAGGTTAAATTTAAGAAAACTTTCCTGAAATAAAAGATGAATCTATGTATTGAAAGTGCACAGTAGGGCTTCCTAGGTGGCATGGTGGTTAAGAATCTGCCTGCCAATGCAGGGGACACGGGTTCAAGCCCTGCTCCAGGAAGATCCCACATGCCACAGTGCAACTAAGCCCATGCGCCACAACTACTGAGCCTGAACTTTAGAGTCTGTGAGGCCAAACCAAAAATAAAGAATCTGGCCGCATATTTTCCATAGGAATATTCAGTGCAGAAGAAAATGGGAAAATAACTATAAAATATACAGAAAAAGTGTGAACAAAGGATTTTATCATCTAGCCAAGCCATCCTTCAAGTATAAAAGGTACAAACAGCTCTGAACATAATAGAAATCAGAAAATTTTCCCAGGAACCTGTCAAGGAAACTATTATAGGATGAATTCACCAAGAGAAGGCTAGAGAAAGCACGGTCAAAAGAGCGGTAAACATTAAATATATTCAATATAGAACTGAGATTAAAGCAAACCAGGGAATTACAGTGACAGGGTAGAGTGTATGCCCTGCCAATACAGAAGGGATACAGCTAACAAAAAGTGAGAAAATACAGGGGAGAAAGTAAGTTCATTAATTCCCACCAATTACCGCTGAAGCAATGAGGAACCATCATCCACTGATGAGCCACAGGCAAATACCAGAGATTATTTCATTAACAAGTCTTAAGTGGCAGGGGAAAGGGAATGAAGAGGAGGAAACATGCTAATATTGTTCCATGCTGTAGGAAACTAATACATATTGCCCAAAGAAAGAGGGCTAAGTGAATAAACCTACAAAAATAACCAAGAAGAAAAATACAAACCTTAAATATCAAAATAGTACACAAAATAATACAAGCCAGATAACAAAAATACTTTGAAAAACAGAATAACAGTACTCAGACCAAACATATTTGTCACATCAGTAAGTATAAATGTGCTTAACTCACTGATTTAAAAGAATTTCAAGGAGGCAAAAGACCTATATACAGAAAACTATAAGACACTGATGAAAGAAATCAAAGACCTTACAAACAGATGGAGGGACATACCATGTTCTTGGATTGGGAGAATCTATATTGTGAAAATGACTATATTACCCAAAGGAATTTACAGATTCAATGCAATCCCTATCAAATTACCAATGACATTTTTTCACAGAACTAGAACAAGAAATTTTACGAGTTGTATGGGAACACAAAAGACCCCGAATAGCCAAAGCAATCTTGAGAAGGAAAGACAGAGGTGGAGGAATCAGACTCCCTGACTTCAAACTATACTACAAGGCTACAGTGATCAAGACAGTATGGTACTGGCACAGAAACAGATATATAGATCAATGGAACACAAAAGAGAGCCCAGAGATAAACCCACACACATATGGGTACTTTATCTTTGACAAAAGGCAAGAATATATGATGGAGAAAAGACAGCCTCTTCAATAAGTGGTGCTGGGAAAACTGGACAGCTACATGGAAAAGAATGAAATTAGAACACTTCCTAACACTATACACAAAAATAAACTCCAAATGGATTAAAGACCTACATGTAAGGCCAGACACTATCAAACTCTTAGAGGAAAACATAGGCAGAACACTCTATGCCATAAATCAAAACAAGATCCTTTTTGACCCACCTTCTAGAATAATGGAAATCAAATCAAAAATAAACAAATGGGACCTAATGAAACTTAAAAGCTTTTGCACAGCAAAAGAAACCATAAACAAGACAAGAAGACAACCCTCAGAATGGGAGAAAATACTTGCCAACGAAGCAACTGACAAAGGATTAATCTCCAAAATATACAAGCAGCTCATGCAGCTCAATAGCAAAAAAGCAAATAACCCAATCCACAAATGGGCAGAAGACCTAAAAAGACATTTCTCCAAAGAAGACATGCAGATGGCTAACAAGCACATGAAAAGATGCTCAACATCCCTGGTCATTAGAGAAATGCAAGTCAAAGCCACAGTGAGGTATCCCTCGCACCAGTAAGAATGGCCATCATCAAAAAATCTAGAAACAATAAATGCTGGAGGGGATGCAGAGAAAAGGGAACTCTCCTGCACTGTTGGTGGGAATGCAAATTGGTACAGCCACTATGGAAAACAGTATGGAGGTTCACTAAAAACCTAAAAATAGAACTACCATATGACCCAGCAATTCCACTGCTGGGCATATACCCTGAAAAAACCATAATCCAAAAAGAAACATGTACCACAGTGTTCACTGCAGCACTATTTACAATAGCTGGGACATGGAAGCAACCTAAATATGCCCATCAACAGATGAATGGATAAAGTAGATGTGGCACATATATACAATGGAATATTACTCAGCCATAAAAAGGAATGGAATTGAGTTTCATTTGTAGTGAGGTGGATGGACCTAGAGTCTGTCATACAGGGCGAAGTAAGCCAGAAAGAGAAAAACAAATACCGTATACTAACTCATATATATGGAATCTAAAAAAAATGGTACTGATGAACCCAGTGACAGGGCAAGAATAAAGATGCAGATGCAGACAACGTTCTTGAGGACATGGTGGGGTAGGAGGCAAGGGGAAGCTGGGACGAAGTGAGAGAGGAGCACTGACATATATATACTACCAAATGTAAAATAGCTAGGGGAAAGCTGCTGCATAATACAGGGAGATCAACTAGATGATTGGTGATGACTTAGAGGGCTGGGATAGGGAGGGTGGGAAGGAGTCAGGGGAGGGAGGGGATATGGGGATATATGTATAAATACAGCTGATTCACTTTGTTATACAGCAGAAACTGGCACAACAGTGTAAAGCAATTATACCTCAATAAAGATCTTAAAAAAGAAAAAAAAGAATTTCATATTGGATCACAAAGCAAAACCCAACTCTATGCAAGAAACACACCTGAAACAAAGTGATTCCAAAAAGTTGAAACTAAAAGTATGGGCAAAGTGTCACCAGGCAAATGCAAATAAAGTTTGGTTCACTATCCTAACATCAGAAAATCAGAATTTAGATTAAAAACATTAAATAGAGGGCATTCCCTGGCAGTCCAGTGGTTAGGACTTGGCACGTTCACTGCCATAGGCCCAGGTTCAATCCCTGTTCAGTGAACTAAGATCCTGTACGTTGCTTGGCACAGCCCCCCCAAAAAACAAAAAACAAAAAAAGAGCAAAAAAGGTGGGAGTGTAGAAATCATAATGAAGACATGAATATCTGTGCATCAAATAAAAATGCAGCAATATTTATAAAACAGAAATTATAAGAGATAGTAGGAGAGATGTAAGGACACTAGTAGAGGAAGACTTTTACCTCTCCATTCATATCAGATCAAGTGGCCAAAAAAAGACAAGAAAGGGAAGACCACAATATAAGGTAGATTTGACTGATATGCCAAACTCTGTCCCAGAAACAAAAGAGTACATCTATTTTCAGGTCCCTGACTCATGAAGTCAGCCATTTTTAGGTCAAAAATAAGAGAGTAATAAATTCCCAAAAATGGAAGTAGTAAAACATTCTTTGATCAAAATGTTTTAACTCTAGAAATTAATAATAAATCAGAAAATAAAAGAACTTTTCCACCTAGGCTCTGTGCACCATTTTTAAACACTCCAACAACTCTTAAAATGAAGAAATATAAAAATAAAAGTTGCACAATATCTAGAAAATAATAATAATGAAAACACTACCATTCAGAACATAAGCAGTGCTAAGAGGACAATTCACAGCCTTAGTGGTTCAATAAAAATTAAAGAAAAATGAATTACTCATGAGATTCAAAGTTAGAAGAAAAATTGTAGGACAAAAGTAGAAATTAATGAAACCAAAAAAGAACAAAACTGTTAAGTCAAGCTTATTTTCCTAGCAAAAATCAATAAAACCCTCTAACCTAATCAAGAAAAGGAAACAGCTGAAATACAAAAAATAAGTGAAAAATAATCAGAAAGAAGAAATTTAGAGAGTACTTTGCTAAATTCTGTACAAATAAATTTGAAAACTCAAGAGAATAACTAAAATCTAGTCCAAAAGAGAAAGTTGTTGAAAACCCACCTCCCAATAAAGTAGTGGGCTTTCCACGGAGATTCCAAAACACTGAAATAGGAAAATTTCCAAACAATTACAGAAAAACTACCCTAACAGTTTTCTATATATAAAAGTCCAGGTTAAAAATCATTTTTTCTAAGAATTTTTTGAGAATATTGTAATACTCCCTTCTGGAATTGATAAAAAGACAGGGAGAGGGTGTCATCAGAAGAATTTAACAGTCATAAATATGCAGGCTGCTAACAGCAGAGCTCCAAAATGCATAAAGGAAAAAAAGGACAATATTAAAGGAAAAGGTAGGGAAGTTTGCAATTTCCACACCAGGTAATTAAAGTTCCCTCTCAGCAAATGATGAGAAAACTAATAGAAATATTACACCCAGCAACTACAGAATACACATTATTTTCAAATGCACATAGAATATTCAGCAAGATACAACCTATGCTGGGCTACAAAACAAGTCTATATAAATTCAAAAGGAAACAAATCTAAATAAATTTAAAAGGAAGTAACTCATACAGAGTTCATATTCCCTGAGCACAATGGAATTAAATTAGAAATCAATAATAAGGTACTAAGGAAACCATGGAATATTTTAAAATTAAACAAAACATCTAAATCATCCATGTATCAAAGAAGTAGAAGGAAAATTAGAATACATTTCAAATCAAATAACAATGAAAATAATGTGAGAAGTGCAGCTTTAAATACAGTAAAAAAGAAAAGAAACCTAAAATCAATGATACTTTAAACTTAAAAAGCTGAAAAAGCAAAAAACAAACCTAAAGGAAGTCAAAGGAAAGAAAGAGAAGAAATCAATGAAATAATAAAGAAGAATCTTGGAAAACATTAACAAATCCATAAGTTCGTTCCTCAAAAGACCAACAAATTTGACCAAATTCTTAATTACACTGATCAGGAGGGGAAAAAAAACAAATTGTCACTATTAGAAATGAAAAAGGAATCATCACTTCAGACCTTAACAGACGTTAAGAGAATGATAATATTATAAACTTCCTACAACCAAAATCAGCAATATAGGTAAAATGGACGAATTCATTGACGGATACAACTTACAAAAAGTAAAACAAGACGAAACAAACAAAAAATATGAATAGCCTTTTCTTTTTTTTTGGCTGCACTATGCAGCATGTGGAACTTCCCCGACCAGGGATCTAACCGGCATCCCCAGCGGTAGAAGTGCAGAGTCTTAACCACTGGACCACCAAGGAAGTCCTGAAAAGCCCTGCATTGATTAAAGAAACTGAATTCATCATTAAAAAACTTCCTACGAAGAAAACTCTGGGACCCAAGATGGTTTCACTAGTGAATTCTCCCAAACTTTAAAGAAGAAATAACACCAGTTTTATACAACTCTTTCAGAAAATGCAGGAGAGCAGAACAATTTCTGAGTTCAGTTCAACCTTAACACTAAAATCTGACAAAGATATTACAAAAAAGAAGTTACAGAGCAATATCCCTCATGAACACAGACCCACACTTCTAAAAATACTAGCAACTCCAGCAATATCTAAAAGGGACAATTACATCATGTGCAAGAAGAGTTTATCCCAATAATTCCAGGTTGATTTAACTTTAGCATATCAATGTACTTTATCACAGTAACAGAGTAAAGGAGAAAAACAAATATAGTTACATAACATCTATATCTCTAGCAAAAAGAAACACAAATTTTTAAGTTGGTAAATATTTGAACACTTCACAGAAGATATTTGAATACAGAAGCAGCTCATGAAAAAGTAGTAAACAACCTTAGTCATCAAAGAAACATATATAAAAGCCACAGTGAGATACTACTAACACATACCAAAGTGTATAAAATTAAAAAGACAACACCAATGTTTGCAAGGATGCAGAGCAACTGGAACTCTCATACTTTATTGATGGAAGTGGGAATTTTAAATTACTTTTTAGAAAAGGGTCTAGCAGTTTCTTTTATAAATAAGCATACACCTTACCCTATGACTCAACAATTCCACTCCTAGATATTTAGACAAAGTAAGTGAAAACATACGTCTGAAAAAAGCCTTGCAGAATAATGTTCATAGCAGCTTTCTTCATGTTAACTAAAATTAGACCAGGTGTCCATTAATATGAGAATGGATAAAGTATGGTATACCCATAAATTGGAATATTCTTCAGGAATAGGATTAATGATGAAATATTGAATGCTTTTCCCTCTTTTACAGTAGAAAAAAAAAATTTAACAGTCTTCCAGCCCACTACCTGTCTTTAAAATAAAGCTTCACTGGAGCACAGCCTCGTCTACGTGTTTGCATTTTGTCTATGGCTGCTTTTGCTCTGCAGTGGCAGAGTTGAGTAGGAGCAACAGAGACTATGTGGCTCACAGAGCCTGTAATTTTTATTGTCTGGACCTTTACAGAAAAGGTTTGCCAACTTCTACTCTTCAGCAATAAAAGGGACTGAACTAGCAATGAATATAACAACATGAATAAGCCTCAAAAACATGCCGAATGAAAAAGGCCTTATACAAAAGAGGACATACTCTATGGTTCTGTTGATATGAATGAAGATCTAGGATTGGTAAAACTAATCTCTGATGGAAAAAATCTGAATAATGGTTGCCTGTCGGAGGAGGATGGGGACCAACCGGTAAAGGACAAGAGGATACTGTCCAGTTCTGTATCTTGACAGGAGTATGGCTTTGACAAAGACTCTCTTTTACCAAAACTTTAGACAGGATCCTTGGAGTAAATCTTCTTTCTGACTAAGGCCCCTTGGGCTTCCCTCTTTGTCCTTGCAGAATCCAGGCTGAACAAGAATCCTGCCAAGATCCCCCACCCTCAGTATCAGACCAAATTTGAATTTGATATCTGATCGGATTCCCCCTCCTCTACTCTGACCTACCTTCAACAAGAACTCAGATGAGTCCATCTAGCAAGAATCCCCCCTTTCCCTAACGTTTCCTCTTAGTAACTTCCCATCCAGTGACCTCCCCTCCCCAGCCTCTGCTCCTTGGTTAGAAATCCCACTTGTCCTCGCTGCAGTCAGAGTTGAGGCCAATCTTTCTCTCTCTCACTGCCAGACCCCAGTGCAGTGTCCCTACACCTACTGTGATAGCCACCCCCCTTGAATAAAGTCTTCCTTAAGGTCTTTAACAAGGGTCATGAATAATTTTTCTCTTTTAACAGGCTGTATCAGAACTTAGAACTGGTATCCCTAAGATCTGTGCCTTTCATTGTATCTACAATTACCCCCTAGTTAATAATAAGCATTGTGAAGTATTTGGGGAAAAGTAAACCAAAATTTACAACTTTTTTTTGAAATGCATCTAAAAAAGATGAACTCATGGACAGACGAAAGGACAGAGACAGATAAATGTGATAAAACAGTAAAATGTTAATTTTAGAATCTAGATGGTGAGGACATGAGTGTTCACTGTAAAATTCTTTCAACTTCTCTCTATATGTGAAATTTCTCATAATGAAATGTTGGGAGCATTGTTTATCTGCTGGTGAGACTGTCATAATATAGACAATGAAAATAACTTTTCTACCACTATGTTTTATACATATTCATCCTTAGACTACAAAGGGGAAGTTTTATCCAAGTACCCTTATAATATAGACTCACTATTAGCACAGACGTATGAGAGAACTGTGAGATATTTCTGACATTACAAAGGGCTGAACAATTCCGGGTCAAATGTCCATCAATGGAACTACCGCCTACAACAGACCACATTCTAGCTCTGGACTCTGAAGGCAAGCCTAACCATTATATTTAAACAGTGAAGAGACAAACTATGTTTAATTCTGAACACAGGGACATAGTGTGGCTTGCATTCTAACTGAACCTGATACATTACTGTGCTTTATACATGTGTTTTGTTGAAATTTTTATAGTGGAAAAGAGATAATAGTGCTAACAGTAAAATACAAAAAAAGAATTCCACTGTCAGATTATAAAATTGTTAAATCTTATGCAATAATTTCTCTATCAACAGTTAAGAAATATCACCAACTGTATTCAAAGCACTAGAGTAGACATACACAAATATAGGCCACGTATGTCTGTTTCTGTTTAAGACGATAAGAGATTCTTGGGTTTTTTGTTTTCATTTTTTTCTCTTTTAAAGAAGCCACTTCACTATTTGAGGGCATACCTGTTTGTCACAGGTAATCACATTCTTGTTAACTGGCAAATAAAAAGCCAAAACAAAAACATAGCCATGGCCTACTTCCTCCTCTCCAAACCTACCCGCTGTCCTAGTCAAATGTCGTCACCTTTGGGAAAGGCAAAAGACCCTTTCATTCCCGTGCCTTCTGGGCTTCTGTTCCAGCTACATCTTCTCCAACACCTGCAGTGCCCTTCCCTATTTTATTTCCTTAATTTTTTTTAATTTCCAACACTTTAAGCTCTTGACCATTCAGAAATTAACATTGTAACATATCTTTTTCTGCTGAATAATACTGCTCCACTTCTGTGAATGTTTTCTATTTCCCTATCTACATATTAAACACATGGATTCCTTGGTATTTCCAACCGGAAGTCACGGGGTTAGCACTATAGGGGGTGCGATGTTTTTCTGACTGGCACCATAGTCAAATGTGTTAACTCTAAGCTAACTGGTAGATGTGCTAATCCCCAAAGAGCAGATAGCTCTGCAACCTTCCCTGTAACCATGTACTTTTCAAAAGAAAAGAGGAGGCTGCAGCTGTGGGTAAGCAGCCTGTGTGTGAATAAAAACACAGGCAGGATTTACAGTTCATGAAATTTACAACCAAAGGAGTTAAGCAATCCACATACAGTATCTTACCCTAGTTGTCTTTGCAAAGGAATAGCCATTTTTCTGTTCTCACTACCTGCTTCCAGCTCCTTAGTTGAAG
Source organism: Hippopotamus amphibius kiboko (assembly GCF_030028045.1). NCBI lineage: Eukaryota > Metazoa > Chordata > Mammalia > Artiodactyla > Hippopotamidae > Hippopotamus > Hippopotamus amphibius. The sequence goes on from NC_080199.1 coordinate 14,344,914, forward strand.
CCAAGGTAAATGCACCTATGTCAAGATTTGAGTTTCAGAAATAACTGCTTTAAAGATTCTGATTACACGTGTCCATGGTTATGACTGGTATGTAAAAATATCAATATATAAGCAGCCTCCAACTTTAGGTATAATCGTAAATAGAACCAGCATTTTCCAGTAAAGACCAACCTCTTACACTCTCTTCTCGAAATTAGGAGCCAAGGACCCCTGGCCGACAAACTTGAAAAAAGAAGCAGCCGTGAGAAATGTGACCCACTCAGAAAAAATGGTCTCCTTTCTGCCTAGGGATGAGCCCTATAGCCCCATACCTGACCCGCATGCTGCCCAATGTGTGTGGTATCATAGACACTTGCCTGGAATTCCATTAATCTGATATTCTTGTGGGTTAAAGATGCTTATATCACAAGGAATAGAAACCTACCAATGTTTTATACAAATATCCTAAATTTGGCCATTTTCCCAAAAATACAGCTGTTTTGGGGGCATAAGAATGCTGAAGCAAGGAGATGTATGAACTATGAACACAGAATACTTTTGTGGAATAGGGAAGACATAGCGGCACCAGGTAGTCCTAGAATAAGCAAGAAGGCACAAGAATCTGGTTATAGGACATCATAGGATGTCAAAGATAAAATATGTCTATTTCACAATTTGGCCCAGACTGGCCCTTCATCCAGAAAAAAGTGCTAGTTGGCTCCTGTTCTCAGAATTCTGAATATTATTAGTAATACTAAAATAACAGTCGTGTCAAATGGAGTTAATACAACAGTCATAGGTCAGACCTAGAAGCCAGCTACCCCATTAAGTACCATTTGTATAGAAAAGTCAATGCAAGTTCCAAACAACTACCTAAAAATGAGTACAATGGAAACCATTTACTGGGAGCACTATACTAATAAGCATCACTTTCTGAGCATCATCTTCAATTGTCACAACAGTTCTATGTAACGTGTACTATTCTCATTCCTATCTTACAGATAAGGAACGTAAAACACAACAGGCTAAGTTACTTAAATAAATGGCACGCTCCAAAGATATATAAATGGCCTACAAGCATATGAAATGATGCTCCCCATCACTAATCATTAGGGAAATGCAAATCAAAACCACTAGATATCACTTCATATCCATTAGGATGCCTACTATTAAAGAAATAATAGTAATAATAAGTATTGACAAGGACATGGAGACATTGGAACCCTTGCAACACTGCTGGTGGGAACGCAAAATAGTACAACCACTACAGAAAGCAATGTGGTGGTTCTTCAAAAAATTAAAATTACCTTATGATCCATCAATTTCACTCCTGGGTATACATGCAGAAGAATTGAAAGGCAGGTTGAAGACGTATTTGTACAGTCATGTTCTAGTAAGTGGAATCCCCCAATATCTTTCCTGATAATTCTATCAAAAGCCCCAAATTAATAAATCTCCAGGTTCCATTATTCACTAATCTAAACCTATTTTTTTCATTCATTCATTATATACCTACCATCATTGTAAACTGCTGATTGAAAAAAAGGTAAAACCAGCAAACACAATATAGAAAGCCTTCATATTAGTAACTCAGGATTTCATCATGTTATTTCACCCAGTTAAGTAAGATTACTACTCAGTTACATCATTTACTAAACCTCTGATTCAAATCCAAACAAGTAACACCTTTCAGTTTCAACTATAAAAACTTATACCCTACCCAGCCCCCAACCCCAAATATAGACCTAGCAATCCATTTCTCTCCCCATGAGGTTGCTTAATTTTCATAGTTGTGACTGAAACAACCATTTTATTCTTCTAAAATCATAACTCATAAAGATTCTGCTATGCATAATCTAAACTCCCCAAAAGACAAAGAATAAACTCCTATTTTAAAAAAAATTTTTAACAAAAAACAGACTTCAAAGACAGACCTAGTCTATTAGTATTAAGCATCTTTTTCTTCAAGAATTAAGCTGTCAAATTTCTCTAAAAAATAAGTTGGTTTAACATTCAAGATACAAAAGCATCTTTCAACTTATATTTAGCAGCCTACAAGATTTAACCTTTTTTTAACAGCCATGCTTAAATTCTGCAGCATCGCTAATTTCATGGTTAGAGCTGAGAGTTTACATACAGCTAAGAAAAGTACACATTGATGAAGCATTCCAAAAACTAACTGGAATGCAAAATTCTAGAATATAGCCATCTAGGAGCTCAAAAGTGAAAAGAGCAAGTATGCTAAAGGGATCTATGTACACCACCTGCCTTACTGACGCATTCTTCTGACTCTTAATACTTATTTTGATCGCATACATCTCAAGCCTCAATCAGACCTCAAGGACTACAGTATAAAAATGTTCGACAGTGTAACCAGAGTTGTCATTACTCCCAGGAAACACCTTAGAAGCAAGATTCTTTTTAAATTGAAGAAAGCAGGAAAAAAGTAAATGATCAGTTTGCCTTAAAAAATGAGTATGACAAACCTTTCTTAATTATAAGTGTAGTTATCTCTTTCTTAGTATAGGTTTATTCATTGCTGCAAAGCATTCTTACTATGTTTAAAATAGTTACACACTTCATTAAATAAATATGCAGCAATTAACTGAGGGGGGAAAAAAAGAGTACCACAAACCAAGTTTCACCAGAAAAATACTTATTTGCTGTTTTCAATTTAAAATGCTTTACTTGATTTGAAACAAAAAACTTTTCATTAAGGGCTATAAGGCTCACTTCTTTTAAAAATCACCTCTTTTCGGGGATATGTGTATAAAAACAGATGATTGAACTTGGTGTACCCCCCCAAAAAAAAAATCACCTCTTTTAAATGTTCATAGCATAATGTCACATGAAAAATGTCACAAAACAAAATATATGAAAGGATCATATACCATTACTGTATTTGCCTTAGTTATCTTCCAAAAACAGGGCACTGCCTTCATTCAAGTTCCTTACAACATCTAGCGGGAAACTCTCTGCTACTTCAACTTGAACAAAGTTGAGTAAGCAGCTATCCTAACATTTACTAAACAGCTAAGGGGTCACAAAGGATCATTTTATATTTAGGCATATATGTCACATATATGTCTGCTGTATGCAGAATATGTATATTATGTAAATGCACAGAATATGTATATATATATGCATAGATAAAAGTCTGAAAGATATAAATCCAAAATGAGCAGTGATAACCTCTGGATGATATGAGATCTAATTTAAGTTTTCTATTTTGTTATTTATCTTTTCTAACTTGTCTACAACAAATATAGCTAAAATTTTTATTTTTATATTCCACTGTACCAGTTTCAACAGCAGAACTCTTTCCTTATATGGTATGCTTTTCACGTTCCACTAAGAAAGAATGATTTTCAGATTCTCTGCCATTTTTCTAAAATTGTCAACATTTCCAGGTACTCTGGTAAACTTGTTCTAAACAAAAGGACGTTAAACAGGTGCTAACTGCACATATATCAACTTTTAAGTACCGCAAATCAAATTCCTTAAAGATTTACCTTCATCGTACATTTCTTCTATTAAATAAGCCTCTGCTCGGTCTTTCAGAGCATTCACATTGTCAGGTTCTATCTGTAAAACTTCTGAACATACTCGAATTGCTTCAACAGGCTTCTCGTCCTAAAAGTAAACATGAGAAAAGAATTTATGGTTGTTATTCTACATGTCAAGTTTTTACAGTTCTGGCAATAGATCAACAGTTACCTTAGAAAAGCAGTGGCAAATCCTTTCTTTTGAGCGAATTGTATATTCAGAAACACTTGGCTCTGTTTGCATGACAGATTCATATTTGCTGGTCGCTTCCGTGTATCTGTTAAATGAGCAAACCGTGAGGAGCAGAATGAAACGCTGCATCCAGAGCTAAAAGAAGGGCCCTGTACTCTGCTATGTGCCACTGAATCAATTAACCTGAAGGGGCACATGCCTTCAAAGACTGCTCCTACCTTATTAATCTACAGTAGCAGGGAAAGTTCTCTCTGCAGTTAAGAGTTAGGATAAAACACATGACCACAGAAAATGTATATGGACAAATCGAAGCATACCTATGAGTACCAATCAAATCAAATGATGGATTCTTTACAGAAAAATGCCCATGATTTTGAAACTAAGGAAAACACTTTGTTAAAGTCTGACTACACAAAACACTTTCAGCAAAAGAGATCAGGTTTTATTTCTTGGTTACTACACACCTTCATGAAATAACAGAGCCCATTACATGTTATTTTATGTAACAAATATCAATATTCACATCTAAGTACAATGTAATTCCTTGCAAAAGAAACCTGCTTAAATTCCCAACATGACTAGCTTTCGAAGAACAATAAAAGCTGCTTTAGCATTTTTTTAAACTGGTGAAAAGTACTAGTCATGTTATGCACTGTTACTTTCCTCAGTGATGGCAAACTACAAGCTATATGTAACATGCCACTGTGGCACATTATTCCCAAAGTGCTGCAATCTTCACATTTAAATGACATTGTATTAAAATACAGGTTTAAATACAACACTTAAAACAAAAGCTAGCCAGCAATGTCAAAACCCTAGTTGGGATACTGTTCTATAGATTCCCAAGATGGTATAATTGTAGGAAACTGTACAGAGTATGTGAGACCTTGCTTTGTTTCTTAAAACATGTGAAACTACAATTAGTTAGAAATTAAAAGTTCAATTAGAAAATATTGTGCTTCACTTTAAAAAAAGAAGGTAGCTTCTAGGAAGGTAGTGTACATGTACTTTCCCCAATTCCTCTAGCTAGATACCTGTGTAAATACTCTGGACATTACACGTACTTTTTTTTAAATATGAAAAGACTCAGAAAGAGGAAGATACAAAAATTATGCTCCCACCCCACCAACATCAGCAGGTCAACTGGAGAGCCTAGACTTCTTCCCTGGTGAGCCTGTAACGAGGTGTGTCCACATCCAACCAAGGTGGTGTCAGAGAATGCCAAGTTGGGAACCAGAACTTTCATCCATGGCCAGAACTGAGTCCCCAAAACTCTCACCTACACCAAGCAGTAGTGAGAATTCCACACCCTGAGTAGCAAGGAAGGCCAAGTGTGAAACTCCTACCGCAATCTGGCATTTATGAGGTGGTGCCCACCCCCCAGCCCCTCATGCTCACTTTGCTGGAACAATGTCAGAAAAAGCCACCCAAAAAAAGAAGATTTAAACAAAAAAACCAGAATCTTATAAAATGAAAATATCCAGCTTTCAATTAAAAACTTATCATAATACCAAGAAACAGGAAGATCTCAAACTAACACCAAGAGGACAGAGATATCAGAATTATCTGACAAAGATTTTAAAGCAGCCATGAAAAAAGCAGTAAGTAACAAACATGCTTACAGCAAGTGAAAACATAGCACGCCTCAGCAAAGAAATGGGAAGTCTCAGCAAAGAAACACATGTAAAAATTCCAAAGAGAGTTTTTACAACTGAAAAGTATAAAAACTGAAATAAATAGCTTACTGCATGTGTTCAACAGCAGAATGTAGGGGACAGAGAAAAGAATCAGAGAATTGTAACAATAGAAATTACCAAATCTGAACAACAGAGAAAAGAAACTAAGAAAAATGAAGAGCCTCAGGGACTATGGGGCTAAAACAAAAACTCTAATATTTATGTTAATCTGAGTCTAAGAAGGAAAACAGAGAGAGGGCAGGGCTGAAAAAGTATTCCCAGAAATAGTGGCTGGAAACTTCCCAAAATTTGACAAGAGACATAAACCTACATATTCTAGAAGCTAAGGATACTCCAAACAGGATAAACATGAAGAAATCCATGCTGAGATATATCATAATTAAACTTCTGAAAAAGAAAGACAAGGAAATAATCTGAAAAGCACTCAGAGGACAATAACACTTTATCTTTAGGGGAAAAAACAACTAGAATAACAATAGATTTCTCATCAGGAACCATGGAAGCCAGAAAGAAATGGCACAATATTTTTCAGGTGCTGTCACAAAAGAACTGTTAACCCACAATCCTATACTGAGAGAAAATGTCTGCATAGTCTGTATACATGGCTATACACTCTAGATATACACCACCTTTTAATAATTAATTTATATGCCTGCCTCCCACACTGAACTGTAAGCTTCTAAAGACAAAAAACTATAGTTATATTCATTTCTGCACTGCCCCAATACATAGTCAGTGCCTGATACAGGAGAAATTCAATAAATAGTTGGTGAAATATAAATAAACCTGTTGGTAAGAATATTATGTAGTTACCATTATTTATATTCTGCTTTATTCAAAAAGCATACCACTGTGGTAGTTTTGCTAAGGCCCAGTGCCATCTAAGATACTCCACCCTCAATAGCAAGGAGTAAAAGAGCAAGCAGTTCAGTTGTTCTTTTTGTGCCCACGACCAGGCATATGAGGGAAGGTGAGATCCTCTACATAAGCAGAGTCTTACCTGCCATCTCTGATGAGCTCTTCAGCTGACTCAATCAGTTTATTAAGTTTCTTTACTTGTTTATAGTGTGCAAAACACCTTTTATGATCCTGGTCAAGTTTAAGACATTCACGAACTTCACTGTTCATGTATTAAAAAAAGGAAAATACTCCAAGTCAACATAATAAATGGTTTTTCATACTAAATACAGAAATTACAACAAAAGGTATTTTTTTGGTCTGTAAAAATTAAAACATACTGACAATAATTTATCATATACTGTTATATATGACACTGTATTATGCGCACACATTTATTAATTCAGGTTTAAATGACTTAAGTAGAGATGTATATTAAACACTATTTTGCTTCTGCAAATATAATAGTCCTCCTGTTTATTTTACCAAGCATATTTCATGAAAATAAGTAATGTGGAAGCAGAATAACTTAGAGATAACACAAAATTATAGATATATAAAAAAGCCTTAACTATAATTTTATTAATTTTAAATTAAAATTAAAAAGAAAAGAGTATTTTCTTACTGCAAACAATAAAAAGATGATGAGATGTGTATGTTACTAGAACTGACCTGAGAGACAGTTCATGGTCTCCTAGTTGATAGTACAGTGTGCTGATTTTATAAAATGCCTCAGTATTATCATTCTTCAATTTTGCGGCAGCTTTTAAGTCACTTATTGCTTTCCTAGGTTCCCCTTCTTTTATAAAACATTCAGCTCTAAGTTCCCGTAGTTCTGCATCCCAAACACAAACCTTAAGAAACAAAAGAACTAGACTTAAAGAAACAGTAAATTATGCACATTCATACTTGCACCCCACATATTTTATCTACATATTTATCAACATAAAACATCCTCAATTCATGTGATGACTTCTATACTGTAAGTAATATTTAAAAGTCTGATACAATTTATATGTGACAATTTCTCCAAAGATGTCTTAGGTAAATTCCAGTGGGGTAAGGGATGTATACACTAACAAGGCTCTTTTCCTATCCCCTTCAATTATATAATTCTAAAACACTGAAAGTAAGAAAATATGGCATTTACTATTTTATTTAGAAGGTGGTCCCCAGTGAAGCATATTTGATTTTGAAGAGAATATTTTCTAATTGGATTTTTGTACATAATCAACAATTCTAATTTCTAATCTCAGAGAATAATATCTAGGCTCTAAACTCACAAAATATTTTTATTCTACTAGTAACTAAATTAAATGTTCTTTTATAAAATGTTACCTCCTTGAAATTAAATCCTCATATCACAAAAATAAAGAGAAAAACAATGTGAGAAGACTGAAGCTTCACCTTTTCCGTTTTTTCAAAAAGTTGACACTGTCTAGTATTCTTCAAAATATAAACCCAAATGCTCACCAATAAGACCTATGTATGTGTCTTTACATATTTCTTAGACCTGTATTAAAGTCATGTCAACTTTTCACATAGAGTAAGATATCAAAATCAGCACTACATAAATTAAATACTATGGACAATAGGCGAGGTCAAGATGGATAGTCTAATTATTGGAAGGTAAAAATCGTAACTTTATATTTCCTTAATAAAGCATTAACAAAATAATTTAGTAAACCGTGAATTCTACTGGGCCACATCACAAGATTTCTTCTATAAAACTATCAAAAAGTAGCCATTCTACATACGAGTTTATTACCAAGATTAAATGAGACTGTACAAAGTACTGTGAAAATGATAAATATGAATTATGACTGCTTCCTTCTGAATATTTTATTAGACTTCCTCCTGAAACCATTACATCCTTTGTCATTAAGTTTGCTGAGGCCGACTTAGATTTCCCTATCTAGAATCCGCTGGATTCTATCAACTCTTCATCCACCTTCTTCCCTAGAAACGTCTCACTCTAAACACTCATCTTTCCTCCCAAACATCATTTTTCCTTTTTCTTCAACCAACTTTTTCATCTTTTACCCCATTACCTAGCCTCTAGTGTTTTCTTGCCCCACCCCCAAAAAATGCAAAATCAAAGACAGCAAAACAGGAAATGTATAAAAAGATGCAACTCCAACTCCATAGCATCTTCAGTATATTCACTAAAAATTTCAGTCCCAAATTTTCTTCTGTATAAGCACCATCTTTCAATTAAGACCTGAAAACCCCAGGGTCAATATGATTTTACACTATCCAGGTTTTTTGTGGTATATAACATGTCGAAGTACATACACATACCCTGCAGAAAAAAAGCAGTAAGTGTTAGGCTTGTCAGCTGCAAAGAGGAAAAAAACTTACCTCTAAAATCTTATCAAGGAAGGTTATAGAAGCAGTATAATCTGAGCTTTCAAAAGCATCAAGTGCTTGTGAACGCAAACGCTGCATTTCATCAGATTTGATAAGTTGGGACTGGGCTTCCTTTTCTTCATTTTCACTTGGATTTGATTTGAGCTATAACAATAATAAGAAATTAAATAGGGTTTTTAATCTCTTGCGTCTAACACCCATAATATACACAATGATCTGACCCTTCCAAACACTCAAGTTCATCCCGGGAAAGGCGTAAGGAGACACTGACACAACTGGCTTCTCCAGCAACTTGCCCCCCTGGGAAGCAACAACAAAGGCATCATTATTCCCACCCACATGGTGCATAAGAGCAAGCAGTGGAGCTAGAGTTAAAAGACCTGGGTTGCCAAAACTTCCCAGGAAGCAAATATATTTAGGAATGTGAAAAGGTACAGAAGAATGAAGAAAAGCACCTTACTCACTGTCTTACATATAGCTCTGCAGAATGACTCGAGTTTCATGTTTTGCTTTCTAGTTATATTTAAGTATTTATTTTTAAGTATAAAATAATTTTACCACAATAATGGAAAGCACAGGGAAACTGAAGGAGAGGGCAGTTTTTTAGAGGTTTTAAGATAAAAAAGATTTGATACCAGAGGGGTTAAGGTATAATAAGAAAGGAAGACTTTACAGGGAAAAATAAGAGAGTAATATCTTATTAAAGGCTTATGACATGGTTTTAGGAGGTTTACACATTGTCGCCTTTTTTTTTAAACAACTTTATCAATGTATAATTTATATACCATAAAATTCACTCACTTTGAGTGTGCAATTCTATGATTCTTAATAAACTTACAAAGTATGCACAGTTTTAGACCATTTCTGCTACCTCAATAAGATCCCTTGTGTCGGCTTACAGTTCATTCCCACCCCCAGCCTGGCCTCATGCACAGTCACTCTTAATTTCTTCCTCCAGGTGGAAAAATCTTAAGCTTAATGGCTCAGAAAAATTGGGTGCCTACATTAACAAGCTAATGATTTTTTGGAAAGTTTTTTTAAGATTATAGCTTATATGTAATAATTCCTGAAATCTAATATTCCTACTAAGATGGGAATTGTAGTTAATGGGTTCCCATTTTGGGTGAGGTACAGACACAGCAGGCTATTTCTAGAAATGTCTCTCTCCTTCAACTGACCAATCACATTGTTCTCCCTTTTAGTGGACTCATTTTTCAAAAGCATCCCCACTAGCTACCTGGTAGGAGAGAATACTCCAAATGAGAAACCCTAAGAATATTAATTCTTGGTAATGGGTCTATATTTCTCCATTTTGTTTTTTAGGATACTTTACATATTCTTTTCTGTTTAATCTTTGGCTTCTAAAGGAATAACTAAGACTCCAAGTATTCATAGGTAACTAGGAACTGGTAACCTTATCTCACTTTGGGGGAGGACTTTCCCTGCATGACTGAATTGTCCAAGTTGAAGGAAGCTGCTTTGGGCCATGGAATACTTGTCTTTGTTTTATTATCCTCGGGGTGGTCTTGAATACTTCTGGTAAACCACACTGGAAGGAGTATAAGTATGTTTGTGCTGTCACTTTGCTCTGGGTAAAAGTAGATGTTTAATGATAACTTGTTTCCTTGATGATGATAATGATGATATGTCAGGTACCCAGCATTAGAATTCAACATCTGTATACACTACCAAGTGATCACCTCCACAAGTCTAGTTACCATTTATCACTATACAGCTGACCCATTCACTCATTATACCCAACTCCCAACCCCCTTCCCCTCTGGTAACTACTAGTCTGTTCTCTGCAACTATGAGTTTGTTTGTTCCTTTGTTTTGTTTTGTTTTTTAGATTCCACATATGAGTGAAATCATGCAGTATTTGTCTTTCTCCATCTGATTTATTTCATTTAGTATAACACACTCAAGATCCATCCATACTGTCACCAATGGAAGGATTTCCTTTTTATAGCTGAGTAGTATTCCATTGCATATATATACTAAATCTTCTTTATTCATTCATCCATCAGTGGACACTTAGGTTGTTTCCATACCTTGGCTATTGTAAATAATGCTGCAATGGACACGGGGGCATATATACTGGTAACTTATTTCCTATATGTACACTACTGCCCCCTTTTGGATAGGATATATTAGAGACTGCCTCTTCCGGATGGAATGTGCATCTTTTCACTCCCAAACTTTAGAGTCTGTTCCCTTCAACACAATCTTTCTTGTAGGAAGGTGAGGGAGGGGGAAGGCCCTAAGCCTTGAGGGTGAGGATGGAGGGCTCAGCTTCACTCCATGGTCAGAAAACGGTAATGGGAAAGAAGGAGTGAGGTCAGGTCATCTGGGCCTCTTTGGGGCTGGGAGGGAGGATAAGAGGGGGAGGATTCTTCCAAGGAAGTAAGAAAGGAGTCTGAGAAACAAACTAAGAATTTACTTTAAACTCAGGAGAGTTTTAAACAGGGTTAAGTGAGATGAAGTTTTTTACTCTTATCCCAATGTTGCTGACTCCTCCCAACTGTCCTCTCATGTTCCAGGATATTTACACATGGAGACTGAACCCTGCTAATATTTCCCTCCCTCCTTTTGTCATGTTTCTTGATATCCCTTCTCTTCTTTGGTGCTTTACATTTCTGACTCTTTCAGTCAAACTTCTACCTATGACAGTACTTTATTTCTTATTTACCGTGGTCACTATCTTTTGGAGAAAAAAATCATAATAATGAACAGAAATGCAAAACTCGTCAACAAAATACTAGCAAACTGATTCCAACAGCACATTAAAAGGATCATACACCATGATCAAGTGGGGTTTATTCCAGGGATGCAAGGATTTTTCAACATCCATAAATCAATGCAATATACCGCATTGACAAGTTAAAGAATAAAAACCATATGATCATCTCTATAGATGCAGAAAAAGCTTTTTTAAAAAAATTATTTATTTACTTATTTATTTGCTTATTAATTATTGGCTGCTTTGGGTCTTTGTTGCTGCATACGGGCTTTCTCTAGTTGCGGCAAGCAGGGACTACTCTTCATTGTGGTGCACGGGCTTCTAATTATGGTGGCTTCTCTTGTTGAGGATCACGGGCTCTAGGGTGCATGGGCTTCAGTAGTTGTGGCACATGGGCTCAGCAGCTGTGGTGCACAAGCTTAGTTGCTCCAGAGCATGTGGGATCTTCCCAGACCAGGGATCGAACATGAGTTGCCTGCATTGGCAGATGGATTCTTAACCACTGCACCATCAGGGAAGTCCCCAGAAAATGCTTTTGATAAAATTCAACATCCATTTATGATTAAAAAAAACTCTTCAGAAAGTGGACATAGAAGGAACATACGTCAACATAATAAAGGCCAGATATGACAAACCCACAGCTAACATCACATGCAATGGTGAAAAGCTGAAAGCATTTCCTATAAGATTAGGAACAAGACAAGGATGTCCATTCCCACTACTTTTATTCAACAGAGTTTTGGAAGTCCTAGCCACAGCAATCGGAGAAGAAAAACAAATAAGAGGAATCCAAATTGGAAAAGAGGAAGTAAAACTGTCATTGTTTGCTGATGACATGATGCTATACATAGAAAATCCTAAAGATGCTACCAGAAAACTACTAGAGCTCATCAATTAATTTGGTAAAGTTGCTGGATACAAAATTAACATACAGAATCTGTTGAATTTCTATACACTAATAATGAAATAACAGAAAGGGAAATTAAGGAAATAATCCCATTAACTATCACATTAAAAAGAATAAAATATCTAGGAATAAACCTACCTAAAGAGGCAAAGGGCCTGTACTCTGAAAACTATAATATGCTGATGAAATAAACTGAAGATGACACAGATGGAAATATACACCGTGTTCTTGGACTGGAAGAATTAATATTGTTAACACAACCATACAACCCAAGGCCATATACAAAAATAAACTCAAAATGGATTAACAACCTAAATGTAAGACCAGACACTATAAAAATCCTAGAGGGAAACACAGGCAAAACACTCTCTGACATAAATCGCAGCAATACATTTTGGATCCATCTCCTAGAGAAATGGAAATAAAAACAAAAATAAACAAATGGACCTAGTTGAACTTAAAAGCTTTTGCACAGCAGCAAAGGAAACCATAAACAAAATGAAAAGACAACCAGCAGACTGGGGGAAGATATTTGCAAATGATGCTACTGACAAGGTATTAATTTTCAAAATATACAAACAGCTCATACAGCTTAAAAAAAAAAAAAAAGAAAGAAAAAACACAATGAAAAATGGGCAGAAGACCTAAATAGATATTTCTCCAAAGAAGACATACAGATGGCCAACAGGCACATGAAAAGATGCTCAGCATCACTAATTATTAGAGAAATGCAAATCAAAACTACAATAAGGTATCACTTCACACCAGTCAGAATGGTCATCATTAAAAAGTCTACAAATAATTAATGCCAGAGAGGGTATGGAGAAAAAGGAACCCTCCTACATTGTCAGTGGGAATGCGAATTGGTGCAACCAACTATGAAGAACAGTATGGAGGTTCCTTAAGAAAACTAAAAACAAAGTTATCATATGATCCTGCAATCCCACTTCCTGGCATATACCTGGACAAAACTACAGTTGAAAAAGATACATGCACCCCAATGTTCATAGCAGCACTATTTATAATAGCCAAGAAATGATAGCAACCTAAATGTCCCTTGACAGATGAATGGATAAAGAAGATGTGGTGTGAAGATGATATGTATATACATAATATATATACACATTCACATATATATGTGTGTGTATGTGGGGGGTGTGTGTGTATAAAATGGAATATTACTCAGCCATAAAAAAGAATGAAATAATGCCATTTGCAGCCATGTGGATGGACCTAGAGATTATCATACCAAGTGAAATCAGACAGAGAAAGACAAATATCATATGATATCACTTACATATGGAATCTAAAAAAATGATACAAATGAACTTACTTACAAGACAGAAATAGACTCACCGACATAGAAAACAAATGTATGGTTATCAAAGGGGATAGCAGCGGGGGGGCGGAATTAGGAGTTTGGGATTCACATATACACACTACTATATGTAAAACAGATAAACAACAAGGACCTACTGTAAATCACAGGGAATATATTCAATATCTTGTAATAACTTATAATGGAAAAGAATCTGAAAAAGAATAGATATATACATGTATAACTGAATCACTTTGCTGTACACCTGAAACAAACATAATTTTATAACTATACTTCAATTTTAAGAATGGTTATAAAAAAGACAAAAATCCTGTAATAACTATGGCATGGCAACTTGAAAGAGGTAAACTGCCCTCTAATCTACCCTAACTCTAATCTAAATACACCCCTACTTTGGTACCTCAAGTGAAAACAGTAGGTTGACTGACTTCTGAGATGGCCCCACCTCTTGGAATTTATGCCTTTTGTGTCATCCCCTCCCCTAGAGTACAGGATAGAGCTGGTAACTCCTTTTGACAAACAGAACATGACAAAGGTGACAGGATGTCACTTCCTTGATTAGGTACAACACTATAACTTCCATTTTGCTGACACTCTCTCTCTTGCTGGCAATCTCTTGCCTTCTCACTTGCTCACTTTGATGACGCAAGCCTGCCATGCAGTGAGATGCTTTATGGAGAGGCCCAGGTAAGAAAGAATCAAGGGAAGTCTCCAGCCAACAGCTTGGAAGAAACCAAAGTCAGTGTAACAGCTCAAGAGGAACCAGCAGTGACCAGGCAGAAACCCAGCCCCCTCCACAGGGGACTCCCACTCACACACATTTCCAAAGCATAAATGACCAATAAAGCTGATGCTCTATTAAAAAAAAAAAAAAAAAAATCCTGCCAACAACCAAGTGACTTTGGAAGCAGTTCCTTCACCAACTAAACCTCAGATCATACTACAGCTCTATCTGGCATTTCACAGCCTGTGAGAGATGCCGAAACAGAGAACCCAACTAATCCTGCCCAGATTCCTGACCCCATGAACTGTGAGATCGTAAATGCATGCTCTCCCTCCTTTAGGAAAGCCTTCTTGACTCCAGACCCCCAACTCCCAGCGCAGTTAGGAGACCCTTCTGTATGTTCCCACAGGGCTCAATCACAGCACTTACATGGTATCATAAGAGACTAGTTTTCTTTGTCAGCAACCCTCTAACACCTATCACTCTGACTTGCAAATAATATGCACTAAAGCTCTCAACTAACAAATGACTGTATGCACTGGTTACAGGAGTCACTGATAGCTTGAAGACAAACTAAACCACCTAACAGCCTTTTTAGGACTACAACAACCAGTATGGACCTGAGGCAACACCATTTACAGGAGACCCTCTGGCAGCAGAGTAACTTGCATAACTTAACAAATATGAGATTGTCACTAGCTCAGAAAGAGATTAAGTATTCAAACTTCTGTTCCATGGTGTAAAATTTGTAACTGAACGTAGCTACCTGACTGTATATTATTATTAGTAAGATGAAATCTTTATAGGCTTTATAGACTGGTAAATGCTCTTAAATACCACAAAAAGCTCACTTAAGAACATATAAAGAAAAGTTATATATCATCTATATTCACAAATCACCAAAAATTAAAATATAAGAATTCTTTAATTGGCAAAGGTAAAATACAGTTATAATATAAAATTTATTTTTTCAAACCAGACCCGGAAATCACCCATTTTATGATAACAAACAATAAAGATGGGACCATGTCACCTATTCAATTTCTCTGCTTCACAAGGAGGAAAATGAGGTCCTCAGAAGGTAAGAACTTCCCAAGGTCACTTTACACTTTTTCTCCGAGAGGTAACCTATATTATCAGTTTCTTGCATATCTTTCCAAAGGCTTTTACCCATATACAAGTAAATACACATTTTCTCATTCTTTCTAATGCAAAGAGCAAACGTTCTGCACCATGTAAAACACATACACACGTTTGAGACCTGTGCCCACATTCCACAGGAATAGCCTTCAAACGATGCATACTGTAAGAAATTAATAGAGACCCTAAAAGCCAAGGAAGAAGAGCCTGAGGTTTCAGGAGCCATTTTATTATTCTTTAATCATTTGTTTGCCTCAATCTTAAAATCTTATTTTGCAGAGAAGGAATTTCAGAAGTAATTTTAGGCTTCTGAAAACATTAGGAAGCCTCAAAATACCAACTGAAATAGGCATTCCTTTCATTTCTGGATTTCAAATGTTCCCCATAATGGCCATTGATATTCTAAATGGTCTTTGGTCAGATAGGTCCATTTAGTTAGAAATGCGCATGAGGAAAGACCAAAGTTTGGGCTTCCTAGGTGGCACAGTGGTTAAGAATCTACCTGCCAATGCAGGGGACATGGGTTCGATCCCTGCTCCAGGAAGATCCCACATGCTGCGGAGCAACTAAGCCCATGTGCCACAACTATTGAGCCTGCACTTTAGAGCCTATGAGCCACAACTATTGAGCCCATGTGCTACAACTACTGAAGCCCACGCACCTAGAGCCCGTGCTCCGCAACAAGAGAAGCCACGGCATTGAGTAGCCCGTGCACCACAACAAAGAGTAGCCCCCACTCACCGCAACTAAAGAAAGCCCACACAGCAAAAAAGACTCAACACAGCCAATAAAATAAAATAAAATAATTAATTAATTAAAAAAAAAAAAAAAAGGAAAGACCAAAGTTTTTAAACATGGGAAGAAACCCTCAAAATATTTGTGGACTGAGATCCCATGTCTCAGAGATTTTTTCCTAAACTAAAAGAACAATTTTCAAACAGCTTAAACAGTTTACAGCTCAAACAGCTCAATTTAGGCAGCTTGCAAGCTAATACCAGCCAATTCTAAGGAAATAGCTTGGTGTTGGAAGAGCCAGGCCAAAGGCTTTTTCCAGCCAGTTTCCAGAGAACAGCCCCTATTCCAAAGCAATGGGCAGATGGCTGAACTGGTACCATTTCAGGAGATACAGCCCAGTTTCCAACAGAATGGGCTGAAGGCTAGCCAGCTTCAATAAAAACAGTCTGATCTCAAAATCAGACTGAAGTGCCAAAAGAGTACTCTCATACAGAACAAAGCCCTAACCGGTAAGACGAAACCTTAAAATAGACCCCAAATAAAGAGAGGAGGGCTTCAAATGCAAAGAGGGCATGAGTTGGGATCCATGAGAAAGATGAACCTTCAAATTCCAGGGTCAGTGAGAAAAGCAGTGAGCAACAATGGGCTCATTTACGGACAATGAACCTGTTTGCTTGCCAGCTCTGGAGTCACTGGGAGTCTTCTCTGATCTCAACATGTTGACCTACAACAAATAGATTGCCAAAAATTTCTCCAGCAAAGGTGGATTTATTCGGGATCAGCAGAGAACTGCAGTTTGGGTTCTGCAACCATGGCAAGCTATGTGCAAGTCCCCAGACAGCAAGGGAAGGAGAGCACTTTTATAGAGGGGAAATGACAGTTGGGAGGGCTGTAGTAAATAGAGTTCATGGCTTTTCACTCACTGACTCCTCGCCAGGAAAGAGGAAGAAATAACCCTAATGTCTATCAACCGACGAATAGATGAATAAAATGTGTCACACACATACCATGCAATACTCAGCAATTAAAAGAAATAGCTAAGTGATATATGCAACAATCTGGATGAATCTCCAGGGAATTATGCTGAATAAAAAAGGTCAATTCCAAAAGGTTACATAACATTTGAAACCACGTATGCAACATTTTTGAAATGTTAAAATTTAAGAAACAAGTAACAAATTAGTGGTTGCCAGGAGTTATGAATGAGGAGCTGAAGCAGGATGGGAATGTGGTGGGTGTGGTTATAAAAGAGCAGCAGAAGGGATCCTTGTGGTAATAGGACTGTTCAGTATCTTGACCATGGTGAGGGATACAGGAAAAAGTGTACTGAATTAAATACAGAGAAATGAATATTAGTAAGACTCAGGAATCTGAATAGACTGGTAGACTGTATCAATGTCAATATCCTGGTTGTAATATCACACTATAGTTTTTGGGAGAAACTCAGTATTGAGTAAAGGGTACACAGGATCTCTCTATATTATTAATTACAATTACGTGGGAATCTACATTTATCTCAATAAAGATTTCAATTAAAAACAAAATATCATTCAATGAAGATGCACATTCTCATGGAAGAATCCTACAACAATAATAGCAAGGGCGGTTTTAAGAACACACTAGCAGAAGCATGACTGTCAGAGAACAATCAAAAGTGTAAAGTTTCATGAAACTCCTCTTCTTATTTCTGAGAGGTTTTAATATTGATGACAGAAGAGACATTAACTCAAGACATATCCACACTTTTCCAAAAGGATATATCCAATGCCCAGTAAGGACTAGTTTGTACTAAAGCTTTATTCTAAATTGTGTTCTTTCTAAAAGGCTACTCTAGCCTTTGTAACTGGAAAAAAATTCTAAGTAACAGATTTAAGCATTTGTTAAAAGAAGTAAACACATTCTTATGTTTTATCACTAAGCCATTTAACAAATTTTTACACAACACTTGCTATATACAAAGGACTGGGCTAGGGAAAGGTTACTCCAGCACTGTTACCTCCCCATCACCTGTCCTTCAGCCTCCTCTCTAACAAACTCCCAAGTAGTAGGGAAGATTATATAAACATAAAATGACATGGAATTTTATTACGATCAGGAGATAGCTTCTGATTCAATACAATTAACTTCTAATGTATTCTGGTTTTCTCTGCATATGACTGAGTACTACGACAAACGTTATGAAAACATTACAAATTTTAGTTTTATTTTCATGGCAGTTATCATAGTAACTAAGCATTTGATAAACTACAAAAATGCAAATAATGAACAATGGGATACACAGACACCCACACACACACACACCCTTTCTAGACCACTCCAGAATCAAATCCACATGGAACAAAAAAGCAGGTCTTAAAACAAGTCCCAACAGGGCATAAAGACATTACCTAGCTGAGTCTCTTCAAATCTTTTTTCAGGATATAACCCCTTCAATTACATGTAATCTGTCACATTTCCCCCAACAAATCCAAAACACTTTACATTTTGTGAAGTAGCCATGTAAGACTGCAAAATTTCCTTTTAAGATCTGTTTCATTATTCCTTTCAAATTAAATAACGGGTTTCTCAAGTCACTCAGGCAACTTTTAGAACAGCTCAACTGACATCTCTAGATTCTCATGGAGGACAAAGCAGAACTTGAGCTATATGAAGTGAGTCAGGATTACTTATCTATTCCATACACTTTACCTTCCATTTGTTAAAGTGATTCTTTGATGTCAGCCACTAAATATTAATTCAGGAACTATGAATCTTACACACACAAATCTAATGATTTTCCCTTTCAGGTATAAAATGATTATCAAATGTCTTACTATAAAAAAGTAAGTTCAGTATGTTCACTCAACATAACACCTTCACAGAGCTACATACAAATTGAACTTAACTTACCACTTTTTTAAAATCATCTTCTGCTTCATCAAGTTTTCCTTGTTTGAGTAGTAAGTGACCTCTCTGTAATCTTGCCTAGAAAAAAACAAAAAGGGTATACTGAATACTATGCATTTCTAAACTTTCTTTAAACACAAAGACTAAAACTAAATAAGCTAATGAAATATTAATGAAATGTTAAAATTTCCTATGCCCATTTGACTTTGCACTCTGAGAATTATTCCTGGAACCAATGAATGTGTATAAATTTTGTTAAAGTATGCTTTCTTAAATATACTTTTTACTACATCAAAAAAAAAAAGAAAACATGTGTCCTCACAAAATCTCGGACATGAATGTTCATAGCAATAGCCAAAAAACAGAAACAAACCAAATTCCCATCAATTAATAAATCAATAAGGAAATGTGATATGTCCACACAATGGAGTATTATTCAGCCATACATAAAAAGGAATGAAGTCTTGACACATGCTACAATATGGATGAACCTTGAAAACGTTATGCTACGTGAAAGAAGTCAGACACAAAAAGCAACATACTGTATGATTTCATTTACATGAAATACCTAAGACAGACAAATCTACAGAGGCAGAAAGAAGTGGTTGTCAGGGGCTAGGACAGAAATGAGAAGTGACTGCTAATGGGTACGGGGATTTCTTTGGGAGATGATGTTCTGGAACTAGATGAGGATGCTTGCAGAACCTTGTGAATATACTAAAAACTGCTGAATTGTACAATTTAAAAAAACGTGAATTTGATGATATGTGAATTATAACTCACTTAAAAAGTACTTTACGCCACCATAATAACTTTTTGCCATTATAATAAAAGTTGTGTAATTTGGGACTGGAAATAGCTTTTGGTTTTTTTGTTTGTTTTTTTATTAACTCTTAATGCACATATTTACTCCACTATAACCAGAATAACAATGCCTCTTACTTTCAACATCCATCAATCATCTCTGATATTCCTCTCCCAATGTGCATAATCCCATCTCTTCCAAGAATACCAACTCTCTGATGATCAATGTCTACCATAAGACAGAAAACACACTGATATTCTACTAAAACTTATATATTACTTTTACAGTACATAAAAATTTCTCTAATCCTCTGTAAAATGCATCAACACACATTAAAAGCAAGATTAAAGCCACTTATAGCTAATAAATACTATAATACTAGGAAAATGAGCTACTTAATCCTCGTGGAAGGTTATGCTTAGCTCGGTAAAGTAATAAAGAAAATGCTGACATTTGTGAATTCCACCTTAAAATAATAGTAATAGTTCAAACCAAATATTCACCCATATCTAATCAGTCATCTTGAATCCTTCCTGGATTATGAGAGAACATAAACAATAAGTGAATTACCAAATTAATTTTGAAAAATATAATTGGGTCCTATTATTTTAAGCCATTACAGTGACCTGCCAATTGTCAAGCTTTCCTATTAGACCGTAAATTCTTCCACTTCTAAAGCTTGAGTGCTGGTTCAGGGCAGGACTCTGTCTAATTCAGCACTGGATCCTCATCACAAACCACTGCTTAACTGAACTACAGCCTTAATTAAAACTGTCATCAGTCACCTGACAGCCTCTTAATTCAACAGCCTCTTAAACAGCTCATTTCTCAGCCTCACATCTTGCCCTATACTCCATCCTCCTCAATTATCTTTGTAAACCACAAAGCTACATCACTGCCAAGCTTCTAAAAGCCACCTAACGTAACCACTCCATGTGCCTCCTTTACACATACCTTTGACTCCAGGGACTGAGTTTCTCCTGTTGCCCAGCCCACTACATCAGAATGGCTTTCTACATTCTCCAGCTATGCCTAGCATACCAGTCCTCACCTTAAGAAACAAATTACTTCTTCTGAGTTTCCTTAAATTTTCCTTTAAAGAAAGTTTAGATGAACTTACTGCAGTGAAATCCATCTTCAATTCAATCACTTTAGTTAAATCAGGAAGTGCTGCTTTTGACTTGCCCATAGCTAAAAAGACAGTAGCTCTCCGATAGTAAGCAATATAGTTATCAGGGTCACCATCTGAAAATTAAAATAATAGATATTAACTCTCAGTACTTTATTCAAAAAACCAAATCATTGGAACAGTATTCGAGTTTGCAATTCTATTAAGAAAGGTATTAAGAAAAGAATTTCTTCATCAATACTGGGTCATTTTGCCTAGCAAGATCACTGCAAATAAATCCAGAACAGGGGTTCTGCAAACTGCAGCCTTTGAGCCAAAAGCAACCCAAAGACTTCAAGTTAAGAACATTTTTCACATTTTTAAAGAGTTGTCAAGAAAACAGAAAAATATACAACAGAGACTATATGGCTGCAAAGCCTAAAACATTTATTATCCGACCTATTAGGGAAAAAGTTTGCCAACCTCTGGTCTAGAATACTAACTATATTCAACTCTTACCTTTTATAAGTATTCAATTCTGTTTGCAATTCTCTTTATCTGTGTTGAAATTTTCTTAAGTGAAATTCTGATTGAGAATATGGACTTTGCACTCACAGGATTTTAGAAAATTATAGACTTCCATTTAAAATGATATATTGAATGTGCAATCCCTGCTCTCTCCCAAACTCCAACTAAAATGTCAGTGAAGAAATAAAGGTACAGACCATAGGACAAAGGAGAATGGAAAAGAGAGTGAGACCAGAGAGCAAGGCTAGAGTCATTAACAATATCTGAAAGAAAGAAAGCAGAAGGATGAGTTAGGTGTTTGAACTAATTCCACTCTGTTCAGCACCTACAAACTGGGGGAAGGAATAAATTCAATTAGAAGTAAATCTCATGCTGCCAAACAATCCTTCTAGAAAGCAAGTTATATATATATACACACACACAGACACACACTATATATATATATATTCTTAAAATGATCTTGACCTAATCCAGTCATGTACCTTAAAAATAAATATTTATGCACACAGATATTCATTACCAATAAGATTTACAACTAAAACTCCCTAAAAGTTCTACCCTTGAAGGTCCTATCATTTGAAAAACATTACAATATGGGAACCTATATGGCAGAATAGTATATAATCATTCAAAATTATGATTTTAAAGAATTGTTAATGGCACTGAAAATTACCTGAGGTACTGCTGGGGGAAGATGAGGCAAGAAGAGAGAATGGACTATAAAACCATATATGAAAGAAGATACACAAATGGCCAATGAAAAAATGCTCAACATCACTAATCATTAATACAAATCAAAACCACACTGAGATACCACTTCACACCCATTAGGATAAGAAAGGGGAGAAAGAAAAGACAGAAAGGGAGAAGGAAAGGAAAGAAAGAAAGAGGAAAAGGAAAGGAAAGGGGAGGGGGGAGGGGAGAGGAGAGGGAAGGAAACGGAAAGGGAAAGAAGAAGGAGAATGGGAGGGAGGGAGGGAGGGAGGAAGGAAGGAAGGAAGGAGCAAGCGAGGAAAGAAGGATTTAGTGAGACTGTGGAGAAACTGGAGCCCTTGAGCGCTGTTGTAGGGAATGTAAACTGGTGCAACTGCGGTGAAAAACAATGTGGAGGTCCTCAAAAACTAAGCACAGAATCACTATATAAATCACCAATTCGACTTCTGGGTCTGCATATCCAAAAATGAAAGCAAGCTGCCAACAGATGGAAACAACCTAAGTGTCCAACAACAGACGGATGAATAAAGAAGATACGGTGTATGTATATATATACACAATGGGATATTATTCAGCCATAAAAACGAATGAAATTTTGCCATTTATAGCAACATAGATGGACTTGGAGGGCATTACGTTAAGTGAAATAAGTCAGATAGAGAAAGACAAATACCATAGGATACCACTTACATGTGGGATCTAAAAAATACAACAAATTAGTGAATACAACAAAAAAAGAAGCAGACTCACAGATATAGAGTACAAGCTAGTGGTTACCAGTGGGGAGAGGGAGGAGTGAAGGGGCAATACAGGGATAGTGGACTAACAGGTACAAACTATCAGGTATAAAATAAGCTACAAGGATATGTTGTACAATATGAGGAATATAGCCAATATTTTATAATACTATAAATGGAGTATAACCTTTAAAAAAAAAAGAATTGAAAGCTGATATCTGTACACCCACCTTCACAGCAGCATTATTCATGATAGCCCAAAGGTGGAAACAACCTAAATGTCCATCGGTGGATGAGTGGATAAATAAAATGTGGCATACACATACAATGGAATATTATTCAGCCTTAAAAAAGGAATGGAATTCTGATAAATGTTACAATACAGATAAACTTTGAAGACATTATCCTAAGTGAAATTAGCCAGACACAAAGAGACAAATATTGTACAATTCCACTTCTATGAGGGACCTAGAATAATCAAATTTATAAAGACAGGAATTAGAATGGTGGTTGCCAAAGTCTGAGAAGAGAGGGGGATCAGAAACGAGGAACAACTGTTTAATGGGTACAGAGCTTCAGTCTGGGATGATGAAAAAGTTCTGGAGGTGGATGATGGTAATGGTTGCACAACAATGTAAATGCACTTAATGCCACTGAAGTTTACATGCTTAAAAACGGTTAAAATGGTAAATTTTGTTATGTATGTTTTACTACAGTAAAAAAAAAAAGTAAAAAAATGAGGCAGTCAGGAGCAAAAAAGGACTATTTTGAAAAAATAAGAGAACTGGGCATTTAACAACATAAAACTTCTTTTTCTTAAATCTAAAACAAAAACAAAAAAATCCATATATGCTCCCAGCTAAGCATCACTGAAATTTCTTTCCTGATCAACTTCCCTTGGAAGGTAAGGAAAAAAGAACAAAGTCAGTAGCCTGTATACAGGTTATTTCCCACAAAAATTGTAATTAGCTTTAAAAAAGAGTAAGAAACAGAGGAATTATATTTAGAGCATTACAGATATATATTTTTAGGTTCAGTTCATACTTGATTTAGAATGTGCAATAAATGGAAAATACATGGGACTTGGTCAGCAAAACTGGCCATAAGAATGATGTGACACCTATGAATTAATGAAAATTAAGTGACTCTCTGTGAAAGCAGAAGGAAATTCACTTCAGGTCAACAGTAGTTACCTGGGCAGAGACTGGATTTTCTTCTTTGTATCATTCATATACATATTCCAAAATGTTTCACAATGAACATGGGTTACTTTTTAATAAATTTATTTATTTATTGGCTGTGTTGGGTCTTTGTTGCTGCGTGCGGGCTTTCTTTAGCTGCAGTGAGCGGGGGCTATGCTTCGTTGTGGTGCGCAGGTTCCTCATTGCCGTGGCTTCTCTTGTTGCGGAGCACAGGCTCTAGGCATGTGGGCTTCAGCAGTTGCAGCACATGGGCTCAATAGTTGTGGCTCATGGGCTCTAAATCGTAGGCTCAATAGTTGTGGTGCATGGGACAGATTGGGAGTTTGGAATTGACACGTACACACTGCTATAATTAAAACAGATAACTAACAAGGAACTACTGTATAGCACAGGGAATTCTGCTCAATATCCTGTAATAACCTAAATGGGAAAAGAATTTGAAAAAGAATGGATCCATGTATATGTATAACTGAATCACTTTGCTGTACACCTGAAACTAATGCAACATTGTTAATCTACTATACTCCAACATAAAATAAAAATTTTTTAAAAAGAAAAAAAGTTAAGTTCTCCATGACATTTATTTACACTAAGCAAAGAATAAGAAATACTAGAAATAAGATAATTTAAGGCCTAGAGTTTACACCACACACCATCATTTTTATATGTCCAAACCCTACTCAATCTCTGAGGCACAGCTCAAATGACTTATTTGATTACACATGTGAAAATAAGCCTTCCATTCCTTCAGCTTCCATAACACTCTACAATATATATCTCCTACAGCACCTAATACTTATCACTGCCTCCTGACATCAATTATTTATATGCTTACCTCACTCCAGAAAAAATAAATTCCTTGAACGAATTCATTTTTGTGTCTCTATAGCACCTGGTAACCAAATGAAAGGAAATGGAAACAAATTCCTGATAAACGCAACAAGGGACACTTCCATGTCCCTGCAACACTGAGACCTGCAAGGGACAAGCCAGGCGCCCAGAGAAGTCAGTATAGACATGGCTCTCAAAGAGACATGCCTCACCAGGACACTCAGATCATCCCCCCCCCAGGAAATCAGCAACAGCATTTTCAAAAACAGGTGTTGCTTATTTTGAATTCTGTGTGACTCTCTTTCAAGAAAAGAAGAATGCTTATTGCTGGCTTTGGGCATTTTACCAAGAAGGCAACTTCAGCAAAAAATGCAATAGATGTCTATTTGGAAAAATCCTGACCATTTCAGTCTATGCAGAAAAACCTCCAAAGACTAAGTATGACAAGGCTTTTTATTACATATTTCATTACACACATATAAAAATGTCTATATAAAATATTTCTCGGATATTCACTTTCACTTATTTTACTATTAAGTTTTTAGGCATTTTTAAGGTATGAAACGAGATTGCAACCCCAATTTATAACATTAAACTTATAAAAATAAGGAACCTAATGTCAATGATTCAACACATGAATCAAGAATTAATTTGCTTAGTGGTATAGGGTCACCTGAATGGCAGATCAAAACAGCCTTCCCTTGCTCTTCATCTTAAAATACCATCAGTTCCTAGAACTAATGTCCAGTCCTACATCATTATGCATGAAGTAGCAACTGAACAAAAATTGGTTTAAGAAACTCATGTTTAGTTTCTCACGATATAAGATTTGATAACCTTAAAAATAATCACTTTTCCTGTTATCCATCCAAATACAATGCAGTTCATTATTTAAATTATATGCAAGCCTACATCTGCAAATACTAGACTTCATTTGGAAATATGTCAGTCAAATTGATATACTAGTTTATTCAAAATTTGAATATGAGAAATGAATTTAAGGTCTAATCCTAAAACTATCAAACAATTCAAATATGAGAAAATTAGCCCTAATAAAGAAAATATAACTACTATCTGGAGAAAACATCAGAAAGCCAATTACAAGTGATGCTATATATGGTGGCAAGGGAGACAGAAAAACCACCACCCTTGCAGAGGTACAGAAAACTTTTCATTCTTACTCCCAGCTAACCCAACTCTACCCCTTCATTCATTCAAACTTTTACTGAGTACCACCAGAGATTAAAATAATAACAGTAATAACAATAATAAGATAGTACCTATCCTTAAGTTCACAATCTTCTGAACTGGAATGTGACCTCTGAAAGTCACTAGAATACTCTTGGGTTTCCTTTTGTATAAATGTGAATAGTAATGTCCATCCCTGATTTCACAAGTGAAGTTCAAATGCAATGGGAAAGCACAATATGTTTAAGTACCAAATGAATGTAGCCATGGATTTTTTTTGATTTAGCAAAATTATGTAAGTGTGATACTGGTTTTCTTACCAAGCAATTGGCGAAACCTATCATTTCATTCATGCCTACCATTTAATTCACCACTTTTGACAATCAATCATGCCAGATACACCTAAGACATTCTGTAAGGTCTACCAAAGAAAAGTTTTCAGACCCTACGACTCATTAGCCCCAGAAGACCATGCTGCGGAAATGAGAGGCAGGGCATCCTCACACCTGCACTGTGGATTTCTCTGATGGTAAAATCTCTAAACAAACTTGTGTCTGAGTACTTCATAACAGTGAAAATAGATGCAACTGTTTCAAAAGACTATTTAGAAAGTGATACCAACACTCTTCCTTAAATCACACTGTTTCCAACAGATCAAGAGTATTTCCCAAACAGTTCCAAATCTTAAAAGCCCTGCCAAAAAATGTTTATATGCCAGATACAAAAAAATTTCAAGCCAAATCACCAATAGATCTGTACTACAATTATCTGTGTTGCTACTATGTTAATACATAAACCTTTTATTGTGTAAGTATGTGATTATAAAAAAAATGCCTAAATAATTTTCAAAATGTAACCAAGTAACATTTCAAAAATGAAAATGGAAGAAGGGTGTCACAACCATCACAATGTCAGCTATAACATTATAATAAAGAAAAGATTAACGGATACGCCCAATGCCACTAGCCAAATTCCATTACAAACTCTAATATCAATTTCTAATCACAGGAAATGTTAAAGAGATAAAGTACATTACAAAATTCAGAAGTTGGGAAGTATAAACTTTAAATGACTTTTTCCTATAGTCAGTTAAAAGCAATGTACTAAAATATGGGTGATATTCTACCACAAAAAAACCATTGTACATTTTACAGTAGCACAGCTCTTTGATCTGCAGCAGTAACTGCATAACTTGTTAGTCTGGAAGTCAGGAGATCTGGACTAATTCAGATCTCCTGTTAGCAAGAGGCTCTCGCTAACTCACTGGGTTACCTGAAGCAGTAAAATGGCCATACTAAATTGGATGTTTGGTAAATGAGACAACTTAAGTAGAAGATCTACAGTTCTTTTCTGATAAACATCTCATAAGAGATTCAACAGGCCATGACACTACATCACCCCATCACTATACTCCCATCAACTACAATTTAAACTCTATTTTTTATGGTTAGTTATAAACCCTCAATGTTTTACATAAACTAAAATGATGAATGTCTCTAACTACACAGGTCTCCCTAAAATTATGGTAAGTGCACCATTTGAAGATCACTGCTACTTGCCAAATTATGATGAACAAAATGACATTGCTATTCAAATTCTGAATGCACTAGTAGTGTCTCACTTACTCCCTTTACTGAATTTCACAAACAAATTACCATGTTTTAGCTTTACTAATTTATGTCTTTCAGTGCAGACAATAATATTTTATTGGGTATTTTTGGCAAAAAGCATCTCTAGAATTCTTGCATGGCAGTGAAGCTAAAGAAAAATAGGCAATCATTTTAAATGATGTTAACAATATGCCATAGCCCTTAATGTTCCTATTAATTCATGAGATTAAAGAAAGCAAATAAACTATAAAATAAGTAGAAGGTATATGTTTCTGCAAATATTCTCATGGTAGCCAGGAAGAATCAGTACTTTTTTTAAGACATGCTTTATCTAAGATAATAACTAAACAAAAATGTTAATTACTATGCTGCAGCACTGAAGACCACTCAAATCGCCAGAGAAAGTATGGACTTAGGAATGACCCAGTCACAGTCTGTGACACAGACACAGTATAGTGTCTAGTGAAAAATAACCAGTACAAATTGTTGTGCCAATTAACTACGACTTTCCAAGCTGAGTTAGTCACTGAAATGAAAAAAATCTTCCTCTTAGAAGCTCCACATAGTTAAGAAAAACCTATTAACGTATTAAATCTGCTTTTAGAAAAGTCTTAGTTTTCAAAGACACAATATTTCTATCTACCTTACACATGTGATTGTCCCCTATTTTCAAGGAAATCTTTACATACATTTCTCTCATCTAATCGTTACAGAAAGTCCTTTTTTGGGTGTCACAGTGAATTCTGCTGGGAGTATGCAGGTCACTTCTTTAAGCCTCCATTTTCTTACACAACTTGACCAATGTCACAGAATTATCAAGTGGCAAAGCCAAGATTAAAGTTAGGTTTCCTATTATTCCAGAGAGGTAGTAACATCAGAAATAAAAATTTAAGTTCAAGAAAATGCATGAAGAAAAATATCACCAAACCAAAACCTAACTATTTTTTGCTTATATAGTAAATTACAATAGGATAATTCTTCTCATAAGCAGAACTGTAGCTTATTAAAAATAAACCACTCATTACTCTGCACGTGGACTTGTCACTCTTACCCATCCCAAATAAAGGTGAGAATATATAAGTAAATAAAAAAGGAATGAGGAATATCGATGTCAAAAAGCTTTAACAAAAAAGTTTGTGACTCATAAGAAAACCCTTTAAGACCTCATTTACAACCTCTCACTTCTCACAGCCCCAACAGATTAAACGCTGCAAAGATAGTTGATGCTACAGACAGACACAAGTGAGTAATAAAAAGTGACAGACTAAGGGATAGAGGGAATCTGATCAACGATGAAGAGGCAATGAACTGCAGGATCCCCCAAGGGCCTCAAAGTAACTATTATATTGATGATCTCAAATCATTAAGAAAATTAAACTGAAATCTGTTCAAGAAGGCAGAAAAATATATACAGTCGACCCTTCATATCTGCTGGCTCCACAACCACAGAAATAAAATATCTGGGAAAAAATTTGCTGCGCAACTATTTACATAGCATTTGCATTATATTTACAACTATTTACACAGTATTTGCACTACATTATATATTATAAGTAATCTGGAGATAATTTAAAGTATACAGGAGGATATGCGTAGGTTATATGCAAATACTACACCATTTTATAGAAGGGACATGAGTATCCGCAGATTCTGGCACCCAGGGGGTCCTGGAACCAACCCCCTGAGGATATGTAGGGATGATTATAATACATTGAGAAAAGTGTTCTGTCAAAATTATATTGAATTTTTCTTGGTACACAGAGTTGTAAGTCTCAATTATGTGGAAAATTTTCTTATTTTAGATACATATTAGATACATATGTACTCAAATATTGTGCATTTATTTTATTAATCTATTTCACCTAGAATCCTATAAATATTTTTAAACATTTTATTTAAACAGTAAATAATATTTATTTTAAATGTTATCCTAAAAAAGGGTTATAAATTAGAATTCACTAAGATGGCCACTGTTTTGGTTCCAAGATACAAACCTACTGCAGCATGAAACTGAGATAAAGCATCAGCTAGCTGTCCAGCTGCAAGTAGTTTCTTGCCCAATTCAAGATGTTTCTCAACATCTGCATTTACTCCACATTCAGCACCTAAAAACAAATAAAAAAGCAATAAATTAACTTTCCACTAACCAATATTTAATTCTAAAGAATAAAATGTTAAAAATATAGTTGTCTGCCTCAGTCATCTACACGTACTTAGATGAGAAAAGTCACAGAAGCTGGAAAGCGACCTAAAGAAAGTAACAACAAAGTACAAACAGTGCTTCATTTTTTTAAAAATTTTTAAATTTTTTTTTAATTTTTATTTATTTATTTATTATTTTTTGGGGGGTACACCAAGTTCAATCAACTGTTTTTATACACATATCCCCGTATTCCCTCCCTTCCTTGACTCCCCCCCCCTCGAGTCCCCCCCACCCTCCCCGCCCCAGTCCTCTAAGGCATCTTCCATCCTCGAGTTGGACTCCCTTTGTTATACAACAACTTCCCACTATCTATTTTACAGTTGGTAGTATATATATGTCTGTGCTACTCTCTCGCTTCGCCTCAGCTTCCCCTTCAACCCCCGCCCCCTCCCAAACCTCGACAAACAGTGCTTCATTTTATAGATTATAAGCCACCCAAAAATATACCCATATCAACCTAGTCAGTCAAAAGAATGTACCCAGTCTACAAAATACAAGGAAAACTGCATAATGCAGAAACTAGCAAAAATACTTATAATTTGTTGTTCAACAACAACAAAATTAGAATTGCTTTGTTATACTAGAATCTCACTTCAATGAATATTAGAGTCCACTATAATAATCAAGAACTTACTGAGCATCTACAGGGCACCAGGCACTAGATATCTGGGATAAGTGAGCAAAACAAAAACCTCTGTCTCTCATTGCACCTGACATTATACCAGGAGACAGACATAAGAAAGCAGTAAATTACAGAGTAAGGTAGGTGAAAAGTAGAGCTGCGTGAGTGGGGTCAGGAACAGTGCGGTTTTCAGTATTAAACCAGGAGGTCAAGGGCCTCAGTGAGAAGCTGAATTTGAGCAAAGACCTATGTGAAGAAAGTCAGGACTCACCACGCAGATACCAAGGTAGGAAAAGAGCTTGCCAAGAAGGACCAGCTACTGCTAGGGCCCTAGGTCAAGAGCATGCCAGCAGGGAGGTCAGGATGGCTCCCACAAAGCCAACAAGGGAGATAACAGAATAAGATGAGGTCAAAGCAGTAGAGGGCCCGACTACGTAAGCCTTTGGCTTCACTCTCAGCAAAATAGGGAGCTAGTGAGGAACTGTGAGTAGAATAATACAATCTGACTGACCAGGCCAATTATCAGTCAACGTACCGCTTCTGGGCTCTGAATTCATCCTTCAGTGCCTGACTGTAATAATGGACTGGAGCATGTAAGCATTTTTCTTTACACTGAGCACAATGCTGGGCTTTGTCAGAAAAGGGTGCTGAGGGGGCACTGCAGGAAAGACACCTCCTGGTTCCTGCTGGTGCTTTCACTTTTTTCTGCTCCTGGTCTGTGGTGTGCTGGGGGAGTTATGTGCAGTGGTGCCCTGTCCTAGCCATACACCCAGGGGTCCCATGCCTCAGCCACCTGGAGTCCTGGTCACACACCACCTCCCAATGAGGACACCAGGCATTCGAGCTTTCATACCTACAGCAGCACTCCAACTACCCCCACACCCAGGCCCACCAGCTGGGGCTCACCTACACCTGAGAAGGTGGTTTCTTGCTTCCCCAGCTACTGTGGACCAGCTCTAGCCCTGGCAACTCAGCAAACTTAGGCTGCAACTGTACTATTTCCAGTGAGGTCTGAACCCCAGCCTTGAGGAGGGGATCGCCCTCCAAGTCGGCCCTTCCTTGGGGACTCTCAGTCCTACACTAATCCTGTAGAGTTCTCTTTACATCATTACAGTCACCCTCCTATCATAACAATTCTTTATATTAAACTTCCCCATTTAAAATCACCTTGTGGTTTCTGTCTCCTGACGGGACCCAGACTTTTACACACAACTGGTATTGGGAGTGGTTCCAAGAGACAGAGCCACAAACATGGGATTTAAGGATTAGTTTGGTCATGCCCTTGAGATTGAGTGCAGGGCTGAGTTCCTCGTTAGAGAGAAACAAGAGTTTAGTATTTGTGGTTGACAGTAATGAAGTACTAGCTGAGGCACATGCCTTGGAAACGCAAGTGGCTGCTGCACTTGACCTAATGGCAGTAATGATGAAAATAAGGACTGCGACGTGGGGTGGATTCCTTTGAGCACAGTAGAGCACTTACAGAGAGAAAATAACAAACTCGGGGCTAACTTCTTGCTCAAATCAGCCTGAGAGATTCCATGGCAGCCCTAAAACAATCTTTTTTTTTTTTTTTTTGGTAGCCACAGAGCTGGTTTAGCTGAAAATCAAATACAAAATTTAATTTTGAGGGTTGTGGAATTAAAACAATAGTTGAATTCAGAGTCTCGCCAAGTTTTCTCCTGTGAAATTTAGGACATATATTAGTAAAGAATGGGATCTCAAACTTAGAAGGGCAACATCTGGTTGTACCTAGATGAAACTGACCAAATTAAACCCCCAAGTCCTTCTGAGCCTCCCTTACCAGTAGAAGCAGCTTGCCTTCCACTATCAGTGGAACTTAGTCTTCCACTGCTTAAAATTCCTAGGATATGCAGCAACTTCCCACTAGCTATCTGTCTTACATTTGGTAGTGTATATATGTCAATGCTACTCTCATTTCGTCCCAGCTTCCCCTGTGCTGCATAACATAGGGAGATAAACTAGATGATGGGTGATGACTTAGAGGGCCAGGATAGGGAGGGTGGAAGGGAGTCACAGGAGGGAGGGTATATGGGGATATATGTATAAATACAGCTGATTCACTTTGGTGTACCTCAAAAACTGGCACAAGAGTATAAAGCAATTATATTCCAATAAAGAGCTTTAAAAAAAAAGAATCAAAAAAAAAAAAAATCCTAGGATAACTACTTAGGGCAGATGCCGTGAAAGGGGATGCTCACTCAGACCCTAACCACTCCAGATGTCACTAGGCAGGTATATATACTATGACCTAAGGATAATAGTTTACACATCAAAAGAATTCCAAGACTTTGCTGATAAACTAGCAGAAACCCATGGAACATGTGTGGGACTGGAGTCTAAAAGTTTTAGGTGAAGAAGAGTGGAATATAACACTGTATCTGGCCTCATTAATTGATGTGTGCCCACTTACTAGAGCAGAGGTCAGCAAACTGTTTTCACAAATAAAATTTTACTGGAACTCGGTCACACCCCTTCATTACACATTGCCTAAGGCTGCTTTCGCACTACAATGGCAAAGTTGAGTAGTTTTGACAAAAACCATATAGCCCACAAAACCCAGGAATGACTATAATACATTGAGAAAAGTGTTCTGTGAAAATTATCTTATATTTTTGTTGGTACTTACAGTTGTCTCAGTTACATGGAAAATTCTCTTCTGTTGGGTACATATGCATTTGAATGTTATGCATCATTTTATTAACCTATTTCACCCAGAATCCTATAAATATTTTTAGATATTTTATTTAGACAGTAAGTAATATTTATTTTAAATGTTATCCCAAAAAAAGTACTATAAATTAGAATTCACTAAGATGGCCACTGAGTGTTTTGGTTCCAATATACAAACCTACTGCAGCATGAAACAGATAAAGCATCAGCTAGGTGTCCAGCTGCAAGTAGTTGCTTCTCAAGGAGAAACAGGATTGCTGCTCTACAATGGGGGCAAAGAGGGCTACATCTGGAACCCAGGGGGTTCTCTAGGGTCTTAGTACTTCCATGCCCAATACTAAAGGTTAGTTAAAAACCACAGCAACCAAAAAACCGAACAATTAAGCACTCAGACCTTTCAGGAATGAAGGCTCTTTACCATCAGGTAAAGAAGCTGAAGTAGCTGAGGTTCCAGCTGAAGGCACGAGAAGTATGGAACAGGAATTTGATGAAGGATGCCATATATATCCACTATGACCTCATGACTAATTACAGACTCGGGACTGTAGTAGCTTTGCACATTTTCTCTTTGCCTATTTTATACACATGTTTATTTGTATATACAGTCAACCCTAGCAACTCTGTATCTTAAAATTTGCCCACTCACTAAAATTCATTTGTAAAAGCCCCTAAAATTCATTTGTAATCCCCAAATTAATATTCAGGGTGTCTTGGCAGTCATTTGAGGACATGTGTACATATAGAATGGTGACACACTTGAGTCACTAGAAGTGCCTGTTCCAAGCTGAAATCAAACAAGGTGATACTTTTTCTTCCTGGGTGAGCTCTCATGTTACAAACAAGTGTCCTAGACTTCCCTGGTGGTGCAGTGGTTAAGAATCCACCTGCTAATGCAGGGGACACAGGTTTGATCCCTGGTCGGGGAAGATCCCACACGCTGTGGGGCAACGAAGCCCATGCACCACAACTACTGAGCCCACATGCCACAACTACTGAAGCCTGTGTGCCTAGAGCCCATGCTCCACAACAAGAGAAGCCACTGCAATAAGAAGCCGGCACACCACAAGGAAGAGTAGCCCCCACTCGCCACAACTAGAGGAAACCCTGGGCGCAGCTTAAAGAGTGTGGGGGTAAGATTTGGAGAAATTAGTTGGGGGTTTTCAGTGTGCTGGGAAAGCACTGTTATTTTTCTCATTTAAAATGAAGATATAGGGTCCTGCCCTGTGAAAATTCACTATGCAATATAGATTTAGAAACTGACTATATTCAGAATGTGAGTGTCACCTGTAGTTCCACCTAATTCCATACCATATCCAAAAATATAACCTACTTTTCATGATGAACCTTATAGAAATTAATGTTTCATTTAATAAACGTTTCTGAATACTATGTGTAAGACTGTGGCCATAACAGAAATGAATAAGGTAGCCTCTCCCAAAAAAGCAACGAGGAGAATCCTGCAGGCTTTAGCTTTATGAGAACTCCCTAGCCTACAGGTAATCACTGACTCTGAAGAGAGACTATTTTCCAGCATTACATTGGAGTCTCTGTCACATACTGAGGTATTCACAGAATATATTATATAATGTGAAGAATGAGATTGACTTCAAAATAATCTTGGAGGGGAGGATGAAAGTATAGATGAAATAGGATCGACCAGGTGTTGGTAATTTTTGAAGCTGGGTGACAGACGGTACACAGTGGTACATGATACTATTTTCTCTACTTTGGTATATTTTTAAGATTTTCCAAAAATCAAAATTTTTTTTAATTTAAATCCTTTCAATGAAGAGAAGACTGGCTGATAAAAACTACCTCTTATATTAAAAAAAAAAAAGTTCTTAAGAAAGCAGTCCGTGGGGACTAGAGTAAGACAGTCACCTAAGCACATGAGCTTACCTCCAAACATGCTCAAATTCTAGAAATGACAGGATTTATTTTAAAAGATAAATGCATAACCTTAATGGAAAAAAATTTTTAAAGAAGAAAAGGGCCATCTAAAAAACAGAAATTTTGGAAAAATTCTCAAAACATAAAAAGAACAGGATTAGACTGGTGGGCAAAATCATATGCAAAGACCCTCACAGGGTTTTTGGAGGTGGCTGCAGTTCTCCGAGGGATCCAAACTCAGAGGCAAGGAAAAGGAAGGGGCCCTGGGGATTTTCTGGCCTCCAGACAGGCAATCAGCCTTCTCCCACAATCAGAATTCAAAGATTGGCAATGAGCAATTCTGAAAAACAAGATGATCATAAAATCAATCCATAAGAAACTAACACCAAATGAGAGAATTAAGGAACCAAAATTAGGGGAGTAAGTAGAAAAAAAAAATCTAAAAATGAATATAACTGACATTCTTACAGATCCACAGGATGCCACACACATTAAAAAACAGACCAAGTGTCTATGCACTGACTGATCAAGCGGTAGGGATGCAGTGGGGAAAAAGACAGATAAACAAGATAATTTCTTCCAGGGGAAAGGAAGGAGAGTACTTAATATAGTCAAATAAGTCCTCTCTGAGAAGATGTTTGAGTTAAAGCATAAGATGCAGGAGAGCAGTCCTGAATGACAAGAAGCCTCCAGCATGCCAGAATATGACCAGGCCAGGAGTACAAAACAAGTGCAAAGGGCTTGGGTAGGACGAAACTCAACTTTTAAGGAATCAAAAGGAGGCTCCCAGCATGTTAAAAAGGATAGATAGACAAGATAGATCACACTGGCTCTTGCAGGCTATGGTAAGAAATCTGGGGTTTTATTCTAAGAGCAAAGGGAAGTCATGAGATAGATTTTTAGCAAAGAACTACCTGATTTACATTTTGAAAAGATCACTTTGGCTGCAGTATGGAAAACAGATCAGAGGCGGGCAAGAATGGAAAGAACTGTGGTGGTGTGAACTAAGGATAGCAAGTTGCATTACAGTAAATATATTCAGATTTCATTTAAGCTTTAAAAAGAAGATGTAGTCTGTATTTCTGTACTGTTGAATTTTTTCCAGTAAGAATGTATTCATGTGCTTATACAATAAAAAGAAAGTAAACTGAGGAATGTGTTTTGTTAAAGATGTACTGATTAAATAATCACTTATTGAAAACTTTTAGAGAATATCTGTTAACACTATAAACATTTTATAATTAAGCAGCCAATTAAATTAGGAAAGAAGAGCAAAATAACCCTGCCTCAAATGTTTTTGTTAAACTATAGTTCAAAGGTAGAGCATTATAATCAGACACTGCAGGGAATACAGAAGATATAGACTCTAAAATTCAAAACGGTCCTCATCTCTCATAAATACTACAGTGATTATGGATGAAATGATGTCATGTAAAATGTTCCAAAATAATCCACAGGTATAGATGAAATAAGACTGGTCATGGGTTGAAAACTCTTAAAGCTGGGAGATGAGTACATGGGGGTTCATAATACCATTCTCCACCTTTGTAAATGTAGAAAATTTCACACAATGAGGTTTTACTTTAAATCTTTTTAAGGGATGGAGTGGGGAAATTAAAACAATTAAAGATAGTTCATTTTGATTTTTAAAGGTAAGTTTTAATATAAACTCTACACTCATAAGCATTTACAGTTCCTAGTGTAAAATATAAAAGATCGTGCACTTAAGTAGAAACATGTACAGAAACCACATTAAAAGGATACTAGACAATAAACTAGGGATCGAATAAGAATGGTGGAAATGCCGTGTGTGGGTTGTCCAACCATCCAGCCTATTATAAGCAGGTACAATCAATTACAAGGGCAAGTTGATGGCTTTATCTATGTGTTCTCAACATGTTGGGGAAAGGGGGTAGTCTTCAAATTAGCAAGAAGATTTCAAACATCTCCCACTCACATTTTCTCAAAAGGAAAGATCAGATCAATGTACGGAATAAAAGATTCCAGATTGATTGAAGAGGTAAGAAATTTGGATACAAGATAAACCATTAATCACAGTACTTTCCTTATCCAGTCATGAAAATGTTTAACAGGAAAGATGTAACTCAGGAAGAAATTAAGAACCTACTATATGGTGGATACTTTCAGTATATTTACTTCACTTAATTTTTACAACAAACCTAAAAAGTAAACATCTTTCATACTTTTATAACTGAGGAATCTGAGGCTCAAAGAAGTTACCCAACCTGCCTGAAGACTCACAGTAACTGTCAGAATAAGATTCAATTCCAAAGCCTAGCTTTCTTTGCAGCACAGCTCATGACCCTTTCCCCAGTATAAACCAGGCTAAGCTTTCTTTCCAGTTACTAAGCCTGGTATGCTTCACTCACCCAACCCATCATTTAATGTAACATTTTAGCCACAGTCCATTCCTACCTGGCAAGTTGAGCCTCAAGTCTAGCAGGAGCCAGGAATACAGTTGCAAAGTTCTTTGAACTGCTCTGTCCAGATGCCTTGGGCCAGGCATTCTTTACAGAGAGCCACCAGGTTTCCTGCTTCAACAGTGCTTAACAGAGCTCGGGCTGAACCAGCACTGCAACACCTCCCCAAAGCACCCTGGAGGCCCCTCCTCACCCACCTGCCACGACAACCAAACCCCGCCCCTCCCCCCCGCAGGTGTGCCAGAGTGACCACCAGGACTCGGAGGCTGCCATCAACTGCCAGATCCACCTGGAACTCTAGGCCTCCTACATCCACCTGGCCGTGTCTTGCTGCTTTGACCCCGATGGTGTGGCTGTGAAGGATACTGCCAAATATTTCCTTCAGCAGTCTCATGAGAAGAGAGAATATGCTGAGAAACTGATGAAGCTGCAGAACCAACAAGGTGGCTGAATCCCAAACCCTTCAGGGTATCAAGAAACTAAACCATGACAACGAGGAGAGCCAGTCTGCGAATCCAAAATAACATGGGTTACACTTGGAAAACAGCGTGAATCAGTCCCTACT
The DNA here is from genome assembly GCF_030028045.1 of Hippopotamus amphibius kiboko. Classification (NCBI taxonomy): domain Eukaryota; kingdom Metazoa; phylum Chordata; class Mammalia; order Artiodactyla; family Hippopotamidae; genus Hippopotamus; species Hippopotamus amphibius. The sequence continues at coordinate 14,383,201 of NC_080199.1, forward strand.
GGAGCTGCACAAACTGGTCACTGACAAACGATACCCACTTGTGTGATTTCACTGAGACTCATTACCTGAATGAGCAGGTGAAATCCAAAGAATGGGGTGACCATGACATCAGCTTGCACAAGATGGGGGCCCACAAATCTGGCATGGCAGAGTATCTCTCTTACAAGCACACCCTGGCAGACAGGGACACTGAGAGCTGAGCCTCAGGCTGGCTTCCCACAGCCATAGGGTCACTTTCCTGGTCACCAAGGCAATGCACGCACATTGGGGTTACCTTCACCTTTTCTATAAGTTGTACCAAAACATTCACCTACATCCTTTTATTTGTGCTATCCCTTCAAATAAAGTAACTTGGTATCCCTCCAAAAAGTTATGTATACTGTCACCGCAAAGGTTGAGCTCCTCTCCAAACTAAGTTTTGCTTGCCTTCTACGATTAAAAGAGGTACCTAGCATTTCTCCGTCCCTTTTGAACTAATTATTATTCCTCCAGTGCACCTTGGTCGCTTTTCCATAACAGAATTTGCCACAGTGTAAGTGGTGGTTGTGTAGGCCCCTTTCTCCCTGAAAGAGGTGGTGTGCCTCCTAACCGGGATCTTCCCTCACCTTCCTCCAAATCCAGCCCCCATGCTACTGCCAGAGCAATCCTCTTAAAATGCACTCCTAACAAAAAGTCTGTAGTATTTCACAGGGCTAAGTCCCTTCAGATCTAAAAGCAAACAGGACCCTTCATGATCAGGACCCTTGATGTGGGTCTGACCTCATCACCCCCACTCCTCTACCTCTTCCTTATATTCCTATAACATAATAAACTGGTTAAACTTCCCTGAAGATATTAGTTCCCCAGCTGCATCCTTTTCAACTTGCTACTCCATGGAAAGGCCTTCCCCACTTGCCCACCTGGAAAATTCCTACTCCTCCATCAGGATTCTGCCCTCAAATGCTGGTTCCTTTGTGAAACTTTCCCTAACTACTTCAGTGAGAAGGTGGGCAAAGTTCCTTCTATGCTCCTACTATACTGTGCATCCCTCCACTCACAAGTACATGACTTCACTCTGCAACACCACAGTCTCAATAAGCTGACATTCACAGTTTCCTGCCTCTCACAACCCCTAAAGTCCCAAACCTGATCAAATGCAAGTCTGAGAGAATGAACTGTCTTTTCCTCTTTATATCACCTAGTTTAGTACCTTGCACAAAGTGGACACTCAATGTTTATTGAATGAATGTAACTAAATTCTTTCTTATTAAATATATTATAGTTCATCAGAATAACAGAATCTAAAATACGTAATAACAATAACAAAATCAAACTGATACTACTACCAAAGACTCATAAAGACATTAACGTGTTTCTCAAAAAATGGTAGATGTAGCTGTTTTTGCAACACCTCAACTATGAATTTTGAGCCATGGATAATTTTTTATCCCACTGCCACATCCAGGGAGACAGTGACAATGAGAGCAGTCTCCTATTTCTGAGAGATCAGGCAACAAAACATCCTGCTATCTCCTGAGCAGCATTAAACAATAGGTTTCTCCATAGGCAAGCATCAACCAAAGGCCAGCAAAACATACAGGAAGGACAGGAAAAAAAGGTAGAGTAGCTAAGTGGCTGAAGTTAGTATTAGAATCTGTCATATTTTAGAGAGCAAAAAATAGAGAATTTTAAGAAACATAAAGTTGAGAGGTTAAAAGTATGATTGCTGGGAATCACAATCAAAACTGGAACAACCAGACTGCAAAAGGTAAGAACAAAAGGTCAGAGATGCTAAGGCTCAAGCCAAAGCCAGGCAGCAGAACAGAAGCAAGCTCAGGGTGGTTGTTCAGGTTGGAGCACTTAGAATGTCAGAGGAGGAAAACCTTAAGATCATTCTAAAAAGGAACACAAGGCGGGGGAAAGTACTGTCTGTAAAAGGTCTTATCTAAATCCAAGATAAAAGCAACATGGGGCAGAGTCTGAAAGAAGTCTCAAGACAGAAACACAGAAAACAGTGGAATCTCGCCACAGAAAAAGCAAGAAGTTCGTTGTCTTAGCAATTACACAGCACTTCAAGTGAGGACCAATGACAAAACAGTTTTAATAAAAATACACTGAGCTGGAAACCCTAGATTTCGTAAGCATCTCTTTCCAATCACCCTAACCTAAAAAGTGTTTCAGTATACAAAGCCAAACTGGAAGGAAGAAAGGGCTGAGTAGTTATGTAGCAAGTACATATCAACGATGTCCACAGCAAAATCTTCCTGGGTAAACTAGGAAAATAATATCTATTGTTACCAAGTTTGCTCAATTTCAATGGACATTTGTCTTTGCTTCAATTAACTCTGAAGGCATAAATGTTGTGATGGGATTCCTTGTTTACGGAATTTCAACCTGGAAAATAAGTTAGGATGGGTCCATCCCCCACCCCCCCCAAAAAAAGTTAAAATAGTCAACCTCACTCAACCATTCTGAAAAATATTTACTGCACATCTACTTCACGTCAACATGTTTTAGGTACAGAGACAAGAGTGTTATCCGTAAAGCGTATATTCTAGAGGAACGGACAGAAAAGAAATACAAATGAGGTAGTTCAAGACAATAATTAGTTTCAAGAAGAAAATACAAAAGGGTAAAGGCAGAGTATTAACTGACCTAGAGCGTGCTTCTTACACAGTATGTAAGACTGAAACATAAATGCTCATCTGGAAAGCTGTTCTCTGATATCGTCAGAATTCAGGGACAAGAATAAAGACACTTAGAAATGAGCTTGGCATTTGGAAGTAAAGTTGATCTGGTGGGAGCCTAGTGATGGAGAAGATTAAGATGAAAAGAGATATAAGTAAACAGGAGTCAGATAAGTAAGGCTTTGCAGTATTAGTGGAGTACTGTGTTGAGAAGAGAACAGAAGATGATATAACGATAGAGACTACCAACAACTCTTTATAAAGTTCGGCGATCAAGAGAAACAATGATACTGTTCAGTAGCTGAAGGGACACATAACATCAAAGAGCAGTTCAAGATGGAAACACTGGACTTCCCTGGTGGCGCCATGGTTAAGAATCCGCCTGCCAACGTAGGGGACATGGGTTCGAGCCCTGGTCCAGGAAGATCTCACATGCCTCAGAACATCTAAGCCCATGTGCCACAACTACTGAGCCTGCACTCTAGAGCCCACGAGCCACAACTATTGAGCCCATGCACCACAACTACTGAAGCCACCACAATGAGAAGTCTGCGCACTGCAACGAAGATTAGCCCCTCCTCACTGCAACTAGAGAAAGACTGCACACAGACACGAAGACCCAATGCAGCCAAAAAAATTAATTTACAAAATAAAAAGAATGGTTTAAAAAAAATGCAAACACTATAGCATGTTGGAGTGCTAATATCAATGACCCAGCAGAGGAAGAAAGTGATGATACGGGAGAAAAACAATAATTGTAGAAGCAACATTTTTTAGAAGGTGAAAGGAAATGGAACCCAGGGCATAAGTATAGGAATTGGATTTTGCCAGGAATAGGGATGTTTTATCCATTAATATAAGAAAAGTAGCAGAATGGGTACAGATGCAGGTAGACTAATAAAGTCAGAGGTAGAAAGAAGAGGAAACTGCCCTGTGATGGCCTTCATTTTCTCAATAAAGGCAAGGTCTTAAAAAAAATAAGAAAGGAAAGGAGGGTTTAAGTTGGAGATTTAAGGAAAGAGGAAAAGGTTTGAGACACTGACTTTCAAGAATAAACACAGTAGGGAATTGCAGGAATGTTAGCAGTACTGAGTGTGCATTTGAAATAGACATTATATGCTTAAAATGAGACCAGTCAGCAAGGTTATCTTCATTTTTCTCCATCCCTGTTCAGCTCTGAGGTTCAACAAACAAGTTAGTTACATTGGATTTAATCAGTTCAAATTTTGCCAAGTAAAACAAAAGAGTACAGGGGCAAGAAAATTAAAGGGTGTTTTCAATGGAGTGACTACAAAATGGACCACTAAATCTATACTGAGAAAGCAGAGAACAGGACGTGGATGGTTCACAAAGTGTGTTACATCCCCACGTGGTCTGTAAACTCAGAGACAAAAACCAAGAATTCTATACTACATATGCCTCACCAAAGAACACGACAGTGAAGCCTCTGCTAACTGATTAAACGAGTCTTCTCTATATTCCACAACTCCAAATAACACAAACTCATCAGATTTTTAAAATGTATTTAAAAAAAAAAAAAAAGTAGTGTTCCAAAAATCTTGAAAAATCAATTTATAGTTGACACGATGTTTCCATATAAACAAAGATTAATAGCTGGACAATAACAGAAACACTATGGCAACAGAAATTAAACTTAACCACAATTAACTAACTGATACAGGAAAGTAAAGCCTAATTACTACGGGGCATCCCATCTCAGAACAACTCCCCCGTCCCACAGAGTCTAAACTACTACATTTCTGGGCACTCACTCAGCAAATGCTAACTAGTCGAGTGAAGTGGGACTTGGACACTACTGCTAACTATAGCCTATATCATTAAATGAATTTAAAGTAATTCTAGAAACTATCTGACTGCCTGCTAGAATACTTAGTTTACAAGAGGCCCCCCTTGTCCTCAGGGAATACATTCCAAGACCCCTGGTGGATACCAAAATCACGGACAGTACTGAACCCTACATACATTGTTTTTTCCTCTACATACACACCTATGATAAACTTTGATTTACAAATTAGACACAGAGATTGACAACAATAATAAAATAGAACAATTATAACAATATAACATAATAAAAGATGTGAATGTGGTCCCCTCTCCTCAAAATCTCTTATTGTACAAATGTAGTGCCTTTTCCATCTTAATTAAGCACCTATCATACACAGTGGCCGCAACTTTTGCAGTCTGAGGTGTGACAGCCAAACTAGCACAAATTTCTTTTTCCTTTCTCACAATTTCAAAGACAGAAGATTCATTCTTACTGTAGATCTTAGCAACCTCAGCATACAGTTTTTTTTCTTTCCTAAATCAAGGACTTTCACTTTTTCACTTAATCAAGGACTTTTTCACTTAATCAAGGACTTTCACTTTTTCACTTTTTGCACTTTTTGCACTTTACGGCTCCTCTTTGGCATATCCAAATTTCCAAATTGTCAGCATCTCTAGGCTTGCACTTTGGGGCCATTATTAAGTAAAAAAAGGGTTACCTGAACACAAGCCCTGACATACCGCTGATAATCCAGATGCCTACTGGGTGATTAACAGGCGGCATACATGGGACAAAGGGATAATTCATGACCAGAGCAAGACAGCACAAGATTTCATCACGCTACTCAAAAAGGTGCACAATTTAAAACTTATGAATTGTTTATTTCTGGAATTTCCCATTTAATATTTTCAGACCATGGTTGACCATAAATAACTGAAACTGAGAAAAGCGAAACCGCAGATAAGCAGGGACTACTGTACATAAATTACTGAAAGCCATTCGTTTCCGCAACTTTATTCTTTTCATATTTAAATAATGTCAAGAAAATCCTAGAGAACACAAAACATACTTTTAGTAAGTTAGGGTCATATAAAAAGTATCACGATTTTTTGTACTCGGGAGATTTCTAACTATTTTTTTCCCAATGTTCAAAATATATGGTTTAGTCAGGTCAGTTCAGTAAAATAAAGAAAAATTGAGTCCAGAAAGAACGTTAAGGAAGAAAAAGAGATAAAAGAAGGTTTGGTTCCCAGGCTGTGTTCCTACTTAAATCACCAAATAGAACACACCATTAGCAGAGAATTAAAATAACTTCCTTATCTGTAACATGAGAATACTAAGGTAGATACTACTAAAGTTTTCTTTCTGCTCCAAAAATTCTACTCCCTAAACTAGGGCTTTGGGTTTCTCTCTTTCAAAGGCCTTTTTGAAAAGGGGTGCTAAAAGATTTAACCTTTCAATTCATGACACTATTAGTTTCTTTCTCTGAATTACAATTAACAGAAAAGGCTAGGGAAAAAAAGATGAATATTTTTAAATCAGAAAAAAATAGGCCAGCTAAGCTAATTATTGGTGACAGTCTCCAACATATGTTAAGTCTGTTTCCCATTCACTCTTCTGATACCCGTTCTCCTTTATTTCTTCCCTCTCCAAACCTTAGGCCTAACAGTGGAATCACACAGTCCTGCATACCTCCAGAAGGACTCTGAGGTTTGAGAACCCAGAGGCAGAACTTATTTGGGAAAACAGGAGCTAATCATTTGCTAAAGAAAGTCAGAGGTTCTTTCTTATTTTAGACACCCATCAGCAAATATAATAACAGATACCTAATAACAGACACCAAAGTTAACTCCTCTATATAATTTATTATGCCAGTGATTTTCGCCAGTGATTTCTTTATAGAAATGCAAAATTTCAGGTCCCACCTAGACTTACTGAATTAGAAACTTTGGGAGTGAGGCTCAACACTGTTTAAAAAGCTCTCAGGTGATGCACACTCAAGCGTGAGAACCACATGTCAGGAAATCACCTTTCTGTTCATTACTGCTGGTGACAAGCAAGCAAACAAACAAAAATGCTGATTTTTCTCAGCTGCTCCCACTTACAAATGCTAGGGCCCACATAATGCTGTCAACTACTTAACTTCTGTCTTCAGCCCGCACACAAGATGAACTTTAGAGTCAAATAACGTGAGTTCAACTTATGGCTCTTAGAGTTAACAGCTCTCTGACCTTATCCAAGTTAATTAAACTCTTGGAGCCTCAGTTTCCGCATCTGTAAAGTACAAAAAACATCACATACCTCCATGAATAAGAGACAGATTACAGAGAGGTGCCTAGGAGATCGCCTGGCACACAGCAGACCTCCAATAAATATCTTTTTCCTTTCTTCTCTACCACCTATACCAAGTCCCTGCTACTTTACACAGACAACACCCTGAAGAAGATAGCACTCTGGCACCCCTCTGAGAAATGTCACCAATGCCTCCCATAGGGAAAACCTCTCCAGTGAGGTTTTTCTTCTGGAAAATACCACACGAGACAAATCAAGTGTTAGAGTCCTACAGAATCACATACAGAACAGCGATTCTAAAAAGGTGGTCTGCAAGTTAGTGGAAAAAGCAAATCATACAAACGTGCATACCTGCGTAACTTAAAAAATAACTGACGTTAAGTAGAATATAGGCAACTTTCCTCTTAAGTGGCCAAAATCAATTAAGGCTAACTAGACATTAATGCTACACGTCACGGGGTGGGAGGTATTAACATTAGAAAATGTGAAAGAATTGGAATGCATGACCTATATTAAAGTGGACCGGGTATTCAAATTCCAATTCCACAGATTTTTCTGGGGCAGCCTCACTGTCAAATTCTTTGCCCCTATGTTGTCACACTACATATTCTGATTTTTGGTTTAAAAAAAAATACATGGTCCTCAGGAACCACCCCCCCCCCCCAAGAACAAAACAAAAACCACTGCCATGAATGCGACCTAAAAATTGGAGAGTATTACTATTTTTTGTAACTTGATAATTTTGAGGCGAATTTACCAGAAACAATTCCCAACTTCAGTCCCTCACTCTAATATGAAGTCCAATATCAAAATGTTAAATTTAACCTCTTGACTACTAGCCTATTCACGGGAATGAAAACAGATCAGGGCAGGGTAACCAAGTTAGAAGCATCAGTTCAAAGTGCGCTTGCAACTTTCATCCTTACTGCTCCCGCTGGCAACTAAGAGGGGGACAGCCCCTTGTGTCTGCTGCTCTGTTAGGACAGCCAGCATTCCAAACTGTAGGACTGAAGTGACACTTAAGCCTTCGTGTCTTCTTAAGGGGACATGTTTTTCATTCAACTCGTAGAAGAAAAGTTGAATGACACCAGGCTGGGACCTGTAAAGCCCACAAACTTGGTGCCTTGCCCGCCGGGAGCTTCAAGTCCCGCACAGACTCCTTAACGCGGCAACCTATCCCTTCTAGACACAACACAGAGCAGAGCGGGCTGACGGCTACTCACTTTTAACACCCAACACTGTCCCCCTCACTTCTCCCAGCCGGACACCCTCCCCGCCGCCAGCCCCCGGAACTCCAAAGCGAAAGAAGCCTCTCCTCTGGCCCCCTTCACCGTCTCCTCCCAGCGCCGCTGACCGGGAGTTCCCAGGCGCCAAGCGAGGCCGGGACCCGACGGCTGCCCAGGTCTCCGCGCGCCAGGACGCCCCAGAAGTCACCGCTCGGTGCCCCGCTTCCCCCGACCCCACCGGCCCCGCTCCTCACTCCAAGCCCGTTGTCCCGGCCCCGTGGTCCGTCGGTCCCCTCACCGCTTCCCCAGACAAACCCGGAACCGGGCGCCGGCCCCCGCCCAGGGGCGGGCTCGGGCTCGGGCTCGGGCCCAGGCCGGGCCGCGGAGTCCCCGGCTCCCGCCCCGCCGCCCGGGCCGCCCCGAAACTCGCGCCCGGACCCAAGCCGGGAAGCGCCGGGAGGCCTGGCCCGGGAGCCCTCTGCTCCGGGCCGGGGCAGGACACGACTCACCTTCGTACTGCAGGTCCACCAGCACCAGCAGGAAGGGGAACACCGAGCCCAGCCGGCTGGTCACAGAGCCGGGGGCCACCATGTCCGAGGGCGCGGGCGGTGAGGAGGAGCAAAGGTGCGGGGCCCACCAGCCCTCCGCCGGCGCTCACGCTACAGCTGCGGCCGCCTGCCTTCAGCTCTCGCTCCGGCCTGAGGCGGCTGGCGCCCCGCGGAGGAAGGCAGCGGTGGGTGGGGCCGGGGCGGCGGTCCGCCCCCCGAGCGCCGCCACCGCCCAATCGCCTTCTTCCTGGTCGCTCCCCTACTGGGCTCGCCGGGGTCGTGGTTCGCGCTGATAGGCTGCGGGGGCCGCCGCCCCGCCCCGTCGCTGATAGGGTAACGTGGAGGCAAGAGACCAGGCTGCGTCCGCCGGAGCTGGAGCTGTCAGGAGCTCCAAGCCGCCGCTGTCTGCCGGAGGGGGGCGGCCGGAGAGGCTGTGTGGCGGCCGCCGAGTCCGCATGCGCAGGCCGCGAATGGTTTGGGGTTTTTTTGTTTGTTTGTTTGTTTTTTGGGTCTGTCCCCGCGCTCTGGGTCAGCGAGGGGGATGTCAGCAATCCGCGGTTTTCCGCTGTACTGTTTGGAGAGGGAGGTGAAGCCGCCGCGTCCGGAGTGAGAAGCCAAACCTGGTCCCAGGACGTCTGCGGGGATGGACCGGGGAACTAGGACGAGTCACAGAGCCTGCTGCCTCCCGCTGAGCGTCTCGGAACCTATACGGGCCGCACTGAAGAGTGCTGGAGAAACGATCGGGAGACGCTCGGGCTCAGTAAAGTAGGGTGAGCTGATGGAGCCGGGAGCGTTTCAGGGACAACCAGGTACACTAGGGACCTAAGGGAGGTAAGTGAGAATGGCATGGAAGCTTGGGACCCATCCCCCGACTGTCCTGTGGACCAGCGTGTCCAGAAAAGAGCAATTCTCGAAGATTCTGTGCGGGAGAAACCCGGGAAGCACAGCAGCTCAGAAAGCAAAGGGCTCTTGAGAGTGTAGCCATCGTCAACTATAAGGAAAAACAGAGAGACCTGTTAGGACGGATCTTGTACCTTGTGCTCATCCGAGGAAACTCAGCAAGAGACGTGAACTTGAACAAAATAAAGTTCAAGTTATGCAATTTGGCGTTAAACTTGTTCACGGCCACTTCCTCTGGCGTCCCCAGCACAGCGCACGCTATGCATCAGTGATGTTTCACACAGGATGAAACAGCAATGTGTTAAGCATTGTCAAGTGCAAACTTACTACTTTGCTAGTGAGTATGCATTTGCTACCTTGGTGCTCCTGCACGCTTGAGAACTCAGAATGGAAAATAGCATGGTGCCTTCGTGATTTCCTAAAAAATACACTCAGGAGGGTCAAAGCTTTCTAAGCTTTTATTCCACAGGGAGCTAATGCAAAGGAAATGGTTTAGAGAAAGGAAAAACAAACAAAAAACTGAGTCCCTTAGTAGCTGTGGTGGAGAGCAGTACAATAATAATGTAAAGAGCGCAGGATTCAGATCCAAGAAATGTATAACAATTCCACACCACAGCTCTTATCTAAGTTATCTTCATCTGTTAATTGGGTATGATACTGATGGCCTGAAAGGTTTGTTCTGAGGTTTCATGAAGGGGGTAAAATTCTTGTAAATTATAAAGTATTATACAAATGTTACTCCTCATCCTTCTAACAAGAGCGAGATCATGAGATTCCTCTTTGTATTTGTGTGTGTGTGCTTTTTTTTGCTTTTTCCTTTTCCTAACACAAGGTGGTGTTAGTGAAAAAACAGCAGATCATTTCAGTATCCACAAGTAGTTAGTGAAGACATCATCCAAATGAGGTACTGTGGCCAAGGCACCCAACAAAATGCTGCAAAGATTTTTGTAAGCAAATAATACTACATCAGGAATTATCACCAGAATGCTGCCTGTGATTCTGGTCTTAAAGCAGAAGCAGTGCTAAAGAAGTTCTAAGGATGGAAATTAAAAATGATTAATGAAATGATAGACCTTGTGCTATAGATAATAAAAATAACAAGGGCCTTCATTGTTGAGTGATTTTAGAAATTCATTGATCAAATTGCATAGCCATGAATCTGGAAGTCCTAAAACTAAGATTTACAAAGTATCCCTTGAAAGAGAGAACTTTACAGCAAAGAAGGAAACATTATTTTAGACAGCAATAAATGTAGTGCTAAAATTATATGTATAAAATACTTAGGAATGTTTTCTCCAGTGTTCCCCTGGGCATGGATTTCTCCTGATCACTCTTGCAAATAAAACCAAAGTAATTCAGTAATTGTAGAGAAAATTATATTGTTTGTATTAACATTTATGCAGTCCTTTTTAAAATTTAGGATAAACACTACTGTAATTGATAGTACCTATTCATTATGAGAGTAAAAGACTTAAAATAATGGTAGTATATTTAAATTGTGGTATATGCATTACTAGCATTATGTAATTTCTAATATATAAAAATATATCGATTTATGTTTATTGACCAGAAAAATAATGTTGGTAGAGAAATAATGTTGGTAGAGAGTAGTAGACAGATCTAGAACACATTTTTTGGATGTAAGGAAAGATTTGCTGATGGAGTAGCTATGGGGATACGTATAACATCTTTTTGCACCAAACTAAAAATAATAGGCAGCATTATAATTCACATAGTGAATGCTGCAGTATACATCCTTCTGCATTTATGTTTTTGAACTTGGGCTTTCATTTCTATAAAAGGGATTTCTAAAAGTGGGATTGCTTTGTCCAAGAATATGCACTTTTAAAATTTTAAGATGTATTGTCAGATCATTTTCCCTAAAAGTCAGGGTAATTTGTATTCCTAACAACTGTTTATGTTCCTACCTACTCACCGTCACAGATATAATTGATTTTCATAGTTTTTGCCAACCTGATGGTAAAAAATTATCCTTCTAAGTCAAGTTTACTATTTGTTTGCAGGGATTTAGGGAAGCTTTTCAAACTGTGGCATTCTCATGTAAAAACTTGGCTTTAAAACCATGTCCTGTCTTCTGTCTGTTTGTCCACCCTGTTTTATGTTGCTAGTAGGCTTCTGGCCACATCAATCTCTGCTTCTTTCTTTACATCATTTTCTATCCCATTTGACCTCCTTGCTTCTGTCTTATAAGGATCTTTGTAATTAATTATTTAGGGCCCACCTGGATAATCCAGGCTACTCTCTGCCTGCAAGATCCTCGATTTACTCACATCTGTAAAATCCCTCTTGCCATAAAAGATAATGTTGTCGGGGGATAAGATATTTTCAGGAGGGAGCACTATTCAGCTTATCATGATACTCCCCACACTTCAGGAGATAGACCTTTAAGTCCCTTCCCCCTTGAATGTGGGCTGGACTTAATGACTAACTTTCAAAGACTAGAATGTGGAAAGGGGAGAGCGCAGTAACTTTATGGTGGAGAAACTGGCAAACACGACCGTGGTCAAGGTAAATATTACCAATGTTAAGTTATATAGATCCCATAAATCCCTCTGATATGAGGTCATGAGAAGGGCACTTCACTTCTGTGAAATTCTTTCCATTCTAGTTTGAATATGAAAAAAATTCACATAAACTAAAATTGAGGGACAGTCTGTAAAATACCTGATCAGTATTCCTCAAAACTTAAGAGATGGGAGGAAACTAAGGAGACATGATGTCTGAAAGGTGCTGTCTTAAACCAGATCCAAAATAGAAAATGGACGTTACTGGGAAAACTACTGAAATCCAAATAAAGTCTCAAATTTAGTTAACAGTAGTGGACCATTATTAACTTTCTTAATTTTGACAAATGTACAATGATTGTATGTAACATATTAGCAATAGGGGAAAATAAGTGAGGAGTGTTTAGGACCACTCTGTAGTATCCTTGCTGCTTTACTCTAAAATTATTTCAAAAATAAAAGTTTACTTAATTATGAAGGGCCTTAGTATTTTTAAATCAACTGTAATGGGTGTTTGTATAAAATGAGTTTTTCTGTAGCTAAACTTCCTTTTCCTAGCAGAAGGAAGAGAATTAGCACTTCACAGAGATAGTTTAGCACTTCACAGAGATAGTTTCTTAGTTGTCTAAAACCAGTGCCTCTGCTTTTCTTTCCTGTTTTCCCTCTTTTCCCTTCACTTGGGAAATTGTTGATTACTTGATTTAAAATCTGTTATGTACACACTCCAGGAATATTCTAGTCCAGGTAATCAAAATATCTGCAAGAGAAAGTTCATTAACTGTACTTTTTGTTTTTAAAATGTGAACAAGTGCATGTAAATGATAGCCTTTGTTAAAATAATTATTAGCTAAAATTTTTGAAGCATGATTTAAAGATTCTTTAACATTTGGCTCTGGAATCCAAGGTTTTAAATTGTATTTTTAAAGGTTCATATACTATTTCTGATAAATAGATGAATCTTTGGACAATTGGGATGAGTTTATACTGATTTAAAGACAGCTCTATGTCCACCCTCATGTTCATTGGCGCATTATTTACAATAGCAAAGACATGGAAACAACCTAAGTGTCCATCAGCAGATAAATGGATAAAGAAAATGTGGGGTGTGTGTGTGTGTGTAACAGACTAGTATTCATTTAGAAAAAAGAAGGAAATCCTGCCATTTGAGACAACATGAATGGACCTTGAGGGCATTATGCTAAGTGAAATGTCAGACAGAAAAAGACAAATACTGTATGATCTCACTTATGTGTGGAATCTAAGAAACTGAACTCATAGATACAAAGAACAGACTGTTGGTTGCCAAAGGCGTGGGCAGGGAAGGGTTGTGAAACAGGTAAAGGTGGTCAAAAGGTGCAAACTTCAGTTACGAGATAAATAAGTCCTTGGAATGTGATGTACAGCAGGGTGACTATAGTTAACAATACTGTATTGTATATTTGAAAGTTGCTAAGACAGTAGATCTTAAAAGTTCTCATCATAAGGAAAAAATTGCAAACGTGTGGTGACGAAAGTTAGCTAAACTTATGTGGTGATCATTTTGCAACATACACATATATCAAATCATTATGTTGAACACCTAAAATTAATACAATGTGATATGTCAATTATTTCTCAATAAAAAATTGAAGAGACAGCTCTATGTCTTCTCCAGATTTTAATACATTATATTCTATATTCAATGGGTAAACTCTTCAAAATTTAAAGCTTCTAAATTTCTGAGTTAACTGAAATTATAATAACCAATGTCTTGAAAAAGATTTCTTATGAAATTTCTATAACATAAATCATAAGGACTTAATTCTTATTTTCCAGATCCCTACATCTTTTTTTTTTTTAATATTTATTTATTTATTTGGCTGCACCAGGCCTTAATTGTGGTACACGGGATCTTCGTTGCCATGTGCAGGATCCTTGATGCTGCATACGCGCTCCTTTAGTTGTGGCATTGTGAGATCTAGTTCCCTGACCAGGGATTGGACCCAGGCCCCCTGCATTGGGAGCACAGAGTCTTATCCACTGGACCACCAGGGAAGTCCCCAGATGCTTACATCTATATCCAAATATATAAATAATTGCATTAAATGTAAATATTATAAACACAGTAATTAAAAGACAGAGTGTCAAAATGGATAATAAAAAAAATAGCATGAATCAACTATAAGCTATCTACAAGGAAAGTAAAACTTCACACTGTGGTCAATTAATTTCAACAAGGATGCCAAGACAATTCAATGGAGAAACTGTAGTCACTTCAACAAAATGTTCTGGGACAACTGGATATCTACATGCAAAAGAGTAAAATTTGACCCTTTCCTTAGACTATACACAAAAAATAGCTCAAATTGGATCATAGACCTAAGTGTAAAATCTAAAACTATAAAACTCTTATAAGAAAACAGGAGTAAATCCTCACAATCTTGGGTTGAATAAAAACTTCTTAGATATAACACCAAAAAGCATAAGCACAGAGGAAAAATTTGACAAAGTGAATTTCATAAAAATTTAGAAATTTTGTGCTTTAAAGGACACCAGCAAGAAAATGAAGAAAATGGACAGAATTGGAGAAATAAATTGCAAATCATATTTGGTAAGGGACTTTATCCAGAATATAAAGAACTCTTAGAACTCAAGAATAAAAAGACAACCCAATTTTAAAAATGGGCAAAGGAGCTGAATAGACATTTTTTCCAAAGAAGAAATAAAAACGACCAAGAAGTACATGAAAAGATGCTCTACATCATTAGCCACTAGGGAAGTGCAAATCAAAATGATAACTTCATACCCACTAGGATGGCTATAATCAAGATGAGCATTAACAAGAGTTAGTGAGGGGACTTCCTAGGTGGTGCAGTGGTTAAGAATCCACCTGCCAATGGAGGGGACACGGGTTTGATCCCTGCTCCAGGAAGATACCACATGCCACAGAGCAACTAAGCCTGTGTGCCACAACTATTGAGCCTGCACTCTAGAGCCTGTGAGCCACAACTATTGAGCCCATGTGCCACAACTACTGAAGCCCATGCACCTAGAACCCATGTTCTGCAACAAGAGAAGCCACCGCAATGAGGAGCCTGCGCACCACAAGAGTCGCCCCCACTCGCCACAACTAGAGAAAGCCCATGTGCAGCAATGAAGACCCAACACAGCCAATAAACGAATAAATAAATTAATTTAAAAAAAAAAGAGTGAGGGTAAGGAGAAATGGGAACACTCACATATTGCTAGAGGGAATGTAAAATGGTGCAGCCACTTTAGAAAACAGTTAAACATCAAAATGTTAAACATAGAGTTACCATGTGACCCAGAAATTCCACTCCTAGGTATATAGTTTAGAGAACTGAAAACATGTTCACCCAAAACCTTGCATACAAACATTTCTACTTTATATGTTCATAATAGTCAAAACGTGGAAACAGCCCAGGTATCCATCAACAAGAGAATGGGCAAACTGATAAAAATCATAAAGTATTTTTTGGCTATAAAAAAGAAATGAAGGGGGCTTCCTAGGTGGTGCAGTGGTTAAGAATCTGCCTGCCAATGCAGAGGACATGGGTTTGAGCCCTGCTCCAGGAAGATCCCACATGCCGTGGAGCAACTAAGCCCGTGCGCCACAACTATTGAGCCCATGTGCTGCAACTACTGAAGCCCACTCACCTAGAGCCAGTGCTCCGCAACAAGAGAAGCCATGGCAATGAGAAGCCCGCGCACCACAATGAAGAGTAGCCCCCACTCACCGCAACCAAAGAAAGCCTGCGCACAGCAAAAAAAGACCCAACACAGCCAAATAAATAAATAAATAAAATTTTAAAGAAAGAAAAAAAGAAATGAAGTACTGATGCATGCTTCAACATGGATGAACTTTGGAAGAGATTACGCTAAGTGAAAGAAGCTGGTCACAAAAGGCCACAAACTGTATGCTTCCACATACGTGAAATGCCCAGGATAGGTAATTCCATGCAGGCAGAAAGATTAGTGGTAGCCTGGGGCTTAGAGTAAGGATGAATACTAATGAGTGTAGGGTTTCTTCTTGGGATGATGAAATTCTAAAATTAGGTAGTGGTGATGGTTGCACATATCTGTGAATATACTAAAAACCACTGAGTTACAGACTTTCAACAGGTGAATTTTATCTTAAGTGAATTACCACTTTAAAAAAAGTTTTAAAGTAAAGGAATGGGAAAACATTTATCATGCAGACACTAACCAAAAGAAAGCTTGAGTAGGTACCTAAAAGAATCAAAACTATAGAAACAGAAGGTAGAATGGTGGTTGCCAAGGTCATGGGGGAGGAAGAAGTGGGGAATTGTTCATTGGGTATAGCATGTCAGTTTTACATGATGAAAAAGTGCTAGAGATCTGTTGCACAACAACATGAATATACCTGACACTACACTTAAAAAATGGTTAAGATGGTAACTTTTTTACCACAATTTAAAAATTTTTTTAGATCTCAGCACAGCTGCAGAAAAACACCTAAAAAAAAAGAAAGAAAGAAAGCTGGAGTGACCGATTACATTAGTGTTAGACAAAGTAGAATTCAAAGCAAAGAAAGGAAAATTATCAGGGATAAAAAAGGACATTACATAGTGATGACAGAATCAATTCACCAAGGAGACATAATAACCCTACATGATATGCTCCTAACAACAGAGCTTTAAAATATAAAAGCAAAAACTAATGGAACTGAAAGGAGAAAGAGACATTCACAATTTTAGTTGGAGATGTCAGTACTCTCAGTAATACATAGAATGAGTAGACAAAATCAGCAAAGAAAAATCACTAGACAAGCTGATCACCAAACAACTAAGTTTAATTGACATTTATAGAACTCTCTACCCAATACACTTTCTTTAAGTGCACATAGAACAGTCACCAAGATAGGTCATAAAACAAACCTTAACCAATTTAAGAGAATGGAAATTATGAAAAGGATGAGAAGAATTTAAATTACATTATGTTCTCTAACCATGATACAATTAACATAGAAATCAACAACAAAAGTAGTAGGAAAATCTCCAAATACTTGGAAACAACATACTTTTAAGCACTCCATGGATCAAAAAGGAAGTCTCAAGGGAAAACTAGAAAATATTTTGACTCAAATAAGAATGAAAATACAACATACCAAATTTTCAGGGTAACAGAGCACACAAAGTCCTATGAATGTCCTGTATAACTGTCTACAAATAGTGAATGATGTATCCAAGCTGTTGTGGATACTAGGTCTTGTGGTTGTCCAGGGATGGAAAGAAAAATAGAACTTGAATCCAGAAGTGATGTGTTATTTACATCTCCATTGACATAACTCCATATAACTTGAAAGGGATGTGGAAGTTTGTTGGGGCACCCAGATACTCAGTGAGCCCTAATATATCCCCTACATGAGCAAGAGTAACCAGGTAACATGAACCAGGGTGGTAATGGCAAAAATGGAAGGAAGTGGTAGGATAGGAATATATTTTGTAGGAAGATCCAATAGGACTGCTGATAGATGTGGGGGTGTAAGAAGGAAGGAAGGCAGCAAAGAGGCCTAATTTATGAAAACAAATAAGTCACTTTAGGAGCCTTGACAGAGGAAATAGCAAGTGCAAAGGCTTTTAAATGGAAACAATCTTATGGTGTTTTAGGGATAGAATGTGAAAATGTAATAAGCTTGGGGGACAGTAGTATGACATGCTGTCAGGAGGTAGGCACGAACCAGATCGTACAGTGCCATTGAGGCTGTTCAAGGGAGTTCTTCTCTTATTCCATTGAAAACAGGAAGTCACCGGAGGGTTTTAAATGAAGGGCTGACATTATTAGATTTAGATTTAAGAGCAATCACGCTGGCTCCTGGTGTGAAAAAAAAGATTTTAGAGGGATGAGCCGTGAGCCAGTTAGGAGGTTATTGCTGTAGGCCAGGTGAAAGATGACAGTAGCTTGAACTATGGTGATAACAAGAGATGGAGACAGATGCAAACAAACTTGGCATGTATTTTGGTGGTAATAAATGGATAGATTGGAGTAGGACCAAGTGAGTTATCAGGTTACCTTCATTCAATTACTGCTTCATTGCAATACCAAAGTATAGCCAAAATATTTTTGATAGCTATTTAGGCTCTGCAAAGACCAATCAGATGCAAACTGTTCACCTGTTGAACCTCTATTACAAATTCATAGCAATGATATGAAAACTAAAATGAGAAAACAAACAAGCAAACAAAAGAACCGTGCTGGAGCCTAAGCAAAGATAACTATTTCCACGGACGAAAAACGGGGAAAAACACCACAAAATCATGTGTAAGCAGAAGCCAGAGGAATGCTAGCCACTGTTTTAGATCTAGGAAAGGACCAAAAATAACGCAGAGACAGTCTCCTTGTTCTCCTGGGTGCTTGACATCACAGCAGCAGCTCTGCTATGGCTGCTTGTTTACACGGAATTGCAGAAACCTAGGAATGGGGAATCACGCTGCTTGTGGCTGCCTCTGCAATTTCAGTCTGGAACTGCCAGTATAGGACAGGAGAGAGAAGCACAGAGAAAGAAAAGTGGACACTCAAGGAAGCAAATAAACAAAAACTGACTTTTCCACTCCAAATGGAACTGTGAAATAAAATTGCAAAACATATCAAGAACTCTAATGCTAAAAAAGACAGGCAACAAACCAACTGGACCTGAACTCACTTAAGAGGAAGTTAATTGAATAGACTAAGGAGGCTTACAGACATAGATAAGGAAATCACGTGCATACTTACAAGAAAGGATGGAATAAAACCAGCATAAATGAAACAGGAACAGGTGGATGTAAAAAGTAATTGTATTAATTGCCTGGGGCTGCCATAATAAATTATCACAAACTGGGTGGTTTTATTACCGAACCAGTTTGGTTTGCCCACTCTCAGCAAGCCAAAACGCTGACACCACTAGGTTTGCAACACATAATGCATTTATTCACGGGCAGCCAAGCAAGGAGATAACAAGTCCCAGGCCTGCCTCCCCAAAGGTGAGGGGATGTGGTATTTGTGGGATAAAGAAGTAGAGTGGTCAGAGGCATGGGGATTGTGGGGAAAGGTGATTGGAAATAAGAAGAAGGTGAGGCAATAATCGTTTTGCACAGGTGTTTAACTAAGCTACAGGCTTCTTCAAGGGACACGTGTTCGGAAAATGTCAAAAGGTTAGCAGACACTGGCTCATGCTCAGCTGGAGGGTGGGTGTGGTCCTAACCAGTCTTAACCAGCTGGAGCTAGAACCAGACAAAGCTGACATCAAGTTCCTGAAAAATGGGCAAACACCGTGTTTAGGCTATGTGCTGCTTGGAGGACATGCAAGGTTTTTGTAGCAACAATTAAAATGACCTTGATCAACACAGGCAAGTTACAGGTGTAATGGATTTAACCCGGTTTCACATACAAACAACAGAAATTTATTCTCATAGCTCTGGAAATCAGAAGGCCAAAAGCAAGGTGTTGACAGAGCCATACTCTCTCTATGAAGGCTCTAGAAAAGAATTCTTTCTTGCTTTTCCCTCATTTCTGGTGGCTCCCAGCAGCCCTTGGCGTTCCTTAGCTTGTAGCTGCATCATTCTATTCTCTACCTCCATCTTTGCATGATATTCTTCTGTGTGTCCTCTTACAGGACACTAATTACATCTGAAAAGACCCTCTTCCCAAATAGGGCATATTGTGAGATCTGAGTGGACACGCATTTTGGAGTGATGAATGTGATTTAACCCACCACAATAATTTGAGCAAAAATTTAATAAGCTTTATTTAACACTGTATCTAACAGCTCTATATGTAGAGAGATGATCTATCTAGTAAACAGGAAATTTTTTTTCCAAGACTCATGAAACATTTTCAAAAATCTATCAAATACTTGTCTACAGAGGAAGTTTTACAAATTCCTGAAAATCATTATTATACATATTATGTTCTCTGACCAGAATGTAATTTAAAAAATTGAAAGTCAACAACAAACAGATTTTTCCAAGTCCTGGAAACAAAAAAATGTATCTCTAAACTAGTCATAGTAAAACAAAATCATCACAAAAATTCCAGATTATTAAAAACTAGATGATAATGAAAATGCTACATTATCATAATTTGTAGAATGCTGCTAAAGCAAGTATTTCTTTAGAGGGAAATTCAGAGCCTTAAATGCTTTCAGTTAAAAACCAAAAAAAAAAAAAAGGAAAAAAGAGTAGATGTACTCAGCTAAGGATGCTAGAAACACTACTGAACAATAATAAACAGAAAGAACTAATGAAAAAATGAGCAGAAATTACTGTGATGGGAGTGGCAGAGAAATATGAAGGATCCAAACCAAAAAGCTAGATACTGAAAGATGTTATAAAATGGACAAAAAAAATAGAGCAAGCTTAAAAAAAGAGAAAAGATGTATATTAGCATTTAAAAGAGGTCACATGGGACTTCCTAGATGGCACAGTGGATAAGAATCTGCCTGCCAATGCAGGGGACACAGGTTAGATCCCTGCCCCAGGGAGATCCCACATGCTGCGGAGCAACTAAGCCTGTGCGCTACTGAGCCTGTGCTCTAGGGCCCATGAGCCACAACTATTGAGCCCACGTGCCGCAACTACTGAAGCTCATGCGCCTAGAGCCCGTGCTCCACAGCAAGAGAAGCCACTTGTAATGAGAAGCCTGCGCACTGCAACAAAGCGTAGCCCCCACTCACCACAGCTAGAGAAAGCCTGTGTGCAGATGAAGACCCAGCGTAGCCAAAAAATAAATTAATTTAAATAAATAAATAAAAGTAAAAGGGGTCACACAACTACAAATATGGTAGAGATGTTTTAATGTGTAAGATAAAACACTGAGTGTCTTTATGCCAATAAATTTGAAAATAGAGATGAAAAGAAAAACAAGATGTCTGAATAAGCCAAGACCTATTAAGGAAAATAAATTAGTAATTGTGCATCCCAACCTAAAAAAAGCCATCTGGCCCTCACAGATTTGTAATCCCTATCTTATACAAAGTATTTCAGTGTTTTTTTTTAATTACAATCTCTCCAACCCAATTTAAAAGGCTTGATGCTAAAACTGGAAAGAAAAGAAAACCATGTAGTGAATTATGAGGCTAGATAAAGCAATCTTAAATGGAATATTTCCAAATCCCATTCAGCAGTTAAAAAACAAAAACAAAAAACAAACAAACAAACAAAAAACAAGAAGTTACCCAGGGATACAAAGACAGATCAACATTGAAACATCTTTTAATGAAATACATCAAATTAACAGGTAGATGAAAACTCTCTTGAACAGATTCAATTCTTAGATAAAATACAGCACTCATTCAGGTTTAAAAGAAAAAATCTCAGAAAAAAAAAAAGAAGCAACTGCTTTAACTTGGTAATTGGTATTTATCAAAACTTCTATTTTGAAGATGGTAGTGTCAAATCGGTATCTCCTTCTTTCCCTCTTGAAAATCACCCAAAGCCACAACAACAAATAAGATACAGAAAAGCAAATTACAACCTCAATAAAATGTTAAAACTCCCAAAGTAAGTGGGAAGGATGCCAAACAAGAGAGGAATCAGAGAGAGAATGCCTACTAATGCTCATCTTAAAAAAAACTCAGCAAGAGGGACTTCCCTGGTGGCGCAGTGGTTAAGAATACACCTGCCAATGCAGGGGACATGGGTTCAATCCCTGGTCCGGGAAGATCCCACATGCCACGGAGCAACTAAGTCCATGTGCCACAAGTACTGAGCCTGAGCTCTAAAGCCCCTGAGCCACAACTACTGAGCCCGAGTGCCACAACTACTGAAGCCTGCACTCCTAGAGCCCGTGCTCCACAAAAAGAGAAGGCAGTGCGATGAGAAGCCTGAGCACTGCACGGAAGAGTAGCCCCCACTCACCACAACTAGAGAAAGCCCATGAGAGGCAACGAAGACCCAAGGCAGCCAATAAAAATTAATTAATTAATTAATTTGAAAAAATTTCAGCAAGATACTTCTCCAAGTGTTACCAACCTGGGTTCTTGGACTCTTTAATCAATAAAAATTGATAAGAGGCCACACTAGGAATTCAGGCAAGGTTTTATTGGGACCTGTGCTGTAGCAGGAGGCAGTGAAAACAAGAAACAAGTGCCCTTGCTCACTCCCCAAGAAGAGGGGGGAGCACATAGGGTGAGGGTAAAGGTGGATTGGTGGACTGGGTTGAAGGGGTGGCTTAGGTGGTCTGCCCACCCCCTTGGTAGTCTGTGTGCAGGGATCATGTGCAGAACGCTGCTTTGGCATCCGGAACCTCAGAAGTGGCAGTTGGGTTTTGGCCTTTTTGTATGTTATCCTTCATATTTTGCCCCAACTGAGCATGGGTACAGTGATTTTTAGTCCCTTATAGTTACTTTGCATTCTGTTGCTGGAGGAAACATTTGTCCAGGTGCAAGCTCTCCAAAAAAGTGTCCCAGGTCCCAGCCTATCTCCCAAAGTTAGAGGCATATTCTGCAATGAAAAACCCAAATATCTTATTTGCAGCAAGAAGAATGAGATGCACTGGCTAGGGACAGAATCTATTTAGGACACAATTTGGTTCCAGAAGCAAAAAGTATGGGCCTGAAAGATGAGTCACTTATTTATTAATTATCCTCTCCAGGAAGCAGTTTATCCCCACGTCAGAAGAAGAGAGAAACTCGACATGACGAACAGCTTTGTGGCTACTGGTCTCCCTTTGCAGAGGAGAAATAAAAGCTAGATTAATTTATACACAAAATTGGATCATAAGAAAAATTATGGCCAGTGCAGAACACAGCCCAATCTCCTCCTCTGTACAAACTTTCTACAAAAGCAGTCTTAGGAAAAAAAATCACCTTATTCAAAAGTAAGTACAGTTGACCCTTGAACTCCTGGGTCCTTTTATATGTGGATATTTTTTAATAATAAATACTGTTGTGGTCCAAGCACGGCTTGGAAAAGGAACGTAAGGAAGACAGAATTTATGAAAGAAAAGGGACACTGCCAGAGCAGTGGGCCAACTTCTTGGAAGCCAGGGAGAGTCAACCACGAGCATGGGTCACTTGTCTGTTTTTATAGCCAGAGAACCTGTGAGTTTTCTGCTGACTTGGCAGAGTAGGTATACTTTCAGTGAGCTGAAGAAGAACGGGGCAAGTATCTTTCCTTACATGGAATGGGCAAGGGACAGGGCATGCTGCTTGGGAGGGCTCTGGGACATTGCAATGGTCGCATTGTGACAGAGTGATAGGAGTCTTGTAACTCTTCGTTCCGGCAATATTGGCCCTTTGAGTTTATCTTATTCTTTGTCCTTGGAGCACATCACAAATACCACAGTACTACTTGACCCATCGTTGGCTGAATCTGCGGAAGCGGAGGAACAGCATATATGGAAGGCCAACTATAAGTTGTACTCAGATGAGCTCCCCACAATGTTCAAAGATCAACTGTAATCAAAAACGACAGAATCAAATAGCCAACAGGCACATGAAAAGATACTCAACATGATGCGTCATCAGCAGAATACAAATTAAAACCATAATGAGATCCCACTACACAACCACCGAAGGGCTTATGATGAAAAACGATTGATAACACCGAGTGTTGCGAGCATTTGGAACAACCGAAACTCTCATAACTGCTGGTGGGACTGTGAAGTGGTACAACTACTTTGAAAACTGTTTGGTAATGTGTTAAAAAGTTAAACCTCTATCTACTCGGTGGCCTAGCAATTAATTCCTCTCATAGGTATTGATCTTAGAGAAACGAAAACATATGTCCACAGAAAGCCTCGTACAATAATGTTCATAGCAGCTTTATAATAACCACAGATTTAAAATACCTCCTCCATCAAAAGGAGGGTGGATTTAAAAAAACTGTGATAAAACACATTCATGTGATTTTTTAAATGCAAACACATTGTACACTATGTGCAATTTTTCCTGCTGCTAAGAGCATTCTTTTAATATACAGATTCAAGTCCTTTATTCTTGGAAATTTTTCTTATATGCTGATACATTTGTTCTTTTCCCTTATTTTCATTTTCTCCCTTGGGAACTCTGAAATGTGTGTATCACTGCATATTGTTTGCCTTTCACATCAATTCTTTTTCTGCCAATCCTTATTTTAATAAACACTTAGAATGGGCCAGTCATTACTAAACATTCAATGCTGTAAGACAATTGAGTAAAACTTATTTAAGAATAAAGGCCACAGAGAAGCAGTTTTGGATACACGAGAATACTAGAATATTGTTCCTATTAGTCATTTTTGAAGACTTTTTTTTCCTGGTTTTATATATCATTATATTTGCCTCCAAGAAAAATAGTCTCGGGGGGATGCACATACAATTAGAGCTTTTCCCACCCTCTTTGTCACAATCCTAAATTTCAAGTCCTCTACCAGATCTGGGTGGATTCAACACTGTCAGGGCCCCAACATAATGATTGAAATTTCATTTAAAAAGAAATGTTTTTAAACCTATTTATTTTTTCTAACTTTTTATTTTGACAGAAATTTACACTTAAATATTGCAAGGATCTTCTCCCCTTCCCGCATAGCTTCAAGAATTATTTTAAATTCATTTAATGAGACCTGGTTGTGGGAACTGCAGTACCTATCTTCTACCACAAGGAGGCAGGACACATCTGGGGTTGAGCTGGAAGAAACGGGTGCTTGATAACTTTGTGGGGCCACCAAGCAGACCCACACTGCCTCTCCCTGGACTTCCTTTATATAAGGCAAATTTATATCCTATTTTTTTTAAAGTTACAAAGCTAGTGCAAAACATCCTCATAGACTCTTCACCCAGGGTCCCCAACTTGTATGTTTACATCATCATTCTCCCATTCTCTCTGTCCGTCTGTCATTCTGTCTGTCTATCTCTCTCTTCTGATCTATTTGGAAGTTGCAGGCATGATGCCCTGTTTCCCTAAATACTTCAGTGTGTATTTCCTAAAAACAAAAACATTCTCTTGCATAACACAATACAGCTATCAAAATTGGGAAAATAATGTTGATACAATAGTCAATAGTTTTGGTATCAGATTCTATTAAAATCTTGCCATTTGCCCTAATAATATCCTTAATAGAAAAGGAAAATCCTAGATCACAAATTATATTCAGTTGTCATATCTCTTAAATTCCCTGAATTTGAAACAATACTTCAGTCCTGCTTTGTCTTTTTTTTACCTTGTCACTTTTGATGAGCACAGGCCAATTATTTTGCAGAACATCCCTCAATTTGGGTTTGCAAACCACTTACTGCAATTTTTTTTTTGCACTTGATCTTCCATAAGAGAGGGACATTGTCATTTTCTTAATGAACTTAAAAGGATATTTTAACACATTGAGACACAATTATTAGATCCTTTCAGTTCAACAACAACACAGAATGCCTTCTCAGGGGACTGGTTTTTCCATGTCCTACCAGCAATTCAGGTGATCTTATCTCACTCCGAGCTATACTTGGCCTTCTTCAGGGTGTTCTGATTTGTTTTGTTTTGTTTTTTTATCAGCTCTTCCCCTGATTTTCTATTGGACCTGTTACTGTCATCTCTATAATTAAGTTCAAAGGGCAGCCTGATATGACTATACATCTTAGCTCAGGTGCGGGCAAAATTTTCACCCAGTTAGGTCAGCTAAAAAACACTGAATTTTTTATAAAGTCTCTTTCCTGGAAAGTTAGGAGGAAAAGCAAACACTTCCCTCCAAAAGACAGAAAATACATCAACCTAGACACACTGAAATATTTTGAGCAATCTCCATATTCCTACATAATTAAAGCTTAGCCATAGATTGGTCTAGATGATGGAAGTTATCCATCAGACAACTGTGTCCCTTCTCTTTGCCTTAGTGCTGTGATGGGTGGGTTGCCATATCAAGCTGCTCATACGCAACACTTTAAATTTTATTCTTTGTAGACCCAAGTAGCTCTTCCCATCCCTGGCTAACCTTATAATTCTACAGTTAATTAGAATATTGTTCCCATTATTTGCTTTCCTATAAAAGGATTTACATTCCTGTCTGTAGCCCTGTGACTTTCAGTGACTTTTTTTGAGTGGAGTATACGTCCCTGCCCTATTCGTCACTGGGTTTTATAACGCGATTTGCTTTGGCTAATTGAATGTGAGTAGAAGTGATGTGCAGAGATTTCAAGTGTCAATGTATGACTTGGCTATTCTGCTGAAAGAAAAGCATGTCCCAGATAGGGACCTGGGTCCTGTAAGGAGACCACATGGAGCAAAGCCAAAACATACAACTCATAATGAAACATAAACAATAGACCTTTCTATCATAAATATGATATTTTGGGATTGTTTTTTACTTCAGCATAATCTGGTGAAAGCCAACTATACAATTTCTGCTTGCCAGCCACTCTGGCATTACTAGACTCTATATTGGTTCCTGAGATCCATCTTGCCCATTTGGGAAAAAGGCTTGATGTGAATGCTTGAGAAAGAAAGCCTTTTAAAGGGATCAGGACTAAGGATCAGAACCAGTTCTTGAATCCTGCTTCCCCTTACCATTCCACGTGAAGATACAATTATAAGGCAGGAGAACAAGGGAGAAGGCAAAAGTGATGGAAGAATTCTTCAAGGATGGAGAAATTCCTATGAAAATGTTTGGTTTTCTATCCTTTTCCAAGCAACAATGACTGTCCTGTCTTACGGAGCTGGTAAGGATCCTAGAATCTGAATGAAGGAAGCTAAGATCTCAGAATCCAGATAGAGAAATTATAGTCGAGGGGGAAAGTACCTCCTTGGGAGAAAGAAATCCAGATTATTCAAAGGGATATAAAGGTGCTGTCTTTTGTTTTGTCTCGCATGTGTCTTCAAATCTTGAGTCTTTAGGGAGAGAGAACATTTTGAAGGAGGCATCAGGATACCTTTCCTAAAGGCCAGATCAGAGAGTAGGCAATAAAGGGGGAAGAGCTGATGCTCTTCATGCTAGATATCTGTATCTGTCACTCCTCTGCTCAGAATATCTTCCTTTTGGGAACTGGCACTCCCCACTCCTGGCAGTTTTGTACCACTGATGGGTTTCTCCATCATAGCTCCTTTTGCTACCACCTCCACCATAGGGACCCATCAGAAACATAACCCAAGCGAAGTAGGTCCATCACATTCTCTCTCACAGGAATTTGAATCTTGAGCAGAATTTCAATGGGCTGAGTGTATACGGGGCTGAATTTTCTTTGTGGCAGTGAGATTGCCCTGAGTTACATAGAACTCTGGAGTTCATCTGGTTACTGTCTCTCATGAGGCCTGAATATTCACTTTCTCCTTTGATACTGTGAGTTATCCAATATTGTGTCAATAACCCCACACTTTCAGTTAACAGAATCGTTTTCTGTTGCTGACAGGCAAAGAAACTTAACTGATATGGAAACTGGTGCCTGAGAACAAGCACTCTTGGGGAAATAGGCTGTGTTTGGAATTACTTATTTGGTGAATATGAGGTAAAAGAATCTGAGACTCCCATTAATATTCACTGGAACCGTTTGTCCACTAAGGTCAGAGCTAAGTAGTTGTTGCCACTGATCAATTTAAAGGGATGAAGAGGGACTTCCCTGGTGGTCCAGTGGGTGGAACTCTGTGCTCCCAATGTAGGGGCCCTGGGTTTGATCCCTGGTCAGGGAGCTAGGTCCCACATTCATGTCACAACTGAGAAACCTGCATGCTGCAACTAAGGATCCCACATGCCACAACTAAGACCCAGCGCAGCCTAAATAAGTAAAATATTTTTTTAAATAATAAAAATTAAAAAAAAAAGGGATGAAGAATCCCAGACAACTAGGCATACTGACTACTTTTCATCTTATGTGTAACTTAAAACAAGAGAAAAAAGATCATATTTCAAAATTTCACCTTGGCAATATTCCAGTTCTTTCTGTGAGTTTGATGGAAAAAAAATCAATTTTTATCTAAAGCTGTAAGACTGCAGACATACAAAACCAAACCCAGGGCTTGCTAGGTGGCGCCGTGGTTAAGAATCCGCCTGCCAGGGCAGGGGACACGGGCTCAATGCCTGCTCCAGGAAGATCCCACATGCCGCAGAGCAACTAAGCCTGTGCACCACAACTATTGAGCCTGCGCTCTAGAGCCCATGAGCCACAACTGCTGAGCCTATGTGCCACAACTACTGAAGCCCACATGCCTAGAGCCTATGCTCCGCAACAAGCGAAGCCACGGCAATGAGGAGCCCATGCATCACAACAAAAAGTAGCCCCCACTTGCCGCAACTAGAGAAAGCCCGTGTGCAGCAATGAAGATCCAACACAGTCAATAAGTAAATAAATAAATAAAAATTTATTAAAAAAAAATCACACACACAAAAAACAAAACCCAGAAACGGATTTTGTGAGCTGGGTTCACAAGTCGTTCTAAGTCTTTTCCTATGAAAGTTGGAGAACTGATCAGAAGACAGTGGACCCTGACAGATGGAAAGAGTAACATTGAAGAGGACTGGTAGGACTGAATGTAGTGGTTCTCAAAGTGGGGTCCCTAGACTAGTGGCATCAACTGGGAATTTGTTAGAAATGCAAAATTTCTTGCTCCAGCCCAGACCCACTAAATCAGAGACTCTAGGAGTGGGCATGGCTATCTGTGTTGTAACAAGTCTCCCAGCAGACTTTGATGAAACTTTGAGAGCAATTGAGGTAGAGGATCTGAAGTCCTCCAACCATCCTGAAATAACTCCTCATTCTGCTTTCCTTCCCCCTAGGAAGCCTGCCACCTTTGTAGGTGAGAACTAATTAGTTCCCTCTCAGGAGCCAAGCCACACTATTACTATGGCAACCAGAATGCGAATTTAGCATGGCCTGGGGGGGTGGGGAGCACAGGTGAGACAATCCCTAACATTGGTATGGAAGAGTTAGAAATCTAGACGTTGTAGGAATTTGCTAATATATATCTCCCCCAAATTTAGAGAATGTGGGAATAAATTTTGAGGTTTCTAGACCTAGGAGCATGGTCCCTATTTTGGGTCAGGCTGAATGTATAGGTAGATATGGGCCCTCCCCAGAAGTTGTGTATTCAGTGTATAAGTTGGGGGAAAGACTTCAGTGCAAATGTGCACAGAACTTTGTCTCACAATCCCTTACCTTCTCAAAGTTAGAAATCCCTTATCCAGTAAAGGAAGGAATTCAAAGACTTCAGGAAAAGGGAATAAAGATTGGATAGTTTATGCCCATGTAGTCCAGTCACCTTCTCACCACATCTTTGATATAAATGTTTACTTTAGTAATAAAGAGGGTATCATTGAAGCCACTCCAAGTAGTTAAAGCAACAAGGTGTTTGCTCCCAATTAGATAACTGCAAAATCATGGAAAGGGCTAAAGCAGCGTGGAGTGGGGAGTGGCAGCAGTGGGACTGTTAAGTTCAGGAGTTTGACCCTCTGATAAAAAAGGCAGTGCAGTCACTGCTGTCTCAACAGCCACTTGACATGTTGAAAGTTGTGACGAGACATGGAATTCAGCTGCTGCCTTTACCCACTGACACTCTGAAGCACATGACCTTGCTTGCCAGCAAAAATTACAACAGGAAAATCACTTCTGTCTCATTCCTGTCTTTCAAATCATACAAGAGTGTGTCTAATTGGCAGAAACCAATTTGCTTCCAGATTATGAGTTGGAAAGGAGTCTGGGAAGCACGGTTTTCAGCCTTTTAGCCTCTGCAGAGCAAGAAGACTAAAGGAAGAGGGCTTGTAAGTGTAGTGAACTAAAATTCTGTATCCATCTCCTAAGGGAAGCTCTTTACAAAAATCCCTCTCTAGACTTGGAACGCTGGATGCAAGAGCTACCACTGAAATGGACTCTCATATCTCAGGGGGGGACGGGAGGAGCCCAAGATGCTTGTGCCCACGTAGAGGCTGTTGACCACCAGAGGTAAACCCAGCTTGGTAATCCTACCGTGGTCATGGCAATCAGGGTCTGATAAAAATAGTCTGACTCTCCCTCATGAGTATCTGCTTGTATAAATTAATCAGGGGCTCCAAAGTGCAGCATTCCATCAAACCACAAGGACTGAGCCACCTTCCATGAGAGTTAGGTTTGGGTTTTTGGTTTTGTTTTTGAACCCACCTTCCAGACCCTAGTCAGTTCAAGGCAACACATAAATGGTTCAATCGAATTGTAAGTTGAGACTGCCACCAACTCATTTTCTCTATTTAAGCCATGACAGAACAATCAAAGAAAGGGAGGTTATGGTACTGGTTGTGGTGTAGTTTCAAGATATGGCCTAAAAATCTTTGATGCACCCTTCCTTCAAAAAGGCAAACCTGATTCCCCTCCCTTTAGGTGTAGGTCAAACTTAGGGACAAACTTCTAAGGAGCAAATTTCCCCCTAAGTCCTATTTTCACTACATCCCACAAATTTTAATAAGTTGTGTTTTTATTTAGTTCCTAATATTTTAAAATTTCTATTGAGATTTCTTCTCTGACCCATGTGTTATATGGAAGTGTGTTGGTTAATCTCTAAATATTTGGGGATTTTCCAGCTATCTTTCTGCTACCGATTTCTAGTTTAATTTTGTTGTGGTCTAAGAACATATGCTGTATGATATCTATTCTTTTACATTTGTTAAGTTATGTTGGATGGCCCAGAATGTAGTCTATCTTTCTGAATGTACCATGCAAGTTTGAGAAGAATGTGTATTCTCCTGTTGTTGGATGGAGTATTCTATAATTGCCAATTAGATCAGGTTGATGGATAAACTATTGATATTTGGGTCAATTTCGTCCTGATTTATTAATTGTTAAAGAGGAATGTTGAAGTCTCCAAGTATAATTGTGGATTTGTCTGTTTCTCTTTGCAGTTCTGTTTTGCCTCATTTATTTTCATACTCTGTTCTTGTGTACATACATGTTAAGGTTTATGTTTTCTTAGAACATCGACCCCGTCAACATTATACAGTATTCCTCTTAATTCCTAATCATTTTCCTTGTTCTGAGGTCTGCTTTGTCTGAAACTGATACAGCTGCTCCAGATTTCTTTTGATTAGTGATGTATCTTTTTCCATCCCTTTAAACTGTCTTTATACTTGAAGTGAATGTCTTATAGGTAACACACTGTTGGGTCTTATTTTTTTTAATCCACTCAGACAATCTCTGTCTTTTAATTGTTTCATTTAGACCATTCACATTGAAAATAATTATTTATATAATTGAGCTAATATCTTCCATGTTTGTAACATTTTCTATTCATTTCACTTGTTCTTTCAGTCTTTTCACCCTCTTTTTCTGCCTTTTCTGATTTTAATGGAGCAGTTTATACCATTCCATTTAACCCCTCTCTTATATTAAGCATATTAATCATACTCCTCTTTTTAATTTTTTAATGGTTGCCCTGGAGTTTGCAATTTACATTTACAACTGCCTGCCAGCAGCATCACATTTTAAGCTACTCAAAGGAAGCTGAGGCTGCAAAGCCAGGTTTGAATTTAGAATTCTTGGACTCAGCCAAGCTCCCAGGCAGCAACTCTTCTCTTTGTATCCTGGCACCACCCCGACCAGACAGGGGCCTCGTGTGCCTCAGCGTTATAGCTTCCAACCCACATACCTGCACTATTTAGTATTTCTAAAAAGTCTGCTGACTGTGGCCACCCCGCGTGTCTAACCATAAGCAATACAGTCCATCTTTGAGAAGATGGACTTGGAGAAGCAGCCTGTACAGGCTCTGGAAGTTGGCATGGACTGTTTGTGCAGGACGTTCTGAGGTTCTATGAAGTATGGTCTAGAACGGGAGAGCACAGGCTATGGGAGGACCTGGTTCATTAGCTTCTTGGACTTTTCTAAAGGGCCAGGCCAGGGTAGAAGCCCTCTTGCCTTAAAAGGCAGTATGGACCCTGACACTCATCTGACTCATCTTTACACAATTTGTGCTTGCTACTCAAATTTTCAAAAGTAAATAATATAATGTCTACATAATATGTAAACAATATAATGTGTAAACCATAGGAAAAAGGGAATGATTTAACCCAAAAGTTCGGACAACTGTTAAGTGGAAAGATGGAAAGGGATTTGATTGGGGAGGTGCAGAGAGAAGTTTCCAAAATGTTAGAATGTTTTATTTCTTAACCTGGGTGGTGGGTATACAAATGCTTATTTGATTACTTTTTAAACTGTACGTATATATTTTACATGCTTTTCAGTATACTATATATGATATAACTAAAAGACATTAGCCAGGTGATCAAAAACAAAGGGCAGAAATGACATATATTGTCTGCTTTAATACCTTTTAATTATTTTGCTTCAAAGTCCACTTTGAATATCTAATCTTGGTTTTACTCTTATAAGACCTGATAATATTTAATAATAGATACCATGCTAACCACCAACCCCAACTGCCTGCCTCAATGTAATTTTCATTTTCTCACACTTGCTGTTTTGAAACAGGAAAAATGAAAACAAAAATTTAAAATAAATTAAGATATAACATTTTTATTTACTAACTATACAAAATGATCAATAGTCACCAATATTTCTGTTTTCCTTTTTTAGAATCATCTGTCTTCAAAAAACACATATTTATTTGCACACTTACTATGTGTTCCGTGTGCTAGAACATGTGAGGTCCTCACAGTCTGATGGAAGAGACAGATACCTAAATAATTTTAAAATTTTTATAATTATTCAGTTACTACAGCAACACCCTGCTCAGCTGTGAGAATTGGTATAAGAGGTTTGAAAGGATCAAGAATGTGTGATTGCTGCTCTGCCATGCCAAAGCCAACTGGTTCATCTTACTTCTTCCAATTCTGCACATGTGGCATAACATACCGAGAGCTGGGAATGCGCATACCTGTAACACAAATGATGTGTGTTATCAAATAATGTTAATTAAGCAATTATCCTGTAACACACACACACACACCACACCACAAAAGGCTACAGAGTATAGATTTTTGCAAAGCAGTGGCCATCTCTCCCTCACATCGCCTGAAATTTCTATCTAGAAATCTTTACCCATACTACTTTAGAGCATTTTTATGGGATTTTGGATCTTTCAAATTTAAGCATTCAGTTGAAATTGGACAAATTTTAAAAACCTGTTAAGGGTGTCCTAGGCCTTATGATTTTAAGTAAAAACTAAAACAAGTAAGGAATTCCACATAAATACTTATCGAGCTATTTCTATGTTTGAAGCCTCGTGCTCAATAAAGTATTCTATAAAGTTAATTCAGTCAAGGAGGAACACAAGAAAAGGCATTTTACAGTAATATGTCATTCAACAAAAATTCTGTAGTTACTCCTTTCTAACTGAAGAACAGTTTTGCTACAACAGACACTAAGATTTTGCAAAAGATGCAAATTTCTCAATCTGTGTCAGCTTCGTGGTTGTGAAAATGGTATGTGCATACTTTCTGGATTACGTATTATTTTAAAATATGGAATTTTGCCCCATTGTTAGACCACGTATTCCAATTTTAGGTTAAAAAATAGTCACCTGACTCTTGACCCACTAAATCCCCTTTCCCCCACCAACAAACTTTCTGCCAACAGAGATCCATGCCTTTCTTCCAAAAATGGGCATAACCAAAAGAGATGCGCACACCTAGGTGGGTTTGAATCCTTGTTTTCTTCGGCATATGGTCTTTAATTCTGTTTTCCATGTCACTCAAATGCAAGGCTGTATTAGACAGCCTCCTCAAGGTCTCTTGCATCTGCAGACTTCTGCGATTAAAACGCATCTCTTCTTAGAAGGAATTCACATAAAGCTCCTGCCTCTATGGGAAATTAGCTAGCTGAGGGTTAGGCTAACGGCAGCGTATAAGTGAATCTGGTTTCTCTCTGAAAAGCCTTCCTGGGACTAGCATCCCGCGCCAGCAACAGAGCTCGCCCAGGCACCACGTGTCTGCACCAACAGCGGGATTGGCGGAGCGCATTTTCGCGCTGCGGTCTAGACGAGCACGGTCCCGCCCAGCTGCCAGAGGAGCCGGGAGGTCGAGAGAAGAGGCCGGAGGGGGATCGCGGAGGGGAGGGGGCGGGAGGGGGGGTGGGGGATCCCGAGGCGCTGGCGGCAGGGAATCTGCGAGGGCCCGGAGCGGCGCCAGGCGGCTCTCCTCGCCACAACTTGCCCAGAACAGAGAGGCCTCATCCTGCTCCCTGGAAGAAGGAGCCGGCCCTCCACTTCCCGCTCGGCTGCTCCTCGGCCTCCACGGGCCCGCCTGCCCCAGCCGCGCCCCTGGAATCTGCGTCCCCAGCCTCGCCCCCGTCCGCCTGCAGCGCCCGGCGCCCGCCCAGGAGCGCGCAGCTGGGGTGAGTCGAGGTCCGCGATGCGCCAGGCGCCCAGGGGAGGCTGGGGCATCTCGGTGCCCGCGAAGCCGGGCCCTCCTCTTTCTTTTCCCGCTGCGAGCCGAGGCGCTGCAGACCCCGCTGGCCTGGCTTCCGCAGCCCCGACTCACCGTTTGTCTTGCTTTCTAAGGGGCGGCGGCGAGGCCCCACTGGAGCCCGCGTTCCTCGGCCTTTGTCTCCGCGGGTTCGGCGGGGCGGCCCTGCTGAGGGGTTGGGGGGCGGAGGGAACACGAAAGCGTGTCCCCTTCTTTCCTGTTCCGGCCATCTTGCGACTCAGATTTAGCCTAGGGGTGAGGGTGGCCAACAGCGCGGCGCTCCGGGTCGAGTGGTGGCTGCGAACGGAGATGGGCGCCTCTGGCCCTGCGCGCCTCCTCCCCCGAATGCAGTGGGAGCGCGCGGATAGACCCCCACCTTCAGTTCTAAGGGCTGGGACCCAGAGCCCGGGTGAATTCCCCTAACAGGCCAGAGGCACAGGAAATATGAGGGACCGGGGTCGAGAGCTGACGTTTCCTAACTGAGCGCCTAATTCATTCGGATCATTCTTTATCCACGTGTCCTTTTGGCAAATTCTTAACGCCTCTCGGTGCCTGCCCTGTGCCAGGTGCTGGGGATAGAACGGTGAGCAAGAGAGACCACGGCCCTTGTTCCCGCGCGGGTCCTGCAGCCCAGTGGATGGAGTCCACGGTAGAGGGACC
This sequence comes from Hippopotamus amphibius kiboko, assembly GCF_030028045.1. Classification (NCBI taxonomy): domain Eukaryota; kingdom Metazoa; phylum Chordata; class Mammalia; order Artiodactyla; family Hippopotamidae; genus Hippopotamus; species Hippopotamus amphibius. The sequence goes on from NC_080199.1 coordinate 14,418,084, forward strand.
TGCCAGGTCGGTATCCTGATGCCCTTTAAACAGACTGGGAAACTGAGACCTAGGGCTGACGTAACTTGTTCTATGTCAGGCAGCAAGTAAATGGAAGAATCAAGACTTTGAAGTTAGATCTCTAAGACTTTCATGCTGGCTGTAGTGAATCGGTAATAGCTCTTTTTTTTTCTAAAATCCCATTCCAGATTATTTGGATGTACAGCTTCTATGAAGTCTTATGAAGTGTATACTTAATTTCTGGATCCTTTCATATGGGCTTATTTCTAGCTCTCAGTGTCTAGAAAGAGCTAGAAATGTTTGATATTACAACTTTGCTTCCAGTTACTCTAAATTGTATTTTCCTTTCTTCTGTTCTTTGGCTGTTAGGAAAGACAAAAATTTTCCTGATGGTTGGTCCAAGCAGGGATTCCCCTGTGGACTGAGGAATGGCTGGCTTTTCCTCAGTTCATCCATCTCTGTGGTAGCCACAGACAGCCCCCAGAAGACCTCGAGAATGAGAGGCCTGAGGTCTACAAGTTGCTACTAGAAATATTTTAGCATCTCCAGAAAACAGAATGCAGCTGCTACACAATTTTGTAAGGTAAATACCAGGGCCCTGTAAAGTTCCCCCTGCATATAATTGTTTTTATCTTAACATATTGAAAAAATGTATCCTTTTGGAAAGACAAGTAATGTATTACATATGTGGGGAAGTTCTTTGGTTTGTAATTCTATCAGAATGTTATATTTAGGTGGCCAACCCAGAGAGGAAGAAAGACTCCATTTTAAAAAGTATCTTGGATGTAAGTAATTTAGGAAGCCTTCCATCAAATATAATTTACACTACAAATTTAATTTTGAAAACAACTTTATTGAAGTATAATATACAAAATGCACCCTTAATTTTCAGTGTACCATTCAGTCGGTTTTGACAAATGTATATGCCTGGGTAGTCAACAGCACAATCAAAATAGAGAAAATTTGTTATTATCACACCCCAAAGTGTCTTCGTGCCCTTTTGCAGCCAGCCCCTCTACATCCTCTTTAATTTTACACAGATTTGTTACTTAACATTTTCTGAGTTGTGTGTGAAAGATGAGGATGAGCGGATATTTCTAATCTCAAAACCTAAGGCGAGGATCAGAGGCTGGCAACTAGGATGTGGCTCCCCATGCCTTAGGGACTTGGAGGTGGTGCCCCAGGAGCCGGCGCGCAGGAAGTGTGCCCTCTCAGAGTGGACCAGTGTGTCCCCGGCTCGGCCACGACGAGTTCTTCTCTGGTCCCACAGGGCCCTGGGCGCACGCTGACTGGCTCTCACTTTGCTCGCGGTCCCGGCCTGGGGCGCTGCCATAGCAACGGCCTGGACGCCCAGAACTTAGGCCGCCTCCGCCCGGGACCCGGCCTTCTCCCGCTCCCGAGAGGTGGGGCGGCGGCGGCGGCCCGGGCCGGGTAGACGGGACTGCCCCTTCCTCCGATGCCAGCAGAGCCGCCGGATTTGCTTCCAAGCATGGTAAGAGTTGGGCAGCCGGGGATGCCCGCCTGCGGATGCCGGGCCGGGGGCGGCGGGGGCTCCACGGGACTCCCAGCTCCCTCCGCCTCCCCTCATTCTGTCTCCTTCCCGCAGCCCTTTCAGAAGCACGTCTACTACCCGCTCGCCAGCGGCCTGGAAGGCCCGGACGCCTCCGCAGCCGCCGCGGCGGGCGGCGCCGCCATGGCCTGTGGCGCCCCCAGCGCGGCTTCGGGCCCCCTGCCCTTCTTCCAGTTCCGCCCGCGGCTGGAGAGCGTGGACTGGCGGCGGCTGAGCGCCATCGACGTGGACAAGGTGGCGGGCGCCGTGGACGTGCTCACGCTGCAGGAGAACATCATGAACATCACCTTCTGCAAGCTGGAGGACGAGAAGTGTCCGCACTGCCAGTCGGGGGTGGACCCGGTGCTGCTGAAGCTCATCCGCCTGGCGCAGCTCACCATTGAGTACCTGCTGCACTCGCAGGAGTTCCTCACGTCGCAGCTGCACAGCCTGGAGGAGCGGCTGCGCCTGAGCCTGGCCGAGGGCGAGCAGAGCAAGAAGCTCTATGCCAAGCAGGCCGGCGAGATCAAGATACTCAAGGAAGAGTGTAAACGCAGGAAAAAGCTGATCTCCACCCAGCAGCTGATGATTGAGGCCAAAGCCAGCTATTACCAGGTGGGAAGCTGCCTTGTGATTATCCAATAAAACCCTCAATTCCTGCTGGCTGGGATATTGGCAGTCCTTTCCTATGCTTTTTTTTTTTTTTTCCCTAAGATTTGTACTCTAAATCAGAGGAAATAGCACATTTAAGTGAAAGTAATTTTAACCCGCAGATGACATGGTTCATTACCTTGTGTAGACTAACATAGAGTTAATAATTAAACAAGTAACATTGTCCGAAGTGCTTTATTGAATTATCTAAAAGCTGGTTGTTTAAGAAGCCTTTTTCCTCCTCCTAATCGCTGTAATGAAAAATAAACCAGGTACAAAATGCTGTTGAGGTCGGGCCCCAAATAATATGGAACGCTTAAATGCTTTAATGCTTGCAGATTTTTTTTCTCATTTTAAAATTTTGAAATATTTTAAAATTCACAGAAAGATTGCAAGAGCAGTGCAAGAACTTCCTTATACTCTTCAACTAAGTTCACCAATTCTTAACATTTCCCCCATTGGCTTTATTTCCTCTGTCTCTATATCACATTATTACTTTTGAACCATTTGGCGGTGAGTTGCAGACTCCTAGATATTTCAGTGTGTATTTGCTAAGAAGGAGAATATTTGCTAATACAACATTATTTTAAAAATTTAAAAATTTTGCCTTTTTGTTCTTAATCTCCAGCTCTTATGGGGTAGACATTGAACCCAAGATAAATACTGTAATTTTTGAGTGTAACAGAAATCAGTGTATATACCTTTTTTATCAATTAAGTGGAGGAAGCAAAGAATGAATGTCTGATGAAGATATCAAAGTAAGCAATAGACTGACAGGATTGATTTCACACCCTTACATTCCAGTCATTTTGGCTAACTAGGACTTAAAAGGCCTCAGTGAAGATTTAGGTAGTGGTGGAGTCAAAGCAGGAGTGAGTGTGAACTGGGTGTAGGGTGCAGAAAGCAGTGTGGTTAATAGTGCTTGGCACTGGAACTTCCCCTGTGGTCCAGTGGTTAAGACTCCTCCTTCCAACGGAGAGGGCGCAGGTGCGATCCCTGTTTGAGGAACTAAGGTCCCACGTGCTGTGGGTGCGGACAAAAATCTGAAAAAATAAACTGTGCTAATGTTAAAAAATTTGAAAAAAGAATAGTCCTTCGGACTGACCCAACAGGAGCCTGGAGCCTTGAGGGAAGTGGACTTAAACTAGATGACCAGTCGGGAAAGAATACTGTTAGAAAGTCCTAATGTTTAGCCTTGGGTATACAACTTTTAGGTATAATCATCAAATGATACCTGATGTCGATACTTGCCTGTTTCATAAATGCTACTAAAAAACTACATATTTATAAATAGTACTGAGATGGCTATTTATGAATGTATTTATTGTAAAATGGATAGAATGGGTTCTGTTTAAAACATTAAGAAAAGTTTACCTGGCTTTGGTATTAATCAATGAAACATTAAAACCTGTAACATAAAAATTTTGTTTATAAACTTTTTTTTTGGTTCTGTTGGTTATCATAGAAATAGCTGTAAGTAAAGAGTTTAAATGTGAATAATCTATGAGGATAAAAAAGTAATGACTCACTTTTACCAAATGAGTGACATTTGCCAACTCTTGGCCACTCAGCAGACTCTCTGAATGGCAGTGGTAGCTGTATGGTGTGCCCAGGTGTGGCTGAGAAGAGGTAGAAATTACCTGCCAGATAAAGAAGATGTGGCATATATATACAATGGAATATTACTCAGCTATAAAAAGGGATGAGATGGAGCTATATGTAATGAGGTGGATAGAACTACAATCTGTCATACATAGTGAAGTAAGTCAGAAAGAGAAGGACAAATATTGTATGCTAACTCACATATACGGAATCTAAAAATGGTACTGATGAACTCAGTGACAAGAACAAGGATGCAGATACAGAGAATGGACTGGAGAACTCGAGGTATGGGAGGGGGCGGGGGGTGAAGGGGAAGCTGAGACAAAGCGAGAGAGTAGCACAGACATATATATACTACCAACTGTAAAATAGTCAGTGGGAAGTTGTTATATAACAAAGGGAGCCCAACTCGAGGATGGAAGATGCCTTAGAGGACTGGGGCAGGGAGGGTGGGGGGGACTTGAGGCGGGGGAGTCAAGGAAGGGAGGGAATACGGGGATATGTGTATAAAAACAGATGATTGAAACTGGTATACCCGCAAAAAAATAAAAAATAAAAAAAATAAAAAATAAAAAAGAAATTACCTGCCACCTTTTCCTACTTGGTGTAGTACAGGTATACTCTGCCCTCTCTTAAGTGACTCGCCCTTGTCTCTTTATGGAGTTCTTGAGCAGTGAGAGCCTTTAGGGTGGCAGCTCCAGAGTTAGACTGACTGGGTTTGAATACCAGCTATTCCTCTGTGCAAGTCATTTAACTTCTAAACCTGTTTCCTTATCTGGAAAATCAGAGTGTTAGTAGTAGCTATCTTTTAGGGTTGCTCTGAGAATCCCATGAGGTAATGCATGTATAGCATGAGGAAGGCTCAGTAAATAGCATCCAATAAGTGGATGTTAATTTCTGCAGTGACTTCCCTGTAGTGAGCTGTGGCTACCTGTCATTTCTCTCTTTGTGAATCCTCAGACCAGAAGGCCAGAGGTCACAGTGCTAATGCTGTAAATATCAGTGTTTCAGGGAGGGGTAGTCAAAGATTGCTGCTAAGAATAGTTGGATTGTAAGCTAGCTGGGATTCCATGGTGTTATAATGTTTGTTATAGATTTGTAAGCTAGGAATATTTGGCCTATAATAAAATTTATGGGAAGTTAGTTGATTTTGTTTTAGTTATTTGACTTTAGTCTGTAGTGTGAATTTTTATTTAAATAGACACCTCCAACAGCTGGGGAAGTTTGATAGCCATGTGTAAAGGCCAGTGTGTACCAATGATCTGGCTATCAAATTATTTTTTTTTATTTTTAATTTTTTTTAAATTTTTTTAAATTTTTTATTTTTTTTGCGCATGGGCTTAGTTGCTCCACGGCATGTGGGATCTTCCTGGAGCAGGGATCGAACCCATGTCCTCTGCATTGGCAGGCAAATTCTTAACCACTGCACTACCTAGGAAGCTCATCAAATTATTTTTAAAACTTTAAAAATTAAAAAATTCCAATGGATCATAATAGGACTTAGACTCTAAGAAGACCTTTTATTTTCATAGTTGGGAGACTCAGATTCCTCCCCACACTTCAGCAACACAGATAGATTTTGGAATCTGTCAGTGAATTTCTGTCCTTTGTTCCAATCATTGAGCCCCTTGGAGGTGGAGATGAGTATTCGGGAGTAAAAAAGCATGCATTTTGCTGTCGGAGAGACATGGGTCAAACTATGCAACTGATAAGGCTGCGACTTAACTTTCCTGAGCTTTGATTTCTTCATGGATAAAGTGGTTGCCATGGAAATTTAAAAAGATAGCAATGTAACAGGGCCTAGCTCTTAGTGGGCATAGTGGAAATCTTTATCTCCTATTCTTAGCCGTTGTCTTTGAGAGGTCTCAAAAAACATCAGGAGCAATAGAGAACCTCCATCCCACTTCATTTTGGTAAAGGAATCCTGAGTTCTCATGTTAATTCCATTACACTAAATATTTTTCTTTTTTTAGTTATTTTGGATAGAAGTTGTATTAAGACATTTACACGCTTTACATAGCATATAACCTACATGTAGTCTACAGTCTTAAACCAAGTATACTGAACATAATTTGACATATTCTATCCTTGGGTTGTCATGGAAAGAGTATTACATTCCTGTCTATGAATAGTTAATAGTACCTAATTTTTCTTAATTCATTATGTAACTTTCTTTCCTAAAAATGCTTTAAGGGAACTCTTTTGAAATAGAAGTTTATATTATTAATCTGTATATAAAACTATCTTTTTAAGAAAATGAAAAGTGTTAGAGAATAAAGTTTTTAAAGTATTTTTTAAAGTCTTATGATTGTCTGATTAATGGAGAAAGTTGATTCTAGGTGACGTAGAATTCCTTCCTGTCTACTTATCTTAAAAGGGAACTTTATTATTTTTAAGGCAGAGTCTTTGTGCAATAAGTAAGATTCCTGAACCTCCTTCTATTTTTCATCATAAAGAATGATCTGACTTTTAAGTTTCTAATTACTGTAAAATCTATTATAAAGTACTTTTTAAAAAAATTTTTTTTTAATTTTTTACAATAAACTGCATATATTTAGAGTGTACAGTTTGGTATCCCAATCTCCCAATTCATTTCCCCCCCAACCCTCCCTGCTTTCCCTACTTGGTGTCCATATGTTTGGTCTCTACATCTGTGTCTCTATTTCTGCCTTGCAAATTGGTTGATTTGTACCATTTTTCTACAGTCCACATATATGTGTTAATATACAATATTTATTTTTTCTCTTTCTGACTCTCTTCACTCTGTATGACAGTCTCTAGGTCCATCCATGTCTCTACAAATGTCCCAGTTTCATTGCTTTTTACAGCTGAGTAATATTCCATTGTATACATGTACCACATCTTCTTTATCCATTCATCTGTTGATGGACATTTAGGTTGCTTCCATGTCCTGGCTATTGTAAATAGTGCTGCAGTGAACATTGGAGTGCATGTGTCTTTTTGAATTATGGTGTTGTCTGGGTATATGCCCAGTAGTGGGATTGCTGGGTCATATGGTAGTTCTATTTTTAGTTTTGCAAGGAACCTCCATACTGTTCTCCACAGTGACTGTAACAATTTACATTCCCACCAGCAGTGCAAGAGCATTCCCTTTTCTCCACACCCTCTCCAGCATTTACTGTTTGTAGATTTTCTGATGATGCCCATTCTGACCGGTGTGAGGTGATACCTCATTGTAGATTTGATTTGCATTTCTCTAATAATTAGTGATGTTGAGCAGCTTTTCATGTGCCTCTTGGCCATCCGTATGTCTTCTTTGGAGAACTGCCTATTTATGTCTTCTGCCCATTTTTTGATTGGGTTGTTTGTTTTTTTGGTATTGAGCTGGATGAACTGCTTATATATTTTGGAGATTAATCCTTTGTCTGTTGATTCGTTTGCAAATATTTTCTCCCATTCTGTGGGTTGTCTTTTTGTCTTGCTTATAGTTTCCTTTGCTGTGCAGAAGCTTTGAAGTTTCATTAGGTCCCACTTATTTATTTTTGTTTTTATTTCCATTATTCTAGGGGGTGGATCAAAAAAGATTTTGCTGTTATTTACATCGAAGAGTGTTCTTCCTATGTTTTCCTCTAGGAGCTTTATAGTGTCTGGCCTTACATTTAGGTCTTTAATCCATTGTGAGTTTATTTTTGTGTATGGTGTTAGGAAGTGTTCTAATTTCATTCTTTTACATGCAGCTGTCTAGTTTTCCCAGCACCACTTATTGAAGAGGCTGCCTCTTCTCCATTGTATATCCTTGCCTCCTTTGTCATAGATTAGTTGACCGTAGTTTATCTCTGGGCTTTCTGTCCTGTTCCATTATTCTATATTTCTGTTTTTGTGCCAGTACCATACTGTCTTGATCACTGTAGCCTTGTAGTATAGCCTGAAGGCAGGAAGCCTGATTCTACTAACTCCGTCTTTCCTTCTCAAGATTGCTTTGGCTATTCGGGGTCTTTTGTGTTTCCATACAAATCGTAAAATTTCTTGTTCTAGTTCTGTGAAAAAATCATTGGTAATTTGATCGGCATTGCATTGAATCTGTGAATTGCTTTCAGTAATATAGTCATTTTCACAATGTTAATTCTTCCAATCCAAGAACATGGTATGTCCCTCCATCTGTTTGTGTCATCTTTGACTTCTTTCATGAGTGTCTTATAGTTTTCTGAGTACAGGTCTTTTACCTGCTTGGTTAGGTTTATTCCTAGGTATTTTATTCTTTTTGTTGCAATGGTGAATGGGATTGTTTCCTTAATTTCTCTTTCTGATCTTTCATTGTTAGTGTATAGAAATGCAAGAGATTTCTGTGTGTTAATTTTGTATCCTGCAATATAAAGTACCTTTTAATCCCAGTGATGGTAGATCAGATAGTGTTGGCTTTGGGGCCTGACAGGCCAGTTGTTGCAGGTATCAATAATCCATTCATTTTTTAAAATCTGACTTTGGGAGTGCCTTGGTGGCCTAATGGTTAGGATTTCTGGTTTTCACACCCGTGGCCCGGTTCAATCCCTGGTTGGGGAACTGAGATCCCGCAAGTCGTGTGGTGTGGCCAAAAACAAACAAACAAACAAACAAACTGACTAGTATTCCATGGTGTACAGTATCAGAGTCTGTTAACCTTTTACCTATGTAGGATATCTTGCCTGGTACCAATATTTGGCTATTATGAATAATGCTGCTGTAAACATTCTTAAACTGAAGTACTTTCTTTTAGAGCAATTTTAGGTTCACAGCAAAATTGAGGGGAAGGTACAAAAAGTTTCCATATATCTCCTGCCCCTACACATGCATAGCCTTCCCCATTACCAACAGACCTAAGTATTTCATTTTGGGGTATGCTAATGTAAATGGTGTTGTGTTTTTAATTTCAAGTTCCACTTGTCATTGCTGGTATATAGGAAAGCAGTTGACTTTTGTATATTAACCTTGTATCCTGCAAATTTGCTATACCTGGTTATTAGTTCCAGGAGTTTTTTGTCAATTCTTTTGGATTTTTTACATAGATGATTATGTCATCTGTGAACAAAAACAGTTCTGTGTCTTCCTTCCCAGTTGGTATATCTTTAAATTTTTTTCTTGCCTTATTGCATTAGCAAGGACGTAAAGTGCAATGTTGAAAAACATACTTAGGGGCAGTGGTTTGCTCCGTGTCCTCCCCTCTCTTACAGATCCAAGAAGAGTTGTTGATTTTTCATTCTGTTTAGCTTTTTAATTATTGTTAGGATGGAGTGGCGATTTTCAAGCTCCTTACATGCAGATCCAGAAACTGAAGCCTCTTACCTTTGTTTTGGTATTTTTGTCATAGAAGTTTTTCATTTTGATGTAGTCAAAATATGAGTCTTTTTTGGGAGCAGAAACCCCCTCTTACCCTGAGCTCATGACTCCTTTGTATTATTCCAACAGTTAAAATACATTTTTTCTATTTTGAGAAACTAAAAGTTACACTTTCCATGTTTCCTCTTCCTTTCCTTTCTCCAGTGCTATGCGTAGCCCTAGAGCCACACTTACATCTGAGTTAGTGTGGGCCCTCCCTAAAGTATCCTGAGGAAACCAGAGTAGTCCTCATGAGCAGAGAAGTTATAAAAGATGCTTTAAAGATCCTCTAAAATGTAATGCTGAGAAATATGCCATAATGTTAATTTTCTGGGAAACTAGAACCTGAAGTTTTCTGTTGCAATTATAATGATTAAGAGTAAGGCAAAACCTGAATAGGAGAATATGTAAATAGCACAGTAGAGATGAAACAGCAAAATTCAGACTGATAGAAACTGCAGGACAAATGTTCAGTTTCTTTAGCAAAAGAATTATAGGGAAAAGAGAGCTGGAGCCTCAGCCTGTAGACTAAGAATTAAGAGACAAAACAACCAGTTGCAGGACATGACCTTAGATTCAAAACGAACTGCAAAAGTGCTTCTTAAGACCATGTGTGGAGTATTGGGGAAAAAATAAGCAAATGTTTGGATATTTGTTGATAATTATGGAATTGATTTTCACGTTTTACAAGGTGGGGTCATAATATTATGATTGTGTTACAAGCAAATTGTTTTGGAGATAGATTCTGAAATATTGACAAATGAAATATACAGTATCCAGGATTTACTTCAGAGTAATCCACGTGGAGAATATAGAAGAACAAGTTGAAATTTTTGCTTAAAAATTGTGTTAGAGAATAGAGATATTGGTAGGGTTTTTTGTTTGTTTGTTTGTTTGTTTGTTTCCTCAGTAAATTCATTTTAGGAGGCCAAATATTTCTAAGCATGTGCTCAATGATTTATTAATGCTGGTCTCTGGAGATAAAGCTGTGAATAAAAGAGTTCATGCTCTCAGGAAGCTGACATTCTAGAACCTAGAGGGATTGGGCAGGAGATGAAAAGCAAGTGAAGTAAATAAACAAACATGAAAATATTAACTGGTGCGGTGTACAATGATGAAAACAAGATGGTGTGATGGGACAGTGCCCAGCAGGAGGCTCATCCAGAAAGATTTGTTAAAGACACACAGCTCAGCCCCAGCTTGGAAGATGCTCCATAAACATCATCTTGAATGTTGAGAAGGAGCCAGTCATGGGAAGTTCTGGGGAAGATTCAGGGAACGGGCCAGCCAGCGCAGGGAGACTGAAACTGGCCTGCTTGAAGGACAGGAAGGAGGCTGGTATGGCTGGAGTGTCATGAACAAGTTGGTGCTGGCGGGCTGGGAACCACCAGTCTAACGGTGGCAGCATCAGGGGTTCCAAGAAACCGCCATGATGGGCTACTTTGACTCTCAAGAGATGCTTTTCACTGTCCTGTGTTCAATTTGGGAAGAACACTCTAGTTTTATATGTCTTTTTAGTTATGCTTTCAGTATCACTTGCCAGGGTGGTATCTTTTGGGGGAAAGCCCCCAAAAGGTAGTGCTTCAGGTACCCAGATTTTAGTTCAAATTAGGCGGAAGGGCACTTGTTACAGACACTTGGATTTGTCGCTCTCTCCTTTTCAGTGCCATTTTTGTGACAAAGCCTTTATGAACCAAGCTTTTCTACAAAGTCACATTCAGCGCCGCCACCCTGAAGATTCTCATCTTGGTAAGTTGTGAGCTCTACTTCAAAGAGCTGTTTTCTTTCTGGTACTGTTTTCTTTTTCCAGTGAGACGTGGTCCAAAGCATCTCTCTATCCTTTTAAAAGAAAGCGTCATAGTCCTTGTTCACTCATTAAGTGAATATTGAGCTCCTACTATGTGCCACGCGCCACATTAGGGGTCGGGGATACAGCCATAAGCAAGACCCTGTGTGGCTCTCTTACATCCTAATGGGAGGGATGAAGGGTTTAAACACATTTCACAGAAGAATGAGTGATTCTTTACAAATGGCAGCAAGTGCAATGAAGAAGATAAAAGTAGGAGAATGGATGGAGAGTGACTCCTGGTGGTCAGCCAAGGCCTCATTAAGGAGGCGATATTTGATCAGAAACCAGAATGATGAGGGGGTCCCAGCCTGTGGGAAATCTGGGACGTGAATATCCCAGGCAAGGGGAACTCTCGCTGTGATGGGTGTGAGGGGGAGGCAGGAGGCGTGTTTGGGGAACAGATAGAAGGTTGGTGGAACAGAGTGAGCAAAGCAGTGGTGCGTTAGGAAGGGACCAGGTCACACAGGACCTTGAGAGCCCCGGGCAGGAATGTGGGTGATTCAATAACCATAGTGGGAAGCCCCTGGAGGATTTTAAGTTGTGGGGGTCGGGACGTGAGCTAATTTGTACCTTTATTTTTAAATTTTTTTGGCCGTGCCGCATGGCTTGCAGGATCTTAGTTCCCCAACCAGGGATCGAACCTGGGCCATGGCAGCGAAAGTGCCAAGTCCTAACCACTGGACCTCCAGGGAATTCCTTCTAATTTGTACCTTAAAATGACCCCTCTACCTAGGGGTGGGGAACAGACTGTAGGGGCATAGGTAGAAGCAGGTGGAAGGATGAGGAGGCTACACGAGTAGCCCAGGTGAGAGAAGGTGGCAGCTGGACCAGGACAGTACCAGGGAGGTGGGAGAAGTGGAGATGGAGAGGATTTATTCTAGACACAGAGACATGACTCAACATGAGAACAAGAGATGAAGCAAAGATGATTCTGGGCTTTTGTCCTATACAATTGGGTGAATGGCTTACATGTTTACTGAGGGATGGAGCAGGAGGGGAGCAGATTGAGGGAGGAAGGAGAATGGAGAATTTGTGTTGGCCGTGGGTACAGTTAAGTCACACATACAGTTGCCGTGCGAGTGGAGATGCTGGAGGTCTGGAGGTCAGAGTGGAGGCCCAGGCTGGAGATGAAACCTGGGAGTCATTAGCAGAACTGGGCTGGGTGAGATCATCTAGACAGAGAAGAGAAGACGGGTCAGGGCCAGCCCCACGCTAGGAGCTCAGGAGGACCAGCTGAGGAGAGTGAGAAATCGCAGTAATGGAGGCAGGAGGGGAGCTGGGAAGTGTGTTGTCATGGAAACCAAGGGGCATGAGTGTTTCAAGGAGGCAGTTATACCGAATGCTCTTAAAGCACAGAGTAAGTTGAAGACTGAGAATTGACCATTATTGTCACAGTGGCTGTTGGTGCCCTTGACATAGCTTCAGTGAATTATTGGGGACAAAAGCCGCATTAGAGTGAGCTGAGCTGAGAATCAGGCAAAGAAGTGGTCATGTCCATTACCCGCATTTATTTCAGTAACGTTTGCTGGGAAGGAAAGCCAGAACAGGAGGCAATGCCTGGAGGGAAACGTGAGACCAAGGGAAAATTTTTGTCTTGTTTGAAGTGGGAGAGACTAAGAAGTGTTTGGGTGCCAACATGAATTAACCAGTGTATAGAAGGGGACATTGAAGAAGCAAGAGAACGGAGGGGCGCTGTGGCTTACCAAGGAACCAGGTTTTCTGCTAATTTAAATGTTCTCAGAAGCAAAGAATGCAAGGTCTATTTCTCCATGAGAAGATTGGAGCACTGTGCAGATTGCCGCAGTACCCCACAGACATTCTCACTATGATCTTAAATGTTTTCGGTATCTAGATGTGTGTACTTCTAGCTTGTTACTACTCAGTGCCTGCATTCCCCTCCCTTGTGGGCCCGTCTGTTACCATTCCTGCCTATTTCAGATAAATAGATTTGTTTAGGATATAGCTAAACTTTGTATAAGCGATATCAACAGCATAAAATTCCATTTATAAGCCATAGACTGCTGATACAATTTAGCAATGTATTGGACAAATTGGGAAGATTAAGTATTTTAATGAATCTACCATTCTTCAGTGTGAAACTGACCTTCTTTCTCTTCTGTTTCAGTATCTTATTCTATCTCATACTCGTTTCAGAGAGTATTTCAGACTCTGAAATGAGTATTATTTCTTCAGGTCATCTTTGAGATTCTGACTTTCTACTTTGGTTTCCATACCTTTCATGTCTACACTCACAGACACTTGTACATCCATTCAGTCATGTGTACATCTGCATGTAAGTACATGTACATAAGTATTCTTCCCTTCACTTGTTGTTTCCTTTAACAACTTCTCAGTAGTTCGTTTTTGCCCCGTGGACGGGTTATGGCCCAAGTTTGCATTTTGAATACCAGCCTCTGCTGATGGGAGCCAGGAGGATGGTGACCATAGAGATTTCACTTTATGGTACTTGCCGTGGAAGCTGTTGCTTCCCTTCTCTGATTGAGAGAGGCCTTTTGAAGAAGAGCCCAAGATTACTCCGTGTCCTGGATTATTTGCTCCCAGAACGGGCTCTCACCCTGTCTCCGTAGAATAATCCAACCTCAACCCAGTGGCTGAAAAAAATCTGCTAAAAATAATTCAATATCCAATATGAAGGATGGAAAATAAATGTTGAATAGTAGGGAGTAAGAGTTGGTTCCTGTGGCATGAAAAAAGTAAACGCAGTTTCCTTTGTCTTAGCAGTAGGACTGTACCCCGTAAGTTTTCAGCTAGGTTTTCTAAGAGATGGTATTTTAATGAGATAATTCTGTTGCAACAGAGTATAAGACGAGAGTGCAGACTGACAAGCTCCAGAATGAGATTGACATGTTGAAGGAGCAGCTGCAGCTCACCAAGTCTCAGCTAGAGGCTGCACAGCACGCCCATGCAGTCAGATTCTCTAAGGTATGATGCTAAATTCTGAAACAATGATATGTTGGGAAGGAATGGTGTTAATTCCTTTTAAATGTTTGGTAGAATTCACCAATGAAGCCATCTGGTCCTAAGCTTTTCTTTTTTGGGAGTTTTTTGATTACTGATTCAGTCTCCTTATTCATGATTGGTTTGTTCAGATTTTCTATTGATATTTCTTCATGGCTCAATCTTGGTAGGTTGTATGTCTCTAGGAATTTATTTCTTCTAGATTATCCAGTTTGTTGGCATATAATTGTTCATAGTAGGCTATCATGATCCTTTGTAATTCTGTAGTATCAGTTGTAATGTCTCCTCTTTCATTTATAATTTTATTTATTTGAGTCCTCTCTTTTGTTTGTTAGTCTAGCTAAAGGTTTGTCAATTTTGTTTATTTTTCCAAAAAATCAACTCTTAGTTTTTTTTTAATCTTTTCTATTGTCTTCTTGTCCTGTATTTCATTTGTTTCTGCTCTAACCTTTATTATTTCCTTCCTTCTGCTAACTTGGAACTTAGTTTATTCTCCTTTTTTTTCCTGGTTCTTTGAGGTATAATGTTAGGTTGCTTATTTGAGACCTTTCTTTTTTCTGAATGTAGGCATTTATAGCTATAAACTCTCCTTTTAGAACTACTTTTGCTGCATCTCATAAGTTTTGGTATGTTGTGTTTCCATTTTCATTTCTCAAGATATTTTTGATTCCCCTTTTGATTTTTCCTTTGTTCCACTCGGCATTCAGGAGTGTGTTGTTTAATTTTCACATATTTGTGAATTTTCCAGTTTTCCTTCTGTTAGTGATTTCTGGCCTCATTCTGTTGTGGTTGGAGGAGATACTTCGCGTGATATCAACCTTTTAAAATTGAAAATAATTTTTGGCCTAACATGTAGTCTATCCTGGTGAATCTTCCACATGCATTTAACAAGAATGTATATTCTGTTGTTGTTGAGTTCAGTATTCTGCATGTTTGTTAGGTGGAGTTTACTTGTAGTGTTGTTCAGGCCCCCAGTTAGGTGGAAAAAAACAACAGAAGGTCATCAAGAAATCAAAGGCTGATTGGACTAGACCTTGAATTAGCTTACATAAAAATGTATTTTTGTTTATTAGGGGTGAGATGGGGCTACTCTACCCAAATTGGTATGGTATCAAGAAAAGTTCTTATGCTCAATAGACTTTTAAAATATGTTTACATTTTATGTAAGATTGCACGTCTATTCTACAAGTTCACAGATCATTGAACTTTTGAGACTTTGGGCCTCTGTGTTTATATGTTAGAGGATGTAAGGACAAGAGGATGCTATGTGCTGCCTTTGGTTTGGAAAAATCATTGTGCACAGACCTACCGTTATAAGCAGTGTTTTTGTAAAAAAACAAAACAAACAGAAAAAGTCTAACTGAAATTTGCAAGTCTAGCTGATCCATTTGAGGGGAAGCTATGTCCATTTGTTTAAAATTCTGCATATCAGAATTTTACTTGCTTCATATCAGAGCTTTTAAAGATGTTATTAAATCAATTTCAGGAATATGAACTGCAGAAAACAAAAGAGGAAGAATTTCTGAAGTTATTCGATAGATGGAAAGAAGAAGAAAAGGAGAAACTAGTTGATGAAATGGAGAAAGTCAAGGAAATGTTTATGAAGGAGTTTAAGGAACTGACTTCTAAGAATTCAGCATTAGAATATGTAAGTATTGGGAGTTCCCTGGTGGTCCAGTGGTTAGGACTCTGAGCTTCCACTGCAGGGGGCATGGGTTTGATCCCTGGTTAGGGAACTAAGATCCTGCAAGCCCTGTGGTGCCGCCCAAAAAAACCCACAAAAAAGTTGAGAATATGCAAGTATTAAACGTAGGCATCCTCATAGCATTGATAGAGTTGTGGCCTTGAGAGGTGTCATTAGAGTGGCAGTGTGGCCCCCGGATCCAGAATCTTTTTTGTTGTGCCCTGGCCCAGACACCCCTCTTCCTTGAGCGTCTTGGGGAGCTTGGGGCACACGGAAGACAGAGCAAGTCAGAAAAGTCGTTTCCTTGAGGGTGGGAACTTTGGCCCCAAACCCCAGTGCAGAACACTTGGTACATTTTGGTCAGATTAGAGAAGAAGGTCCCTCTTTCTTAGCTGGTTAGGTTTAGATAGCCCAAAACCATAACTCCCTCCCTGAATTGTAGAAAGTTCCAAAGTTCCAAAAGAACTTTCCAGAAAGACTGACAGAGATCACCAGTGTGGGAGAAGGAAGCTGACCCAGAAAGACAGAAGGAGGCCCTTTGCTGGGCCCCTTCCTCACCCCGAGCCTAGCTGGTGAGGAGGACGGGGGATCTGAGTGAGCTGGATGTGGCTCAGTGCAACCCCGACTCCTCTGTGGGAGCAGCCCTGGTCACTGTGAAGCAGAGGAGGCGAAGGAAGGTGCTTGAGCCCCCTCTAGGGGCCAACATGTTTACAAACTAAAATAGAGGGATAGTTTTGGAATATTGCTGAGATTCCTCTCTAACACACCCTGAACCCTCTCACAGGGATGGGCAAACGATGACCTGTGACCCAAACCTGACAGACCACTTGATTTTGTATGACCCTCGAGCTAAAAAAGGTTTTTACACTTTTAAGTGGTTGAAAAAAGTCAAAAGAAAAAATATTTCACAACACATGAAAATTGTATGACATTTACCTTTCAGTGGCCACAAGTGAAGTTTTTTTGGAATACAGCCATGCTCTTTCTTCTACACTTTGTCTGGGGAGCTTTTTTGCTGGAGCGTGGAGTTGAGTGGTTGTGACCAAGACTTTATGTCTCCCAAAGTCAGACGCTATCTGGCTCTTTACAGAAAAACTTGCCAGCTGTCATATCTTTATAAAGCAAATGTGGCACAAGGTGAACAACTGGTGAAGGTGAAATGGATGTTCTTTATACTGTTCTTTCAACTTTTCCATAAGTTGTAATTTGCAAATAAAAAGTTGAGGGGAAATTAACTTGGGTGGCTCATTGTGTCTTTTTCTCTAGGGCTTCCTTCAGGCAATTCCCTGTTGGTTCAGCCATCACCTATCACCTCTCTTGGTTCTAAGCATCAGAACCTGTGGGCAGTAGTAATTTCTTTTACCACCCCTGCTCCAGGGGCCTCTCCTGAACGTATACCCTTGGCATCTTCTCACAGTAGTGGATTTTGATACTAACGAATTGGACTGGCTTTTTATGTCTTCTCCATCAAGGCCACACTCATTTTTTTTCCTTGTGATAAACTGGCCAATTATGGTTCTTTTGCCTGAGACTCCCTCTGTGGTTATCCCTGCCCTCAGGATCATTGTGGAATTGGACTTTTCCCCACCTAGGACCATTTTAATATTCATATATATTTTTTAAAACGGCCTTTTTGAGATGTTTACATACCACACAATTCAACCCACTTAAAGTGTACAGGTCAGTGGTTTTTACTATGTTCACAGAGTTATGGAACCATCATCACAGTCGTTTTAGAACATTTCATCACCCAAAGAAGAAACCTTCTACCCATTGGCACTCCCTCCCCACCCCGGGCAACCACAGCTCTATTTTCTGTCTCTATGCATCTGCCTGTTCTGGACATTTCATATGAATTGAATCATATAAAATATAATCTTTTGTGAGTGGTTTCTTTTCACTTAGTGTAATGTTTTCAGGATTCATCCATGTTGTAGTACGTACCAATATTTTATTTTTTTAATTGTTGAATATTTCATTTTACAGATATACCATATTTTATTTGTCCATTCATCAGTCAGTGAACATTGGGTTGTTTGTTTTGACTATAGAGGGTTTTAAAAATTATTATTAATAACAGACTTCATTTTTTAGAGTAGTTTTAGCTGTATAGAAAAATTGAGCAAATAGTACAGAAAGTTCCATGTAAACCCCCCATCCTAGCACAGTTGTCCATATTACCGATGTCTTAAATTAGTATGGTACATTTGTTACAATTAATGAACCAGTACAGATACGTTAGTATTAACCAAAGTCCATACTTCATTCAGATTTCTCTAGCTTTTACCTAACATCTTTTCTTTTTTTAAAAATAAATTTATGTATTTGCTTATTATTTATTGGCTGTGTTGTGTCTTTGTTGCTGCGCATGGGTTTTCTCTAGTTGCCGTGAGTCGGGGCTACTCTTCATTGCGGTGTGCAGGCTCCTCATTGTGGCGTCTTCTCTTGTTAAGCGTGGGCTCTAGGCGTGCAGGCTTCAGTAGTTGCGGCACACCACACAGGCTCTAGGCGTGCAGGCTTCAGTAGTTGCGGCACACCACACAGGCTCTAGGGCGCAGGCTCAGTAGTTGTGGCACATGGGCTTAGTTGCTCCGTGGCATGTGGGATCTTCCTGGAGCAGGGATCAAACCCGTGTACCCTGCATTGGCAGGCGGATTCTTTTTTTTTTTTTTTTTTTTATTATTATTTTATTTTTTTGGGGGGTACACCAGGTTCAATCAACTGTTTTTATACACATATCCCCATATTCCCTCCCTTCCTTGACGCCCCCCCCTCGAGTCCCCCCCACCCTCCCTGCCCCAGTCCTCTAAGGCATCTTCCATCCTCGAGTTGGACTCCCTTTGTTATACAACAACTTCCCACTGACTATTTTACAGTTGGTAGTATATATATGTCTGTACTACTCTCCCGCTTCTTCTCAGTTTCCCCTTCACCCCCCGCCCCCTCCCATACCTCGAGTTCTCCAGTCCATTCCCTGTATCTGCTTCCCTGTTCTTGTCACTGAGTTCATCAGTACCATTTTTAGATTCCGTATATGTGAGTTAGCATACAATATTTGTCTTTCTCTTTCTGACTTACTTCACTCTGTATGACAGATTGTAGTTCTATCCACCTCATTACATATAGCTCCATCTCATCCCTTTTTATAGCTGAGTAATATTCCATTGTATATATATGCCACATCTTCTGTATCCATTCATTTGTTGATGGGCATTTAGGTTGCTTCCATGTCCTGGCTATTGTAAAGAGTGGGCAGGCGGATTCTTAACCACTGTGCCACCTAGGAAGTCTCCTACCATCCTTTTTCTGCTTCGGGATCCTATCCAGAACACCTAAGTACATTTAGTTGTCCTCTTTCCTTAGGCTCAGGCTTGTTCTTGATGACCTTGACAATTTTGAGGTGTACTTGTCAGGTATATTGTAGGATGCCCCTCTAATGGAATTTACCTGATATCCTTCTCATGGTTAGACAGGGTGGGTGGGTTTTTGGGAAGAAGTCCGCAGAGATAAAGTACAGTTTCTATCACATCATATCAAGGGTATGTATATACCATCTACGTAGTTTGTGACTATTGATGTTGACCTTGATCACCTGGCTGAGGTAGTGTTTGTCAGGTTTCCCTCCCACCCCACTGCCTCCATTGCATACTGTGGTCTTTGTAAGGAAGTCACCATGTGCAGCCCAGACTTAAACAGTGGGGGACAATGCTCCCCCATCCTTTTGTCTTTGAAGTTAACATGTTACCGTCTGTGCTTTTCGAAGGGTATTTACTGCCAGTAACTTTGGGAATAACCTACAAGCAAATGTTAAAATTAAAACCTTATGTCCCTAGTGGTCCCTGGATGATGCCGGCTCCTCACTAAATCATCCTGAGAATCAGCTGCACCTAGTTCCTCTGTTTCTGGCACTGTTACCTGCCCATTAAAGTTTTGAAGACTGATTGTCTAAGATTAGAAAGTTAGGTTTGGGACTTCCTAGGTGGCGCAGTGTTAAAGAATCCACCTGCCAATGCAGGGGACATAGGTTTGAGCCCTGCTCTGGGAAGATTCCACATGCCACAGAGCAACTAAACCTGTGCACCACAGCCGTTGAGCCTGTGCTCTAGAGCCCATGAGCCACAACTACTGAGCCCATGTGCCGCAACTATTGAAGCCCACGCACCTAGGGCCCGTGCTCCACAGCAAGGGAAGCCACTACAATGAGGAGCCCATGCACCACAATGAAGAGCAGCCCCCGCTCACAGCAACAAGAGAAAGCCCGTGTGCAGCAACAAAGACCCAACACAGCCAATAAGTAAATAAAATAAATAAATTAATTAATTAAAAAAAAACTTTTTCCTTTTCCTTTCTCACCTGGTCCATATTCTTTTGTTGGAAGAAATGAAACAGGAAAACCACTGGGAAGGGGAAACAGGAGAGGCACGATGACCATCCAGGAGGACAGTCAGGTGCTCCCCAATTTTGTTCTTTGTTTCAGTCGTATATAAAAGTATGAACATCTGAACCAGTGATTTTGAATTTTATTTCATAGCAATTGTCAGAAATCCAGAAGTCCAATATGCAGATCAAGTCTAACATAGGCACATTAAAAGACGCACATGAGTTTAAAGAAGAACGTCCTCAGCATCCCCAGGATTTCCAAAATGTGATGCAGCTTCTTGATAGTCAGGTATGTGAAAGTGGGTGATGGTTTTTATTGGTGAAGTAATTTACAGTAAGCATCATCTACAAAAAAAGTGTCTCTTTCAGCGATGGTGAAGGTGACTAATTCTTTTTTGCTTGTTTCCTAACACGTGTAATTCATCATAGGTGTTCATTAGATACTTACTGATTGGCTAATAGCTGTGGATGCAGAACAGTTGGCAAAACTGTATAATTTCTCCTCGAATAATACCTATCTGAATTGGTTCATATTACCTTAGTGGTTATTTTTCGTATTTCAGATGTAGGCCCATTTTCAAAAGGCATAGAAAAGCACATTGAAGCACCGACTCTTTTTTTAGAGCATAAACAAACAGCTGCATTGGCGAACGGATGATCTTTTACATTTATCAAATAAATTGCTATCATCTGGAAGTGAACCTCAGTAATCGGTACAGCCTTTATCCTGGCTATTTTGGTCACACTGATTTAGGGGAACTTTTTTCTTTATTTTTTAGCCAGGAAACAAATAGAGATTAAAGCTTATGAATTAAGAATTTTTTATTTTTGTTTTTTTAGCTGCACCACGCAGTTTGAGGAATCTTAGTTCCCTGACCGGGGATTGAACCCAGGCCATGGCAGTGAAAGCTCCAAATCCTAACCACTGGACCGCCAGGAAATTCCCTCAGAATTTTTTAAAAAGCAATATTATGTCATTTTAAAAAGTAAGTGTGATATGGGGATATGTGTATAAAAACAGATGATTGAACTTGGTGTACCCCCCACAAAATAATAAATAAATTTAAAAAAAAAGAAAAAAAAAAGTAAGTGTGTTTTTGGACTTCCCTGGCGGTCCAGCTGTTACGACTTCACGCTTCCACTGCAAGGGGTGCAGGTTTGATTCCTGGTCAGGGGACTAAGATCCCACATGCCTCGTGGTGCAGCCAAAAGTTAAAAAGACAAAAGTAAGTGTGTTTTTGAATATGGACTACTGCCACTGCTTCTTGTCTTGCCTCTGTCCCCCAGATCGACCTTCTGTGTTGCAGGCAGGCTGACCATGACATCATCCTGTCTAAAATCTTTCGCAGAACAGTCTAGAACCCGTAACCAGCATTCAGAGTCCCTGAGGATCTGGTTCTGCCGTCTCTCACCATTCTTGGCTTTACCTTGACACTCCAGCAGCACCAGAGAGCTCCTGGTTCCCAGGACCACGCAGTCTGAGTTCTGCTTTTGTTTTTGCAGCTTTCTTTGTCATGACCCTTTTGGTTTTCAGGCCCTGTCACTTACTCATTCAGCTGGGATGCCATCTCTTCTGGAGTGTTCTCCTGGACCTCTGGGTTCTTACACTGCCACAGTCCTCCAAGCTGGACCTGATCACGTGCACATTATGTGGGAACCCTCCACTGTATGTCCACTTTTCTCCCGGGCAGGGCAGGCAGGTCCTGTCTCTTAGTCCCCTCTCAGCCTGCCGGTGGCTGCCCAGCGAGGTGCCTGGTACGCGGTCGGGGACCAGGAGTTGTGTCCTGAACTGAACTGTTGGCGGTTGCTCCCAGCAGGCTGCTCTCTCACTAGTTGAGGGACCCAGTTTTGAAATCCTCAGGTCCCACCTAAATTTCTTTTCACTCCTTTCTGTGAGCTCTATCAGTTTAGAACCCATGGACTCAGAAATCTTGATGTTTCCTTTTAGCTTCTTAGGATGACAAGCTAGTACCTGTTTTTTTTAAAGTAAGTTTTATTGGAACACAGCCCCGCTATTACCTACCATTTATGGCTGTTCAGTTGCATATTACGTATTACAAGTTCTCCTACTTGCAGTAGTAGTGGCTACTGCTATAGTCATCTAGCC
This sequence comes from Hippopotamus amphibius kiboko, assembly GCF_030028045.1. Taxonomy (NCBI): domain Eukaryota; kingdom Metazoa; phylum Chordata; class Mammalia; order Artiodactyla; family Hippopotamidae; genus Hippopotamus; species Hippopotamus amphibius. The sequence goes on from NC_080199.1 coordinate 14,440,198, forward strand.
CCAGAGTCTTGATATATTTTCTATTAGTTCCTTAACAGAAAATGTTTGCTGACCCCTGCCTCAGAGTATCAGATGAAAACCAAGTGCTAAGTCTTTAAACATTTTTGACTGAATTCATCTTTTAAAATGCCTGCTATAATTTTACCAGATAGCTGGCCTTCATAGGTACTCACTAAAAAGGAAGCTTCCATTTTGAATAGATGTCATTGTTAAAGTTGCACTACATTACTCTTGTTTTACTGTTTTGTAGGAAAGCAAGTGGACAGCTCGAGTTCAAGCTCTTCATCAAGAACACAAGAAAGAGAAGAGCCGGGTAAGATTAAGAAACCAACGGCCTATAAAAAGTGGGTCTTTCTGAAAAGAATATTTGTTTTTCTTTATAATAAAGGTAGTATTTGTGCACTTAAAACAGTTGTGGAGAAATGTATAACAAAAATTAAAGTTACTAATAATTCCAGTACCAAAGATAACCAGTGCTACTGCTTTGTTATCATTTCTTTCAGTCTTTTTTCTACGCTGTAAATGTTGTTTCTGTAAGGATAGAAACCCATACATATATCTTACAAATTTTGAATTATGTTTTATATCTATAAATTTATACATTTTTCATTTTAATATATCATGAAAATTTTCCTGTGTTTTAAAATATTCTTCAAAATCATGACTTTTCAATGGCTCCATGATCGTATGGATCTTATTATCAGTTAGTTAATCATTTCTTCATTGTTGAATATGTTTCTAATTTTTTCACATTACAGAGTGGCAGTCCAAATAAGTTTTGAGTACAGACATACCTTGTTTTATTGCACTTTGCAGATAATTGCATTTTTTACACATTGAAGGTTTGTGACAACCCTGCATTGTCAGATGATGCATTTTCTAGCAATTAAGTATTTTTAATTAAGATATGTGCATTTTTTAAGACATAATGCTATTGTATGCTTAATAGACCGCAGTGTACTGTAAACATAAGTTTTACATGCACTAGGAAACCAAAAAATTCATATGACTCGCGTTATTGAAATATTGTCTGTATTGCTGTGGTCTGGAACTGAATGCACAGCATATCTGAGGTCTGCTTGTAAAAACAAGGATAGTTCACATTAAAGTCATTTTAATGAAAACAAAAATTAATTGTAACACCTGTTCCCTTTCCACGGAGCACATCAGAAATTTAAGTGTTAAAATGCTTTTACATTAGCCCCCAAATTGTAAAGTACATTCATTTGTGATTTTAAGATAGGAAAACGTCTGTTAATTTTTTTCACTTTAAATTGTATGTGTTTTGTAGCCTTTTGTATCCCCTTTCAGGCAAACAGCATAGACTGGGTGGCTTATAAACAATAGAAACTTACCTCATAGTTCAGGTGCTGCAGGAACTGGACAGAGAGAACTTGTTAAAGGGGCATAGTGTCTGGGCTATGCGTAGACATAACGCCCACGTTTCTTTCTCCAGCCTAAGCCACCCTCTGAGCTCCAGACGAGATAGCCGGCTTTGTACTTGACATCTCCACTGCTTCTGAAATGGAACATGTCTAAAATGAAGTTCTTGGGTTTCTTCCTAGAGGTGTCTTTCTTTTGGTTGATGGCATCCTAGTCCACTGAGATGCACACCTCAATTCCCATCTCTCCCTTAACTCCCAGTTCCAGGCTATCGGCAGGTCCTGCCACGTATCTCATATCCATGTTCTTCTGGACATTTCTATTGCTTCTACCCTCCGTTGAGCTTCCACCATTTCTAAAAGGGCCCCATAACCAGTCTCCCAATTCCAACCTTCCCCTCTTGTAATCTGCTCTCTGCAGAGCAGGCAGAACAGCATGGCTGCTTGACCTCATCCTGATCCACTCTCTGAACCTACTCTTTTTAGCTGCGATGGCCTTCTGGTAACTTATAGAACATGTGGCCTTTTTCTCCCTTTAGACATGGTTTTCGCTGCTGGGAGGTCCTTCCATTTGCTCTTTAGGTGGCTGGCTCCTTCCCCTCTGATTTAGTTTTCCCTGCTGTGTGGCAAATTACCACAGATTTATTATATCACCGTTTCCATGGGATAGGAGTCCAGACACAGCTTGCTTGGGTTGTCTGCTCAGGGTTTCACAAGTTGCATTTGAGGTGTCAGCTGAGCTGTGTTCTCATCTGGGGCTCCGGGGCCTCTCCCAAGCCCATTCAGGTGACTGACGATGTGCAGTTCCTTACAGTCAGCCATGGGAGTGAGACCCTGAGCTCCGCAGTTCACAGCCTGGCTGTGACTTCTTCAAGACCAGTAGGAGAGCATCTCTCCTGACTTCATTCTCCTCCTTCAAGAGACCTGAAGTCACCCGAGACCACTCCATCCAAGAAGCTGGTCCCCTTCCTTTATTATTCTCATCACATCACAACTGTAGCTCTGACCACTGCTTTAAATAGTTTGTTTACTGTCGGTTTCTTCAACCAGATCGCTAGCCCTGAGAGGGAAGGGCTCTATCTGTTTATTCCTTCATTGTATTCCCAGCATCCAACAGTGTATCTCACGTGTGGTTGGCATTTGTTAAATATTTGCTGAATGAATGCAGAAGGTTGCTAGGTGGCCAACAAGGGGATCACTCAGCCTTTTTTTTTTTTTTTTTTGTGAATGGAGGAGTGCTGATTGTAGGGTTCAGAAGAGCAGGGTGGAAAGCGCTGTGTGTTGGTGTGACGTGATATTTGAACCCAGGTCCTCTTAACCTCAGGGCCCTGGTCGTCTGCCTCGATGCCTTGCTCACCTGTCATGCTTTAGGGCACTTAGCCAGATGGGGAGGGGATAACCACTGACAACTTAAAGTGGTTGCTTTTCTATAAGAACATTGAATCTTTCCTTCAAGATGCTCTAAGGGAGCAGTTCCTAACCAGGGGCACTCTTCAGAACGACCCAAGGCTCTTTGAAAATACACGTGTCCTGCTCTACCCCCTGGAGGTCTGATTCAATAGGTAAGTCTGGGACATGCAGCATTTGGAAAAAACAATGATAAGAGCACCACCAAACCCCAGACGATTGTGTTTTGCATCCATGGTTGGAACCACTGCTCTTATAATTTGAAGGTCTACTTCTATTCTTCAAGGCATGTTTAGAGCATTGGGGTTTAGGGACAGAATTCAGGCTTCCTTATTAACAGGGGGTGATTTTAGTCCTTGCTCCTTTAAGCCTCTTGTGTTCCAGGCAGCTGTGGGAATTTCAGCGGCCTTCTGGCCGGAATACAGTGTGAGTTGTAGAGGTTTCCACTTGACCGCTGCGGGTGGTGATAGAGAGAAAGACCAACTGCTGGCAGTGTGGAGGAAGGGGCAGCCTGGCCTGGCTCTGAGTGAGGCGCCTCGCCCCGCGTGCTGGGAGCGCGGAGTCTCTGTGCCACCGCCAGGCTACGCTGCCCCCTTGTCCGCTGGTGTTGCTTGTTCAGAAGCTGCTTGCGTCTTCCTTCATTTCTCTTAAACCCTAACAGAGGGGCAAATTCAATCAGGTTTAGTAATCTGTGCCCGAGACCAAACCATTAATTATTCCACATGATTGGTGCCTCCTGTTCCTCCAATGCACATATTGTATTTCTCTGTTTGAGGGAAGTTGTGTTTGCCAACTTTTTATTGCTTTACCTAGATTCTTGGCAGTCTTTTTTTTTTTTGGTTTTGTTTTTAAATAACATTGGTAGGAGTTCAAAGGGAACCACAGATAAACAATGGCATGCCCTTTTCCACCCAACAGAAGACTCTTAGAGCCCGGGAGGTAGTAGAATGGTCACGCAGTGAAAGCAGAGGAGGATGGGGTAATGTGGCTGGTAGAGAAAAAAGCATAAAACTTGGAATGGTAGAAGGTTGCAAGAAATGAGCTCCAGGGACACAAGCTTTTGTGTGTGTGTGTGTGTCTGTGTTGGGTCTTAGTTGTGGCATTGCGGGCTCTTCACTGCAGTGCACGGGCTTCTCTCTAGTTGTGGCGTGTGGGTTTTTTTTCTCTCTCTAGTTGTGGTGCATGGGCTCTGTCGTTTATGGTATGCAGGCTCTCTAGTTGAGGCGCACGGGCTCACTAGTTGTGGTGCGTGGGCTTAATTGCCCCACGGCATGTGGGATCTTGTTCCCCAACCGAGAATGGAACCTGTGTCTCCTGCATTGGGAGGCAGACTCTTGCCACTGGACCACCAGGGAAGTCCTTGCCATGAGCTTTTTGAAATAATCCCTGGCTATCCCCTTCTTAGACTGTCACATTTTCTGGACAGTTCTCAATCCCAGTATCAAAATGATGCCATCCTGTAGTTTTTCTTATGTCCCCTTTTCTTGGGCCCTGCAGTGAGTCCCCGTATTGTTGATCCTAAACCTCCTAAACGATCCTAAACCTAAACCAATATTTTTATTGACTTTTCCTTCTATTCTCCAGCTCAGGATTTCTCAAACTGCTTTTGGGGGCACTCTTCCAGCGGTCTCTAGAAATGTGTAGATGTTTCTTGACAGTGGCCTCCTAGGAGGGAGATTCTTAGCATCCACTGGGATATGTGGGGTTCTTTTTAGTCCCTACTCAGGAAACGTTTTTAACTTGATTCAACCTATTGTTTATCCGGCCTCATATGAACACAGACCGCTTCAGAGGGAAGACCCTACTGTGTGTTGAGAGCATTAACTTTTTGTTGTGATTTTTATTGTTTGTCTGTTAAGTGTAAATAGATTATTTTAGAGTAGTCTTAGGTTCACAGCAACGTTGAGGAGGAAGTACACAGAGTTTCCAAATACTGCCTGCCCACCCCGCTGTGCACAGCCTCCCCCGTTATCAACATCCTGCACCAGGGTGGTACACTTGTGACAACTGATGAACCTACACTGACATGTCAGTATCACCCAAAGTCCACAGTTTACATTAAGTTTCAGTCTTGTGTTGTACATTCTACGGGTTTTGACAAATGTATAATGACATGCAGCCATCATTATGGTCTCATGGGGAATAGTTGCACTGCCCTAAAATCCTCTGCCCTCTGCCTGTTCCTCCCTCCCTCCCTCTCCCAACCCTGGATTTTTATTTTGTTTTTACTCTCTCCATAATTTTGCCTTTTCCAGAATGTTATATACTTGGAATCATACAATATGTTGTCTTTTCATGGTTTGGTAGCTCATTTCTTTATAATGTTGAATGATATTCCATTGTTTGGATGGATCACAGCTTATTTCTCTCTTCACCTAATGAAGGACACCTCGGTTGCTTCCAAGCTCTGGCAGTTATGAATAAAGCTGCTATAAATATCCATGTGCAGTTTTCATGTGGACGTAAGTTTTTGGCTCCTTTGGATAAATACCAAGGGGTACAGTTGCTGGATCATTTGACAAGTGTATGTTTAGTGTTATAAGAAACTGCCAAACTGTCTTCCAAAGTGGCTGCACCATTTTGCATCCCCACCAGCACTGGATGAGAGCTCTTGCTGCTCCATATCCTCGTCAGCATTTGATGTTGTCAAGCTCTGAATTTTGGCCATTCTTATAGGTACATTGTTTTTAGTTTTTGTTTTGGTGATTTATTTCTTTTCTTTTTTTTAATTTTTATCGGAGTATAGTTGATCTACAATGTTGTGTTAGTTTCAGGTGTACAGCAAAGTGAATCAGTTACACATATACACATATCCACTCTTTTTATTTTTAGATTCTTTTCCCGTATAGGCCATTACAGAGTATTGAGTAGAGTTCTCTGTGCTATACAGCAGGTTCTTATATATATATATATGTTTTATATATAGTAGTGCGTATACTACTTAAAGTCCTGAAGCTGATTTTTTGCAAGTATAATTTTATTAATACATTTCATGACATAGACACTAAGTTTGGGAGCATTGACCTTGAAGACCAGAAAGTTTAGGTCTGGGCTCTTCCCTGTTGTCTACATTTGGGTCAGCTACTTACCTCTCTAGACTTGAGTTTACCCATCTGAATAATGGGGTCAAAACATGTATCCATGAGGCTGTGGTGTGGATTCAACAAGAAGATGTGCTTAACGCAGCCTCTAAAACGTGTTGAGTGTCTGTTAAAAAAAAAAAAAAAGCCTCTCCAGTTAGGAAATGCTGCTGCAAGTACTCTCTGTGCTCCTGTGAGACGCACTTACCCCCCTTTATTTGACCTGCAATTCCCTGGCTCCGCTTCCAGAGACATTCCGCTTGCAATGTCCTTAGTGCCATTTACCAAGGGTTTTTTCTCCTCTGTTTAAGCAACTTCTGCAACTGCTTTAAAAATGTTTCTTTAAATTATTGAAAAAAAAGTTCTTGAATTCTTGTCCAGTATTTGATCTTCCCTGATGTCTATAACGACGAATCTGTGCATCTTTGGGCCTGTCTCTTCTCTGCTTCTCTTCCTTCAGTTCCCTCCCTTCATCCATCCCTTCCTCCTTCCCTCCCTCCTCTCCTCCTCTACCCCCAAACCCCTCCACCTCCCATTTCTCAGCAAATATTTATCAAGAACCTGCTAAGAGCCAGAGGCTGTGCTAGTTGCTTAGTGTATAAAATAATTAAAGTGGGCTCTCCGGCCTGGGGAACAGGACTGCATGGAGTCGGAGCTGCTGTGAGGGAGACGCCTTGATCCTCTATCCTTGCTCCTCCCTGAGTGATTTCACGTAATAGCTCAGGTTCCCTCCGCTGTTCACATTATCAGTGTCACCTGTCTTGGGCCATGAGCTTTCCTGGGAACAGAGATGAAGCCCCTTGTATAGCCAGGGCCTTAGGACACAGTGATCGGAGAGTTATTCCTTGTGTAGATAACACAGGCCAGCAAGAAGGCAGGGCACGTACGTACAACCTGCAGAAAGTAGGAATTTACATGCAGCTTCCCAATGGATGCCTTTCTTCATTGCTTTTTCCAGCTCCTGTCACATATAGAGAAACTTCGAACCTCAATGATAGACGATCTAAATGCAAGTAACGTCTTCTACAAGAAGAGGATAGAAGAGCTGGGGCAGAGGCTCCAGGAGCAGAACGAGCTCATCATCACTCAGAGACAGCAGGTGGTTGGGGGTGTATGTTGGCACCGTTTTTCTGTAAGCAGTGCAATTTATCTAAGAATGTGTGCTGTTATTGTAGAGCATTTGTAAGTTGGATACGATAAAGAACATAGAATTTTTTTTCCCTGTGGTTGTTTGTAAAAGTAAATAAAATAATTTTTAAAGGTATTTTGAAATACTGGAGAGCAATCAGGTTTATTCAATTAGAATTCAGAATAAATGTAAAGGTAGCTAAACATTGCTTTTGGTTATTCCTTCAAGAAGCAGCCATAGCCAAATACTGCTTTTATAAATCATTTGTCTCCCCGTCACTAAAGTCCACACGTCCTGTGTCTTCAGAGGATTTAGTGAAAAGGTTCATTTACTGAGTACAGTGTGTGTCCATTATTCAGCACATCCCTGTCTAGTTTCAGACGTGGATCACTGAGAGGCTGTTTCTCTTCGCAGATTAAAGAGTTTACCAGTAAACCATTAAACGGTGTCAGTGAACCCAAAGGTAAGTGGACCAGGATCCCAGCGCTAGAGGCAAGGTGGGCCTCCCTAACCATGCCCTGGACTTCAGAAGAATGTTGGGCCGCGATGGTTCCCAGGTGCTAAAATGACATTCCTCTAGTTATTTTAATTTGCAAGATCTGTTACCACAACCCAGAGAATGGAAGAATTTTAAATACCTGAACTATCACTGAATGGTCTCCTGTCGTTTTTATCAGAATATTGTTATGCACGTAATACATGCTCAGTAACGGTACCTCTGGATGACTTATGATGAAAAGCACAGGGCCTGGAGGCAGCACTGGGTTCAACTCCTACCTCCAGAACTTAGTAGTAGTCTGTGCCCCAGTTTCCTCAGCTCTAAAGCTGGAGTATTAGTAGTAATTACATCATAGGCTTGTTACGAGGATTAGGTGGGAGAACATGTATAAAGAGCATCTGTTAAGCACTCATTAGTGTTGACTAGCGTTATTGATCTTAAACTCTTAATTATTCTAAAATGCTATAGAGGCTTACTGCATGATTCTGCATTGTGGAAGCCTGGGGTTAAGGGTTTGTTCTAAGCATAGTGGAATATACAACCTACTGACAGTAGCAATGATAGCCACCCATCTCTGTATCATTCAAGAGCTAGTCTAGAAGCAGGGCTGGGAGCCAGAAGTGCAGGGTCTCCCAGTGCAGCAAAAAGCTTGCCTTCTGCCTGGTTTCCGAGTGATCCCAGTCTTGGTTCCTGTACATCTCAGGTTACTAAGGCATCTTTGTCTACTTGAGGGATGCCATCTGGGGATAGGTATAGGATGGGTATAGGAGCTGGTTTTCCTCCCTGTTTCTGGGGCCATGGAAGATATGGACATATCTCGGAAATATTGTGGGTTCAGTTCCAGACCGCTGCAGTAAAGCCAGTAATCACAGTGAAGCAAGTCACAGAAATTTTTTTGGTTTCACAGTGCATATAAAACTTATGTTTCTACTATACTTTAGTCTATTAAGTGTACAATAGCATTATGTCTAAAAAAATGCACATATCCTAATTAAAATATACTATATTGCTAAAAATACTAACCATCGCCTGACAACGCAGGGTTGCCACAGACCTTCAATTTGTAAAAAATGCAGCATCTTCGAAATATAATAAAATGCAATAAAACGAGGTATGTCTGTACATTGACCTACACATTTGTTTCCCTCGTTTTGAGATAAAGCTTTGGGAATGGTGATGGTTCCCTATAACTTCTCTTAGAATAGTATGAGTTCGGGTAGTGAGGCATACCTGTATAATTACTTAGCATAAATATTTGACTGAAAAATAATTTAAGCAAAAAATTAGCTTTGAAAGATTTATGTTAAACATCTTTGTTGGGTGAGTTGCGACATGTTGGTAAATTTCATTTACTATTTTTCTGGGGAAAATATTAGGATATGCACTAGCGAAATATAACCCATAGCTTGTGATTTTTGTTATTAATTTTTTTTTTTTGTTATTTCAGGGAATCCTTTAACCTGGCAACCTTTTGAATCTAAGCCAACTGCCCCAACTGTACCTAGTAAGTTTCTGTAGTAGGCTCAGGGTTCTAAAGATATTTTTAAAGTGCTAAATCCGTATATAACTTCTTCTTATTATTTTTAGAGACATTTCTTTGAACATCAGTGTGTTTGGAGATTATATGATGATCTCTTTTGGTTCCTGGCTTTGACCTAGTTCTAAAATCCACTATTGTAAATATCTGTGTGATTTTGTGGTGGTTTTGGTTAGCCATACCTATTACCTTACAGTTCACCTAATAAAGGAACAACTGAAAACTCTTTGGCATCGCTCCAGTTTGTACTCGTGGATTTCCCGAGGTAAAACACTGTGACGATGTGATTCTGTGTGGGAGCCGCCGCATCTTGGCATCACTGAGACTCAGCGCTGCAGGTTTTGACCTGACACCCCCGCCAGTCGCTCACTTGAAGTCAGCTCAGCACAGCTGTCTTCCGAAGCTGTCAGGATTTGGTCAGAATCCAAAAAGACATAACCTGTACAGTTCAGAAATGGATGGATTGTTTTGTTAATAATAAACAGTTGAAATATTTTTGTTTCCATTCAAGAAAGATGTGAACAGGATCTGAATACTAGGGGGAAGGCATGCACCCAGGCCGGGCACCGAGTGACCATTCCTGTGGGCCCAGGACTTGTGATGATGAAAGGACATTGTTGAGTGTGTTTAGGAATTTGGCACAATTAACTGGAAAGTGCTAAGTGCTTTAACTGCTCGGCCTCTTGATGGTGCTTCTGGAAGCTGAAGAGGTTGAGAGGTGCTCAGGAGGAGAGGGTAGTTTAAATGCCAGGAGTAGAGCTGAGGGGAGAGTAGAAGGATTTCAGAGAAGTATGGAAAAGTTAAAAGACACTCAGTTATTATTGTTTGTATTTTAATTATACTTAGCACAATATTGGAACAATAATGTGTTCCAGTAAAGCTTTATTTACAGAGACTGGCAGGGGCTGGTATGTCCCTCAGGCTGTGGTTTAGCAAACCTGGATCTAGGTTAGCAAGTTGCAAAGGGTTTGAAGGCCATATTTCCAGAATTATTAGCAGTTTATCCTCAGTTAGGAGTTGAACACTTTCATACCAGCCATTGTAAAGACAAAATTGTATGCCTATAGGGTAGCTGAGGTTTGTGGCCAGTATTCTGTAGAATAAGATTAGAATTAGAGATCTATTCTAATAAGCTAGGGGAAAAGTCATTAACTAATAGACAGATAGTTGGGAGAGGAACCTCAGATAGGAATTGTAAAATATTGGAAGAAAGGCTGTATAATCTGATATTCTGAGATATTTTAATGTAGAGAGTGTCCAGTCTTACTTGAACTAGGTATACTCCCCTCCAAAGGCTGTGGCTGAACTAATGCCTTCTCACAGTGCTTTCCAGCTTATTGATTAGGATAGTTTTTTCAGTTGGTTTATTGTACGTGAATATTCATAGCAGCATTATTCATAATAGCCAAGAAGTAGAAACAACCCAAATGTCCATCAACTAAAGAAGAGAAAAATAAAACGTGGTCTCTCCATACAGTGGAACATTATTCAGCCATAAAAATACATGCCGGTGCTGACACACGCTACAACATGGATGGACCTTGAAAACATGATGCTAAGTTAAAGAAGCCGATTCCAGAGGACCACATATTTAATTGTATGATTCCATTTATATGAAAGGACCAGAATAGGCAGATCCACAGAGAGAGAAAGTAGATCAGTAGTTGCCAGGGACTGAGGGAGGGAGCAATGGGGCTAAGAGATACAGGTATTTTTGGGAGGTGTGCGTGTGATGAGAATGTTCAACAATTAGATAGGGGTTATGGTTGTGCAACTCTGTGACTATTTTTTTTAAAATTTTATTGAAGTATAGTTGATTTACAATGTTGTATTTAATTTCTACTGTGCAGCAGAATGACTCAGTTATACATATATATTCTTTTTCATATTCTTTCCCATTATGGCTTATCACAGAATATTGGATGTAGTTCCCCGTGATATACAGTAGGAGCTTGTTGTTTATGCATCCTGTATATAATACTTTGCCTCTTTGACTATGTTAAAACCCACCAAATTGTATATTTTAAGAGGGTGAATTATATTTCCATAAGGCTGCTGTTTAAAAATTGGTTTAGGTTGGTTGGTAATATCTTTGTCACTTGTCCCTCACCGTGTGTATTCACCTTGACTAATTTGATGAATATTTAGTTATCATCATGTTCAGTTGCTAACGCTATAGTTACAGAACCCTGTGAGCTTTTCCTTTTTATGCTTTTTCAGTGACCGCCCCAGCCCCACAGACTTTGGATGCTAAGTCAAGTCTAACAATGGCACATGGTAAGTTTCAGCAAAGTCTCAGCGTTTTATGTACCGTTTCTACTCTGAGTCAGATAACTTATTAACTGAAAGTGCTGCTGTGGGGGAAGTTATGCAAACAAAACATTTTGGTGAATGAAAAACAGTTAATAAAACTGCAGCCTATACAGGTAATGTTTTGTGATCTGATCATAGCTACCAAAGTCATAAAGTATTAAATGTATCTATTGCTGGGTTCACAAGTAGAGATTTTAACACTGAAGTACTTGGATCATTTATATTTGGGGGAAAATAGTAGGTATTGGGTAAGATGGTGACTTTCTACTAGGCCAGCCAACCAGCACATGCCACAGGGCATATGTGATTGTTTTTATAACTTTCAATGTGGCAGCAAGTCACCTTTTTTAAACAAACAGTTTCAGCGATTGGTTGGGAAAATCTAGAAAAGACATGTGATAGAAACCAAAGGAAAAAAGTAGGAACCACTAGATAAAATTGCTGCCAGGATCCAGTTCTTGGACCAGGCCACTGGCTGGTAATGGTTGTTAATATGATCTGGTAGTCAGGGTGAATATTTATAGCCATATTTTATTTTTATACAGCAAAGGTGCTAACAGTTTTTATAGTATGTTTTTAATATATTGTTTTCCTGTGGTCTGCTGTATATTAAGATTGGAGGGGGAAACCACCTTTTTCCTGTCTTAGCTACAAATGCTTCTCAAATCTAATGATTACTTCATTCCACTTTTCTTTTTAGTCTTTTAGTTAGGACTTAACTCCATGGTCAGTCAAGTTGGACTTTCTTTTTGTCTTCATAAATATTGTGGTTCATATATGATGGCCTTTGTAATTATTGTTTCTACTCACTGACTGACTCATGAGGTGTTTTGTTTCCTCTCTTTTTTTTCCTAAGATCATTTCAGGTGGATCGGTTCCCTTGGGCATGTGTTTATAATATGTAAATGCATAAATTTGCTATATATTAGATGTTATTATTTACAAGTGTGTACAACATGCAGGGTTTTTTCCTTTGAATCAGTAACATACATTTTATCTGTTACTTTCTTTAATATTGAATATATGATAAACTTTCTTTAATATTGAATATATGACAACATGATCTCTGGCAATTGTTTTCTGTTCATATTATTTATGTCAGGTTTAAAATCTCTCTGTTGCCTCCTTGTTTAGGGTAAATTTTTTTTTCCAGTCTTTTTTAGATTCTATTTCCATATAGGTCCATTACAGAGTATTGATGAGTTCCCTGTGCTATTATTCAGTAATAGTGTTGATTTTTAGAAGGCATCGTTGGCTATTTCTGTTTTGTACCTCAATGTGTGTTTTAGTTTCTTTCGTCTCCTACCTTGTTATTGTTAGCCTCCTATCTCATCTTACACGAGGGCCATATTTTCTTTGTGTTATATTTTTGGTACCTGATAAAGGATGCACACAGTAGGCATGTCATGCTCTCTGGGGCTGATTCCAAGGTCCTGACAAACCCGGCAGTTCTAGAGCATTGTGTTCTGTGTGGACCCTGCCCTGACTGGGTGGGGGCTGCGTGGATCAGCCAGGCCCCCTTGCTGGCATCTGCCACGATTGAAATGCTCGTTTTGAATGCCAGCCAGACCTGGCATGAGGCCCACAGGCCTTGGATTGGGATCAAAGCTGGTTTGTGAGCATCTCAATGGGCAGAAGCAAAGGAGGGGGCTTGGCGGGGGCCCACTGCCCTGCCCTCACCCCCAGCCATGGCAGCTTCCCCAGGTACTTGGGGGTGAGGGGGATGGGGAGGGTTGGTCACATATTGCACAACATTAATTAGCCCAACTTCCTCTCTGTCTTTCCTTTTGTTCCATCTCAAAATTTGGCGAGGTCCTTTACCGTGAAAAATCTCATGATTACTCACTGGCTGAGGTTGGGTTCCCTGAGACACAGACTCTGGGGTGGAGGTTTGCGGGTGGTATTTGGACAGTGTTCTCGGACAACACCTGTGAGAGAAGCCGGGTTGGGCGTTAAAGATTGATCCCAGATGCAGCTTCAGTGGAGGGCTCAGCAGGTCTGACCCGGAGCTTTAGAGCTGGGATGGCGCTATTGGAATTTTCCTGGATGGAGGCAATCAGTTATATGGTGTGGGTTGCCCCACGGAGGGGGCACTGGCGGCTCCTTTCCACTGAAACAAAACAAAAAGTAGGGGCAAAAGATGGCAGGAAACCCTGAATGGGAATTATCGGTGCAGATGTATGATTTGGCTGAGCGTAGAGTATGCAGAAGAGATTTGAGGGACAAAGGCTGGTTGAGGTTGTTCACGGCAACCACTGAGTGCTGGGCTGAAGCTGTTTGGGTTGTTCTGGTGGCATTTTGTAGCTGCCGAATGTTCTGAGGCTAGGCGTGGCGGGACTGGGGAGCTGGGCTGCAAGAAGCTTAGCCTGACTGGTGTGTTCAAAGAATCTGAGCTGGGAGATCAGTTGGGGATGTTTACAGTCGAAGAGACCCCTCACCTAGGAATCGGGTTGTGGTAATGAGCAGGAGGGAGTGGACGTGACAGCTGTTCCGTGGGACTGGTGGAAAGGCCGTGCAAGTGACTGGGGGGAGAAGGCAAGAGAAGGGTCAGAACACGATAAGCTCAGGTACTGGGTAGACAGTAGTGCCATTCAGATAATTCCAGCAGACAAACCCAGCGAGCACCAGTAGGGAGGCGTTGGGGCTTTGTGGCCAAGAGCCTGGGTTTGGAAGCAGACAGTCTGGATTCACGGGTGACTCGTGGTGATTTCCTTAGGCTTAGGTTTCCTTGCCTGCCAAATGGGGAGGAGAGTCTTGGCCACTTCAGTGGGCTGCAGGAAGCGCAGAATGAGGCAAGGCCTTTGGAGCAGAAGCCGCTGAGCAAGCACTGGCTGAAGTTAGCTTCTAGGGCAGGGGTGATGAAGTCCAACACAGTCAGCCAGTGGAGAGGGGGCTGGTGAAGACTGGGAGTTTTTCTTCTGGAGGAAATGGTGGGAGACTGACATATGCGTTTTTCTGGAAGCCTCTGGCAAGTTCGGAGGGGAAACTCAAGCCTCTGAGAGTTTCAGCTCTCACCCTGGAGTTCTCGGTTCAGGATGGGAACTGGGATGTTTGGAGGCTGGACCTGTGGCTTATAAAGCATGAGAATGGCCGGCCTTCCCTTCCCACATCAGCCTGCTTGTTTGGGGAGCTGGGGTCTGGTTGACTTCACTTTTTATTACACTTTGTTATTGTAGGAGCCCAGGTTCAGGAATCTGCCCCTCGCATGCCTTCTGCACCATTGCAGGAAATGTCAGATCTTGACAATTAATCCTGACTCAAGAGAAATAAGCCATAGGATTATGCCTGTACTATAATAATAAATATACATATGTGATTTTATAAGATTTTATAGAACTTTTCCTTGTAACTTTATTCTTGTCATTTTTATAAAGTATAAAAAATATAAACCATGTGACTTAAAAAAATGAAATAAGCTATCCTCCTAAAATCTATTTTCAGCAGTTCAAACTAATAGAATAGTCTATTTGTATAACTTTATTTTTTTAATTTAAAAAAATTTTATAGATGTATAATTAACATATAACATTTGTATTAGTTTTAGGTGTACAGCATAATGATTTGATATTTGTATCTGTTGCAAAATGATCACAATAAGTCTAGTTAACATCCATTGCCACATAGGTGGCACATTTTTTTTCTTTATTTGTATAACTTTAAAATCTTGAGGCTGAATAACAAATTTGGAAGCACCTTTTTGGTGTTCAGCAGTTGTGTTACATGGATAGAATTACATGCTCCTTTGCGAGGCCAAGTTTATGTTTCAAAATTAAAGTGGATTCGTATTTACTAATAGGCTGTGTTCCAAAAGTTCATTTGAAAGTAATTTAAAATGCATTTCTCCCATACAGTCAATGTCAGAGATGTTTACTATATTGCTGATAGGTGTGTGTGTATATGTATTGGTATATGCCTAAAATAGAGTACCTTTAAATTATTATTATTAACTTATTTAATTTATTATACCCTTTAATAAATTAAAAGCCAGACCTTCAAAGTAGGAGGTAGTAAATCTGAGATAATACATGCAAAGCACTTAGATCTGTGCCTGGCAACCCAGTGAGTACTCAGTCATTTTTGGCCACTAATACCCTCCCCAGTCACCCACCCTGGGGTCTGATGGCAGGATGAAATGACCCCCATTTTGGTTGGTTGGTTTGCTTGTTTTTAAAGGTTTATTTTATTATTTATTTACTTATTTTGGCTGCACTGGGTCTTTGTTGCTGCACATGGGCTCCCTCCAGTTGTGGTGAGCGGGGGCCACTCTTTGTTGTGGTGTGCAGGCTTCTCATTGCGGTGTTTTCTCTTGTTGCAGAGCTCAGGCTCTAGGCACACGGCCTTCAGTAGTTGTGGCACACGGGCCCAGCCACTCCGCAGCATGTGGGATCCTCCTGGCCCAGGGATCAAACCCATGTCTCCTGCATTGGCGGGTGGACTTCCAACCACTGCACCACCAGGGAAGCCCCATGATCCCCGTTTTGTGGGAGCAGGTGGAGAGCTTTCTGGGCAGGCGCCCCATGTCAGTCTCCAGGCCGAAGATGAGGGAACCAGGCACCTCTTAAATAAGCCAGACTTTTGGTTGCATTTCATTCCATGCCTAATTGCCTGGCTGCTGGGGTCAGACAGACCTGCAGCCAAAACCTGACCTTCTGCATGAAGGAGCTTTCTCTCTGTTGATTGGATGGGGTTTGCTTTATCTATGTTGCCCACGGGTTTCCTTGTGTGGGCACAGTGACATTTCCCTGGGAAGTCACCCAGAGCCTCATCTCCCCTGGCCACTGTTCTGGGGTGGGATTGGGAAAAGCCCATCTTCATCTCTCATCTGTCCACAGCTCCACCCCAGTGACTCTCTGGGAGCAGGACTAGGTCTCGAAGTGTGGTTTAGGGACACGAAGGTGTGTAAGGTGTCTTAGTCCTGCTGCTGACCCAGGAGACCTCCCCTTGCCCTTTCACCATTCTGGTCCTTCCACTTGAAGGCCCTGGGCTAGCAAGAAGGGGGAACCCCAGGGCCCTGGGAACTTTTTATGTCTTTATCTTTGGAAATTGAAATATTTTCAGTAATTTTCTATTTAGCCACCTGATCAAGATATTTTATAAGGAAAATATTTTTAGGGATAAGGGAAGAAGATCTTTTGCAGTTGTGTCCTTGTGCCTTAAGAAAAAAAATAATGTCTGGCACTAAGTTGTTGAGCAAGAAATTTTAACTCCTTTAAAATTAAAATTTCCCGAGAGTGGAGTTAACAGAAAATATGTAGGAGGGGAAGATACTATAGAAAAGTGACCAGCTTTAACTGACTGCCTTAATATTTTTTTCCCAGTAAATTTGTGCTATTTTAGGCATGGTTAAAATACTGTGGAACTATGTCTTTCAAAATTGTTTGAAAGGAACTAATCTTACTTTGCTATTGTCCTGTTTGTACTATTCTTATTTTTCCTCATTAATAGAACAGGCATTCTCATCGCACATACTGGAACCAATAGAAGAACTTTCAGAGGAAGAAAAAGGTAACAAAGAGCTTAATCAGGGTTTATATCTCCATCAATTACATTTAGATGCTGAAGCCCAAGCCTTCAAAGTATGATTCGGTGGTTTTTATCCTAGTGTATTAAAACTAGGGAAGGCGTTTAGGTTTGAATTACATTTTCAAGCTACTACTATATGTAGTATTCTGTCATCCTATTCCCCTAATGTACTGTTATATTTTTTCTCCTGCTTTACCGTTTCTTAGCATATGAGTAAGAAATTTCCTGTGTCAGGGAACTTGACAAAAAATTTAAGCCATTATGTCAATGCAGAGATTTTCTGATCAGATGACAAGTCGACACGCATGTTGTGTGCCAGATTATACAAAAATATTCATATCACAGTAGTTATTTCTCATGCCCTGAATCTGTGAAATGAATAGGTAAAGTGCCCATTGCAAAAATTGTTTTTAGTAGCAAGAAAGGCATAATGTCTAAGCTCTGAATATGGAATATTTACGAGCAGAATATCTTAATGGCAGAATTTGGGAGCTATTACAGATTTGGGGAGATAATTAAAATTATTACTGCTTCTTCATTTTATTTGGCAGTAATAATAAAAATTATTTTCTATCAGCTAATTTTTGAAGTTTATGAACATTTATTTACATTATTAAGAGTATTTTCTAATGCTAGATTTACCCTAAAGCAATTATATTTTAAACAGTTTATCATAATTTTCTCCTTAGTAATAATAATGCTTTACCATATTTCACTCCTTTAAAAGAAAGCAAATTGTTAATATTTATATGGACTCTGGTTTTGTCATTTTTGTTAGGAAGAGAAGTAAAATTATATATTCTAATATGTAAATTCTTAATGTTTGTTATAACTTCCTATGTGTCCTCTAGACTTTTTCCAAGTTTGTTTGTACAAGGCCACAAATTGAGAAGGGACTAAATCAAGCATATCTATAACATCTATATGATGTGTATTTTCATTTTTCTTGCACGCAACATGCTTTCTCTCTCCTGCATAAGTGTCATTTATTGATGTCTGGAACACAAAATGCCTTACTCTCCGAAGAATCTATGAGATGTGTCAGGAGGGTCACAGATGGGGTCCAAAATTTTGAAATGGAATCTCAGGTCACATAGTTAACAGTCATTTGAAAACGAGTCAGCTGGGTTCCAAGAAGAATCCTGATTTGTCCATCGTCACCATTTCAGTTCCAGGTTTCACCCACTGCATATTCTGCCTGGGCTTCTTTTAGGATTCTTCTGCCCAGACGATGTAAAGCACGAGTTAGGGATCCTTGACGGCAAACATCATTGTCTGTGGCCACATTTAGGGAGCTGAGTTGGGAAAGGAAATCATCTTTGCCACCCTCCCCGTGTTCAGACACAGCTCTTGTGGGGGATGGGAGAGAGCTGAGAATAGCCAAGTCCCAGTGCAGTGTCACAGAAACCAGAGACTGCATCTTTCTAGTGCCTCTGTGGCGTGAGCACGCTGGCAGCAAATGAGTTGCCGTCAATAGATTCTTCAGCCTGTACTGACATTTGCAGACAAATGCCTGTGCAGCTAAAATTTGGCCATGGTTTGCAAAAACACTGCAGCTTTTTACCAAGGAGTAACTCATAGGAGACTATTTCTTCATCCTTACTTTTTGACAGTTGTGTCCAGGTGGACTTGATCTTACTGTTCTGTAGGATGTTAGAATGGGAGGGCCAGGAGGGATCTTAGGGACGATTTTATTTTTCAGAAACTTAAAACACAGCGGAATTTGGAGCTTGCTCCAGGCCGTTGAGTTTAATTAGTGACAGTGCTGGAACTAAAGTCCAGTTCTGTTTTCGGTAATTTAATGCAAAGAACAAAGTAATGGAGGAAGGCAAACGGGTCCAGCCTTTGCAGGCCTGGCTGGGTGGCCTTTGGGGAAGTCTCTTTACCTCTCTGGTTTTAGAGACTTCATGTGAATAATGAAGGGATTGAGAACTAGATGATCAAGTCCCTTCCAACTCAGAAATTCTGTTGTGTTTTGCTTTTTTTGCTTTTTGTTTTGTTTTGACTACTTGCTTTGCGCTGTAATGATTTGCTTACCATAAGTGGTGTGTTGGAAGTCTGATATAACTGATCACATGTGTGGGCTCTTGTGCGTTAGCCTGGCCATCTGCTTGGGCATGCTTTAAAATTTTTAATTAGAGGAAATGCTGATCTCTAGAATATTTTGTCTTGATCTTGGTGAGCAATATGTGCTTTACCTAAAATCTTCAGCTCTGATGGTCTTTAAGTAATTCATTTCACCTTTACATAAAAACTTATTTTATTTCCTATCCACTCTACCTTCTTTCTCTCGCTTCTGTCGGCCAGCCCCAGCCTTGTAAGAGTTCTTCCTATCAAGGGTTTTCTAATTATTCACAAATTGCTTTCCAAAGTGAGCATCAACTTACAAAGGAATTTTGAGGACAGAGGGAAATGTTTAATCTGCCATCATTTGGGGGAACTTGGACATCAAAATGAACTTGTCATCGGGGTTGAGGGTGAACCTAAACCAACCAGCAAATGAATTCAGTTACTGCTATCAAAAGCCTTGCAACTCAACTAGACTGTGGCCATCCACTTGGGCATTGCTTGACCCATGCGTGTGGCCACATGTTCTAGAGCCTCTCTTCAGGCTGTGCATCTGTGTTGCTGCTTATATCTGAGATGCTGGACTAAGAATTATCTTTGCCTCATTGGGGTGGGAGGTGCATCTGTTTCAGTGGTAGCTTCATGACTTCCGGGTTCTCTCCTGGTACCTCTTTTTTTTTTTTTAATAAATTTATTTACTTATTTATTTTATTGGCTGTGTTGGGTCTTTTTTGTTGTGCACGGGCTTTCTTTAGTTGCGGTGAGTGGGGGCTACTCTTCATTGTGGTGCACGGGCTCCTCATTGCCGTGGTTTCTCTTGTTGTGGAGCATGGGCTCTAGGCACGTGGGCTTCAGTAGTTGCAGCACATGGGCTCAATAGTTGTGGCTCACAGGCTCTAAAGTGCAGGCTCAATAGTTGTGGTGCACAGGCTTAGTTGCTCTGCGGCATGTGGGATCTTCCTGGAGCAGGGATCAAATCCGTGTCCCCTGCATTGGCAGGCGGATTCTTAACCACTGTGCAACCTAGGAAGCCCCGTCCTGGTACCTCTTTTTACTTTTAGCCCTAGACAGTTGCAGACTTGATGGATAACTAGCAGCCAAAGCCAGTGATAGCCATGGCTGTGGCTAAGCCCTCTAGGTTTTGACAGATTCAGTTCCTAGGACAGAAGTGTTCTTTTCTTTCTTTCTTTCTTTCTTTTTCTTTCTTTTCTTTCTTTCTTTCTTTCTTTCTTTCTTTCTTTCTTTCTTTCTTTCTTTCTGTCTGTCTGTCTGTCTGTCTGTCTGTCTTTCTTTCTTTCTTTCTTTCTTTCTTTCTTTCTCTCTCTCTCTCTCTCTCTCTCTCTCTTTCTTTCTTTCTTTCTTTGTGGTTTCAGAATACTGGAAAAACATTGGTGGGAAAACAGCAGCATGAATGCTGAGAATATAAAGTTTAAGATTACTTCCGACTTTTATTCACATAGAATCACATAAAATTTCATAATTTCTGTTTACCAAGCCATAGTAGCAAAGTATAGAAAAGCATCATCATGGAGATTTTCCCTCCTATTTAAGGTACAAACAGTAATTTGACTAATTTTGCTTTCAGCAAAACTGTTAACAGAAATATTCTTTACTACTGGACTTGAACTAGTATTTAGAAAACCTCTTAACCAAAAGGCATATTGTTCAAGATCTTCTGCAAACCCACGTGCCATTGGAACCTAAAAATTCCATCTGCCGAGGTGGATAAGTCCGTGGAAGAGTGGAGTACCTGTGGGGACCCGCCTGCAGCCCCAGGCCTAGGCAATGGCATTTGGTGCCACTTTCTTTGGGTGAAATGCTTTTGTTAAGAGAATAGGCTTCAAAATGATGATAGTACCATTGTCACATTCAGCCAGATATGCCTGTGGATGTTCACTAAGGGTCTGAACTGCCTGGCACTGCATCTCTTTCCTTGAGCCTTCAATTCCCTTTGACATAAGGACCGAGTTCTTCAAGGTCATGTAATCATGCCCCTTTTTCCATACCCTCTCAGAATTGATGTTTTTTTCCTTCTTTGTGGGAAATAAAAGGAACGAGGAAGGAAACATTAGGAGAATCTGGCCTGTTATTTTTTCTTTGTTTGTAATTACTGGTTGTTTTAAACAAAATATACTTTCCCTAAGACTTCTGCTAATTTCTTTTTCATTTTGGTAAGTATTTTGAGAGGGATAATAACCTTCACATTTTGAAATTTTATGTGAACTCCACCACCACTACATTTATTATGTAAAAACTTAATTATTTAAAAGAAATAGGGGGCTTCCTAGGTGGCGCAGTGGTTGAGAATCCGCCTGCCAATGCAGAGGACACGGGTTCGATCCCTGCTCCAGGAAGATCCCACATGCCACGGAGCAACTAAGCCCGTGCGCCAAAAAAAAAAAAAAAGAGAAAGAAAGAAATAGGGCTTTTTCTTCACCAAATGATACCTAAATTCTAACTGAATTTAGGAGAGAGGAATTCTTCAGAAAGTAGTAAAAATAATTTTAGGATAAAACATTAAACTTTTAAATAAGCTTTTTCCATTTTGCGTCTCTAGAGACGTATTTCTCATATTATTTGTCTAGCTGTAATTTGAATAAGTGTTCAAGAAAATGTCTTTAAAGATACTGAAGTTTTGAAGCAGACTTAAGATAGTTTTAAAACCTATAATACTTAAGCATTATATATTGTGCTGAATGACTAAAATATTCAAAAACTTTAAAACATTATAAATGCTTGCTTGCAGTTTAGAAGTTGTATTTTGTCATTTTCTGCTTAGAGGTGTAATGTATTTGTTTAATTCCTTTTTAACACGTCATAAAAACATTATTTCAGGAAGAGAAAATGAACAGAAATTAAATAATGACAAGATACATTTAAGGAAAACTTTGAAGAATAACCCTTCCCTCACTAAGGAAATAAGAACAGTCTTGGAGCAGAGTTTGCTGGAGAAACTGGAGACCTTGGGGATTAATGCAGTAAGTTCACCCACTTTCGAAATATTTGCTGGTTTGGTTTTGTTTTGTTTGGCTGCACATGGCTCGCAGGATCTTAGTTCCCCAACCACGGATCGAACCCAGACCCTTGGCAGTGAAAAAGGCATGGAGTCCTAACCACTGGACCACCAGGGAATTCCTTATTTTGTTTTCTAAATAAGAAAGGATCAGAGAATAGAAGAAGGCATGTCAGTCCTGTCACATATGGACACCAGAGGCTAATGTGACATGATTCATTAAACACTTTAGCTGGCATTCACTGTGTGCCTGGCACCTTTAGAGAGCTTTTCCAACTATTAACTCATTTAAACATAGAAACTAATCTCTTAGGTAAGTGACAATATCATCTGTATTTTACAGAGAGGTGAAGTAACTTGCTTCGGGTCACATGTTTGTGATGAAGGAGCCAGGGTTTGCATCTAGGCAGTTGCAGGGCTGCTTCCATTCTGATGTTAACTCCAAATTATTGCCTATTACAAAATCAGCACTTAAGCTACCCTTATAAAATGAATGGGTGAATGAATTGTATTTCATATTGTTGCCAGGTTGAATAGTTCTGTACATCCTGCTATACATACTCTTTGCTTTTTATATTTTTCATTGCATACGTAAAATACACAGACTTAATTGAACAGCCTGAATTTATATACCTGTTAAGTGCGTCTGTGTATACCTATCACATGTACATATATGTATGTGTATGCAAAAGTATGTGTGCATGCATGGAATATGCACAGATGTGTGTAGTGTGTATATGCAGGTCTCTGTATGCGTTTGTGTGGATATTATATATTCATATGTGTATATGTGCACAAACCTATGTATGTATATATGTACATGTATATACACATGTATATGCACCTCTGTGTATCTGAATATATGTGTGTGTACGTATATGTGTATATACAGATTTGTGTGTACAGGTGTGTGGGGTGTGTATCATCTGTAACCACCACACAGATCAAGAAAGAGACCCAGCATTTCCAGTACCCTAGAAGACTCTCTTTTGCTTTCCTTAGTCAATATCACTCCGTGCTCCCCAGCCGGAGGTAGTGGCTATTCTGACTTAGTTTTGTTTCTTCTTGAACCTCATATGAGTGGAATCCTACACTATGTTGTATTTTGTGTCACTGCTTTTGCTTATGATTTTTTCTGTAAGATTCATACTTATTGTTTCATTTAGCAGTAGTTTGTGGCGTAGTATTCCATTGTATGAATATACTATATTTTATCTATTCTCCTGTTGATGGATATTTAGATTTTCCATTTTTGGCTCTTTTTGGCCATTACATTCTTGTACATGTCTTTTGGTGGACATAGGCATTCCTTTCTCTTGGATGTATATTTAGGAATGAAATTGCTGTGTCTAAGAGCGTACATGTTTAGTTTTAGTAGGTGTAGCCAAATAATTTTCCAAAGTGTAAAAATTTACACTATCTCTATCAGTGTGTGAGAGTTCCAATTCCAGTCTGCATATGGTTTTGGGGTTATATATTTTATTTGGGACATTTCCTTTTATCCTAAAATTATAAAAACATTATATTTTTTTTCCTAATGCTTGCATAGTTTTTTTGTTTATTTTTTTTGTCTATCTGGGCTTTAATAATTAAGCTTAGAAACAGTGAGTTGCAGATCTAACTTTATTTCCAGTTGGATCAGTTGTCTCAATATCTTTTGTTGAGTAATCCACGCTTTCTTTGTTTGTTTGAAATAGCAGTTTTATCATAAAGGACATTTTTACATATATTTGGATTTATTTTTGGACTTTCATTGGTTTTGCCCTTTCAACTGTTTTTTGTATTCCTTTGCTAACACTATACTATTTTAATTTTAGTAACTTTGTCCTGTACTTTAGTATCTGTTACAGGCCATGCCTTTTTCATTAGTCTTACTTCAAAAATTTCTTGGCAGTTCTTCCATATTTTGTTTTCCAGTGAACTTTAGAAACAGCTGCTGCAGTTCCAGAATAACCCCTGAGGGGATTCTGATTGAAGTTGCCTTAAATTTTGTGTACTATTTAGGAAGAACTGACATTTGTACAGTATTGGGTCTTTCCATCCAGCTAGCTACAGGGTATAGGAAGACAGGCATTGAACACCTGCTCACACAAACAGGTGGTGGATCCACAATGATAGATTGTAGGATGTGAAATGAAGGAAAAGTAGAGGGGATTGAATAACTGAGGCCAGAGGAAACTTCTTGGAGGTGGCAGTTGATATGATGATGGAGATTTCTGTCCTGGGCAGCTGGGTGGGCGGTGGGGCTGCTTCCTGGGATGGGGAAGATTGAGGGAATGGCAGGGGAGGAGATGGGAGTGTGCATGTGACTCTGGTATTGAACAAATGAATAAACAGCTTTTTAACTGGTTTTCTTCTGTCTAGATACCCTTCAAATCCAGATTAATTTTCTCAGATCACCTCTTAAATTATGGCATTTTCATAATTGAAAACCTCTGAGGATTTTCTCTTACCTGTGGAATAACCAACCCTTAAGCTTTTCATTTGGATGTTCGTCTCCTTTTCTGCCCTCCTCACGTAGGCCTCTGTAGCATTAACCACTGGGCACCTTGACTGTTTCTGTCCCATTGCCTGCCTTTCCCACAAGGTTCCCCCTCCCGATCCCACCCATCTGGAACACTCCCTCTTCTACCTGTCTCACTCCACCCATCCTTCAGGGCACAGCCCAGCCTCCACCATAAGCTTTCTTGGGCCCCTGGGGCCTCTGATAGCTTCTCTCCCTGAATTCCTCTGGCCCTTGTGGACCCATTACCTTATCACACACCTTGCACTGTTGGGTAATCAATCATAATCCATCACATACACGCCTTCCGTGCATTCGGTCCCAGCTCCCACGGCCCCGTTCCCCTAACCAGTCATGTACAGTCATACACCTTATGTGTCTCATTGCCCCGTGAGCTCCTTTGGGGGCCAGGACTGTGTTTGATACGTCAGGGCATCCCTCACCTTACATGCAGCAGGGAGGACAAAAGGTTGGCATGGTTAATGCTGACAAATGTCTGTGAGATGAAAAACATCCCAGGATAATTGATTAACTTAACAATTTTTTCCTTCAGAATATACGCGGTATTACAAGTGATCACTTGAATAGAGTGCTAAGAACCGTGGAATCCGTAAGACATGAGCGAGAAAGACAAATACCTAACATTCAGCAAATTCGTGAATTCCTCGAACGTCAGGTCAGCTGTAAAATTGAGGAGAGAACACTACTGTCTACAGGTAGGCCTGTTACCGACTGCCATTTCATTTCTGCAGATGGGAGTGAAATAGAACAACCGTTTTATAATTTTAAATGGTTCAAAAACCTTGGCACTTAATTGACAACTCTATTACTGTTTGAACTGTTAAATGTTGGGTCTTAGATTGTGTTTTTACATTAAAAACCCCCTGCCGTGTGGACTCTAGACCCTTGAGACAGACTTGTTCATTTCAGTGCCAGCATAGACAGTATTGTAGTATTTTATTCTGCTTTTCACACAGTGGAGACTCACAAATGACACTACTATTCCAGACAGGTACAGTGCTTCTCAAGTGGATGCCCTTTCAACTGGAGAAATACCCAGAGCACTACATCTTCCTCCCAGAAGCAGACAGTTGGTTAGACAAAGACCTGTTTTTACTGATAGGACATCTGTTCCAAAGTGAGTATTTTCAAGCCTAAAGTTTTTTAATTAATGTTTGTCTCAGTCAGCTTGGGCTGCCATAACAAAACACCATAGGCTGGGTGGCTTAAACAACAGAAATTTAATTTTCTCACACTTCCGGAGGCTGGAAGTTCAAGATCAGAGTGTTGGCATAGTCAGGTTCTTCCAGGACTCATAGAGGGCCACCCTCTCACTGCGTCCTCACACGCTGGGGAAAGCAAGAGAGCCCTGGTCTCTCCTCCTCTTCTTACAAGGACACCAATTCCTTCACGTGGGCCCCATCCTCATGACTTCATCTAACTAAACCTAATCACCCCATCTCCAGATACCATCACACTGAGGGTTAGGGCTTCAACATATGAATTGTAGGGGGCCACATTCAGCCCACAGCAATGTTTGACCCAACCGAGAATCACACTTGGAAGGCCTACCCGTCTCTCGTTGGCACAGGGAGACTCATTGCCGCTCACCCTCTAATAAAGCGAAAATCACCAATTCCTTAGAAATCGACTTTAAATTACATTATTTACTCATGCCAGAAATATTTTTCTCTTGCTTTTAGAGTTAAGAAAAATATCCCAGAAGATCATTTTCCCAGAAAGTCTTCAACTATTGCGTGAGTACTGAGGGAGCAGGGGGAGGTGATTTTTTAAAAATTCTTTTCACTGAACATTCCTTTCATTTTATGTTCATTGTGTGTTCATTGTGGTTCACCAGAGCCATTATTATTACACATATTTAATGTGTGATTCCTTTGTTACATCTTTGTTTCTTTATCAGATATTACCTGAGTCAACAGCACTTATCCCATGTGGCCTCCATTAACAGGTGGGACCACACCTGAGTCACTTCTGTTATTTCCCCACCACCACCTCCACCACCCAGTGTTAATTTTTGATAAATGCATGCTGTTGCCTTTTTTTTTTTTTAAAGATTTTCTTTTTTGATGCGGACCATTTATTTTTTAAGTCTTTTTTGAATTTGTTACAATGTTTTTTCTGTTCCATGTCTTGGTTTTTTGGCCCCAAGGCATGTGGGATCCTAGTTGCCCAAGCAGGAATCGAACCCCCTGCATTGGAAGGAGAAGTCTTAACCACTGGATGGCCAGGGAAGTCCCTGATGTTGCTTTTTAGTGGCTGGATCCATGCTAGTGTAGCTGGAGATTTTACTGTTCTAGCTCCTTGTGGAAGTTGACAGACTCTCTTAGGCTCTCTTAGGATACTGAGAACCTGAGCTCAGTCATTCCTTAACTGTGTGACACTGGTTCATTTGCTTACCTGTTTTAAGCCTCAGTTTTCTTATCTGTAATAAGGGATGATGCTGCCTTTTTCGCAGAATAGTTCTACAAATTAAATGAGAACATATGAAAAGGGCTCGGCCTCAGTGCTTGGCACATGTGGGTACTCAATAAATTGTAGGTATATTATTGTTATTAATTATGAGTAAAACTAATTTTATAATAATTGAATTTCATAATCATTGACTTATTCTGGATATATTGATGCTTTGTCTCTTCATTAAGGCATTTTGTGTATATAGTAGAGACAGAATAAATATATTAAAGGCAATATAAATAATATTTCACTCTTCAAAAGCACTTTCCATATACATAATCTTAGGGGAAGAGCCTTATTTCATGGGCTGTAGTGTAACTGTACATGTGTGGAATTTAGGTGCTCAGTAAGTATTTTAGAATGAGTGAATACCGCTCTGAATTTCTGTTTCACTTTAAAATGGGGTGTTAATTCATGTGATAATATAAATGAGATTGAATATTTATGTAAAAGTACTTGGTAGGGTGCAGTGTAAAAGTAAGCCATAAGTAATGATAATATTGTAAAAGATGACATAGTTTTATTGCAGAAATTATTTTTTTCCACTGTGAAATATTTTTCTCAGGTGTGTAAAAACCAATATTAAGAACACACAAATTTGGGCTTAGAGGAGTAATGTCATAACTTCAGTCCATGTTGGTAAATATGCCGTGCGGTTGGCAGGTCTGGATTTGAAATGACTCTTCACCCTTCTGTGGGCCTGGCTGCTATCTTGTTCTGTGGCCACATGGGCGTTTGGTACGCTCTCTTGCGAAAGTTCCCACAGCTTTAAGGGGCATATTGTCCATAAATTCTGAAACTTATGGACGCAGCATCCCCTGTTTGGGTTGACTTGTTTAGGACCCCTCCCTTCAGTTCCGAGGAAGAGCTGGACGAAGAGGACCTCATCCAGGCCTATGCCTCCCCCGACTTACTTCCTGTGCTGTCGTCTAAAAGCAACAAGAGTAGCTTTGGAAGGAGTACTGTCAAAAGTGACACTGACTGGACCGAGGGAAGTGAAATTGAGGGCTCTGATATTCCCCCCAAGCCCACAGGTAAGCTTTTATTATTGAAAATCCTTCTGGAAATTTGGTCTAGGACAGTGGTTCTCAACCGCAGGCACAAAGCACTGGGAGTCTGAGCTGAGAAAGTGCCCGAGGAAAGGATGGGGCTAATCTAAAATCTGCTGCTGCCTGAGGAAAATGGACAGGGTTTAGCAAGTAACTGATGTTCAAGCGGAAGGCAGGGAAGTGGGTGGGGATGCCTGGGTGTATTAGTAACAAATACAAGGGCTGCTGTAATGAAATACCACACACTGCATGGCTTAAACCGCAGAAACTCAGTGTCTCACAGGAGCTGGAAGGCCAAAGTCAAGGTGGCAAGGTTGGTTCTTTCTGAGGGCTGTGAGGAGAGGACCTGCTCTGTGTCTCTGCCCTTGGCGTGTAGACGGCTGTATCCTCCCTGTGTCTCGTCTCACTGACTTACTCTGTGTGTGCATCTGTGTCCAAATTTTCCGTTTTTATAAGGACACCTGTCGTATTGGATTAGGGTCCACCCAAATGACTTCACCTTAAGTTGATTACCTCTTTAAAGGTCTTATCTCCAAATAAGGTCGCATTCTGAGGTGATGGGGGTAAGGACTTCAACGTATGCATTTGGGACACAATTCAGCCCCTAACACTGGGTAACCTTGAGAATGACTGTTCTAATGCACTGTGCTGCCTTTTGGATATGAGGCAATCCTAAAAGAACATAAGGTCCAAGTCGGTAACTGCTGATGATTTGCTGAGGAGAAGTAAGGCTGAAGGACATTTTTTTTAAAAAGAAATTCTGTTTACTACAATTTAAAAATTATATATTTTAAACATGTCAGATATAATTAGTTTATTGTATATAATTTGCATATACCATGTATTTATATAATTATGTAAAATATAGCTAATCATTTAAAAATAATTGTTTTTGAAAACACCATAGGAATATCCCATTCATGCAGGCTGCCTTCACTGGAATTAAGGTTTCTGATCATATATTTGAATGAGACCATCCTTCTTTGATTTAAAATAAAGATTTTATTCTTCTAGTCTAGGATCATGATTTTTTAAGAGAATTATTTGCAAAGCTTAGACTCTCTCAAATTATTTGTAAGGTTATTTTGGAACTGAAGATATAATTTTTTTTTAAACTTTACCTATTTTCTATGGGTCCTGTAGGAACCTCCATTAAAACATTAACTGGAAAAGTTGAAAAGACGGTTTCAAATCACAGAAATGTGAATAAGCCAGTTGGCTGGATTAATGTTGCTGAGGCGTTCATCAAAAAAGAACTAAAAGAAGATCTAAAGGTGAAATCACTTTTACTTGCTAAACATACACAAATTCATCTTTTAATGAATATACCTTAATGATTGTGTTTTTTGTAGTGAAATGTAAAAGAAGTGTAATTAGTATAGTAGAGGTTGAGATTTTTACCTTATCTTGTTTTCGGTATTGTGTTTCTTTCTATCCCATAGAGAATCAAAGATATTGAAAGGATAACTGGTAATAATACATCCTGTGCTTATCAAGTTTTACAGGTTTTCAAAATCCTTTCCTGTGTATTATTTGACGCTTGCAGATATTAGGTAGTTTGTTCACAGAAACTTGTGCCTGACTTAGAATCTGGGGACTTCAGATCTGAGTCCAGGAACCTTTCTGCCACCGTGGCAAGACCTGGAAGTGAAATAGGGACTTTCAGGGTTTACCCCCTTGGGAGCTGGAGTCCGTGGAGAAATGCTTCAGGTCCATGACCCAAGCACAGGGTAGAGCCGAGCTCCCCTCCCTGAGTGGAGGAGAGGCCCTAACACACTCTGAGATCCCACACCAGGCACTGGAAGTGCTCTTGTGGATGGAGACCCGGGCGGACTCATCTCTGTTGACGGGGTCTGCCAGTAGTAGTTGCTCTTTTCTTAATTTTTCACTTAAATTAGATTTCATTCTTCCCCTGGTCATCTGTGGAATCCAGAGTATTTTGTCAGACTACTTTCATAAGTTAGTGCCATTTGCGTTACACAAGCCAAAAATGACAAAAAGTCACATCAGTCAAGAGAGAGCCGTGCATCTTTCTTCGAATGGGAGAAACACGCTGTCCTTTCTGTCGGGGCTGTTTCTGCAGGGCCGCCATGTGATGTCTCCCACAGTTAAATGTCTTAGTATCACAGAGGTAAGAGCCCCAGAGCCAGCATAGCTGCTCCTTGGCGAGCATCCTGACTTGACTTCTGCAATGTAGTATTTCTGGAATTTTCTAAATTCATGATTGCTGAGTAGGAAATGTACATTTCCACAGCAAGGAACAAAAAAAAGAGGTGGTTCCCTCTGCTTCCAAAGCACAGATTTCCAAATCCGTTTTGTTGCCCTCAAGAGATGGACCAAATGACCAGATAGGGATCCTCTGAGGCTCCCAACTTCTTATCATTTAGTGTCAGCAGCTCAGTCCGGCCAACGAAGTGATGGAGGGGCTCTAACACGCACAGATTCTTTAGGAAACATTCACTATTCTCCACGTATTCCTTTCAGTGTGAAGATGTGGACGATGACGACTGGGACATATCATCCTTAGAGGAAGAGAAATCTCTGGGGAGAATTGGGAGAGAACAGAAGGAACCTCCACCTGTGAAGAACGAATCAAATTCTACTCAAGTGCCAAGTGCCTGGGGTGCAACTAACCTGAAAGGGCCCAAGGGAGAAGGTTTGCTGCTTTGGTGTCTAGTAGAAGCCTTTATAAATGTCTAATTAAACTATGCTAATATAGTCTCAGATGAAAACACTGTTGGCATAACAAAGATCTCAATGCTTTCTTCACATTATTTTAATAAGGACTGAATGTGAACAACTTACTGATTTGTATATATTTACTAATTTTCTAAAATTTAATTTTAGGTCTAATCCATAGTCTTTTTAAAATTTTTTACTTATGTATTTATTTACTGGCTGCATTGGGTCTTCATTGCTGCGTGAGCTTTCTCTAGTTGTGGCGAGTAGGGGCTACTCTTTGTTGTGGTGCGTGGGCTTCTCATTGCGGTGGCTTTTCCTGTTGCAGAGCATGGACTCTAGGCACTCAGGTTTCAGTAGTTGTGGCACACGGGCTCAATAGTTGTGGCTCGCGGACTCTAGAGTGCAGGCTCAGTAGCTGTGGCACACAGGCTTAGTTGCTCCATGGCATGTGGGATCTTCCCGGACCAGGGATCGAACCCACGTCCCCTGCATTGGCAGGAGGATTCTTAATCACTGCACCACCAGGGAAGTCCCTAATCCTTAGTCTTTAAATTTTTAAAATATGTATTTTTGAAAACGCCCATACAAATATTCTCTTCATGCTTGCCTCATAGAAATTTAAATTTCTGATCGGATACCTAAATGAGGCCCCTTTTTTTCTGACTGTCTTCCTGTATTCATCTGTCTACATATTAAATATTTCTGTTGTCTTCCAAGGAAGATTCTTCTTATAGCATTGTAACCAGTGGGATGAATGACCAGTGAAACCATTCACTGCCATTGTTCCTATCCATCCAGGCTAGAGTCTGGATAATAAGCCCAGTAACTTACCTCTCATTTAATTTTTAAAATCAGAAAATCTAATGTTTTTTTTAATCAGAATAATTCTTCTCCACGCCACCTCTCCCACCTGCAGTGCCACCTCTCAGCCATTCTGCATCCATGCGTCCCCTGAGCTGTGCCTCTGAGTAACAGGCTCGGACCCCTATTTCTAGACTCATCGACATTAGAGGGGACCTGTCGACGTCCTGCTAACACACACGAGGATTTGGCTCCTTCGCCACTCCCTGCACCTCTCATGCCCCCTCTTCAGTACTTTTGTTCCCATATCTGTAATTTTATTTTTTTTTATAAATTTATTTATTTGTTTATTGGCTGTGTTGGGTCTTCATTGCTGCACGTGGGCTTTGTCTAGTTGCTGCGAGCAGGGGCTACTCTTCGTTGTGGTGCACGGGCTCCTCATTGCTGAGGCTTCTTTTGTTGCAGAGCATGGGCTCTAAGCATGTGGGCTTCAGTAGTTGTGGCACATGGGCTCAATAGTTGCGGCTCATGGGCTCTAAAAGTGCAGGCTTAATAGTTGTGGCGCACAGGTTTAGTTGCTCTGAGGCACGTGGGATCTTCCCGGACCAGGGATCGAACCCGTGTCCCCTGCATTGGCAGGCGGATTCTTAGCCACTGCACCACCTAGGAAGTCCCTCATATCTGTAATTTTAAATGAACACATGCACATCTCTATACTTGCTCTTTCTGTTTGTAGGAGGATCTCCTGCCGCCCCCCTCACCTCCCTTTGTAAGATGAGCCATTGCTGCCTCTACCTTCACTTGGCCTCTTCTCTCCACCAGCGTGTCCGTCATAACACTGGCCTTCTGTTCTATCACTGTCATACGTTTTCTGTGCTTTGTCTCATGATCCATCCTAATCATTGAAAAAGCAAAAGACATGTTTCCGCTACAGCGACTCTGTAAGGACACAGAGCCAAGAGGATGCCCTGAGTACATTTCCTTCCTCCTCCCCCATGCCATGACCCCACGCCCCTCAAAGAAAACATTTCTGGAGTCATGCTCAGGTGGAATTCTCTGCACTCTGTTGCAGTGGCTCACGGCACTTTTGAGCCAACTTCATACTTCATCTACTCTAGAAAGCCTGTTTTTACCACGTAATCCCCCCCTTGGCTTGTTAATTTTATTCTCCTCTCTTTACCTCTGCCAGCCTCCAGGCCCCGTGCTGAATGCCGGGAAGGAGAGGCTGGGCAGACGCTTCCTAACGGGGGCCCTGTGAGGCTACCCCAAAGACATGGTGGGACTGTCCGCAGCCCCCTGCACAGCTTGTGGGAGCTGGGGGTGGGGGCTGGCGAGCACACGCAGACGTGAGTGATGAATCACGGTACGAAGTTACGGAGTTTTGCACAGGCTGGACAACGCGCTCATTTAATCACTGGGGCCTCCCCTCCCTTCCCCTCTCTCTCCCTCCACAGGACCTCAGGATGAATCCAGCACACTGAAGAGCAGCTTAGTAACCGTGACTGATTGGAGTGACTCTTCAGACGTGTAACCGTCACCCCACGCGTCAGGAGGTCCTTCCAGATGCCAGCAGTGTTGCAGTATCGCAGTATTTCAGTACTCGGCCTGCACGGCTCTAGCGCTGCTACAGGACCGCATCTCCCACGATAACAGGGAAGCTGGCTCTCAGAGAACAAGAGTCCCTTTAATGGCACCTAATGCAGTATTAAAAAACAAAGTGTCAACAGTATTTTGAAGCATATAAAGGTGTTGAAGACTGCTGCTGCTTAAAAATAATTGAAAGCATGACGTTTTTCTTCAGAATAGTACTCTAGTGTTTGTGTATTTTTTTCAACTAATTTTTAAGTGAATTTTTTTTAACTTATAGCAGGTTTTGGTTTGAATTAAAAAAAATTTTTAAATCTTTTTATGTACATTGTCACGTTGGAAGTGTGTTATTATAGAGTTCTGTTAGTATCCTTAAAATTGAATTAGTGGAACCAGTGAAATCATAAGAGTAGACTGCTTATTTTTCATATAGAAGTGTAGAGTTATAAAAATATAGCTAGGCCTATGTTAAATAACTACATTTTCCAGAAGGACTTTAGCATATGCATGTTGTTTTACTTTAGAACTTTAAATACTATTTCTGCAGCAGCATCTTTACCTTGGCTATTTTATGAATAAAACATAGCCAGTTTAAATGTTGATTAATTTATTGTACTATGAATAGGACAGATTGAGTCAATACTGAATTCATGTCTGTAGTTTTTCCACTTTTTTAAAATGCCCAACCCATATTATAAAATACCTCAAAACTAATTTAGTTTTATTCTTAACAATGACATTGTCAGCAGTCAAAAAGTTCATACAAACTGTTTTCTGCATTTTTTTATACTTTGTGGTACTATCTGTACTCTGTTTCCAAAAAAAAAAAAAAGTAACATTTTAACTACATGGTTTGTTGGGTTTTGGATCTTTCTTCATTTTGTCAGCCTGTCAAGTAAAGCCATCCATTCCATCCTTGTGCCTGTGGCTGAGTTATTAGAGCTGATCTGAGTTAGGCTTGTCTCACTAGAGGACTGAAGCTTGTCTTGGTAGCTCCGCTATGTCACACACTGACCTAAAAGTTACAACAATGTTTTATCTGTTTCTGCCCCACCAGGGTCTTTTTTACTTGTGGGCCACTCTCACCCTTTTAAAAACTTCCCACAAAGGCCATCTTATGCAAATGTACTACTTTATATATGTTTCTAAAAGCCCTAATAAATGCTGAATCAAGTCTTCATTGTAGAAGGACAGAGGTAAGCAACCTACAGCAACGCCTAAGATGACACCCGGGTCCCTACATTCGGTCACTTACTCCGCAGACATCTGTGGAGCCCTTTTTTTTTAAGACGCATTATTAGTTCATTTAATTAGAACAGCTTCGAGACATAGTTATTATAATCTTCTTAAAGATATGAGAAAGAGTTATACAATAACTTGCCAAAGCCATACACTTAGAAAGTGAAAAAGCAGGCTTTAAACCAGGTCTCAAATCCAAGTCCTGGGTCTGCCGGGTCTCTATTCCTGAACAGCAAGGGTTGGGGAAATACAATGAATGTCTGCTAAATAAACCCAGTATTTATGCACCTGTGTTGTAAAGGCCGGTGCCTTATCTGTTCAGCCCTGTCATTTTCAGTTGCACTAGAATTGGTTTGTTCGTTTTCCTTTGGACCATCACCTTACATTTCTCCTCACTGACACACTGCTAATGTGTTTCTGGCTACTGACATAGTTGTTCTGTACTTTCACCCCTTCTCTCCCTAAATTCTTCAGAAGCTGGAATAGTTCAGTACAATCAAAATATAGTATCTTCACCAGTACAGCTTTGAAATTTAAAAATTTGCTTTAAACACACACTCACAAAACCCTGTCCCCACACTGGCCTCTAGCACCTAACCTCCCTCCATGGCTTTCAGTTCATTTGTATCCCTGGAAAAGGTATTCAAGTATTACCATGGTCTGGGGGAAAAAAACCCATTTATATATATATATACACACACACACACACACACACACACACACAAACACACACACACGTAATAAACTTGTTCATTTCTTTTGCTTTCATTGAGCACTTCCAAACGATGTGATTTTCCTTTTTAAGTCTTTCATGCTTGAGGAAAATGGAAATGTTCGGGTCACCCAGGCTGTGATTAGCATTAGAAAGCGTCTGATTCAGATGACAACGGATACCCACTTCCGACCCAAAGCCTGAAACCGTGTATTTCCCCTAGACTGCCTCAGTTCAAAGTCCTGGTTTTGTCCCTTGCTGTGGCTTTGTCATCTCAACTCTCTGCTTTCATTTCATCCTCTGCCAGCTCAGGTTCCCACCGTACTTACCTCAGAGGGCGGCTGTGAGGATGGCGTGAGGGCACAGCGCGTTTAGAGCGGCGCCTGGCACACGCAGACTGAGATAACTATCGCCCTTACGGGCACGAGGTCAAAGGGCTGGCTCTAGAAATAAGACACCGTCTTTGGTCAGATCAATGGAGCAACTCACGTCTCGAAAAACGCTGCCTCTCCATTACCAGTTAGCTCCACATACACGACCTGAGTGACACACCGGAGCTTGGTCCATTATTTCTGTGTGAGGCAGGTACCACGTGGCTCCAGGCTTTCCTCTGTTGGCCCCAAAGTCGGCCATGACCAGCGTCTCCAGCTCTGCTCTTGCCAACGCCCCACCCTAGGATCTGTTTTCTGTACCAGAGAAGCCGGAGCAGTTATTTCAGGCAGACGTGCCAACTAATGGGCAACAGCATCTTGGCCCCGTTTGCCCTTCCTGGGGCGGCCTTTGAGAAATACAGTGCTAACAGGTATCAGAACCCAGAACTCGGCTCTGCATAGCCAGTACGTGTCCACTCAACCCAGACATCTCCTGAGGAACAGTCTCAGATCGCCCCATACTGTTTACAAGACACAACTCCTTATACACCTCTGTTTAATATATGAAGGAAAAGGAAACATAAAAAATGGGGACAAAGACTGCAAGGTCTGAACGATGAAGACGGCTACATTACAAATACTGGAATCGCTGGTGCTAAATACATTACAGGTTCTATGATGTGTAAAATATATACATATCCTGTAAATAGCCTCTTTATTTTTTTTCATAGAAAGCCACAACAGAAAATGATTAGTATGTAACTATGTAAGAACATTTACATCCAATAATCAACAAATTCTTCAAATGCATATTTTAAAAATAGTTTGAGTGTTAATTACAGGAGGGCCTTGATGGCATCATTTTGAGAACAGTTCATGTATATAACAAGCTCAAGACACAGCTTGTGGGCAGTGCTCTTTTTAAACGTAAGCGTTTTTATCAAACTGTTTTGAAGGGTTTGTGGCTTTAAAATCTCCTTCTCCGCCATGATATTTTGTCCGAGAAGACATGATAGATGTGGCCCCATTGTACGCGTATCCCATTCTGCAAGGCAAAACACAGTTTGGTAGATTGTCTTTTACACGCAGGGCAAACAAAAATGGGAAGAAACCGTTTTCCCCCTATTTCTGTCATAGCTAAGTTTGTCTTTCCCTGATTACTTTCAGCTTTCTTCCCTTCTCTCTCGCCTCAAGAAATAGTTCAATGTCATTTCTGAATAGCTGGTGTGACCAAGAGAATCTGCAGAAGAAGCTCATGGCTTCTTAATTTGTTCAGTTACTCTCCTTCAAAACTCATTTAAAACTTATCTTCCTGGAACCTAGGAGACTGTGCTGACCTTAATCAGCAATTTCTGCCTACATGAAAACTATGATGAGGCCAAAGTGAAGAGCATGCCCCCAAAGTGAGACCTGGACTTCTACTTACAGCAACAGCTTTGGAATGTAAGAATGTCAAGCTGTTTTTTAAAAATTAACTATAATTGCCTATATTTAGTCTATTCAATACAATATAACCTATATTAAATATTATATTTACTATATGTTCCCAACCTTTCCCACTTCTGGGTTTTTGAAGTTTCTAAGAATCATATGAACAATGTATAGTTTGTCCCACAAGTAACAATTTAGAATAGTACTGTACTTTTTAAGAGGTCATTTTTGTCTCTTTTTCATACCTGGGTGCTTTGCTGTTGTCAGATATTGAAAAGCAAAATATGACACCACCAATTATGCAGAGTGAGGCTCCTGCCCATCCAATAAACAGAGCAGCTCCTAATTCATACCTGTGAAGAAATATCACACAAGTATTAGAGCTTATTTATTTGGGGAGTAAACAGCATTTAACACTACTAGCCAACACTTACTAAATGCTCATAATATGTTCTTGCTATTGGAGCTTGTACAGGAAGTACTAACATCTGTATCTATATAATGCTTTAAACTTTTCTCAAAGCGTTTTCATAGCCATCACTTGACTATATCTTCCCAACATCCCAAAAGGAAGATGAAGGCATCCCTGCAGGCAAAGCAGAGGCAGTCAGCTCAAGCTGGGGCCTCCTGGCTCTGCCAACATCTTTCCTCTGGGCTCTGCCTGAAGCTCACAAAGGTTTCCATCTATTTATTCTGTCACGTGGACTAAATTATTTAGGCAGACTCCAGCTAGAAAACCGAAAGTTGCCTTTGCTTTTGTTTCAGTTCAACTTAGTGTTTATTAAGTACCTGCTGTGTACAGTCACGTGCAAGGTGCTGAAGGGTGGCAGAACATGCCACCCCCAAATATGCCACTCTGGCATAAGGATTATTTTGAGCTGGAAGCAACTGAGAAGAAACAAATACAAGGAAAGCTCTCTGCCTTCCCCCCATTTGCCTAAAAGCAGGACATAAATCTGTAAAGCTGTGCACTCTCCTCTCTCTACCAGGAAGAACAGAAGTCAATTCCCAGAGACACTGTATACCCTGCTCAGCCTACAATGGCACCAGTGCAACCTACGTAACAAACTTCACTAACTCTCATCTTCCATTAGTTCCCTCATCACGTGCCTTCCCACAATTTGTGCCTCTAGAAGCTCAAAGTCCTTTTCGTCTTGTCACCTATCTACAAATGTATTGTTCTTTTGTGAAGATGCTATATAAGCTCAAGTTCCAGCCACCCCTTTAAGTTATGCTTAACACGTGGTACTCCCATGTGTATGTGTGATGCACATTAATAAATTCTGATTTTCTCTTATTAATCTATCTTTTTTCAGTCTAATTTATAGGGTCCCAGCAGGGAACCTAGGAAAGTAGAGGAAAAAATAGTTTTCCTTCCTCTGCAGTATCCATGAAAGGCCAGTGAGAGACACAGCCTCAACTTGCTTATCACTACAAACTAGTGAGGGATGAATAAAAAATAACTATCATTTAGTGACAGACCACTGTGAAGCATCTCCTAGGTGACAGGACATGGTACTCTGATGACCAGAACAGATGCAAAGATAAGTAAGACAGCCCCTGCCTTGAAGAGGTCACCATACAAAGGTATAGATAACGCTACTGAGAACAACAAAGAAATCACAGTGGAGGGCTGGAAGAAATCATTTTAGGGGAGGAATATATATATATATATATGTATGTTTATATAGATATATGTATGTTTATATAGATATCTGTATGTATGTTTATATATATATATATATATATATATATATATATATATATATATGTATGTATGTATGTTTCAGAGAAACAAATAAGGAATGAGAAAATTATACCAAAATCTCAGGGGCTGTGGTGTTTTCATAGCTGCCTATCCTTTTCCTAAAGAAGAGGGTTTTTTTTTTAATTTGTTTTTTGTTGTTAATAAAGAAGTGACTCTCAAACTTTTTATCCCATAGACCGCCATCACAAGGCAAAAACTAATGGATGACATTCCCTACCAAATGGTACTTTTCAGTGTCAAATGAAGTCAGAGTGGGAAGGGTCTGTTTTGATCATACAGAACCCAGAGGGGCTGAGAACAAAAAGCAAGACATGAGAGTAAGAGGGAAAAGTCAGGGCCAAGGTCAGCCTGTCTCCCTGAACTAAGTGAAGGGCCAAGGTCAGGTTGAGGTGGACAGCAGCTGGCCTGAGTGACCTGTACCTGTCCTGAGCTTTGCCTCATCATTTTCTACGAGCTGTGGCGCTACGTCTGACCTCCCATCTGGGCAGGGGCAGGCAGCAGTAGTTGTATGGCTCTGACCGCCAGCCAAGGGGAACAGGAAGCAACATTTACACAAGATGAGGGCCTTGTGGTCCCATTACCAGATCTGGCTTTTAAGGTAATTTCACAGCCTCCATTCGCAATTGGGAAGGGGTGACGTACACCATACACACTGCCTTATGATCCTTTCTTTTTCTCACTCCTGTGTTGCCTGTCCTGGGAAATCAAGGTGAGAGCTAAAGGAAGGAACAGCTGTAAGCACCTCATCTTGCACTGGAACACTGATTAGGCTCTTGGAACTGAGAAGCTTCTCGAACTATTCCAATCAGAGGCAGTGGCAGAATCAGAAGGTTGGTGTAAGTGGGAGAAAACCCCTTCGGTCTGCACAAAAACCAGTTCAAAAGAGGACTGAAGAGTGAAGGGCACAGGTGAAAAGAACTGCCAGGTCAAGAGTGTAAAAGTGGTAGTGTTATAAAAAATACCTTCATTAAATACCACATTACACATCTAAAAAGGATATCCTGGGTTTCCACAATCAGCCCTTCTTGTACGATGTTTGGATGAGATTACACAAATAAACCGAGCAGAGGGGCTGCCCACGTGTAGGTGCCTGTCCCTGGACCTCTTTAAAACATCTGCAGTTCCTACAGCAAGCTGGCAGTGAGTCTGTCTGCTGCTATCCTTTCACTGAAGAGACAACTAAAGGATGAACACCCTGAAACGTTCTACTTGGAGGACATGACTATAGGATTACAATTTAACAATACTTTCTATTTTTCTTTCTTCCCCCCTCCTAGAGCTTAGGCTGCCGTCTCTCCTGAAACTATGCGTTAGTATTTAACTCTCAGTGTAAATACTCCTGGAAGAAATGGTCTGAGATTTTTCTTAAAATATTTAGCTTTCTAAAATAGGATGCCAGGGGCTTCCTAGGTGGCGCGGTGGTTAAGAATCCATCTGCCAATGCAGAGGTCACGGGTTTGATCCCAGCTCCAGGAAGATCCCACATGCCGCGGAGCAACTAAGCCCGTGTGCCAAAAAAAAAAAAAATAAAAATAAAATAGGATGCCAGTGCCAGGTATCATGGTTAAAAATAGTCTCTAATTATTAATAGCG
This sequence comes from Hippopotamus amphibius kiboko, assembly GCF_030028045.1. Lineage (NCBI taxonomy): Eukaryota > Metazoa > Chordata > Mammalia > Artiodactyla > Hippopotamidae > Hippopotamus > Hippopotamus amphibius. The sequence continues at coordinate 14,480,359 of NC_080199.1, forward strand.
CGGCCCATTAGGGGTTAGGGTGGTAGAAGTCAAACCACAACTCAGCACTATGAATTCATTTAAAAAGAGCATACAAATGTGTAGACATCAGAGGATAAATTACCCAGGCAGCTCAAATGTTGGGAACTATGTCTTTAGATTCATTTAAGTATCCTCAAACTTTCTGAAGGGACTTAAAAATCATGAGTTTGGCTTATATGAAAAACTGGATCACTTATTTGTTTTTAAATATATTTTTAGATTTCCTTGAGGTCACTACATATAGACTCTACTCCAAGGAGAATTATCATTTCCTTTTGAACTTCTTTTGAATTCTGTGAGAGACAAACATCTAATAAACAGAAACATTTTAGAGCTGAAGTCTTTAAGAGACTCCATGTCTATACCAGTCATTTTTAACAATTTGGATGTGAGGGCTTTTGTGACTTGGTTCTTTCCCTTACAGAGACTTTTTCTTCTTCATTATGTTGAAAGACATGTATAGCAAACTTATTCAACAGTGACTTGAATTCACACCCATTAGTGTACGTGATCTGGCAAAAGTGGACTTGCATTATTGAAAGACAGGACAGAGGGTGAGCCACATGACATCCACTAAAGGTTGTTCCGGCCACGCCTCCTTTGACATTATCGGGAAACTCCATCTCTGCCTGGAAATCTTTCTTCATTTTCGGTAACACAAAGAAGCTGGCTTCAACACCTCAGACGATTATCCAAATTTCAGATGACCTGTTGCAGGTCTGTCTTTTGTTAACAGTATCCTCCGGGCCCTAGACCAGCTTTCCGACTCAGAGAGCAGCCTCTTTATTGAGCTGTTACAATCGCCAAAGTTTCTTCATTATTCTGAAAGGCTATTGATCTGCTTAGCATCAGACAGATCCAGGACCATCAGGCTGAGGACAGAACCTTGTTTTACAGATTAGAACGCTGTTTGTGGCATGTCTCTCAGACATTCTGCTCAATAGATAGGACTCATAAAGGCTGCCTTATGACCTTAATTCATGTATATAATTGAATGTGGATCTAGTAAGCAATAGGGAAAACTTTTACTTCTATACAGAGAAAGTAAAACACAGGCTAATCACTTAAGATTTTCCCCCAAAAAAAGAACCATAAAGATCTAAGGCACTGGGCTTCCCTGGTAGCACAGTGGTTAAGAATCCGCCTGCCAATGCAGGGGACATGGCAGGTCTGGGACGATCCCACATGCTGCAGAGCAACTAAGCCTGTGCACCACAACTACCGAGCCTGTGCTCTAGAGCCTGCGTGCCAAAACTACTGAAGCCCGCATGCCTAGAGCCCATGCTCTGCAACAAGAGAAGCCACCGCAATGAGAAGCCCACGCACCGCAACGAAGAGTAGCCCCTACTTTCTGCAACCACAGAAAGCCTGTGAGCAACAAAGACTCAATGCAGCCAGTAGATAAAGATAAATAAATTTATTTTTTACAAAAATCTAAGGCATTAAAAATGTACCCTGAATTGCTAGATGATGTTATTCTTATTCCCCTTGCTGTGCCTGGGGCTCCCAGCTACTGCTCATGTCTTCATTTCCTGTTGAGAGAGCCTGGGCTAGAACCACACTTGGCTTAAATTCTGATGCATTTCATACTTCACCTCCTATTTTAGCCTTGTAACCTGCACAGCAATCCTGAGGGAACGGATTGAGGGACACCTCTTATTTTCAACTACTATCTCTGTCTTTCTTGCACCCACAACCCTGTTGCGACTTGACTTGCCATCCATGGGGAGCTGATGTAGCCTACCCTGGTCACCAGTACAGAAGTGACAGACCAGGCATTGTGCGAATCATGTGTTTCAGGGTGGATGAGAGAACACAGCTCTGTTCTCAAGGATCTTACAGTCTAGTGGGGATGGTCAGACATTAAGCAAATAATTACAGTAAAGTGTGATGAAACTTAACAACAGAAGCAGAAGAGCATGCTTCTGCAAAGTAAACATTACCTGTTCTCCCAAATCCACATGGATGTGGTTCAAGTAAAAGTTCACCATAACAATAGCTACTATTACCGTCAGGTCAGTGTACTAGGATTTTGTTTTGTGTGCTAAGTTTTTTTGGCATGTATTATCATATTTGATCTTCATTACAATCCTGAGAGAGAGGTCTTCCTATGTCATTCTACACATTAGAAAACTGAAGCTGAGGGAGATTAAATTACCTTCCTCCCCATACCTCAGCTAAGTAAATAGTAGAACCGGGATTTAAAACCCATAACTATGATTCTAATCCCCGAGCTCTTAACCATCACTCTTTCTCCCTTTTATGCACACTTTAGCTAAGTAAAAGATGGAATCAATATGAAAAACAATGAGTGCAATGCATTTCCAGTTGTCATTTCAGAAAGATGTGTTTTCTCTCTCTCTCTGACTCACAGTGTTCTCAGTGGCTCTAGGGTATGGAATTTTTTCAGAATTCCCTCAGGCTGTCTTTTCATCCAGCACAAAAAGAGGTGAGAGTAGTAATGGACTTGAATAAAGAAAGTGCAGCTCCTCCAAACACAAAACAAAAACTGTTTAACAAATGAAAAAATCCTCATCCTTTTAAGATCCCCAAAGAAAAGTGAGCTTCTGAACGTCACAGAGCTAGGAGCCAAGTCTTTTGACACCAAAGATAGTTTTTTTTCAAACCTACTATCCTACTCCTCATTTTAATCAAAGGTGGTAACAGCCAAAACATTCCAGTTACCTTAAAACAACTAAATATGTTTAAAAAGTTTAAGAAGTACACCTACATATTATCAATGTTAACATTTTAAAGTTGAATTCCATTGGTATCCCAATCTTTTAAAGATTACTATCAAAAAAGAAACTTTCCTCAACTCATAGGCTTATATAATCCTAAATCTTTATAACTGCGTGGATGGATTTTATGTAAACAAGCATTCTACAGGCATTATCTACAAACACACATTTCCCCCACATGCTGCACACTCCTTTTGGGGTCCCAGGTACCAGAAGCAGGCTGTTTAGTGCCCACCGACCCGTGTATCTCTCAAGGCAGCTGCAGTCTCCTCTGCCTTATGCCATTCACATTAGTTAACAGTTCGCTCAATGGTGTGGAAGATGCCACAAGATTTCCTACCCCAGGCTTCCCGGAGGACTACGAAACAGTGACAGGTGCCTCACAAAGGGTGGCTAGAACGGGATAATTTAAATAATAAGCACCTACTTGCATATGGAACCTTCATGGAGAATTCTTAAATTTAGGAAATGCAAAATAAAGACTGATTTGCATGTGTGTGTGTCATTTCTAAATTGCTTTTCAGTGTTTGTAACAGACATGCATTCTTTTCTGTGTTTATAGTTTATAACAGACATGCATGCATTACCTTTCTGTGAGTTGAGTTATCATTAGGTTAGTTCCGAATTCTACAGACTGTATATGTTAAGAATAGGTAACACTTACTAATCACCTACCATGTGCGCTGTGGGGGGTGCCGTATATATGTTATTTTCTTTAATCCCCCTAACATTCAGAAGCAGGAGGTGCTATCCTTGTTATCCAGATGAAGTAACTGCATCTTCCCTAAGATCACAGAGAAGCAAGGGCCACGGCCAGGAGTTGAGCAGAGATCGATCTCGAAAACCTGCCTCAACCTCTCTGCCACCTTTCTTCTCTGCACTGTGTGTAAAGTGCACAGTGAGTGTCTTTATAGGGGTTCTGAATCTTGCCAATTACTCATGGAAATTTTAAAAACCATCCACAGTCTAACTTAATATAATATTAGTCAAAGTAAATTATAATTTAAGAGGAATATCTCACGTCCCCCAAATGACACAGTTCAGTTCAATTCAAAAATAAATCTGTTACTGAGCAATGTCCATGCCATTGACCTCCATTCGTGTGGATAATTGGGGGTTTATTGGGCCTTTATTTTAAGTGGGAAATGATGTGCTGTATCACAACACCCAAAGTAGGCACAATAACGTCTTCACCCAAACTTTGAAGTCTCAATAAGCTGACACTGCAGAGGGGGCTGTGTTCCAAGACAGGAAATTCCTAAAACAATCAGGGCTGTCCTGTGACACCTGAGGGCATGAACAGCAAGAGTCTGTGTGTGTGGAGGTAGGTGTGCACAACTGTTTGTGATGGGAAGAATACACAGATGGATTCACAGCAAAAAAGCGCAGGTATTAAAAGCATGATCTTCAGAATCCTCAGCAGACGACCTGAAAACAGTTTAGAAGCAAACCTAGTGTTGAAAAGATGAACACAGGATGAGTTCTCATGAGAAGGGTCTCAGGAGTATCTACCCATTTGACAGCTGTGTGTATCTCTAACTCAAAGCTGTGATGGAGGTGATCAGAAATAAAGAGAAGGGATTACACAAGCCTTGTTTTTTTTAAATGGGTTCATGCTAAGTCCCTTACCTGCCTCCCACCTGAGAGTCAAGTGTTTTACAACAATTATCCTTTCCACTGGGCTCCAACATTTCGATATAAACTTCTCTGGGGCACCCTTAATACAGCGTATAAGATAATGAACTGCTACACTAATATCCTCTGCTTAAGGGTTAGTACCCTTAAAAATAATAGCTAGTATTTATTGTGTGTTTACTATATGCTAGGTACCATTCTAAACAGCTGAAATGTATTCACAATAACCTCCTAGTTCTTATTCTTTCCATTTTACAGATGAGGAACACAGGACACAGAAAGGAAAGGAATTTCTTCCAGGTTATACTACTAATAAATGACAGAGCTGGGTTCCCTCCCAAGAAGCCCAGATCCAGGGTCCTCATTCTTTTTTTTTTTTTTTTGGCTGCACCGGGTTAGTTGCAGCATGTGGGATCTAGTTCCCTGACCAGGAATCAAACCCAGGTCTGCTGGATTGGGAGCACGGTGTCTTAACCGCTGGACAGTCAGGGATGTCCCCCAGGGTCCTCATTCTTAACCAGTGTGTATGCTGCCTCCCCTCCCCATTCCTTTAACCAAATCTCCCCAAGCATGCTCAGTCTTTCCACTCTAGGAGAGATGTAGACAGTTGTGCACCACTGCTGACTGATCACCCTGGCTGTAAATGTCACAGAGCATGGACTACCTACAAGAGATGCACAAATCAACAAGATGTGGTCTTTGCTTCGAGATGCTCCCAGTCTGGTTTGGAAGATGGACCAATAAGCAAGTGCTACCTCCCAGTAGGATTATGATAGGAGCAACAGGGGCAAAGGGAGCCCCCAGGCGGGCACCTCACCCAGAACGCAAGTCCTGCAGGATACGCAGGGGTTAGCAGGAATGTGAAAAGGAGAGGGAAAGGGGTGGTGGTGGTAAAAGGTGAGTCACCAGAAAGTATGGCAAACTGGAAGGAATTGTGACTTCATATACTGGTCAGTGAGAACAAAACACAGTTGCCAAACACTTGATTTCCAAGTATATTTTAAAGTCCTGCCCAGCATAACAAAAGCATCAGAGCAATCCTGATGATCTGAAGTGGCTGGTGCTACCACGAAAAGTGAAATCAAAGAATAACACCTTCTTAATATTTAACAGTCAAATTTTGTTTTGTTCTTAACCCTTGTCACTTCTATGGAATCCCTTATGTGAGAATCTGTGAGCCTTTTACCAACATTAATTCATTCTCCAAATAACCTCAGGACTGGAATATGCTTAAGTAAATAGGCATCTATAATTCATTAAATTATAATAAGGACAGAAGAGAGAAGTTAAATATCTAGGCAAGGTCATCTAGTGAGATCGATATTCCTTTCAACTTCACCCAGGAAAATGTGTGTAACCTAGAAACGTACTTCTTGAATTGTCTATTGTCCATTTAACTTGACAGATAACAAGAATGAGATAATTTATTGGGAAGTAGACAGCTGTTTATTTCTAACTACTAAATAAGCACAATGGTGAAAAGTAAAACTTAGATACTAAAGTAGAAACTAACAGAATGAAGAGTGCTAGAGATAAATAACTGCATGGTTTTAAAAACTCTGAAAATAAAAAGACTGGAGTATGATAGACCCGAACATGAATATCTGAGCCAAAATGTTAATGATAAATCTCACTGACTAAAAGAGAATAAATCTAAGATCACGATGTCCTGTTTCCTCAATTAAGGAAATTGGTTCAGGGCTCCAACATTGCATGATTTGAAAAGAAGTTTCTTTGTGCCAATCAACTCTTCTTTGGAACAGTCTAGCTAAGAAAAAACAAAGCAAGACACTCAGGAAGTTAGTGCTTTGGACAACAAGCCATGGTGGGGATAATGTAATTATATTTCAACACGATGACAGGGTGAATCACCCCAAGAGGTGCTTGTGACCATAAGCTTGCAAGAGGATAGATTTTTTTTTATTTGGTAGGTTTTGCTTTAATAAAAAGGAGGAAGTTGGTTTGAAACAGCCCAAAGGGAAGAGTTGAGAAATAGTTTTCAAGGCTTTGCAGGAGCTCATCCTGGAGCCATAAAACATAATCACAACTTGAATGAAAGCAAGGAAGTAAAACAAAAGAAAACACAGCAGAACACAACCATGGTCAGGTGAAACTCTTTAAAGATTGCAAGTCTGTCAAATGGCTGTAGGTAGGAAGAAAAATCTTCCCATATAAGCTGTGGGAAAGTAAGGGTTTCAGAAATAATTAGGCACTGAACACAAAGCCTACTACTGTTTGCAGTGCTACTGCCACAATCTTTATTCCAACGATACATCAGAAGCCACTCATTTTGTTCCCTCATCAATAAAGCACATACTGAGTTCCCTGCACATAGTAGGAATGTGGTGGGTATCTGTGGATGAGCCTATTTGGTTACCTATTTCTAACTCAGGTAACCAAGGTGAGCCTTATGTAGCGATGTCCTGGAAATCCACAAAGATTCAATTTACATGGTAGAAAATCCTTAAGAAAAACAAAAGCAACAAAACCAGGTTCTGAGGCCTGAACTGTTTTCCAGTGCATTTTTGGGCAAGTATTTGCTCACCAGAAATTTAAACTAGAGTATGTAGCAAGCAACTATTCCTCACTGACCTTTCTAAGGGCCAAACACACACGCACCTGAGCCACAGCCATGCCGTCTAGGACTGGAGGGAGCAAATGCTGCTGCGGGAAGAGGAACACATGATAAGGATGGGAAGAGGAGGGTGAGCCTGCCTTCTAGCACCATCCTCTCAGAGGCTTCCTCAGTCTGCTAATCTTGAAAGGACTAGCTCTACAGATCAGGATTTCACTTACCAGGCACTGTGCTAGGCAAATAAGAGATGAAACAGGTATTTTCTGACCTCAAGGATCTCATGCAGCTCAATGAAGATAGCAAAGAAATAGTCAGAACCCCCCTGGAGTGGTGGCCTTATCTCAGCTCCCCCAGGGCTGGCCCTGCCTTTGGCAGTGATTCTCCAACATATTCCTCTCTGCGTTCATGCACAAACTACATCAGAGGCACTGATTACTAAATTCTAGCAAATGCCAGCTTAGGAAGTCCTATCCCCTAGAATATGCCAAAATCTAAATCTCGCTTTAAAAATTATGATATTTTAAGACCCATGGAATCAGTTTACTTTGTGTTGATACCCAATTTGCAGCTTATTAATCTTGCTAATTTTCACCTCCTTCTCCTCTACTAGAGGCGTTGATAAAAGGAAAAGAGATGACAGCAAGTTAGTTGACTGGTTGGTTTTTACAGAAGTGAGTTTTATTTAAATGAAGTCTGTGAACTCCTGTAGGTGTCACATGTCATCTTCATGCCTCTTTTCTACCATTGTGGGTAATTAGTACTTGATCATATTTAACCATTCTCAATAGGCGTTGATAATTCCTTGTATGTAAGTCATGGAGGGCCTTTCTTTGTGCCAGGCACTGCGGGGAGGCAAATGTGAGTGAGCTCTGATCTCAAGGAGCTAACATGTTCGCAATATGCAGGTGTGAAGGACCTGTTATTTGCAAATATTATCAATTTGTAATCCATGATGTTTTTCATAACCCTTGCTCTTGTGGTTTTAATGACCTAAGGTAAACTGGCAAATTGTAGGTGTTATATTTTTAAGTCACTGAAGAAAAGAGCTAATAAAGACATCCATAAAGATAAGCCACATCTTAACTACTACACACAATTAAAAAGCAATCTTAATACCAGCTAACACAATACAGTAATGGCTAATACAAGGTTTTCCCTCTTTTCTAATCAGTTCTAAGGGTTACATACACATTCTCTTAACTCTCACAGCAACCCTATGATTATCCTGATTTTTCAGATGAGAAAACAGCAGAGTGAGAGAGTAGGCACAGACAGAAAGAGGATGCTGGGAAATCCATAGAGGGAATGGAATAGTTTGATGTAGCACCAAGAATGCAGAAAAGAGGAAAACCTCTCAGAGTCCATAATTACAGAACGGAGTTTAACCAAAATCTGAAACAATAAGAAATTTCAATGGTACTAAACTGAGTTAGCTGACTGAGCATATAGCAAGCACAGAACACAAAATCTCATAAAAGGTTTAAGTTACTGTGCATATAGATAACGATACTAGACTCAGCCTTGTGAGGAAAGATGAAAATGATTTTTAAGATTCTGACAAAGACATGAATAATGATTGTCAGGAAAATAAAAACAGTGATGTAGGAAAGATAATTCAGAAAAGTCAGGAATGTCTTTAATAAAATAAACCATGAGAAATATGATTTTGTGGTATATTTATGATACCAAACCCTGAAATAAAAATGTATCATTTAAGTATAATATTTCAATGAAAAATGACATTTCATTTAAATATCATTAAAATGGTTCTAATCTTCAGGAGAACAGTCTCGGTTTTCATCTCAAAGTTTGGTGTCGTGCATATCTGTGCAAATCTCATCAAAAATTAATTAGGACAACGTTTACAAATCAGCACACATTTTTCTAATATAGGTAGGGGAGTGAATGTTATTTTACTGGGGCCTGAAGCAGTCATTTTTGTTTTCCATTTAATAGAACGTCACAAGAAACACTACTGCACCAAAGAAACTTCCTTGATGAAAAATATATGTGGCATACTGTCACAAAAATTACAAAATAGCAGAATATTATATATCATGCATTTTAGAGTAAGTGTGCTACAGTTTGGTTGCCTGGTTTGAATCATAGTTCAATCAGCCTATTAGTTTAGTCCAAGTTCCCTTGCACATACTACTTGAGTTCTTTCCCCAATTTTAAAAAAGGGAGTACGGAGACAACCTACTTCATAAGGAAGCTGCAAGAGTAAAATAATAAAATAATATTCACAATGGTCTGCTTGATACATGGTAGGGGCTCCAAACCTGTTAGCTATTATTTTCATTATATTTCATTATACAAGCATTTACTATTTATGCATAAACTATACTAAAGACAGTACTAGAAAAATCATTTCGTAAAGATTTCTAAATCCATCAGAAAAAAGTAATGGACCTCGATCAGCCATTTAATAATGACTCTCTTAAAATTCTGTAACATTTGATCTGAAGACTGAAAGAGAATCCCCAGCCCAGTTTATAGCAGTACACATGCCTACACACGCGGCTTCCTACAGAAGTCTGTGGGAATATTCTCACGGAAGACAAAATACTTGATCTATTATTAGTTCTAATTTGGTATTCCTTAGGTTTTCCCAATGCAAAGAAATAAGCCTAGGAAAACTATAAAAAGCAACAGTCCATAGTTAAAAACCAACAACAACAAACAAACTGGTCTGTAAGTGCCAAACCATTCACCCGCAGCTGAGACTGGTCACATTTGGGTGTCTGAGCCACTCTTAGAGCATTTTTTAAAGACCCTGCATCATGTACAGTTTCTTTACAAAGGTTTACTAGGTGGAACTTGTTAAGGTCGTAGTCAACAGAACAAATGTAAAAGGCTAATTCAAAAATGAAAAATAATATTTCACTCAATATCATTTAAATGTTTCTAAACTTCAGGATCACAGTCTCAGTGTTCATCTCAATGTCTGAGATGGAAACCAGCCCAGGACATCTGGCAAGTATCATTTTGGATGGACAACAATCAAGGCAAGCTCTTAATTTTCTGTTGTCACACTTTCTCCTTCTTTCTTCCCCATCTTACACCATTTCTCCACTTGACTTCAATATTACGATGTAAAATAGGTGACCTTTAGCATTCTAGACCCTATGCCTTCAGCTATTTAAAGACAAGATGCTTTGTAACACTAATGCAGTGATTCAATGCATCTTTTGCCAATGCAGCACATAAAATGATGTAGCTCTTGAATGATGTCATCAAATATCATTTATTAGTATGTCTCACATTCCGAAGCCATGGAGGAAATTTATGTACCTTAATTTAGGAGATGATTTTACATCCATTTCCTGTGAGCCACAAGCATACAGACTTAAGAAGAGTACTTACTTTTGCTCCACGAAGAGGGGATCAAAGAATTCCGTTGTGATTTTGTTTGCATACAGGGAACACCCGGTCATTGAGCATAGCCCTAAAGAGCATCAGAGGGAAAGTACTATGATTACTGGTGTTTCATCAACATCCTGAAGCACCTTGTTTGGAAGAAAGTTACTATTTACCTGACAGTATGAATACAATGCCAGCCAAACAAGCAATTTTAGCTTTGGCTTTATCTGAGCCTCCGACTTTGGTACATTTCATTCCAAACAGGGCAAATATGGAACCAAAAAAGCCCAGGCTAACAGCCGCAATCATAAGTCCTCTACATGCCTGGATGTAACCTGCAATTAGAGTAGGCCATTTATATTAGCATAAAACATGTGGTTGTCCAGGGAGAAACTCTCATTTGACATTGTCCTTCTGAATGACTGTTCTGTTTTCCGAAAAAATAACCATAATGGTTAAAACACATGTTAAGACAAGCCAGAAAGGAAAGCAAGTTAATCTGTATGGAGTGCCTGTTTTATATCACATACCTTTCAGTCTGGCATATGCATGATCCTCAGGATATATCTCTGAGTGTTATTATTCCCATATTCATGGATGAAGAAACCGAGGCACAAAACAGTCATATAAGTAATGTGCCAGAGATGAGTTAGTAAGAGACTGAAATGGATTCCGTCCAGATCTGACTACAAAACCCATGCAATACTACCTTTCACCCTGAGAAACCTCATCTGCCACTATCTCAACCCTCTTACTCCTTTGAATATCAGGATCTTTAAAATGGATGTTTTAATGGTTTTGTAAACTTTATAATTGGGCAGAGCTCGCAAAAAGTCACATCTTCTAATATCAATGAAAGATTATAAATGAGACCAAGTGGAATATCATCATGAACTGTGAGGAGAGCCTAAATCAAGATGTATTTTCATGACCTTTAAAAAATTTTCAGGGCACACATAATAACACTGGGTTTTAAATAAGCATTGGTTGGTTCCTGGAAGAACATTTTATAATTATGAAATTAACTGTTTGCATATAAATGAATGCTTTCAAAGTATCCTGAAAGCTTGTTCTGTTGGTTTGTTTGATCATTCCTCCTAAACCATTCATTTTCTTAGTCACGTATTTTTATTTGCACAGCCAGGGTGATGGTAAACTTCAGCCCAGCTTTTGTCCAGACACTAACAAATTTTAAATTAACAGGATTTAAACTAATACATTTTTAGCAAGTCTTCATTTTCATTTTAGCCTCAAACAGTGCCCTATTTCAATCTCAAATAATGATGGCACATACTAGGTGTAAGTAAATATTTGTTAAGCAAATGAACATACATATATATCAGGTTTACATTTGGCATTAAATTTTTTAGTTTGAAAAAACTCATTAAGTGCCAAGATACACCAAGTCATTTATTATTGTGTTTAGGCAAAGTCTATGAGAAATAATTCTAAGGCTATGATAATTCTATTCAGGGAATAATGCTGGAAGGTGGCCTCCAGTCTATGTTTCTTAGAGAAAGAATAAAATTTTAAGTTTTAGTCCTACCCCTAGGATCCATTTTGAAGAGTACTCAGAAGATGCTCTAATTAAGTAAACAAATTTAGGCCCCTATAAATGCAGAAAGCAATGACAATGATCTTCTATTTTACAGTGTAAACTACTTCCAGACAGAAAATAATTTCGCTGATGGGGAGGCTATCAAAAACAGCAAAAGAAACTTACTTTTAGCGAAACAGGATAATGGAGGCTTATTTGGTAGCAATACTAGTGCTGCAGGGCTATCTGCTCGCTCTATTTTAAACTTCAACCCTACCCAGAGAACACCATAATTCAAAAAGACACATGCACTTCAATGTTCACTGCAGCACTGTTTACAACAGCCAGGACATGGAAGCAACCTAAACGTCCATCAACAGATGAATGGATAAAGAAGATGTAGTATATATATACAACGGAATATTACTCAGCTGTACAAAGGAATGAAACTGGGACATTTGTAGAGACATGGATGGACCTAAAGACTGTCATACAGAGTGAAGTGAATCAGAAAGAGAAAAACAAATATCATATATTAACACATATACGCAGAATATAGAAAAATGGTACAAATCAACTGGTTTGCAAGGCAGAAATAGAGACACAGATGTAGAGAACAAATATATGGACACCAAGGGGGGAAAGCAGAGAGGGTTGGGGGGGAATGAATTGGGAGACTGGGATTGCCATATATACATTACTAATAAGAAAAAACAAATTGTACACTCTAAATATATGCAGTTTATTGTCTGTTAACTGTATCTCAATAAAAGTTCTTAAAAAAACAAAAACAAAAAAAACTTCAACCCTCAGGTCCCCCAGCTAGAACCCAGGGAGCAATAGAAGCACAGGTGGAGGAAGCCTGTTAGTTCCTTGTGAGATTAGACAGTTCTCCAGGATAACCACAAGTGACTCATCGTTTACCACCAGAGCTACTGTGGTGATGGCAGTGTAGTCTCATTATTTTTTGAGATTTGTTTCAATTTGTGGTTTTGAGGTTTTTAGCTGATGCTTACTGCAATCCTAAACAGACAAGAAAGTGTGTGTGTGATGTAACCTCTATTCTACAGGTAAAAAAAAAAAAAACTATTCTAGAGAACCTTATGCATCATCATTTGCCTTTACTTTAGTCATCTTATAGGCTTTATGTACAGAAAATACACAAGCCTTGCAAAAGGTTAAGTCTACAATCTGATCCCTTAGAACGTGGAATGCATTTTCCCAGATGGCACACAGTGGTCAGAATCCCAGGCTGATGCATTCAACTCTTAATATGACTGGGAAAATAACAGTAGGCTTTACACTTTAACCATGACTCATACCATTTTTTTTTTTAGTGTCTCACTCAGTTCTCCTGTCTCAGCACAGATACCTGCAGCAGGACCGACTCTGCCCTCTCAGCACAAGAGGAGAGATACAGAGCAGGTTGTGACGAGCTCAGGTCCTTCCTGGGAACCAACCAGAACCCTGATTTGGAGGGGAAGGTAACTCTCTCTGGCGTGGGAACAATAGCAATAAATTGCTAACTCATCACATGCACAAAAGAAGGCACTTCAGGGTCTGGAGTTCCTGGAGATAAACTCCACTGTCAGCCATAAATGGAATCAAGTTGTTGGTAAGCCTGAGGTCTGCAAATTAGGGGCTACCAGTCCTTAAAACATCCACAGACTCAAGTTTTGGGTGACTTCCCACAAACCCTCTCAGAGTTTATCTTCTGCAAGGCAGACCTCTACAGCTTTGCTTTTTGAACAGTTCTGGAGGTCAAAACTTATAAGTAACACCCTCAAGTGAAGTGGTGGTAAAAACTTAGTCAAGGAGGCCATTATTTTTGACAGGTCTAATTTACTGACACTGTTAATAGCTAATTAACACATTAAAGTGCTGAGGCATGAACATATTTGCTCAGAAGTTCTCTGAAGTATAATTTATAGTTAACTCCCTTGGAAGAAATGGCAAACATTCCCACTAACAAAAATAGATGGCATATACTAAAAAAAACCTGGCTGGAAATACTTCTCAGCTGCAGTTCAAGTGGTGCTTTGAAAGGAATATGGGTTAGCAATAAAGAGAAATCACCAGCTTGTTCAACCGTGAGTTTTTCAATTAGTAAAATACTGTGACTTTAATAAATTCTGTTGGAGGAAACCTTCAAGGTGTCCCTCAAAAGGTAAATGTTTTCCAAATGTACCTTATTTTCCATTTCCCACTAGCAAAAATGAAAATATCCACTTGGTGGAGACAGTTCCCTAACAGCACACTTGGTAGCTGCTGATTAAAGGAAGAAAAAAAGAATGTGCTTTTCTTATGCTAGTAGCTTTGTGTACTTTTTGCAAATCCTTTGAGAGAAGGGTTGTATGAGGGGCAGACATGAACTCTGAATTTCAGCTCTGGTTCTTCTATTTACCTGCTGTGTATCCTTGATTACCTAATCTCTCCACGCCCGTTTTCTCATTTGTAAAACCCAAGGATAACAGCACTTACTTCACAGGAGGAATAATGAACTAAATGTCTGGTGAGTGGTAAGAAACACATCAAAGCTTCCCTTCCATAACTCTAAGATTGATTCTAAGCAGAAATTAGAGTTGAAATCTTAACATGACATAACTTTCAATCTGCACATTTAGCTTTTTCCTTGCAGGGAAAAGTGGGGTAACAATGATACCCCATGAGGAATTAGAGCGTTGACCTCACATAGGAAAGTCAGAAATAATGACTCCATCATCTGTGTCCAAGAGGCATGTTCTTCCACCTAAGACTAGACAGGGGAGAGCTGTGAGCCTTTACTCTCCCTTCTTGGGTTTTTCTGCTTGGTTTAAGGGGAGGACTGGCCTAGTCAGGCCTGTGGCCACCACAATCCCTGGAAATGCAGCTTTCTCCCTCCGCTTCACATGTAATACCAGGAAATCCACATACAGTGCGCTGTGGGCAGGACCTGCCTTAGGACCAGCAACCAGCAGATGTGGCTGCCCTGAAAATACACAGCAGAGCGTGAACAAGCAGAGGGGCCTGCTCTGGGAAGTTCCACTTGTAAGTGCGAGAATTGACTTCTATGTGAAAATGTAGCTGCATAGTTGAACCCCACAAAATAGTATTCTGAGAGATAATGAAAAGTAAGTTTATCACTTTGCCACAGGGGATGCTTTCTTAAGCCAAGCCAGCAGGAAGAGACTTTTAAATTTGATTATAGTACACATTTCAATGTTTTGTATGAGAAAAGACATCACACAATTAAAAGACAAGCAATGGGCTGAGATTGCAACATATATAACAAATCAAGGACTAACATCCAGAACTTAAAAAAACAAATCATTTAAACCAAGAGGAAACAACAGAGCCATGGGCATAAGATGTGGACAGGCAACTCACAAAAGAAAAAAAATGGCCAATAAGTACATAAGATGGTCAAAAGTCACAGTAATCATGGAAATGCCAACTAAAATAATAACATGATAGGATGTCATTCATTAAACTGGATGAAAAACTGAATGAGAATGTGGAGAAACAGGTATTCTTATACACTGTTGGTGGAATTAACTTGGCAGTATAAACTAAATAATAAAATGAATATTCTACTGCTCTGACAATACTATTTCTCAGTATCTACACTACAGAAATACACATATGCACAAAGAGGCAAATAGAAAGATTTTCAGTAAAGTGCTAAGAACGATGAAAACTAGGAAGGGTCCAATGTCCAACAATGGACAAGTCGTTAAATGAACCAGTTTGTTCAGAATAATGAATACCACACAATCATTAAAAACAGTTACTTCTATATGTACTGACTTGGAAAGCTATGTTATTAATTTTTAACAATGCAGAACAAGAGATGATGTCGCTTATGCTTTTAAAGTCATTTTCTAGACACATGAGCACACGTGGAAGGCCATTTTGCAAGCTGGGTTGTATACAAATGTCACGCCTCCTCTCTAGAGCTGGATGGTTGAAGGCTATGCTCTCCTTCCTCACTACCCCACCTGCCCCCAAATCCTGAGACCATGATATCCATCCTCAGCTCAGACACATAAGGTGAGAGCTTCACTATTCTGCACCCAATAATCTTCATGGAGTATTCATTTCTCCATCCTCTCTCTTTTCCCCCAACTGTCCTACAGAAGGAAGTATGCCTATCTGGCAGGCTATCTCAGTGACCACGCAGTTACAACAGAAGAATGTGTTTAGGACAGTAACTGTCAATCCCATATTCCTGAATGTAAACCCCAGACACAAGAGCCTGCCTGTTCAAGCATCTACCTGGATGTATGCTCTGCAGTGCACAGGAAATTCGACGGTAACTGTAGGGAATCAACAGTGTTCCAGCTACTTATTTTACACACCAGGACGCAGACCCAGGTGTCACTCATTTAAAACCAGACACGTATTCCCTTACACGGAATTTCCATCAAATATCTCCGTTGAGCAACAGTTTGCTTTTCGTGGCAAGCACCATCTTAGGGGAATTAAATCTTGTCTTTTATTTACTCAGCTACGCAAATAAAAACTTGCAGTGCAGTAATAAAAGAAAAACACCTCAAATCGAGAACTAATGTAAATGACTCTCGAGTTTCTGCCGGGTTCCATCTACTCATGTGCTGTAAAATCCTGGAAGAAAGGAGCCTAGAACTTGGGCAATCACTGTGACCGGGTTGTCATCTACTGTCCTCTTGAAACTAAAATGAGCCAGTTTTCCTTGTGAACACCTGTTGTTCTGATACAATACAGTATAGAGCCCCGCTAAAAAGAACAGCAGAGAAAACAATCTACTAAAGCACAAAAAGAGGGAGACGCGGAGAGCGGACTTGGGAGGCGCGACACAAAACTTTTCAGCTTCCCGCACAAGATTCTTGGTGGCCAGGATTCTCTATCCCCTGCGGCACAGGCTAGGGCTATTTATTGTCCTAAAATTTAGAGGAAGAGTTAAAGCCCAGAAGACTCTTTTGTAGATGCGTGGGATTATTTTTTTTTGGGGGGGGTTCTCCCCTGCAATATGTTTCCTTCCCTCTCCCCAACTTTTAAAAGAACTAACGAAATGGCTAAAGGGAGTTCAGAGCAAGCAGATGTCGCTTTGACAAGTCCTTTCAAATCAGAATCTAGCCCTTCTGGGGAGTGCTGGCTGGAGAGGACAAGCCCCCTCTGCGTGACTCCGTGCTCTAACAGCCCCCAAAAGAGACAAGGGCCCCACAGCCCTGTCCTCAACTCTCAGGACGGCAAGGCTGCTTCCCTCCATCCCTGTCTCCTGAGAGTCACCCACCCCACCCAGGCCTGTCTGCGTGCCCCCCTCTCCCGCCCCGGGGTTCCGGGCTCGGACAGGCGCCCCCGCGGGACAGACGTCTGGAGAAGACGGGCCATGGGGACCCTCCGCGGCTCCTTCAGGCGCTGAGGGGGAGAGCGGGGCCGGGCTTCGGAGGAGTCCGGCCCGGGGGTCCGGCCGTGGGGTCGTGGGGTTAGCGGGCGCCCCGCCGGAAGGCCGGGGAGGAGCGAGGGGCCGGGGGGTGGTGGGCGAGGGGATGCAGACCGTCCAGCGCCAGCATAGAGGGGAAGTCCTTGCAGTTGGAGACGCCCGTGGAGTCGGTAACGCACGTCTTCCACAGGTTGGCCCAATAGGTGGCGGTGGTGATGACCGTGCCGTCGATGGTGGACACCTTCCAGTAGTCGGTGGGCAGCGTGGAGGACACCAGCACCCAGCCGGAGATGGAGACCATGAAGGCAATGATCTCCGACGCCGTGCTCGCCATGCCGCCCGCTGCCGCCGCGTCCGCTGTGGCGCTCCTGCTCCGCGCGTCGACCCCAGTGCGCCGGGCCCCGCGGCTCCGCCCCCGCCGCCCAGCCCCGCCCCGTCCCGCCCCTGTCGCCCAGCCCCGCCCCCATCCCGCCTCGCCCAGCCCCGCCCACCTGCAGGTGCGGCGCTAGAGGGCGCGCGCGGACCCCAGGATGCGCCCTCTGGGGCCGAGAGGGCTCGCGGGGAGGTTTTACGGTAGCCACCCGGGGTTCTCTCGAGCCAGCTGGCCAGCCGCCCGCGGTCGGGAGGAACACAAGCCTGCGCATCCCTGTAGCTTCCCCCTACCCGCTACCGCCTCTCCGGGGCGGAGAATGGCTCCCCTGTTGGACAGACTGGCAGCCGGATGTGGACAACTTGCTGCGTCCATCCCCCTTCCCCTCCCCAGCCCTACCCACTGGCAGTAGCTTGGCTTCCAGAGTACCTTGTAAAAACAGAGCAGAAAAAGCCTTTTGTGTGCCCGGAAAGCACTCGCTCGGCCTGCTAACGCAGCCCTTGGGCCGCTGAACTCTAAAGGTTTTCACGCCACGCTCTTTTGGGTGACCCAGTTCGGTTTGTCAAGGAGGGATCATTGCAGTTCTGGGCTTGAAGTCGGCCTTGCCCTGAAATTCTGCACTTCCTTTCGGCCCGGCGGTATATGGAAGGTCACGGTCAAGAGATGCGTGGCACAAACCTAAATTCAGGACAGCAGGTTATGGAGAGCACAGGCTGCATTGGGGTCTTCTTTAGAATCGCAGTCGTGACTGTTCCAGCCACAAGGCTGGCCTGCTGATAGAATGCACTGTGCGTAGGACGTGCATTTAAGACGTTTTTCCTGTGGGTCTCTTCCAGCTGCCAGTTCTGAGTCTCTTCTATGAGCTGATGGTCTATCGCAGCCGCTCTGTATCTTGTTTTACTTTTTCACCATCTCCACTTCTGCACCTAATTGAGGAATAAACTTATTCCTTCCTTGCTGTCTCAAAGCAAACTTAAAGATCAGGGTGTACCTTTGGCTCCAGAGGTCACACATTTGAGCAAAAATGTGTGACAGAGAACACTCTGCCTTTATTGTGGGTTTATTATTTGTCCATTTAAAGATCTTGCAGTCCGTGGTATGAACTTTCAGGATTTACTTCTTCCCAAAAGTAACCAAGGGCTAAAACCTCCAAATCAGTTCTGCTGTAATAAAGCCAGTTGCTAACCCTGCTCCACTATCTTTATGCAGGGACACTTTGGTTCATTGTGAAAAGTTTCTTAATTCTCCTTTGTCACTTAAGAAAACAAAAACAAAAACAAAACAAAACAAAAACAACCAAATGGGTATAGAATGAAATTAGAGGTGATTCAATGTCTATGAAGAAGAGACGAGGTTGAATTACAGAAATATCAAAACAGATTTGGAGGCTTCCTAGATGGCACAACGGTTAAGAATCTGCCTGCCAATGCAGGGGACACAGGTTCGATCTCTGCTCCAGGAAGATCCCACATGCTGCGGAGCAACTAAGCCCGTGCTCCACAACTACTGAGCCTCTGCTCTGGAGCCTGTGAGCCACAACTATTAAGCCCATGTGCTGCAACTACTGAAGCCCATGTGCCTAGAGCCCATGCTCCGCAGCAAGAGAAGACACAGCAATGAGGAGCCTGCGCACTGCAACAAAGAGTAGCCCCTGCTCTTTGCAACTAGAGAAAGCCTATGTGCAGCAGCGAAGACTCAATGCAGCCAATAAATAAATAAAATATATAAATATATATAAAAACAGATTTGGAAGGATCATTGGAGATTGTATGGACATACTCTGCACTCAACACGCTCATCCTATTTCTAGAGATAATATTCAGTCCATGCTCTAACCTTCTGGACTTCAGGGCCAGTGCATGGGAAGGTGTGTGTTCTGGTTTTGTTTTGAACTGACAGCCTTTTAGCAAGTTTTTGTTTCTTTTGAGCCCAAATCTGGCTGTCTTAATATCCATTCAACTGCTGTGATTTGCACTGAGACGACACAGGGAAAGTCCTACTTTTGGGCCATGCAGTAACTCCTGGGAAGTGTGTTTGTGTGTGCATGGCCATCTCACGGCTTGTGTGAATGGCAATACAGGTGAAGATGGTTTGCCTGGTGGAATGCAGACATGGTTCCACTACTGTGCTCCTCTTGGTCCCAACTTGTCCTGCTGTGTCAAGCTTAAAAATAGTTTGAGAAGAACCTACCTAACCTCATCCTTTTCATCTTCCCTTCTGTTCAAATCAATCACCTTTGAGTATTGACAACAAAGTGTCCTCTATTCTTTTGCATGATTTGCCTTTTTAAAGTGCTTTTATTGTCTGGTTTCTTGCCCTCCAGCATATTTCCGCTATTATTTCTATGCTATGTTTCTTTCTGAACCATCTGCTTATTTCTAATCCAATGTACTATTCAGACAACACAAGAAGTCATGAACCAGGACATTCCCTGTGGAGTTTATCCTAAAGTTAAAACTTGCACAAATGTTGGTTTTGTAGTTTATTTCCTAGCTTTGTTTGAGTGTCTTTGTTTGCTAATGTCTTCCTCATGGTAGTTTCTCACTAAAATTATTGATTCTTTTTTTTGCAAGACAAAACCCTGACTTACTTTTGACACAAGAAAGTCCAGTATTATGACCTTGAAAACTCACACAGCTCCTAATTTACCAACAGATTGGTTATAAATTCCATTGTTTGGAACCAAAGGTACTTTGTTTTATAAAAAGGCCTGTGAAGAATGGTTTGGTGTTTCAGACCGTTCCCCCCCCCCACCAATTTATTTAACAGATAATGTAGTTTTACCAACTGTACTTAAAATATCCACAAACCCACCATTGCGATATAGCTTTCAGAAGAAACAAATTCTGAATTATAACTTGGAGCTGCAAGAAAGACTCTCTCTCTGCTACATCACCAGATAGTTTAAACCAGAATCTCTGGGGGTGGCTCTGGTAGTGATTTTTCTAAAACTTCTAATGTACACCCAGGTTTGAAACCACAGCTCTGATCAGTTGAGATGCATGTATGTGTACATAAACAGTCAGTTATGCAAACCAGATGGTGTGTGTTATAGAGAAAAAGAATATTCATCTCTTGGTTGAAAACTTTGAGAAAAGAAATATTCTTTTACTATAGAGACTGTAACACAGCTTCAACTTAGAAGGGTTGAAAGTACCACAAACAACCCATAAATTATGACCTGTATGGCAGCACTATTAGTTCTTTTGCGGGCTGAAACAGACTTGGGTCATCATGCCTGTGGACTTAATTGTCTTTTACTTTTATCCTTTGTCTGTTCTATGAGGTTTGACAGCCCCAAACTTCTCTTCCCTGGCATGTACTGCATATTAACTATGGAGAGTTACATTTTAGAGCCCACAAGTGCCTGATCAAAGGATGAAAAATGTTAATTTTCTTTAATCCCTAAAGAATATTATGTAAGGGATCAAGCATTTACTTTAGAATGTCTTATATCTTAAGCTTTTCAAAACCAGTTTAGTCAGAAGAAACCACATAATACAACATAAGAATGTCCAGGAAAGGAAAACAGACCAAACAGAGATTTTTTTAAAAAAGAAGTAATGGATAATTTGGCCTGTTTCACTTTAAGATTCTAGAGTCCCGAATAACCTTTGCAGTTAATCTGCAAACCCATTTACAGAGTACCTTTCAACTGATAAATGCTTCCTTATTTTCTTTAGGATTCAGTTCACTGAAATTTTTATTAACTATTCATAACAAACCACTCTTAATTTAAATATAAAAGTGAATACAGTTAGAAAGTTACTTCTCCAAATTGTTCAAAGTAACATCTGATTTAACAATAACTTGGCCTTTACAAAAAACCATAGTTTTTTTCCAATATGAAAAGTACTAATTTATCTATAATAAATTTGACATAAAGACATTTACTGTCCTGAAATATATTCTGAGCCTTTCCACTTTTGAGACCGAAACCACTGAGTTTTCCATTGGAAGTTATTTCCTTGGCATTGTTATGGATATTAAGGAAAAATCGAGGATTCCCTCAGCCCAGCATTGTTCAGTAGGAGTGAAACCAGTTTAGTCGACTGAACCAGAGATTTGCAGAAATTCTTTACTTGAGATTCAACTCACCTGCCAAACAACACAGGTGTGCCTTTCAACAGCTCAAGGATTTTCTAAGCATCAAATTTGGTTTCAGTATACATTAGCTCCTTCCTAGATTCCAGTGAGGTGGCGTGTTGCTGATTAGGTGGGAAGAAACTAAAGTCCTGATAAATACGGTATTAACTAAAAAAACAACTGCCCAGGAGCCAACTATCATTACAGCATGTGAAGGAAGACATTAACACCGATACCAAGATAGCAAAATAGCATATCTGTATTCTTTTCCCTTCATTTTCCCTAACACTGTTAGTTTATCATAATGCTGTACAATAACTCAATGATACTTGTAACTACTTAGCATGAAAGCTACAGAGGGAGAGGAGTAGTTACCGGAATGAACACATGCTCATCGTTGCATCATTGATCATATATGTGTGTGTGTGTATATATATAACTTTTTGCAAATTATAAGGAAACAAACAGTGGCTTATTTTGACATCTGGTACCCTCTGAGGCTGTACTGCATCAGAAGCCGATGCCATATATCTTATGAACTTATCTTTCATACATTCATTTTGACACACTCATTCCCAATTCTTGTAATGGGGCAGGGCCCCCTCCCCCATAACCTCTGCTGTAGCTCCTCTCTGAAGTACCCAGGTAATTGTATCTCATGCCTATTTCCTGAGTTTTTCAGTTGCTAAAAACCACCACCAAATGGAATAAATTAACTACTTGATGATCATGAGGTGGCCCCCAGACCTACTGGCACCTAAGGATTGATAAAGTTAATTGCCCTATAACCTCACTATTAACCAATCAGAGAATTGTACACGAGATGATCACATATCCTGTGACCCCCACACCCCACCCTCACCTGGCCTTTAAAAATGCTTTGCTGAAACCCTTCAGAAAGGTCACAGGTTTTTTAGGCAAGAGCCACCAGTCTCCTTGCATAGTCCTGCAATAAACCTTTCTCTGCTCCAAACTCCGACCTTTCCCTATTGTTTGGCCTCACTGTGCCTTGGGCACATGAACTTGCACTTGGTGACATTCTGAGGTATCTTAGGACTGTCTAGATTCCTCTTGAACACCTGGAGAGGTAAGTTTGGGGCCCCAGCAACTCTCGGCTGTCTTGGTGAATACTCCTCCAGCCTGGAAAGATTCTTACTCTGGGATGTGGAACTTTCTAGGGTTTGCAGATAGGTTGGTTGCATTTTGCTGGTTAATATGCATTTTATGGGTATTAATTCAACCTATACATGCAGGTTGGGCAGCAAGTAAATCTATGTGTTTTGGACAAGTCATTTCATTTCTCTGAGTAGCAGCTTCCTCATTTGAAAAATGGAGTTATTTTGGATGGTCTTCAAGACCACTTTGAACTCTGAAAATCTCTGAGCCCATGACTCCTGATGAACTCAACCAATCACAGACAGAATCAACAAGGAGAGAAAACAGGCAAGAGTTTTCCTTGGTGTCCTTGCCCCTTTCTTTTCGACCCACTTCCTGGTATTACTTTCCCCCCTTTGCTGTGTTTAAGGGGGGTGTATGTGTACGGCTGCGTGGGGTGGTGCATGAAGATAATGTTTTAAAAATCTCATTTTCAATTCTTTTTTGTTTTTGTTCATTAGAAACATGATAAAGTGCAGTACATAAAAACTAGTGGTTACCAGTGGGAAGGTGGGAGGGACAATATAGGAGTTGGGGAGTGGGAGGTACAAGATACTGGATGTAAGATAGGCTCGAGGATGTATTGTACAGCAAGGGGAATATAGCCAATATTTTACAATAACTGTAAATGGAAAGTAACCTTTAGAATTGTACAAAAATTTTAAAAATTAAAAGGAAAAAGTGCAGTAGTTTAATTCACTTATGAAACAGGGTGATGTTGAGCAGAGGGCAGAGGGAGGAGCCATCAAGGTGTGAGATGAAATTCTATCTCTGTGTGACCTTGGGCAGGTCACCTAATCGCTCAGCATCTGTTCTTCAACTATAAAATGGGAATAGATAATAGCATTTTCAAAGTTACTGTGAAGATAAGAGACAATATACATAAAGGACCTGGAGCATGGTAGATACTCCATAAAACGTGGGTACTGTTCCGGTTCACTCATGCTCTTTCATTCCTTTGCCTCTCTTTAAAGTTATGAAATTGCATTTTCCGTAAAAGTGATATTAGTCAGAGTTAGACTGACACACAGTAAGTAAATAAGGATAAACTGTATTGCAAATCTTAAAATAAAAAACACAGAAAGTCTTCAGGAGGGTCCCAACATGGTAGAGGTTGATGCTGAGAGCAGAGGGAGAGAAACCAGGAAGTGAAGATGAGATTAGTCTGAGATGGAAGAAATTGAGGGGTGGGGGGTGTTCAAAGGGAAGTGCAGCAAAAGTGAGAAGTAAAACTAGAATAGTTCAAGGTAAAAGGGAGTGAACAACTACAAGACAGAATAAGGGGGACTTCCTAGGTGGCGCAGTAGGTAAGAATCCGCCTGCCAATGTAGGGGACACGGGTTTGATCCCTGCCCCAGAAAGATACCACATGCCACGGAGCAACTAAACCCGTGCACCAGAACTATTGAACCTGTGCTCTAGGGCCCGTGAGCCACAACTACTGAGCCCACGTGCCGCAACTACTGAAGCCCACGTGCCTAGAGCCCGTGCTCTGCAACAAGAGAGGCCACCGTGATGAGAAGCCCACACACCACAATGAAGAGTAGCCCCCGCTCGCTGCAACTAGAGAAAGCCCATGTGCAGCAACAAAGACCCAACACAGCCAATAAAATAAATAAATTCATTCATTAATTAAAAATTTTTAAAAAACAAAAATAAATAAATAAATAAAAGACAGAATAAGAGTAACAAAGGCAAGGAGAAAGGAAAGGAACAAGAGGTAAAAAGATAAAAATAGAGATGGGAAGCCCCAGGGTGGGGATGGGAGGAAGGAGGACGGAAGGGAGGCATAAGAGAGCACTGAGAAAGGAAGATGGGTGCGCTCTGAGGAGAAGTGGAGTTGTTTTCACAGCCCTCACTTTTCTGTATCACTGAGTGTAAGGAGTGGGATAGGCCACAGTCTAGGGCCTGTTACAAATGAAGAGACTTTCTCCTCCCCTGGGCCTCAGAGTAGAGCTGGTGAGAAGTTGGTTCAGAGCACTCAGGAGTCCCCTGTTTACCATTTGGCTCACTTCATGGGAAACATTTGTGGAAGTTTATAATGAATTCTTTAGGGGTAAAAGATGAAAATTTTCACAAAAACATACCCATATACAAATAATTAATTGTGAGTTTTTTACAAAATGTAGACTTTCTCCTATTTTTGTCTAATTAAAACATATATGGGTACCTTTTGGGTACCAAGTGCTGCACTCTAAGTACTGCACTGATTTAATAGCAACCCTATGAAGTAGGTACCATTCTCATTCCCATGGTACAGATGCAGAAATTGAATCACAGAGAGATGCAGTAACTGGTTCTGGAAGGTGGTGGAGGCAGAGTTTCAACTTGGCCAGTTTAGTTCTAGAGTCTACACTCCTTTGTCATCAGTCATTTGCCTCCTACCAAGACAACAGTGTGTAGTTCATGTATTCAGTGAATATCCACTGAACATAAGAATGAACACACACACACACAATTCAATAAAATAATTCTATATCCTTTGTACTTATTTTTTGGGAGAGTGGCTTTTATAATCACAAGTATTTGAACAGGGTACCTAATTTCCTTATTTAATTTCATTATGGGACTATTTCTTGTAACAGGTGAGTTGAAGTTCATGAACATGCTGCTTAACAATTGTCCTGAGCAATGCTAATTCACTATATCACGGTTTATATCTGGAACATTTTTCTTAAGATGTATATGTGTGTATACATACACACATACACATATGTGGAGATGGCTTTAGCCATCTGCGTATACAGACATATATACACATATATCTGAGCATTGGAAACTTAATGCATGTAAAGAGCAACATTAGTGCTGTATATATGCATGTGCATATGTATGTATATAGATATGTGTGTGTATATATATATATGTATCTACGCACATACACACACACACTAAACGGTTCATTAGTGTATTCCGGTCTTCTCCATGCTTTGGGTCCTATACTGGACCTTCAGCCACTCGGTGCTAACACAGCTGACTTCACTATGAATGCTTTAATGAGCACCCATCCTTCCACCTTGCAATCCTGAACTGGGGGAGTTCTGTGGTGTGTGTTGTTTACCGTGCACGGCCTGTGCTTCTTATGTTTATTTTGTTTTCTGATGAAGTTTTGACCCATATTAGCCAATGAAAGCTGTGCCACAATAAAACAAAGCAAAAGTGTCCCATTCAGATGTTAGGATGCAAATTTTTTCCCCACTAGTTATTGCCACGCTGTTTCTGGAATGGTTGTACCCCATGGCATGCCCACAGCACTGCAGGGTGGTTCTAGTTTTCTCATATTCTCTCCAAACTTGTTTTATCTGACTATATAATTGTTACGTTACTGCAAAACCCAAGTTTATCTATCTCCAATGTTCATGTTCTTATATTTAAATGATAGCACAGTCATCCAAGTTTTGAAGACATTCAGACATGTTTTTAAAGATTAAAAATACAAACACTAAAAATTTCCAGCCATTACTATAACCAGAGTTAAAAGATAAGTCATTACCTGAATATTTTTTGGTTCATTACTATTTGTTTTTCTCCTCTTACCTGATTATAAGAGAAAAATAGGGGTATGGTAAGAGAAATTTGGAATATTGCACTGAGGTGTCAGAGAAACAGGTATACGTGTGAATGTGTGTTTGTGAGTGTTTGTGCATCACACACACAAAGGGCGAAGGGAATAGAGGCTAAGAGATGAAAGTAGAAGGGAGACAAAAGTATAATAACAAAGGACAATGTTTTCTCTGTAAAACATTGATTGGAAGTGAAGGTGATAAGGGTAGGAAATGGTGAAGGGATTTTTAACATAAGCTTGTGTGTCTGTGTGGAATGATGGGGGAGGCAGGACCACTGACCAGCTTCTGCTTCGCAGGGTTGCTTTAGCCATCTGCATGTACAGACATATATGCACATATATCTGAGCACTGGAGATTTAATGCATCTAAAAAGCAATATTAGTGCTGTTGTTCTTGTGCTTGGGTTGATGAGGAAAAGGGAAAATACAGTGACTGCATTAGGCATTTGGGTCATGTCAACATGACCAACTTCTTCTTTGCTTTTTTCCTTTGAGTTAAATTGTCTGGGTGTTGGAAAGGAAACTTGCAATCACAGTCTCCTCATCACCAAACAGGGTGTTTTAATTGCTAGGTGTGCCCAAAATGCAAGTTTTCTTGCCCACTGATTTTTGCCTTTCATTTCCTCTACCATATCCTTGAAGGCAGCCCAGCTGCCAGGGAATTTGCTGGAGGTAACTTTAAGGAAATGACTGAGAGAACAGAGGTGATCAGAGACCTTGGACATCACTGAAACCTGGGAGGAATGACCAATTATGGGAATAGTGGCCTGAAAGAGTGATAGCCAGGCAGTTGTTTTGACTTCTGGGGATTTGAAGAGATTGGAGAAGCCAGTGTATGAAGTTGGGATTCATTGCCATGAGAAGATTAAACAGTCCATAGAGTTCACTCAGGTTTTGTTCCCATTTCAAAAACAGCGTTATTCATTCATTGAAACAAGTCATAATACATTTATCGAGTGCCTGTTGTGCTCCAAGCATCCTTCCACACAATGTAGACATGGTGAATAAAATACATAGAATCTCTGCCCTAACACAGCTGACATTCTACTGGAGGAGACCAATACAAGGTACGAAAAAGATTTAGTAAAGCAGATGACATATGCTAAAGAGGAAAAATAAGCCAGCAAGGAAGGGGGATGTTATACAAAGCATGTCTGTGGGGGGGGGGGGGGGCGCGGGGTCGGGGGGGAGGCTGTGTAGGTGAGTTAAATTTTAGTTAAGTGGCCAGAGAAGCCCTCCTTAAGAAGATGACTTTTGGGTAAAGACCTGATGGACATGAGGGAGTTAGCCACGTGAACAGTTTCAGGCAGAGCATTTCTGGACGGGGAGCACATTTGAGTTGTCTGAGCAACACTGGGGTGGCCGGAGTGGCTGCATCAGAGGGAACAAAGGGGTGAGCAGTGGGAGATGAGGACAGAGAGGTAATGGGGTGTCTGTGTGTGTCCACGTGTGTGTGTCCACGTGTGTCTGTACGTATCTGAGTGTCTGTGTCTGTGCGTCTTCTTGTGTGTGTGTGGGGGGGGTGTGTATAAGTCTGGGCAGCTCGTGGAGGGCCCTGTAAGTTCTCATAACAACTCTGGCTTTTACACTGAGTGCGATGGGATGACATTGGCAGGTTTTGTGAAGAGAGGGGATATCAGACTTGGGTTTTAACACCACTCGGAGAAGAGCCTGAAGGGAGGTCAGTGCAGAAGCAAGGACACCTGTTGGGAGGTGAGTTTAACAGTCTAGCTGAGTGGTGATGGTGGCTTTGACCAGACTAGAAATGAGATGGTAAGAAATGGTCAAATTTTGCCTTTGGGATCTATTTTGAGGGCAGAGCTGACAAGATTTGCTGATGACTGACTGAGATGTATGAGTGAAAAGGAGAAGTCAAGGAAGACACCAGCGGTTTCGCCTCAGCCACTGGAAGGATGGAGTTATTTCCTGAGATGAGGAAAGCTCTAGATGACCCAAGTTTGAGGTGAATATCAGGAGTTCATTCAGTTTTAGACATGTTGAGTTTGGGGGGCCCAGCAGACATCCAGGAGGAGAAGCCAAGCAGACAAATGAACCTACAAGTTCAGGGCAGAGGTGCAATCCTAAAATGTACACTTTGGAGTCATCTGTGGTCAGGTGGCATTTAAACCATGAAACTAGCCAGATCCTCTGGCAGGAGTGTAGATAGAAAAGAGATAGTCTAGGAGATAGGGAGGAACCAACAAAGATTGAGAAGGCACAGCCATCTGGGTGAGAGAAAGTCCTGGGAGCGACGTGAAGAAGCTGTTTAAGGAGGAAGCAATGGAGTGACGTCATAGGCTGCTGAGGATGCAAGCCACGGAAGACTGAAGAAGAAGGACCATGGAGGTTCCGGAGGTCCTTAATCGGGGCTGATTTGTGGAGAGGGTGGGGTAAAAACCAGATGGGAGCGGGATCAGTGCAGGGTGGGAGGGAACAATGCAGACAGTAAGAGGAAGTAGCTTTTTAAAGAAAGGAGAGAAATGGCGTGGGGGCTGGAAGAAAAGTGGGATCATGAAAGGCTGTTCTTTTTTTAAATTTTGTATTTTTTAAGATGGGAAAAATAACCACATTTCAGGGCCTCCTGTTGGCCTGTAAGGCACCTTTGTATGAATTCAGAAAAGGTGCCCTTTCCCCTGTGTGGCTGCAATCCCACACCAGGGCTCGCAGCTGGGGGAGCAGAGTGTGGACGCAGAGCC
Organism: Hippopotamus amphibius kiboko; assembly: GCF_030028045.1. Classification (NCBI taxonomy): domain Eukaryota; kingdom Metazoa; phylum Chordata; class Mammalia; order Artiodactyla; family Hippopotamidae; genus Hippopotamus; species Hippopotamus amphibius. Next base: position 14,509,504 of record NC_080199.1, read on the forward strand.
CCACCATGTGCAGCCACTGTACCGTCATGTGATTAAATTCCATACGGAATAGACTTCTATACAAGTAGTTCAGATGCAGCTTTTCCATCCACATTTATGTCTGTTTCACTTTGTACTGAAATGCAAATTGGCTCCGGGACCCATCCGGAATAACAAATCCACAATTACTCAGCGGATACCAAGGGCTGTCTGTATAAGTCTTAGTTTATGTCATTTAAAAACAGTATGGTACACATGTTTTACAGTTCTAGAAAATGGGAGTTAGAAAGTACTGTGGAAAATATTTAATTCAACATTTTACAAATGAGGAGACTGGAGTCCCCAAGTGACTTCTTAAAAGTATATTAAACTATAGAACGTATATTGGAGTAGTGCATCAATTGGAATAACACTTTGTGTGTGTTATTCTTCAAACACGTGTGAATTTGAAAAATGATTTGAGTTGAAGAAAAATCTGAATTATAAGCAAGGTTTGATTACTTAAAAGTTGAAAACGATTGTATTTCATACAGGTTCTCCTCAGTGATATATTTGTGCCTATAACATATTTACAAGTATGTTACTAGGAGGTTTTTTGTTTCAGGTTAATGCAGTCATTTCTACAAATGGCTTTTGAATAGTAACATGGAAAGAAAGGAAATAACAATGGAATTGTATGCTGATAATATGGTAGACAAATAATAGACACACCTTTTTGTGGTTCAAAGCAATAGCTGTTTCTATGTTTCATTTGGGTTTGTGAAGAGTTAGTAAAAACATCTAAAGAACAAAGTTGATGTAATTACAATTACATCTGCCTACAATTATAACTGCCACACCTCTAGGATTTTGAACATAAATCTTTCTGACAAACCTGCCCTAAGACAACTACTTCCCCACACAATTCACCCATGTATGTAATCCTCTAGAGTTAAGCAATGTTTTTTTTTCCCAATCAAAATGCTACATGAAGGATTATATTGTAATTTTTTGACATGTTAAATAAAGCAGCCAGTGTAATTTGTTTAATCAAACTGAATGATACTGTGTTTGTTAGTTACTAAAGTTTATATACTATAGAGGAGAAAAGCAGATAATAAAATTCCATTATTTCATACTAATTTTCAGATAAATTAGTATTTATCAAATACTAATACAAATACAGAGAGGATCACATAAATTAAAGCATGGATGCTATAAAACTGGATCTATTATAGGTATTTGACAAATAGTTGTTGAATTTAATTTCATTAGTCAAAAAGGATAAAATATTGAATGGAATACTTAAATACTGAACACTTAAATACTTAAAATATTGAATGGAATGTTAAGCATAACAAAAACTATCTGTCAATGTTTAATTTTTATTTGCTTTTTCAAGAAAATTATGTTTTTAAATGACGAAGTCATATCCTTTCAAATTACAATCTTGCAACAAAAACAGGGCCTTATTTTATACTTCAAATGATCAAATTATTCCTCAAATAATTGCTCTTTTTTTGTTTTTTAAAACCTAATATACATATATAAATAACATATTTATGACTGAATAACTTTTCTACAGATGGTTCGGAATCACAAAATGTGTTTTTTCCTTTGTTTGTTTTGCCCTGTTGGAAGCCAGTTGACTACCTATCATCTGCCAGGAATAGCTACAAGGTAACTTAACTCACAGATTAGGACCATCAGTTTCTTGTATCCTTTTTCCTAACTGCCAATTCATTTTGATGTTCAAGATGCTTGTCCTTGGCTGGCTTAGGGAACAGCCCAGCTTGGCTCTAGTGGTGTGCACCTCCACAATCCTATTTAAAAATCACAATAGTCTTCTTTCCTCAGCACCTGGAAAGTTCTAGCAGACTCAGTGTCAGGGCAGAAGACTTCTCAAAAGGATGGATTTGAGACCCCCACAGAGCCTAGCGTTTGCTTTACCTGATCACTGGACGAACGTGGATCTTTATTGATTATGACCTTTTTTTTTACGATGGTTATGAACGTGACTCTGACTTTTACTATAACTTTTTTTGATTATTTCCTGAATGCAGCATACATGTTTCTAGGGCAACATTATTGCTGGCCAAACAGGGTCAAAGATGAACTACATTTGTGACTACAATTCAAAATTACATTGCCTTTGAAGTATACACATTCATATTCTAAATCAAATAAGCCGTACATAAATGAAACAGTAGAGTTTAAATGCCATCAAACCCTCCTCCTGCCCCTAATTCCTATGGTTGTAAAGTAATGAACATAGAATACCATTTTTACATATGAAAACTAGAAGATCAATGCAGCATAGGAAGTCTTGGGGGTTTGGGGTTTTTTTAAGCATTACACTTGGGTGCGATGTATGGAAATAGCACTGGACTGGCATTTAAAGGACCTGGTAACTAGTTGTATCTCTGTCACTGCTTTGTTAACTTACATGTACTTGGGCCCATTTTTCCATCTAAGAAGTGTGTGGAATTGAAGAGAGTCTATAAAATTCTGCCTAGCTCCAGCAATGTAGGGAGGAAATAAAAAATGCCATGGGAGAATATTGTTTCCTCCTCCCCTTCAAACAGTGCTGATGAGGAAAAAACAAGAAGGAATGGGAGAGACAGAGAAAGAGAATGGGGTTGAAAAGAAGGTTCAAACACAGAACAAAAGTGGTAAGAGCATGATGGAGTTGTTGTACACACATGGAACCAGCAGAGAGTTAGAACCACTGAGAAATCTTTCTCACCACCCCAGAGGTTTACCCTTCAGTTCCCAAGTTTGCTCAAGTTTTGTTCATCCTTACCCCAGCTGCCCCACTTCCTCCGGGTTACAGTTGCTTGCTTATGTTTGCCTCTTTTAATTGGAAGCAAACAACAGTATCCTACTGCCTGGTCACTCCCCGTCCCCAATAGCATTAGAAAGAAAGGCAGGGCGAGTTTCGGTTTTATGTGCACACGGTCTGATTCCCTTGGATCTTTTCTAGGACATTGGTGCCTATGTTTATTTTCATGGCTGGAATTAAGCAACTTGTAGAAGGTGCCACAGCAGGTTAATGACGGAGCCAGGGTTAGCATGCACAGCTGCTGATTTCTCAGTGTGGGGCCTGGGCCACCCGGCCACGGGGCTGCTCCACATCGTGTTCCAAATCACACACTTGTCAACTGCAGGGAAACTCTTATGTCCATTTTTGTGAACAAGCTTTCTTAAACATAACATGTCCTAGAGAGCCTAAATACCAACATTGCAAAACTTTTAAAATGCTGCCTATCTCTTAAAGTTCTAAACAAGAAAGTGTCATAGGGTAGTAAACTGGTGTGGCCAGTGTCAGTGGGGAGAAGCAAGCTTCCAACATATATAACACTTCTCTCAAGCTCTTAAGTTAGAGATGTGATCGTATTTTTACAGGTAACAAAGGGAGCCAACTCTAAAAATTAATATTTCTTGGAGCCACTAACCAGCATCTAATTTTTGTTTAGGGTTTGTGTGTGTGTGTGTGTGTGTGTGTGTGTTTTGGTATTTTCAAAGGCTGCATATATGCCATGTTTTTCTTTCTTTTCTTTTTTAATTAATTAATTAATTTTATTGGCTGTGTTGGATCTTCGTTGTTGCACATGGGCTTTCTCTAGTTGCGGAGAGCGGGGGCTACTCTTCATTGTGGTGCACAGGCTCCTCATTGCGGTGGCTTCTCTTGTCGTGGAGCATGGGCTCTAGGCATGTGGGCTTCAATAGTTGTGGCACACAGGCTCAATAGTTGTGGCTCATGGGCTCTACAGCACAGGCTCAATGATTGTGGCACACGGGCTTAGTTGCTCTGCGGCATGTGAGATCTTCCTGGAGCAGGGCTTGAACCTGTGTCCCCTGCATTGGCAGGTGGATTCTTAACCACTGCGCCACCTAGGAAGTCCCTGCCATGTGTTTCTTATCTCATTTAGACTACCAATTGAAAGTATTCTTTTGTAATTTAATATACATCCTTCTAGATTTCAGTGGTAAATAGTTCTTAAAGGTAAATATTTGCCTAAGGATCAAGATTATCCTTTGGAAGCTGGATAAGAACCAAAGGAATCATAGTCATTTGAGTTCAAATTAATAAGCATCTTCTTAGTTCCACAGATTTTCTCAAAAAAAGGGGGGGAGCTTGGAATGTGTAACTGTTGTCATGGCAATATTTTGGGAAGGTAGAAAATGTAACTTCCATAAGGTATAAAACCATCTTTTATTACCCATTTACCTTTATGTAGAATTAATGCTCTTAAATAATGCAACAGCTTTCTTTCATCTGGACATTTCTAATTGAATCTTTTTTTAAACTTTTATTATAAAGTCAGATTCGTTTTCTAAACGGATTGATTTCGGTATGTGAGTTTTACACCAGTGAATGTGGCATACCTTTTAACGTCATGTACCAACTGGAAAATGATTATTTCAGAGAAGATATATTGAAACAATGCATATTCCCAAATGTCTCCATAGAAATACTGGTTGTGAAAACAGATTCGATACCAATCCTATCACCAGGCTCCTTAGCATTTTGTCCGTTATTGCTGTAAGATGTACTCATGTCTTAGATGCCTTTGTACCCTCCATTTTCACATAACTGTCCCCAAACATTTTTGGTGGTTGATTGATCTGCTTTTCATTGTTGAAGAGCGATAGAAAGTTTCAGAAATGTAACAAAGTTTGGCATCATTAAATGAGTATTTCATAATTGCCTTCTTGATGGATTCTATAGGAAGTCTAAGCGGGTTTGGGTGTTGCCATAAGGGGTACAACAGAACAAGGTTGTTGGCTGTGTCAGGGGCAGAGGAAGAGGAGGAGTCATGGGCCCCTAAAATCCAAAAAAGAGAATGTGGTCCGGGCTGTGCCCTAGAGGAGATTGAATCTTATGGTCAGATAAGGAGGAAGCTGGATAAGATGCAGCACGGGAATTTCAAGGGTAAACACACACATTGACCTTGCGGTTGGGTGGGGTGCATGATGAAGGAAAATTTGGGGCGGTCACAAGCAGAAATCAGCATGATGAATCAGATTGTAGCATTCTATGATCGTATGACAGTTGTGAGCATGTATCGATAAGTCTTGGAAATAATTTGGCAATGGATTGTAGATTTGTAATTAAATGAAAACTGGAAATAATACTTGATTACTGTTGCCATATTGGTTCCCTATCAAAAATGCATGCAAATCTTGGCAATGTCCTTTTAGACTGGTGCAAAAAGAGGGACGGTGAATTCAGCTCTTACTCTCACTTAGGGCTATTTGTATGTTGCCACTAGAGGATGGAGTTGTTTTGGTCCTAAGTAATAGCCACCAGTGATTGATCAATTAGCAAACAAAGTTTCATTGATTCTCAACTCATCATTGGCTTTCATTTTTAGGGGCTGGAAACCAATCAAAATCGTGTTGCTTTCCCTGGGTCAGCATTCATTGCAATGATGCACCAGTAAATTACCTGACTGTCAGGGATCATGGAGAGAGAAGCTGGAATTTGGAATCCAAGCCAGTTACAGAAGCAAGAATAGGCTAATAAATGCATAGGACCTTCAAATTTGCAAGTGCACAATTGAGGTGGTAGCTTAATCTATACATTTCAAATACAGAATTTGTTAAATGTATGTCTGTTAAATAAGGGAGCCTGTAGTACATTCCCACCATTGCATTTTCCTTCTACTTCCATAACCTGAATTTATGAAGCCCACAAGTACTTCAGCACATCTTTGGCACATCATTCCCCTGAAAAAATGTATGCAAACCACAGAGACTCAACCTGAAGGACTAGCTGAGATTGGAAATCACATTGTCCCCACTATTCACAGGCATACTGCTTCTTGCATGTAAGAAGAGCCATATATACCAAGTGTTCAAAATACGAACAATTCCAGCTATGGCCAAAAAAACCAAAAACAAACAAAAACAAAAAACACCCTGTGAGTACCTATTACCCACCCACACACAAGGTCTGAACTATATTGCTTTACTGGTCATTCTTTAAGCCAGTGGTAGATGGAAACACACCCTAAAATTAGAAGATTGTAAGCAAACTGTTTTTTAATCCCATGTAATGTTTAATTTTAAAATGTCTACTTAATTTGACTTGGCTACCCGAAATAGAAAAACATTAGCTGCAACTTATTTCTTTACTTCAGCAATAGTCTGGCTCTTCTCTGAAGCTACTCTGAAGAAGAAAAAGGCTCTTAATTAGCACTCGCACAACAGGACTTAATTCATATGCAAGTCACTGGAATAACCTTTCTGCATTACATTACAGCAGCTGTGAAATTTAAATACTACTAGGAGCAAACAAATTTTGTGAAATATCATATTTCATGAGAAATTTGCGCCCTCTTTTGGATAAAGACTGTTAAGACATTTCAATGTGAACACTAAAATGCAGTCAACAGCTTATTAAAGATAAACACAGTTTTGTCTTAAAGACCGTGGGAAAGGAGAAGAAAGAACAGATGTGAGAGACATTGCAAAGACAGCACTAACGGGGCTGCAAGGCAAAGATTTTGTGACCACAAGGCAAAAATGGCCATCTGGAGGACCTAGAATTAGAGGTTTTCTGATAATACTGCTACTACAAATAATAATTGTTACAGTTATTAGTGTGAATCAGCATTGTGCAAAGTGCTTTATATAATGATGTTTCTGAAGAGTTGAGAATTGCTTTGGTTTCAATTCTTCAACAGTTTGACATAAATAGTTCTTTTTCAAAAAATTTACTGAAGACATTCATAAGTTCCACAGGAATATAGTGAAATGTGGGTGGACCAATTGACCTACAATGTCCCTCGCAGCCTACAAGGATTCTGAGATTCTACGATTCTACATTTTCCTTCCTTTAACTTTAAAAAATATTTTCTTGAATTCATTTTATTAACAAGCTATCTTGGCAGTAGATTTATATGGTTATAACCATGTATGGGTTTTTTTCTTTCCTATTGAGAGAGGAAAAAAACAACAAAACCAACACTCTATATGTGTTTTCCTGTGTAACCTTCTGTGTAACAGATGCTGGTAATTGCTGGGGCTATGATTGGAATTAACAAGGAAATATAGTTTGTCATGGAGTTTAAAATCTAGTAGAGGAGACAAACAGTACTCAAATGATCCCTCCAGTGACCGTAGCATTATGAACTGAATCAGTGCTTTTGGAATAAAGGACTACTGTCCTCTGAAGCCGTGTAACAAACCTGGTCTGTGCTCTGGGTCAGGAAGAAAGTATCTCTGAGGAAATGGGCTGGGGCTGGGCTTGATGAATGAGGTGGAACAGAGAGCCCTGAAGGGAGCCAACAGCCTGTGTAGGGACCCGTGGTGGGAAGGAAGTCACAGCCAGAGAGTGTGGAGGGACCAGTCAAGCTGGGGTTAGCCGCCAGCACTGCTGGGGCTTGAAGACTTTGCTGGGCACTTGGGTATTTACCCTTCAGCCGCATCACCTCCAGGCCTGAACTTTGCTCAATGAGAGCATGGGCACTGCAGGTAAGATCTAGGTCTTCAGTGTCTTCTCATCCCTCAGTGTGTGCAGGTAGGGAATGCTCAGTGAATGCTTAGTTTATCTGACCTAAGGGTTTTCCCTTCCATCTTCTTATACCTCTACAATTACTAGAAGACACTCAAAAATACCTACCTGAATTATCTTTTAATGGATTGAACAAATTCGTCACTTATTTATTGTCAAAGTGTCTCAGCAGAAAGCAATTCTGCAAAATAGTATTGGGAAGGTGGTATATCTAAAGATCACTGGATGACCAGTTCTTTCCTTTAAAAATCTACCTTCTTTTTCTTCTCAACATTTTCTTAGGAGAATACATAAATATATAGCAACGTTGAAAGACTTTTACAGTGAACACCCACTGCCGTGGACTGTCCACAGCCTTGACTCCCCCCCACCTCCAAATTTATCTGTTAAAGCCCTAACCTGCAATGTGACTGCATTGGGAGGAAGGGCTCTTAGGGGGTAATTAAGGTTAAATGACGTTGTAATGGTGAGCCCTAATTGATAGAATTAGTGGCCTTATCAGAAGAGGAAGAGCAGTCTCTCTGCCATGTGAGGACACACGGAGAAGGCGTCTGCAACCCAAGCGGAGAGTCCTCGCCAGACACTTACCAACTGTGCTGTCACCTGATCTTGGACTTCCAGTCTCCAGAACGGTGAGGCAATAAATTTTGGTTCTTTAAGCCCCCCAGTCTGTGGCATTTTGTTAAAGCAGCCCAAGCTGACTAATATACCTGTATATTGTACACACTACCTGGATGCTACCATTACATTTTGCTTGCCTTTCTCCCTCTCTTTTTCTCTCTCTTTTCCTATTCCTCTCTCCCTCTCTCCCTCTATCCATCCTTCAATCCATATTTTTTTTTTTTTTGGAGCATTTTAGAGTAAATTGTAGGCATCAGTACAATTTCTTCTAAATACTTCAATATGCATATCATTAACTAGAGATTAAAAGGTGTTTTTCTTTTGATGTAAAATTTAAATACAATGAAATGCATACATCTTAAGTGTACATGTAATGACTTTTGACACTGCATACATCTTTGTAAGCAAAACAAGCCCCTACTGAGATATAGAATACCACCTTCTCTCCGGAAACTTCTCTCACACCTCTTCCCAGTCAATCTCCACCTCTCCATGTTTCTTATTTGTTTCCACAAAATTGATTAGTTTTTTCTGTTCTAGAACTTTATCTAAATTGAGTCAAATAGTATATGTTCTTTTGTAAATACAAGGCTTCTTTCATTCAGTATATTTTTAAGATTCATCTGTTGTTGTATGTTTAAGTAGTTTTATCCTCCCTTCCTCCCTTCCTTTCTTCCGTCCTTCCTTCCTCTGAACATCATCTGGAGGTATCACAGTTTCTTTATCCATTTTTTTTTTCATAGCTGAGCATCTGGGCTGTTTCCAGTTTTGAGTTATTACAAATAACGTGCCATGAATATTCTTGCATGAGTTTTTTTGTGAACATATGTTATCATGGGTAAATATCTAGGACCAGAATTACTGGGTTATAGAGTAGGTATGTGTTTAGTTTTGTAAAAAGTTACCTGATTTTTTTCCCCAAAGTGTTGTTTACATTTCCACCAACAATGTATGGGAATTCCAGCTGCTCTACATCTTTGGCAACATTTGACATCACCAGTCTTTTATTTTAACCATTTTAGTGTGTGTGGGGGGGGGGGAAATGCAGTGATAACTCATGTGGTTTTAATTTTCGTTTCCCTGATGACTAATGATATTGAGCACACCTGTGTGCTTATTACCCTTCAAACATTTCTTCTGTGAAGTGTGTGAAAATCTTTTGACCATTTTTTATTGGTGTATTTATCTATGGTTGGAATTCTTTATGTAGCCTAGATACCAGCCCTTTGACAGATACATGTTTAGTGAATGTTTACTCTCAGTGTGTGGCTTATCTGTTTTCTTAAAGTCATCTTTTGATGAGCAGAAGTTTTAAATTTTGATGAAGCCTAGTATGTGAGATAATATATAATGTAATATAATACATATCCCCCCTTCTCTCTTACAGTTATTTTTTGTGAGCTATTTGATACAGCTTTGCCTCACCCCAAGTCATGAAGATGTGCTCCTATATTTTTGTCTAAAACCTTATGGTTTTAGCTTTTCTATTTAAGCCTATGATCTACCTCTAATTAATACTGGTGTGTTTGGTGTGAGTTTGGGGAAAGGTTTATTTTTCACATGACTCTCCATTTATTTCAGCACCATTTGTTTAAATTTCCATTGCTTTGGTGCTTTTGTTGAAAATCAAATGCTTGAGTAAGTGTAGATCTATTTACTATCTTTTAAAAAATGTAAATACTGAGCAATCAATATCCAGAAGTTTCTTCCTTAAAGATTATCTCTTTATTTCACCTCTACATACCATAATCTGAATAAGAATTTCATAAGGAGAATGTAATGACTTCTAATAAATAGTCTATTAGGAAAATTGAGACCCTGTAACTATAAAGTATGAATCAGATTCTCTCTCTTTCAGGAATTTCACATTCATACTGATAATCAAATATATTGGAATCCCTATTTGAAAATGAAGAAGGCCTTAAAATGCAAAATAAAGAACTAGGTTACCGCTATTACATCCCAATTTAAATTTCACCATATTTTATTATTTAATCAAGATGATCCATTTTCTCTTACTAGGATCTAATGTGGCTGAATGGCAAGGGATATTTCTAAGAATTTAGCATGTGAACTTAGATAACTGATTTCCTTTATTTTCTATTTTTAAAGAAAGAAATGCAGGAAAGAAAAGAAAGAAAACTGTATGGGGATGGATGTTAACTAGATGTGCTGTGGTGATCATGTCACAATATATACAAACATTGAATCATTATGTTGTATGTCTGAAATTATTATACTTGAAGAAAGTAAGAAAAAATAAAGTAATTCTTAGTTCCTATTATAATTGGGATACTGTAAAGATAGTGAGTTCAGGGAATAATGTAGTGAAACATATGGATAGAATAGTCAAAAATATATATTATGAGAAATACAAGGTGTTTTCACTGAACATCCGTGTAGCAGGTATTCCCCTTTGTGTAAAAGCTTCTAATCAGTGTATTAACACTCTCCTTTACGTGAGAACACAGAGAAAAACATGCTGCTCCTTTAGATTGGAAGGAAGAAGGATGTCAGTCTTTCTTGGCCACCTCTGCTAGGCTTGCCAACTCAGGTGGATTTGCCCCGCTCTTGACTCCGGTAATTCAATAGCCTCTTTCCTTCCGGTAAGGATTGGCTGACCACTTACACCCTGCCCTGAGTCTTTGTCTCATACCAGTCATAAATGTTGTGGTTTAAGCACAAAGAATTTTAACATCCTTCACCTCCCAAAATAAACAGCTGCTCTGGAAATGCCACAGGGCTTTCATTGCACAGGAGGTGGAGCTGAATAACTCACGGGGCATTGTGAAAACTTTCTGATGCTCCCCCCTCCCTCCAGTTTTCAAGAACAAAAGAATGTAAGTGCTTAGAAATAACATATTTTCCAGTTGGGTGTTGATGGACATTCAAAATCGTTATATGAATGTGGCCTGACGTTTTAGTGTATGAAAGTTATGCACTCCTAGTATCTTTTTCTAAGTATAACAAACAGTGTTTCAGAAAATGCAAGTGATCTTCCATTGCAGTTATAGTGGATTTGACTCTAGGATAATTTGCAACGTTTTCCTCACCGTAATTATCAAAAACAGTACCACATGATCAGATATAATAAGCTAGTTTTAAGGGAGAGCTACCTCTTGCTAAAGCAAGAAATAACAGTGTTTAACCCAAAAGTATTTGAAACAGATAACAGCAAAATCAGAATCCTAATTATATCTGTTATTTGTATATGAGCCTGGGATATGACCAGGGAATTTTGCACACTTCATGCAGGGAAGAGGGGAGAGAAAAAAAATTATCAGTGTCCTACAAAAGACTCTTGGGGAATGGAAAAGGACCACTTGTGCATGAATGCTGCCTCATGAAGCCAAAAATAATAAAAGTTACAGGAAAGTCAGGTGACTAAATTATTCCAGCCTGGAGGCAGCCTCACCTAGAAGCTGAGAATTCTACTGTGAAAGACTGGCGTTTCCAGTGCCCTTCACGGTACCAAAAAATAACATATTAATAAGGCTAATGGTTCCTAACAATTCCTTTCAAGTCCTGTTTTCTGTGTAATATGGCACATTCTTTTGAAAGAAGCGTGTTTATTCACTTCAGTTAGTTGGAAATCTCACTTGCCATGGAAGAAATACTTCCCAAGATCGGATGGAAACATTCCCAATCATGGAAAAGGAAAGCACCCCTAACTTACTAGTTGAAGAAATAAATCCATAAGCAACGCACGAAGAGATTTTAATAACGTCTGTTGAGTTTCCGTCTCCTGATTATTTTGAGGACTTTGTTTTTCACTTTAGAAATTTATAGGTAGAGCAGGTGTCCACAGAATCATATGCACACAAAAAGGAAAAACCGAAGTGTGGGCAGCGATATGTCCCTGAAGTTCTACATGAAAAAAGAACAAAAAACAAAAAAACTTGGTTTGCAGCTTTGTTTCAAAAAGAAATGAAATGTCCCAAATTGGCCACCAATCAGTCATATCTGTTGGTGCCTTTTAAAATTTCCTGCAGACATCAATTCATGCTATATTCTAGCTCTAGAGATCAGTTTGTGTGTTGTCTTAATGACCTAGTTAATTCCTCTCTTTAATTTGGTGTTACCAATTTACTGAACGGACTTTTTTTTTCTTGCCAACAGCCCATTAAATAAAATGACCTATGAATGCAGTCAAATCTCATTCAGGTGTTGCTGTGGTGTCTGGTCTTGTTTCTACTGCCATGAGCTCCGTCCTTGACTGGCAGGGACATGTTCCTTTCCCCAGACTTTGCTTCACTCAGTTTGGCAGTCCATCCTTTGGGAGAAGAAAATCATGTTCATTTCTATTTGATTCTACTTGTTACCAATATCTTTGAATTTAGTCTTTAGCAGATGGTTCATTCACCCAGCTCCTGGCTTCCTTTAGCAGATATCCTTCTCTGCTGTATTGTATGTGAAAACCAAGAAATATTTGACACCAAAATGTACGATTCATTTACACAAATGGTATGATAGAAATATAGCCGCACCACGGAAGAAAAAAGACTTTGAATGAAGTATGCAAATAAGTACTTCATGTCGCCCCCAAATACTTTCAGATCATAGCCCCCATCATAGAATCAGAGAAATCTTTAGGTTGTCACTGATCTTAGAGACCAGTAGTTCAGGCACTGGTCCAATTCAACTACAGCAGCTGATGACCAAAAGAAAAAGAAAATGTTCCCCTACAAATGCCACATAAAAACCTCAATGCCAGTATTTGAGGACTTTTTGCCAATTCAATAAAGATTAGAAAAATTAAAATCCATTTATTGAAAAAGGGAAATTCACTAATGTTGGATATCCTCTATATGCCAGGCATGGTGTTGAGCACTTTATAAACATTATTAAATCTAATTCTCAAACCAACATTGTAAGGCAAATATCCCCATTTTACAGATGAGAAAACTGAGAGGAAACAAAAAATGGAACCATGATTTTGACCCAGGCAGCTCTCTTTGGTCACAATGTCCACCATTCTTTCTATTAGGCTAGTTGTTTTCGTCAGTGAAGAAATTCTTTGATTAAACTTTAATTTCTGGTAAGATTAATTTTTATGATAATTCTAATTATGATAGTTCTCTTTTTAAAATACACAAAAATGAGTTCTGTTATTATGGGGTTATTTCATATAAAATATTTATTTGAATATTGAAAGTTAAATCATTCAAATGTAATGTACATGTTATATACCATATGGGAAATCTATTTTAATATAGAATATTTTGCACAAAATTGATGTACATGGGCTGAAAGCTGGAAAACTTAATCTAGTGTTATTTCTGATTTTATTAACATGGTTGTGTCTATTATCAGGCACGGGGATGCACTCAAGCATGTTCATCTCTACACGTGAATGCATGTTCATGCCCACACACATACACACACACACACTATTCTTCAAACTGTATGCTGAAGGAAAATAGAGTCATGATTATAAGAACAACTCTTTCTTTGAGCTTTAGATTTTTATCTGTTTTTCCTATCTGATTTTCATAGATGATTTCCATAGATGATTTTCATATACGATTCTTATTTACTTCCCATCTTAATCTTTAAGTTCTGCCCTTCCCTCTCCTCTTCGCCTAGACCCTGAGATGCTCAGAGTATTTCATAACACATTATCTTAATTTACATCTAATGATATTGTCTTACTAGCCCCTTGTTGTCTTAAAACTCATCCATGTGCCTATGTCCCTTGTGGCAGTATGGTATGCTGGAAAGAGTTACAAACAAAAAGCTAGGAGAATGGGAACCCCGAGTCAGAAGCCTATTTCTGCCACTTACTGCTGTATGGCCTTTGTAAATTTCTTCACCTCTATAGTCTCAGTTTCCACATTTGTAAAATGGCGATAATACTTCCGTACCTATCTCCATGGCTATTAGGAAGATTTGGTGTGATAAACTGCTAGGTAATTAATAGCTGCCTGCAGCAAAGACTGCCATATCAATTCTCCCTCTTTTTAAAAAACTAACAGACCTCAGACTTTGATGTTCCTGCTTAAAACTTGAAGCGTAGATGCAATGGCTACAGCAACCATCCTGTGACCAGACGTGAGAGGGAGGCCCAGAGAGTCACAGAGACCTGGCTCCTGTTTTCTTAAGCCTCCGGACCAGCCTTGGGCCACCAACCTTCAGATTCTTTATTTGGTGATAGAAAAACAAACCCCAGATGTTGAAGACACCATTACCTGTGTTTTCTGTTATGTGCAAGTGAACTCAATCCCTAGCTGACACACTGACCTCGGATGAGTTTGAATTGGGTCCTGGGCTCTGTGCTACGCACCGGGCATGTGTTATGCTCTTTGATCCCGTGACAGCCCTCCCACAGGAGACTGGGGTGATTAAGCAATGCCCCCAATGTCACATGGCTTTGCGGTGGCTGTCACGTACTCTCAGAGGCCTCAACAATTGATTCAGTTACTTAATTACTGTCAGAAATGTGATACAGGATCACACCCTAAATGAAAACATTTTTTCTGACCAACATCTCCCAACAATTCTATAGCTCTGGTCACATCGACCTGATGGTGTAACCTGGGGCCCATTTTGCGGCTGCTCTGTCTTTTATCAGTGTCATCAGGAAGTTGTACTCTCGAAAATCAGACGTTCTTCGTGTGGCCTTTTTTCCGTCATGGTTGCAACCGGTAAGTCTAGGTTTTGCAAATGTTCCCATGTAAATAACTAGGGATATGATCTATGACAGAGCTCTGGGAACTAGCTCATCAGTTTTTCTGGGCATTAGAGTAAAATCTTGGCGCTGCCCTCAAGGATTCTTGTAAGGATGTGATAACAATAAAAATAGTGGTTTCTAAGCATTTTTTTTGAGTGCTAAGTATGTACTAGGCACAATTCTAACCACTTTACAACCACATTACATATTCATTCTGTCCTCACAACAACTCTGTGGCAGGTAATACAATAATCTCTATTTTTCAGGTGAGGAAACCGAGGCCAACAAATGCAGTTACTTGTCCCACATTTCTGAAGTGCTAATAAGAGACAGAAAAGGAATTTGAACTCTGGAAGGCTGACTCTAGGAATACATTTGTCCCAATATCTGAGGAAGCTTGGTTCCAGGACCCACACAGATACCAGAACCCAAAGATGCTCAAGATTCTTGTATAAAATGATGCAGTATTTGCGTATAACCTATGCACATCCTCCAGTATACTTTAAATCACCTCTAGATTACTTATAATACCTAATACAGTGTAAATACAATATAGATAGTTATATATACAATGTAAATGCTACGTAAATAGTTGTTGACACCCAGCAAATTCAAGTTTTGCTTTTTAGAACTTTCAGAATTGTTTTTTAATATTCTCGATCTGAGGTTGGTAGAATCTGCAGGTGCAAAATCCACTAACACAGAGGGCCAACTGTACGTCTTGTCTAATAAGAGAGTGTTCATTGATTATCAAAGTATACTCTCTGTGTCTCAATTGGTAACTTGAAATAGCTACACTTGCGTCCCCTCAGAAAACTCTCATTGCATGTTACAATTGTGGTATCAAGATAGAGTATTCATTCAGAATTTTCTAAAGAATATGAAGTGTATCTATATTCTTGGCTCATGTCAGCGTCGTCATTTGGGACCATGTTGCTTTAGTTCCCTTTAGAATCGACTTTACTGTGCTTTGGTATTTTGCAACTGACTTGTGTTGAGGGTACAAGAAAGTTTTACAAAGCCTTTGTGTTTACTGTAATGATCTTGTTGGAAGTGTTTTCTGCTCCATCACATAATGTCATTACATAAGCGAAGGACAAACAATCCAACACAAACTGGCTAAAGCGAAATTGGAAATGATTGGTTCATGGATTTGAAAAGCCTAAATGTGCTCCAAGAATATCTTGATCCATGCTCAAATGATGTCAGGAGGATTTACTGTCTCTCCTTCCATCTCTCTATATCTTGATCCCCATTCTTGGATAAGCTCTGCTCTTGAGATCTCTAAATAGCAGCAGCAGCATCTCCAGGACTCACACTTTCTCATGTGCAAGTTAGGAATCTCTTTCCCAGAAGTCCAGGTGGTCTGATTAACTCTGACTGGGTCATGTGCTTATCTCTGAACCAATCCCTGTAGCCAGGGGAATGCAGTGCATTCAGTGGTCTTGTCTGTGTCACGTATTCAACCTCTGGTCAAGGGGGAAGTTGGAGTCAAATCCAGAGGTGCATGTAGATCATGGGTGAGTAGAGGATGTTCCCCCAGAGGAGAATTGTGTTTAGTTATCAGAGTAAGAGTGGATGGGTGTAGACAGCAAAACCAGCACACTCCACTCTAGTCCTCTTTATGTATTTGTGGGAGAAATTCTGGCTTGATTTTGTTTTATGGACACGGTGATCATTGTACCTGATTGGGTTCACCATGTGGTAAGAAGGATACTCGACACTCTATTTGCTGACCACTTCCACTAACTGTAACAGACCCATGGCATGCAGGCTGTAAGCTTTATTTCATATTCCTAGTATTTTCTCCTTATGTTTCTTGCCTCATCTATTCATGTTTTCTTTTATATTACATATTTTTAAAAGCTGCTTTGAAATTCTTTTGAAAAGAGAAAGCATATAGACTTAAAATTTTTTTTTTTAATATTGGATATGTTCACACTGCCTACATGTACAAGCGAAGGTTCCCAGTATCTTCCCAGGAAAGATTAGCACAGCTATCAATATGATCCCTATTTATAACTCTACCAGGAAAAAATAGCATATATTTTAGTTTCTGCCTAGACCAATTATTCTCCACTTGTCTCACTGATAATTTTTTGTATATAATCTTTTAATATTCAATGTAACTATCAACTTTTCCCCTTGATTGCGTCTTCTCCCATGGCCAGATCCCCAAGGTCAATAGGTGTTTATGCCTTCACGCTCCTTTTATTTGTGGAAGGAGTTCCCAGAGGGCAAGCGTTGCCTCATTTGTGTCTGTATTTCCAGCTCCTAGCATAGTGCAAGAGTAAGTGCTTAGTAAAAACCCAAGAAAGAAAAGAAGAGAAAAAGAAAGGAGGGAATGAAGGGAGGGAGGGAGGAAGGGAGGGAGGGAGGAAATGATCTTTTAACCAAGAGAATGACATCATCACAAATGACTCTATAGGTAAATATTGCCTGTGGTTAGTAGATATGGTTAGTCATTTATCTGGCAGAAAAAAATCTCCCCCCATCCCACCATAAGTTCTGATTAATTTCTTAATTTGTATAGTAATGGGTTCATAACACAAGTATGAAGACCACAAGAAGGTAGGCTTTCCCTTGGTGCCCTTCTACACACACACACAGAGATCCAAAGTTATTTTCTTAGCTGCCCGACAGGTTTTGTTGCCAGCCCCAAAGAAGTCCTTGAGAATGGCAAAGAGACAGAATCTCTGTATAGCATTCATTTGCCTAATAATAGAGGCTTTAAGGGTTTTTAGAAATTAGTTTTCTTTGGGAATCACGTAAGTTTCCCATTTCCTGGTAAATATTTTTGGTAAAAACATTATCCTCTTGTATTTCAGAGGAAGATAAAAAAAGAAAGGGCTTGAAAGCCTTCACAAAGTAACGGGCTCTCCTAACACAGCCATTCATTTAAAGGTATGTCTCTCTAGCCTAAATCCAAATCCTCCAGTCAACACAAGCCTGAAGTCTACTGTTCCTTCTCTATGAATCCTTCCTGCTTTAAGCTATGATCTTCAAAGTTCTCAGAGGGTTGGATTTGCATGTTGTTTCTTATATTTTTATAATACTGTTTAATCTGTCTGAAGATTTAGAATGTAGTGATACCGTGCAGCTTTCATGATACTGTGGGCCAAATGATACAGATGAGAAATAATCTATTATTGTGAAGTTCTAGTTCTTTCCCACTGTTTAGTCAATATACATGTATAGCAATTATTTATTTGGATATTTTAATTCATATTATCTCAAAGTCATAAAATGGATCTTCGTTTAAAAAAGACTTTAAAAAACAAGGCAGCTTGGGAGCCTGCTATTTTACCCAGCTAATAGCTATCAGGAATGCACTTATGTGACAGATCAGTTCCTATTATTCCTGAAAGGAAAAGCGTTATATAAACACCACAACAAAATCCTCCCCTAAATAGCCTGCAGCCCCTCCTTACTCGATACAAACAAACAACAAAAACAACAAACTCCAGGCCTTCCTTTGTATATTTTTCTTCCGGTGAGTTGAATATTTGAAAAATGTGTTACTGTTGGTGGGAATGTAAGTTGATGCAGCCACTATGGAAAACAGTATGGAAGTTCCTCAGAAAACTAAAAACAGAACTACTGTTAGGGGAAACAGAGATTGTAACCGCCCACCCTGGCCAGGCAGACAGTAACAACTTACATGAGTTATTTTACGACAGGTCACCACCAACTGGAAGAATACGAGAAAGGTCAAAAGGAAATGCCAGTCCACATGTCCTACCCACCTCCCAGAAATCTCCCCACCAGGGTTCACCTGGGCTGAGAGATGTGTGCACCACCGGAAAGGACCCTGAGTCAGACTGATTGGCCAGACAACCCGGAAACCCACCCCCTCACATAAAACCCGAGACTGTGAGACACGTGGCAGAGCAGTCTTCGTGGGTTCCTTTACCCTCCTGCTCTCCGCCCAGGCGCCCTTCCCAATAAAGTCTCTTCCTTTGTCAGCACGTGTGTCTCCTCAGACAATGCAACACTACCATATGATCTAGCAATCCCATTCCTGGGCATATACCCGGACAAAACTATAATTCAAAAAGATGCATGCACCCCTGTGTTCATAGGAGCACTATTCACAATAGCCAAGACGTGGAAACAACCTAAATGTCCATTCCATTGACAGATGAATGGATAAAGAAGATGTGGTGTATATTACATTTTATACACACACACACACACACACACACACACACACACACACACACACAGTGGAATGCTACTCAGCCATAAAAGACAATGAAATAATGCCATTTATAGCAACATGGATGCAACTAGAGATTATCATACTCAGTGAAGTAAGTCAGAAAGAGAAAGACAAATATGATATGATATCACTTATAAGTGGAGTCTAAAATATGGCACAAATGAATGAAACAGACTCACAGACATAGAGAAAAGATTTGTGATTGTCAAGGGGTGGGAGGAAAAGGGATGGACTGGGAGTTTGGGGTTGGTAGGTGCAAACTATTACATTTAGAATGGATAAACAACAAGGTCCTAATGTAGAGCACAGGGAACTATATTCAATATCCTGTGATAAGCCACAACGGAAAAGAATATAAAACAGAATGTATATATGTGTATAACTGAGTCACTTTGCTGTACAGCAGAGATTGGAACATCATTGTAAATCAACCACACTTCAATAAAAAAAAAGAAAAACAGTGTGTCAAATAGCAATATTGGACCCATTGTCTGCATTGTGGCCACCAAGGACCACGATAACTTTGGTTATCGGAACAAGGAACAAAACATCATTTTCATAAATAAGTTTCCTCAGTGTGGGGATTTTATAGCACCTAATTTTGGTGCTTACATTTCAAAGGAAAAAGAAAAAAAAGAACGGAGTTTCTCTCAGGAAAGCGGTACATACAGGAAGTACACTTTTAAGTCAATTTAGAGCCAAATAAGTACAAATTCAGTGGAGGATTGGAAACTGTTCTCAAGCCAGTCAGGGTCCAGGGTTTCAGCAGGTGGCACTTGTCCCTCTGGACCAGTGCTCCTCAAGGTGCCACCAAAGCGACCAAGCTGGAACTACCACTCCCCCAGTGTGTGGAGGTGAAAGGATAAGGCTGGGTGATGGGACAGAGAGAAGGCAAGCTCTGAGGTTAATCCAAGGCAGCACAGTTACCCCAGCTGCTCTTTCTTAGCAGCGGAAAGACTCATATTCAGGCCACAAGAGGTAGTCATTCCGTTCTTGTGTGCAAGATTCTTCTTTCTTAAAAGATAATACTAGTGATTGCAAGTTGCTGCCAAGTCTCTTGCCAGGTCTTCCTCTACAGTTTCTCTCAAATCTGTCCACTCTTTTCCGTCTTCAGTGCCACCTCCATATGAGACCATATGACATCATCTTACACCCCAGATACCGCCATGCCCTCCATGCTTGCCCCATCCATCACCTTGAAATTCATTCCCCACACCATAGCCCAAGTGAGCCTTTTAACATAAAAATCAAACCAGGTCACATATACCCCTCACCTGCTTAAAACCCTTCCATGGCTTTCCACTTCTCTTGAAAGAACGCTAGACGCTTTGCCTTGATTTACAAAGCCCCATATTAGCTGATCCATAGTTCTTCTTGGTCTCTATCCCCCCTCACTCACTGCTCTCTAACCACCCTCATCTACTCATAATTCCTAGAAGATCCTTCAGGTCACCTGTGTTACTACCTTGCACTTCTTGAAACTTCTGTCTGAAACACTTAACCAGACTCTTCACAGGTCTCCATTTAAATGCTATCTCCTTGGACAGGGCACCTTACATTTAAAAAATAGGCCAATTCCTCTATGTTTTTATCAGAGCTGTGCTGGTAAATGTTTAACAACCGGCTCTCCGGGGAATAGGAAGAATCCCTGACTGCTAGGGTTTGCTTATTTCTGTGGTGTAAATACGGCTCCCATAGCCGATTTCAAGCTACCAATGTGAAGTCCTTGGCCTGGCAAACTTCTGAAATGCAACAATCAGCTCTCGTGAGCTGGGTGAGCTGGCTCCAGCCCACCACTGCGTTCTTCTCCATCACACACATCTGCGTATTTCCTTATTGGCACCCACGGAAACCTGAAAACTCTGTGTATTTGTACATTTGTTTCTTGGTTTCCAGAGATTAGAATGTATGGTCTAGGAAGGAGGGTCTCTCTCAGCCGTAGCCCAATTATTATCAATTATAAGTTTTCAAAAAATATTTATGAATTAATGTTAAATGCTCTTTTCACACACAAGGGTTTTTTTTTTTTAAGCCTTTTCCTTTTCTTAGATTTCTTAAGCTAAAAAGGTTTTCTTATTTCAGAAAAAAAAAATGTATTTTACTGCTTTTAAAATTCAGAAGGCCAGGGACTTCCCTGGCTGTCTAGTGGTTAAGACTTTGCATTCCCTTGCAGGGGGTGTGGGTTCAATCCCTGGTCAGGGAGCTAAGATCCCACAGGCCTCGTGGCTAAAAAACCAAAAAAACCCCATAAAATAGAAGCAGTATTGAAACAAATTCAATAAAGACTTTAAAAATGGTCCACGTCAAAAAAACAAAAAATCTGAAATTCAGAAGGCCAAGAGGGAGCTGGGATGTTGGGCAAGGAGGGTGTGGAGGGAGGAAGGGCTGAGAGTGTAAGAGGAGGTAGAAGGTGTTATATGGAATGAAGAGGAATGAGTTTGTGAAATGATTTTTAGTCTTTATGTTGATTAGAAAACAAGCCCATCTTCAGTGTAGGGCACATTTGCCTTTTGTTGTGTAAGATGTTTCTCCTTCACACTGTGTCCATGTCCAGCACAGTGCCTGGCAGATAGTGGCTACTCATGTATTTATTGAGTAATGACTAATGTAGAAGCTCTTGATTTTGAACTGTAAGGGCCATTCTACAATGGTAGGAAAGTTCCCAATCGAGATAAGAAAACACGTATTGAGTGTGCATCAGATATTGTTAAAAAACTTTAGGTGCTTTCTATGTGCAGAAAGCTGGAGTTTCTACACTCTGATTCAGCCCATTTTCCCAAGTAAGCCCGTAGGCCCATGGAGCCCAGACACAGAAGCACCCCCTCCCAGCTCGCCTGAAAGCACAGCTGGTGGAGGTGGCAGAGAGAAGATGGCACCTGGTGTCTAGGCCCCTGGGAAATTCCCAGGACAGCATCTTCTGTGGCAGAAACTGAGTTATTGTCCTCTGGTGAAATCACCTACCTCAAGGGAGTTAAAACATTCACCACCGCTGCATTTGCCCATGCCTCTCTTCCAAGCTTTTTTGTGGGTTTGCCAAACATGTTCCCATTTACATCAAAAAAAGAAAGAAAGAGAGGGAGGGAGGGACACACACACACACACACACACACACACACACACGGGGGCGGAGGGAGAGGGATTGAGAGAGAGAAGGAAGGAAGGAAGGAAGGAAGGAAGGAAGGAAGGAAGGAAGGAAGGAAGGAAGGAAGGAAGGAAGGAAGGAAAGAAGGAAGGAAGAGTGAATCTTTACATTAAACAGCTTTTTCTAAGTCTACTGTTGGCCTGTGTCTGAAACACCATGAGGATGCCTCACCTGTCTCTCTCACCTTTGCTAGCACAGAAAACTCTGGCACAAAGGAACGCTTTTCTGTGAAACCAGTTCCCTTTACATCACCCAGGTTTCTTAACACCGTTTCTGTTAATAAACAGACATAGGTTTCAAAGACCTCCTTGTTTCAGGCATCTTTCTTTCTCTTGCCTTTTTGTTTTCTGCCATGCTATCATCCGTTTTGCTTTTTTTCAGCTAAAGAAAATCCCACAATGGCTTGGACAAATGATACTAATCTGTATTTATAGTATCTCACTTCACTTAATGCTGCTGGTGGTTCTTACAGTTGACTGACTTTTGGATGTATGAAAAGATTGGACCAGGTTCTTGTAAAACTGGTTGTCAAATCCTAAATTTTGTAGCTGTTCCAAGAATCACTGAGTTTTAAAAAAATGATCCCTGAAGTGCAAAACATTTTATTTTCTATAAAATTCTTATGCTTGACCAATATATCATATTCATTGAATACTTTTACACTAGAGTTCAGCTACTGTACATTTTTTAGCTGACATAACATTTCCAACACCCTTAAAGTTTTCTTATTACCTTCTTTTTTTTTTTTTTAACCTGCAAGCCTGAGGCCTGAATAACTTGCCTCAGGTAGCAAGGCAGTCAGTAATAGAGGGGAGTCTCCAAAGGACCAGAATATCTTATCACTTATATTTCTCTACAACATAATTTGTGAATTTACCAACATTGAATGATTTCTTTATTATGCAGACACTTTACGTTATTACAAAAATAGTTAAATTTTCATTGTATATAAAAGATTTATACATATGGCTTAATATTAAGCCATGAACATAATTTTTAAAATGTAGTGCCTAGTAAAGATTAGAATAAGGAAAATCAGGGCTTAACAAATAAGCAGCCAATCAAACATTCAAGAATCAATCTTGTGTAGAGATAAGATCCTTACCCTTAGGAAGTTTACGATCAGTCTGAGAAAACATAGAACAAACATTCTCTGATGCTAGAACAACGGACTAGTGTCTTTGTGCAAAATACGTGTCCACAAAATGGCAAGATAAAGAATAAATTCATAAACGAACGTGTGTTCAGAGGGGTCGGAAAAATCACTCAAGTTTTTTTAAAAAGAGCACAGTGAATATGCGCGTTGACGGAGAAGGAGAAGATTGGTCAAAGCAAAAGTCAAAGGTAGAATATTTCACATTTCAGGGACTTCCCTGGTGGTCCAGTGGTTATGACTCAGCGCTTCCACCAAAGGGGGCACGGGTTGGAACCCTGGTCAGAGAACTAAGATCCCTGCATGCCCTGCAGCACGGCCAAAAAAGAAAAGAAAAGAAAATTTTAAATTTCATCCCCTGAGAACATCCTCACTTACAAGCCAGACTCTCCATTTCATTCCAGCTTCTCCCCCAAGGGGAAGGGAAGGAACATTACCACATCCGCCATGACTCTTCTGCATTTCAGAAGTGACGGGGAGGGGTGTGTGCTGGAACCCTCACAAAGGCTTAGGAGAGCTTGCCCGTGTTAACATTTTGGGAATTTTGCAAGGCCATTGACAACACACCATCGGAAGTCTGCAGTCTCCCAAGGTGGGAGTATTTACAAGCACAGAAATTGGCAAACGCTACAGACCAGCCTCTTATGACCACCCCACCCACCAGCTGTTAAACACGTACCAGCACATCTGGAAGGTGGGCGTTTTACAGTCAGGGAGCTCTTAGGGTAGTTGTGTGAGGAGGAGAAAGGAGGTCCATGAGAGGGGGCAGGAGAGAGGAGTGAGGAGTCAGGAGCGGGGGTGGTGACAAAGACAGGGTGGAGGAGGCCACTTTCAAGAAGAGTGAGGGAGCGAGCTGGACAGAGACGTGTCCAGAGTGGAGTGGAATCACCCACATTACATCTTTAGGTGACAGTAGAATTGCTTAGAGCTTTGTGTTATGTGAATTAAGTCGGTTTGTTTTTAAATCTGGTTATATTCTTCCCCACTCCTGGCATGTCGATGAAGCTGAAAGTACGGAGGCTTCACTGTGTGGCCTGACCGCTTGTTTCTCTGCTCTTTGGAGCAGATCCAGAACAATTCCTAAAGAACATTGGCCTTGCCTGCAGACACTCCTCCTCTCACCTCTGCGTCAAGGTAGCAATGATCTCTTTACACTCAGTTTTCACAGGAGGATGTCGGCTCCGTCCCCGGATTCCCTGTGGTGTGTAGAGGTCGTGGTTGACGGGCCACACAGTGTGCTACCCTTACATGTTTGCCGTCGCTGAACAGACCTAGCAGGTCCAACACCAGGTTCACGGTCTCTCCCCTAAGACTCGCCTCTTCTCGTACAGTCCAAGGCTTGCTTATCATTATCTGAGCAGTTACCCCAAGTGAAAACTTGGGCATTATCTCTGATTTCTCTATCTCCCTCGCCAGCCACATCTCATCCAGTTGACAATATCTTTAGGATCTGTTTCCAGTTGCCACTGCTACTGACTTACATCAAGTCCTCATTGCTTTTTCCCCGGAGTCCCATGAAATCTTCCTCATTATCTGGGGTCTGTGCCCTTAACCTCCCCATCCTTCAATCTGTGCTCCATATTAGAGTTATGTTTAGAAAGCACAATTCTGATCATGTCACTTCCCTGTTCCTCCAAAAGTGTTCTAGAATTTTTGTGATAAAGTTCTAACTCCTCACATTAGCCCACGAGGCCTCATGAAACAAGGCTTTTTTAAAAAAAATTTTATTTTATTTAGTTTATTTTATTTTTTAAGCTCTTTATTGGAATATAATTCCGTTACACTCTTGTACCAGCTTTTGAGGTACACCAAAGTGAATCAGCTATATTTAGACATATATCCCCATATCCCCTCCCTTGCGTGACTCCCCCCCACCCTCCCTGTCCTGGCTTTCTAAGGTATCACCCATCATCGAGTTGATCTCCCTTTATTACACAGCAACGTCGTGAAACAAGGTTTATTTACTCCTCTGGTCTCATCCTTCTGATTCTTCCACAGCCACCATTTGGTCCAGCTCTTCAGACCTTTTTAGATCTTCCCTGCTGTTCCCACCTCAGGAGATTTGCACATTCTGTGCCTTCAGCCAGGAATTCCCACCTCCCACCCCCTACTTCATTATTTAGCTGACTCGTCCTTCAGAATACAGCTCAAAATCACCTCTACAAGGAAATCTTTTATGACACCCAGATTGATTCACAGGTCTCTCTCCTGTGCTCTCTGCTCCTATGGTACCTGTGTATATTTCAATCACTCTTCCTGTCACACAGCCGGGTACCTGTCTGCTTCCCTTCCTACATGGCAGGAACCACGTCCTCTTTGGCCTTGTGTCCCCTTTGCTCAGCACTTAGCTGATGCTTGACACAGGATTGAGTAATTGTTAGTTGTGGACTTGATTTTCCTTGTAGCCAAGGCAGGTAGCTTGAGAATGCAGGGTTGCGCATGTTGCAGGCAGCAACATGATATGGGGAGTAATATGTATTTGCCTCCAAAATGTAAGGGTTGGAAAGACAAAGATGGAATGTTTCATGGCGGATCACTTTAGTGAGAGTACTGATGCAGAGAAGAGATTTAGGGTGAAGGAAAGGCTGGACTTGGCCACAAGGACATTAATGGAGGCCTTAGGACAGGTCGCTTCAGAGGAATAACATGAATGGCGCAGAGGGATGGGAATGGGGGCCAGGAAGCTAACGCGTGTTTGGATGTTCCGAATGTTCCAGATGCTTTACATACACCTTTTCACGTCCTCCTCACAACCACTCTATGAAATAGGTTTATCCCTAAAAATCTAAAAGTAAGAAATAAAAAGAATTACCAGGACTTCCCTGGTGGCACAGTGGTTAAGAAACCACCTGCCAATGCAGGGGACACGGCTTCAATCCCTGGGCCGGCAAGATCCCACATGCTGCGGAGCAACTAAGCCTGTGTGCCACAACTACTGAGCCCATGTGCCACAACTACTGAAGCCCATGCACCTAGCGCCTGTGCTCCACAGCAAGAGACGCCACCGCAATGAGGAGCCGGTGCACTGCAATGAAGAGTAGCTCCCGCTCGCTGCAACTAGAGAAAGCCAGCGCGCAGCAACAAAGACCCAGTGCAGCCAATAAATAAATATATAAATTTATATATATAAAAAAAGAATTACCAACAAGGAAGCTAAAACTCAGAGGTTCAAATGGCAGATGCATAGTCATGCCTTTTCAATGGCTGATCTGGATTCAAACTGATTTATTCTTTCATAAAACCACACACTCGTCCCTGCCCCAGACTCCCTACTGTAGTAGGAAAGGATGTAGGAATTAAGGTGGTGGAATTTAACCTCAACCCCACTCTTCCCTCAATTCAAAAACATTTATCCATGGAAGGTGGCAGGAAATTAGGATGATAGCTAAAATTCACAACTGGATCAATGGAATATTTTTCTCCAGCAGAGAAACTTAGGTGATGTAAAAGGCAAGCAGGGACATCCCTGGTGGCGCAGTGGCTAAGAATTTGCCTGCCAATGCAGGGGACACAGGTTCGAGCCCTGGTCCGGGAAGATCCCACATGCCGTGGAGCAACTAAGCCCGTGTGCCACAGCTACTGAGCCCATGTGCCACAACTGCTGAAGCCCACATGCTTAGAGCCTGTGCCCCACAAGAGAAGCCACCGCAATGAGAAGCCTGTGCACTGCAACAGAGTATAGCCCCCACGCTCCGCAACTAGAGAAAGCCCGCGCGCAGCAACGAAGACCCAACACAGCCAATAAATAAATAAATAAACTTAAAAAAAAAAAGGTAAGCACATCTTTCTATATTTCTGTTTAATTTCCATGCAAAGTTGTGCTCATTGGGCTCATCCTGACACTGTTGAGGCTTTGCGAGGACACGCGACAGAATAGCATCAGGGTCCAAGGGTCGCGGTGAGAAACTAAAGAGCTAGGTCCTCGCAGTTCACTGTTCAGATCTGCCCCTGTTCCTCACAGCCCAATGAAAAACTCCATCTCAAGAACTCTGTTGCCCCCTGACAGCCCACTCCCCACATCAGTGTGAGAGGAGGACAGGGAGAGAGAAGGGAAGTCACCTTTTGAGGGGAGGCTGAGTTTGTAGACTGGAACTCTCCCCAAAAGGGGAGGGGATTTTACCTGGTACATTCTGCAATCTTTTTATAAGGTGGGTGGAGCCTAGCCCATGCCTCTCATCAGGGTGAGAGTGAAGATCGTCTCATCAGAAAGTTGCTGAGCACCGCGTGGTCTGACCACTGCACTGTCTGAGTGCAAAACGCTGCTGGGTTATGAAGGAAGATGGAGATCCTGGGAGAGAGTGTGACCACAGGGCTGCCTCAAGGCCTGCCATCTGGTGTGACAAGGGAATGTGAATTCCCAGGGCCAACTGATAAAGAAAGCAATGTTTCTTTGCCTCAAAAAAAAAAAAGTTAGCTTTAGGAAGATATTCTTATTTCTGGATAAAACGGTAAAGAAATCGGCTTGTGCTGCTAAAGAGACTGAGCTAGTCTTGGCCCGCTGACTCCTGTTCTCACCAACAGGACCAGGCCCACCTTCCCCTTTACTGAGCACAGACGGGCAACCCTTAGTGAGGAGTGAGGGGCTGAAGCTCGAGACCCTGGGGTCTGTAGACAATGGGGCTGAGAAGACAGAACTTCCCCCGCAGGCAGAGGGAATAGAGTCTCCTGAGGAGAGGGGCAGCAGATGGGGTTTAAAAGCTGAGATTTCAGAAATAGGATGGACACTGAGAGAGGGCTCGAGAAAGAACAGATGGGAAGGAGAAAGCAGCCATGGGGACACCCTTCCTTCTGCAGGCCTGAGTCTTCAAGGATGAAGTTCCACCTTTTGTTCTTCCTACACAGAGTGGGCGGTTCTTTTGAGATCTGACTCTCCTGAAGAAAACTCCTCCTAATTCATTGTGTGTTTGGAAAGGGAAGGTTGATGTGATAGGAGGGACTTGCAGGAAGAACAGAGATTATCCTTTCATTTTGCAGGGACACACACACACACACACACACACACACACACCAGCAGCTGCACAGACCTCCAGGCTGGCTCAGCAGAGAAGGCCCTTTGAGACACCAGGCAGTGAGGCTGAATTCCCTCTGCCTAACTTATCAACGATTAATTGGGTCCCTTTTTAAAAAGGGGCCTTGCCACAAGCGAGATTACAAAGCGTGTCTATTTTGTTTCATTCAAGCATTAGCACAGGTCGCCCTCACTTTGCAAACGTCGGCTGTGCCCACTCCCTCGTTGGTGCACTTAACGGTGGTGGCAGTAATCCAATGCGTAGAGGAGAGCTCTCGCACTTGCTTCTCCTGCTGCCAACAGCCATCCTGGCTTTGCTCACGGAGCCAAAACTCTCCTTCAGATAAGCCACAAAGGGACTGTTGACCTGGGTTGGAACCAAAATCAACTTCCAAAGACCATGGTGTGTATGCTAATAAGAGCTAATAACTAAGCACTGAAACAGGTCAGTCAAGAACCAAAATCTTGCTGGGCTCAATCTGAGATGTCCCTTGTGTACGGCTCTGCATCTCAGCAATGAATGAACCGTGTGACTACAGCAGTGCCTGCCTTTCAAACGCATAGGCTCTGGGACTTCCCTGGCAGCCCGGTGGGTAAGACTCCGTGCTTCTGCTGCAGGGGCCACAGGTTGGATCCCTGGTCCTTGGGGACCTAAAATCCCACATGCCACGTGGCCAAAAAAAAAAAATCAGGCTCATGGGTTCTGCCAAATTTCCAGAGAAATAGAATCAGAAGATCTGATTTTACATTTTAGTGCCTTGAAATTGGTGAGAATTTCCAACATTATAATATTCAACAGTAATTTTTATTTTTAAAAATTATTATTTATTTATTTTTGGCTGTGTTGGGTCTTTGTTGCTGGTTGTGGGCTGTCTCTAGTTATCGAGAGCAGGGGCTATTCTTCATGACCGAGACTGGGCTTCTCAGTGCAGTGGCTTCTCTTGTTGCGGAGCACAGGCTCGAGGCACTCGGGCTTCAGTAGTCGCGGCTCATGGGCTCTAGAGAGCAGGCTCAGTAGTTGTGGTGCTCGGGATTAGTTGCTCCGTGGCCTGTGGGGTCTTCCTGGACCAGGGATTGAACCCATGTCCCCTGCATGGGCAGGAGGATTCTTAAGCACTGTGCCATCAGGGAAGTCCCTTCAACAGTAATTTATGCAGATAAGCAAATGGATGCTTTTAAAGAATGTGTAATGGTCACACCGTATTTTGGTAAATGTGATTAGTGTCTCCGGCAGAGGATTTGTGCAAGAATTAAAACACAGGCAAACAGAACGTTTTTTCCTTTTCTGTGTGCAAGGATGCCTGTATGTGGCCTTGCATATCTTAACGAAACAAACTTCTCTCCTTTGCCCTCTCTGATACCACCCCAGCAGGTCAGGCGCCGGTTAACCAGCTGCCTCTGAGGGTGGGCCTTGTTAAGAAGAACCGAGTGCGCTGGCGTATTTCAGAAGGATTCCTTTCCCTCTCTCCCTGCTGGAAGCACAAGAGGATTTTTCTCCAATGTGTGCTGTGGGAAGCTGGTCGACCTCTTGGAGGTAAATCTCAAAATATTTCGGGGTTGGGAATTCCCTGGCGGTCCAGTGGTTAAGGCTCTCGGCTTTCAGTACTGTGGGAGCAGGTTCGACCCCTGGATGGGGAGCTAAGATCCCACAAGCCGCTCCACGGCTCTGCTACATATATAATGAGGCCTTGTCACGACTGGGTCCCCCAGAGTTTTTTTTTAATGAAGTGTAGTTGATTTACATTGTTTTGTTAATTTCTGCTGTACAGCAAAGTGGCTCAGTTATACATATATATATATATTCTTTTTCACATTCTTTTCCATTCTGGCTTATCACAGGATATTGAATTCAGTTCCTTGTGCTGTACAGTAGGACCTTGTTGCTTATCCATCCTATATATACTAGTTTGCATCTGCTAATCCCAAACTCCCAAGCCTTCCCTGCCCCACCCCTCTCCCCCTTGGCAACCACAAGTTTGTTTTCTATGTCTGTCTTTTTCTGTTTCATATATAAATTCATTTGTTGTATTTTAGATTCCACATATAAGTGATATTATATTATATTTGTCTTTCTATTTCTGATACTTCACTTAGTATCATAATCTCTAGGTCCATCCATGCTTGCTGCAAATCGTATTATTCATTCTATTTTTATGGCTGAGTAGTATTCCATTGTGTCTATCTATCTATCTATCTATCTATCTATCTATCTATCTATCTATCATCTATCTATCTATCTATCTATCTATCATCATCATCATCATCAATCTATCTATCTATCTATATATCACATCTTTTTTTTAAGATTTTTTTTGATGTGGACCATTTTTAAAGTCTTTATTGAATTTGTTACAATATTGCTTCTGTTTTATGTTTTAGTTTTTGGGCCCCAAGGCACCTGGGTTCTTAGCTTCCTGACCAGGGATCCAACCCGCACCACCTGCACTGGAAGGCGAAGTCTTAACCACTGGACCTCCAGGGAAGTCCCATATACTACATTTTTTTTTTTAAGCTCTTTATTGGAATATAATTGCTTTATACTCCTGTACCAGTTTTTGAGGTACACAAAAGTGAATCAGCTGTATTTAGACATATATCCCCTTATCCCCTCCCTCCCGTGACTCCCTCCCGCCCTCCCTGTCCTGGCCCTCTAAAGCATCACCCATCATTGAGTTGATCTCCCTTTGTTATACAGCAACTTCCCACTAGCTATCTATTTTACATTTGGTAGTGTATCTATGTCTATGCTACTCTCTCACTTCGTCCCAGCTTCCCCTTCACCCCCCCAACCCCGTGTCCTCAAGTCCATTCTCTACATCTGCATCTTTATTCTTGCCCAGTTACTGGGTTCATCAGTACCATTTTTTTAGATTCCATATATATGAGTTAGCATATGGTATTTGTTTTTCTCTTTCTGGCTTACTTCGCTCTGTATGACAGTCTCTAGGTCTGTCCACCTCCGCAATGATTAAGAATCCGTCTGCCAATGCAGGGGACACGGGTTTGATCCCTGCTCCAGGAACATCCCACATACCACATCTTCTTTATCCATCCATCTGTCGGTGGACATTTAGGTTGCTTCTGTGTCTTGGCTATTGTAAATAGTGTTGCAATGAATATAACCCCTGGAGTTTCTAACTCTCAGACTTGTCTGCACTGAGCCTCCAGCAATTGTCAGTGACAGTTCCAGTTCTCCTCCTCGAGCATGGGTTCTCCTCTGCTTCTACTTGAGGAGTATCTAATGAAGATCTGGAGTTGGGCATTGTGGATCCTGTGAGAATTCAATTAAATAATAACAGGGTGGGACAGGGGGATGCTGCGATGCTAGGAGATGAGAGCTACGTTGTGAGTTTCAAAGAACTATTTGCCTCAGACCATGAGTTTGACCTTTTAGATCACTTCTCAGCCTGACTCCATAACTCTTTGAGTGCTCTAAGGATCTCCAACAAAGAACTGATGCTTTTTGTTTGATTACATCCAGAAGTTAATAGATTGTAAAATTTTCTCTTGGTTAGCTTTATAAAATCAGCTTTATTCTGTTTCTCTCTTTGTGTGGTTTTTGAATATGTTCAAGTTCAATATCATCTCAATTCAAGTTCAATGTCACTCTGAGTTTCTCAAGACATCCCTTCCCTTCTCTTCAATTTTTTTCAGAATTCCTTTGTCTAGAATTCATTCAGTGGCCTGTTTCCTTTTGAGAGAGAAATGTTTAGCAACTACTCTTTGGCTGCAGAAATGTTGAACAAGTTTTAAACGCTTGGGTTTCCCAGATGGCACTGATCCCTTGCCTTGTTATATAAAGGGACCCCCCCGCCACATCCTTGAAATTCCAGGGGGACCTATTTGTGTTGAAGTTTCACTGTCCTAGGATTATTGGGTAAGGTAGATATGGATGAGAAATTGCTATGCAGTTCAAAGATGATGCAAAGAGCAGTATTATTTACAGCTGAGAGCAAAGGGTGTTGGGCAGGCCTGCCACCCTCATTGTGTGGCTGGTCTGTCCTTTGCAGAATCACAGCTCGCTTCCTGCCAGGGCTGTGGTGGTTGGCACGGAGCTTTGGCACCAAGACAAGCGGCCCCTTCTCCCTTAAACCCAGCCACACCACTTCAGATTCCTGGCACATGTTTTCAAGGTCTCCTCTTGCTGTTTGTCTCAGGGCTACTTTGCCCTAGGAGTCTGCAGTCTAAAATAGAGGCTTGACTAAAAAAAGAACAAAATGTTGCCATTTGCAGCAACATGGATGAACTTGGAAGGCGTTATGCTAAGTGAAATAACTCAGACAAAGACAAATACTGTATGATATCACTTATATGTGTAATATAAGAAATACAACAAACTAACAAATATAACAAAAAAGAAGCAGACTTGCAGATTTAGGGAATAAACTAGTGGTTACCAGCGGGGAGGGGGGAGGGGAGGGGTACTATAGAGGTAGAGGATGGAGAGGTATAAACTATCAGGTGTAAAATAAACTATAAGGATATATTGTACAACACAGGGAATATAGCCAGTATTTTATGATAACTATAAATGGAGTATAACCTCGAAGAATTGTGAATCACTGTACTGTATACTTGTGACTCATATAGTATGGCACATCAACTATATATACTTCAATAAAAAAATAGAACAAACTAAAGAGGCTGGACCCTGCCCCAATGATAAAATGTAATATTCAACCTAAACAGAAATTAAATATTGCCATTTAATGTGTTAGTAATTATTAATATGCTTAGTACTACTTCATACGATAAATTGGTCAATTATACAATTCCTTGTCAATGACAATATTTCAGAATTATAACTAACATATTTTGGTGTTTACGCTGTGTTGCACTTTATTGCTTTGTATAGACTCATTTAACCCTCACAATGGCCCTATGAGATGGGAACCATAGTTAACCCTGTTTTATCAGATGAAGAGACTAGAGGAAGGAGAGATCCAGAAACTTGTACAAAGTCCCACAGCCAGGAAGCGGGGGAGCTGGGGCTGAATTGGAGTGGTCTGTTTTCTGAGTCAGGCTGTCTGACTCCAGCGCCGGTCCGTGAATACGTGTCCCAAGGTTTATCCCATACAACGCACTACAGACGAGGCAATGAGAAAAATGAAAGGGGGTGTTGTTGTGGACTGAACGTTTGTGTCCCCTCAAATTCATACGTTGAAGCCCGAACCCCCAGTGTGATGCTCTTTGGAGAGGGGCCTTGGGGAGGGAATTAGGTTTAGATGAGGCTTGTTTCCTCTTCCTCTGCCGTGTGAGGACACAGCAGTAAGGTGGCGGAAGAGGCACCTCACCAGGAACCAAAACTGCCAGCACCTTGATTTTGAACTTCCCATCCTCCAGAATTGTGGGAGATAAATGTCTGTTGTTTAAGCCATGTTATCATTACTTTGTTTTATAGCAGCTTGAGCTGATTAATACAGGGGAGGGGGCTCTTTAACCAGATCAATTTGGAAAATGCTCTGTACTTACTCCCTATCTTAAAGGACCCAAAATGTCTGTTAGGAAATCAAAGGCTGTGAAAAGTTCTGCAGTGATGAAAGCTATTTAAATTTGTTTAACCAATGGCTTCTCAAACTTTTTTTTTTTTTTTTTTTTTACTATGGAACACCCCCCACTTATGAATCCTTCACAGATCATACTTGAAAGGGGCTACAGGTGAGATGGCGTGCTTGTTTCCAGGTGGGATGTAACTGCCCAGTGGAGCCAGAAGCTTGTGTAGGGGGAGGCTTGGTAGGTGAGCCCAAGAGGAGAGAAGCAGTGCAGGCAGAGCAGAGGGCTGCTTCCAAGAGGACAGTGAGAGGTACTGCAGGGGGAGAAGAACCCAGATGGTCCAGAACACGGGGAAGACCTACCAAGAGGAAGGTGGTCTTGGGGTAAATATGGTGAGAACTGTCTAGAGGAAAGTTTAGGGCCTGCCCTGCACAGAGGACTTGGATTTTCAGAACAGAAAGGACATTCCAGTGTTGTGTTAATTTGAATACAGGAGAAGAGGATAACAAATGACTCTCAGAACTACTATGACATCTGCTGGAAAGAGCCATATATGCTACCCCTTAGAAATATAATACAGGCTGATTTCCTGAAGTTGTCTTAACTTCTTTCTAGGGAATTACAAGATGTGAGCTCAAATGGAAGACCCAGCTGAGGAAGAAAAAAAATATTGGCATATGTTTCCTAAATATAAGATATTTGCATTAAAATGAAATAATTATTATTGAGTAGTTAGATATTTTAAATATTTATGCTTATTGCAGGGTAGGGATGGAGGGAAGAAGGGGAGATTGCTAGAAGAAAGATGGCAAATTGTACAGAAAACCATCACTTTGCTGTGTGATTTCACACTGAGATTTCAGTCTGC
The DNA here is from genome assembly GCF_030028045.1 of Hippopotamus amphibius kiboko. Lineage (NCBI taxonomy): Eukaryota > Metazoa > Chordata > Mammalia > Artiodactyla > Hippopotamidae > Hippopotamus > Hippopotamus amphibius. The sequence goes on from NC_080199.1 coordinate 14,544,161, forward strand.
TGTTAGTTGAGCTGGCTCGACTAGATGGCCTTAAAGATTCCATCCAAATCTCACATTCTGAGTCCTTGTTCTTCACAACACGCTAGAGCAAGTTTGGAAAAGACATTGTTTTATTCAGAGGTAGAAACACAATATAATTCAGACAGTACATTTGTAATGGGTATTTAACACAGATCAATTGTGTGAATAGAATCAATTTGGTTTTTTCTTAAGCAGAAGAATATAAAGACATAAGGGCCTCCATTATTTAACACTAAAAACTTTGACATAGTAAAGATAAACCTCAATAGAGAGAAATGGGCTTCCCATGTTCTCTCTTTTAATTGAAATTTGTTTAACATCAATATTTTTTTCTTGAAATTGGAATGTTTTGAGGTTTATCACATGTTACACAGAGCAAACAGACTAGTTTCAATTTTTGTGATCATATATTCACCTATAATTGTAAATTGTATACAACTGATGTTTTGCATATGTAAATACTAAGCAGAGTTAGCAAACATGATTATAGTGCCATCTATTGGTGAAATGTAGTATGACAACATCTATGGGATGCAAGACACTGAGCTACTGTGGGGACAGGGAAAGGATAAAAGAACTGATTAGACAGTGATTATATCAATATATTTAAGAATGGGGCTGAATCTACTATGAAAGAAATTCAAACACTGAAAGAGTATCTGATGATATTAAAGAATGATTGCTAATTATTTTTAGTTGTGATGTTGGTGTGTTATGTTAAAGCATCCTTATCTTTTAGACTGAGATTTAGGGCCAAGTCTGGCCCACTACCTGTTTCTTACGGTCTGTGAGCTAAGAACAGTTTTTACATTTTTAAAAGGTTGAAGAATATTTTGTTTCATAGGAAAATTATATGAATTTCCAATTTCAGTGTCAAGAAATAAGGTTTCATTGGAGCCCAGCCATGCTCATTTACTAAGGCATTTGTCTAAGGCCAAGTTTGTGCTACACCAGTAGAGCTCAGGAGTTGCAGAGACCACAGGGCTGGCAAAGCCTGAAAATGAGCTTCCTGGCCCTTTAGAGAAAAACTTCACCCACCCTGACCTAGAGCTTTGCTATTCTAAGTGTGGCCTGTGGACCAGCAATGTTGGCTTTGCCTGGGAGGCTGTTAGCAACGTGGAATATTGGTCTCTACCCCAGATATACTGACTTGGAATCTTCAGATCCCAGGTGAGTCCTGCTCACATTAAAGTCTGAGAAGCACTGGTTTATAGGGCCCTTCTCAGGTCACCCTCTGGTGGCACCCTCCCTAAGGTGCAGGCAGCCAGAGAGGACAAGGGGGTGCATCCATCTGGAGTCCCCGTTCCCCTCTGGGCCATGCTCTGAGCACCTAAACCCTAGAATCCCTGCTCCCTGTGCCAACGCAGGCCTCCTTCCTGTGGCCCATCTCCTAGTCCAAAAGGTGGTCAAGATACAGCTGTTTATGGGGCAGGGAGAGGGTGGCCTGAGCTTGGACTTGAAGGCTGGGTGGGGTCTTGCTTGAGCAGCGGATTCCTCACGGCACAAAGAGGGTCAGAGCCAGAGGTGGGAAGAGCAGGGGGAGGGCTGGGGGGTTGGGGGCAGCTCTCCCTCTGCTGTTCTACCTTCTGGCTTGGAGGTCCAGGGTCCAGGAATCCCAGCCTGCCAGATGGTTACAGAGGTTTACTTGAGAGTTTGTTAGCTTAATTTATAACTTTTAAATATTCAGATATATAGTATGGGCTTCATTGATACTCTTGACTCAGGGCCCACTGTAAGTGGCAGGTCTGTTAAATGCTTTTCAAAATGTATTCAAAGGACCACCTGCATCAGAATCCACTGGGTTGTTGGATCAGAATCCTTGGGGCTGGAGTCTAGGACTCTACATTCTAACTGCTCCCCTGGTGATTCTGATCCACAGCAGAGTTAAGGAGCACTTGTAATGGGGGAGCGTGGAGAAGAGCTGCCCCAAGTGGCAGGAAGCGTCAGGGAGAAGAGAGGGAGGTGCTGACCACGAGCTCACACTGCTTCCTGCTTCTCTCATTAGTTCTCCTCATAACCTGGCCTGACCCCACCCCTGGGAGTTGGCTGCAGGGAGAAGCTGCCGGAACGATGCAAGCATGTCCTGCTGAACGTGGGGCTCTCAGGGCGCTGCCCTGCAAGAAAGAAGTATCTGAGTCAGGGCAAAATAGGGAGCAAAGGGGCTGTTGGCGCCTGGAGGGACCAGGTGGACCCAACCGGGGAATCAGGCTGAAGACATTGTGCAAACCTTTGGGCAGGTGAGACCTGGGTTCTGCACGGGACGTGGGAGGAGCTGGGACAGACTGTGCGGTCCCACCAGCCTGGGTGCAGAGGAGGCATCTGTCGCTTATGAGTTGTATGACCTTGAGCAAGGTCATTAACCTCTGTAGCCTTGTTTCCTTGTCTGTAAAAAGGGGATCCTAACACCCTCTACACTTGTTTTGTAATTAAATGTGAGAATTAAGTAAAAACACAACCTTGCCACACAGAACAGAATAAGGGGCGGCTGCTGTTTATTGGGAAGCTTGTCACTTTGCATCTCTGCTCTTCCTGATGCTTCATATCATAGGCACTTGTCCCTGGTGATGAGACCAGTTTCCTCAAACCCCAGCACAGGAAGGCTCCAGTCACAGCCTGAGCCAGCCCTGTGCTTGGCCAGTGGTCTAGAGCTCCCTGAGCTTCCCTGCGCGGGAGCAACTCCTGAATCTACTGCCAAGCTGCTCGTTGTGTACAGTTCCCAGATATTCCTCCCAGTGAGCCACACCTTGGGACTCACACTCAGGTTTGTGATGAACTAGTGCTGGGCTTGTATGAAACCTCCTGAGACAGCTGTGCCATACTGAAAATCCACCACTAGGGGGCAGCAGAATCCAGGCGTCCAGGTGAGGAGAGTGGAGAGGCCATGGAATGAGGGGCCAGGAAGGCCACACAGGGAGAAAGAGTGATGGAGGGCCCTAGCCTCACCCTCCTAGTTGACTCCACTCTCCACACACAGAAAAACACACTTCTGATCCTGCAGAATCACCTTATCTCTGTTTACTCTGTTTCCTCATCCAGATACAGTTCATCATGTCTTAAATATGGCAAAGGCCAGTGGTTTGTAAACTTGACTGCAAATTCGAATCACCAGAGGAGCTCTGTACAATCCCAGTGCTGAAGCCTCACCTTAATTAAATCAGACTCTCTGGGGAGGGGAGGCAGGAATCAACACTGTTTAAAGCAGCACAGTGATTCCACCCTGCAGCCAAGTGAGAGCCACTGTTGGAGGCCAGAGATCTCATGTCTTCCCAAATGGCAGCTGCTTTCATTGCTAGAGGCCTCCTCCAAGAAGCCTTCCTAATAATCACACTTCTTCTCCTCCATCTGTCCACGGGTCTGTCTGTAGGTGGGGCCAGCACTTTCCATATTTAAACGTGCCTACGGGTCACCTGGGGAGATTGTGAACATGCAGATTTGGACTCAGGAGGTCCAGGTGGGGCCCAGGGTCTGCATGGCTAGGAAGCTCCCAGGGGCTGCCCCCCTGCTGGTGCAGGGACCACACGGGGCAGGGGCTGTAGGAGAGCAGCCTCTGTCTGCACGGGCGCCTTTGCGATTGTTCTCCAGCTGCTCTGGGCTCCTTTTCCGCCTTCCCTGCCGCATGGGGAGAGCGGCTGGTTTCCAGCTCTTCCCCATCCTGCCTCTCATCCCACTCGGGTCCCCACCACACTGGCCACGGCGTGGACACAGACCTGCACACACACGGAAAGCTCGCCAATGACTGTTGAATGAATGAATGAACAAACGTGGTGAGAAAAGTTCTGAACCTGGAGTTAGAACCCTGCTCTGCCTCCTACAAGTGATGAGAACTTGACCAACTGCCAGCCTCTCCAAGACTTCCTTAGCCTGTTCAATTTGTCTCGTAATTTCATTGTAAGGTGCGAAGGAGCTGCATGTGCGAGAGCTCCTTTCCATCCACGTGGTAGCGTCTGCCTTACCCTCTCTCCTACTTGTCACCCTTGTCCAGGGTTCCAGCCTTGTCCTTCACACACTCCCTGGCATGTCCCGTCTGTTACTCAGTCTCCACGTGTCCATCCCCACCTCAGACTTCCCTCTTGAGTTCTGTATGTCTAACCAAATGCCTGTTAAGGAACATTCTGTCTCAGAGAACGGCTGGAAGATCAGATGGGGCCACAGACGTCATCTCCTCCCAAGTTGTAGTAACTCAGCAGAGCTGGGGCAGCAGATCTGGTGGTTCCAGTTATGGGTTGAATTATGACCCCCACCTCCAAATTCATTCTCAGTCCTTCAGAACGTGACCTTGAGTTGCTGCAGATGTAATTAAGATGAGGTCACTAGGGCGGATCCTAATCCAGCTTGTATGACTGGTGTCCTTATGAAAAGGGGACATTTGGACACAGGGAGAACGTCAGGTGAAGATGCAGGCAGAGATGGTGGTGCTGTGTCTCCAAGCCAAGGAAATCCAGAGATTGTCAACACATCACAGGAAACTAGGAGAGAGGCAGGGAACGGATTGTCCTCACAGCCTCAGAGGGAACCGCCCCTGTAACACCCCAATATTGGACTTCTGGCCTCCAGGACTGTGAGAGAACAAATTTCTGCTGTTTAAGCCGCCCAGTCCATGGAGCTTGTCATGGCAGCTCCAGGAAACTCCTACAGGTCCCCGAAGAGCAGGCTGGTCCCTACTGAGCTCCAGACGCTCCCCTTTCTCAGCTATCACTTCTCCCATAAGGGAGCTTCCACAGTCCCTCGGATGTTCCCTGAGCCCTGTGCCCACAAATATGTAGAGCGTGTGAGAGTGGGGAGCAGGGGGGTCCTTAAACACTGGCCCTCAGCTGCTGCCGCCCCATCTAAGCTGTGGACACACCAGCGACTCCAGTACTTCCCGCTCACAGCGTGAGGCACTGGTGTGTGTGTCCTTGACCCCTTAGCAGAGAGGATCTAGTTCACCCTGTGGAAGCTGAAAACCCAGGGGACCTGTAAGGCTTAACCCTCTTCTCCACCAAGACTGTGATTTATGCTGAGATGTCACTGGGTTCTGTCAGCCTCATCCCTTCTCCACATCACCCCCCCACCCCCAAACTCAGCATCATTGTCTCATCTGTGCCCCTGGACAGTCTCCAGACAGGTCTGTCCCTTCCCCCACCCCACCCCCACCTTTATCCCCTCTACCAGCAGAATGTCCCTCCCAAAAGGCAAATCCTATCAGGTTTCACCCCCCTCAGGACCTATATCAGTCTCTGATGCCTCTTCCATCCTCATCCCTGGTCACTTCCTATGAGTGTTACCCCTCCCTCCCAGTTCCACTGAGACACAGGCCACTGCCTGTGGACCTCCTGCCCTTTCTGTGCACGTGGCTCCTTCTTCCTGGTCTCGCATCCACTCCCCTCCCTGCAGGAAGCCCAGGCTAACCTGCTCTCAGCTCCGCTGGACTGATGGGGCCATTCCTCTTCTCCGTACTCATCACAGCCTCTTCTAACCGCATTAGTGCCTTGTTTTACTGCACTGTGTTACACTACTTCCTTTTTGTTTCTGTTTCCTCCACCACTGTGTGAGCGCCTGGAGGGCAGAGGTTTGTGTCCACCAAAGCTTAACACCCTGGCACAGAGCAGGCCTTGAGCAGTTTTTGTGGAACGAGTTCATCAGCGATTCTCAAATGTGGTCCCTGGACCAACAGCAGCAGCATCACCTGGGAACTGGTCACAAGTGCAGATTTCCAGCCCCTCCCCAGACCTGCTGAGTCAGACTCCAGGGGTGGGGCCCAGGTTTCACAAACCCTCCAGGTGATTCTGATGCACATTCAAGTTCAAGAGCAGCTGAATTTTAAAAATGAGAGCTTCGGGAAATAGGATGTGAAGGGAACTTGCTATTCGTGTTCAACCTAGACTGAGCTGTCACAGGATGGTGTCTGGTTGAGAGAAGAGCTCTCCCCAGGTCCCTGTCACTTGGAATCACTGGGCGTCATGGCTGCCTGGGGTGCCCGCTGCCCATCTCTCCCTCAGGCCTTTTTGTAGCATCGGATTGTGTTGTATTCCCTCCCCAGGCTGTTGTTAATACACACAAAGGTCTCAGGAGTGTCCCGAGGAGAAACCCAAAGTCCAGGGGAGCCCTGGATGCTAAGCGCCATGGTTGGTGCAGTCAGGCTGCACTGTGTGCTCCTGGTGTCGGGTTTCTCATCCACACTCTTAAAATATTTTTATCAAAACAAAGAGCCAAAAAATCCCAACAGAACAGAACTCATAGATATGGAGAACAAATTGGTGGTTGAAGTGTGTGTGTGTGTGTGTGTGTGTGTGTGTGTGTGTGTGTGTGTCGGGGGGGTATGAAATGGTTGAAGGGAATATAAAGATATAAACCTCCAGTTATAAAATAATTCATGGGGTTGTAACATACAGCATGCTGATGACAGTTAATAACACTGTTGTGTATTTGAAAGTTGCTAAGAGTAGATCTTAAAAGTGGTGGCGGATGTTAGCTAGCCTCCAGGAGGTGGTCATTTTGCAATATATCCAAATATCAAATCGTTATGTTGTATACCTGAAACTAATGTAATGTTATGTGTCAATTACACCTCAGTTAAAAAAATTTTTGTCAAGGGAATTAAAACCCTATTTATTGCCTTAGAGTGTTGATTTTACCTGTAGTGATGTGTCCCCTCTACTTTAAAGTTTAGTCTAAAGGAGTTAATGAAATGTTTCATTTTTTAATTTTTTAGTCTTTAATTTTTTTTCTCTTGGAACTTGGATGTATTTCTTGTGGTTAATATTTCATGTTTTAAAATGTTATGAGCACCTTACTGGAAGGGCCGCCTGTTATTACTGTTTCTCTCTCAGGTCTAGTACCATGCCTGCCCCTAGTAGGTGCTGAGCAAAGGTTGGATTCTAACTACTCAGTGAAAACCTCTGATAGGGCATTTAGGAAGCTGGGGAAGGACTCCTCTAGGACTGAAGACTGTGTCCATAGGAGGAATTGGGAGTGACTCTGAGCCCGTCCAGAGGGTGCGGGGACAGGCTCCACCATCTGAGTCCTGCCTCCTCTCTGCTTCATCTCCAGACGTTCTCTCTCTCTCTCCAGGCTGAGCTCCAACATGTCTTCACCTCTTTCAGTTCCTCGAATTCACCAACCTCTCCTTTCCAGACCTTTGGACCTGTCTTCCCGCTGCCTGGAAACCCCCCTCCAGTCTTTCATTGACCAACTCTTCCTCTCCTTTCAGTCACAAGTGAAACATCCCTCTGCCCAGCAGGACTCCTCCTCCTCCGTGAGATGAGGCCCCCTTCCTGTCCTCCCTCTCCTGACTCTCCTGTGTCTGCTCCTTTCTCGTCTCCTTCCTCCTCCCGCCTGGAAGAGCAGCAGCTGTGTCTCCTCCGCAGACCCCCAGTACCTGTTTGGGAGCCTGGCGCACAGTAGGGCTCAGTCCTTGTTGGGTGACATTGAAAGCACATAGGCTGTAGGGGAACAACATTCCAAGTCCCAAATATGTCCACTTGCTTCTCTTTTCCCTTTGGACTAAGAACTTGGCAGCTAACAAACTTCGGGTGTGGTGGGGAGAGGGTATCAGAATAAGGACAGGTGTATGATTTAAATAGAAGACAGTTGGAGAAAGGAGGTAGAAGAGAACTTGGCAGTTCAGGAAGTTTGTGGCTAACTACAAGTTGCTGTGATTTGCATCAAGCCTGTCCTGTTGTGTGTGTAGTAGGCTCCCAGAATAAACGTGCTGTGGAGACTTTCCCTAAGGGCTCCCTCTGGCTGATTCTCTGATATGCTGAGTCTCTGTGGACAAGGCTGTGAAAGGAAACTAAACTTGGAGGGAAACACATGTTGCATCTCTTTGTATAAATGGTTGCTACTTTCCACCCCAAATAAGCCACTTTAATAGGGACATCCCACACATTATAGTGTACAAGGTTCTCATCCACTCCCAGGTAGAAAGGATGTTGGATGTCATTGAGTCCTGTCCTTCGACCTCTTTCTACAGCAATTCCCTCTGCAAATTCTGATGATGACTCACAGTCTTCCGTTCCCCACTGCACTAACTTACAAGGCAGCCAGTTCCGTATTTGGAGAGTTCTGGTTGCTGGAAAATCCCCTTTAGCCCAGTGCCTTGTATGTGGTTGTGGTTTATTAAATTAGATAAACACAGAAAAAATTTACAATCAGGACAGTAGAAATTATTTTAAAGGAATATAATGTTTTTTGATAAAAGATTGTGGGAAAATTGTCTTAAGTGTTTGAAAGAGTCTCCTGTCTTAATATTTTACCAAATACATGTTCTTTCAATATATCACCTGTATAGGAGAAAAAAAGACAATAAAGGCTGCCTTGCTATATACTAAGAGTCAATTACAAATATCTACCAAATGACTGCGCAGATTCTCATAAACATTGATTATCTTGAGTCTTGAGGTTAAAGTTTCTACTGGGCCTCTTTGCTCATTGCAAAAGTAACAATAGCCTCAGCATTCACACAAGGAGAGCAAGGGAGCACAGCACAGTATATGGAAGGGTGATAGGTTGGTTTCTGGTTCTGTCCCTGCTGCTAACTAGCTGTGCGATGTCAGGCAGGTTATTAGACTCTGCTGGATCTTGGTTTCCTCCTCTGCAAACTGAGGTTGTTAAACTAGGTGACCTGTAAGGTTCAGTAACACGCCAGCCCTTCATGGCTCTAGGACTTTGTACTGTCCTCCTAAGGACCAAAGCCTCACGAGTGAAATGAATTCTCAGCCAGTTGGGTAATTGATAATTAGCAAGATTCTAACTCCTACTAAATATAGATGGTTAAATTAAAGCAATTGTTTTAAATATAACCATCTGCATGCCCTTTCCTGGAGTAGCAGGAGCTTGAGTTAATAAATAGTTGGTTACAGCACTGGGGTCATACCACCTCCAGGGCGTATCACTTCTGCCTTCAAAGTTAGCTAAAACCCTCTGGGTGTCAGCTGAATCTGAACTCTTTCAGTGCTTCTATTTTTAAACCACAGTAATTGGACTGTAGAGTCCTGGTAGAGTATGTGCCAAGGAGAAAAAGATAAAAGAAACAACTCCAAAACTGCAATGAAATCTCAAATGGTTTTCAGTAATTTACTTTTTAGCATGATTTCCCTCCTGATATTATGATGTTTTCTGATAGTAAGGTACAGTTATTTGACAATAATATATTTAGTTATAGAAGAAATTCAGTATATTTTTTCATTAGGAACCACCAACTTAAAGGAAATATATCCCCATAGGGATATAATAAACAAACAAACAAAAAACCAATATGGGATGTTCTACAGATCTATAGAAACTATTGTTCTTCAACAAAGAAACTGCATGTGAAAAGAGAGAGAGTCAGGGAACCTATAGATTAAAAGAGATTTAAGAGGCATATCAGCCAAATGCAATACAGTGAATATAGGGGTCTTATATGGAGATTGATTTAAAAAAAACCAACTGTAAAAAATTTTAAATTATGAGAAAATGCGGGTTATTCAAAACATTGCTTGGCTATTTGATGGTGTGACGGAAATATTGTAAATTGGGAGAGGTGGCAATGATGTTTATGTGACTATGCTTTTTAAAGTCCACATTTTTTCAGATATAGACTGAAATATTTGTGGGTAAAATAATTTTGGTATCTGACACTTGCTTCAAGATAATTCAGCAGGGGAAGGAGTAAGGGTGAGGAGTAGAGTGGGTATAGAAAAAACAAAAGTTGTCATGTGTTGATAATCATTGAAGGATAGAAGATAAGACCATGGGAGCTGATTATATTATTTCCTCTACTTTTGTATATTATTTCCATAATAAATTTTTTACAAGTAAATGCTTTTTTTTTCAAATGCTTACTTCTTCATTGACATATTTTTAAGGCACCAATCAAAACCTGTTCCTTCTTTGTCTATTGCAAATATATTTTCATTTACCTCCTGTACAATATGTTTTTTAACTCTCTGTATCTCATGAAGAGGGCTCTCATTTATTTTGTTATATTTACTTGTAGTGAATCTTACAATTGTATTGAAATGCATATTCTATAGTGTAAGTTTCAACATTTCCTCATCCCGTGGGATAAAATGCAGGTCCCCCCTACTCTAACAAACAAAGCCCAGCATAATCAAACTCCGTCCTACATGTCAGACAAACTCTTCCAAAATATAGAAAAGAGGAACCACTTTAAAACACATTTTATGAGGCCAATATTACCCTGACACCAAACCAGACAAAGACATCACACAAAAAACAAAACTACAGACCAATATTCATATTCAATGTAAACAAAAATTCTCAACAAACTACAAGCAAGTCAAATCCAGCAACATATGAAAAGAATTATACATGTGAATGTGGCAAATTTTAGGTGATATATATTTTAGCACAATAAAAATAGCAAAATAATAAAAATAATTATAGACAATGACTAAATGGGATTTATCTCAGAGATGCAAGAATTATTTAACATCAGAAAATCAACCAATGTAACACAGCGTGTGACAGAAATCACAGGATCATTTCAGCAGGTGCAGAAAAAGCATTTGACAAAATCCAAGTTCATGGACCCCCAGCCTGAGAACACCTATTCTGGAAAGTCGCTCAACATAGCAGATGACAAAGGAGAGTGAAGAAATATCCCAGGGCTAGAAGGTGGATTTAAGGGGAAAAAATGTTCTCTTGAATCTATTGGAAAGAGTCTTCTTAAATCTGCCTCGATCGTGGACAAGGACAGCATGAATGATTTACCTAAGATCTAAAAGGCCTACAGAGGGTAAACTTTTAAAGGGTAGATGTGTGTATTCCTCCGGTGCTGCAGGTATACTTATTCCCTGCTAGGTGGCCATGGGTATTTTTGTGGTACTGTAATTAAAGGGCCTTTGAGTGGCTTGGAGATTTAGGGCAAGGGGTTTAGAATTAGACTTGGCACTGGCTCTGTGATTGTAGGTCAGTCATTTAAACTATGAGTCTCAGGGTTCTTTTAGTTTTTCGTCATATCTGAAGTTAGGATTCTAAGACCGTAAGATTAGAATTTTAAAAAGTAATACCTATGAAGTATTTAGTGCCTGGGCCGTGGAAGTGTTTATCATGATGAAAAACATCCAAGATGGTATAAATCATGGGTCTGTCTTGGGACAATCACGTCTGCCGCTTAGATAGATGTCAGGCTAGGGGACTTCATAACAACAAGCTAAAGGGACACATATTCTTGTTTAAGGACTAGCCTTGTTGCTCGAATAACCTTGAAAACTGAAGAAAACATTGGTCACAGAATAAAATTTAATTTGGACAACTTTAGCAGTGGTGCATTTAAAGTAAACACATACATGGCAATAGACAGCACTGGCCGGGTGTTGCCAAAAAAGAGGGTTTTGTAGGGTGAGTCCTCAGAATGCATTTTGGGTCTTTGCCAAAGGGTGATTTTGTTCATACAGGGACAGAGCTTGACTTGACTTCGGCTCTGGCTAAATCTGTGTAAACGGTTTCAAAACCTGCTTACAGATACAATTGTTAGTCAAATGTTTCCGTGGGTGAAACAACTGAGGGAGGCCCTATGGGCTGCTGCAGAGAGGAGGGGGCCTGTCATTGGAGGGCACGCCCTGTCTAAAAGCATTTATTTTCAAAACATTTCAGAGCCACCAACCAGCCAAATAAACAGGTTGCAGGGGCCTCAGTCCTGGGCAAGCAGTTTATAGTCTCTGATCAGTGGAACAAGCATAAATCAGGTATTTCTCTTTTGTACCCCTGAACCCATAGGTGGTCTTTCTCCTTCCAATCAGATAAATCCTTGGCAGGAACTGAACGGCTAAAAGCTCTGAATTGTAGCATCACAGAATCCTTAGAGCTGCTTATCTCTTCCCCATTTCTGGTTGCTTCCAGCTCCCTTCACAAATTCTTCCCCTCTTTTTTTTTTTTTTTAGCACTTAGCTGCTATTTAGAGTAAGGTGGTACTTAACTACCTTTTTTTTTTTTTTTGGTCTGCTTTTCTAAGCACTTAGGCCTTAAACACTTTAGTGTGTTCTGGCCTAAGAGCCAACTCCTCTGCCAAGAAGTCATCAAGCCCTGATTCCTTTCCCTTCGTTCCATCTCCTGAGTGGCTCCCAACCACCTGTGCAAAAGCAGCACATGTGATAGAACCATCTCCATCCCTCCATGCTACTGACTACTCATTCTGGGCCTCTCGGTTTCCTTTGATAGCAAATCCTTTGCCTTCCTTAAAGTTATTCACTTCTGAAAAATATCCAGAGAATTATCAAAGAAAATCAATTACAGCATTAATAAAATTTAAACACTTTTCTTTACAGGCTGAATGAACAAAATAAGCAGAAGTGACCGTAGGGATTGTAATCTGAAAGCAACTCAGCGATGAAGCATTAGAGGGTAATTTTTACAAAAGGTAAAATCATGATTCTCATGCAAATAATAAATGGCCATTATTAATTCATGACATACTTATTATTAACTGTTATTAGTTCCTGATGGAATCAGTAAGGTATTGCAATTCATTTTTTATAGTCTCTCCCTGACAAATTCCTTTCTATCACAGATCGTTTGCACTGCTGTGAACAGGAATCATTTGTATCACCATCAGTTTTCTACAAGTTAACTTCTACCTCAACAGAGCTGTAAAATAGCCTAGTGAAAGGCAAAGGTGCTCACCTATACAGGATAAAACAACCCTGCAAAGATCATAATCCAGCATTCCACTGAGAAGGTATTCTATAGCCTCTCTTGCCATTCCAGCATCTTTCACAGCTTTTCCCTTCAGTGGTGATTATTTTATTAACGTCTCTCCATCTCGTTTTCATCCCTATCCCTTGCTTTTCCCCCCAATTCACAATCCTAGGCTTGGATAAATGTTGTCTGTGTGTATTATGGACTGTGTGAAAATGCTTGTAAACCTTTTATAAAAATGCAGGGGGAAAAAAGGCCTATTTAGTAATAGGATTTAAATACTGCATGTAAAGTGTTCCTTAACGAGCAGGTTCTGCTCTTCTGTATCTCACAGAAGTACACAGAGTTTAAACACTTGCATTATGGTAGGAATGGTTAGCTTTGATTTAAAAAGCAGAGTTGTCTTCAGGAATTTGATTTATAAAGCTGGAGTTGTTTCATTTCAAAGTTCTCTTTTTCCCTAGAATAACGCAGACCCCAGGGGAACTCTGGGCTTCATAAGCCACTAATAGGTCAGGCAATGGTCCTGCTGATGGTGCTGAGGTGCAATGTGGGAGAGTGGAAGGAACTCTAATGCAGAACTCTTGGGACTTAACCACACAACGAGAAAGCCAAGTAATTTAGAGATGCGAGTGAATGGGGATCAATGGTGAAGGAAAAAAGTCAAGTGGTTTTGAGTATAAGTCAAGGCCTTGAGAAGTGTCCTTCCCCCTGGAAACTGGAGTCATCTCCAGAGATGAGGCGATGACTAGGAATCAGCTCTGCCCTCAGATTTCAGGTTTCAGGTATCATCCTCCTCAAGAACTGGGCAGATGCATACATGACAGCAACAGAGGTGGACATGACATGGGGACAATAAAATGCTACCTGAAGACAGAGGAGCAGCTGTGGGACCATGACCACACATGGCTGAAAAAGGAAGTGGTTTGTGGGGGGACATGATGAGTTTTGTTCGGCACATATTTACGACCTGGTAGGGCCTCTACGTGTCTTATAGTTATGGGTATCAGCTCCATCTTTCTCCTGTTCCCCCTTCTGCTTCAAGTTACCCTTCAAGTTTAAATTCCTCTTGAAAAATGGAAACAATAGCTTGGTTTTCTTTGATCTGCCCTCACAAACCAAGCAAAATGCCTTACATGTAGAAGATGCTTAATGGATGTTGAATGGATAGGTGGATGAATGGGTGGATGGATAGATGGATGGATGGATGGATGGATGGATGTATAGATATTCAAATGTTCTTAAGGAGAGGCTTTGCCTTTGCTTCTTAAAGTTCCTTAGAGCAAAGTGGGACAGGATAGGAGAGCAGAGGTTGAAAATAATTGGGATCTTTATGGAGACAACAAACAGACAGTTGTAAAAGATCAGAAAGAAGAGTTGGCAGAACCTAAAAATAACTTGTGTTTTGAGACGAAAGGAAAAAGAGTAAAGATGGCTAGATGGTCTACTTGGTGTGCAAATAGCAAATGTAGTTTATATTTAAAGAATATGAAATTAAAGTTTAACCCCAAATGACACAGAATTTTGTTGTTCCTAACATCGTGTTAAATAAAAGCCATTCCATCTTGCTTGGACCTGTCTCTGATTGCTTGGCCTGCTGCAGTCATTTTTATTGCTCTAGACGGCATCTGTTTTCATTATCAAAGCAGATACTTTCTGCTAAGTCATCTCAAAGTCCAACTTAACTTGCACAATGTGTTGTTTTGTAATTAAATAAAAATCGCAGGATGTTTTGGATTAGAGGAATCTTCCTTCAACAAGTTCCAAGGTTAGTAAGAGAGTGTGACCTGTCTAACACAGAATTCCCTCATCCAAAACATCCAGAACATTTCCCTGGATTAATTTGCAACTCACGGAGATTTGGCGTCCAATTTGGTAAAGATTCTCTGTCTGGGGGGAGGGGTGCGGGGGGTGAAGGGGAAGCTGAGACGAAGCGAGAGAGCAGCACAGACATATATATAATACCAACTGTAAAATAGATAGCCAGTGGGAAGTTGTTGTATAACAAAGGGAGTCCAACTCGAGGATGGAAGATGCCTTAGAGGACTGGGACCGGGAGGGTGGGGGGGAAGTCGAGGGAGGGAGGGAATACGGGGATATGTGTATAAAAACAGATGATTGAACTTGGTGTACCCCCCAAAAAATAATAAATAAATAAATAAAATTAAAAAAAAAAGATTCTCTGTTTCAATCACTCTTTTCAAGTCGGGTCCGTATGCATTTATTCAGCTCTCTTATTGAAAATGTTATGAAAATTATAACTAAATTCAAAGAATAAAGAAAATGGGAGAGAAAATGCAAAGGAAGGAAGAAAAGTGATGAGTGAATAAACAAGTTCATTCATGAATAAAGAATGTTTATTCATGAACAAATTAATTCATTCATCCAACAAATGAACTTACAGAGCTCTTATTTGTACCAGACACGGAGCTGGGTAAGTGCTGTGCAATAGAGAGAGAAATAGAAGCCACTGGTTCTATTCCCCAGGAGTTTAGATTTGTTTTATTTTTTATAAAAAATTTGCCTTTGGACAGTTTAAATTCAATTTATATTGGTGTTTTAATCCAATCAAAAACTACACAAAGAAATAACCATGAACAATTTCCTTGCACCTTTAAGGAGATGTTGAACATTCCGTGTGGGAAAAGGCTACACCACTGGATAAGATGTGTTTTGATTGGATTGAATCCCAGGGCCCCTAGTCAGTAGGCTAGAGGAAGAGAATTTTTAAAATATGATTTTTCGTTAGGGGCTGTAGAAAATAAGCTTTAGTACAGTGTATCAGGCATACTTTTTTCTTTGAGCATTGGCGTGAGTCTATGTAGCTTTAGAAGGAATGATCTTTAGCAAAAACTAATTGACAAGTAGGACCAAATGTTCTTGTAGTTCTGAAACATACTGAGAAAATTTCCATTTAATCCATCTATTTCTCAATCTTGGCTCCTTGTTGGTCAAACGGTAGTTCTTCAAAATTCAGTGAAAGAAGGTATGGAAGGCAACAGAAATGCAGTAATAGAGTGTTACTGAGAAGGTGGAGGGAGATGAGGCTGATGACCAGTCATCCAGAAAGGATGGTTATGACATGTATGGCATTTGAGGGCTATTTCCCAAGCTCCCGTGTCTTAGTCAGTTTGGGCTGCTATGAAAAAGTACCACGGACTAGAGGGTTATAAACAACAGAAATGTATTTCTCACGGTTCTGAAGGCTGGAAGCCTGAGATCAAGGTGCCAGCATGGTTAGGTTCTGGTGAGAACCCTCTTCTGGGTGGCAGACCGTCAACTCCCCATTGTGTCCTCATGTGGTGGGGAGAGAGGGAGAGAGCTCTCTGGGGTCCCTTTTATAAAGACACTAATAACCACCCAAAGGCCCTATCTCTTAACACCATCACATTGGAGGTTAGAATTTCAATGTAAGAATTTTTTTGAGACACAAACATTCAGTGCATTTTACCCCCCAGCCATTTCCACCTGCTCTCACTGGAACCCAAGCTCCACAAGAGCAAGGACTTTGTTTGCCTTGTTTTTTGTTTTTTTTTTTTTTGATTGGAGTACAGTCGATGTACAATATTATGTAAATTACAGGTGTACAATATAGTGATTCACAATTTTTAAACGTTATACTCCATTTATAGTTATAAAATATTGGCTATATTCCCTGTGTTGTACAATACACCCTTGTAGCTTATTTTTATACCTAATAGTTTGTATCTTTTAACCCCCTACCTCTATATCACCCCTCCCCGCTTCCCTCTCCCCCTTGGTAACCATTAGTTTGTTCTCTATATTTGTAAGTCTGTTTCTTTTTTGTTATATTCACTAGTTTGCTGTATTTTTTAAATTCTGCATGTGATGTCATGTAATATTTGTCTTTCTCAGTCTGACTTATTTCACTTAACATAACGCCCTCCAGGTCCATCCATGTTGTTGAAAATGATAAAATTTCATTCTTTTTTTATGGCTGACTAGTATTCCATTATGTGTATATATATACCACACTTCTTTATCCATTCATCTGTTAATGGACACTTAGGTTGTTTTGTATCTTGGCAATTGTAAATTACGCTGCTATGAACATTGGGGTGCATGTAGCTTTTCAAATTAATGTTTTTGTTTCTTTTGAATGTATACTCAGGTCTAGAATTTCTGGATCATATGGTTCTAGTTTTAGTTTTTTGAGAAACCTCCACACTATTTTCCTTAGTGTCTACACCAATTTACATTCCCACCAACAATGTAGAGGGTTCTGTTTTCCCCACATCCTCACCAACAATTGTTGCATGTGTTCTTTTCGATGATAACCGTGTTGACAGGTGTGAGGTGATATTGTCTTTTTGACTTGCACTTCCCTGATGGTTAGCGATATTGAGCATCTTCTCATGTGCCTGTTGGCCATCTGCGTGTACTCTTTGGAAATATGTCTATTCAGTTCTTCTGCCCATTTTTTAATTGCATTGTTTGTTTTTTCAATGTTGAGTTTTATGAGCTGTTTATATATTTTGAATGATAACCCCTTATCAATCATGTCATTTGCAATTATTTTCTCCCATTCAATAGGCTGTCTTTTTATTTTGTTGATGGTTTCCTTTGCTGTGCAAAAGCTTTTGAGTTTAATTAGGTCCCATTTGTTTATTTTTGCTTTCATTTCCTTTGCTTTAGGAGACAGATCTGAAAAAATATTGCTATGATATATGTCAGAGAGTGTTCTGCCTATGTTTTCCTCTAGGAATTTTATGGTTTCCTGTCTTACATTTAGGTCTTTACTCCATTTTGAGCTTATATTTATCCATGGTGTTAGTGAATCTTTGCTTTGTTTTCTATTGTGTTTCCAGTAAACAATGAATAGTACATGAAGGGGCTCCATTAGTACCTGTAGAGTGAATGAATGAGGAAATGAATGTTTCTCCTGCTCTGGAAAAAGAAATACTGGCTCCAGTGCTAAAGACCAAAGAAAGGGAACTTCCTTGTTTCATCAGTGACTCTTGTGATCCCTGACTTTCCTCTAACAGACTTCATCCATCCATCCATCCAGCAACTTTCACTGAATCTGCCTTGTTTCCCTAGTACTCTGCTACTTGCTGGTGTTATAAAGGTGAAAAGGATAATATATGAGCTCTTAAAGAGCATACAATCTCAGTTCCAAGAGGGGACTCAGAGGAGAGGTAAGAAGAGAAAGAAACTGATGCATATCAAATGTGAAAAGTAGAACTAGCAGGGTTTCTGGATAGGGGGGAATTAGAACAATAGTTAAGTGAGGTGAATTATGACTGGACAAAGGTGAACTGTCCATCATAGAAAAGATCGACGAATGGGGAGGTCTAATTATATGCCCTCACTCCCAAGAGTCCAGGACCACGAGTAAGTCTGAGTTCCCAGCTGTAAGAAGCTAATATGTAACAGGAAAAATGAAACAAATGTACAGGTTATAGTAAGAAACAAAGTAGTGACAGGGAAAGTCTAATAACCTATGAGGTGGATCCAAAGGAGGAAACATTTTCTCTCTGTCTTGGGTAGCTTCATGTCATATTTGATACATATAAGATGCTGCTGGGAAAAAAGGCAATTGGAGGTTGGAGCCTGTCCTCCTAGATCTGTGGTCTAGCAGGGGAGATGGAGCCCATCTGTCCAAGACCAGTGCTGTGCCAAGGCTGACTTGCTCTGGCTCCTACCAGCTCTCGGGAGCCAATTGCTAAGCCTGTTTTTAAACATAGCCATTTAAAAAAATTTAAATTTACAATTAAATAAATCACATTGAAAACAAAGGTAATAAGTACTCAAAACTTCTCACTTCCTAAATTATCTGTGCTCTTGAGGATTTTAGGTGGACTGTATCTGTATTGTGTGCTAGTGGGCACATTTTCCCAATTCCTCATTCAAAGACATAACATCAGTAGCTTGAAATTGCCATGGTAGAAGTATTTACACCATTTACACTACAGAAATTGGTGAATGCTACAAATTGGGACTTTGCTTATTCTTTTGTTTTCTAGATTTTAGAAAATGATGTAGAAAATGTTTAAAATGCAGATTAAACTGAAAAGGATGTCATGTCTAAGCCATTACATTGTGAATAGCACAGAAAAGTTTGAGGAAATATTCCTCCAAGATTCAAAACTCTTATCCAATACAGCAAAGAAGTTACTCGAGATGTTGACTATCAAGTGATACACCAACATGCTTCTTCATTGTTTTGCTTTCATGTGACTTGCTACATATCAGGCAACGATCATGTAGGAATTATACCTGTTCATCAACTACAACCATTAGTTGGCCATGAATACAAAAATTCAGCAAATATCAATCAAAGCATTCTTTGAGAATCAATTGGCTACATGTAATTTATGAGAAAGAACACTGTGCATCTTATTACTCTTTGTAGATTGTGTGCTATATACTCTTTATACCAGTAAAATCTCTCATAAACATACATATGTATTTACACATGCATGTGTGTGCATATGTGTATATGTATCTATAT
Source organism: Hippopotamus amphibius kiboko (assembly GCF_030028045.1). NCBI lineage: Eukaryota > Metazoa > Chordata > Mammalia > Artiodactyla > Hippopotamidae > Hippopotamus > Hippopotamus amphibius. The sequence goes on from NC_080199.1 coordinate 14,563,278, forward strand.
CTTTATATCTATACTTATACTTGGATTTTTTTGGAACACTGGTTGTTAACACTTACCAACACACCACTGTCCAAAACCAAAAAACAGAGTGAACAGTAACAAATGCCATAAGAGAGTCGCACGAAGCTATGGAAGCAGATTCCCTGGGAGACAGGGAAGCTCTCACAGGCTTCACGGAGGGGATGAGAACCAGAGGAGGCTGGAGGCAGAAGAACTCAAGGGCACCATTTCCTTGGAGGCTCTTGGCTTTGCTTGTCCAACTGGTTTCTAAGGGGAGAAGGGAGGTGCCTTTCTAGCAACAAGGGGGCCACTGCCTGCCTGAGGCTGTCACTGTGGTCTGTTTTCTGGAATCCAGAATCAGACGCAGGCTCTGAGAACCACAAAAGGTTGTATAAGAAGACAGGAGGAGCTCAGGAGTCATCAAAGCCTCTAGAACAGAAATGTTCATCTCCTCATGTGACTTCAGGGACTGGCCAGTATAGCGCAAACTGCAGAGAGAATGGTCAAGTCTCACTAGCAGAAAAAGTCCACTAGCCAGGGGTTTCTGTCAAGGGGCATTTTTCTTTAACTGGACTTGTAGCCTTGGAATTCAAACTTTATGTCAAAGTAGGGGATAGAATTAGGCCCCCAAATGTCCTTTTGCATTACATGTAATTATTACATGTCCTATAGAGTTGGACAGCATCTTTGCCCTCAATATCTATTTGTATTCACAAATGTTCATGGGAGTCAAGTTTTCTGAGAGGCACTAGGACACTAACATCATCCCCCAGACTCCACTTCCATTTTTCCATCTTCACTCACCACCTGCTCTACTACCATCTCCACTGAAACTCTAAGATGAGGCCGGAGTGTAGAAAGGACAGCACTTCCCTTCCCACCCTGCCATCAACCCCATAAAAGGGTGGGGAGAGAGGGAGGGGACCCGAACAGTGATGTGGTCTCAGCATCGATCTTGTTTAAATTGTTGGAGAGGAGGACAAGGCCTTGGTCCAATGTGGCACCAACACTAAAATGTATCCTGACTTGGCCATCCTGACTGTGGGTGTATTTGTGGGAAACACCTACCCATAGGTGAATTGAAAGTGTCACCATCTTGGGACCCTTGGAACAAGTCTCTCTGCAGTTGACATAGGGAGGGAGGGAGAAGGAGACAGGGTGGACACAGAGGCCAGCAGTGGTGGAAGATGAGCTTGAGGAGAAATGAGGGCACTGGATTTGTAGGTGGGAGGAGCGGATCCACAGTGACGTTGTTGGGAGAGGCATGCCTCGCGGTCTTTTCTAGAAGCCATGTTGCATAGAAAGCATAGTTTTTACTCTCCTTTGTGTTTGCTTAGAGGAAAGGCTAATGGAGTTTGAGGTGGAGGGATGGTTGTGGTGGTGGTGGTGGTGGTGGTGGTGGTGGGACTTGAGCCCTATTGAATCTGAGTTCTCCCCCGAGATGTGATCATTACAAGCATTGCCAGAAAGCTCGGAGATATTTAGGGCGAGGGCCCTGCCTGGAAAAGTCTGGAGTTTCTGCCTGGATTCCATTTGAATCGGGGCAGAAATGTAAAGATACAGCATTTGTTCCCACAGGCTGATGTAGTGTAGAGCATAACTTTTACACATAGAAAAAAGAATAAAATAAAAAGTACAAGATATAAGACGTTAAAAAGTTAAAAAAAAAAGATTGCAGGCTGATTAAGGGGAAAAAATCCAGATTTCTAAATAGAATGAGAAGACCTGTCAATTAAGTTAATAATCAAAGATAATCACAAATATTTTAAGAAGCTAAGGCAGGGCAGTTGAGTTGTGGTGGGCGTGTGTGTGTGTGTGATCAGAGAACAGGGAAACAAAGAGAAAATCCTGATAGAAAAATAATTCAGGAAGGAAATAACTTATTGTTGGAAAATGATTTCTACTTCTCATCTCAAGCTTTTGCGTTAAAATAAAGTAAGACCCATGAAAGTAGAACTATTTCCAAAGCAATCATCCTCAGACTTGTTTTGTAACACAGATAACCTGAGTGGCACCAGGCTATATCTCGAGAAGGTTACGTCTGGTCATCTGGTCTGCTGGCAGTGAATGGCACTTCATGTTTCCCCTGCACTTTTCACCCAGTTGCTTATAACATGCAGAAGCTAACCCCTCACAGAGACGCCCATGCAGTCCAGCCCCTCTTCCGCATCCAGCAGATGAGGAGCTGCAGAGCTCTTTTTTCTGCTGACTGTGGTCACGCATGGCTGGATGATTCATGGTCAAGGCCAACAGCCACATCCACATGTCAGAGTCATTAATTACCAAGAGAAGGACTCAGCCCAGAACCACTCAGGGGATAGAAAGTCCTCAAAGAGTGAATCTGTTTGAATAATCAGAACAATCGGAGCCATTGTCACATTCTTTCTCAGCTGCCCCTTTCAAATACAAGCTGTTTTCTACTGCCCAGAGGAGACACTGTGAATGGTGCCTGAGATTTTTCATAATGTTAATATCTGAATGAAAGGACCAGGTATGATTTTGGAATGAAGGCAATGACAGGGAGAAGAGCAGGGGTCAAGAAAATGCCCCAAATTTCAAAAGGGTGCATTTCAGAAATTGCCATTGGTAAGCTTGGTAGCAAATCCCAGATAAATTCTAGAATAATTAAAGGGATGGTTTTAGAGCTCTTAGTAAAGCAAGAGGCTCCCAATAGGAGGCAGCATGATGCCCTTAGAGCAAGAAACACCATATTAGACACTTTCTCTTTTCATGAGTTTACTTGGATGCTTCAAAACTTCTATCATGCTGTGCTGTTGGACAAGAAGGAAAAACATGGGCCTGGTCACCATCCAGAGAGACTCAATAATGGTACCCAGGATGGTGAACCAGGCCCTGTGGTCCCATGCTTGCTCCCATTCATTCATCCCAACAGAAAAGTCACTAATTTAACATATACCTTACTGAGCATGGATTTTATGCGTTTTTATCTTCTGGGAAAGGAATAGGAAGAAATCGTTCAATCCCTGTCCTCATGGGGCTTATAAGCTAGTGGAGGGGAAGGACAAGTACACAAGTAACCACAATCCAAGCCAGAAAAATAAAATCACAAAAAGAAAAGTACCAAGTGCCATGGGGGGATCAATGGAGACAAAGGTCCCTCTGGTTAGGAGACTAAGAAGGCTCTGCATGGGAGATGGTATTGGGGGCGGAGTCTGCAGCAGGAGAGAGATGCGGGTGATGAAGAAAGGCATTTGCCCTACAGGCTGTGAGCAGAGGCGCAGACTAGGGAAAAGATTAAGCACAAAGTCCAGTCTGATGGAAGCAGGGGGACAAGAAAGACACGTCAGGACTGTTGTGACGCATTCCTCTCGCTGGGAACCAGCCACAGGGAGTCCTTCAGATATGTGTTTGGGCTCAGGAGTCACACACCGTCTGGCATGAACCTTGCCACGCCACCACCTTCACCATGACATTGAGCAAGTTACGTAACTTCTGCAAACTCTAGTTACTTCACCTGAAGAACAGGCATGGTTATAGTGCCCAACACGGAGGGTCACTCTGGGGAGTAAGGGAGGCTATACGTCAGGTGGTGTCTGGCACGGAGGGAGTGCTCTCTAAATGGGCTGAATAAAGCCCAGAATGAAATTGGAGGAAGCTCTGTTCTGCACGTGTGATCTGGCAGTGCTGGAGAGCCTTGATTAGAGTAAGTCAAAGAGCAGGAACTGTCTTTCTGATATTTGATCCCAATCGAGTACAGCAGGGAGAGCCGGGAGGCTAAGCCCAGGTTAACCAGGGAAAGCTGGGAGGCTGGCCCAGTTCAATTGAACTACGGAACGTGGGGAGAGGGGGCAGCAATTACCCTCCTAATTCAGAGGTTAATCTGAATTGCATTAATCTTTATGTGTTACCTTTTCCTGTTGGTTTTATTAAACATCTAAAAAGCACAGTTTTTAAAAAATGAAATTTAGTCAAACTGTTCTCTATGATTCGATCCAACTGATTTTGAAAGCTAAATATTAAGTTGAGAATCTGATTGCTTGAGATCTTGGGATGTATTGGAAAATACCGTCCTGGGAGAAGGGATGGAACTTAGGTGGGGACCTGCTCTGCAGCAGCTTCCGCTTCCACTGTCCACAAGTCTCTGGACAGGAACCTTGGAGCATCCATGACCCCTTCATCCCCCACGAGTCACCAGGTTACTCGATCTCATCAGCTCTACCTCTAAGTACCTTCCTTGTCTGTTCCCACTGCTGCCCTCGTGGTCTGGGTTCTCACATGAAATACTGCAGCATTTTTCTGAAATGCAAGTCCCTGCAGATATTCTCTGCTCAAAATGTTTCAGTGGCTTTCCAGCTCCTCTAAGACAAAGTCTAAACCCCCCTCACAGAGCTTCAAGGTCCCTTTGCAAGTTCCCTGCTATCTGCATCTGCACCCCATCTTAACCTCCTCCTGCACATCCACGTGTCAGCCTTTCCAATGTGCTTGTTGGTCCCTGATGCGCTTGGCTCCTTCCTGCCTTGAGGTCTTTGCTCGTGGGTGCCAGGCCCTGCTCTGCTCTGAAGGCTCTACACAAGTTAACTCACTTCATCCTCACCACCCCCCTCTGAAGTGGATAATATTACTCCCATTTTACAGACGGGGGAGCTCACATGTCAAGCATTTTGCCTGGAGTCATGCAGTTAATAAGTTGTAGAGCTGGATGAGTCCTGTGACCCGAAATGAATTTCTACCCATCTTTCAAGACAGTTCAAGCACTGGCTTTTCTGGGAAGTCTGCCTGTGCCCTGAACTTAACCCCAGACAGCTATCATTTTGGGCTAATTTTTTGTTAAATGATCATCTCCCTCTAAGCAGCACACCCACGGAGGATAGGCCTCTGTCCTTTCCTCACTGAGTCCCCAGAACCTATATTCTGTGTTGGGTATCTAATGAATGCTTTGATGAAAGGAACTCATTAATGAATAAGTGAATTAACTACTTACAGGGTTCCTTTTGCAGTTGTCATATGGTATCATAGCCATTTGCCAAATTGTCAATTTTTGGTCATCCGTTTTTCCTGTAATGTGTACAAAAACCTGGCCAAAGCTTAGTGGTAAACCAGCTGGCTCCCAAGAATCAGCTCAACTGTCCTGAGTTTATTTAAGAGCATTTCTGAAGTGCTGCGGAATCGTCTAAAAATGCACAGCGGCGGGACATTAACACTACCAACCCCAGCATGCTCTTTGCTCAGATGTCCTTTGAGTTCCTCCCCTTTAGGATGCGAGTTAGTCTGTGAGTAAGGGAATCGAGCGGCGGAGACTCAGGAGCACCAGCTCGCCGCGTGTGTGTCCAGACATGCGATAAGCGAGAGAGGAGCAGTGGACCTGGTGAGAAACACACCCGAACCTTTTCTGCACAAAATATTCACCACGAGAAAATACTGACCATCAGGTAAGCCTGAGAAACCATAAAGGGGAGGTGGGATAGCAAAGCACCTGCCTCGCTGACCTACCTGTGCAGACACCACCAGAGGATCTCGTATTCATACTGCGTTTACCGTATTTCCTCATTTTCTGCATTCTCTATGCTCTGGCGTCTCGGGCCTCGCTGTGTCAGGTGAACAGAGGGGGAGGCCGCCCTCCCAGGGCCAGTGGATTCTTAGAGATAACACGCAAGTGCAGCTTTCAGAGACAAATCAACTAACCCAAAGCCCACATCCCAATGCCTCCTTTATCAAGCTCTCACACATCAAGACAATATTCCTCCACCCTAATCAACCCAGGGCCGGGTGCCAGACAACTCAATAAAGGCTCTCGTCTGTGCTTTCCTTTCAGTCCTTCTGCCTCCTGACCAGTTCTGGTGCTTCCCAAACTGGTCCTGTGTGGGAAACCAGGCCTGCTACTTCTAGGGATCTGTGAGTGTAAAAACAGCCTCCTTTATGACAGCATTTCGTGTCTGTGTGTCTTACCATCCCTGATTAAAACAAAGTCCAGGTATATTTAAAAACACATACTACTCTATTTCATGTGATAGGATTCTTTTTCTTGATCTTCCCACAAACTTTTGAAGTATGTAACTAGACATCATCACCATCATCTTATAGCTAAGAAAGGGAAACAAAGTGAATTTAAGTGACTTATCCAAGGTCACACAAGAAATTAATGGCAGGCTTCCCTGATGGCTCAGTGGTTAAGAATCCACCTGCCAATGCAGGGGACACGGGTTTGAGCCCTGGTCCAGGAGGATCCCACATGCCTCGGAGCAACTAAGCGCATGTGCCACAACTACTGAGCCTGTGCTCTAGAGCCCGCGAGCCACAACTATTGAGTCCATGCGCCGCAACTAATGAAGCCCACGCACCTATAGCCTGTGCTCCACAACAAGAGAAGCCACCGCAATAAGAAGCCCGTGCACTGCAATGAAGAGTAGCCCCCATCCTCTGCAACTACAGAAAGACTGCACGCAGCAATGAAGTCCCAATGCAGCCAAAAAATAAAAAATTAAATAAATGGAAAAAAAGAAATTAATGGCAGAGCTAGAATTGAAACACAGGTTTTGGGCTGGTACAAAATGTTGGACATTTCCCCCAAATTTCTAGAGAGAACCATACAAAGTTATAAATACGTTCTTCTGTGAGCCTTAGTTACTTTGTAAAATGGGGACTATAGAATACCATCTTTGGGATACATATGATAATATATGTGAAAGCACTTTGTAAAATGCAAATATGATTCAAATCAATATATTAAACTGTCACAAAGTTTTTCCCAGTTATCAGGACCAGGAATATTTGAGTAAACTTTGTCCTTTTTAGACTGCTCAGCATACAAACACATCCTAGGTCTGGTGAAGCACTACCTCCCACGATGGAGCCCGAGAGGGGCCTTTTCTCCCCATTTCCAGCAGATGCAACATGAGGCTGACACAATGAATAGGCCCACATCTGTGGTGAGAACCTAACTTCTAGATGCAGTGTGGTCTTGCCTTATGAGCTACAGCAAATCCTAACCAGTAGGATAAGCATAAAGTGTATTTCAGTGAACACAATAGCCTTCATTTTGCTATAAATATGACATAAGACATGTGACAAGAGATCAGAGGCATCCTTCTATTGGGTTTTGGATTCAAGGAAGCAGTTACTGCAGTCCTGGCTGGAAACAAATAGATGGAGCAGAAGTAATGGCCACCTCCCTACCGTTGAGGTGTGAGCTCTCCAGGCATCGAAATCTGTATTCATAGGAATGATTGTTGCCTTTTATGGTGCGTGGCTCTGTGTCTGGCATTGTATAGGGCACTTTGTCTATGTTATCTCGTTTCATCAGCATTGAACAAGTAAGAAAACGGAAGCACAGGGAGATTAAGGCCCTTAGTAAATGGTGAGTCCATCAGACTCAAAGCCTAGATTCAAAGACTCAGACTCTATGCAGAATTTCTCACCTTTTAATGTGCATAGGAGACACCTGGAGGTGTTGTTAAAGTGCAGATTCTGATTCTGTGGGTCTGTGGTGGGACTAGAGGTTCTGCATGTCTAGCCAGCTCCCAAGTGATATACATGCTGCTGATCTGAGGACCACGCTTCAAGAAGCAAGGCTCTAAATCACTCTGTTCCTTGAAAAGTGCTTCTTGAATCGCATCATAAAAAACAACCATAGGGGCACTCGAGGAGGGTGGGGGGGGGACTAGAGGGAGGGAGGGAATACGGGGATATGTGTATAAAAACAGATGATTGAACTTGGTGTACCCCCCCAAAAATAATAAATAAATAAATAAAAAGAAAACCAACCATAGCTCTTCTACTAAGCACTTCCCTAGGGCCTCTCTCTTTGCCAGAGCTTGGTGACACGACAGATTTCCTCTGTACGTATTAAATGCTATATTTAACTCAGTGAATGATTTCTTTTTCCATTTGTTCACTCCACATACCTTTATTGAGAGTCTGCTAGGAGCCAGCCACAGTGCTGGGTGCCAAGGACACCACGATAAATAAGGTGCTGGTCTCTAACGAGGAGCTATTGATGGACACAGGCTTCCTGAAAACCTCTCAATACCTGCAGCAGACTGACTTAGGATCAAGTGCAGTCGTGGGCTGCCTTGACTCTGGGACCATCCTCACCACCACAAGGCGTGGGCATGTTTCAGCATGTGGGTCCAATTCTCTTGGCACAGAGAAAATTTTATAGTGGCTCCTCCTGTCCAGACTCTACTGTGAAAATACAATTCGCCTACCTTGGGTCATCGATTGTGTCAGTAAACATATAAAATTATGCCATTTTTGCTGGGATAAGAACACATCGAATGTTTCTTACACTTACGTTTGGGGTGAGAATTGCTAGAGACAGAACTTGAGTTTTTCTAAACGCTTTTAAATAACTTTACATGCATTTGGAAGACAGCAAGAAAGTACCTCTAAAGTTAACCTTTGGTTTATTTGACAAAATTAAGTCTCAGAAAGCACTCAGAATCTTAGCAAATGGACAATTGTCCTGAGATTAAGGGTAAATGCTTTCTAAGGTGTGGAGCTCTAACAAATGTATTACTTTTGAAATATTTTTGAAGCATCCATGTTTTTCAAGTCAATTTCCCTCACTGATACTGTAATTAGTTTTAATTTATATATTACTGTTGTTTGAGATTTATTTACTACTGTTATTTAATTGCGGGCCAAGGCACACATTTCAACCAGGAAGAAATCTAAAATTATAACATCAGATGGCTCCCAACTGTTCCCTATGTGAGAATAAACACCCATAAAACCCCTTTTCTTTAGCAAATGCCATTTCTTTATCCCCATCTTTATGGCCTGGCTGATAAGGGGATGAGGAGAGAGGTGAAGGATTGGGAGGTGAGGAGAGGAGGTCCATACACCTATAGGCAGCCAGCATCCTGTGACCTCCAGCTTCCAGAGTGGCCTTTAGCTTCATTGCACTGAAACCCTGGCACCTTTACTGGGGTCACATGGTCATTTAGGTCATTCAGACCTATCTCCACTCAAATGCAGATAAGATTCTATACTGTCCGGAAGCAGGAAGCCAGCAAGATAATGGATCAGGGGAGAAGAAGAACTATTCTCAGGAGCAATAGTGTTAGAGGAGACTTTTACAGCCATCATTCTTCAGTGAACTTCTACTGCGAGGTGGTGAAGGATTGTAAGGGACTGCTGGCATCCAGCTGTCTCAATATATGGAGGAAGAAAGTTATGAATGAGGCACAGAATTTAATTACCAAAGTCAAGGTCTAGAGACTAGTTAATAAGAGAGTCAGAACTTGAAGCTCCATCTGCTGAAATTGCAACCCAGGGATCTTCCTTTTTGTTGCCTGAGTACCCATCCTAAATCACTCCTTCATTCATGACATCCCAGCCTTCCTCTAGGCATACAATTTTGCCCTCATCACAAACCATCTGTCTCTCATTATTTTGTTCATTCAGTCATTTTGCAAACATGTATCCAGAGCCCACTGTGTGCCAAGAGCACACGGAGAACATCACAGGTGAGGTCCCTGCCCTCAAGGTGACCACAATCCAGCTTCAGTCTCTCCTTGGAGCAATGCTTTCTGGATCCAGCCTTCCCCACCAGAAATGACTGCTGCTCTCCCTGTGAGAGATGCTTTGCTTTCACAGTTAAAATATCTCTACTAACATTGACAAGAGAGGAAAACAAAACACGACAAAACACAAGACACGGCCTAGAGTGGATATTGCATCTAAAGACAGTGAAGTGCTTTTGAAATTGTGTCAAGAAGCTTTCAGGCCACAATGAGGAGTGAATTACAAGTGTCGCTACGGTGTTCTCCTGAAATTGATTCCATAGAACTATAGTCGAAGGGGGCCTATATTTTTCACAACTGGAAATGCCCCTTGTCCAAAGAGGTGCTGGCTTACATCAAATCTTTTAAGAATGTAGTCACTATTAATCTAAAATGAGTTCCTAAAAAACTGTAGCCATACTGGGTCATCTAAGAGGTTAGCAATATGAAGATATGACTTTGGCAGTGAAGTTATGTAAACAGCAAGGGAAAAAAATCTGGCAGCTTAAAAAGATTTTCTGTTTTTCTTTCTTAGAGGAGGATTAATCTGGCCTACATCTAAGAAGATTTGTCTTAAATTGACAATGTAGGCTTACATCAGTGTATTATTTTAAAATGTGATAAAACCATTTTTATTCCTCTTTGGCTTCTGAGTTTTTTTTCTCAGTTTGGAATTATTGTGATGTTTGAGAGCCTACTGGCATAGAACGCTTCCGAATATCCCCACTGTGATGTTTTCAGATAGGAATAAAGGAAAGCAACGGGCACCATCAGCAATGACTCTGTGTGAATGAGGACGTCCAACGTGGTGAGTGTCCATTTCTTGGGGAAATACGAGTCCGTGTTCCTGATGGTGGATATGGGTTTCTGTAGTAACCTGTATCTTTGATCAAGATTTTGATTCAGGATGAAGAAACTGGAGAGATTAGGTTAAGTGAATTTTACAAATTCTAATTGAAGCATTGTCAGTGGACAAGGTTTTCCAAGTCCCCTCTCCTGTGCAGGGTACACAGCTGACAGAGAATACGTTATTTTCACTACTGAGAAGCCGAAACCAGAGGATACATTTTTGCAGGTGGGAGATTATTTGGACCACCATCAACACTATTTAGAAGCAAAAGTTCTTACTCCATGTTTTCTAAGATGCATTTGGGGGAGTAGCTGCCGAAATCATAACAGGAATCTACCTCCGTTCTTCATCCCACTTTGGGGCTAAGGTTGAATGCCTATTTTTCATAACGATTGGGCTTCATTAAGGAATACAGAACAAAGGATAATAAGACTATATATATATATATTTTAAAGGATGAACCCAGTGAAGAACAAAGAAATACACTTACCCACATGAGATAGCTTCCACTTGCTGCCCAAGGTAGGAACGGACCAAGAGGTCTGTGGAATAACAACAGTGTCCCCACAACGCTCTCTCCTTTTACAATTTTCCCTGTATCTAGGGAAACCTTCCATAGTAGAAGGAACAATCTTGAAATATCCCCAAGTACGTTTAGAAGTTAGAACTGAAGAGAGACTAGCACTGATTCCTCTAATGGGTGCTCAGGAAAGTCCGTGTTATTTGGAGGCGTAACTGGGGTGTCCTAGCTTGAACACTTCCCCTGATTGTCATTAGAACCTCCTGGCTTAACTAAATATCCTCTCTTTATCCCTTGGCACGCGCTGTGGACTAATGACGTGAATACTTGACATAAAATCCCGTAAAATATTATGCTTTAGTAACTTCCTAGTTAAAATTTTATTTCATTTTCTTTACTGGGGCCAAGGTACAGTTTTGCCATTTAATTGTGGAAAGTCTATATACTATAAAACACCAGGGGCAATTTTTAATATAATAAACTTACAACTTGTGGCTGATTTGCAAACATATCAAATAGGCAGAAAGCAGAGGCAGGTAGTGTTTCTTATAATGACATACAAGCAAATAATAAATAATTGTTACCCCGGAGGTATCCTGTGGTATGAAAATGACTTTTTGTGAAAGTATAGTTGATTTAAATGTTATATTAATTTCAGGTGTACAACCCAGTGATTTGGTATTCTTGTAAATTATACTGAAAATGCCTTTAAATTTTTTCCCTCTTTAAGATGCATATACTTCTGATAGTTTCTAACATGCATAATGTTGAAAGCTTTACAGACATATTTTTGATAAAACCTACTAACAAAAAGTTCTTGGGCATTTTATTTCCCTTAACTACTTTAAAAAAATTTCTTGCTCTGCTATTTTATCACTAAATGTGATTTTTTCCCAAAATATGGAAACTCCTCTAAAACTCCTTACCTCTCTCAACACTGTCCACCTTCTCATATGTTTCTATCACTGTGAACGTACATATGATTATATACACATGTGTGATGAGCTTCATGTTAAAATGACCTGAGGACGTACAGGGATTTAGGATGACATATGATCTGGACTTCCCTGGTGGTCCAGTGGTTAAGACTCTGTGCTTCCCCTGCAGCCAGTGTGGGCTGGATCCCTAGAGGTGGAACTAAGATCCCTACGTACCTCATGGTGAGGCCAAAAAACAAAACAGTATACTGATGGCGTGTGTGTACCATCTGTATCTGCATGGTAATCTCCATGACACAAGGCAAATCAAAACTAGTCTTAAAACATACCAGTCACTTCTGCCCTTTCCTTTGGAGTTGATTATTCACATTAGGTATTTCTAAAAGATCCACAAAGTTATTTGGCTTATAAAAGACATGATTTAATTCTTTCAGCCAACATTCATACACCCCATCCGTCTGAGGAAAATCCTGGCACTTGGATTAAGCACTCAGTTAACAGTCGACTACATGCAGACACTTCCACACAGTGAGGGGAAAAGCAACATTTTACTTCCACCCCACACAAAGCTATGATATTTACCTTCTACTTTGAAGATAGTAAAGTGTGGTCGGCAATGGAAAGAACCCAACGCGTTACCTGCGCAGTTCATCCACAGACCCTGGTAAACCCAAGTGGCCGTTATCACCGAGGATGCTCGGGTGGTTACTTTCCACTCATTGGATGCAGTGGCAGCGACGAGAGCACCAAAGCCCCCGACGCCGAACACCAGAGCTGAGATCTGTGCCCGGGACATGTCTCTCAGGCGTCTCCAGGGACACGGTCTAGACAGATGGTTGCCGTGGTCTAGGCATGCAGCGGACACAACCCGCTTGGACCAGTGTTGTTGCAGCAAGTTAATGCGGGTAGGTGACAGTACTTCATGCTCGGGTGGCCTGAGGAAGGACCAGAATTTAGGATAAAGTCTGATTTACCGATGGCATTGTATAGGTAGCCTAAGATGATCCTTCTAACTTCCTACAAGGATATTTACTGAAACTCTGTAGATGGATTCTAAAGGTTTTGAGTTCGCAGATTTTTTTCCTTGCACCATAGTTAATGCTTAATTTTCTGTTAGCCTGAAGCGTAATGAACCATGCAGGGACCAGATGTTACAAAGTACAAATTATACAGTAACAGTTAGGTCTTACTTGACCCATTGCTTTAGTCATGGGTGCTTCTGAATCTTATATAAATGGAATCATAGTGTAGGCTTCTTCTGTGACCTATTTTTTTCACACATTATGTTTGTAAAATTAATTTATCTATGTTCAGAAATGTAGCTATGGTTCACTGATTATTACAGCTGAATGTAAAACGTCACTAAATGAATTTTGCTGGGTTATACAATCATTTTGACTCAGTACTTTGAAGATATAATCCCATTTTTATTTGGCTTCCATTGTTGTTTTTGAGAAATTGAGAGTTTGGCTTGTCATATATTTGTAGGTTAATGTATTTCCTCTGTGGCTGGTTTTAAGATTGCCTTTGGTTTTGGCAGTTTCACTAATTTTCTAAGTGCGGATTAAAAAAAAATCTTTGGGCTTTACTGAACTTCTTGAAACTGATGATTCGTATCTTTCATAAAATTCTGGACAACCATTAGTCCCTTCCCTCTCCAGATAGCGCCTCTGTCCGTATTCTTTCTTTTTCTCCTCTGTGCTCTGATAAACTCCGTGTTTTTAGTTGGTCCGATGTCTCAAACTCTCTTTAACATTTTTTATCTCTTTATTGCTCCACGTGGCATTCTGGGATTTTTTTCAGACATATGTTCTATTTTTAATTTTGTTCTACAGCTATGTGTAATCTGCTGTTAACCCACCTAGAGCATCGAATTTCTATTCCTCTCCCTTTATAAAAATAAATTCTAGAAGTTCCATTTTATTCTTTTTCAAAATCTGCCCGTTTCTTTTTTCTAATCTCTTGTCCTTTAGTCATAATTCAAAGGCCATATTTTATTTTAAGAATTAAAGATGCTTATTTTATATTCTGTATCTCATTATTCTCATGTCTGTAGTTTTTGAAGGTTGGGTTAGTTATATTTCTTCCTAAAATTCCTAGAAGTTTGACTCTCTAACTCATGGTGGCTTAAAACATGTACTTTGTGATTTGTGATTGTGAGATCATGTTCCTTTCAATTTTATTCATGGAAATGAAAGGGAGGGAAGCAGAGAGGAAGGAAGGAGGGAGGGAAGGAAGGGAGAGGAAAAAGGATGCACACATCTAAGCTTGGAAGAGCAAGGTATAAGACTTCACAGGCAGCAGAAACTCTAGGTGGGTGAGAGGACAGGAACTCTGAACACAGACAGTGAGCAGGTAGGAGTGTGCCCTCTGCTGGTAGCTGCCAAGTGGTGCCGAGAACACCACGTCCAGACAGAGCCGCAGGCAGCCCTCCTCAGGGCAGCGTGCTGACTTGTCTCCCAAGACCAGAAGTTCCTTTCTGCAGGCAGGTGGCAGTGAGAGGGGAAGATAGGGTAGAAACTGGACATGCTGGGCCTCTGACAGGAAATCATTGTTTGATTGTGGAAAATACGAATTCAGTTGCTTTCCTCCACCCTCTTCAACCCCAATAAAAGCTGAAAACCTGGGCCTGTTTTTGAATTCGGGGCTGAGGGGATTCACAGGACACAGGACATTCAGTGCTAAAACCTAGACCATCTGGGCAAAGCGAAAGGGTTGGTCACGCTGATCTCAGTATCCTCATCTTTCTGGGAATAAAAATAACAACAATAGATGACATTAGTTTAGCACTTTCTCTGTGTTCCACGTGTAGTATGTCATAATCTTCACACCAACTTAGGAGGGAAGTATGTGGGACATAATACAAGTTATCAGCCTGCAAGAGTTCACAGATTCTGCCACCTCCCCCCCAACAAAGAAAACTCTATAAATCCAGCTCTGCTCACAGCACCCTACTGCCATCCCTCTAGTTGAGCGTTCCATGATTTATTTAAACTGGCTATTTTTAATGTTTCTGTCTTTGCAGACTTAATCCTTCCCCCCCCTTTCTATGATTAATTACAATGGATTCTTCCCTTCACCCGCACCTGCATTTGCTTTTGGAATTCCAGGAAGCTCTGCAAAAGATCAAAAACATTTAAGATTTTGTATCCCTTAGGAATGAGATAGTGAACAAAGTTTGGCTGAATTCTTCCAGAGAAACTACCTCTAGAGGGTGAACTACGAACGTGCTTGTGCCAAAAACCTTTGCAGACTCACCCACAGTGTTCCTCTCAGTTTTCTTACTCATTTTCTGATCCTCTGACTCTTTACGTCAGAAAGGAGACTTGAATATGTATTTACATCTGAAAAAAATCAAAATGTATAAAATTCTGACAGACAAACTAAGAGACGGATAACTACTTATAGACAGAATTGCTTATTTAATTTTTATTGCTAGTTATTGCATATTTGGAAGAATGTTTGACAGTGCTCTAAGTAAGCCCTGGAGTCAAGACATTGACCAAAAGAGGTGAATATGAATGTTTCTACATTTTAAGGAATCTAGTTTAAAATTTCATTTGAATGATGTAAGAAAATATATGGTTTTTCATTCTGAATTGCTGGTTTCCATCGTAAATGTACAGACACGCATATCTTTTCTGGAAATCTACTCACAGCGTGAAGAAGAAAAATACGATATAACGTACTAAGAAAGAGGTTTATCAGGCAGTCTTTTTCTTTCTCTCTCTCTCTCTTTTTAAGGAGAGCTCTTTTCCCTAAAAACATACACTACTTTCTAAATGAACCTAGATATAAATTGAGATTAGGGAGCACAGCAAAATTTGCAGAAATCTGCAATTCCAGGATTCCCCCCTTTGGGATAAATTCATTTATTGTTATTTTCCTCCCTCCCTCTCTCTTCCTCTTTCCATCTTCTTCTTCTTCTCTATTTTCTCTGTTCCTTTCTTGCTTTCATTTCTGATTTTAGGTGCAGATAGTTGAGTTCATCATACACCTTGATTTATGACATAACCTCTTGCATGAAGCTGCTGTCTTGTTTGATTCCTTTAACCTACCCCTCGTCTCCATTTCCAGTTTCCTCTCCTCAGCTAACAAAACCACTGTCCTCTGGTGTTTACTGTGCCTTCTTTCGTTTTGTATTCTTTTTAAAAGGTACATGTTTGTATTATGTGTAGGTTTTATTAATTTATAAAAATGTGCTATATAAAATATATTGCTCTTTTAATGTATATCTCTCCCTGTTACTTTTTCTTGACACTACACTCTGAACATTCTTCTGTTGCTTGGAGCACATCTGATGATTCTAACCTAACATCACAGTGTCAAATGTAGGCAACGTACTATCAAATGGTTCAGAAATGTAAGCACAGGTGGCAAGAGGCTGTTGATAACTGATGAACTGGGATGAGGGTGTCTGTGTGTTCTTTGCACCAGATGTTCAACTTCTTTGGTTGAAAATTTTCAAAATAACATGTTGGGGGAGAAAGAATAGGAAATCATAGAAGCATTAACAATGCGCATTGAGAACTGTGCATAGAAAGGCTTCTGTGTCCTCAGAAGCATCAGTCAGTGGAGTGGAGACTGCATTTCATGACCACAGGGGGCAGCCTCCTGCTTCCCTGAGGTGAGCAGAGTCTTGTGCAGATTTACTCTCCTGGAAGGTTGGGGTCCTGGGTTCTTTCTCCAGTGTCTCTGTGTCTGTCTCCCCCACACTAAGGGTTTCTCCCAGAGGCCTGGGCAGAACCAGGCCTGTGTGGACCAGGACTCTCACCACGTTTGCAGCTCCCAGGTCTTTCCAGCCCAACTGTGGCCACCTTATCCTCACCTGTCCCTTCCTCGTGGGTGGCTTCCTCCATCATCAGTGCCCCCTCCCTTCTCTCCTTCCCCCCAACCGCAAGCTGCTCTCAGCAGGGGACCTGCTGTCATCTGTAGGTCAGTGTGGATTTAAGTCTGTGTGTTCCTCCCGAGGATAAATGTTTTTAAATTCAATGACTGTTGGTTTAAAGCCTCCCCCACTTACTCCCATCACACTGAATAGTGTTTGCTACATAAATGCAGCTTCCAGACAACCCCCAGCTTCTTTTTCCAATAAATTGTTGTCCTACGTAGAAATCCTGGTTCCTCAACATCTTAGCCCTTGCCTGTACTTGTTGTGTAGGAAGTGACCTGAATATCATATTAGCCTCCAAGGGCACCGCTGAGGCTCCCTCAGGGGTCATGGATCAGAAAGACTCATGGTCCAACAGGTGCACAGGCTTAGGATGGGATGGAAGGGGATACAAGGACCACACTGCCTGAGTCCCAGATCATACAAATTTCATATGTCCTGTCTCTCTTTTCTCTCTCTCCCTTTTTCTGCTGTGTCACCTCCTGGCAGCAGGGATATGAGGACCAGTGTTGCAGGCTGAGCAAGGGGGCCGAAAAGACAGCAGGGCGTCAACACACCACCTGCTCCATCAGAGAGACTCGAGCGTGCACACCTGCCACGGCTGGAGCCTGCTGGTTAGACTGCTGAGCAGCTCGGTGCTTTAATTCATTTTTCTTGGGCAGAGCACATACGGGACCAGATGGGACACACTGGGCGTCACCGATGTGTGCTTGACCTGTGCATGACACAGCTGCCATCTTAGGGCAAGCACGGTGACTTGGTCCCTCCATCTTTCTATGAAAAATATTGTTTGTCCCGTTACATATTCCTTTCATTATACTTTTGCATGCCTTTCAGATGATCAACTTATTAGTTATATCAAATATATCCTATTAGGTTTACTTATGTTTCATAAGCTACTTGCTTACCACTATCCATACTTAGGCATTTCATCCTTTCCGTCTGCTTTTCTTGTTTTTGACTATTGCCAAAGAATACAGCAAAGGTACTTGAAAGGCAGGCTTTGGACTCTATCAAAGGAATTCCCAGCATTCACAGTCGTGCAGCAGAAGCTTGGGGAAAACAAAGCACCTTCACATTGTCCTGAAATCAACCCAGACAGGGAAGGTGGTCATAACTTCCCCAGAGGAGTCAGGGAACCTGTCAGGTGTACACATAAGGATGAGTAAATGTGCAATGAGCTTTGAAAGTAATGTCTTATAGGTCACATTTATTGAAGTGGGGAATATATATACATATATGGAGAGAGAGATCCGTTTTCACAATGTAATACACTTCTGAAAAGGGTTGCTATCAGAATACCTCATGCACGTTTGTACTTCTCTCTTTGAATCATGATGGAAAAAGAGGCATCAGTACTGCTTTTCATAATAAAATGCTCTTTGGTACCCCTTCTTGCTCCTGCCATCCTCCCCTTTTCCATTTTTGGAAGCACGTGCACTTTTTTTTTTAAGACATTATTTATTTTATTTTTATGTATTGGCTGTGTTGGGTCTTTGTTACTGTGTGTTGGCTTTCTGTGATTGTGGGGAGCAGGGGCTATTCTTCGTTGTGATGCGCAGGCTTCTGAGTGCAGTGGCTTCTCTTGTTGCAGAGCATGGGCTCTAGGCGCGCGGGCTACAATAGTTCCCGCACGTGGGCTCATTAGTTGTGGCTTATGGGCTCTAGAGTTCAGGTTCAGTAGTTGTGGTGCATGGGCTTAGTTGCTCCACGGCATGTGGGATCTTCCTGGACCAGGGATCGAACCCATGTCCCGTGCTTTGGCAGGCGGGTTCTTAGCCACTGTGCTACCAGGGAAGCCCGGCAGGTGCATTTCTTGCTCCTGTCATGAGTCAGTTAAAATTGGAACATGAATTTCCTTGAGTATACGTGACTTAATGTTACTCTGCTTAAAGAAAAGTAAACAGAAAACAACTAGAGAGCTCCGTTGTCACCGCAAATAAAGCGCTGATGTATCCCAAATGCAGTAGAGATGTTGATCCTGACAGTTGCCTAATTTGGCCACGAGATGGCGCCATGCACCGGTAAGACACCAAGGCTGCCGCTGCGCAGGCCGCTCTGCAGGCTCTGGGGCCTTGGCGGGGTGGTGAGCCTGAAAGGGACCAAAACAATATGACAAACGCGAGGAAGTGAGTGAAGACTGAAGACGTGGAGGCAGAGCAGAGCAGAAGTGGGGAACGTAGACTTTGGAATCAAATAGCTTGCTTCCCAATCCCAGCCACCTCACCTTCCTTTTTCCATATATATATGAGATTTATTATGAGAAATTGATTAAGCAGCCCCATACTCTGCCATCTGAAAACCGGAGGCCCTGGAAAGCCAGGGGTGTAATTCGGTTCAGGTCCGAAGGCCTGAGAACCAAGGGAGCTGATGGTGTAACTTCCAGTCCAAGGTCAGGAGAAGATGATTGTATATCATTGTCAGAAAGAAAAGAGTGGGGGTAGGGTGGAAATGAAATGAATATTTCCTTTGCACCTGAGAAGTAGAGAAAGGACAGACTTCTCAAGCTGAGTGTGAATGAAACGATGACCCTTATGAACTCTGATAGTTTAGATAATCTATCAAAGCCTTACTCAGGATGTGCTTTTGACTGCAGAAAAATACTGTGATTTGAAAGAGGTTTTAGTTTCTATTTTTTTTCTTTATAGGAGCAGAAAACACAATATTTCCCCTCCTCTCTACCTGTAGATCTTTTATCAGATGAATTCCAAGTGTTTGGGGTTGGGAATTCACCATTCTTCACAATCCTTCCATACAGGCAGGCACGGGATAGAGAATTATTAATCATCGAGTAACAATCAGGGAGAGGAGGGCACTACTGTAATAAGAAAGCACACGCTGGCCTCTGCAGACAGGTGGGCTGATGGCTGGGATGTGGGACACCTGCAGCCTCACTGCTAAGGTTCCTGCCAGTGACTCGTGCAGGTTCATCCCAGAGCCCTCTCTCTATTGCCTTCACGTCTCAGGGTTTGCCCTCCAAATCCCTAGACTCCCTTCACTCAAAAATAAGCCTGGAAATGCCCTGCCTTGCTGATCTCCAATCAACTCCTTGATCAGCCTTTGACCCTACATGAGCGTTGCATCAATAATCTACAAAGGAGTGAAAATGAAAAGCAAAAAACATTATCCTTTTGCCATCTGACTATATGAGTTTTTCCCAACACAAACAAGACTGGATTCTTTTTTTTTTTATTCCCTTTATGTTTATTTTCTTAAGTTTTTATTTTATATTGGAGTACAGTTGATTAACAATGTTGTGTTAGTTTCAGGTGTACAGCAAAGTAATTCAGTTATACATATACATGTATCTATTCTTTTCAAATTCTTTTCCCATTTAGGTTGTTACATACTACTGAGCAGAGTTCCCTGTGGTATACTGTAGGTCCTTGTTGGCTATCCATTTTAAATATAGCCGTGTGTGCATGTCAATCCCAAACTCCCTAAGACCAGATTCTTTTTTCAGAGCAGGTGGAATGTTGAAGAAGGGAAGCAGAGAGAGGATTGAGGAGTGGACAGTCGTGATGGGTCTGTGCACCCAAATACTGCTGAGTTCATCTCCTGGTCTTTTGAATCCCATCTGCTTACCTCAGCTCCACCTCCATCACTCAAGCCCAGGTGATGAGTATTTCTCTCCTGGAAGACAGTCATGCATTCACTCCAGCCCAGTGGTTCTCAACCAGGAATCAGCTCCCCCAGAGGACATCTGGCAACTAAGGGGGGAGGTGACAACTGGCATCTAGTGAGTAGAGGTTGGGGACGCTGTTACTCATCCTGCAATGTACAGGATCTCCCCACCAAGAAAGAATTATCTAGTCCAAATGTCAGTGGTGCTAAGGTTGAGAAAGTCTGCTTCCAGTCCTACTGCAATACCTCAAATACATAATCATGCTCTTTCTTTAAGGTGAAAATTGGGTCATGACACCCATTGCTTAAAATCTTTCAGTCATTTCCCATTATTCTTAGTATGAAGATTAACCAAAAAAAAAAAAAATCCTAAGTTCCTTGAACCTGCATAACCTGACACCCACCCTCCCTCTTTTCTTGTATTCTGTGCAGTGACCAAACTAACTGTATTCCTTTTTTTTCTAGAAAGCATCATATTTCCTCCTCCTTCACAGGGTCTTGACACATGTTATTGCCTCTTGTAAATCATTTCCCTCCCTCTTACCAGTCTCTCCCCCTTTTGCCAACTCACTGCTGCCTTCTATTCCTTTAGGAGACCTCAGCTCAGAGGTTACTCCATCAGAGACTCCCTCCCTGACCACCAAGCTGTAAGCAGCCTGAGAGGAAAGGCCACGTGGGGAGAGAAACCAGGCCATCCCAGCCCTTCCAGCCATCCCAGTTCAGGCCCACAGTGGAAGGGAGGCCCGTCTTGGACACCCAGTGCCAGCTGGGCCCCCAGCTGTCAGCAGGCCTGTGAGTGAGCCCAGGGAGGCCAGCAACAACCCTGCCTAATCAGTCCTCACAGCTGTACTAAGTAATAAATAAATGACCATTGTTCTAAGCCACTTACGTCTCAGGTGGTTTATGTAGTGACAAACAGATTCATTCTCACTGGCGTCTTGAGCTGTGCACTAAGGAGAGCTCCCTGATACTGTGTGGAATTGTCCCCTCACCTCCTGGTTCCATCACCCTTCACAGGACTGTTGCTCGAGACCTGAGGTTCTGAGTCAGGGTCCACATGACAGGATGACGCTCTCTCCCCAGTAGGTCAGTGAGTGGAGGTGGGGAGACTGTTCCCCTCTCCCCTCTCACCATCCTGTCCCGTCAGCCTCCTGAGAACTGCAGCCCTGCACTGGGCAGGGATATTCTAATGTAGGTAACTCAAGGGCTGGAATAAATTCAAAAGGGTATTTATTTCAGTGCAGAAGGGATGTGGCTAAAGGTTTTGACAATTTATCTTTTACCAGATTCTAAAAGGGAAATCACTTAAAGAATTGGGCCCTTTGCACAAAGGTCCCTTCGTGGGAGTCAACACTTTTCCTCTTGTCCCTGTTTTTTTTATTGAGGGCCCTCCTTCCACTCTCTTCACGTGAATCTCTACCCGCCTCCTGCAGGAGACCCATCCTCACAGGAAAACCTCATCCCCATGAAGGTCTCATCACCTGAATCAGGCTCCTTTCCCCTGGACAGTCACCAAGTCTCCAGTCTGTCACTCAGTTGGGAGTGAAAGGGGTGTTTCCTGGGGCTCAGGTCAGTAGGGTGGGGGCGTCTGAAGGCACTTGATACTTTTGGCTGCTGGGTCTAGTGTGAGCCTGGGTCTCCCACACAGTGTATTTCCTTCAAGAATCCCACCTCTGAGAGGTTCCTGAGTGTCTGTTTATCTTTGACCTGATAGGACAGGAAGGTCTGTAAACCTCACCTGGATTCTCTCAGGAGGGGAGGCACAAGCTCCTAAGGGTAGACATCACATTTCAAGGGAACAATGCAGACTACATTTGTATTTAACAAACAAATAATTTTCTTAGTCCAGTGCTTCTCCCTTATCTAGGTCTCTAGGAGGTGTCACACACCGTTACTGGGCAGAAGAGGGTTTGATTTCTTCCTATTCTGTTACCGACCCTCCAAAGTTAGACCCCACGAAGGGGCTTTCTGGCCTGTGTTGCTTGAACCCATAGAACAAGAGTTTGGTTCAAGAGGAGAGGAGAGCGTTATTACGATTAAAGCACGGAGAGATAGGAGCTCATGGTCTAGAGCACGTCTTCTCCCCCAGAAACCAGCAGGGCTGCTATTAAGGGTTTGTATCAGTGGGGAGCGGGCAGGGTTCTCGCTGGGCGGGCTCAGCTGTGCTGCTCAAGGTTCCAGATCGCAGTGCTGTGCACAGCGTCTCTGCACACGGCCCCCTCACCACCATCTTGAATCGCAGTGCCGGGTGCAGCGTCTCTGCACACGGCCCGCTGAGCTGAGGTGTCGGCGCAGCCGTTTCGCACCAGGGACTCCGGGCTGAAGGGCCGGGTGTGAGGCCCCTGCAGGAGGCGGCCTGTGAGCAAGTGAAGCTCGACTAAGCACAAAGGAACAGAGAAAAAAAGGTAAGACTGACTTTCTGACCAGATTCTGTGTTTCCTCCCCGGGAATGTTGCTGGGCTTTGCGGTGCCACGTCCTCCTCTGTCTCCGCCCCGCTCCTCGGGCCTGAGGGCGCTGAGGGGCGCAGGTGCGGCTCCTGCCGCTGCTTCCTGCCGGGTGTGGGGCGTCAGGCCCGGGGGAGGAGCAGGGCTTCCCCCGCCGCCTGTGGACGCGTCTGTGGCCCCCGGGCCTGGGCCCTAACTGCGCTGTCCCTGCGCCCCCGCCGTCTGCAGGTGTGTAGATTCTGAGGGTCATTAAGGGGCCCAGGAGAGGCTCAGACCCAGCGGCGCGAGGGTGGCCCGCGTGACCCCGGCCCCAGATTTGTTCCCAGATCAGGCGGCCTGGTGTGTGCAGCCAAGCGGCTCTCCCCGTGGTCTGTCTGCGCCTCCTTCAATTAGGCCACGTGCCTCCACGTGCCAACAGCTCCAGGTGTTGCCCGGGGCACAGACCCCTCCCCGGGCAGCTAACGGATGATCCGGGGCAGCTCAGTCCCCCAGGACCATCCCGGCCAGGGAGGCAGCGGACTTGTGTCACGGCTGGACATCCAGGCGGGTCTCATTGGCCACCATCGCCAAGGTGGCTGTTGCCTTTTTTATGGTGACGGTGTTGTGTATGGTTCCCCCGGCCAAGGTCACTAGCTCCCCTGTGAGCGCAGTGAATCCTGCAATTAATTGTCTGCTCTCTGGGAACATGCTTTTGTTTTTTTGGAAGAGAAGCTTCAGGTCAGAGAGAGGTTCGTACGAATAGTCAAGGGATCCATTGTCTCAGGTTGTCTCTCTGGAGGGTGGGGCTCAGGGGCCGCTTCACTCAAGTGTGATGTCCCCACAGTGACCCCCTGCAGCTTCCGGGCAGATGGATGGTTGGCATCGCCAAATGGGGTCCCTTCCTGTTAGGAGTGACTGGTCTTGCGGGCCTGCAGGTTTTCCAGGTTTTTAGATACACCTGGTCCTCTGGCTGGAAGGGGTGGAGGGCAGGACTGCGGGTGGGGGCAGCTCCTGGTTACCATGGTTTCTCCTACCTGGAGGGCACGCTTGAGTTGTTCCATTTCAAAGGGGCTAAAGTGTCCCTTCTCTTGAGCTTGGAGAGTGGGTCTACCATACAGGAGTTCAAAAGCACTTGACTTTCACTTATCTCTTGGGGCTAACTGCATGCAGAGCAGGGCAATTAGGTGTGCCTTTATCCAATTTTCTGAGTCCCCTGGCATAGCTTGGCTAAGATGACTTTTAAGGTCTGGTTGGCTGTCTCTACTTTCCCTGATAACTGGGGTCTGCAGGCTGAGTGCAAGGTTCATTTTATGCCCAGGGCACTTGTTATCCCTTTGTCACTTGAGATAGGACTGCGGAGCCATTATCACTTTGTAAGGATCCTGGGATCCCAAACCTGGGAGTTATCTCTTTTACTTTAGCCAATTAGGCTGCTGTTTCAGTTCTAGTGGGGAACCCTTCCACCCACCGTGAAAACACGTCCACTGGCACCTAGAGATACCTGAAGTTGCCCTACGCTGTCGGCATGCAGTGAGGTCAGTCTGCCACTCTTCCCCAGGATGTGTTGCTCTGGTCTGAATGGGCTAATCCGGGGGCCTGGTATTTGGGGTGTTCATTGTGCAGATGAGGCATGTCTCACCTCTCGAACTGACTATAGTTTTCATGCCAGGAGTTACCATGAGCTCAACTAACCAGTTATACAGGGCTCTCCTCCTATAGTGAGTTCCTTGACGAGCCTCCCTGATGGCTTGACAGGCTGCAGTTTGGGGGAAAAATTATTGCTCATGTTCAATAGCCCCCCAAGGCCTCTTAGATCTCCATCTGTTACCAAATTGACTGAGGGCCAGCTCACCTTCTTACAGTAAAGCCAATTCACTGACACCAGGTTGTGTTGAAGAAAAGAGTAGCATTTATCACAGTTGCCAAATGAGTACAAGTGGCTAATGCTCAAAAGTCTGGACCTCCCCGCAGTGGGTTTCAGGGAAGGGCTTTTAAAGGCAAGGTGAGGGAGAGAGAGGCAGGGTTCGTGATGAGCTGGTGCACACTCTCTGGTTGATGGCCTGGTCTCGGGGGTGTCACAAGGGTTAACATCAGTTCTCAGGCCCCAGCTGGCCTGGGTGCCACGTGCTCATGGTCATCATGCAGTTAATTTCTTCCATCTGGTGGGGGTTTTAGCATCTGCAAAACAACTCAAGAGTGTGCATCAGACACTGTGCTCTATGTCCTTCAGGAAAGAACTAAGGATTCTGTGAGTGCTATGGCTGATCTATTGTTTATTCTTGTTTGTTTTGTTACTACATGTTCACATTCTTTCAATCATTAATTCTTGAGCCACCTTTTGTGTCTCAGAGGAGGTGTGGGAGACTAAAGCTTTTCTACAAAGCGGAGGGCATGGGGGTGGGGGTGGGGGGAGTGGGGCCTATCCTTGGAAGGCGGCAAAGGGCCCTGGGATGTTACAGTTGGAGAACCTCCCACAGCCCCTTGTTTGGTGCTGATGTGGGCAGGTTGCCGGAGAGCTGGCACTTATCTCCTTCCGCCAGCTTTCTCCAGGTCTTCACCACAGCTGAGGGGATGTTTCTGAGCAGACGGGGCTGATACAGTCTGCACCTCCCTTTTCCATCTTTTGGGTGGGTGTCTGAGCTCAGAGCACGCCCTTTGGTAGAGTTTGCAGCAGGTGCTGGAACGTGGGCGCCTAGGTTCTGTGCCTTGCGCGGGTAGTTCCCCTACCTGCCTCATCAGCTGTGCCTGGGGCCTCGCCTCACCCCTGCGTGTGACCCCTGGCAGCCTCCAGCCTCGCCGCCCCTTCGTCCTGCTGCCCCGCACCGCCCCTGACTCCAGGCCCCAGGCGCCTGTGGCAGAAGTGCAGAGCCTGCAGCCGCGGGGGTCCAGGACCCGGCGGGCCACCGGCGCTCCACTGCCAGAAGCAGGTGGTTCTCCGGCTCCCTAGGAGCAGACCTCGCTGTGGCTGAGCCTCCAGCATCCCCGCTGGCACCTCCAGCAGCAGCTGCAGTGGCACTGCCGCCAGAGCAAGATGCAGCCCGTGTCCCCGGAGCTGAAGCCCAACAGGCTGCAGGACGCAAACTTCTGCTCGCGCCTGTTCTTCTGGTGAGCGCCTTCCTGGGCTGCGACATCGTGCGGGGGCCGGTGCCTAATGCAGCCTGAGCCTTTCAGGGGCCGAGGGGAGGGTCAGGGCGAGGAGCGCTTTCCTCTGGCGCCTTGGGAGCCGGGCTACTTGTAGCCGGTGGTGCAGCCCCGCGCTGGCCGCAGGGTCCCTGCCTGCGCCCTGGCGTCCGGCGGGGCTGCGGAGTGGGGAAGAGGGCCTGGAGAGGGAACTGGTGGCGGGGTGCAGGGTCTCCCTGCCTTGCAGCTCGCAGCCCCGCCAACCTCCCTATGCCCGGGAGCAGCAAGGGCAGGAGGCAGGGAGGCTGAGAACCAAGGCTGCCCAGTGGGAATCACCGCCCAGTGGGAGAAGGCCTGGACCCCGCACTCCATCCTTAGCAGGCTCCCCCAGTACTGCTCAGAACCCACAGTTCTGAACTAAAGCTGCACCTTCCCCCGTGCCTTCCCACCCGCCAAACAAGCAGCTTATGAACAGCTTCCTTTATCTAATTAGTGCTCTGGACCAGTTGCCATCTTTCAATAATGTCCCCACCTTTTCCCATATTCTTTAGGGGACAGCTGAGTTCCAACTGTACCATGCTGCCTCTGTCCCTGTGTCTATGACCATGTTTCCCTCTCTCTCCCTCTCTCCATGTGTGTCTCACTGTATATCCTGGTACCTAGTTGTGACAGTTTCTTGTGTGTAAACAACACTGTTTTTTACTTAATGAATGGGGACATTATTCTTGAACCTGTTTTGCTTTTCCCTGGGACACACAGCCAAGCCTGGAGTATGCATTTGACCAGCCCTTTTCCTTATTGTGAATATTTCTGCCTCCACCTTTGAGGACCACTCTGGGGATGGGATCCCTGAAGCCCCTGGAGTCTTATCCGGATCTCTAGCCTTTAGAGAAGCAGGGCATGGTCTTGATGCAGGTGGTCTTCCCAGGAGTCCTATGGTCCTGAAACCACTGAAGGGTCCCTAAGCTGGGAGCAAACACAGAGATGAAAAATGGCTCAAAGAGGTGAAATTCTTAACTAAAGTTTTCCATCTAGTAGGTAGGACTACTAACGAGGTGGGCCTGAACCTTTGGGCTTTAATTGTACTTGAGTGATTATTAGATTGTTTGTTTCTGAACCCTAACCCCTTCATCCTTCCAAAATTCCATTTCCTTTTTTTTAATGGGAAGGCCTTGGGGATTCCCAGGAGATGGGAGCTCATATGCTTGTTTTGATGGTGGTGTATTCAGTGTGTGTAGCTACATCTCTTGGCCATTTGGTGGCTCTTAAGGAAAGAGGGGCCTAGAAGAAGGAATATGGTTGTGGTTACTGTAAATACTAATGAAGTAGTCAAACATCTACTTAACTTCAGGCAGGGCAAGGAACTCTCCAAGCACCTTCTGTCTGTGGATTTTCAAAATATATGTGCGTGGAAATGGGAAGGTGAGGACTTCTCATTGATTTTGGTAGACACCCATTTCTAGTATTCCTGCTGGAGTGGAAGGAGCTATTATCTTTTATTTTACATGTGAAGGCACTAAAGCAGAGAGGTTGAGTAAGTTGCCTACTATCACACAGCTAGTAAGTGATGGAGTTGGATCCCAAACCAGGCAGTCTGGCTCCCGAGCCTGTGTTGCCCTGTATGTAACTACTGTACTGAGATGTTTCAATTGGGATACTTGTTCTTAAATGCAGGGAGAAGGTGATTCCAAACACACCTTTGTTCTTGCAGGCAGGAGTTTCTCAAGGGAAGTTCTTAAAGCTCTTGCAGTTGGAGATGATGCATGTGAAACATCTTTGTTTCAGGGAGGCTGTTCTCAAAGTATGGCTCTCAGACCTGCAGCAACCTCATCACCTGGCAGCTTGTTAGAAATGCGAATTCTCCTGCATTCATTCTAGACCAATTCTGTAAAGTTAGAAACACTGGGGATGGGGTTTAAACAAGAGCTCCAGGTGATTCTGATGGAAGGTGGAGGCTGGCTAGTGCTTTAAGCCACTCCTCCCATTGGCATTGTTACTTCAGTATTCACTTTTTAAAAGGGTCCAGACTTTGTGAAGTTAGTTGATGACCATGATTTCCATCCTGTATGTAAGGTCTGAGGTACCTTAGTGATTTCCTTGTGTCCCCCACTCGCTGCCCTGGCAAAGCTGAAATGAGCCCAGCCAGGATGTGCTGCCCAGAGACAAGGCCCACCGTGTAGAGAAAAACTGAGTTTTCATCTCCTCATTGGGTATTTGCTTTTATTCTCACATTTCACCTGCTTTCTCAACTTGTGACTGATGCCAGTGATTAGCTTACTGACTTACACACAGGTAGTCCTCACATCAGAGGCTGGAATTAGGGTCTAAGGGAAGTCATGCACTATGGCTGTGGATAATTAGTGTGGATTTTAGAAAAGAATACGTTTTTCTATTTCTGTAAGAAATTTAAAACTATAGAAGAAGAATAAAGGAATAAGGATTTATTTCTATAAGCCAAGTACACTTGCTAGTCATTTGGTGGTTTCTTAGTCTTTCCCCTGGAAATCTTTGTGCACACCTGAGCGTGCACATTTTTCCATAAAATTAAATAACTTTGAATCCTGATTCCTTCTTAATTTTCTATGGTTAACATTTATTTATAGCATTAAATAATGTTCAAAGCATGAGATTTAATTGCAGTTTATGCAGTCTTTCACTTTTGTTCACCACGGTTTATTACTAATTATGGTGTGATGCGTACCCAGGACCATATATTTTGGGGCATCTTTCCTTTTTATTTATTCCCAGAAGTAGGATAACTTGTGAAAGGCTGCATTGTTTTCCATCAGATTTGAACCAATTTTCCCTTTTAACAACTGTTGTGTGCTTATTTCATTGCCATCTTTGAGTACCCAAATTACATTTTTTATAGGTGTAAAGTTATAATATCAAACAGTTGTAATTTGAATTTATTTCACTTGTAGAGATGGAACTTTTTTTGATGTCTATTGACCATTTATTTGTCTTTCTTTAAATTGCTTATTAATTGTCTATTAGATTATTTTTCCTACGAGGCATTTATATTTTTTGAAATAATTTGCAATATAATACTTTTTCAGATTTTCAGTTGTCCTTTAGGTTAGAGGGTTTAAATTATATATCATTGATAATATTCAGCTTTTCTTTTTTGTTTCTCCTATTGCTTTTGTAATATTTTTTTAAAATCCTAGCATTCCCTAAATCTCTGTAAGCATTTTATTTTAGCTCTTTTCTTATTTCATTTCTAACAATAAGGGCAGCTAGAATTTTTTGTTTAAGTGTTTGATATAAGATAGGTCCCATTTTTTCAAATAGCCCACATTCCCATCATGATTTATTGAATGATTCTTCTTCTTCCCCGTTATTGGAAGTCAGTGGCACAGTTTATGAACTGTTCAGTCTGGGGACTAGATTGTCCAGTCTGCTGAGACTCTCCCTGGCGATGTCCCCACTGTCCTGCACAGCAGGCCCCCGGGGTGTGCTCAGCATTTCTCTCCCACCCTCGTCCCAGAGGCCTGCAGGGTGGGGGTTAGTGCAGGACTTGTCCCCAGAGATGAGGCTTGAGTAGGGTCTTGGACCAGTTGCACGTGGCCCATCAGGGAGTGGTTAAATTGTAGCTCCCCCAACTCTGGCCACGTATCAATCGGTAAACTATAGCCTTGCAAAGGGAGTGGTGTTGTGGAAACTGCCACTGGTGTCAAGACAGACTCTCTGGAGAGTCTTCTTAGAGAAGCTGATGACATGAGGGGGAATGTGAACTGGCCGCAGGCTGAGATGGTTTAGAGAGGTTGGTCCTGTTAGGCCGTCAGTAAATATTGATCGTGAGTGTGTAGAAATGTTTAATTTCAAACCAGGATTCTTTGCACCTTCTTCAGAATACCGCTTGTGTGAAACTCCTTGTTCTTCATCGTCAGTCAGAAATCCAAATGTTGTAGATAGAGTCTGGGTGAGCTTTCTGGGGCTCTTTCTCTGGCCTTGTCTTTTTTCCCTTAAGTGTTTAATTTGATGAGTTTTGGTAATTTTATGCAATAGCTACAGCCCCAAGCAAGATGTAGAACATCCCAGAATGTGTAGTCAAATTTACTACCATATCCTTCTGGCAAAATAAACAGCCTAACATATTTATCTCTTGTAGTTTTTTCTTGATTTTATGGGTCTTTATAGTCCGGCCTCTGGTCAGCTAGTGTCCGCACAGATGGGTCAAGTGGATAATTTGCCTTTCTGTCTTCCAGGGGGCCCCCAGTCATGTTGACCCCCTTCCCTCTGTTGACTTGACACAACTAGGCTCTCAGATATTTCTCCAGCAAAGATGGGCTTCTGGGATCAGCGGAGGATTGCAATACGAGGTTTACAGCTGTGGAGAGCCGCATGCAGGTCCCCAAAGGGCAAGGGGAGGAGAGCACTTTTATAGAGGGGAAAGGAAGTTGGGAGGGCTGTTACGCAGTGTCCATTGCTTTTCACTGGCGGAGTCCTTGCCAGGGAAGAAGAGGAGTCTTTCTTCTTCCTGGTGGGCTCTGCTATTGTTGTAACCTCATCTATCAAAGTTATCAGAGGCTTTCTACTGGGGCCCACGTGGGATTACTTGAGCTCAGTTGTGGTGACAGCTGCTCTTTGTGTGGCAGGACTTTGTTGTGTTCAGAGCAACACTGATCCTCTCAGCTGATCCCTCAGCAGCCCAGGGAGGTGTTATCTCCACGTGTTCTCCCCAGTTTCCAGAGGCCAATGCTGAGAGGTTATGTGACTAGTTTAAGGTCATACAACCAGAAAGTGGCAAAGTCTAGACTCCAACACAGGAAGATTTCCAACTGAGGCACATCATGTGCAAATTTTTCTCATTAAGTATTTAAAATTGTGGAAAATGCACACGACATGAAATTTACCATCTTGACCATTTTTAAGCATACAGTTCAGTGTCGTTAAATATATTTACATTTTTGTGCAACCAATTTCCAGAACTCTTTCATCCTACATTAGGGTCATCAGACAGTAACTCCCCACTTCTCTTCCTCTCAGCCCCTGGCAACCACAGGGCCATGTTGTTTCCTCTGAATTTGGCTGCTCTAAGTACCTTCATTTTAGTGGAATCATAAAATATTTGTTCTCGGTGGTGCTCTAGTTTACAGTCCCACTGTCAGTGTGCAAGGGTTCCAGTTTCTTCACATCCTTGCCAACACTTCTTCTTCTTTTTTTATGGTAGCCCTTCTAATATGTGTGAGGTGGTATCTCATTGTGGTTTTGATTTGCATTTCCCTAAGGATGACTGATTTTGAGCATCCTTTCCTCTGCAAGCAGAATTTTCAAGAGAGTCTTTCAGGGCAGGGTGTCATCATCTTGGTAGGTCCCAGTGGTGATTCCCTGAGCACTTTCTGAAGGGAATAACTGTAGGATAAATGGCCTAACATGTTTTAAACCTGTTTGAGAAACAGGTTTGAGAATCTGTGGTAAAGCTCACAGATGTATACTTTTGTTTTGGAAGGAAACTCAGACCTGGGGATACTAAGGGTCGCAGAGATGCTGAACTGGAGTGGAGGGAGTGGAGCAGAGGACACTTGAGGCCCTGGGTCCTCAGTACCACTGCTGGGATTAGAATCCAATCTTCTGACTCCTGGACCGGGGATTTTTAGACGTGCCAAGCTACCAGGGTTAGCAAAGTCTGAAGCTCAGTCTCTCTTATTGCAGCTTTAACGATTCATGGACATTCATTTATTCAACAAATAATTTTTGAGCATCAACTCTGTACACATATTGTGATAGGAATAACAGAATAACAGAAATGTGATCTCTGCTTTCACAGGTTAATATTGTCTGGCCTTGGAAATTTCCTTACCCTGGCGAAATCAGTAAAATGGTGTTAATCTTTGGGCTGTCTCTGCATATTAATTATTATCATTTAATTAATGCATTATGGATTTGAATAGAGTTTGGTGGAGGATCTTCTGTACAGTTACAGGTTTTTCCCTTTATAATAAATAATTTACAGAGCAATAATTTGAGATTATGTAAATATTGTGTTCTACATCACACTTTCACCTGCTAGTTTCAATTCTATTGATAATTTTCTGACTCCATTGTTCCTTTTATGTTTGTTTGCATTTGTTTGTAAGAGCGTTCCTTTCTCTCGTTTATGTAGCACTAAGGGTTCATGGATTCTTTCATTATTTAATGGGTTAAGATTCATTGCCATTTATTTATTTTGATATACAAAGTATCCCAGGTTTGTGTAGTGAGAGCCATTCAAGCTGGCTTCCTTGTCCTTCCTATATAACCTCATGATTCCTTGAGCACTTCCTTATTTTATGGTGCAAGATGTCCCAGACCTGTCTTGTACTTTCTCTGCCTGTTGGTCTTGGCCTGTAGACAGTGATGCTGTTGCTGGGAATGCCTGGGGCACTGCTCACCTGGGCCCCTCCTAGTTACAGCAGCCCCCACGGACAGTCCCCCTTTAGAGCCATGCTGTGCCTGGACTGGCTCTTATGGTTTTCATGGCTGTGAGACACGTCTCAGCAACAACCATCAGGGAACTTTATCAGTCACATGTCCCGGAGGGTACAGGGCACACCTGAGGCCACACAGTGAGGTCCTGGGGGAGAGAGAGAGAACATGAGCAAGCTTGGACTTGGAGTTCTGCCTTTTTGGGGTTTAGGGTGGGGTGGCTAGGATTTCTTGGGTTCACTCTTTACTGGTGAATTTAAAACAAAACAGCGGGAATTAAACTGCGGGAAGGGAGAAGCAAGCAGTCAGTGAGATGGTCTGGTATCGGGTCAGCCAGAGCTCTCTAAAAATGAGAAATTAGTGGGTGGGGTGGCCTGACTCTTTATCTAGTTGCGTAGCTGGCATGCGTTCATTGGAGATGGATGTCATTGGAGATGGATGTCATTGAAGAGGATGTCTCCAAAACTTGATGTCAGACACGTACGTTGCAATTAAAAAAGCTAATTATCAGGTGCTGACACACACTGCCCCAACCTTGGAACCAGCCATTGCTTCAAGGAGCCTTGGTCCCTATCAGGGAGGAGGGATATTAAAAAGTCAAGATCTGGGTGAAAGGGGCTAAAAGGCACAAATTTCCAGTTATAAAATAAGTAAGTTTGGGGGATGTAATGTCCAGTATGGTGACTGTAGTTAATGATAGTGTATTGCATATTTGAAAGCTGCTGAAAATTCTCATCTTACACACAAAATATTGTAATCGTGTATATTAAAAAAAAAAAAACCCAAGATCCAGGGGGCTGGAATCCTCTTTGCTACCAGTGTGTCATTGCTTCTAGG
Organism: Hippopotamus amphibius kiboko; assembly: GCF_030028045.1. Classification (NCBI taxonomy): domain Eukaryota; kingdom Metazoa; phylum Chordata; class Mammalia; order Artiodactyla; family Hippopotamidae; genus Hippopotamus; species Hippopotamus amphibius. The sequence goes on from NC_080199.1 coordinate 14,596,357, forward strand.
GTCTTTCAGGATATAGAGCTAGGGAGTGTGTCTGTGTGTCTCTGTGTAAGCACATATCTAATTTGTTTTCCCATATCTCTTTCTATATTTTTTTTACGAAGCCCATGACTGTAGGATTCTAATTAGACGATGCTCTGTAGCGTGGAGGTATGTCACTCTCGTTTTCTCTTAATTTTTAACAGGTGGCTAAACCCCTTGTTTAAAATTGGTCGTAAGCGAAAATTAGAAAAAGATGACATGTACTCAGTGCTTCCGGAAGATGGCTCCAGGCACCTTGGGGAAGAGCTGCAAGGGTGAGCAGCAGGCAGAGAGGAGAAGGGGAAGGAGGAGTGAGAACGTCTCCGTGTGGCTCACGGTTTGGAGTGGGTTTCGCCTCCTCCGGGCTCTTCTGGAGCCTCCTTCCCCTGACACTGCACGCTCACCCCCCTCAGGCTGAGCCCGGGCTTAGTCCCCTTTGGAGGCTGGGGGCCCCGTGTTTCCTGTGCGTTTGTGGACGTGGGGGGAGCCAGCAGCCCAGGCCCTGGACGCCGAGCTCTGTCCCCGGAGGTGGTGTCCCTGGAGGAGGCTGTCTGCCCTCTTGGGCTGCTCATGGTGCTGTGACTCCAGCAAAGCTTGGCAGGAACTTGTTTCCTTGAGACTGGGACGCTTCCCCTCAAAGGTGTTTTCCTGTTGCTTCAGGGTCTGCAGGGCTCATCTTTCAGGAGCCCTGCGAGCAATTAGCCAGGCTTTATGGGGCAGCCACACAGCGCCCTGTAGTAAAGGCTTCTCCTCCCCTCTGTCACCTCCCCCCTTTGCCTGTGGCGGGGCTGTTCTTTACTGTGCTTTGTTTCTCATCGCAGGTACTGGGACCAAGAAGTTCTGAGAGCCGAGAAGGACGCACGGGAGCCTTCTTTAACGAAAGCAATCATAAAGTGTTACTGGAAATCCTATTTAGTTTTGGGAATTTTTACATTTCTTGAGGTAAAAGGTGTTACACACAGTGCGTTGCTTTTCAGTGTATGCGGATCAGCACTGAGATGGACGGGACGGGTGGGAGAGAGGCCAGTGGTTTAAGGTGTGAGGATCAGTCTTGTCTAGGAAACATGGTGTAGCTCAGTGGTTGTATTTATCTTTAAAGGGACAGATACTTAAAGGACTGGACCTCCGGCAGATTATTATTTTTCTTTTAACCAATTAAAACATAGTGTCATGGGCGGATGGCCCTGAAATGGAAAGATATTTTATACCATGTTAGGACATTGTTGGTGATCAGTAAATGATATAAATGCTGAGTGATTCTTGACCAAAAGAAGATCCTACAACCTCAAGGAATATGTGCCCTGTGGGCTGGAGGAAGTAAATTTGGACCAGAGCCCCAATAGCATAAGACATTTTACAGGCGCTCAGCAAATAATTGTTAAGTTGACCAGGTCACATCTGAGAAATGCTTTCCTAAGGAAGTATCATTGCCTCTCCCCTTCCAGAGGAACAGAACCTGGGACCCTGTGTCTGGGCTGGAGCTGCCCAGAGCTCCCAAGAGCACACCCTTTCCCGGGCTGCCCCCTTCCCAGTGGGCTGGGCACTGAGACCCAAAGCCCCCCGAGGGGAGGAGCTAGAGCTGCACCATGAATTGTGGAGACTTTGTGCACCACCCGTGCTGGATTCTGTCCCTGGTTGTGGAAGGAAGCGACAATGTCTCCTAACTCATTCGTTTAGAATTTTAATTTTTGCCTTGGGGAAGAGATGATTGCTAGTATTTCTTCCAGACCAGCACCTGCAGTGTATGGCAGATGGAGCACTGTGGAAGATATCATTTTTTTAGCTTGGCTTCTGCTGTGTTTAAGTTTTTTTTTAAAGATGAATTTTTTTTTAAGATTATTTATTTATTTATGGCTGCATTGGGTGTTCATTGCTGCACGCTGGCTTTCTCTAGTTGCGGTGAGCAGGGGCTACTCTTCATTGAGGTGCATGGGCTTCTCATTGCGGTAGCTTCTCTTGTTGCGGATCATGTGGGCTTTACTAGTTGTGGCGTGTGGCTCAGTTGTTTTGGCTCGTGGGCTGTAGAGTGTAGGCTTAGTAGTTGTGGCACATGGGCTTAATAGCTCCGTGGCACGTGGGATCTTCCCAGCCCAGGGATTGAACCCTTGTCCTCTGCATTGGCAGGTGGATTCTTAAGCACTGTGCCACCAGCGAAGTCTCTGCTGTGTTTAATTTTTGACTCCAAGGAACATCCTAGCTTCTAGTGGGTAAAGGTATATTGACACAGTGCCCCATGGGGCTGAGAGCCTGGGAACCAGGCTGAAAGCCTGGTTTATTTGTGATACTCCAACAGAAGCTGGACTCTGTTCTCTTGATTGACTAACACATGCATTTCTGGTTGGGAAAGATTGGATGTTTTTGTGCCAATGTCTCCATTCATAAAGGTTCTTAAAGCAGAAGGTAATAGCAAGAGCGTGCCTCTCTTACATGAACCACCTTGACCTTCTGTTGGGCTAAGACATTGAGAGGAGAGAGGACAGCAGGGCTTGTTCAAATGGAAGCAAGTTTCTTACCCTTCCCCTGCCACCTTTTTCCTTATTCATCTTCGGCCAAGACTCACTTGGTATTTTGCCACATGTGTCCTAAAGCTCTGGGTTTGATATTTATTGAGCATCCACAGTGTACTGAGCACAAGGTACTAAGGCTTTATTGCTTTGAACGTAAAATTTTGGCTTAAGGTTAAAAGCGTTTTCTGCTTGTCTTATAGGAGATAGTGCATCTGTGTATATTTTTTTTAGATTAGTCATGAATATAGCATTTTGTCAAAATGCCTTTTTAACATGCTAATAATAAAAGTAAAACTTGTGTTAAGGAAAACTGGTATGGCTTATATTTCTAATTAAGGCTTTTTTCTTTTAGGAAGGCACCAAAGTAGTTCAGCCCATGTTTTTGGGGAAAATTATTAGTTATGTTGAAAACTACGATCCCACCGATTCTGCCGCTTTGTACGAAGCCTACGGCTATGCTGCAGGGCTGAGTGCCTGCGTGCTGGTCTGGGCCATCCTGCACCACTTGTACTTCTATCACATTCAGCGTGTGGGCATGAGGCTAAGAGTAGCCGTGTGCCATATGATTTATCGCAAGGTAAGTGTCACTTGGTACCAAAGTGTGTACCTTCCCTGAAACATCAGAAGCAATATAGGAAACTTCTCTGTAAATTAAAATTTTGTAACTGGGGTCATTTACACCTTTCTAGAGGAGCTTGCTATTTGCATCAAGCTGATTTTGTTCTTGTTGTTTATGCAAGCTTTACCAATATATAATGAAAAGTTTTCTTTTGATACCAGGTCAAGGCTGCCTTTGATAACTTTTATCCACAGGCGGTTGTGTAATATCCACTAAATTTGTAATGAAATCTAATTTAAAAATAAGTATCAAAAGTATTACATTGATTTTTCAATGTTTTCATGCCTAAATCTCATAGTGGTATTTATGGAAATTTTGTTGTTCATTAAAACCTTCTTTTACAGCAAAGTTGTACTTAAAAGGGAACTTCAGTGTTTGCATCTATAAAATTAGATCTAGGAGCAAAGAATGTCTTTGAGAAAGGGAAAGATTACATTTTTAAATGACCCATCTAATCATGTTGAATATAATTGTGTTAACTAAAGAAAAATGTAAATGGAACCCATGCCAAATACAGACTCACTCACTGTGTTTTCTAGTTATGATTGTTTTTAATGGTATTAAAGAATATAGTTGAGTGTTTGGGTAAAATTTGAAATTTTATGCTGATTTTAGTAATTTTGGAGATAATTTGTTGCTATTCGTTCAAGTTATTTTTTTAATACAATATTTCCTTTTTTTCTTCAGTATGCATTATAGCACTTTTAGTAAGACCTGATTTGATGTGTTCAGTGATTTTGTATTGAGAAATGCCGCAAAATTATTCCAGAGTTTACCCCAGTCTTAACTAGTGTAAAAAGAGTAAGGATGTCAGGTGTCTTTCCAAAGGAACTGCTACAGATACACCAGTGTCAAGAGCTGAAGGGCTCTTTATAAACTTGATCCTGGATATCTTTTTGCCTTGGGCTGTTTGCTTTTTTTTTTAGTTCTTATTTAACTGTATTTTATACTTGCAATTTACTGAAAGAGTAGATCTTGAGTGTCCTTACCACACACACAAAAGGATAATTACATGTGATGATGGATATGTAATTGGTTTTCCTATAGTAATCATTTCCCAATGTATATTTATATCAAACATCATTTTGCACATATTAAATATATATAATTTTTATTAAAAATAAATAAAATTCTTATTGAAAGCTAAAACCAAACAATTTAAATTGAAATTGTTGCTTCTTTTACCTAATTGCTACTTATCTACATCTTCTTTTTCTTGGGAATACTTTTCTCGGCAAAATTCTAGGTGTCTTCTCCTCATTTTTCCTTGAGCAGAGTCCTGTTAATCTCGGGGCTGTGTGGACCCAGGGGCATGGCATCTCACTGTCTGTTTTGGCCACAGCCCGTGAGCCTGGTTTCCTCCTGGGTGATGTGCCCTCTAGTTAGGGGTCCTCATTGTCATCCATCATCATCTTTGTTGTTCTGTCTCACCTTCTACATTTAGGAGACAGATACTCAGATTCCCCCACAAATTAGCTTGATGTTTGTCTTTCCTGGCCTGTGGTGGTCTTCCCCATGGCCAGGCTACAGTCAATCTGCTGTCCAATGATGTGAACCATGCTTAGCTCCCATAAATATGCAGGAAATTTCACCAGAACTGCACTGTCAAAACCTTAAGTTAGATTTGAGATGATTGTTTCATCAAAGAAAGTTTGCGCTTTGCTGCACAGGGGAGCCATTGTCCGCCTGTGTTTCTTCCTCATCTCACTAACATTCTGGAACGTCACCTTTGGGAAGTCTGACCTGACATGATTGCTTTTGTGAATGTAAACGTCTCCCAAGGTGTTCATTTACCGGCCTTATTTTGCCTAAAAGAGTTGTCCCTGTACAAAGTCAGGAACTGCTGGGGTTAAACCACAGACATAAGCTGAAATTCCAGAAATGTAGGAAAGAACAATTTCTTCATGCACAGCCTCGCATCCAGAGTCCTGGATGGTGCAGAAATAAGACACTTCTTTGCAGGTTACAGGTGGGCTGATTCCTTCAGGCAAAAGCTGGTGCTGCAGAGCAGCTCTGGACACTTGTGGTTTATGCTGAGGCCCCACCTCCTCATCCCTGGTCCTGGGAGAAACCAGGTTGGGGGTTGGAAATGGAATGGCTGCTAAATCCATAGTCATAGTTTGTAATGTCGAATGATCTTGTGGGATGTATCGTATATAAAAATGACGTGTCATTTATTTACCTTTCCACAGCTTTGGTAAAATTACTTTTGGCTTTAGATCACTCATTTTTTAAAAGTGTTGTGGTAAAATATACACAACATAAAGTGTACCGTTTTAACTCTTTTCGAGTGCACTGTTAAGTGACGTTAGGTACATTCACATTGTTGTGGAAAGATCACCGCTATTCGTCTACAGAACTTTTCTTCTTCCCAAACTGAACCTCTGCGCCCATTAAGCACTAACACCCTTCTCCCCTCAGCCACCACCATCCTGCCGCTTCTCTCTATGAATCTGACTACTCTAGGTACCTCATATAAGTGCTTGTCATTTTATGTCTATATGTCTGTCTATTTTATGTCTGTATCACCATAGGAATCCAATTCTCTGTTTCCTTCTTTTATTTCAGGCCCTTCGCCTGAGTAGCCTGGCCATGGGCAAGACCACCACAGGCCAGATAGTCAACCTGCTGTCCAACGATGTGAACAAGTTTGATCAGGTAAGCTGCCCCTGAGGGATCCTCTTCCATTTCCTGTCCTTCTTACTGGGTTTAGCTTATGGGGATGCCAGGTGCCCATGTTTGGTGTCAGCCAGGATTCTGTTGAGGACATAAGACAAGAGTTCGTTTTATCGAACTCTCATTACGTGTGTGTGCAAATTAGATGTGATAGTGTGTGTTATCCCATAGATGAGAGTTCTGTTTTTCCAATAATAGACAGCAGTGTTCTTGCCCAGCTTGGTGAGTGTCCCTAAGGGTCCTCCTGGGGGGGCCCTTCTCGGCACGCTGTGTTGGTGTTGCTGGCTGAACTGTCCTCCTCCTCCTCTGGGTGAGGAACACCTGGTGAGCAGGGATTGTTCTTTCCTGTGCCCTGTACGGTGCCTGCTGCGTAGGGAGCCTTCGATAAATAGTGCCAAGTGGGTTGGAACATAGCCAGACACAACCTGCTCTCTGCTGTACCCCCACACTTTTTTTCTGACACTTACCTTGTGAATAGATCACCTTTTACCCAGGGGTTGTAGCTGTTGGTCAGATCTATGTTGCGCGAGACCCCTTCTCTGTGAATTATCCATTCATCAAACATGAAGTAAGGCCCCTACTCAGTTTCAGGGATGAGTAAGCCTTCGTTTCTGCCCTGGAAAAGCCACAGCCTGTCAGGGAGGTAAGTACACAAATAAATAGTGGAGAGTGTGGTAGGTACCATAATATAGGCTTTCCTGGGGTGCCGGGGAGCCCCAGGGGAGATGGGGGCTGAATTTTGGGGCAGAGAGAATTTGGAGAAGCCCTGAGCTCATCTTCGGGGTGAACAAAATCAACAGCCTTCCTTCAGTGCTGCTGGTCTGGTTCTCCCTGGGCATCCCTGAAGCTGGCCCTGTGCTGCTCTGGAGCAGTGTCATCTGAGGTGGGTGCTTGGATTTCTGCTTCAGCAGGTGTAAAACCCACTGAGGTCATGTCTGTTTAGGTTCCTGTCTGTTTCTTCAGAGCAGATTGTTTCCATACTGTGTCCTTACTGGTTTTGTTTTTATACAGTCCTAAGAAGGCTTTGTCTTTGTCTTTTAAGGTAATGATGTTCTTGCACTTTCTGTGGGTGGGGCCACTGCAGGCTATCGCAGTGACGGCCCTGCTCTGGATGGAAACAGGAATATCATGTCTTGCTGGGATGGCGGTTCTCATGATTCTTCTGCTTTTGCAAAGCTACATCGGGAAGCTGTTTTCATCACTCTGGTAAGAGACACACTGGTTTAAAAAACAGGTAACAGTAAAGCAATTATATTCCAATAAAGAGCTTAGAACACAAACAAACAAAAAACAAAACAGGTAACATCTACCAACCCTAAACTTCAATTAAAAAAAAAGAGGTAAGCTATATTTGGTAACATCCATGGTCTGCTTGATGTTTTTGTTCAAAAACAAAACAAATGCCTTCTCGGATCTCTTCTTTGTGTGTTTTGTAGACCCTCTGGCTTAGCCAGTGGAGGCTCCAGCCTTGAGCTGAAGGCTGATCTTGCAGCGGGAAAGGTGGCGGCATTCCCTGGCTCCTCCTGGCACCGCACCTGAATAGGCAGAGTGTCCTTAAGCAGAACTTACCCACGTCCACGTTTTTTAAACCTTATTAAATAGTACTTGTCTCATAACACCATTTGTAGCTGCATATGTTTTTGTTATGCTTAAGTTAGAGTGATTTTCTGGTATGTATGTTCATGTCTTTGTTTTAATTCAGTGTTTCCATTAATATGTAAGTGCTCAAGGACAAGGTTGATCTTAATTATGTGTTTATAAAGCCACACATTCCCAGCAGCGTATGATAGAAAAGTGGCTGGTGGTGAAGGGTCTAATGGTGAGGAGTTAGACCTGAGAGGGCTGGAGGTGGGTCATGGTCCAGGATGTCAGGTGATGGAGATGTTGTGCCGTTTGAAGCTAGTTGACTTTGTGTGTGTGTGTGTGTGTGTGTGCATGTGCCTTTTTGCATGGTGTCTTTCTCTACTTGGGATTTCCTTTCCTCTCTTGGCTGTGGGGAGATGTTCCTTATCCTTTGAGGCCCTGTCCCATTGCTACCAGGTCTCTGAAGCTTTTCTTTGTCTCCTTTCCCAGGGGAATTTCTAGCCCCTTCTTTTCTGCTCCCAGCACTTTACTCCTATTTTATTACAGCACAGACACTGTCTTCCTGTTAGATTCCTTTCTGCCTTCCCTATCTGACCACGACCTCCTTGGGCAGACGGTTTGTATCTGACTCATTTCAGGTCTTCCTGAGCTGATACTGCAAGTTCTCCAAGTTACTTCTTGAATTGGGCTGAATGGTTGACTTCCTACTTGAAGTGTTTTTCTCCATTTGTGCTTTGAGTAGGACCTGCCTGTGTTGTCAGCACAGAAGAGCTGTAGGGAATCATTTGACCCCTGGTCCCTTCCTGTGCCCTCTGCTGCTGCTGCTATGGAAAGCTGGGCTGTGCTCACTAAGGCTTATCTCACGTCTGTCCCCTTAGGAGTAAGACCGCAGCTTTCACAGACGACAGGATCAGAACCCTGAGCGAAGTTATAACTGGCATCAGAATGATAAAAATGTATGCTTGGGAGAAGTCATTAGCAGACCTTATTACTGGTTGGAGAAGGTATGTTTTTATGTATATCAAACCGTATTTTTGTACTTTTTTATTTACTGTTTTTACTGAATGAATTTAGAAGTCTTACCAAGATTGCACATTATGGTGAACTTAAATACTATCCACTCCACCCCCTTGCATGTGGCAGGGAGTTTAGGTAGAATAGAGGAGTATTTAATTTCAACCTGCTTTTCCATTTACCATCTTCTTAAAGGAAAAAATATATGTGCTGCTTACTTATACCAAAATGAAATTCCAAATATTTCTTAATACCACAAATCCCAAATAAACACTGATTCTAGGATGTTAGTATTCGAGACAATGATATTTAAAAGAAAACAGTAATTTATGTTAATATAGCACAAATGGGCAGATTATGGAGATTGGGTATACTTGTATCAGGCCAAACGAATCAGTATTATTCATTCCACATAGAGCCATAAAAACACTTTGTTTTGCTTTTTGTTTTTTTTTTTGCTTTGCTTTATGTTTGTAGAATTTTTTCCATCTTTCATTTAAATATCTGAAAAGTGTTTATCCTCCAGCACGGGGTACTTAGCATTCTCCGGCAGCTCCCTGTCACCTCTCACCTTGCACCTTTGTGGGGGCCCCTCCCTCTGCTGGGAAGACACTCCCATCTTCCTTCTTCTCTGGCCTCCGCCAGGCCTGACTGACTCCCGCTCATCTTCTCAGGTTCCACGTGTGTGTGACTTGCCCTGACTCCCCTGCTCCGAGTCACACGCCTCTGCTCTGTGCTCTGTGGGGGCTGCGCTGGCTCCTCTGTCTAATGTCTTGGTGTCTCACAATTTTGGGGTTGCTTAGTCTCTTCCCCACGAGTTCATGAGCTCCTGGAGGGGACGGGCTGTGACGTTCTGTCATCAGTGAGGAGCCCAGTACAGGACTTATGGTTATGAATACTTGTTGAATGAATGTTCAAACCCAGTCTAATTGACCCAGAAAGTTTAAAAGTGTGACATGAAGCCTCCATTTAGTTGGAGAGTGAGGTGGTGATGCAGGGTGTGGTCCTTGTGTCGGGCAGACCCCCGGGTGTGCACTGTGTAGTGTCTGCATGACGTGAGGGATGGTTTATCTTAATCTGCGTCTACTCCCTAGAAAGGGGCCTCTCACACAGGGCACTGAATTCATGTCTTGGATGTCAAGGCTTCTTTTAAAACCTATTTCCTACTCTCTTTTCCAGGAAAGAAATTTCCAAGATTCTGAGAAGTTCCTTCCTTAGAGGAATGAATTTGGCATCATTTTTTGCTGTAAGCAAAGTCATGGTTTTTGTCACCTTCATCACCAATGAGCTGCTTGGCAATGTGATCACAGCCAGCCAAGTGTTTGTGGTGGTGACGCTGTACGAGGCTGTGCGGTTGACGGGCACCCTCTACTTCCCCATGGCCGTGGAGAAGGTGTCAGAGGCAGTCGTCAGCATCCGAAGAATCAAGGTTTGGTGACAAATAATTTTTGAAGTTGTAGGTGGATTTTATGTAAAATGTCTCCTTTTATTTGGTGTCCCTGTGTTCCTGTTAGGTGAGGTTTAACTCTCTCAGTGCCAAAGCTGATTGTCATTCCAAAATATCTTACATACTCCCCTCTCTTCTTAGGTAGAGTGCATTACGAATATGAGTTCCCTGCTCCTTTATGGGCTGTGGTATAAATAGCTGCGGCACAGGGTTCTTGGTATAAAGTGATGATTACAGGCTGATTAAAATGACTGAAAGCAGAAGAAGCAAATGTCATCTCCTGTGCTAACTTGAATGACTAGGTAGTGACTGTGTTGAGTCCTGGTGTGAATAGGATTCTTCTCTGGGCCGGGAGGGAAAGACATTGCTGAGAGGTCCCTGCAACTTGGGCAGGAGAAGGGCCTCAGATTCACTTAGGTCTCTGTGTTTAAACATGGGTTCTTTCCTCTATAGATGCTTTGCTTGTTGATGTCTGAGCATGCCTTTTGCATCTGCCGTTTCCTCCCTGTCCTCTTTTCACTTACTGCTTAATCCTCTCTCTCTGGCTGCCCTCTGCCTGTCAAATCTGTGATTCCCACAATACTCACTGCCTCCTTTTCCTAACTAACTGTCCCTGAATTGCCAGGGGCAAATAATTTACATCACCAAGATAAGGGCTTGGCACACAGCAGGTGCTTGAGTATTCCTGTGTTTATGAATAGGTCTCACATGATAAACTGGCTCTGTGAGCCGGCCTGGGCATGAGCTTGAGTGTCTGGACTTTATAAAAAATCTAATCTGTTTTGTTCCTACTTCTCCACAGTGATGGACGGCCAGTAATAGATCTCTAGTGAAGTTAGATAACTCTGGGTGTGATTATATTTTATTTCTCAGTCTTGCCATAAAAGCTGAAATTTTTTTGTCATGAAGTTTCTGTACTATAAAAAACTATGACCCATAAGACAGATGAGTCATATGGGGTCAATTCTGGTCTCCTGAGTTTATCATTCTTTTTGATGGGAGCTTCTAGCAACCCTGTTAAGGGGTAGTCCATGCAGTTCAGTAAAATTTATTTTATGAAGCTCTCGCATCTTGAAAGAGAACATTTAGGAATATCCTTGGACCATAGGGATGTTCTAAGGTCACATGGTAACTTGTCCAGATGGAGGCTTCACACGTGTGTCGTGCTGCTGGGGTTTTGTTATTGCTGCCGCAGCCGCTGTCTTCAGTCGCTGCTGCCAGGGCTCCCTGTGTGGTCCAGGCGCTCCTGAAGCCTTTACAGGTCATCTCATTTAATCCTGACAACAATTGAATGGGATAAGCATCAGTGTCCCCACTTTACCGATAAGGAAACAGGTTCCTATATCAGGCGAAATAGCTCACCCATCCTCATATAGCTTGTAAGTGACAGAACTGGGATTCTGCCCAAAGCCTGGTTTTTTAAACCATTGTTACATTGCCCTCCTAGTACCTTCTGGCATGTGGACTATCTCCTTAAGTGTTTTGATCATCTTACATTGCCCTCCTAGTACCTTCTGGCATGTGGACTATCTCCTTAAGTGTTTTGATCATCTAGTCTTACTCTGAAGACCTTCAAAAGTTCCCTATTTCTTTCAAAATCAAAATTTTAAAATCTTGGCTCCACTGACCACTCTGTTTGTTCCCCAGCTCAGGACCCTTCACTCTGGCAGGGAAGGGAGGCTGTCTGTGACCTGCCACATTCATCCCTCCTTTTGGTCTTGATTCACTCTGTTCGGCCCCCTGGGCTGCCTTCTCTTCTGTCCTTGATTTAAGCAAATGCTGCTGAGCCTGCAGCAGCCCCATGACCCTCTCCCAGCACTTTCGTTCATGCTGATCTAGGGCTCCCATTTGTGTGAACGGCCAGTCCCGCACCTCCCAGCCTCAAGTCAAGTGGGGTGATCCTGACTCCCCAGGAGTATTCTAAGCCCATTCACAGCAGACTCTATCTGGTAGTTCGTTAGTGCCCAGGCCATGTTGAACACATCATGGGTATCAAATAAATACTGGATGGACTGAAACAACAGTTACAGGAAACGGCTGGGACCCCACAGAGGCCCAGGGTGGCCCGACCTGCACTAGAAGCTGGAGAAATGCAGGGGGAGGGAGCAGACTGGAGTTAGGCCTTCCTGGAACATCCGATCTTGGGGAGGGGTCTCACCCCAGGGGAGCTGGATCTTATCCAGAGTGGGAATAGGTCTGAATCTACCTCTTGTTCTGTGTGTCCGTCTGTGTATCTCAGACCAGCCTGACTGGACTTGGTGGACCCGCTCTCTAAAGAGAGGAGCTGTCCCTGCACAGCCTGGGGTTCATGTAGACTCTGCTGGCCTGGCTCCTGGGCTGGGCTCTTGGGCCTTGTGGACAATTAGAAACACTCAGTCATACTTTGTTAACAAACTTAGTCTGACTGTCTTGCTGGCTGTCATGAAACAAAAGATCAATACCATGAGGCTTTATGGTAAAATGCATCTCTAGTCGGAAGGTGATGTTGAGACAGAATTCCCTCCTCTTTGGAGTTGGTCAGTCTTTTTTCTCTGAAGGCCTTTGACTGGTTGCATGAGGCCCACCCACATGATGGAGGATAATCTGCTTTACTCAGAGTCTACTGACTTCAATGTTGATCTCATCTGAAAAATGCTTTCACTGCAATAGGTGTTTGAGCAAGTGTCTGGGAACTGTGGTTTAGCAAAGTTGACATAAAATTAACCATCACACCCTCTTGAATCCCCATCTCTTCCTCTGAGCTGCTGAATGTGACTTTGTCCTCACTAAGCTGTGTGTTTGTGGATTTCTTTCCCTTCCTGAACTCCAGATTTATCTAAAGGGCGGGTACAGTGCCTCCTTCATCTTCATACTCCTCCCAAATAGCACGAGCTCAGAAAATGTGCAACTGAAGGAACCATCCAGCTCCATTATGTCTGGGCTCCTGCAAATGCCTAACCATGAAGCTTGGTTTTAGTGGGAAAAGCAGTAACTCTGATTCTCTGGTGAATTATGTGTTGCACCAAGGGGTGTAGCATGAAAGGGGTCCTGCAGAAGGTTTTCAGGGAATTGTACTGAAATACTTAGGTAGGGTTTTTTATTTTTTTTTCCACCAAAATGCAACTGAACTGTCTGGGGCTTGAGATTCCTTCCCTTGTAGGTGTGTGCAGTGACATTAACATTATGACCTGGGGAGAACTTTGAATTTTCCTGGCACTGACTTTGTGTCCTGATGAGGAAAGCACTTTTGGGAAGGAAACCTAAATTTTCCCTCATGTACGTAAAGTGTCTGGCAGGAAGGTGGTCTAGGAATTGAGAGCTCTGTGGGTAGTATTTGTTTTCAGTAAAGGTGGGACACATGGCTGAGAATGAGAGCGGTGAAAAGAGTCGGTGTTAGCGTGGCAGACTGCTTCCTGGTGGGTGGAAGTATTGGTGAAATATTTTTTTTCTTTTAGATCATAGACCCTTCTTCAGCCCATATAGTTGCTACAGCCTCTAGTTCATGAGAATCATCTGGTGTGCTTATTAAAACTAAATGATCACACCTTGGAGTTTCTGATTCACTAGGTCGCCCAAGGTATCTATGTCTTTAGTAAGTGTCCCTGTGTACCTGAAAATAAGTCACATTTTGGAGACATTGCCCTAGTTTAGAAAAAGGCAAACAAACCCAACATGCACTTTAGCAAATATAAAAGATGATAGGATCTTGTTAAGACTAAGAAAAAAAACCTTTCTTGGTTTATGCTAGACTTTTGGGGATCAAATTTCAGTTTATTCTTCCAATCACTTGCTCCACAAATAACTGAGGACCTACCTGACACCTGGCTCAGGCTCGATGCGTGTGTACAAAGGCAGGGAAGCAAATGCAGGGAAGTCCTTCCTGCTTGGAGTTTGTGTTTCATCAAGTGAGGGGTTAATAAAGAATCAAATAGTGAAACTCACCGTGGATGCGCTTGTGTGTCTGTGTCATTAGTCCTTGGAAGGAAAAGTCCAAGGTGCCATGAGGTGCTTTGGCAGAGTCACTGGTGCAGTTTTGGAGGTTTTGCTTCCTGGGAAGGCTGAGGAAGTTACCTGGAGAATTATGTGTGTGGGGGTGGAGGAGGTGTGAGGCTGATGCTTTGCACTTTCCTGGGGATGGTGATGTGACACAGGCTTTTAGTGCACAAGAAGGGGATCCATACATTTGAGGAAACAGAATGTCTGAGGCTACAGTGTAGAGAGACTGGAGGCCTCAGCAGGGAACTATACAGGATTCTACAGGTAACATTAAGGTTTTTAGTCTCAGAGCTCACCCTGGCTGCAGCCTGGGGAGCGGGTCAGGGAGGTGGGGTGGGGACCCAGAGCAGAGGCAGGGAGACAGGTCAGGAGGCTAATGCAGTACATAGTCCAGGGATGAGATGATGTAGTTGGTTTGGGGTGAAATAGAGAGACTTGGCCAGATTTGAGAGCCACTCAGGGCAGGTCTTAAGTTGGGTATGGAGGGAGGGGACAGGTGGATCTTGGGCTGCTTTGGGTTCTCAGGCTGCAAAATCTGGGGAGGTGAAGAGCACGGACTTAGTTTTGAATTCTGAGAGCCTTTTGAAATGTCTGTGTTTCCTCGAAAACCCACCCCACCGACCAGCCACTGGCCTGATTCAGCCTCCTTTCCTGTTATCTAACAGGTAATAGGCAATGATCAGATGTCCACTTTTCTTCCTTTCCTTGCCTCTCATACCCAATTATAAGGTGAAAATAGCAGCAGGAGTGGAGGAAAAGGTCAGCTGAGTTTACTGACCAGGTGGTCAGAACTGGGCGAGATTGACCATAGATGGGCTGGAGGCGTGGTGGGTACACAGAGTTGAGCACACGGTGTGGTGTTGAGCCCTGCTGCCCCACAGCCTTCTGCAGCCTGGCACTCAGGAGAGTGGACGGGCCATCTCCCAGGATTTCCACTCAGGTCATGTCTGGAAGCCGTAAGAGGGAAACCACCACCCCTGCCCACCTTGGAGGGGGTGCGATGGTCCCTACCCACGGGGCAGACCTACACGCGGGCTTCATAGTTTTGTGTCTTCTTGTTTACATGTGCTTTTCAATTTCCTTTTTCCATGTACAGAAACTGAATGATTTATTATGATGTTATAGGTTCAAGAATCCCTTTAGTTTTCTCTTAGTAAGGAAAGGGGACTGAAGGTATTGGCATTGAATGACTCCAACAGGATTGTAAATATCTTAACTTCAAAGCACTGAAAGTCTTCAGTGACTTTTACATCCAGTGACATGTGTCTCTGAGGTTATACAGTTCACAGAACTGCTTAGGGTTTCTGCTCCCAGCCACTCGGAAGTCAGTCTTTTTGGCTGCAGTTCTGATGTTGATACTTTCGTGCATGACCTTTCCTGGGTCTGCACGTCATGGGTCTAATAGCAATTTAATTTCAGCTCCTTCATCAGCCTGAGTCCTGGAGAAAAATGCACCCAGCACTTCTGGCACCTTCACAAGCTGGTCATATGTTGAATGGAGTCTCCCTTAACCCCTGGAAGATCGTGACGTCTTTCCCCACTCAGACTTATTTGTGGACAAGTGCTCAATAGATTTAATCCCTCGCTTAGGGCATAACTTTTTCTTTTCCTTTCCTTTGCTTTTTCTTTCCCCTTCCTTTCTGTCCTTTCCTTTCTTTCTTTCTTTCTTTCTTTCTTTCTTTCTTTCTTTCTTTCTTTCTTTCTTTCTTTCTTTCCTTCTTTCTTTCTTTCTTTCTGACTGAGGAATTTCTATTCTACTATGAACGCACTGAGTATTAAGTTTTTTGTCTTGGTAACATGCTTAAGCTGAAATTGGAATTTCTGTCTAGACGAGATGTATAACATACGTGTATAACCTTTTGCTTGTTGCTGTGTTAGCTCAGACTGTGTAAGGCGGTAGCCATGCAGTCAGTGGTTGGACTGATTTGAACCAGCCCTACAGCCTGTTCCTTCCCTTAGCTGATGCCCACGATGGGCCGACGCTGTGCGAGCCTCGGTCTTTAGTTGGAGTTGGGCCTGTGTAAGTGCAGGAATGACATAGTGTCTCCCCTCTACGTGACTTAACATCCCTATGGGGATTCAGAGGTAGGGAGGACAGTGCCATCCAGGGACGTCCTGAACTGGTTCCCAGTAAGATTGGCATTTGAGTTGGGCCCAGAAGGATGCATGGCATTAATACTCAGGGTGTCCAGGCAGAGGCCACTTGGGGAGTGTGGACTTAGGTGCTGCTAGGTCACTGGAGGGTGTTAAGTGTGGTGGACATTCTCAGAGGTATTGTGAAGAGATCAGGATGGAGTAGAGTTGGTATAGGTTCAGTGGTGTTGGGAGGGCTGGGGAATGAACCAGAAAAAAAAAGTTGTGTCAGTATTTGAAATGATTAATAGTGAGATTCTGAAATTATGTTGTTTCAAGAGGAAAGAAGAATTGGGAGAGAGTTGAATTGGGAGAGAGATGAACTGTGACAGAACAGGCGAGAGCTGATACGTGGCTGATGATGGGAGAGGCCGTGTGGAGAGAGAGCTCAGGCTGTGGTGGTAGAAAGCCTGCAGCGGAGTCCTCAGACCACCGTCCGTCCATCCTGCCCCCTGCTGCACACAGGCTTAGGGCGGGTAGGGGTAGCCGTGCCCAGTGTTCAGGTTCTCAGTGAGCCTGGATGAGAGGAGGAGGGAACGAGAGGATTGCATCTCCTGCCAGCGGGTCTTTGAGAGAAATGCAAGGATCCCGTCTTCTTTTCCTGCACAGAAGCAGGTTTTCACTTTCAGTTTTTATCAGTTTTT
This sequence comes from Hippopotamus amphibius kiboko, assembly GCF_030028045.1. NCBI lineage: Eukaryota > Metazoa > Chordata > Mammalia > Artiodactyla > Hippopotamidae > Hippopotamus > Hippopotamus amphibius. Next base: position 14,612,974 of record NC_080199.1, read on the forward strand.
TAAAGTAGGATTTTGCCATCACATTTGTGACTTTGGGGCATAATAGAGAAGGATGTCAAGGACTTGAAGGGTGTTTATGATGCTTAGGGTACTAGGTTAGTATTTGTGTGTTGTTTTCTTTCTCAAACATCCTGAAAGTCTTGTTTCTGTTGCCCCCTGTGTTGTTTAGGATTCAGTTTGCTTGTGAGTCCTAGAATTACCCATGTTAAACTTGCTTACATGGGTAGTTTGTTTCTCTCTCCTGCAAGAATCCTTGTAAGGCTTTGTATTAGTTTCTTGGGGCTGCAGTAACAAAGTACCACAAACCAGGTGCTTGAAACCACAGAAATGTATTGTTTCTCAGTCCTGGAGGCTAGAAGTCTGAAATCAGCAGGCCACGATCCCTCTGAATCCCTGTAAGTGGGAAGCCTTCCTCACCTCTTCTAGCTGCTGGTGGTTGCAAGCAAACCTTGGCTTCCTTGGCTTGTAACTGCCATCACTGCAGCCTGTCTCCATCATGAGAGAGCTGATTTCTGTGTGTGTGTCTCTGCATCTCTCTTCTTACAAGGACACCAGTCATGTTGGATTCAGGGCTCACCCTGCTCCACTGTGATCTCACCTTAATTGATTACATCTGCAACAACCTTATTCCCAAATAAAGTCCCATTTGGAGGTAACGGGTTAGGACTTTAGCATATCTTTCTGTGGGGATACATTTCTCCCTGTAACAAGCTCCATGGCTAGTATGGTCCTCATGGTGTTAGGGACCCAGACTCTTTCTTGTTACTCCTCTGCATGTGGCCTTGACTCAGCTGGCAGCCTCCAAGGCTCAGGCCGTGGGGTGAATGAAGGTCCTGGACGTTGTCAGTTTCCACTGGCCTGGATCTAGTCACCTGGCTGCACTTATCTGTTCGGGAGGCTGGAGAGAGAAGGCCTCCTTTCAGGCTGCCACGTGCCAGCTAAAATCCAGGGTTTGTTACCACAGAAGAATGAGAGCAGATTTTGAGGACAGTCTCTGCCACATGTTCACAGTTCTTTGAGGCAGGGTGGGCTGTGGAAGTGGTCTCAGTTGTTTACTCAATGTCTGCACCACTGTAGCTTTTCTCATTGAATTATGTCTAGGATTTGCAAGGCAAGAGGGGATTTTCCTGTATACGATTATGTTAGCTTTGTAGTGGTTCACAGGACTTGGTTTATTCAGCTAAATGCCTTTGGATAGCTGCTAAGGGGTGTGGAAAACATCAAGAAGGAAGATGCCACCATTCCTGCTGTCGAGGAGAGAGGGCGTTGACTAAGGGGTAGAGACAGTGATTGTGAAAAGATGCTTGTAAAAGATTTTTCAAGAGATAGAAACTGAATAAGAGCATGTTATTTGTAGAACAGTGACACGTGATAGTTATGACGAGCCGTGATATGGGTTTAACACGCGTGAGGAGGAAAGCAGAGTGTACTTGCGTGTGCAGGTAAAGGTCACGACCCAGAACAGGCAGAGCCGGGGTTTTGTTCAGAGTCTCTGCCGTTGGTCTTGTGTCCCAGCCTGTCCTGTGCCCCCTGATTCCTGCAGGCCTGGGAACGGCCTTCCTCCCTGTGTTCCTAGCAGTGTCGCATGGTGCTTGGCACCTGGTGGGATTCAGTAAATATTTATGGAATCATTTCATACCAGCTCCCCTGTTGTTAGTAACACAAAAGTAAAATAATAAAAATGTCCAAGTTCTAAAAGTGTTGGAGTTTGGAGCCATATTTTCTCCTTAAGGAGGAACCATACACTTGTTGAACAAGTTACAATTTTCCTCATGGCCAGGAACTCTTTATGTATCTATATGTTTACATATAAAATATTTATATACACTTTATATATAAATACATCACTTATATACACACATACATATGTATATAAAATACTCTGCATAGTATATATACTATATGATCGCATATACTGTATACTATAATAATAGTATTATTCTATATATTATTTAGTATGTTCTGATGTGAACCAACACTTTAAATACAGTTGGCAAAATGATACATAGGCTGTATAAAATTTTTTTATTGCAAATTCCAGGAAGCAATTATATTTGTTTGTGCCTTGTTCCTGTAGTTTGAACAATCTGTTTTCCTTTTTCTGTAGACATTTCTACTACTTGATGAGATATCACATTGCAACCCTGAGGTGCCATCAGATGGTAAAACGATAGTGCACGTGCAAGATTTCACTGCTTTTTGGAAGAAGGTAATAAGTCTTCTATTCCAAGATCGTGACTCCTAATAGACAACTTGACATAGATTTATTGGAGAATTCCGAGGTTTTATATGTAGCAAGTAAAATGTGACTTGGTCATTTATAGAAAGTGTGAAAGAATTCTGAAATAATTTTCATGTGAAATCTCAAAATCAGGATTAAGGTTTGCAGCTAATGGAGATTAAGTATAAAATCAGCCTAAGACGTGTGATATGTTGCTCTCTGTCTTATTTTCAAGAGAACTTTCAAAGTATTAGCACATTTTGAAATTAAATGTTAGAATTTACAGGATTGGACAGACAAAATGCTACAGTATGGAAAGGGTTAACCAACAAATACACAACCAGTTGTTATAGACAAGAGGCTTTGGGGAGTCAGGGTACATTTTTTGCCTTGATATTCTCAGACCATCTCATTACATACAGAGTAAAGCCATGATCTGGATCTTTGCTGTGGGGTAGGGTGGTGTCTCCTCAATCCTATGCTTCTGGATGGTGCTGGTGACTTTGGTGGCAGCCAGGGGCTGGGAGGAGACAGCAGGTAGACATAGTAAGCACCAGTGATTCCCAGTTGAAGGGCTGCACTGTGCGGCAAGCTGACAGAACTGGCGATTTTCCAACACTTGGTTTATTTATAACATTCAGGCAAACAGAGAAAGCAACAGGGTCCGCTCTCAATAAGTTGTCAATATTGCACACCCAGTGCACCTGCTACTGACAACTGAAATGCTCCCCCCACCCCCTGGTTCCACACTCCTCTGTGCACATCCTCCTGTATTGGTGTGGATTAGGCAGGAAAACAACCCACAGCACGGGAGAGGGAGGTCCAGGCTGGAATTAGTTATGTAGACGGTGAAAGAGGGGAAAGAAAAGCAGGAAGGGCCAGACAGTGGTGAGTGACACAACCCAGAGGTTAGCAATGGCAGGAAGCTGCTCCCACCCCAGGGCTGGAGGGACTCAGGGAGGAAGAGGCCCTACCAGTGTCCACTCTCTGGATCAGAGCCCAGGAGCCTGGCTTCTGAAGGGAGTGAGGACCACAGAGCAAGTGTCTGTACCCTGTAGACTCATCCTGGCTTTTCATGCCTGTGACTCTGTTGTGCCACCTGCATTGTGTTCACCTGCTTCTGATTCAGTGCCTGCCATCTCCACCAAGAAAACAATAGTGTGTCCCCAAATATGTAAAATCACATCCCTGTGCCTTTTGCGCATGGAAACTCACACAAGATGCCTCATCTAACCTGACAGTTTCTCCTACCTTTAATACGGTAGATTTACCTCCTGCTGAGTATTTCTCATCATAGTACACTTGAAGCATTTATGGGAAGCACCACTAAAAGTGCATTATAAAGGCCACTCTATATGAATGCTAAGCTTGTATGACCCATTACCAAATTTCTTTTGTACCAAACTATGCAGCATTTTAAAATGAGCTATTTTGTTCTTCTTTCAAGAACTTAATAACCTGTTCTCAGACTCCTGTGCAACTTTTGTTGTACTACAGAACACCCTATTCTGCTGTCCTGGCCTTGCCTATGGAAGGCTTGTGCCCCTTGCCGGGGTCATTAGTAATTAGGGGCTGTCAGGAGGGGGAGGGGCACAGACATTGGGGTTTTGGAGAGAAGCCGAGTCTGAATGAAGCGCATTCTGGGTTCGGAGGTAGGAGGTAGACATGAGCTCTGTAACCTGCTCCACTGGACAGCCAGGTGGGCAGGTGGGGGAAGGTCTCAGGGACCCAGGCCTCATCCATGAAATGATAGGACTTGGTCTCAGTCTTTAAGCTTTAATATATGTGGTCCTGTGGGAGCCTCCACATCTCCACGGGGCAGGGGTTTGGAACTGTGTCTGGCACAGAGTGGGGGCTCAGCCGATGATCCTTGTTGAGTCAGGGTCCAATCCTGAAGCCTGAACGGGGAGGGAGCTCAGTGTCTGACTCTGACAAACGGTGAGGGGTGGGGACAGGGAGCTGTTTGTATGTAGCTCATTGTTTTGTTGCTGTAACTGAGTAAAAAGTAGTAAAATAGGAACCCTAAGTGTCAGACAAGAAGAAAGGAGTGGAGAAGCTTAAAAAATGTTTCAATGTATTAAAATCTAGCTTCTTATTGATAGATTTGTAATTCCTATAACATCTGGGGGGTGTTTTTGGTGATGAAAAACAATTGTAATTTTTTCAGATGTGAATGTTTTATAATTAGTTCAGTTCTTTGCAGAGAGATTTTTCATTTTGAAGATTATCCAGACTTTTAATCCAGACTCTGTGCTTTTAGTCTTTTGGGCATTTTACTAATCAAGTGTAACCACTGATTTTTTAAAAAACATTAGCAGTTACTGAGAATTTTCTTAACACTTAGGATATGTAAAGACATAAACACACCCTTAAGTCTCTCAGGAATATGACCTGATTGGCACGATGAGTACTTTGTCCTTCTCCCCTGTGTTGGATTGTGTGCTGTTGCGTGTACCTTCATGTTTCTTGTTTTTCCTACAGTAGAAATACTTTATTACCCCTGCTTAGCCAGGACAGGGAATGCATGTAACATGTATAAAACTGAGGCTTTATCACTCTGACCCATGATGTCATAATTAATTTCTTTATTCCCCAGTTTTTTGTTGTTGTTAGTGTTAAATTAGAGCTCTTGTTCAATTAGAGCTTTGACCATTATTTATGAGTTAATTTAGCAAGAGTGACTTTATCATATGAAGGGCCCCTTTGCTTGCTGAGCAATACTGAGGTTCATTCTTCATCAAATGAAAATGGAGAGATTAGTGATTTCGAATTATTTATTAGTGAAGGGCCAGGCACGTCATGTAGTTATGCTGCCACCTTGTGGAGATTAATGAGATAGACAGTTAAAACCAAGGGTCATAAAGAAGACATAAATTAAAAATCTCCCATACTTAATATTCTCTTAAGTACATTATTTTAATGAGCTAGTGTGCATCAGGCAGTTTGCATTTCATGCAGGTGTCTTGGCACTTCAACTACTTAAATTTTGTGGGTGTCTAGTGCTGTTTCCATATGGAACTCTAGTAAAGGAAAGAGCCTTCCCAAAGGCAACTAAATGTTTCAACACCACCCCTCCCTCCAAAGAGATAGGATTGGATGAAAAGGCCTCCAGGACACAGTATCTTAAAATAGGAAGGAACAAATGTGAGCTCTGTTAGCATATCAACGACTATTATGCTTTCTCTACTTTCCGAAGTAATTTATGCTTCTTTACTGAAATGGGCACATTTTTATAAACTTTACTTTGTAGGCATCAAATACCCCAACCCTACAAGGCCTTTCCTTTACTGTCAGACCCGGTGAACTGTTGGCTGTGATTGGACCTGTGGGGGCAGGAAAGGTAAGTTATGATGCCTTTTGGCAGCTGGATGCAACGCCACAGCCCCTACTAAATTCTCAGAGTTGAGCCCAGAGCTGTGTGTAACCCAGTTTGAACTGGGTGTTTCTAGAACAGCATTTCTCTAAGTGTGTTCCATGGAACATTCGTTTTGCAAGAAGGTTTCATGGCCAAATAAATCTGGATAAACGCACATTGTGTTTTCCTTCTCGGTGCTTCATGTTGCACGGTTAGGAAGTGCTTGTCGGGAATTTGGGCGTCTCAGTGAAGGAAATTATTTATGTGACAGCTGTTCGGGATGGATGGTAGACAGTGGGGACTTCTTTCTGTCACAGTGGCCCCTCCAGGAAGTCTGGAGGTTGTAAAGGCTCTTCCAGGAAGCTTTGAGCATTTCCTCATGTGACTTGATTTGGTCCCATCAGTGCACGTGTAGTGAGTGTGCAGCCATGTGCTAGAGTTAAAGACACAGACGTGAGCAAGACCCCGACACCCCTGCCTCCAGAGGCAACCAGGGTCTGGGGTGAGATAGACACACAGGCAGGTTATTTCAGCCCGGGGTGGTGAGCGCTCTGATGGTGTGGACACAGATACGTCATGTCTGTGTGTTGTAAGAGATTGGAAGGACATGTGCACGTGTACTTAGTCTCCTGTGTTCTGTGTAACAAAGTACAGAGACCTAAACATGGGATATGTACATGAGAGGGTGATGATTTCCTCTATGATGGGCTTTTGCTCTTTGGACACAACTCACTTCAGAGTTTTTTAAATTAATAATCTTTGGATATATTCTTCTCACATGTAGCTTTTTTAAGAACAAGTGTTTGCCAAGTAAAGGATACCCGGATGCAGGAACAACTGCACTAAACATCGGATACAAGAAATACACATCCTGAGGGGCTGTTCTGCTAGTTAAGAATGTTAAACATTCTTAATTAGTCTTTGCTCAGTATAGAACTTCATTTGGGGGATACTTGGGCAGAGTAGATTGTTATGCTATGAGGGAGAGTAAAAAATTACCTGTGCTCCGGCTGTAGAATTGACAGAAGTTTTAATATAATCGGAGTGCAGATAATTTTTGACTCACCCTCGTATTTTGTTAATATTTCTCATCAACCATTAGTTTACATTGACCAGTAGTGTTATTTTCAGTTTTTTTGTCCCATCTGCCGGGGCTGTACTTTATCCTGTTCTAAAGAAAGGGTTCTATCGTTTATCAAGCGCCCAGGGTGGGGACGGCTGTGCTGCGGGGCGTGTTCCGTCCTGAGTGCTGCCTGTTCATATGTGTGTGTTGCCGTCTGTTTCAGTCGTCGCTGTTAAGTGCTGTGCTGGGGGAGCTGCCCCTGAGCCAGGGGCTGGTCAGCGTGCATGGGAGGATCGCGTATGTTTCTCAGCAGCCTTGGGTGTTTTCAGGAACTGTGCGGAGTAATATTTTATTTGGGAAGAAATATGAGGAAGACCGATATGAAGAAGTAATAAAGGCTTGTGCTTTGGAGGAGGTGAGTAATGACTTCTGAGTTGCATATACTTGAATTTCAAATAATAATAATGCTGGTTTAAACTACAAGGTTTGTTGAAAGTTCTTTTTCTTTAATTTCAAAGATTTCGGATTGTTGCTTAATATTTTAAACAGATCTTCTGGGTAAATGTGCAGGCGTATACACTGCTGTTTCGATCCTGATGTGATAAAAACACTCACAGAATGGCTTTTTTTGCAGGGGGAGGCGAGCAGGTTGTTTCATTCCTTTTTAACTTATTTGTTTAATGGACAGTTAGAAAAGTTTGTAGAAACAGAGTGCACAGTGTAATGAACCCTCCTGTGCCGCCCCCCAGCTCCAACCAGGAGCAGCTGGAGGCCAGTCTGGCTGCGTCTCTCCCCCTGCGCTCTGCCAGCCCCACCCCCAGCCGAGACTATTCTGCAGCAGATCCCAGACCTCAGATTAGGTCATCTGTAAACATTTCATTAGTTACCTCTAAAACATGGGAAAGCCTTTGGAAAAAAATCACCACATTATTTCACCTGAAAAATAATCCAAATTCCTGAATATTATCAGTCTTCTAGTCCATGTTTACATGTTGTTAATCATCTCACTGAGAAATCTCGTTCACCATTGTTTGAATCAGACTCCACGTAAGGTCTGTACCCTGCACTTGGTTGACGCCTCCTCTGTCCCTCTCAGTCTCTGGGTTTCCCTCTCCACTTGTTTTTTTTATTTATTTTTTTATTTTTAAAAATTTGTTTATTTATTTATTTATTGGCTGTGTTGGGTCTTCATTGCTGCACACGAGCTTTTCTAGTCGCGGTGAACTGGGGCTACTCTTCATTGTGGTACGTGGGCTCCTCATTGCCATGGCTTCTCTTGTTGCAGAGCACGGGCTCTAGGCACATGGGCTTCAGTAGTTGCGGCACACAGGCTCAATAGTTGTGCCACATGGGCTTAGTTGCTCTGCACCATGTGGGATCTTCCTGGAGCAGGGCTCAAACCTACGTCCCCTGCATTGGCAGGCGGATTCTTCACCACTGCGCCACCTAGGAAGCCCCAATCCACTTGGTTTTAACTGTATTTTTGTTTAAAGAAAATGGAATGCTTTAAAATTTCTTCTTAACATTGCATCCTTTCACTGGGGAGAGATTGTTTTCAGAAATTGCATTGAGTTTCACAGAAAATGGAAAGATGAAATGTTTAACTGTATTTAAATAAAATTAGCGAATAAATGATGAAAGCTGAACTTACCTTATAGGAGAAAATAGTTTGGCAAAAGGAAAGAAAAATATAATTACTGCTAAGTAGTATGTTACTCTCTTGGGTTATAAAAATCAGTGAATAATAGCATTAAAGGGCTCCCTCAGGGGTTTGTTCAGTGCAGTCTGGTCATCCGACTTCTTTTATACGTGAGAAAAAGGCTGGGACAGACTTTCAAAGGTATCTTGAAGGCTCCAAACCGTGGAAATAGTAATTCTGCTTGAACAACGGCTTGAACATCGTGGGTTGTATCAGGTGAATAGCATTTTAGGATGATGTGGACAAAACAGAATTGCTTTATTGTTTAATGGGCTTCTATTTCTTTCTCCTGGGTCATTGTTAATGGGAAATTGTGTATTTGCAGAAATGATGTCAGGTTGGCAGGAATGAGCTAGACTTTTATTAAATGGTGTGTAGACTATGTAAGAAGAGAAAGGGTACGCAAATGTCAAACAGGAGAACAAGAGCCCCCATTTATTCAGAGGCCACGTGCCAGTCATTTTTCTGCCTCTCATACGTATGGATGCACACACATAAAAAGGTGTATGAGTTATTAATTCATTATGAGTGCCTTCCATGTCCCCATCCTCATTTTATAGTTGGTAAAACTCAGGCTTGGAGAGATGAAAGAGCTCTCCTCCACATTTGCAGCTCAAGTTCAGATCCATTTCTGCAGGACTCTAGACTCCATCCTTTTCCATAATGCTGTGCTGCCTCTCAGCTGAGGAAGTTTATAAGGAAGAACTTTTTAAAAAGGGGGTGATGGATGAAGGTGGAAGGTGGGATGTGGAATAAATAGATCTCAAGCATTTCCTCTTTACCTTAATCACGTCCAGTTGCTGATGCCCAGATCAGGCTCCGGAGACCTAGGCCAGTGTGTGGCTGTTTCTTTGCACGACCTTGCCTTTCTGGTGAAGCTCAGCCCTGTCTTTCTCCCCCACATCTGAGCATCTCTGGAGAAGAGCAGGTGCTGCAAACAGTGGCTGCCATTCAGCGTTCTCCCCCGGGGGCTGATGCTTTGCGCAGCCACATGGGGGGATTGGACCAGTAACGTGGGCAGTGTTCTGGGGCTTCACCCACCCTTGGGTGTCTGTGCGGCACAGACTCTGGTGGGAAGGGCCCCTACAGGATTGGGGTACAGAGGGATTCTTCTGTACGTGATGTGACATTTATAAACATGGGCTGTTGTCCTGTTCTGCCTCGTGGTTGGACAAGGAGTTGGGGCCCCTCGTGCCCATTTCCTCCTTGGCAGGAAGGGAGGCCCAGGGCAGAAAAGTAGTAGAGAGTGGAGTCCTGGCCTTGGTTTGTCACTTGCCCGCTGTCACTTTTGACATGTCCTGTTACCTGCCTGGGCCTCTGACGTTTCTGCAGCAAAATGAGAACATTGGGTCAGAGAGTTTCCAACAGGTTTTGCTGCTCCTCTGGAATGCCATCTTTGATTAGCAAGAGATCAGCAAGGTCTTTACGACACCTGGGAACCACTTAATGAGTAAGGAGATCCTCTGCTTATCTCCTTTTGAAATCCATGTGTCAGTGGATGGACATGAGATGGCCACAGATAATAGTGGCGTCCTGTAATTATTTTGGCCTGTAGATACAGAGACTGCATGTGTAGTAGAAAAGGCTTGGCCTTTAGAGAGAAACAGTCCTGGGTAGTAACTCCAGGTATTCGTCTCAGTTTCCTTTCTTATTAAATGGGGGGAGGGGTGGGGTTTACTGTAAAGGCTACAGGCAATGCCTGGGAAATGCAAACAAGCCAGGGTTTCAGTACATGGTAGCCATTGTCACTATTATAGATCTTTCCTCTACATGCATCCATCCATATAAATATAGTAAAAATTTCTCCTTACAGTTCTCCCTACCCCCGCCTCTCCCAAATCCTGGAGGAAAAAGCAGGAAAAAAAAAGCAATATTTATTGTATGACGTATGTTAGTAACAACTAGATATATTATACTAGATCTAATTAAACATTTCAGTTATTTGAGCTAAAAACATTTCTGTCATAAAATAGGGAGATAAGAAGTAATCACATCTGGCTACATTGATTCAGGCTGATGACATCAACTCCAAGGCCCAGGAGTCAGAAGGCTCAGGGATGGAGTCTCAGTTTCTCTTTTACTAGGTATGTGGTTTTGGCTGATTGTCTGAACCTTATAAGCCTGATCTGTAAGATGGAGATAATAATACTGTCAACCTCATAAGTTTATTTTGAGGATGAAATGCAGCAGTGATTTTAAAGCACCGGATTGCTAGGAACATAACAAGCACTCTGTAAGTGTTAGAATGATTTTGAAAATAAATTAGCCCTTAATTATAAGCTCAGCCGCTTTTTGGTAAAATCACATCCATAAAATGTGACATGTAAGGAAGAAAGTATCTGAGTACTTAACTTCCATTACTGAGTTGACACTTACATAGGTTCTCTACACATAGTACATTATATAAATCAACAATAAAAATATTTTGTTACCATAACATAAGGAGTATAGTATGTAACATTTGTCTGCATGTTATCTTTAACTTGAAGGCTTTTACAAGCTTTTAGGCAATACATATTTAAAAGTATCACATTGATAAATTCTAGTTTAATATTTTCCCACATAGATCACTTGAATTTACACCCTCCTCTTGGGTGCCTATAAGCTTGTACTTTCATCTCATATTTACCGCATTCCTGCCAACTTGGACATTTTCTTTTCAAGATGCCTTGACACTCATAGAATAATAAGTTTATTGATATTTCTATGTTTAAGTAAAGACCTTCAAGTCTGGAGTTATTTTGGTATTGCCTTCATTTCAAATATATTCTTCAGTGACTACTTGGGCAGCATGATGTGAAAGAGCAAAAGGCTATGAGTTGACATGAGCTTGGTTCAGATTCCAGCCCTTCTGTTTGACAGCTGACCATCCTCAGACCAGTGATGGAACCTCACTTAGTCTCAGTTTCCTCATCTGTGAAATGGGGCCAGTACTTACCATGCAGCTTGTTGTGAGGATTAGAGATAATCAGCATCAGGGTCCAGAACAGTGCTTGGTGCGCAGAGCTCACCCTCCAGGAGCTGAGAGAAGCTGTGTGCACACGTACAAATGATGGAGCAGAGTAAGACGGGTTCTTCACGAGAGATGTAAACAAAGCCTTAGGAACAGCAGGAAGAGAGATGAGTCCAGGGTGGTTTCATGGGAGAGAGTGTTTGGGCTGAGCCTGAAAAGATGGGCAGGATATTGACAGGCCATGGGAGGAGGGCAATTCCAAATGGAGGAAAAGCTGTGAAGACAGGCAGGGGCCTCCCCCTGTTTGACTCTGGAGTCCAGCCCTCCTCTGCCAGGGCCTCAAGTCCTGTCCTCATTAACTATTTCAACAGTCTGCTCCGTGGTGTTTCTACTGTAAGTCTCTACCATTGCTGAAGGGCCCTTAATGTATTTCTGGACGGATGGCATCAAATCAGTGTAGCCATTTCCTAATTTGCCTCTAGTTTGTATGTCTGCTCTTCAGTGAAAATTGGTTAAATTTAACTTAGAGGAAAACAACATGAATAAGAACACCTTCCTGTCAGTGGGAGGAATTGTAATCTGTGCTCAACTTGGGCTTTTCCCTTCAACCTAATCAGAAAATGGTGGCTGGGAAATTAGTCTGACTTGGATTTTACTTCAGATGTTTTTCCCATCTGGGGCTGGTCCATAAATAGTTTGCAGAGTCAACAACACACTTGAAGTCCTGCTACCAGACTCGGAGAGAGCGACTGTTTCTTATGCCTTAACTATGCCAAATGAAAGAGTGGATTTAAGTGCCTTTTCTAGAAAATGGTTAAGATTTCTGTGCTACAATGTGGTGCTATATTTTGAGAAGAACGTCAGAAAATCATAAACTCAAAGCATGAAAACTAAGGAGAACAGTTTTCAAGGACTGCCAACAGTGAAACAGAGGCCCAGTAAACTGTGTGTGTGCATGTGTGTGTGTAAGGCTGGGAACATATGTTAAAATAGCTCACTGTTTTCCTTGAAAGGCAAAGGAAGACATGGTATTAGAAAGAAAGAAGGTAAAATCATGATGAATTTTCATAACAGAGCAATTGTTGCCTTTCATTTGATGCACCCAGTTAAGCTTTGTGTGTGCAGGGAACCTGTGTGTGCCTGTGTGTCTTTGTGGCTGTCAGGGAGGGTTATGACGGAGACAGTCTCTTTCTTCTTGTGGTGTTGTGCTTTCATGTTGTGATTCACACTGTGAATGGGGTCCCACTGTTAGTCTCATGAGAAAATAGGCATCAGTCACCAGTAGCAAGTTACAAGCAGTTCATGTCCTTTTCCCACACATGCAGGGTGTTCATACACTTGTTTTAATTCTCACAGGATCCTTGAGTTTAGTGATTCTTGTTTCTGCAGCACAATCTGTAGAAGAGGAAAATGAGACTCATGGAGATCAAAGGCCTTGTTTATCATGGAGACCCCAGTGTGCCACTTGCTTTCTCCCCAGATTTGCTGAAGTAGAGACAGAGAAATGAGGGCTTCATCTGCAGAGAGGCACTGCTGTGTATCCTAGATTGATGCCTGAGGGGTTTAGTAGATAACAGACTCCCCCCGAACTCTGCTTGTCTATGCCAGGCTCTGTTGAGTGACAATTATAGGCAACCTAAGATTTCTAGTATAGTACTATGTAACTTAAATCTGATTGCTAACTTGTCATTTTTGGGATGTTCTTGTGATCTTTTCTTTTTTTTCCTCAGGTACTCTGGGGAAGATCGACTGATTTGTTCTTTACCTCTTAAATAAAATTGAAATTTAACTTTTGATAGATTCGCAGATCCTCAAGTCATAACTTCATGTCCTTAGTTTGAGTTTTTCCTGCTTCCACAGACAAGCACCTGCTTAGTTCAGCTGATCTGCTTGGTGTCCCTCGAGCACACTGTGTCTTTCCCTTTGGTTTTCCTATCCAGCCTGCTTTTTTCTGCTGTCATTTTTCATATAGATCTTGTCTGTCACTGTGTCATTTGCCTTAAATGAAGACACAGGTCAGGTGTTATCCCTTCTCTAAAAGTGGGAAGCTGAGGCCGAGATCAGCAAAATGTCCAGTTTAAGACACACTCATTCCTTGATAAAATAAGTCCTGTGCCTTCACCAGCCGGGTCCTGCGCCTCTCACACCTGTGCCTCTAGCACAGTCCTTCACACTTGCATATCCAGCTGCACTGTGACGTCACTGAGAGGTCATCTCAGCTTGTCCACAATTGAAGTCTCCTAAACCTGCATCCACCGTCTTCCCCGACTCAGTAAATGGCGACCCTGTTCTTTCCCATCCTCACGCCCCAAACCCCACAGTTTTCCTCTTCTCTTACAACCCACACCCACCCCGCCAGCAGGTCTTACAGCCTCCACCTTCCACATGTGTCTGGAGTGTGACCTGTCTCTCCATTCCCACTGCTATCACTCTGGTCCTGGCCACCGTCATCTCTCACCTAGATTATTCCAGTAGCCTCCTCACTTGTATCAGCCCTCACCCTTCCCCTTGACTGTCTAATTTGTGCAAAGTTTGGGAGTGATTCCTTAAAAACCTCAGACCATGTCAGTCCTCCCCACCACATTCCCCCATTACTGGGAGTGACACCAGGGCTCCTCCTGCTCTGTCTCTGCCCTCATCCCCCTCATTCTTACTCGGCACCAGCTCTCCTGGCCTCTTGCTTGTCCTGGAAAACCGTGGGCATCTGCCCCATGGCCTCTGTACTCGCTCATTGCTCTGTGTGGAGGACCCTCCCCCCTCCCCCAGATCTGCTCACACCCCCTCTGAACAGAGTCCTTCCCGACCCCAGTATAGACTCACTTTCCCTCCTTCACTCTCCATCCTACTAAGCTGGCTTCCTTTTCCTTCTAGTCCTTAGTACTTGCACTCATGCTAATTTTCCATATTGTCCATCTGCCACCATGGAAACAAACTCTAGGAACTTTGTTTCCTCATGGCTGAATTCATTGTGCCCAGAACAATGCCTGCTTATAGTCCATCCTCAATACATATATGTTAATGGACAAATGAAGAAATGTTGTGAGAAACTACAGAATGACAATGAATGAAAAGCCATAAGAGGTTTATTTTTTTTAATGTTCAAAGTTATAATTTAGCCACTGTGAAATAAGCCTATTGCTGTTGGTCAAATACTTGTATGAAGAACTGATGCTAAAAGGTTAGGATGGCAGGAGGAGAACACATTTGAAATCTTTTTCTTTTCCCCCTTTTCTATCTCCATGTAGGATTTTCAAATTCTGAAGGATGGGGATCTAACTGTGATAGGAGATGGAGGAACCATGCTGAGTGGAGGGCAGAAAGCCCGGGTCAGCCTCGCAAGGTAAATGATGTTTCAGTTGCCATCCTGCCCCTGCCTCCTCCGTGGCTCCTAGTGGAGGTGAGCATGCAGAGCCCACTCACCTGGTGGGTGCTGTGTGAGGCAGGGTCTTGGCCTTTTCCATGGGCTCATGGAATGAACATGGAGTTGTTGGACGCTGTCATGATTCAGAGCTGGCGTCCAGAGAGCGTGAAGGGTTCTTCTGACATCTCTCTACATTTCCTAGAGCCGTGTATCAGGATGCAGACATCTACCTCCTGGACGATCCGCTCAGTGCAGTAGATGCAGAAGTCAGCAGGCACTTGTTCGAACAGTGAGTTTGCTCCTGTTTTGTGTCATTTCTGCTTTCTAAGAACCCTGTAGACATCAGGGAAGAGAGCTCAGGAAAGCCTTTGTGTTTCAGGAGACTCAGATTGTTCTGCCGTGGTGTCCCTCTCTCCCCTCCCTTCCCTCCGCAGATGATCCATCATAGAGAAATTTTGCATCATGATGAGGTCAAGACAGGAAAATGCAGGAGGTGCTTCCAGTGTGTGGAGGCCAGTGGAGCCTGTGCTTTAGGAGCTGAGGAGTAGATGGCAGATGTCCCCCTGCTACTTGCAGTTGGTAACCGGACACTGTGGGTGGACCCAGACCCCAGGAATAAGAACAATGATGCACTTTTTTTTTTTTTAAAGTTTAAAGTTTCTAGAAAAGTTTAACCTCTTATACAAATAAGTGAATGCATTTCACATGATGACTTTTCACATATAAATGAATGATAGGTACATTTTGGTAAACCACTTAAGTTCTTAAAAGTAAACCATGCAGGTGATCACTTCCTGAATATTGTTTTTTTTTTTTCTTTTTTAATTGTATTTTTAGATCACTTTTAAGTTCACAGTAAAATGGTAAAATTGGGGGAAAAGTTCAGAGATTTTCTGTACATCCCCTGTCCCCATACATGCCTATTACCAACATTACTCTCCAGAGCGCTACATGTGTTACAACTGATGAACCTTCACTGACACATCCAAAGTCTGAAGTGACAAGTATCCATCATGATAGTATCACACAGAGTGTTTTCAACGCCTTAAAAATCCTCTGTTGATGCACGGTTGTTAAATCAGAGGGTGGGTCTCGGTAACCTGGGACTTGGCTGCCAGTTCTTTTCCTCCATCATTTGTTTAAGGCATGTCAGAAGTGAAGTTTTCAGCACTGACGTAGGGCTTCCGTGGAAAACCTTGTTGGTTTATGCTTATTATTCAGTAGGTTTGGAAATAATAAAGTCTAGAATTTAAGAATGACTTATTGTAGATCTGAGTATGATTTCAGTTATTTAACATTGCTTCATGGATGCTTTCTAGAATTAATACTTAGACCCACGATGTGGGGTTAACTTGAATTTGAAACTAGGAATCTAGAATCTGGCTTAAGTCCTGATTCTCATTTTGTGTTTCTGGAATTTGTTCAGTGGCTTTTGCTTGGCCACCAGACCCCTGAAGCAGAACAGCTCTGATACTTTTCTGTGTGTAATGTGTCCTAACACACACTGACCGATGTCTCTGATGGAGCCTAGACTGGCCTTTTTGAAAGCCTCGTGAACTTGCTTTCTGTGAAACAGCATCCACATCTACCCTATGGTTAGTTACCTTGCTGTTGTTCCCCTTGTTAAAGCCAACAAGCCCTTCCAGCTGCGCTAATTAAAGCCCCCTGTGTGTAATGAGATCAATGCCCTTATAGATGTTGCTGCACAAAACCTCTTAGTTTACAAAGGAGGACAGTGAGCCAGGAGAGGGAAGGGACCCACCCTGGGCAGAATAAGGGAGACTAAGACATGCAGCTCTCATTCCTGCCTCTAAGGAATCTGTCTCTATGTGGAGCTTGTTAAGACAGATGCCTGGGAAAAGTTCGAGGTTTAGAGAGTTTCAATACAGGATAGTAAGTGGTAAATGGAAGCAGAAGTGGGCAGCTGTAGGCTTTTCCATTGAAGTTGGGAAGCTCCTTGTGCACTGGGCTTGGCAGGAAGTGTTCTGTGGGCCTGCAGACTGGGCAGGGTTTGTGGAGACTGAGAATGGGATTCTCAGTCTAGAGGAAGAGTAGAAGCACAGGTGTAGAGGGAGGAATAAGCAAGGCTGTGAGAAGAACAGCAGGCACATCCTCGCCTGGAGGATGCAGGTTGTACAGCAGAGAGAATCTATTTGGAAATTCTTGTGGTCAGGTCCTGTGTTAGTTTGCTAGGGCTGTGTCTGTCCAGGCTGCTTTCACAGGAGATCATAACCTGGGTGGCTTATAAGTAACAGAAATTTATCTCTCCCACTTCTGGAGGCTAGGAAAGTCCAAGGTCAAGGCGCTGGCAGATTTGGTGTCTGATGAGGGTTTGATTCTTGTGTCCTCACGCAGTGGAAGGGGTGACAGAGCAGTGTGGGTCCTTTTTATAAGGACACTAATCCTATTCATGAAGGCTCCACCCTCGTGACCTGATCATCTCCCAAGGGCCTCTCATATCCAGTACATTCACAGTGGGATTAGGTTTCAACATGTGAATTTTGTAGGACAGAAACATGCAGTCTATAGCAGGCTGTTACAGATGGTTGGGAATGGTGGTTGCTTAAACAGAAATTAAGTTTCTTACAGTTCTCAAGGCTGAAAGTTCAAGATCAAGGTGTGGGCAGGTTCAGTTTCTGCTGAGACCTCTCTCCTTGGCTTCCAATGACATCCTCCTCTCTGTGTCCTTACCTCGTCTTTCCCCTGTTCATGTGCACCTGTGTCTCTGTCCTTATGTCTTAGTCTCCTCTTCTAAGGACACGAGTCACATTGGATTAGTTCCACCCTAAATAAGGGTAACGGTTACCTCTTTAAAGGCCCTGTCACCAGATTCTAAGGTACTGGCGGTTAATGTGTCAACATATGAATTTGTGGGGGGACAGAATTAATTCACAGCAAGTCCCAAGTAGTAAAGAGACTTCCGTGGAGTCAGAAGTGGGAGAGTGAGATGTGTGAGGAGCTCTGAGCTCTGGATACTAGGAGCTGGGATTCCACAACCACTAAGCACAGGTCATGGAGTGGGTTCCATCAAAGTTTGTATGTAACTTGTGCTTAGTGTTGAGGTGATGAAAGAGCTCTGCAGATGGCTGCACAACAATGTGACCGTACTTAATACCACTGAACTGTATGTTTAGAAATGGTAAATTTCATGTTATGTATATTTTACCACAGTAAAAAAAGTGTAAAGTGACACTGAATCTTTCAGAACATGAGAGAGCAGAACAGCTGACACAAGAGAGCAGAACAGGCATGGCCTCCCCCTCTCTGATCTGAGCTGCCTTTCGCACCCTCTCCTGATCATGACTTGATGAATTTTCCCTTAGAGAAGTGCCTTGTGTCTTGTTATGAGTTCAGTGACAGGCACTAGTGCTGTGACAGAGATTCCCCACCCCCACCCTTCTGGCATCGTGGTGAGCTCAGCCTCTCTGTTCCCAGTGCCCCGCCCTGAACTTGCAAATGACTGTCACCTCGTCTTGTGTGAGTCTGCACATGTTCTCCATCACTCCAGGAACAGTTTCTGTTGGCCATTGCCTCAGTGTCATGGGGAAGGGAGTTGAAGGCGTTTTAATTGCCAAGTATCAGGGTGCTCATCACAAAAGCTCTTCCAAGTTCTTCTTCAAGCACAGGAGGTCCTTATAAAGTCCTCTCCCATCTTTTGGGTTTAATGACCTTGGATGTGCACTTCATAGAAGCAAGCTTGTTCAGATTGTTATTTGCTAATCAGAACCACATTCTCTGGGGAAACTTAGGGCTGGGAGCACGAATGCAATTTAGGAAATCACTCAGCAGCAACTGGAGAATGTTCTCAAATTAGAAAATTGGATGGAACCATATGCTATGAGAGATGGCGGTGGTGTAGAAGCTTAGTAATGGGAAGTGTTTTGTATTAAAAGTGAATGAATCACTCTTCTACTTGCTGTTAACACTGTGGTTCAGTCATGAATCTATATCCCAGGTTATTAAGGTCTGCGAGTTTTACAACTGTATGTTACAAACATTAAGTGGATTCTATCCCCTACAGAAGGTCAGAGGCCTTAGGTGAACTGGTGTGTCTCACCTGCGTCCAGCTGTGGGTCCCATCATGGTTCAGCCCACATCACCAGACTGCCACCTCCTGTGTCATCAGTTCTTTCGGTCTGTCCTGATCAGATTCCCACACTGCTGTCTACACAGGTCACCCTTCCTGCTCTAGCCCTTCACACACTCCCCCTCACATTCAGGATGCAGCTCCAGGTCCTCAAATTGAGAACATGCGTCTTTGCTGTCTGCCCCCCATCAGCCTTTCCAGCTCGTTCCCACACCCACTCGGTATTCCAGCTGTGCTGGCTTTGTGGTGGGTCCTTTCTGACTCCTGTCGGTCTGTAGATACTGCTCCCTCTGTCCCAGAACCAGGGAATAGTGCACCAGGGCAAAGAAGGAAAGTGAAAGATGGACCCCTGCCTTTCCCTCCTGTTCCTCCACGGGGAGCCTGTGCCCTTCTGTCTTCCTAGAGCCCTCAGTGGGCTGCACTTGGCCTTTGAGTCTCCCTCACCCCCCATAAGCTGTGAGTGCAGGAAGGTGCCTTAGCCCAGCATGTCCTGTCCCAGGATCCCTGCAGCTGCTGTGCCTTCTTCCAGGGATGTTCCCTCCCGATAGTCTCATGGTTCCCGTGTCACCCCATCTAAGACAGCAACTCCCTTGCTTTTCCTTCAGAGCACACATCATGGCCCAATGGTGCATTTTCTTTACGTTCAGTGTGTCCCCCTGTACACGGTGCAGAGTATTGTCTGCCTTCTTGGCCTACAGGTGTATCCTTGGCACTTAGGAGAGTGCCTGGCTCCTCAACAAACCTCTGCTGATTGAATGAATGAAGGTGGGACTCTGTCTTTCTTATTTGTGTTCCCTCTACCATGGGGTGTGTCCCCTCTTAACACAGCCCGCATGTAGGATTGAATATGGGATTATAGGATTAACACAGCCCTTATATAGGAATAGCAGTTAAGCAACTTGTTGCTGAATCCATCGTTTTTTATGGCATGACTTGGAAATCTTACTCTAAAAACTTGGAAAATAGAGCATTTTCCTAGAGATTTTAATAAAAAGCATGATTTTGAAAAAATTCAAAGCCATCAGCTGATCACTTCATTGTAATTATTCATATTACTTCATCTGTGGTGGGATGTTAGGAAGAAAACATTTTAGAACTTTCAGCTTGGTCCATCTTGGACATGAAAATCCATTGGATTTGATTTACACCCACCTTCAGGGACTGTTGGCATGTAATTATGAATTAAGGAGAAATAATTCCATTGAAAGCTTTAGTACTAAGTCTGAAGAGAGGGTTACTTAGTCAAGAAACTTAGGTACAAATGCTGAACTAACACATGTCAAAGGGAAAAATGATTTCTTTGGGCTTAATGAAACGATGGTGTATGTGTCTATATCCTGGCTTCTTGCTTCTGATCAAAGACCCAGTGTCCAGAGTGTCCCCTTAGGACTTTTCTATCCTGAGTCCAAAGCACATGACTGCTTGTGGGTTAGGGAGGAGTGGAGAAGGGGGCTGATGTTTACTGAGCGAATTGGTGGTTTGATTTCTCAGAACGTGGGGATGAGTCGTCATTGGCCTTGTTTTGAAGAAGAAACTGAGGTTTGGTAGCTCGTCCAGCGTTGTCAGGCTGGTGAGAGGGACTGAGCTGCTGTCTGCTGCCTCCAGACTCTCCATCTGACTCACTCAGCAGGCTGAGCTGTGGCCCATGTTCCTGAGATTTGTTCTGCGAGGGTCTCAGGCACCCAGAGTACATGCCTGGAGCTCTGCCTGTGGTCACTGGGGCCCCAGACAGGCTACTCGCTTCCCTGGAGGGTTGTAGACCCTTGTGGGGTGAGACTGGGGCTGAGTCCCTAGGGGTCTGCATTTACAATGTAGGAGCAGTTGGAGGGGTTCCTGTAAAAACACACTTAAGGTTGGATACTGAGGGGGGTTGTTGGGCTGCACCCCGCAGGCCTGCAAGGCCTGTACTTGCCCAGCTGAGACCTAAGAAAGAGCCTGGAGTCAGCGACGGAGACACAGATGGTTTAACGGGTAGGGTGAGCTTCCGTGTCTGAAGCCAAGTCCTGGAGGGACACCCCACTGTGTGAGGCCCATGTTGGGGCAGGACATGGTGGCAGTCTTCATTCCTGGGGGGAGGGCAGGTTGGCCTGTTGGTTACCATGGAAACCAGCAAAGGGGCAGGCCCCTCACCACCCGTTTGACAAGTCTAGTGGAGAGTTCTGATCTAAAGCTAGAACAGTCCTTAGCTGGGGCCTGGGATGAGTAAGTAGGAAGGTCAGTCATGTGAGTAGGTGTAGGTGGAGCCAGCACCCGTGGAGCAGAGAATGTACAGACAGCAAGAAAACCATCTTGGATGGCCTGACATACAGGGGTCTTGGCTATAGAGAATTGGTGTGTCTTTTGAGCTACTGGTTGATTTCCACTGTGATTTGGGCCATTTGCATTCCATTCTTTCATTTTCATATTTGGAAGGTATTCAGTCCTAATGAAATGCTTCCTGAATGGGACTGAGAATGTTCTAAAGACTGATGGAGGCCATGCTAGCATTCATTTTATATCTAACATTATTTGGAAAGAAGTGTCTAGGAAATTCACTCTGGAAAATGTTACCAAGAACCTGTTAATTTTTTATTGTTAATGTGTACCTCATTAATCATAAATAATGACCTACAAAACTAAGAAAAATGTACACATTTTTATGACATAGATCCCTCTTCTCCCGTTCCCGCATAGCCATAAAATAGTGTTTTAGTTCAGTCAAGTTTTGGAATCTCAGTATTGCTCAATTATTTTTCATTATGAAACGTAAATTATTGTTAAGCTGAGTTTTTGGAAAAAACAACTTAGCTGCTGCCTCTTTCACTGGACTGCTTTTTAGAATTTTTTTAGCAGCACTAGATTCAAGTTTGCTGCTGATAACTTTGAGGACCTACTTGGGATCATTGATTCATATTTGTATTTAGTTTGTATTGTTTATTTGGTATTTAAACTGCAGATCTTTGATTGCTGTGTTGTTTTTGTCTCATTATGTTTTCAAAATATGTGTTTTCACTTGGGAGCACCCCCATTAATGTGCTTTTGCATCCTGTACCTTTTACATTTGTAGGTGTATTTGCCAAGCCCTGAAGGAGAAAATCACAATCTTAGTGACTCATCAGTTGCAGTTCCTAAAGGATGCAAGTCAGATTCTGATATTGAAAGATGTAAGTGATTTCTAGAAGTCTGTGGAACTTGCTAGCGCTCAGGTATGTTAAGGCCAGGACACCCAGCAGGTCGCTCTCCTTAGATTCAGGGTAAGCATCCTCTTCTTCCTCAGTTTTATGCCCCCTTCTTCTCAGAGCAGGTGGTATCCATGCCTTTGAGGATGACTCCAGAGACATGTAGAAGTGTCACTATTACACTCTAAGTCACATACGCCCTAACGTATATAAAAGTCCTACTGCAGAGTTACTGAATTATCACTGTTCTAATGAAATTTGTTAACGATAATGATGCTATTTTATTTATAATTTTTTGTTTTCCCTTTCCACAAATTAAGTCAAAGTGTATTATTTGGAAATTAGAGATACTAAGACCCGTTTGTATCCACGTGATTATCATGCTCAGTTTGCCTAAAGAGCATCTTCCATTAATACCAGAAGGGAGGTTCAGTAGCCAAGCATCCCTGGTCAGAGACACCCACTCTGCTGGTGCAGCCAGTTGGTGGTCTCACTGCCCAGGCCTTTTTATGTGCCTGGTACGTGTGGGAGCCTGTGCAGCAGTAGGACAAGGCCCTGCCTTCATGGGGCCCCCATTCTTATGGGGACAGATATGACGAAAGAGAGAGAGAGGTGGGGGTGACATCCTGGCTGCCTCCTTTAGGAGGTGGTGCCTCACAGGGCCTGAGTGACATGAAGGTGGGGGCCACACAGATCCCTGGGGTAGGGGTGTCTGAGGCAGGGGTTCCTAAGGAAGGAGCTGACCTGGCAGGTTGGAGGAATGGCAGGAAGGCTAGCGTGTCTGGGGACAATGAGCAGGGGGACATGGAGGAAGCAGGTCTCCAAGCAGTGGGCAAGGGGCCCGGAAGTGGGATAGAAGCCCTTGGATGGTCCAGAGCAGAGAAGCGATATGGTCTGATGCAGGATTTAAAAGATTCCTCTGATGTTCACTGGAGGGGCGACAGCAGAAGCAATAAGATGTCTTAGTAAAGTTGAAAAGACAAAATGTGGGCTCAGGCTAGTGTATCAGTTTCTAGAGCTGCCATAACAAAGAATTGCAAACGGGGTGGCTTAAAACAACAGAAATCTCTTGTCTCACTGTTCTGGAAGCTACAGGTCCTAAATCAAGGTGCTGGCAGGGCCACGCTCTCCCAGAAGGCTCCAGGGGAGAATCCTCCCTTCCAGCTTCTGATGTTTGCTGGCCATCCTTGGTGTTCCTTGGCTGACAGCTGCAACACTGTAGTCTCTGCCTCTGGTGTCATGTGGCCATTGTTCTTGTGTCTGCCTGAGTCTCTTCTCATAAGGACATCAGTCATATTGGATTTAGGGCCACCCTACTCCAGTATGACCTCATCTTAACTTAATTACATCTGCAAAGATGCTATATCGAAATAAGGTCATGTTCACAGGTGTCATGTTTAGGGCTTGAACATACCTTTTTGAGGGCCACCATTAAACCTATAACACCTAGAATGCGGTGGAGATTAGTGAGAATTTCTCAGACTTGGTGGTGGTTTGATGCTTCACTCCTTGTCTCGTTTGCCTCTGTGACTCAGCACCTCCGTCATTAACCCTTGTCTGTTCCAACAGGCCCTTGGGCAGATCCCTCACTTATCAGATGAATTTCTACTCTAAGAAAGATTATTAAAATGCAGAACCTCTACCTCTCTAGAAACAGTTCCATATGTCAACTCTTCTCTACTCCTTTAGGAATGGGGGGCTAAGTTTTCTCAAGCTTGAGAGCAGTTAATTTCACGTGCAGAGAGGGTGATATTAGTGTTTACAATCCCAGCATAGGCAGTATTATGAGCACAGAATGAATGGGGTGGGGGCAGAATAACCTACTTAGCCAGTCCCTAGATGCTTTGGGATCCCCTTATTGCTTCTTTTGAGGACATCATCCTCAATTTTAGTACTATCATAACTATTATTTGTCCACTGATGAACACTCCTGGGTGAGTTGGAGTGCATCCTTACTGTCTATCTGGTCCCTCTCTCACAGCAGAGAGGGGATTTCTGCCCCCTCATCCTTTCAGGATTGTCAATGCTTGGCTGCGGAGTGAAATTGCCATCTTTGTACCACTAGTCATTTCCTTGTGCGTCTTACAGATACTAAGTAGAAAGTGGTAATTTCATTAAATAAGGTGCGTGAATCTTGTCTCCCAAATGAAACAAGGCACAATATATCCTGAATAATTATCTA
The DNA here is from genome assembly GCF_030028045.1 of Hippopotamus amphibius kiboko. Lineage (NCBI taxonomy): Eukaryota > Metazoa > Chordata > Mammalia > Artiodactyla > Hippopotamidae > Hippopotamus > Hippopotamus amphibius. The sequence continues at coordinate 14,637,053 of NC_080199.1, forward strand.
ATTCTGCAGTATCAGATGGTGCCCAAAGACCTCATTGGGTTTCTCCCAGGGGACCACCTCAGGGAATAGGACGAGAGGGCTACCAGCTAGGGTCCTGGGCCACCTTCTTCCTCCTGACCTGCCTTAACCAGAGCTGCCCTCCTTTCTTTAGTTTTACATCCTGGGATTTTCCCTAATATTTTGTTTGACACTGGGTGGATCAGTTGAGTCTCATTTCGTGGGGTCAGAAAATAGTGAAGACATCTGCACATCACTTTATGTAACTTTGTAAGGGAGGGAAACTGTGCAGTGATGTGGCACATGTGTTCAAAGAAAATGATTAGATTGACTCTACCTTAAGCATTTGCCTGAATAGGGGAAGCCTGGTTGGCTGCTTGTGGTTGGTTGTTCTTAAGTTTTTTCTCAGATTTGAGTGCATTGATTCTGGCTTAGGTTTGGTTTGCTGGCATGGGTTGCCAAGGCATTAGAGCCACCCCAGTCTCATGGCCTCCTTGTTTAAATGATTTAACAGGTAGAATATTGAATTTTTAGTTGGGAACTTCCTGCATTTGTGGGGAAGTTGGAAAGACCATGAAGATACAGCTTATGGGTTCTCTGTCTGGGGCTGGTTCCTACATGTCTCATCCCAGTGGGGCACATAATACTGTGACAATGGTCAGCAAAGACTTGATGAGTGCCTCTTACCTATGCAGATGTGCTTGTGCCCACCTCTGTGTCAGTCTTAACTTTTTCCTGGAAAATCTTTCCCAATTAACTTTTATTTTTTCTTCAGTTCTGCTTGTGACATGAGGCTTATGTCAATTTCCATGTTGTTTAAAAAGACTGTCCTGATACTCCTACCAACCTCTGTACTTCTTGCTTCCCTAAAAGCCCTCGGTAGTAATGTCAGTGGTCTCTGTTTTTAGCACATGAGCCCACATTTCTTTCATATCCCCCAGGACCTAGCACAGGGTTTGGCAGAAAACAGAGAGTGTGCAGTTCTGTGTCAAGCTGAACTGAACTAGAATGTCAACCAGAATTCCAGACCTAAGGATCATTTTCTTATGAAAATCATAATTTAAGACCAGTTAACTTTTCTTGATTAGTATTTAGATTAGATTAGAATTATCAAATGCAAATGCATTCCTCTCATATTCTCTATTACAGGGCAAAATGGTCAAAAAGGGGACTTATTCTGAGTTCCTGAAATCCAGTGTAGATGTCATTTCCTTTTTTAAGAAGGAGAAGGAGGAGGCTGAACCATCTCCATTTCCAGGAACTCCCACTCTGAAGAATCAGACCTCCTCCAAGTCTTCGGTTCAGTCTCAGCAGTCTTCCTTGTTGAAAGATGCTGCTCCAGAGGACCAAGATGTGAGTTTCTCATCCTGCAACATGCCCTGGTCTGTCCACTTTTGCTGGCCTCATGGACCTTCAGTCTGCTTTGCTCACATCTTTGTTTCTTCCACTGTAGACCCTAAGTTTCCAAATTCCATGGAATTGGTAGAATTAAAGAAGCATCAAGGGAGCAAGCCTGCTTGGATTTCCCCTTTGGGTGTAGGATGAAGAATCTTATGGAGATCAGTAGTGGGTGCACTGCTATGAATTCCTGGGTATATGTGACTCATGGTGATATTGGAACTCTTCAATTTACCATAGTTACAACCTACTTGATCTGGTGGCCCCTGGCTTCCCTTATGCATCCAGAGGCTTAATTTAAAGACCCCCTCAGCAGACGGAGTCCTGCTGTAGCCCAAATTTAATCAGTGACTTTTCCTGTATGTTGGAATGTTCTGACACTGCAGGTGACTGATGGTAGCATTTTGACCCCCTTGTCAGATGGTTTGTGATAGGCCAGAGGTAGCAGGTACAAAGGACCTGACACATGGCAGCCGCTATGGAGTTAGTTCCCATCTTCCTCTCTCTCTCTTTTCTTTTTTTTTCAGGCAAACAATTAAATTTCTTTTCTTTTTTCCATTTTTATTGAGAAGTAATTGACACACATCACTGTATATATTTAAGGCATACAGCCATGATGGTTTAATGCACCAACATTCAAATTATAGGGGTCACAGAAGAAGAAGAGAAAAAGAAAGGGTCTGAGAAAATATTTGAAGAGATTATAGTGGAAAACTTCCCTAACATTGGAAAAGAAATAGTCAATAAAGTCCAGGAAGCACAGAGAGTACCATATAGGATAAACCCAAGGAGAAACACACCGAGACATATATTAATCAAACTATCAAAAATTAAATACAAATAAAAAATACTAAAAGCACCAAAGGAAAAGCAACAAATAACATACAAGGGAACCCCCGTAAGGTTAACAGCTGATCTTTCAGCAGAAACTCTGCAGGCCAGAAGGGAGTGGCAGGATATATTTAAAGTGATGAAAGGGAAAAGCTTACCAAGATTACTCTATCCAGCAAGGATCTCATTAGATTTGAAGGAGAAATTAAAAGCTTTACAGAGAAGCAAAAACTAAGAGAATTCAGCACCACTAGACCAGCTTTACAACAAATGCTAAAGTAACTTTTCTAGGCAGGAAACACAAGAGAAGGAGAACAATTACAAAAACAAACCCAGAACAATTAAGAAAATGGTAATAGGAACATGCATATCGATAACTACCTTACATGTGAATGGATTACATGCTCCAACCAAGGGACACAGACTGGCTGAATGGTTACAAAAGCAAGACCCATATATATACCATCTACAAGAGACCCACTTCAGAACTAAGGACACATACAGACTGAGAGTGAGGGGGTGGAAAAAGATATTCCATGCAAATGGAAGTCAAAAAAAAGCTGGGCAACAATACTCATATCAGGAAAAAATAGACATTAAAATAAAGACTATTACAAGAGACAAGGAAGGACATTACTTAATGATAAAGGGCTTAATCCAAGAAGAAGATATAACAATTGTAAATATCTATGCACCAACATAGGAGCACCCCAATACATAAGACAAATGCTAACAGCCATAAAAGGGGAAATTGATAGTTACAATAATAGCTGGGGACTTTAACACCCCACTTATACCAATGGACAGATCATCCAAACAGAAATTAAATAAAGAAACATAAGCTCTAAATGACACATTAGACCACATGGACTTAATTGATATTTATAGGACTTTCCATCCAAAAACAACAGAATACACTTTCTTCTCAGTGCACACAGAACATTCTCCAGGATATATCACATCTTGGGTCACAAACCAAGCCTCAATAAATTTAAGAAAATTGAAATCATATCAAGCATATTTTCTGACTACAATGCTATAAGACTAGATATCAATTATAGGAACAAAACTGTAAAAAAACAAACACATGGAGGCTAAACAACATGCTACTAAATAACCAAAAGATCACTGAAGAAATCAAAGAAGAAATAAAAAAATACCTAGAAACAAATGACAATGAGAACACAATGACGCAAAAACCTATGGGATGCAGCAAAAGCAGTTCTAAGAGGGAAGTTCATAGCAATACAATCCTACTGTCTTTCTTACTCTTCAAGACCGAGAACCACATCTTATACACCTTGAATCCCCAGTGGCCAACATAGAGCAGATATCCTTGGCTCCTGTGTCTCTATAGTGCATTCTAAGTCCTCCAGATAGAAATGCAGAAATGCACTAGATATCCCTTAAAAACATACACAGGTATTCCTCGATATCCAAACCCTCACTATCCAAACCCAGGAGCCTGGATAATTCTGATAAGTATTCAGATCAGTCCCTCATATTCCACACACAGGAATCACTCTCTGAAATTCAGGAACCAAATAGATTGGCATCATATGCTATCTCCCTCTTATTGAAACTCACATGACTCCAACTTGCTGTGAGAACTCACTTTACTGTATTTGGCTAATATTTTGAGCCCCAACTATATTTTATGTTTTCATCATTGAGTGACACAGATAATCTAGAGGGATACATTAGCGCCATATCATTTTGTGTCTTATTTTGGAACAAGCTTCTGCATTCATACTTAAATCAGGTATGTTGTGCCTGTACTGAGACTCATGATTGACTTTAAGCAAGGCCACTCAACAGTGGATAACCTTGTGCAAATGATGTCTCCTTATTTCTAGTAGATTCCTAGGAGTAGGATGGCTGGGTCCAGGGTGAATGCATATGTGGTTTGGCTAGATATTTCCACACCCTTCTCTATGGGAGATGGACGTCGTGTGCTCCTACCAGCATATGAGATGTGTCTGTTTTCCCACAGCTTTGCAGTGGAGTGCATTGTTGAACTATTGAAATTTGGTGATTCCTTATTTAAAATTTTGTCTCTCATTGTCATTTTTCCCTCTCAGGCTGAGAATATACAGTTCATACTACCGTTGGAGGACTGTTTCTATGGGAAAGTTGGTTTTAAGACGTACAAGGATTACTTCACAGCCAGTGCTCACTGGTTTATCATCATTTTCCTTTTTCTAGTGAACATTGTAGCTCAGGTAAATAAGGACATTTATTTTGGTTTGTGCCCTCAGCTTGATATTTACATACTATTTATACTGTATTTATTTTATTATTTTTAATATGTATGTTATGAGATTTATGTCAAAGAATCGGCTCATGAGATTATGGGGTCTTACCTGGGTGAATCTGAACTCAGAAAGGCAGGCCTGCTGGCTGGAAACTTAGGCAGAAGCCAAAGCTGCAGTTTTTTTTTTAAATTAATTTTTATTGGATTATGGTTGCTTTACAGTGTTGTGTTAGCCTCTACTGCACAACAAAATGAATCAGCTACACACATACAGATATCCCCTTCCTTTTGGACTTCCCTCCCATTTAGGTTACCACAGTGCATTAGGTAGAGTTCCCTGTGCTATATAGTATGTTCCCATCAGTTGTCTATTTTATACATAGTATCAATAATGTATACCTGTCAATCTCAGTCTTGAGGCAAAATTTCTTCCCTCTCCAGAAATCCTCACATTTTGCTTTTAAGGCCTTTGACTGACTGGACGAGGCCCACCACATTGTTGAGGGTGCTCTCCTTTACTTAAATTCTGATGATGGATGTGAGCTACATCTACAAAATACCTTCAAAGCAATGGCTAGTTGAGTGTTTGGTTGAATCATTGGAGACTGGCCTGCCCAAGCTGACACAGAAAACTGACCATCACAGTATCTGTCAAGCTTTTTTCCTTTGAAAAATCCCAACGTTTCTACTGTTATTATTGTATTTTATAGTCTACTTGGATTTGCATTGAAACACATTATCTGTGAGCAAAATAAGTGAGGGTTATTAGTGTTGTGTGTACACGACAGAGAGCTTCTAGGGAAAAAAGGATGTCTTTTAAGGATTTTAAAATGTAATCTTCCCTTCTCTGATATATGGTTATCTGGAATGTGGGACTTGGCGCAGACTTGAGCCAGAAGGACCATCTCTGTTTTGTAGAGCCTTTCCATCACACATTCTAGTGAGTGGGGGTTTGAGGGGGTCAGTAATGTCAGTGCTTGAGTGATTGTTGTTTCCTGCTGCAGGTTGCCTACGTCCTTCAGGATTGGTGGCTTGCATACTGGTGAGTGATTCCTGATCTGACCCAAAGTGCTGTAAAATCAACACGAAGCCTCACTTTCCCACAGAATCAGGGGTAGAGGTGGGATTTGTTCAGCCTCCTCTTCTGATCCTCACATAGTTTCCTTGAAGAAAAATTAAAGATCCTGCTGGTGGAGTGTGACCCTCCCATAGTCTCTCCCTATGTCTGACCCTCAGCAGCTTCCTCACAGACAATTTTGAGAAACAAAAGTCATGATTCAAATTGAATTTTAGGGACTTCCCTGGTGACACAGTGGTTGAGAATCCACCTGCCAATGCAGGGGACATGGGTTTGATCCCTAGTACGGGAAAATCCCACATGCTGTGGAGAAACTAAGCCCTCGTGCCACAACTACTGAAAGCCCACTTGCCTTAGAGCCTGTGTGCCACAACTACTGAGCCCACACGCTGCAACTACTGAGTCTATGTGCTGCCGCTACTGAAACCCAAGTGCTTAGAGCCCGTGCTCTGCAACAAGAAAAACCACCTCACTGAGAAGCCAGTGCACTGCAATGAAGAGTATACCCCACTTGCCACAACTAGAGAAAAGCCCGTGTGCAGCAACTAAGACCAAACATAGCCAAAAAAAGAAAAAAAATTGAATTTTATAACGTAGATTCACTGTGAGATGGGAATCATTTTCCAGCACAAAACACATCTCCTAAATCAGGGTTAATTTTTTTTATTTATCTAAATTCTATATATAGCATAATATTTTTTCTCCCCTGTTCCATAGGGCAAATGGACAGAATACTCTGTATGGAACAGGAATCGTAATTGTGATACCTGATCCTGCCTGGTACTTTACAGTTCATGCAGGTAAAGTTAATCATCTAGTCTGCTATACAAGAGACTGAGGTGCTTACAGTGAGCCTGTGTGAGCAACTGGGGCTTCCAGGAGTAATTCAGTAATGTCTTTACAGATGAAGAGTCTGAGTTGCATTTACTCTGTGAATTAATTAGAATAGTTACTTTAAAAATCTACTAGAAGAGGGGACTTCCATGGTGGCGCAGTGGTTAAGAATCTGCCTGCCAGTACAGGGGATTCAGGTTCGTTCCCTAGTCCAGGAAGATCCCGCATGCCCTGGAGCAACTAAGCCCGTGCGCCACAACTGCTGAGCCTGCACTCTAGAGCCTGCTAGCCACAACTGTTGAACCCATGTGCCACAACTACTGAAGTCCGTGCCCAGAGTCTGTGCTCCACAACAAGAGAAGCCACTGCACTGTGAAGCCTGGGCACCACAACCAGGATTAAACATTCAGGAAATCAGCCACTGGAAACATGTGGCTATTGTTTATTCTAACAGGTTGCCTTAGCTAAATCTTATATCATTATATGAATGGGTTAAGAGGATTAGAAACAGATCCCCACCCTGTGGTTTGGATTGTTCCTATTCTGTCTGCATAAACTCTGGCTTTTATTGACCTTGGATGAAATCCTCTGGCAGCAAGGTCCCCAAATATTGTAACCTCTCAAATATGCAATCTCCCTTTCGCCACACAGCTTATCTCTTGGGCTTCCCTAATTACTTAAGAGAGAAGCTAAGCAGGGAGAAATCCGGTGTCTGGGAATTAGCATTCCTTCTGTTTCTTACCTTGAGATCACAGTGTTATGTCCTCAACTGTGTGATTAACATGTAGCATGCCAGGCTAATATTAACACAGCTCTCTGTTTTCACAGCAGTGCTTGGAGTATATGTAGCATTACATACTTTTTAAAGGAAATCCTTATCTAAAATATTAAATATTCCCACAGGAAACCCTCACACAAGCTTTCTGCAAAGCTAGAGTGTGTTATCTTTGTAAGAAGCCGTTCACTGAAATTTGCTATTTATTATGTTGATCACTTGCTAAGAATCGTATATCCCTTAGCAGTTTACCATTCAGTAGGTAATGAGGACTTAAAGGAAGGAGGAAGGGATTCTGTTATACATTCATATAGGAAGGTGGGTGAAGGAAAATGCCTATTGATGGAATTCAGGAATTTGAGCAGCTTTCAGAGTTGAAATAATGGTGATGTGTCAACTTAATGGAAAAAAAGTACTTGATGGAATATTTATTACAGAAGTTTTCTGTACTCTATTTAGCATTGTGAGTTCAAAAGATGCTAGGAGGGCTATTTTAATATTTGTATGCATAGTAGGTGCTCATTTATGTCATTAATAAAATATAAATCTAAGTGATTATGTTCATTTCCAAATGTTTCGTGTTTCTGTAAAACAGTGAGAGATTAGTTGCTCATTTAGATTAATTATCTCATGTTAAAATATAACTTGTATTTTCTTGCAATCCAATTATTTAAAGGATTTTCTACTCAGCTTGATATGGTATTTTCATACTCGTTAAAGCTACTTGGGCATGGAAGTAGCTACTTTACACGGAATTAAATTTCCATATAAATTTGCCATTTACAAGGAAGTAGTAAATCATTTGTCCTGTTCCCTGTTAATTTATGCTGTTATCAAAGCATACCTGAATTTTAGATTATGGGACATGTTGTAAATAGTAAGAAATATGGGAAAGGAAGATCAGTTAACTACTTTCTATAAATTTCTTTGTTCTGAATTTTTATTAGAACTTGTAATTGAATTGGGAAAGTCTGAAATTGTAGTTTGCACCTGACCTTTTTTCCCATGTGATTTCTGTTTAACGAGAGGAACATAGTGATTTTTATATTCTTCTGTATAAGTATATCTTGTGAATTTATTAAACATATAGAATCCATTATATATATAAATTTATTCCATAGTCTATGTATGATTTATATATAAATTATATTTATAAAATGAAGTACATAATATCTTTATAAACTGCCTGTCGTGCTTTAGCATCATTGACGGAAAGGCAGAGATCTTATACTCTCTGAGTGATGTTTCTTTATTTCAGTTCTAACTGTAGGTACCATCCTTTTCGGCATCACAAGATCTGTGTTGATATTCTACATCCTTGTTAAATCTTCACAAACTTTGCACAACAAAATGTTGAAGTCCATTTTGAGAGTTCCGGTATTATTCTTCAATAGAAATCCAATGGGTAAGTCAGACACCAAGCTTCTCAGTAAATATATTCTGTTAATGCATTTAGTGCCTGATTACATTTTCATATTTGAAAATGGAGGAGGTGCTTGGAAGAAAATCACTGTGTGTATTGATCCATTTTCTTCAAAAAGCTTTACTGATATTTTTCTCCTACCAGAGAAAATCTGAATATAGAAGCGTATTAGCTTTTATCCCAATTTCTGTCTGTGGTAAGATAAATAAATGTTCACTTTGCAGAATGATTTAGGAGCCCATTTGTTGTGTGGCATATGAAACACCCTACGTTAAATGCAAACATTTTTCAATGTTGTTGACCAGTTGCTAAAATGCAGGCTGTGTTGCATAGTGTTAAGCTGGGTTGTCCCCTAGGAAGGACCTTCTTGCAATGAATCTCTACAAGAGACAGGCTGTGTGTTTCTTTCTTTCATTTCCCATCCATTTCTGAGATCATAGAGCTCTGGCATGTGCTGATACTTTGAGGTTTACCTAAAAATTAATTAAAATATAAGATTGGTGAAATGTAAAAATCAACTTGAATGAAATTAACTCCATAGTTTTTGTTTTCTTTTCTTTTTGGCTGCATTGGGTCTTCGTTGCTGCGTGGGGGCTTTTCTCTATTTGTGGCTATCAGGGGCTACTCTTTGTTGTGGTGCGTGGGCTTCTCAGTGTGGTGGCTTGCTACAGAGCACAGACTCTAGGAGTGTGGGCTTCAGTAGGTGCAACACTCTGTCTCAGTATTTGTGGCGCTCGGGCTTAGTTGCTCCTTGGCATGTGGGATCTTCCCAGACCAGGGATCGAACCAGTGTCCCCTGCATTGGCAGGAAGATTCTTAACTACTGTACCACCAGGGAACTCCCTATTCTATAGTTTCACTGTGGAATTTTGCTGACATTTAATCAGCTTTGTGGTATGTGGCAGGTGAATCTTCCATGGTAAATTTCTTGATATGAGTGTCCCTGGTGGTTTCCCAGTGGTTCCTTCCTCCAAACTGAAGCCTTTGACCTTTCTTGCTTTGGAAGGTAGCCTCCTGACCTGGGTTCCTATGAAGAGTATTAGCATACTTGCCCCTCTGTTCAGTTGGTTGGACTTGTGGTGAGGCCCAGGGTGGCTTTGTTTTTGCAGGTGATGATCGACAGGACCTGTCAAGGCAGGGATGTGGGCTGGAGGGAAGACAGGAGTAGCCTTGGCCTGGCTATCAACTAGCTGTGTGACCAAGGCTGAAGTAGGTAGATACTATTGCGCAGGAGAATCTCAAGGCAGGATGTTGTCTGCCTTGGTTTAAAAGTGTAGACTCTGGAGCCAGCTGCCTGGGTTCAATCCTGGTGCTAGTTACTAATGGTAATAGTCAGTTATAGTTATATTAATACTTATGTGCTAGTTATTTAATTGCTCTGTGACTCAGTTTTTATCTGTAACATGAGGGTGATATTAACATACTTATCAATATCTTGACTCTGTAAGAATTATGCAGGTTAGTACATTCACAGCACTTAGCACACAGTCAGTGCCTAATGAGTCTTAGTGATAATGACACCATGGTGTCTGGGAACTTCCTCTCCTGTGCAATGGAAATAATCACTCCCTTTCTTGTTTCACAAGAGTGCTTTGAGGGCTAAATAAGTCTGTTCAGGGAAACATCTTGTGTAGATTTATTCACTATATGTTGTTTAGTCCAGGCACTGTGTGGCGCACAGGATGGTAACCCGAAGAGGTCCATACAGATCTCGTCACATTATGAAGCCATAGTGAGAAAGTGATTGCAGGAGCCCATGCTATTATGTCTGTGAAGTCACTCTACTTTGTCAGTTAATGTGAAAACCATAATCATAAATTTAGGAACATCAAGTGGGACTGAATTTCTGTTATCACAGCCTCTGAGTGCTCCTGATCACAGGTAAGCAGGCTTTTTGTGTTAAAGACCTGTAGACTTCTGCAGACACTGATGTATTTATTATTCAAGGATTTGGGACCAAGTTTAAATCTTTGAGGACACTCATCTTAGAGCAGCCAGCACACTAGTGTTTATCTTGCCTCCCCCTCCTGTATCTATTAGCAGGACTTCATTCCTCCAAGAAAATAAAAGCCCTAATAAGTACTGCAAAGATAGGCTTAGCTTGTCCAAAAGGTTTAGGGGCCAAGTTTTAGTGGTAGATTAAATTGAACCCTTTCCTATACAATTTTTTTTTTCAAAAGTAGAATTTATAATAGATTATTTATGGTGGACTTTGTTTCTGGTACATGAAGAGAAAAACCACATACGTTGGTTCTTTGAAAGCTGCAGTTCATAGAACCAGACCATCCAAGCTTGCAAGTTCTGTTGTCTGTCAATCAAGGAAATTGAAACTGTCAAACATCTAATACATTTTCCTGGGGTTTAGTTCTACATTGAAGATGAATCTTGGCACTTATGTGCATTAAATATTTCATACCTGATAGTTTTACCTTATAAACTACATGCGTTTAAGAAATAAAGAGGAAGAGAGACGGTACAAGATGGCAGAGTAGAAGGACGTGTGCTCACTCCCTGTTGCAAGAACACTGGAATTACAAATAACTGCTGAACAATCATTGACAGAAAGCCACTGGAACTCACCAGAAAAGACACCCCACACCCAGGGAAAAAGGAGAAGCCACAATGAGATGGTAGGAGGGGCACAATCATGATAAAATCAAATCACATAACTGCTGGGTGGGCAACTCACAAACTGGAGAACAGTGATACCACAGAAGTCCACCCACTGAAGTAAGGGTTCTGAGACCCATGTCAGGCTTCCCATCCTGGGGGTCTGGAAATGGGAGGAGGAATCCTGAGAGAATTAGACTTTGAAGGCCAGTGGGATTTGATTGTGGGACCGCCACAAGACTGGGGGAAACAGAGACTCCACTCTTGGAGGGTACACAATAAATAATGTACACACCGGGACACAGGGGAAGGAGTAGTGACCCCATAGGAGATTGAACCAGACCTAACTGCTGGTGTTGGAGGGTTGTCTGCAGAGGTGGGAGGCGGCTATGGCTCACTGTGGGGACACTAGCAGCAGGGGTTTTGGGAAGTGCTCATTGGCTTTAGCCCTCCTGGAGTCTGCCATTAGCCCTGCCAAAGAGCCTGTAAGCGCCAGTGCTGGGTGGCCTCAGGCCAAAAAACCAGCAGGGTGGGAATACAGCCCCACCTTTTGGCAGACAAGCAGTTTAAAGTTTTACTGCATTTCACCTACCAAAGCAATACCCAGCCCTACCAACCAGTAGCCCCTCCCATCAGGAAGCAAACACAAGCCTCTTCGATAGCTTCCTCCACAAGAGGGCAGACAGCAGTGTCAAGCAGTATCAGCAGTATTTCTTCTTGTGGAACTAAAAACCATAGCCACAGAAAGATAGAGAAAATGAAAAGGCAGAGGACTTTGTACCAGATGAAGGGGCAAGATAAAACCCCAGAAAAACAACTAAATGAAGTGGAGATAGGCAACCTTCCAGAAAAAGAATTCAGAATAATGACAGTGAAGATGGTCTATGACTTTGAAAAAAGACTGGATGCAAAGATCAAAAGATTGCAAGAAAAGTTTAACAATGACCTAGAAGAACAAACAAATAAAGATAAGCAATACAATAACTGAAATGAAAAATACACCAGAAGGAACCAATAGCAGATTACCTGAGGCAGAGGAGCGAATAAGTAACCTGGAAGCCAGAATGGTGAAAATCACTGATGCAGAAAAGAATAAAGAAAAAAGAATGAAAAGAAATGAAGACAGGCTAAGAGACCTCTGGGACAATGTTTAATGCACAAACATCCACATTATAGGGGTCCCAGAAGGAGAAGAGAGAGAGAAAGGACCTGAGAAAATATTTGAAGAGATTATAGTCAAAAACTTCCCTAACATGGAAAAGGAAATAGCCACCCAAATCCAGGAAGCACAGAAAGTCCCAGGCAGGATAAACCCAAGGAGAAACACATCAAGACACATAGTAGTCAAATTGACAAAAGCTAAAGAAAAATTATTAAAAGCAACAAGGGAAAAACGACAAATAACATACAAGGGAACTCCCGTAAGGTTAACAGCTGATTTCTCAGCAGAAACTCTGCAAGCCAGAAGGGAGTGACACAATATATTTAAAGTGATGACAGGGAAGAACCTACAACCAAGAATACTCTACTCCCCAAGAATCTCATTCAGATTTCACGGAGAAATCAAAAGCTTTCCAGACAAGCAACAGCTAAAAGAATTCAGCACCACCAAACCAGCCCTACAACAAAGGCTAAAGGAACTTCTCTAAGTGGGGGACACAAGAGAAGAAAAAGACCTACAAAAATGAAAACAAAACAATTAATTAAGAAAATGATAATAGGAACATACATATTGATGATTACCTTGCATGTAAATGGACTAAATGCTCCAACCAAAAGATATAGACAGGCTGAATGGATACAAAACCAAAACCCATATATATGCTGTTTACAAGAGACCCACTTCAGACCTAGGGACACATACAGACTGGAAGTGAGGGGATGAAAAAAGATATTCCATGCAAATGGAAATGAAAAGAAAGCTGGAGTAGCGATACTCATATCAGATAAAATAGACTAAAATAAAAAAATGTTGCAAGAGACTGGGAAGGACACTACATAAAGATCAAGGGATCAATCCAAGAAGAGGAGATGACAATTAGAAATATATGTGCACCCAATATAGGAGCACCTGAATACATAAGGCAAATGCTAACAACTATAAAAGAGGAAATTGACAGTAACACAGTAATAGTGGGGGACTTTAACACCCTACTTACACCAGTGGACAGATCATCCAGACAGAAAATTAATAAGCAAACACAAGCTTTGAATGACATAATAAACCAGCTAGATTTAATAGATGTCTATAGGACATTACATCCAAAAACAGCAGATTACATGTTCTTTTCAAGTGCACATGGAACATTCTCCAGGATAGATCACATCTTGGGTCACAAATCCAGCCTTGGTAAATTTAAGAAAATTGAAATCATATGAAGCATCTTTTCTGACCATAATGGTATGAAATTAGAAATCAATTAGAGGAAAAAAAAACTGTAAAAAACACAAGCACGTGGAGGCTAAACAATATGCTGCTAAATAACCAAGAGATCACTGAAGAAATCAAAGAGGAAATCAAAAAATACCTGGAGACAAATAACAATGAAAACACAATCCAAAACCTACGGGATGCAACAAAAGCAGTTCTGAGATGGAAGTTTATAGCAATAAAATCCTACCTCAAGAAACAAGAAAAATCCCAAGTAAACAATCTAATTTTACACCTAAAGAAACTAGAGAAAGAAGAGCAAACAAAACCCAAAGTTAGTTGAAGGAGAGAAATCATAAAGATCAGAGCAGAAATAAATGAAATAGAAAAAAAGAAAATAATAACAAAGATCAATAAAACTAAAAGCTGGTTCTTTGAGAAGATAAATAAAATTGATAAACTTTTAGCAAGACTCATCAAGCAAAAGAGGGAGTGGACTCAAATCAATAAAATTAGAAATGAAACAGGAGAAGTTACAGTGGACACTACAGAAATAAAAAGCACCAAAAGAGACTACTACAAGCAAGTATATGCCAATAAAATGGACAACCTGGAAGGAATGGACAGATTCTTAGAAAGGTAGAATCTTCCAAGACTGAATCAGGAAGAAATAGAAAATATGAACAGACCAATTACAAGTAATGAAATTGAAACTGTGATTAAAAATCTTTCAACAAAAAAACGTCCAGGAGCAGATGCCTTCACAGGTGAATTCTGTCAAGCATTTAGAGAAGAGCTAATACCCATCCTTCTCAAGCTCTTCCAAAAAATTGCAGAGGAAGGAACACTCCTAAAATCATTCTATGAGGCCACCATCACCTTGATAGCAAAACCAGACAAAGATAGTACAAAAAATAAAATTATACACTAGTATCACTAATGAATTTAGATGTGAAAATCCTCAACAAAATACTCGCAAACAGAATCCAACAACACATTAAAAGAATCATACACCATAATCAAGTGGAGTTTATCCCTGGAATGCAAGGATTCTTCAAGATATGCAAATCAATCCATGTGATACACCATATTAACAAACTGAAGGATAAAAATCATATGATCATCTCAATAGAGGCAGAAAACGCTTTTGACAAAATTAAACACCCATTTATGATAAAAACTCTCCAGAAGGTGGGCATAGAGGGAACATACCTCAACATCATAAAGGTCATATATGACAAACCCACAGCAAACATCATTCTCAATGGTGAAAAACTGAAAGCATTCCCTCTAAGATCAGGTACAAGACAAGGATGTCCACTCTCACCACTACTATTCAACATAGTTTTTGAAGTCCTTGCCACAGCAATCAAGAAGAAAAAGAAATAAAAGGAATTCAAATTGGAAAAGAAGTCAAACTGTCACTGTTTGCAGATGACATGATACTATGCATAGAAAATGCTAAAGATGCCACCAGAAAACTACTTGAGCTAATCAATGAGTCTGGTAAAGTTGCAGGATACAAAATCAACACACAGAAATCTCTTGCATTTCTGTACACTAACAATGAAAGATCAGAAAGAGAAATTAAGGAAACAATCCCATTCACCATTGAAACAAAAAGAATAAAATACCTGGGAATAAACATAACTAAGGAAGTAAAAGACCTGTACTCAGAAAATTATAAGACACTAATGAAAGAAATCAAAGACAACACAGACAGGTGGGGAGATATACCATGTCCTTGGATTGGAAGAATCAACATTGTGAAAATGACTAGACTACCCAAAGCAATCTGCAAATTCAATGAAATCCCTATCAAATTAGCAATGGCATTTTTCACAGAATTAGAACAAAAAATCCTAAAATTGTATGGAGACACAAAAGACCCCGAATAGCCAAAGCAATCTTAAGGGGAAAAAATGGAGCTGGACAAATCAGACTCCCTGACTTCAGACTATACTACAAAGCTACAGTAGTCAAGACAATATGGTACTGGCACAAAAACAGGAATACAGTTCAATGGAACAGGATAGAAAGCCCAGCGATAAAGTATGGTCACCTGATCTGTGACAAGGCAGGCAAGGATATACAATGGAGAAAAGACAGCCTCTTCAATAAGTGGTGCTGGGGAAACTGGACAGCTACATGTAAAAGAATGAAATTAGAACACTCCCTAACTATGCACAAAAATAAATTCAAAATGGATTAAAGACCTAAATGTAAGGCCACACACTATAGAACTCTTAGAGGAAAACATAAGAAGAACACTCTTTGACATAAATCACAGCAAGATCTTTTTTGACCCACCCCCTACAGTAATGGAAATAAAAACAAAAATAAATAAGTGGGACCTAATGAAACTTAAAAGCTTTTGCACAGCAAAGGAAACTATAAGCAAGATGAAAAGACAACCCTTAGAGTGGGAGCAAATATTTGCAAATGAAGCAATAAACAAAGGATTAATCTCCAAAATATATAAAGAGTTCATGCAAAAAAGCACAAACAAACCAATCAAAAAATGGGCAGAAGACTTAAATAGGCATTTCTCCAGAGAAGACATGTGCCAGGAGGCACATGAAAAGCCGTTCAACATCACTAATTATTAGAGAAAGTCAAGTCAAAACTACAGTGAGGTATCACCTCATACCGGTTAGAATGGGCATCATCAGAAAATCTACAAACAATAAATGCTGGAGAGGGTGTGGAGAAAAGGGAACCCTCTTGCACTGTTGGTGGGAATGTAAATTGATACAGCCACTATGGAGAACAGTATGGGGATTCCTTGAAAAACTAAAAATAGAATTACCATATGACCCAGCAATCCCACTACTGGGCATATCCCCAGAGAAAACCATAATTCAAAAAGACACATGCACCCCAATGTTCATTGCAGCACTATTTACAATAGGCAGGACATGGAAGCAACCTAAATGTCCATCAATAGATGAATGGATAAAGAAGATGTGGTACATATATAGAATGGAATATTACTCAGCCGTAAAAAGGAATGAAATTGGGACATTTGTAGAGACATGGATGGACGTAGAGACTGTCATACAGAGTGAAGCAAGTCAGAAAGAGAAAAACAAATATCGTATAGTAATGCATATATGGGGAATATAGAAAAATGATATAGATCAATCAGCTTGCAAGGCAGAAATAGAGACACAGATGTAGAGAACAAACATATGGACACCAAGTGGGGAAAGCAGGGAGTGGGGGTTGGGGTGGGATGAATTGGGAGATTGGGATTGCCATATATACATTACTAATAAGAAAAAAATCAAATTGTACACATTAAATACAAAATGTCTCTGTCAAATGCAAGGTGCTTTTGAAACAAACACAGAGGTAAATCAAGGCAGGGATCCTTTAGCTCTCAGGGGCCGGTATGTGACAAAGGAACATCATCAGAAATATTCAGTTTCTTCCTTGTTAATCAAAGTGTGGTCCCTGGAACATCAGCATCAGCATCACCTGGGAGTCATTAGAAATCCAGAATCTCAGACCTCACCCAGTGCTCTTGAGAATACACATTTTAACCAGATCTCTGGGAGATTCCTATACAGACTAAAGCTTAGGAAGCATTGTTCCTGTGAGTGTTGGCCTATTTCGGATCTGACTTCACTCAGATTCACAAAAGCCCTCCATGAACTGGTAGTTGCCCTCACGTGTTTCTAAATGGAAGAAGGCTGGAGTGTTGATGGACTCCATAGTGATCAGAATTAATCTTTCCACCTGTGTCCCTTGACATGTAGCAAAATGGTCACTGAATGGGTTCCAGATCTTAGTCTCTCTTCTGTAAGAGCCACTTTTTATTTATTTATTTTTGTTTTTTTAAGTTGAAGTACCGTTAATTTCCATATCATGTTAGTTTCAGGTGTACGCCACAAGGATTCAGATATAGATATAGACATATATCTATAGATATATCTATATATCGAGATATATATATATATATATATATATATATACACACACTTCAGATTCTCTTCCCCTACAGGTTATTACAAAATATTGAGTATAGTTCCCTGTGCTACACAGTAGGTATTTGTTGGTTATCTATTATACATCTAGTAGTATGTGTATGTTAATCCCAACCTCCTAATTTATCCCTCCCCTCACCCCCTTCCCCTTTGGTAACCATAAGTTTGTTTTCTATGTCTGCGAGTCTCTTTCTTTTTTGGCAATAAGTTCATTTGTGTCTTTCAGATTCCACATATAAGCAATATCATATGATATTTCTTTGTCTCACTTACTTCAATTAATATGATAATCTCTAAGTCTATCCATGTTGCTGCAGATGGCTTTACTTAACTCTTTTTTTATGGCCAAGTAATATTCCATTGTGTATATATACCACTTCTTCTTTATCCATTCATCAGTCACTGGACATTTAGATTGCTTCCATGTCTGGCTATTGCACATAGTTCTGCAGTGAACATTGAGGTGTGTGTATCTTTTCGAATTACGGTTTTCTCCAGATATATGCCTAGGAGTGGGATTGCTAGATCATATGGTAGTTCTCTTTTAAATTTTTTAAGGAACCTCCATACTGTTTTCCATAATAGCTGCATCAATTTACATTCCCACTAACAATGTAGGATGGTGCCCTTTTCTCCACACCTTCTCCAGCATTTATTACTTGTGGACTTTTTGATGATTGCCATTCTGACCAGTGTGAGGTGAAACCTTATTGTATTTTTGGTTTGCATTTCTCTGATAATCAGTGATGTTGAGTATCTTTTCATGTGTCTGTTGGCCATCTGTATGTCTTTGTCTGTATGTATGTCTTTGGAGAAATGTCTGTTTCGGTCTTCTGCCCATTTTTTGATTGAGTTTTTGGTTGTTTTGTTATTGAGTTGTATAAGCTGTTTGTACGTTTTGGACATTAAGCCCTTGTCAGTTGCACCATTTGCAAGTATTTTCTCCTAGTCTGTAAATTGTCTTTTTGTTTGATTTATGGCTTTCTTTACTTTGCAAAAGCTTGTAAGTTTGATTAGGTCCCATTTCTTTAATTTTGCTTTTATTTCTACTGTCTTGGGATACTGACCTAAGAAAACATTGCTATGATTTATGTCAGAGAATGCTTTGCGTATGTTCTTTTCTAGGGGTTTTATGGTGTCATGTCTTATATTTAAGTCTTTAAGCTGTTTTGATTTTTTGTGTGTGTGTATGGTGTGAGGGTGTGTTCTAACTTCATAAATTTACGTGAGACTGTCCAGCTTTCCGATCACCAATTGCTGAAGAGACTGTCTTTTCTGCATTGTAGATTCTTGCCTCCTTTGTCAAAGATTAATTGACCATAGGTGTCTGGGTTTATTTCTGGGCTTCTATTCTCTTCCATTGAACCATATGTCTGTTTTTGTACCAACACTGAACTGTTTTGACTATGGTAGACTTCTAGTATTGTCTGAAGTCTGGGAGGGTTATGCCTCCAGCTTTGTTCTTTTTCCTCAGGATTGCTTTGGCAATTCTGGGTCTTTTTATGGTTCCATATAAATTTTTGGATTATTTGCTCTACTTCTGTGAAAAATGTCATGGGTAATTTGATAGGGATCACATCAGATGTGTAGATTGCTTTGGGTAGCATGGCCATTTTAAGGAGTTTATTTATTTATTTATTTTGATGATCTTTGATATTCAGTTCAGTTTTTGTATTCGCTCTGTGGGAAGGTGGCTTTTCTCATGGTTTTGTTTTCCTTTGTTTTACACTTTTTGCTAGCCCTGGGTGTCTCAGATCTTAAGATTCCCACATCTGGCGAATGGTAAAGCAATGGTTTTAACATACTGTTTATCTCTGAATAGTCTTTTCATCTTTAAAATTTTTTTGAATGTTACTTTCAACACTTTCCAAGCTGAATCATCCTTGCAGTGCTTCTGAATCCTGCCTATGTTAAAAAGTTGTATTTTTCCATTGAAGAAATCCCAAGATTTTAAACTATGCTTTTAACACTTTTTGACATATATTTTCCTTATTTTGGCATTACTACTTTAAGAAGTTAAAAAAGAACTAGGCAGACCACAAAAATCCCTAAGAATATGTGAAAAATCACCCTCCTGACTTTAATGTTCCCAAAGCACAATGGATTAAATAATAACCCAACCTCTTGCCCCCTCCAAGTGTGGTCTGGGTAATAGCAGAAAGGGCATCACCTGGGAGTGTGGAAGAAATGCAGGCTCTCTAGCTCCTCCCTAACCCTCCTGAATCAGAATCTGCATTTTAACAAGTGGACATTCGTACAGTGTCTGGTAGACTTTCCCAGGTGACAGGATGCTGCAGAACCTGGGGGTCAGAGTCATCATCTCACCTTGGTGGTTTGAGCACCTATAAAGTCACCTGGCATTGTGACTGGATTCTTTCCCTGCATGAACCCATTTAATCCCGAGAATCACCCTCTAAAGCAGGCGTTCTTAGAGGTTCAGGAAATTTGTCACCCAGCCTGCCAAAGGTGTCACCAAAAGACAGTTTCTGGAGTCTGTATTTCCTAAGCCTGAGGCAGAAAAATTGAGGCCCAGCCTGTAATGGCCTGGCCTAGCCAAGGACGAAAGTCTCCAGCAGCTCCAGCTCTTGGCTTGGGCACACCCGGTGTGTTCAGTGAGCCAGGTGCCCTCAGGAGGACAGCAGAGCCCATTCATGCTGGCAGCTGAAACTCAGCCCCCAGCTTCTGGACATTCAAGGTCCAGTTATGGCTTGGTGTGAAGGGCCTAGGAAGGAACTCACCTCTGACAAAGCTCAGGAAGAGCAGGTAGAGGTTCCACATTTTGTTTTCAGGTTGGCTTCCTGAAGCCTCAGTTGCAAAAGAAGTTCAGGGGTGTAGATAGTCACATTTCTCAAAAGTTGCCTATATCAAAATAGCCTGTGTGTGTGTGTGTGTGTGTGTGTGTGTGTGTGTTGCTTCAGTTTTGTTGAATTAAATAATTAAAGACTAGCTATTATTAGAAATTAGTTCTCATATTCCATTTCTGCTGCCTATAGGATATACTGTTTTCATGGATTCCGAGAAAGGAAATAAAATCAATGATAAGAAGTGATCTTTAGTCTTTAAGGAATATTTCTGTTTTCCTCACTCCATATTTCTTGGATGCTTAAGCATAAGTCTGTGTTTGTCACACCCAGTGACACCTCTGAAAGTAATGATTTATTACCCCAGTAGTAAACACATGACTTGGAAATGACAAGAATCCATAATTTCCAAAAATGTGAGGAGCTGTGAATGATCTTGAGGGAAAAATAAATGCAGAGCTTATAGTTACCTTTATTTAAAAAGTATCATTTAGCAAAATTCTGATAACTGAAGCAAAATTAGTGTAATAATTAGGATTAATATATGGGTTTGGCAATTGTTTATTTACTGATTTAGCCCTTGAAATGAAGTCTTAGATGGGGTGCACCTAAAAGGAGGGAACAATCTAAAATCCACCAGCCCTTCCTGATTTGGCCATAAGATTTTTTCCCCCATTTTCCCCCAATTTCAACTCACTGCCTACTGCCATTTGGTGGTATTTTTGTTTCTCTTTCAGTATCATCCTACTTTCTCTTTCTTTATTGCACACATTGGCTTATTTCATATGAATCTGTAATATATTAAATATATATACATTTAAACTGTTTGGATTTGTTCATGAGTTGTTTTTCTTAAAGGGCCTATCTGGGGAAATGAGTGATTTCTCATATCCTGTTCTTGCAGGAAGGATTTTAAATCGTTTCTCCAACGACATTGGGCAAATGGATGACTTGCTACCCCTGACATTTCAAGATTTCATCCAGGTAACGTAACAGTCATGTCAGAGTTCTCACAGGAAAACCAAAGTACCTATTTTTTTCAAGGTCTTTTCATGGGGGTTGAGGGTGGGCCTTTCAAGCCTGGTGGTGTGTATTTTTTTTTAAGGTTTATTTATTTATTTATTTATTTATTTATTTATTTATTTATTTATTTATTTTTGGCTGCATCAGGTCTTAGTTGCAGCACGTGGGAGCTTCATAGAGGCACGTGGGATCTTTTGCTGTGGTGTGTGGGTTTCTCTAGTTGTGGTGTGTGGGTTTTCTCTAGTTGTGGCACGCAGGCTTCTCTTTAGTTGTGGCCTGAAGGTTTTGTCTTCTCTAGTTGTGGCACAGGCTCCCGGGTGTGTAGGCTCTGTAGTTTGCGGCATGAGGGCTCTAGCTGAGGCACGCAAGCTCAGTAGTTGCCCCTCGGCATGTGGGATCTCAGTTCCCTGACCAGGGATCGAATCCACGTCCCCTGCATTGTAAGGTGGATTCTTTACCACTGACCACCAGGGAAGTCCTGATGTGTCATGTTATCTTAAGTAAAAGGCCATGCTTATAAGAAAAGGTGCGGTTGTGGTTGGAAGGCCAAAATAACATGAGTAATACCTGGTGTAGGAGTGGCTACACAGTCACATCAAGGTTGATTTGAAGCTGCGACAAACTTGGTAAGTGGTTCTCCCTCTGCCTTCCAGGCATCTGGCCTGGCTTCCCTTTACTGTGAGCACATTTCATAACAGAGAAACAGTCACCTCTCAAGGAAAGGTAGCCTAGATTAACTAAATTATGCGTTGTATTACCACAAAGGACAGATATATATTGCATTGTTTTGTTTTGTTTTGTTTTTTTGATAAAGCCAGGTGTGGTTACTTACAGAGAAAAGATAAGTAATAATAAGGTGAAAATAATACTTTGACAGGGACAATGGAGAGCAGTTACAGAAGATACAAAGCCTTTAAAGGCAAGTTTGTTTAAGCCAATAATTTGAGTATGGGATCAAAGTCATCTCAGAAAATATCTTTTTTTGTTTTTATAGGCAGTTTTTCTTTTCACATGTTGATTACTCTCAGTCTTTAGGTGTCTTTTTTAATTTTTTTCCTCCAAAGCGAACAATCCCACAGAAATACCTTCTATCCAGTCTTTGTTTTGTCTGTGAACTTGAGGTTCTGAGGAATGATGTTGGGTCATCACAGCTCTCATCTCCTCATTCAGTTTCATTCCTCATGAAATGGAATATTTTTTCTGTTTATTTCTACTTTTCAGTGACTCAGGCTGCAGAGACTTTCTTTTTCATTTCTAAGTGTTTATTTTGGAAATGGAAGGCATTTATCAAAGTTGCACATATTTTAAAATCCTAGCTGCTGTTGCTAATACTTAGTAAGTTTGAACCTTTTTCACTTTTCCTAAGTGCCAGTTTACATGAACTTATTGTAAGAACAGGAGGCAGAAATGCTGCAGTTAGGGTGTGCAGTTACGGCTTGAGGCTGGTGCCCCCCATTTTTTATTTCAGTGCTCAGAAGCTCTTTAAGGGAAAACTTCGGGTCTCTTCTGGAGCTGCTGTTTAACAAAAAGAAGCCAAAACTACTTAATTTGGAAAATTAGCTATGTCAGAAAAATCAATAATATGCCTGAAACAATTCTGGGCATTTCTGTTAGTCACACAAATGCAGCAGTGAATATCTGACTGCACATAGCACAGCCTGTGAGCAAAGGCTTCCACTGTTTACCAGCATGAAGTAAGCTGAGACTCAGAGGCAGAGTACTTTTACTGCCAAGATGTCTAATTTTTTTTTCTCTTCTGCAAAATTACTTTATAAATGTGTCCTGCTAGGTTTAGCTATTGTTATTTATCCCCAGAAGCAGTCTTTCACTAAAGCAGTGTCATGTCTTAAGGTAATTAACAAGCAGTGATTGTTAATTACCTTAAGATTTTGTGAAAGGTTGTTTCTTTGCCACAGCAAGCTAGGCTAAGGTCTGGTTTCCAAAGCTGGCTGGCCCGCTGTGTGCTTAGCACATGGTTAGTTAGCTGTCATAATCAGAATCCATCACGTATTTTTGTATGATGTAAAGAGGGACAGGGATAGATGCTACTTGATTTCAGCACAAAACATTCTCAGTAGTGTGAGGAGAGAAAATTCTAGTCTCGCTGATTTCCAATCCCATTTCTGCCACTTTTACTTCAATTATCTTGAAGTTTGCGACCTTCAGGTGGAGGCTCCTAAAGGTCATTGGAAGTAAAAGTCTGGTGTTTGAGAGAGAGACCTGGGATGCGTGTGGTGCCTTCATATGCCTCACTGAGCAGGTAGTAGTTGAATCTGTGAAGATGGATAAGACTGCCCAGAGAAAGGAAAACATTTTTAGGAGCAAAGATCGGAAGCTTATGGAAGCCTTGATGTTCAGAGAGAAAGCAGAGAGAGAAGGGAAGCAGAGGAGACACACAATGACAAGAAGAAAAGAGCAAGGAAGCAGGAAGAGAAGCAGGGAAGAAAAGCAAGGAAAAGAAGAGGAAATAGGTTAGGGAACCGAGGAAGGACAGATCTGTTCAATGCAAAGGAGAAGGAAAGTCCATGGAAAGTTGTTGGTTGATTTGGAAATCAGGAGGTATCTGGTGACTCAAGGAGCAGGTTTCAGGTGGGAGGAGGCTACAGTACAAAGGGCTGCAAATGGAAGAGGCCTGGAGGTACCTGAAGTGAAGGCATGCTACTCTTGGAAGGAGATTGACTGAAACAGGAGAGCGGCCATCTGGAATGTAGGGTCTGAGGAGGTGTTGCTGGGTTGTTTGGGTTTTTAGTTTGTGGGTTGGGGGTGTGTGTGGTGGTGGGTGGCAATTCCCTCTCTCCCTCCTTCCCTTCAACAAACAGGGATTAGAGTTGAGGCCCTGAGGTACAGGGGTGAGTCAGGCATGAAGCCCTCCCCTAATGGGTCTCCTTGAACCCCTACAAGGTGGGGGAGGGGGAGAGACAACAGAGATTCACCCCTTGCTGCCTTTGGAATCCTAATTGTGGGAGCGCCATGGAGGAAGTCCTAGAAGACAAACTGGACGTGGGGGCTGGAGGCAGTTAGGGAGCCTGGTCCAGGAGGTGGGCGGAGCTTCCAGGAGGTGACATTTGATCCCAGATGAGAGGAAAAGGCCACTGTGGGTGGTGGGGTAGGAGGGGCTGCTGGAAGCTGAGTTCCCACCTGGGATCCAATCCTTTCTCTCTGTCATCAGGAGAGAGTGGGGTTGGGAAGGGGCTTGAAGGAGGTTGTTCAGTTTTGTTTTAAAGGACGCAGGTAGTGCTAAGTGTGTTCAAACTCATTTTCTGTGAATCTGCTCATGCTTGGTACATTTGAAAAATACTTGATTATTTTCATTTTTATTTTTATTCTAAAGCGTGTATTCCATATGCTTTTCCGCATCTAATTCCTTCTCATTTCCTTAAGTGAAATCTCAGATAATTTATTTAATATTTAATAGTAGTAATGGGAAGTGTGGGTAATGGAAACCCTGGATTCTGAGTAGTGGGTCCACATTGCAGGACAGTCCATCCCCTCAGGCGATGTCACTCAGAGATCACATCCCAGCAGAGGGGCGGTCACCAGCTTGTGCCCCATCCTGTACACTGACTCTTATAACTACCAGATATGTTGCCTGTCCAGTCACATTATAGTTCCTGCCCAAATTGGAGCTGTTCACCATTGCAAAGGAAAAAGGAAGGCAGCATAAAAAAAAACAATTTAGGTAGTGTGATTCCACCTGGTAATCACTTACGATGTCAGTAGCTTTAAAGTGGGGTGGAGTGGGGAGCCCCGCAGTCTCCCTTTCCGAGCTCGAGTCCTAGCTCTCCCTCTCCCCGTCTCTGCCCCACAGAGCCACAGCAGTCTCAGAGCAGTAAGTCTTCACTAAGAAGAAGGAAAACTTGAAACAGAAAAAGGGTATGGAATAATAAAAGAAACATCTCAAAAAATGGTGGCTTGCCTCCATTTCCCTAAGGTTATCAATCTTTGGAAAGCCTGGAGTTGGGAAGGAAATACAGAGGGGACAGAAATTGTAGTAGGCATGCGGTTTGTTGCTCGTATTTTTAAAGTGCATCTTCATAGAAAGTAGACCTCATATGTGATTTCCTCTGTGACCAGAGAAAAGCCACAGTCACTTTGGTACATATGACATCATTACTACATCTAGGAAACTAGCACCTGCTCTGATAGGTCCTTGGGTAGTACTAAGCTGTTCCAGTGGTTAGAATGAGCTGCCTCTCAGGGTCCAACTTTATGAGATTCTTAAGATTCTTTGGGCTCTTAAATCTATTAATAAACGACCCCTCCTCCCTTGGCTGCTGGCATCCAGAGCACACTGAAGAGTGGTAATAATGGAGCTGGATTTTCTGTTTGTTATGCGTGAACTTGTAAGCGCTTTATATATATACATGATCTCATTTAAACCCCACCACCATCCTTTTATGTTGTTGGTATATCCCAGTTTTTACTAAGATTAAGAGTAGTGGAATGCCTCACCCTTCCTGTTAATATTCAAGAGGATTAGCCCTAAACCCTATCTCAGAGAACCCAATACTGGGCTAATGGGATTTACCCTCCAGGTTTAGGTTGTCATTCTCTGCAAACTAAAGAATTACTCTGAATTGTGGAAAGTCACCGTGTACTCTCAAGTGAGAATATCACCTGAGAATTGTTTGTATTTGTTCGAGTGGATTCTAGACTTTGGATAGAATTCCCAACTGGTATGCTCCAAATGGGTTATAAACATACCAAAGTCATGATTCCCCTTATTTCTTGGGGCTTCAGGACTTGGGTCACTTACTTGTGGGTCAACATGCTTTTTGCTGTGTACACATCTGTGCCATAGTGAGACAGGTAGACACTGGCCCTCTGGGTGGGTCATTGTATGATCCTGGAATCAATCAGAAACAGGGAGAATTGTATGTGTAGCTTGGACCAAGCTCTGTGAAATTCCTAGAATTCTGGGAGGAAGAAATGAGATTGGCTTCACGGAAGAGGTGTTTTTGTGCACCAGAATCGTCTGTTTCCTTCTTCAGATGGTTGGCTTTTTGCTTAGACATTATTTTTGTCCTCTACCAATTTCTATAAGGATGGGATGCATCAATTAATCCAGTAGCTGTAAGGAATTGTTCAGCTGTAGGTATAATAGAGAAGTTTTTCTCCACGTATGATCAGAATTTATTTCTTCAGAATTCCATCCTCTTCACTCTGAGTTTTATGCTGATACCATGGCAGAGATGGGGAGAATCAGGAAAAGCACATGGGTGTACATCCATATAATGCAGTTTGGTTCACAAGGGCTTCTGCCCAGAAAGCCACAGTTCCGGATGTTTCCTCCTCTTTCCAGGCTCCTCCTGCCTGCAGCTCTGACTCTGGGTTTCCCTCCAGGAAAGACAGTAGTCCCTCCCCAGGAAAACTTAGGACAATCACCCTCCCAGCTTCATGTTCTCTTATCTGTAAATGAAATGACAGTTCTTGCTTTTCTCACTCACAAGGTGGTTGTGAGGATCCTCTGAGAAAACTGATCTGGAAGAGCTGTGAGGTGATAACCCATGTCTCTGTGGTACAGGCATTACCCCGTTAATCCATCCCTCGGAGACGCACCAGGGCCAGCTGCCCTGGGTGACGAGGTGGGGAAGGCCCTGGGCTGGTGAACACGGGATGCAGGCGCTGGTGCTGAGAGGACACAGAACAGCAGGTGTTAACTCAGACAAGCATCTCAACCTTCACACCCCAGCTCCCTTCTTGGTCACCTGTGATTACTACCTGCAAATTATTCATGCCACTCTCTCTGTTAAACCAGCCTGTGAAATTCAGCCTGTCTCTCCTTTGAATCCTCTAAAAAGTGTTCCCATATCTTCCCTGTGTTTCCCAGCACTCTGTGCCCTGTGCAGATCGCCATGGATTTGTATCCATTTGCGATTGTAAATCAGAGTCCTTGGCCGAGGCCCTGTGAATCTGCACATCCCCACCATTCACCCCACTTTCATAGCAGGCAGACACTAAGTTTTGGTTGTATTCCTGTCACCTGAAGCTGTACACCACGATATCATACTTTTGCTAATAAAGATGGATACTTAAATCAGCATCAGCCAATGCCTTGGGTTTCTATGCTGCTGTCTTTTTGGTTCAAGATCATTTCCCAAAATAAAATCAGCTCACACAATGATGTGATGATTAAGTGATTGTTCATGGAACTCTCAGCACAGTACCTTATATACAGTAAACACCTGGTAAATGGCATCTGCTGCTGTTATAATCATTAGCCTTTGAAATGGACATTTAAGTACTTAGAATAATGATAGAATATTGAATGTATGTTGGGGGCAATCTTAAATATGTCATAATGGCTCATGACGTGGGCTCCCCAGCTCTGTGACTTAATGCTTTGCAATCTTTGATCAAGTTGCTTTTCCTCTCCCTGTGCCTCAGTGTCTCCATCTGTAAAATGAGATAATACTGTTATTTGCTAGGGCTATTGTGAGGAGTAATGAGTTAATATCTGTGAAGTATCGAATATTCAGTTCGGTACTGTCAGCACTCAGTAAATGTTAACTATGGGTAGAAAACCAAGAAAGAGGAATTTCAACTTCCAAAGGTCAACATTTGCATTTTTCCCCCCTTTTCTGGACGCTGAATTTGTAATTAACCATTTCTTTATCCCTATGTGTGTAGCTGAGGCTTCTGGGTTCCTCATCTGTGATGCCTGCTTGCTCTTCTCTCCAGTAACGCCTACTGACTCCTGATAGTTTGGGATTCAAGTCCTACCCTCTGAGCCTCAAATATTCTCATCTGTGAAAAATAGTAGCGCCTGCCTCATAGGGCTACTGCGTGTATCAAAAGAACTGATACCTAGAAAGTTCTTATAATGTTTGACACACACAGTGAATATCATGAGGACCACCTATAATTTGATTTCCTTGGATGGGAAAGCATTCCCTGCCATTCCAACAGGTCTTTCAAAGAAAGGAGTTTAATCCTAACAAAACAACCTATTAAAGTTTGTCTTTGAAAAGAATCCTTGATAAGGAGGCCTCTGTATTTTCGCTATTTCAGACATTCCTACTTGTGATTGGTGTGGTGGGCGTGATGGTGGCGGTGATTCCTTGGATGGTGATACCAGTGATTCTCCTTGGCATCATTTTCTTTTTTCTTCGGCGATATTTCTTAGAGACCTCACGAGCTGTCAAACGCCTGGAATGTGCAAGTGAGTACCGGGGCTCTCGGGTGGGGATGGCAGTGCAGGTGGACTTCCATTTATGCCATAATTAACCAGATCCCTGAAATTCTGCAGACTCTGTCTTCTGGAATTTCTCTTTAAGTCAGCAGTAGGTAATTGGATATTATGGCCACTGTGAGTCATTGTGGCCCTTAAGGCAAATGGAGCTGTAGTGTGTCAATGGCAGCTTTGTAATTTAGCACAAGGAGGACGAATGTGAGCACCATGGGTCCAGGGACTGCTTCCGTCTTGTTCACGACATACTTCCTAACAGAGCAGCCACTCCATAAACATCTTTCTAAAAAACAAAATATTTCATCATGTTGGAACTAATGTAGAAGGAAAATAGGGGATTTTTTCCCCCTGAGAGTACTAGAAATGACAGGGAAAGAAAAAGACTATGAAAAGGAAAGGAGTCATCAGGAAATATACTCATATGTCAGAAGCTATACATTTGAAAAATACATTCTCTCACATACTCCAAAGATGTCAAGTTAGTTGCAGGTGTTAAATGTATTGAAAAGATAAGCATTGATATTTTCAGGTTTGTTCTTTTTTAAAATAAATAAATAAATAAACATTTATTTATTTATTTATTGGCTGTGTTGGGTCTTCTTTGCTGTGCCTGGGCTTTCTCTAGTTGCAGAAAGTGGGGCTACTCTTTGTTGTGGTGCACAGGTTTCTCATTGTGGTGGCTTCTCTTGTTGCAGAGCACGGGCCCTAGGTGTGCAGGCTTCAGTCGTTGTGGCATGTGGGCTCAATAGTTGTGGCTTGTGGGCTCTAGATCACAGGCTCAGTAGTTGTGGTGCACGGGCTTAGTTGCTCCGCGGCATGTGGAATCTTCCCAGACCAGGGCTTGAACTCATGTCTCCTGCCTTGGCAGGCAGATTCTTAACCACTGCACCATCAGGGAAGTCCCCAGGTTTGTTCTTTATCATCACAGTGTTTGGTGTGATGCCACACTGTGGTCTTCCCTCCCCAAGACTGTTCATGTAAACGATGTTGAAAATAATCCCCTTAGTAGGACACAGGAGGGAGATACTTTCAGTACACATTTAGTCTATTACTCCGTCCAACTTCCTAGTTTTAGAATAATGGGGAACACATTTTATTATTGATCATTCTGTTCTACAGGTAATCACAGAGGATGAAATAATCCAGTGCTTATCCCATTATAAATGTAGAGACATAGTTCATCAGTATTAACAGAAAATCACAAGGAGAGTAGAACTGCTGTATTTTTTTTTTATAAATTCAACCAATGTTTCTTTTATTTATTTTCTATTTATTTTTTTAAAATTTTATTAATTTTTTTGGCTGCATTTGGTCTTCATTGCTGCACACGGGCTTTCTCTAGTTGTGGCCAGCAGGGGCTACTCTTTGCTGTGGTGCATGGGCATCTCATTGTGGTGGCTTCTCGTTGTAGAGCATGGGCTCTAGGCGAGTGGGCTTCAGTAGTTCTGGCACGTGGGCTCAGTAGTTGTGGCTCGAGGGCTTTAGAGCACAGGCTCAGTAGTTGTGGTGCACGGGCTTAGTTGCTCCGTGGCATGTGGAATCTTCCGGGACGAGGGATCAAACCCAAGTCCCCTGCATTGGCAGGGGGATTCTTAACCACTGTGCCACCAGGGAAGTCCTGTGTGTTTTGTTTTTAATAAACTCTTGAGAGGCATTTATCCTAAGTACGAGTATTTGCATAAAAGATAGTGGGTATCATTTTCATAAAAGCTATAGAAAAATTTTTCAGTCATCAGAAGAACCAGCTAAACCACATTGAAATCTGGTTTTCTGAGGTGTTTAAATGGGATGCAGAGCAGTAGAGTCCAGATACGTGTGATGTTCTGCCAGTGTGACTCAGTAGGATGGTAGGACCTGGGGAGGCAGAAGCGGAAATGATGAGCTCCATCCAGTCTTCCGTGTAGACAAGGCTTCAGATGTTTTATGATTTGAGGCCACCCATGAAGTAGAGTCATTCAGCAGTCTTGTTGCAAAGCAGGTCTCTGGTACATTCAAAGAGGGGTTGTTCCAGAAGGAACACTTGACAGAGATTTTGCCTGGGGGAAGGGCCACTTCCCGTCCATATGGAAGTGCAGAGAATGGCACCACCTGAGGCTTTTTTCAAGAAGTTGTGCAGGATTTTCTCAATATTTGATCTGGAAGTCTGAGAACTTTTGCACCATCCATTTGGAATACTGGGATTTTTTGCATCCTAGTAAGCTGCAACACGCTAGACAATAAATTCAATCCCCAGATACTCCATCCTCCACTCCCCCAGGTAACCAAATGTGGTGGTCAATTGATTAGAACTGTTTCTGTTATCCTCTAGATGCAGGGTCTGTGCCAGTAATAATAACACTGCTGCTGATAGTATGTCATAAGGCCACTGCTGGAGCCAGCAGCAAAAAGAACACCCAATTGCTCAGGCCAGAAGCATAAACCTGCTCATCCTTGTGCTCTAAAGGACTACTGAAGTGCCCTGGTTTATTTTCAGATCCTACTGCCTAGCTACCTCTGGAACCTTAGGCAGACATTCGTCATCTTAATGACAAATCTACAGATGATTATAGTGGGGTTTTGGGGGCACAGTTTTGCAAAAATGAGCACAGCAATGGTCAGTTGCAGAGCAGTGCATAAAAACAGGGTGGCATTTGGTTGCCTTTCTCTAGCCAATTCTGTGCATTTGGCAGTGCCTGAATGATGAAGCCATGTCCAAATTCTGTCTGAAAGGCTGCTGTGATCAACTAGCAATGTCTGCCATTGCTAAGGGAGGATTAGCACGTGTGCTCCGTGTATTCCAAACACAGACCCTGCTGTTTTAAGGGGTTCTCATGCCAGATTCCCAGGGACTTTGTTCAACCTCAGGTGCTTAATAAGATGTGCACTAGTGGCAAAGGCTAGTGGATATTAGCTAAGTTAGATTTGGGGGTTTTCTAAACATAAATGACGAAGTCTGAAGAAAAATGCATGTAGTCACACATGGGCATCCTCAACCCTGAGTATCCTCCCTCTGAGACACTGCAGCTGTGATTAAAAGCCCAGCCTTGGAAATAAGACAGAGTTGGGTCTGACACTCAGCTCTACCACTTAGGTGGGTTAATTTACATAATCTTGGGCAGTGAGTGTTCTTAATCCCGCAGTCTCTGGGGTTCTTATGAGGATTGCTTGAACCAGTGCTTATAAAGTACTAGCTGGCCACTGCCAAAGGCTCAGAACATTGAACATGAGGGAATTAAGAACACAGTAAGAACTAGCAGGTCTCACACAGCATGAATGAAAATAACCCGCAGCAAGGCTGTCACCCTGGGTTCTTGCATACAGTTCCCTGCCCTCCCCCTTCCAGGGAAGATCTGCAGTCCTTGTGGGGTGTGTCCCCAAAAGTCCTCAGGTTTGTGGAAAACACAGCTGTTAATCATGTGAGCTGTAGGGTTACACGCGTCTGTGACTGCGGAGTGACGCCATGGCTGGTACATGGTCTGCTTCAGGACAGCGAGCTCAGTCCTTGTGGGAAAGAGAATATTTCACTGGGCAAGATAATGCCAGAGCCTGACATCCCCTCCCTCTGTACCAGTTCATTTTCTTTGCAGATCCTCCAGTTCACTCATCCTGGCATCCTGCTCAGTGCTGAGTGGGGTATGCAAGAGACAGGGTAGCTTTTCACAGGTCCTGTTGCCCTCTGGACCACTGTGACTCTTGGGCATGAAGTGAGGTAGGTGGTGGGGGTGTATGGGTTCCCTGGTGTTCAAGGCTGAGATTTCTAAAGTCAACCCCGTCCTCCATCCCTGCTGGAGAGAATCAGCTGCAGCTTTGATCTCTTTATGAGGAAGCAGGTGAGGGAGGCCAAGCTGAAGAGTTTCACTCCAGGACTCTCCCAGGTGAACAGCCACGTCTACTTCCTTCTCAGAAGCCTTGTCTGTGGTGAATAGTTGAGGTCACAACATTTGCTCTGAAAATGGAGCCTGGTTCTAGTGAGTTTTCTGTGCTCTCTGGAGCTGGGTTCTCAGCACCCTCCTGACAGGGTAATGGGCCCTGGAATCCTCCTGTGTCGCCCCTGTGAGCACCCTGCTTCCAGATGGACTGAGTTCTGGGTGTGGGTTGGGACACCTGCTGGGGGTGCAGAAAAGTCCTATACAGAGCTCCCGGCCTTTCTTATTTGGACCATGAGCCCAGTCTGTTTTCATTGTCTTAAAAGTACAAAGTTATAGGAAGATAAAATAAATAAAAGATAAAAGATTACTGAATAGAATGAAGGGAGAGAACAGTGTGGATGCTGGAGTGAAAGCACAAACATGTATCTGGACGGTGAGAATCAACACTGTCACTTAAAACTCTTTGCCTGAATTAGATACATGGGAAATGTTAGATCATGGCTGGGTTCAGAGAAGGGTTTTTCCTTAAAGCAATATCACAGGTGAGGGCCCCTCACAGTTAAGGTTGCTGGTCAGATGTCCCATTTGGAAAGATCCCCAGGGCTGAGTGGATGGTGAGCTGGCCCACAGCCCAGGCTGTCCTCCCACAGCCCAGGGCTTCCCACCCTCTCTGATCCCCAGTGTCTCACAGGAGGAAGCCTGCTCCTTTCCTGTTTGTAGAACCAGGGACACTAAGCATCAGAGGAGGTTCTGTGTCTTTGCACATTTGTACCCCAGCTCCCCGCCACCCCCACATCTGCAGTGCCTGTGTGCAAATCGGTACTGACTGAACTGTCACCCAGACAGGCATTCAGATGCTGGGCTAAAGAGTCAGGCCTTGAAAATAATTTGTAGTTTTTTTCCCCCTTGATTTTTTTCTCCATCATTTTATAAGGTCTCTGTAGCCTCCTGTAAGATAAGTGATCTTACCTTCCCCTGAATACCCAGGGTTTTTTCTGCTGATAAAGCACAGGTTATCATTCATCTCAGACAGAGGTCACAGGCTCACAATCTTCCCATGAAAATAACAAGTCACAGCCTCATTCAAGGTGGGGAATGTAAACCATAAGGGGTCCTCCCTGCCCAGCAGCCTGCAGCCCACCTGTTCCCTGAGGTGCAGGAGCCCGACCCTTGTGCTTGTGGTCAGTGTGCTCCTAGAGAAGATGGTAGGGAAACACATGGTCAGTCGTGTGACACAAGACCCAAAACCCCCTTGAGGTCACTCAAAAGAGAATGGCTGCTAAGGCCACTGTCAGGTTCTAAGAGGGTGACGTGAGTGTCACATGCCACAGTGGCCTCCAAATGCCAGGACAGGTATCCGGCAGGGCAGTTATAAAAACATCCATCAGGTTCCTGGAGCAAAAGTCAAGACTATTCAAAGACCCCTTGGCTGCTCGGGTCCTGTGGGCACAAGGGCAGTGCAATACCCAGTGTCTCTGTGACCTGTAAAGAGGCTCTTGGAGGAGGTGCAGGGAAAGTCCCAGATTGCAGGGAGATGGCAGACTGTCTGTTCACCTTACTTATCTCGCCCCTGTCCTGTGCCTGGCACTGGTCCAGTTTGGAGGATATACTGACTCTTATCTCAGCCCTTAAGTCACTAATCTAAGGTGGAGATAACACACAGATAGTTCATCAAAATTCAGTGCGGTGAGGACTCACACAGAGAATTAAATTTTACAATGCTACTGACTCAAAAATTCATAAACAATAATTTCCACCTGAAGGGATGTCAGGAAACAATTTCAGAGGAGGCTATGTTTGAGGAGGACCTTGATGAATGAGTAAGGAAAGAAAGAATTTCAGTATGTAAATCTAGCTCCAATTTGAATTTGGTCAAAGATAGGTTCAAAGAGAATCTTTCATTTCCACGTCATTAAAGTGAAGCTTGGTGTGAGCAGGAGTTTGAGGGTTCGCATGGAGGTTCCTCTCCAGAAGGGGCATCGTCCTTCCTCCCCCAGGCAGCCCACCAGGAAGCCGGAGTGTGCCGTTTGGCAGGACATGGGATCACAGAGCATGGGAGGCAGTTGGTTTCCTTGCATCCAGCCTCCCTGACTTTCTCTGTCATTTGTCTGTCTCTGCTTCCCCAGCACGGAGCCCGGTATTTTCCCACTTCACATCTTCTTTCCAGGGACTCTGGACCATCCGGGCATACAAAGCCGAACAGAGGTTTCAGGAACTGTTCAATGCACACCAGGATTTGCATTCAGGTCTGTAAGTTTCTAGAAATGATTTCAAAGGATGGAATGTGCTGTGTTCTAAAGGCTGACCTCCCTCTCAGATGGCCTTGCTGGCCTGTACCTCTCTCTGGGCCGCCCCATGTTCCCCTCTGTTCACCTGCCTTCCCCGCCCCCTCCTCTCAGCATCCTCTCTGTGCTCCCCTCTTCCCATCACACCCCTGCTTTTCTACCCTGACTGACTTGCGTTGTCCGACTGTCACTGTGTCCTGCGGATTTCTGTCCCTTTAGGGCAAGGGTTAATGAACATCCTTTTGCAAAGAGCCAGAGAGTAAATATTTTAGGCTTTGTGTACTATCCTGTCTCCATTGCAACCACTTAACTTTGCTGTTTTAGCATGAAAGCATCAGCAAATGGCCGTGGCTGTGTTCCAATAAAATTTTATTTACAAAAGCAGATGCACAACCGTTCTTAGCCTACAGGCTGTAGTTTGCCGACTCTCTTTTCAGAGCATGCAGGGTGGCAGAAATAACTGAGGAAAATAATTTCCTGATTACTAGATTTGTTGCCACTTGATATGTATTATTCTTTTTATCAGTGACTTTTTTTTCTATTTGGTAGAAAATTCAGAACTTCCTCTATGTCTATAAAATTCTGGCCCAACTATCCAGTCTGTATTGTATCTTGAAGACAAAATGGTATTTTGAAAGCCACATGCAGATCCTTTTAACGGATGGTCATTTAGATACTGGCTCCTGAGAGTAAACACTGTGCAGGGCCCTGTAGTAAGTGCAGAAGGTGCTGCAAACAGTGTGTGCTGAGCTCTGTGCTGTCAGAGAACTGGAAATAGTCGACATGTGAGAGGAGGGGCCTCATGCTGAGGCCCAGCACTGCAGGAAACGCGTCAGTGAGACCACTGTTTCCATCTTCTTCCCTGTGATCGTATTTCTGTTTGTAACCTGTGGGTTGAGGTTTTCAGTGCTTGCTTCCCACAAGGCCCCGGACTGATTCCTGTGTGTCCCGTACGTCGTCTTGTGTCAGAACCTAGCTTTCTGGAATCTTTAGGCTCCTTGGATGTATAATGTTGCTGTCCTACCTTGTGTAAAAATCTTTTGTAGCTCAACTGAGCAAAATGATCTCCCTCATGTGAAGCAGTTAACGTGTTTTTTCTACTTATTCATGATGCTTATCACGGTGCACACATCCAGAGGCTTGGTTCCTGCTTCTGACCACGTCCCGCTGGCTCGCTGTGCGTCTGGATGTCCTCTGCGCCATCTTTGTCACTGTTGTTGCCTTTGTGTCCCTGATTCTGGCAGAAAGTAAGTACAGATGTGAATAACTATTTGTGGTATGATTATAATTTCTAGTGGCATTAACAGTTATTAAGTTAAACTCTTGCCACTTTGTCTAATATCATATACTGTTTGATCCTAATGAATTGTATTAAAGCTTTCGCAGCATGTGATTCCATAGTATGGCCCACGTAGAGGAGTCATTTGGTCTTTTGAAACCTTTTCTTCTTTTTTGTTTCTTTGAATGGGTTGAGGTCTGCACAGCTATAGCAAGCTGACCTTGTGAACATTCCTGGTAGCGTCTGAGTATTGGGAGGAGAGACCCGAGCTTACCATTAGGCCCTTTCTCTAGCTTAGGGTTTTAGGTTTCAGCTTTAGGTCTACTCAGACCTCTTGGTTGTGGGTGCCTGGTGCATGGCGGGGAGAAGATTCTCTGCAGGAAAGAACACCATCCTCACTGCTATGTGGGTAATAGATTAGCAGTTGTTGGCTTATGTGGCATGAATTCACCACCTGTAATTTCTCCATAGTAACAGCACTGAATCACAGTCTTTAATAATGAAACAATGAGAGTGCTATTTTATATTTTAAAGCAGTGGCTCTTAGGACCCATTGCCTTGTTTTTTGTGGTTTCTTCCTGCAGCTGGATATAGAAAGTGAAGTTACATAGTAGTGCTTGAAACCATAA
This sequence comes from Hippopotamus amphibius kiboko, assembly GCF_030028045.1. Lineage (NCBI taxonomy): Eukaryota > Metazoa > Chordata > Mammalia > Artiodactyla > Hippopotamidae > Hippopotamus > Hippopotamus amphibius. The sequence goes on from NC_080199.1 coordinate 14,673,667, forward strand.
TGACCAGAGTCTGAATAATGACATTTTTTTCTTACCTGTATAATACTCTGAAGTGTATGTCAACCCTGTTGGAATTAATAAAACCATTTAATAGTCTTTCTGGATTCATAGTGGGTTTTCTTTTGTTTTCCATTGTATCATGGTTTCAATAAGGAGACAGTAAAAGTATACATAATACTATCATTATATACAAGAGATGTAAATATTATAAAGGAGCCTTCTTGATAAAGTGACAGAAGCAGCCAGGCTTGGGATTAAGAACTGGACTGCCTTGTCTCTTCAGCAAATGGTGTTGAGAAAGTTGAATAGCCCTGTGTAAATCAATGAAGTTAGAACACACCCTCACACCACACACAAAAATAAACTTAAAATGGCTTAAAGACTTAAATATAATACATGACACTGTAAAACTCCTAGAAGAGAACATAGGCAAAACATTCTCTGACATAAATCGTAGCAATGTTTTCTTAGGTCAGTCTCCCCAGGAAATAAAAATAAAAGAAAAAATAAACAAATGGGGCCTAATCAAACTTATTAGCTTTTGTACAGCAAAGGAAACCACAAACAAAATGAAAAGACAACCTGCGGACTGGAAGAAAATATTTACAAGTGATGCAGCCAACAAGGGCTTAATGTATAAACAGCTCATACAAATCAATAACAAAAAAAATGAACAACCCAATCAAAAAATGGGCAGAAGACCTAAATAGACATTTCTCCAAAGATATACATTGGCCAACAGGCACATGAAAAGATGCTTAGTGTTGCTAATTATTAGAGAAATGCAAATCAAAACTACAATAAGGTATCACCTCACACTGATCAGAATGCCATCATCAAAAAAGTCTATAAATAATAAATGCTGGAGAGGGTGTGGAGAAAAAGGAACCTCCCTACACTGTTGGTGGGAATATAAGTTGGTATAGCCACTATGGAAACAGTATGGTGGTTCATCAAAAAACTGAAAATAGAGCTGCCATATGATCCCACAATCCCACTTCTGGCCGTATATCCAGACAAAACTGTAATTCAAAAAGATACATGTACCCCAGTATTCAGAGCAACACTATTCACAATAGTCAGAACGTGGAAACAACCTAAATGTCCACTGACAGATGAATGGATAAAGAAGATATGATGCATATATACAATGGACTATTACTCAGCCATAAAAAGAATGAAATAATGCCATTTGCAGCAACATGAACGGACCTAGAGATTGTCATACAAAGTGGAGTAAGTCAGAATGAGAAAGGCAAATAATATATATCACTTATTTGTGGAATATAAAATGTGACACAAACTTATCTATGGAACAGAAATGGACTCACAAATGTAGAGTACAGACTTGCAGTTGCCAAGGGGGAGGGGTAGTGGAAGAGGGATGGATTGAGAGTTTGGGATTAGCAGATGCAAACTATTGTGTATAGAATGGATAAACAACAAGGTCCTACTGTACAGCACAGGGAACTGTATTCAATACCCTGTAATAAATCATAATGGAAAAGAATATGAAAAAAGAATGTATAACTAAATTACTTTGCTGTAGAACAGAAATCAATACAACATTGTAAATTAACTATATTCAATAAGATAAAATCAGTCCCATTCTTCGTTTTTTAAAATTTATTTCCTTTCTTCTTCCTCATTTAGCTTTGGATGCTGGGCAGGTTGGCCTGGTGCTGTCTCTCGCCCTCACACTCACAGGGATGTTCCAGTGGTGCCTCAGGCAAAGCATCGAAGTGGAGAACATGGTGATGTTTGTCTCAACGTTCTTAGCCTTTTCAAGTCTGCTTGCCATTAAACGGCATAAAGGCAATTCTTATGTAAAATATTAAAACTGTTACTTTTACATTGTAGCTAGCAGAGTATTTTTAGATCCTTCCTCCGTTTGTTTAAAGTTAATGTAAAATAGGGACTTCCCTGGTGGTCCAGTGGTTAAGGTTCTGTGCTTCCACTGTAGGGGGCGTGGGTTCCATCCCTGCTCCGGGAATTAAGATTCTGCATGCTGCACAGCATGGCCAAAAATAAATAAATAAATAAATAAGTAAGTAAGTAAATAAAATTAATGTAAAATTAAAAATATACATCTTTTCCTCATTCTTATATTTGTCACCTCAGCAGGTTTTATATTCATCATAAGCTGCCTTCGAATGTAATAAATGTCTCTGTAGGAGGGAGGTTCTGAAACCCTGAAGAAGATACAAGCTGATTTCTTATGGGCTTATTTATTTTTGTTTCTTAATGGGTAATTCTTCATGTTTGGTAAAAGAAGAATTTAATATTTTAAGGTTGGCTGTTTAATTAATAAATATCTCCTCCCTACCCCCAATTTTAACATTTATTCTTATATGTGTTGAACACCTGAATTTGCTGGTGTCCTTTCTTTCTGGTAGAATAAGCTCCCCTCTCAGAATGTACTATCAAAGGTGTGGAGGTATGGTTGTTTAGGAGGCCTTAATCAGTATGTAAATTATCTCCTTTTTTGAATATTTGTACCTTCTTCTAAAGGGAAAAAATAAAACTGAAATCTTTCCATTTTGTTCTTCTAGTAGAGTAGAAAGTGACTAATTAAAACGAAGTTTGATGACCATCCAGTTCTGCTCGTCTATAACAGACAGCCCTTCTGTAGCCACACATTGCTGACTGGTGTCCATAAGAATTCTTTTCTCTGACAAAATTCTCTTGCTTTTTATTCAGGTGTGAAAAGTGGATCAATAAAATCTTACCATTCAGTTTTCTAATTCCTTTAGTTTTAATATCATGTTGAAGGAAGTAGCCGTAAGTGAAAGGGTTACAAGAAGATGGCAAATCATCAAGGCCTCATCAGACTCCTACTTCTGTCCTTTAAGACCAGGGATACTCTTAACCATATAAAAGCAGATATAAAGATAAAAAAAGCAAAACATCTCACTTACACTCTCTGAATATTCATAAAAAAGACTCTCTTCCATCTGGAGAGTTTTTTTTATCATAAATGGGTGTTGAATTTTGTCAAAAGCTTTTCCTGCATCTATTGAGGTGATCATGTGATTGTTATCCTTCAGTTTGTTAATATGATGTATCACATTGATTTGCGTATATTGAAGGATCCTTGCATTCCAGGCATAAACCCCACTTGATCATGGTGTATGATGCTTTTAATGTGTTGTTAGATTCTGTTTATTAGTATTGTGTTGAGGATTTTTGCATCTATATTTATCAGTGATATTGGCCTGTAAATTAATGGACAGAAATCTCTTGCATCCCTATATGCTAACAACGAAAGATCAGAAAGAGAGATTAAGGAAGCAATCCCATTCACCATTGCAACAAAAAGAATAAAATGCCTAGGCAAAAGACCTGTATGCAGAAAACTATAATACACTGATGAAAGAAATCAAAGATGATACAAACAGATGGACAGACATACCATGTCCTTGGATTGGAAGAATCAACATTGTGAAAATGACTATACTACCCAAAGCAACTTACAGATTCAACACAATCTCTATCAAATTACCAACGGCATTTTTTCACAGACCTAGAGCAAGAAATTTTACGATTTGTATGGAAACGCAAAAGACCCCAAACAGCCAAAGCAATCTTGAGAAGGAAAAATGGAGCTGGAGGAATCAGCTTCCTGACTTCAAACTTACTAGAAGGCTACAGTTATCAAGACAGTATAGTACTGGCACAAAACCAGAAATATAGATCAGAATAGAGAACCCAGAGATAAATCCACGCACATATGGGCACCTTAAGTTTGACAAAGGAGGCAAGCATATACAATGGAAGAAAGATAGCCTCTTCAATAAGTGGTGCTGGGAAAATTGGACAGCTACATGCAAAAGAATGAAATTAGAACACTTCCTAACACCATACACAAAAAAAGCTCAAAATGGATTAAAGACCTAAAGGTAAGGCCAGACACTATAAAACTCTTAGAGGAAAACATAGGCAGAACACTCTATGACATAAATCAAAGCAAGATCCTTTTTCTCCCACCTCCTAGAATCATGGAAATAAAATCAAGAATAAACAAATGGGACCTAATGAAACTTAAAAGCTTTTGCACAGCAAAAGAAACCATAAACAAGACAAGAAGACAACCCTCAGAATGGGAAAAAATATTTGACAATGAAGCAATTGACAAAGGATTAACCTCCAAAATATACAAGCAGCTCATGTAGCTTAATACCAAAAAAGCAAATAACCCAATCCACAAATGGGCAGAAGACCTAAATAGACATTTCTCCAAAGAAGACATACAGATGGCCAACACACACATGAAAAGATGCTCAACATCACTACTCATTAGAGAAATGCAAGTCAAAGCCACAATGAGGTATCACCTCACACCAGTCAGAGTGGCCATCATCAAAACATCTAGAAACAATAAATGCTGGAGAGGGTGTGGAAAAAAGGGAACTCTCCTGCACTGTTGGTGGGAATGTAAATTGGTTCAGCCACTTTGGAAAACATTATGGAGGTTCCTTAAAAAACTAAAAATAGAACTACCATATGACCCAGCAATCCCACTCCTGGGCATATACCCAGAGAAAACCATAATCCCAGAAGAAACATGTACCGTAATGTTTATTGCAGCACTATTTCCAATAGCCAGGACATGGAAGCAACCTAAATGCCCATCAACAGATGAATGGATAAAGAAGATGTGGCACATATATACAATGGAATATTACTCAGCCATAAAAGGGAATGAAATTGAGGTATTTGTAGTGAGGTGGATGGACCTAGAGTCTGTCATACAGAGTGAAGTAAGCCAGAAAGAGAAAAACAAATACCATATGCTAACTCCTATATATGGAATCTAAAAAGTGGTACTGATGAACCCAGTGACAGGGCAGGAATAAGGATGCAGATGTAGAGAAAGGACTTGAGGACACAGGGTGGGGGGTGAAGGGGAAGCTGGGACGAAGTGAGAGAGTAGCATTGACATATATACACTACCAAATATAAAATAGCTAGTGGGAAGTCGCTGCATGAAACAGGGAGATCAACTTGAGGACGGGTGAGGACTTAAAGAGGTGGGATAGGGAAGGTGGGAGGGAGTCGCGGGAGGGAGGGATATGGGGATATATGCATAAATACAGCTGATTCACTTTGTTGTACAGCAAAAACTGGCACAACAGTGTAAAGCAATTATATTCCAATAAAGAGCTTAAAAAAAAAGTATACTCACTCCTAGTTTTCAAGTTTTGAATTTGTTACTTCTCTTCCAGTTCATTCCTCTATCTACTGAATTCACCCACTAGTAGCCTTCCACTGTTATTAAGAAATTCCCAAAACTGGCCACCAGGGAAGGGGAAAATAGTGGCGCTCAGACTAATGAATTTATGTATCGTCACATTAACACATCTGGAAATTTTTATGCAACAAAAAGAATTGTTTCTGCTACTTATTCTTTTGCTTTTATAATAATTAGAATGCTTCCTAATGTGCTGTATGGTTTTAAAATAATTACAGCAAGTCAATAATTTTCACTTAAAATGTAATGAACAAACATAGCAAAACAGAAACGGTGTCACAGATACTAAGAACAAACAGGTGGTTGCCGGAGGGGAGGAGGGTGGAAGAAGAAAAGAAACAGGTGAGGGAGATTGAGGTATAAACCTCCAGTTGCAAAATAACTAAGTCACAGGTGTGAAATGTACCATGTGGGGAGTATAGTCCATAACTATGTAATATCTTTGCATAGTGACCAGATGGTAACTAGACTTACCCTGGTGATCATTTTGAAATGTACAGAAATACTGAATCACTATGTTGTGTAACAGAAACTAACATAGTATTGTAGGTCTATTATACTTCAAAAACAAGCGAACTCAAAGAAAATGAGATTAAATTTGTGGTTACCAGGGGCGAGGGATGGGGGGAGAAGGAACTGGTTGAAAGTGGTTGAAAAGTACAAACTTCTAGTTATGAGATTAAGTGCTAAGGATGTAGTGTGCAATATAATAAATATAGTTAACACCGCTGTATGTTATACATGAAAGTTGTAAAGAGAGTTCTAAGTTCCAAGAGTTCTCATCACAAGGAAAATATTTTTCCTTTTTTTTTTAGTTCTTTATATGAGATGATGGATGTTCACTAAACTTATTGTGATAATCATTTCATGATGTTTGGAAGTCAAATCATTATGCTATACACCTTAAACTTATACAGTGCTATATGTCAATTATATCTCAATTGACTGGAAGAAAATTTAAAAAAAAAGACTCTCCATTCCTAACTTATGTCATGATGTGTTTCAGATGATCTCAGTGGAAAGAGTGATTGAATATACAGACCTTGAGAAAGAAATGCCCTGGCAATACGAATATCGTCCACCGCCGTCCTGGCCCTACATCGGATATATTTACTTTTACAATGTAAACTTCAGGTACAGCTTAGATGAGCCTCTGGTATTGAAGGACCTGGACACACTCATTAACTCAAGAGAAAAGGTTTGTTTAAGCCATTTGCCTCTTTAAAATCCAGCTAAAAGTTTAGCATCTCCTGTTGGCTTCATCAGTGTGTCAAGGGGACTCTTTGTTCCTTTTGCATGCAGATTAGATCAGTGACATTGTAGGTGAATGTTTCTTGGAAACTGACCATGGAATGGGGATCCCAGCATTTCTTCCCTGTGTCGTGAGTTCCCTCATGGTGATTGATGGGCCCTGAGCTCCATGGCTGGAACTTACCCTGACGCAGGATACGATATGGGACACCTGATTATTCAATGCAGAGTCTTGGAAGTCAACCCTGGCTCCCTGTCCCTAACTCTTTAATATCTCAGTCTTTTCCATCCTTTCTCCTTTGTATTTCTGAAATCTTCTCTTCCTCCCTTGGGGCCCTTTGTTTGCAACCTCCTCCTCTGTCCCTTGGCCCTTTCTGTAGACTTTTCTAAACTAACCCACGCTTTGCTCTCCATGCCCTCCCACCCACAGAGTGCTTCTTTCTGAAGCTCAGATCTGATCCTTACTGGCCTGGGCGAGCTGCTGCTGGAACCATAGTGCAGCCCCAAGTGCACTCCACATAGAGACTGTGTGGCCAACTTTTATCCCCCAGAGAAGAGTCTGGAATTATGACTCAGTCAGGGGTGAGAAACCAGAGCCCCCAGATTGAGGCAGAGCCCCGAAACTCGCTCAAAGTTGATGAAAGCAAATCGAGAGGAGCAGGTAAAATCCACGTGAGAGATGGCAGAGAGGTTTATGACCTGGTTCTGCCAGCGTCCGTGACTGCTGGCAATGTTCCTTTCACACTCAGTGTGGGACCGGGACTAGGGCAGGGTCTTAAAGAGACTAAACCAGGACAGACAAGCCGGTAGGAAGCTCTTCCCTCATGTACCTCTCCAGCCTGGAGTTCTGACACGCGCACACTCCCTGCACTTGCGTCGTGTGTAGATTCTCCCAAAGAACCTTGTCTTTCCTGCTTCCAGTGTGCATGCTGCCCCTTTACCTCAGAGACCCTTCCCCTCCATCATCTAGCTGGTGAAAATCTCATTTTCAGAGTCAACTCTAATGCATCTGCCTCTTCAAGTCTCTCTTTGCTTCCATAGCTTCTTCTATATCCTTTTAAGATAGGGTTTATGGTACAACTGTGTTCACAGCAGCCAAAAGTTGGAAGCATCCAAGTGTCCATGTTGAAAGTGAATGAATAAACAAAATGTGGTGTATCTCTACCATGAAATATTATTCAGCCTTAAAAGGGGAAGAAAATTCTGACCCATGGATGAACCTTGAGTACACCATGCTATATGAAATAAGCCAGGAACAAATACTGTATGATTCCACTTATGTAAGGTTCCTAGAGTAGACAAATTCATAAAGACAGAGAGTAGAAAGGTGGTCGCCAGTGACTGGGGGAGGGGTTGGGGAGCGGTTGTGTAGTGACTGCAGAAGCTCAGCTTTACAAGGGAAAACGTATTCTGGAGATTGGCTGCACAACAATGTGAATGAACTTAACACGAAAATGTCCACTTAAAAATAGTGAAGCTGGTGAATTTTATATTATGTGTATTTTACCACAATTAAAATAAAAGACATAGCATCTATGGAATGCTTTGTAGTTTTAGGTTGGTATCTCACAGAATCCTGAGGCTTCTTAAGATAAGGGAGCATCTTGTTTTCATCTTTGTTCCCTGGAAACTGGCATTTTGCAGGGCACAGCGAGGGTGCTGAGGGACTGCTGGCTGGGAGGGTGAGTGAGTAACACACAGGTGTGAGCAACCAGTAACCAAAACACACGCATAAGACAACTCTGTAAACAACAGATTACTGAGTGTGTTACATATTTAAAGAACTGCTCTTTAAAACTCTCCACCACAGACCCATCTAGAGGACTGTAGCCATAACTTAATGAACAATAGCCTTGTGATATTAAAGAATAAATATTCACCTTAATGCCCAAATGATACCAGGGACCCCCTTCCATTAGTCACATGGCAAAACACTGGCTCCTAATTATTTCCAGTTTCACTGTAGGTCGGGGGAAGGTGAGGACTGCTGTGCCAGTGATCCCTGTGAGTTTAAGGTTCTTTCTCTGTTGCAAAAGAATTCAGAGATAAAGCAGGGAAGTTAAGACATTAAAGTGAGAGTTTATTTAAGCAAGAATACTCTCTCAGAGGGAGAGTGGACAGACAGGTGAGGAGCTGTGGCCCTGGGTTTCTTTCGCAAGCCGGTTATGAGGGGCATACAAATGAAGGGGTGGAATAGTCACTGGAGAAGGAGAGGTTTGGGGATCACATTCCCTGATTTTCATCCCAGGTCCACCTTCCCGAGGGGAGGAGGGATTTTTGTCCTTATTTAGCTTTTATTGGACGTGTCCTGGGCTCTGTGCAGGATGGACACCTCTTATCTGCAAGGCTGACTTTATTGTGATGAGAGTGTAATGCGCAGGCGGTTACACTAGACACAGGAGGGTCCCGCCTTTCCCCACCTTTCTTTGCCTCGAAGACACTTATTACCCAAAATGTGTGGTTTCCTGTCAGTTTGGAGGTTCCTGCTTTTCTTTGTCTGCCCATGGGTCCCCGCTGTTTATAAGATGCGTGATTTCCTGCCACCTGGCCCCTGGCCCCATTTCTCAGGTCTTTCCTAGCTACCTGAGCTACCTGTCTGCTGTAAAACCAGGTGAAATCCTGTCCCTGAGAGCTCTGTAGGTGATGTTTACTTACTAGCAGACAATGTGTTTCTCAGATTTCCCAAAGAATTGTAATTCCATTAATTTGCACACATCTTAAAATTCCCCCGAAGCCATAGAAATGAATTATCTAAGAAATTCCATAGTACAACTTAGGGACATAGCAGATTTGTATTCTTCCATCTTAAACCCCCCAAATCATAGAATTACCTGAGTTTCTAAAATGTGTGAGGGAGAATTGAATTTGGAGACTGAATTCATAATTGTTGTAACTTGACTTTTGACTTGTGTCTTGGTCCAACCACAGTATCACCATTAACTTCATTTCTGTGTTTGGAGATTAAACTCGGGCAACGTAGTCATGAAGCCATTTTGACCTCAGAGAGGCAACAGTGAGCGGTGGCCTGAAGCGAGATCTTAATTCCCTGTCCAGGAATTGAACCTGGGTAGCCTGGGTGAAAACCAGGAATCCTAGCCACCAGACCAGCAAGCGCTAGAGGCTAGAAACTATTTTTGCCTGGCTCTTGCCCCCAGTGAAAAATGCATTTCTCATGAAGGCAAAAACTGTAAAAGCAGATACAAAATTTATTCTTAGAGACATAGCACAACAACAAGTGGGAGAGCACACAGAGAAACTGTTTGTTTAGTTAAGACAGAAGGAAGGCAGAGACGCACACCCAGAGAGAAAGGGTGTGGGCATCCTCCCTAATGAGGAGGACTGCCATAAAGAGGCAGTTAAGTCATTTATACAGGGCAGTTCTTCTGGTCTTTGTTTACCTTTGGCCAATTATCTGGTTTCTTTCTGCACACCTGCCCTGCCCTAGGACCCTCCCCAACATGTGTGCCCCACTTTTTTCCAAGATGGATTTCAGCCCAGAGGCCTGCGGGATGGCCTTAGCGTGACATATTATGGGGTGGTGCCCCCTCCTTTTTGACCCCCAAGGAGCCTTTCTGTGCATGTGTAATGTCTTCTTTGCCCCAAGGATGGGACATATATGACCTCTTGATCCTTTACTCAAACAAGGTTTAGCCCCTCTCTGTTCCTGCCATGACTGTTATCTTAAGGTGTCCACAGGAGACAACGCCTGGCTATTTACCTTGTTTCTGCTGTTACTTCCATTTCGGAGAGCAAACAGGAGGTTGATTTTAAATGTCTAACCTGGAGTCCATCTATCTCCTGTCTCAGGAAATGTAAATAGGAGACTAGCTGGACGTGTCCAGCTTAAAGCCCACTTTTTCCTGCCCCGTGAAATGTAAATGGGAGGCCAGTTGTAAATGCCTGGCTTGGGACCCATCTATCTCCTGCCTCAATTTCACTTGATCTGTGTACATCCCAGGTTTCCTCTCCTGCACACCTGTCCCAGCGCCTGTTACTCTGGGACACCTGTTTGGTGTTGGATTTGATTAAGAGGCTGCTGTGGGGGAGGACTTGGGAGTGTGTCAGCCCAGCAGCAGTGGGGCTTTATTCTCTTTCCATTGTTTCCTCTGCTGTCTCCATTCCTGGAATTTAGAGTCAACTGAAAAGTGTAGTATGTACTACGCAGGTTTCTAAATCATTGAAGAAATAGCAAGTAAAAATAAATAACTAAAATAAATAGATCCTTCGGTAAATAGCACCCTAGGCTTATATTCTGAACACAGGCTGCATTTTTCATTTAGATGATTTTGTGGTTGATCTGATCATTTTAGAGAGTACTGGGCCATTTAAAAGCATTTTCCAGCACTAGAGATAGATTGATTTTAGTTATTTTTTTTCTTGCTGAGAGCTGTTACTTGGTTAATACATTTTTACAGATGCTAACTAGACTTTGCTATAATGAGCAAAAATGTTAGTTTACTATAGTTTCTCCCTTTTTACATAGTATTTTCTCAGAAACCCTCCCTTCACTCCCAAATTGTCCCATTTCCCCTGCCAGCTTCCTAATTCCTTGCAACTCAGACTGTGGTGCCAGGGCCAGCAGTACCTGCACTGCCTGGGAGCTTCTTAGAAATGCAGACTCTCAGGCCCCCCAGGCCTCTTGACTGGGCAATTTTTGATGACTGGTGTGGACTTCAAAAATTATTCACAACCTAAAAGTTGAGAGTTATGTTTTATTCAGTGGAAATTTTTAGGACTTAGCCCAGGAGGCAGCATCTCAAGTAACTCTGAGAGAACTGATCCGAGGAGGTGAGGTGGGGAGCCAGGTTATATAGAAGTTTCGTAACAACGGGCCGGTAACTGAGAACATCTAAAAGATTATTGTTAATTACAGAAAACCAGATATCTCAAGTTAAGGAATTTAGCGCTTTTCTGTGTGTTGGAAGATACAAGAGTCTGGGCTCACCGGAATCATTCCTTTGGTATGCACCTCAGCTGTCTGGAGCCAGTACCCTGTGTTTTCACATCCTGAGTTCCCACAGGGTGCACTGCAGGGAGTAGCTGCCATCTGATGGATGCTCATTGGCAGGCGTTCTTTCCTTCCTGAGTTCCCTCAGGGCTCACCAGTCCTGCTGGAGGGCTGCAATTGCTGAGGTCGGTGGCACCCTTTGTTTACTGGTATGGCAGGAAAGATTCCATTTCTCACTAGTAACCTGTGATTTCCAAGAAACATCCTTTGACAGTTTGAAATTGAGCTCATGAATCCCCCAAACCCCTCTTGTGACTGAGCATGAGGCTCTAGAACGTTCTGTGCCATGTACCCTACAGATTTACTTACTTTCATATTCTGCAAATCATGCGTTTACATTATAATCCAGCTCTGTGTGATTCCAATGCATTTATTTGCATCTTTTCAGTGGAGTCTGTCTTCATCACAGGCAGTTTTCATCCTGCTGTCCTCCGCCCCCCCCCAGCCTCCTGCGGGGACTGGAGGTCTTTCACCACAGGCTCGGCCCTGCCTGGGCTCCGAGTCAGATATAGCCCAGTGTAGCAGTGTGTGTGAGGCTCTTTCACCGACTGATGGGATCCAAAATGAGCCTCGCTACCCCAAGCAGGGCACTAGGTCTGTTTGGCCTGTTTCGCAGGCACCATGTGCCCCACTTAGCTGCAGGTTTCTCTCCCAGCCCAGCTGTGGGTGCCGGTTCTTCCTGCTGAGAGCCAGCCCACCTGCTCAGGTACCCTTTTTGCTCAGAGATTCCATCCCTCTCGTCGCACTCATACCTGCACCCGTACTCATGTCATGCTTTAACTCTCTGGCCATAGAATCTATTTGGTAGGCCTGTTCCTTTAACTGCAAGTACACCTCTCCCCAGTTTCTTCTAGCTACACAGAGGAACATAATAAGGTGCCAGGCCATCCAGGTGATAAGGAGGCCATCAGCAGAATGGAAGAGTGGCCAACAAACACGGACTTGAGCCCCGTCCTGTGACTTATGGGCTCTATTATTTCAGGCAGACTAATCTTGTTACGCCTCAGTCTTCTGTTTTGCAAAATGAAAGTGATATGACCTACTGTCTAGGGTTGTTGTACAACTTAAGCAAGGTTAAGACACGTACAGCCCCCAGCACAGGCATCAGCACAGAGTAAATGCTTAGACAAAGATGGTTGTCATTTTCATAGGGTGTCAAATGACCATGACCACTTACACTGCAGAAATTGTTGTCTGTCCTATGAGAATGAAATGTTGGCCATTTGAGCTTGTGTTTATGGCTGTAGGATCCATCTGCCATGTCTGTCTCTCTTTCCAGTTTATCGTATACCTAAACAATATAGAAATAGATTTTCCATAAAGTTCTCTGGCCTGAGTTAAAAATCTCAGCTTCCTATGGAAACCTCTTTGTCTCAGGCCACCACAGGTAACACAAATAATACAAAGGCAAATCTGGTACAGATCCTGTTATCAACACATACTGTCCAGTTAAAGAAATAAGAAAATGGCTGTGTTAGCTTTTTAAAATAGAAGGAGGTCACAATTTTTATAGAAGTTTAGAAGAAGATGATGTAACATCTGTTAGGGTTGAGAAAAGTCCACTTGAGGGGACAGGGAGAGCATTTCTGAGGAATTAGGCCTGTGAGACAGACTTAATGACCTGTGGTTACGCTTTCAGCAGGTGGAAATGCTTGTGAAAGTCATTTCAGGAGGTGGACCAGCATGAGCACAGGCACGATGCCCTGATTCAGTGAGTGAAGAAGTAGGCACCTGCAGAGCATTCTGGGGAGTTACCAGGTGTATAACACACATTTTCGTGTTAAACCCTCACAACTGACTAGTTATCCCAAGGAAGCTGACTCATGCAGATGAAGGATAGGGAGGTTAGTGGGGACAGTTTTGTAGAAGAGACTCCCCTGGGTGGAGTGATGAGCACCAAGCCATCCTTTGGGAGTTTAACCTGAGAAGTGGGTACACATGGACCAGGGTGGGCAGATGCAGGAGGCAGGGAGCCTGTAGCTGTTGTGCCTCTAGCAAGATGTTGGGATAAAGTGATTCCGCTTTTTGGAATGAAACTGTTGTCAATTAAAACAAAATTATAGCACCCAGGTTTCTGAATGTGCAGGGAAATGGGTGAGAATAGAAAATAGTAGCATATTTCTGGAGGGTAGGTTGGCAGGACTTAATAGCTTCCTCTGAAAATATTCATACCTGATTCTCAGCAATTCCACATCTGAGAATTTATCTGAAGGAAATAATCAAGGTTGCTTGCAAAGACTTAGCTTTAAGGATATTTAACACAGAGTTATTTATAATAGCAAATTATTGGAGGCTGCCTCAATATCCACCAGTAGAAGGTTTGCTAAATGAATGATCACATATACTGTAATATTATGTAGCCATTAAAATAAATATTTTTATGAAATACTAAATGAAAAAAGGTAACAGTATGTTCATATTAATCTCATTTTGCTTAAATCTATGAATTTGTATCTTTAAGAACACATACACAAGTCTAGAAAGTAAAAACATCAACATCTTAAGAATGGTTTTATCAGAGTGCTGAGGTGATAGCTAGTATTTATTTGCTTTTCAAATTCATTGGCACTAATTATGATCAAGGAAAGAGTTTGTTTTATTTTATTTTTTAAAAGGTAATGCAGCCTGGTGCTCAGGTGCTGAATGTGGGCCTTAAAATGAGAGACTGAGTTATGAAACATTGCAGGAGTAGAGTCTTCAGAGCTTGGCACCAAGTTGGGCTCCGGGAAAGCTGGAAGTAAGATGGAGCACATGAGCCTGGGAAAGAAGTAATGAGAGTGAAGTGGGGAAGTCAGAGGAAGGGGCTGTTTTGTGTGGGGCACTGGGTGGTGATCATGTTGAATTTGGTGTCTGAAGAGAGATCCAGGTGCACACGTCTAAAAAGATGGTGTGGTCGTCAGAGACCCACCCTGGCCTGGTTGGAAAAACAGAAAGGGGCCGTCCCAAAGCAGCTAAAATAAGACTTTCTCCAAGTGTCTTTGGATTTAGGAAGGTCAACTTACTGATACTGGTGACACTCTGCATGGGCAATTGGTAAAACCCATTGGTGACCTGGGAAAGACTTCCAGACTATAATTTTGATGACTTAACTATAGAAATAGCCAGAGCCGGGTTTTCTTTGAGTTGCCTTTTTCTCACTCACTGGAGTTTGGAGCTCAGAGTTCTTGGCTGTGAGCAGCCCTCTGTGTCCCTGATTATCTCAGCCTATTTACCCAAAGTCTGCAAATGTCCCAGTTTGCACAGTTGAATCAGTTTCATTAGAACAGATGGTATGAGAACATACATACATTCCCATAAACACAGTTCTCGCCTGTGTCCTGCTGTGTGTAGATTTATATATGAGAACACCCAGAAGTACAGGCATGCCTGTCTTTATTGTGCTTCACAGTGCATTTTTTTCTTTCGTTCTTTCTTTCTTTTTTTTTTTTTTTTTACCAATTGAAGACTTTTGGCAACCCTGTGTCCAGCAAGTACATTGGTACCATTTTTCCTGCAGCATTTGCTCACTTCATGTTTCTGTGTCACATTTTGGTAATTCTCATAACATTTCAAACCTTTTCATTATTATTATATTTGTTATGCTGATCTGTGATCATTGTTCTTTAATGTTACTTCCCGATAAAGGCTCAGATGATGGTTAGCATTCTTTTAGCAATAAAGTACTTGACAGTTATGGTATGTACGTTGTTTTTTATACATAGTGCTATTATACACTTAGCAGACTACGGGGTAGTGTAAACATAACTTTTATATGCACAGAGAAACAAAAAAGTTTGTATGAGTTACTTTATTTTGTGATATTCACATTATTGAGGTGGTCTGGAACCAAATCTGAAATATCTTCAAGGTCTGCCTGTACAAAGAACACGAGTCATTTATATGTGCACTAGGACCTACCTATATACAGAGACTGGCCCATTTATATTATATACATTAGGGTTTAACATAAGGTACCAAATATCTACAAAGATAAAATTAGCTGAGCCCATTTTTCTTACATTTAATCTCTATAAAGATGAATTCTTTTTTGAAATGCCATGATTGATTTTACAGACTAAGATTTGGAACTTAGGAGGGATTCAAATGAGAAAATACAGAAAGTTCCAAGCATGAACGTCCTGATTGCAATGCTCAGAAAGCTTTAGTTCTTCTCTGTTTAAAGCCATGAGTTTTAAAAATTTACTGAATTAATTTACAAATGACTGAAAGCATGTCTTACACCTTTCATCAGTTTCAAATTCCTAAATAGAAATGAAATAATAAGGGAATTTGCAGTTGGGCAAGGTCGTTGGCAAAAAAGGCCAGTTTCTGCGCACATACCTGAATGCAGTTTTATTCCTCAGCATCATTTTACCTGCATTAGATAGACTCAGTCTTATTTTTAGTGCACTTATTTTTTCTCTGCTTTGGCTTTAATAAATAGATTGACATTTGGCATGTATCTTTCCAAAGTGCAACTGTAAGTATTAATTTGCAAATAAAATGCCTTTTGAATTGCTCTGATGAAAGGTCCTATATAAATAGCAAATGTTCTTTGTGGTGTTGTTAAACTCATGTGTGTTTTGTCTACTAGCTGTTGTCTTTTAAGACACTAAGACCTGCATTTTATAATTTTAAGATGTTTCCCTTTAAGATAGAATATAATTAAGATATTTAATATCAGGAAGTGATTTAGTTTTTCTACTAAATCTATTTAAGAATAATTCCTCTTAAATAATAGATCCCTGAGAAAGTGAGTACTACTATTTTATATGTAATACTTCTGACTTGACTTGTTGGCATCTCTGTAAAATTACCCACGTAATTCTCAAGGTCTGACAGTAGAAATAAAACTAATTTAAAAAGGTGACTTTTTTTTTTCTCTGTGATTTGCTTATTTTTATGGAGGTGAAATTTACATAAGAAAATTATGTAAATTTTATACTTAAAAGTCAGTGGAATTTAGTACATTGAAATGTGACATAACCATCACCTCTGTTTAGTCCCAAAACATTTTTACCCCTCTGTATCCATGAAGTAGTCATTCCCAAGTCCCCAGCCCAGCCCAGTCCCTGGCAACTACTAATGTGCTTTCTCTCACCATGGATTTACCTATTCCAGAATATTTCATGTAAGTGTAATCATACAATATGTGACCTTTGGTGTCTGGTGTCTTTCACTTAGCATGATTTTTTCAAGATTCATACATGTTGTAGCATGTATCAGCCCTTCAATCCTTTTTTTTAAGTTTAAATCAATTTTTAAAAAATTTTTATTGGTGTATAGTTGCTTTACAATGTTGTGTTAGTTTCTACTGTACAGCAAAGTGAATCAGCTATACGTATACATATATCCCCTGTTTTTTGGATTTCCTTCAAATTTAGGTCACCACAGAGCACTGAGTAGAGTTCCCTGTGCTATACACTAGGTTCTCATTAGTTATCTATTTTATGCATAGTATCAATAGTTGTATATATGTCCATTCCAATTTCCCAATTTATCCCATCCCCCCCTTCCCCCTTGGTATCCATATGTTTGTTCTCTACATCTATGTCTCTATTTCTGCTTTGTAAATAAGATTCTATACCAATTTTTTTCAGATTCCACATATGTGTTAATATACGACATTTGTTTTTCTCTTTCTGACTTACTTCACTCTGTATGTCAGTCTCTAAGTCTATCCACACCTCTACAAATGACCCCATTTCATTCATTTTTATGGCTGAGTAATATTCTATTGTATATATGTACCACATCTTCTTTATCCATTTGTCTGTTGTTGGACATTTAGGTTGCTTCCATGACCTTGCTATTGTAATAGCTGCAATGAACATTGGGGTGCATGCATCTTTTTGAATTATGGTTTTCTCTGGGTATATGCCAAGTAGTAGGAATGCTAGATCACATGGTAGTTCTATTTTTAGTTTTTTAAGGAACCTTCATACTGTTCTCCACAGCAGCTGTATCAATTTACATTTAAAAGCTGACATCTTATGGCCCACTTAGAAGACTGCTGGCTTTTCACTGCCAGCAGATGGATTGTGTTATTTTTAACTCTTCTTGGGGCCAAGGGGGTCTCAACCAGGGGCTGTTTGTCTCTGTCTGACATTTTTGGTTGCCACAATTTGGGTGGTGCTTCTGGTATCTAATGGGTAGAGTCCATGGCTCCTGGTAAACATCCTACAATATACAGGATAGCCCCCCCATCCCCCCAACAATGAGTTATCTGGCCCATAATATCAACAATGCCATGATTAAGAAACTACTCTTTAGAACTTTTAAAATTTATCTGCAGCAACAGGTTTCTCCCAGGTTTGTTGCATCTTGTTAATTCTTTATCCCTCCTGAATCTCTTTACAGGTCAGCATTGTGGGAAGAACAGGAGCTGGAAAAAGTTCTCTCATCTCTGCCCTTTTTAGATTGGCAGAACCTGAAGGTGGCATTCAAATTGATGGGATCCAGGCAACCGGAATTGGACTTCATGATTTAAGGAAGAAAATGTCCGTTGTATCTCAGGTATTCGTATCAGAGCATTCTCACGAGTTCTTTCTATAAGGGTGCTTATGTTTAATTGCTTTTAATTGGATTATTTTTTTTTCAAATTGCATGAAAAGGTTGATCCCTTTTCCCCCAGTAGAGCATATTTTTAGCAGCAGGTATTCTCAACAGATATTTTTGTCAGATACCAGGCTTTGTTTGTTCATTCATTTGTTTTACATGCATGTGATTTAGTAACTTACCCAGTTAGATTTCTGGACTCTGACTTTGTCAGGTGATATAATTGTGTCCACTGATAACCACATAATTCTGAGAACAAAATGATAAATGGTTTTTTAGCACTGGAGAGGTTCCTATAGGGAAACATGAATTTTAAGTGTCTATAGATGGAATTTTGCTGTAGGAAATAAAGCCACTTTTTCAAAGGTGATTATCTCCCTGGAGGACTTTCTGTGAAACTGTGGAGCTTTGAGGATTACAGAGTGTTTGGGTACTTTGGAGAAACTTTTAGAATTCAGCTATTAATAAATGATTTTAACCAGGGAGACAGTACAGAAGAGTGGGTAAGAACACAGGACACAGAATTCCATCTCTGTACACCTCAGTTTTCTCTCCCTTACAAGGCAGCTAACAGTACCAACCTCTCGAGCTGTTGTGAGGACTAAATAGGTCAGTGCGTGTGGAGTGCTTCACATAGACCCAGTGTGTTGTTGCTGTCATGGTGGAGCACTGAACTGACCATCTCTTCTTGGGCTCTGATTCTGTTTTCTTTTGCTTTGCTTCTTAAAGAAGTATAACTTTCAGAGAGTGTTTGGAGATTGGATTATATGCACAGTAGAAGCTCCTGTCATTCCTTGTGGTTCATCCACTCGCCATAAATTCTATGAATATTTATTGAGCAATTGCTGTCATCCAGTTATATAGCCAAGGGCAGCGTAGGCCCAGTACCTGCCAGCCTTGGGCCTCACATCTTCCATCCTGCCCTCTGCTTTGACGGACTTGCTGATTTTTTTTGGCGAGGATGTAGAAAAATTAGAATCCTTGTTCATTGTTGGTATGAATGTAAAATGGTGCAGCTACTGTGGAAAACGAGTTGGTAGTTGCTCAGAAAAGTTACAAATAGAATTATCATATGATCCAGGAATTCTGCTTTAGAGTATAAACCCAGAAGAATTAAAGGGAGGATCTTGAAGAGACACCTGTACATGCGTGTTCATAGCAGCATTATTCTCAATAGCAAAAAAAGGGGAGGCACCCAAGCGTCCATTGACAAATGAGTGGTTGAATGGTGGTGATGGCTGTAGAGCAATGTGAATGTATGTAATACCACTGAACTGTGCACTTAAAAATAGTTAAGGTAGTAAAATTATATGTGTATTTTACCCCAATTAAAAAAATTTTTTTTCAAATATATCCCTTTCAGGAAAAATGGGAGGAACTTTGTAGCATGGACAATCCCTGTTTTTAAAGATTGCCTCTGGCCATTAGATTCATGATTTAGTTATTACAGTAGAAAATAAATGTTTAGATTCCCAAGTTTTATGTTTTGATCTCTGCCATGGCCAAATGAGACTAGTTTGCAGAAATAATGGGCATGTCTGTAAAGTCCTTTCACGTCCTTGAAACGTGCCCTGTGTTGCTTTTAATGCTTCTTAATAGGAAAAAGTTGTATGCTGGTGTACATAAAAGAAAAAGAACTCTGTAAATAAATAACATTAAATGATTCTTGGTTCTGCTGGTAATATTTTGGAAGCACGTCTGAGCAAAAACTAAGCATACCTTGACATCACCAGGTTTGGGTTCTGTTCTGTTAGTTTCCACCCTACTTTTGACCATGCTCTATGTACACACTCCAGAGAGTGTGCTTACAAAATAGTGCTAAGCTTTCTATCCATGTAGATAAAGATCAGCAACCATTGTAAACACAGAAACTTTAGTATTCCACTTTAAATGTCTTTGTCTCCAAGGTACCATGTTCGTTGGTTAAAGAGAGAGAATCTGGAGAGACGCTGCAATGTGTAAAAGTACCAGGAAGTCATTGAGGAGGCAGCCAGGGATAGAATGTTTAAGAGTGTAGACTGATTGTCAACATGACCCACATTTTTTGTGACTCTGCCTCACATGACCGTGGGGACTTGATGACGTCACTCAGCTTCCAAGCTTCAGTGTCCTCATCCTTAAACCAGGTCTAGGAATTACTGCTGCACAGATTTGTTGTGAAGATGTAACTGGGTAAGAAAATGTTTGTGCCCATGCCTGGTTCTTGGAAATGCTAGTTACTATCATTATTCTTCAAAATCATGGCACTGGCCTTTCAGATATTATTTCTATTTAAATAAAAAGAGTAACACATTCTGGAACAATTTTGCTCTTTAATTTCTATTTATGTGTTTGTGGTCTTGGTGATTTTCTTTATATTTATTGTTTGTAGTAGAAACCAAATTGTTTATATAAACTTAAAGAGTAAAGAAAAAAAAGTACACAATAGGAATTTTGAGGAAAAAGCAAAACACAGAAATGTATCTAATGTTTTCTACCAAGAACAAGAGGAGAAAAGATCACTTTCGTTTTCTTTTGATTTCTGGCTCCCCTCCCACTAGCTTCTTTCCTGACCACTGCCCTGTACCCAGTCCCTCACGAAAACTTCTGGCGTTTTTCTCAGCCCTCCCCACATTCTCGACTATTTTCTAACTCTCCTTGCGAACAGGGCCTGTGTCTCTCATTTCTGTTGCTCTAGTGCATGCTGTAGGCCTTGACAAATTACACAGGTATTAATAATAATTCTTAATATTTGTGGAATTCTTAACAGATTTTAGCCTCTTTTGCTACCATTCCCCTCTTAATCCTCACATTTCTGTCGTTATCCTCACCTGACAGATTAAAAACCCAAGGCACTGGGAGATTATTCCTCCTACCAAGTAAGGGGCAGAGCCAGGATTCAAGTTTTTTTGTGTGTGTGTCTATTTTTTTAATTGAAATATGGTTGATTTATAGTGTTTCAAGTGTATAGCAAAGTAATTCAGTTTTATTTATATATATATGTATATATATATTCTTTTTTAGATGCTTTTCGTTATAGATTAGTGTAAGATATTGCATATAGTTCCCTGTGCTATATCATAGATCTTTGTTTATTTTATGTATAGTAGTATGCATCTATTAATTCCAGATTCCTAGTTTATCCCTCCCTCCCCCTGTTTTCGTATCTGTGAGTTTATTTCTGTTTTGTAAATAAATTCATTTCCATCATTTTTTTAAATTTCACAGAAGTGATTGCATCTGACTATCATTTCTTTAGATTCCACATGTAAGTGATCTTATGTGATATTTCTCTTTCTCTGCCTGACTTACTTCACTTAGTATGATAATCTCTAGGTCCATCCACGTTGCTGCAAGTGACTTTATTTCATTCTTTTTTATGTCTGAGTAATAGTCCATTGTGTGTGTGTGTGTGCGTGTGTGCACTTGCACATGTACCACATCTTCTTTATCCATTCTTCTGTCCATGGGTGTTTAGGTTGCTTCTATGTCCTGGCTATTGTAAGTAGTGCTTCTGTGAGCATTGGGGTACATATGTCTTTTTGAAGTAGGGTTTTCATCTTTTGTGGATATATGTCCAGGAGTGGGATTGCTGGATCATATGGTAACTCTATCTTCAGCTTTTTAAGGAACCTCCGTACTGTTTTCCATAATAGCTGCTCCAGTTTACATTCCCACGAACAGTGTAGGAGGGCACTGTTTTCTCCACACCCATTCCAGCATTTAGTATTTATAGATTTTTTAATGATTGCCATTCTAACCAGTGTGAGGTTATACCTCATTGTAATTTTGATTTGCATTTCTCTAATAATTAGTGATGTTGAGTATCTTTTCATGTGTCTGTTGGCCATCTGTATGTCTTCTTTGGGAAAATGTCTACATAAGTCTTCTGCCCATTTTTTAATTGGGTTGTTTGTTTTTTTGATATTGATCTGTATGAGCTATTGTACATGCAGAAATCTGTTGCATTTATATACACGAAAAACAAAGTATAAGAGAAATTAAGGAAACAATCCCACTGACCGTCAAAAAATTAAAAAAAAAATACCTAGGAATAAACTTACCTAAGGAGGCAAAAGACCTGTAGTCCAAAAACTATAAGACTCTGATGAAGAAAACTGAAGACAACAGAAACAGTTGAAAAGATCTACTGTGTTCTTGGATTGGAAGCATCAATATTTTTAAAATGACCACACTACGCAAGGCAATCTACAGATTCAATGCAATCCCTATCAAATGATCAGTGGCATTTTTCATAGAAGTAGAACAAAAAATTTTTTATTCCTGTAGAAACAGAAGAGACCCCAAATAGCCGAAACAATCTCGAGAAAGAAGAACAGAGCTGGAGGAATCATGCTATACTACAAAGCTACAGTAATGAAAACAGTATGGTACTGTCACAAAAACCAGACACATAGAACAATGGAACAGGATAGAAAACCCAGAAATAAACCCACACACTTAAGGTCAATTAATCTAAGACAAAGGAAGCAAGAATATGTAATGGAGAAAAGACAGTCTCTTCAATAAATGGTGCTGGGAAATCTGGACAGCTACATGTAAAAGAATGAAATTAGAACATTCTCTAATACCATATACAAAAATAAACTCGAAATGAATCAAAGATCTAAATGTAAGACAAGATACTATAAAACTCCTAAAAGAAAACATAGGCAGAACACTCTTTGACATAAATTGCAGCAATATTTTCTTGAATTTATCTCCTAGAGTAATGGAAACAAAAGCAAAAATAAACAAATGGGACCTAATTAAACATAAAAGTTTTTGCACAGCAAAGGAAACCATAAACAAAACAAAAAGACAATCTATGGAATGAGAGAAAATATTCACAAATTATGTGACTAACAAGATATTAATTTCCAAAATATGTAACAGGGTTCAAATTTAATTGAAAAAGATTCCCAGCTCCAGAGCCTGAACAGCAAACTACTCTGCTAGTGACTTCAACTGGCTGTTGACTGTGGTCCACAGAACTGCTTCATATCATGATTTCATGTGCCTGCACACACACACACACACACACACACACACACACACACACACACACACACACACGTGCGCGCACACACAGAAACAAAAATTCCACAAAACAATATTTCTCTTGATCTGTGCTCTGATATTTTCTATTATACCAGTTCTGTTCTAGTTCATATAAAAGATAAGATGATGGTTGCCAGGCACACAATTGATTTCATGATCCATTGCTTGCACCTGTAGTTTGACAAACACCACCCTTCACTGTCCCTCTCTTGGACTGGGCTCCTGGTCCATGTTAGCATCATGCCAGGAGCTTCATTGTTGTTCCAGATTCTCACGGCAGCCCTGCAAGACTAACCCCATTTTCCAGTAAGGGAACGAGTCTGAGGAGATTAATAACTTACCCTGAATCTAATACCTAATAAGTAGTAGAAGCAGAACTTAAAGTTATCAGATTCCAAATTTATTTTTTTCAATAAATGTTTGTTGAACTGAATAATGTTCTAATCAGATATTTTCCCCATTTTTCTCTACCATCCCACTCAAAGGGATTCATTCACCAAACCATAACAAAAGTGAATAAGTATAGAGCAAAGCTGAAAAATACTACTCCTACAGCTATGCCCCTCATTTGGACAGTATCAGTTTAGAAATGAGTTTATTCACTTATGAGTCATGGGCTAACAAGTGTCAGGGGAAGATACTCAAAACCTTACCCCTCCCCAGCCAAGAGCCCTTTCTCAGTACAATGTCTTGCTGGCTGCGGAGGTGGAGAAAATCTGTTGGTTTGGTTACTTGAAGTTACTTGTCTAAGTGCAGAAAGCTTACATCCCTCTTCCCCCAAATGAGTAAGAAGCATGTTGCTTGTGTCTCAGCATCCCGATTTAGGGAACCTAGGAAGCTAAGTACAGACTCTGCAAAGAGTGTCTCGGTGTTGCTTCTTTGAGTTGCCCCCTCTTAGATGAGCCAGGCCCACCTCATCTTCCCTGACTCCCTGTGGTCCTGGGAGCAGCAGCGGACTTCCAGGGATGTCTCTCTTTCTCTCTCCCAGGTTCATCCCTGTCACTCTTGACCCCACCATGAGCAGGTCAGAATTGGGGGGAGATGTGATAGCAGCAAGGACCTGCATAGCAACCAGAGGCGGGGGGGTGGTGGCATAGACCATCCGTCCTGGAGTCCTGCGGGGAACGTCCAAGAACAAATACTGTAGGCATAAGCAGGTACTCCTTAATTTGTGCTCAGAATTTCAGGAACAAACAAAAAATGAAAGTACTTCCTAGATAATTTCCTTAAACAGAACAGATAGCTGAAGTGTATGCGTCCTTTGTGCTCAGGAGCTTAAGTAGTTATGTATGTTCTCCAGAAAGAACACTAAGGTGTGGTTATATTCTGGGAGTAGCTTGCTTATCTGGAAGGATCTGGAAAAATGGATTTCAGAACTTCTTTGAATGATTTTCTACACCTAGAGCCCCTTATCCTATTGGCACAAAGAAAATGTTTTTCTTGAAGAGGGATTCCATACAAATTCAGTATTTATGACTGCAGCCCAATGGTTGGCACAGATAAACAGCCATCATCTTTACCATGATTAAACAGATTCATTTTTTATATTTAATAGATTTTTTTTTAAATCAAAGCAAAAGCTAAGTACTTTTTAAACAGCCCACTGTGCACTTTTGATATTTTCATTCCTTGAGTTTTCTTCGCTAGGTTGAAGAAGGTGAACCAGAGCTGTCTCTCTAAGAGCTCTCCCTGATTGCTTGGTTTTCTTTCCCTTTTTTTCTTGTTGAGAACAAAACTCAAAGAGAGGAGGTGGCTATGCTGTTCCTAGTAAAGAAACACAACTGGGTTCTAGCCCAGTGCAGTTGGCCCTTTGTTTCTGACACTGAAGTCATCATTAAATCCCTTGGAACTGCTCCCTGGGAGCCCCTGAAAGAGGATTTTACAGGATTTAAATCCTTTTTCCTTTGTTGGTGAACAATGTCCTTTTCTTCTAAATATGGATAATGATGGGTGTATTCAGAGGCTACAGGATTTAAAAAAAAGAAAAATAAGAAAACCAAGATTTAAAGTGACTTCAGATGATTCTCTTATTCTTGAAACAGGGAGATGAGCTGCCCTTTTAAGAAAGGTCATCAGATTAGAAATGAGAACATAGCTCTTAAGACTGAAGGAAACACAGCAGTAGCTATTCTTGATATACTTAAGCAGAGGTCAGTTTCCTGATTTGGGACTGAAATGATTAGGGTGAAGATTGTGCTTTATCTGCCTCATTTGTAACCACTTGTATGGCTTTTGGTCTTGGCCCTGGGTCATTTTAAGTGTCAGAAGTTTTGTGGGTGGGGCTTCTTTGTAAGATAGTGACAGTCTTGTGTTGCAGCAGCATATACAGAAGGTCCCATAAGACTGAAGTTTAGTCTTGCAGTTGTGTTGAAGGATTATCAATTTACTACTCTAAATGCTCTGATTCAGGGTGGCTATTTTTCGGTCACATGCCTAATATGAACTTGTTATGTGCTAGTAATAAAGGAAAAACTTACTCCTGAATACGGTACAAAGGATTAAATTAAAAAGTATCAACTTTGAACATGATGAAAAATAGTTTTGAAACTAATGCTCCATTTAAAATATTACATTGAAAAACAGTATTTGTTTCCCTGAGTCTGCTGTGCCAGCTGACTCTTATTAAATGAGGTTTAATTGTGAACCTTCAGAAAAAATATATGTGGGCCAATAAATTTAGTGTATATTTACAATGAAGATTGTATGTTCTACCATAAATCTCTTTTTACAATACTTATTGATAAGATTAGTTTACTAACTTCATTGCTTGGAGGTGGGTACTGTAAATAATAATATCTATCAGAAATGATTATTAATTTGACCCTTATCTGCCCTTGAAATATGTGTCTCCTGTGAGGACTTTTAGTACCTTTTGAACTTAATACAGTGGTTTCTAGTTTGGCAAGCGATGAAAGTAAACGAATAGAAACCAAAATGAACACTGTGCATAAAACACATTGACATATTAAAATAGACCTTGTTCACAAATTGCCTGCTGGCTTTAAAGAAAAACATAGCTTCAATCAGTTAATGTTATAATAAGTCATTCTTTTATTTCAAATTTTTATTGAAATTTTACTCATTTTGAAATATATATTTGGCATGTCATAACCGAGAAATTTACTGAACTTTGTTCTTCCATTTAATACTGCTAAATAAATACTTGTAATTGCCCAATATGTCCTTTTAAGACTGACAGGGGACCCTTATTGCAATGGGCAGTAATTAAACTTAAGTTTTTTTTTCTTTTTATGACAATCACCAGTGGTTTCTTGATAATTAGCAGAACCTCCCTAAGGCCTACAGAATGTCTGAGGTCTCTCAACATGAAGCAGCTGCAGGCATCTGTCAGAGGCTCAGAAGTGAGAGACTCCTCTCTCTGCAAAGAATCTCACTTTAGTCCCCTAGTTCTTGGAGAGCTTCATCCTCTTCAGGCAGTTTCCTAAAGAGAAGAAGATGAGGGAGGTGACAATAGAAAGAGGCCCTGATTATGAAATAGGTGATTAAGAAAAGAATTTAAGTGGGGTCCTTGTGCCTGTTCTCTTGAACCACCGAGACCACTGTTCCCAAAGGTGCTAATCAGATTGTGAGCCCTTTCATTGCTCAAGGAAGGACTAAAAGGTCTGTCATTTAAAAACAAAGCTTTTTTTTTTTTTTTTTTTTTTTTTTTGTAGATTAGCTCAGGCAACTCCTCTATAGAGTGTACTTTGAAAACCAGGTTGACACTTCAAGCCTTACACCTCATACAGGATGTGAATTTGCTCTATGAGAGGGACCTGAAGCGAAAAACGTTCAGGTCACATAAGCCATGATGGGCAGTGAAACGTTCCCATCGTTGTTTTAAGCAGAGACCTTGTCTCACTTCCCCCAGTTGGACTCAAAGCTGGTTCATTAACCTAGGCTCTTTCAGGCCCTTTAGCTCCTCAGACACCAGTCCTTGAAGAGTCTCTTATTTGGGGACCCAGAGTAGAATCCAGGTTTAGAGCCTTGGGGGGAAGGTGGAGGAGAGTCGGAGGAGAGGGAGGAATACTGGGGAGCAGCCTCCCCTCTCCTGGCCACGATGTTTGTGTAAACCTCATGGAAACAGCTACAGGAAGAGAAATTGCCCGCATGTTGGAATCTTAGAGTTGATAATTACAAAGAATAAAAATTTTTGTATAAAAATCTGCAGTGGAATGATGGTTATTCCTCTGACAAGGAACTCTTACCAGTGCTTAGATGGTTGTTTAGTCTTTGATCCTGAACTCGAGAGTTTTAAGGGAGACCTTAAATTTCGATCTCGGGACTTTTCAGTAATCATTTTGAAATGTTATATGAGAGAGTGACTTTTAACGCTTGGAGGCATATCAGCCACTTAATCAACTTTGTGCACATAATGCTCCTTTTATCTTTTTTAATTTTGGATTTTGCTTTGAGATATGTCTTTTTTTGTTGGCACACCATGTGTCTTCTGCGTCCATTTCTTTCTCACCAGACTTAAAACTAAGGCAATAGGGAAAGAAGATATGGGAAGCTCTCTTCTTTATTCTTCTTCATGACTGGAGAAAAAGAAATGTCTCTCTTCTTCATCTTTCTTCTCAGGCTTTTGTGACGTGAGGAGGCACAGTCCAGCCCCCAGGCCAGGCGGGATTGGAGGCTGGTGATTCCCTGCAGCAGTTCCCGGGCACGTGTGGGAGAATGAGATCCCCTCTTGTTCCCATGTGTGTGCATCCCCTTGTTCTACCCCTTTCACTGAAAGGAGCCAGTTGGGCCCTTCTCCGCTGCCCATACTCTTGTGGCCTGGCTTACTAGAGCCTTCCAGAAGGAAACTTAAATGGCCTACATGAACTTCTGTCCAGATTCTCTCCTGAAGCCCAGAAGTAGGCATATGTTTACAGAATACTTTGCTTGTGGCTCCCTCTGAAGCAGATGAGGAGGAAAAGCTATTTAAATTAAAATAATGTTATTGTGCACATCACGGTGGGTTTCAGGTTATCCTGGCCCTGCAGTTAGTAATGATGTTCTGTGAGGTGTGTAATCCTGGTGCACAAGTGAGAGCTCGTGGGGATCAGCTGATGCAGAATCAGAGGCGATGTCTCCATGAACAGAGGTGCTGCAGGTCCCAGTAGTTGATATTCTCTTTGCACATGTGGAGATGTCCCCATTCACACGTGTGAAGAGATTCTCTATCCCAGAAGGCTGTTTTACCAACAGAGAAAATAGCCTTTTTTATTCTTCCATGCAAACGTGAAAAAATCCAACAATTTTGCTTTCAGGCACAAACCTCAACTAATCATGCTCTTGGTATTTCCCAGTATCACACCAGGATTGACAATTAATTTATCCAGCTCTCTTGATGTAAAGTTCCTCCAATAATTATATCCTCATCTTTTTGTTTGAGCAGATATTACCAGTAAGACATTTTTTTAAGAAATCAAACCTTCCTTTATCATCTTCAGTTTCTTCTTAAGATAACACCCTTCAGTACTGTCTTTTGTTAGTGTTCAGTGGTCTGGAAGATATTTTGGCCTATCCTTTGTACAGTGGAAAATTAATTTAGAGATACTGTTTTGTACACAAGCATTTGCCACCTTATTATTAATGATTATAGTGAATTTTGCTTTTTTTTGTATTTTAATTCTGTTCTGTAAGCTTTTGAACAAAATGAAGAGAGGTTAAGGTAATGATATTCCCTATTTTGTGGCATCTAGGAACCTGTTTTATTCACTGCAACAATGAGGAAAAATCTGGATCCCTTTAATGAGCATAAGGATGAGGAGCTGTGGAATGCCTTAGAAGAGGTAATGTGCTAAATGTAATTAACTTGTTAGAATCAGTATATGTGTATGTACATTCATAACATTGCAAGTAATTAAGGGGAGCTTATCGGTTTTAACTGAGTTTGCCTCCTAGGAGAACATTGATGACCCGGGTACATGTGTAAGTTACAATGTGTATATTACTGGGGATGAAAACCAACAATGTGATGACTCATGTTTCTATGTTAGCTTTCTCCCTAGAACCCAAAGCAACTAGATACATTATCTTGTCCCTAGCAGAGCACTAAACTAGGTGTTAAAATTACGGGTTCAAATTCTACTAATGACCTAGTGAATTAATTACCCTAATTACCCTGCAACATTCATTTTATTCCTCTGGTCTTAGGGAGCATCTACTAAGTGGAGACCATAATAGTTTTCATTATTAACTGAAAGACAAATGAAATCATCCCAATAAAATGCTGTGAATTTTCATAAGAAAGTGTTTATAAAGGTAAATTATGCAGCTGGAATGTGATAATAATGTTCATTGGAAGTCGTGTCATTTTAATGCTGCAAAGTGAATGCAGGTAACAGAACCCTGGATGTTTTGCTAAGTTTTTATAGTAATAGGTTCATTTCTAGAGGATGTTCTATGATTTGTGTAGTGTTTTTCTTTGGACCACTTCTTTGAATTTCCTTACCCTTACATGAAAAGGATTTTGACTGTTCAGGTACTGCTTGTTTGTATATTTTAATACTAATTGTTTTGTGTATTTCCCCTAGTTCTGAAAATTGATTCTGAGTTAATGATAGCAGAAACTCTATCTAGACCTCTAAACCATAGAAAGACTTTTTTTTAATGCTCATTTTTATTTATTTATTTTTAAGAACTTTTACTGAGATACAGTTGACATACAATAAACTGCATATATTTAAAGTACACAATTTGGTATTTTTTTTCTTATGAGAAATGTATATATGGCAATCCCAATCACCCAATTCCTTCTCCCCTCAATCCTCCCCACTTGGTGTCCATATGTTTGTTCTCTACATCTGTGTCTATTTCTGCCTTACAAACCAGTTAATTTTTACCATTTTTCTATATTCTGCATATATGTGTTAATATATGACATTTGTTTTTCTCTTTCTGACTCACTTCACTCTGTATGACAGTCTCTAGGTCCATCCATGTCTCTACAAATGTCCCAACTTCATTCCTTTTTACAGCTGAGTAATATTCCATTGTATATATGTACCACATCTTCTTTATCCATTCATCTTTCGATGGACATTTAGGTTGTTTCCACGTCCTGCCTATTGTAAACGGTGCTGCAATGAACAAAGGAGTGCATGTGCCTTTTTGCATTATGGTGTTCTCTGGGTATATGCCCAGGAGTGGGACTGCTGGGTCATATGCTAACTCTGTTTTTAGTTTTTCAAGGAACCTCCATACTGTTCTCCATAGTGGCTGTATCAATTTACATTCCCACCAACAGTGCAAGAGGGTTCCCTTCTCTCCACACCCTCTCCAGCATTTCCTATTTGTCAATTTTCTGATGATGCCCATTCTCACCAGTGTGAGGTGATACCTCATTGTAGTTTTGATTTGCGTTTCTCTAATAATTAGTGATGTTGAGCAGCTTTTCATGTGCCTCTTGGCCATCCGTATGTCTTCTTTGGAGAAATGCCTATTTAGGTCTTCTGCTCGTTTTTTCATTGGGTTGTTTGTTTTTTTGATAATGAGCTGGATGAACTATTTTTATATTTTGGACGGTTAATCCTTTGTCTGTTGAGTCATTTGCAAATATTTTCTCCCATTCTGAGGGTTGTCTTTTCATCTTGCTTATGGTTTCCTTTGCTATGCAGAAGCTTTGAAGTTTCATTAGGTCCCACTTATTTTTGTTTTTATTTCCATTACTCTAGGGGGTGGATCAAAAAAGATCTTGCTGTGATTTATGTTGAAGAGTGTTCTTCCTATGTTTTCCTCGAGGACAAAGACAGACTTTTAATTCCTCAGAGCACCTGGCTCAGTCTTTTAAAAATGCAGCAGTTAATAATAAGTACTAAATGCTTGATTAATCTCTTCATTTCAGAGGTGTGGTTTATTTCTTTAAAAAAAAATTGTGGTTTTTTTTTTTCTTGTTGTTGTTTTGCACAAGTCCCATGACCAATTGTTCACATTGTTGCTGTTTTGAATTGGTGCATTTTGTCATTTACTGTCACTCTTCCAGAGATAGCTCTGAGATCTTTAATATATATAGATGAACTTTGGCTGTGAGCAAGCAGATTTGGAGGCCTGACAATTTCCTGCCAGTAATTCTAGTTTCTGAAGGCATGTCGGCACTGAGTTTGTACAGACCTACGATGCTTTCCAGCAACTGTGAGGATTTTATTTTCCTAAAGCAGATCGATTGCTTCACCTTCTTTTACTTGAGGAGCAGTGCACCTCTGATTTCATTTAAGATTGTGAGTCTTTCTATAGTGAAATTCTAGAAGAGAAGAGGTGGGGAGAGCAGTTAACCTTCAAATATGAAGAAAAATGGGATGATCCACTGCTCTTAAACTCATAGGGTAAGTTTAATGGCGAAATTGTCACACACTTAAAAAAACTGGAAACACTGGTACCTTGTTTTCCTGTTTGTTTCCAAACTTGAGAACTCTCTTCACAGATCCTCAGGTAGTAAAATCATTCTAGAATTTTAGAACACATTGTTCCATGGACAGAGAAGAAACGCTACTTTGGAGACAAATTCTGTTAAAAACTATCTTAGAACTTGGTTCTAACTTATACTTAATTCATTTGTAGGAGCCAGGATTGAAGTAAAATTAGTAGCCTCTCAAATCTATAAACGATGAGATGGTAGAAGTGGCACATGATACTAAGATCTACCTTTATTGAAACTACATTTGGAACTTTCTGTAAAAACCAATGTGTTTATTTCACAAAATGAGATGTGTGGTTTCTGTGTATTCCTTTTAGAATTGACACTGTTACTTTAGTGATATCTCTTAGTGAGAAATCATCCCATCATTGTGTTTCTCTAGGAATTGATTATGACTTTTGTGTGTTTTTCAGTGAAGGATTTGGTATCCTTATTTTTGGAATATCTACCAAATCTTTCATTGAAAAACATACACAGGTCATGAAGAAATAGTTCCTAGAGAAACAGAGTAAGAGATGAAACCAACCCCGGTCATTGGTTTATAAATGATGCCAAACTAATAATATGAACCAAAACTCACAGACTTGGCCTGAGCCTGAGTAAGAGGGCACCACTGTTTAACTTCAATTAAAAGGAAAAGATGCTTTTCTGACTCTCCTCCTCCCTTAGCTGAGATGGACATTCAGAAGGGAGAGAGTCATATGGATACTGTCTGTCTCATTTGGTTATTTTTCAAGATATTCTGAAAATATGTTTTTCATATACTGAAAAATAGCCAGCCTGCTGTAAACTGAAGAAAGTTCATAGAAATTAATCTGAATGGGGCCCCTAAAAGGCAAGTGCAGTTCTACAAATATAAATTACTGAAGATGAAGTAACTGAAAAGATGAAGATAACTGAAGATGAAACACTTTATCATTCAAAGGTTAAAGATCACAGTAGATAAAACTCTGGAAATGAATCAGTGCTATATTGCTTCTGTTAAAAAAAAACAAAATAAAAACAAAACAGCTTAGATACTGGGATAAACAATTGAGTATGGTAAGTCTTGTGAAAAATGTGAAGAAATCCTCCAGTTATGTTCAACGTTGATATTATCTCTGCTAGGACCCAAGTATGTCTCCTCATACAGGAAACCAAGATACAGAAATCTGGGCATCAACAGCCTGTGCATCAGAAATCCTGTGATTCAGTCCTTGCTTTGGCAACAGGTCTCATTTCCATCTCCCTGGGTCTTGTATTTAGGTGAATGGGCTCTCCCTTTACTTCATTTAATGTTGGCTCTGCTCTAGGAAAAGCTCTTCCCCATCTGTTGATTGCATTTTATGGTCTCTTTCCAGCCCACACCAGCATTTCATTTTGAAAAGTAAGAAGGTTCCACAAAATGTGGAAACCATCTGACATCTATGCTGACCTCCCGTGAGGGGTGCTGGCACCTGGCTGGTAGATACATGACACACAGTAGGTTAGTTTGAGAATGTTTGTGATGGAAATGGGGTGTTTTATAAGTTCAGTTTGTTATTTTCAGTTTTGTTGTAGTTTATTATTTTCCCAAGCTCAAAAACAATCTGAAGCATTTTATAGTGGGATGTATAGTTTGTTTTTTTTTAAATTGGGGTACAGTTGCTTTACAATGTTGTGTTAGTTTCTGGTGTACAATGAAGTGAATCAGCTATACGTATACATATATCCCCTCCCTCTTGGTATCGTCCCCCCTTCCCTGCCATCCAACCCATCTAGGTCACTACACAGCACCGAGCTGAGCTCCCTGCACTATGCAGCAGGTTCCCACTATCTATTTTACACATGGCAGTGCACATACGTCAAGCCCAGTCTCCCAGTTCATCCCACACCACCCCCTGCTGTGTCCATACGTGCATTCTCTATGTCTGTGTCTCTATTCCTGCTTTGCAAATAGGTTCATCTGTACTATTTTTCTAGATTCTACATATATGCGTTAATATATGATATTTGCTTTACTCTTTCTGACTTATTTCACTCTGTAGGACAGTCTCTAGGTCCAACCACGTGTCTTCAAATGGCACAATTTCATTCTTTTTCATGGCTGAGTAATATTTCATTGTGTATATGTACCACATCTTCTTTATCCATTCCTCTGTTGATGGACTTTTAGGTTGCTTCCTTGTCTTGGCTGTTGTAAATAGTGCTGCAGTGAACATTGGAGTGCATGTAACTTTTTGAATTATGGTTTTCTCTGGGTATATACCCAGGTGGAATTGCTGGGACATATGGTAGTTCTATTTTTAGTTTTTTAAGGAACCTCCATACTGTTCTCCATAGTGGCTGTACCAATTTATATTCCTTCCAACAGTGTGGGAGGGTTCCCTTTTCTCCACACGCTCTCCGCATTTATTGTTTGCAGATTCTTTGATGATGGCCATTCTGACGGGTGTGAGATGGTACCTCATTGTAGTTTTGATATGCATTTCTCTCAAAATTAGCAACGCTCAACATTTTTTCATGTGCCTGTTGACCATCTGTATGTCTTCTTTGGATAAATGCCTGTTTAGGGCTCCTGCCCATTTTTTTGATTGGGTTCTTTGTCTTTTAATATTGAGCTATGTGAGCTGTTTGTATATTTTGGAGACAAATCCCTTGTCGGTTGCTTCATTTGCAAATATATTCTCCCATTCTGAGGGTTGTCTTTTCTTCTTGTTTATGGTTTCCTTTGCTGTGCAAAAGTTTTTAAGTTTCATTAGGTCCCATTAGTTCATTTTTGTTTTTATTTTCATTACTCTAGGAGGTGCATCAAGAAAGATCTTGCTGCGATTTATGTCAGAGTGTTCTGCCTTTGTTTTCCTCTAAGAGCTTTATAGAGTCCGGCCTTACATTTATGTCTTTAATCCACTTTGAGTTTATTTTTGTGTATGGTGTTAGGGAGTGTTCTAATTTCATTCTTTTACATGTCCAGTTTCCCAGCACCACTTATTGAAGAGACTGTTTTTTCTCCATTGTATATTCTTCTTTTATATTTATTTACTTATTTGTTTGGGGCTGGGTCTTAGTTGCACCAAGCAGGCTCCTTAGTTGCAACTCGCTTGCACCTTAGTTGTGACTCCAGGGCTCCTAGTTGTGGCATGCAAACTCTTATTTGCAGCATACATTCCCTGACCAGGGATCAAACCAAGGCCCACTACATTAGGAGTGCAGAGTCTTACCCACTGTGCCACCAAGGAAGTCCCTCCATTGTATAATCTTGCCCCCTTTGTCATAAATTAGGTGAGCATAGATCTGTGGGTTTATCTCTGAGCTTTCTTTCCTGTTCCATTGATCTATATTTCTGTTTTTGTGCCAGTACCTACTGTCTTGATGATTGTAGTTTTGTAGTATAGTCCAAAGTCAGAGAGCCTGCTTCCTCCAGCTCTGTTTTTCTTTCTCAATATTGCTCTGGCTATACAGGGTCCTTTGTGTTTCCATACAAATTATACAATTCTTTGTTCTAATTCTGTGGAAAATTCCATTGGTAATTTAACAGGTATTGCTTTGAATCTGTAGATTGCTTTGGGTAGTATAGTCATTTTCACAATATTGATTCTTCCAATCCAAGAACATGGAGTATCTCTCCATCTGTTTTTGTCATCTTGATTTCTTTCTTCAGTGTCTTATACTTCTCTGAGTACAGGTCTTTTGCCTCTTTGGATAGGTTTATACCTAGGTATTTTAATCTTTCTTTCCGACCTTTCATTGTTAGTATATAGGAATGCAAGAGATTTTTGTGTGTTAATTTTGTATCCTGCAACTTTACCAAATTTATTGATTAGCTCTAGTAGTTCTCTAGTGGTATCTTTAGGATTTTCTATGTAGAGTATCATGTCATCTGCAAATGGTGACAATTTTACTTCTTCTTTTCCAATGTGTATTCCTTTTATTTCTTTTTCTTCTCTGATGTTGTAGCTAGGACTTCCAAAACTATGTTGAATAATAGTGGTGACAGTGGGCATCCTTGTCTTGTTCCTGATCTTAAAGGAAATGCTTTCAGTTTTTCACCATTGAGAGTAAAGTTTGCTGTGGGTTTGTTGTATATAGCCTTTATTATGCTGAGATAGGTTCCCTCTGTGCCCACTTTCTGGAGAGTTTTTATCATGAATGGGTGTGGAATTTTGTCAAAAGCTTTTTCTGCATGTATTGAGATGATCATATTGTTTTTATTCTTTAGTTTGTTAATATGGTGTATCAGGTTGATTGATTTGCATATATTGAAGAATCCTTGCATCCCTGGGATAAATCCCACTTGTTCATGGTGTATGATCATTTTAACATGTTGTTGGATTCTATATGCTAGTATTTTGTTGAGGATTTTTCTATGTTTATCTGTGATATTGGTCTGTAATTTTCTTTTTTGTGATATCTTTTTCTGGTTTTGTTATCAGGGTGATGGTGGCCTCATAAAATGAACTTGGGAGTTTGAGAAGGATGGGTGTTAGCTCTTCTTTAAGTGATTGTTAGAATTCACCTGTGAAGCTCTCTAATCCTGGGCATTTGTTTGTTGAAAGGTTTTTAAATGCTATTTCAGTGTCATTACTTGTGATTGGTCTGTTCATATGTTCTGTTTCTTCCTGGTTCATTCTTGGAAGTTTGTACCTTTCTACGAATTTGTCCATTTCTTTCAGGTTGTCCATTTTATTGTCATATAGTTGTTTGTAGTAGTCACTCATGACCCTTTGTATTTGTGTGTTTTCCACTGTAACTTCTCCTTTTTCATTTCTAATTTCATTGATTTGAGTCTTCTCCCTTTTCTTGATGAGTCTGGCTGAAGGTTTATCAATGCTGTTTAACTTCTCAAAGAACCAACTTTTAGTTTCATTGATTTTTGCTGTTGTTTTCTTCTTTTCTATTTTATATATTTATGCTAGGATTTTTATGAACTCTTCTACTAATATTGTGTTTTGTTTGTTCATCTTTCTCTAGTTGCTTTAGTGTAAGGTTAGGTTGTTTATTTGAGATTTTTCTTGTTTCTTGATCTAGGATTGACTGGCCATAAATTTCCCTCTTAAGACTGCTTTTGTTGCATCCCATAGATTTGGAGTCATTGTGTTTTCATTGTCATTTTTTTCTACATATGTTTTGATTTCCTCTTTGATTTCTTCAGTGATCTCTTGGTTATTTAGTAGCATATTGTTTAGCTTCCATGTGCTTTTGTTTTTTAGGGGTTTTTTCCTGTACTTGATTTCTAATCTCATAGTGTTGTGGTCAAAATGATGCTTGATATGATTTCAATTTTCTTAAATTTACTGAGGCCTGATTTGTGACCCAAGATATGATCTATCCTGGAGAATGTTCCATGTGCACCTGAGAAGAAAGTGTCTTCTGTTGTTTTCAGATGGAATGTTCTATAAATGTCAATTAAGTTTATCTAGTCTATCATGTCATTTAAAGCTTGTGTGTCCTTATTTATTTTCTGTTTGGATGATCTGTCCTTTGGTGTAACTGAGGTGTTAAAGTCCCCCACTATTATTGTGTTACTATCAGTTTCCTCTTTTATGGCTGTTAACATTTCCCTCATGTTTTGAAGTGTTCACATGTTGGTACATATATATTTAGAATTACTATGTTTTCTTCTTAAATTGATCCCTTTATCATTACATAGTGTCCTTCCTTGTCTCTTGTAGCAGTCTTTACTTTAAAGCCTAGTGTATCTGATAGGACTATTGCTACTCCAGCTTTCTTTTGATTTCCATTTGCATAGAATATCTTTTTGCATCCCTTCACTTTCAGTCTGTATGTGTCTCTAGGTCTGAAGTGGATCTCTTGTAGACAGCATGTATATAGGTCTTGCTTTTGTATGCATTCAGCCAGTCTATGTCTTTTGGTTGTAACATTTCACCAATTTATATTTAAGGTAATTATTGATATGTATGTTCCTATTATCATTTTCTTCATTGTTTTGGGTTTATTTTTGTATGTCTTCTTCTTCTTCTTCTCTTGTGTTTCCTGCCTAGAGAAGTTCCTGTAGCTTTTATTGTACAGCTGGTTTGGTGATTCTGAATTCTCTTAGCTTTTCCTTGTCTGTAAAGGTTTTTATTTCTCCATCAAATCTGAATGAAATGCTTGCTGAGTAGAGTAATCTTGGTTGTAGGTTTTTGCCTTTCATTACTTTACATATATCGTGCTAATCCCTTCTGGCCTGCAGAGTTTCTGCTGAAAAAGTAGCTGATAACCTTATGGGTATTCCCTTGTATGTTACTTTTTGCTTTTCCCTTGCTGCTTTTAATATTTTTTCTTTGAATTTAATTTTTGTTAGTTTGATTAATATGTGTCTTGGTGTATTTTTCCTTGGGTTTATCCTGTATGGGACTCTCTGTGCTTCTTGGACTTGGGTGGCTATTTCCTTTCCCATGTTAGGGAAGTTTTTGACTAGATTCTCTTCAGATATTTTCTCAGACCCTTTCTCTTCTTCTTCTTCATCTGGGACCCCTATAATTTGAATGTTGGTGCATTTAATGTTGTTCCAGAGGTCTCTGAGACTGTCCTCATTTCTTTTCATTCATTTCTCTTACTCCTTGGCAGTTATTTCCACCATCTTCCAGCTCACTTATTCATTCTTCTGCCTCAGTTATTCAGCTATCCATTCCTTCTAGTGTATTTTTCATTTCAGTTATTGTGTTGTTCATCACTGTTTATTCTTTAGTTCGTCTAGGTCCTTGTTAAAGATTTCTTGTACTTTCTCAATCTGTGCCTCCATTCTATTTCTGATATTTTGGATCATCTTTACTGTCATTAATCTGAATTATTTTTCAGACAGGTTGCCTATTTCCTCTTTATTTATTTGGTCTTGTAGGTTTTTACCTTGCTCCTTCATTTGTAACATAATTTTTTGTCATCTCATTTTTACTGATGAGTGTGGTTGTGTTCCTGTTTTGCTGGTTGTTTGGCCTGAGGCGTCAAGCACTGAAGTTTGCAGGCATTTGGGTGGGGCTGTGTCTAGGTGCTGAGATGTAGACCTCCGGGAGAGTTCACACTGATTAATATTCCCTGGGACCTGAAATTCTCTGTTAGTCCAGTGGTTTGGACTCTGTGCTCCCACCACAGGAGCTCAGGCCCAACCCCTGGCCTGGGATCCAAGATCCTGTAAGCTGGGTGGTACAGCAAAGGAAAAAGAAACAAACAAACCAAAAAAGCAACAAACAAAAAAGAGCAGAACAATAACAATGAGTAAAAAATAAGATATAATTTAAAAAATAAAAAATATATTAGATAAAATAGCAATAAAAGTAAAAAAACAACAAAACAGAAGCACAACAGCAATAATAATTATAATTATAATCATAATCATAATAAAATGAAAAGTTCCCTGGTGCCTCCTCTATCAGTGTCCTTGCCCCCATGGTGAGCTACAGCCTCCCCCCACCTCACCAATATGTCTACAAGACCTGCAGGTACGTCTCTGAACCCACTGAGTCAGCCCCAACTTTGCATGTGCTCCTCTCACCAGCATCTGTTCCTGGAGCTCGCCCAAAGCACACATAGGGCAGCTGGGGGACAGGCCTTCACAGGCATGCCTGCAGGGGCTGGCACAGCTGGAAGAGGGGGTGGTACTCGGCCCACCTGCACCCATGTGGCCAGAGGAGGCCCTGTCAGAGTTGGTGCTCAGGCTGCCAGGACCTTCACAGCCAGAGGAGGCTTAGGCAGAGGCAGGGCTTGGGCCCAGGATCTGCATGCTGGAAAAGCCCTTACTGTGTGGGGGTGAGGAGGGGTGGCTCAGGCCTGGGGACCCACATGGCCGGAGGGGGCTCCCAGGGGTGGGGTTCAGGCCCGGGACCTCAGTAGGCTTGCCAGGCCAAGTAGACGGGGGTGACACTGGCCACATTCCCCTCGAATTCCCCAATCCCCTGAAGGTGAGTGGACTCCTCCAAGCATGGGAGCCTCTCCCTTCCCCCAACCTCCTCTTAGGGGCAGCAGTCCCTTCCCGTCTGCACTTTCTTCCCTCCCTCCTTCACACCCATGTCCTACCTGGTCACACAAGGATTCCTCTCATCCCCTTAGGTGTGAGTGATCTAACTGTGAGGAGAAGTGAACTCTACGTCCTCCTACTCGGCCATCTTCACTCTGCCCCCTGGGATGTATAGTTTTGAATAGTGTTATTTGCTCCATTTTCCTTAAGTTATAATTTTAAAGTGTTTTCTACAGTTTAAAGTATGATGTGATGGTATCTTGGGACCAGTTAATTGTTATAAGGAATATATTTCTTTTACAAGGATATTTAATAAGAAAATAGTATTATATATAAATTATCAATCTATATGGATTTATTTTCTAATTTATAAGAACAGATATGTCACAAATGAGAGTTACTTGTGGCTTTATTCATACAGCCAGAAAACATCTTTTGAGAGCTGTTTAGACAGACATTGTTAGAGATTCTGGGGCTATTACAATCATCAAAAGAGACAAGGTCTCTACCCTTTTGGAGCTTATATTGTTATGGAGAAGATGAAAAACAAGCCAGTGTTTATGTAACAAAGTCCCAGTGCTGATACATGTAAAGGAGAAAGATAAAGCAGAACATGGAGAGAGGCCAGCTGACAGCATTATTAATAATGGGCAATTGATCTCTTTGTATCAAGTACTGTTGTAAATTCTACCCTCACTGGCTCAGGTTATACTCTAACAGTGTTAGGAGGTAGACACCTTTATTATTACAGTATTGTAGTCTTATTTAGAGGTTAGGAAGCTAAGATAGATTACGTTCAGGAGGTTGCCCAATTGGCAGGCCAGGCAAGGCCCCAATTGTTTTCTTTTTAATTTTCAAATCATAGGAACGTGGAAGGAATAGTATGATGAAGACACCTAGATTCACCAGTTGTTAATACTTTTCCATATTTGCTTTTTCTTCTACAATCTGTATGTTGCTGAACTGTTTGAAAGTAAGTTGCAGAAATTTTCATTAAGACTTGCAAGTCATCCTAAATATGTAAACATGTACCTTTTAAGAACAAGAAAATTCTCCTATGTATCATTATACTGTTATCTGACTGAAGAAATTTATAGTAATATTACACTATTATCTAATATGAATATGTTCTCAGCATCTCCAGTTGTAACTCCTAGGTATTATTGTCTACTGCCTCTAATGTCTTTCTTCCATTCTATTACTTAATTATAACTTAATTATATGATTACACTACAGAGGGCCTTCATATTCATATCATTCTCATAACCATCCTGATTCATAAATGAAGAGAAGCATCCTAGAAAATAATATTTTCTGGAAAACATTTTCACCTCACTGACTTTATTCCTCATCAGGTATATATGGACAACCTGAAGGAAAGTCAAAAACCAGATTAGTGATGAGATGTCATCTGAGTCAGGGGCAAGTGTGACATTATTTCTTCAAAGTTAGGGCATCAGGTTTAAGAAAGACCAGTTTACATATACAAGGATTACCAAAGTCAACTCAGAAGGAAAAGCGAGAAAAGCCTTGCCACAGTCACACTTTTGATCAGTCCCATCATATCATGAATATGTTGCATGGAAAGAATACTCAGTAAGTCCTCTTCCTTGTGGTGGAGGGGGTGGTGACTACACTGACATCTTCCATTTTGTAATTTTTATAATTTTCAGTACAACCGCTTGCATCACAATCCAAACCTTACACTTCAGATTTTGTGTACCTTTAATGCTATCACCAAATATCAATACCATATTTAATCCTAACTCAGAATTCCTGTCTCTCTGGATTGGACTCCATCAGGAGCACAGTTCAGGATCACATTCATAGAAATGCTACAGCATTCAGGATCCCTGAAAACGTTGCCTATTCACCATTGGCATTTTGTTATTTGACTTTGTAATTCTGTGTCCCCTGCTTATTGGCCATGACTCATCAATATGTTAGTTTCTTAACTTGAAGCATATTTACTTTTTGTTCTTTAACTTCAAGTATAGCCTGAGTTTTGTTCTTGCTTTATAATATTTTTCCAAAACGAATGTTCACTGAATTGACCCCTGCTACCACAATGTAATTTCAGATTACCTTTGGCAGTTAAAAATTTGTTTGTCTGTTTGTTTTTTAATCTTGTGATTACAGTTCTATGAAGATAGATTAATATAACCATAAACACCACCTATACCCATAGTGTGGGGGAAATAAGATGTTATGTTGCGTCCTGTTTTTCCTGAGTTTTTATTCACTGCAAAACATTTATGACATTGAAGAAAATGCACTTGACTGGTCCGGTAGTTATAGGATTAAATTTAGGAAAGAAAAGCCAAAATAGGGTCCAGGTTTACTAATGTGTGAGGTACAGTTTGCCCTGTTTGAATTTGTTGTTCTTTTTGACTTTTTTGAAATCTTTAGATCTTCCAAAATGGTAAAATGCTGATAAGGTTATATCTTTAGAGAACCATACTTCCTGCAATAATTAAATTTTTTTTTCTCTTTAGTATACCACTCATATGCAGAATGTACCATGGGAAACTTGACTCAACCATGAAGATCCTTTTAACTTTTCTGTTTAGACCACATTGAGAGAAATAGCTTCATTTTTTGAGAGAATTCCTTAACAATCCCAAGGTGGGGTTCCTGGTAGATGTCAGGTGGCAAGGATGGGGGACACTTAGATCTTTCTGTCCTGAGTTGACTCCACCATTGTTACCAAATCAGGTCTGACTGCTTGCCAATCAAAAATCAATATTTGAGAGAGAGACAAATGTTGGTAGAAAGGAAAGTTGCTTTTAATCTGAATGCTGGCAATCTGGGGAGATGGTGGACTCAGTGTCCCCCAAAACCACCTCTGAAGATTCTGCTCGGCCATGAAAGTTTTTAAAAAGAAAACGAGAAGTAATCCCAGTTAATCACTGAGATGGAAGTCAGAGTCGTCTCCATCCCCTGCTGTGTGCAGACTTGTGTGCAGGCCTGTCGACTTCTTGTGATGTTTCTCTGGATGTTATCTTGCTCACACAGTTTATGCTCGAGATTACTGAAGGGGAAGCTAGGGAAGAGATCTGGTCATCTGTTGATTACTTATACTTCATTTCTACTTGTTTGATCTGTAGAAGGGGCCAATAAGTTAGGCAAAGTATTTTGTGATCAAAAGATCTGAAAGATGTGCTAGGGCCTGAGATGAGTAGAGCATGGGGGTGCCTGGTTTAAGGTTACTGACAAGACACAAGGGGCCTCCCGCAGAGAGCTCTTTCCTGAAAAGAACTTCTTCCTGACAAAACCTGATTACACCATCTTTCTCAGTGAACGCTAATTGGAAGGAGCTCTCCCCATCACCTGTCTGTACTTGTAAGATGCATAAGAAGTCCTGAGGACTTCAAAGCTCTAATGTCTAAGAGTTGTCTACTTGAGTAGTAGTCTGGTTAGGAAAATGTCATTCTTTCTGTATCCACAGGTACAA
Source organism: Hippopotamus amphibius kiboko (assembly GCF_030028045.1). Lineage (NCBI taxonomy): Eukaryota > Metazoa > Chordata > Mammalia > Artiodactyla > Hippopotamidae > Hippopotamus > Hippopotamus amphibius. The sequence goes on from NC_080199.1 coordinate 14,716,524, forward strand.
CTTAAAGAAGCCGTCAAATTTCTTCCTGATAAAATGGATACTGAATTAGCAGAATCAGGATTAAACTTGAGTGTTGGACAGAGACAACTGGTGTGCCTTGCCAGGGCTATTCTCAGGAAAAATCAGATATTGATTATTGACAAAGCCACATCAAATGTGGATCCAAGGTATGGAGCTTAAGTCTGTGAAACCAGGGATGCGAATTTTAAATGTGGTAAATAGAAAGCATTTAATGATGCTGAGAAATGTTTCTAAATGCTCTCTTTGCCCACAGATATCTCTTGATAACATTAATTCCAGAAAAGAAAGGAAGAAACCAAAACATGTTCTATGGTGTTAATATTATTAAGAGGCATCCTAAGAGAGCTGGATCAGGAACTATCCAGTTCCTAATAGTTTCAAGCAACTTCCAGGGAAGAATATTTCCCATTGTTTTGTGAAAAACAGTAAATTTCTAAGTAGACTTTTTATACTTAGTTTTTCAAGAACAAGATTATGTCAAAGCATTGATTTTTAAAATCATTGTAAAAATATCATGTGATATTTTTAAGTGTTAAGTCTGCTTTTCCTGTCTTCACTGAATTAAATTCCACTTCTTTGATTCCAGAACTGATGAGTTAATACAAAAAAAAATCCATGAGAAATTTGCCCAGTGTACTGTGCTGACCATCACACACAGGTTGAGTACCGTTATTGACAGTGACAAGATAATGGTAAGACCCTCACACATCGAATTTCAGTCGTTTCCATTTATGTTCAATTTTTCAATATATCCTTTGTTGTAAAACTTGATAGTAACCTCCAACATGTTAATTTTCTCTTTATTTTTCCTCTCATTCCTGACGATAACTCAGGTACTTAATTATACTTTCAGAATGTGCTACTAAATAATATATCCAGTAACTTCATATTTTTTATTAAAAATTCATTTGAATTGTCATTATTCTTTAAGATGGCTTATCATGAAAATATTGCAAATTCAATATACATGTTTGTATTTCAGAGTGGGAGAACACATTTTCACTGTGTCACAGTTGTTTCAGCATTTTCAGGTTCCCTTAATCAAAAAGTTAACCTTTCATTTAAATTGCCATAAGGCTGTTGGATAAGGCTGCAGAATTTCACAGCTGTTGCTGTGAGAGGGGAGTCTATTAAAAAAAAATTAGCTAGTGAAAAAAGCAAAGTATTTCAACAGAAGTGGTTTAATATAGGAAATTTGTTACATAGGAATTGGAGGGCTAGAAAAATAGAAGGAAACACTGTGGTAATAATTTTAGGGAGCAGCTACCATGTCCTAGGACAGGTTACCAGTACTAAGACTTCAGAAGAGAGTCTCAAAAGAGTTGGTGCTCAGTCCTCCAAGGAGAGGTCACTGCCCAGTTGTGGCCATATTTGTAAGGGAGCAAGAGGAGGCTAGTTCTCCATGTGCTAATAGAAGCTGGGAGCTGAAGTCCGATCCCACTCCTGGGGTGATGCTGCAGGAGTAGCAGAAACCATGTAGACCATTTGCTCTGATTCCCACCTTGAATATCCCTCTAGTGCCCCCTACTGGCAGAACCTAACAAAGGGAATCTGGCCAAAGAGCCTCTGAAATGTGATTTGCAGAGACCCAGCCTCTGCATCACAGATGAGAGTGTGGAAAGAAAGGTAGATCAGGGGCTGAGAGATTGTCAACAAACAACTAGCAAGTCTCTTACACAGTAGATCTGGACTCTGCACACGCATCAAGCTCCGGGTTTTGGTCTCTGTACATCCATTTAGTATCTTCTTTCCAGGTTTCATTGCCTCTTTCTTCCTTAGTAATTTAATATTTCCTTCCTTAGCTTTATTTCCTTCCTCCCTCCCTCCCTCCCTTTTCTATTTCATTCTCTCTCTCATTGTCCTTTCCCTGTGTTGCTTGCTGAATTTCAATAAATCTTAAGGTGTGGATTTACAAAATGATAAGGAAGTCATCCCTCAAAGCAAAAATGTTTGCCTACAAATAAGCCCAAAGGAATATGAGTTACTTTCAGATTAACCTTAAGCCTGTGGCAATGAGCTGATTTCACTTATCTTATGGATGCTAACTAATGTCACAAGACACCACAGTATCCAGTGATGCTGATTAGTTATGAAGTAAATAGATAAAGAAGATCTGCAAATGCATAAGGGGCAAAAGATTGAGTTAAACAGGGATTTTCATGGTCCATACTAAATAGGTAATAATCCATAATAAACAGTAATACCTAAACTTCCTTATATCCAGTGATAATGCAGCTGTTTCTTTTGATTTAGGCAATTTATGGAATATCAGCTCCCATCCTACTTCACATGCATTGTCAGATGGGATCATCAGAGGGGCATTGAGTAGATACCATTCTGTCAACATTGAAACAGTGCCGTAGCCTCACTCCCCCGAGCTGAACATGTACAGAAGTGAGCTCTGGGGAGGCAGACGACAGGAGTGGGGCATCCACAGCCAAAGGGATGCTCTAGGCTCCTAGCAGTGTAGCCAGTCACCGGACTAGAATATCACAGTAGGAAGCAGGCCCCACCTGCAGACTTTTGTGAGGGACCGGGTAGCATTCCAAGATTATAGGATAGTGTCTCTTAAATTCCGGAAACGTTGTTCAGCATCAAGCATCCTTAGTTCCGTTTTGTGTTCTTGAGTGCTTTTCGGAAAAGTAACCTTTTGTATTTCTACTTTTTGTTTTGTTGTTCTAACGTCTCAGCATTGTATTTTGCTGATGGTCCCCAGAAGCATCCTTCTTCCAGAAGGAATGAGTGATGGTGTGAAGTTTACCTGTTTCAAGTCCTTTGTCAGGCTTTAGAGGCAGCAGCACAAAGAGGGCTCGATCTCCAGCTCCATCAGGGGTCCGTTCCAATAAGACTTTGCTCCTAAATGTACCCTAGAGATTTATGTTTGGCTTTTGGTATTACTCCATTGATGGTGGCAGCTTCATTTTATTTTGTAATTCTTCGAAATCTTGTCACCTTGGAATGCATGATTGGTTAGGGAAGCAGTGAGGAAGGGCAGAATTCGGCAGATGTGTCAGCTACTCCTAAGTCTTATCCCTCAGCACTTGAACCACAGATGTAAAAGTCCATATCTATCCCCTTAATAAATCAGCTTTGTTGACATACGTCCATTTGTTTGATGCTTTACTTACCAGTATCTCCTGGTAAATTTCTATAACCTCAAATTTTTCTCTCTTGGTCAATGTCTTTGAATAAATCCTTAATGTGGTTTTACAAAGCATTTTACGGTCCGGCCCCTCCCCACCTTTCTGGTTTTATCCCACTCTGCTCTCCCTCTTTCCTTTATAGCTAAAAAAACAGTGGTCTTTCCGTTCTCCAAATGCAGTGTTGACTCTCTGTCACAATTATGCCCTCTCTTGACTGTTGGTGGCTTAGACTAAGGTGCTGGCAGTGGAAATGGTCAGATGGTTGGATTTGGGGCAGATAACAAAGTGGAGCCAAGCAGACTGTGTGATGAATTGAACGTGGTATCTGAGGGAAGAGAGAGGAGCTGATGCTGGTTTCTGGGTGTGGAGACTGAGCATCTGGGTGAACGGGGAAGATGGAGGGAGAAGAGAAATGCAAGGGTTCTCTTGGGAGCCTGTCACCTTTGCAATGACCAACCTTGGTGCACCTTGCCCTTCACTGTGGAGCTGCCCTTCCTGCTCCTGTGTTGGGAGACCTTCAGTTTAGGGCTCCATGACCAAGAGTTCATCAGTGATGTCCCAGGGAGGTCCCACCAGGGAATGTAAACTTGGCCACTTGTTTACATCTTGGTCTGAGGTGATTGCGGTTGCTGACTGCTTTGGTAGGAACAGCAGGGTTAGACCTCAGCAGACCCAAGAGATATACGTCTCCTAGCTTCAGAGTTGGGGAATTGTCCTCTGTGTTCGACCTACCCCAGGTGTAAACCTTGTGTTTTATTCTAGAGCTTCTGCTTACCAGTTGATTTTGAATTCAGTTAAAACACCATAAATATTGTTCTTTCTCAAATCTTTGATTTTTGAGGCAATTTTTTCTTACTTGCTTTAGAAATACAGGCATACTCTCTTCTACTGTGCTTTGCAGATACTGCATTTTTTTTTTTTTTTTACAAACTGAAGGTTTGTTACAACCCAGTGTTGAGCAAGTCTTTCAGTACCATTTTTCCAATAGCATTTGCTATTTTGGTAATTCTTACAATATTTCAAACTTTTCCCACTATCAATACACTTGTTATTGGTGATCGGTGATCAGTGATCTGTGTTGTTACTGTGAGGGTGAGTCAAGAATTATCCGCACTCTAGCGGTAGAATTTACAGAAGTTTTAATATAACTGATGTGTGGATAATTTTGGACTCACCCTCGTACGACAACTTGCTGAATGCTCAGATGATGGTTAGCATTTTTTAGCAATAAAATATTGTTAAGGTCTGTACTTTGTTTTTTCAAAAATAATGTTGTTGCACACTTGATAGGCTACAGAATAGTGTAAATATAATTGCTGTATGCCCTGGGAAAAGAAAATTTGTGTGACTCAGTTTATTATGATATTCAGTTCTTTCTGATGTGCTGGAACTGAATCCCCCAAATCTCCGAGGGTTGCCTGTATCTCTTTCCTTTCCAGAAAGCAAGTGCTCGTCTGTTCTGAAAGCTTTAAGGACAGAAAGAAAATTTAATCTGCTGCAAAGCCTGATGCCCCAGAGGGCGGGTGGCCAGCCTGGGGGAGTGGCTGGGGAGGTGCCGGATGCTGATGAAGGGCACAGCCAGCAGTGTTGTCACCGTACACTCCTGTCATTACCAGTGTTTAAGCTGTAATAATTACATTTTGTTGCACTGGTGAATATTTGGGCAAAGAGGGATGGACTTTTTTTTTTTTTTTTTACTGTAAGTAAATCAGACAAAGGGTTGGTTGGGAAACAACTGTGACCTAATAAACAGCTTTGTTTATGTGTTGACTCTCTAAAGGAATTTACATAGTGTTGCTTCATTAAGTATCATTAATGTGTCAGAATTCTATTTTACAAAGATGTTCTCTCAATTTTAACTTTATTAAGCAGGATGGAGTCATAAGGACAGCTAATTTAATCTTCCTTATTTGCTCCATTGCCACAAAGCAGTGGAGCAAGACAGACAAGTTAGAACTCCTCTTTCTCCTAATACTCACCACTGTCTCTACATTAGAGGCTTCTTCCTGTAGTTTTCAGGATTAGCTGGTTGTTTGTGACCTGTCTTCTCTTCAGCCAATAGCACAGCTTTTCCTCTAATCCCTGCACACCCTAGTCTTCATTTCATATCACCCTGGATTCTCCCTAGTCGCATGAGCACAGAAAGCATAGGAAAATCTGCAGTTGCTCTAGCAATATCTTCGCCTGTGTTCAGCATTTTCTCTGCCTGCAATTAGAGAATTCTTTGGAAATGAATGATGAAGAACCAAAACTAGGGCCAGAAAACTCAGATCCCACCTCTTCTGTTTATAGGCAATCTAATGGTTTTATGATCTTTACCTTTCTTCTTCAACTCAAACCTCTTCTTAGTAGAGTTTTTCCCAGAGAAATCAAAACCAGAAACTGTTGTAACATACCCACCTGGAAAAGCACAAAAACAGCTCATACCTAATTAGAGTTTTACTTAAATTTTATTTTTCAACTTCATGAAACTTTTCTTTCATAAGCTTAAATGCAGTTAGAACATTTCAGAAGAGAAAAGCTCCTTCAAGGACATGCCACGAGATTTCATTCAAGTTTTCAGAGGGAAAAATAACTAATATGAAAGTAGAAAGCACAGTTAGGGAGAAGAAGTACTTTATAAGGGGGGTGCTTACGTCCAAAAGCAGCAGCTTTGGGAGAACGGCTGTGGAAGTGACCATGAGCCAGCCTTCATCATTCCCCAATGAGAAGAGTGATTTATTATTTCAAGCCCTAAGAAAGGATTTTGAGTTAATACCTGTCACATTGTCTCGTCACTGAGAAAATCACAGGTACCCATTTTGCCAATGAGGGACCAACCACCCAACTGTCCCTGTGTCACGTGGCAGCCAGAAACAGAGGTCTGACACTCAGCTCTTCCCCTCCCAGCTCTGCTTGTCCCTCAGCGGGACCTCCCCTTATTGCTTGTCGCCATATTGAAAGCGGTTCCCAGCATCTCTTTCCTATCATCAGGGCTTTTCCTCCACTCTGTCCTCCCCCCACATCTTCCTGCAGCCACCCCACTATCACTGATGGCTTCTTGAAAATGAAAATTGATCAAATTATCTTGCAATAGGTTCATTAAATTTTTATGTCTAGGACAGCTACCGGAATATTTGCAGGTACACAGATCTGGTAAACACATCTTCATTGAGTTTATGTAACTGACTGACTTAACCAACATAATGCATTTTTCCTTAACCTACTAGAGAATGACAAGTGATTTGAGGCTAGTGTTCTTGGAAAGAGCCTGGGATTGAGGGATTGTTATTATGCTATCTTGAATGTGTGGTTTAGTTTATGATTTAAGTTGGATTACAGAAAGAATGGGGACACAGAGGGAGATTACAAGAGGCTTTTCTTACAGGTATAAATGATGTGAAAATAAAAACTCACTGCTAAATCCTGCAGATCCCCCCTTCAGGATTACTCCTGTCTGTTACTTTGTAATCCCACTACAGTATTTGTTGTATTACCTGCTCTCCTTAGGACTATTATAAATTATTCCTACCCAGTTCCTCCGTCTCCAATTTCTCCCTCTCTAACTCCTCCTTGAGAGTAGCCTAAAAGACCCTTTTTATCACATTACTTGTCAGCTAAAAACCCAAAAAACAAAAAAACTCCCTATGCTCCCATTGTTCACTGAATGATTTTAAAAGTTTAAACTTTTAAAGCTTCAAAGGACTTGGATAAACTGGCCTTTGTCTACTTTTCTCTCCCTTTACCTCCCTACATAAAATTCACTCTAAAGTATCCTGGTTGCTGGCCTCTAAATTCAGCTTGCTTTCTCAACTCTGATGCTGGTCACATCATTTACTCTGCATGAGACGTACTTTCCCTTGTCACCGCTCACAGTCATTCTATTTCATCCTTAGAGACTCAGATTACATTCCATTTCATCTGAAACTCAAACCAGAAATTATTCCTCTTCCTCTGAACATCTGAGGAGCTTACTGATATCAATACTTCCTTGATAAATATTCCATACTACCTTGTACTACTTCATTCTCCCTACCAAGTATTAAGCTTTTAAGAGCAGAACTCACAACTCACACATCTTTATACCTCAGTACAGCACCTGGCCTCGTGCCTTGGCTGTGAGAGAGAATGCACAGATATACTAACTGAATAAATAAAGTATATGAAACAGGGAAAACGTTGTGGTAGTCAACATCCAAGGTGATCCCTACGGATTCTTGCCTCCTGGTATTCCTGCCCTTGTGTAATCCCTCCCACATTGAGTATCAATAAGATACTGCAGAAATGACAGAATGTGACTTACAAGGTGAAGTCATGAGAGATATTGTGAACACTAAGAGTGACCACAGTGTAAACTATGGACTTCAGGTGATTATGATATGTCAGTGTCGTTTCACCAGTTGTAACAAACGCACCACTCTAGTGAGGGATGTTGATAATGGGTGAGACTATGTATGTGTGAGGGCAGGGTGTATGTAGGGAAATCTCTGTATTTTCCTCTCAATTTTCCTGTGAAACTAAAACTGCTCTTAAAAATAAAGTCTTCAAAAGTATATTAAAAAATAACTCAAAGTTATACCTTTTTTTCTGCACATAAAGGAAATTTGTAATTGCTTTTTGTTTATTTGTTCTGAAATTCTGGAACCTTTGCTTAAACCAGTAAATGTATAGGCTGAGTTGCTGAAATTCTATTCTTGACCTTTTTTCAGTCTGTGTGCCAATGTAGGTTTTGTAGCCCCTGGTATGAGCCTTGGCCGCACTGCACTCTGTTCCTTTCAATTCTCCCTCCTCTCTGACTGCCCCTTTTCTTCTTTTTCTTTTCTAATATTTGACAGTAAATGTTTCAAGCCTCCATTCTCGACCCTGGCTTATCTCTCTCTCATTTTCCCTCTCACTCTCCCTCTTGCCCATAGCCATCAACCTGGAGCATGTGGTCCTCGAAGTCCACATCCCTAATCCTATTATCCCTGTATCCCACTTGCCTTAGCTGTTTCCCATGCCAGCTAGGCTTGTTCCCCTCTTGATCTCACCCTACAGTTGTGCCAAATCAAACCATTGGGCCATCACACAATCATGCCCTGAATTTAATTTCCTTTGTACATAACTTTCAACCAGCATGTACTGTGTGCCTGTTACCTGTCATGTACAATGCCAGGAGCCTGTAGTGCAACAGGGAACAAGGAAAACCATGTAACCCTGCCCTTAAGGAGCTGCCAGGCTCACCTCCAGCCCTCTTGGCCAATGTTGCTTCCTATGTCTAGAATGACGCATCCCATTTCTGCATGTTCAAGTCTATCCATTCTTTAAGGCCCAGTTCACTGCCCTCTCTCCTCCTTGAAGGTCATCCTCACAACCTCTGGCCAGAAGTCATCTCTTTTGCTACCAAACTCCTCCTTGTGTGCTTTTTTTCTGGCATTATATGTACTTGAGGATTTTCTTCTCTCTCTCCTTTCTGTATAGGCTTCCTAAAGGCAGGGACTGTGACTTTCATATGTTTGCCTCTTCCAAAGCATCTGGCATAATGCCATCAATACAGTTAAATGTACAATAAATGTTTGCTGAATAAATTCAGAGATTAATGAAAATTTACTTAATTTTCCAAAACACTGCATGTAACTTGCTCTTTAGTAATCCTAAAAGTTAAATAATATTAGTTTTCTTTTTCTGTGAGCATATACCAGGCACACAGTAATAAAATTGGAATAGAAAGTAGACACAGGAAATGTTTATGTTTATTGGCATACTTTCTTAAATTACATGCAAAGTTAACGTAAGGTATTATCCATATGGAAAGGTATCTTAGAAAATTGAATGTTAAAATTCTCATCTCCCTTAGTTTACTTCTAATAATAAGTTATTTAACAGTGTCTTTCACTGGAAACTCACATGGAGAGGAAGGAATACAGAGTTCCCAGCTCTGGATTCGAATCCCAGTTCTGCCATCTACTGATTCTGCTGGTTTGGTTGAGTTACTCAGTCTTCACCTCTGGCCGTGAGCTTCTTGATAGACTCTCTTGCTGATCTTTGAATCTCCCATTCCTAGAACAGGGCTTTGGTAATAGATATTCAGTACTTACACGATGGATGGATGGGTGGATGGATGGGGAGGATGCATGGGGAGGATGGAAGGAAAGAAGGAAGGAATGATAAATGGAAGAGTGGATTGATGGAAATTACAAGTATATATCTTGTTTGTCTACCCTGTCTTGAGAGGCATTCTTGAGAACTAATAGTGATGGTTATAAAGCATGAGACACAGTAAATTTTCAACTGACAGCTAATTTTATTTTCCTTTTCAAATCCAAAGACTGCTATTTTAATTACGGGGTGATTTCATTGATCTGATGGTCGCCATGGTCTTTGTTGCATTGCACTTATATGCCAGGGCATCCCGTCTCTTAAACCTTGTGAATCCGTCCATTTGGGGCTGTATTAATAATGCAGTTCACTTTAAGGTATACTGTATTTTGTTTTAATGCACATCAAAAGAGTATTAACAAGGTATATTGTGTTTACATTTTTAAAGTATTATCTTACAGAAGTTAAAATTTAAGTTCTAATACATTTTGAAGCCCTATAACAAACTATCACATTTCTGTCACTCCCCTCCAAAACTGAAAATTCCCCTTATAAAATATAATGGAGGCCATTAAGTTGCTAAAACTTATAAGGCTCAAAATATTTTCACCACAATGATCTTTCTGCCATTTATATTGTTAATCCTATTGCCTTTTGAGAGCATTAATTTTTTTTCTGGCTTTGACTTTTTAAATATTAATTCTGAGAACCACTCATCTCAGTGGCATGTATTTTAGATAACATGAGAGAAATGGAAAAATTTGTATTCATTCAAATTTGAATAAATACATAGAAATTTTGGACAAAGACAAAACATTAGTAATATTCCATTAAAAAATATGTGAAGTCTTTATAGTCAGAGAACTCATTTCTGCCAGCTCTGAAGAGGTGATTTTTGAAAGTTGTTGCTTTTGCAGAATGTAAAGTTATTCATTCTATGAAGTAATTCAGTTTACTTATTTATCGATACTTAGTCTTTAGCATGAGAGAGACCTATGTTTTAAAATTGCTTGTTTCCTTCTTAAGTGTCTAGAGGAGTAGTTATGTTCTATCATGCTATGCTTAAGTAAAATTGCACATGCAGGGCACCTAAATTGGCATGCCAAATTATAGGACGTTTAATAATTATATGGATGTGACAGATTCAATTATTCTTGAACTCCTTTGAGAAAGCTGCCCTTAGCAGTGATTCACAATAGTAAACAAAAGATTAACAGGAAAATGGCCTTTATGAGACTTAATAAATGTTTTTGACTAAATTCCATGGGATGGAATTAACTGCAATCCCTAGATGTGGAAAAACAACCTGTGTCCTGCTCAGAGCTTCACATATTCTCTTAAGATATATCTACTGTAAATATGACCTGTGTGAAGAACTAAGTACCACTTAACATCAGAACTGTTTTCTTAGGTATATCATTTGGGCCAATTGTTTCAGACTCTTTCTTCCCTCTGAAACCATTAACCAAAGCCACTGGTGTGTAGAAAGGCAGAGTTAAGAGCCCCTTCCTCTCCCTCCAATTAGCAGACTGATTAATGAGCAATGACATGGCTGAAAGGCAGGCAGCTCAAGAGAGACGAGGAAGCAAGGAAAGATGATTTGTGACAACAGATTCAGATCCTTGGCAGTTCAGATTGGGCTGCCCCGTGTGCTGGGAGGGCAGTGATCACTGGAATTTGGAGCTCAGTTTCTTACTTGCTTCTTTAGTCTTAGCCAAAGAGAAAACTGGATTTCTAGGGATTTCTTCTGTGCAGAGCAATTCTGCTAAAGCTGCTTAGATAGCAGCTGTTTTTGCCAACCTTCCACTTTCAGAATAATAAACTACAACCACAGCCAACTTCAAGAAGCACTTCAACTTCCCCGAGAAGGGATTTTTGCCCCTCTTGGCAGCTGACATACTCGAGGACCCTAAAGAAATTCCAGAAGCATATCTTTTTTCCCAAGTATTGCTCAGATTCTGTCAAACCAACCCTCAAAACTCAGCGTCTGAGAGCTAAAAGCACTAACTAATGATAACCACCCTGGATGCCCTGGACAGAATATAAAATGCCACATACTGCCGAGTGCCTGCAATCATAGTCTAAAACTTTCATTTTCTTCCTTTCCTGTAACATTATAAAAATAAAAGATCAGGTTGGGCCTTTGTCTGCTTAGTCAAACAGGGTAATCAAGCCATTTAAACACCACTAGGCCTACCACCCAAATAGATTCTCTCTGCTTCTTCTCCTGTCCCTTTCTGAAATATTGTCTGAGTTATAATGTGTTACTGCAAAACATTGTGTGCTAATGGGTTTCTTTCTGCTGATGAACAGGTTTTGGATTCAGGGACACTAAAAGAATATAAACGGCCGCATGAGTTGCTGCAAGATACAGACAGCCTGTTTTACAGAATGGTGCAACAACTGGGCGAGGCCGAGGCCACTGCCATCACTGAAAGAGCAAAACAGGTGAGCCTGCTGCAGGGAGTTGTGATTAAAGTTCATCTCGTGGGTTCACTTCTCAGGCTCTGGCCCCAGGGGTCTGGTAACAAGCACTCTGTGCCCTTTTCAACTGTAACCCTCCAGAGACAAAGCTTCATGACTGGGTCTTAACACAACATCACAGGTTGAAGGCGGGTCTGCTGAGCATCTGCAGAGGGGGTGGGGGTGGGGTGCAGGGTGTGTGTGCAGTCTCCTGTGCACACACGCGCCCCTGAGAGAGAGTTCAGATGGGACTCTCCACACACGTGGACTCTGGGTTCAGATTCCCACAGAGCACAGAACACTCTCATTTTGCAGGCTCTTTACATTCATTCTGATTGATGCTCAGCACATTTGTGCTGCAAGTGCTGTCAGGGAACATGCAAGAAATCTGAGAATTTGAGAAAAAAAGGTGGAATATTGTTCACTGGGTCTAGGAAGCTCTACCAGGGAAAGGTATAGGTCGCTTCTGTTTTCTAATTTGTGAAGAAAAATCCTACAAGTTACTGTCACTTTCTCCCTAATTCTTTGTTCTTTAGAATTAGGTCTATTTGCCCCTCTATGCTTCCTCTACCTTCTAGAAGTTGAAATTGTCCTCAGGACAAATCAAGAATTCACAACACCTTAACACTATAGTCTGAATGGTGTCTGAAGGTTTACAAAGCATTTCACAGAGATGAGGTGTGTGAAAGCACTAAGCACTGTACATGGTGTGAGAAAGGTGCTTGAGGAGTAACCTTCAGGTCACATGGCATCTTTCTAACAAAGGCCACTACAGAGGTGATAAGTGAGGTCAGGTTTAAGGGACTTAGCCATTGTCGTGCAGCTGCCTGTAATTCTTTCTGGAATAAGGTGGGAGTGGGATTGATGGAAGGATGGAGGGAGGGAAGGAGGTCTGGTGTTCTTGCCCCTTGAAATGCATGGGATGAGGCTTCCAACTGTATGTGGTGAGGCTTTCCCTTCAAAACTTTATCTCTGGGCATTAAATTATAAGGTGCATTTTTACTTCTTCATACACTTTTGCATTTCTCAGGTATTCATTTGTAAGTAGAATAAAATTTTATAATATTTAAAATACCTCTTGAAGAAAACATGTCCTAGTATCTAAGCAGTTCTATACAGCAGATTTATCTAAAATGTAGCCTAAGTTCCCTCTGTCACCATTTCATCTCATTCCTCCTCCTCAGAAATGAAGAACACGATACCTTCCACTGCTCATAGGGTAGGAAATTGCCCAGGGTCAGAGAGCTGGCTGAAATGTTGGCAGAGTCGGAATTCAAATCTAGGTTTAGGGATGATGAAGTCTGTGTTCTGAACTTTTCATAAGTATTTGTATCACATGCAAATGTAGAGAAGCTGCACTTGGAGCCCTGTGTTTTTTATGTCTGAAATTTACTGAGTGATTTCATCTACTAGAGCATCTCCTAGTCAGAACTTCCCTCCTAAAACCTGATAATCATTTGAGTTTCCCTGTATAGTCTAATCACAAAACAGGAATCCCACAAACTTTTGTTCTTTTGATCTTAGGCATTCCACATCAAAGAGATGTGTCCCGACCTATGTGTCCAAGTCTTCATTTAAAAAATGTGTTGTCATCATATCTTATTAAACATTGAGGAATGAGAAATAGATCACTGAATTTTAGGTAGGTCCAGATAAAGTAAGATAATGGGTTCAACACTCTCATTTTACAGATGAGGAATCTAAGGCCCTTTAGAAGGAAGGTGGCCACACACACACACACACACACACGTATATATAACTAGTGTTACACTAGTTTGCAGCAGACACAGAATTGGAACTCTGTTCTTTCAGTAAATGTTTCTTATCAAGTATAGTATTTGTATAATAACAGACATAGGTCATAGAATTAGAAATCTTGTGATACCTGGTCTAATAATCTTGCACCTAATTTAACAATATTAATAAGTTACATTGTGTAGTTCTTTATACTTTATTTTACGTAGTTCTCACATGTATGATTTCACTTAATCCTCACGATGGCCCTTTTTTTCCCATGTCATGGATGAGGACATTGGGTCAAAGGCTCACCTAAGGTCACAGAGCTGGTGCAGGGAACACAGGTGGGGAATTTCTTGGGGAGGCTGAGTGCTGCCCTAGGTACTGTGTTCTGTGTTAAGTCTGAGAACATTGCATCTTTTACGTGGTAGCCAAGGTGGGGCCAGTCTCCCTAGTTCACGGGGTGGCAGAACATCATTCTTGGATTTCAGTCCTGCCACTGGCTCAGGTCACCTCCACAGAAAGATGTAAGGAGGTACATGTCCTGATTCTCATGTAAAGTTAAATGTATTTACTATTGTGGGTGGCAGTACAAGTAAAAGGTTGAAAACAATGCTCCGTATTGTCTTTAATGAGGGCTCCTAGGAGTTATAATCCCTGATTTATTTTAAACATAGTTAACCTTTGAACAACACAGGTTTTTGTTGCACAGGTCCACTTATATGCATATTTTTTTTCAATGCATATGTACTGCAGTACTGCATAATACACAGTTAAATCTGTGGATATGGAGGGCTGACTGTAAAGTTATACACAGATTTTTCACTGTCCAGAGAGTCAGCACCCCTAGCCCCTGCATTGCTCAAGGGTCAACTGTAAGAAATATTTATCTGCTGTGTCTCTGATTTAAAATAACTTGATTTTCTTTCCTGTGTGCTCAAAGTGTTCCTTCTCTATTTTGAGGGTCATTAGTTTTTCTTAGGAAATCATGTACTCTTGATCTCTAGACCAACACATTTATTTCTGGAATATATAATTCTTTTAATTATAAAATATAATTCTTTTATTTCTGAATTATATCTTTGAATTTGTATTATTTGATTGGATTCTGTTCTTTACAAATATCTACAATATATGTATTGTCCTCTATTTTATAAAACTATTTTCTTCTTAATTCTTTTTAAGTTTTTATTAATTTACAATTATTTGGCTTCCTTTCTCAGCCCTATCCTCCATGTCTCATAGTGTTTTTCCAGCACTGGCTAATCTTTGTGCTCTCTTTCAGAACGATCATTTCTTTGATATTTTATTTTTCTCTTCCACTTCACTTTTGGCTTCTATCAACTCATGTTTCATCATCTTCTGTTGCTGCACCATGTTTTTCTATTTTCTTGGTTGTCTACTGTCCACAGGTTGATTGTTCTGCTACATTTTCTTTGAATGTATTGCATTCTATTTTTCATAATTTTTGTTTCTTCAGTGAGGTTTTTTTTATCCATCATATGCTCATCGTGTTCCTTTTCCTCGTTTTTTTGTTTGTGTAGTTTAAAGATTCTGTACTACTTTTTTTATCATTGTTTTTGCTACTCTTCACCCTTGAATTAAGTGAGTTTTTCCTAGATCATATATTTGCAGGTTAGTTGTGGGTAGGATATCATTTCCAGCTAAACAAGGTTCTCGCTGCTTAACACAGAATCTCCAGAAAACCGAGAGAGAAAGAAAGAGAGAGAGAGAGAGAGGGAAAGAGAGAGAGAGAGAATGGGAATAAGCAAGCTAGAGAGAAATTGAGAATGTATATTCATTTAGCCTGTATTCCTCTCTAGGCTGCAGAGATGGGTAGTTACAATGATGCTTGCAGTTCAGAATCTCTCTTCTCCCAGGACCTCAACAGTGTACATGCTTCAGGCAAAGATGGTGATTCTATATGATTCCTCATTCGTACACCTTAGAATTCTCCAGTTAGGTGGAGAACTGTGCTCTCCCATGGTTGCTGAGATCTGCTCCCCTTAGGTACCCTCTTTCTGTCTTGTCACGTCCCATTGGATCCAGTTGCTTAAGGTGGCCTGTCCAGATATTTTGTTATTTGGGACTTCAAATGACTCCTGATATCATCAATGTTTGGGCTTATTTTTTACCTCTCATTCTCCTTGCTATTTAGGGTGGTTTCTGAGAGGATAAGGAGAAAGAAAGTTCATTATTCCATTAATCAAAAAGAAGAAATCCTAGCACCTTAGTACTCTTTAACTTTGATAATATACCTGCCAGTATGTACACAAAGTTAGACCTGTTTTAAAGGTGGAGAGTTTGACCTAGAGTAATGGAAACAAAAGCAAAAATAAACAAACGGGATCTAATTACACTTAAAAGCTTTTGCACAGCAAAGGAAACCATAAACAAAATGAAAAGACAACCTACAGAATGGGAGAAAATATTTGCAAATGATGTAACTGACAAGGGCTTAATTTCCAAAATATATAAACAGCTCATACAATTCAATAACAAAAAAAACAAACAACCTAATTGAAAAATGGGACGAAGTGCTAAATAGACATTTCTCCAAAGATGGCCAATAGGCACATGAAAACATGCTCAACATTGCTATTTATTAGAGAAATGCAAATCAAAACTACAATGAGGTACCACCTCGCACCGGTCAGAATGGCCATCATTAAAAAGTCTGCAAGTAATAAATGGTGGAGAGGGTGTGGAGAAAAGAAAACCCTCCTACACTGTTGGTGTGATTGTAAATTGGTGCAGCCACTATGGAAAACAGTATGGAGGTTCCTCAAAAAAACTAAAAATAGAGTTGCCATATAATCTAGCACTCCCACTCCTGGGCATATACCCAGACAAAACTATAATTCGATAAGATAACATGTACCCTTATGTTCATAGCAGCACTATTTACAATAGCCAAGTCATGGAAGCAACCTAAATATCCATCGACAAATGCATGGATAAAAAAGATGTGGTACACACACACACACGCACACACACACACAGGGTGAGTCAAAAATTATCCGCATTCCGGTTATATTAAAACTTCTTTTTGCTGCACTATCGTATTAGCACTCTCCGTTCAAGACTGCTGTCTCCCCAGTCACTGCTGTACAGGTGTGAACTTTTTACATCAGTTCATTTGTAACTGCGGTGCAAGTAAAAGTGGATGCCCCACTTGTGATTTACACAAAAGAAGAGCAGTGTGCAGTGATTCATTTTTTGTGGTCTGAGGGTGTACCTGGTGCCGTTATTTATTGAAGACTCTGTGCGCAGTGTGGAGAAAGTGTTTTGTCATAAAAAAGTGTGTATGAGTGGATAGAGAAGTTCAAGGAAGGTCGCACAAGTGTTAGCTGTCAAGAAGGAGCTGGATTCACTTCTAATGAAGTGAAGACAGTGGTGCATTCATGGCTCACAGCTCAGCCTAAAACATTTTTTTTGAGGGTATACAAAATCTCATTGACAGATGGGCAGAGTGTATTGAAAAGCAAGGAGGTTTTGTCGAAAACTGATGTATTTGTCTTTTCTAAAAGTTAATTAAAATAAATTCTACAGCCAGAGTGCGGATAACTTTTGACTCATCCCCGTGTGTGTGTGTGTGTGTGTGTGTGTGTGTGTGTGTGTGTGTTTATATATACACACAATGGAACATTACTCAGCCATTAAAAAGAATGAAATAATGCCATTTGCAGCAACATGGATGGACCTGGAGATTATCATACTAAGTGAAGTAAGTCAGAAAGAGAAAGACAAATACCATATATCCATGTGGAATCTAAAATATGACACAAATCAACGTATCTACAAAACAAAAAAAGACTCACAGATATAGAAAATGGACTTGTGGTTGTCAAGGGGGAGGGTGGGTGGAGGAGAGACGGATGGGAGTTTGGGATTAGTAGATGCAAACTATTATGTATAGAATGGATAAACAGCAGGTCCTATTATATAGCACAGAGAATATATTAAATATCCTGTAATAAGCCATAATGGAAAAGAATATGAAAAATATGTATATATATACTAAATCACTTTGCTTTACACTTGAAACTAACACAACATTGTAAATCAACTACACCTCATTAAAAACAAATAAATAATAAATTTTTTTAGGAGAAGATGAGTTTTAGGATTGCTGGGATTGAATTTGGGTGATACAGTGAAAATGAACAGACAGAGTTTTGAGCCAGAATTCTGCCTGTTAAACTATTGACTTGCTGGCCTTTATCCATTCAGGGGAACTTTTATTGCTCTGTTGCTTTTAGATCTAATTCCATGATGGTGGCTTTGTTTACAAGCTGGGGTTTAAATACTAAACTTAATTTCAACCTACAGTGGAAGAACTATAATGAGCCAAACCCAAGAGAAGGAGGGAGAGGGCAGGAAACTCACTGGTCTTAGGTTCTGCTTGCCCTGAATTTGAACTTTTCTGGCATTGTCTCTTTTAATCTTCATAACCCTTCTGAGCTGGCAGTATTCTCCCTGAGATGGAGAAAGTGAGGCAGAAGAACCTAAGTAACATCTCAAAGTCACAAGTTAGAAAGTGTTAGTAATATTTTAACCACCTTTCTGCCTCCTGAGTTATATTCACTGAATTAAATGTGCCTCAACTTTGACTCTGGGCTTCTTTAAAGATAAAATCAGAAGATTTACAAAAGGGCCTCCCAGATGTTTTGCTTTCATCACATAAGCTGGTGATGCTGCTGCTTTCCGTGGACTCAGGGGCCACGTCTCTGAGCAGCATCATAATCACACCCAGCACTTAGCTCAGCCTGTTTCAACCTGCAGTTTGTAGCCATCAGTGAGTTCCTAGGAGGTAAGTCATAGTTTCATTTCACAAATGAGGCAGCTGGTGCGGAGAGAGCTTAAGTGATATTTCCGGGATCAGTGGTGGTCCCAGGAGAGAGAGGTGAGACTGGGCCTCTCCATCCCAGGCTCAGCCCATCCACGAGGACCCTGCTGACAAGCGTTCAGTCATCTCAACTCCCTTCATACCCCACCCTGTGAAAAAGATGCCTTCTCTCACTTGTGCTGTCAGCCAGAGTGTGGTCTACACCATGGCAACAGACGAGAGAAAGGAAGGTCAAATCAAGGGTTTTATACACAGAAAGCTAGGTTTCAGCATTCAGTTTCAAGTATTTCAGACGATGAAGTAAAGACCATTTTGGTGAGAAGTTGCTAAGAATAACATATTCTTTATAAAAAATTACATTGAGAAGGCCTATGGGGAAAGGAACCAGGTGGTTTGGGGAGGACTGTCAAGCAGTAGAAAGTGAAATGTATTTCCTTTTGTTCTTTTGGCTGTTCTTAGTTTCACCAAGAGAGCACATAATATATAACCACAGGAAATACGGCTAGCTTTAAAAAGTGGAGGAGGGAAATGATATGCAGTTAGCCTCCCTCAAAGGCCTTATGTGTAAGTCCTTGCATTATAGTGGAAATAGCCTTAGGTTTCACCCCGTGGGTGGAAGAAATTTTGTAGAATTTCTTATTTTTCTCTTTAAGTGACATTTTAATATACAGCATTTCATATGCAGTATTGTTTTGAGGGTAGCAAAAATGCAGGCAACAATAGAAAAAGAAAGTACACTTAATATGCAGGTAGATGTCTTAGCGCTTTTCTATTTCATATGTGAAATCCACTGTCTCTCATGGTAACTTTGTTGACAGGACCCACTAATATATTTGGAGTCAGGTTTTATCAAACAGGTCTAGAATCATGTCTAATCAACCCAGCTGCTGACACGAGTCAGCCTCGGATACAGATACAGATGGTGCATTTTCTGTTTTAAAGACTCAAAACTTTTCACATTCTTCTTTGTGGGGAGAAATGACTATTGCAGTCATTTTTCAACCAAACACACTTTGAGATAAGGGCTCACAAGCCTTGACATTATTTCATTTTATGTGTGAAAATGAGAAACCCTTGTGCAGATGCTAGATTTCTCAGGCTCTGTCCTCTGTTTTTAATTTATCTCCAGGTTTTGAGTCAGTAAAATGATTTTGCTTTTTAATTTAATGTAGTGATAAAACATACCTGTGAATCAGACTGATCAAAACTAAGGTGGGTCTACAGGCATTAAGCCCAGAGCCACTGAGGGTTTTAATGGGGCTACTTCCTCCATAGAATAACTACATTCCTGTTTTTTTTTAAATTGTGCCTCCACTAGGGATATGATTTGCTTCACCTGAGGAAGTGGACATAGAAGTGCGTTGCCTTAGAAAGGAGGACTTTAAAACTTTTAAACTTATTGTTTTTATTTCTTTTTTTTCCCCCTCAGGCGCACATCAAAAAGAGATAAGTGAACACTTCCAGTGGACCGCCTACAGCCTTAGCAGATTTGAGTCAGCCCTTGTATTCTACCATGATGTCGAGTTTATTCCAAAGGCATTTTTTCCAATAGTTTTAACACCAACAACAAATATTTACACATACAATATGCTAGTCTATTTGGATTTTTTCCTCCAACTTCACCCAATGATTTCAAGCTCTAACAAATGATTTATTACTTTTATTTATATGCTATACTGTTTTTTTTCTTATCCAAATCAGAGGTACAGGCTACCAGTAAAAGCTGTCTACCAGGTTTTGTGCCTTGAGAGACTCCAGAGCTGAAGCTCATTTTCTAAGGTATAAAGGAAAGTTGTCACAGATGTTTTTACTGTTCCCCAGATTACTTATCACTTTCCAGTTATGTCAGGAATTCTGTTTATTTGAAGACTGTGTGAAATTGTCATTTTGTCTCACCACTTTCTTTAACCTAACTAGGGTGTGTTATTCCACCCAAAGACCTCTAGTTAAAATAGTACAGATAAAACTAATAGGAAAAACAAAAATTATACTTTAGTTTAAGTGACAGAAGAGAGAGAGGTATCCACCCCCAAAATTAAAACATATATGGTTAAAATACAGAAGGTCAATAATTAATTATATGTTCTAGAAGAGAAGGAAGAGAAAATATGCTTTCAGGAGCCCTTATAGGTGATTTGATAATGAAGGACACTCATGTGATCTCTGATCGTTTTCTAGATGGAGGATTTTATTGTATTTTTTTTTTAACGTTTTTAATTGTGGTAAAATATATATAACATTAAATTTGCTATTATAACCATTTTAAACATACAGTTCAGCGGCATTTATCACATTCACACTCTTGTGCAACCATCACTATCTAGTTTGTTTCTGGTAATTATTTTAGGACTATTCAGTTTGTTATTTCTGCAGGGTCATTTTTGGTAAGTTTCATTTCTCTAGGAATTAATCTATTTCCTGTGAGCTTGAGTTTGATTGGTATATTATTCATAATATATTACTTGCTTAATCTCTACAGCATCTGTCATTGTGTTCTTTTTTGCTTTTTAATTTTCTTTGAACCTTCTCCCTTTTTTTTCTTAAATAATCTTGCATGACTTTTTCTTGTTTTCAAAGTAGCAATTTCTTTGGCTTGATTGATCTTTTCTGGTTTTTTGTTTTCTAGTTCCTCATATTATTCTTTCTTTCCTTCAACTTATTTATTTTGAGATTTTTTTCTCTAAATTCTTGAATTGGAAAAGATAAATTTTTAATTTAATTTTTTTCTAGTATAAGTACCTGCAGCCTACTTTTTTTACCCTAAGGCCCACTTTAGTTGCAATCTACACGTTTTGGTACTTAGCACTGATCAATAATCACAGTGTTATGTATTTTCTAATTTCTAATTTAATTAATTATATCTTTTACCCATGAGTTATTAATTAATGTAATGTTCTCTAAACTCCAAATGTTAATAGCTTTTTGTGAAATTGTTAATATTCAGTGTCTTTTATTAACCTATAAAAATGGCAGTTTCATATGGTTCAACATAATCGTTTACTTTTGTTATTAATGTATAACAATTTCATTTTGATTAGAGAACATTAGATTGAGGATTTTAAACCAAATGTAACCATATTCACACACGAAATCCTATGTTTCTACCATTTTATATCCTATTTGGGGGTTTTAAAATGGTACAAGTATATGTATAACTGGTAATTTTCAAATAAAAAATCCTCCCCAAGTACTGGAATTTTTTTTGTTTTTAATGTATTGCAGGCTGGTTCTCTGGGATGCAGGCTCAGACAGAGTTTAATGTTGGGATGTTTATGGGGGGTGCCCTTGGGCTCAGCACTTGCGGAATTGAGTGGGAAGAAACAGATCAGGGCAGAGGGAAAAATCAGGCTGGAGTACTGCTCCCATGGGGGCTCCAGAATGAAGATGGCCCTTCAGGGTTGTCCTGAGACATCCACTGGCCAGGCCTCTATACCTCCACCTGGATGGGTCATTGCATAGAGGCTGCCCCCAGAGGGGCTGGTGGCTTAAGGTTGTCCATTGGCAGCACTTCCAGCAGCTGGGCAGTGAGTCCTTGCAGGGAGGTCTGGACAGCACGTCTCCATGCCCCCCTCAGCTCCAGAGGTAGGTGATTAGGATGTATGTGGCAGAAAATTCTTGGTGACTGATGTTTAAGTCAAAATGACTAAGTGATTCTCCTCAATACCCTGTGATCTAGAATAGAGGAGAAGGTCCATGGAGGGGAGACATCCTCATTCTCTAGGGTCAGCCTAGTTTCACCTCTTCTGGGAAGCCACCTTAAGATCAATCATCATCCTAGGTAACCTGTATTTCTGTAATACCCTGAGCACTTATTTGTTAAACTGAACCATATTTGGATCCATGTCCTATTGTTGCCATTGTTAAATGCTTAATTTTTAAACAAGGGGCCCTGTTCTTTCCATTTTGCACTGGGCCCTTTAAATTGTGTAGCCTGCCCTGATTATGAGTGTTTGTAGGTGGTCTGTTTTCTTAAGTAAACCACAAGCTTCTACAGACTTGGAACTGTGCCCTATTCACTTTTTAGGTACATCTTCCAGCACAGTGTCTGTCACGTAGGGGGCGCTCAGTAAATGTTTGCTGAATGAATGATGACTGAGAACAAATCTTCTCTCTAAATTTTATAATTCTGAAATTTTAAGAGTCAGCCTGGGGTATCAGAAAGCCCTGGTTTTGGAGTTAGTCACACGGATCTGCGTGCCAGCTCTCTCTCTGCCACTCGCTAGCAGCATGGGTGCCCAAAGAATATATTGTCCAAAGTGGGACACTTGATAGTGAAAAGAAAGCAACAGCCAGCCACGGTGCCAGGACAATAAAGTGGCACCATCCTTGACAAAATGGGCTCTGGACACTCTATAGCCATGTAGCCTTAGTTACATGCGTGGTAAGTGTCTCAACCTCTGAATCTCAGCTTCTTCATCTGGAAAAGGAATATAATTCCTGCCCTTGAACAATTGCTTTGGTTGGGGTGATGGATGGACCAAAAGCCTCCAAAGAAACAGGATGGAATCATTGACCTTGGTGAGTCAATCACCAGGAGAGGAAAGCAAGGAAGATAGATGTGAACGAAGGTAGGTTTGTAGACTGTGGAAGATATATTCGAGGAGGTCCTCATCTGATGGCCTAAACCAAACTATTCTAACTGTGACATAGAGTTAAAATGAAACAAGCACATGGGGAGGAGCTCAGGCTCTGGAGTCAGCCTTCCAGGGACAAATACTGGCTCCCTTGGGCATTGCTGGCTGGGTTTGCATAGGAGTTCTGCTCTTGCTAATCGTGGGCTTTTAAGGTTGGGAAGCCCACTGTGCTTCACTTTCTTTGTCTGAAACTTGAAGTGGGGTTAGTATAATTTTCAGAGGGCTGCTACAAAGATTAAATATGAAAATGATACGCACGGTGTGGTCTGTGGGCTAGAGCCAGTCCATGAACTGTTTGTAACTAGGTCTGATATAAGTACAGGAAATTCAAGAAAGCTAGAAACTCACAGCCATCTGATATTGCAGTGACATCCACACTCAGGATGGGTGGGATCTTGAACAGGCCAGAGACCAGGCTGAGTGTTGCACTTGCAGGGGGAGGCGCACATGGTCGAGCTGCACACTAGCCGTGCACAGTGAGATCACTGATTAGTTTGCAGTGGGTGGATAATGTGAACTTAAATAAAACTGATTCTTAATCCCAGACAGTTGAGAAGCACTGCTTTTTTTGTGATTAGCAAAAAAAACACTACCCATTTCATTTATTCTTACCATGATATTTATATTTAAAATTAGACCATATAGGCTTTCAAAAGATCATACTATACATTAACAATATTTTTAATAGCATTAAAAAGTTATAGTTAAATTCTTATTCAAGTTTAGCGGTTTTTTCCCCTCATGTCTGAAAACAATACTGTGCATATATTTACACTGATTCTATTCTTGAATCAACAGCGTGGTCCTGATGTTGAAGACGGTACCTGGAAACACAACAGGCCACTTTAAAAACCCTTCAGAGGTTTTTTTAAACACAAAGTTTTATTCATAAGCTTTTTTTAAAAAATGATTTTATTTATATTTTTATTTATTACCTGCATTGGGTCTTTTTTTTTTTTTTTAATTCTTTTTTTTGTTTGTTTGTTTTTTGTTTTTTTTTTTGGGGGGGTACATCAGGTTCAATCATCTGTTTTTATACACATATCCCCGTATTCCCTCCCTTCCTTGACTCCCCCCCCTCGAGTCCCCCCCACCCTCCCTGCCCCAGTCCTCTAAGGCATCTTCCATCCTCGAGTTGGACTCCCTTTGTTATACAACTTCCCACTGACTATTTTACAGTTGGTAGTATATATATGTCTGTGCTACTCTCTCGCTTCGTCTCAGCTTCCCCTTCACCCCCCGCCCCCTCACATACCTCGAGTTCTCCAGTCCATTCTCTGTATCTGCATCCTTATTCTTGTCACTGAGTTCATCAGTACCATTTTTAGATTCCGTATATGTGAGTTAGCATACAATATTTGTCCTTCTCTTTCTGACTTACTTCACTATGTATGACAGATTGTAGTTCTATCCACCTCATTACATATAGTTCCATCTCATCCCTTTTTATAGCTGAGTAATATTCCATTGTATATATATGCCACATCTTCTGTATCCATTCATTTGTTGATGGGCATTTAGGTTGCTTCCATGTCCTGGCTATTGTAAATAGTGCTGCAATAAACATTATGGTACATGTTTCTTTTGGGATTGCATTGGGTCTTTGTTGATACTCGTGGGCTTCCTGTAGTTGTGGAAAGCGGGGGCTACTCTCTTGTGGTGTGTGGGCTTCTTACTGTGGTGGCTTCTCTTGTTTCGGAGCATGGGCTCTAGGCGCTTGGGCTTCAGTAGTTGTGGTGCATGGGCTCAGTAGTTGTGACTCATGGGCTCTAGAGCTCAGGCTCAGTAGTTGTGGAGCACAGGCTTAGTTGCTCCGTGTCATGTGGGATCTTCCCGGACCAGTACTCAAACCCATGTTCCTTGCATTGGCAGGTGGATTCTTAACCACTGTGCCCCCAGGGAAGCCCCTATGTGTAAGCTTTTAATTTTCCTTTAAAAACAGAATATGAATTAACTGAGATTTTGCTTTTTAAACCTAATGTTCCAAGAAAAATAAATGAGTTTTATTTTTTTTCCCAAAACTAAAACAGCAATGTGTATTGAAAAGCTGGGGAAAATAGATATTTATTTGAATTTAGAACTGAAAAATAACATTAATGGGAGGAATCGCATGGCCCAGCCCTATGAGACCTCCATCTATATTCCAGGTCCATCTGACTTGGGGGTCATATTGGAATTATATGATATTTTAAGAAGAACCAAGATTAATTTTTAGATACATTAAGAATGTTTTTACAGAAAGCTTACATTGGACGGTTCTGACTAAATTCACTCCTTCACTCAGCAAGCTGCTCATAAAACTAGGCAACTCATAATTATCCATCCCACTAGGTGGAAGCTTTGGGTTTCCCAAAACAGTGTTTGAGCCAACATCTAACCATATTTAATTTTGGAGGACATTACATGAAAAACATTTTTATAATTAAATTTTATAGACTTCCTAGACAAAAAAAATGAGTCTGTGAGACAGAGTTTATATAACGTTAGAAGGATTGTAATTAAGAAAATAACAGTCAATAGAGGACTGAGGATTTTTAAACCTTACATTTTATAACAATGAATTTTTTTAAAAAATCCATGTTTATACTGATTCTGATAAGATATAAGATAGATAGGAGGCAAGGAGAGTTCTTTTTGCAGTAGAATGCCAACTGACAAACATAGAAAGACTGACAAAAGTACCATAGGGAAGCCATCATTGTCATAAACAATTCAGACAAAATTCGTCACTGGCTGATAAATAAATATAAGGTGAATGTTTGCAGGGAGTCGTTGGGGGAAATGGCATTTTCATAGACTCAAAATATCTTCCCATATTAATTCTTTAGGGAAGAATTGTATTTTTAAAGTGGAAAAATCTGGCAGACACCAGGCTAAGCAAGTGACCAGAGTTAACATCATAAATAATGGGCCTGCTGACACCCTTGGCTCTTGACCTGTGAGGTGCTGACAACAATACATCATGTCTATGGTGTTCTTGCCCCCGCCCCCAAAAAGAAAAAATCAACAGACCACCCAAATTGAGGACATTCTACAAAACAGTGGACCTGTACTCTTTAAAAATGTCGATGACAAAGGTCTAGACAAGGTTTAGCTCCTCAGACAAGATTTAATTCTGTGAGTGTCCTTTGCACAGCTCCCTGCAGGCTGCAGGGCTCCGGTCTAGCTTGGGGTGAAAGCACAGAAGTACACACAGTCGTGCCAGCATGTGGAGTGGAGGTGCTTAGTACTGCTAACAAAATTACTTTTCACACAGGTAGGATAGAGCATTCGGTGACTTTTTAAAGGATGTAACAATGCCAAATGCAGATTCACCTGTGAGCCAAATTCCCAGGACTGTTCCATTCACTCCACCGTTGTTGGAGGGTGTGGTCCCTGCGGGATCCCACTGTGTTCTCAGCGGAGGTTCTGCCAGTAGCAGAGATGCAGTGAGGAAGGGATGCCTGGGGCCTCCACGGGCAGTTGAAACACAAATTGCAGCTCATTGCTGCTCAACAGAAATGCTGTAGACTCCGGTGTAAGTTCATTTTCTCCAGAAGGATCTATTTCCCACCTCAATACATAGCTATTTCTACCTGGAGTTGTGCCAATCAAATGTATTCCAGTATGCCTTTTCTTGATATGAAGATAAACTAACTCTTGTTCGTTAGTTTTCTTAATGGTTTAACTGATCCGACTGTTTTTTTTTTGGCCACGCAGCACAGCTTGCAGGATCTTAGTTCCTCAACCAGGGATTGAATCCCAGCCCTTGGCAATGAAAGCACAGAGCCCTAGCCATTGGACCTCCAGGGAATTCCCTAAGAAGAAATATTCTTGCATAGAATTTTATTTTAAAAAAATGCCTATTAAGGTCATGGAACAGTCTGAGAGACTCTACCAGGCAGATTCACAGTCATTATTTCACTGAATTTTATTTAGAGGAGTTGAAGTCACACTTTAGCAGGTGATAGTCACCTGGGGAAGAGGCGTGTTACAGTCCACATTCCTGCTGCAACCCCCCCAGGAGTTCTGATTCAGTTGGTCTGGGTAGGACCTCCCCATCTTCCCCAAGTGATTCTGAGGAGTTTGTCCGGCTTTGAGAAGCAATGCATAAGGCCCTCAATTGTCTCAAACTAGGATTTTTAAGTTTTCTGAAAGGGCTTTCTTCTGATACATAGATGGGAATTAGAAAAAAACATATAGTCCAGTGACAAGCAGGGAAAAAAGATATAATTCAAAGACCCTGTAACAACAAGAAATCTAACTCTTTAAAAAAAATACTGTGCTCTGCACATCGGCACCATATATGAAGTACAAACCCTTGGGTCCAGTTAGAACCCTGCCAGCCTAGAGTCAAAAGCTCTGATTCCATGCCCTCACCTCACACAAAAGGCCTGTGTGGCCTTATGTAAATCACATGACTTCAGATCCAAAAGGATAGGAACAGGTTTGGGACACCCCCCTCCCTGCATCCCAATTAGATCGGGTCCTCTGGGGCTGTGTGAATTGGCTGTATGTAAGTAGGTGGGAGGACAGAACATGGAGACTGGAGTATTTCTGTAATTATGATCTCTTTTGTTCTCTCAGATTGATGATTTTTTAAACTCCTTTTTCTAGATGAATTGCAGGTAATATGCCAAAGTCAGAAACTAGGATTTGAATTAAAATCATTTTTCATCATCTCTGAAATCTAATGAGTACTACATAATCTATCCTTTATACCATGTGCAGAAGCAAAATACTATAGCACAAAGGATGGGGGTGGGTGTTGTGAAGTTCTTACATTAGGTGACATAAATTCAAAGTAGATGATGACAAGTTAAAACTGTGTATTGTATTCCCTAGAACAACTATTAAAAAGTATACCAAGAAGCATAGCTAAAAAGACAATAGAATAAAGAGAATGGAATACTAAAATTTATTTAATTAACCAAAAAGAAGATAGGAAAGGAGGAACAAAAACATACAGAAGAAATAGAAAAAAACCCCAGTGAGTTGTAGACTTAAACTCAATCAGATCAGTGATTACTTGAAATGTAAACAGGCTAAACGTTACAATCAAAGGCAAAGTTTATTAGATTGGATTTTTTTAAAGAAAAGCAAGACCCAATTATATGCTGTTTATAAGAGATTCACTTTAAATATAATTACACAGGCAAGTTGAAAGTAAAAATATAGAAAAAGATATCCATGCAAACAGTATTCTGAGGAAAGCTAGGACAGCTCTATGGATTTCAGACAAAGAAAACTTCAAGACAAGGAGAATTACTAGAGATGATTAGGGTCATTTCTCAATGATAAAAGGTCAGTTCCGTAGGAAGACCAAGTAAATCTGCCCTTGATAGTATTTGCCTCATGTTTGGTTCTCCTGGTTCCTTGGCAAAATTATGTCTGTCCCCCATTGCAACCCATCCCAGGTGCAAGTTCATTTTTAAAACAAAAATAAGATCACTCCTTTAATTAAAAACTTTTAATGGCCCCTGGTAACTTGCTGCATAAAGTTCAGATCCCTTCCTTAGCTTGTTATAGTTGTCCCAACGTGAAAAGTTGGTCTTGGGGTAAATCTGATGAGAACTAACTGTCAAGAAGAAGGTTTAGGGCCTGCTCTGGAGAGAAGACTTATTTTCAGAACAGAAAGGACATTCTAGTATTGTGTTAATTTGATGTAGGAGGATAGGATAACAAATGACTCAGAATTACTGTGACATCTGCTGGAAAGAACCATATATGCTTCTCATTAAAAATATAATACAGCCTGATTTCCTAAGGTGTTCTTAACTTGTTACTAGGGAATTACAAGATGTGAGCTCAAATGAAAGACCCAGATGGACAGGAGAAGAAGACCTTGTTTGGCCATAGCAGTACCCAGTAAATGTTTGCTGAATGCATTTAAAGGACAGAAAAGGAGAGGATTAATAGCACAGTTTGTGTTTGTGAATTTGAAATATTTGCACTAAATATCTCATTAAATACTTGCATTATTAACTCTTTTCATATATTGATATAAATATAAAATATTTGCATTAAGATGAAATATTAATTATAGGTAGTTATATATTTGTAATAGTTTATGCTTATTGCACGGTACAAGTGGAGAAGGGGAAATCGTTGGCAGAAAGGTGGCAAATTGCACAGAAAAACCATGACTTTGCTGTGTGATTTGCTAATGAGATTTCAGTCTGCTGTTAGCTGAGTGGGCTCGACTACATGGCCTTAAAGATTCCATCCAAATCTCACATTCTGAGTCCTTGTTCTTCACAACAAGATAGAGAAAGTTTGGGAAAGGAACTGTTTTACTCAGAGGTAGGAACATTTAATATACAATTCAGACATTACATTTGTAATGGGTATTTAACACAGAGTAACTGTGCAAATAGATTCAATTTGCTTTTTTCTTAAGCATAAAAATGTTAAAACACAAGAGCCTCCATTATTTAACACTAAAAATGTTGACATAAAGACAAATCTCAATATAGAGACAAGGGCTCCCCATGTTACTTTAAAAAAAAGTGGAATTTGTTTGACATCAAAAATTTTTCCTTGAAATTGGAATGTATTGAGGTTTTATGCATGATACACAGAGCCAATAGGCTATTTTCAATTTTAGTGTTCATATATTCACCTATAATTGCAAATTGCATACAGATAATACTTTCCTTAGTGTAAATTCTAAGTGGTGTTAGCAAATGTCACGATTATTAGTGCCATCTATTGGTGAAATGTAGTATGACAACATTTATAGGGTGCAAGACATGGAGCTACTCTGGGGACAGGGAAGGGATAAAAGGACAGATTAAACAGTGATTATATACTGAGATGATGCTGAGTCTATCTTCTATGAGACAATTATAAATTTGAACACTGAAAGGGTATTTGATATTAAATATGATTGCTAATTGTTTTTTGGTGTGATGTTGGTATTGCGGTTCTGTTAAAACATCCTTATGCTTTAGAGATTTGGGGCCAAGTCTGTTCCACTATTTCCTATGGTGCACAAGCTAGGAACAGTTTTTACATCCTTAAATGGTTGAAAGAATCCAAAGAAGAAGAATATTTTGTTTCGTAGGAAAATTATATGAAATTCAAATTTCCGTGTCCAGAAATAAGGTTTCACTGGAGCACAGCCACGCTCATTCACTGACGTTTGTCTAAGGCCATGTTTGTGCTACACCAGCAGAGCTGAGGAGTTACAAAGACCATAGGGTCTGCAAAGCCTGAACATGTACTTTCTGGCCCTTTACTGAAAAACTCTGCCCACCATGACCTAGAGTTTGGTATTCTAAGCATGGTCTGTGGACCAACAGCATCGGCTTTGCCTGGGAGGAACATGGAATCTTGGTCTCTACCCCAGACCTACTGACTCAGAATCTTCAGGTCCCAGGTGAGTCCTGCTCACATTAAATTCTGAGAAGTGCTGGTTTAGAGGGCCCTGCTCAGGTCACCCTCTGGTTGCACCCTCCCCAAGGTTCAGGCAGCCAGAGAGGACAAGGGGGTGGATTTACCTGGAGGCCCCCTCCCCCTCTAGGCCATGCTCTGAGCATCCAAACCCTAGAATCCCTGCTCCCAGGGCCAATACAGGTCTCCTTCCTGGAGCCCATCTCCTAGCCTGACAGGTGGTCAAGATACAGCTGTTTGTGGGGCGGGAAGAGGGTGGCCTGAGCTTGGACTTGAAGGCTGGGTGGGCTCTTGCTTGGGCAGCAGATTCCTCAGGGCACAAAGAGGGTCAGAGCCAGAGGTGGGAAGAGCAGGGGGAGGACTGGGGGGCTGGGGGCAGCTCTCCCTCTGCTGTCCTGCCTTCTGTCTTGGAGCTCCAGGGTCCAGGAGTCCCCGCCTGCCAGGTGGTTAGGAAGGTGTACTTGACAGTGTGTTAGCTTGATTTACAACTTAAATATTCAAACATACGGTATGGGCTTCACTTATACTCTTGATCCAGGGCCCACAGATGTGAGTTAAATGCTTCTCAAAGTGTGTTCAGAATTCTCTGGATTGTTTGCATCAAAATTCTCTGGATTGTTTGTTAAAAATTCAAATTTCCAGGCCCCACTTGTGTGACCCCCTGGATCATATCTTTGGGGCTGGAGCCAAGGAATCTGCATTCTAACCACTCCCCTGGTGATTCTGATCCACAGCAGAGTTACAGGAGCACCTGTAATGGGGGAGCGTGGAGAGGAGCTGCCCCGAGTGGCAGGAAGCATCAGGGAGATGAGAGGGAGGCCGCCAGGTCAGAGGAAGGTGCTGACCAGGAGCTCACACTGCTTCCTGCTTCTCTCATTAGTTCTCCTCATAACCTGGCCTGACTCCACCCCTGGGAGTTGGCTGCAGGAAGAAGCTGCCAGAACCGGGCAAGGGTGTTCTCCTGCCGAATGTGGGGCTCTTGGGGGCTGCTCTGCAGAAGCAAGTATCCGAGTCAGGGCAAAATAGGGAGCAAAGGGGCTGCGGGTGCCTGGAGGGACCACATGGACCCAACCAGTGAGAATCAAGTTGAAGCCATTGTGCAAATCTTTGGGCAGGTGAGACCTCCGGGGACCTGCAGGGGACATGGGAGGAGCTGGGATAGACTACACAGTCCCGCTAGCCTGGGTTCAGAGGCTGCATTTGTCAATTAGGAGTTATATAACATTGAGCAAGGCCCTTAAGCTCTGTAGGCTTGTTGCCTTGTCTGCAAAATGGGGATCCTAACACACTCTAGGCTTGTGTTACAATTAAACGTAAGTAAAAACACATCCTTGCCACACAGAGAATAATAAAAGGGGGCTGCTGTTTATTGTGACGCTTGTCACCTTGCACCTCTGCACTTCCTGATGCTTCATATCGTAGGCACTTGTCACTGGTGATGAGACCAATTTCCTCAAACCCCAGCACAGGAAGGCTCCAGTCACAGCCTGTGCCAGCCCTGCACTTGACCAGTGGCCTAGAGCTCCCTGAGCTTCCCTGCGCAGGAGCAACTGCTGAAGCTACTGCCAAGCTGCGCATTGTGTATGGTTCCCAGGATATCCCTCCAAGCAAGTCACACCTTGGGACTCACGCTCAAGTTTGTGATGAACTAAGGCTGGGCTTGTATGAAACCTCCAGGGACAGTTTGCCATACTGAAAACCACCACCAGGGGGCAGCAGAATCCAGGCGTCCAGGTGAGGAGCGTGGAAAGGCCATGGAATGAGGGGCCAGGAAGGCCACACAAGGGGCAAGAGGGATGTAGGGTCCCAGCCTCACCCTCCCCATCTACCCCACCCTCCACACACAGAAACACACACTTCTGCTCCTGCAGAATCACCTGATCACTTTTACTGTTTCCTTGTCCAGGTACAGTCCTTTATATCTTCAATATGGCAAAGGCCAGTGGTTTGCAAACTTCCTACAAATTCAGATCCCCAGGGGAGCTCTGTAAAATCCCAGTACTGAAGCCTCACCTCAATTCAATCAGAATCTCTGGGGAGGGGAGGCAGGAATCAACACTGTTTAAAGCAGCACAGTGATTCCACCCTGCAGCCAAGTGAGAACTACTGTTGGAGGCAAAAGATCTCATGTCTTCCCAAATGGCAGCTGCTTTCATCACTAGAGGCCTCCTCCAAGAAGCCTTCCTAATAATCACACTTCCTCTCCTCCATCTGTCCACGGGTCTGTCTGTAGCTGGGCCACTGCTTTCCATATTTGAATGTGCCTATAGGTCACCTGGGGAGATTGTGAATATGCAGATTGGGACTCAGGAGGTCCAGGTGGGGCCCAGGGTCTGCATGGCTAGGAAGCTCCCAGGGGCTGCCCCCCTGCTGGTGCAGGGACCACACGGGGCAGGGGCTGTAGGAGAGCAGCCTCTGTCTGCACAGGCGCCTTTGCGATTGTTCTCCAGCTGCTCTGGGCTCCTTTTCTGCCTTCCCTGCCACACGGGGAGAGCGGCTGGTTTCCAGCTCTTTCCCATCCTGCTTCTCATCCCACTCGGGTCCCCACCACACTGGCCACGGTGTGGACACAGACCTGCACACACACGGAAAGTTCACCAACAATGTGGTGAGAAAGTCTCGGTGTTGTTAATATACACGAAGGTCTCAGGAGTGTCCTGAGGAGAAACCCAATCAATGCTCAGGGAGCCCTGGGTTTTAAGCACCGTGGTTGGTGCAGTCAGGCTCCACTCTATGGTCGTGGTGACAGGCTTCTCATCCACACTTGGAAGACTGAAACATCTCATCAAAAACTAACAAACAGGGCTTCCTAGGTGGCGCAGTGGTTAAGAATCCGCCTGCCAATGCAGGGGACACGGGTTCGATCCCTGCTCCAGGAAGATCCCACATGCCGCAGAGCAGCTAAGCCCACAACTATTGAGCCTGCGCTTTAGAGCCTGTGAGCCACAACTATTGAGCCCATGTGCTGCAACTACTGAAGCCCACATGCCTAGAGCCCGTGCTCTGCAACAAGAGAAGCCATGGCAATGAGGAACCCGCGCATCACAACGAAGAGTAGCCCCCACTCACCGCAACTAAAAGAAAGCCCGCGCACAGCAAAAAAGACCCAACACAGCCAATAAAATAAATAAATAAATTTATAAGGAAAAAAAAACCTAACAAACAAAAAAGCCCACTAAACCAAACTCATACATACAGAGAACAGATTGGTGGTTCCCAGAGGCAGGGGGTGGGGAGTGGGTGAAACTGAGGAAGCTGGTCAAAAGGTATAAACTTCCTGTTAATGAGATAAATGAGTCCTGGGGATGTAATGTACAGCAGAGTGAGTATAGTCAACAATACTGTATTGTATACTTGAAAGTTGCTAAGACAGTAGATCTTAAAAGTTCTTATCACATCAACACGGAAGCAAATCCCGCAGCAAGGCTGGCGCAGTCCAAATAATCTTACCTGAAGAATCTAACAAGAAGCTCAGAGGAGAAGGAAAGGAGAAGGAATGGAGCTTTCACAGGGACTGTTTACATTCAAGGATGTGGCCATTGAATTCTCTCAGGAGGAGTGGGAATGCCTGGACCCTGCTCAGGGGAACTTGTATGGGGACGTGATGCTGGAGACCTACAGGAACCTGATCTCCCTGGATGAGGATAACTTCCCTCTGGAAATTGATTCAGAAAATCATTGACAAGATATCAAGGAGCTTACCATGTTTTCTTCTAGAAGTTTTTTTTTCAGGAAGCCATTCTGCTGAATTTGCAATCAAGGAATTACCATCAAGCAAGGACATTGATAAAGGAGAATTACACCATCTAGTGACATCAGAGAGAAATGAAAGTCATGGCATCAAGGATTTTGATCTCAAGGAAGTCTGCGCACATATGCAGGACAGTGAGAGTGAGTGGGGATCTGATGTAAGAAATGACAAAGAAGTGCTTTGGACCCATAACAAAAATCTCACTCAGAGAGAAGATCAAGATAGTAAATCCTTAATTAATTTTCCCCAGAGTGTTTCTGTAAGAAGTAATGCACGTGAATATTTCACACATGACAAGCCATTCATAAGAAGTTTGTTAACAATGAAAAATAACGTAAGCATTGCTGCAAACAAGGATATAAAGTGTTTGGAAAGCAGAACTGGAGTAAGGCCGCAGGCACAGGTGGCTGAACTGCAGAGGTTTCCAACTGAGGAGAAAATGTACGCGTGCCCTCAAGTTGAGCAGTCAGTCAACAAGGGTCCCTCAGTTTCACCACTTCACCGAATTCCTCCTGGTGTGGAAAACGCTTTGTTACCTGCACAATACAGGAGAACACACACTGAAGAAAAATCTAACAAGTGTAATGACTGTGGGAAGGCTTTTAGCAAAAGATCAAACCTCACAAATCACAAGAGCATTCATTCCGGACAGAGACCTTACAGATGTAATCAGTGTGGCAAAGCCTTTAACCACCAGTCACACCTCACAACACATCATAGAGTGCATACAGGAGAGAAAGAATATAAATGTGATGTATGTGGCAAGGTCTTTAGTCGAAATGCACGTCTTGCAAATCATCAGAGAATGCATACTGGAGAGAAACCTTACAAATGTGATGAGTGTGGCAAAGCTTATACCCAGTTTGCAAGCCTAACTAGGCACCTGAAAATACATGCTGGAAACGACTATAAGCCTCACACATGTGGCAATGCTTTTATTCAAAACTCAAAGTTTAGGGATCATCAGATTTCACAGTAGAAGGAAACTTTAAAAATAATTCAGACAAAATTTACACATGTATTCAAGCCTTACTCAACATATGGGACTCTGTCAAGGAGAAAGAACACATACAGACGGCCAGCAGACACATGAAAAGATGCTCAGCATCACTGGTCATCAGGGAAATGCAAATCATAAGCTCAATGAGATACCACCTCACAGTTGTTAAAAATGGCTAACATCAGAAAGACAAAAATAAGCATTGGCAAGCGTGTGGAGAGAAGGGAACTCTGTGCACTGTTGCTGGGATTGTACGTTGGTGCAACATTTATGGAAAACAGTATGGAAGTTCCTCAGAAATTAAAAAAAAAGACCAAAACCCAAATAATCAAACCTGCTATATGAGCCAGGTATTGCACTTCTGGTGATTTGCTGGAAGAAAAGAAAAACACTAATTTGAGAAGATATAGGCACTTGAATATTCATTGTAGCATTATTTCCAATAGCCAAGATATGGAAGCAACCTAAGTGTCCATCAGTAGATGAATGGTTAGGGATATAGCATGCGCACACATGCACACACACACACAGGAGTATTACTCAGCCATAAATAAAGAAGTCCAGCCATTTGCAAGAACATGGATGGATCTAGAGGATATAATGCTAAGTGAAATAAGTCAGACCTAGAAAGACAAAACTGCATGATCTACTTATATGTGGAATATAAGAAACAAAAACAAAACAATGAAAACAGATTCATAGATAAAAAGAACAAATGTGTGGTTGTTGCCAGAAGGAAGAGTGGTGTGGCGCCAGGTAAAATAGGTGAACGGGATTAAGAAGTACAGCCCTCTAAGTCATGGGGATATAATATCCAGCATAAGGAATCTGTTCAAAAATAATGTAATAACTGAGGACAGATGGCTACACATATTGTTATTTCATAAAGTAAATGTTACTTCATGGATGTAATACAGCCAAAACGAACAATGTTGTAATCCATTCTATTTCAGTAAAAAGAGACTCCACTGTAGAGAGAAACCATATAAAACTAATGTACGTGATCTTTAATATTTACTCAATTGAATTTTGTTATTTAACACTAAACCTCTAGGCATCAAAAGGATAGTAAGGGACTGTTACAAAAACTCTACACGAATGTACTTGACGACATACATGAAATGGTAAAAGTGGAACCTACCACAAATCACCCATGTGAGACAGGTCATTTGAATAAATACTTTGAATTACAAAAAAAAAAGTTCTTATCACACAAAAATTTGTAACTGTCCAGTCATGAACATCAACCAGGTTTATTGTGGTGATCATTTTGCAACATATACAAATATCAAATCACTCTGTTGTACACCTGAAACTAATGTTATATGTCAATTACACCTCAATTTTTAAACTTTTGTCAAGAATATTAGAACCCTATTGCCTTAGAGTTTTGGTTTTATCTGTAGTGATGTGTCCCACTCTTAAAATTTTATCTAAAGGAGTTGATTATGTGGGGTTTTTTTAGTCTTTAATTTTTTTCTCTTGGCACTTAGATGCATTTCTTGTGGTTAATATTTGATGTTTTAAAAAGAAAAACAGAACATAATGTTATGAGCTCCTTGCTGGAAGGACTGTGTGTTATTACTGTTTCTCTCCCAGGCCTAGGACCACGCCTGCCCCTACTAGGTGCTCAGCAAAGGTTGGATTGTAACTGCTCAGTGAAAACCTCTGATAGGGCGTTTAGGAAGCTGGGGAAAGCCTCCTTTAGGACTGAAGACTGTGTCCACAGAGGGATCGGGAGTGACTGTGAGTCTGTCCAGAGGGCGCGGGGACAGGCTCCACCACCTGAGTCCCGCCTCCTCTCGGCTTCATCTCCAGACGTTCTCTGTCTCTCCAGCCAGAGCTCCAACATGTCTTCACCTCTTTCAGTTCCTCGAATTCACCAACCTCTCCTTTGTTCTGGACCTTTGGACCCGTCTTTCCGCTGCCTGGAACCCCTCTCCCGTCTTTTATTCACTGACTCTTCCTCTCCTTTCAGTCACAAGTGAAACATCCCTCTGCCCAGCAGGACCCCTCCTCCTCCGTGAGATGAGGCCCCCTTCCTGTCCTCCCTCTCCTGACTCTCCTGTGTCTGCTCCTTTCTCGTCTCCTTCCTCCTCCCGCCTGGAAGAGCAGCAGCTGTGTCTCCTCCGTGGACCCCCAGCACCTGTCTCGGAGCCTGGCGCACAGTAGGGCTCAGTCCTTGTTAGGTGACTTTGAAAGCACACAGGCTGTAGGGGTACAACTTTCCAAGTCCCAAATGTGTTCACTGGCTTCTCTGTTTCCCATGGACTAAGAGCTTAGTGGCTAATAAACTACAGGTATTGGGGTGTGGGGGAGGGTATCAGAATAAGGACAAGTGGATGATTTAAACAAAAGACAGTTGGAGAAAGAAGGAAGAAAAGAGCTTGCTAATTCAGGAAGTGCGTGGCCAACTGCAACTTGCTGTGATTTGCATAAAGCCTGTCCTGTCCAGTGTGAAGAGGGCTCCCAGGATACAGGTGCCTTGGAGACTTCCCCTAAGGGCTCCCTCTGGCTGATTATCTGATATGTTGAGTCTCTGTGGACAAGGTTGTAAATGGAAATGGAACTTGGAGGGAAACACATGTTGTCTCTTGGTATAAATTGCTGCTACTCTCCACTGCAAATAAACCACTTTAATAGGGACATCACACACATTATAGTGTACAAACCTCTCATCCACTCCCAGGGTAGAAAGGACATTGGGTGTCATTGAGTCCCATCCTTCACCCTCTGTGAATTCCTCACTCACCTTCCCCAGAAGAGCAGGGCTGAGGCCGAGAGAAGGCCTGTCAGCCTCCATCACCAGCCCCCTGACTGCTGAGTGAGCCCGGGACTGAGAGCTGGGGAAGAGGATGAGATGATGAGTGTCCTCCGGCCCCAGAGCCGGTCCTCCCCCTGCCCCGCCCCCACCATCCCCACCCTTCTGTTCCCCTCTGACCTTGTGTCTGCCCTTGGACTTGCCGTCACATCCATTCAGGGCACCCAAGAGTTCTATCTCAGAGCTGAAATCTTTCTTAAGGCAACTTACCTATTGTTTAAAAGCTTATCCCTTGATGTTTGAGTGTCTTTAATCAGAAAGGCAAGGAGGGGAGAGTTGAAGATGGAAAAGACATGAGGATCTGAGGTATTGATTGATTTCTTCTCTCAGCTTTTAAACTAGGGTATGGGGCACGTAACACGCAGCAAAGGCAAACATAGCATTTTCACCAGAATCAGGTCCCCTACAACTGTGACAGGAAGGAAAAGTTACCTTCGGTGGCCTGTGACCTCCATGTGGCAGCCCCTCTCACCACTCCAGGCTTTTGGTTTGTTCCTATCTCTCTTCAAAATCATTTTTAATTTCTGACTCCAAATGTTGGGTGGAAAACTATCTGATTAGGTTATTGCATAATAACGGCAATAGAAAAGGAGTGGTAGCAAGATAAGACTGAAGCTGTTTATCCAGTGTTTCAAAGGGAAGAAATGAATCATTCCAGAAACTGCCATCGTGTAAATTCCAAAGTGCACTATTAAGCTGATGACTTGTGGAGATTTAGAAAAGGAAGCAGTGATCAGTAGAACATCTTGGGTTCAATAAATAAATATAATGCCAAATTACATGCACATGCTTATAAAGACTGGTGGATCAGAAGAAAACCGTATTGAGATCCTGTATTAAGATTTTAGCAGGCATCTGACAAAGTTTCTCGAGATACCCTTGAGATATATGTATACATATATACACACACACACCCACTCAAGTCTTTATCTCATAGAGATGCATACTGGACTGTCTATGGGTAAAATTATATGTACCTGAGAGTTGTTTTAGATATTGGATGCAACCCAGCAAAAGTGGAGAGTTTAACGAAACAAAATGGACAGCATGCTAATAATTGGGGAAGCTTGCCTCCTGGAAGTTCATTGTGCTATTCTACTTTTGTGTATGTTAGAAAATTTCCATAATAAAAAGTTTAAACACATACTTCCCACAGTAGGATACAAACAAATAAGAAATAATAAATAAAGGCAGTGTCTTTTATCAGATGAATTCCAAGAGATTTAGGGTTGGGAACTCACCATTCCTCACAATACTTCCTTACAGGCAGGCAAGGGTTAGAGAATTGTTAGTCTTTGTGTGAGAACCAAGGGAAGGAGGGAACTGACGTAATAAAAAAGAACACCCTGGGCTCTACAGACAGGTGGGCTGATGGCTGGGACATGGGACACCTGCAGCCTCACTGCTAAGATTTGTTGCCAGTGATGCATCCAAGTTCATCCCAGAGCCCTCTCTCCTCCGTGGTCACTTCTCAGGGTTTGCCCTCCAAACTTCTAGACTCCCCTCATTCAAAAAAAAGCCTGGAATCACCTGCCTTGCTGATCTTCAGTTTCTTGATCAGAATTTGACCCTACATGAGCAATTAGTTCCTTGATCAGACTTTGACCCTACATGACTGTTGCATCCACAAACTGCAAAGGAGTGAATATGAACTTCATATTCCACATATTATCCTTTTGCCACCTGACTATGAGTATCCCCAACACAAACAAGCCCAGGTTCTTTTTTCAGGGTGGATGGAATGTTGAAGCAGGGAAGTGGAGAGAGGATTGAGGACTGGACTTTCATGATGGGTCTGTCCACCCAAATAATGTTGAGCTCATCTCCTGGTGTCTTGAATCCCATCTGCTTTTCACAGCCCCACCTCCACCACTCAAGCCCAGGTGATGAGTATTTCTCTCCTGGAAGAGAGTCACAGTGAGCAGAGAAGCCCTGCATTCACTCCAGCCCAGTGGTTCTCAACTGGGA
This sequence comes from Hippopotamus amphibius kiboko, assembly GCF_030028045.1. Classification (NCBI taxonomy): domain Eukaryota; kingdom Metazoa; phylum Chordata; class Mammalia; order Artiodactyla; family Hippopotamidae; genus Hippopotamus; species Hippopotamus amphibius. The sequence continues at coordinate 14,756,342 of NC_080199.1, forward strand.
ATTGGCTTCCCCAGAGGACATCTGTCAATGTCTGGACACAGTTTTGGTTGTCACAACTAAGGGGGGCAGTGACTACTGGCATCTAGTGGGTAGAGGTCAGGGACAATGCTACATATCCTGCAATGTACAGGATCTCCTCACCAACAGAGAATTGTCAGAATGTCAGTAGCACTGAGGTTGAGAAAACCTGCTTCCAGTCCCCCTGCAATACCTGGAATATATAACCATGTTCTTTCTTTTAGAGAGCAAATTGGATCACGTCACCTCATGGCTTAAAACTTTTCGATGGTTTCCCATTATTCTTAGTATGAAGATGAACAACAACAAAAAAAATCCTTAGCTCCTTGAATCTACATGACCTGAAACCTACCCTCCTTCTTTTCTTGTATTATGTGCAGTAACCAGACTAATTGTATTCCTTTTTTACTAGAAAGTGTCATGCTTCCTCCAGCTCATGGGTCTCGACACATGTTATTCCCTCTTATAAATCATTTCCCTCCCTCTTACCAGCCTCTCCCCCTTTTGCCGACTCACTGCCGCCTTCTAATCCTTTAGGAGGCCTCAGCTCAGAGTTTACTCCATCAGAGACTCCCTCCCTGACCACCAAGCTGGAAGCAGCCTGAGATGAAAGGCCATGTGGAGAGAGAAACCAGGCCATCCCAGCCCTTCCAGCCATCCCAGCTCAGGCCCACAGTGGACGTGAGGCCCGTCTTGGACACCCAGGGCCAGCTGGGCCCCCAGCTGTGGGCAGGCCTGTGAGTGAGCCCAGGGAGGCCAGCAACAGCCCTGCCTAATCAACCCTCACAGCTGTACTAAGTAATAAATAAATGGCCACTGTTTTAAGCCATTTATGTCTTGGGTGGTTTATGTAGTGATAGACAGCAGATTTATTCTCACTGCTGTCTTGAGCTGTGCACTAAGGAGAGCTCCCTGATATTGTACGGAGTTTTCCCCTCACCTCCTGTCTCCGTCACACTTCACAGGACTGTTGCTCAGGACTTGAGGTTCTGAGTCAGGGTCCACGTGACAGGATGACGCTCTCTCCCCAGTAGGTCAGTGAGTGGAGGTGGGGAGACTGTTCCCCTTTCCCCTCTCACCATCCTGTCCCATCAGCCTCCCTAGAGCTGCAGCCTTGTACTGGGCAGGGATATTCTAATGTAGGTAACTCAAGGGCTAGAATAAATTCAGAAGGGTATTTATTTCAGTGCGGAAGGGAAATGCCTAAAGTTTTTGACAATTTGTCTTTTCCCAGATTGTAGAAGGGAAATCACTTAAAGAATTGGGACTTTTGCAAAAAGATTACTTTGTGGGAACTCACCAGAGTCAACATCATTCCTCTTCCTCCCGTTTGTTTTTTTAAAGCTTTTATTGTTTTGTTTTGTTTTGTTTTTTATTTATTTTTTGGCTGTGTCGGGTCTTAGTTGAGGCACACAGGATCTTCTTTCCAGCATGTGGGATCTTTCATCACGGTGCATGGGTTCTTTATCCTGTCGTGCCAGTTTCTCTCTCTCTAGTTGAGGCTCATGGACTCACTTGCCCCGGCAGGTGGGATATTAGTTCCCCTACCAGAGACTGAGCCCACGTGCCCTGCATTGGAAGGTGGATTCTTTACCGCTGGACCACAGGGAAGGCCCGCCCCAGGTTTTTTATTGAGGGCCCTCCTTCCGCTCTCTTCACGTGAATTTCTACCCACCTCCTTCAGGAGACCCATCCCCACAGGAAAACCTCATCCCCATGAAGGTCTCATCACCTGAATTAGGCTCCTTTCCCCTAGACAGTCACGAAGTCTCAAGTCTCAATCACTCAGTTGAGAGTGACAGGGGTGTTTCCTGGGGCTCAGGTCAGTAGGGTGGGGGCATCTGAAGGAGAAAACACTCAATGGTGTTGTCTCCTGGGTCTAATGTGAGCCTGGGGCTCCTGGACAATGGATTTCCTTCCAGAATCCCACCTCTGAGAGGTTCCTGAGTGTCTGATTCGTTAAGTCTTTGGCCTGATAGGACAGGAAGGTCTATAAACCTCACCTGGATTCTCTCAGGAGGAGAGGCCTGAGTTTCCGAGGATAGACATCACTTTTCAAGGGAACGATGCAGACTACACTCGTTTTAAGAAACCAATAGTTTTCTTAACTAGTCCAGTGCTTCTCCCTTATCTAGGTCTCTAGGAGATGTCACACATCGTTATTGGGCAGAAGAGGGTTTGATTTCTTCCTGTTCTGTTATCGACCCTCTTAAGTCACTTTCCAACACGGATCCTTCTGCCAGGTGTGTCTCGTCCCAATAGAACATGCTCTAGAGCACATGCTCTCCCCAAACAGCCAATGGCAGGGCTGCTGTACATGGTTCCTGTCAGCGGGGAGGGGGCGGGGTTCTCGCGAGGCGGCTCAGCTGTGCGGCTCGAGGCTCCAGACCACAGTGCTCTGCACACGGCCCGCTCGCCGCTATCTTGAATCGCAGTGCTGGGTGCAGCGTCTCTGCACAGGACCGCTGAGCTGAGGTGTTGGCACCGCCGTTTGCCACCAGGGACTCTGGTCTGAAGGGCCGGATATGAGGCCCTGCAGGAGGCGCCTTGTGAGCAAGTGAAACTGGACTGAGCACAAGGGACAGACAAAAGGATAGGCTGTATTTTATGACCCAGATTCTGCTTTTACTCCCAGGGAATTCTGATGGGCTTTGGGGGTGACAGTTCCATCACAGCCTGGCCTCCTGGGATATTAAGGGCACCAGCTTACCTTTAATGACTGTTTCCTGTGTTACCTGTGGAGATAATCCTGATGAAGAGAAAGGGACCAATTTCTTCCTTATGCCCGAAGGTATTGAAATAATCATTTTTATTTGTTTTTGTTTTGTTTTTTTACCCATAAGGTAACTCCCTCTCGGTAGGGGCTTGATGTTGCTCCTGAAATGAGTGGGAGTCCTTGGTGCCCTTCACTGGAGGGAGTCAACTGGGTGTTAAATAGGAAAGGGCAGGGCCTAGACATCAGGGGGCAGGGAGAACCAGGGCGGGGCTCCTGGGATACGGGCTGAGACGGCCTCGTCACTATGGAAACAGTGTGTCTGTGCTTGTGAGACAGGGAGGAAGGGGTGCACTGGTTAAAAGAATGAGGAGGGGGCACAGCTACTGAGGAAACCAGGATCCCACAAAAACTGGCTCAAACCAGCTGAAATCAAGATGGTGTTGATCATGGTCTGGTCAGTGACCTCTAACTCATGACACTTTCATTATAATAATAAAAATCATTCCCCTCATCCCATGACAGGCGCCATGATAGTTCCGAGGCTGATCATAAAAGGCCAAAATGTGTGTGGTGGTTCAATTCCTGAAAATCCCCGTCCCTTCCCCAGAATAGCAGCAAAATTCCTCCCGCTCATTATCATATGAAACTACCCAGCCCATAAAAACTAACAAGCCCATACCCTGGGGACCTCTTGCCTTCTGAGAAGGTCCACATTCTGTCTAAGGGGGTGTATCTCCCTGAATAAATCCATTTTCACTTTACTTCAGTTTGCTCTTCAATTCTTTCCTGCACGAAGCCAAGGACCCTCACTTGGCAGCTGGTTCCAGGGGCTCGCGCAGGTCTCATAATGTGATGTTTCCTTCTCCTACACAACTTGTAACTGGAGAGTGAAGAATAGGGATTATGGATCTAACCTGATTATAAAGCAGATGATCTAGATTTAAGAAGAGTTCTTTATATTCCTAGTGTTGTCTCTTAAACTTTAACAAAGTCTGGTTTCCACTTTCCTGGGCAGATGTTTTTAAAATGTATTTTGTTTTTAAAAATCAGTTCTGCTATGGGTTTTAAAGGAAGGATGTAACTGAGGCCTCATCTACTTCCCAGCTGGATGGCATAGGCTTCACCTCCTTCTATTTCATTCTCTTCTCCTGGCTCACAGACTCTATAAGCCTGCTGCCTCCTCCTTTCTGAATTTTCCAGACCTCAAGTGGGAAATCAGGGCTTTTCTTTTTTCTTGTTTTATAAATTTATTTTATTATTAATTTTATTTTATTTTTGGCTGCATTGGATCTTCGTTGCTGCATGCAGGCTTTCTCTTAGTTGCAGAGAGTGGGGGCTACTATTCATTGCTGTGCACAAGTGTCTCATTGCGGTGGCTTCTCTTGTGGAGTACAGGCTCTTGGCGTGTAGGCTTCAGTAGTTGTGGCATGCAGGCTCCGTAGTTGCGGCTTGTGGGCTCTAGAGTGAAGGCTCAGTAATTGTGGCGCACTGGCTTAGTTGCTCTGTGGCACGTGGGATCTTCCCAGACCAGGGCTCGAACCCATCTCTTCTGCATTGACAGGTGGATTCTTAACCACTGTACCACAAGGGAAGCCCCAGGCTTTTCTGCTTTACACATAACACAGGCTGATGGCATGCAAGTCTCCTCTACAAAGCTGCCAACTTGCCTGGCTTATAGCAGGAGGTAAGGCACACACCATACTTGAAGGGGGTTCTATCACATCTTGTTTTCTCCCCTAGTTTGTCATTGCTTGGGAGTTTGAGGATGGTGACTACTGGGGACCAGGATCTCCAACTCTCAGCTTCTCATTCCCAAACCTTTCCTCTCCTCTGACTTGGGTTTTAATCTCTCTTCTGTGAAGGTAATCTTGGTTGGCTAAGTTTTCTTGCAAACTACACTCTTTATGCCAGCACCAGTGCCCTTCAAACCTTCTACTCACAAAGGTATAACTTACCGAATTACTGTAAGTCATAACTAGCTTAAGAATTCCATTTTCATTCCTTTTACACAAACATCCAGGCCATGGCAAGGGATAATCAATGTAGTATTCTGGGAAAATATCTTGCCATAATAACTTCCACTTATTGACCATCTTCTCTGTACCAGGAACTGCAATAAGCACTTTCACATAAACAATAACTCCGTGAAATAGATGTTACTTTTTAGTATCTATTTTACAGGTGAGAAACTGAGTTCAGAGAATATAATTGTTATTCAGCCAGAGGTAGAAGAGTTGCATCTGTTAGGAGGGGGACTTGCTCATTTATCTGATACAGCTGCTGGGACCTAAGCACTTCCAGTTTTTGGAGGGATCAGGTAGAAAGAAAAGACAAATGTTTTAATTTGACTCATAAAGGTATAACTTACCAAATTGCTATACGTTATAATTAGCTTGAGGGGAAGGTTTTCTTTGTATCTGGAAAACACAAACTAAAACCAGTAATATTTTAGACAAAAACCATAAAAATTATTACCATATTTACCAGTTCACTCAGCAACTGATCCCTTTTGTTAACAGTTTTATGCAACCATCAGGTTTTCTGTTAGGATTCTGTAATTTCTTACCCAGTTCAGCAGTATGATCTGAAACTAATCAGAAACATTTACTTGTCACAAGTCCTTCCTATGAATCGTCTTGAAGATGAAGTACTTTTGCAAAAATATCTGAGTACAATAACTGTCTGTAAATGACATAAGATTTTTCCCACGGATGCAAGCTTCACAGGTTAATAAACTGTATTTCTCTTGTTTGTCTTATAATTGTTGAATTTCCAAGGGCCCATCCAGAGAGCTTAGAAGAGTAAAAGAAAAAGCAATTTTCCCCTCCCCTACATGGCAAAATATACGTAATGTAAAATGAACCATTTTAACCATTTTTTAAATGTACTGTTCTGTGGCATTAATTACATTCACACTGTTGTGCAACCATCACCACCATCCATCTCCAGAATTCTTCATCTTCCCCAACTGAAAGTCTGCATCCATTAAACAAACCCCCCTACCCCAATCTCCTGGCAAACACCATTCTTCTTCTCTGTGAATCTGACCACTCTAGATAATTCATATAACTGGAATCATAGTATCTTTTGGTGACAATTCTTCTGGATACCAAGTATGTGGGCTTTTCCCTACACTAACAAATTCTCCTAATCTTTAGATACAATTGTATCCTACAATTTAAGTCAATTCTGACACTAGCTACCTGGACTTAGTGTCAGTCCTCATTGGTTAAGGGCTGAGTCCCAGAAGATTGCCCCTCCTTCCCAACTTCAGAAGCCAATCATAAGTCTAGGTGGTTCTTACCTGTGCTTCTTACCAACTAGTTATAAATCAGGATTCCCACGACCCCCTCCTTGGGTTTGGTCATTTTCTAGTGTCTCTCAGAACTCAGGAAAAGAGTTTACTTGCTAGATTACCAGTTTATTATAAAAGCAGCAGTCCCCAACCGATTTGGCCCCAGGGACCATTTTCATGGAATACTTTTTTTCAAGGACTGAGGGTGGGGAGGATGGTTTGGGGATAATCTGAGTGGATTACATTTATTGTGCACTTTATTTCTATTATTATGACATCAGCTCCACCTCAGACCATCAGGCATTAGATCACAGGGGCTGGGAACCCCTGATAAAAGGATTCAACTCAAGAACAGCCAGATGGAAGAGATGCAGAGAGCAAGGTATGGGGGAGAGGCAGGAGCTTCCAAGCCCTCTCCAGGCGAGTCACCATCCTCCCCGCACCTCCACATGTTCACCAACCTGGAAGCTCTTTGAACCCCATCCAACTGTTTTCTTTTCATCAAGGCTTCATAAAAGCATACTTAGGCAAGGTTGTTTAAAGCATTGGCCATTGGTATTTGAACTCAGTTTCCAGCCCCTCTCCACCCTGGAGGTGGGGGTGTGTGGGGGTGGGGCTGAAAGTTCCAACATTTTACTCAGGTGTTTGGTTTCCCTAACAGGCAGAGTCATTCACAAAAAATCAGGTGTGGTTGAAAGGGTCTTTTTATATCTAACAAAAGATACCTTATTTCTCTTATCTTAGAGCTCCTAAGGGTTTTAGGGGCTCTGTGTCAGGAACAGCATGAAGGCCAAATACATATTTCTAACTATAAATCACAACATCACAGTCTTCAAGCTTCTTCCATGCTGTAAGGTTCATCCCTCCATTTCTTTCCTTTTTAAGGCTGAATGATATTCCATTGTATGTTTATACCACACTTTCTTTATTCATTCTGAAAGTGTGCACCTCAGACTGGGACTCGAACCCAGACTAAACCCTGATTGGGACTTGAACCCACAAGGCCGGGACATGAACCTGGCCAAAACCCAAGGTCTTCTAACTGAGATCACACACCTGGTTTTGGGACTTCATGAAGCTCAGGTTGTTGATGTCTCATCGCAAAAAGAATTCGGTGAGAGACAAAGTGATAGGTAAGAAGTGGATTTATTTAGAGAGAAACACACTTCACAGACAGAGTGTGGGCCATCTCAGAAGGTAAGAAAGGCACCAGGGTATGGGGTTAGTTTTTATAGGGGTGGGTGATTTCATAGGCTAATGAGTGGGAGGAGTATTCCAGCTATTTTGGGGAAGGGGTGGAGATTTCCAGGAATTTTGCCACTGCCCACTTTGTGATCCTTATGGTCTGGCTTGGAACTGTCTTGGCACCTGTGGGTGTGTCATTAGCTTGCTGATGTGTTACAGTGAGCATATACTGAGGCTCAAGGTCTAGTGGAAGTCGGCTTGTCCGCCATCTTGGACCCATTTGGTTCTAGTCAGTTTATGTCATGTCCTCGGGCTCTGTCATTCTTTCAAAGGTTGTGCCCTGCCCCCTTCCCTCCTGTTTCCGTGCCAGAAATAACACTTCTGAATGGTTTACTTTCTTCAAATAAATCTTGACATATATTTCAGATGGATTTCATATATGGGAAAAAAGACCGAAGTTACTTATTTCCCTCTTGTACTTAATAGCTCCCTTAAAATTTTTTATTTATTTGAGGGATAAACCAAATAAATTTTTATTTCTTGCTCATGCAGTTTTCTCTGTGCATCAGTTGACTGCTGAGTAACTGTCCTTCAGGCTAGGAGAAGAATGTGCTTTTGTCTTTCATTTTTTCCTCTCTTATTAAAATAGGGTTCCTCCAGGACCAACCTAGCAGTAGAATAAACACTAGGGAGTTGGGGTTGTCGTCTAAATAGCCTAGCTTGGGTTGTGCCTGTCATTTATGCTGACCTCCACTGACCAGTGCTGGCCACTAGCCCCATGTATCTCAGGCAGTGGAGGAAGCATAGTCCTTCCTTTGGTCCAGAGAGACAAAAAGTTTTGAGCCACATTAAATGCTTTTTTTTTTTTTTTTTAAGGGCTTCTCATTGCGATGGCTTCTCTTGTTGAGGGGCGTGGGCTCTAAGCGTGAGGGCCTCAATAGTTGCAGCTCACAGGCTCAGTAGTTGTGGTACACGGGCCCAGCCGCTCTGTAGCATGTGGGATCCTCCTCAACCAGGGAACGAACCTGTGTCCCATGCATTGGCAGGCGGATTCCTAAAAACTGCGCCACCAGGGAAGCCCACATTAAATGCTTTGAGAGGTTGCAGCACCCTCCTCTCTCTGGTGGGTGTGGGTATCCTCATCATTCACCAGGCATGTGTTTCCTAAGACCTCCTGTGGGCAGGGTGTTGAATGGGCACTGGAGACCAGGGAGCGGACCTACTCATCCTGCTTTAAGAAGCCCGTGGTCCGGGCATGGTGAACCAGTGCAGAGCCAGCAATTATAACTCACAGCTTGTTTTTTAAAAGCTGAAAATAAAACTAACAGGATTCTTTCTCCCTTATCTCCTAAAGATTAGTTTATATTTTACCTGTAACTGTACTGACTGGCAGCTAGTAGATATTCAGAAAATACTGCTGAAAGATAAGAGCTGCTCTCATGTAAAGTGTGACTGAAGAATCTAATTCTGATCAAAAATTTATTCTAAACTATGTTATTATGTAATCTGTGCCATTTTTAGCCCTTAAAGCTCAGATATACTTTAGAATTGTGTTTTCTTGGCCTGGGCAATTTTTTAAAAAATCCGCGTCTCTACTGTACAAGTTGATTTTTCCACCATTGTGATCATACTGTCCATGGTTCCAGGGTTTGGAGAGCACAGCATTCCAATCATTCACCCAACATGACCCTAATGACCCCACTCTAGGCAACCATTTCCCCAGCAAACTGTCTGTATACACATCCAGCCTCCTGGTTCTAAACTGCATGGAGCACATGAGAAATGTTGATGCAGTGATTACTCTTTGACTTTCTGTTGCTGACTCTAAAATCATAACTGAAGTTGGAGAGAGAGGCAGCCCAAAGTGGCAGAGAGTTCATGGGCTTTGGGACTGATATCTGGGCTCAACTCTTGTGGGGCTTTTTCCCCCATTTTGGAGAATTCACTTCCCTTTTCTTTAAACTTCATTATGTGTAAAAAGGTAATAATAATACATACCTTACAGGAGTATTGCAAGGATTTAGTGAGATGGTAAAAAGGTATAGCTACACATTCAATAAATGGTAGCCATTGTTATTGAATAAAAACCATGTTTTGCCAAACAGTTGCCTTACATGGCATAACCTTTGGTCTGAAGCATACTTCTAGACTGATTCTAAATTCCTTGGAATGTTGGAGTTTTGGTATGTTTTTCATATGAATATTGGTACTTTATTTGCTATGTGTTGCTGAGAAAGCAGCAGCCATGATTTTATTTAGCAATAGCTTTTGTTCTTTTCAGACCACCTTCTGAAATTCACGAAGTCTTTATTAATCTGTATGTTGAACTTACAGTACTTGTTTACCAAAAAAATCCTCTTTTTCTTGTGGAAAAATAAGTTTTGTTTTGGTTTCTAATCATCCATAATCCCACACTACAGAAATAATCACTGATATCATTTGGGAATATTTTCTCTAATGTTTCTTGTTTCATGAATTTTTGTGTAAAATTGGTGTAATGGTTGCATGTCACTATATGAATATTTTCTGTTGTCTTAGCTTGGGTCCCCTGAAACTAAACTCTAAGAATTTGAATACAATAGATTACTTGGGAGGTGGTCCCAGGAAACAATCAGAATGGAGTAGGGAAGTGAGACAAGAAAGCTAAAGAAGGCAGCAAAGGTTATATTATCAAGCATGTTCCCAGGATGGGGCTGCTGGGGCACAATCCTGCCGGGAAACTGTAGGGCACAGTGTGGAGCACAAGCCTCGTGGTCACCTTCTCTGAGGAGGGAGTGAGGTGGGTGTTTACACACCAGCTCCTGTCTGTCTGTTGACTGAAGGCTGCTGGGGGAGGAGAGCAGAGGGACACATTAGATTCCCAGCACTGCTGGCCTGCCTTGTACTTGAGCAGAGCTGACTCTGGGGGCAGACAGAGCCCTCAGGCAGAGCTGCAGGAAGTGAGGCTCCTGTGAAATGGAAGGGCCCAGGGCTTATGGGCAGACACTGACATCAGTCACCCCTGTTATGAAACACTGGCTACAGGACAGGCTACAGTGTGGATGATGCCTCCTCAAGGGTTACACTCCTGCAGGGATTTCTTTTTCTGTTTTCTGTTCCTCCTCACAGCAAAACTGCTCACAGGATCTGTGTATAACCACTGTCTCCACACCTTCACACCCCATTCTCCTCTCAACACATTTTTATAGGGTTTCTATCTCTCTCTCTTTAAAGTACTGCTTTTAATAAGTCATCAAAACCTTCCACTTTGCCAAATCCAATTGTTACTCTCCTGTCTTCAACTTACTAGCCTCTCAGAAGCATAAACTCCAGCTTTTCCTTCTAGAAACACTCTCTTCACTTCTGTGACTGCACATTTTCTCCCACCTCCGTCTCCTTGGGTGTGAGCCACAACTATTGAGGCTGCATGCTATAGCTACTGAAGCCCGCGTTCCTGGAGTCTATGCTCTGCAGCAAGAGAAGCCACCATAATGAGAAGCCTGCACATAGCAATGAAGAGTAGCCCCTGCTTGCTGCAACTAGAGAAAGCCCAAATGCAGCAATGACGACCCAACACAGTCAACAAATAAATAAATAAATTTATTTTAAAAAAAGGGGGGAAATTTACTAATCACTTATGAACACTTATAAAGCCTTTAGCAAACCAAAGCACCTTCTGATAACATTCACTTCTCCAGCTGTCATTCTTTGGTAATTTCAGTCTCACAGAAGACAACTGAGAACAAGAGGCAACTACGTTGCCAAAATTATATGTCCAAACTCATCATTATTATTCCTAGCAGAGATCCTCAGGTGCTTACTTTAAAGCCTATTAAATCTTACTGTACAAGCTAGTTTAAAAGTAGTAAAAAGTAAAATATTATTTGAAAAGCAAAGAGAGGAAATCAAAATGTGGAAAAAGTTGATGAGAAATTTTTAAAATTTAAGTTGTTTGTAGATATATGTAAGTCCATAAAACCCTACACATATGTTTCTTTGGGTCCTAAGAGTATTGTACCAAATGGCACAACACTATGCTGGTAATGATACCAAATAATTAATCACATTTTTCATTATGTTCTGCATATTCCAAGAATGGAGGAACAGCAGCAATACATTTTAGGAAAATGCCCATCAAAAATCAACATTTTTGTTTTAATATTGAAACATGATGGACTTCATGTCTGTTATCCACATTATAATAAAAGCCTTCACGCAAAGGTGTGACTCTAAGGATGAGAACTGCACACACAGTGTAAGTTGTAAACTCTGTGAGGGTAGGAAACATACGTTTCATTTAGATGGAGTTTGCTACTTTTATACCCAGAGCTTCCCTGACAGTGCAGTTAAGAGTAAACTATCCTGTGATGCCTTAGAGGGCCAGGACAGGGAGGATGGGAGGGAGTCGCAGGAGGGAGGGGATATGGGGATATATGTATAAATAAAGCTGATTCACTTTGGTGTACCTCAAAAGCTGGTACAAGTGTGTAAAGCAATTATATTCCAATAAAGAGCTTAAAAAAGAAAACAAAAGAGTAAACTATCTAGAAGGAGTGATGGGAAGGCTTTTTTCAGAAAACAAAAAAGAACTCTAAACTTCATTACAGTACGTTTAGGAAGAGCACTTCAGCTTTTTGACCCCTGAATGTCATATACTCTATCTATGAGTATCCAGAACAGAGATTAAAAATTAATAATATGCAATGTAAATTAATTTCATAAAGGTATTTCTTACCTCAAATTCTGTTTTTCTCAGTTTAACTGAAGTCACATTTAATAAACAGAAAAATTTCAATGAAGAAAAAATGGACTCGCTGATGGTAATTTGCAAGGGATGGAGAGGAGATTAATGATGATAACTCTGGTAGTGTTTATAAATTATTTTTAAAAATTGACAGGAGAAAGGCTAAGTCTGGCCTTCTAATTTCCTTGATTAAGTTGAAGAAAGCTGTGTTTCTATCAGATGATGTATAAGCCTGTGAAATTCCTAAGGGATCAATAGGGCATTTTATTAATATGAATCTCAATCTATAATGTTAAAAAATCACTTCTTTTTCTCTATTACAACACTTCACCTTTTGCATATATATAATCTTCACCAATATTTTACAAGTACTTCTTAGATTTTTCTTTCTTTTTTCTTTTTTTCATTTTTTTTTCTTTTTTAGGGGCAGGCACGGAGATTTCCTGTACACCCTCGTCCCCACACTCCACAGCCTCCCCACTACCCACACCCCCACCAGGTGATGCATTTGCTGCATCTGATGAATCTGTATCGACACGTCATTGTCACCCAAAGTCCGCAGTTTACATTAGGGTTCACTCTTGCTGTTGTGCATTCTATGGGTTTGGAGACATGTATAATGACATTTCCATCATTATGGTCTCACACAGAGTATTTTCATTGTCCTAAAAATCCTCTGTGCTCCACCTATTCATCCCTCACCCCCACCTCCACCCTCTGGCAACCACTGATCTTCTCCCTGTCTCCATAGTTTGCCTTTTTGTCATATAGTGAGAATCATACCGTATGTATCCTTTTCAGATTGGATTCTTTCACTTCATTATAAGCATTTAAGTTTCCTCCATGTCTTTTCAAGGCTCATTTCTTTTCAGTGCTGAATAACACTCCATTGTCTGGATGGACCAGTTTATTTATCCTTTTGCTTCCTGAAGGATGTCTCAGTTACTTCCACTTTTTGGCAGTTATGAATAAGCCTGCTATAGATATTTCAAAAATTCAAAAAAGTTCTTTTTTCTTCCTTCAAAATTAAACGTATAATCAACCAGCTTACTTCCAATATGCATCCAAGCCAGACTGAAGCGGCACCTCCTTTGGTCTACTTCATGCTCTCTCCATGTTTGTGTTAACTGCATTATTGTTAATATTAGCATATTAATTTTCTCCATCTTCCATTTATTTATTTTAAATAATACAGGACAATATAATGAAACACCCAATGATCTGTGAACAAGTGCCATTACAATACAGAGGTGATTGTTTTGTAGAAACTGAACCAGTTGACTGATAGGCAGAGATGGATGGCAATACTTGACAATCTCTTGCTGGATAAAAGTTAAATTTGAAATAAGAAAAATGGTTTGAGGGTAACAGATTAAGTGTTGCCATCCTATAGAACATACAGATGTGTGCTAGAAAGAGCATGCCTGGCTGTTTTGAATATGAGTAGAGACTTAAGTCTCCTGGCTATTGAAAAATGATAAATGACACACATATAAAGGTGTCAAAACTTTTGGTCCAGAATTCTGGTCTCAATTTAGAGAGAGTGGCATCTCTCACGGGATACAAGCAAGCTGTGTCACATAGTTTGATCCTGAAATTTGCTTGGATACAAGACATGAGTTAAGTGTATTCTTACAGACCAGCTCACTTGAAGAGGTAGCACAGCCTTTCTGACCAAAGCTACCAGCTTTGGACCAGAGGCCAGTTTCTCTTTCCCAGTTGCTTCTTTTCTAAAGCTTATCTGCTTTATCTTGGGTCCTCTGTCTGGTAGATGGTTGTCAATAGTAAAGTACTGTCACCACACAGAATCCAGAGAAACCCACTGCAGGCAGTAAAAAACAAACAGAACAAACATAAAAAACAAAAAAAGTCTACCTCTTTATCTTTGTCGCACTGTGAGGTAGACTGTGGTCAATAATAAAATACCATCACCCGGCAGAATGCAGCAAAAATCACTTCAAAGTTAAAAAGAACAGTATCCTTAGTTACAAATGCTCAGGCATAGTTAAATATTAGGAATCCAGAAAGAACGTACAGTTGAGTCAATAAAAGGTATTAGCCATCAGTACAGTAAATGTGGGTCAATACACAAGTCAAGGAGCTGGCTGATCGTGAGTCCACAGGAGAGGTGACACACAGCATGTGGTTGCCATGGAAGAGAAGTGAAGCGATGGGAGTGGCAGGCAGAATATAGGAACCTCCTTGCTAGAATCCTCACAACTTCTCTGTTGCTCTCATCACTACACTCTCAGGATGCAGCTTTGGCAAGTTCGTCTTCCACTCTGGCCACTGTTCAAACCTTTCAATACTATTTTATCTGTTCCTCTTGCACAATTGTCCCCTCACTCCTTCTTCGATGCTCTTCCTTACTTTACATAGATCTGAGTTTCCAATTTACTTTCCTTCTCCATGAAGAACTTCTTTTAAAATTGTTTTGCAACAAAGTCCCTCAATTTTTGTTTGTCTGAAAAGGTATTTATTTCTCTTTCATTTTTGAACGATCATTTCACAAGGAACAGAATTCTAGGTTGGTGGTTTTTTCTTTCAACACAAATTTTTTCACTCCACTCTCTCCTTGTTTGCATGGTTTCTGAGGAGAGTTGGATGTAATTCTAATGTTTGTTCCTCCATAGCTAAGGTGTTTTTCTTTGATTTGAAAACAATATGCCTAGTTGTGGGGGTTTTTTGACATTAATTCTGCTTGGTGTTCTGTGAGCTTCCTGTGCCTGTGGTTTGGTGTTTGACATTAATTAGGAGAAATTCTCAGTCATTATTGTTTCAAATATTTCTTTTGTTACTTTCTTCTCCTTCTGGAATTCTCATTATGCAGATGTGGCATCTTTTCTTTTTGATCCTCAGTCCTTGGATATTCTGGGGTTTTTTAGTCTTTGTTCTCTTTGCTTTTCGGTTTTTGTGGATTCAATTGATATATCCTCTAGCTCAGCAATTCTTCCCTCAGCTGTGTCCAGTCTATTAATAAGCCCATCAGAGGCATTCTTCATTTCTGTTACAGTACTTTTTATCTGTAGCATTTCTTCCTGGTTCTTTCTTAGGATTTCCATCCCTCTGGTTACATAGCCCGCCTGTTTTTGCATGCTGTCTACTTTATCCATTAGAGCCCTTAGTATATTAATCATAGCTGCTTTTAAATTCCTAATCTGATAATTCCAACATCCCTGCCACATCTGGTTCTGATGCATGCTCTGTCTCTTCAATTTTTTTTTTTTTTTTTTTTTTTGGCTTTAGGTGTGCCTTGTAACTTTTTTTGATATGCAGACACAATGTCCTGGGCTAAAGGAGCTGCCGTAGCAAGGCTTTTGTGAGGAGGTGGAGAGGTGTGAGGGCAGGCAGTTCCCATGATTGAGTCTCAACCCCTCAGTGAGCCTCTGCCTCTGGACTGTGAACATCAGAAGTGCTTCTCATGTTCCTCCCCCACCCCTTTCCATATGTGGGACAGAATGGCCAGGACCAGCTGGAGTTGGGGATTTCTCTTCCCCCAGGTCAGTAAATCTCAGTTAATTCCCCAGCAGGTTAGATTCTGGTAAACTAGTTTTCCCCGAGTACAGGCCTTCTTAAGAAGACTGAGTGCTCAGGCCTATTTCAAAATTGGCTACTTCCCCGCTGGCCCACTGTCCCCCCCAAGCCCACCTCCTGCCCCATTGGGAGGCCTGAGGGGACTTTTCTCTGGTATTTTCTGTAGGATCCTGGTGGAGCTCCTGGAGGTAAATCTCACAATGTTGTGAGTCCTCCCATGACTGGGTGCCCCTGGAGTTTTTAATTCTCAGACTTGTCTACACTGAGCCTCCAGCAATTAAAATTACAGTTTAGTTCCAGTTCTTCTCCCCAAGCACAGGTCCCTCTGGTGGTTTCACTCTGAGTCTCTGCTCCAGGAAGCCTTGATTTCCTCTATTCACTGGGGGCCTCCCCAGTCTCGGGGGTGACAGTTTGCCTAGTGTCCTCCTTCTCTTACAGATGCAAGAGGAGGTCTCTCTTCCCTTTTTAAAAACAAAAACAAAAACAAAAACAAACTACATTCACCCCCAAGTTATCCAATACTATGGATTCTTTTCTTTTTACTTATTTATTTATTTATTTATTTACTCCCAGACTTGCATAAGACTGAGCCCTTGGTTTTCATGTTTCAGCTCAAGTTTCTCCTCTGAGCAGCCTTCCTGACCACCCAGTTTACACCAGGCCTTGCTGGCCATCTCCAACCACTCTCATTTCCTATTTGTTTTCCTCATAGTCCTCATCAAATCTGATATTCTCTTGTTCATTCATTTACTTGCTTACTTCCTACCTTCCACTACTTCAGTGTAAGCACAGTGAGAAGATAAACTTTAGTGCTTTGTTTACCATTGACCTCTGGTGCTTTGAAGGGTATTTGATGTATGGTATGTGTTCAAAAAGCACTTGTTTAAAAATGATTCATGATGTATTTAATCATTTTGCTATAGCTGAACTTAGAAGTTAGGATGTTTCTAAATTCTATTTTAACAAGCACTGCTCTGAGAAACATATTTGTACATAAATAAATTTGTACATAAATACTTGTCTACAAGTAACCTTATGCTTTCATCATCTTATAAGTGGAAATCCTATTAAATCAAAGAGGATGAACATTTTTAAGGCTCTTAATAAATATTGTCAAATTATTTTCTGAAAAGGCTATTCTAACTTATATTTTACCAACAGTATATTAGAGTGCCTTTCACACTTTTCCTTCATTAGCATGGGGTATTCTGGTTTTTAAAGCGTGTTTCTAATTTAATAGGTGAGAATGAATGTATTTGTATATTTATATTATTTTATTATCTGTATTATTTTGCTATAATTTCCTTTTTACATATTTTTCTAGATTGTGAACCTAATAAAAACAGGGATTTCATGTTTTCTTAGGACATCTTTATCAATTCTTAGCAGTTTCTGGACAACTGATCTCAATAATGGACTAGTTTTCCAAAAGACTGAAAACAAAATAACTCAAGCTTCCAGTATAATTACATCTTAAAGGAAGACCAATAGAATATATTGACTTTAATTAAGCAGTTTATCAACATTTTGCCATTCTTCTGTTTGACTTATAAAACTGTTTGAATACATGAAAGTTTTGTTTAGAATCCATTTCCCCTCCAGTTTTATTGAGGTATAATTGACAGTGAATATTTGTATATATTTAAATGTACAACCTGATGACTTGATTTACGTTTACAATGTGAAATATTCATCACAACCAAGCCAACCAACATATCCATCACTTCACACCTTAACCATTTTCATTTTTTTCTCTTTTTTATGTAGAGACCACCCAAGATCTAATCTCTTAGCAAATTAAAAGTATATAGTACAATGTTGTCAACTGTAGCCACATTGCTGTACATCAACTCTCCAGAACTTACTCATCTTGCATAACTGGAGCTAAGAGCCATTATTAATAATGCCATTATTAATAACTCCATTTAGCCAAGGTACAGAGGAAATTATCAGAGAATAACAAAGTGATCTTGTTATAAGCACCACAAACTTTGATCCTTCTTCATTTAGGATGGAAGGGAAGAGAAGCTGCTGAGCTGGTAAGATGGCCCCCCAAATAACTAAACACTTATGAGTGGGAGTCCAAGATGTTGTTCATTCAGTCCTACAATCACTCATTCATTCACACAGCATGTTCTAGGCACTTTTCACACACACTGACAGTCTCACATCTACCAGTGAGACAACCATCCTAGACTAGAACTGGAGTCTAAATCAGGATTCCTCTTTACTGATTTGAAGACCTTTAACAACTGCTGTCCTTGAGTCTCATCTTTCTCATCTGCAAAACAGGGATAATAATACCTTCTTGAAAAGGGCATTGCTAGAGTTAAAAGTGAGGTAAGGTCCCCAGAAATGTGCATAAGCTGTGTTCTGTAACATATGCCACTGTTATTTGTCTAGGCCTTGAGCTCATGTTGAAAGAAATCATAAGGCAGTCTCTCTCTCCCCGTATTCTCCTTTCTCAATCTAAGATGGCAGCAAAAACTCACAGAGGTACCCCAACCCCCCACTACCACAGCGCAACCTGTGAGATGCCAAAAGCCTTCCTCAGTAACAGCATGCATTCATCCTCCAAAATCATTTGAGCTCTTCTTCTGTTACCTTCTTTACTTAAGTCTTGCAGTTCTACATGCATAATCTGTACTAAACCCTGCTTTTGTCCAAGGTCAAATGTTTGGCTGCTGGTTGTGTTGTCCTACCCAAGCTCTTGTTCCCAATGTACAGTGAGGCCAACAAACTGAAATGTTGGCGTTCTGAGCAGAGAAAGGTTTATTGCAAGGGCCAAGCAATGAATACAGCAGGCTCGTGTTCAATAGACTAGAACTCCCCCAACGGATTTCAGGGGGGTTATTTTAAAGGCAAGCTGAGGGAGAGAGAGAGTCCAGGGTACCTGATCAGCTCATGCACTGTTTTCTGATTGGCTGATGTGGAGGAACAGGGTGATGTAACAGGGGTCCTCATCGTTAAACCTTAGGTTCCAGCTGATCCTGGTCATCATGCAGTTAACTTCTTCCACCTGGTGGGCTTTTTAGCATCTGTACAACAACTCAGGCGTGTGCATCAAGCATGTTATCTACATCCTTCAGGGAGAACTAAAGATTCTATGACTGCTATATGGTCCATCTACTGTTTAAACATTTTTGTTATTACACATTCACAGTCTTTCGATCATTAATTCTTGAGCCAGCCTTTTGTGACTCAGGGACGCCTGGGAGACAAGCTCTTCTACGAACAAGAGGCAGGCAGAGGACATGAGGTGGGGTGGGGTCTGTCCCAGGAAGGCCCCTAGGGTCCTGCTTGGAGCACCTTCCACAGTACCCTTGTTTGGTCCTGATGAGGGCAGAGTTCCCAGAGGGCGGGCTGTTACTGCCTTCCTCCAGCTTTTCTCCAGGTCTTCGCTTCAGCCCCTGGGGAGCTTCTGAGGAGCAGAGTGGGGCAGAGCCTGAGCCTCCTCTCTCCCCCTGCTGGGTGGGTGCCTGGGCTCAGAGCAGGAACTCGGGCAGAGTGTGCCGCCAGGTGCTATCCTGGGAGCTGGGTTGGTTGTGCGGCGCCATCCGCCTCCCCGCCTCCGCGCCTCCATCAAAGAGCGGGTGGCCTCGCCTGGCACCTGCCTGCGGCTTGTGGCCGCCTCCACCAGGCTGGCTCTTCGTCCCGCAGCCCCACACGTGCGCGCTGCTCCTGTCTCCAGGGCTGTGGCCGCAGGCGTCCTGGGGGCGAGCGCGGAGGCTGCGCAGGCGGGGCGGCGGGGTCAGGGCGGGCACTGGCGCTCCCCTCCCGGAAGCAGGTGCTTCCCGGTTCCCGCCCCGGCGGGTTCGCGAGGCGGCCGCGTCCTCAGCAGCCCCGCGCCGGCGCCTCCAGGAGCCGCGGGAGCCGCACCGCCGGCAGAGCCGCGCCCCCCGGCCCCGCGCCCGCCCCGGCGGCAAGATGCTGCCGGTGCCCCCGGAGGTGAAGCCCAACGCCAGCCCGCTGCAGGGCGCGAACCTCTGCTCGCGCCTGTTCGTCTGGTGAGCGCCTCGCGCGACCCGCCACACGCGGCCGCCTCGGTGCCCGTGCCTGCCGCTGCCGGGCCTTTGGGGGCCGCGGGGCCGGGCGAGGGGGCGCTTTCCGCCGCGGGTGGAGCCTCCCCACGCCGGCCGCCTGCTCCCCTTTGCGCCCGGGCACGCGGGGCGGGCGGGGGCAGGGGCGGGAAGGGGGGCCCGGGGAGCCTGTGGGCGCTGGTGCGGGGGCTCCCTGCCTTGACGCCGCTGCCCCGCCAGCCTCCAGCGCCAGAGAGCAGGGGGAGCCGCAGGAGCAGGAGGTGGGGAGGCGGAGAACAAGGCTGCCCAGGGGTCACCGCCCGGGGGAGAACCGGCTGGACCCACCGCCCCCTCCGCCCCACAGACAGGCTCTACTCTTAGCCAGCTTCCCGCTAACTCTCAGGACGTCGCAGTTCTGAACTAAAGCGGCACCTCCCCAACTCCCACCCCCACCTCCTTTTTTTCTCCCTAGGCAAGCAGTTTATGAACAGCTTCCTTTATCTAATGAGTGCCCTGCACCTTTGTGGTCTTTCAGTAATGTCCCCACCTTTCCCTATATTCCTTAGGTGAGAGCTGCCTTCCAACTCCATCGGGCTCCCTGTGTCCCTATGTCTATGACCATGTCTTGTTTCCCTCCCTCCATCACCCCTCCTGTAGCTCTCACTGTGTCCTGATATCTAGTTGTAGAAAATTTCATGTGGGTAAAAAACACTATTGTTTTTTATTTAATGAATGGGGACGTTATTCTTGAAAACGTTTTGCTTTTGCCTGGGACACACTGAGAGGAATGGAGTATGTACTTTACCAGCCCCTTTCCTTACTGTGAATATTTCTGCTTCCACCTTTGAGGACCACTCTGGAGATGGGGTCCCTGAAGCCTGTGGGGGTCTTATTCAGATCTCTAGCCTTTAGAGAAGCAGTGCATGGTCTTTATGTAGGTGGTCGTCCCCAGGAATCATTTGGTCCTGAAACCACTGAAGGGTCCTTGAGCTGGGACGAAACACACCAATGAAAAACAGCTCAAAGAGGTGAAGCTCTTAACTATAGTTTTCCATCTAGTAGCTGGGACTACTAAGTAGGTGGGCCTGAACCTTTGGGCTTTAATCACACTTGCGTGATTACTAGATCTTTTGTTTCTGGACCCTAATCCACTCATCTGTCTGAAATTCTGAAATTTCCTTCTTTTATGGGACAGCCTGGGGATCCCCAGGGGATGGGCACTGCTATGCTTGTTTTGATTGTGGTGTATTTAGTGTGTGTAGCTATGTCTCTTGGCCATTTGATGGCCCTTGAGGAAAGAGAGGCCTAGAAGAAGGAAGTGGTTGACAGAAGTAATAACCAAATAGGCAGACATCTCCTTAACCTCAGGCAGGGCAGGGAATACTCCAAGCACCTTCTGTCTGTGGATTTTCACAGTGTGTGTGTGTGTGGACGTGGGAAGGTGAGGATGTCTCATGGATGTTGATGGGCACCCATTGCCAGTTTTCCTGCTGGAAGGGAAGGAGCTGTTCCCTCTTATTTTACACCTGAATGCTCTGAGCAGGGAGGTTGAGTGAGTTGCCTACCATCACACAGCTAGTAAGTGGTGGAACAGGATCCCAAAGCAGGCAGTCTGGCTCCCGAGCCTGTGTTCCTTGTGTAGGTAACTTCTGTACTTCTCACCAGATTGGTCGCCTGGACTCGTGCCAGGGTCCTAGCCCAGGCTAAGGATTTATTCCCTTATCTTGGCGGGGAAGGTTCTTTATCCCCTCGGATTCTCACAGCCAATAATTAAAGCAATGGCGATACTAGAAGATCACAAGCTTTATCCAATGGCCAAAGAATGGAGAAGAAGAATAGTTCACAAATCAGCTTCTCAACCCAGTTTGGGCTGAGACACTGTATGTCTAGGAGGGTTGAGGTAAAAGGGAGGGAATCGAGTCAAGAGAGGGAGGAATATTCATGACTTATCTGAGAACAGGGGTGTGGTTTGGGCCTGAAACTGAGGCAGCCCTCCTTTTCAGTCCCTGTATGGGCTCTTCAGGTTGTTGCCATGGCCATTGTCAACTGTCCTGGCCCTGGTGGGGGTGTCATTTAGCTGCTGATATATCACAGGGAGCGCATAATGATGCTCAAGGTCTACTGGCGGTTAGGTCTCCCGCCATCTTGGGCCTGGCTGGTTCTAACCAGGTCTTATTTCTCTCTCTGCAGCTTCCTCCTTTTATGGTGGAGCCTGAAACTCAGATAAGAGCCAGTGGTTTTTATTCGAGGGAGGGGCAGGGTTGTAATTCTGGGGCAACAGCCTGGTAACAATTCCTCCCTTTCTTTTTTACTGCTCCTCGTTCTTGAGGGACACTGAAGGGGCGAAGGTCGGTCTTCTGAAATGGCTTCATGCTGAGCACGGGTGTTGTCATATGTTGGGTGAGAGGAGCAGAATTTTTCCTAATTCAACTAAAATAAGTCTGACTGTCATCTGTCTGGAGTCCCAGTTGCTGATACCCCTGGGTAAGGACCATGTGCAGTTTGATTGCCTCAGGTCTCCAAGAGATGAAACTAATGAGGCAGTTGAGGATACAGCGACCACAGAGCAAGAGAAGGGGAATAACTGTAAGGGGTCCTAAGAATCCAGAAGCCCAGGGAAGCTGGGGATCACCCTTTTGATACTGTCCCAAATTTGTTCAGTCAGGCCCTTCTTATTCTGGGTAAAATGTAGCCAGGCAGCCTTCTCTAACAGTCAGGTTGCACTGTCTTCTATTTGGACACTCAGGTTAACATAGAAACAATAGAAATTTTTTCCAAGGGCACAACTACCTCCTTGAGCAGCCAGCAGGTAACTGGGAGCTGTGCAGTGGTTGAGGGTCATGTGGGCCAGAGGGTGCAGTGAAGATTGTATGATTCTAAAGTTGGAGCCGGGTTCTCTAGTTCTCCAGGCCACTGTCCGAGTGACTTCTGTTGTGGTTACGGCGTTATAAATTGTTCCCTGTGCTGGGCTCCCCAAGGATGCTACAAGGGCCACCACTCCTGCTGGTACCAGTCCAGCTCCCCTCCTGACTAGATGAATGGCCCCCTGTGGTTGGGAGGTGGGGTGGGTGTCATTAAAACCTGGATGTAACCTGGGTCGGGAGGGCACCACCTGTCGCCCAGTGTCCGCTGGTATAGTTTTCTCGGAGGCAGTTTATGGCCCAACCATGGGTGGCCCTGGCCACAGGGGCCCCGAAGAACCAATACCCCTCAGGCGCACACACCATCTGTGGGTTTTCTTGAGTCATGTTTAGGCTGATGGTGGTGCCCTTCCAGCCAGGGTGCTGGCTCCATAGGCCAGGCCCCTCTGGGTCTGGTGTGGTCCTGTTCCCAGAGCCCTTAGGCATGGGGACTGTGTAGTCGGCCATGGCTGTAGGTGGGGAGCTCATATTGGAAAGGTTGGTTGGGCCCCCAGAAAACAGGGATTTGACCAGCACATATGCCTTTTCCAGGGTGGGGTGGCAGTGGGGGCAACCTGATGTCCCTGGGCAGAAGCATGGGCGTGGAGGAATCAAACTGCTGTTTGGTGATGCTGTCAGCTGTGAGTGGAGTCCCCTGAAAGTATGGAGGGGCTGTATTTATTCCCTGACTGAGGCTGACAATGGGAGAACCAACAGTCCATAAAATTCCAGCCCTTTTGAACTTCTTGTGTTACATTTGAAAAGAAATTACTCTTCCAGGGAGTGATACCAGGGAGGACCATGAGAAGAATCACCCCATGCCTTTTAGTTGGGAAGGCGTTACTTATCTCTGGGATGTCTTCAGAAGGTCGGGGTCAGAAAGAGGCTCCTGTGAGCGTCCTGGCTGAGGGGAGTCTGACAGGGCTGTGAGGAGGTCAGGGTCCAGAGCCTGTTTGACTCAAGGGTGTTGTATCTGTGAGGTGATTCCCGGTAAGAATTCCATTGTGTTAACAGCTAATCCAAAGAAATCTTGAGACCACAAGGTTACATCTGCTTTGAGAATGACCGGAGGTATCCCTGAGCCTGATACAGTTCAGAAAACTGAAGTCCTCAGTAATACAGGAACCTGTCTGCAGCCTTACCCACAGTGGCCATTCAGCTCTGTTCTGCGTGCCTGAACCACAGTTACTTTATTTTGATTTCTAAAAGTAGTTTTCCTTAATAACTAAAGCAGATGTGCAATGTATGTTCCGAAGGCCACAAACAGGCTGCTTTAGTTAAGTTATATCATGTATAAGCCAGAGTGACTTCCCTGTGCTTTGATTTGTATGTGTGTGTGTATAAGCACATAATTAATGCCCCTCCCCCATATCCTTATATATTTAAAACGTAGACTTTTTTTTAAACAAAGCCCATGACTGTAGGATTCTAATTAGACAGTGCTCTGTAGTGTGGATATCCGTCACTCTCCTTTTCTCTTAATTTTTAACAGGTGGCTAAACCCCTTGTTTAAAATTGGCCATAAGCGGAGATTAGAAGAAGATGACATGTACTCAGTGCTTCCGGAAGATCGCTCCAGGCACCTTGGGGAAGAGCTGCAAGGGTGAGCAGCAGGCAGAGAGGAGAAGGGGAAGGAGGAGTGAGAACGTCTCCGTGTGGCTCACGGTTTGGAGTGGGTTTCGCCTCCTCCGGGCTCTTCTGGAGCCTCCTTCCCCTGACACTGCACGCTCACCCCCCTCAGGCTGAGCCCGGGCTTAGCCCCCTTTGGAGGCTGGGGGCCCCGTGTTTGCTGTGCAACGTGGAGGGAGCCAGCAGCCCAGGCGCTGGACCCCGAGCTCTGTCCCCAGAGGTGGTGTCCCTGGAGGAGGCTGTTTGCCCTCTTGGGCTGCTCATGGTGCTGTGACTCCAGCAAAGCGTGGCAGGAACTTGTTTCCCGAGACTGGGACTCTTTCCCCTCAAAGGTGTTTTTCTGGTGCTTCAGGGTCTGCAGGGCTCATCTTTCAGGAGCCCTGCAAGCAGTTAGCCAGCCTTTACAGGGCAGCCACGTAGCGCCCTGTAGTAAAGGCTTCTCCTCCCCTCTGTCACCTCCCCCGTTTTGCCTGTGGCTGGGCTGTTCTTTACTGTGCTTTGTTTCTCATCACAGGTACTGGGATCAGGAAGTTCTGAGAGCCCAGAAAGACGCACGGGAGCCTTCTTTAACGAAAGCAATCATAAAGTGTTACTGGAAATCCTACTTAGTCTGGGGAATGTTTATGTTTCTTGAGGTAAAAGCTTTTACCCACAGTGCATTGCTTTTCAGTGTATGTGGGTCGGCACTGAGATGGACGGGACGGGTGGGAGAGAGGCCAGTAGTTTAAGGTCTGAGGATAAAATGTCTAGGAAACATGAAGCTCATTGGTTGTATCTTCTTTAGAACAGGCAGATATGTAAAGGAATGGACCTCTGAGGACCTCTATTTTTCTTTTAATTGTTTAAAACATAGTGTCATGGAAGGATGGCACTGAAAAGGAAAGACATTTTATATTATGTTAGGATGTTCCTGGTGCTCAGTAAAAATGCTGAGTGATCTTTGCCCCAAGGAAGATCCTACAACTTCAAGGAATATGTGCCCTGTGTTTTGGAGGAAGTACATTTGGACCAGAGCAATGTAAGAGATTTTACAGGCACTCAGCCAACAATTGTTGTTTTCCAGGTTACATCTGGTAAATGCTTTCCTAAGATGGGATCTTGCCTCTCCCCTTCCAGTGAACAGAACTGGGGCCCTGTGTCTGAGCTGGAGCTGCCCAGAGCTCTCAAGAGCACACCCTTCCCCAGGCTGCCCCCTTCCCAGCGGGCTGAGTAACCCAAGCCAAAGCCCCCCGTGGGAGGAGCTCCAGCTTCTGGAGAATTTGGGCACCACCCATGCTGGTTTCTGTCCCTGGCTGTGAGGGTGGATTGCTGGTTGAAGGGGGAGTCTTTGTCGCCTGGCATTTGCAGAGGGTGTAGGAGGGGATGTGCAGGGGAAAACCAAAGGCAGAAAGCCATGAGGTCAGTGATCTCCATGACCCTGGGTTAGGATCCCCCAGTGAGACAGTTGCACTTGGGGGCCCAGGGCCAGTCAGCCTCCCTGTTCTGGCTGTGGCTGCTGTAGGTCTGCTGCAAACCCACCTGGGTGGCTTGTGCTCTCCGGGGCACCTTAGTGCTTCCTTAGGGACTTGGGCAGCCTGTGAGTGTGAGAGCAGGAGGGACAGAAGATGCACTTGCTATGAAAGAGTTGTTTTAGATGGAGAAGATGGTGAGTTGTCATAAGTACACTGTGTTGGGGGTGAGGTGGGGGGCCAGGTGGTTTGTAGGTAGGAGGGTGTGGCTCTTGTTTAAAAGCCTCTGTTGTACGGAAGGGCACTGCAGGCAGTGGGCAGCTGGATAGGTGAAGTCTGCCCCACACAACTGGAGAAACCAGAGAATCTGTCAGCTCTCAGGTGATGGTCCTGGGAGATTGAGTTCCCAGTAACAAATGTGTCTTTGATGACATAGGTGGGTTGGCCATAGGTGGGTTGGCCCTTCGCAAGGCACTGCAGTATGTAGGGGGTCAGAGCTCTCTCAAAGGTGGCACTCTGCCCTATATACGTGTCCCCACTCTCTGTCACCACCACAGTGGTGACCTTGAGCCGTGAATGAGGGTGATGACTTTGAATCAGTTTTCTTTTTTTAAGCATATATGTTTTTATTGGAACATTAAAAGAATTTTTTAAAATAAAGTGTGATTGACTTACAATGTTATTAGTTTCAGGTGTACAACATTGTGATTCAGTATTTTTTATACATTACAAAATAATTACCATAATAAGTCTAGTTACCGTCTGTCCCCATACAAAGTTATTCCAGTATTATTGAGTATATTCCCCATGTTGTACATGGCATCCTCGTGACTTAATTTATTTCATAACTGTAAATTTGTACCTCCTAATCTCCCTTGCCTATTTCACTCAACCCCCCACCACCCTCAGTCCATTTTCTTTAAGAAGTCAGGAAAGTAGGTGACTCATTTTTAAAAGATTGCATTCATAATGGTTACAATTTTTAGCAATCTGCTTAGAAGTGAAATTTTTAATTACTGTCTAGAAAACTTGGCTTTTACACATCACTTTTCTCAAGAGCTTCTTGTGCTGCCAAGATGGCCTGTGAGCAGCATTGAGTTTTCCAGGCCCTTTATGAAAGCAGCCTCTGCTGTTAAGAGTAGAATAGGTCTCTTCCCAGGACTTCTGATAGTAAAAGTGATCCCAGCTTACACTTGTTTTTATGCTGGTTGCAGAGCACTTTGAGCTGTTGTAGCTCATTCAGTTGTACCAGAATTTCTCCAAGGTAAACAAGGCAGATATTTCCACAGATAAGGACCTGGAGGTGCAGGAGGGCATATGATAGGTTTAAGGTCATGTAACTTGCAGGTGTCTGACCTGGTTTCTGAAGCAAAACTTTTCTTTTGGCCATGCCATGTGGCATGCAGGATCTTAGTTCCCTGACTAGGGATGGAACCTGTGCCCGCTGCAGTGGGAGTGTGGAATCTTAACCAATGGACCTCCTGGGAAGCCCCTGGAAGCAAAATGTTTTGATTCCTAGGTCAGTGTTCTCTGCATTCTGTCCTGATGCTTCCTCTCCTGGCACAGCCTGCACTGAAGGGTCAGAGCCAAGCGTAGGTATTTTTCTTTTTTCTTTTGTTAAAAATTTTATTTATTTATTTACTTATTTTTATTTATTGGCTGCTTTGGATCTTTGGTGCTGTGTGCGGGCTTTCTGTAGTTGTGGAGGGCGGGGGCTACTCTTCATTGCAGTGTGGAGGCTTCTTATTGAGGTGGCTTCTCTTGTTGTGGAGCAGGGGCTGTAGGGTGCACGAGCTTCAGTAGTTGTGGCTCATCGGCTCAGTAGTTATGGTTTCGGGCTCTAGCGCGCGGGCTCAGTTGTTGTGGTGTGTGGGCTTAGTTGTTCTGTGGTGTGTGGGATCTTCCCCGACTAGGGATTGAACCCATGTCCCCAGCATTGGCAGGCGGATTCTTAACCACTGTGCCACCAGGGAAGCCCAAGAGTAGGTATTTTACTGACTACAGTTCTGTGCTCTTCTGTCAACTGCTTCCTGTAGTGTTTTTTTTTTTTTTTCTATAGGTTTTTAAAAATATTTCAACAATGCAAAAATAGAATGGGATTGAAGGGTATCAGAATATGTCACCCAGAATATGCCTCTTTGGCACAAAGATTATTTTGAGCTGATAATTTGTTTTGAGAGATAGACACAGGGAAAGCTCTGAAGACAGAAAAGTTACCCTTCTGTGAGGGACATTTATACGGATAAAAGAAATCTTCATTTATAAAGGTATCTCTCTCTGTGCACCAGAAAGAGAAGGATGGCTCTAAATCTCAGAAAAATTCTGTCAGTGGAGGAGTCTTCAGGAAGACTTAAATGTGCATAACAGTCACAGCGGGACCCTAGTTTAAGCTGCTTTTCCCATTAACCTCTCATAAGTGTCCCTTACTTTCTTTTGTCTTTAGCTGGAGGTGGTATTTAAGGTGGTGGCTTGGGCCATCTCAGGGAGTTACTCAGTTTTTCTGGGTATTTCCCATGTGTGCCAGAAATATACATATCAATATACTTCTGTTTGATTTTTCTCTTGTTATTCTGTCATTTCTTACGGGGAGTGTCAGTTAAGAGCTGAGAAGGGTACAGGGAAATGACCCTCTATGTAACCTAAGGCAGCTTAAGTAATTGCCAACTCATGAGCAGTCTTGATTCATCTGAACCCCTACTCACTCTTATTTCCAATATTATTTTGAAGCAGTTCCTGGATATCACATCATTTTTATCTATAAATATTTTCATATGTATCTTTAAAAGATGTGAAATCCTCCCCCTAAATAATCCTAATCCCATTGCTCTGCATAAACACTAACTTTAATGTCATCAGTGTCTAGCCAGTGCTCACAGTTGTCTTTTCCCCCCTTGTGTTTTGAAATAGTATTAAATAAGGTACACATGGTTGATAGAGCTTCTATGGGTTGCTTTTCTATTCCCCTCCACTTGCTCCCCTCTCTCTTTTCCTCTCAGCCATTTATTTGGTTTATTTATTTAGTTCTTTTAAATAAATAAATTTATTTATTTATTGGCTGCATTGGGTCTTCATTGCTGCACACAGGCTTTCTCTAGTTGCGGCGAGCGGGGTCCGCTCTTCATTGTGGTGCACAGGTTCCTCATTGTGGTGGGTTCTCTTGTTGTGGAGCACGGGCTCTAGGGGCGTGGGCTTCATTAGTTGTGGAATATGGGCTCAATAGTTGTGGCTCACGGGCTCTAGAGCACAGGCTCAATAGTTGTGACACACAGGCTTAGTTGCTCCATGGCATGAGGGATCTTCCTGGACCAGAGATTGAACCCGTGTCTCCTGCATTGGTGGATTTTTAACCATGGTACCACCTAGGAAGTCCCGGTTTATTTATTTTTTTAATGGAAGAAAGCAGGTTGTTTGTCCCATAGTCTGGGTTTGGCTGATTGCTTCTCTCCCTTTGTTATGTAACATGTTCCTCTGGCACCTTAGGTTGGTGGTTAGATCTAGAAGCTTGATCTGACTCATTCAGGTTTTCTTCACCCCTTTCCTCTTTGTAGGAGGTAGGGTTGTAGGGGTGTGTCCCTCCCTTATGAGGTGCATACCATCTTTTCTGTGTGTGTGATGTGAGGAGCTACTCATGATCATTGTTCAAGATCTATTAATTCAGTAAGAGTTGCAAAATGGTGATGCTCTAATTCTAACTCTTACCCTCTTCATTTATTAGCTGAAATATTTCCATAAAGAGGAACTTTGTCATTATAAATTCCTTGGTAACCCTGAGGTATAGTATTTATAAGAAAGGTAGGGGAAATTCTTAATTTTTTCACTTTTTGAAAAACTAGTTCTCAAAATAATGAGTTGGTTCTCCTCTAGGGCTAATGAGTTTTTGTTGTTGTTTGTTTTGTTTGTTTTTATGAGTACCAGTTTGAGCTCAGGATTTAAGCATTTCTGATGTGCTTCAGTCCATTTCAGTTGCTATGCTTATGCCAACCTTTGGGCATCTTTGGCCAGTGGGAGTCTATTCAGGTTGGGTCCTTATTCTTTTGCACATACTCAGGTAGTCTTTGCTAGCTTTTTTACTCTATCGTGTGACAAGATATTTCTAGCTCATCTTGTACAGGTTTTGCCCCAGCCCTGGAATTAGCCGTTTCTCCAAGCAGCCCTGGCTCCCTTTAGTGGGAAGTAGTATTTAGAGATTACAGTTCGGGCATTCGAGGTGCTCATTGCTGCTGGGTTGGCTATTGTTTCTCAGCCTTTTAATTGGACAAAGCTAGAATACATTTTTTAAGGTAAACAAAGATGTTTATATGGGTGTTTCCAATCCAAGTCAGATTCAAGACACTCCTGTTTTTGCTTCATTACTGTTACATTTGTATCTCTTTTGTCCTATCATCTATTCTCTTTTGTCTCATGTCTAATCCCAGTTCTCAGTGATATCAACATAATTATTCATCTGCTTTATCTTACAATATCAACACCGTCCCATGTAATGTGAGTTCTAAAAACAATTTAAGATTTTTTTTCTGCAGTTCATACTGTCTTTAGGTAGGTATATCACACAGAGAATGTGTTCTCAAATTATTTTGTTGTACTCTGAAATTTTAGGAATTGCTTTTTAAAAAATTGGTTATCATAATAATTCCATATAATATTTTCATGATTCCAAAGTCAAATCAACAGAGAAGGCTATTTTTAAAGAAGGCTGATATCCTTGTTCATTTTCATTCTCTCTCCTTTTAGAGGTAGCTTTCCAAGTGAATTTTGATTCATCTTTATATTTTGTAAGTATAGTCTTTTCTGCACATTTTATTTTTCCTGCTGTGCAGAATGAAAAGTCTTAATTTCATCACTGGAAGCTCAGGTCTTGGGTTCATAAGGGTTTTCTTGGAAGCAGAAAGTGTGTCATGGAACTCTGGTTAAAACTCTATTTATGCTCCTTGTAACTCCTTCTAAGTAGGTCTGCCGCCTCTCTAGGCTCACATGCCATGACAGCACAGGATGGAGGATAGCAGATACTTATATGGGGTTAGTGTCTGCATCTAAAATCTTCCAGGGAAAGGGAACTTCTGGCTCCATCCCTAATCAGTTGAACCTAAACCAGAGTCTGGTGGCTGGGTCTCAGGCTTCTGAGTGCTCTTAACCTCTCCCAGATGATACTAATATACAGTGAGGATGAAGACTACTGTGTGAAAGAGGACTGAAGGCATATCTAGAATCCTGATGGTTATAATTTTCCCAGATTCACTGTTTTTCCCCCTTATCTCTAGATCTTTCTCAACTCTACCTTTGTCACCTTTTCCCCCAGTTCTAAAAATTAATTGCATATTCATTTTCCCACAAGCTCCTTCTTTTATGCTTATATGTGTCACTCAAGCATTTTTTTCTTTGTCTAATAGCATGTTTCTATTTCCTGTGTTTTCTCTTTTTTTTTCATGAATGAGAGATGGGAAAGTTGGGTAAGAAATGTTTCAAGTACATGAGGAGACGTGGAGGAAGAACTGTACCCACTGTGGCAGTTCTATCATCTAACTGTGTAAGAAGTTACTTTCAGAAGCAAGAGGTGGGGCCCAATGTGAGGTGCTTTCAGGAGGCTGAATAGCAAGGACTCCAGCAAGAAATGTCTGCCTCAGAGACTCTGAGACTCTCAGAGAACCTTGAGTGATGGGCATTGTGGTATTAAATTGGGCTCTTTTAAAAATCCTGCATGGTTTCACAGTTGTGAAGACTTCTTGTGAAAGAATAAGAACTGTTTTCTCAGTTGGTTTGTGGAAAGAATATTCAGGGGGTCATAGACTGATGTCAAAGATGAAGGGTTTCTGGGGGCATTTTTTGACCTTGTTCCTGCTTATCCAGAAAGTTTTAATTTTCTTAGTTTCATGTTTGTTGTTGAGTATTTTCTCAGTTGTTTTATTTCTTACTAGTTGAAGGTTAGGATCAAGGATGGACAGATGAGGGAATTTCACGGTGGCGCCCACCAACACCAGTGTACACGTGTAGGGGGAGCTCCGGGAATGGCTGTGGCCAGTGTCTCTGTCCCCAGGGTGAGCCACAGCTGCCCCTCACCTCTCTAGGAGACTCTCCAAGACAAGCAGAGTCGTCAGAAATTGGGCCGCCCCTTGGGATTCACACCACTGTCCCATTTGGAGTTAATACTTGGAACAGAGCATTGAGGATATGCAGGTGTTAATCTTCTAGCAGCTGAAAAACATTCTGCCTGGTTTGCCACAGCCAGTTGCTACCAAATGCCAGAAATGGAGACATTCACAGGTTACAGATGCTGCTGCCAGCTCTCCTGTTAAATGATTCTTCATCTCTAACCTTCCCTTGTGTGTGGAGGGGATGGACATACTGGGTCCACCTTTGATGGCTGTGATCACTTCTTCCCTATGTGTTCTGGAAGCTTTGAAGAATCATATTTAGTACATGTATTCTTATTCTCTGTATGTACTTTGGGGTTTTGTTTTCACAATTTTGTGTTATTGACTATTTTGTTTTTTATTTTGTTGAGAGAAATTCTTG
Source organism: Hippopotamus amphibius kiboko (assembly GCF_030028045.1). Lineage (NCBI taxonomy): Eukaryota > Metazoa > Chordata > Mammalia > Artiodactyla > Hippopotamidae > Hippopotamus > Hippopotamus amphibius. The sequence continues at coordinate 14,788,319 of NC_080199.1, forward strand.
GAAAATTGCTTTTTACTTACTGTTATTTTCCTTACGGAGTATAAAGTCAATTTTATAATTTCAATAGTTGCAACTTTTGTTAGAATGGGAATTCCTTGTACTTTATACTTTTCACCTCTTTTCTGAATTGCCATGACTAGTCCTTATTGGAGGCAGAGTAGTACTTAAGACTAACAAATAACTCTCCTCTCAAATTATGTCAAATCAAAGTAGCAATTCATGTTCAAAAACCTTTATCTTTTGAAAATTTCAATCCTAAATAAAGAATAATTATTATGAAGAAAAAAAAATAATGGACAGATGAGTGGAAGATCGGCGTCATGAACTGGCTTTACACCTTAATGAGGCTGTTTGCTCTATTGGCTCATTAAATACTGTCTCTCAGTGGAAAATCCAGGTGCTCAGACGATAGTGAGCTGCCGTTATTTTGCACTCCGTTTTTTGCTAAATTTCTTGTGTCTATCAGTATTCTCTTTGGTTGGTGACATTATTCTTACTTCTTTTTCTTATAATTACACCAGTGTTAGGCTTAAATGGAGCTGGGTAACAGGCAACAGCGATTCCCAGAGACAATCATAAGTTTCCAGAAAGTTTGGGACAGCAGGGTTACCACTGGGCTCCTGGAGAGCCCCAGGTCTGTAGGCTGCAGCCTTGGGCTGACCTTGACCATACCCGGGCTGGAACTGTCCATGTGTACAGTTTGACGTTCTTACTTCTCTGTGTAAGCCTCCAGATTTCCTTCTCAGTAAACTCTACAGCAGTCTGTTTTATGATCTCCTGTATGAGAGGCTCTTCCATAAGCTCTTCATGCCCTTTGGGGTGAATGATGGGACATGCTGGAAATGTAACAGTGAGCCTTTGTGTTCTTGAGAACTGATCCTCTTACTCTGATCTGATCATCTTACTCATAATTCTTCAACTAAACAGTGTTCCCTTACTTCTCCATAGTAGATGAAAACTGCTGTGACTTCATGGAAGGTGACGTGCAGCCTGTGACATGTGTGTGCATGTGTGTAGAGTAAGACAGGAGTGTTGGGCTTTGATGTCACTCCCATTTGAGGGACGGGAACAGCTTTCTATAAATATCCTGATTGGGCACTAGTTGGTTGAGCAGAAATCGCATGTTACTTTTATTTTGTGTTTGGTGTTTTGGATTTTCCTTCCTTTCCTCTTGTAAGTGGGTTCATCAACTTTGGACAGACAGAAGAGAACTATCAGAGGAGACCCATCTGTTGTTTACCATGTCTGTGTTAGTAAGGAGTGATTGCTTAAAAAGAGAAGCTTGTTTCAAAGTTGAGTTCCTGAAAGATTTCCCTACTTTTGGCATTTTGACTTTTGAGAAGTGTGTGGCGGAAATGATGTCAAGGGCCCAGGTGTTTACTTTTGGCAACTTGAATTTGTATTGAGTGTTTGGTTCTCCTTGATGAGGGAGAAGGGTACCTTACAAGGGGCAACTAGAGGGAGGAAGTATGCTGTGGGGTGGAGTGGCCGTTTGGCAGAGTGGGCAACTGTTGCTGTTTCTTTGTCTTTAATTTGGGAAAAGAAAGTTGCTTTCCCTAAGTCTTACTCAGCAGGTGAGCTCCCCAATGCCCACCCCTCAGTCAGTGGTTTAGGATTTTATTTTTTCCTTGAGGAATAAATAATTGGTAATTTTTCTTCCAACCCAGCACCTGCAGTGTACGACTGATGACAAACAATGGATAACATCCTTTTTTAGCTTGGCTTCTGCCATGTTTAAGTTTTTACTCCAAGGAACATTCCAGCTTCTAGTGGGTAGAGACATGATGAAGCAGTGTCCTCTGGGGTGGAGAGAATTGGAACCTCCCAAGCCTGGTTTCTTTGTGATGCTCCCACAGAAGCTGGGCTCCATTCTCTTGATCTATTGACAGGTGGAGTTCCTGCTGGAAAAGAGTGGATGTGTTTGTGCCAGTATCTCAGTTCATAAAGACTCTTAAAAAAGAATGTGATGGCAAAGGACTTGTCTCCCATAGATGAACATCTTGACTTTCTGTTGGGCTGGGATGTTGAGAGTACAGGGGACGGGGCAGGCTGCCAGCAGGGCTCCTTCATATGGAAGCAGATATCTTACCTTTCATCTGCTACCTTTTGCTTATTCATCATAGGCCAAGACTCTCTTGGTATTTTGTCACATGTGTTCTAAAGCAGCGGTCCCCAACCTTTCTGGCACCAGGGACTGATTCCATGGAAGACAATTTTCCTACAGATGATTGAGGGGGGATGGTTCAGGCAGTAATGTGTGCGATGGGGAGCAAAGGGGAGCAGCAGATGCAGCTCCGCTCCCTCGCCTGCTGCTCCGCCCGTGCTGTGAGGCCCAGCTCCTGACACGCGGCGGACCAGTACCGGTCCCAGGCCTGGGGCTGGGGACCCCTGTCCTACAGCACTGGTTATAGTATTTATGTAGCATCCACCGTGTACTAAGCATAATGCACTGAGGCTTTACTGTCTTCGAACGTAAAATTTTGCCTTAAAGTTAGAACTATTGTCTCTTGTCTTGTAGAAGATAGTAGATCTGCATATTTTTCTTTTAGATGAGCCATGAATGTAGCATTTTGTCAAGATACATTTTTAACATGTTTATAATAAAAGTAAAGCTTGTGTGAAGAAAAACTGGCATTGTTAATGAAGGTTTTTTTCTTTCCTTTTAGGAAGGCACAAGGGTACTTCTGCCCATATTTTTGGGCAAAATTATTAGTTATGTTGAAAACTATGATCCCACCGATTCTGCCACTTTGTACGAAGCCTACAGCTATGCTGCAGGGCTGAGTGCCTGCGTGCTGGTCTGGGCCATCCTGCACCACTTGTACTTCTATCACATTCAGCGTGTGGGCATGAGGTTAAGAGTAGCCATGTGCCATATGATTTACCACAAGGTAAGTGTCACTCAGTACCAAATTGTGTACCTCCCCTGAAGCATCACAAGTATTGGGAAAAGTTCTCTGTAAATTAAAAATGTTGTAACTGGGATCATTTACACTGTACTAGAGAAGCTTGCTATTTGCATCAAGTCAATTTTGTTGTTATTGCTTAAGCAAACTTTACCAGTAAGTGATAACAAGTTTTCTATTGACATCAGGTTAGGGCTGTCTTTGATAACTTTTAGTGACAGGCACTTGCATAATACCCACCAAATTTGTAATGAAATCTAATAAAAATTAAGTATCAAAAGTATCAAATTGCTTTCAATGTTTTCATGCCTAAATCTCTCAGTGGTATTTATGGAAATTTTGTTGTTGTTCATTAAAACCTTCATTTACATCAAATGTGTATTAAAAAAGTGAAGTTCAGTGATTGGATCTATAAAATCATATCTAGAAACAAAGAATGACTTTGAGAAGGGAAAGATTATAATTTTAAAGGACCCATCTAATTATATTAAATACAATTGTGTAACTAAAGAAATATGTAAGTGAAACCCATGCCAAATACAGACTCACTCAGTATATTCTATAGATATGATTGTTTTTAATGGTATTAAAGAAAATCCTATGGTGTTTGTGATAAAACTTGAAACTTTACATTGTTTTAGTAATTCTGGAGAGAATTTGTCACTGTTGATTCAAGTTATTTTTTTAATACAGTATTTCCTTTTATCTTTAGTATGCATCATAGCACTTTTAATAAGACCTGATTTGATGTGTTTGGTGACTGTTTGAGAAATGCCATGAAATTATTCTCAATACTGGTTTACCCTGGCCTTAATTAATGTAAAAGGAGTAAGGATTTCAGGTGTCTTTACAAAGGAATTGCTACATATATATCCGTGTCAAGAATAAATGGCTCTTTATTAACTGAATTCTGGATATCTCTTTGCCTTAGACCGTTTGCTTTAAAAAAAAAATCCTCATTTGACTGTATTGCATACTTGCAATTTTCTCAGCAAGTAGATCTTAAGTGTTCTCACCACACAGACAAAATAGGGTAACTATGACCTTTTCTTAAGAAAATATCAAAATCATAACAAACTGCTGAACAACAATCAAAGAAATTCTGGAACCCACCAAAAAAGATATAGTACATCCAGAGACAAAGAAGAGGTCACAATGAGATGGTAGGAGGGGAGCAATCATGATAAAATCAAATCCCATACCCGTTGGGTGGGTGACCCACAAACTGGAAAATAATTATACCACAGAAGTTCTCCCACAGGAGTGAAAGTCCTGAGCCTCACATCAGGCTCCCCAGGCTGCGAGTCTGGCAACAGAAGGAGGGGCCCCCAGAGAATCTGTCTTTGAAGGCCAGCAGGGTTTGATCACAGGAATTCCATAGGACTGGACGAAACAGAAACTCCACTCTTGGAGGGTGCACACAAGGCTTTGTATGCACCAGGACCCCAGGAAAAAGCAGTGACCTCATAAGAGCCTGGGCCACACCTACCTGCTGATATTGGCAGGTCTCCTGCAGAGGCGGGGGTGGCTGTGGCTCACTGCAGGGACAAAGACCCTGGTGCCAGTAGTTCTGGGATGATTTCATTGGTGTGAGCCCTCCTGGAGACTGCCATTTTCTTACCAAGACCTGGCCTCACCCAACAGCCTGTAGGCTCCAGTGCTGGGATGCCTCAGGCCAAACAACCAAAGGGTGGGAATACAACCCCACCCACCAACAGACGGGCAGCTTAAAGTCATCATAAGCACAAAGCTGCCCACTAAACACACCCCTGATATGGCCCTGTCTACCAGAGGGACAAGACATAGCAGCACTCACCAGTGGGCAGGAACCAGTCCCTCCCACCAGGAAGCCTGCACAAGCCTCTTAGACAGCCTCATCCACCAGGGGGCAGACAGCAGAAGCAAGAACTACAGAATGGAAGCCTGCAGAATGGAAACTGCAATCACAGATATTTAGACAAAATGAGACAGAGGACTATGTCCCAGATGAAGAAACAAGATAAAAACCCAGAAAACAACTAAGTGAAGCTGAGATAGACAATTCATCTGAAAAAGAATTGAGAGTAATGGTACTAAAGATGATCTAAAATCTCAGAGAAGAAATGGAGGCACAGATTGAGAAGATACCAGAAATGTTTAACAAAGACCTAGAAGAAAGAAAGAAACAGACAAAGATGAACAATACAGTCATTGAAATAAAAAAATTCACTAGAAGGAATCAATAGCAGAATAAGTGAGGCAGAAGAATGGATAAGTGACTGAATACAGAGTGGTGGAAATCACTGCCATGGAAAAGAATAAAGAAAAAGAAAGAAAAGAACTGAAAACAGTCCAAGAGACCTCTGGGAGAACATTAAATGTGCCAGCATTCACATTATAGGGGTCTCAGAAGGAGAAGAGGAAGAGAAAGAAGCTGAGAAAATATTTGAAGAAACTATAGCTGAAAACTCTCCTAACATAGGAAAGGAAACAGTCACCCAAGCCCAGTAAGTGCAGAGAGAGTCCCAGGTAGGATAAACCCAAGGAGGAACATGCAGAGACACATGGTAATCAAATTGACAAAATTAAAGATGAAGAAAATATATTAAAAGCAACACGGGAAGAATGACAAATAACATACAAGGGAACTCCTATAAAGCTTTCAGATGATTTCTCAGCAGCAAGTGTGCAGACCAGAAGGGAGAGGTACAATATATTTAAAGTGATGAAAGGGAAGTATCTGTAATCAAGGATACTCTACCCAGCAAGGCTTTCATTCAGATTCAACAGAGAAATCAAAACTTTACAGACAAGCAAAAGCGAAGATTGAGTTCAGCACCAGCTGACCAGCTTGGCAACAAATGCCAAAAGAACTTTTCTAGGCAGAAAAGAAAAGGCCAAAACTAGAAACAAGAATATTACAAGTGGAAAACTCACCAGTAAAGGCAAATTACCATAAATGTAGGAAATCATCCACACAAATACAAAATAATATCAAAACCGGCAATTGTGAGAAGAGGAGAGTATAAGTGCAGGATATTGGAAATTTATTTGAAATTAAAAGAGCAGCAGATTAAAACAAACTTGTATATATAAAGACTGCTATATCAAAACCTCATAGTAACCACAAACTAAATATCTTCGATAAATACACACACAAAAAAGAAAAAGGAATCCAAACACAGCACTAAATTTAACCATTAAATCACAAGATATGAGAACAAAAGAGGAAGGGAAGAGAAAAACAAATATTGTATATTAACACATATATGTGGACTATAGAAAAATGGTACAAATCAACCGGTTTGCAAGGCAGAAATAGAGACACAGATGTAGAGAACAAACATATGGACACCAAGTCGGGAAAGTGGGGAGGGTTGGGGGGAGAATGAATTGGGAGATTGGGATACCAAATTGTATGCTCTAAATATATGCAGTTTATTATAAAAAATAAGAAAATTAAAAATTAAAAAAAAAGACTTACAAAACTAATCTAAAACAATTAACAAAATAGCAGTAAGAACGTACAAATCAATAATTACATTAAAGGTAAACAGATTAAATGTTGCAACCAAAAGACATAGACTGGGTGAATGGATACAACAACAAGACCTGTATATATGCTATTTACAAGAGACCCATTTCAGATCTTGGGACACATACAGGCTGAAAGTAATGAGATGGAAAAAAGTATTCCGTGCAAATGGAAATCAAAAGAAAGCTGGGATAGCAATACCTATATCTGGCAAAATAGACTTTAAAGACTGTTACAAGAGATAAAGAAGGATACTACATAATAATCAGGAGATTAATCCAAGAAGAAGATATAACATTTGTAAATATACATGTACCCAACCTAGGAGCAGCTCAATATATAAGGCAAATACTAACATCCATATAAGGAGAAATCAACAGTAGCAAAATAATAGTGGGGGACTTTGATATCCCATTTTTATCAATGAATAGATCATCCAGACAGAAAATCGATAAAGAAACACAGGCCTTAAATAACACATTAGACCTGATGGACCTAACTGATATTTATAAAACATGCTATCCAAAAGCAGCAGAAAACAATTCTTCTCAAGTGCCCATGGAACATTCTCTAGGATTGATCACATGCTGAGCTATAAAGCAATCCCCAGTAAACTTAAGAAAACAGAAATCATATCAAACATCTTTTCTGACTATACCTCTATGAGATTAGAAATCAAATACAAGGAAAAAAATCCTAAAAAACACAAACAAATGGAGGCTAAACTTTATGCTACTAAATAAGTGAGAGGTCACTGAAGAAATCAAAGAGGAAATCAAAAAATACCTAGAGACAAATGAAAATGAAAGCATGATGATCCAAAACCTATGGGACACAGCAAAAGCAATTTATAAGAGGGAAGTTTATAGCAATACAATCTTACCTCAAGAAACAAGAAAAATCTCAAATAAACAACCTAATCTTACACCTAAAGCAACTAGAGAAAGAAGAACAAACAAAATCTAAAGTAAATAGAAGGAAAGAAATCATAAAATCAGATCAGAAATAAATGAAATAGACATGAAGAAAACAATAGAAAAGACCAATGAACCAAAGCTTGTTCTTTGAAAAGATAAACACAATTGATAAACCTTTAACCAGACTCATCAAGAAAAAAAGGGAGAGGGCTCAAATCAATAAAATTAGAAAAGAAAAGGGAGAAGTTACATCAGACAGCACAGAATTACAAAGGATCATAAGAGACTACTATAAGCACTTATATGCCAATAGAATGGAAAACCAAGAAGAAATAGACAAAGTTTTAGAAAGGTACAACCTTCCAAGACTGAACCAGGAAGAAGTAGAAAATATTAACAGATTAATCACAAGTACTGAAATTAAAATTGCTATTTGAAAACTCCCAACAAGCAAAAGTCCAGGACCAGATGGCTTCACGGGTGAATTCTATCAAACATTTAGAGACGAACTACCACCTATACTTCTCAAACTATTCCAAAGAATTTTAGGGAAGGAACACTCCCAAACTCATACTATGAGGCCATCACCACCCTGATACCAAAACCACAGAAAAATATCATGAAGAAACGAAAATTACAGGCCAATATCACTGATGAACCTAGATGAAAAAATCCTCAACAAAATGATGGCAAACAGAATCCAACAACACATTAAAAGGATCATAAACCATGATCAAGTGTGATTTATCCCAGGGATGCAAGGATTTTTCAACATCCTGAAATCAGTGTGATGCACTGCACCAACATATTGAAGGATAAAAACCATGTGATTATCTCAATAGATGCAGAAAAAGCTTTTTGACAACATTCACCACCCATTTATGATAGAAAGTCACCAGAAAGTGGGCATAGAGGAACATACGTCAACACAATAAAGTCCATTGATGACCAACCTGCAGAAAACATCACACACAACAGTGAAAAGCTGAAAGCATTTCCTCTAAGATCAGGAACAAGACAAGGCTGTCCACTCTTGCCACTTTTATTCAACATAGTTTTGGAAGTCCTAGCCATGGCAGTTGGAGAAGAAAAAGAAATAAAAGGAATCCAGATTGGAAAAGAAGAAGTAAAATTGTCACTGTTTGCAGATAACATGATGCTGTACATAGAAAATCCTAAAGATGCTACCAGAAAACTAATGGCTTATCAGGATTCAATAAAGTTGTAAGACAAAAATTTAACACACAGAAATCTGTGGCATTTCTATACACTAACAATGTGAGCTCGGAAAGAGAAATTAAGTAAACAATCCCATTCACCATTGCAACAAAAAATAAAATACCTTGGAATACACCTACCTAAGGAGGCAACAGATGAGTACTCCATAAACTAAGATACTGATAATAGAAACTGAAGATGACACAAATAGATGGAAAGATATACCATGTTCTCAGATTGGAAGAAGCAATATTATCAAAATGACCATACTACCCAAGGCAATTTACAGATTCAATGCAATCCCTATCAAATTACCAATGGCATTTTTCACAGAACTAGAATAAAATATTTTGTGGAGACACAAAAGACCCTGAATAGCCAAAGCTATCTTGGGAAAGAAAAACCAAGGTGTAGGAATCAGGCTCCTTGACTTCAGACTATACTACAAAGCTATAGTCATCAAAACAATATGTTACTGGTACAAAAACAGAAATATAGGTGAAGGGAACAGGATAGAAAGCCAAGAAATAAAGCCACACACCTATATTCAATTAATCTATGACAAAGGAGGCAGGATTATTCAATGGAAGAAAGACAGTTTCTTCAATAAATGGTGCTGGGAAAACTGGACAGCTACATGTAAAAGAATAAAATTAGAACATTCTTTAACACCATACATAAAAATAAATGCAAGTTGAATGAAAAAGCTAAATGTAAGACCTGATACTATAAACACTTAGAGGAAAACATAGGAAGACCACTCTTTGACATAAATCACAGCAATATCTTTTTCAATCCCTCTCTTAGAGTAATGGAAATAAAAACAAAAATAAACAAGGACCTAATTAAACTCAAAAGTTTTTGCACATCAAAGGAAACCATAAACAGAACAAAAGGACAATCCACAGAATGGGAGAATGTTTGGGGGTGAGTCAAAAAGTATCCCCACTCCAGGTACATTAAAACTTCTGTTGGCCACACTGTCTTATCAGTGCTTTCCATTCAAGGCTCCTGTCTTCCCAGTCACGGCTGTACAGATGTGAACATGTTACAACAGTTCACTTGTAACTGTGGTATGAGCAAAACTGGATGCCCCACTTGTGATTTGCACAAAAGAAGAGCAGCATGTAGTGATTTGTTTTTTGTGGTCTGAAGATGTGCACGTCTGCACACTTCTGCCCACACTGTCAACATTGTGCAAAAAAGTTCATTTTGAGGTGTTAAAGCATCCTCCCTATAGTCCTGATCTTGCTCCATCGGACTTTCACCTGTTTGGTCCCCTGAAAGCAGCCCTACAAGGATGAAGATTCACTTCTGATGAATTGAAGAAAGCAGTTCATTCGTGGCTTGCAGCTCAGCATAAAACATTTTTTAATGAGGGAATGTGAAACCTTGTTGACAGATGGACAAAGTGTATTGAAAAGTAATAAGATTATGTGAAACAATGATGTATTTGTCTTTTCTAAAGTTTAATTAAAATAAATTCTACAGCCAGAGTGCGGATAATTTTTGACTCACCCTCGTATTTGCAAATGATGCAACCGAGAAGGGATTAATCCAAAATGTACAAACAGCTTATGCAGCTCAATATCAAAAAACCAAATAACCCAATCAAAAAATGGGCAGAAGACATAAACAGACATTTCTCCAAAGAAGACAGCCAAAAGGCATGAGAAAAGATGTTCAACATCGCTAATTATTAGAGATGTGCAAATCAAGAATACAATGAGATATCACCTCACACTAGTCAGAATGGCCATCATTAAAAAGTGTACAAACAATAAATGCTGGAGCATGTGTGGAGAGAAGGGAACCCTGCTACACTGTCGGTGGCAATGTAAATTGGTAAAACCGTTATGGAGAACAGTATGGAGGTTCCTTAAAAAACTAAAAATAGAGGTACAATATGACTGAGGAATCTCACTCCTGGGCATATATCTGGAGAAAAACATGATTTGACAAGATACATGCACCCGAATATTCATTGCAGCGCTGTTTACAGTAGCCAACACATGGAAGCAACCTAAATGTCCATTGACTAATGAGTGGGTAAAGAAGATGTGGCACATATATACAATGGAATATGACTCAGTCATTAAAAAGAATGAAATTATGCCATTTGCAGCAACATGGTTGAACCTGGAGATCATCATACCTAATGAAGTATGTCAGAGAGAGACAAATATCATATATCGCTTATATGCAGAATTGAAAATAAATGATACAAATGAATTTTTTACAAAACAGACTCACAGACTTAGAAAACAAACTTATGGTTACCAAAGAGGAAAGGTGGGCAGGAGGGATAAACTGGGAGTTGGGGTTTGTCGTTTACACACTACTGTGTTTAAAATACATAACCAACAAGAACCTACTGTATAGCACGGGGAACTGCTCAATATTCTGTAATAACCGAAATGGGAAAAGAATTTGAAAATGAATAGATACATATATATGTATAATTGAATCCCTTTGCTGTACATCTGAAACTAACACAACATTGTTAATCAACTATTCCCCAATATAAAATAAAAATTAAAAAAATAGGATAACTATGTGAGGTGATGGATATATTAAGTGGTTTTACTACAGTAATCAGTTCCCAGTGTGTATTTATATCAGAACATCACGTTGTAACCTTAAACACATACCATGTTTATTATTTAATAAATAAAATCCTCATCAAAGATAAAACCAAACAATTTAAATGGAAAGTATTGCTTCCTTTCCCTATTTGCTACTTATCTAAGTGCTTCTGTTTCTTGGGATACTTTTCTTGGCAAAATGGAAGATGGCTTCTCCTCCTCCTTCCTTGAGCAGAGTCTTGTTAGTCTCGGGGCTGTGTGGACCCGGGGGCCTGGCATCTCACTGTGTGGCTCCAGCCCGTGAGCCGGTTTCCTCCTGGGTGACGTCTGAATGGCAGCGGTGCCCCCCGTACACTCTAGTCAGGAGGCTTCCTTGTCAATCATTGTCATCTGTGTTATTCTGCTGCACCTTCTACCGTTTTTTGGATGAATACTCAGACTTTCACACAAATTAGCTAAATGTTTATCTTTCAGATCATACTTAGGTCCCATAAACACACAGGAAATTTCACCAGAACTGCCCTGTGAAAACCTTGTTTTAGGTGTGAGGAGATGGTTTAGTCAAAGCTCCTGCTTTGCTGCACAGCTGAGCCATTGTCCACCTGTTTTTCTTTCTCTTCCCACTAACTCTTTGAAACATCACCTCTGGGAAACCTGATCTGACCTGGCACATTTGCTTATGTGAATGTAAACATCTCCCAAAGCCATTACTTTGCTGGCTTGATTAGATTAAGAGAATTGTCCCTTTATGAAGTCAGGTATTGTTGGGGTTAAACCAGAGACATAACCTGAAATTCCAGAAACATGGGAAAGACCAGTTTCTTCATGCCCAGGCTTGCTTCTAGGATCCTGCTGAGGTAAAGAAATAAGACCCTTTTTTGCAGGTTACAGGTGGGCTGATTCCTTAGGGGAAAAGCAGGTGCTGCAGAGCAGCTCTGGAAGGCCCCTCTGAATATTTGTTTTATGTTCAGCCCTACTTGCTAATCCCTGGTCCTGGGAAGAAATCAGGTTGGGTGTTAGAAATGGAGTGGGTGCTAAGCTTGTTTATAATTTTGAATGATCTTGTGGGATGTATCATATATAAAAATTTGTCATTTATTTACCTTTCTACAACTTTGGTAAAATTACTTTTGGCTTTTGATGATTGATTTTTTTAAAATTGTGGTAGAATACACACAACATAAAATTTACCATTTTAACTCTTCTAAGCGTAGCATTCAGTTAATATTAAGCACATTCACGTTGTTGTGCAGCCATCACCACTATGTGAATTTTTCTTCTTCCGAAACTGATCCTCTGCACCCCTTAAACACTAACTCCCCAGCCCCCTCCCCTCACCCTCTACTTCTTCTCTCTGTGGATCTGACTACTCTAGGTGCCTCGTAGATGTGAAATCACACAATGTTTGTCATTTTGTGTCTGGCTTATGTCATGTAGCACAGTGTCTTCAAGGTTCATCCATGTTGTAGCAGATGTCAGAATTTAATTCCTTTTTAAGGCTGAATAATATCCCATTATAGGTATCTACAACATTTTGTGTATCCATTCATCTGTCAGTGGACATCTAAGCTGTTTCCACTTTTGACTGTTGTAAATAATGCTGCTGTGAACACAGATATTGTACAAATGTCTATTTAAGTCCATGCTTTCAGTTCTTTGGAGTACATTCCCAGAAGCGGAATCACTGTGCTATATGCTAACTTTACATTTAATATTTTGCGGAACTTCCATACTCTCTTCCATTGTGCTTATATCATTTTACATTCCCACTTGATCACTGATTATTCTGTTTGATGTGATGAGTAAATGAAAAGTTTTTATGAACTGTGACATTTTGTTTGGATCTGTGGCTCCAGTTGGTGGTCTGTTGAAAGAACTCATGGTGGTCTCTTCAGGTTCCTCAGATCTCTAGAGCATTTTTCAGAACTTTTTACCAAATATAGGGATTGTGCAACACAGGTTGTGGTTTTGGAAAAGTCAGCAGACTGGCAGTAAAAACACAGGTTCCTCACAGGAACAGTGCTGTGAACATTGTTCTCATTCATTTCAGGATGAGGAGACCAAGACCAAAGTGTTTAAATGATGTCACATATGGAATTAATGACTGATTCCGCATTTACCGTCCAAGTCTCCTAATTTTGTTCCTTCAGGCAGCCTCCCCACTCTCATCTCAGTTGGCTCAAAATTATTTTGGTTGGCTATTAAATCTAACCTTGCATCCCTTTATCTTTTGGGCATGTCCAAGTTCATTGAGAAACAGGGTGGGGGATTTTGCTTCTACCTCCTATTGTTCCCTTTGCTGTCCTTGAGGGTGTGACTGCCGCCACATTGAGGAGTTGAAGGATAAACGTGGGTCCCTGGAGCCCTGCTGTCAGGGGTCATCCTGCTCATCCTGACACCACTCAAGACCCCATGAAAACAAACTCTGTTTTGTTATGTTCTAAGAGTGACTTGGTATCACCATAGGAATCCAATTCTCTGTATTTTTCTTACTTCAGGCCCTTCACCTGAGTAGCCTGGCCATGGGCAAGACCACCACAGGCCAGATAGTCAGTCTGCTGTCCAATGATGTGAACAAGTTGGATCAGGTAAGCTGCCCCTGAGGGATCCTTTTCCAATTCCTGTCCTTTGTACTGGGTTAAGCTTATTGGGGTGCCAGGTGCCAGGTTTGGCATTGGCCATGATTCTGTTGAGGATGTAAGACAGAATGTTTTTATCCAACTCTTATTTCTTCTTTGTGCAGCTTAGATGTAATTATATATGTTGTCCTCTAGATGAGAGTTTTGTTTTTCTAATGTTGCCTGCACCATACTCCAATAATAAATAGGCAGCGTTGTTCTTGTGCAGCTTGGTTAGTGTCCCTAAGGGTCCTCCTGGAGGGGCCCTTCTTGGCACGCTGTATTTGTGTTGCTGGCTGAACTGTCTTCCTCCTCCTGTAGATGAAGAAGGTCTGGTCACAGGGATTGTTCTATTTCCTGTGCCCTGAATGGTGCCTGCTGCATAGGGAGCCTTTGATAAATAATGCCAAATGGGTGGTCCCTAGCCAGACACAAGCTACTCTCTGCTGTCCCATCACACTCTTTTTGTACTTACCTTATGAACAGATCACATGATCCTTGGTGTTGAGGCTGTTGGTCAGATCTGTTTTGCACTAGATCCGTTTGAATTATTCATTCATCAAACATGAAGTAAGGCCCGTCCTCAGTTTCAGGGATACATAAGGCTCAGTTTCTGCCCTGGAGAAGCCACAGCCTGTCAGGGAGGTAAATACACAGATAATTACTGGAGAGTATGGCAGGTACATAATATAGGCTTTCCTGGGGTGCCAGAGAGCCCCAAGGAAAATGGGGGCTGAATTTTGGGGCAGAGAGAGTTTGGGGAAGCCCTAAGCTCCTCTGTTGGGGGGACACAATCGACCTCTTCCTCCCCATGCTGCTGGTCTGCTTCCTGGGCGGCCCCAGAGCAGCTTCATCTGGGGAGGGTGCTTGGGTTTCTGCTTTAGCAGGTTTAAGACCATTGAGATCATGTCTGTGTAGGTTCATGTCTGTTCTTTCAGAGGAGATTGTTTCTACACTGTGTCCTTACTGGTTATGTTTTCATACAGTCCTAAGAAGGCTTTGTCTTTGTCTTTTAAGGTAACGATGTTCTTGCACTTTCTGTGGGTGGGGCCACTGCAGGCTATCGCAGTGACGGCCCTGCTCTGGATGGAAACAGGAATATCATGTCTTGCCGGGATGGCGGTTCTCATGATTCTTCTGCTTTTGCAAAGCTACATCGGGAAGCTGTTTTCATCACTCTGGTAAGAGAAACACTGGTCTAAAAACTGTTAATATGTAATTGGTAACATCTACCGTCTACGTGACACTTTTGTTCAAAAACAAACAAAAACATGCCTTCTCTGGTCTCTTCTTTGCATGTGTTGTAGACCCTTCAGGCTTAGCCAGTGGAGGCTCCAGCCTTAAGCTGAAGGCTGATCTTGCAGCGGGAAAGGTGATGGCATTTGCTGTTTTCTCACAGCTAGCTTTTCAGACACTGTACCTGAATATTAGAGTGTCCTTAAGCAGAATATATCTATGTCCAAGTTTTTTACACATTATTAAATAGTAATAATGTTATAGGCCCTTTTCTAGCTGCATATATTTTTGTTATGCTTGTGTTGGAGGCTTTTCAGATATGTATGTTTGTGTCTTGTTTTCAATTCAGTGTTTTCATTAAGTTATAAGCAACCAAAGGGCAAGGCTGGTGTTAATTAATTATGTCTTTATAAAGCCCCACATTCCCAGCAGCATGTGTGATAGAAAAGTGGCTGGTGATGAAGAGCCTGATGGTGATGAGTTAGACCTAAAACAGGTCCCAGAGGGTTGGAGGTGCGTCATGGTCCAGGTTGTCAGGTGATGGAGATGTTGTGCCGTTTGAAGCTCATTGAGTTCTTCATGTGTGTGAGCACCTCTATGTGTGGTGTATTTCTCTACTTGGAATTTCCTTTCCTCTCTTTGCTGTGGAGACATGTTCCTTATCCTTTGAGGCCCTGTTCTGATGCTACCAGGTCTCTGAAGCTTTTCTTGCTCTCCTTTCCCAGGGGAATTCACAGCCCCATCTTTTCTGCTCCCAGCACCTTACTCCTATGTTATTACAGCACAGCCACTGTCTTCCTGTTAGATTCGTGCCTTCCTACCCACCTGTGACCTCCTTGAGCAGATGGTTTATATGTGACTCATTTCAGGTCTTCCTTAGTCAATACTGCAAGTGCTCCAAGTTACTTCTTGAAGTGGGCTGAATGGTTGACTTCCTAATTAAAGTCTTTCTCCATTTGTACTTTGAGTAGGACTTACCTGTATTGTCAGCACAAAAGAGCTGTAGGGAATCATTTGATCCAGGGTCTCGGGCTGGGCTGCTGATGTTCCTGATAAGGAAAGCTGGGCTGTGATCACCAGGGCTCATCTCTCACGTCTGTCCCCTTAGGGGTAAGACCGCAGCTTTCACAGACGACAGGATCAGGACCCTGAGCGAAGTTATAACTGGCATCAAAACAATAAAAATGTATGCTTGGGAAAAGTCTTTTGAAGACCTTATTACCAGCTTGAGAAGGTATGTTTTTATGTATATGAAACCATATTTTTGTACTTTTTTATTTCCTGTTTGTACTGAATGAATTTAGAAGTCTTACCAAGATTTCGCATTACAGTGAACTTAAATACTATCCACTCCACCCCCTGCATGTGGCAGGGAGTTTAGCTAGACTAGGGGAGTATGTAATTTTAACCTGCTTTTACCATTTACCATCTTGTTAAAGGAAAAAATATATGTACTGCTTATTTATACCAAAATGAAATTCCAAATATTTCCTAATACCACAAATCCCAAATAAACAGTGATTCTAAGAGGTAAGTATTTGAGACAATGACATTTGAACCAAAACTGTGATTTATGCTAAATAGCACAAATGGGGAGATTGTAAAGACCGGGTCTACCTGTATCAGGCCAAACGAATCAGTGTTATTCATACCACATACAGCTGTAAAAACACTGTTTTATTTGTTTTGTTTTTTTGCTTTGCTTTATGTTTGTAGATTTTTTTTCCACTCTCATTTAAATATCTGATGAGTGTTTATACTCTAGCACAGGGCACTTAGAATTCCCCGGGAGCTCCCTGTCACCTCTCACTTTGCCCCTTTGTGGGGGCCCCTCCCTCTGCTGGGAAGACACTCCCATCTTCCCTCTTCTCTGGCCTCCGCCAGGCCTGACTGACTCCCACTCATCTTCTCAGGTTCCACGTGTGTGTGACTTGCTCTGACTCCACTGCTCGGAGTCACACGCCTCTGCTCTGTGCTCCGCGGGGGCTGCGCTGGCTCCTCTGTCTAATGTCTTGGTGTCTCACAATTTTGGGGGTTGTTTAGTCTCTTCCCCCACAAGTTCATGAGCTCCTGAAGGGGATGGGCTGTCATCAGTCAGGAGCCCAGCACAGGACTTGTGGTTACAAATGCTGGTTGAATGAATGTTCAAATCCAGTCTGATTGACCCAGAATGTTTAAAAGTAGGACATTTAGCCTCCATTTAGTTGGAGAGTGAGGTGGTGATGCAGGGTGTGGTCCTTGTGTCGGGCAGACCCCCGGGTGTGCACTGTGTAGTGTCTCCATGATGTGAGGGATGGTTTATGTTAATCTGTGTCCACTCCCTAGAAAGGGGCCACTTGCACAGGGCACTTGAATTCATGTGTTGGATGTTGATGCTTTTAAAACCTGTTTCCCACTCTCTTTTCCAGTAAAGAAATTTCCAAGATTCTGAGAAGTTCCTACCTTAGAGGAGTGAGTTTGGCATCATTTTTCGCTGTAAGCAAAGTCATGGTCTTTGTCACCTTCATCACTAACTACCACCTGGATAACATGATCACAGCCAGCCAAGTGTTTGTGGTGGTGACGCTGTACGAGGCTGTGCGGTTGACGGGCACCCTCTACTTCCCCATGGCCGTGGAGAAGGTGTCAGAGGCAGTCGTCAGCATCCGAAGAATCAAGGTTTGGTGACAATTTTTGAAGTTGTAGGTGGATTTTACATAAAATGCCTCCTTTTATTTGGTGTCACTGTGTTCCTGTTATGTGAGGTTTAACTCTCTCAATGCCAAAGCTTATTGTCATTCCAAAATGTCTTACCTACCCCTCTCTCTTCTTAGGTAGAGTTCATTACGAATATGAGTTCCCTGCTCATTTATGGGCTGTGGTATAGATTAGCTGTGGCACAGGGTTCTTGATATAAAGTGATGACTACAGGGCGATTAAAATCACTGAAAGCAGAAGAAGCAAACAAATGTCATCTCCTGTGCTAACTTGAATGACTAGGTAGTGACTGTGTTGAGTCCTGGTGTGAATAGGATTCTTCTCTGGGCCGGGAGGGAAAGAAGTTGCTGAGAGGTCCCTGCTCCTTGGGCAGGAGAAGGGCCTCAGATTCACTTAGTTCTCTGTGTTTAAACCTGGGTTCTTTCCTCCATAGATGCTTTGCTTGTTGATGTCTGAGCAGGCCTTTTGCATCTGCCGTTTCCTCCCTGTCCTCTTTTCACTTACTGCTTAATCCTCTCTCTAGCTGCCTCTGCCTTTCAAATTTGGGATTCCCACCATACTCACGGCCTCCTTTTCCTAACTAACTGTCCCTAAATTGCCAGGGTCAAATAATTTATATCATCCAGATAAGGGCCTGGCACATAATAAATGCTTAGACATTTGCGTGTTTATGACTAGGTCTAAAATGAAAATAAATTGCCTCTGTGAGCTAGCCTGGGCATGAGCTTGAGTATCTGGACTTTATAAAATATCCAATTTGTTGTGTTCCTACTTTTCCACAGTGATGGGCAGCCAGTAATATATCTCTAGTGAAATTAGAAAGCTCTGGCTATGGAGATAGTTTATTTTTGTGTCTTGCCATAAAATCTGACATTTTTTTTGAATGAAGTTTGTATATTATAAAAAACTATTACCCATAAAACAAATCAGTCATACGAGGTCAGTTCTGGTCCCCTGAGTTTATCATTCTTTCCAACAAGGGCTTCTAGCCACACTGTTAAGAGATTGTCCAATAAAATTCTTTTTCGTAAAGTTCAATAAAATTCCCTTTTCATGGCATTCACATCTTGAAACAGGACACTGAGGAATAGCCTTGGACTGGAGGGATGTTCTAAGGTCACACGGTTACCTGTGCAGATGGAGGCTTCACACGTGTGTTGTGCTGCTGGGGTTTTGTTATTGCTGCTGCCGCGGCCGCTGTCTTCAGTCGCTGCTGCCAGGGCTCCCTGTGTGGTCCGGGCGCTCCTGAAGCCTTTCCACGTCATCTCATTTAATCCTGACAGCAATTGAGTGGGATAAGCACGAGTGTCCCCACTTTACAGATGAGGAGACAGGTTCCTGTAACAGGTGAAGTAGCTCACCCTTCCTCACACAGCTTGTACGGGATAGAACTAGGATTCTGCCCAGAGCCTGGTTTTTTAAACCATTGTTACACTGCCTTCTTAGTACCTTCTGGCATGTGGAATATCTCAAGTGTAGTTTTGATCATCTGGTCTTACTCTGAAGACCTTTAACAGGTCCCTGTTTCTGGCAGAATCAAAATTTAAAAATCTTGGCTCCACTGGCCACTCTATTTGTCTCCCAGCTCAGGACCCTCGACTCTGGCGGGGAAGGGAGGCTGTCTGTGACCTGCCACATTCATCCCTACTTTTGGTCTTTGCTCACTCTCTTCAGCCCCCTGGGCTGCCTTCTCTTCTGTCCTTGATTTAAGCAAATGCTGCTGAGCCTGTAGCAGCCCCATGACCCTCTCCCAGCACGTTCGTTCACGCTGATCTAGGGCTTCCGTTTCTGTGCTCGGCCAGTCCCGCACCGCCCAGCCTCCAGTCAAGTGGGGTGATCCTGACTCCCCAGGAGTATTCTAAGCCCCTTCACAGCAGACTCTATCTGGTAGTTCATTAGTGCCTGGCCCATGTTGAACACATCATGGGCATCAAATAAAGACTGGATGGACTGAAACAACAGTTAGAGGAAACGGCTGGGACCCCACAGAGGCCCAGGGTGGCCCAGTCTGCACTGGAAGCTGGAGAAATAGTGCAATGTGAAAGGAGGGAGCAGATTGGAGTTAGTTCCTTCCTGGAAAGTCGGAGCTTGGGGAGGGGCGGGGTCTCACCCCAGGGGAGCTGGATCTTATCCAGAGTGGGAATAGGTCTGAATCTTCCTCTTGTTCTGTGTGTCCATCAGTGTATCTCAGACCAGCCTGACTGGACTTGGTGGACCTGCTCTCTAAAGAGAGGAGCTGTTCCTGCACAGCCTGGTGTTCATGTAGACCCTGCTGGCCTGGCTCCTGGGCTGGGCTCTTGGGCCTTGTGGATAATTAGAAACACTCAATCATACTTTGTTAAACTTATTCTGACTGTCTTGCTGGCTGTCATGAAACAAAATATCAATACTATGAGGCTTTGTGGTAAAATACATCTCTAGTGGAAAGTTGCTGTGTGACAAAGGGAGGTCACCTAGTCGGAAGGTGGTCTTGAGACAGAGTTCCCTCCTCTTTGGAGTTGGTCAGTCTTTTTTCTCTGAAGGCCTGTGACTAATTGCATGAGGCCCACCCACATGATGGAGGGTAATCTGCTTTACTCAGAGTTTACTGATTTAAATGTTGATCTCATCTGAAAATACTTTCACTGCAATAGGTGTTTGAGCAAGTGTCTGCGAACTGTGGCTTAGCCAAGTTGACATAAAATTAACTGTCACACCCTCTTGACACCTCTAACTCTGAGCTCCTGGATGTGACTTTGTCCTCACTGGCCGAGAATGAGAGTGGTGAGAAGAGCTGGTGTTAGCGTGGCAGACTGCTTCCTGGTGGGTGGACGTATCGGTGAAATATCTTTTTTTCTTTTAGATCATAGACCCTTCTTCAGCCCATATAGTTGCTACAGCGTCTAGTTCATGAGAATCACCTGGTGTGTTTATTAAAACTAAATGATCACACCTTGGAGTTTCTGATTCACTAGGTCGCCCAAGGTATCTATGTCTTTAGTAAGTGTCCCTGTGTACCTGAAAATAAGTCACATTTTGGAGACATTGCCCAAGTTTAGAAAAAGGCAAACAAACCCAACATGTACTTTAGCAAATATTAAAGATGATAGGATCTTGTTAAGACTAAGAAAAAAAAAAAAACTTTCTTGGTTTATGCTAGACTTTTGGGGGTCAAATTTCAATTTATTCTTCCAATCACTTGCTCCACAAATAACTGAGGACCTACCTGACGCCTGGCTCAGGCTCAATGCGTGTGTACAAAGGCAGGGAAGCAAATGCAGAGAAGTCCTTCCTGCCTGGAGTTTATGCTTCATCAAGTGGGGGGTTAACAAGGAATCAAACAGTGAAACTCACTGTGGATGCGCTTGTGTGTCATCAGTCCTTGGAAGGAAAAATCTGAGGTGGCATGAGGTGCTTTAGCAGAGTTGCTGGTATAATTTTGATGTCCATGCTTCCTGGGAAGGCTGAGGAAATTACCTGCAGAATGACCTGTGTGGGGGTAGGGGAGGTGGGAGGCTGATGTTTCGCATTTTCCTGAGGATGATGACCTGACAAAGGCTTTCAGTGCACAAAAAGGGGATCCATGCATTTGAGGAACCAAACATGTCCGAGGCTACAGAGTAGAGACTCTGGAGGCCTGAGCAGTGGACTACACAGGATCTTCCAGGTAACATCAAGGTTTCTAGTCTCAGAGCTCACCCTGTCTGCAGCCTGGGGAACAGGTCAGGGAGGTGGGGTGGGGACCCAGAGTAGAGACAGGGAGACATGTCAGGAGGCTAACGCAGTACGTGGTGCAGGGATGAGATGATGTGGTTTGGTTTAGGGTGAAATAGAGAGACTTGGCCAGATTTGAGAGCCACTCAGGGCACATCTTGAGTTGGGTATGGAGGGAGCGGACAGATCTTGGGCTTCTTTGGGCTTTGGGGCTACAAAATCTCCTGGATTAACTCAAATAAGGAATACTAGAAGAGGACCAGATCTGGGGAGGCAAAATGCACAAACTTAGCTTTGGATTCTGAGAGCTTTGGGGATGCAAAATCTCCTGGATTAACTAAAATAAGGAATACTAGAATAGGACCAGATCTGGGGAGGCAAAATGCACAAACTTAGCTTTGGATTCTGAGAGCCTTTTGAACTACCCATATTTGCTGTAAGACCCATCTCACTGACCAGCCATTGGCCTGACTCAGCCTCCTTTCCTGTTATCTAACAGGTAACAGGCAATGATTGGATGTCTAATTTCCTTCCTTTCCCTGCCTCTCACTTAGATGTGTTAGTGCCCAATTAGAAGGTGAAAATAGCAGCATTCGTGGAAGAGAAGATCAACTGAGTTTCCTGACCAGGTGGTCAGAACTGGGCGAGACTTGACCACAGACGGGCTGGAGGTGTGATGAGCACGTAGAGTTGAGCACACAGTGTGGCGTTGAGCCCTGCTGCCCCACTGCCTTCTGCAGCCTGGCACTCAGGAGAGTGGATGGGCCATCTTCCAGGAATTGCACTGAGGTCATGTCTGGGAGCCCTAGGAAGGAAACTCACCATCCCTGCCCACCTTGGAGGGGGTGCGATGGTCTGTACCCACGGACAGACCCACAAGTGGGTGTCATAATTCTGTGTCTTCTTGTTTACATGTGCTTTTCAATTTCCTTTTTTCATATACAGAATATGAGGATTTATTATGAACTTATAGGCCCAAGAAGTCCCTTTAGTTTTCTCTTAGTAAGGAAAGGGGACTGAAGGTCTTGGCCTTGGATGACTCCAATATGATTGTAAATATCTTAACTTCAAAGCACTGAAAGGCTTCAGTGACTTTTACATCCGGTAAAATGTGTCTTTGAGGTTATACTGTTCACAAAGCTGCTTAGGTTTTCCCCACCAGCCACTGGAAAGTCAGTCTTTTTGTCTGCAGTTCTGACATTGATACTTTCCTGCATGATCTTTTCTGGGTCTGCACGTCATGGCTCTAATGGCCATTTAATTTCAGCTTTTTCATCAGCCTGAGTCCTAGAGAAACTCTGGCCAGAACTTCTGGCACTGTTACAAGCTGGTCATGTGTTGAATGGAGTCTCATTTAACCCCTGGAAGATTGTGACATTTTTCCCCATCCAGACCTCTTTGTAGACAAGTGCTCAATAGATTTACTTCCTCACTTAGGGTATACTTCTTCTTTTCTTTGTTTCTTTTTCTTTTTGAAAGTGGGGAATTTCTGTTCTACTCTGCACACACTGACTATTGAGGTTTTTGTCTTGGTAACATGCTTAAGCTAAAATTGGAATTTTTGTCTAGACAAGATCTATAACATACATGTATAACCTTTTGCTTGTTGTTATGTTAGCTCAGAGTATGTAAAGCTGTAGCCATGCAGTCAGTGGTTGGACTGATTGGAACCAGCCCTACAGTCTGTTCCTTCCTTTAGCTGATGCCCATGATGTGCCAACTCTGTGCAAGGCTTGGTCTTAGTTGGCGCTGGGACTGTGTAAGTGCGTGAACTGGTTCCAGGGGGAGTAGCATTTGAGATGGGCTTGGAAGGATGGGTGGACTTAGTACTCAGGGCATCCAGGCAGAGGCCACTTGGGGAGTGTGGACTCAGGTGCTGATGGGTCACTGGAGGGTGTTAAGCATAGTGGACATTCTCAGAGGTGTTGTAAAGAGATCAGGAGGGATTGGTGGTGGTGTAGGTTCGGTAGTATTGTGGAGGGTTGGGGAAGGAACCAGAAAAGAAAAGTATCAGTATTTGAAATGATTCATAGTGAGATTGTGAAATTATGTTGTTCCAAGAGGAAAGGAGAATTGGGAGAGAGGTGAGCTGTGGCAGAACAGGCGAGAGCTAGTACCTGGGTGATGATGGGAGAGGCCGTGCGGAGAGAGAACTCAGGCTCCAGTGGTTGACAGCCTGCAGAAGAGTCCTCAGACCACTGTCCGTCCATCCTGCCTCCTGTGGATTTGGGCTCTGGGTGGGAGGAGTAGCCGTGGCCAGTGTTTAGGTTCTTAGTGAGCCTGGTTGAAAGCAGGAGGGAACGAGAGGATCTCTTCCGCCAGCTGGTCTTTGAGAGAAGTACAAGGATCCTGTCTTGGTTTTCCTGCACAGAAACAGGTTTTCATGTTGAGTTTTTACCAATTGTTATTTTGAAGTGGAAGGTTGCAATCACATTTGTGACTTGGGAGCACGATAGAGAAGGATGTGAAGGACTTGAAGGGTGTTTATGATGTTTAGGATAGTAGGTTAGTATTCATGTGTTGTTTGTTTTCTCAAACATCCTCAGATGCTTGTTTCTGTTGCCTCCTGTGCTGGTTAGGATTTGGTTTGCCTGTGGGTCCTGGAGTTACCCGCGTTATAGCTGCTTACCCAGATAGTTTGTTTTTCTCTCCTGCAAGCATCCTTGTAAGGCTCTGTTTAAGTTTCCTGGAGCTGCTGTAACAAAGCACAAACCAAGTGCTTAAAACCACCGATATTTATTGTTTTTCAGTCCTGGAGGCTAGAAGTATGACATCAGCAGGGTCATGATCCGTCTGAATCCTGAAAGTGGGAAACCTTCCTCGCCTCTATTAGCTTCCGGTGGTTGCAGGCAAACCTTGTCTTCCTTGGCTTGTAACTGCCGTCACTCCAGCCTCTGTCTCCATCATCAGGTGGCTGTTTTCTGTGTGTCTGTCTCTGCATCTCTTCTTATAAGGGCAGCAATCATGTTGGATTCAAGGCCCACCCTACTCCCCTGTGATCTCACCTTAATTCATTACATCTGTAACAACCCTGTTTCCAGATAAAGTCATATTTAGAGGTAACGGGTTAGGACTTTAGCATATCTTTTTGTGGGGATACATTTCTCCCCATAACAAGCTCCATGGCTAGTATGATCCTCATGGTGTTAGGAACCCAGACTCTTTCTTGTCACTCCCCTGCATGTGGCCTTGACCCAGCTGGCAGCCTCCAAGTCCCAGGCCGTGGGATGGATGAAGGTCCTGGACGTTGTCAGTTTCCACTGGCCTGGATCTAGTCATGTGGCTGCTCCTATCTGTTTGGGAGGCTGGAGAGAGAGGGCCTCCTTCCAGGCTGCCACGTGCTGTCTAAAGTCCAAGGTTTGTGACCACAGAAGAATGAGAGCAGTTTTTGAGGACAGCCAGCGGTCTCTGCCACACGTTCACAGTTCTTTGAGGCGGGGTGGGCAGTGGGGGTGGTCTCAGTTGTTTACTCAATATCTGCACCACTGTAGCTTTTCTCATTGAATTATGTCTAGGATTTGCAAGGCAAGAGGGCATTTTCCTGTATATGATTATGTTAGCTTTGTAGTGGTTCACAGGACTTGGTTTATTCAGCTAAATTCCATTGAATAGCTGCTAAGGGGTGTGGAAAACAGCAAGAAGTGGGAGATGCCACCATTCCTGCTGTCGAGGAGAGAGCATGTTGACTAAGAAGAGACAGTCATTGTGAAAAGATGCTTGTAAAAGATTTTTCAAGAGATAGAAACTGAATAAGAGCATGTTATTTTTAGAACAATGACACGTGATAGTTATGACGAGCGGTGGTATGGGTTTAACAGGCGTGAGGAGGAAAGCAGAGTGTACTTGCGTGTGCAGGTAAAGGTCCCGACCCAGAACAGGTGGAGCCGGGGTTTTGTTCAGAGTCTCTGTCGTTGGTCTTGTGTCCCAGCCTATCCTGTGCCCCCGATTCCTGCAGGCCTGGGAACGGCCTTCCTCCCTGTGTTCCTAGCAGTGTCGCGTGGTGCTTGGCACCTGGTGGGATTCAGTAAATATTTATGGAATCATTTCCTACCAGCTCCCCTGTTTGTTGTTAGTAACACAAAAGTAAAACAATAAAATTGTCAAGGTTTTTAAAGTGTTGGAGTTTGGAGCCATAATTTCTCCTTAAGGACGAACCATGCACTTACTGAGAAAGTTACAACCTTCTTCATGGCCAGGAACTCTTTATTTTATATATTTATATGTTTACATTTAAAATACTTATATATGCTTTATACCTAAATATATTTTATCTATGTAGACACACATATGTATGTATATAAAATACTCTGTATGTGCATACTATATATGCGGGAGGGTCAAAAATGATCCACACGCCAATTATTTTAAAACTTCTTATCAGAAGAAGAAGTAATGCAGAGAATGGACTGGAGAACTCAAGGTTTGGGGGGGGCGGGCGGTGAAGGGGAAGCTGAGAAGTGAGAGAGTAGCATAGACATATATATACTACCAACTGTAAAATAGCCAGTGGGAAGTTGCTGTATAACAAAAGGATTTCAACTCGAGGATGGATGATGCCTTAGAGGACTGGGACGGGGAGGGTGGGGGGGAGTCGAGGGAGGGAGGGAATATGGGGATATGTGTATAAAAACAGATGATTGAACTTGGTGTACCCCCCAAAAAATAATAAATAAATAAATAAAATGAAAAAAGAAAAAAAAAAAAAGAAGTAAGGCCACACTGTCTTATAGTGCTTTTTGTTGAAGGCTACGGTCTCCCCAGTCACGGCTGTGCAGGTGTGAGTGTTTTACATCAGTTCATTTGTAACCATGGCATAAGCAAAAATGGATGTCCCGCTTGTGATTTGCACGAAAGAAGGTCAGTGTGCAGTGATTTGTTTTTTGTGATCTGAGGGTGTACCTGGAGCCATTATCTATCGAAGACTTTGTGTGCAGGATGGAGAAAGTGTTTTGTTGTGAAGAAGTGTGTATGAATGGATGGAGAAGTTCAAGCAAGGTTGCACATCAAGAAGGAGCAAGAAGTGCACAGTGGAGCATTTGTGGCTTGCAGCTCAGCCTAAAATGTTTTTTAATGAGGGAATAGGAAAGCTTGTTGACAGATCAACAAAGGGTATGGAAAAGCAAGATTATATAGAAAAATGATGTCTTTGTCTTTTCTAAAAGTTAATTAAAATACATTTTACAGAGTGCGGACAATTTTTGACCTACTCTCATGCTATTTATATGATCGCATATACTATATGTTGTAATAATAGTATTTTTCTGTGTATTATTTAGGACATTTTCATGTGAACCAACAGTTTAAGTACAGTTGGCAAAATGCTATGTGGGCTGTATAAAATTTTTTTATTCCAAATTCCAGGAAGCAATTATTTTTGTTTGTGCTTTGTTACTGCTGTTTAAACAATCTGTTTTTCCTTTTGCTATAGAACTTTCTATTACTTGATGAGATATCACAGCACAACCCTCAGCTGCCATCAACTGGTGAAACGATAGTGGACGTGCAAGATTTCACTGCTTTTTGGAATAAGGTAACAAGTTCTCCACTCCAAGATCTTGACTGCTAACAGACAACCGAAGACAGATTTGTTGGATAATTTTGAGATTTTTACACGTTATAAAATATGACTTGCTCATTTAAAGGAAGTGTGAAAGAATGCTGAAAGAATTTTTATAAAAATTCTCAGAATCAGGATTAAGGTTTGCAGCTAATGGGGATTAAGTATAAAATTAACATAAGACATTTGACATGTTGCTCTCTGTCTCATTTTCAAGAGAGTGTTCAAAGTGTTAGCACATTTTGAACTTAAAGAACATACATTTGTGATGTATGAATTTACAGAATTGGACAGACAGAATGCTGCACTATGGAAAGGGTTAACTAACAAATGCACAGCCAGTTGGTAAAGACAGGAGGCTTCGGGGAATCAGGGTACATTTTTTGCCTTGGTGTTCTCAGACCAAGTGGGAGTGAGGGCAGCTTCCTGCCATTGCTAGTCTCTGGGTTGTCTCAAGCATCACTATTCTGCGCTTTCTGCATCCCTGCCTCCCCCTGCTCCTTTCAGCATCTACGTGACTAATTCCCTGCATGGAATTCCCTCTCCCGTAGTGTGGATTCAGTTTTCCTATCTAATCCACACTTACTACATACGGAGTGGAGCCATGGGTATTCATACGGATCTGTGCTGAGGGGCAGGGTGGAGGCTCCCCCATCCTAAGCTTCTGGATGATTCTGGCTACCTCCGTGGCAGCCAGGGGCAGGGAGGAGGCAGCAGGAGGGCATAGGAAGCCCCAGTAACTTCCCGTTGACGGGCTGCACTGTGTGGCAAGCTGACAGGGAGAACTTGAGGTTTCCCAGTACTTGGTCTATTTATGACTTTCAGGCAGATGGAGTAAACAACAGGGTCTGCTCGCAAAAAGTCGTCAATATTGCACACTCAGTGCAGCCCCTTTACCGACAACTGAAACGCTCCCCCTGCCCCCTGCTTCCATGGTTCTCTGTGCACATCCTCCCATATCAGTGTGGATTAGTCAGGAAAACTGAACCCACACCACAGGAGAGGGAATTCCACGCAGGGAATTAGTTATGTAGATGATGAATGGAGGGCATGGAAGCAGAAAGGGCAGAATGGTGGTGCTTGAGAGAACCCAGAGGTCAGCGATGGCAGGAAGCTGCTCCCACCCCCAGGGCTGGAGGGACTCCGGGAGGCGGCGTCTCCACCAGAGGGTCCACTGTCTGGAGCAGAGCCCAGGAGCCCGACTGCTGTCAGAGTGGGGACCACAGAGCAAGTGTCCAGACTCTGTAGACTCCTCCTGCCTTTCACGCCTGTGACTCTGTGGTGCCACCTGCATCCTGTTCACCTGCTTCTGACTCAGTGCCTGCCGTCCCCACCAAGAAAACAATAGTATGTCCCCAAATATATAAAACCACATCCCTGTGGCTTTTGCGCATGGGAACTCACACAAGATGCCTGATCTAACCTGACAGTTTCTCCTACCTTTATACAGTAGATTTACCTCCAGCTGGGTATTTCTTATCATAACACACCTGAAGCATTTATAGAAAGCACCATTAAAATTCCATGATAAAGGCCGCTCTGTGTGAATGCTAACATATAGTTTGTACGACCCATTTCCCAATTTCTTCTGTACCACACTTTGCAGCATTTTAAAATGAGCTATTTTGTTCTTCCTTCAAGAACTTAACAACATGTTCTCAGACTTTTGTGCAACTTGCATTGTAGTACAGAACATGCTCTTCTGTTGTCCTGGCCTTGCCTATGGAAGGCTGTGCCCCATCCCGGGGTCGCTATTAATTAGGGGCTGTCAGGGTAGGTCGTGGGTGAGAGAGCCCTCAGGAGGGGGAGGGGCACAGACCCTGGGGGTTTTGGGGAGAAGCTGAATCTGAAGGAAGGGTGTGCTGGGTTGGGAGGCAGGAGATGGACATGAGCTCTGTGACCTGCTCCACTAGACAGCCAGGTGGGCGGGTGGGGGAAGGTCTCAGGGACCCAGGTCTCATCCATGAAATGATGGGACTTGGTCTCAATCTTTAAGCTTTAAAATGAATGGTCCTGTGGGAGCCTCTAGATCCACGGGGCAGGGATTTCGAACTGTGTCTGGCACAGAGTGGGGGCTCAGCTGATGACCTTTGTTCAATCAGTGTCCCTGGAGCCTGGGTAACCGGGAGGGAAGGGGACCCAGTACCAGGAGCTGACACGTGCTGCCCCCTTCTGGTCACCACAGAGCAGTGCCTGATCCTAAAGCCTGAACAAGGAAAATAATTAATTTACCAAGAGTGACTTTATCATATAAAGTGCCCCTTTGGTTGCTGAGCAATCCTGAGGTTCATTCTTATTCCAATGAAAATGGACAGATTAGCGGAGATTTCACATTATTAAAGAGCCAGGCATGCCAGGCACTTATGCTGCCACCTTGTGGAGATGAATGAGATAGTTAAAACCAAGGGTCATGATGCAAACTTATAAACGATTAAAACCCTCCCATACTGAATAGTTTATCAAATACATTATTTTAATAAGCTAGTGTGTCATTCAGTTTGAGTTTCAAGCAGGTGCCTTGTCTTCTACTCCTTAAATTCTGTGGGTGTCTAGAGCTGTGTTTTTATGGAAATCTGGTAAAAGAAGGAGGCTTTGTAAAGGCAACTAAAGCAGTTTCAATCCCCCAGAGAGATACAATTGGATGAAAACGCCTTCAGGACACAGTATCTTACAATAGGAAGGAGAAAAATGTGGATTATGTTAGCATATCAATGACTATTATGTTATTTTCTCTAATTTCTGAAGTAATGTGTGTTACTTTATTGAAATGGGTACATTTTTATAAACTTTAATTTGTAGGCATCAAATACCCCAACCCTACAAGGCCTTTCCTTTACTGTCAGACCCGGGGAACTGTTAGCTGTGATTGGACCTGTGGGAGCAGGAAAGGTAAGTTATGATGCCTTCTGGCAGCTGGATGCAACGCCACAGCCCCTGCTAAATTCTCAGAGTTGAGCCCAGATCTGCGTGTAGCACAGTTTGAATTGGGTGTTTCTAGAACAGCGTTTCTCTAAGTGTGTTCCATGGAAAATTCATTTTGCAAGAACGTTTTGTGGCCAAATAAACGTGAATAAACACACGTTGTGTTTTTCTACTTCGTGCTTCACGTTGCACAGTTGGGAACTGCTTGTCAGGAATTTGGACATCTCAGTGAAGGAAATGATTTATGTGACAGCTGTTCAGGGTGGACTGAAACAGTGGAGACTTCTTTTTGTTACAGTGGCCCCTCCAGGAAGTCTGGAGGTTGTAAAGGCTCTTCCAGGAAGCTTTGAGCATTTCCTCACGTGACTTGACTTGGTCCCATCAGTGCACGTGTAGTGAGTGTGCAGCCACGTGCTGGAGCTAAAGACACAGACGTGAGCAGGACCCCGACGCCCCTGCCTCCAGAGGCCACCAGGGTCCGGGGCGAGACAGATACGCAGGCAGGTTATTTCAGCGCAGGGTGGTGAGCTCACTGATGTTGTGGACACAGACACGTCACTTCTGTGTGTTGTTAAGGATTTGAAGGAAATGTACACATGCACTTAGTTTCCTGTGTTCTGTACAACAAAATACAGAGACCTAAATGTGGGATGTGTACATGAGAGGGTGATGATTTCCTTTATGACGGACTTTTGCTCTTCAGACACAACTCAATTCAGGGTTCTTTTAGTTAATCATCTTTGGATATATTCTTCACATATAGCTTTTTTATAAATGTTTTTTTAAATGTTTAAGTTTTTGGTGTACTGCACAGTTTGTGGAATCTTAGTTCCCTGACCAGGGATTGAACCCAGGTCCTGGGCAGTTAAAGCTCAGAGTCCTAAGTGCTGGACTGCCAGGGAATTCCCCACACATAGTTTTTTAAAAATGTTATTTTATTTTTTTGGCTGTGTCGGGTATCAGATGCAGCAAAGTAGGATCTTTTGTTGTAGCGCATGGGCATCTCTCCAGTTGTGGCACATGGGCTCTGTAGTTTGCAGCACATAGTCTCTCTCATTGAGGTGCGCGAGCTCAGTAGTTGTGGCGCAAAGGCTTAGTTGCCTTGCAGCATGTGGATTTTAGTTCCCTAACCAGGGATTGAACCGGTGTCCCCTACACTGGGAGGTGAATTCTTTACCACTGGACCACCACGGGAGTCCCTTCCACACAGAGCTTTTTAAGAACAAGTATCTGTCAAGTAAGGATACCCAGATTTGGAACAACTGCATTAAACATCAGATGCATGAAATACACATCCTGCTGGGCTGCTCTGTTAAGGATGTTAAACATTCTTAATTAGTCCTGGGTAAGAATAACACTTCATTTGGGGGAACTTAGGCAGAGTCGATTCTTTATACTATTAATATTCCTTATCAGCCATTAGTTTACATTGAGCAATCGTGTTATTTTCCATTTTTTTCTCCCCTCTGCCGGGTCTCTACTTTATCCTTTTCTAAAGGAAAGAGTTCTATCTTTTATCAAGCGCCCAGGGTGGGGGCGGCTGTGCTGCGGGGCGTGTTCCGTCCTGAGTGCTGCCTGTTCACGTGTGTGTGTTGCCGTCTGTTTCAGTCGTCCCTGTTATGTGCTGTGCTGGGGGAGCTGCCCCCGAGCCAGGGGCTGGTCAGCGTGCACGGGAGGATCGCGTATGTTCCTCAGCAGCCCTGGGTGTTTTCAGGAACTGTGCGGAGTAATATTTTATTTGGGAAGAAATATGAAAAAGAACGATATGAAAAAGTAATAAAGGCTTGTGCTTTGGAAAAGGTGAGTAATGACTTCTGAGTTTCATATACGCGAATTTCAAATAATAATAATGCTGGTTTAAACTACAAGGTTTGTTGAAAGTTTTTTTTTTTTTTCCCCTAAATTTGGAAGGTCTTTGATTGTTGCTTAATATTTTAAGCTGGTCTCCTGGGTGAATAAGCTGCTGTTTCAATCCTGATGTGATAACAACGCCCACAGAATGTCTGTTTTTGGGGCGGGTTTAATTCTGTCGTTTCATTTGCTTTTAACTTCTTTTTTTAATGGATAATTATAAAAATATCTAAAAACAGCACAGTGTAATGAGCCCTCCTGCACCCCCAGCTCCAACCAGGAGCAGCTGGAGGCCAGTCTGGCTGCGTCTCTACCCCTGCCATCTGCCAGCCCCACCCCCACCCCAGACTGTTCTGCAGCAGATTCTAGACCTCAGGTTAGTCCATCTGTAAACATTTCATTTGTTTTCCCTAAAAATAGGAAAGCCTTTGGGAAAAAAACCACCACATTATTTCACCTGAAAAATAACCCAAATTCCTGAATATGATCAACCTTCTAGTCTGTATTTAGATGTTGTTAATCATCTCACTGAGAAATCTCACTCACTAATAGTTTGCATGAGACTCCACGTGAGGTCTGTCCCTGCGCTTGGTTGGTGCCTCCTCAGTCCCTTTCAGTCTATAGGTTTCCCTCTCCTCTTCACTCTTGACTTCTATTTCTATTTAAAGAAAATGGAATGCTTTAAAATTTCTTAACATTGCATCATTTCACTGGGGGAGAGATTGTTTTCAGAAATGGCACTGAATTTCATGGAAGATGGAAGATGAAACGTTTAACTGTATTTGGGGATGTAGGGCTCCTCCTTCCCCACCCTTCTCAGTGGTCCCCCGCCCCTGCCCTCAGCATCCCCCCCCCCCGTAGCCCGCAGCCCAGTGTCCCCTCCCCCCACCCGTCCGGCTCCTTGGCAGCTACTGCAGAGGATTCAGAGCCGAGTTGCTGAGGAGGGGGAGGCTCCTAGTCCCTGCGTGCCATCTGCTACCTTACTGGACACGGGCAAGGGAGTGAGAGCATCGCCTCTCTAGCCTTCAGAGAAGACAAGGGCATTGCTGCTTCAGCCATCGCCACCACCATTTTCGCCTGTAGCGGCTTGCTGGATTCTCAAGTCGTCCACGATGAACCCTGTTTATAGATCCATGCAGCCTGGGGCTCCTTATGGCAACCCTAAGAACATGGCCTACAGGGATGGGAAAACTAAAGCACCGAGAGATTAAGTAAGTAAGAGGCCCAAGGTCATACAAGTAATTAATGGTGTTCACCTGACATGGTCCTGCTCCTCAGAGGGAAAAGACTCCTGTCCACACAGCAGAAAGCAGGCACCAGACCCTCCCACCAGGAAGCCTACTCAACACTGGACCAACCCCACCACAGGGGGCAGACAGCAGAAACATTCCATCCAAAAACTACAAAATGCACTTTCTTCTCAAGTGCACACGAAATATTCTCCAGGATACATCACATCTTGGGTCACAAATCCAGCCTCAGTAAATTCAAGAAAACTGAAATCGTATCAAGCATCTTCACCAACCACAATGCTATGTTGGGATTTAAATAAAATTAGTGAATGAATGATGAAAACTGAACTTACCTGATAGAAGAATATAGTTTGGCAAAAAGAAAGAAAAATTTAAATACTGTTAAATAGTATGGTACTCTCTTGGGTTATAAAAATCAGTGAATAATAGCATTAAAGGACTCCCCCCTGGGGTTTGTGCAGTGCAGTCTGGACATCTGACTGTTCTTTTATACTGTGAGGAAAAGGCTGGGACAGACTCTGAAACGTCTGGTGTTAAAGCTTCCAAACCCACTTTTTGGGGAAATAGTAATTCTGCTGGAACAACAGCTTGACATCATAGATTGTATCAGGTGAATAGCATTTTAGGATGATGCAGACAAAACAGAATTTCTCGTTTAAAGGGCTTCTATTTCTTTCTCCTGAGTTATTGTTAATGGGAGATTGTGCATTTGAAGAAATGACGTCAGGTTAGGACTGAGCTAGATTTTTATTAAATGGTGTGTAGACTATAAGAAAAGAGGGGAAGCAAATGTAAATCAGTGAGAGCAATAGCTCCCATTTATTCAGAGTCCACGTGCAGGTCATTTTTCTGTCTCACAAGGGCACATGCACACCCATAAAATGGTTTAGGAGTTAATTCTTTGAGTGTCTTCAGTGTTCCCATCCTCATTTTATAATTGATAAAACTGAGGCTTGGAGAGATGAAACAGCTCTCCTCAATGTTTGCAGCTCAAGTTCAGATCCATTTCTGCACGACTCTAGATGCCATGCTTTTCCATGGTGCTGTGCTGCCCCTCAACTGAGGAAGTTTGTAAGAAAGAACTTTTTAAAAAGCAGATGATGGATGATGGTGGAAGACAGGATGTGGAATAAACAGATCTCAGGCATTTCCTCTTTACTTTAATCATATCCAGCTCCTGATGCCCAGATCAGACTCCAGGGACCCAGGCTAGTGTGTGGGTGTTTGTTTGCACAATCTTGTCTTTCTGGTGAAGCTCAGCCCTGTCTTTCTCCCCCACATTTGAGCATCTCTGGAGAAAAGCAGATGTTGAGACAGTGGCTGCCATTCATCATTTTCTCTAGGGGCTGATGCTTTGCTGCAGCCACATGGGGTGACTGGACCAGTAACGTGGGCAGTGTTCTGGGGCTTTCCCCACCCTCGGGTGTCCATGCGGCACAGACTCTGGTGGGAAGGGGCCCTGCAGGATTGGGTTGCACAGCGATTCTTCTGTACGTGATGTGATGTCTATAAACATGGACACTTCTGCTGTTCTGCTGCGTGATCGGGACATGGAGTCAGGGCCCCTCATGCCCATTCCCTCCTTGGCAGGAAGGGAAGCCCAGGGCAGAGAAGTAATGGAGAGCGGAGTCCTGGCCCTGGCTTCACCACTTGCCCACTATCACTTTGGACACATCCTGTTACCTTCCTGGGCCTGTGATGTTTCTGCAGTAAAAGGAGGACCTTGAGTCAGAGGGTTTCCAAGAGGTTTTGAAGCTGCTCTGAAATGTCGTCTATGACTCTCATTAGCAAGGGGTCAGCTAGGTCTTTACGGCACCTGAGACCCACTTAATGAGTAAGGAGATCCTCTTCTTATCTCCTTATGGAATCCATCTGTCAATGGATGGACATGAGATGGCCACAGATAATAGTGGTGTCCTGGAATTATTTGGCCTGTAGATACAGAGACTGCATGTGTAATAGAAAAGGCTTGGCCTTTGGAGAGAAACAGTCCTGGGTAGTAACTCCAGGTATTTCTCTCAGTTTCCTTTCTTATTAAATGGGGGAGGGGTGGGATTACTGTAAAGGCTGCAGGCAATGCCTGTGAAATGCAAACTTGCCAGGGTTTCAGTAAATGGTAGCTATTGTTACTCTTCTAGGTCTTCTCTCTACATCCATCCATCCATCCATCCATATAAATATAGTAAAGATTTCTCCTTACAGTTCTCCCTACCCCCGCCTCTCCCAAATCCTGGAGCAAAAAACAGGAAGAAAAAAAAGCAACAGTTATTGTATTACATACATCAATAACAACTAGATGTATTATACTAGATCTAATTAAACATTTAAGTTCATTGAGCTGAAAATAATTCTGTAGTAAAATAGGGAGATAAGACATCATCACATTTGGCAACATCACTTCAGGCTGATGACATCAACTCCAAGGCCCAGGAGTCAGAAGACTTGGGGTTGAGTCTCAGTTTCTCTGCTTACTAGGTGTGTGATTTTGGCTAATTGTCTGAACCTTACAAGCCTGTTTCTTCATCTGTAAAATGGAGATAATAATACTGTCAACCTCATAAGGTTGTTTTGAGAATGAAATGAAGTAGCAATTTTAAAGCACCTGATTACTAGGAATATAATAAGCACTCTGTAAATGTTAGAATGGTTTTGAAAATAAATTAGCTCTTAATTATAAACTCAGCCACTGTTTGGTAAAATCACATCCATAAAATGTGACCTGTAAGGAAGAAAGTATCTGAGTATTTAACTTCCATTATTTCAGTTGATATTTACATAGGTGCTCTACACATAGTACATTATATAAAGCAACAATAAAAATATTTTGTTACCATGACATAAGCAATATATTATGTAACATTTGTCTGTGTGTTATCTTTAACCACTTGAAGGCTTGCAGGGCCAGAACAAAGATGCAGACGAAGAAAATGGATGTGTGGACCCAGTGGGGGACGGGAGGTGGGATGAATCGGGAGATTAGGTTTGACATATACACGCTACCGTGTGTAAAATAGATAGTGGGAACCTGCTGTAGAGCACAGGGAGCTCAGCTCGGTGCTCTGTGGTGACCTAGGTGTGTGGGATGGGGGAGCATGGGAGGGAGTTACAAAAGGGAGGGGATATATGTATACATATAGTTGATTTGCTTCCTTTTACAGCGGAAAATGAAATAGCATTGTAAAGCAACTATACCCCAATAAAAAAACAATTAAAAATAAAATAATGATAATGCTGGTAGAAACATGGATGTACAAATAAAAAATATTTAGGAAATACGTATTTAAAAGTATCTCATTGATAAATTCTAGTTTAATATTTTCCCACATAGATCACTTGAATTTATAAACTCCTCTTGGGTGCCTGTAAGCTTTCATCTCATGTTTAGCACATTCCTGCCAACTTGAATGTTTTCAGATTGCCTTGACCATCATAGGATAATAAGTTTATTGATAGTTCCTCATTTAGGTATAGAGGCCTTTAAGTCTTGAGTTATTTTAGTGTTGCCTTCATTTCGAATATACTTTTCAGTCACCACCTGGGCAGTATGATGTGAAAGAGCAAAAGGCTATGAACTGCCATGAACTTGGTTCTTCTGTTTAACAGCTGACTGTCCTCAGACCAGTGATGTAACCTCACTTAGTTTCCTCATCTGTGAAATGGGGCCAGTACTTCCTGTGCAGCTTGTTATGAGGATTAGAGATAATTAGCATTAGGGTCCAGAACAGTGCTTGGTGCACAGATCTCACCCTCCAGGAGCTGAGAGAAGCCGTGTGCACATGTACAAATGAAGGAGCAGAAAAAGACGGGTCGTTCACGAGAGATGTAAACAAAGCCTTAGGAACCAGCAGGAAGAGAGATGAGTCCAGGGTGGTTTCATGGGAGAGAGTGTTTGGGCTGAGCCTGGAAAGATGGGCAGGATTGACAGGCTATGAGAAGAGGGGCAATTCCAAATGGAGGAAAAGCTGTGAAGACAGGCAGGGGCCTCCTGCTGTTTGACTCTGGAGTCCAGCCCTCCTCTGCCAGGGCCTAAAGTCCTGTCCTCATGAACTATTTCAACAGTCATCTCCGTGGTGTTTCTACACTAAGTCTCCACCATCACTGAAGGGCCCTTGATGAGCTTCTGGACGGATGGCATAAATCCAGCCTCTCCATTTCCTAGATTGCTTCTAGTTTGTGTGTCTTCTTTTCAGTGAAAATTGGTTAAATTTACTTTAGAGGAAAATAACGTGAAAAAAAACACCTTCCTATCAGTGGGAGGAATTGTAACATATGCTCAGCTCAGGCTTTTCCCTTTAACCTAATCGGAAAATGGTGGCTGGGAAATTAGGCTGACATGGATTTTACTTCACATCCTTTGAAATGTTTTTGCCATCTGGGGCTGGTCCATAAATAGTTTGCAGAGTCAACAGCACACTCGAAGTCCTCCTACCAGACTCAGAGAGCCTGTTCCTTATGCCCTAACTGTGCCAAATGCAAGAGTGGATTTAAGTGCCTTTTCTAGAATGTGGTTAAGATTGTTGTGCTACAATGTGGTGCTATTTTGAGAAGAAAACCAGAAAAACATAAAATCAAAGCATGAAAAATAAGCAGAATAGTTTGCAAGGACTGTCAACAGTGAAATGGAGGCCAAGTAAACTCTGTGTGTGTGTGTGTGTGTGTGTGTGTGTGTGTGTGTGTGTAAGGCTGAGAACCTATGTTAAAATGGCTCATTGTTTTTCATGAAAACCAAAGCAGGAGATGGTATTAGCTTCTGAGCTCAAGAAAGAAATACGGTGCAATAATGATGAATTTTCATGACAGAGCAATTGTTTCCTCTCACTTGAGGCACCCCAGTTAAGCTTTGAGTGTGCAGGGAACCTGTGTGTGCCTGTGTGTCTTTGTGGCTGTCAGGGAGGGTTGTGATGGAGACAGTGTCTTTCTTCTTCTTGTGGTGATGTGCTTTGCATGTTGTGATTCACACTGTGAATGGGGTCCCACTGTTAGTCTCATGAGAAAATAGGCATCAGTCACCAGTAGCAAGTTACAAGCAATTCATGTCCTTTTCCCACACATGCAGGGTGTTCATGCACTTGTTTTGATTCTCACAGCATCCTTGAGTTTAGCGATTCTTGTTTCTGCAGCACATTCTATAGAAGAGGAAAACAAGACTCACAGAGATCAATGGACTTATCATGGAGACCCCAGTGTGCCACTTGCTTTCTCCTCATATTTTCTAGAGTTAGAGAAATGAGGGCTTCATCTGCAGAAAGGTAGTCTGTGTAGCCTAGGTTGATGCCTGAGGGATTTAGTAGATAACAGACTCCCCACAAGCTCTGCTTGTCTATGCCAGGATCTGTCAAGGGATAATTATAGGTAATCTAAGATTTCTAATAAAATACTGTGTAACTTAAACCTAATTGTTATCATTTTGGGGATGTTCTTGTCATTGTTTTTTTCCCGCCAGGTACTCTGGGGAAAATAGACTGATCTGTTTATTTCTTAAATAATATTCAAATATAACTTTTGATAGATTCCCAGATCCTCAAGTCAAAACTTCACATCCTTCTGAGCTTTGCGTTTTTCCTGTTTCCACGGACAAGCATCTAGTCAATCCAGCTGATCTGCTCAGTGTCCCTCAAGCACACTGTTTCTTTCCCTTTGGTTTCCCTGCCCAGCCTGCTCTTTCTGCTCCCACGTCTTGTACAGACCTTGTCTGTCACTCTATCACTTGCCTTAAGTATCACTATGAAGACAGGTCGGGTGTTATCCTTTCTCTGAAAGTGGGAAGCTGAGGCCAAGTTCAGCATAATTGGTCATTTAAGATAAAATAAGTCCTGTGCCTCCACCAGGCTGGGCCACCAGCTCTCACGCTTGTGTCTCTAGCACAGACCTTCACACTTGCATATCCAGCTGCAAAGTGACATCACCAAAAGGTCATCTCAGCTTGTCTGCAACCAAAGTCTCCTAAACCTGCATCCACCATCTTCTCAGTAAATGGTGACCCTGTCCTTCCTCTTCCTCACGCCCCGAACCCCGCAGTCCTCCTCTTCTCTTACAGCCCACACCCACCCTGTCAGAAGGTCTTACAGCCTCCACCTTCCACATGTGTCTGGAGTGTGACCCCGTCTCTCCATTCCCACTGCTCCCACTCTGGTCCTGGCCACCATCATCCATCACCTAGATTGTTGC
Source organism: Hippopotamus amphibius kiboko (assembly GCF_030028045.1). NCBI lineage: Eukaryota > Metazoa > Chordata > Mammalia > Artiodactyla > Hippopotamidae > Hippopotamus > Hippopotamus amphibius. The sequence goes on from NC_080199.1 coordinate 14,827,454, forward strand.
TGTGGCCTCCTCACTTGTATCCACCCTCACTCTTCCCCCCAATTGTCTATTTTCTACAAAGCGCAGGAGTGATTCCTTAAAAACCTCAGACCATGGCAGTCCTCCCCACTGCACTCCCCTGTTACTGGGAATGACACAAGAGCTCCTCCTGCTCTGTCTCTGCCCTCATCCCCTCATTCTTACTTGGCTCCAGCTCTCCTGGCCTCCTTGCTTGTCCTGGAAAACCTCGGGCATCTGCCCCATGGCCTCTGCCCTCGCTCATTCCTCTGTGTGGAGCCTCCTCTCCAGGTCTGCGTGAGCTCCCTCCACCCTCCCCCAGATCTGCTCACAACCCTCTGAGCAGAGCCCTTCCCGACCCCAGTATAGACTCACTCTCCCTCCTTTACTCTCCATCCCCCTAAGCCGGCTTCCTTTTTCTTCTAGTCCTTAGTACCTGTACTCAGGTTAATTTTCTCTACTGTCCATCTCCCACCATGGAAACAAACTCTGGGGGCTTTGTTTCCTCATGGCTGAATTCATTGTGCCCAGAACAATGCCTACATATAGTCCGTCCTCAGTGCATATATGTTAATGGACAAATGCATAAATGTTGTGAAGAACTACAGAATGAAAACAAATGAAAAGCTGTAAGAGGTTTTTTTTAATGTTCAAGGTTATAATTTAGCCATTATGAAATATAGCCATTGCTGTTGATCAATTATTTGTATGAAGAACTGATGCTAGAAGCTTAGGATGACAGGAGGAGAACACATTTTAAATCTTTTTTCCTTTTTTTTCCCTTTTCTATCTCCATGTAGGATTTACAGCTTTTGGAGGATGGAGATCTAGCTGTGATAGGAGATGGAGGAATTACACTGAGTGCCGGGCAGAAAGCCCGGGTCGGCCTCGCAAGGTAAATGGCATCTCAGTTGCCATCCTGCCCCTGCCTCCTCTGCAGCTCCTAGTGGAGGTGAGCACGCAGAACCCACTCACCAAGTGGACGCTGTGTGAAGCAGGGTCTTGGCCTTTTCCATGGGCTCTTGGAATGAACATGGGGTTTTTGAATTGCATCAGGATTCAGAGATGAGGTCCAGGGAGCGTGAAGCGTTCTTCTCCTGACATCTGTCTACATTTTCTAGAGCCGTGTATCAGGATGCAGACATCTACCTCCTGGACGATCCGCTCAGTGCAGTGGATGCAGAAGTCAGCAGGCACTTGTTCCAAGAGTGAGTCTTCTCCTATTTTCTATCCTTTCTGCTTTCCAAGAACCCTGTAGAGTTCAGGGAAGAGAGCTCAGGAGATGCAGCTCATTCTGCCCTGGTGTCCCTGTCTCCCCTGTCTCCCCTCCCTTCCTTCCACAGAAGATCCATCATAGAGAAATATTGTGTCATGAGGTCAAGACAGGAAAATACAGGAGGTGCTTCCAGTGTGTGGAGGCCAGTGGAGCCCGCGCTTTAGGGAGCTGAGGAATAGATGGCAGATGTCCCCCTGCTGCTTGCAGTTGATAACTAGACACTGTGGGTGGATCCAGACCCCGGGAATAAGACAGATGATGTATGGTTTTTAAATCAGAGGGCGGGTCTCGGGAACCTGGTACTTCACTGCCAGTTCTTTTCCTCTGTCATTTGTTTAAGGCCCGTTAGAAGTGAAGTTTTCAGTGTTGACATAGGGCTTCTGTGGAAAGGCCTTGTTGGTTTATGCTTATAATACTATAGTTTGGAAATACTTAATACAGTCCAGAATTTAAGAATGATTTATTCCACATGAGAGTGTGGCTTCAATTGTTTCATGTTGCTTCATGGGTGCTTCCTAGAATTAATACTTCGACCCACATGTAGGGTTAACTTGAATTCGAAACTGGGAATCTAGAATCTGGCTGAAATCCTGACTCTCACTTTGTGTGTCTGGAATGTGTTGTCAGTGGCTCTTGCTTGGCCACCGAACCTCTGAAGTAGAACAACTCTGATGCTTTTCTGTGTGTAATGTGTCCTAACACACACTGACTGGTGTCTCTGATGGAGTCTAGAGTGGCCTCTTTGAAAGCCTCGTGAACTTACTTTTGCTAAAGCAACATCCACATCTACCCCATGGTTAGTTCCCTTGCTGTTGTTCCCCTTGTTAAAGCCCAGGAGCCCTTCCAGCTGCACTTATTAAAGCCCTACTGTGTGCACTGAGATCTATGCCCTTACAGATGTTATTACACAAAACCTCTTGGTTTACCAAGGAGGGCAGTGAGCCAGGAGAGGGGAAGGACCCACCCTGGACAGGATAAGGGAGACTAAGACGTTCGGCTCTCATTCCTGCCTCTAAGGAATGTGTCTCTACATGGAGCTTGTTGAGACAGATGCCTGAGAAAAGCTCAGCATAGTCAAGGTTTAAAGCATTTCAATACAGGATAGTAAATGGTAAATGGAAGCAGAAGTGGGCAGCTGTAGGGTTTCAGCTGAAGTTCAGAAGCTCCTTGTGCTCTGGGCTTGGCAGGACGTGCCCTGTGGACCTGCAAGCTGGTCAGGGTTTGTGGATGCTGAGAAGAGAATTCAGTTCCTTTTGCTAAAGAAAGAGTAGAAGCAAAGGAGTAGAGGTAGGAGGAAGCAAGGCTGTGAGAAGAACAGCAGGCACGTCCTCACCTGGAGGATGCAGGTTGTTTGGCAGAGAGAAGCTATTTGGAAATTCTCGCTGTCAGGTCCTGTGTGAGTTTGCTAGGGCTGTGTCCATCCAGGCTGCTCTCACAGGAGACCATAGACTGCAGCCTATAAATAACAGAAATTTGCCTCTCACAGTTCTGGAGGCTGGGAAAGTCCATGGTGCTGGCAGATTTGGTGTCTGGTGAGGGCCCGATTCCCATGTCCTCACGTGGTGGAAGGGGTGAGGGAGCCGTGTGGGTGCCCTTTTATAAGGACACTAATCCCATTCATGTAGGCTCCACCCTCATGACCTAATCACCTCCCAACAGCCCATCTCCAGGACCTTCACAGTGGGGATTAGGTTTCAACATATGAATTTTGAGGACACAGACATTCAGACTGTAGCAGGCTGTCACAGATGCGGGGCTGGGGGAGCAGCGCTTAAACAACAGAAATTCATTTTCTCCCAGTTCTGGAGGCTGGAAGTCTAAGATCAAGGTGAGGGCAGGTTTGGTGTCTGCTGAGACCTCTCTCCTTGACTTCTGACGGCATCTTCCTTGCTGTGTCCTCACGTGGTCTTTCCTCTGTTCACGTGCACCCCTGTGTCTCTGTCCTTATGCCTTCGTCTCCTCTTCTAAGGACACCAGTCAGATTGGATCAGGCCCACCCTAATTAAGGGTAACAGTTACTTCTTTAAAGGCTCTGTCACCAGATTCTAAGGTACTGGTGATTAACATGAATTTTGGGGGGGGCAGAATTCATTCACATCAAGTCCTAAGTAGCAAAGTAAAGACACTTGAGGAGAGTCAGCGTGTGAGAGAGATATGTGAGGAGCTCCGAGCTCTGGATGCTGGGAGCTGGGATTCCACGTCCACTAAGCAGGGGTCGTGGGGCGGGTTCCACCAAAGTGTGTATGTACCTGGAGCTGAGTGTTGGGGTGATGGCAGAGCTCTGCAGATGGATGGTGGTGATGGCTGCACAACAGTGTGAATGTACTTAATGCCACTGAGGTGTAGGCTTACACATAGTTAAAATGGTAAATTTCATGTTATGTGTATTTTACCCCATGAAAAAAGTGCGTGTTAACTTTGAAACTTTCAAAACGCAAGAGAGCAGGACCGCTGACCTGTGGCATGGCCTCCAGCCCTCTGATCTGAGCTGCCTTTCCCACCCTCTCCTCATCATGACTTGATGAAGTTTCCCTTAGAGAAGTGCCTTGTGGCTTCGTCATGAGTTCAGTGACAGGCGCTAGTGCTGTGACAGGGATTCCCACCCCCACCCCTGCTGGCATCATGAGTAGCTCAGCCTCCCTGTTCCCACCACCCTGACCTGAACTCACACATGTCTGTTCCCTGGGGTTGTGTGCGTCTGCACAAGTTCCCCATCACTGCGAGAACAGTCTCTGCTGGACACGGCATCCGTGTCACAGGGAGGGGAGAGCAAGGCATTCTGATTGCCAAGCACGGTGCGCTGATCACAAAGCTCTCCCACGTTCTTCTTCAGACACAGGAAGTGTTTATAAGTATTCTCCAGCCTTTTGGATTTAATGACCTCGGAAGTACACTTGATAGAAGCGACCTTGTTAAGATTGTTGTTTGCTAATCAGAACCACATTCCCTGAGAAAACTTAGGGCCGGGAGCATGAATGCAACTTAGGAAATCACTCAGCAGCAACTGGAGAATGTTCTCAAGTGAGAAAATTAGATGGAACAATAGCTATGAGAGATGGTGGTCGTGTCAAAGCTTAGCAATGGGAAGTGTTTTGTATTAAAAGTGAATGGATTACACTTCTACTTGCCATTGACAGTTTCCTTCAGTCATGAATATACATGTAAGGTTATTAAGGTTTGTGAGTTTTACAACAGTGTCATGAATATTAAGTGGATTCTATCACCTACAGAAGGTCAGAGGCCTCAGGTGAACTGAGGCCGTCTCACCTGTGTCCAGCTGTGGATCCTGTCGTGTTTCAGCCCCACATCCCAGACCCCCGCCTCCTGTGTCATCAGTTCTGTGGGTCTGTCCTGATCAGACTCCCAGGCTGCTGTCTACACAGTTCACCCTTCCTGCTCCAGCCCTTCACAGACTCCCCCTCACGTTCAGGATGCAGCTCCAGGTCCTCAAATGGAGAATTGACACCTGCCACCGTCAGTCTTTCCAGCTCATCCCCACACCCACTCAGTATTCCAGCCGTGCTGGCTTTGTGGCAGGTCCTTTCTCACTCCTGTCTGTCTGTAGATACTGCTCCCTCTGTCCCAGAGCCAGGAAGCAGTGCACCAGGGCAAAGAAGGCAGGTGAGAGACAGGCCCCTGCCTTTCCCTCCTGTTCCTCCAGGGGGAGCCTGTGCCCTTCTGTCTTCCCTCTGCCCTTGGTGGGTTCTTAACCATGTGTGAGTCCCCCCACCCCAAAAGCTGTGACTGCATGAAGGCGCCTTAGCCCAGCATGTTCTGTCTCAGGACCTCTGCACCTGCTGTGCCTTCTTCCAGGGGTGTTTCCCCCAGGCGGTCTCATGGCTCTAGTGTCACCCCAGCTAAGACAGCAGGGCCTACTTACTTTTCTTTCAAAGCAAACACCATGGCCCGATAGTGCATTTTAAATACTTGTTCAGTGTGTCCCCCTGTATACGGTGCAGAGTATTGGCTGCTTTCTTGACCTGCAGATGTGGGTCAGGTGTGTGACAGCTCAACAAAGCTCTGCTGACTGAATGAATGGAGGTAGGGACTCTGTCTTTCCTATTTGTATCCCTGCTATCATGGGGTGTGTCCGCTCTCAACACAGCCCATATACAGGCTTACATATGGGATTATAGGATTAACACAGCCCTTGTATAGGAATAACAGTGAAGCAACTTGTTGCTGAATCCATCATTTTTTATGGCATGACTTGGAAATCTTTGCTCTAAAGCCTTTGAAAATAGAGTATTTTCCTAGAAATCTTGATGAAAACGTTATTTAGGAAATATTCAAAGCCATCAACTGATCACCTCATTGTGACTATTTATATTCCCTCATCTGTGATGGAAAGTTAGGAAGAACACATTTTAGAACTTTTGGGCTCGTCCATCTTGGGCATAGCAGCCCGTCAGGCTTGATTAGCATCGCCTTTGGGGACTGTTGGCAGGAAATTGTGAATTAAGGAGAAACAATTCCATTAAAAGCTTTAGTACTATGTCTGAAGAGAGTGTTAGTCAAGAAACTTAGGTGCGAACACTGAATTAACACATGTCAGAAGGGAAAATGGACTCAATGAAGCCATGGTGTATGTCTCTACATCCTGGGCTCTTGCTTCTGATCATAGACCCAGTGTCCAGAGTGCCCCTTAGGACTTTTCTGAGTTCAAAGCACATCTTTTCTAACTGAGTTCAAAGACCACTTGAGGATTAGGGAGGAGTGGAGAAGGGGGCTGATGCTTACTGAGTGGATTGGTGCTTTCATTTCTCAGAACATGTGGATGAGTTGTCATTGACCTTGTTTTGAGATGAAGAAACTGAGGTTTAGTGGCTCATCCAACATTGTCAGGCTGGTGAGAGGGACTGAGCTGCCATCTGCTCCCTCTAGACTCCCTATCTGACTCACTCAGCAGGCTGAGATATATGGCCCACGTTCCTGAGATTTGCTCGGCGAGGGGCTCGGGCACCCAGAGTGCATGCCTGGAGCCCTGCCCGCGGTCACCAGGGCCCCCAAACAGGCTACTCGCTTCCCTGGAGGGTTGTAGACCCTTGTGGAGTGAGACTGGGGCTGAGTCCCTAGGGGTCTGCATTTACAATGTAGGAGCTCATGGGGGGGTTCCTGTAAAAACACACTTAAGGCAAGGCCTGTACTTGCCCAGCTTAGACCTAAGGAAGAGCCTGGAGTCAGTGACAGAGACACAAATGATTTAATGAATAGGGTGAGCTTCCGTATCTGAAGCGAACTTGGAGGGACACCCCACGGTGTGAGGCCCACATTGGGGCAGGACATGGTGGCAGTCTTTATTTCTGGGGGGTGGAGAGGTTGGCCCATGGGTTACCATGGAAACCAGCAGGGGGCACTCCCCTCACTGCGCCTTAGATAAGCATGCTGGAGGATTCTGATCTAAAGCTAGAACAGTCATTAGCTGGGGCCTGAGTCAAGTATGCAGGAAGGTCAGTCATGTGACTGGGGTGTAGGTGAAGCAGGCACTGGTTGAGCAGGGGATGTACAGAGAGCAAGAGAACAGCCATCTTGGGTGGCCTCACCATACAGGGTCTTGGCTAGAGAGAATTCCTGTGTCTTTTGAGCTGTTGGATGATTTCCACTGTGATTTGGGCCATTTGGTTTTTGTTCCTTCATTTTCGTATTTGGAAGGTGTTCAATTCTAATGAAATGCTTCCTGGATGGGACTGGGAATGTAGAGACTGAGGGAGGCCATGCTGACATTCATTTTCTAGCTAATATTATTTGGGAAGAAGTGTCTAGAAAATGGCACATGTTACCAAGAATCCATTAATTTTTTTATTGTTAATATGTACATCATAAATCATAAATAATCACCTAGGAAACTGTCTAGGGAAAATGTGCATATTTGTATATGACATAGATCCCGCTTCTCCCATTCCCGCATAGCCATAAAATAGTGTTTTAGTTCAGTCAAGTTTTGCAATCTCAGTATTGCTCAATTATTTTTCATTATGAAACATGTAAATTATTGTTAATCTGAGTTTTTGGGAAAAAACAACGTAGCTGCTGCCTCTTTCACTGGACTGCTTTTTAGAACTTTTCAGTGGCACTAGATTCAAGTTTGCTGCTGATAAATTTGAGGACCTACTTGGGATCACTGATTCATATTTGTACTTATTTTGTATGTTTATTTGGTATTTAAACTACAGATCTTTGATTGCTGTGTTGTTTTGGTCCTACTACGTTTTCAAAATATGTGTTTTCAGTTGGGAACACCCCCTTTAATGTGCTTTTGCATCCTGTACCTTTTACATTTGCAGGTGCGTTTGCCAAGCTTTGAAGGAGAAAATCACAATCTTAGTGACTCATCAGCTTCAGTTCCTCAAGGATGCAAGTCAGATTCTGATATTGAAAGATGTAAGTAATTTCTAGAAGTCTGTGGAATTGCTAACCCTGGTGTGTTGAAGATCAGGCCTCCCAGCAGGTCCCTCTCCTTGGATTCAGATTAAACGACCTCTTCTCCCTCAGATTTATGCCCCCTTCCTCCAGAGCTGGTATCCATGCCTTTGAGGATGAGTCCAAAGTCATGTAGAAATGTCACTGTTACACTCTGTGTCACATAAACCCTACAGTATATAAAAGTATTACCATAGAGTTACTCACCATAGAATTACCACTGTTCTAATGGAATTTGTTAAGAATAATGATGCTATTTTATTTAGAACTTTTTGTTTTCCCCTTCCACAACTTAGGTCAAAGTGTATTATTTGGAAATTAGAGATACTAGGACCTGTTTGTATCCATGTGATTGTCATGTGCAGTTTGCCTAAAGAGCATCTTCCATTAACACCAGGAGCGATGTTGAGTAGCTGAGCACCGTGGTCAGAGACACCCACTCTGCTGGTCTAGCCAGTTGCTGGTCTCACTTCCCAGGGCTTTTTTTGTGCCCCATACATGTGGGAGCCTGTGCAGCAGTAGGAAGGCCCTGCCTTCATGGGGCTCCTGTTCTCATGGGGACAGATGTGATGAAAGAGAGAGAGGGGAAGGGGTGACATCCTGGGTGCCTCCCTGAGGAGGTGGTGCCTCACAGGGCCTGAGTGACAGGAAGGTGGGGGCCACAAAGACCCCTGGGGGAGTGGGGTCTGAGGCAGGGGGTCTTAAAGAGTGAGTTGGAAGGTTGGAGGAATGGCAGGGAGGCCAGCGTGTCTGAGGAGAGTGAGCAGGGGGACATGGAGGGAGCTGGTCTCTGAGCAGTGGACAGGGGGCCCAGAAGTGGGATGGAAGCCCTTGGATGGTCCAGAGCAGAGGAGTGATGTGCAGGATTTAAAAGATTCCTCTGATGTTCACTGGAGGGGCGACAGCAGAAGCAACTGGAAGTCTTAGTAAAGTTGGGAAGAGGGAAGTGTGGGCTCAGGCTAGTGTATCCATTTCTAGAGCTGCCAGAACAAAGTACCACCAACTGGGTGGCTTAAAACAACAGAAATTTATTGTCTCACTGTTCTGGAGGCTACAGTTTCCAAATCAAGGTGCTGGCAGGGCCATGCTCTCCCTGAAGGCTGTTAGGGAGGGTCTTCCCTCCCAGCTTCTGGTGTTCCCTGGCCTTCCATGTGGTTCCTTGTCTTACAGCTGCAGCGCTGTAGTCTCTGCCTCTGATGTCACGTGGCCATTGTCCGCATGTCTGTCTGAGGCTCTTCTCATAAGAACATCAGTCATATTGGATTGAGGGCCACCCTACTCTCGTATGACCTCATCTTCACTTGATTACATTTGCAAAAACTCTGTATCCAAATAAGATCATGTTCACAGGTGTCATGTTGAGGGCTTGAACATACCTTTTTGGGGGCCACCGTTCTACCCCCAGCACCTAGCATGGTTGGGGGTGGGGTGGAGATTAGTGAGAAGTTTTCAGACTCGGTGGTGGTTTGATGCTTCACTCCTTGGCTTGTTTGCCTCTGTGTCTCAGCACCTCTGTTGTTAACCCTTGTCTGTTCCATCAGGCCCTTGGTCAGATGCCTCACTTACCTAGTGAATTTCTGCCCTAAGAAAGACTATTAAAATGCAGAAGTACTGCCTCTCTAGAAGCAGTTCCATGTGTCAACCCCTGTCCACACTTTCAGGAATGAGGAGATCAGGCTTCTCAAATTTGGGAGCAGTTAATTTCATGTTTGGAGGGGGTGATGCTAGTGCCTAAAACCCCAACATTGTCAGTATTATGAGCACAGAATCAGTGGGATGCAGAATAACCTGTTTAGCCCGTCCCTAGGTGTTTTGGGGTTCCCTTATTGCTTCTTTTGAGGAGACCACCCTCAATTTTACTACTATCAGAACTACTGTTTGTCCACTGGTGAACACCCTGGATGAGTTGGGGTCCATCCTTACTGTTTGTCTGGTCCCTCTCTCACAGCAGAGAGGGGATGGCTGCCCCTTTGTCCCCTTGGAGTTGTCAGCACTTGGCCACTGAATGAAATTGCTATCTTTGGACCACTGGTTGTTTCCTTGAGCATCTTACAGATACTAAGTGGAAATGGGTAATTTCACTAAATAAGGTGTATGAATATTGCCTTCCTGGTGGAACAAGACACAATATATCCTGAATAATTATCTAATTCTGCAGTATCAGATGATACCCAAAGGCTTCATTGGGCTTCTCCCAGGGGACCACCTCAGCAGATAGGATGAGAGGGGTCCCAGCTAGGGTCGTGGGCCACCTTCTTCCACCTGACCTGCCTTAACCAGAGCTGCCGTCCTTTGTTTAATTTTGCATCCTGGGATTTTTCTTAATATTTTGTTTGACACTGAATGAATCAGCTAAGTTTTATTTCATGGGGTCAGAAAATAGTGAAAACTTCTGCATAGTATTTTATATAATTTGTAAGGGAGGAAAACTGTGCAATGATGTGTCGCACGTGGTCAGAGCACATGGTTAGCTTGACTATAGTTTAAGCAGTTGCCTGATTTGGGGAAGCCTGGTTGGCTGCTTGTGGTTGGTTGTTCTTAACCACTTGTGGTTGGTTGATTCTTCTCAGATCTGAGTGCATTGATTCTGGCTTAGGGTTTGGTTTGCTGGCACAGGCTGCCAAGGCATTAGAGCCACCCTGGTTTCAATGCCTCTTTATTTAATTACTTTAACAGGTGGAATATTGAATTTTCAGTTGGGATCTTCCTGCACTTGTGGGGAAGTTGTAAAGACCATGAAGACTCAGCTCATGGGTTCTCTGTCCAGGGCTGGTTCTACATGTCTCACCCCAGTGGGGCACATGATGCTATGACAGTGGTCAGTGAGGATTTGATGAGCAACTCTTAGCTCTGCAGATGTGCTTGTGCCCCCCTCTGGGTCAGTCTTAAGTTTCTTTCCTGGAATATCCTCCCCAATGAACTGTCTTTTTAAATTTTGCTTGTCACATGAGGCTTCTCTCTATTTCCATGTTGTCTAAAAATACTGCACTGATACTTCTACCAACATCTGTGCTTTTTGCTGCCCTAAAAGCCCGTGGTAGTTATGTCAGTGGCCTCCATTTTTAACACATGATCACACATTTCTTTCATGTCCCCCAGGACCTAACACAGGGTTTGGCAGAGAACAGAATGCTCAGTTCTGTGTCAAGTGGAAAGGAGCTAGATTTGTCAACCGAAATTGCAGACATAAGGATCATTGTTTTATGAAAATTGTAATCTAAGACCAGTTAACTTTTCTTGATTAGTATTTAGATTAGATTAGAATTATCAAATGCAAATGCATTCCTCTCATATTCTCTATTACAGGGCAAAATGGTCACAAAGGGGACTTATTCTGAGTTCCTGAAATCCGGTGTAGATGTCATTTCCTTTTTTAAGAAGGAGAAGGAGGAGGCTGAACCATCTCCAATTCCAGGAACTCCCACTCTGAAGAATCAAACCTCCTCCGGGTCTTCGGTTCAGTCTCAGAAGTCTTCCTTGTTGAAAGATGCTGCTCCGGAAGACCAAGATGTGAGTTTCTCATCCTGCAACATGCCCTGGTCTATCTGCTCTTGGTAGCCTCATGGACCTTCTGTCTGCTCCGCTCACGACGTCTTCGATTGTCCCAAAGTAGACCCTAAGTTTCCAGAGCCTTATTGCATGGAATTGGTAGAATTAAAAGAGCATGAAGGCAGCAGGCCTGCATGGGGTTCCCCTCTGGGTGTAGGATGGAGAATCTTATGGAGGTCTGTAGTGGGTGTAGTGCTGTGAATTCCTGGGTATATGTTTCTCATGGTGATATTGAAATTCTTCAATTTAGTATAGTTACATCCTACTTGCTCTGGTGGCTCCTGGCTTCCTTTATGCATCCAGAGGCTTAATGTGACGACCCCCTTAGACTGAGTCCTGCTGTGGCCTAAATTAAATCAGCTACTTTTCCTGTATGTTGGAATGTTCTGGCACTGCAGGTGACTGATGGTAGTATTTTGCCCCATTGTCAGCTGGTTTGTGATAGGCCAGAGGTAGCATGTGCAAAGGACCTGAAACACAGCAAACACTTTGGAGTTAGTTCCCGTCTTCCTTTCTTACCTTTGAAGACCAAGAACCACCTCTTATCCACCTTGAATCCCCAGTGGCCAGCATAGAGCCCAGGACATCCTTAGCTCCTGTGACTCTATAATGCATTCTAAGTCCTCCAGGCAGAAATGCAGAAATGCACTAGATCTCCCTTAAATACATACACAGGTATTCCTTGATATCCAAACCCTCACTATCCAAATCCAAGAGCCTGGGTGATTCTGATAAATATTCAGATTAGTCCTTCACATTCCACACTCAGGAATCACTCTCTGAAATTTAGGAACCACATAGATTCTGATCATATGCTGTCGCCCTGCTATCCAAACTCACATGACTCCAGCTCGCTGTGTGAACTCAGTTTACTGTATTTGGCTGATATTTTGAGCCCAAGTATGTTTTATGTCACCATGACTGAGTGACACAGTAATCGAGAGGGATGCATCATCTCCATATCATTTTGTGTGTTATTTGGGGACAAGCTTTTACTTTCATACTTGAGTCGGGCATGTTGTGCCTGTGCTGAGATTCATGATCAACTTTAAGCAAAGCCACCCAACAGTGAATAAACTTGTGCAAGTGATGTTTCCTTATTTTTAATAGATTCCTAGGAGTGGGATGGATGGGTCCAAGGGTGAATGCACACATGGTTTGGCTAGATATTTCCACACCTTTCTCTGTAGGATACGGACCATCTTGCACTCCTACCAGCGTATGTGTGTTTTCCGATGGCTTTGCAGTGGTGGGCAATGTTGAATTTTGAAAATTTGGGGGTTCATTATTTAAAATTTTTCTCTCACTGCCATTTTTCCCTCCCAGACTGAGAATATAGAGTTCACACTCTCCCCGGAGGACCGTTTGGATGGAAACGTTGGTTTTAAGACCTACAAGACCTACTTCACAGCCAGTGCTCAGTGGTTTATCATCATTTTCCTTATTCTACTAAACATCGCAGCTCAGGTAAATAAGCACATTTATTGTGGTTTTTGCCCTCAGTTTGATATTTACATACTATTTATACTGTATTTATATTATTATTATTATTTTTAATATGTATATTAAGAGATTTATGTCAAAGAATTGGCTCATGAGATTGTGGGATCTAGCTGGGTGAATATGAAATCAGAAAGGCAGGCCTTCAGGCTGAAACCTTAGGCAGAAGCCGACGCTGCAGTCTTGAGGCAGAATTTCTTCCTCCTCCAGGAAGCCTCTGATTTACTCTCAAAGCCTTTGACTGACTGGACGAGGCCCACCACATTGTTGAGGGTGATCTCCTTTACTTAAGTTCTGATGACAGATGTGAACCACATCTACAAAATACCTTCACAGCAATATCTAGACAAGTGTTCGGTTGAATCGCTGGAGACTGGCCTGGCCAAGCTGACACAGAAAACTGACCGTCACAGTACCTGTCAAGCTTCTTTCCTTTGAAAAATCCCAACATTTATACATTTTTACTGTATTTTACAGTCCACTGGGATTTGCATTGAAATACATTATCTGTGGGGAGCAAAATAAGTGAGGCTTCCTGGTAGCACATGTACATGATAGAGAGATTCTAGGGAGAAAAGGATGTCTTTTAGAGATGTTGAAATGTGACACGCCCTCCCTGACCTGTGGTTGTGTGGGATGAGGGGCTGGCGCAGAGCTGAGCTGGAAGGACCGTCGCTGTTTTCCTGGAGTCTTTCCATCACCCATTCTAGTGAGTGGGGGTTTGAGGGGGTCAGTGATGTCAGTGTTTGAGTGATTGTTGTTTCCTGCTCCAGGTTGCCTACATCCTTCAAGATTGGTGGCTTGCATACTGGTGAGTGATTCCTGGTCTAACCCAAAGTGCTGTAAAATTGACACAGAGCCTCAGTTACCCACAGAGTCAGGGGGAGAGGTGGGGCTTGTTCAGCCGCCTCTTCTGATCTTCACGAGAAGTTTCCCTGAAGGAAAATTAAAGTTCTTGCTGGTGGAGTTTGACGCTCCCATGGTCTCTCCCCATGTCTGACCCTCAGCAGCTCCTTATAGACAGTTTTGAGAACCAGAAGTCATGATTCAAATTGAATTTTGTAAGGTAGATTCATTGTGAGCTGGGAATCATTTTTCAGCATAAAATACATCTCCTAAAATTTTTTTGTTATTTATCTAAATTCTGTATATAGCGTAATATTCTTTCTTCCCTGTTCCATAGGGCAAATGGACAGAGTACCCTGTATGCCATAGTATATGGAAAAGGAAAGCTAATTGTGGAGCCTGATAGTGCCTGGTACTTTACAGTTCATGCAGGTACAGTTGAACCATCTGGTCTGTTACACAAGGACTGAGGTGCTTACAGTGAGGCTTGTGTGAGCGACTAGGGCTTCCAGGAGTAATTCAGTAATGTCTTAGCAGATTGAGAGTCTGAGTCACATTTACTCTGTGAAATAATTAGAATAATTACCTTTAAAATCTACTAGAAAAAAGTGGATGGATGAAGACTCTTAATTTGCTCTGTACTGGATTTTGGAAGTTAAACCAGGATTGCGCATTCAGAAAACCAGCTACTGGAAGCATGTGGCTATTGTCTATTCTAATACGTTGCTTTAACTAAATTATATGGCTGGGCAAGGGAATTAGAAACGGACCCCCACCCTGTGGTTCTGATTGTTCCAATTCTGTCTGAATAAACTCTGGTTTTTATTGAACTTAGATGAAATCCTCTGGCAGCAAGGGCCCCAAATAAAATACCCTCCAGGTGTGCAAAGCTCCCCTTCGCCACACTGCTCTTCTCCTGGGCTTCACTAATTACTTAGGAGAGAAGCTGAGCAGGGAGGAATCCAGTGTCTGGGAATTAGGATTCATTCTCTTTCTTATCTTGAGATCACAATGTTGTGTCCTCCAGTGTGTGATTAACACCTGGCTTGCCAGGCTGATATTAACACAGCTCTCTGTTTTCACAGCAGTGCTTAAAATATATGTAGCATTACATGCTTTTCAAAGAAAATCCTCATCTAAAGTATTACATATTCCCACAGGAAACCCTCATACAAGCTTTCTGCAAAGGTGGAGTGTGTTATCTTTGTAAGAACCCACTCATTGACATTTGGTATTTATTACGTTGATCACTTGCTAAGAAACGTAAATCCATTACCTGTCTACCTTCTGAATTGGTGGACTAGGGGGCATAAAGGAAGAAGGAAGGGGTTCTGTTACACATGCATGTAGGATGGTGGGCTAAGGAAAATGCCTGTTCATGGAATTCAGGAATCCAGGCAGCTTTTAGAGGATAAATAACAGTGTTGTGTCAGCTAAAGGGGAAAAAAGGTACTTGATGGGATATTTTTTACAGAAGTTTTCTCCACTCTGTTTAGCACTGTGAGTTCAAAAGATGATAGAAGGGCTATTTTAATATTTGTATGCATAATAGGTGCTCGTTTATGTCATTAATAAAATATAAATTTAAGTGATTGTTTTTTCCAAATGCTTTGTGTTTCTATAAAACAGTGAGATTGGTTGCTTGTTTAGATTATCTCGTGTTAAAATATAATTTATATTTTCTTGCAATTCAGTTATGTAAGAGATTTTCCACTTGCAACTTAATATGCTATTTTCATACTCTTTAAAGCTACTTGGGCATGGAAATAGCTACTTTATATGGAATTAAATTTCCATATAAATTTACCATTTACAAGGACACAGTAAATCATTTCTCCTGTTCCCTGTTAATTCAGGGAATTAACGGCTGTTATCAAAGCATAGCTGAATTTTAGATTATGGGAAACGATATACATAGTAAGAAATATGGAGAAAGGAAGATACTACTTTTTATAATTTTCTTTCTTCTGAGTTTTATTAGAACTTATAATTGAATCAGGAAAGCCTGAAATGGTAGTTTACCCCTGATTTTTTTCCCATGTGGTTTCTATTTAATGAGAGGAACATAGTGATTTTTATATTCTTCTTTGTAAATGTATCTTGCAAATTTATTAAACTGTTATAGACTCCATTATATATGTATATATTCATTCTATATTCTAGATATGAATTTGTATATAAATTATATTTATAGAATAAAATCCATAATATCTTTATAAACTGCCTGACAGGCTTTAGCATCATTGAAGGAAAGGCAGAGATCTTGTTCTCTCTGAGTGATGTTTCTTTATTTCAGTTCTAACTGTAGCTACTGTCCTTTTTGGCATCACAAGATCTGTGTTGATATTCTACGTGCTTGTTAATTCTTCTCAAACTTTGCACAACAAAATGTTGGAGTCTATTTTGAGAGCTCCGGTGTTGTTCTTCAACAGAAATCCGATAGGTAAGTCAGACATCAAGCTTCTCAGTAAATATATTGTTAACGCATTTAGTGCCTGATTACATTTTCATATTTGAAAACAGAGGAGATGCTTGGAAGAAAATCACTGTGCATGTTGTTCCATTTTCTACAAAAAGCTTTACTGATATTTTTCTCCTACCAGAGAAAATCAGAATAAAGAAGCATATAAGCTTCTGTTCCAATTTGTGTCTGTGGAAAGATAAATATTAACTTTGCAGAATGATTTAGGAGCCCACTTGTTGCTTGGCATATGAAACTAAAACATCCTACGTTAGATACAAATGTGTTTCAGTGTTGTTGACCAGTTGCTAAAATGTTGGCTGTGTTACATAGTGTTAAGCGATGTTGTCCCCTAGGAAGGACCTACTTACAATGAATCTCTACAAGAGACAGGCTGTGTATTGCTTTTTTTCATTCCCCATCCATTTCTGGGATCACAGAGCTCTGGCATGTGCCCATACTTTTTGAGGTTTAATGAAAAATTAAATTAAAATATAAGATTGATGAAATGTAAACATCCTATTGAATGAAATTACCTCGATAGTTTTACTGTGGACTTTTGGTGACATGTAAGAGGCTTTGTGGTACGAAGCAGGTGGATGTTCAGTAGTGAGTTTCTCAATATGGGTGTCCCTAAAAGTTTCCCAGTGGTTGCTTCCTCTACCCTGAGGCCTTTAACCTGTCTTGCTTCAGAAGGTAGCCTCGTACCTGGGTTTCTGTGAAGAGTTAGTTCATCAGCGCACATGCCTCTCTGTTTAGTTAGTTGGACTTGTGGTGAGGCCCAGGGTGGCTTTGCTTTTGCAAGTGATGATTGACAGGGCCTGTCGAGGCAGGGAGGTGGACTGGAGGGAAGACAGGAGTAGCCTTGGCCTGGCCATCAGCTAGCCGTGTGACCAAGGCCAAAGGTAGATACTGTTAGGCAGGCAAATCTCAAGGCAGGATGCTGTCTGCCTTGGTTTAAAGGTGTGGACTCTGGAGCCAGCTGCCTGGGTTCAGTCCTGGTGCTAATTACTAATAGTAATAGCTAATTAAAGTTATGTTAATACTTATGTGCTAGTTAGTTAATTTCTCTGTGTCTCAGTTTTCTTATCTCTAAAATGAGGGTGCTATTCACACACTTATCAATATCGTTATATTGTGGGCATTAAGCAGGTTGATACATTCACAGCACTGAGCACAGGTCAGTGCCTGAGGAACCTTAGTGACGATGATGACAAGGTGTCTGGGAACTTCCTCTCCTGTGAAATGGGAATAACTGCTGCCCTTCCTGCTTCACAAGACTGTTGTGAGGATTAAATAAGACTGTTCGGGGCAGCATCTTGTGTAGATTTATTCAGCACATACTGTTTAGTTCAGGCACTGGGTGGAGCACAGGATGGTGACCTGCAGAGACCCACACAGATCTCGTCTTATGAAGCTGTAGAGAGAAAGTGCTTGGAGGAGTCCGTGCCATTACGGCTGTGAAGTTGCTCCACTTTATCAGTTAATGTGAAAACTACAGTCATAAAGTTGGGAGCATCAGTGGGACTGAATTTCTGTTCTCACAGCCTCTGAGTGCTCCTGACCACAGTTAACCAGGCTCTTCAGGTTCAAAATCTGTAACCTTCTTCAGATGCTGATGCATTTATCACTCAAGGATTTGGGACCAAGTTTAAACCGTCAAGGTCACTAATCTTTGAGCCGCCGGCACCCTAGTGTTTATCTTGCCTCCCCCTCCTGTATCTATTAGCAGGACTTCATTCCTGCCAAAACATAGAAGCCCAAATAAGTACAGCAAAGATAGACCTCCTTTGCCCAAAAGGTTTAGGGGCCATTAATGATTTACTCTTTTAGTGGTGTATTCAGTTGAGCTCTTTCCTATAGTTTATTGTCAAGAGTAGAATTTATAATAGATTATTTATGGTGGACTTTGTTTCTGGTATGTGATGGCATGAAATAAAAACCACATGTATTGATTCTTTGGAAGCTGCATGTCATAGATCCAGACTCTTCAAGCTTCTAAGTTCTGTTGTCTGTCAGTCGAGGAAATGACACCCCCAAACACCTTATACATTTCCCTGGGGTTTAGTTGTGCATTGAAGATGAGTCTTGGCACCTTTTGTGAATTAAATATTTGATACCTGATAATTTTACCTTATAAACTCCATGTCCTTAAGAAATAAAGAGGAGGAATTGATCCATTTAAAAAATCAGTAAATATTGAAAAACTGTTATGGGACAGGAATTGGGATGTAGGTGGAGATACTGCAATGTCTCAATTCTGTTAGAACATATGAGAGTGAGTCAAAAATCCTCCACCCTCCGGTTATATTAAAAGTTCTCTAAATTCTATGGCCAGAGTGCAGATAAGTTTTGACTCACCCTCATAGTTTTAGAAGAGCTATGCTGATCACGTCACTTTTTTTTTTTTCAATAACTTCACTTCTGGCCTCAGGTTATAACAGGTAAAAACAGGGGGCTTTTTCACTCATTAAGCATTTAGTGACCATCTGCTGGTTGTCAGCTGTGGTCCCAAGCATTGGGACAAAATGTCCCTGCTTTTAAGGCATTTGCAAACGTAAATAATTACAGGCAATGGATTGTTTGTTTAAAAAACAATCTAGGACTGCCCTGGTGGCTCAGTGCTTCAGAATCCTCCTGCCAATGCAGGGGACACAGGTTCGAGCCCTGGTCTGGGAGGATCCCACATGCCACAGAACAACTAAGCCCGTGCACCACAACTACTGAGGCTGTGTTCTAGAGCCCATGAGCCACAGCTACTGAAGCCCGCGTGCCTAGAGCCCGTGCTTTACAAGAGAAGGCAACACAATGAGAAGCCCACACACCACAACAAAGAGTAGCCCCCACTCGCCGCAGCTAGAGAAAGCCCACGCAGCAACAAAGACTCAATGCAGCCAATAAATAAATAAATTTATTTATTTATTTATTTATTTAAAAAAATCTTGTGTCAGTATTCTATGATTCTACATAGAAAAAAATACAAATTCAGAATTTAATACAGCTGTAGATCGGAGATCTCGATTCACATATGCACACAACGCACACACTCACAAGCATAACCCTATGGTGTATTTCTGTTTTATCATCAATTATGTAAGGATTGCCCTTGATTTCAGAAAATTTCCAAAAACTGTTTTCCTGGAATGTTAAGGTGAATTGTTTGCAAAATGAAATCACACCAATGGGAGTGAGAGGAATTTAGGAAATAAAGGCAGTGATTCTTTATTTAAGATGATCATCTCTAAGCTTACAGCAAACTCAGCCCGATTTCTAACCAGACTCCAGATGATACTGAAATGCTCTCTTGATCCATCAGGGACTGTCTGGATGCTAGAGCTTATCTCCAAAAGTGTGTTAGAGAAAGAAGAGGGAAGTCAGCACTCCCATTGCTGCCCTTTACAAATATCAACACACACTTGTTTTGGGGCTTTTTAGAAGCGTGTTACAAATGCTTTGAGCAATGATATTCTCTCCGTAAGTAATGTTATCAAGAAATCAGCTATGATCTGTTGAGTGTTCTTTTCATTCTTGAAAACCAGGATTAATCAGTTAGAAATTTCCCTCTCATTTAGGGGGGAACTCTTTAATATGTGGAAAAAGATGGCAAGCTTCAAAGTATACTTTGAGTGGAAGTTTATTAAAATACTATGCTTAAATGGAAAGCTTTCATAAAATCAAGTTCTCAGTTCTGGGAATATTTTCCTGTCATTTCTCTTTTGCATTTTAATAGATTTCATCCCGTGGGGAAATGTTTCAACCTGTTGAACACCTGGAAAGTCTATTTTAGACTTGCTCTGTGTTTACGAATCTTTATCCAGACATTATTCCAGATACAGTCATATTCCTCATGATGGGAAATCCTGCCTCCGTGTCTGCTGTTGGGAGAAAGCAGTGCTTCAGAGCAGCGTGCTGTTAACACATCAGTGGAAACCAGAGTATCTGCCCTGGTTGATTTTCAGCCTAAGTTCCTGATTTGGGAATATTTAAGTCAATAAACTCTGAACTTCTTTCTGAACTTTAAGTAAATATTTCTAGAAGTGTTCTTTTGGTTCAGTTCTGATTGTATCCTTCACTCTGTTTGAGGCATATAATCAAAAAGTGCAGATTTTTGAGGGTGTGGTATGAAAAACAATGCACCCACTTTTTGCTGTTCTACACTAAGATATCTGAACAGATACTGCAGTGTATGTGGACTTGTCTTTAAATATATTTTCTCATATAAACAATTCCATGTATGTCTAAATCAGCAGCAGTGCTTTGAGATGTACTCAGAATCATAGATTGATTTTTTTCATTACCTTTAAATATTTAGACATAGATTAAGAAGGAAACAGTTGCTTTCTTGTATATATACTCATTATTTTTATTAAAAAAAATTTTTTTTATTTATTGGCTGCACTGGGTCCTCGTTGCTGCGCACGGGCTTTCTGTAGTTGCAGAGAGTGGGAGGCTACTCTTCATTGCAGTGTGTGGGCTTCTTATTGCGGTGGCTTCTCCTGTTATGGGGCACAGGGTCTAGGCATGTGTGCTTCAGTTGTTGCGGTGTGTGGGCTTAGTAGTTGTGGCGCACGGGCTTAGTTGCTCCACGGTATGTGGAATCTTCCCGGACCAGGGCTCGAACCCGTGTCTCCTGTGTTGGCAGGTGGATTCTTAACCACTGTGCCACCGGGGAAGCCCTACTCATTTTTTTTTTTTAGAATTTTTTTCTTTTTTCTCCTGTTGGTGTCAAACTGTCCTGGGCTCATAAATTTATTTTCTTTGGGAGAACTATAAATTTATTCTTCTTTTTTGGAGAATAAAATGATTTAACATTCTAAAATTATGTCTCTTGTTAATATAAATCTTCTCTACAGCCTTCCTTTTACTTAGCATAAAAAGGAAAACGGAGTAAAGTATGGCTTAATGAGTTCCAGTAATGGGCAGTACTGTAGACAAAAGTATTTCTGATTGGTGCCAACTTTTAATTGTGAGTCTTGACATAGCCCTGTAAATGGAAGGAAAATAAACACCTATTTCAAGATGATGAGTGATCAGTGTTACTAGAAAATTATTCTTGCTTGATTCAAGATTTTTTTAAAACTCTGATCTCCTTTATTTATGTATATATTGATTTTTGTTAATTTTTATTGGAGTATAGTTGATTTACAATATTGTGTTTCAGGTATACATCAAAGCCAATCAGTTATCAATATATCCACTCTTTTTTAAATTCTTTTCCCACATAGTCCATTACAATGTATTGAGTAGAGTTCCCTGTGCTATACAGTTGGTCCTCATTATTTATCTATTCTATATATAAGAGTGTTATATGTCAAACACAGTCTCCAAGTTTATCCCTCCCCCTCTTATCCTATGGTAACTGTAACTTTGTCTTCTACATCTGTAACTCTATTTCTGTTTTGTAGATAAGTTCATTTGTACCCTTTTTTTTTGATTCCACATATAAGCAATACCATATTTATCTTTCTCTTACTTACTTCACTCAGTCTGACAATCTCTAGGTCCATCCATGTTGCTGCAAATGGCATTATTTCATTCTTTTTTATGGCTGAGTAATATGCCATTGTGTATATGTACCACATCTTCTTTATCCATTCCACTATTGATGGACATATAGGTTTCTTCCATGTCCTGGCTATTGTATTGATTGAAGATTAAATAAATCTTTATGATACAATAGCCAGGGTAATAAAAGGCAGCACCTGTGTAATCCAGACAGTCAGTGGTTTATCCTACAATCAGATGAGCTTCTATTTATTAACAGATTAAGTCTTTAGACCAGGTGCATAGATTTCAGTCATACATTAAGGAATTCTAAAACTTGAGTGAAGAAGCTTTAAATCCCCTTGGTGTCAGATTTTCTAAACACTCACATCTCCTTGCGCAAAGGAGACACGATAGGAGTTTCATGCTTAATTGACTTGGCCTTCAGTATGTCTTCTCTTGGTTTTTGTTGTATCCAAGTTGCTAAGTTTTCTACATGAAATTAAAATTTGAAGTTTTAGGTAACACAATGAGTACCTTATACGTTTTGGATAAACATTGAGCATTTTTTAAAACATAGCTCATTTTTTCTCTCTCTTTAATTCTTCCATCCATTTTTTATTTGATGTAGATAGGAGAGAATTTTGTCATTCATGGATGTTTTAAATCTGTTAATGGGCAGGGAGTTGGGATGTAGGTGGAGATGTTGTGATGTCCCAGTGATGATGGAACATAGCTTTGGAAGAGGTGTGCCAGTCACTTCATTGGCACAGTCAAGCACAATTATCTTAAGCAGCATTGATGTGGGGTGTGTGTTTGTGTGTGTGTGTGTATGTTTGTGAGTGACACTTCTTTTGTGAGTTAGATTGTCACATCAGAATAAGATTCATATTATTTGATTCTACTAAAGAGGGGTGAAATTTAAAGTTAGAAAATTAACCAACAAATAAAGTTGACTTTATTCAGACTAAATTGAAAGGTTTTCTTGTATTTTCGAAAAGTGGTTTTGAGCTACTGTGTGATTTGGGATCCATGTGTCCTGTGGTAAAGAGAAAAGACTTTGTAATCAGTTCATCTGAATATGAATCCCAGCCCAGTCACTGACAAACAGATTTTGTTGAGTTATTTAACCTCTATCTGCTTCAACTCCGTCTGTACAATAAGGATGATTGTATAATGATAATCTCAACATTTTTCTGTGAGAATTAATATATGTAAAACATTTAAAACAATGCCTAGCACATAGCTGACATTAATTGATATCTTAACTAGGTGACATGATGAAATTTGGGGGATTTATTTATTTATTTTTTACTTTTTTCCTACAAAATCCAAATGAATACATTAATTTTGGTGAAATGGTAGGGAAGGATCCCAGATGCAAAGAGATACAGATAAATGACTGAGACTAAGAAGCCACAGAACAAAATCAACAGCATGTTTTTTTGTTTGCTTGTTTTGTTTTTGTTTGTAATAGGACTTAGGTTTATTCCTTTGTTCATTTTAATTTCGTTTCACAGTGAAAGCTCAAATTTGCATATAAATACCAATCATCTTGTTTACTTTTTGCTTGAAAACCATATGGCTAAAATTTATTACAGAAGTCTATTATATAATTAAGGAAAGACAGTTGGAAATTTTATTTAAAAATTCTATTTAAATACAACATTGGAATTATTCGGGGAAGTGAATGTACTTTTTAGGAGTAGCAGGAAATATTATCTTGTAGCAAATGCTATAATTGGTCAAAATGTAGAACTTCTATGTATTCATCTTTTTCAAAAATCATGAAAATGACAAATTTCACAAGTGAAAGTTAACGTTGACCAAAGACAGTTTGAGATTGTCAAGACTTCAGATTTTATTCATGGGAGTTTTAAGAGACATTTGTGGTTTGTTCACTCCAGTTAATTCTAGGCAGTCTTCGACATTTCTATCACATGGACATTCTGATACTTCAACACTTCCTCTTGTGCAAAACATGGTTAAAGCAGCCTGGGATGATTCAGTGCAATCCCTATCAAATTACCAATGGCATTTTTTACAGAACTAGAACAAAAAAATCCTAAAATTTGTATGGAGACACAAAAGACCCCAAATAGCCAAAGCAATCTCGAGGGGAAAAAAAAACAGACCTGGAGGAATCAGACACCCTGACTTCAGACTATACTACAAAGCTACAGTAATCAAGACAATATGGCACTGGCACAAAAACAGAAATATAGATCAATGGAACAGGATAGAAAGCCCAGAGATAAACTATGGTCAACTAATCTATGACAAAGGTGGTGCTGGGAAAACTGGTCAGTTACAGGTAAAAGAATGAAATTAGAACATTTCCTAATACCATATACAAAAAATAAACTCAAAATGAATTAAAGACCTAAATGTAAGGCCAGGCACTATAAAACTCCTAGAGGAAAACATAAGAAGAACACTCTTTGGCATAAATCACAGCAAGATCTTTCTTGACCCACCTCCTAGAGTAATAGAAATAAAAACAAAAATAAATAAGTGGAACCTAATGAAAGTTAAAAGCTTTTACACAGCAAGGGAAACTATAAACAAGACGAAAAGACAACCTTCAGAATGAGAGAAAATATTTGCAAACAAATCAACAGACAAAGGATTAATCTCCAAAATATATAAACAGTTCATCCAGCTCAATATCAAAAAAACAAACAACCCAATCAAAAAATGGGCAGAAGACCTAAATAGGCATTTCTCCAAAGAAGACATACGGATGGCCAAAAGACACATGAAAATCTGCTCAGTATCACTAATTATTAGAGAAAAGCAAATCAAAACTACAATGAGGTATTGCCTCACACTGGTTAGAATGGGCATCATCAGAAAATCTACAAACAATAAATACTGGAAAGGGTTGGAGAAGAGAGAACTTTCTTGCACTACTGGTGGGAATGTAAATTGATACAGCCACTATGGAGAACAGTATGCAGGTTTATTGAAAAACTAAAAATAGAATTACGATATGACCCAGCAATCCCACTGCTGGGCATATACCCAGAGAAAAGCATAATTCAGAAAGACACATGCACTCCAGTGTTCATCACAATGCTATTTACAGTAGCCAGGTCATGGAAGCAACCTAAATGTCCATCAACAGATGAATGGATAAAGAAGATGCGGTACATACATACAATGGAATATTACTCAGCCATAAAAGAATGAAATTGGGACATTTTTAGAGACATGGATGGACCTAGAGACTGTCATACAGAGTGAAGTGAGTCGGAAAGAGAAAAACAAATATCGTATATTAACGCATATATGCAGAATATAGAAAAAATGGTACAGATCAACTGGATTGCAAGGCAGAAATAGAGACACAGATGTAGAGAATAAGCATATGGATAGCAAGGGGGGGAGCAGGGGAGGGGTTGGGGTGGGATGTATTGGGTGATTGGGATTGCCATATATACATTACTAATAAGAAAAAAATATCAAATTGTGCACTTTAAATATATGCAGTTTATTGTACGTCAAAAAAAAAAAAAAAGGCACCCTTGGATGAAAATGAGAGTCCTGGTTAGTTCTTATAAACTGTGGATTATTTTTTTAAAGCTATTAAAGGCACAACAAATGCAGCAGAAGAAATACAACTCTCCTATAAATATTGCCCAGTTAGCATTAATAAACTAACCATTTAAGTGCCCTAACTTACTGGCTGGGTATAATGGCCTTGAGGTAGATGAAGAAATGCATAGTTTTGGGTGGAAAGACCTGAGTGAAGACAGAGAGCACTTCCTCCATGAACACCTGCCTGCCAGGAAGCTTAGTTATGTGGGCAGGGAGCACCTACCTGTCCTGAGTCTTGGCATTCAGCCTCAATCATGTCTGAGTGGCCTGCAGGTCTGAAACTCAATGATTCCAGTGCACTCACTGCACAGCTTTCATCAGACCCGCAGTGGTTCAGAGCCACCGTCTTAGAGATTTTTCTGCCTGTTGCTGACCACTGGTCTGTCCATTCCTGACTGTACTTGAGCCGTGAGCCAGACTCCTGTGTGACAGCCTGTGTGACATGTGCACGAGACCCAGGGGTAACAAGCATGGTCTAGCTTCCCAAGGTTTTTTTTCAGTGCTTAGGAATTTTAGAATATCGATCTCTTAACTGTAGCAAAGCATTTATGATGGCTGCAGTAGTCTGGTTTCCTGGGGCAATTAGTGAGGTGTACCCACCGCTTCAAGGTCAGTCTCCTACCATACTTGGCAATAGGGGATATAACTTGCCCTGGGTCACAGGACAGGGTAAGGCCCAGGATGAGGGGGCTCTCAAGCCCTTGAACTTTCCTAATCAATTTTGCTTTTATTTGACCATGTGTCTTCATTCATTCTTTCAGTCATTTGTTCACGTTTTATTTTATTCATTCAACCTTCAGTAACTTACATAATTTAATTTTGAGGTGGAGTTATTTTAAATGTTTCACCTTAATTACGGTTAGCCAAGAGAGGATTCCTGGAACTCTCCAAACTGGGAGTGATGGTCAAAGTATTCAGCATCCAGTGGAGCAGGGATTAGCCAATCAGAAGGGCCAGGCTGTCAGCGGCCAGTTTGGCCATCACCCTTCATACCAGCTTAACACCAGCCCTGCCTATGATGTCATTGGCTCATCTTTATTAGTAAATATTTAGTAGAGCTTTCCAATGTGTCTAGTAAAATAGCTCCATGTCATAGATGTGTTGACATGAATTTTCTGAGTCTCTGTGACACTGGGTGAGTCAGTCCCCAACAAGGGTCCTTCTTCCCAAGTGTTGCTCGTGCCAGTAGAACAAGCCTGAGGAAAAGAAATGAGCTTCAGAAGCAAAGAAAAGCTTTATTCTTTGATCAAAGAACGGAGAGGTGCAAGCTCTTGCTCTGGAGCACAAGCTCTCACTTAAAGGCCTGGGCAGGGTGGCCTTGTAGGATTCTTGTCAGCACACACGGCTCCCGCCACCATCTTGAATTGAAGCCGCTTCACACTAGGGACTCTGGTCTGAAGGGCAGGGGCTGAGGCCTCTGCACATGGTGCCCTGTGAGCAAGTGAAACAAGATTAAGTGTTGATACAAAGGAAAAAGTAAAGGTTAGCTTTATTTTATCACCCAGCTTCTCTTTTTATTTCCCAGGAATTGTTAATGGATTTTTCCAATGACATTATGACAAACCAGACACTTCATGTTGAAACATGAATGTCCCCAGGTTGGAAAACAACAGCTAACAAAAAAAGATTGCTTAAAGTATCAATAGAGACTGAAATTTGGAAACAAACCATTTATTCATAGAAGGGCTTGTTTGAGTGATTCATTCAGAATATGCTTCTACATGTGAGGCATTGGTGCAGGCCCTGGGGTAACAGCAGTGAATGAAACAAAATCCCTGCCCTAATAATGTCTATATTCTAATTTAACTTGTGTGAATAAAAAGGAGACAAGTGGTTGTTTGCTCCTGGAAGCAAAGAATGACATTTAAAAGGGCAGGAATCATACGTGCAGAAGAGACAAGGTTAACTTAAATGCTCTTGAGACAGAAGGTGCTACTGGTCCCCACTGGGTTGGTGACCCCTCAGTGAGGCCTGTGCCTGAAGTTGAAAATGCCCCTTATGGAACTGGGTTCTGTGTAGCAGAGCAGAAACTTTACTCATTGATTAAGCAATAAAGAAGGGAGAGCGCCTGCTCTAAAAACACCTTCTCCCTGAGCGCAGGGAGTAAAAGAACTTCAAGGAGTAGGATGCAGGCATGTCTCCAGGGCTCGAGAAAAGGGGCAGAGATTTCTCAGAACAGCCGGGAGAGCTGGGGCATGTGCAGTCTCCATGCTCCTTTGCACATGGCAGGAATTGTGCCTAGTAGAGTACAGATCCTCCCTTGAGCAGAGATCTTGGCATGTTAATGAAGCAAAAGTCACTTTCAGAACCTCCAGGTCTCGTCTGTGCAAGCACATTCCTGTAGTCAAGTCAGAGCCTGTTCAGGCGAATTGACCACTGCATCTTTTAAAGCACAGCTCCAAAACATCCCCGTCAAATACTAGGTGCTTTTGAAACCAACGCAGAGGTAAATCGAGGCAGGGATCCTTTAGCTCTCAGAGGCCAGTATGGGTGACAAAGGAGCATCATCAGAAATGTTCAGTTGCTCAAAGTGTGGTCCTGGGAACAGCAGCATCAACATCACTCAGGAGTTGTTAGGATTCCAGAATCTCAGACCCCACCCAGAGCTCTTGAGAATATACATTTTAACCAGATCCCTGGAGATTCCTGTACAGATTAAAGTTGGGGAAGCACTGTTCTTATGAGTGCTGGGCTATTTCTGATCTAACTTCACTCAGATCCACAGGAACCTTCCACAAACTAGTAGTTTCACCCACATGTTTACAAGCTGAAGATGACTAGGGCATTGGTGGAGTCTGTAGTGATCAGAACTAATCTTTCCAATTGTGTCCCCTGATTGACATGAAGCGAGATGGTCGCTGAGTGGGTTCCCGGTCTTACACTCTCTGTTGAGTAAGAGCAGCTTTTACATTATTCATTTTTTAAATTTGTTGTGTGTTTTTCTGTAAGAGTCCTTCTGCAAAGAAGGTTTCCCATCTTAAAGAAAAAAAGTTGGAAAGCCACTGGGTTTATTAGTAAATCCCATCTGAGCACCAACACCTGGCACTTTGCTTTTTGTTATAGATTGTCTGTGACATGTGGTCCATGTTTACAAAGGATATATCATCTAGATGTGAACTCAAGACTAATACACATGAAAAGTATTTAAACCACTAAATATATTATACTATAATGTGTTCTGAGAATAGACCCAGACCCCAGGTGGAATCTGGAAGCTCGCTGAAATAGTCCCTCATCAAACAAAGTGTCAGAAAACCTATGCCTTTAAACATGAGAATTGTTTGTCTTTGCTGAGAGTGTGTGGAGTCTTCTTTTAGGCCCTACTTGGTTGCAGAGTCTCCTCAGTCCTCAGCTCTAAAAGTAAAAATGTAGGTTGGAGACAGGTGTGGGGCAACAGCATCATGTATCAGCTGAAAGCACAGTATTATACAAATATTTTTAAAAGATGGTAGCTGGGTGGGGGTTGGAGTGCATTTTAAGTAACCAAAAGTAACCCAGAGGACATTGCTATGTTTGAAAACAGTCAAACCATTGATGCTCAAGATATTAGATCTGTGTGGTCAAGAAAAGGTGTGTTTATACTGTGTATCTTTTGTTTAAGATGATCCCATTGTATAGCATACAGAACGATATTCAATATTCTGTAATAAACCAAAATGGAAAATTAAAAAATACCAAAGTTTCTTGTCCACATGAAAAAGTTTCTGCCAAAATGATTAAAATAATGTTATTTAAAAGGTACTTAGTAATTTGAAATTTTAACTTTACAAAATCTCTTATTTCCCCAACTAATTTTAGCAATCACCTGAGGTGATTGTTTTGGTCAGGCTTGTGGGTTTCTAGGGGCAGAATCTACCCTAGTTCAGAGGAGGAGGGCTTGATTAAAAGGAAATGGGCATCTCGTGGAGCTGGAGTGATGCTGACTTTCCTGGAACTGGAGCTGGGAACTGGGGTCCTCGTGGGAGCTGGGGCCCTTGTCACAAGGCTCGTGCATGTTCCCAAGCCCCTTCGCCTCTCATCTTTGCTGGGTGTGGAGAGTCTGCTCCACTTTCCTGCTTCTCTCCTGGCCTCGTAGATCTTAGGAGGGGAGATTTGAATGACTTGGTGGCTAGTCAATGGGTTAGCTTCCCCTGGGCACTTTGGGTCAGTTAGCTGTGGCCAGGGCTGTGGAGGGTCCCTGAGAGGGCAGCACAGTTATTCCAAGCCTGTCCAATAAAGATAAAGGAGTTCAAGTGAGTGGCAGATTCCTGGGAGCTACATTTGTCAGCAAGAGTCTCATGGAGGAGAAAGGGCTAAGGCTGAGATCTGGACAGATGGGACGGGGAATTGAGGACCTTCTTGATGGGTAGAAGAGAGAGGAGGTACCCCCATTAGAATAAGGGTATGTGATCAGGAGTGATGGAAGGGAAGGAAGTTAGGTACCTCTCTTCTGTCCCTTCTCTCCTCATTATTCCTAAAAACGTGATATCTGTGATTTGATAAAGAAAGGAGGATGTAAATGAAATTATTTAAAATGACAAGTTAAGACCTGTTGGAAATTCCGTGAGATCAAGAGAAGTCAAAAGTGAATGAAAAATTTTCATGCTGGGTGCTTGGGCAGAGGTCTAAGACAGAGTTTGAGAAGTTGGGTGTGCGTAGTTGTGGGTCCACTTTAAAGGATTATGTTCAGTTCAGATGTGCTGAGCTTAAGATATTCTGTAGGACAGCCAAGTGTCCAAGGAAGAGGTCAGGAGTGGAGATACAATTTGGGATGTATAAGCAAACAGGAAATCATTGTAATGAAAGTGACTGAAGTTTAGAGAGAACCAGAAAAAGCAAAAATGGTCAATGGCATTATCCTTAGAAAAAAATAAAAGGCAGCAAAGGACATTGCAGGAAGTTGCCCTGAAAAGTGGGCTTTCTGTGCCTCCTCTCTCTGCTGGGTGGAAACCCCAGGATGACTTGGCAGCAGCACCCACCCCATGATGTAACAGTATTGCATCACCCTGAGCGAGGCGGGACCTTGTCTCCTCCATCACCAGAAGCTTGGTCTATAAAGGGACTTGAACATTTCTGTTTGCTGCAGAACCCTTTCTTGAAATGCCATCTCTATGTGAATGTCCAAATAGATGTAAGGGGCCCTGTTTAGAAGGAGGTGGGCAGTAAGGAAGATGGATGGGATGTCTGGAGCTGGGTGAACTTGGCCTTCACTTCCTCTTCTCCCTCATTCTTCGAGGCATTTCTGTCAAATCTGATGCTTCACAGGACAACGTTTGGAAATCACTAGCCCTGGTGACCTTTCATGTCCTTTAAAGCTCTAAAATCCCTTAAGGATAATATGTATAGCACATGCGTGCTACTTCATACTCTAGAAGGTCCCTGCATAAGCCTGATCTTTTTAATCCTGTGCATGTTATCATCTCCCTTTTACAGATAAGGGATTTGCCTCCCAGTGGAAGTTGGGTGAGTTGCCTAAAGGCTTATTGCTGCTGAGGGCCAGAGGAGGACCAGAACTTGGTGGTTTTTCCACTGATGGTTTCCTAATTGCTGCTGCTTTTGCTGTTTCATGACATTCCTTGAGCAGCCACCATATTGATGACCTATTTTAACAGCAGAGAGGAAACTGTGGAGCAACCAGGCTTCTACAGCTCCCTCTCCTGTTCTCGGACTCGTCTAAGCTGAATTAGCTTGTGTAGAATGATGCAGGAAGTCCAGGCTGGCCCACCTCCCTTAGTGGCTCCCTCATGCACACAGGAATCCTTTTCAGCCTGGTGACCATCTCCAGGCTCCACTGAACACCTTCTGCACTGGGCCAATTTTGCTCCATCACCTTGCACAGTACCTGGAAGGTACAGGTATATTTTCTGTGCCTCTTTGGAGGGACTCTGCTGTTTTTTTCAGTAGGCTGCTTGAATCTGATTTCACTTCTCACCAGGACAGTGGATCTTTTATTGTCCTCCCCACCCCTCCATTTGCCTGTGATAAAGAATGGGGCTCAAAAAGAGACATGCTACATCATTGGTGAACCTCAGAAACGTTACAGAGTGCAAAAAGCCAGACCCAGAGACCACATACTTTATGATTCCATTTGTATATTATGTCCTGAAAAGGCAAATTTATAGAGAAAGTGGATTAGTGGTTGCCTGAGGCTGGCAGTGGGAATAGGGAGTCACTGTAAATGGTACAAGGGATCTTATTGGGGGCATAAAAATGTCTTAAAACTGATTTTTAGTGATGGTTGCATCATTCAGTAAAGTTACTAAAATTCATTGTACATCTGAAATCGGCAAATTTTATGAGATGTAAAATATACCTTAGTGAAAATATGGTTTGATATTTTATGATATGTAAATATATCTCTTTCTTGGTTGTTATTTAAAAAAAAATAATAAGGCCCAGACCAGGCATGGGAACTTCCAAGTTTTAAATTATAGTATGGTTGTAAGTAAGCTGAGAAGTCCTGGGTATGAGTCAGTTGTCAGAATTCTAGAGGTGACTTACTCCAGCGTAAATTGTAGACTCATTTCTTAAAATATGGTCACTTAATAAATTTGTACTTTGAGAAGTTCAGTGACATCTTTCATGATGTTCTATGTTGTGGAAAAGATAGAAAATTGTGAACCAGAGCAGTTTGGAAGACTCTAATTGGTTCTCCGATACCATGGACTTCAAGAAGGGTACCTCCCTCCTCCTCTTCCTGCTCTCCCCCTTCTCTCTCCCTCCCTTCCTTTTCTCCCCCTCCCTCATCCCTTTCAACCCTTTCTTCCTCCTCCCCCTTTTCCCCCACTCTTTCTCTTGCTCTCCCCTCCCTACTTTACCTTTTTACATAAGTAATACACAGTTACTGTACAAAAATAAGCACATACAGGAAAAATTAAAATGGTATGTAATACATTATAGACTTGTATCAGACTTGTTCGGATTGTTTTCTACTTCTGACTTGACAAATATGCCATATTCAACCATATTTGATGCACTTATTGGGTCCTGGGGATACATTCCTAGAAAGGGAATTTCTAGGTCAGGAGGGATGTGCTCTTAGAGTTGTTCATATGTATTGCTCAGTTGTTTCTAGAATCCTACCTGTGCAGTACAGGTGGGAGTGATGTGGATTTTCATTCTACATGTGTCCAAAATGGGATCTGGCCTTCAGAATTTACCATAATTGTTGGCTTTATGATTGACTATATTCTGTGCCGAATGGAGAATTGGTGATACCACTTTATTCCAAGGTAATCAGGTAACACCTGGGATATTGGTTTTATTCCTGGGCACAAGGCATTAACTGAGACTGTCCCTCTGAGTCTGGACAAGAGGCAGCAGCCGAGATAGGACA
Source organism: Hippopotamus amphibius kiboko (assembly GCF_030028045.1). NCBI lineage: Eukaryota > Metazoa > Chordata > Mammalia > Artiodactyla > Hippopotamidae > Hippopotamus > Hippopotamus amphibius. Next base: position 14,859,902 of record NC_080199.1, read on the forward strand.
CTGAGCCTTATGAGGGATCATTGAGACACCAAGGAGTAGTTGCTGGAAAGAATATGGTTTATTTCATTCAAGTATTTGAAAGGCTGTCATATCAAGAGAAATCAGATTCACTCTGTGTGGTTATCAGGACAGAATAAGCAGCAGAGCTTGGATGTTCCAGGAAGGGAAGATGCGGTTTCCTGTAAGGAAGCCCTGCCTCACAGAACAGTCTGAACCTGAATTGGGTTCCCCCTGTTCACGTGAGTCCCCCTTCCCTCTGCCTCCCTGGAGATACTCCAGCAGGGGCCCTGGGTCATTTGGGTGAAGACCATCCAGGTGGTCTCCATCTCCATCTTCTGTTCTTCATTGTTTTTTTTTCTCCTATACACTTTCCGCGTAGCCTTACTTCACACACATCCCTTCATGGCATGTGTGTGAAGGGAATTCATCATCAGGATTTCATTTGGAGACTTTTGAGAAAACTTTAATATTAACTACGAGGTCATGAACTTGAAATAATGTATCTGGTTACAATAGTCTATGCCAAAGCCTGATGAAATATTCGGGAAGTTCCATTTGCTCTCCTAATGTTTCTTAGTGCAATTAAGTAACTATTGAACTTTCTGATCTCATATTTTCTACTCAGCTCATGGGTGAGTAACAGTTTAGTTTTTTGACGTTCTTTGACATTCAGTTCAGTTTTTGTAGTCACTCTGTGGGGAGATGTTTTTTCTCATTGTTTTTATTTTCCTTGTATCTTACATTATGTCAACCCTGGGTCTCTCAGACCCTGTGCTTCCCACATCTGCTGAAAGGTAAAGGGGTGATTTTCTCCTACTGTTCATCTCTGAGTAGCCTTTTCATCTTAAAAAAATTCCAGTATTGCTTTCAACACTTTCTAAGACAAATCGTACTTGCAGTGTTTCTGAAGCCTGTCTATGTTAAAAAGTTGCATTTTTCCATCACATAAATCACCAGTATTTAAACTATGCCTTTAACATTTTTTGACATATATTTTCATTATTTTGATGTTGCTACTTTGAGAAGTTAAAAATATCTAGAGGGACCACAGAATCCATAAGAATATGTGGAAATATTGTCCATTTGATTTTAATGTTCCTAAAGCAGAACTGATTAAATAATAACCCATTCTATTGCCCCTCAAAATGTGATCTGGGAAATAGCAGAAAGGACATCAGCTGGCAGCTTGGAAGAAATGCAGACTCTCTAGCTCCCTCTAACACTCTTGAATCAGAATGAGCATTTTGACAAGTGGACCTTCCTGCAGTGCCTGGTAGACTTTCCCAGGTGACGTGATGCTGCAGAACCTGGGGGTCAGAGTCATCATCTCACCCTGGGGGTTGAGCACCTGTTAACTCACCTGACATCGTGACTGGGTTCTTATACCTTCATGAGCCCATTTAATCCTGAGAATCACCCTCTAAAGCAGGCATTCTTAGAGGCTCAGAAAATTTGTCACTGAGCCTCCAAAGGTGTCAGTAAAGGACAGATTCTGGTGTTTGTATTTCCTAAGCCTGAGACAGGAAGGTTGAGGCCCAGCCTGTAATGGCCTAGGCCTGGCCAAGAGCCAAAGCTTGCAGGTGCTCTACCTCCTGGCTTGGGCACATCCTGTGCTTCCAGTGAGCCAGGTGCCCTGTGGAGGACAGCAGAGCCAGCTCATCCCGGCAGCGGAAACTCAGCCCCCAGGCCCTGGTCATTCTCGGTCCAGTTGTGGCTTGGTGTGAAGGGCCTCGGGAGGAAGTCACCTCTGACAGAGGTCAGGAAGAGCAAGTACAGGTCCCACATCTCACCTACAGGCTGGCTTCCTGAAGCCTCAATTGTGAAAGAAGTTCAGTGGCCTAGATAACATATTTCTCAAGAGTTGCTATACCAAAATAGGCTCTGTGTGTGTATGTGTGTGTGTGTGTCTCTGTGTGTGTGTCTGTGTATGTGTAGCTTCAGTTTCTTTAAATTTAATCATAAGACTAGTGTTGACTGAAAAAAAAAATGTACAGCCTATAAGTTGACAGATATGTTGTATTCTGTGGACAAAACTGAGGACTTAAGCCAGGAGAAGGCATCTCAGATAACCCTGCGAGACTGCTCCGAAGAGGCAAGGGGCGGGGGGAGCCAGGATACATAGGAGTTTTTGCAACAAAGACCAGATAGTCAGAACATCAAAAGATTACTGTTAATAAAAGAAAACTGGACATCTCAAGTTAAGGAATTTAGGGCTTTTCTATGTATGGGAGGATGCGAGAGTCTGGGCTCACTGAAATCATGCCTTTGATGTGGATGTGCACCTCAGCTATCCGGGGCCAGTATCCTGCGTGTTTTCATCCTGAGTCTCCTCTGGGTGCACTGCTGCGGGGGTGGCTGCAGTGCCTGATGGCTGCAGCATCCTTTGTTTACTGATGGGGAGGTGGCACTTTTAATTCACACTAGATATTTGCTAGAAATTAGTTTTCATCTTCCAATCCTGCAATCTTTATGATATATTACTTTTGTGGCTTCTGAGAAGGGAAATAAAATCAATGATGATAAGTGATTTTTAGTCATTAAGTAATATTTCTGTTTTCCTGCCTACATCTTCCTTGTCTTCTTGGATGCTTAAGCATGGGTTTGTGTTTGTCACACCTGGTGTACCTCTGAAAATAACGACTTATTACCCTGGTAGTAAACTCACAACTTTGGAAATGGCGGAAATCCAAACTTTCCCAAAATGTGAGTTGCTTTGTACTATCTCGAGGGGAAAAAATTACAGAGCTTATAATTATGTTTAAAAATATCACTTAGCAAAATTAATTTTGATAAGTATAGCCAAATTAGTGTAATAATTAGGATTAACTTAAGTATTTTGCAACTGTTTATTTACTGACTTAGCACTTGGAATAAGTCTTAGATGGGACGGATCTAAAAGGAAGGAACATTCTCAAATCCACCAACCCTTCCCAAACTGCCACAAGATTTTCCCCCCCATTCTTTTAAAATTAAATCAGGGCTCAATTTCAAGTCCCCACCACTGCCATTTGGTGGTATTTTGTTTCTCTTTAGACATCGTCCTATTTTCTCTTTCTTTACCACTGACATCAGCTTATTTCATATGAATCTGTAATGTATTAAATACATATACTTTCAAAATATTGTTTTGGTTTGTTCATGAGTTGTTTCTTTCAAAGGGCCTGTCTGGGGGAAATGAGTGATTTCTCATATCCTGTTCTTGCAGGAAGAATTTTAAATCGTTTCTCCAAAGACATTGGGTGTATGGATGACTTGCTGCCCCTGACATTTCAAGATTTCATCCAGGTAATGTAACAGTCCTGTCAGAGTTCTCACAGGAAAAGCAAAATGCCTGTTTTTCACGGCCTTTTCACAAGGGCTCAGGGTGGGCCTTTCAGCCTCGCGATGTGTCATGTTATCTTAAGTAAAAGACCATGTTTATAGAAGAAAGGTGTGGTTGTGATTGGGAGGCTGAGTTAAGATGAGTAATACCTGGTGTAGGAGGGGCTACACAGTCACATCAAGGTTGGTTGGAAGCAGCGACATGCTTGGTGAGTGGCTCTCCCTCTGCCTTCCAGGGATCTGGCCTGGCTTCCCTTTACTGTGAGCACATTTCATAGCAGAGAAACAATCACCTCTCATGGAAACATAGCCTAGATTAACTAAATGATGCATTGTATTACCACAAAAGACTTGTATTTACTGCACCATTTTTTTTTGATAAGGCCAGATTTGGTTACTTACGAAGAAAGATTAGTAATAATAAAGTAAAAATAATACTTGATCAAGCACAGTAAAAAGTAGTTATTGATGATACAAGGCCTTTAAGTCAGCAGTTAGAGTATGGGATCAAAGTCAGCTTAGAATATGTCGTTTTTGTTTTTGTAGGCAATTTTTCTTTTCACGCGTTGATTGCTTTGTTTTAAGGTGTCTTTAAGACAGAAATATCCACAGAAATACCTTCTATCCAGCCTTTGTTTTGTCTGTGAACTTGAGGTTCTAAAGAATGATGTTGGTTTGTCTCAGCTCTCATCTCCTCATTCAGTATTGTTGCTCATGTGGGATGTTTTTTTCTGTTATTTAATTCAGTCTGCTTTTCAGTGTTTCAGGCTCTGGTGATTTGCAAGTGTTTATTTGGGAAATGAAATGCATTTATCCAAAGCTGCACAGAGAAATGCAGCAATGAATATCTGCAAACAACGAAGCCTGTGGGCAGTGAGAAGTAAGCTGAGACTCAGAGGCAGAGGACTTTACTGCTAACCTGTCTGATTTTTTTTTTTTCCTTTTTGGCAAAGTTATTTTATGAGTGTGTCCTGCTGGGTTTAGCTAGTTATGTATCCCCAGAAGCAATCTTTCCCTAAAAACAGTCACATTTTGAGAGTGATTGTTAATTACTTTGAAAAGATTTTGTGAAAAGATCTGTTACATTGCTACTACAAGCTAGGGCAAGGCTGGGTTTCCAATGCTGTCTGGCTTACTGTGTGCTTAGCACATGGTTAGTTAGCCGTCATGATCAGAATCCATCACATATTTTTGCATGACATATAGAGGGACAGGGAGCGATGCTACCTGATTTCAGTATAAAACATTCTCATTAGTGTGAGGAGAGAAAATTTGGTCTAGCTGATTTCTAGTCCCAGCTCTGCCACTTTTAGTTCAGTTGTCTTGAAGTTTTGAGTTCTCCAGGTGGAGGCGTCCAGCAGGTAATTTGAAGCAAGAGTCTGGTGTTTGAGAGAGAGACCTGGGATGCGTGTGGTGCCTGTGTGTTCCTCACTGAGCAGGCAGTTGTTGAGTCTGTGAAGATGCATAAGATGGCCCAGAGAGAGGGAAGCATTTTTAGGGACCAAGATCAGAAGCTTATGGAAGCCTTTATATTCAAAGAGAAATCAGAGAGAGAAGGGAAGCAGAGAAGACACACAATGAACAGCAAGGAAGAGAGGAGGAAATAGGTTGGGGAACTGAGGAAGGACAGGTCTGTTCAGTGCAGAGAAGGTAAGTCCATGGAAAGCTGTTAGTCGATTTGGAATCAGGAGGCGTCTGGTGACCCCAGGAGCAGGTTTCAGGTGGGAGGAGACCAGGTTGCAAATGGAAGAGGTGTAGAAAAAGCTAAGCTGAAGGTAGGCTACTCTTGGAAGGACTATAAAAGGAGAGAGACCCATCTGGATTGTAGGGTCTGAGGAGGTGTTGCTGGTTGTTTGGGTTTTTAGTGTGTGTGTTGGGGTTGTGTGTGGTGGTGTGTGGTATTTCCCTCTCTCCCTCCTTCCCCTCAACAAACAGGGAGTAGGGTTGAGGCCCTGAGGTACAGGGTGAGTCAGGCACAAAGCCCTCCCCTCACGGGTCTCTTCCAGCCCACAAGGGGAGGGAGACATCCAGAGATTAATCTCTTGCTGCCCTTGGAATCCTAATTGTGCGAGCACCTTGGAGGAAGTCCTGGAAGACAAACTGGACGTGGGGGCTGGAGGCAGTTAGGGAGCCTGGTCCAGGAGGTGGGCAGAACTTCTAGGAAGTGACCTTTGATTCTGGATGAGAGAAAAAGGCCCCTGTGGATGGTGGGGCAGGAGGTGCTGCCGGAAGCCGAGTTCCCATGTGGGAACCAGTCTTTTCTCTCTCACCAGCTGAGAGTGGGGTTGGGAAGGGGCTTGAAGGGGATTGTTCAGTTTTGTTTTAAAGGATGAACTTAGTGCCAAGTGTGTTCAAACTCATTTTTGATTATTCTATTCATCCTTGGTGTATTTTATAAATCTTGAAAAGTACATCATTATTTTTATTTTTATTACTTCTAAAGGGTTTATTCCATATACTTTCCCTCATCTAATTCCTTCTCATTCCTTTAAATGAAATCTCAGATAATTTATTTAATATTTTGCAGTAGTGATGCCAGGTATGGCTGATGGAAACTCTGAATTCTGAGCAGTTGTCCACACAGCAGGACAGTTCATCCCCTCAGGTGACGTCATTCAGAGACCACATCCCAGCAGAGGGGTGATCACGAGTTTGTATCCCAACCAGCAACACCTCCTCAGATGCTACACTCCAGATGGGCCTCTCTCCTTTTATACTCCTTCCAGGAGTAGCCTGCCTTCACCTCAGCTTCCTCTTATAACTAGCAGATATGTTGCCTGTCCAGTCGCATTATAGATGCTGGCCAGATTGGAGCTGTTAGTGATTCCAAAGGAAGAAGGAAAGCAGCATAAAAAAAAAAAAATTATGTAGTGTGATTCCACCTGATAATCATTTATGGTGTCAATAACTTTAAAGTGGGGTGGAGTGGGGAAGCCCACAGTCTCCCTTTCCAAGCTTGAGTCTTAGCTCTCCCTCTTCCTGTCTCTGCCCCACAGAGCCACCCTCTCCTTTTCTGTAAAATAGAGAAGGTTTTTTGGGAAGGCAAAATGAAGTCATTTTAATAAAATTCTTAGTATAACATCTAAGTGCATGCTAAGCACTAAATAATGGGGAGTTATTTTTAAAATATCACATGTATTTTTAAGTAGGAGAGATAGTCTGATAATGGCATTATGTTAAAATTATTGCCACAGACAATTTCCAGGCTCATAAGTATTGCGTCATGAGTTTGCATCACAGAGATTCTAAGTTTTGTAATCCTTAAAGATTTTAATGGACACTTTCCCATATAGACTCACAGAATAAAAATCAATTGCTTTCAAAATAGACCATTGAGGACTAAATATTTCAAATTAATGTAATTTTCATATAGTTTGCCGAAGTCCCAGGTAACATTGAGTAAGGAGTCTCAATTGTCTACAATTCTTGTCATTAAAATCATCACTTCCAAGAAGTCTTCCTACTGATAAAACAAGTAAAAATGAAGGTAAGATGCGAAAGTTGGATTTAGACATTTCATTTTTGTTTAAAAAAGTTTGGGACTGCTCTGAGCATGTGAACTTGCACACAGCTGCCCTCAGCAAAATGCAGTAATTTATTGAGGAAAACTGAATTGCAAAACCTTTCTTCCCCACACACCCCTCATTCAGAAAAAAGAAAAAAAAAATCAACAGCTTAAATAACTGACTTTTCATCTCTTTTCCTGGACACAAAGCACTAATCCTGAGGCTCCTGAGCCACCAGTGCCGGCAGTGGTGGGGACCACCCTGAAACGTGCCCTTCCCTCCTCACCACACACAACACGTTGACTGCACTTTATGAGCTGAAAATGCCCAAGAAAAAGAAAATACCAAGGAGGTGTCTTTAGTCATTTCTTTCCAGAGCAGGGAGCACAATAGCTGATGCATCTGGATGTTGAGAACACAGCAAGCCTGAGACCAGGGCATAATAGGTTGGGTCACTTGCTTTTATAGAAGCAAAGAGTGGAACTGCCTTTCCTTGTCTCAGTACCACTGACCCCTGCATTTCATTGTGTAGAGATGGCAGGGAAAGTGTGTAGAAAGCATGCAGCCCCTTTCACTGAACAATGACTTTGTCATCTTGAGATTTCTGTGGTGTGTTCACCCTTCCCCCACCCTCTCACTCAAATCCCCACTGGTGATATTTATTTTTAATATATATTTAGTACTAGTCCTTTGTGAAAATTTTCTTCACAGAGTTGGTGGCTTCCCTTTTTATATCCTTAATGGAGATCAAGTTTTAATTTTGATGATATCTAACATTTACTCTTTTTTTCTCTTATAGTCCATGTTTTTGTATCCTAAGAAATCTTTGCATAGCCTTAGGAGTTGGAGATACTTTCCTATTGTTCTGCCTTTTTAGAAATTGATGCAACTTGTATTTAGTTTTGTGTATGGAAGAATAGTTAGTGGTTGAGGTTTATTTTTTTCTGGTTATTCTAGTCGCATTTGTTAAACACTTTTATACACTAAATTGGCACCTTGGTTAAAAATCATTTGACTGTATATGAGGAAGTCTGTGTCTCTATCTTTATTTTGTTCCATCGATCTGTTTAGTCTTATAGCAATACTACAGTCTTGGTTATTGTGCATTTTAGAAAGACTTGAAATCCAGTAGTTTGTCCTCTTAACTTTGTACTTCTTTGTCAAGGTTGCTTCGATCATTGTAGATTTTTCACTTTTCTGTGAGAATTTTAGGAGCCTTTCAATTTGTTTTTTAATAAAACCCTGCTAGAATTTTATTAATTTCCTTTTAGCTGTAGATTATTTGAAGAGTCTGTCTTAACAATGTTGAACCTGGAATTATGAATATGGTATTACTCTCCACTTATTTAGGTCTTCTTTAATTTTAGAAATGTTTTGTAATTTTTAGTCTAGACATCTTACACTTCTTTGGTTAAATTTATTCCTCAATATTTAATATTTTTTCTTTGTATTATTGGATTGTTTTTAATACCATTTTCAACTATTTGTTGCTAGTAAATAGAAATAGTTGATTTATTTGTGACTTCACTTTGCATTTCCTAGAGTTGGTGGTGGTGTTTTTTTAAATTCTGTAGGATTTTGTACATATACAATCATGTCCGCTGTAAATAATGACAGTTTTACTTATTCATTTCCAATATTTATGACTTTTATTTCCCTTTCTTGACATCTTGTTGTGGCTAGAGCTTCCAGTACAGTGTTGAATAGAAGTGATGAGATAAGACCTTCTTGTACTCCTAGGACAAAATCTTTCAATTTTTTTTTTAATAAGAATGATATTAACTGTGATTTTTTTTAGGTAGATATCTGTTACCAGATTGAAAACATTTTAATTGCTCAATTACCAAGAATTTTGCATTTTGTTTTCTTAAAAAATCAAGAATAGATGTTGAATTTGAACAACTATTTTTTTCTACATCTCTTCAGATAATCATATGATTATTCACCTTTACTCTTTTAATGTGAATTATAGTGATTGGTATTTGAAGGTTAAACTTAGATTCCTGGAATAAAGTCCACTTGGTCATGATGTAGCATCTTTTTTTTAATGTATTATTATGTAGTTTGTTAATATTTTGTCAAGAATTTTTGTATCTGTTGTTCATGAAGGATATTGGTCTGTAATTTGCTTTTCTTGATATATTTTTCAGCTTTTGTTATCCGAATTACGCAGACCTCATACAAAGACATGAGAAATGTTTGCCTTATGTGATGGTCAGTTTTATATGTTCACTTGGCCAAACTACATTCCCCAGTCATTCAGTCAAAAATAATTTAGGTGTTGCTGTATAGGTATTTTGCAGATGTGATTAAAATCAATTTTCAGTTGACTTTAAGTATAGAAGATTATCCTCAACAGTCTCGGTGGGCAGTTGAAAGGCCTTAAGAGCTAAGGCTTCCCCGAACAGGAAGAGATTCTGCCTGTGGGTCACAGCATCAACTCCTGCCCAGTAGTTTCAGCCTGTCCTTTCTAACAGCAAGTCCTGTGGATTTGGAACTTGCCGAGGCAAGTGTGATTGTGGAGTGTTATCTTTTTTATATTGTTAGATTCAGCTTATTGTTGTTTAATGTTGCCAAGACAGTTTGGTTTGTAAATTTTCTTTTAATGTCTTTGTCTAGTTTTTAAGGCATGGTAGTGCAGGACTCAAATTCCCTGGAGAGTCTGGTAAAACTTTTTTGCACAATATATCTCTGAAGCCCGCTGGGCTTAAAGTCTTTCCTGTTGGAAGTCTTATAATTATAGATTCAAATTCTTAAATCAGTATGGAATTATTCAGATTATTTTATGTCAGTCTTTTTATGTCATTTTTGAAGAAATGTAGACTTTGCATTAAAATATTTAAATTTATCAGCACAATGTTTATTATATCCTCTGTGTAATGTCTGTGGTATCTCTTGTGTTAAGCTTTTTTAATTCATGTTAATGGTGATTTTCTCCTCTCTCTCTGTTTTTTTTTATTCTCTATATTTCATTGGTGCTTTGAAGGAGCCAAGCTCTGTGTTTGTTACTTTTTCTGCTTAGAAGTTAGTTTTCTATTTTCATTCATGCCTACTTTTTTTTTATTTCCATTCTTTTACATACTTTATTTTAATATATATTTTTTAAGATGGATTTTAAAACCCTTGACTTTTAGCCTTTTTTTTTTTCGTTAGACTTCATTTTTTCTTACAGCATTTTTCACTTCACAACAAACTGAGGAAAATACAGAGATTTCCCATGTATGCTCTGTAGTCTTTAAAGCTATAAGTTTACCTGTAAGCATAGCTTTAGTTTGCAGCTCACAAATTTTAATACTAATAGATTTTCATTTTGTTTTATGTCAAAATAATTTCTAATTTTACTGTAATTTTCAACTAGATGATATTTTCAAGTGTATTATTGAACTTGCAAACATTTAATGATTTTCTAGTTACCTGTTTCTTATTGATTTCTTATTAAATCCACTTAGGTTAGCATATGTTCTGTACAATTTCTGTCCTTGGAAGTTTGTTGATACTTGCTTTAGAATAACATATATGTAATTAAAAAGACTGTATCGTAGTTATTATGGCAGTTTGTGTATTTATTAATTAGGCCAAATTGTTAATTATGTTTTCAGAATCTTCTATATGCCTATTGATTTTTTTTTAAGTTCTTTATTGGAATATAATTGCTTTACACTGTTGCCAATTTTTGAGGTAAACCAAAGTGAATCAGCTGTATTTATACATATATCCCCATATACCCTCCCTCCCACGAATCCTTCCCACCTTCCCTATCCTGCCCTCTAAGTCATCACCCATCATTGAGTTTATCTCCCTATGTTATGCAGGAACTTCCCACTAGCTATTTATTTTACATTTGGTAGCATATATATGTCAGTGCTACTCTCTCACTTCGTCCCAGCTTCCCCTTTGCCACCACCGCCCAGCTCGGTCTCCTCAAGTCCATTCTCTACATCTGCATCTTTATTCTTGCCCTGTCATTGGGGTCATCAGTACCATTTTCTTTAGATTCCATATATATGAGTTAGCAAATGGTATTTGTTTTTCTCTTTCTAGCTTACTTAGCTCTGTATGACAGACTCTAGGTCTATCCACTTCATTACAAATAACTCAATTTCATTCCTTTTTATGGCTGAGAAATATTCCATTGTATATATGTGCCACATCTTCTTTATCCATTCATCTGTTGATGGGCATTTGGGTTGCTTCCACATGCTGGCTATTATAAATAGTGCTGCAGTGAACATTATGGTACATGTTTATTTTTGGATTATGGCTTTCTCAGGGTATATGCCCAGTAGTGGGATTGCTGGGTCATTTGGTAGTTCTATTTTTATTTTTTTAAGGAACCTCCAAACAGTTTTCCATAGTGGCTGTACCAACTTACATTCCCACCAACAGTGCAGGAGGGTTCCCCTTTTTCCACACCGTCTCCAGGATTTACTGTTTGTAGATTTTTTTGATGATGGCCATTCTGACTGGTGTGAGGTGATACCTCATTGTGGCTTTGACTTGCATTTCTCTAAATGATTAGTGATGTTGAGCATGTTTTCATGTGTTTGTTAGCCATCTGCATGTCTTCTTTGGAGAAATGTCTATTTAGGTCTTCTGCCCATTTGTGAATTGAGTTATTTGCTTTTTTTGGTATTCAGCTGCATGAGCTGCTTCTGTATTTTGGAGATTAATCCTTTGTCCATTGCTTAATTGGCAAATATTTTCTCCCATTCTGAGTGTTATCTTCTTGTCTTGCTTATGGTTTCTTTTGCTGTGCAAAAGCTTTTACATTTCTTTAGGTCCCATTTGTTTATTTTTGATGTTATTTCCATTATTCTAGGTTGAGGGTCAAAAAGGATTTTGCTTTGATTTATGTGATAGAGTGTTCTGCCTATGTTTTCCTCTAAGAGTTTTATAGTGTCTGGCCTTATGTTTAGGTCTTTAATCCATTTTGAGTTTATTTTTGTGTATGGTGTTAGGAAGTATTCTAATTTCATTCTTTTACATGTAGCTGTCCAATTTTCCCAGCACCACATATTGAAGAGGCTGTCATTTTTCCATTGTATGTTCTTGCCTCCTTTATCAAAGATAAGGTGCCCATATGTTCGTGGGTTTATCTCTGGGCTCTCTATTGTGTTCCATTGATCTCTTTCTGTTTATGTGCCGGTACCATACTGTCTTGATCACTGTAGCCTTGTAGTATAGTTTGAAGTCAGGGAGCCTGATTCCTCCAGCTCCGTCTTTCCTTCTCAAAATTGCTTTGGCTATTTGGCATCTTTTGCATTTCCATACAAATCATAAAATTTCTTGTTCTAGTTCTGTGAAAAATGCCATTGGTAATTTGATAGGGATTGCTTTGAATCTGTAAGTTGCTTTGGGTAGAATAGTCATTTTCACAATGTTGATTCTTCCAATGAAGAACATGGTATGTGTCTCCATTTGTACATATCATCTTTGATTTCTTTCTCATCATTGTCTTATACTTTTCTGCGTACAGGTCTTTTGCCTCCTTATGCAGGTGTATTCCTAGGTATTTTTTTCTTTTTGTTGCAATGGTCAATGGGATAGTTTCCTTAATTTCTCTTTCTGCTGTTTCGTTGTTAGTGTATAGGAATGCAAGAGATTTCTGTGCATTAATTTTGTATCCTGCTATTTTACTAAATTCATCGATTAGTGCTAGCAATTTTCTGGTAGAATCTTTAGGGTATTCTATGTATAATATCATGTCATCTGCAAAGAGTGACAATTTTACTTCTTCTTTTCCAATTTGCATTCCTTTTATTTCATTTTCTTCTCTGACTGCTGTGGCTAACACTTCCAAAACTATGTTGAATAATAGTGGTGAGAGTGGGCACCCTCATGTTGTTCCTGTTCTTAGAGGGAATGCTTTCAGTTTTTCACCATTTAGAATGATGTTGGCTGTTGATTTGTCATATATGGCTTTTATCATGTTGAGGTAACTTCCTTCTATGCTGACTTTATGAAGATTTTTTATCATAAATGGATGCAGAACTTTGTCAAGAGTTTCTTCTGCATCTATTGAGATGATCATATGGTTTTTATCCTTGAGTTTGTTAATATGATGTATCACATTGATTGATTTGCATATATTGAAGAATGCTTGCATTCCAGGGATAAACCCCACTTGATCATGGTGTATGATCTTTTTAATGTGCTGTTGGATTCTGTTCGCTTGTATTTTGTTGAGGACTTTTGCATCTATATTCATCAGTGTTATAGGCCTATAATTTTCTTTTTTTGTGACATCTTTTTCTGGTTTTGGTATCAGGATGATGGTGGCCTTGTAGAATGAGTTTGGGAGTATACTTCCTTCTGCTCTATTTTGGAAGTGTTTGAGAAGGATAGGTGTTAGCTCTTCTGTAAATGTTTGATAGAATTCACCTGTGAATCAATCTGACCCTGGGCTTTTGCATGTTGGGAGATTTTTAACCACAGTCTCAATTTCCATACTTGTGATTTGTCTGTTCATATGTTCTATTTCTTCCTGGTTCAGTCTTGGAAGATTGTACTTTTCTAAGAGTTTATCCATTTCTTCCAGGTTATCCAATTGATTGGCATATAGTTGCTTGTAGTAGTCTCTCATGATCTTTTGTATTTCTGTGGTGTCCGTTGTTACTTCTCCTTTTTCATTTCAAATTCTGTTGATTTGAGTCTTCTCCCTTTTTTCCTGATGTGTATGGCTAATGGTTTCTCAATTTTATTTATTTTCTTAAAGAACCAGCTTTTAGGTTTATTGATATTTGCTATTGTTTCCTTCTTTTCCCTTTCATTTATTTCTGATGTGATCTTTATGATTTCTTTCCTTCTGCTCACTTTGAGTTTTTTGTTTTTCTTTCTCTAATTGTTTTAGGTGTAAGGTTAGGTTGTTTATTTGAAATTTTTGTTATTTCTTGAGGTACGATTGTATTGCTATAAACTTCCCTCTTAGAACTGGTTTTGTTGTATCCCATAGGTTTTGGGTCATTGTGTTTTCACTGTCATTTGTTTCTAGGTATTTTTTGATTTCCTCTTTGATTTCTGCAGTGACTTTTTGGTTGTTTGATAGCGTATTGTTTAGCCTCCATGTGTTTTAGTTTTTTACAGTTTTTTTCCTGTAATTGATACCTAGACTCATGGCGTTGTGGTCGGAGAAGACAATTGATATGATTTCAGTTTTCTTCAATTTACTGAGACTTGGTTTATGCCCCAAGATGTGGCCTATCCTGGAGAATGTTCCATTTGCACTTGAGAAGAAAGTGTATCCTGTAGTTTTTGGATGGACTGTCCTATAAATATCCATTAAGTCAAGATGGTCTAATATCTCATTTACAGCTCATGTTTCCTTATTTATTTTCTGTTTGGATGATCTGTCCATTGGGGTAAGTGGAGTGTTAAAGTCTCCTACTGTTATTGTGTTACTGTTGATTCCCCCTTTTATGGCTGTTAGCATTTGCCTTCTGTATTGAGGTGCTCCTGCGTTGGGTGCATAGATATTTACAATTGTTATATGTTCTTCTTGGATGGATCCCTTGATCATTATGTAGTGTCCTTCCTTGTCTCTTTTAATAGTCTTTACTTTAAAGTCTAATGTGTCTGATATGAGTATTCCTACTCCAGCTTTCTTTGGACTTCCATTTGCATGGAATATCTTTTTCTATCCCCTTACTTTCAGTCTGTATGTGTCCCTAGGTCTGAAGTGGGTTTCTTGTGGACAGCATATATAAGGGTCTTATTTTTGTATCCATTCAGCCAATCTGTGTCTTTTGGTTGGAGCATTTAATCCATTTCTATTTAAGGTAATTATTGATATGTATGTTTTTATTACCATTTTCTTAATTATTTTGGCTGTGTTTTTGTAGGTCTTTTCCTTCTCTTGTGTTTACTGCCTAGAGGAATTCCTTTAGCAATTGTTGTAAGGTTGGTTTGGTGCTGCTGTACTCTATAAACTTTTGCTTGTCTTTAGAACTTTTGATTTCTCCATCAGATCTGAATGAGATTTTTGCTGGCTAGAGTATTCTTGGTTGTATGTTTTTCTCTTTCAAGGCTTTAATTATCTCATACCACTCCCTGGCCTGCAGAGTGTCTGCAGACAGATCAGCTGTTATCCTTATGGGCTTTCCCTTATATGTTATTTGTTGCTTTTCTCTTACTGCTTTTAATATTTCTTCTTTAAGTTTAATTTTTGTTAGTTTGATTAATATGTGCCTCGGTGTGTTTCTCCTTGGATTTATTCTGTATGGGACTCTCTGCACTTCTTGGACTTGCTTTACTATTTCCTTTCCCATGTGGGGGAGGTTTTCCACCATAATTTCCTCAAATATTTTCTCAGACTCTTTCTTTTATTCTTCTTCTTCTGGGACGCCTATGATTCGAATGTTGGTACACTTAATATTATCCCCGAGGTCTCTGAGACTGTCTTCCATTCTTTTTATTCATTTTTCTTTTTCTTGCTGTGTGGCAGTTATTTTCCCCCATTCTATCTTCCAACTCACTTACTCATTCTTCTGCCTCAGTTATTGTGCTGTTTATACCATATAGAGTATTGTCAATTTCATTTATTTGTTGTTCATTACTGTTTTTTTGCTCTTTAGTTCTTCTAGGTCCTTATTAAATGTTTCTTGTATTTTTTCTGTTTTGCTGTCAAGATTTTGGATCATCTTTACTATCATTACTCTGAATTCTTTTTCAGGCAATTTTCCTATTTCTTCTTCATTTATTTGGTCATGTGGGGTTTTATCTTATTCCTTTGCCTGCAAGGTGTTTCTTTATTTTCTCATTTTATCTAATTTATCATATTTGCTGTCTCCTTTCCCTATGCTGCCTAGTACAAATTCCTCTTATCTCTGTTCTGTTTGGCTTGAGGTGTCAAGCACTGGAGCTTGCTGGCCTTTGGTTGGATTTGGAGCTTGGTGTTGTGAATGAGAATTCTGGGGGAGCAATTGCTGATTAATATTCCATGGAGTCAGGAGTTCTCTGAGGGTCCAATGTCCTGGACTCTGCTCTGCTGTCTCAGAGGTCCAGGTTTGACCCCTAGCCTGGTCACCAACACCCTGGCAGCTCCACGGCATGGAGAAAAAGGAGGTAGAAGGAGAGCAAAGAAAACAGGGAAGAAGAAAGGGAAGAAGGGGAAAGGACAGACAGATCCCCAAGACTGGTGGTAAAAGCAACTCTAATCAGTCAAAATTACACAAGGAGATGTGCACACTTGCACTTGCAGAAAGAGAAGAGGAAAAGAAACCAAAGAGAAGAGAAAAAGAGAGAGCAAAGAAAAGAAAGAAAAGAGTACCCATACCAATTACAAGCACATCTACCTACGAATATATACAGTAAAAATTTAACTAACAAATATCTAAAACCAGAAACAAAATAAGCATACCAAGAAATCCTCCAATATTTCTAGCTATGGCTCTGCCCCTGCTGTGGAGAGGACTGTGGAGAGCTCAGACTGTGATCTGGTATTACTCCTGTGTGTATTTGTCCCCACAGTCCCCAGTTGTCCCCTATGTCTACAGTCTCTATTGTAGAAACACTCATCTATTCAGGTGATCCACACATGCAGGTTCTTTCAAGCCTATTGTGGGCATTAAATCTTCTCCTCCTGTGGCTGTTTGTCTTTCTCTTCCTTGGTCCTGCAGTCCTCAAGGATCAATTTTGGTTTTGGTCCCTACTTTGTGTGTGGGTTGCTCTCAGGAGTCAGTTCCCTGCCCAGGCAAGGGGGGGCAAAAGAGTGTGATTGGAGCTCACTTGCAACTTCAGGTCAGGGGTGGGGAGGGATATGGAAGTCTAATTGAAATCTGCGGAGTGCTTGCAGCCGCAGAGGTCAGTGTGAGCTTGAGGTGTGCTGTGCATTCTCCCAGGGAAGTTGGTCCTGATCGCGGGACCCTTAGTGTTGGTGGGCTTCCCCTGCTGCCAGGAAGGTGTGGCCAATAATTTGCCTTACACACAGGACCCTTGGCAGCTGTGGGTGAGTGGGCTGCGGGGTGGGCAAGCAGGGCAGCGGGCAGGTGGGCAGGCATTCGGCGGGACCCAGCAGGGGGGTGGGCTGGTGGGCTTTTCGATCCAGCAGCTGCTGGTTGGGGACACGGGGTGGGAGGCCGGCTTTTCTATCCAGCATCTGCAGGTTGCACCACTTACCAGCCTGTGAGTTCTTGGAGAGGGAAGCTCCTCCCTAGCACTCTGAAACAAAAGTCCTCTGCCTCTCCGTCTGGCCCAGGATTTTCCCCAGACTCCCTGCTAGCTCACTGGCACACCCGTCCCCAAGGCTGTTCTCATGCAGCCAGTCCCCAGCTCTCTCCCTGGTATCTGTTCTCCAAAGCCCAAGCCTGGGCTCCCAACCCCCACTGCCGCCACAGGTGAGCAGATTAGCTTCTGTGGCTGGGGCATGCTCCCTCACTCCTCCTTGTGGGGATCTCTCCACTATGCCCTCAGCAGAACTGCCATTGCTGTCTCTTCTGGGGGCTCCAAGGCTCCCCTGTGCTTCCCCGCCAGTGAGGGGGCTCCCCCGTTTGTGGGAGCCTTCCCCCCTTCACAGCTGCCTCCCAGAGGGGCTGGTCTCTTCAGAATTCTTTGTCTCTCTTTTTCCCTTCTTTCCTTTGCGCTACCTGATTACATGGAAATTCTCTTGCCTTTTTGGCGGTCTGAGGTCTCCTGCCGGCATTCAGAATGTGTTCTGCAGGAGCCACTCCCCAAGTAGATGTATTTTTGATGTATTTGTGTGGAAGAAGGTGATTGCCACATCCTGCTCCTCTTCCATCATTTTTCCAGTTCTCCTCCTATTGTTTTTTTATCTGCTTGTTCTATCAGTTATTGAGGTGAGTTTAAATCTCCTACTATGAAAATAGCATTGTCTATTTTTCCTGAGTTCTGTCAGATTATCTTTATACATTTTGTAGCTATGTTATTAGGGTTATATAAATTTAAATTTAAGAAATATCTTCTAGATAAATTGACCCTTTATTCTTATGAAATGTTTTCCTTGATTTCTAAGAATCCTTCTAACTTCATGTTTATAATAGTGCAGATAGATACTTTACATTTTTTTTAAGAACTTTTATTGAGATACAGTTAACATACATTAAACTGCATATATTTAGAGTGTACTATTTGGTATCCCAATCTCCCATTTCATTCCCCCCCAACCCTCCCCGCTTTCCCCACTTGCTGTCCATATGTCTGTTCTCTACATCTGCGTCTCTATTTCTGCCTTGCAAACCAGTTGATTTGTACCATTTTTCTATATTCCACATATATGTGTTAATATACAATATTTGTTTTTCTCTTTCTGACTCACTTCACTCTGTATGACAGTCTCTAGGTCCATCCATGTCTCTACAAATGTCCCAATTTCGTTCCTTTTTACAGCTGAGTAATATTCCATTGTATATATGTACCACATCTTTTTTATCCATTCATCTGTTGATGGACATTTAGGTTGCTTGCATGTCCTGCCTATTGTAAATAGTGCTGCAGTGAACATTGGAGTGCATGTGTCTTTTTGAATTATGGTGTTCTCTGGGTATATGAATTATGGGATTGCTGGGTCATATGGTAACTCTATTTTTAGTTTTGCAGGGAACCTCCATACTGTTCTCCATAGTGGCTGTATCAATTTACATTCCCACCAACAGTGCAAGAGCATTCCCTTTGCTCCACACCCTCTCCAGCATTTACTGTTTGTAGATTTCCTGAAGATGCCCATTCTAACCAGTGTGAGGTGATACCTCATTGTACTTTTGATTTGCATTTCTCTAATAATTAGTGATGTTGAGCATCTTTTCATGTGCCTTTTGGCCATCCGTATGTCTTCTTTGGAGAAATGCCTATTTAGGTCTTCTGCCCATTTTTTGATGGGGTTGTTTGTTTTTTTGATATTGAGCTAGATGAACTGTTTATATATTTTAGAGATTAACCCTTTGTTGATTCGTTTGCAAATATTTTCTCCCATTCTGAGGATTGTCTTTTCGTCTTGTTTATAGTTTCCTTTGCTGTGCAGAAGCTTTGAAGTTTCATTAGGTCCCACTTATTTATTTTTGTTTTTATTTACATTACTCTAGGGGGTGGATCAAAATAGATCTTGCTGTTATTTACATTGAAGAGTGTTCTTCTTATGTTTTCCTCTAGGAGTTTTATAGTGTCTGGCCTTACATTTAGATCTTTAATCCATTTTCAGTTTATTTTTGTGTATGGTGTTAGGGAGTGTTCTAATTTCACTCTTTTACATGTAGCTGACCAATTTTCCCAGCACCACTTATTGAAGTGGCTGCCTTTTTCCATTGTATTTCCTTGCCTCCTTTGTCATATATTAATTGACCGTAGTTTATCTCTGGGCTTTCTATCCTATTCCATTCATCTATATTTCTGTTTTTGTGCCACTACCATACTGTCTTGATCACTGTAGCCTTGTAGTATAGCCTGAAGTCAGGAAGCCTGATTCCACCAACTCTGTCTTTCCTTCTCAAGATTGCTTTGGCTATTCGGGGTCTTTTGCGTTTCCATACAAGTCGTAAAATTTCTTTTTCTAGTTCTGTGAAAAATGCCATTGGTAATTTGATAGGGATTGCATTGAATCTGTAAATTGCTTTGGGTAGAATAGTCATTTTCACAATGTTGATTCTTCCAATCCAAGAACATGGTATGTCCCTCCATCTGTTTGTGTCGCCTTGATTTCTCTCATTAATGTCTTTTAGTTTTCTGAGTATAGGTTTTTTACCTCCTTGGTTAGATTTATTCCTAGGCATTTGATTCTTTTTGTTGCAATGGTGAATGGGATTGTTTCCTTAATTTCTCTTTCTGATCTTTCATTGTTGGTGTATAGAAATGCAAGAGATTTCTGTGTGTTAATTTTGTATTCTGTAACTTTACCAAATTCATTGATTAGCTGAAGTAGTTTTCTGGTGGCATCTTTAGGATTTTCTATGTATAGTAGCATGTCATCTGCAAACAATGACAGTTTTACTTCTTATTTTCCAATTTGGATTCCTTTCATTTCTTTTTCTTCTCTGATTGCTGTGGCAAGGACTTCCGAAACTATGTTGAACAGTAGTGGCAAGAGTGGACATCCTTGTCTTGTTCCTGATCTTAAGGGGAATGCTTCCAGTTTTTCACCATTGAGAATGATGTTTGCTGTGGATTTGTCATACATGGCCTTTATTATGTTGAGGTGGGTTCCGTCTATGCACACCTTCTGGAGAGTTTTTATCATAAATGGGTGTTGTCAGTTTGCAAGGCGGAAATAGAGACACAGATGTAGAGAACAAACTTATGGACACCAAGTGTGAAAGTGGGGAGGGTTGGGGGGAATGAACTGGGAGATTGGGATACCAAATTGTAGGCTCTAAATATATGCAGTTTATTGTAAAAAAATAATAATAATAAAAAATAAATGGGCGTTGAATTTTGTGAAAAGCTTTTTCTGCATCTATTGAGATGATCATGTGGTTTTTATCCTTCAGTTTGTTAATATGGTGTATCACATGGATTGATTTGCGTATATTGAAGAATGCTTGCATTCCAGGGATAAACCCCACTTGGTCATGACGTATGATCCTTTTAATGTGTTGTCAGATTCTGTTGGCTAGTATTTTGTTGAGGATTTTTGCATGTAAATTCATCAGTGATATTGATCTGTAGTTTTCTTTTTTTGTAGTATCTTTGTCTGGTTTTGGTATCAGGGTGATGGTGGCCTCATAAAATGAGTTTGGGAGTGTTCCTTCCTCTGCAATGTTTTGGAAGAATTTCAAAAGGATGGGTGTTAGCTCTTCTCTAAATATTTGATAAAATTCACCTGTGAATCCATCTGGTCTTGGACTTTTGTTTGTTGGGAGATTTTTAATCACAGTTTCAACTTCATTCCTTGTGATTGGTCAGTTCAAATTTTCTATGTCTTCCTGATTCAGTCTTGGAAGGTTATACCTTTCTAAGAATCTGTCCATTTCATCCAGGTTGTCCATTTTATTGGCATATAGTTGCTTGTAGTAGTTTCTTATGGTGCTTTTTATTTCTGCAGTGTCCATTGTAATTTCTCCTGTTTCATTTCTACTTTTATTGATTTGAATCCTCTCCCTCTTTTGCTTGATGAGTCTTGCTAGAGGTTTATCAATTTTATTTATCTTCTCAAAGAATCAGCTTTTAGTTTTATTGATTTTTTTCTATTTTTTTTCTCTCTATTTCACTTATTTCTGTTCTGATCTTTATGATTTCTCTGCATCTGCTAACTTTGGGTTTTGTTTGCTCTTCTTTCTCTAGTTTCTTTAGGTGTAAGTTTGGATTGTTTATTTGGGATGTTTCTTGTTTCTTGAGGTAGGATTGTATTGCTATAAACTTCCATCTTAGAACTGCATTTGCTGCATCCCATAGGTTTTGGATCATTGTGTTTTCATTGTCATTTATCTCTAGGTATTTTTTGATTCCCTCTTTGATTTCTTCAGTGATCTCTTGGTTATTTAGTAGCATATTGTTTAGCCTCCATGTGTTTGTGTTCTCTACAGTTTTTTGCCTGTAATTGATTTCTAATCTCATAATGTTGTAGTCAGAAGAGATGCTTGATATGATTTCAATTTTCTTGAATTTACCAAGGCTTGATTTGTGACCCAGAATGTGATCTATCCTGGAGAATGTTCCATGTGCACTCGAGAAGAACATATAATCTGCTGTTTTTGGATATAATGTCCTACAGGTATCTATTAAATCAAGCTGATTTATTGTGTTATTTAAAGCTTGTGATTCGTTATTAATTTTCTGTGTGGATGATCTGTCCATTGGTGTCAGTGGGGTGTTAAAGTCTCCCACTTTGATTGTGTTACTGTCAATTTCCTCTTTCATAGTTGTTAGCATTTGCCTTATGTATTGAGGGGCTCCTATACTGGGTGCATATATATTTATAATTGTTATCTCCTCTTCTTGGATTGATCCCTTGAACATTATGTAGTGTCCTTTCTTGTCTTTTGTAACATTTTTTATTTTAAAGTCTATTTTATCTGATATGAGTATCGGTACTCCAGCTTTCTTTTGATTTCCATTTGCATGGAGTATCTTTTTCCTTCCACTCACTTTCCATCTATATGTGTCCCTAGGTCTGAAGTGGGTCTCTTGTAGACAGCATATATATGGGTCTTGTTTTTGTATCCATTCAGCCAGTCTGTGTCTTTTGGTTGGTGCATTTAGTCCATTTACATTCAAGGTAATTATCAATATGTATGTTCGTATTACCATTTTCTTACTTGTTTTGTTTTTGATTTTGTAGGTCCTTTTCTTCTCTTATGTTTTCCACTTAGAGAAGTTCCTTTAGCGTTTGTTGTAGGGCTGGTATGGTAGTGCTGAATTCTCTTAGCTGTTGCTTAACTGTAAAGCTTTTGATTTCTCTGTTGAATCTGAATGAGATCCTTCCTGGGTAGAGTATTCTTGGTTGTGGGTTCTTCCCCTTCATCACTTTAAATATATCATGCCACTCCCTTCTGGCTTGCAGAGTTTCTGCTGAGAAATCAGCTGTTAACCTTGTGGGAGTTCCATTGTATGTTATTTGTTGTTTTTCCCTTGCTGCTTTTAGTAACTTTTCTCTATCTTTAATTTTTGTCAGTTTGACTACTATATGTCTTGGCATATTTCTCCTTGGGTGTATCTTGCCTGGGATTCTCTGTGCTTCCTGGACTTGCATAGCTGTTTCCTTTTCCATGTTAGGGAAATTTTCAACCATAATCTCTTCCAATATTTTCTCGGGTCCTTTCTCTCTCTCTTCTTCTGGGACCCCTATAATGTGAATGTTAGTGCATTGAACATTGTCCCAGAGGTCTCTTAGGCTGTCTTCAGTTCTTTTCATTCTTTTTTTCTTTATTCTTTTCTGCATCAGTGATTATCACCATTCTGTGTTCCAGGTCACTTATTCGCCCTTCTGCCTCAGTTAATCTGCTATTGGTTCCTTCTAGTGTATTTTTCATTTCAGGTATTGTGTTGCATATCTCTGTTTGTTTGCTCTTTAATTCTTCTATGTCTTTGGTAAACTTTTCAATCTTTGCATCCAGTCTTTTTTCAAAGTCCTGGATCATCTTCACCATCATTATTCTGAATTCTTTTTTCTGGAAGGGTGCCTATCTCCTCTTCATTCAGTTGTTTTTCTGGGGTTTCATCTTGTCCCTTCATCTGGTACAAAGTCTTTTGCCTTTTCATTTTCTCTGTCTTTCTGTGGCTGTGGTTTTCAGTTCCACAAGACGAAATACTGCTGATACTGCTTGATTCTGCTCTCTGCCCTCTTGTGGATGAAACTGTCTCAGAGGCTCATGGGTGCTTCCTGATGGGAGGGCCTGGTGATGGGTTGGGCTGGGTGGGCAGAGCTCAGTAAAACATTCATACAATTTGGTGGGTGGAGCTCAGTAAAGCTCTAATCTGCTTGTCTTCCAATGGGTGTGGCTGTGTTCCCACCTTGTTTGATGTTTGGCCTGAGGCTACCCAGCACTGGAGCTTATAGGCTTTTTGGTGGGGCTAATGGTGGACTCCGTGAGGGCTCATGCCAATGAGCACTTTGTAGAGCCCCTGTTGCCAGTGCCCCCGTCTCCTCAGTGAGCCACAGCTGCCCCCCACCACTGTAGGCAACCCTCCAACACCAGCAGGTAGGTTTGGTTCAATCTCCTATGGGGTCACTGCGCCTTCCCCCTGGGTCCTGGTGAGCACACTTTTTTGTGTGCCCTCTAAGAGTGGAGTCTCCGTTTCCCCCAGTCCTGTGGAGGTCCTGCAATCAAATCTCGCTGGCTTTCAAAGTCTGATTCTCTGCAGATTCCTCCTCCCGTTGCTGGACCCCCAGGTTAGGAAGCCTGACGTGGGGCTCAGAAGCCTCACTTTAGTGGATGGACTTCTTCGGTATAACTGTTCTGCAGCTTGTGAGTAACCTACCCAGCATTTATGGGATTTGATTTTAATGCGATTCCACCCCTCCTACCATCTCATTGTGGCTTCTCCTTTGTCTCTGGATGTAGGGTGTTTTCTTTTGGTGAGTTCCAGTGTCTTTCTGTCGATGATTTTTCAGCAGTTAGTTGTAATTCTAGTGCTTTTGCAAGAGGGAGTGAGTGCACATCCTCCTGCTCTGCCATCTTCTTAGCTTTCTTTTTGTTAGTGTTTTCATGGGATATCTTTTTCAGCATTTTATTTCTACTTTTATGTAGTTTTATTTTTCAGGTGCCTTTAAAAAGTAGCAAATAGATGGACTCCAGTCTTGAATTTCATAGTAAGCTCCGACTCTGAGAAAAGATAGAAAGGAAGCTATTGATCAGTGAGATACACTGAACATGAAGGAAGAAGTGTACTTTATTTCCCTCATGCTTTCTATTGTGTTAGTAAGAAACTGTAAACCAAACATCACCATTCACTCTTCAGTGGAGTTAGTTGTGACTCCCACTTGGGAGCTAACTGAAGGATGCACAAGTCCCAGAGCTGGTGTGGCTGTGAAGAGATCCAAGGCAGCCAAATAAGGGAAGAAGGTGTGATTTGCATATTCCAAAGAAAGGAAAAGTATAGAAAAGCTTAGTCTTAGAGTTTGTATAGCTCTCATCATATAGATAAGACACACCAATGTTCTGTAATGTTCAGATTTAATAGAGTTAACTGAGTTGGGTGAGGTCAAAGGAAGCAGAGGTGTTAAAGGAGGAATCTTAGAACCAGAGCTGATCTCTGAACCTCCTGAAACATAAAAGGTACCACATCAGCTTACATGCAGACTCAGTGCTGATTCTAGGTTGATATTAAGTTTAGGAACTTAAATTTAAGAGTTTCCTGTATTTTTGCTTTTGCTTTTATTTAACCTGTAATTGAAGGGTAATGAGTACTGTTGGATAGGAATTACATTTTATTTCTTAATCCTTTCAGAGTTTTGTGTGACCTGTTCAGGATTTTACTGCCTCCACAAGAGACTTGTGTTAGGCAGCAGCACAATCTATGTGATAGTCATTTCATTGAAAGGTTCTTTTCTAATCTCACGTGTTTCCAGAATAGATAGGAAGAAGAATCTCTCCTATACCCACATCACTAAAAAGCTTAAAGATCAAAAAACTATTGATAGTTGTAACTTTTTCCCTCTCTAAATCACATGGAAGTCTTGCCTTGTTTTCTTACCAAGAAGTGAATCTTGCTTTGCTTATTGCACTTGAGTTATATTTTCTATAAAATCAGTAGTAGTTTAAGGCAATCTGGATAGATTGTACTCATCACAACTTGGAACAAAATTCTTAAGAGTCTAACTGACAGCAAAATTAAAAACTTTGAAATTCCTTTGAGGTGCTAGCATTCTTAATGTTCCTGATTTTTTTTTTTAATATTGTAAACAAATAATATAAGTATTGTCTACTGGTTATGTGGCTTTATGATTATATACATATTTCATGTTGTGCTAATGTAGGTATGAGATGGCGTGAGAGAGAATTCAAATAAGAATGGAGTGAGCCAGATGTATGGATGGCATATTTATTTGCATAAAAATAGAAGAATATACTTTTACTGATGTTTATAGAAAACATGTTCTTTGGCACAAGTATCACAAAGTCTAGCAGGAACAGAATCCCTTGGAATTAAGTTTAAAGTAAACTTAATTTACTTTAAGCTGGTAGATATGTGGGTAGATACCTAGGAATTCCTATAGGACTGTTCCTGGTGAATTGAAGGTTCTTGCCGTGTCGCAGAAACAACTAGACACAAGACAAGGAGGTCAAGAAAGTAGAGAGAGGGTTTATTTAAGCAAGAATAAGCTCTCAGAGGGAGAGGGAGCAGACAGGTGAGGAGCTGCTGTCCTGGGTTTCTTTGGCAATCCTGTTATGAGGGGCATACAAATGAAGGGATGGAATATTCACTGGGGAAGAAGGAGTTTGGGGGTCATATTCCCTGATTTTCATCCCATCTCCATCTTTCCTAGAGGAGGAGGTATTCCTGTCCTTATTTAGCTTTTATTGGAAGTGTCATGGCATCTGTTCATGATGAGTACTTCTTATCAGCAAAACTAATTTTATTGTAATGAGAGCATAATGAACAACAGGTATTACTGGACTCGGGAGGGTCCCGCCTTTCCCCACCTTTCTTTGTCTGCCTGCAAGACACTTATCACCCAAAATGTGTGGTTTCCTGTCAGTCTGGAGCTTCCTGCTTTTCTTTGTCTGCCCAGGGACCCCTGCTGTTTACAAGATGCTTGATTTCCCTCTACCCAGTCCCTACCCCCATTTCTCTGCTCATATCTAGCTACCTGCCTGGTGTAACAGGACTGTAAACAATTTGGAAGTTATAGTCAAAGTCAATATTCAGACTGTGCTTGTGGGAGGAATATGTTAAATCTGCAGTATTAGAATACTGTGTTCATTCTAGAGGTGGAGACTTCCTGGGGGAAATTTAGTGTTTTTACTACCATCCAAATATAGATATTGAACATGTAAAGTACTCAGCCTCATTTTGTGTCCTTGGGATTTATGTATTTATTAAAATTATTGGGCTTTTTTTCCTGAAGTCATTTTGCTTTCTGGGCTTAGAACTTATCCTTCTTATGAAACTTTCTTTTTTTTTTAATTTAAAGAATAATTCTTAAACCAACACGTGTTAGTCTGTTCTATTAGAGAGCATTTTTAAGACCTTTTAATGATCAGTCTGCTCTGTGTGCTAAGCAGGCTGTTACTCACTAACAGCTAGGAATCTAGAACTGGTCCTAGTATGGGAGAGACCAGATACAATCCCAAGAAACCCAACAAAATAGAAAATGCTGACAGAAGGGAAATATACAATAATGGAGTATATTTAGATATTAATTTTTAAAATATGAATTTTATCTTTATTTTGGATACAGTATCAGACAGAAATTAAACGAACAAACTTGGGGTCAGAATGACTGAATTACCTGACATAGGGCAAATTACTAAACCTTTCTGAGCATCACTTTCCTGCTTTGTAAAAGGAGAGAATAATCCCTCCCACTCAGATTTGAGGTGAGAATGAAATTAAATAATGCTTGTGAAATACTTGAGAGGTGGGGCACATGGCAAGCCTCATGAAATGTCCTCCATTGTTGGTAATTGGGAGGGTGGGGTACCCATCACTTCTTTGCTTGTTGCCTAGATCTAGAGAATTGTGGCATTTCTTCAGGATTATGAGAAAACTTGCCATGGGCACTAGCAATAAAGCAGTGTCATATTTTTCAAATTGATTGGGCAGGTTTTTAAACCAAATCATTAACATTTTTCTCAAGGATTATTTTTTTTTTCCTTTTCTTTACTCCTTTTGTATATTCGTTATTAACAATTCATTTAAATGCTGGTGTGGTTTGTCAGAAACAGCTGCTCACAGGGACAGCATCTTTCCTGAGGATGAGAGGTGCTCATTAGACTTCCTTCCATAGGTGGTGGTGACAGGTCCTCTACCTTAGTCATCCTGACATCCTAACTGGGCTGCTTGCACCAAGAAGGCTGACCTGGAGTGGACGCAGTTGAATTTCCTAGGATTCACTAGTGTACAAAATCTAGCTTTTGTGCTTTCATTGATATCAATATACCAGTTCATGGTGCATGTAGTAGAAAAGGTCAAATTGATCTCGTCTTGGAAATACATTGAATAATCTGGTTTGGTTTTGTTAATTCAGAGGTCCACCTTAGTCTCCCATAAATGCTCAGCAGTTTCATAACAGTAAGTCTTCACCAAGAAGAAGCAAAACTTGAAACAGACAGAGAATATGGAATAAGAAAGAAACGTCTCAGAAAAGACTGACTTGCTGCCATATCCCTAAGGTTATGAATCTCTGGGAGAAGATACAGAGAGCACAGAGACTATAGCAGGCGTGAGGTTTATTGGTCATATTTATTGTTTGAAGTGCATCGTCAAACAAAATAGACCTCAGATAAGATTTTTCGTGTGGCCAGAGAAAAGCCACAGTCACTTTGGTACATGTGACATCATCACCACATCTAGGAAAAATAGCCCCTGCTCTGATGCTTCCTTGGATAGCACTCAGCTGTTCCGGTGGTTAGAATGAGTGTCCTGTTAGGGCCTTTAAATCTACTAAATATACCATCCCTCCTGCCCTGCTGCTAGTACCCAGAGCACACTGAAATGAGGTAACAATGGACTCAGAATTTCTGTTAGTTATGCATGGACTGGTAAACACTTTATATACATGATTCATTTAATTCCCACCACCATCCTTTGATGTTGTTGGTATATTCCAGTTTTTACTAAGATTGAGAGTGGGTGTAGTGTCTTACCATTTCTGTTAATTTTCGAGAGGGTTGGCCCTAAACCCTGTCTCAGGTAGCTCAATACCTGGCTAATGGAATTTCTGATCCAGGTGTAGGTTGTCTTTCTCTGCAAACTAAAGAATTATTCTGAGTTGTGAAAAATCACCGTGTACTCTCAAGCGAAAGCCTTTATCCTATAATTTTTTGCATTTATTCATATAGAATCATAGACTTTGGATAGAATTTCCCAAATGGTGTGCTCCAGATGGGTTATAAGCACATCAGCATAATGATTCCCCTTATTTCTTGGGGCATGAGGACTTGGGTCACTTGCTTCTGGGTCAGCATGCTTCTTGCTGTGTACACATCATCATCTCTGTGCCACAGTGAGACAGAGGTACAGAAGCACTGGCCATGGGAGGTGGGCCATCAGGTGGGCCTGAAATCCAATCAGATGGGGGGAATTGAGTGTGTAGCTTGGATTAGGCTCCTTGGAATTCCTGGGAATGTGGAAGGAAGAAATGAGACTGGCTTCAAGGAAACCATGTTGGTTGTGCACCAGAATCTTTTGTTTCCTTCTTCATAGTGTTGACTGTTTGCTTAGACACTATTTTTGCCTTCTACCAACTTCTGTACAGAGTGTGAGACAGCTGGCAATAAATAAAAGATTCACAAGTGTATATACATAAATACGTGTAAATATAAACCCTTACATTGTATATATATTTTTTAATATAGTATAGTATACCATAATGTAATATCCAATCCACTATGAGGCTGGCGATAGTATGACCTACATGTAGAAATAAAGCTCTCACAGAAAGCCTCTTTGAAGTGCCTCAGAATTTAGGAGCATCACATCTGAAGGACTTAACCAAATTTGGGAGCTTCTGAGGGCAACAGTTACTGGTCTTTAATAGGTACCTGAAGAAAAGCACTGGCACAGCTCCCATAGAATCCTTTATTTTGATCTTAACTCTGCTTCCCAGGTAATCTGCCAGGCTGGCTTAACCATAAAAGGCCCTCACCTGAGGAGAGCCAGATTATTGAAACTGGTGAATAATGTCCAATCAAATGATGTGTATGCTAGAAAATTGTAAATTGGATTTTTTTTTTCGTAATTGACATTTCCTGACAGCTAGTGATGGCAAGCCAAGTGACTTTACTTAAGACATAGAAGGAGCTGGAAGGACCCCCTCCCCACGAGCACGAATGGCATAGCAGGATGGGATGCATCAGTTAATCCTGTGGCTGTAAGAAGTTGCTTAGCTGTAGGTGTAATAGGAGTATTTTCTCCACTTATGATTGGAATTTATTCCTTCAGCATTCCATCCTCTCCACTCTGAGGTTTATATTGATACCACGGCAGAGGCTGGGAGAAACAGGAAAAGCACACGAGTCAACGTCCAGATACTGCAGTTTGGTTCACAAGGGCTCCCGGCCACAGAGTCACAGCTCTGGCCATTTCCTCCTCCTCACAAGCTCCTCCTGCCTGCAGCTGTGGCTTTGGGATTCCTTGAGTATGATCTGTTCCTTTCCTTCTCTATGACCTGCAGTACCTTCCTGGGAAATCTTAGGACAACCACTTACCCTCCCAGCTTCACGTTTCTTATCTGTAATGGAAATGGCAGTCCTTGCTTTTCTAACTCACAAGATGGTTGTGAGGATCCTCTGAGAAAACTGATCTGGAAGAGCTCTGAAATGATAACCCGTGTCTCTATGATGCAGACATTACCCCAGAGACATGCCAGGGCCAGCTGCCCTGGGTGACAAGGTGGGGAAGGCCCTGGGCTGGCGAGCACGGGATGCAGGTGCTGGTGCTGCGAGGACACAGCACAGCAGATGTTAACTCAGACAAGCATCTCAGCCTTCCCAGCCCGGCTCCTTTTTCATCAAAATTTTCATCAATAGTAATTACTGCCTGCAAATTATTTATGCCACTCTTTCTGTTAGTTAAACTTGCTTATGAAATTCGGGCATCCGTTTCTTCTTCGAATTCTCAAAAAGCATTCAGGTTGTTCTTCCCCGTGTTTCCCAGCACTCTGTGTCCTGTGCAGATCGTCATGGATTTGTATCCATCTGAGACTGTAAACTTCAGAGGCCTTGGCCCAGGCCGTGAGAACCTGCATATGCCCCCCATTCACCTTGCTTTCATAGCAGGCAGATGCTACGTGTTGATTGCATTCCTATTGCTTAAAGCTGTACAGCATGATATCATACTTTTCCTGATAATGATGGATACTTAAATCAGCATGACCCAATGGCTTCCGTTTCTATTCTACCTGGTGTATTTTTAGACCAAGATAAAGCCATTGCATGGAATGAGGTGATGATTAAGTGAATGTTCATGAAACTCTTAACACAGTGCCTTGCATACCGTAAACTAATGGTAACTGGCATCTGCTGTTGTGATAAGCATTAGCCTTTGAAATGGACATTTTCAGTACTTAGCATAATGATAGAAAGTTGGTGGTATGTTGGGGGCAAGCTTAAATATGTCATAATGGCTCATGACGTGGGCTCCCTGACTCCACAACTGATGCTTAGCAGTCTCTGTCAAGTTGCTTTTCCTCTCTCTGCGCCTCAGTGTCTCCGTGGCTAAAATGAGATAATGCTGTTATTCAGTAGGTCTGTTGTGAGGAGTAAAAAGTAAATACGATAATAAAATTATCCGCACTCCAGTTATATTAAAACTTCTGTAAGTTCTACAGCCAGAGCGTGTATAATTTTTGACTCAGCCTCGTACCTGTGAAGTATTGAATGCACAGCCCTGTAAACAGTCAGCACTCAGTAAATGTTAACTATGGGTAGAAAACTAAGAAAGAGGAATTCCAACTTCCAAAGGTCAACATTTAAATTTTTTCCTCCTTTTCTGGACACTGAAGGTGTAACGAACCACTTTTTTATCCTTGCCTGTATAGCTAAGGTCTCTGGATCCCTCATCTGTGATACCTGCTCTCTCATCTCTCTAGTAACACCTATTGACTCGTGATAGTTTGGGATTCAACTCCTACTCTCTCTAAGTCTTAAATATTCTCATCTGTGAAAAATAGTAATGCCTGCCTCATAGGGCTATTGAATGTATCAAAAGACCTAATACCCAGAAAGTTCTTGTCATAGTGTTTGACCCATGCAATAAATATCATGAGGACCACCTATAATTTTATTTCTTTGGATGGGAAAGCATTCCCTGCCATTCCAACACGTCTTTCAAGAAAAGGAGTTTAATCCTAACAAAACAACCCCTTGAAGTTTATCTTTGAAAAGAATCCTTCATAAGGGGCTTCTGTATCTGTCTTTGCTATTTCAGACATTCCTACTTGTGATTGGTGTGGTGGGTGTGATGGTGGCAGTGATTCCTTGGATTGTGATACCCGTGGTTCCACTTGGCATCATTTTATTCTTTCTTTGGCGATATTTCTTAGAGACGTCACGAGATGTCAAACGCCTGGAATGTGCAAGTGAGTACCGGGGCTCTCGGGTGGGGATGGCAGTGCAGGCTGGCTTCCATTTATGCCATCATTAACCAGACCCCTGAAATTCTGCAGACTCTGTCTTCTAGAATTTCTCACCAAGTCAACATTAGGCAATTGAATATTATGGTCACTGTGAGTCAGTGTGGCCCTTATGGCAAATGGAGCTGGTGGCGGGTCAGCTGCAGCTTTGCATTTTAGCACAAGGAGGACAAATGTGAGCACCATGAGGACAGGGACCACTTCAGTCTGGTTCATGACATACTTCCTCACACAGAGCAGCCACTCAGTAAACATTTTTCTAAAAACAAATATTTCATCATGTTGGAACTAATATAGAAGGAAAATAGGGGATTTTTCTTCCCCTGAAGTTACTAGAAATGACAAGGAAAGGAAAAGATTAGGGAAAGGAAAGGAGGCATCAGTAAACATATGTCAGAAGTAATATATTTGAAAAATTAATTCTTTCACATTTTCAAAGATGGCAATTAAAGTGCAGTTGTTAAATGTTTTGAAAAGATAAGCCCTGTTAGTTTCAGTGTTGCTGTCTATCATCACCAGTATTTGCGATGATGTCACACTGTTTGTAGTCCCCTCTCCTCAAAGTTGTTCACATAAATGATGTGGAAAATAATCCCCTTAGGAACACACAGGAGGGGAATCCATTCAGTGTGCATTTAGTTTCTATCACTCCATTCAGCTTCCTAGTTTTAGAATAATGGGGAACACTGGTGGTGCAGTGGTTAAGAATCTGCCTGCCAATGCAGGGGACACAGGTTTGAGTCCTGATCCGGGAAGATCCCACAAGCTGCAGAGCAGCGAAGCCCATGTGTCACAACTACTGAGCCTGCACTCTAGAGCCCACAAGCCACAACTATTGAGCCCACGTGCCACAACTGCTGAAGCCCACGTGCCTAGAGCCCATGCTCCACAACAAGAAAAGCCTCTGCAATGAGAAGCCTGTGCACCACAACGAAGAGTAGCCCCCACTCACTGCAACTAGAGAAAGCCTGTGCGCAGCAACGAGGACCCAATGCAGCCAACAAATAAAATAAATTAATAAATTAAAAAAGAAAAGAATAATGGGGAACACATTTTATGATTCATCATTCTATTCTGCAGGTAATCACAGAGGTTGAAATAATCCAGAGCTTATCTCCTTATTAATGCACAGACATATTTTAGCATTATTAAAACAAAGAATCATAAGGAAAGTAGAATTGTTATATATTTTTTAAAAAGGTATAAGACAATAATAGCCCAAAAGTAAAGAAGGAAGATGTTTGTATCAGAAACCTCAACCACAGGTAGTTACTACAGATTAACATCAACTCAAATTTCTAGAATCCAAGCCAAGAAGAGAAACCTATTGAGGCCCATGGTTCTCTGTACCTACTAAATGAAAAAATGGAAGTTCATCAAGACAAATGAATTTTTGTTGTGGCATTTGCATGTTTTGTAAACCCTTCAAAGGCGTTTATCATAAATATTTGCATAAAGGATAATGAGCATCGTTTTCATAAAATCTATGGAAAAACTTTCAGTCATCAGGAGAACCAGCTAAACTCCATGACAGCTGGTTTGGTGAGGTGTTTGGATGGATGATAGAGAAGTAGAGTCCAGGTGTGTATGACATTCTGCTGATATGACTTGGTAGGATGGTAGGACCTGGGGAGGCAGAAGAGGACGTGATGAGCTCCATCCAGTCTTCTGTGTAGACAAGGCTTCAGACCTGTTAAGATTTGAGGCCACCCATGAGTCATGCAGCCGTCTTGTTGCAAAGCATGTCTCTGGTACATTCAGAGGGATTGTTCCAGAAGGAACACTTGACAGAGGTCTTTGTCTGGGGCGAGGGCCACTTCCCATCCATAAGGAAGTGGAGGGAAGGGCACCTCCTGAGGCTTTTTTCAAGAAGCAGTACAGGATTTTCTCAATACTTGATCTGGAGGTCTGAGAACTTTCTCTCCATCCCTGTGATATATTGGGATTTTTTACATCCTCTTAGGCTGCAGGAATGTTAGACAGTAAATTCAATCTGGATATTCCCTCCCCCACACCTCAGATAACCAGATGTGGTGGCCAGTTGAGTAGACCGTTTATGTTCTGTCTCTAGGTGCTGGGTCTGTGCCATAAATAATAACTCCGCTGTTTTCTCTGTGTAGTAGCTGATAGTGTGTCTTAAGGCCACTGCTGGAGCCACCAGCAAAAAGAAGGACTCCTGACTGCTGTGGCCAGAAGCAGAAGCCTGCTTCACCCTTGTGCTCTGAAGGACTACTGAAGTCCTGAGGTTTATGTTCAGATCCTCCTGCCTAGCTGCCTCTGGAACCTTAGGTTAACTTTTGTCATCTTAGTGACAGATCCACAGCTGATTATAATGAGGTTTTTTGCACATTTTTGCCAAAGTGAGCATAGCAATGGACAGTCAGGGAGCAGTGCATAAAACCAGGATGGCGTTTGGTCACCTTTCTCTAGCCGACTCTATGCATTGGGCAGAGCCTTAGTGATGAAGCCATATCCAAATTCTGTCTGAAGGCTGCTGTGATCAGCTAGCAGTGTCTGCCATGGGCATTGCTAGGGCAGGGTTAGCACATGTGCCAGGTGTATGCAGCCCATAGACCCTCAAGTATGCTGTTTTAAGGGGGTCTCGTGCCAGATTCCCAGGGTCTTTGTTCAACCTAAGGTTCTTAATAAGATGTGCAGTAATGGCTAAGGCTGTTGGATATTAGCTGAGTAAATTTGGGGTTTTCTGAACATAAACAAAGTCTGGAGAAAAGTGCTTTTAGTCTCACATGAGCATCCTCAGCCCTGACTATTCTCCCTCTGAGACACTGCAGCTGTGATTAAAAGCACAGCCTTGGAAATAAGACAGAGTTGAGTCTGACACCCAGCTCTACTACTTAGGTGGGTTCATTTACTTAACCTTGAACAGTGGGTGCTCTTAATCCCTCAGTCTCTGGGGGTCTCATGAGGATTGCTTGAGTTGATGCTTATAGTAAAGTACTTGCTGGCTGTTACCAAAGGCACAGAACCTTGAACATGAGGGAATTAAGAATCTATTAATAACTAGCTGGTCTCACATAATATGAATGATAACCCACAGCCAGGCTCTAGGCCCCCAGGGTCCTTGTATATGGTTCCCTACCCCCCCCACCCCCCCACTGCCAGGGAAGATCTGTAGTCCTTGTGGGATTCATTCCAAAGAGTCCTTAGGGTTGTGGAAAACATATCTGTCCATCTTGTGACCTGTAGGGTAACACGTGTCTGTGACTGCAGACTGATGCCATGGCTGGTACATAGTCTACTTCAGGACAGCGAGCTCAGTCTTGTGGGAAAAGGATGTTACATCGGGCCATGTAACACCAGAGCCTCGACATCCCCTCTCCCTCTGTACTAGTTAACTTTTTTGATGGCCCTCCAGTTCACTCATCCTGGCATCCCTCTCTGTCCTAGGAGGGGTTTGCAAAAAACGGGGTGGTTTTTCGTGGGTCCAGATTCCCGATGGACCGCTGTAACTCTTGGTCATGAGGTGAGGTAGGTGATGAGGTCTTTGGGTTCCCTGGTGTTCAAGGCTGGGACGGTATGTGATTTCTAAAGTCAACCCCATCTTCCATCCCTGCTGGAGAGAATGTCCTGCAGGTTTGATCACCTGTTGAGGGAAGCAGGTGAGGGAGGCCAAGCTGAAAAGTTTCATTCCAGGACTCTCCCTGGGTGAAAAGCCACGTCTACTTCCTTCTCAGAAGCCTTGCCTGTGATGAATAGTGTTGATGTCATAACATTTGCTCTGGAAATGAGAGCCTGGTTCTAGTGTGTTTTCTACACTTTTTGGAGCTGGGTTCTCAGCACCCTCCTGAGAGGGTGACGGGCCCTGGAAACCTCCGGCATCATCCCTGTGAGCACCCTGCTTCCAGACTGAGTTCTGTGGGCGGGTTGGGACACCTACTGGGGCTGCAGGAAAGGCCTGTGCAGAGCTCCCAGCCTTTCTTATTTGGAGCGTGAGCTCAATCTCAGTTCACGTTGCTGTATTAAAGGTGCAAAGTTATAGGAAGATAAAAAGTTACTCAGTAGAACAGTGTGGATGCTGAAGTAACACTGCAAACATGCACCTGGGCAGTGAGAAGCACCACTGAATCACTGAAGGCTCCTTGCCTGAATTAGATACAAGCGGAAATGTTAGATCATGCCCCAATTCAGAGAAGGTTTTTTCCTTAAAGCAGTATCACCGATGAGGGCCCCTCACAATTAAGGTTCCTGGTCAGATGTCCCATTTGGAAAGAGCCTCAGGGCTGAGGGGATGGTCAGCTGGCCCACAGCCCAGGCTGTCCTCCCACAGCCCAGGTCTTCCCACCCTCCCTGAGCCTCAGTGTCTCACAGGAGGAAGCCTGCCCCTTCCTTGCTTGTAGAACCAGAGATGCTAAGCATAAGAGGAGGTTCTATCTTTGCCCATTTGTACCCCAGCCCCCACTACACACACCTGCAGTGCCCATGTGCACATCGGTGCTAACTGAACTGTCACCCAGACAGGCACTTGGATGCTGGGCTAAGCAGTCAGGCCCTGAAAATAATTGGAGTTTTCCCTCTTGAATCTTTTTCCCTATAATTTAAAAAAATCTCTGTAGCCTCCTATAAGCTAAGTGACCTTAACTTCCCGTAAACACCCAGGTTTTACCAATTGGTCTTTTCTAAGAGAGGCACAGGTAACAAAGTGATGTCAGTATTTCCTGCTGATAAAGCACAAGTCATCCCAGACAGAGGTCACAGGCTCACTATCTGCCCCTGACAATAGCAAGTTACAGCCTCATTCATGGTGGGGAATGAAAACCGTAAGGGGTCCTCCCTGCCCAGCAGCCTGCAGCCCACCTGTTCCCTGAGGTGCAGGAGCCTGACCCTGGTGCGCATGGTCAGTGTGCTCTTAGAGAAGGTGGCAGGAAACGTATGGCCAGTCATGTGACACCAGGCCCCAAACCCACATGAAGTCACTAAAAACAGAATGGCCTCTAAGGCCATGGTCAGATTCTAAAAGGTTAATATCAGTGTCACAGGCCACAGTGACCTCCAAACACCAGGGCAGGTATCCAGCAGGGCAGTTATGAAAACATCCATCAGGTTCCCAGAGCAGAAGTCAAGACTATTGAAAGACCCCTTGGTTGCACAGGTCCTGTGGGCACAAGGGCAGTGCAGTACCCAGTGTCTCCGGGACCCTCAAAGAGGCTCTTGGAGCAGGTGCAGGGAAAGTCCCAGGATGCAGGGAGATGGCAGACTGTCTGTTCACCTTACTTATCTCGCCCCTGTCCTGTGCCTGGGATTGTTCCAGTTTGGGGGATATGCTGACCTTATCCCAGCTCTTACGTCACTAATCTAAGGTGGAGACAACACACAGGTGGCTCATCACAGTTCAGTGTGGTGAGGACTCTCACAGAGAATTAAATTTTAGAATACTACTGACTCCAACATTTGTGAACAATAATTAGCCCTAAAGAAGAATGAAATGTTGCCATTTCCAACTATGTGGTTGGACCTAGAGGACATTATTCTTAGTAAAGTAAGACAAAGACAAATACTATATGATACCACTTCTATGTGGAATCTGAAAAACAATACAAATGAATCTATACACAAAACAGAAACAGACTCAGAGACATAGAAAACAAACTTACAGTTACCAAAGGGAACAGGGAGGGAGGGAGGGAAGGACAAATTAGGAGTATGGGATTAACAGGTACACCCTACTATACATCAGATAGGTAAGGAACAAGGATTTACTGTATAGCACAGGGAATTTTATTCAATGTCTTGTAATAACCTATAATGGACTATAATCAGGAAAAAATAACTGAATCACTATGCTGTATACCTGGAACTAACACATTATTGTAAATCAACTATACTCAATATATACAACTTTTAAAATTAGTGAACAGTTTCCACCTGGAGGAAATTTGTAGGGAGTCGTGTTTGAGGAGAACCTAGGTGAATGTGCTAGTAACGAATTTCTTTATCCAAATCTAGCTGTGATTTGAACTTGGTCAAAGATAGATTCAAGGAGAACCTTTCATTTCCAGGTCATTAAAGTGAAGCTTGGTGTGAGCAGGAGTTGGAGGGTCACATGGAGAATTCTCTCCAGAAGGGGCGTTGTCCCTCCTCTACCAGGCAGCCCACCAGGAAGCCCTGGGTGTGCCCTTTCACGGGACGAGTGACCACATAGCACGGGAGGTGGTAGGTTTCCTTGCATCCGGCCTCCCTGACTTTCTCTCTCCTTTGTCTGTCTCTGCTTCCCCAGCACGGAGCCCAATATTTTCCCACTTAGCATCTTCTCTCAGGGGACTCTGGACCATCCAGGCGTGCAAAGCTGAACAGAGGTTTCAGGAACTGTTTGACGCACATCAGGATTTGCACTCAGGTCTGTAAGTTTCTGGAAATGATTTCAAAGGATGGGATGTGCTGCCTTCTGAGGCCTGATGTCCCTCTCAGGCGGCCTTGCTGGACAGCACCTCTCTCTGTTCCGCCCCACGTCCCCCTCTGCCCACCTGCCTCCCCCACCCTTTCCTCTCAGCATCCCCTCTGTGCTCCCCGCTTCCCCCATCACATCCCTGCTTTTCTCCCCTGACTGGCTTATGTTGTCCTTCCATCATTGTGCCCTGTGGTTTTCTGTCCTTTTAGGGTGCAGGTCAGCAAACTTTTTTTTTTTTTTTTTTGCAAAGAGGCAGAGAGTAGATATTTTAGACTTTGTATGCCATACTGCCTCTGTTGTAACTTCTCAACTTTCTTGTTGTAGCTCAAAGACAGGCAAAGACAGAACATCAACAAATGGTGGTGGTTGTTTTCCAATAAAACTGTTTACAGAACCAGGTGATGGGCTCTTCTTGGCCCACAGGCTGTAGTTTGCAGACTCTCTTTTCAGAGCACTCAGGCCATCAAACGTGATTGAGGAAAATCATTTCCTGATGATCAGATTTGCTGCCCACTTGATGTGCATTATTCTTTGTATCCATGAAGTTTTTTTCTAGGCAGAAATTTCAGAATTTCCTTTGTCTGTAAAATCCTGGTCTGTCTCTCTAATTTTTATTGTAATTTGAAGATAAAATGGCATGTGAAAGCCATATATAGATCCTTTCAGCTGATGGTCATTTAGATACTGGCTCCTAAAAGTAGACAACGTGCAGGGCCCTGTAGTAAATGCAGAAGGTGCTGGAGACAGAGTGAGCTGTGCTCTTTGCTATCAGAGAGCTGGGAACAGCTGACCCTGTGAGAGGATAACTCTCATATCAAGGCCCAGTGCTGCAGGAAACGTACTAATGAGAGCATTTCTCCATCTTTTTCATGATGATCCTATTTCTGTTTATAACCTATAGGTTGAAGTTTTCAGGGCTTTCTTCCCACACAGTCCCTGGACTGATTCCTGTGTGTACCACACAGTGTCTTGTGTTAGAACCTAACTTTCTGGAATCTTCAGGCTCCTTGGGCATGTAACTTTGCTGTCCTACCTTGTGTACACATCTTCTGTAGCTCAGCTGAGCAAAAGGCTGTCCCTCGTTCAAAGCAATAAACATGGTTTTTCTGCTTATTATGCTTATCACGGTGCACAAATCCAGAGGCTTGGTTCCTGCTTCTGACCGCGTCCCGATGGCTCGCCATGCGTCTGGATGTCATCTGTGCCATCTTTGTCACTGTTGTTGCCTTTGTGTCCCTGATTCTGGCAGAAAGTAAGTACAGATGTGAATAATTATTTGTGGTATACTTACAGTTTATAGCTTCATTTACAATTATTATATTAAACTTGCCATCTGGTCTAATATATACCGTTTGGTTCTAATGAATTGTATTAAAGTCTTTGCAGCATGTGATTCCACAGTGTGGTCTATATGAAGTCATTTGTGTGTTGATGACACATTTTAGTTTTTTATCTGTCTTTGAGGGGGTTTAGGTCTACATAAGTGTGGGAAGCTGACCTTCTGAACTTTCCAAGTAGTGTTCAGTAGTTGGGAGGAGAGGACCAAGTTTACTATTAAGCTTTTTATCCAGCTCAGGGCTTTAGGTTTTAGCTTTAGGGCTACTTGGGTCTCTTGGTTGCAGGTGCCTGGTGCACGGGGGTGAGAAGATTCTCTGTGGGAAAGAACAGTGCCCTCCCTGCTGTGTGGGCACCAGATGAGCAGGTATTATTATGCATGGCATGAATTCTATCGTAACTATTCCATAGGAACAGCGTTTAATCATAGTCTTAAATAAGGAACAGTGAGAGTAGTATTTTAGATTTAAAAGCACTGGCTCTTAGAACCCATTGCCTTGTTTTTCATGGTTTGAACTGCAGCTGTGTTGGACGTAGAAAGTGAAATTACATAATGGTTCTTTTTTTTTTTTTTTTTAATTTTATTTATTTATTTATTATTTTTTGGGGGGTACACCAAGTTTAATCATCTGTTTTTATACACATATCCCCGTATTCCCTCCCTTCCTTGACTCCCCTCCCTCGAGTCTCCCCCATAATGGTTCTTGAAAGCATAATCATGAAGGTCTGAATAATGACATGATTCCTCAGCTATATAATACTGTCAAGTGTATGTCAATGCTGTTGGGATTAATAAACTCATCTAATAGTCTTTTTGAATTCATAGTGGGTTTTTTTTTCACTGTATCATGGATTCAATCAACAGATAATACAAGTATGTGTACTACTAGCATTATATGCAAATGATTTAAATATTATAAAGGAGTCGATAAAGTGAGAGAGGGAGCCAGGCTCAGGGTTAAGAACGGGACTGACTTTATTCCCTTTCTTCTTCTGCATTTAGGTTTGGATCCCGGGCGGGTTGGCCTGGTTCTGTCTCTCACCCTCACGCTCACACAGATGTTCCAGTGGTGCGCCAGGCAAAGCATAGAAATTGAGAATATGGTGAGTTTACCTTAACGTTCTTAATCTTTTCAAGTCTCTGCCATTAAGTGGCATAAAAGCAATTCTTATGTATAATATTAAAAGTATTATTTTTACATCATAGCTAACAGTTTTTTTACATCCTCCTCCCTCTGTTTAAAATTAATGTAAGATAAAATAAATATGAGGGTAAGTCAAAAATTATCCACACTCCAGTTATATTAAAACTTCTTTTGGCCACACTGTCTTATTAGTGCTTTCCATTCAAGGCTACTGTCTCCCCAGTCACTGCTGTGCAGGTGTGAATGTGTTACATCAGCTCATTTGTAACTGTGGTGTGAGCAAATATGGATGCCCTCCTTGTGATTTGTACCAAAGAAGAACAGCGTGCAGTGATTCGTTTTTTGTGGTCTGAGGGTGTGCACATCCGCACACTTCTGCCCACACTGTGGACACACCGTAAAAACTTCATTTTGAGCTGTTAAAGCATCCTCCCTATAGTCCTGATCTTGCTCCAACGGACTTTCACCTGTTTGGTCCCCTGAAAGCAGCCCTACAAGGAAGAAGATTCACTTCTGATGAAGAAGTGAAGACAGCATGCATTTGTGGCTCGCAGCTCAGCCTAAAACATTTTTAATGAGGGAATACGAAAGCTTGTTGACAGATGGACAAAGCGTATTGAAAAGCAAGAAGATTGTGTCAAAAAATGATGTATTTGTCTTGTCTAAAGTTAAGTAAACTAAATTCTACAGCCAGAATGAGGATAATTTTTGACTCACCCTCGTACATGTTTTTCTCAGTCTTATGTGAGCCGTGTCAGCAGGTTTTATATCCATCACAAGCTGTCTTCAAATATAATAAGTGTCTCTGTAGAAGGGAGGTTCTGAAACCCTGGAGAGAATATAATCTAACTTTTTAGGTGCTTGTTTAGTTTTTTTTCTTAATGGGTAATTCCTCATTCTTGATAAATGAAGAATTCATTATTTTTAGAGGTTTTTTAAAATTTAATTCATAGGTATTCTTCCCCTTCCCCCATTTTAGGATTTATTCTTGTATGTGCTGAACACCTGAATTTGCTGGTGTCCCTCTTGTAGGGTAAGCTCCCTCTTGGAGTGTGCTGTCAGAGGTGTGAGTTATGGTTGTTCAGGAGGCTTTAGTCAATATGTGAATTGTCTCCTCTTTTGAATATTAGCACCTTCTAAAGGAAAAAACAATAAGATGAAAGGTTTCCAATCTGTTCTCCTAATAAAGTGACTAACTGTTAAAATGAGGTTTGATGACCATCCAGCTTTATTCATCTATAACAGATGGCCCTTCTGTAGCCACACAGTACTGACTGATGGTCCATAGTATTCTTTTCTTTGATAAAATTCTCTTGTTTTTTATTCATACCTGAAAATTGGGTCAGTAAAATCTTAACATTCAGCTCTCTAATCTTTTAGATTTAATATAATGTTGAAGGAAGTAGCTGTAAGTGAAAGTGTTAAAAGACAGTGAACAAGTTTGCAGATCATCAAAGGCCTCATCAAACTATTACTTCTGTCTTTTGGGGATGCTTAGACCTGAGATATTCTTAAACTTATAAAAGCAGATATAGAGATAAAATGCAGCAATTTTATTTACAGTCTCTGAACATACATAAACAAGACCCTCTATTCCTACTGGTTCCTAACTCATGTGATGTCCTGTGTCTTTCAGATGATTTCAGTAGAAAGGGTGATTGAACACGCAGACCTTGAGAAAGAAGCATCCTGGGAATATGAGTATCGTCCACCGCCAGCCTGGCCCCGTAGTGGACGGATTTCCTTTAACAGTGTTAACTTCAAATACAGCTTTGACAGTCCTCTGATATTGAAGGACCTGTCAGCACTCATTAACTCAGAAAGAAAGGTTTGTTTAAGCCATTTGCCTCTTTAAAAGTCCAGCTAAAGATTTAGCACTGCATCTGCTATTGGCTTCCTTGTCAGTGTATCAGGGGGACTCTTTGTTCCTCATGGATGTAGAGTAGATCAGTGACATTGTAGGTGAATCCTTCTAGGAAACTGACCATGGAATGGGGATCCCAGCATTTCTTCCCTGTGTCATGAGCTGCTCGTGGTGGTTGGTGGGCCCTGGGCTCCAGAGCTGGAACTTAACCTGACCCGGGATACGATATGTGACACCTGGTTATTCATGTGGAGTCTGGGAAGTCAGCCCTGGCTCCCTGTCCCTAATTCTCCAGTATCTCCCTCCTATCCATCCTTTCTTCTTTGTGTTTCTGAAATCTTCTTTTCCTCCGTGACGCCCTTAGGTTGCAGCCTCCTCCTCTGTCCCCTGGCCCTTTCTGTAGACTTAGCTGCCATCACCTGCCCTCCCACCCACAGACTGCATCTTTCTGAAGCACAGATCGAATCCTTCCTGGCCTGGGTGAGCTGCTGCTGGAACCATACTGCAGCCCCAAGTGCAGTCCAGCAGGGGCTGCTTGGCCAGCTCGTAGCCACCAGAGAAGAGCCCAGAATCATGACTCAGTCAGGGGTGAGGAACCAGAGCCCCAGCTGGAGGCAGGCCTCAGAGACTTGCTCAAAGTCAGTGAAAGGCCAGAGGAGCAGGGAAAGATGTATGTGGGAGACGACAGAGAGGTTTGTGACCTGGACCTGCCATTGTCCATGGCTGCTGGCCATGTTCCTTTCACACCAAGCTTGGGGCTCTGGGCTGGGGTCAGGGGAGGCTTTTGGAGAAGAGACTAAACCATAACAGACAAGGCAGTAGGAAG
Organism: Hippopotamus amphibius kiboko; assembly: GCF_030028045.1. NCBI lineage: Eukaryota > Metazoa > Chordata > Mammalia > Artiodactyla > Hippopotamidae > Hippopotamus > Hippopotamus amphibius. The sequence goes on from NC_080199.1 coordinate 14,902,984, forward strand.
CTTTTCCCCACCTACCTGTCCAGCGTCAAGTCCTAATATACACACAGCCCTTGCACTCGGGTCGTGTATATATTCTCCCAAATCTCCACGTCCTCCCAGCTTCCAGTGTGTACACGCTGCCCCTCTACCTCAGAGACCTTTCCCTTCCATCATCTAGCTGATGATTGTTTTCATTTTCTAAGTTAATTCTCATGCATGTGCTTCTGCGAGACCCTTAATTCTTCTTCAGCATCTTATATGAGTGTGAGTCAAAAATTACCCGCACTCTGGCTGTAGAATTCATTTTCATTAACTTTTAGAAAAGGCAAATACATCATTTTTCGACACAGTCTTCTTGCTTTTCAATACAGTTTGTCCATCTGTCAACAAACTTTCATATTCCCTCATTAAAAAATGTTTTAGGCTGAGCTGTGAGCCACAAATGCACCTCTGTGTTCACTTCATCAGAAGTGAATCTTTGTCTTTGTAGGTCTGCTTTCAGGGGACCAAACAGGTGAAAGTCTGATGGAACACAATCAGGACTATAGGGAGGATGCTTTAACCCCTCAAAACGAAGTTTTTGCAGTGTGTCCACAGTGTGGGCAGAAGTGTGCAGACGTGCATTGTCATGCAAGATCACAGTAACCTTGGATAGCAGTCCTCTGCATTTAATCTGAAGTTTGGGCTTCAGCACAAACTTTTTGAAACCTAAGTCTGTCGTGGATTATTTCATAGGCAGAGCCATGACTGCTTTTCAAATGATTTGCCGCTTAATCCACAGTCACTCATCTATTTGACAGAATCATTTCACGTGTACACTCAATGTTGTCATCAGCCGTGGATGTGGACAGGCGTCCGGCTCCTACTTGATGGTGCTGGCTAACACTTGTGCTACCTTCCTTGAAATTCTCTGCCCATTCATACACACTTCTTCACGACAAAATACTTTCTCCACACTGCACACAAAGTCTTTGATAAATAATGGCACCAGGTGCACCCTCAGACCACAAGAAGTGAATCACTGCACGCTGTTCTTCTTTCGTGCAAATCACAAGTGGGACGTCTGTTTTTGCTCACACTGCAGTTACAGATGAACTGATGTAACATGTTCACACCTGCACAGCAGTGACTGGGGAGACAGTAGCCTTGAATGGAATGAGCTGATAAGACAGTCCAGCCAATAGAAATTTTAGTATAACCAGAGCACGGATAATTTTTGGCTCACCCTCGTATATTTTTTAAGATAGCACTTGTGGTGCACTTGTGTTCATAGCAGTGTTAATCATGGTAGCATTCCAAGTATCCATCAACAGATGAATGGATAAACAAATGTGCTATATCCTTACAATGGAATGTTATTCAGCTTTAAAAAGGAAGTAAATCCCAACCTATAGATAACCTTGAGGACATCATGCTAAATGAAATAAGCCAGAAACAAAAGTAACAAAGAGTGTATGATTGCACTTATATGAGGTTCCTAGAGTAGTCACACTCATAAAGACGGAAAGTGGAATGGTGGTTTCTGCGGACTATGGGAGGGCGAATGAGGAGTTATTGTTTAATGGGCACAGAATTTCAGTTTTACACTGCAGAAATATCCTGGAGGTTGGTTGCACAACAATGTGAACGTACCTAACACTAAACTGTACACTTAAAAATTGTCAAATTGGTAAATTTTGTATTATGTGCATTTTACCACAATTAAGATAAAAGAGAGCCCCTATGGCATGCTTTGTAATTTGGGGTCTGTATCTCACAGAACACTGAGGCTTCCTAAGATCAGGGAGCATCTTATTTTCATCTTTGTTCCCCAGAAAGTGGCATTCTGCAGGGCACAGAGAGGGTGCTGAGGGACTGCTGGCTGGGAGAGTGAGTAACACACAGGTGTGAGCAACCAGTAACCTAAACACACACAGAAAACAACTCCATAAACACCTGATTACCTAGACCTGTTAACTACTTTAAGAACTGCTGTTTCCACCACAGACCCATCTAGTGGACTGCAGCCGTAATTTAATGAATGATATCCTTGTGACATGGAAGAATAAATATTCAATTTACTGCCCAAATGATACCCAGGGAGCAGCTGCAGTTAGTCACAGGGCAAAAGCTCCCTCCTAATTATTTCCAGGTTCATTGTAGGCCTGGAGGAAGGTGAGGACTGCTGTGCTGGGAAAACAGTCACTGCACTTCTTTTTTTTTTAAATAAGAACTTTTGTTGAGATACAGTTAACATACAATAAACAGCATATATTTAGAGTGTACAATTTGGTATCCCAATCTCCCAATTCATTCCCCCCCAACCCTCCACTGCACTTCTGATGCAGTCCTGTCCCAGAGAGCACTGTGGGTGATGTTTGCTTACTCGTAGACAATGTTTCCTCCATATTTCCTGTTGTAAATGTATTTGTGTTAATTTGCACTCATCTTAAATTTCCCCCAAAGCCAAAAATAAAAATTATTGAATAACTCTGTAGTACATCTTAGGAATATAACAGATTTGTATTCTATGGTCTTAAAACCCCCAAATCATAGAACTATCTGAGATTCTAAAATGTTTGAGGGAAGATTGAATCTGGAGACTGAATTCATAACTGCAGTAACTTTACTTTTGTCTTGTGTCTTGATCCAACCACAGTATCACCGTCAGCTTCATTTCTGTGTTTGGAGATGATACCCGGGCAGCATAGCCATGAAGTCATTTCACTTCACCTGTGAACATCCAGGATTCCCCTGCTGCACACCTCTCCTGCCCTCTTTATCCAGGACACCCCTTTGGTGTTGGATTTGACCAAGAGAGGCTGCTGTGGGGGAACACGTGGAGTGAGCCAGCCCAACAGAAGTGGGGCTTTATTTTCTTTCTGTCTTTTCCTCTGCTGTCCCAATTCCTGGACCTTGGAGTCAACAGGGAAATGTAATAGGTACTATGCAGGTTTCTAATTGATGGAAGAAATAGCAAGTAAAAATAAAGACCCAGAATGAGGTAAATAGCCCCCTAGGATTGCTGGTTAGATTATGAACACTGGGTGTGTTTTTCATTTAATGATTTTGTGGTTGATTTGATCATTTTAGAGAGTACTGGGCCACTTTAAAGCATCTTCCAGCTCTAGTGATGGATCAATTTTGGTTTGCTTTTTCTTGTTCCCTGCTCAGAGCTATTACTTGAATAATACATTTTTTACAGATGCTTACTAGACCTTGCTCTAATATGCAAAATATTAGTGTCCTACATTTTCTCCTCTTTTACATAATATTTTCTCAGCAACCCCTCCCCTCACTCCCAGGTTGTTCCACGTCCCCTGCCGGCTTCCTAATTCCTTGTGACTCAGACTGTGATGCTGGACCAGCAGCTCCTGCATCGCCTGGAGCTTCTTAGAAATGCAGACTCTCAGGCCCCCCAGACCTCTTGACTCCACATCGCATTTGAACAAGACCTCCCAGTAAAGTCCTTTCTCTCCCACAGGCAGTTTTTGATGACGGATAATCTGTGATTTCCATGAAATGTCCTTTGACAGTTTGAAATTGAGCTCATGAATCACCCAAACCCTGCTTGTGACTGAGCATGAGGCTCTGGAACGTTCTGTGCCACGTACCCTACAGACTTATTTACTTCCATATTCTGCAAATTGCACCTTTACATTATAATCCAGCTCTGTGTGATTCCAATGCATTTATTTGCATCTTTTCAGTGAAGTCTGTCTTTATCACAGACAGTTTTCATTCTGCTGTCCTTCCCCACACCAGCCTCCTGCGGGGACTGGAGGTCTTTCACCACAGGCTGGGCTTAGGGTCAGAGACAGCCCAGCGAAGCAGTGTGTGTGCGACTCTTTCACCACCTGATGGGATCACAAATGAGTCTTGCTGCCCCAAGCAGGGCACTCGGTCTGTTTGGCCTGTTTCCCAGGCACCATGTGCCCCACTTAGCTGCAGGTTTCTCTCCCAGCACAGCTGTGGGTGCCGGGTCTTCCTGCTGAGAGCCAGCCCACCTGACCTCAGGTACCCCCTTTGCTCAGAGATGTCGGCCCCCCTGTCTCACTCACCACGTTCTACTTACCTGTATCCACGTCATGCTTTCACTGTCTGGCCTCAGGATCCCTATGGTTGGCTGATTCCTTTTACAGCCACTACACCTCTCTCCACTTCCTTCTAGTGAGACAGAGGGACTTAATAAGGTGCCAGGCCATCCAAGTGAAAAGGAGGCCATCAGCAGAATGGAAAAGAGGCCGACGCACGTGGGTTTGAGTCTCATCCTGCAACTTATGGGCTTTGTTATTTCTTGCCGGCTAATTAATCCTAAAAACTTCAATGTTTACTTTTGCAAAATGGAAGTGATAGGACCTAAGCTCTAGGGTTGTTGTACTAATTAAACAAGATAAGACATGTAAAGCCCCTGGCATAGAGAGCAGCACAGAGTAAATGCTCAAAGATAGTTGTCATTTTCATGGGATGTAAAATGACCTTAATCACTTACACTGTGCAAATTGTTTGTCCCATGAAAGTGAGAGGTTGGCCATTTGCAACTGTATTTATGGCTGTAGGATCCATCAGCCATGTCTGTATCTCTTTCTAGCTTATCATATACCTAAACAATATGGTAATAGATTTTCCATAAATATCTCCAGCCTGAGTTAAAAACCTCAATACCCTATAGAAGCCTCTTTTGCACAGGACACCACAGGTAATACATATAATACAAAGGCAAATCCAACACAGATCCTGCTGTAAACACATAGGGTCCAGTTGAAGAAACAAGGAAATGGCTATATTACCTTTGTAAGATAGAAGGTGGTCACAATTTTTATAGAAAAATAGAAAAAGATGATATAATATCTGTTAGTGTTGGGAGAAGTCCACAAGAGGGGACAGGGAGAGCATTTCCAAGGAATTAAGCATGTGAGACAGACTTAGTGACTTGTGGTTAGGGATTCAGCAGGTGGAAACGCATGTGAAAGTAATTCTGGGAGATGGACCAGCGTAAGCAAAGGCCTGATGCTCTTAGTGAGTGAATGAAGACAGGCATCTGCAGAGCATTCGGGGAAAAGAACTACCAGGTATATAAGACACATTTTCATATTCAACCCTCACAAGTAGCTAGTAATGCCACAGAAGCTGACTGCAGGACATGAAGCATGGAGAGGTTAGTAGGGACAGTTTTTGTAGAAGAGACTTCCCAGGGTGGAATAACAGGCACCAAGCCATCCTTCAAGAGTTTAGTCTGAGAAGTGGGTGCACGTGGACCAGAGTGGGCAGATGCGGGAGGCAGGGAGCCAGTAGCTGTTGTGCCTCCAGAAAGACGTCGCAGGAAAAGGATTCCATGTTTTGCAGTCAAACTGATGTCGATCAAAAGAAAGTTGTAACACCCAGTTTGTGAATGTGCAGGGAAATGGGTGGGAGTACTAACTGGTATCATATTTCTGGAGGGTAGGTTGGCAGTACTTAACAGCCTCCTTTGAAAACGTTCATACCTGATTCTCAGCAATTCCAAATCTAAGAACTTATCTTAAGGGAATAAGGTTGTTTTCAAAGATTTAGCTTCAAGGATACATAACACAGAGTTATTTATAATAGCAAAATACTGGAAAATGCCTGAATACCTACCAATAGGGGATTTGTTAAATGATAACATATACTGTAATATTATGTAGCCATTAAAATAAATATTTTTATGAAATACTAAATGAAAACAGATTACAACATTATGTTCATATTAATCTTATTTTGTTTAAATATATGAACTTGTATCTTTAACAACACATACACAGAAATAAAAAAAGAAAAAAAACACACACAAGTCAATAAAGAAAATACATCAGCATCTTATGAATGGTTTTATCAGAGTGCTGGGGTGATGGGTCGTATTTATTTGCTTTTCAAATTCATTTGCACTGATTATGATCAAGGAAAGAGTTTGTTTTATTTTGTTTTTTAAAAGTAATGCAGCCTGGCACTCAGGTGCTGAATGTGGGCCTTAAAACGAGGGATTGTGTCATGAAACACTGCAGGAGTAGAGTCTTCAGGGCTTGGCACCAAGTTGGACTCAGGGAAAGCTGGAAGTAAGATGGAGCCCATGAGCCTGGGAAAGAAGTAATGAGAGTGAAGTGGGGAAGTCAGAGGAGGGGGCTGTTTTGTGTGGGGCACTGGGTGATGATCATGTTGAATTTGGTGTCTGAATAGAGATCCAGGTGCACACGTCTAACAAGATGGTGTGGTCGTCAGAGACCCACCCTGGCCTGGTTGGAAAAACAGAAAGGGGCCGTCCCAAAGCAGCTAAAATAAGACTTTCTCCAACTGTCTTTGGATTTAGTAAGGTATACTTACTGATACTGGTGACACTCTGCATGGGCAATTGGTAAAACCCATTAGTGACCTGGGAAAGACTTCCAGACTATAATTTTCATGACTTAACTGTAGAAATAGCCAGAGCTGGGTTTTCTTTGAGTTGCCTTTTTCTTACTCACTGGAGTTTGGAGCTCAGAGTTCTTGGTTGTGAGCAGCCCTCGGTGTCCCTGATTATCTCAGCCTATTTACCCAAAGTCTACAAATGTCCCAGTTTGCACAGTTGAACCAGTTTCATTAGAGCAGATAGTATGGGAAGATACATACATTCCCATAAACACAGTTCTCACCTGCGTCCTGCTGTGTGTTGATTTACATATGAGAACACCCAGAAGTACAGGCATGCCTGTTTTTATTGTGCTTCACAGTGCATTTTTTTCTTTCTTTCTTTCTTTCTTTTTTTTTTTTTTTAACAAATTGAAGACTTTTGGCAACCCTGTGTAGAGCAAATACACTGGCACCGTTTTTCCTGAACACTTGCTCATTTCATGTTTCTGTGTCACATTTTGGTAATTCTCATAACATTTCAAACCTTTTCGTTATTATTATATTTGTTATGCTGATCTGTGATCAGTGTTCTTTAATGTTACTTCCCGATAAAGGCTCAGATGATGGTTAGCATTCTTTTAGCAATAAAATATTTGACAGTTATGGTATGTTTTTTATACATAGTGCTATTATACACTTAGCAGACTACAGGATAGTGTAAACATAACTTTTATATGCACAGAGAAACCAAAAAGTTTGTATGACTTACTTTATTTTGTGATATTCACATTATTGAGGTGGTCTGGAACCAAATCTGAAATATCTTCTAGGTCTGCCTGTACAAAGAACACAAGTCATTTATATGTGCACTAGGACCTGCCTATATACGGAGACTGGCCCATTTATATTATATAAATTAGGGTTTAACATAAGGTACCAAATATGTACAAAGATAAAATTAGCTGAGCCCATTTTTCTTACATTTAATCTCTATAAAGATGAATTCTTTTTTGAAATGCCATGATTGATTTTACAGACTAAGATTTGGAACTTAGGAGGTATTCAAATGAGAAAATACAGAAAGTTCCAAGCACGAGCGTCCTGATTACAGGGCTCAGAAAGCTTTAGTTCCTCTCTGTTTAAAGCCATGAGTTTTAAAAATTTACTGAATTAATTTACAAATGACTGAAAGCATGTCTTACACCTTTCATCAGTTTCAAATTCCTAAATAGAGATGAAATAATAAGGGAATTTGCAGTTGGGCAAGGTCATTGGCAAAAAAGGCCAGTTTCTGCGCGCATACCTGAATGCAGTTTTATTCCTCAGCAGCATTTTACCTGCATTAGATAGACTCAATCTTATTTTTAGTGCACTTATTTTTTCTCTGCTTTGGCTTTAATAAATAGATTGACATTTGGCATGTATCTTTCCAAAGTGCAACTGTAAGTATTAATTTGCAAATAAAATGCCTTTTGAACTGCTCTGATGAAAGGTCCTATATAAATAGCAAATGTTGTTTGTGGTGTTGTTAAACTCACTGTGTGTTTTCTCTACTAGCTGTTGTCTTTTAAGACACTAAGACCTGCATTTTATAATTTTAAGATGTTTCCCTTTAAGATAGAATATAATTAAGATATTTAATATCAGGAAGTGATTTAGTTTTTCTACTAAATCTATTTAAGAATAATTCCTCTTAAATAATAGATCCCTGAGAAAGTGAGTACTACTTATTTATGTATAATACTTCTGACTTGACTTGTTGGCATCTCTGTAAAATTACCCACGTAATTCTCAAGGTCTGACAGTAAGAATAAAACTAATTTAAAAAGGTGACTTTTTTTTTGGCTGTGATTTGTTTATTTTTATGGAGGTGAAATTTACATAACAAAATTATGTAAATTTTATACTTAAATGTCAGTGGAATTTAGTACATTGAAATGTGACATAACCATCACCTCTGTTTAGTCCCAAAACATTTTTACCCCTCTGTATCCATGAAGTAGTCATTCCCAAGTCCCCAGCCCAGCCCAGTCCCTGGCAACCACTAATGTGCTTTCTCTCACCGTGGATTTACCTATTCTGGATATTTCACGTAAGTGTAATCATACAATATGTGACCTTTGGTGTCTGGTGTCTTTCACTTAGCATGATTTTATCAAGATTCATACATGTTGTAGCATGTATCAGCCCTTCAATCCTTTTTTTAAGTTTAAATCAATTATTAAAAAATTTTTATTGGTGTGTAGTTGCTTTACAATGTTGTGTTAGTTTCTACTGTACAGCAAAGTGAATCAGCTATACGTATACATATATCGCCTGTTTTTTGGATTTGCTTCAAATTTAGGTCACCACAGAGCACTGAGTAGAGTTCCCTGTGCTATACACTAGGTTCTCATTAGTTATCTATTTTATACATAGTATCAATAGTTGTATATATGTCAATCCCAATTTCCCAATTTATCCCATCCCCCCATTCCCCCTTGGTATCCATATGTTTGTTCTCTACATCTGTGTCTCTACTGCTTTGTAAATAAGCTTCTATACCAATTTTTTTCAGATTCCACATATATGTGTTAGTATATGATATTTGTTTTTCTCTTTCTGACTTACTTCACTCTGTATGTCAGCCTCTAAGTCTATCCACACCTCTACAAATGACCCACTTTCGTTCCTTTTTATGGCTGAGTAATATTCCATAGTATATATGTACCACATCTTTATCCATTTGTCTGTTGGACATTTAGGTTGCTTCCATGACCTTGCTATTGTAATAGCTGCAATGAACATTGGGGTGCATGCATCTTTTTGAATTTGGTTTTCTCTGGGTATATGCCAAGTAGTAGGAGTGCTGGATCACATGGTAGTTCTATTTTTACTTTTTTAAGGAACCTCCATACTGTTCTCCACAGCAGCTGTATCAATTTACATTTACAAGCTGACTTCTTATGGCCCACTTAGAAGACTGCTGGCTTTTCACTGCCAGCAGATGGATTGTGTTATTTTTAACTCTTCTTGGGGCCCGGGGGGGGAGGGGGGGGGGGTGTCTCAACCAGGGGCCATTTGTCTCTATCTGACATTTTTGGTTGTCACAATTTGGGTGGTGCTTCTGGTATCTAATGGGTAGAGTCCATGGCTCCTGGTAAACATCCTACAATATACAGGATAGCCCCCCCATCCCCCCAACAATGAATTATCTGGCCCATAATATCAACAATGCCATGATTAAGAAACTACTCTTTAGAACTTTTAAAATTTATCTGCAGCAACAGGTTTCTCCCAGGTTTGTTGCATCTTGTTAATTCTTTATCCCTCCTGAATCTCTTTACAGGTCAGCATTGTGGGAAGAACAGGAGCTGGAAAAAGTTCCCTCATCTCTGCCCTTTTTAGATTGGCAGAACCCGAAGGTGTCATTCGAATTGATGGGATCCAGGCAACCAGAATTGGACTTCATGATTTAAGGAAGAAAATGTCCGTTGTATCTCAGGTATTTGTATCAGAGCATTCTCACGAGTTCTTTCTATAAGGGTGCTTATGTTTAATTGCTTTTAATTGGATTTTTTTTTTCAAATTGCCTGAAAAGGTTGATCCCTTTTCCCCCAGTAGAGCATATTTTTAGCAGCAGGTATTCTCAACAGATATTTTTGTCAGATACCAGGCTTTGTTTGTTCATTCATTTGTTTTGCATGCATGTGATTTAGTAACTTATCCAGTTAGATTTCTGGACTCAGACTTTGTCAGGTGACATAATTGTGTCCACTGATAGCCACATAATTCTGAGAACAAAATGATAAATGGTTTTTTAGCACTGGAGAGGTTCCTATAGGGAAACATGAATTTTAAGTGTCTATAGATGGAATTTTGCTGTAGGAAATAAAGCCACTTTTTCAAAGGTGATTATCTCCCTGGAGGACTTTCTGTGAAACTGTGGAGCTTCGAGGATTACAGAGTGTTTGGGTACTTTGGAGTAACTTTTAGAATTCAGCTATTAATAAATGATTTTAACCAGGGAGACAGTACAGAAGAGTGGGTAAGAACACAGGACACAGAATTCCGTCTCTGTACACCTCAGTGTTCTCTCCCTTACAAGGCAGCTAACAGTACCAACCTCTCGAGCTGTTGTGAGGACTAAATAGGTCAGTGCGTGTGGAGTGCTTCACATAGACCCAATGTGTTGTTGCTGTCATGGTGGAGCACTGAACTGACCATCTCTTCTTGGGCTCTGATTCTGTTTTCTTTTGCTTTGCTTCTTAAAGAAGTATACCTTTCAGGGAGTGCTTGGAGATTGGATTATATGCACAGCAGAAGCTCCTGTCATTCCTTGTGGTTCATCCACTCGCCATAAATTCAGTGAATATTTATTGAGCAATTGCTATCATCTAGTTATATAGCCAAGGGCAGCATAGGCCCAGTACCTGCCGGCCTTGGGCCTCACATCTTCCATCCTGCCCTCTGCTTTGACGGACTTGCTGATTTTTTTTGGTGAGGATGTAGAAAAATTAGAATCCTTGTTCATTGTTGGTATGAATGTAAAATGGTGCAGCTACTGTGGAAAACAAGTTGGTAGTTGCTCAGAAAAGTTACAAATAGAATTATCATATGATCCAGCAATTCTGCTTTAGAGTATAAAGCCAGAAGAATTAAAGGGAGGGTCTTGAAGAGACACCTGTACATGCGTGTTCATAGCAGCATTATTCTCAATAGCAAAAAAAGGGGAGGCACCCAAGCGTCCATTGACAGATGAATGGTTGAATGGTGGTGATGGCTGTAGAGCAATGTGAATGTATGTAATACCACTGAACTGTGCACTTAAAAATAGTTAAGGTAGTAAAATTATATGTGTATTTTACCCCAATTAAAAAAAATTTTTTTTCAAATATATCCCTTTCAGGAAAAATGGGAAGAACTTTTTAGCATGGACAATCCCTGTTTTTAAAGATCGCCTCTGGCCATTAGATTCATGATTTAGTTATTACAGTAGAAAATAAATGTTTAGATTCCCAAGTTTTATGTTTTGATCTCTGCAATGGCCAAATGAGACTAGTTTGCAGAAATAATGGGCATGTCTGTAAAGTCCTTTCATGTCCTTGAAACGTGCCCTGTGTTGTTTTTAATGCTTCTTAATAGGAAAAAATTGTATGCTGGTGTACATAAAAGAAAAAGAACTCTGTAAATAAATAACATTAAATGATTCTTGGTTCTGCTGGTAATATTTTGGAAGAACATCTGAGCAACGACTAAACATACCTTGACATCGCCAGGTTTGGGTTCTGTTCTGTTAGTTTCCACCCTACTTTTGACCATGCTCTATGTACACAGTCCAGAGAGTGTGCTTACAAAATAGGGCTAAGCTTTTTATCCATGTAGATAAAGATCACCAACCATTGTAAACACAGAAACTTTAGTATTCCACTTTAAATGCCTTTGTCTCCAAGGTACCATGTTGGTTGGTTAAAGAGAGAGAATCTGGAGAGACCCTGCAATGTGTAAAGGTATCAGAAAGTCATTCAGGAGGCCTCCAGGGATAGAATGTTTAAGAGTGTAGATTGTCAACATGACCCACATTTTTTCTGACTCTGCCTCACATGACCGTGGGAACTCGATGACGTCACTCAGCTTCCAAGCGTCAGTGTCCTCATCCTTAAACCAGGTCTAGGAATTACTGCTGCACAGATTTGTTGTGAAGATGTAACTGGGTAAGAAAATGTTTGTGCCCATGCCTGGTTCTTGAAAACACTAGTTACTATCATTATTCTTCAAGATCATGGCACTGGCCTTTCAGATATTATTTCTATTTAAGTAAAAAGAGTAACACAATCTGGAACAACTTTGCTCTTTAATTTCTATTTATGTGTTTGTGGTCTTGGTGATTTTCTTTATATTTATTGTTTGTAGTAGAAACTAAATTGTTTATATAAACTTAAAGAGTAAAGAAAAAAAAGTGCACAGTAGGAATTTTGAGGAAAAAGCAAAACACAGAAATGTGTCTAACGTTTTCTACCAAGAACAAGAGAAGAAAACATCACTTTCGTTTTCTTTTGATTTCTGGCTCCCCTCCCACTAGCTTCTTTTCTGACCACTGCCCTGTACCCAGTCCCTCACGAAAACCTCTGGCATTTTTCTCAGCCCTCCCCACATTCTCGACTATTTTCTAACTCTCCTTGCTAACAGGGCCTGTGTCTCTCATTTCTGTTGCTCTAGTGCATGCTGTAGGCCTTGACAAATTACACAGGTATTAATAATAATTCTTACTATTTGTGGAATTCTTAACACATTTTAGCCTCTTTTGCTACCGTTCCCCACTTAATCCTCACGTTTCTGTCGTTATCCTTACCTGATAGATTAAAAACCCAAGGCACTGGGAGATTATTCCTCCTACCAAGTAAGGGGCAGAGCCAGGATGCAAGTTTTTTTGTGTGTGTCTATTTTTTAATTGAAATATGGTTGATTTGGAGTGTTTCAGGTATATAGCAAAGTAATTCAGTTTTATTTATATATAATGTATATATATATATTTTTCAGATGCTTTTCATTATAGATTAGTGTAAGATATTGCATATAGTTCCCTGTGCTATGTAATAGATCTTTGTTTATTTTATGTATAGTAGTATGCATCTATTAATTCCAGATTCCTAGTTTATCCTTCCCTCCTGCTGTTTTCGTATCTGTGAGTTTATTTTTGTTTTGTAAATAAATTCATTTCTATCATTTTTTTTGATTTCACAAAAGTGATCTCATATGACTATCATTTCTTTAGATTCCACATGTAAGTGATCTTTTATGATATTTCTCTTTCTCTGCCTGAGTTACTTCACTTAGTATGATAATCTCTAGGTCCATCCACGTTGCTGCAAGTGACTTTATTTCATTCTTTTTTATGTCTGAGTAATAGTCCATTGTGTGTGTGTGTGTGCGCGCGCGCGCGCGTGTGCACTTGCACATATACCACATCTTCTTTATCCATTCTTCTGTCCATGGGTGTTTAGGTTGCTTTTATGTCCTGGCTATTGTAAGTAGTGCTCCTGTGAGCATTGGGGTGCATGTGGCTTTTTGAAGTAGAGTTTTCATCTTTTGTGGATATATGTCCAGGAGTGGGATTGCTGGATCATATGGTAACTCTATCTTCAGCTTTTTAAGGAACCTCCGTACTGTTTTCCATAATAGCTGCACCAGTTTACATTCCCACAAACAGTGTAGGAGGGCACTGTTTTCTCCACACCCATTCCAGCATTTAGTATTTATAGATTTTTTAATGATTGCCATTCTAACCAGTGTGAGGTTATACCTCATTGTAATTTTGATTTGCATTTCTCTAATAATTAGTGATGTTGAGTATCTTTTCATGTGTCTGTTGGCCGTTTGTATGTCTTCTTTGGGGAAATGTCTACATAAGTCTTCTGCCCATTTTTTAATTGGGTTGTTTGTTTTTTTGATATTGATCTGTATGAGCTATTGTACATACAGAAATCTGTTGCATTTATATACACAAAAAACAAAGTATAAGAGAAATTAAGGAAACAATCCCACTGACCGTCAAAAAATTAAAAAAAAAAAACCTAGGAATAAACTTACCTAAGGAGGCAAAAGACCTATAGTCCAAAAACTATAAGACTCTGATGAAAAAAACTGAAGACAACAGAAACAGTTGGAAAGATATACTGTGTTCTTGGATTGGAAGAATCAATATTGTTAAAATGACCACACTACCCAAGGCAATCTACAGATTCAATGCAATCCCTATCAAATTATCAATGGCATTTTTCACAGAATTAGAACAACAAAAAATTTAATTGGTATAGAAACAGAAAAGACCCCAAATAGCCAAAACAATCTTGAGAAAGAACAGAGCTGGAGGAATCACGCTATACTGCAAAGCTACAGTAATGAAAACAGCATGGTACTGTCACAAAAACCAGACACATGGAACAATGGAACAGGATAGATAACCCAGAAATAAACCCACACACTTAAGGTCAATTAATCTAAGACAAAAGAGGCAAGAATATGTAATGGAGAAAAGAGAGTCTCTTCAATAAATGGTGCTGGGAAATCTGGACAGCTACATGTAAAAGAATGAAATTAGAACATTCTCTAATACCATATACAAAAATAAACTCGAAATGAATCAAAGATCTAAATGTAAAACAAGATACTATAAAACTCCTAAAGGAAAACATAGGTAGAACACTCTTTGACATAAATTGCAGCAATATTTTCTTGGATTTATCTCCTAGACTAATGGAAACAAAAGCAAAAATAAACAAATGGGACCTAATTAAACATAAAAGCTTTTGCACAGCAAAGGAAACCATAAACAAAACAAAAAGACAATCTATGGAATGAGAGAAAATATTCACAAATTATGCGACTAACAAGGTATTAATTTCCAAAATATGCTAACAGGGTTCAAATTTAATTGAAAAAGGTTCCCAACTCCAGAGCCTGAACAGCAAACTACTCTGCTAGTGACTTCAACTGGCTGTTGACTGTGGTCCACAGAACTGCTTCGTATCATGATTTCATGTGCCTGCACACACCACACACATGCACACACCACACATACACACACACACGTGCACGCGCACACGGAAACAAAAATTTCACAAAACAATATTGCTCTTGATCTGTGCTCTGATATTTTCTATTATACCGGTTCTGTTCTAGTTCATATAAAAGACAAGATGATGGTTGCCAGGCACACAATTGATTTCATGATCCATTGCTTGCACCTGTAGTTTGACAAACACCAGCCTTCACTGTCCCTCTCTTGGACTGGGCTCCTGGTCCATGTTAGCATCATGCCAGGAGCTTCATTGTTGTTCCAGATTCTCATGGCAGCCCTGCAAGACTAACCCCATTTTCCAGTAAGGGAACTGAGTCTGGGGAGATTAATAACTTACCCTGAATCTAATACCTAATAAGTAGTAGAAGCAGAACTTAAAGTTATCAGACTCCAAATTTATTTTTTTCAATAAATGTTTGTTGAACTGAATGATGTTCTAATCAGATATTTTCCCCATTTTTCTCTACCATCCCACTCAAAGGGATTCATTCACCAAACCATAACAAAAGTGAATAAGTATAGAGCAAAGCTGAAAAATACTACTCCTACTGCTATGCCCCTCATTTGGACAGTATCAGTTTAGAAATGAGTTTATTCACTTATGAGTCATGGGCTAATAAGTGTCAGGGGAAGATACTCAAAATCTTACCCCTCCCCAGCCAAGAGCCCTTTCTCAGTACAATGTCTTGCTGGCTGCGGAGGTGGAGAAAGTCTGTTGGTTTGGTTACTTGAAGTTACTTGTCTAAGTGCAAAAAGCTTACATCCCTCTTCCACAAATGAGTAGGAAGCATGTTGCTTGTGTCTCAACATCCCGATTTAGGGAATCTAGGAAGCTAAGTACAGACTCTGCAAAGAGTGTCTCGGTGTTGCTTCTTTGAGTTGCCTCCTCTTAGATGAGCCAGTGGTCCTGGGAGCAGCAGCGGGCTTCCAGGGATGTCTCTGTTTCTCTCTCCCACATTCATCACTGTCACTCTTGACCCCACCATGAGCAGGTCAGAATTGGGGGAGATGTGATAGCAGCAAGGACCTGCATAGCAACCAGAGGCGGGGGGGTGGTGGCATAGACCATCCGTCCTGGAGTCCTGCGGGGAACTTCCAAGAACAAATACTGTAGGCATAAGGAGGTACTCCTTAATTTGTGTCCAGAATTTTAGGAACAAACAAAAAATGAAAGTGCTTCCTAGGTAATTTCCTTAAACAGAACAGGTAGCTGAAGTGTATGCGTCCTTTGTGCTCAGGAGCTTAAGTAGTTATGTATGTTCTCCAGAAAGAACACTAAGGTGAGGTTATATTCAGGGAGTAGCTTGCTTATCTGAAAGGATCTGGAAAAATGGATTTCAAAACTTCCTTGGATGATTTTCTACACCTGGAGCCCCTTATCCTATTGGCACAAAGAAAGTGTTTTTCTTGAAGAGAGATTCCATGCAAATTCAGTATTTATGACTGCAGCTAATGGTTGGCACAGATAAACAGCCATCATCTTTATCATGATTAAACAGATTCATTTTTTATATTTAACAGATTTTTTTAAAAAAATCAAAGCAAAAGCTAAGTACTTTTTAAACAGCCCACTCTTTTGGTATTTTCATTCCTTGAGTTTTCTTCACTAGGTTGAAGAAGGTGAACCAGAGCTGTCTCTCTGAGAGCTCTCCCTGATTACCTAGTTTTCTTTCCCTTTTTTTCTTGTTGAGAACAAACCTCAAAGAGAGAAGAGGTGACTGTGCTGTTCCTAGTAAAGAAACACAACTGGGTTCTAGCCCAGTGCAGTTGGCCCATTGTTTCTGCCACTGAAGTCGTCATTAAATGCCTTGGAACTGCTCCCTGGGAGCCCCTGAAAGAGGATATTACAGGATTTAAATCCTTTTTCCTTTGTTGGCAAATGATGTCATTTTCTTCTAAATATGGATGATGATGGGTGCATTCAGATGCTACAGGATTAAAAAAAAAAAAAAGAAAGCCAAGATTTAAAGTGACTTCAGGTGATTCTCTTATTCTTGAAACAGGGAGATGAGCTGCCCTTTTAAGAAAAGTTGTCAGATTAGAAATGAGAACATAGCTCTTAAAACTGAAGGAAACACAGCAGTAGCTACTCTTGATATACTTTAGCAGAGGGCAGTTTCCTGGTTTGGGACTGAAATGATTAGGGTAAAGATTGTGCTTTATCCGCCTCATTTTTAACCACTTGCATGGTTTTTATTTTGGCCCTGGGTCATTTTAAGTGTCAGAAGTTTTGTGGGTGCGGCTTCTTTGTAAGATAGTGACAGTCTTGTGTTCCAGCAGCATATACAGAAGGTCCAGTAAGACTGAAGTTTAGTCTTGCAGTTGTGTTGAGGGATTATCAGTTCACTACTCTAAATGCTCTGATTCAGGGTGGCTATTTTTGGGTCACATGCCTAATATGAACTTGTTATGTGCTAGTAATAAAGAAAAACTTACTATTGAACACGGTACAAAGGATTAAATTAAAAAGTATAAGCTTTGAACCATGATGAAAAATAGTTTTGAAACTAACGCTCCATTTAAAATATTACATTGAAAAAGAATATTTGTTTCCCTGAGTCTGCTGTGCCAGCTGACTCTTATTAAATGAGGTTTAATTGTGAACCTTCAGAAAAAATATACGTGGGCCAATAAATTTAGTGTATATTTACAATGAAGATTGTATGTTCTACCATAAATCTCTAAGTGTTCTGCCTCAAACATTTTTACAATACTTATTGATAAGATTAGTTTACTAACTTCATTGCTTGGAGGTGGGTACTGTAAATAATAATATCTATCAGAAATGATCATTAATTTGACCCTTATGTGTCCTTGAGATATGTGTCTACTGTGGGAACTTTTATTACCTTTTGAAGTTAATACAGTGGTTTCTAGTTTGGCAAGTGATGAAAGTAAAATGAATAGAAACCAAAATGAACACTGTGCATAAAACACATTGACATATTAAAATAGACCTTGTTCACAAATTGCTTGCTGGCCTTAAAGAAAAACATAGCTTCAATCAGTTAATGTTATAATAAATCATTCTTGTATTTCAAATTTTTATTGAATTTTTACCTATTTTGAAATATATATTTGGCATGTCATAACAGAGAAATACTCCTATTTACTGAGCTATGTTCTTCCATTTAATACTGCTAAATAAATGCTTGTAATTGCCCAATGTGCCCTTTTAAGACTGACAGTATAGACTTAAGTGGGGACGCTTACTGTAATGGGCAGTAATTAAACTTGAGTTTTTTTTCTTTTTATGACAATCACCAGTGGTTTCTTGATAATTAGCAGAACCTCCTTAAGGCCTAAAGAATGTCTGAAGTCCCTGTTTAAGCTCAGCGTGAAGCAGCTGCAGGCATCTGTCAGAGGCTCAGAAATGAGAGACTCCTCTCTCTGCAAAGGATCTCACTTTAGTCCCCTAGTTTTTGGAGAGCTTCATCCTCTTCAGGGAGTTTCCTAAAGAGAAGAAGATGAGGGAGGTGACAATAGAAAGAGGCCCTGATTATGAAATAGGTGATTGAAAAAAGAATTTAAATGGGGTCCCTGTGCCTGTTCTCTTGAACCACCTAAACCACTGTTCCCAAGGTGCTAATAATGTGAGCCCTTTCATTGCTCAAGGAAGGACTAAAGGTCTGTCATTTAAAAACAAAGCATTTTTGGTTTTTTTGTTATTTTTTTTTTTGTAGATTAGCTCAGGTAAGTCCTCTGTAGAGTGTACTTTGAAAACCAGGTTGACACTTCAAGCCTTACACCTCATACAGGATGTGAATTTGCTCTATGAGAGGAACCTGAAGGGAAAAACGTTCAGGTCACATAAGCCATGATGGGCAGTGAAACGTTCCCGTCATTGTTTTAAGCAGAGGCCTTGTCTCACTTCCCCCAGTTGGACTCAAAGCTGGTTCATTAACCTAGGCTCTTTCAGGCCCTTTAGCTCCTCAGACACCAGTCCTTGAAGAGTCTCTTATTTGGGGACCCAGAGTAGAATCCAGGTTTAGAGCCTTGGGGGGAAGGTGGAGGAGAGTCGGAGGAGAGGGAGGAATACTGGGGAGCAGCCTCCCCTCTCCTGGCCACGATGTTTGTGTAAACCTCATGGAAACAGCTAAAGGAAGAGAAATTGCCCACATGTTGGAATCTTAGAGTTGATAATTACAAAGAATAAAATTTTTTTAATAAAAATCTGCAGTGGAATGATGGTTATTCCGCTGACAAGGAACTCTTACCATTGCTTAGATGGTTGTTTAGTTTTTGATCCTGAACTCGAGAGTTTTAAGGGAGACCTTAAATTTCGATCTCGGGACTTTTCAGTAATCATTTTGAAATGTTATGAGAGAGTGACTTTTAACACTTGGAGGCATATCAGCCACTTAATCAACTTTGTGCACATAATGCTCCTTTTATCTTTTTAATTTTGGATTTTGCTTTGAGATATGTCTTTTTTTTTGTTGGCACACCGTGTGTCTTCTGCGTCCATTTCTTTCTCACCAGATTTAAAACTAAGGCAATAGGGAAAGAAGATATGGGAAGCTCTCGTCTTTATTCTTCTTCATGACTGGAGAAAAAGAAATGCCTCTCTCCTTCATCTTTCTTCTCAGGCTTTTGTGACGTGAGGAGGCACAGTCCAGCCCCCAGGCCAGGCGGGATTGGAGGCTGGTGATTCCCTGCAGCAGTTCCCGGGCACGTATAGGAGAGTCAGATCCCCTCTTGTTCCCACCTGTGTGCATCCCCTTGTTCTACGCCCTTCACTGAAAGGAGCCAGTTGGGCCCTTCTCCGCTGCCCATACTCTTGTGGCCTGGCTTACTAGAGCTTTCCAGAAGAAAACTTAAATGGCCTACATGAGCTTATGTCCAGATTCTTTCCTGAAGCTCAGAAGTAGGCATATGTTTCCAGAGTAATTTACTTGTGGCTCCTCCTGAAGCAGATGAATAGGAAAAGCTGTTTAAATTAAAATAATGTTGTTATTGTGCACATCACAATGGGTTTCAGGTTATCCTGGCCTTGCAGTTAGTAATGATGTTCTGTAAGGCATGTAATCCTGGTGCACAAGTGAGAGCTCGTGGGGATCAGCTGATGCAGAATCAGAGGCGATGTCTCCATGAACAGAGGTGCTGCAGGTCCCAGTAGTTGATATTCTCTTTGCACATGTGGAGATGTTCCCATTCACACATGTGAAGAGATTCTCTATCTCAGAAGTCTGTTTTACCAACAGAGAAAATAGCCTTTTTTATTCTTCCATGCAAACGTGAAAAAATCCAACAATCTTGCTTTCAGGCACAAACCTCAACTAATCATGCTCTTGGTATTTCCCAGTATCACACCAGGATTGACAATTAATTTATCCAACTCTCTTGATGTAAAGTTCCTCAAATAATTATATCCTCATCTTTTTGTTTGAGCAGATATTACCAGTAAGACATTTTTAAGAAATCAAACCTTCCTTTATCATCTTCAGTTTCTTCTTAACATAACACCCTTCAGTACTGTCTTTTGTTAGTGTTCAGTGGTCTGGAAGATATTTTGGCCTATCCTTTGTACAGTGGAAAATTAATTTAGAGATACTGTTTTGTACACAAGCATTTGCCACCTTATTATTAATGATTATAGTGAATTTTTCTTTTTTTTGTATTTTAATTCTGTTCTGTAAGCTTTTGAACAAAATGAAGATAGGTTAAGGTAATGATATTCCCTATTTTGTGGCATCTAGGAACCTGTTTTATTCACTGCAACAATGAGGAAAAATCTGGATCCCTTTAATGAGCATAAGGATGAGGAGCTGTGGAATGCCTTAGAAGAGGTAATGTGCTAAATGTAATTAACTTGTTAGAATCAGTATATGTGTATGTACATTCATAACATTGCAGGTAATTAAGGGGAGCTTATCGGTTTAACTGAGTTTACCTCCTAGGAGAACATTCATGACCCAGGTACATGTGTAAGTTACAATGTGTATATCACTGGTGATGAAAACCAACAATGTGATGCCTCATGTTTCTATGTTAGCTTTCTCCCTAGAACCCAAAGCAACTAGACACATTATCTTCTCCCTAGCAGAGCACTAAACTAGGTGTTAAAATTACGGGTTCAAATTCTACTGGTGACCTAGTGAATTAATTACCCTAATTACCCTCCAACATTCATTTTATTCCTCTGGTCTTAGGGAGCATCTACTAAGTGGAGACCATAATAGTTTTCATTATTAACTGAAAGACAAATGAGATCATACCAATAAAATGCTGTGAATTTTCATAAGAAAGTGTTTATAAAGGTAAATTATGCAGCTGGAATGTGATAATAATGTTCATTGGAAGTCGTGTCATTTTAATGCTGCAAAGTGAATGCAGGTAACAGAACCCTGGATGTTTTGCTAAGTTTTTATAGTAATAGGTTCATTTCTAGAGGATGTTCTATGATTTGTGTAGTGTTTTTCTTTGGACCACTCCTTTGAATTTCCTTACCCTTACATGAAAAGGATTTTGACTGTTAAGGTACTGCTTGTTTGTATATTTTAATACTAATTGTTTTGTGTATTTCCCCTAGTTCTGAAAATTGATTCTGAGTTAATGATAGCAGAAACTCTATCTAGACCTCTAAACCATAGAAAGACTTTTTTTTAATGCTCATTTTTATTTATTTATTTTTAAGAACTTTTACTGAGATACAGTTGACATACAATAAACTGCATATATTTAAAGTGCACAATTTGGTATTTTTTTTTCTTATGAGAAATGTATATATGGCAATCCCAATCTCCCAATTCCTTCTCCCCCCAATCCTCCCCACTTTCCCCACTTGGTGTCCATATGTTTGTTCTCTACATCTGTGTCTATTTCTGCCTTACAAACCAGTTAATTTTTACCATTTTTCTATATTCTGCATATATGTGTTAATATATGACATTTGTTTTTCTCTTTCTGACTCACTTCACTCTGTATGACAGTCTCTAGGTCCATCCATGTCTCTACAAATCTCCCAACTTCATTCCTTTTTACAGCTGAGTAATATTCCATTGTATATATGTACCACATCTTCTTTATCCATTCATCTTTCGATGGACGTTTAGGTTGTTTCCACGTCCTGCCTATTGTAAATGGTGCTGCAATGAACAAAGGAGTGCATGTGCCTTTTTGCATTATGGTGTTCTCTGGGTATATGCCCAGGAGTGGGACTGCTGGGTCATATGCTAACTCTGTTTTTAGTTTTTCAAGGAACCTCCGTACTGTTCTCCATAGTGGCTGTATCAATTTACATTCCCACCAACAGTGCAAGAGGGTTCCCTTCTCTCCACACCCTCTCCAGCATTTACTATTTGTCGATTTTCTGATGATGCCCATTCTCACCACTGTGAGGTGATACCTCATTGTAGTTTTGATTTGCGTTTCTCTAATAATTAGTGATGTTGAGCAGCTTTTCATGTGCCTCTTGGCCATCCGTATGTCTTCTTTGGAGAAATGCCTATTTAGGTCTTCTGCTCGTTTTTTCATTGGGTTGTTTGTTTTTTTGATAATGAGCTGGATGAACTATTTTTATGTTTTGGACGGTTAATCCTTTGTCTGTTGAGTCATTTGCAAATATTTTCTCCCATTCTGAGGGTTGTCTTTTCATCTTGCTTATGGTTTCCTTTGCTATGCAGAAGCTTTGAAGTTTCATTAGGTCCCACTTATTTATTTTTGTTTTTATTTCCATTACTCTAGGGGGTGGATCAAAAAAGATCTTGCTGTGATTTATGTTGAAGAGTGTTCTTCCTATGTTTTCCTCCAGGACAAAGACAGACTTTTAATTCCTCAGAGCACCTGGCTCAGTCTTTTAAAAATGCAGCAGTTAATAATAAGTACTAAATGTTTGATTAATCTCTTCATTTCAGAGGTGTGGTTTATTTCTTTAAAAAAAAATTGTGGTTTTTTTTTCTTGTTGTTGTTTTGCACAAGTCCCATGACCAATTGTTCACATTGTTGCTGTTTTGAATTGGTGCATTTTGTCATTTACTGTCACTCTTCCAGAGATAGCTCTGAGATCTTTAATATATAGGTGAACTTTGGCTGTGAGCAAGCAGATTTGGAGGCCTGACAATTTCCTGCCAGTAATTCTAGTTTCTGAAGGCATGTCGGCACTGAGTTTGTACAGACCTACGATGCTTTCCAGCAACTGTGAGGATTTTATTTTCCTAAAGCAGATCGATTGCTTCACCTTCTTTTACTTGAGGAGCAGTGCACCTCTGATTTCATTTAAGATTGTGAGTCTTTCTATAGTGAAATTCTAGAAGAGAAGAGGTGGGGAGAGCAGTTAACCTTCAAATATGAAGAAAAATGGGATGATCCACTGCTCTTAAACTCATAGGGTAAGTTTAATGGCGAAATTGTCACACACTTTTAAAAGAACTGGAAACACTGGTACCTTGTTTTCCTCTTTGTTTCCAAACTTGAGAACTCTCTTCACAGATCCTCAGGTAGTAAAATCATTCTAGAATTTTAGAACACATTGTTCCATGGACAGAGAAGAAACGCTACTTTGGAGACAAATTCTCCAAAACTATCTTAGAACTTGGTTCTAACTTATACTTAATTCATTTGTAGGAGCCAGGATTGAAGTAAAATTAGTAGCCTCTCAAATCTATAAACGATGAGATGGTAGAAGTGGCACATGATACTAAGATCTACCTTTATTGAAACTACATTTGGAACTTTCTGTAAAAACCAATGTGTTTATTTCACAAAATGAGATGTGTGGTTTCTGTGTATTCCTTTTAGAATTGACACTGTTACTTTAGTGATATCTCTTAGTGAGAAATCATCCCATCATTGTGTTTCTCTAGGAATTGTTTATGACTTTTGTGTGTTTTTCAGTGAAGGATTTGGTATCCTTATTTTTAGAATATCTACCAAATCTTTCATTGAAAAACATACACAGATCATGAAGAAATAATTCCTAGAGAAACAGAGTAAGAGATGAAACCAACCCCAGTCATTGGTTTATAAATGATGCCAAACTAATAATATGAACCAAAACTCAAAGACTTGGCCTGAGCCTGAGTAAGAGGGCACCACTGTTTAACTTCAATTAAAAGGAAAAGATGCTTTTCTGACTCTCCTCCTCCCTTAGCTGAGATGGACATTCAGAAGGGAGAGAGTCATATGGATACTGTCTGTCTCATTTGGTTATTTTTGAAGATATTCTGAAAATATGTTTTTCATATACTGAAAAATAGCCAGCCTGCTGTAAACTGAAGAAAGTTCATAGAAATTAATCTGAATGGGGCCCCTAAAAGGCAAGTGCAGTTCTACAAATATAAATTACTGAAGATGAAGTAACTGAAAAGATGAAGATAACTGAAGATGAAACACTTTATCATTCAAAGGTTAAAGATCACAGTAGATAAAACTCTGGAAATGAATCAGTGCTATATTGCTTCTGTTAAAAAAAAACAAAATAAAAACAAAACAGCTTAGATACTGGGATAAACAATTGAGTATGGTAAGTCTTGTGAAAAATGTGAAGAAATCCTCCAGTTATGTTCAACGTTGATATTATCTCTGCTAGGACACAAGTATGTCTCCTCATACAGGAAATCAAGATACAGAAATCTGGGTATCAACAGCCTGTGCATCAGAAATCCTGTGGTTCAGTCCTTGCTTTGGCAACAGGTCTCATTTCCATCTCCCTGGGTCTTGTATTTAGGTGAATGGGCTCTCCCTTTACTTCATTTAATGTTGGCTCTGCTCTAGGAAAAGCTCTTCCCCATCTGTTGATTGCATTTTATGGTCTCTTTCCAGCCCACACCAGCATTTCATTTTGAAAAGTAAGAAGGTTCCACAAAATGTGGAAACCATCTGACATCTATGCTGACCTCCCGTGAGGGGTGCTGGCACCTGGTTGGTAGATACATGACGCACAGTAGGTTAGTTTGAGAATGTTTGTGATAGAAATGGGGTGTTTTATAAGTTCAGTTTGTTATTTTCAGTTTTGTTGTAGTTTATTATTTTCCCAAGCTCAAAAACAATCTGAAGCATTTTATAGTGGGATGTATAGTTTGTTTTTTTTTAAATTGGGGTACAGTTGCTTTACAATGTTGTGTTAGTTTCTGGTGTACAATGAAGTGAATCAGCTATATGTATACATATATCCCCTCCCTCTTGGTATCGTCCCCCCTTCCCTGCCATCCAACCCATCTAGGTCACCACACAGCACCAAGCTGAGCTCCCTGCACTATGCAGCAGGTTCCCACTATCTATTTTACACATGGCAGTGCACATACGTCAAGCCCAGTCTCCCAGTTCATCCCACACCACCCCCTGCTGTGTCCATACGTGCATTCTCTATGTCTGTGTCTCTCTTCCTGCTCTGCAAATAGGTTCATCTGTACCATTTTTCTAGATTCTACATATATGCGTTAATATACGATATTTGCTTTACTCTTTCTGACTTACTTCACTCTGTAGGACAGTCTCTAGATCCAACCATGTGTCTTCAAATGGCACAATTTCATTATTTTTCATGGCTGAGTAATATTTCATTGTGTATATGTACCACATCTTCTTTATCCATTCCTCTGTTGATGGACTTTTAGGTTGCTTCCTTGTCTTGGCTGTTGTAAATAGTGCTGCAGTGAACATTGGAGTGCATATACCTTTTTGAATTATGGTTTTCTCTGGGTATATACCCAGGTGGAATTGCTGGGACATATGGTAGTTCTATTTTTAGTTTTTTAAGGAACCTCCATACTGTTCTCCATAGTGGCTGTACCAATTTATATTCCTTCCAACAGTGCGGGAGGGTTCCCTTTTCTCCACACCCTCTCCGCATTTATTGTTTGCAGATTCTTTGACGATGGCCATTCTGACTGGTGTGAGATGGTACCTCATTGTAGTTTTGATATGCATTTCTCTCAAAATTAGCAATGCTCAACATTTTTTCATGTACCTGTTGGTTTGGTGGTGCTGAATTCTCTTAACTTTTGCTTGTCTGGAAAGCTTTTGATTTCTCCCTCAAATCTGAATGAGATTCTTGCTGGGTAGAGTATTCTTGGCTGTAGGTTTCTCTCTTTCAGGACTTTCAGTATATCCTGCCATTCCCTTCTGGCCTGCAGAGTTTCTGTAGAGAGGTCAGCTGTTATCCTTATGGGTTTTCCCTTCTATGTTATTTGTTGCCTTTCTCTTGCTGCTTTTAATACTTTTTCTTTGTGTTTAATTGTAGTTAGTTTGATTAATATGTGTCTTGGTGTATTTCTCCTTGGGTTTATTCTGTATGGGACTCTCTGTGCTTCTTGGACTTGGTGAATTATTTCCTTTCCCATGTTGGGGAAGTTTTCCACTATAACCTCTTCAAATATTTTCTCAGACCCTTTCTTGTTTTCTTCTTCTTCTGGGATGCCTATAATTCGAATGTTGGTACATTTAAGGTTATCACTGAGGTCTCTGAGGCTGTCTTCTAGTCTTTTTATTTTTTTTTTCTTTTTCCTGCTCTGTGGCGTTTATTTCTCCCATTCTATCTTCCAACTCACTTATTCGTTCTTCTGCCTCAGTCATTCTGCTGGTTAGAGCATCTAGAGTATTTTTAATTTCAGTTATTTTGTTATCCATTGCTGTTTGTTTTTCTGAGTTCTTATGAACTGTTTCTTGTACTTTCTCTATTTTGTTATCGAGATTTTGTATCATTTTTACTATCATTACTCTAAATTCTTTTTCACACATTTTTCCTATTTCCTCCTCATTTATTTGGTCTTGTGGGTTTTTTTCCTGCTCCTTTGCCTGCATGGTGTGTCTTTGTTTCCTCATGGTTGTCCAAGCTTTTGGGGTTGCTTGTCCTGGTGATAGAGGTGTTTATAGAAGACTATCCAAGCCTCAGACTAATGTCCAAGTATTGGATTAAACGAATATTCAGTCTAGGAAACACATACATGTATAAGACACACAATTATTGAATCCGTTAGGACATAAGGCTCTGGAAAGACCTGACAGAACCCCAGTGTGCTATCAGATATTCAAAGAGAAACCCAGCAGAAATTGACAACTGAAACAGAACAAATCAGAGACAAAAGCAAAAGCAAACAAACAACAAATAACACCCTACACATACAAACATCAATCCAGGGAGATTTTGTAAGCTAGGATCAAATATAGAAATGAGCTGGAGTACCATCAGAGAGAATGGAGATTCTCAGAATGTAATTAGACAACTGTATTAAGAACTAAGATAAAGACAAAAGCCTAATATTAATACCAAGGCAGTGCATCATCTGGAGAATAGAGCAAGGAGTCTGAGTAGACTGATAGTGTTGCTTATAAGTATGTTAAGATAAAATACACTTAAAATGGCTGGAAGAAAGGGGAACAGAAGAGCGTAATGTGGTTGGAAATATGCAAAGAAAAAGAAAGGAATTGAAGTGTATAAAAGAAAGGGATGAAAGGAAAGTATGAAAGATATTTTGTCCGTACTACCAAAAACTTAGCTAGATATAGAAGTATATAAAATGGCAAAAAAAAAAAAAAAAAGAATAAAAAATATCCTTAAAAAATTATGTTGTAAAACTTGTAGATCCCTTAGGGCTAAGATTGTATTTAATAAATCAAAAAAAAAAAAAAAAAAAAAAAAAAAAAGAGAGAGAGAAAGAAAAAAAAAAAATCCAGAACTGATCCCAGAATGGAGCAGTTCAATAGGTATTGATACTACTATTTCTGTTTCCTTAGCGTCTCAGCTGTAAGTGTCCTTCTCCTTGCCTTGGGTTTTTTTTTTTTTTGCGTTATTCTGTGACCAGCAGAGGTTCCTTTATTGTTCGTCTGTAAGCCTCGGTGTGTGGGGAGGGAGAGGGTACAATAGTGGCTCCTTCTCCTGGGAGTGAGTGAGCAGTGGCGCACTGTTGTTTCAGTCAGGCTTGGAGGTGCCTGTTGCAGAGGGCGCTGGTGGCTCAGGCGTACACAGAAAGTCTTAGAGTTGGGCCTCTCTCGGGGTTTTTTCTTTTTGATGCTGGTTTTTTTTTTCTCTCGGCAGCCTCCCTGCTGCTGGCGTTGCAAGGAGTTTTAATCTAGCCCCGCCCGAGCGCCTGAGGGTGCTTGTTATCCCTGAGTGCCTTAGGTGGCCCGCAGGGCGTCTCTCCACTGCCTGTTGCAGAGGCACCGAAAGAGAGGGAGAGGCTATGCGCGCGGCTCCTCCCCCCCCCCCCCCCCCCCCCCCCGCCCGTGAGCCTGCAGCCTCCAGCCGCCATCATGGCCGGGCAGCTCTCAGGGACGGGCACTCCTCTCCGCGGACCTCCTCCCTCCTGTCCTCTCGGTCCGTCACCCTACCGGCAACAATGTTTCTCCCCCTGAACCAGCTCTCCGGTTCCCATGCTCCTGCTCCCGGACCCTCCGTTCAGCCGCGGATCGATGTCTCGGTCCGGGAACGCTGAGCTGCGCTGCGGACCCTCCGTATGTTTCTCACTCCCTCCCGTCTGCCACAGCTCCGCCGCTTCACCCTCTTTGATCCCTCATAGATGCCTCCCTACCGGCTATGTCGGGCTCCCCGCAGTCCTTTCTGGTGTCCGAGGCCGTCTGCTGGTGTTCAGCTGGTTCTCTGTGGGAATGACTACGTCCTTCCGTGCATTCCCAATGCATCTGTGGAGAGGGATGCACTCCACGTCTCTCTACTTCGCCGCCATCTTTTTCCCTCCAGGTTCTTTGTCTTTTAATATTGAGCTATGTGAGCTGTTTGTCTATTTTGGAGACAAATCCCTTGTTGGTTGCTTCATTTGCAAATATATTCTCCCATTCTGAGGGTTGTCTTTTCTTCTTGTTTGTGGTTTCCTTTGCTGTGCAAAAGTTTTTAAGTTTCATTAGGTCCCATTAGTTCATTTTTGTTTTTATTTTCATTACTCTAGGAGGTGCATCAAGAAAGATCTTGCTGCGATTTATGTCAGAGTGTTCTGCCTTTGTTTTCCTCTAAGAGCTTTATAGAGTCTGGCCTTACATTTATGTCTTTAATCCACTTTGAGTTTATTTTTGTGTATGGTGTTAGGGAGTGTTCTAATTTCATTCTTTTACATGTCCAGTTTCCCAGCACCACTTATTGAAGAGACTGTTTTTTCTCCATTGTATATTCTTCTTTTATATTTATTTACTTATTTGTTTGGGGCTGGGTCTTAGTTGCACCAAGCAGGCTCCTTAGTTGCAACTCACTGGCACCTTAGTTGTGACTCCAGGGCTCCTAGTTGTGGCTGGCATGCAAACTCTTACTTGCAGCATGCATTCCCTGACCAGGGATCAAACCAAGGCCCACTACTTTAGGAGTGCAGAGTCTTACCCACTGTGCCACCAAGGAAGTCCCTCCATTGTATAATCTTGCCCCCTTTGTCATAAATTAGGTGACCATAGATCTGTGGGTTTATCTCTGAGCTTTCTTTCCTGTTCCATTGATCTATATTTCTGTTTTTGTGTCAGTACCTACTGTCTCGATGATTGTAGTTTTGTAGTATAGTTCAAAGTCAGAGAGCCTGATTCCTCCAGCTCTGTTTTTCTTTCTCAATATTGCTCTGGCTATTCAGAGCCCTTTGTGTTTCCATACAAATTATACAATTCTTTGTTCTAATTCTGTGGAAAATTCCATTGTTAATTTAACAGGGATTGCTTTGAATCTGTAGATTGCTTTGGGTAGTATAGTCATTTTCACAATATTGATTCTTCCAATCCAAGAACATGGAGTATCTCTCCATCTGTTTTTGTCATCTTGATTTCTTTCTTCAGTGTCTTATACTTCTCTGAGTACAGGTCTTTTGCCTCTTTGGATAGGTTTATACCTAGGTATTTTAATCTTTCTTTCCGGCCTTTCATTGTTAGTATATAGGAATGCAAGAGATTTCTGTGTGTTAATTTTATATCCTGCAACTTTACCAAATTTACTGATTAGCTCTAGTAGTTCTCTAGTGGTATCTTTAGGATTTTCTATGTAGAATATCATGTTATCTGCAAATGGTGACAATTTTACTTCTTCTTTTCCAATGTGTATTCCTTTTATTTCTTTTTCTTCTCTGATGTTGTAGCTAGGACTTCCAAAACTATGTTGAATAATAGTGGTGACAGTGGGCATCCTTGTCTTGTTCCTGATCTTAAAGGAAATGCTTTCAGTTTTTCACCATTGAGAGTAAAGTTTGCTGTGGGTTTGTTGTATATGGCCTTTATTATGCTGAGATAGGTTCCCTCTGTGCCCACTTTCTGGAGAGTTTTTATCATGAATGGGTGTGGAATTTTGTCAAAAGCTTTTTCTGCATGTATTGAGATGATCATATTGTTTTTATTCTTTAGTTTGTTAATATGGTGTATCAGGTTGATTGATTTGCATATATTGAAGAATCCTTGCATCCCTGGGATAAATCCCACTTGTTCATGGTGTATGATCATTTTAACATGTTGTTGGATTCTATATGCTAGTATTTTGTTGAGGATTTTTCTATGTTTATCTGTGATATTGGTCTGTAATTTTCTTTTTTGTGATATCTTTTTCTGGTTTTGGTATCAGGGTGATGGTGGCCTCATAAAATGAGCTTGGGAGTTTGAGAAGGATGGGTGTTAGCTCTTCTTTAAATGATTGTGAGAATTCACCTGTGAAGCTCTCTAATCCTGAGCATTTGTTTGTTGAAAGGTTTTTAAATGCTGTTTCAGTGTAATTACTTGTGATTGGTCTGTTCATATGTTCTGTTTCTTCCTGGTTCATTCTTGGAAGTTTGTACCTTTCTAAGAATTTGTCCATTTCTTTCAGGTTGTCCATTTTATTGGTATATAGTTGTTTGTAGTAGTCACTCATGACCCTTTGTATTTGTGTGTTTTCCACTGTAACTTCTCCTTTTTCATTTCTAATTTCATTGATTTGAGTCCTCTCCCTTTTCTTGATGAGTCTGGCTGAAGGTTTATCAATGCTGTTTAACTTCTCAAAGAACCAACTTTTAGTTTCATTGATTTTTGCTGTTGTTTTCTTCTTTTCTATTTTATTTATTTATGTTAGGATTTTTATGAACTCTTCTACTAATATTGTGTTTTGTTTGTTCATCTTTAGTTGCTTTAGTGTAAGGTTAGGTTGTTTATTTGAGATTTTTCTTGTTTCTTGATCTAGGATTGACTGGCCATATATTTCCCTCTTAAGACTGCTTTTGTTGCATCCCATAGATTTGGAGTCATTGTGTTTTCATTGTCATTTTTTTCTACATATGTTTTGATTTCCTCTTTGATTTCTTCAGTGATCTCTTGGTTATTTAGTAGCATATTTTTTAGCTTCCATGTGCTTTTGTTTTTTAGGGGTTTTTTTCCTGTACTTGATTTCTAATCTCGTAGTGTTGTGGTCAAAATGATGCTTGATATGATTTCAATTTTCTTAAATTTACTGAGGCCTGATTTGTGACCCAAGATATGATCTATCCTGGAGAATGTTCCATGTGCACTTGAGAAGAAAGTGTCTTCTGTTGTTTTCAGATGGAATGTTCTATAAATGTCAATTAAGTTTATCTAGTCTATCATGTCATTTAAAGCTTGTGTGTCCTTATTTATTTTCTGTTTGGATGGTCTGTCCTTTGGTGTAACTGAGGTGTTAAAGTCCCCCACTATTATTGTGTTACTATCAGTTTCCTCTTTTATGGCTGTGAACATTTCCCTCATGTTTTGAAGTGTTCACATGTTGGTACATATATATTTAGAATTACTATGTTTTCTTCTTAAATTGATCCCTTTATCATTACATAGTGTCCTTCCTTGTCTCTTGTAGCAGTCTTTACTTTAAAGCCTAGTGTATCTGATAGGACTATTGCTACTCCAGCTTTCTTTTGATTTCCATTTGCATAGAATATATTTTTGCATCCCTTCACTTTCAGTCTGTATGTGTCTCTAGGTCTGAAGTGGATCTCTTGTAGACAGCATGTATATAGGTCTTGCTTTTGTATGCATTCAGCCAGTCTATGTCTTTTGGTTGTAACATTTCACCAATTTATGTTTAAGGTAATTATTGATATGTATGTTCCTGTTATCATTTTCTTCATTGTTTTGGGTTTATTTTTGTATGTCTTCTTCTTCTTCTTCTCTTGTGTTTCCTGCCTAGAGAAGTTTCTGTAGCTTTTATTGTACAGCTGGTTTAGTGATTCTGAATTCTCTTAGCTTTTCCTTGTCTGTAAAGCTTTTTATTTCTCCATCAAATCTGAATGAAATGCTTGCTGAGTAGAGTAATCTTGGTTGTAGGTTTTTGCCTTTCATTACTTTACATATATCATGCTACTCCCTTCTGGCCTGCAGAGTTTCTGCTGAAAAAGTAGCTGATAACCTTATGGGTATTCCCTTGTATGTTATTTTTTGCTTTTCCCTTGCTGCTTTTAATATTTTTTCTTTGAATTTAAGTTTTGTTAGTTTGATTAATATGTGTCTTGGTGTATTTCTCCTTGGGTTTATCCTGTATGGGACTCTCTGTGCTTCTTGGACTTGGGTGGCTATTTCCTTTCCCATGTTAGGGAAGTTTTTGACTAGATTCTCTTCAGATATTTTCTCAGACCCTTTCTCTTCTTCATCTGGGACCCCTATAATTTGAATGTTGGTGCATTTAATGTTGTTCCAGAGGTCTCTGAGACTGTCCTCATTTCTTTTCATTCATTTTTCTTACTCCTTGGCAGTTATTTCCACCATTGTATCTTCCAGCTCACTTATTCATTATTCTGCCTCAGTTATTCAGCTATCCATTCCTTCTAGTGTATTTTTCATTTCAGTTATTGTGTTGTTCATCACTGCTTATTCTTTAGTTCGTCTAGGTCCTTGTTAAAGATTTCTTGTACTTTCTCAATCTGTGCCTCCATTCTATTTCTGATATTTTGGATCATCTTTACTGTCATTAATCTGAATTATTTTTCAGACAGGTTGCCTATTTCCTCTTTATTTATTTGGTCTTGTAGGTTTTTACCTTGCTCCTTCATTTGTAACATATTTTTTTGTCATCTCATTTTTACTGATGAGTGTGGTTGTGTTCCTGTTTTGCTGGTTGTTTGGCCTGAGGCGTCAAGCACTGAAGTTTGCAGGCATTTGGGTGGAGCTGTGTCTAGGTGCTGAGATGAGGACCTCCGGGAGACTTCACACTCATTAATATTCCCTGGGACCTGAAATTCTCTGTTAGTCCAGAGGTTTGGACTCTGCGCTCCCACCACAGGAGCTCAGGCCCAACCCCTGGCCTGGGATCCAAGATCCTGTAAGCTGGGTGGTACAGCAAAGGAAAAAGAAACAAACAAACCAAAAAAGCAACAAACAAAAAAGAGCAGAACAATAACAATGAGTAAAAAATAAGATATAATTTAAAAAATAAAAAATATATTAGATAAAATAGCAATAAAAGTAAAAAAACAACAAAACAGAAGCACAACAGCAATAATAATTATAATTATAATCATAATCATAATAAAATGAAAAGTTCCCTGGTGCCTCCTCTATCAGTGTCCTTGCCCCCATGGTGAGCTACAGCCTCCCCCCACCTCACCAACAGGTCTACAAGACCTGCAGGTATGTCTCTGAACCCACTGTGTCAGCCCCAACTTTGCATGTGCTTCTCTCACCATCATCTGTTCCTGGAGCTGGCCCAAAGCACACATAGGGCAGCTGGGGGACAGCCCTTCACAGGCATGCCTGCAGGGGCTGGCCCAGCTGGAAGAGGGGGTGGTACTTGGCCCACCTGCACCCATGTGGCCAGAGGAGGCCCTGTCAGAGTTGGTGCTCAGGCTGCCAAGACCTTCGCAGCCAGAGGCGGCTTAGGCAGAGGCAGGGCTTGGTCCCAGGATCTGCATGCTGGAAAAGCCCTTACTGTGCGGGGGTGAGGGGGGTGGCTCAGGCCTGGGGACCCACATGGCTGGAGGGGGCTCTCAGGGGTGGGGTTCAGGCCCAGGACCTCAGTAGGCTTGCCAGGCCAAGTGGATGGGGTGACACTGGCCACATTTCCCTCGAATTCCCCAATCCCCTGAAGGTGAGTGGACTCCTCCAAGCATGGGAGCCTCTCCCCTCCCCCAACCTCCTCATAGGGGCAGCAGTCCCTTCCTGTCTCCACTTTCTTCCCTCCCTCCTTCACACCCATGTCCTACCTGGTCACACAAGGATTCCTCTCATCCCCTTAGGTGTGAGTGATCTAGCTGTGAGGAGAAGTGAACTCCACGTCCTCCTACTCGGCCATCTTTTCTCTGTCCCCCTGGGATGTATAGTTTTGAATAGTGTTATTTGCTCCATTTTCCTTAAGTTATAGTTTTAAAGTGTTTTCTACAGTTTAAAGTATGATGTGATGATATTTTGGGGCCAGTTAATTGTTATAAAGAATATATTTCTTTTACAGTGATAGTTAATAAGAAAATAGTATTATATATAAATTATTAATCTATATGGTGTTATTTTCTAAAATATAAGAACAGATACGTCACAGATGAGAGTTACTTGTGGCTTTATTCATACAGCCAGAAAACATCTTTTGAGAGCTGTTTAGACAGACATTGTTACAGATTCTGCTATTACAGTCATCAAAAGAGACAAGGTCTCTACCCTTTTGGAGCTTATATTGTTATGGAGAAGATGAAAAACAAGCCAGTGTTTATGTAACAAAGTCCCAGTACTGATACATGTAAAGGAGAAAGATAAAGCAGAACATGGAGAGAGGCCAGCTGACAGCATTATTAATAATGGGCAATTGATCTCTTTGTATCAAGTACTGTTGTAAATTCTACCCACACTGGCTCAGGTTATACTCTAACAGTGTTAGAAAGTAGACACCTTTATTATTACAGTATTATAGTCTTATTTAGAGGTTAGGAAGCTAAAATAGATTAAGTTCAGGAGGTTGCCCAACTGGCAGGCCAGACAAGGCCCCAAGTTTTCTTTTTTTTATTTTCAAATCATAGGAATATGGAAGGAATAGTATAATGAAGACACCTAGTTTCACCAGTTGTTAATACTTTTCCATATTTGCTTTTTCTTCTACAATCTATATGTTGCTGAACTGTTTGAAAGTAAGTTGCAGAAATTTTCAATAAGACTTGCAAGTCATCCTAAATATGTAAACATGTACCTTTTAAGAACAAGAAAATTCTCCTATGTAACATTATACTGTTATCTGACTGAAGAAATTTATAGTAATATTACACTATTATCTAATATGAATATGTTTTCAGAGTCTGCAGTTGTAACTCCTAGGTATTATTGTCTACTGCCTCTGTTGTCTTTCTTCCATTCTATTACTTAATTATAACTTAATTATATGATTACACTACAGAGGGCCTTCATATTCATATCATTCTCATAACCATCCTGATTCATAAATGAAGAGAAGCATCCCAGAAAATAATGTTTTCTGGAAAACATTTTCACCTCACCACCCTTATTCCTCATCAGGTATATATGGACAACCTGAAGGAAAGTCAAAAACCAGATTAGTGATGAGATGTCATCTGAGTCAGGGGCAAGTGTGACATTATTTCTTCAAAGTTAGGGCCTCAGGTTTAAGAAAGACCAGTTTACACATACAAGGATTACCAAAGTCAACTCAGAAGGAAAAGCAAGAAAAGCCTTGCCACAGTCACACTTTTGATCAGTCCCATCATATCATGAATATGTTGCATGGAAAGAATACTCAGTAAGTCCTCTTCCTTGTGATGGAGGGGGTGGTGACTACACTGACATCTTCCATATTGTAATTTTTATAATTTTCAGTACAACCGCTTGCATCACAATCCAAATCTTACACTTCAGATTTTGTGTACCTTTAATGCTATCGCCAAATACCAATACCATATTTAATCCTAACTCAGAATTCCTGTCTCTCTCGGTTGGAGTCCATCAGGAGCACAATTCAGGATCACATTCATAGAAATGCTACAGCATTCAGGATCCCTGAAAACGTTGCCCACTCACCCATGACATTTTGTTATTTGACTTTGTAATTCTGTGTCCCCTGCTTATTGGCCATCACTCATCAATCTGTTAGTTTCTTAATCTGAAGCATATTTACTTTTTGTTCTTTAACTTCAAGTATAGCCTGAGAGTTTTGTTCTTGCTTTATAATATTTTTCCAAAACGAATGTTCACTGAATTGACCCCTGCTACCCCAATGTAATTTCAGATTACCTTGGCAGGTAAAAATTTGTCTGTTTGTTTGTTTTTTAATCTTGTGATTATAGTTCTATGAAGATAGATTAATATAACCATAAACACCACCTATACCCATAGTCTGGGGGAAATAAGATGTTATGTTGCGTCCTGTTTTTCCTGAGTTTTTATTCACTGCAAAACATTTATGACATTGAAGAAAATGCACTTGACTGGTCTGGTAGTTATAGGATTAAATTTAGGAAAGAAAAGCCAAAATAGGGTCCAGGTTTACTAATGTGTGAGGTGCAGTTTGCCCTGTTTGAATTTGTTGTTCTTTTTTGATTTTTTTTAAATCTTTAAATCTTCCAAAATGGTAAAATGCTGATAAGGTTATATCTTTAGAGAACCATACTTCCTGCAATGACTAAATTTTTTTTTCTCTTTAGTATACCATTCATATGCAGAATGTACCATGGGAAACTTGACTCAACCATGAAGATCCTTTTAACTTTTCTGTTTAGACCACATTGAGAGAAATAGCTTCATTTTTTGTGAGAAGTCCTTAACAATCCCAAGATGGGATTCCTGGTAGATGTCAGGTGGCAAGGATGGGGGACACTTAGATCTTTCTGTCCTGAGTTGACTCCACCATTGTTACCAAATCAGGTCTGGCTGCTTGCCAATCAAAAATCAATATTTGAGAGAGAGACAAATGTTGGTAGAAAGGAAAGTTGCTTTTAATCAGAATGCTGGCAATCTGGGGAGATGGTGGACTCAGTGTCCCCCAAAACCACCTCTGCATTTTCTGCTCAGCCATGAAAGTTTTTAAAAAGAAAACGAGAAGTAATCCCAGTTAATCACTGAGATGGAAGTCAGAGTCGTCACCATTCCCCGCTGTGTGCAGACTTGTGTGCAGGCCTGTCGACTTCTTGTGATGTTTCTCTGGATGTTATCTTGCTCACACAGTTTATGCTCGAGATTACCGAAGGAGAAACTAGGCAAGAGATCTGGTCATCTGTTAATTACTTATACTTCATTTCTACTTGTTTGATCTACGGAAGGGACCAATAAGTTAGGCAATGTATTTTGTGATCAAAAGATTTGAAAGATGTGCTAGGGCCTGAGATGAGTAGAGCACGGGGGTGCCTGGTTTAAGGTTACTGACAAGACACAAGGGGCCTCCTGCAGAGAGCTCTTTCCTGAAAAGAACTTCGTCCTGACAAAACCTGAATAGACCATCTTTCTCAGTGAATGCTAATTGGGAGGAGCTCTCCCCATCACCTGTCTGTACTTGTAAGATGCATAAGAAGTCCTGAGGACTTCAAAGCTCTAATGTCTAAGAGATGTCTACTTGAGTAGTAGTCTGGTTAGGAAAATGTCATTCTTCTTTCTGCATCCACAGGTACAACTTAAAGAAGCCGTCAAATTTCTTCCTGATAAAATGGATACTGATTTAGCAGAATCAGGATTAAACTTGAGTGTGGGAGAGAGACAACTGGTGTGCCTTGCCAGGGCTATTCTCAGGAAAAATCAGATACTGATTCTTGACAAAGCCACATCAAATGTGGATCCAAGGTATGGAGCTTAAGTCTGTGAAACCAGGGATGTGAATTTTAAATGTGATAAATAGAAAGCATTTAATGATGCTGAGAAATGTTTCTAAATGCTCTCTTTGCCCACAGATATCTCTTGATAACATTAATTCCAGAAAAGAAAGGAAGAAACCAAAACATGTTCTATGGTGTTAATATTATTAAGAGGCATCCTAAGAGAGCTGGATCAGGAACTATCCAGTTTCTAATAGTTTCAAGCAATTTCCAGGGAAGAATATTTCCCATTGTTTTGTGAAAAACAGTAAATTTCTAAGTAGACTTTTTATACTTAGTTTTTCAAGAACAAGATTATGTCAAAGTATTGATTTTTAAAATCATTGTAAAAATATCCTGTGACATTTTTAAGTGTTAAGTCTGCTTTTCCTGTCTTCACTGAATTAAATTCACCTTCTTTGATTCCAGAACTGATGAGTTAATACATAAAAAAATCCGTGAGAAATTTGCCCAGTGCACTGTGCTGACCATCACACACAGGTTGAGCACCGTTATTGACAGTGACTGGATAATGGTAAGACCCTCACACATCAAATTTCAGTCGTTTCCATTTATGTTCAATTTTTCAATGTATCCTTTGTTGTAAAACTTGATAGGAACCTCCAACATGTTAATTTTCTCTTAATTTTTCCTCTCATTCCTGACAGTAGGTCAGGTACTTAATTACACTTTCAGAATGTGATACTAAATAATATATCCAGTAATTTCATATATTTATATTAAAAGTTTATTTGAATTGTCATTATTCTTTAAGATGGCTTACCATGAAAATATTGCAAATTTAAGATACGTGTCCATATTTCAGAGTGGTGGATCAACATAGTCATTTTCACTGTCTCACAGTTGTTTCAGCATTTTTGGATTCCCTTAATCAAAAAATTAGCCTTTCATTTAGACTGCCATGAAGTTGTTGGCTGAGGTTGCAGAATTTCACAGGTGTTGCTGTCAGAGGGGATTCCATGAAAAAAAAAAAAGGACCTTGTGAAAGAAAACAAAGTATTTCAACAGAAGTGGTTTAATATAGGAAATCTGTTACATAAGAATTGGAGGGCTAGAAAAATAGAAGGAAACACTGTGGTAATAATTTTAGGGAGCAGCTACCATGTCCTAGGACAGATTACCAGTGCTAAGACTTTAGAAGAGAGTCTCAAAAGAGTTTTGGTGCTCAGTCCTCCAAGGAGAGGTCACTGCCCAGTTGTGGCCATATTTGTAAGGGAGCAAGAGAAGGCTAGTTCTCCACATGCTAATAGAAGCTGGAAGCTGAAGTCAGATCCCACTCCTGGGGTGATGCTGCAGGAGTAGCAGAAACCACATAGACCATTTGCTCTGATTCCCACCTTGAATCTCCCTGTAGTGCCCCCTACTGGCAGAACCTAACAAAGGGGATCTGGCCAAAGAGCCTCGGAATGTGATTTGCAGAGACCCAGCCTCTGCATCACAGATGAGAGTGTGGAAAGAAAGGTAGATCGGGGCTGAGAGATTGTCGATAAACAACTAGCAAATCTCTTACACAGTAGATCTGGACTCTGCACACGCATCAGGCTCCAAGTTTTGGTCTCTATACATCCATTTAGTATCTTCTTTCCAGGTTTCATTGCCTCTTTCTTCCTTAGTAATTTAATATTTCCTTCCTTAGCTTTATTTCCTTCCTCCCTCCCTCCCTTCCTTTTCTATTTCATTCTCTCTCTCATTGTCCTTTCCCTGTGTTGCTTGCTGAATTTCAATAAATCTTAAGGTGTGGATTTACAAAATGTTGAGGAAGTCATCCCTCAAAGGAAAAATATTTGCCTACAAATAAGCCCAAAGGAATATGAGTTACTTTCAGACTAACCTTAAGCCTGTGGCAATGAGCTGATTTCACTTATCTTATGGATGCTAACTAATGTCACAAGACACCACAGTATCCAGTGATGCTGATTAGTTATGAAGTAAATAGATAAAGAAGATCTGCAAATGCATAAGAGGCAAAAGATTGAGTTAAACAGGGATTTTCATGGTCCGTACTAAATAGGTAATAATCCATAATAAACAGTAATACCTAAACTTCCTTATATCCAGTGATAATGCAGCTGTTTCTTTTGATTTAGGCAATTTATGGAATATCAGCTCCCATCCTACTTCACATGCATTGTCAGATGGGATCATCAGAGGGGCATTGAGTAGATACCAGTCTGTCAACATTGAAACAGTGCCGTAGCCTCACTCCCCCGAGCTGAACATGTACAGGAGTGAACTCTGGGGAGGCAGACGACAGGAGTGGGGCATCCACAGCCAAAGGGATGCTCTAGGCTCCTAGCAGTGTAGCCAGTCACCGGACTAGAATATCACAGTAGGAAGCAGGCTCCACCTGCAGACTTTCGTGAGGGACCGGGAAGCATTCCAAGATTATAGGACAGTGTCTCTTAAATTCCAGAAATGTTGTTCAGCATCAAGCATCCTTAGTTCTGTTTTGTGTTCTTGAGTGCTTTTCGGAAAAGTAACCTTTTGTATTTCTACTTTTTACCTGTTGTTTTGTTGTTCTAACGTCTCAGCATTGTATTTTGCTGCTGGTCCCCAGAAGCATCCTTCTTCCACAAGGAGTGAATGATGGTGTGAAGTTTACCTGTTTCAAGTCCTTTGTCAGGCTTTAGAGGCAGCAGCACAAAGAGGGCTCGATCTACGCTCAGTCAGGGGTCCGTTCCAATAACACTTTGCTCCTAAATGTACCCTAGAGATTTATGCTTGGTTTTTGGTATTACTCCATTGATGGTGGCAGCTTCCTTTTATTTTGTAATTCTTCGAAATCTTGTCACCTTGGAATGCATGATTGGTTAGGGAAACAGTGAGGAAGGGCAGAATTTGGCAGATGTGTCAGCTACTCCTAAGTCTTATCCCTCAGCATTTGAACCACAGATGTAAAAGTCCATATCTGTCCCCTTAATAAATCAGCTTTGTTGACATACGTCCATGTGTTTGATGCTTTACTTACCAGTATCTCCTGGTAAATTTCTATAACCTCAAATTTTTCTCTCTTGGTCAGTGTCTTTGAATAAATCCTTAATGTGGTTTTACAAAGCAATTTACAGCCCAGCCCCTCCCCACCGTTCTAGTTTTATCCCATTCTGCTCTCCCTCTTTCCTTTATAGCTAAAAAAACAGTGGTCTTTCAGTTCTCCAAATGCAGTGCTCACTCTCTCACAATTATGCCCTCTCTCAACTGTTGGTGGCTTAGACTAAGGTGCCAGCAGTGGAAATGGTGAGATGGCTGGATTTGGGGCAGTTAAAGTGGAGCCAAGCAGACTGTGAGATGGATTGAATGTGGGGTCTGAGGGCAGAGTGAGGAGTTGACGCTGGTTTCTGGGTGTGGGGCCTGAGCATCTGGGTGAATGGGGTAGACGGAGGGAGAAGGGAAATGCAAGGGTTCTCTTGGGAGCCT
This sequence comes from Hippopotamus amphibius kiboko, assembly GCF_030028045.1. Taxonomy (NCBI): domain Eukaryota; kingdom Metazoa; phylum Chordata; class Mammalia; order Artiodactyla; family Hippopotamidae; genus Hippopotamus; species Hippopotamus amphibius. Next base: position 14,943,907 of record NC_080199.1, read on the forward strand.
GTCACCTTTGCAATGACCAACCTTGGTGCACTTTGCCCTTCACTGTGGAGCTGCCCTTCCTACTCCTGTGTTGGGAGACCTTCAGTTTAGGGCTCCCTGGCCAAGAGTTCATCAGTGATGTCACAGGGAGGTCCCACCAGGAGATGTAAACTTGGCCACTTGTTTACATCTTGGTTTGAGGTGGTTGCGGTTGCTGACTCCTTTGGTAGGAACAGCAGGATTAGACCTTGGGGGACCCAAGAGATATACATCTCCTAGCTTCAGAGCTGGGGAATTTGTCCTCTATGTTCGACCCACCCCAGGTGTAAACCCTGTGTTTTATTCTAGAGATTCTGATTACCAGTTGATTTTGAATTCAGTTAAAACACCATAAATAATGTTCTTTCTCAAATCTTTCATTTTTGAGGCAATTTTTTTCTTACTTCCTTTAGAAATACAGGCATACCCTCTTCTACTGTGCTTTGCAGATACTGCTTTTTTTTTTTTTTTTTTTTTTTTTTTCACAAACTGAAGATTTGTTACAACCCAGTGTTGAGCAAGTCTTTCAGTGCCATTTTTCCAATAGCATTTGCTATTTTGGTAATTCTCACAATATTTCAAACTTTTCCCACTATCAATACATTTCTTATTGGTGATCAGTGATCTGTGTTGTTACTATGAGGGTGAGTCAAAAATTATCCGCACTCTAGCGGTAGAATTTACAGAAGTTTTAATATAACTGATGTGTGGATAATTTTGGACTCACCCTCGTACGACGACTTGCTGAATGCTCAGATGATGGTTAGCATTTTTTAGCAATAAAATATTGTTAAATTAAGGTCTGTACTTTGTTTTTTTCAAAAATAATGCTATTGCACACTTGATAGGCTACAGTATAATGTAAATATAACTGCTATACGGCCTGGGAAAAGAAAATGTGTGTGACTCAGTTTATTGTGATACTCACATCTTTGAGGTGTGCTGGAACTGAATCCCCCAAATCTCCGAGGGATGCGTGTATCTCTTTCCTTTCCAGAAAGCAAGTGCTCGTCTGTTCTGAAAGCTTTAAGGACAGAAAGAAAACTTAATCTGCTGCAAAGCCTGATGCCCCAGAGGGCGGGTGGCCAGCCTGGGGGAGTGGTTGGGGAGGTGCCGGATGCTGATGAAGGGCACAGTCAGCAGTGTTGTCACCGTGCACTCCTGTCATTACCAGTGTTTGAGCTGTAATAATTACATTTTGTTGCACTGGTGAATACTTGGGCAAAGAGGGATGGAGATTTTTTGTTTGTTTTTTTTTTTTTTTTTTTTTACTGTAAGTAAATCAGACAAAGGGTTGGTTGGGAAACAACTGTGACCTAATAAACAGCTTTGTTTATGTGTTGACTCTCTAAAGGAATTTACATAGTTTTGCTTCATTAAACATCATTAATGTGTCAGAATTCTATTTTACAAAGATGTTCTCTCACTTTTAACTTTATTAAACAGGACGGAGTCATAAGGACAGCTAATTTAATCTTCCTTATTTGCCCCATTGCCACAAAGCAGTGGAGCAAGACAGACAAATTAGAACGCCTCTTTTTCCTAATACTCACCACTTTGTCTACATTAGAGGTTTCTTACTGTAGTTTTCAGGATTAGCTGGTTGTTTGTGACCTGTCTTCTCTTCAGCCAATAGCACAGCTTTTCCTCTAATCCCTGCACACCCTAGTCTTCATTTCATATCACCGTGGATTCTCCCTAGTCGCATGAGCACAGGAAGCATAGGAAAATCTGCAATTGCTCTAGCAATATCTTCGCCTGTGTTCAGCATTTTCTCTGCCTGCAATTAGAGAATTCTTTGGAAATGAATGATGAAGAACCAAAACCAGGGCCAGGAAATTCAAACTCCACCTCCTCTGTTTACAGGCAGTCTTATGGTTTTATCATCATTACCTTTCTTCCTCAACTCAAACCTCTTCTTAGTAGAGTTTTTCCCAGAGAAATCAAAACCAGAAACTGTTGTAACATACCCACCTGGAAAAGCACAAAAACAACTCATACCTAATTAGAGTTTTACTTAAATTTTATTTTTCAACTTCATGAAACTTTTCTTTCATAAGCTTAAATGCAGTTAGAACATTTCAGAAGAGAAAAGCTCCTACAAGAACATGCCACGAGATTTCATTCAAGTTTTCAGAGGGAAAAATAACTAATACGGAAGTAGAAAGCACAGTTAGGGAGAAGAAGTACTTTATAAGGGGGGTGCTTACATCCAAAAGCAGCAGCTTTGGGAGAGGGACTGTGGGGGTGACCATGAGCCAGCCTTCATCATTCCCCAGTGAGAAGAATGATTTATTATTTCAAGCCCTAAGAAAGGATTTTGAGTTAATACCTGTCACATTGTCCAGTCACTGAGAAAATCACAGGCACCCATTTTACCAGTGAGGGACCAACCACCCAACTGTCCCTGTGTCACGTGGCAGCCAGAAACAGAAGTCTGACACTCAGCTCTTCCCCTCCCAGCTCTGCTTGTCCCTCAGCGGGATCTCCCCTTATTACTTGTCGCCATATTGAAAGCGGTTCCCAGCATCTCTTTCCTATCATCAGGGCTTTTCCTCCACTCTGTCCTCCCCCCACACCTTCCTGCAGCCACCCCACTATCACTGATGGCTTCTTGAAAATGAAAATTGATCAAATTATCTTGCAGTAGTTTCATTAAGCTTTTATGTCTAGGACAGCTACCGGAATATTTGCAGGTACACAGATCTGGTAAACACATCTTCATTGAGTGTATGTAACTGACTGACTCAACCAACATAATGCATTTTTCCTTAACCTACTAGAGAGTGACAAGTGATTTGAGGCTGGTGTTCTTGGAAAGAGCCTGGAATTGAGGGATTGTTATTATGCTATCTTGAATGTGTGGTTTAGTTTATGATTTAAGTTGGATTACAGAAAGAATGGGGACACAGAGGGAGATTAAAGGAGGCTTTTCTTACAGGTATAAATGATGTGAAAATAAAAACTCATTGCTAAATCCTGCAGATCCCCCCTTCAAGATTACTCCTGTCTGTTACTTTATAATCCCACTACAGCATTTGTTGTATCACCTGCTCTCCTTAGGACTATTATAAGTTATTCCTACCCAGTTCCTCCGTCTCCGATTTCTCCTTCTCTAACTCCTCCTTGAGAGTAACCTAAAAGACCCTTTTTTATCACATTACTTGTCAGCTAAAAACCCAAAAAACATAATACTCCATATGCTCCCATTGTTCACTGAATGATTTTAAAAGTTTAAACTTTTAAAGCTTCAAAGGACTTGGATAAACTGGCCTTTGTCTACTTTTCTCTCCCTTTACCTCCCTACATAAAATGTACTCTCAAGTGTCCTGCTTGCTGGCCCCTAGATTCAGCTTGCTTTCTCAACTCTGATCCTGGTCACATCGTTTACTCTGCATGAGATGTACTTTCCCTTGTCACTGCCCACAGTCATTCTATTTCATTCTTAGAGACTCAGATTACATTCCATTTCATCTGAAACTCGAACCAGAAATTACTCCTCTTCCTCTGAACACCTGAGGAGCTTACTGATATCAATACTTCCTTGATACATATTCCATACTCCCTTGTACTGCAAGGAGGGGATTTCATTCTCCCTACCAAGTATTAAGCTTTTAAGAGCAGAACTCACAACTTACACGTCTTTATGCCTCAGTACAGCACCTGGCCTTGTGCCTTGGCTGTGAGAGAGAATGCACAGATATACTAACTGAATAAATAAAGTATATGAAACAGGGAAAACGTTGTGGTAGTCAACATCCAAGGTGATCCCTAAGGATTCTTGCCTCCTGGTATTCATGCCCTTGTGTAATCCCTCCCACATTGAGTATCAATAAGATACTGCAGAAATGACAGAATGTGACTTACAAGGTAAAGTCATGAGAGAGATTGTGAACACTAAGAGTGACCGTAGTGTAAACTATGGACTTTGGGTGATTATGATATGTCATTGTCATTTCACCAGTTGCAACAAATGCACCACTCTAGTGAGGGATGTTGATAATGGGTGAGGCTATGTATGTGTGAGGGCAGGGAGTGTGTAGGGAAATCTCTGTATTTTTCTCTCAATTTTCCTGTGAAACTAAAACTGCTCTAAAAAATAAAGTCTTCAAAAGTATATTAAAAAAAACACTCAAAGTTATACCTTTTTTTCTGCACGTAAAGAAAATTTGAAATTGTTTTTTGTTTATTTGTTCTGAAATTCTGGAAAACTTTGCTTAAACCAGTAAATGTATAGGCTGAGCTGCTGAAATTCTATTCTTGACCTTTTTTCAGTCTGTGTCCCAGTGTAGCTTTTGTAGTCCCTGGTATGAGCCTTGGTCGCACTGCACTCTGTTCCTTTCAACTCTCCCTCCTCTCTGACTGCCCCTTTTCTTCTTTCTTTTTTCTAATATTTGACAATAAATGAGTTTCAAGCCTCCATTCTTAACCCTGGTTAATCTCTCTCTCATTTTCCCTCTCACTCTCCCTCTTGCCCATAGTCATCAACCTGGGGCATGAAGTGCACATCCCTAATCCTAGCATCCCTGTATCCCACTTGCCTTAGCTGTTTCCCATGCCAGCTAGGCTTGTTCCCCTCTTGACCTCACCCTACAGTTGTGCCAGATCACACCACTGGGCCATCATACAATCATGCCCTGAATTTAATTTCCTTTGTACCTAACTTTCAACCAGCATGTACTGTGTGCCTGTTACCTGTCATGTACAATGCCAGGGCCCTGCAGTGCAACAGGGAACAAGGAAAACCATATAACCCTGCCCTTAAGGAGCTGCCAGGCTCACCTCCAGCTCTCTTGGCCGATGTTGCTTCCTATGTCTAGAATGACCATTGTACATCCACCCACCCCATTTCTGCATGTTCAAGTCTATCCATTCTTCAAGGCCCAGATCACTGCCCTCTCTCCTCCTTGAAGGTTATCCTCACAACCTCTGGCCAGAAGTCATCTCTTTTGCTACTAAACTCCTCCTTCTGTGCTTTTATTCTTGCATTATATGTACTTGAGGATTTTCTTCTCTCTCTCCTTTCTGTATAGGCTTCCTAAAGGCCGGGACTGTGACTTACATATGTTTGCCTCTTCCAAAGCATCTAGCATAATGCCGTCAATACAGTTAAATATGCAATAAATGCTGAATAAATTCAGAGATTAATGAAAATTTACTTAATTTTCCAAAACACTGTATGTAACTTGCTCTTTAGTAATCCTGAAAGTTTAGTAATATGGTTTTCTTTTTCTGTGAGTATATACCAGGCACACAGTCATAAAATTGCAGTGGAAATTAGACAGAGGAAATGTTTATGTTTATTGGCATATTTTCTTAAATTATATACAAAGTTAACTTAAGGTATTATCCATATGGAAAGGTATCTTAGAAAATCGAATGTTAAAATTCTCATCTCCCTTATTTTACTTCTGATAAGAAGTTATCTAACAGTATCTTTCACTGGAAACTCACATGGAGAGGAAGGAATACAGAGTTCCCAGCTCTGGATTTAAAACCCAGCTCTGCTGTCTACTGATTCTGCCGCCTTGGCCGAGTTACTCAGTCTTCATCTCTGGCTGTGAGCTTCTTGATAGACTGTCTTGCTCATCTTGGAATCTCCCGTTCCTAGAACAGAACTTTAGTAATACTCAGTAATTACAGGATGGGTGGATGGATGGGGAGGATAGAAGGAAAGAAGGAAGGAATGAAAAATGGAAGGGTGGATTGATGGAAATTATAAGTATATACCTTGTTTGTCTACCCTGTCTTGAGAGACATTCTTGAGAATTAATAGTGGTGGTTATAAAACATGTGACGCAGTAAATTCTCAACTCACAGCTGATTTTATTTTCCTTTTCAAATCCAAAGACTGCTATTTTAATTATGAGGTGACTTCATCAATCTGATGGTCGCCATGGTCTTTGTTACATTGCCCTTATATGCCAGGGCATCCCATCTCTCAAACCTTGTGAGTCTGTCCATTTGGGGCTGCATTAATAACGCAGTTCACTTTAAGGTACTGTATGTCGTTTTAATGCATATCAAAAGAGTATTAACAAGGTGTATTGTGTTTACATTTTTAAAGTGTTATCTTACAGAAGTTAAGACTGAAGTTCTAATACATTTTCAAGCCCTATAACAAAGTGTCACAGTTCTGTCACTCCCCTCCAAAACTGAAAACTCCCCTTATAAAATATACTGAAGGCCATTAAGTTGCTAAAACTTATAAGGCTCTAAATATCTTCACCAAGATGATCTTTTTGCCATTTATATTGTTAATCCTATTGCTTTTTGAGAGCATTAGTTATTTTCTGGCTTTGACTTTTTAAATATTAATCAGTTCTGAGAACTACTCATCTCATTGGCATGTATTTTAGATAATATGAGAGAAATGGAAAAATTTGTATTCATTCAAATTTGAAAAAGTAAGAAATTTGGGGCAAAGACAAAATATTAGTAACATCCCGTTAAAAAATATATGAAGTCTTTATGGTCAGAGAACTCATTTCCACCAGCTCTGAAGAGGTGATTTTTGAAAGCTGTTGCTTTTGCAGAACGTAAAGTTGTTCATTCTATGAAGTAATTCAATTTACTTGTTTATCAATGCTTAGTCTTTAGCATGAGAGAGAGCTATGTTTTAAAATTGCTTGGTTTCTTCTTAAGTGTCTGGAGGAGTAGTTATGTTCTATCATGCTATGCTTAAGTAAAATTGCACATGCAGGGCACCTAAATTGGCATGCCAAATTATAGGACATTTTAATAATTAGATGGATGTAACAGATTCAATTATTCTTGAACTTTTTTGAGAAAGCTGCCCTTAGCAGTGATTCACAATAGTAAACAAAAGATTAACAGGAAAATGACCTTTGTGAAACTTAATAAATGTTTTATTTATTATCCTATGACTAAATACCATGGGATGGAATTAACTGCAATCCCTCGATGTAGAAAAACAACCTGTGTCCTGCTCAGAGGTTCACATATTCTCTTAAGATGTATCTACTCTAAATGTGACCTGCGTGAAGAGCTAAGTACTACTTAACATCAGAGCTGTTCTCCTAGGTGTGTCGTTTCGGCCAGTTGTTTCAAACTCTTTCTTCCCTCTGAAACCCTTAACCAAAGCCACTGGTGTGTAGAAAGGCAGCGTTAAGAGCCCCTTCCTCTCCCTCCAATCAGTGGACTTATTAATGAGCAATAACATGGCTGAAAGGAATGAAATGGGGCTATATGTAATGAGGTGGATAGACCTAGAGTCTGTCATACAGAGTGAAGTAAGCCAGAAAGAGAAAAGCAAATATTGTATGCTAACTCATATATATGGAATCTAAAAAAAAAAAAAAAAAAAATGGTACTGATGAACCCAGTGGCAAGTCAAGAATAAGGATGCAGATGCAGAGAAAGGACTGGAGGACATGAGGCTGAGGGAGCGGGGGGTGAAGGGGAAGCTGGGACGAAGTGAGAGAGTAGCATAGACATATATATACTAGCAACTGTAAAATAGATAGCCAGTGGGAAGTTGCTGTATAACAGAGGGAGATCAACTCGATGATGGGTGATTCCTTAGAGGACTGGGGCGCGGAGGGTGGGGGGAGTCACAGGAGGGAGGGAATATGGGAATATGTGTATAAATACAGCTGATTGACTTTGGTGTACCTCAAAAACTGGTACAAGAGTGTAAAGAAATTATATTCCAATAAAGAGTTTAAAAAAAAAAAAAGACTGAAAGGCAGGCAGCTCAAGAGAGACAAGGAAGCAAGGAAAGATAATTTGTGACAACAGATTCAGATCCTTGGCAGGTTCAGATTGGGCTGCTCCCGTGTGTTGGGAGGGCAGTCATCACTGGAATTTGAAGCTGAAATTCTTACTTACTTCTTTAGTCTTATCCAAAGAGAAAACTGAATTTCTAGAGACTTCTGTGCAGAGCAATTCTGCTAAAGCTGCTTAGGTAGCAGCTCTTTTTGCCAACCTTCCACTTTCAGAATAATAAACTACAACTACAGCCAACTTCAGGAAGCACCTTAACCTCCCTGAGAAGGGATTTTGTCCCTCTTGGCAGCTGACATACTCGAGGACCCTGAAGAAATTCCAGAAGCATTTCCTTTTTTTCCCAAATATTGCTCAGATTCTGTCAAACCAAGTTAACAATTAATTTGCTGTCAGGTCACTGCCATCTGGTTTGTATGACATCAACCTAATTTTTAGCTAAATTGAGTTTGATTTTTTTAAATCAAGGAATTTCCCAACTCTGAATGTCTGTATGAATAACCCTCAAAGCTCAGCGTCTGAGAACTATAAGCACCAACTAATGATAACCACCCCGGATGCCCTGGACAGAATGTAAAATGCCACATGCTGCCAAGTGCCTGCAATCATAGTCTAAAACTTTCATTTTCTTCCTTTCCTGTAACATTATAAAAATAAAAGATCAGGTTGGGCCTTTGTCTGCTTAGTCAAACAGGGTAATAAAGCCATTTAAACACCACTAGGCCTACCACCCAAATAGATTCTCTCTGCTTTTTCTCCTGTCCCTTTCTGAAATGTTGTCTGAGTTACAATGTGTTACTGCAAAACATTGTGTGCTAATGGGTTTCTTTCTGCTGATGAACAGGTTTTGGATTCAGGGACACTAAAAGAATATAAACGGCCGCATGAGTTGCTGCAAGATACAGACAGCCTGTTTTACAGGATGGTGCAACAACTGGGTGAGGCCGAGGCCACTGCCATCACTGAAAGAGCAAAACAGGTGAGCCTGCTGCAGGGAGTTGTGATTAAAGTTTGTCTCGTGGTTCACTTCTCAGACTCTGGCCCCAGGGGTCTGGTAACAAGCACTCTGTGCCCTTTTCAACTATAAGCCTCCAGAGACAAAGCTTCATGACTGGGTCTTAACACAACGTCACAGGTTGACGGCGGGTCTGCTGAGCATCTGCAGAGGGGGTGGGGGTGGGGTGCAGGGTGTGTGTGCAGTCACCTGTGCACACACGCGCCCCTGAGAGAGAGTTCAGACGGGACTCTCCACACACATGGACTCTGGGTTCAGATTTCCACAGAGCACAGAACACTCTCATTTTGCAGGCTCTTTACATTCATTCTGATTGGTGCTCAGCACATTTGTGCTGCAAGTGCTGTCAGGGAACATGCAGGAAATCTGAGAATTTGAGGGAAAAAAAGGTGGAATATTATTCATTGGGTCTAGGAAGATCTACCAGAGAAGGATATAGGTCGCTTCTGTTTTCTAATTTGTGAAGAAAAATCCTACAAGTTACTGTCACTTTCTCCCTAATTCTTTGTTCTTTAGAATTAGGTCTATTTGCCCCCCTATGCTTCCTCTACCTTCTAGAAGTTGAAATTGTCCTCAGGACAAATCAAGAATTCACAATATCTTAACGCTGTAGTCTGAATGGTGTCTGAAGGTTTACAAAGCATTTCACAGAGATGAGGTGCGTGAAAGCACTGAGCACTGTACATGGTGTGAGAAAGGTGCTTAAGGAGTAACATTCAGGTCACACGCATCTTTCTAACAAAGGTCACCTACAGAGGTGCTAAGTGAGGTCAGGTTTAAGGGACTCAGCCATTGTCATGCAGCTGCCTGTAATTCTTTCTGGAATAAGGTGGGAGTGGGATTGATGGAAGGGTGGAGGTATGGATGGAGGTCTGGTGTTCTTGCCCCTTGAAATGCATGGGATGAGGCTTCCAACTGTATGTGGTGAGGCTTTCCCTTCAAAACTTTATCTCTGGGCATTAAATTATAAGGTGCATTTTTACTTCTTCGTACACTTTTGCATTTCTCAGGTATTCATTTGTAAGTAGAATAAAATTTTATAATATTTAATATACCTCTTGAAAAAAATATGTCCTACAATTTGAGTAATTCTATATGGCAGATTTATCTAAAATGTAGCCCAAGTTCCCTCTGTCACTGTTTCATCTCATTCCTCCTTCTCAAAAATGAAGAACACGATACCTTCCACTGTTCATAGAGTAGGAAATTGCCCAGGGTCGCAGAGCTGGCTGAAGAGTTGGCAGAGTCGGAGCTCAAATCTAGGTTTAGGGATGATGAAGTCTGTGTTCTGAACTTTTCATAAGTACTTGTATTGTATGCAAATGCAGGGAAGCTGCACTTGGAGCCCTATATTTTTTTATGCCTGAAATTCATAGAATGCTTTCATCTACTAGAGTGTCTCCCAGTCCCAGCTTCTCTCCTAAGACCTGATAATCATTTGTGTTTCCCTGTGTAATTTAGTCACAAAACAGTCAGGAATCTCACAAACCTTTTTGTTCTTTGGATCTTAGGCATTTCACACCAAAGAGATGTGTCCCCACCTATGTGTCCAAGTCTTCATTTAAAAAATGTGTTGTCATCATATCTTATTAAACATTGAGGAATGAGAAATAGATCACTGAATTTTAGGTAGGTCCAGATAAAGGAAGATAATGGGTTCAACACCCTCATTTTACAGGTGAGGAAACTAAATCCCCTTAGAAGGTTGGTGGCCTTATGTATATAATTAGTGTTTCACTAGTTTGCAGCAGACACAGAATTAGAAATCCGTTCTTTCTGTAAATGTTTCTTATCAAGTGTAACATTCATATAGTAACAGACATAGGTCATAGAATTAGAAATCTTGTGATTTCTGGTCTAATAATTTTGCACCTAATTTAATAATATTAATGGGAAGTTACATTTGTGTAGTTCTTTATAATTTATTTTACATAGTTTTCACATGTATGATTTCATTTAATCCACGACAGTCCTTTTTTATCCCACATCATGGATGAGGAGATTGGGTCAATGGCTCACCTAAAGTCACAGAACTGGTCCAGTGAGCACAGGGGAGTAATTTCTTGGGAAGACTGAGTTGAGTACCACATTCTGTGTCCAGTCTGAAAATACTGCTCCTTCTTTCACGTGGTAGCCAAGGTGGGGCCAGTCACCCTAGTTCACAGGGTGGCAGAACATCACCGTTGGATTTTAGTCCTACCACTGGCTCAGGTCACTTCTACAGAAAGACATAAGGAAATACATGTCCTGATTCTCATCCCAGTTGAATATCTTCTTGACATAATTTCTTCATGTACTTGGTCAGATTGTCAGGTTGTCAGCTTTTTAAATCTGCAAGCATCAAATATCAGCACATTGTCAGAACTGTAACCCTGGGAGGATTAGCCTAAGTCACAGGTTTTTCACTCTAATAGATTAGAGTTCATTTGTTTGAAAAGAAAACTCAACATCAGGGCAAAGTGTTCTTCTTTTTAAAAAAATGTTTTAATCTGTAGTCTGTAAGTTTTGTTTCTTTGCTCATTGCTTTGTGTGTTCCCCTTTGATTTCCTCTAGAAACTTTATTTCTTTTTTATTGACTCCACATTATAAACAATGACAACAATAAATTTTCCTTCTTACCATTCTACCACCAGATTTTAGATGTTTGAGCAGTTTTTGTTCTATTATTTAGCTTCAAATCTTTAAAAATACCTCTATTATTTTACTTACTTGTATTAAATGATACTTACTCTGTCTCTTAGTTGGCTGAAGTTTGTCCTCTAGTATAGTGTTTTTCAAACTTTTCGTTGTGATTCATTAGTGGGGCTATGAAATCCATTGTCAGTCATGACTAACATGTTTTAAGAAATAAAGTAGAAAAGAATGGAATGGGGGAGATTGGGATTGCCATATATATATTACTAATAAGAAAAAAAATCAAGTTGTACACTTTAAAAAAAATGAAGGTACAGAATCTTAAAAATAAAAAAAAGAGTGGGTATATGTATATGTATAACTGATTCACTTTGCTGTACACCTGAAACTAACACAACATTGTAAATCAGGTATACTTGAAGAAAAGTTTTTTAATGAAAAAAAAAGAATGGGATGGAATAAAAGTAGCAATGTATCTTTCATAGTAAATATTTAATGAAACTCTTTTAGGTACAGATGAATATAGATGTAGATAGTGCATCTATACTGTGACTCAATGTAAAGATAAATGTATTTACTATTGCTATTGGCAGTACAAGTAAAAGATTGAAAACAATGCTCTGTACTGTCTTTAATGAGGGCTCCTTGGAGTTATGAACCCTGACTTAATTTAAATATAGTTAACCCTTGAACAACACAGGTTTTTATTGCACAGGTCTACTTACATGCAGATTTTTTTCAATAAATATGTACTACTGTACTACATGATGCGCAGTTAAATCTGTGGGTAAAAAGGGCTGACTGTAAAGTTATACACAGATTTTTGACTGTCCAGAGAGTCAGCATCCCTACCCCCTGCATTGCTCAAGGGTCAGCTGTATGAAATATTTATCTGCTGTGTCTCTAATTTAAAATAATTTGATTTTCTTTCCTGTATGCTCAAAGGGTTCATTCTCTATTTTAAGGGTCATTAGTTTTTCTTAGGACATTATGTACTCTTGATCTCTAGACCAATTCATTTATTTCTGGAATATATAATTCTTTTAATTATAATAAATAATTCTTTTATTTCTGAATTATATCTTTGAATTTGTATTATTTGATTGGATTCTCCTCTTTACAAATATCTATAATGTATGTGTTGTCCTTTATCTATTTGATAAAACTATTTTCTTCTTAATACTTTTTAAGCTTGTATTAATTTACAGTTATTTGACTTGCTTTCTCAGCTCTATCCTCCATGTCTCATAGTGTTTTTTCAGCCCTGGCTAATATTTGTGCTCCCTTTCAGAATGATTATTTCTTTGATGTTTTTATTTTTATCTTCCACTTCACTTTTGGCTTCTATCAACTCATGTTTCATCATTTTCTGTTGCTGTGGCATGCTGTATGCCCAGATCTCTGTTGTCCACAGGTTGATTGTTCTGCTACATTTTCTTTGAATGTATTACATGCTCTTTTTCATAATTTTCATTTGTTCAGTGAGGTTTTTTTCATCCATCATTTGCTCATATTGTTCCTTTTCATAATTTTTTTTGCACAGTTTACAGATCCTGTACTACTTTTTTTTTTTTATTATTGTTATCCCTACTATTCACCCTTGAATGAAGTGAGTTTTTCCTAGATCATATATTTGCAGGATAGTTGTGGATAGGACATCATTTCCAGCTAAAGGAGATTCTCTCTGCTTAACATAGAAGCTCCACAAAACCAAGAGAGAGAGAGGAAGTGGGAGAGGGAGAGAGGGAGGGAGGGAAAGAAAATAAGCAAACTAGAGAGGAATTGAGAATGCATATTCATTTAGCCTGTCCTCCTCTCCAGCCTGCAGAGATGGGTAGTTACAATGCTGCTTGTATTTCAGAGTCTCTCTTCTCCTAGGACCTCAACAGTGTGCATGCTTCAGGCAATGACAGAGATTCTGTGTGATCCCTCATTGGCACTTTAGAATTTGCCCCTTAGTTGGAGAACTGGGCTCTCACATGATTGCTTAAATCTGCTCTCCTTAGGTACCCTCTGTCTTTCTTACCGCAGCCCATTTAATCTAGTTGCTTAAGGCAGCCTGTCAAGATATTTTATTATTTGGGGCTTCAGATGACTCCTGATTTCATCAAAGTTTTGGCTTATTTTTTATCTCCCACTATCCTTGCTATTTAGGGTGATTTCTGAGAGGATAAGGAGAAAGAAAATTCATTATTCCATTAACCAAAAAGGAGAAATCCTAGCTCTTTAATACTCCTTAGCTTTGATAATATACCTGCCAGTATGTACACAAAGTTAGACCTGCTTTAAAGATGGGTAGTTTGACCTAGAGTAATGGAAACAAAAGCAAAAAATAAACAAGTGGAATCTAATTAAAATTAAAAGCTTTTGCACAGCAAAGGAGACCATAAACAAAATGAAAAGACAACCTACAGAATGGGAGAAAATATTTGCAAATGATATAATTGACAAGGGCTTAATTTCCAAAATATACAAATAGCTCATACAATTCAATAACAAAAAACCAAACAACCCAATTGAAAAATGTGCAGAAGCCTCAAATAGATATTTCTCCAAAGAAGACATACAGATGGCCAATAGGCACATGAAAAGATACTCAAGATCACTAATTATTAGAGAAATACAAATCAAAACTACAATGAGGTACCATCTCACACCAGTCAGAATGGCCATCATTAAAATTTCTACAAATAATAAATGGTGGAGAGGGTGTGGAGAAAAGTGACTCCTCCTACACTGTTGGTGGGACTGTAAATTGGTGCCACCACTTTGGAAAACAGAATGGAGGTTCCTTAAAAAACTAAAAATAGAGTTGCCATATGATCCAGTCCCACTGCCGGGCATATACCCAGACAAAACTGTAAATCAAAAAGATACATGTACCCTTATGTTCATAGAAGCACTATTTACAATAGCCAAGTTATGGAAGCAACCTAAAGGCCCATTGACAAATGAATGGATAAAGAAGATGTGAGATATATGTATGTGTGTGCATATATATATATATATATTCCATTTTATATATATATAAAATAAAATATTACTCAGCCATTAAAAAGAATGAAATAATGCCATTTACAGCAACATGGATGTACCTAGAGATCGCACTAAGTAAAGTAAGTCAGACAGAGAAAGACATACCATATGATATCACTTAAATGTGGAATCTAAAAGATGACACAAATCAACATATCTGCAAAACAAAAAGAGACTCACAGATATAGAAAATGGACTTGTAGTTGCCAAGGGGGAAGGAGCGTGGGGGAGAGAAGGATTGAGAGTTTGGAATTAGCAGATGCAAACTATTATGTATAGAATGGATAAACAGCAGGTCCTATTATATAGCACAGAGAATGTATTAAATATTTTGCAATAAATCATAATGGAAAAGAATATGAAAAAGACTATATATATACACACACAAAACTGAATATGAAGAAGAATATATATATTCTGAAATCACTGAATATATGTAAACTGAATCACTTTGCTCTACACCAAAACTAACACAGCATTGTAAATCAACTATACTTTAAATAAATAAATAAATAAATAACCAATAAAAAAATGGGTTCCTGGGCATATATCTGGAAAAGACAAAAACTCTAATTCAAAAAGATATATGCACCCCAGTGTTCATAGCAGCACTATTTACATAGCCAAGACAGGACTTCCCTGGTGTTGCAGTGGTTAAGAGTCCACCTGCCAATGCAGGGGACACAGGTTCTATCCCTGGTCCAGGAAGATCCCACATGCCGCAGAACAACTAAGCCAGTGCTCCACAACTACTGAGCCTGTACTCTAGAGCCCACAAGCCACAACTACTGAGCCCTCATGCCACAACTGCTGAAGTCCAAGCACCTACAGCCCATGCTCTACAACAATAGAAGCCACTGCAATGAGAAGCCCTCGCACTGCAACAAAGAGTAGCCTGCTCCCTGTGACTAGAGAAAGCCCACGCACAGCAGTGAAGACCCCATGCAGCCAGTAAATAAATAGCCAAGACATGGAACCTAAATGTCTGTCGACAGATGAGTGAATACGGTAGCTGTGGTGTACACACAGACACACAGACACACACACACACACACACACACACACACACACACAATGGAATATTAGTCATGAAAAAGAATGAAATAATGCCATTTGCAGCAACATAGATGGTTGTAGAGTTTATCATACTGAGTGAAATAAGAAAGAGAAAGACAAATATGATACTGCTTATATGTGGATTTAAAAAAAAAAGATACAAATGAACTTATCTACAGAAGAGAAATAGATTCACAGACATAGAAAGAAAATTTAAGATTACCAAAGAGGGGGAGGAATAAATTAGGAGTTTGGGATTAACAGATAACACACTCCTCTATATAAAATAGATAAACAAGGACCTACTGTATAGCACAGAGAATGATACTCAGTGTCCTGTAATAACTTATAATGCAAAAGAATCTGAAAAAGAATATATATATACATATGTATATAAAACTGAATCATTTTGCTTTCCACTTGAAAACTAATACAACATTGTAAATCAACTATACTTCAATAAAAATAAATAAATAATAAAATTTTTAAGAAAAGATGAGTTTTAGGATTACTGGGATTGAATTTGGGCCATGTGGTTCAGTGAAAATGAACAGAGTTTTGAGCCAGAATTCTGCATGTATTAAACTATTGACTGCTGGCCTTTATCCACACAGGGGAACTTTTATTGCTCTGTTGCTTTTAGCATGATCTAATTCTGTGATGGTGGCTTTGTTTACAATCTGAGGTTTAAATACTAGACTAAGTTTCAACCTGTGCTGGAAGAACTATAATGAACCAAACCCAAGAGAAGGAGGGGGAGAGGGCCGAGAAACCCACCACTCACTGGTCTTAGATTCTGCTTGCCCTGAATTTGAACTTTTTTGGCATTGTCTCTTTTCATCTTCATAACTGTTCTGAGCTGGCATTATTATCCCTCAGATGCAGGAACTGAGATAGAAGAACCAAAGTAACTTCTCAAAGTCACAGGTTAGAAAGTGTTAGTAAACTTTTAACTACCTTTCTGCTTCCTGAGTTACCATATTCACTGAATTAAATGTGCCTCAACTTCGACTCTGGGCTTCTTTAAAGATAAAATCAGAAGATTTACAAGAGGGCCTCCCAGATGTTTTGTTTTAATCATATAAGCTGGGTGATGCTGCTGCTTTCCATGCACTAAGGGGCCATGTCTCTGAGCAGCTTCATAATCACACTTACCATTTAGCTCAGCCTGTTTTCAACCTGTAGTTTGTCGCTATGAATGAGTTCCTAGGAGGTAAGTCATTGTCTTGTTTCACAAATGAGGCAGCCAGTACGGAGAGAGTTCAAGTGATTTTTCCAGAGTCAGTAGTGGTCCCAGGAGCGAGAGGTGAAACTGGCCCCTCCATTCCAGTCTCAGCCCATCCACGAGGACTCTGCTCACAAGTGTTCAGTCATCTCGACTCCCTTCATACCCCACCCTGTGAAAAAGATGCCTTCTCTCACTTGTGCTGACAGCCAGAGTGTGATCTACACCATGACAACAGATGAGGAAAAGAAAGGTCAAATCAAGGATTTTATACACAAGAAGCTAGGTTTCAGTATTCAGTTTCAAGTATCTCAGACCATGAAATAAAGACCATTTTGGTTAGAAGTTGCTGAGAATAACATTTTTGTTATAAAAAATTACATTGTAAAGGATTACAGGGAAAGGAATCAGCTGATTTTGGGAGTACTATCAAGCAGTAGAAAGCAAAATGTATTTCCTTTTGTTCTTTTGGCTGTTCTTAGTTTCATCAAGAGAGTACATAATATATAACCACACAAAATATGGCTAGCTTATTAAAATGGAGAAGGGAGATGATATGCAATTACCACCCAGCCCCCCTCCCACACACACATTTTTAAATCTTTGCATTATAATGAAAATAGCCTCAGATTTCACCCAGTGGGGCCCAAGCATTCTTGGAGAGTTTCTTATTTTTCTCCTTAGGTGATATTTGAATATATAGCATTTCATATGCGGTACTATTTTGGGGGGTAGCAGGTATGCAAGCAACAAGAGAATAAGCAAGTACACTTGATATGAAGCTGTCTGCCTCAGCGCTTCTCTATTTTGTTTGTGAAGTCCATTATTTCCCAAGATAACTTTGTTGACAGGACTCACAAATATATTTGGAGCCAGGTTTTATAAAATAGATCTGGAATGATACATTAAGTGACCCAGCCCATTATACAAAGAAGCCTCAGAGAGATGGTACATTTTCTGTTTTAAAGACTCAGACAGGAGGCAGAAAGATGATGGCAAAGTAGGAGGATGTGGAATGCATACCTCTCCACAGGTGCATCAGGAATACATCAAAGGATGCAATAATTCCCACAGAAAATCAGTTGAACAGCAGCAGAAGACCTTGGACACCAGAGAGGACTGCAAAGATCACAATGTAACTGGTGACCTCTGAAGTCTGGATTGCTTGACCAGAAGTCAAATTGGAGACTCTAGGGAGGGAGCACTGAATCTAGGATGCTAGACAACTAGAGTCCTCAGCCACAGGGAAGATTAACTGCAGAGAATTCTCACAGAACCCTCTATCAAAGTCTAAGTCCTGGCTCCACCTGACTGCCTGCAACTGCTAGTGCTGGATACCTCACACCAAACTACAAACAAGACAGGAACACAGACCCATCCATCAGCACACAGACTACCTAAAGCCATATTAAGCTCACAGATACGCTAAAACACACCACCCGAAACGGCCCTGCTCATCAGAGAGAAAAGACTCAGATCCACAGACCACAAAGCAGGCACCAGACGCTCCCACCAGGAAGCCTACTCAAGACACTGGACTAACCCCACCACAGGGCTCAGAGAGCAGAAACAAGAGGAATTACTACCAGGCAGCATAGGGAAAGGAGACAGCAAATACTACAAAATACACAAAGTGAGAAAAAAAGAAACACCTTGCAGGCAAAGGAGCAAGATAAAAACCCACAAGACTAAATGAAGAGGAAACAGGAAAATTGCCTGAAAAAGAATTCAGAGTAATGATAGTAAAGATGATCCAAAATCTCAAAAATAAAATAGAGAAAATACAAGAAACAGTTAATAAGGACCTAGAAGAACTAAAGAGCAAACAAACAGTAATGAACAATACAATAACTGAAATTAAAAATACTCTGGATGGTATAAACAGCAGAATAACTGAGGCAGAAGAACGAGTAAGTTAGTTGAAAAATAGAATGGGGGAAATAACTGCCACAGAGCAGGAAAAGGAAAAAAGAATAAAAGAATGGAAGACAATCTCAGAGACCTTGGTGACAATGTTAAGTGCACCAACATTCGAATCATAGGCATTCCAGAAGAAGAAGAAAAAAAAGAAAGGGTCTGAGAAAATATTTGAAGAGGTTATAGTGGAAAACTTCCCCAACATGGGAAAGGAAATAAGTCAAAAAAGCACAGAGAGTCCCATACAGAATAAACCCAAGGAGAAATACACCAAGACACATAGTAATCAAACTAACAACAATTAAACACAAAGAAAAAATATTAAAAGCAGCGAGAGAAAAACAACAAATAACATATAAGGGAAAAGCCATAAGGATAACAGCTGATCTTTCCGCAGAAATTCTGCAGGCCAGAAGGGAGTGGCAGGATATACTGAAAGTTTTGAAAGGAAAAACCTGCAGCCAGGAATACTGTACCCAGCAAGAATCTCATTCAGATTCGATGGAGGAAAAGAAAGCTTTATAGACAGACAAAAGTTAAGAGAATTCAGCACCACCAAACCAGCCATACAACAATTGCTTAAGGAATTTTCTAAGTAGGAAACACAAGAGAAGGAAAAGACCTACAAATACAAACCCAAAACAATTAAGAAAATGGTAATAGGAACACACATGTCAATAATCACCTTAAATGTAAATGGATTAAATGCTCCAACCAAAAGACACAGACTGGCTGAATGGATACAAAAACAAGACCCTTCTTTATGCTGTCTACAAGTGACCCACATCAGACCTAGGGCCACATATAGACAAAGTAAAGGGATGGAAAAAGATATTCCATGCAAATAGAAGTAAAAAGAAAGCTGGAGTAGCAATACTCATATCAGACAAATTAGACTTTAAAGTAAAGACTATTACAAGAGACAAGAAAGGATACTACATAATGATCAAGGGATCAATCCAAGAAGAATATATAACAATTGTAAATATCTTTGCACCCAACATAGGTGCACATCAATACATAAGGCAAATGCTAACAGGCATAAAAGGGGAAATTGACAGTAACACAATAATAGTAGGAAACTTTAACACCCCACTTACACCAATGGACAGATCATCCAAACAGAAAATAAATAAGGACACACAAGCTTTAAATGACATATTAAACCATCTAGACTTAATTGATATTTATAGGACATTCCATCCGAAAACTACAGAATACCCTTTCTTCTCAAGTGCACATGAAACATTCTTCAGGTTAGATCACATCTTGGGTCACAAATCAGGCCTTGGAAAATT
The DNA here is from genome assembly GCF_030028045.1 of Hippopotamus amphibius kiboko. Classification (NCBI taxonomy): domain Eukaryota; kingdom Metazoa; phylum Chordata; class Mammalia; order Artiodactyla; family Hippopotamidae; genus Hippopotamus; species Hippopotamus amphibius. The sequence goes on from NC_080199.1 coordinate 14,963,852, forward strand.
CAAGAAAATTGAAATCATATCAAGCATTATCTCTGACCACAATGCCATGAGACTAGATATCAATTACAGGAAAAAAACTGTAAAAAATACAAACGCATGGAGTCTAAACAATATGTTCTTAAACAATGAAGAAATCAATGAGAAATCAAAGAGGAAATAAAAACCTAGAAACAAATGACAATGAAAACACAACAACCGGAAACCTATGGGACACAGCAAAAGCAGTCCCAAGAGGGAAGTTTATATCAATACAGTCCTAGCTAAAGAAACAAGAAAAATATCGAATAAACAACCTAACCTTAAACCTAAAACAATTAGAGAAAGGAGAACAAAAAACACCAAAGTGAGCAGAAGGAAAGAAATCACAAAGATCAAGTCAGAAATAAATGAAAAAGAAATGAAGGAAACAATAGCAAAGATCAATAAAACTAAAAGTTGGTTCTTTGAGAAGATAAACAAAATCGATAAACCATTAGCCAGACTCATCGGGTAAAAAAGGGAGAAGATGCAAATCAACAGAATCAGAAATGAAAAAGGAGAAGTAACAATGGACACTGCAGAAATACGAAAGATCATGAGAGACTACTACAAGCAACTATATGCCAAGAAATTGGATAACCTGGAAGAAATGGATAAATTCTTAGAAAAATACAATCTTCCAAGACTGAACCAGGAAGAAATAGAAACTATGAATAGACCAAGCACAAGTACGGAAATTGGGACTGTGATTAAAAATCTCCTAACAAACAAAAGCCCAGGGCCAGATGGCTTCGCAGACAAATTCTATTAAACATTTAGAGAAGAGCTAACACCTGTCCTTCTCAAACTCTTCCAAAATATAGCAGAAGGAGGAACACTGCCAAACTCATTCTATGAGGTGACCATCACCCTGATACCAAAACCAGGCAAAGATGTCACACAAAAAAGAAAATTATAGGCCAATATCACTGACAAATATAGATGAATAAATACTCAACAAAATACTAGCTAACAGAATCTAACAGCACATTAAAAAGATCACACACCATGATCAAGTTGGGTTTAATCCTGGAATGCAAGGATTCTTCAATATACATAAATCAATCAATGTGGTACATCATATTAACAAACTGAAGGATAAAAGCCATATGATCATCTCAATAGATGCAGAAAAAGCTTTTGACAAAGTTCAACATCCATTTATGATAAAAACTCTCCAGAAAATGGGCATAGAAGGAAATCACTTCAACATAATAAAAGCCATATATGAGAAACCAACAGCCAACGTCATTCTCAATGGTGAAAAACTGAAAGCATTCCCTCTAAGAACAGGTACGAGACAAGGGTGCCCACTTTCATCATTATTACTTAACATAGTTTTGGAAGTGTTAGCCACAACAATCAGAGAAGAAAATGAAATAAAAGGAATCCAGACTGGAAAAGAAGAAAGTAAAATTGTCACTCTTTGAAGATGACATGATATTATACATAGAAAACCCTAAAGGTTCTAGCAGAAAACTGCTAGCACTAATCAATGATTTTAGTAAAGTAACAGGATACAAAATTAATGCACAGAAATCTCTTGCATTCCTATACACTAACAATGAAAAAGCAGAAAGAGAAATTAAGGAAACACTCACATTTACCATTGCAGCAAGAACAATAAAATGCCTAGGAATAAACCTGCCTAAGGAGGCAAAAGATCTGTGTGCAGAAAACTATAAGACACTGATGAAAGAAATAAAAGATGATACAAACAGATGGAGGGACTTACCATGTTCTTGGATTGGAAGAATCAACATTGTGAAAATGACTATACTACCCAAAGCAATTTACAGATTCAATGCAATCCCTATCAAATTACCAATGGCATTTTTCATGGAACTCAAATGAGAAATCTTGCAATTTGTATGGAAATGCAAAAGACCTCAAATAGCCAAAGCAATCTTGAGAAGGAAAGATGGAGTTGGTGGAATCAGGCTTCCTGACTTCAAACTATATTACAAGGCTATAGTGATCAAGACAGTATGGTACTGGCACAAAAACAGACATGTAGATCTATGAAACAGAATAGAGAGCCCAGAGGTAAACCCACTCACATATGGGCACCTTATCTTTGACAAAGGAGGCAAGAATATACAATGGGAAAAAGACAGCCTCTTCAGTAAGTGGTGCTGGGAAAATTGGACAGCTACATGTAAAAGAATGAAATTAGAACACTTCCTAACACCATACACAAAAATAAACTCAAAATGGATTAAAGACCTACATGTAAGGCCAGACACTATAAAAATCTTAGAGGAAAACATAGGAAGAATACTCTATGACATACATCAAAGCAAGATCCTTTTTGACCTCCTAGAATAATGGAAATAACATCAAGAATAAACAAATGGGACCTAATGAAACTTAAAAGCTTTTGCCCAGTGAAAGAAACCATAAACAAGACAAGAAGACAACCCTAAGATTGAGAGAAAATATTTGCCAATGAAGCAATTGACAAAGGATTAATCTGCAAAATATACAAGCATCTCACGCAGCTTGATACTAAAAAAGTAACCCAATGCACAAATGGGTGAAACACCTAAATAGACATTTCTCCAAAGAAGACATGCAGATGGCTAACAAACACATGAAAAGATGCTCAACATCACTAATCATTAGAGAAATGCAGGTCAAACCACAATGAGGTATCATCTCACACTGGTCAGAATGTCCATCATCAAAAAATTTAGAAACAATAAATGCTGGAGAAGGTGTGGAGAAAAGGGAACTCTCCTGCACTGTTGGTGGGAATGTACATTGGTACAGCCACTATGGAAAACAGTTTGGAGGTTCCTTAAAAAACCAAAAATGGATCTACCATATGACCCAGAAATCCCACTCCTGGGTATATACCCAGAGAAAACCATAATCAAAAAAACAAAAAATTTACCATAATGTTCATTGCAGCACTATTTACAATAGCCAGGACATGGAAGCAACCTAAATGCCCATCAACAGATGAATGGACAAAGAAGATATGGCATATGTATACAATGGAATATTACTGAGCCATAAAAAGGAATGAAATGGAGCTATATGTAATGAGGTGGATAGACCTAGAGACTGTCATACAGAGCAAAGTAAGCCAGAAAGAGAAAAACAAATACCGTATGCTAACCCATATATATGGAATCTAAAACAAAAATGGTGCTGATGAACCCAGTGACAGGGCAAGAATAAAGATGCAGATGTAGAGAACAGACTTGAGGACATGGGGTTGGGAGAGGGCGAAGGGGAAGCTGGGATGAAGTGAGAGAGTAACATTGACATATATACACTACCAGATGTAAAATAGATAGCTAGAAAGAAGTTGCTGCATAACACAGGGAGATCAACTCAATGATGGGTGATGACTTAGAGGGCCAGGATAGGGAGGGTGGGAGGGAGTAGCAGGAGGGAGGGGATATGGGGCTATATGTAAATACATTTGATTCAGTTTTGTGTACCTCAAAATCTGGCATAAGAGTGTAAAGCAATTATATTCCAATAAAGAATTAAAAAAAAAAAAGACTCAAACAAAACTTTTCACATTCTTCTTTGGGGAAAAATTACATTTGAAATCCTTTTTCACCCAAACACATTTTGAAATAAGAGCTCAGAAATCTTGACATTATTTCATTTTTTCTATGCATCTGTCAGGGAACCGAGATATGATACAGCTACTAAAACTGATGATTGTGGAGCAGAGAAACTTGATAGCATTTCATTTCCTTTATGGTCTGATTAGAGATTTTATCAGAAAACCTGTGCCTCTTCCAGTTCAGCTAGAATTTGGTAGAATTCAAGAACTGAGAGGCTTGGCCAAGAACTGCCCTATTATTTGGTATCATCTTCCATTTTAGAGAAGTTGCTTAGTTGAGTCATTGTTAAAGCTTTTATTGTCTTTTCATTCTTGTGACCCACTATCCGCAGATCACATTTCTATAGGCACTATAACTACTTTGTCGCACAAATTAAATGCAGCAGTATTTCATACATGTACGCCAGCATTTCAGTGCTTGTTAATCAGAGTTTATAAAATATAGGGATTATAACCTGATATTAACATCCAAATCTATTATGCTTATTTCATGTGTGAAAATGAGAAACCCTTGTGCAGATGCTAGATTTCCCAACCTCTTTGTCACCCTGTTTTTAATTTATCTCCAGGTTTTGAGTCAGTAAAATGATTGTACTTATGAACTTAAAGTAGTAATAAAACATATCTGTGAATCAGAATGATCAGAACTCAAGTAGATCTACAGGTGGTTTGGTGTTAAGCCCAGCCCCACTGAGGGTTTTAATGGGGCTACTTCCTCCATAGAATAAATCTATCCCAGGCTTTTTAAATTGTGCCTCCTCTAGTGATGTGATTTACATGAAGAAGTGGGCATAGAAGTGCATTGCCTTAGAAAGGAGGACTTTAAAACTTTTAAACATGTTGTTTTTATTTGTCTTTTCCCCCCTCAGGTGCACAGAAGGGGAGTATTGGGATGTTACTCACAGTGACCATGTGGTTATAAATGCTTCCAGTGGACAGCCCTCAGCCTTAACAGTTTTTGAGAGAGTGCTGTGATTCTACCATGATGTCAAATCTATTCTGAAGGCATTTTTCCAATAGTTTTTGTACTGCATTAACTATTTTGTAGTTTTTTGACACCAGCAACAAATATTTACACATAAAAGATGTTAATTTATTTGGACTTTTTTTCTCCAACTTCACCCAGTGATTTCAAGCTCTAACAAAATTACTTCTTATTTTTATTTATATGTTTTTTTAATCTGAATCAAAGACAGGTCACCAATAAAAGCTGTCTACAAGGTTTTGTGCCTTAAGAGAGTCCAGAGCCAAAGTTCGTTTTCTAAAGTGTAAGACAAAGTTGTCGCAGATGTTTTTTACTGCCCGCCCCCCCCCACCAAATCATATATTACTTTCCAATTTTATCAGGAATTCTGTTTCCTTGAAGACTGTGTGAAGCCATTTTGTTTTATCATTTTCTTGAACATAACTGGGGTGCGTTATTCTACCAAAAGGCCTCTGGTTAAAATAGTACAGAGAAAACAAACAGGAAAAACAAAAATATACTTTAGTTCAAGTGACATTATAGGAGAGAGAGGTATCCCTTTCCAAAACTAATAATAAAAAAAAATCTATGGTTAAAATACAGAAGGACAATATTTAATTACATATTCTAAAAGAAGGAAAAAGGCTTCCCTGGTTGCACAGTGGTTAAGAATCCGCCTGCCAATCCAGGGGATGCAAGTTCGATCCCTGGTCCGGGAAGATCCCACATGCCACGGAGTAACTAAGCCTGTGTGCCACAACTACTGAGCCTGCACTCTAGAGCCCGAGAGCCACAACTATTGAGCCCATGTGCCACAACTACTGAAGCCCACCACCTAGATCCTGTGCTCCACAACAAGAGAAGCCACAGCAATGAGAAGCCTGCACACAGCAATGAAGAGTAGCCCTGCTCTCTGCAACTAGAGAAAGCCCGTGAGCAGCAACAAAGACCCAATGCAGCCAAAAATAAATAAATAAATAAATAAAAAGTAAAAGAGAAGGAAGAGAAAATATGCTTTTTTAAAACAGGAGCACTTCTAGATGATTTGATAATTGACAGAGATGTGATCATCAATTGTCTTCTAGACTGAGAAATTTATACCAAAAATAACCACAGTCACACATAAAGTTCTTGTTCCCACTATTTTGTATTCTAGTTGGGGATTTTAAAATGTTATAAGTATGTGTATAACCAACAATTTTTAAATAAAAATCCTCCCTGAGAACTGGAATGTTTCTTAATATGTGTTGCAGGTTGGTTCTCTTAGGTGCAGGCTCGGATGGAGCTTACTGTTGGGATGTTTATTAGGGATGCCCTTGGGATCAACACTTGTGGATCGAAGAGGGAAGAAACAGCAGAGGGCAGAGGGAAAAGTCAAGCTGGCACACTGGCCAGATGACCTTAGCTGACCCCATGGGGGTTCTGCAGTGAAGATGGCCTTCAGGGTTGTCCTGACACATCCATGGACCAGGCCTTTATACCTCTACCTGGATGGGTCATTGCGTAGAGGCTCCCCCTAGAAGGACTTAAGGTTGCCCACTGGCAGCACTTCCAGCAGCTGAGCAATGAGGCCTTGAAGGGAGGTCTGGAGAGCATGTCTCCATGCCCCCCACAGCTCCAGAGGTAGGTGATTAGGATGTACTGTGGCGGGAAACTCTTGGTGACTGATGTTTAAGTCAAAATGACTCCATGATTATCCTCAATGCTCTGTGGTCTAAAAAACAGAGAAGGTCCACGTAGGGCAGCTATTCGCATTCTCTAGAGTCAGCCCAGTTTTCACCTCTTCTAGGAAGCCATCTTAAGGTCAATCATTATCCTTGGTAACTCGTATTTCTGTAATACCCTAACTGCCTCTCGTTTGTGAAACTAAACCACATTTGGTTTAATGTCCTATTGCCTTGGGGAACAACATTGGGATTGTATGATTTTTTTTTTCCTTTTTAAAGAACAACCAAGATCAAGACTTAGGTACACTAAGAATGTTTTACAGAAAGATTACATTAGGCTGTTCTGACTAAATTCACTTTTTCACTCATCAACCATGCTCATAAAACAAGCCAACTCACAATTATCCATCCCAAAGGTGGAAGCTTTGGCTATACCAAAACAGTGTTTGATGTAACATCTAATTGTATTTAATTTTGGAGGACATTACATGAGAAACACTTCTAAAATTAAGTATTACAGACTTCCTAGACAAAAAAATGAGTCTCTAAGATGGAGTTTATATAATAATAGAAGTGTTGCAAGAAAGAAAAGAGCAGTCAATAGAGGACTGAGGATTTTTAAACCTTACATTTTATAACGATGAATTTTTTAAAAATCCGTAAGTTTATACTGATTCTGGTAAGATGTAAGATAGATAGGAGGAAGGGAAAGCTCTTTTTTGCAGTAGAATGCCAACCCACAAATGTAGAAGGATTGACAGAAAAGTGTCATATGGCAGCCATCATTGTCATAAATAATTCAGACAAAATTCATCACTGGCTGATAAATGAATATAGGATGAATGTTTGGGGGTTCAGGGGAAGCAGCAAATTTTCATAGATTCACAGTATATTCCCAGATCGATTCTTTAGGAAAGAATTGTATTTTTAAAGTGGAAAAATCTGGCAGACACAAGGCTAAGGAAGTGGCCAGAGTTAACATTACTAGTAATAGACCTACTGACACCCTTGCTTCTTGATGTGTGAGGTGCTGACAACAGTACATCATTTCTATGGTGTTCTTGCCCCTGCCCCCAAGAAGAAAAAAAGCATAGGTTAAACCAAATCAACAGACAACCCAAGCTGAGGTCATTCTACAAAACAACTGGCCTGTACTCTTTAAAAATGTCAGTGACAAAGGCTGAAACAAGTTTTAGCTCATCAGACAAGTTTTAGTCTTATGAGTGTCCTTTGCACAGCTCCCTGCAGGCTGCAGGGCTCCGGTCTAGCTTGGGGTGAAAGCATAGAAACATGCACAGCCTTGCCAAGGAGCATGTGCTGTAGAGGTGCTTGGTACTGCCAGCAAAATTACTTTTCACACAGGCAGGATACGGCATAAGGTGATTTTTTTAAAGGATGTAACAATGCCAAATGCAGAATCACCCATGAGCCAAATTCTCGGGACTGTGCCATTCACTCCTCTGTGTTGGGGGGAGGGGCCCCTGTGGGATCCCCTTGTATTCTCAGTGGAGGTTCTGCCAATAGCAGAGCTGCAGTGAGGAGAGGATGCCTAGGGCCTCAACAGGCAGTTGAAACACAAATCACTGCTCAATGCTGCTCAACACCAGCGCTGTAGACTCCCTCAAACTGTATTTTCTGATGTGAATTCATTTTTTCTAGAAGGCTCTCTTTTTTCCCACAGTACATAGATATTTCTGCCTGGAGTTGTGCCAGTAAAATTTATTCTGGTATGCCTTTTCTTGATATGAAGGCAAACTAACTCCTGTTCATTAGTCTTCTTAAAAACCTGGTTTAACTGATCTGACTCTGCCACTAGTGGACTTTATAAGAAAGCATCATCGCTGGTTTGATGCTACTCGTATGTATAGTAACCATGCAAGCCTGCACCCTGATTTGGAACTTCTGGCCTCCAGAACTGTAAGAGAATAAATTTTTTTGTGTTAAGAAATGAATGAGAATTCTATCTTTCTTATATCTTCACCAACACGTGGTATTGTCAGTCTTTTTAATTCAAGCTATTCTAATAGATGCATAGTGGTATCTTATTTGGTTTTAATTTGCATGTCCTTAATAGCTAATGATGTTGAACATCTTTGTAACTCTTTATTTGCCATGTGGATTTTCTTTAGTGAGAGGCCTTTTCAAATATTTTTGTCAATCTTTTTGAATTGTCTTTTTACGATAATTTATATGCTTTAACGTACACTATAATGGACAATTAATTTACACAAATTTAACTATTTTATTGAGAAAAAATTACAAACTTTATTACATAAAAAATAAAGCATCTTTCAGTTTGCACTTTGCATTATAAAACACAACATATTAAATAGATTTTTAATGAGCTCTATTTTATGTCCCTCCCTTTATTGGGTACTAACATTTGGAACAATGGGGCTGAGTCAGACTTCATATCAGGTGCAACCTCAAATGTCTTCATTTATTCTGTTTTTGTTGGAGCACAGAGGGTGCTGTGGCAAAAGAAGAAAAATACAAGTTGCATGTTTTGGAATATTTGGGCATCTTTGCAATGGGCTGCTCCAAAAATCATTAATTACTTCATCTTGGATAGCTCACCTTCCAGTTTTTCAGGATCTGAAGGCTGAAATTATTCATTTTCATCCAGAATTGTTCAATTTTTTGTTTTTTCATAGCCACAAGATCAGCTTCTTATTTGTAACTGCCATCTTTCAGTTGGTCAAGTATAGTAAATGTTTTAATATATAAGGAACATTGATACTCTCACAAATATGTGCTGAGATTATAAGACTCATACAATCTGGTTATGAGACAAGGTTTAGCTCATCAGACAAGTTTTAATTCTATGAGTGTCCTTTGCACAGCTCCCTGCAGGCTGCAGGGCTCCAGTCTAGCTTGGGGTGAAAGCATAGAAACATGCATAGCCTTGCCAGGGAGCATGTGGAGTAGAGGTGCTTAGTACTGCTAACAAAATTACTTTTCACACAGGCAGGATATGGCATAAGGTGATTTTTTTTAAAGGATTGTTATTGAGTAGACAACACATTGCTTACCTGTCCACGGGTATCATACATGGTTGTATCAGGTGACCTTACTTCCTGGTCTCCCCAGGAGTGCTGTACCATTATAAAAGAGACATTGTCCTATTTTAATAATAACATCTTTATAAACATATTTAATATTGACTTACCTATGTTTTTAAAATTCATTCAAGAAGATATATTCTTGCATAGAATTTTATTTTAAAGTGAAGAGGAAAATTAGAAACTTGCACTCAGGACTTCCTAGGTGGCGCAGTGGCTAAGAATCCGCCTGCCAATGCAGTGGATATGGGTTCAAACCCTGCCCCAGGAAGATACCACATGCCGCAGAGCAACTAAGCCCCTGTGCCACAACTATTGAGCCTGCCCTCTAGAGCCCGTGAGCCACAATAATTGAGCCCATGTGCTGCAAATACTGAAGCCCATGCGTCTAGAACCCATGCTCTACAACAAGAGAAGCCACCGCAATTAGAAGCCCGTGCACCACAGTGAAGAGTAGACCCCGCTCACCGCAACTAGAGAAAGCCTGTGTGCAGTGACGAAGACCCAACACAGCCAATTAAATAAATAAGTAAATAAATAAATTTATAAAAAAAAGATTTTAAGGGAGAAAAGTTCAAGAATTTGGGGAAAAAAAAAACTTGCCACTCAGCTAAAAATAACTCCATGCTCGTTCTGCTTTTGTAAAATATGCTTGCTGTGCCAAAAAGGAGAAACAAAAACAGGATGACCTAGCAATCAAATGTAACCATAGGATATTTTGCTATATATGGAATGTTCTGCACCTTCTCTTGTAAATTTCTGTTTGGAAACTTCCATGCTCTGTAAACCATGTAACCAATCTACCAATGCTAACTGTAAACAGGGGTACAGACCCCTATAAAAGTAAAGCTCACCCTGAGCTCAGGGCCCAGAACTTTGGAGCATTAGCTCATCTGGGGCCACTGGCTTAATAAACCTGAGTTTTCCAACCCTCTGAGTGTGGTGCTTGGTTTCTCAACGGACTGATTTCTGCAACAAAAGAATTGCCTATAAAGGGTGGAACAGTCTGAAAAACTCTGTGTCAAGCAGATTCACATTCATTATTTCACTGAATTTTATTTAAAGTCTAGATGAGGGACTTCCCTGGTGGTGCAGTGGTTAAGAATCCACCTGCCAATGCAGTGGACACAGGTTCTATCCCTGGTCTGGGAAGATCCCACATGCCATGGAGCAACTAAGCCCATGTGCCACAGCTAATGAGCCTGCACTCTAGAGCCCACATGCCGCAACTACTGAGCCCATATGCTGCAGCTACTGAAGCCTGAGTGTGTAAAGCCCATGCTCTGCAGCAAGAGAAGCCACTGCAGTGTGAAGTCCATGCATCTCAATGAAGAGTAGCCCCTGCTCGCCACAAGTAGAGAAAGCTCACTGGCAGCAACAAAGACCCAACGGAGCCAAAAAAAGAAAAAAAAAGTCTAGATGAATGGAATTCACATTTTAGCAGGGGTCATAGTCACCTGAGGAAGAGGTTTGTTACAATGCAGATTCCTTTTGCAACTCCCCCCCGCCCCGGAGTTCCGATTCAGTTGGTCTGGGTAGGACCTCCCCACCTTCCCCAAGTAATTCTGAAGAGTTTGTCAGGCTTTGGGAAACAACGCACAAGGCCCTTAATTGTCTCAAACTAGGATTGTGACATTTTCTGATAGGGCTGTCTTCTGACACAGGGATGGGAATTAGAAAAAAAATCATAGTCCAGAAAAAAGCAGGAAAAAAATAAAAAAGAAGGCATAATTCTAGGACTATGTACCAACAAGAAATCTAACTTTTTAAAAATAGTGTGTTCTACCCATTGGCACCACGTATGAAGTACAAACCCTTGGGTTTGTTTGGAACCCTGCCAGCCTAGAATCAAAGATTTGATTCCATTCCCTCATCTCACACAAATGCCTGTGTGGTCTCATGTAAATCGCATGACCTCAGATCCAAAAGTAAAGAAACAGCTTTGGGACACCTCTCCTCACCAAGTAGACTGGGTCCTCTGGGGCTATGTGAATTGGATGTATTTAAGCAAGTGGGAGAACAGAACACTGAGCTTTGGAGTACTGCTGTAATTATGATCTCATCTGTACTCTCAGATTGATGATTTTTTAAACTTTTTCTAGATGAATTGCAGGTAATATGCCAAAGTCAGAAAATGGGAGTTGAGCTAAACTCATTTTCCATCATCTCTGAAATCTAATGAGTACTAAGTACATCTGTCCTTTATAACATGTGCAGAAGTAATACTATAGCACAAAGGATGGGAGTAGGTAGGTAAATGGAACATTGCTATTCAAAGTAGACTGTGATAAGTTAAAAATATATATTGTAATCCCTAGAACAACTATTAAAAAAATACCAAGAGGCATAGCTAAAAAGACAATACAGGCAATAGAATGATGGAATACTAAATTGATTCAATTAACCAAAAAGACAATAAGACGGGAAGAACAAAAACATATAGAAGAAAAAAAATATATAGAAGGAAAAAAAAAGCAAGATGTAGACTTAAACCCAACCATATCAGTGATTACATGAAATATAAACAGATCAAATAGTTCAATTAAAGGCAAAGATTATTAAAGCGAGGCCCAATTATATGCTGTTTATAAGAGATTCACTTTAAAGATAAATACACAGACAAGTTGAAAGTAAAAATACAGAAAAAGATATCTATGCAAAGTAATCTGAAGAAAGCTAGGCCAGAGCTTGCCTGGTGGTGCAGTGGTTAAGAATCCTCATGCCAATGCAGGGAACACTTGCTCGAGCCCTGGTCTGGGAAGATCCCATGTGCTGCAAAGCAACAAGTCCTGCACCACAACTACTCAGCCTGTGCTCTAGAGCCCACAAGCCACAATTACTGAAGCCCACACTCCCTAGAGCCTGTGCTCCACAACAAGAGAAGCCACCACAATGAGAAGCCCTCGCACCGCAACAAAGAGTAGCCCCTGCTCGCTGCAACTAAAGAAAGCCCGAGCGCAGCAAGGAAGACCCAATGCAGCCAATAAATAAATAAATATGTTAGAAAAAAAAGAAAGAAAACTAGGCCAGCTCTATTGATTTCAGACAAAGAAATCTTCAAGACAAGGAGAATTACTAGCGATGATTAGGGTCATTTCTTAATGATAAAAGATCAGTTCCTTCAGAAGACCAAGTAAATCTGCCCGTGATAGTGTCTGCCTCATATGAGTTTGGTTCTCGTGGTTCCTTGGCAAAATGATGTCTGTCCTCCATTGCAATCCATCCCAGGTAAAAGTTCATTTTTAAAACAAAAAATAGGATCACTCCTTTAAAAGCCTTTAATGGTCCACAGTCACTAGCTGGATGAAGTTCAGATCCCTTCCTTAGCCTGTTATACTTGTCCCAGTCCAAGAAGTTGGTCTTGGGGTAAATCTGGTGAGAACTAACTATCAAGAGCAAAGTTTAGGGCCTGCCCTGGACAGAGGACTGATTTTCAGAACAGAAAGGACATTCTAGTATTGTGTTAATTTGAATATAGGAGGAGAGAATAACAAATGACTCTCAGAATTACTGTGTTTATCCACTGGAAAGAGCCATGTATGCTGCCCACTAGAAATGTAATACAGGCTAATTTCCTAAGGCTGTCTTAACTTCTTACTAGGGAATTACAAGATGTGAGCTCAAATGAAAGACCCAGCTGAGCAGGAGAAAAAGAAGATCTATTTGGTCATAGCAGTACCCAGTAAAAGTTTGCTGAATTTATTTATTATTATTTTTTTCCTTCAGAGCTTTATTGGAGTATAATTGTTTCACAATGTTGTGCCAGTTTCCACCATACAACAAAGTGAATCAGCTGTATTTATACATATGTATCCCCATATCCCCTCCCTCCTGAGCCTCCCTCCCACCCTCCCTATGCCACCACTCTAGCTGAATGTATTTAAAAGACAGAAAAAGGGAGGATTAACTGCACAGTTTGGGTTTGTGCAATTGAAATATTTGCACCAAATTTTTCATTATTAACTATTTTCATATATTTATATAAATATATGATATTTGAATTAAGATGAAATATTTATTTTTGGGTAGTTATATATTTTTAATATTTATGCTTCTTGCAGGGTAGAAGTGGAGGGAAGAAGGGGAGATTGCTGGCAGAAAGATGGCAAATTGCACAGAAATCACTGTGTGTGATTATATACTGAGATTTCAGTCTGCTGTTAGCTGAGGGGCTCGTCTAGGATGGCCTTCAAGATTCCATCTAAATCTCACATCCTGATTCCTTGTTCTTCACAACAGGCGAGAGCAAGTTTGGAAAAGAAACTTTTATTCAGAGGTAGGAACACAATACAATTCAGACAGTACATTTGTAATGGGTATTTAACACAGATTAATTGTGCAAATAGATTCAATCGGCTTTTTCCTAGCAGAAAAATGTTAAAACAAAAGGGCCTCCATTATGTAACACTAAAAACTTTGACATAGTAAAGATAAACCTCAATACAGAGAGACATGGGCTTCCCATGTTACTTTAGAAAAAAAAAATTGAAATTTGTTTTACATCAAAAATTTTTCCTTGAAATTGGAATGTATTGAGGTTTTAGGCATGATACACAGAGCCAATAGACTATTTTCAATGTTAGTGTTCATATATTCACCTACAATTGCTAATTGCATACAAATAATGCTTTCCTCTGTGTAAATTCTAAGTGGAGTTAGCAAATGTCACGATTATTAGTGCCATCTAGTGGTGAAAGGTAGTATGACAACATTTATGAGGTGCAAAACATTGAGCTCCTCTGGGGAGAGGGAAAGGATCAAAGGACAGATTAGACAGTGATTATATATTAAGACAATGGTGAATCTATCTTTTATTAGATATTTAGAAATTATAACACTGAAAGGGTATTTGATATTAAATATTATTGCTACTTGTTTTTATGTGTGAAGTTGGTATTGTTGTTATGTTAAAACATCCTTATGTTTTAGAGATTTGGGGCCATGTCTGGTCCACTATTTGTTTCCTATGGCCCACAAGCGGAGGACAGTTTTTACATTCTTAAATGGTTGAAAGAATCCAAAGAATATTTTCCGTCATACGAAAATTATATGGAATTCAAATTTCCGTGTCCAGAAATAAGGTTTCACTGGAGCACAGCCACAGTCATTCACTGATGTTTGTCTGTGGCCAAGTTTGTGCTACACCAGCAGAGCTGAGGAGCTGCAGAGACCACAGGGCCCGCAAAGACTGGACATGTACTTCCTGGCCCTTTACAGAAAAACTCTGCCAACTCTGCCCTAGAGGTTTGCTCTTTTAAGCGTGGCCTGTGGACCAACAGCATCGGCTTTGCTTGGGAGGCTGTTAGGAATGTGGAATCTTGGTCTCTACCCCAGACCTACTGACTCACAATCTTCAGATCCCAGGTGAGTCCTGCTCATATTAAATTTTGAGAAGCGCTGGTTTAGAGGGCCCTGCTCGGGTCATCCTCTGGTTTTACCCTCCCCAAGGTGCAGGCGGCCAGAGAGGACAAGGGGGTGCATCCACCTGGATCCCCTTCCCCCTCTAAGACATGTTCTGAGCATCTAAACCCTAGAATCCCTGCTCTCAGTGCCAGTGCAGGCCTGCTTCCTGGGGCCCATCTCCTAGCCTGACAGGTGGTCAAGATACAGCTGTTTATGGGGTAGGAAAAGGGTGGCCTGAGCTTGGACTTGAAGGCTGGGTGGGCTCTTGCTTGGGCAGCAGATTCCTCAGGGCACAAAGAGGGTCAGAGCCAGAGGCGGGAAAAGCAGGGGGAGGGCTGGGGGCTGGGGGCAGCTCTCCCTCTGCTGTCCTGCCTTCTGTCTTGGAGCTCCAGGGTCCAGGAGTCCCACCCTGCCAGGTGGTTGGGAAGGTGTACTTGACAGCGTGTTAGTTTGATTTATAACTTTTAAATGTTGAAACATATACGTGGGCTTCATTTACACTCTTGACCCAGGCTCACAGATGTGAGTGGCAGGTCTGTTAAATGCTTCTCAAAGTGTATTCAGAGGGAGAGAAAAGATGGCGGTGAAGTAGAGAGACGTGGAGTGCATCCCTCTCCACAGATGCATTGGGAATGCACGGAAGGATGCAGTCATTCCCACAGAGAACCAGCTGAACACCAGCAGACGGCCTCGGACACCAGAAAGGGCTGCAGGGAGCCCGACATAGCCGGTAGGGAGGCATCTACGAGGGATCAAAGAGGGTGAAGCGGCGGAGCTGTGGCAGACGGGAGGGAGTGAGAAACATACGGAGGGTCCGCAGCGCAGCTCAGCGTTCCCGGACCGAGACATCGATCCGCGGCTGAACGGAGGGTCCGGGAGCGGGAGCGTGGGAACTGGAGAGCTGGGTCAGGGTGAGAAACATTGTTGCCGGTAGGGTGACGGACCGAGAGGACAGGAGGGAGGAGGTCCGTGGAGAGGAGTGCCCGTCCCTGAGAGCTGCCCGGCCATGATGGCGGCTGGAGGCTGCAGGCTCACGGGCAGGGGGGAGGAGCCGCGCGCGTAGCCTCTCTCTCTCTCTTTCGGCGCCTCTGCAACAGGCAGTGGAGAGATGCCCGTGGGCCACCTAAGGCGCTCAGGGATAACAAGCACTCTCAGGCACTTGGGTGGGGCTAGATTAAAACCCCTTGCATCAAAAAGAAAAAAACCCCAAGAGAGGCCCAACTCTAAGACTTTCTGTTTACGCCTGAGCCACCAGCGTCCCTCTGCAACAGGCACCTCCAAGCCTGACTGAAACAACAGTGCGCCACTGCTCACTAACTCCCAGGAGAAAGAGCCACTATTGTACCCTCTCCCTCCCCACACACCAACGCTTACAGACGAACAATAAAGGAACCTCTGCTGGTCACAGAATAACGCAAAAAAAAAGCAAGGCAAGGAGAAGGACACTTACAGTTGAGACGCTAAGGAAACAGAAATAATAGTATCAATACCTATTGAACTGGTCCATTCTGGGATGAGTTCTGGATTTTTTTTTTTTTTCTCTCTCTCTTTTTTTTTTTTCTTTATTAAATACGATCTTAGCCCTAAGCGATCTACAAGTTTTATAACATAATTTTTTAATGATATTTTTTATTCTTTTTTTTTTTTCCTTTTTATATACTTCTATATCTAGCTAAGTTTTTGGTAGTACAGACAATATATCTCTCATACTTTCCTTTCATCCCTATCTTTTATACATTTCCATTCCTTTCTTTTTATTTGCCTATTTCCAACCACACTATGCTCTTCTGTTCCCCTTTCTTCCAGCCATTTTAAGTTTATTTTATCTTAACATACTTATAAGCAACACTATCGATCTGCTCAGACTCCTTGCTCTATTCTCCAGATGACGCACCACCTTGGTATTTAATATTAGGTTTTTGTCTTTATCTTAGTTCTTAGTACAGTTGTCTAATTACACTCTGAGAATCTCCATTCTCTCTGGTGATACTCTGGCTCTTTTCTATATTTGATCCTAGCTTACAAAATCTCCCTGGATTAATGTTTGTATGTATAAGGTGCTATTTGTTTGTTTGTTTGCTTTTGCTTTTGTCTCTGATTTGTTCTGTTTCAGTAGTCAATTTCTGTTGGGTTTCTCTTTGAATATCTGATAGCACACTGGGGTTCTGTCAGGTCTTTCTAGAGCCTTATGTCCTAATGGATTCAGTAATTGTGTGTCTTATACATGTATGTGTTTCCTAGACTTAATATTTGTTTAATCCAATACTTGGACATTGGTCTGAGTCTCGGACAGTCTTCTATAAACACCTCTATCACCAGGACAAGCAACCCCAAAAGTTTGGACAACCATGAGGAAACAAAGAAATACCATGCAGGCAAAGGAGCAGGAAAAAAACCCACAAGACCAAATAAATGAGGAAGAAATAGGAAAAATGCCTGAAAAAGAATTCAGAGTAATGATAGTAAAAATGATACAAAATCTTGATAACAAAATAGAGAAAGCACAAGAAACAGTTCATAAGAACTCAGAAAAACAAACAGCAATGGATAACAAAATAACTGAAATTAAAAATACTCTAGATGCTATAACCAGCAGAATGACTGAGGCAGAAGAATGAATAAGTGAGTTGGAAGATAGAATGGGGGAAATAAACGCCACAGAGCAGGAAAAAGAAAAAAGAATAAAAAGAATAGAAGACAGTCTCAGAGACCTCAGTGATAACCTTAAACGTACTAACATTCGAATTATAGGCATCCCAGAAGAAGAAGAAAACAAGAAAGGGTCTGAGAAAATATTTGAAGAGGTTATAGTGGAAAACTTCCCCAACATGGGAAAGGAAATAATTAACCGAGTCCAAGAAGCACAGAGAGTCCCATACAGAATAAACCCAAGGAGAAATACACCAAGACACATATTAATCAAACTAACGACAATTCAACACAAAGAAAAAATATTAAAAGCAGCAAGAGAAAAGCAACAAACAACATATAAGGGAAAACCCATCAGGATAACAGCTGACCTTTCTACAGAAACTCTGCAGGCCAGAAGGGAATGGCAGGATATACTGAAAGTCCTGAAAGAGAGAAACCTACAGCCAAGAATACTTTACCCAGCAAGAATCTCATTCAGATTTGAGGGAGAAATCAAAAGCTTTCCAGACAAGCAAAAGTTAAGAGAATTCAGCACCACCAAACCAGCCTTACAACAAGTGCTAAAGGAACTTCTCTAAGTAGGAAACACAAGAAAAGGAAAACACCTACAAATACAAACCCAAAACAATTAAGAAAATGGTAATTGGAACACACATGTCAATAATCACTTTAAATGTCAATGGATTAAATGCTCCAACCAAAAGACACAGACTGACTGAATGGATACAAAAACAAGACCCTTCTATATGCTGCCTACAAGAAACCCACTTCAGACCAAGGGATACATATAGACTGAAAGTGAAGGGATGGAAAAAGATATTCCATGCAAATGGAAGTCAAAAGAAAGCTGGAGTAGCAATACTCATATCAGACAAATTAGACTTGAAAGTAAAGACTATTAAAAGAGACAAGGAAGGGCACTACATAATGATCAAGGGATCCATCCAAGAAGAACATATCACAATGGTAAATATCTATGCCCCCAATATAGGAGCACCTCAATACATAAGGCAAATGCTAACAGCTATAAAAGGGGACATCGACAGTAACACAATTATAGTGGGAGACTTGAACACCCCACTTACATCAATGGACAGATCATCCAAACAGAAAATAAATAAAGACACACAAGCTTTAAATGACACATTAGACCATCTCGACTTCATTGATATTTATAGGACATTCCATCCAAAAACGACAGACTACACGTTCTTCTCAAGTGCACACGGAACATTTTCCAGGATAGATCACATCTTGGGTCACAAATCAAACCTCAGCAAATTCAAGAAAATTGAAATCATATCAAGCATCTTCTCAGACCACAACGCCATGAGACTAGATATCAATTACAGGAAAAAAACTGCAAAAAATACAAACACATGGAGGCTAAACAATTCACTATTAAACAACCAAGGAATCACTACAGAAATCAAAGAGGAAATCAAAAAGTATCTAGAAACAAATGACAACGAAAACACAACAACCCAAAACCTATGGGACGCAGCAAAAGCAGTTCTAAGAGGGAAGTTTATAGCAATACAGTCCTACCTTAAGAAACAAGAAAATGATCGAATAAACAACCTAACCTTACACCTCAAACAACTAGAGAAAGAAGAACAAAGAAACCCCAAAGTGAGCAGAAGGAAAGAAATCGTAAAGATCAGAGCAGAAATAAATGAAAAAGAAAGGAAAGAAACCATAAGAAAAATAAATAAAACTAAAAGCTGGTTCTTTGAGAAGATTAACAAAATTGATAAACCATTAGCCAGACTCATCAAGAAAAAAAGGGAGAAGATGCAAATCAACAGAATTAGAAATGAAAAAGGAGAAGTCACAACGGACACCTCAGAAATACAAAACATCATGAGAGACTACTACAAGCAACTATATGCCAATCAATTGGATAACCTGGAAGAAATGGATACATTCTTAGAAAAATACAATCTTCCAAGACTGAACCAGGAAGAAATAGAAACCATGAACAGACCAATCACAAGTACAGAAATTGAGGCAGTGATTAAAAATCTCCCAACACACAAAAGCCCAGGACCAGATGGATTCACAGGCGAATTCTATCAAACATTTCGAGAAGAGTTAACACCTATCCTTCTCAAAATCTTCCAAAATATTGCAGAAGGCGGAGCACTCCCAAACTCATTCTATGAGGCTACCATCACCCTGATACCAAAACCAGGCAAAGATGTCACAAAAAAAGAAAACTACAGACCAATATCACTGATGAATATAGATGCAAAAATCCTCAACAAAATACTAGCTAACAGACTGCAACAGCACATTAAAAAAATCATACACCACGATCAAGTGGGGTTTATCCCTGGGATGCAAGGATTCTTCAATATACGCAAATCAATCAACGTGATACATCATATCAACAAATTGAAGGATAAAAACCATATGATCATTTCAATAGATGCAGAAAAAGCTTTTGACAAAGTTCAACATCCATTTATGATAAAAGCTCTCCAGAAAATGGGCATAGAAGGAAATTACCTCAACATCATAAAAGCCATATATGACAAACCAAAAGCCAACATTGTTCTCAATGGAGAAAAACTGGAAGAATTCCCTCTAAGAACAGGAACAAGACAAGGGTGTCCACTCTCACCACTGTTATTCAACATAGTTTTGGAAGTGTTAGCCACAGCAATCAGAGAAGAAAAAGAAATTAAAGGAATCCAAATTGGAAAAGAAGAAGTAAAATTATCACTCTTTGCAGATGACATGATACTATATATAGAAAACCCTAAAGACTCTACCAGAAAACTGCTAGCACTCATTGATGAGTTTAGTAAAGTAGCAGGATACAAAATTAATGCACAGAAATCTCTTGCATTCCTATACACTAACAACGGAAGAGCAGAAAGAGAAATTAAGGAAACTCTCCCATTCACCATTGCAACCAAAAGAATAAAATACCTAGGAATAAACCTGCCTAAGGAGGCAAAAGATCTGTATGCAGAAAACTTTAAGACATTGATGAAAGAAATCAAAGATGACATAAACAGATGGAGGGATATACCAAGTTCCTGGATTGGAAGAATCAACATCGTGAAAATGACTGTACTACCCAAAGCAATTTACAGATTTAATGCAATCCCGATCAGATTACCAATGGCATTTTTCACAGAACTAGAGCAAGAAATCTTACGATTTGTATGGAAACGCAAAAGACCCCGAATAGCCAAAGCAATCTTGAGAAGGAAACATGGAGTTGGTGGAATCAGGCTTCCTGACTTCAAACTATACTACAAGGCCATAGTGATCAAGACAGTATGGTACTGGCACAAAAATAGAAAGGAAGATCAATGGAACAGAATAGAGAACTCAGAAGTAAGCCCAAACACATATGGGCACCTTATCTTTGACAAAGGAGGCACGAGTATACAATGGAAAAAAGACAGCCTCTTCAATAAGTGGTGCTGGGAAAATTGGACAGCAACATGTAAAAGAATGAAATTAGAACACTTCCTAACACCATACACAAAAATAAACTCCAAATGGATTAAAGACCTACATATAAGGCCAGACACTATCAAACTCCTAGAGGAAAACATAGGCAGAACACTCTTTGACATACATCAAAGCAACATCCTTTTTGACCCACCTCCTAGAATCATGGAAATAAAATCAAGAATAAACGAATGGGACCTCATGAAACTTAAAAGCTTTTGCACAGCAAAAGAAACCATAAACAAGACTAAAAGGCAACCCTCAGAATGGGAAAAAATAATTGCCTATGAAACAACAGACAAAGGATTAACCTCCAAAATATACAAGCAGCTCATGCAGCTTCATACCAAAAAAGCAAATAACCCAATCCACAAATGGGCAGAAGACCTAAATAGACATTTCTCCAAAGAAGACATACAGATGGCCAACAAACACATGAAAAGATGCTCAACATCACTCATCATCAGAGAAATGCAAGTCAAAGCCACAATGAGGTATCACCTCACACCAATCAGAATGGCCATCATCACAAAGTCTGGAAACAACAAATGTTGGAGAGGGTGTGGAGAAAAGGGAACTCTCCTGCACTGTTGGTGGGACTGTAAGTTGGTACAGCCACTATGGAAAACAATTTGGAGGTTCCTTAAAAAACTACAAATAGAACTACCATATGATCCAGTCATCCCACTCCTGGGCATATACCCAAAGAAAACCATAATCCCAAAAGAAACTTGTACCATAATGTTTATTGCAGCACTCTTTACAATAGCCAGGACATGGAAGCAACCTAAATGCCCATCAACAAATGAATGGATACAGAAGATGTGGCATATATATACAATGGAATATTACTCAGCTCTAAAAAGGGATGAGATGGAGCTATATGTAATGAGGTGGATAGAACTACAATCTGTCATACAGAGTGAAGTAAGTCAGAAAGAGAAAGACAAATATTGTATGCTAACTCACATATACGGAATCTAAAAATGGTACTGATGAACTCAGTGACAAGAACAGGGAAGCAGATACAGGGAATGGACTGGAGAACTCGAGGTATGGGAGGGGGCGGGGGGTGAAGGGGAAACTGAGAAGAAGCGGGAGAGTAGTACAGACATATATATACTACCAACTGTAAAATAGTCAGTGGGAAGTTGTTGTATAACAAAGGGAGTCCAACTCGAGGATGGAAGATGCCTTAGAGGACTGGGGCAGGGAGGGTGGGGGGGAATCGAGGGGGGGGCGTCAAGGAAGGGAGGGAATATGGGGATATGTGTATAAAAACAGTTGATTGAACCTGGTGTACCCCCAAAAAAAATAAAAAATAAAAAAAAAAAAAAAAAAAAAAAAAAAAAATCAAACTAACGACAATTAAACACAAAGAAAAAATATTAAAAGCAGCAAGAGAAAAGCAACAAATAACATATAAGGGAAAACCCATAAGGATAACAGCTCACCTTTCTACAGAAACTCTGCAGGCCAGAAGGGAATGGCAGGATATACTGAAAGTCCTGAAAGAGAGAAACCTACAGCCAAGAATACTCTACCCAGCAAGAATCTCATTCAGATTTGAGGGAGAAATCAAAAGCTTTCCAGACAAGCAAAAGTGAAGAGAATTCAGCACCAACAAACCAGCCTGACAACAAGTGCTAAAGGAACTTCTCTAAGTAGGACACACAAGAAAAGGAAAACACCTACAAATACAAACCCAAAACAATTCAGAAAATGGTAATTGGAACACACATGTCAATAATCACTTTAAATGTAAATGGATTAAATGCTCCAACCAAAAGACACAGACTGGCTGAATGGATACAAAAACAAGACCCTTCTATATGCTGCCTACAAGAAACCCACTTCAGACCAAGGGATACATACAGACTGAAAGGAAAGGGATGGAAAAAGATATTCCATGCAAATGGAAGTCAAAAGAAAGCTGGAGTAGCAATACTCATATCAGACAAATTAGACTTGAAAGTAAAGACTATTAAAAGAGACAAGGAAGGACACTACATAATGATCAAGGGATCCATTCAAGAAGAACATATCACAATGGTAAATATCTATGCCCCCAATATAGGAGCACCTCAATACATAAGGCAAATGCTAACAGCTATAAAAGGGGACATCGACAGGAACACAATTATAGTGGGAGACTTGAACACCACTTACATCAATGGACAGATCATCCAAACAGAAAATAAATAAAGACACACAAGCTTTAAATGACACATTAGACCATCTCGACTTCATTGATATTTAAAGGACATTCCATCCAAAAACGACAGACTACACTTTCTTCTCAAGTGCACACGGAACATTTTCCAGGATAGATCACATCTTGGGTCACAAATCAAACCTCAGCAAATTCAAGAAAATTGAAATCATATCAAGCATCTTCTCAGACCACAACGCCATGAGACTAGATATCAATTACAGGAAAAAAACTGCAAAAAATAAAAACACATGGAGGCTAAACAATTCACTCTTAAACAACCAAGGAATCACTACAGAAATCAAAGAGGAAATCAAAAAATATCTAGAAACAAATGACAACGAAAACACAACAACCCAAAACCTATGGGATGCAGCAAAAGCAGTTCTAAGAGGGAAGTTTATAGCAATACAGTCCTACCTTAAGAAACAAGAAAATTATCGAATAGACAACCCTAACCTTACACCTCAAACAACTAGAGAAAGAAGAACAAAGAAACCCCAAAGGGAGCAGAAGGAAAGAAATCATAAAGATCAGAGCAGAAATAAATGAAAAAGAAAGGAAAGAAACCATAAGAAAAATCAATAAAACTAAAAGCTGGTTCTTTGAGAAGATTAACAAAATTGATAAACCATTAGCCAGACTCATCAAGAAAAAAAGGGAGAAGATGCAAATCAACAGAATTAGAAATGAAAAAGGAGAAGTCACAACGGACACCTCAGAAATACAAAACATCATGAGAGACTACTACAAGCAACTATATGCCAATCAATTGGATAACCTGGAAGAAATGGATACATTCTTAGAAAAATACAATCTTCCAAGACTGAACCAGGAAGACATAGAAACCATGAAAAGACCAATCACAAGTACAGAAATTAAGGCAGTGATTAAAAATCTCCCAACACACAAAAGCCCAGGACCAGATGGGTTCACGGGCGAATTCTATCAAACATTTCGAGAAGAGTTAACTCCTATCCTTCTCAAACTCTTCCAAAATATTGCAGAAGGCGGAGCACTCCCAAACTCATTCTACGAGGCTACCATCACCTGATACCAAAACCAGGCAAAGATGTCACAAAAAAAGAAAACTACAGACCAATATCACTGATGAATATAGATGCAAAAATCCTCAACAAAATACTAGCTAACAGACTGCAACAGCACATTAAAAAAATCATACACCATGATCAAGTGGGGTTTATCCCTGGGATGCAAGGATTCTTCAATATACTCAAATGAATCAATGTGATACATCATATCAACAAATTGAAGGATAAAAACCATATGATCATTTCAATAGATGCAGAACAAGCTTTTGACAAAGTTCAACATCCATTTATGATAAAAGCTCTCCAGAAAATGGGCATAGAAGGAAATTACCTCAACATAATAAAAGCCATATATGAAAAACCAAAAGCCAACATCATTCTCAATGGGGAAAAACTGGAAGAATTCCCTCTAAGAACAGGTACAAGACAAGGGTGTCCACTCTCACCACTATTATTCAACATAGTTTTGGAAGTTTTAGCCACAGCAATCAGAGAAGAAAAAGAAATAAAAGGAATACAAATTGGAAAAGAAGTAAAATTGTCACTCTTTGCAGATGACATGATATTATATATAGAAAACCCTAAAGACTCTACCAGAAAACTGCTCGCACTAATTGATGAGTTTAGTAAAGTAGCAGGATACAAAATTAATGCACAGAAATCTCTTGCATTCCTATACACTAACAACGGAAGAGCAGAAAGAGAAATGAAGGAAACTCTCCCATTCACCATTGCAACCAAAAGAATAAAATACCTAGGAATAAACCTGCCGAAGGAGGCAAAAGATCTGTATGCAGAAAACTTTAAGACATTGATGAAAGAAATCAAAGACGATACAAAGAGATGGAGAGACATACCATGTTCCTGGATTGGAAGAATCAACATCGTGAAAATGTCTGTACTACCCAAAGCAATTTACAGATTCAATGCAATCCCGATCAAATTACCAATGGCATTTTTCACAGAACTAGAGCAAGAAATCTTACGATTTGTATGGAAACGCAAAAGACCCCGAATAGCCAAAGCAATCTTGAGAAGGAAAAATGGAGTTGGTGGAATCAGGCTTCCTGACTTCAAACTATACTACAAGGCCATAGTGATCAAGACAGTATGGTACTGGCACAAAAATAGAAAGGAAGATCAATGGACTAGAATAGAGAACTCAGAAGTAAGCCCAAACACATATGGGCACCTTAACTTTGACAAAGGAGGCATGAGTATACAATGGAAAAAAGACAGCCTCTTCAATAAGTGGTGCTGGGAAAATTGGACAGCAACATGTAAAAGAATGAAATTAGAACACTTCCTAACACCATACACAAAAATAAACTCCAAGTGGATTAAAGACCTACATGTAAGGCCAGACACTATAAAACTCCTAGAGGAAAACATAGGCAGAACACTCTATGACATATATCAAAGCAACATCCTTTTTGACCCACCTCCTAGAATCATGCAAATCAAATCAAGAATAAACAAATGGGACCTCATGAAACTTAAAAGCTTTTGCCCAGTGAAAGAAACCATAAACAAGACTAGAAGGCAACTCTCAGAATGGGAAAAAATAATTGCCTATGAAACAACGGACAAAGGATTAACCTCCAAAATATACAAGCAGCTCATGAAGCTTAACACCAAAAAAGCAAATAACCCAATCCACAAATGGGCAGAAGACCTAAATAGACATTTCTCCAAAGAAGACATACAGATGGCCAACAAACACATGAAAAGATGCTCAACATCACTCATCATCAGAGAAATGCAAGTCAAAGCCACAATGAGGTATCACCTCACACCAATCAGAATGGCCATCATCACAAAGTCTGGAAACCACAAATGTTGGAGAGGGTGTGGAGAAAAGGGAACTCTCCTGCATTGTTGGTGGGAATGTAAGTTGGTACAGCCACTATGGAAAACAATTTGGAGGTTCCTTAAAAAACTACAAATAGAACTACCATATGATCCAGTCATCCCACTCCTGGGCATATACCCAAAGAAAACCATAATCCCAAAAGAAACTTGTACCATAATGTTTATTGCAGCACTCTTTACAATAGCCAGGACATGGAAGCAACCTAAATGCCCATCAACAAATGAATGGATACAGAAGATGTGGCATATATATACAATGGAATATTACTCAGCTATAAAAAGAGATGAGATGGAGCTATATGTAATGAGGTGGATAGAACTACAATCTGTCATACAGAGTGAAGTAAGTCAGAAAGAGAAAGACAAATATTGTATGCTAACTCACATATACGGAATCTAAAAATGGTACTGATGAACTCAGTGACAAGAACAAGGATGCAGATACAGAGAATGGACTGGAGAACTCGAGGTATGGGAGGGGGCGGGGGGAAGGGGAAACTGAGACGAAGCAAGAGAGTAGCACAGACATATATATACTACCAACTGTAAAATAGTCAGTGGGAAGTTGTTGTATAACAGAGAGTCCAACTCGAGGATGGAAGATGCCTTAGAGGACTGGGGCGGGGAGGGTGGGGGGGACTTGAGGGGGGAGGAGTCAAGGAAGGGAGGGAATACGGGGATATGTGTATAAAAACAGATGATTGAACC
The DNA here is from genome assembly GCF_030028045.1 of Hippopotamus amphibius kiboko. Classification (NCBI taxonomy): domain Eukaryota; kingdom Metazoa; phylum Chordata; class Mammalia; order Artiodactyla; family Hippopotamidae; genus Hippopotamus; species Hippopotamus amphibius. Next base: position 14,990,519 of record NC_080199.1, read on the forward strand.
TGGTGTACCCCCCCAAAAAAAATGCACACAATACGTTAGCACTATGATACTACATGTAATTTATAAATAAATAAACATATATTAAGAGGGTTGTTAAAAAAAAAAAAGTGTATTCAGAGGAACCCAGAATTCCCTGGGTTGTTTGTTAAAAATTCAAATTCCCAGGCCCCACTTGTGTGATCAGAATCCTTGGGGCTGGAACCTAGGAATCTGCATTCTAACCGCTCCCCGGGTGCTTCTGATCCACAGCAGAGTTACAGGAGCACTTGTAATGGGGGAGCGTGGAGAGGAGCTGCCCGAGCTCCTGCCCGGCAGGAAGCGTCAGGAAGGAAAACTTACCTTTGTGGGCCGGTGACTTCCATGTGGCAGCCCCTTCCACCACTCCAGGTAGGTGTGAGGAAGTTGGTTTTGTCAGCCAGTGACAAGCACCTATGATGTGAAGCATCAGGAAGTGCAGAGGTGCAAGGTGACAAGCTTCCCAATAAACAGCAGCCGCCCCTTATTCTGCTCTGTGTGACAAGGTTGTTTTTACTTATCACCTTTAAATCTAACACAAGCCTAGGTGTTAGGATCCCACTCTTACAGACAAGGAAACAAAGCTACAGACATTAAGGAATCTGCTGCAGGTCATATAACTCATAAATGATAGATGCAGCCTCAAAACTGTTTAAAACACCACAGGTGATTCCACCCTGCAGCCAAGTGAGAACCACTGTTGGAGGCAAAAGGTCTCATTTCTTCCCCAATGGCAGCTGCTTTCATTGCTAGAGGCCTCCTCCAAGAAGCCTTCCTAACTAATCACATTTTTCCATCTGTCCACTGGTCTCTCTGTAGGTGGGGCCAGCGCTTTCCATATTTGAAAGTGCCCACGGGTCACCTGGGGAGATTGTGAATATGCAGATTCGGACTCAGGAGGTCCAGGTGGGGCCCAGGGTCTGCATGGCTAGGAAGCTCCCAGGGGCTGCCCCCCTGCTGGTGCGGGGACCACTCGGGGCAGGGGCTGTAGGAGAGCAGCCTCTGTCTGCACAGGCGCCTTTGCGATTGTTCTCCAGCTGCTCTGGGCTCCTTTTCCGCCTTCCCTGCCGCACGGGGAGAGCGGCTGGTTTCCAGCTCTTTCCCATCCTGCCTCTCATCCCACTCGGGTCCCCACCACACTGGCCACGGTGTGGACACAGACCTGCACACACACGGAAAGCTCACCAATGACTGTTGAATGAATAAATGAACAATGTGGTGAGAAACTCTAGGGTGTTGCTAATATACATGAAGGTCTCAGGAGTGTCCTGAGGAGAAACTCAATCAATGCCCAGGGAGCCCTGGGTTCTCAGCACCGTGGTTGGTGCAGTCAGGCTCCACTCTGTGGTCGTGGTGACAGGCTTCTCATCCACACTCTGAAGATTAAAACATTTTATAAAAAACAAACAAAAAACCTCACCAAAACTGAACTCATAGATACAGAGAACATACTGGTGGTTCCCAGAGGCAGGGGGTGTGGGTGGTCGAAATTGAGGAAGGTAGTCGAAAGGTACAAACTTCCTGTTAATAAGTCCTGGGGGTGTAATGTACAGCATGGTGAGTATAGTTAACAATACCGTATCGTATATTTGAAAGTTGCTGAGAGAGTAGATCTTAAAAGTTCTTATCACACACAAAATTTTGTAACTGTCTAGTCATGAGTATCAGCCAGGTTTATTGTGGTGATCATTTTGCAATATATACAAATATCAAAGCATTCTGTTGTATACCTGAAACTAATCTTATATGTCAATTATACCTCAACTTTTAAAAATTTTGTCAAGGGTATTAGAACCCTATTGGCTTAGAGTTTTATTTTACCTGTAGTGATGTGTCCCACTATCCTTTAAAATTTAGTCTTAAAGGATTTGATAACATGGGGTTTTTTTAGTCTTTAATTTTTTGTCTCTTGGTTCTTGGATGTATGTGTTGTGGTTAATATTTGGTGTTCTAAAAAGAAAGAACATAATGTTATGAGCTCCTTACTGGAAGGACTGTCTGTTTTTACTGTTTTTCTCCCAGGCCTAGTACAACGCCTGCCCCTAGTAGGTGCTCAGAATAGGCTGGATTGTAACTACTCAGTGAAAACCTCTGATAGGGCATTTGAGAAGCTGCGGGAGGACTCCTTTAGCACTGAAGACTGTGTCCATTTGAGGAATTGGGAGTGACTTTGAGCCCATCCAGAGGTTGCGGAGACAGCCTCCACCATCTGAGTCCCGTCTCCTCTCTGCTTCATCTCCACACGTTCTCTCTCTCTCCAGCCTGAGCTCCAACATATCTTAACCTCTTTCACTTCCTCGAATTCACCAACCTCTCCCTTGTTTTGGACCTTTGGACGGGTTTTTCCCCTGCCTGGAAATTCCACTCCCATCTTTTATTGACCGACTCTTCCTCTCCTTTCAACTCACAAGTGAAACATCCCTCTGCCCAGCAGGACTCCTCCTCCTCCGTGAGATGAGGCCCCCTTCCTGTCCTCCCTCTCCTGACTCTCCTGTGTCTGCTCCTTTCTCGTCTCCTTCCTCCTCCCGCCTGGAAGAGCAGCAGCTGTGTCTCCTCCGTGGACCCCCAGCACCTGTCTCGGAGCCTGGTGCGCAGTAGGGCTCAGTCCTTGTTGGGTGAGTTTGAAAGCACACAGCCTGCAGGTGAACAACTTTCCAAGTCCCAAATGTGTCCACTTGCTTCTCTTTTCCCCTTGGAGTAAGGACTTAGTGGTTAATAAATTTCAGGTATTGGGGTGGGGGAGGGTATCAGAATAAGGACAAGTGCATGATTTAAATAGAAGACAGTTGGAGAAAGAAGGAAGAAAAGAACTTGCTAGTTCAGGAATTGCATGGCCAACTGCAACTTGCTGTGATTTGCATAAAGCCTGTCCTGTCGTGTGTGAAGGGGGCTCCCAGGATGAAGGTGCCCAGGAGACTTCCCTTAAGGGCTCGATCTGGCTGATTCTCTGATATGTTGAGTCTCTGTGGACAAGGCTGTGAATGGAAACTGAAGTTGGAGGGAAACACATGTTGTGTTTCTTTGTATAAATGACTGCTGCTCTTCACCCCAAATAAGCCACTTTACTAGGGACATCACACACATTATAGTGTATAAATCTCTCATCCACTCTCAGGGTAGAAAGGACATTAGGTGTCATTGAGTCCCATCCTTCAACCTCTGTGAATTCCTCACTCACCTTCCCCAGAAGAGCACGGATGAAGGCTTTTCATTTCTCCATCACCAGCCCCCTGACTGCTGAGTGAGCCTGGGACTGAGAAGTGGGGAAGAGCATGAGATGATAGAGTGTCCTCCGGCCCCACAGCCGCACCATCTCCACCCTTCTATTCCCTTCTATCCTTGTCTCTGCCCTTGGACTTGCCCTCACATCTGTTCAGGTCTCCCAGAGTTCTAGCTCAGAGCTGAAATCTTTCTTAAGCTAACTTCTCTGTTGCTTAAAAGCTTATCCCTTGATATTTGAGTGGCTTTACTCAGAAGGGCAAGGAGGGGAGGGGTGAGGATGGAAAAGGCATGAGGGTCTGAGGTATTGTTTGGGTTCTTCTCTCAGCTTTTAAACTAGGGTGTGGGGCATGTAACATGCAGCAAAGGCAAACATCATAGCATTTGCTCCAGAACCAGGTCCCCTACAACTGTGACAGGGAGGAAAACTTACCTTTGTGGGCCCGTGACTTCCATGTGGCAGCCCCTTCCACCACTTTAGGTATGTTCCTCCCTCTCCTCAAAATTATGTTTAATTTCTGACTCCAGATGTTGGGAAGAAGACTATCTGATTAGGCTATTGAATAATAATAACAAAAGAAAAGGAGTGGTATCAATAAAACTGAAGCTATTCTTCCAGTGTTTCAAAGGGAAGGAATGAATCATTCCAGAAACTGCCATCATGTAAAATTCCGAAGTGCATTATTAAACCGATGACTTGTGATGATTTAGAAAAAGAAGCAGTGATCATTGGAACAAATTCTCAGGGTCAATAATGTAATGCCAAATTAAATACATATGCTTATAAAGACCAATGGATCAGAAGAAAACTGCACTCCTTAACACCATACACAAAAGTAAACTCAAAATGGATTAAAGACCTAAATATAAGGCTGAACACTATAAAACGCTTAGAGGAAAACACAGGTAGAACACTCTTTGACATAAATTGCAGCAAGATCTTTTTTGACCCACCTCCTAGAGTAATGAAAATAGAAACAAAAATAAACAAATGGGACCTAATTAAACATAAAAGCTTTTGCACAGCAAAGGAAACCATAAACAAGACAAAAAGACAACCCTCAGAATGGGAGAAAATATTTGCAAACAAAGCAACTGACAAGGGGTTAATCTCCAAAATATAAAAACAGCTCATGCAGCTCAATATCAAAAAAACAAACAACCCAATCAAAAAAAGGGGGAAAGACCTAAATAGATATTTCTCCAAAGAAAAAATACAGATGGCCAACAAACACATGAAAAGACGCTGAATATCACTAATTATTAGAGAAGTGCAAATCAAAACTACAATGAGGTATAACCTCACACCAGTCAGAATGGCCATCATCAAAAAATTTACAACCAATAAATGCTGGAGAGGGTATGGAGAAAAGGGAATCCTCTTACACTGATGGTGGGAATGTAAATTGGTACAGCCATTATGGAGAGCATTATGGAAGTTCCTTAAAAAACTAAATAAAGGAACTACCATATGACCCAGCAATCCCACACCTGGGCACATACCTGGAGAAAACCATAATTCAAAAAGATACATGCACCCCAATGTTCATTGCAGCACTATTTACAATAGCCAGGACATGGAAGCAACCTAAATGTCCATCAACAGAGCAATAGATAAAGAAGATGTGGTGCATATATACAATAGAATATTACTAAGCCATAAAAAGGAATGAAATTGTGCCATTTGCAGAGACTTGGATGGACCTAGAGACTGTCATACTTTCTGAAGTAAGTCAGAAAGAGAGAAACAAATGTCATATAATATCGCTTATATGTGGAATCTAGAAAATGGTACAGATGAACTTATTTTCAAAGCAGAAACAGAGACACAGATGTAGAGAACAAATGTATGGATACAAAGGGGGGAAGGGGTAGGTGGGATGAATTGGGAGATTGGATTGATATATATATATATATATATACACTACTATGTATTAAATAGGTAACTAATGAGAACCTACTGTATAGCACAAGGAACTCTACTTAATGTTTTGGGGTGACTTAAATGGGAAGGAAATCCAAAAAGGAGGGGATATATGTATATGTGTAACTGATTCACTTTGCTGTACAGGAGAAACTGACAATATTGTAAAGCAACTATACTCCAATAAAAATTAATAATAAACAAATAAGAATTATAAATTTCTTAAAAAAAAGAGTTTTAGCAGGCATCTGACAAAGTTTCTCAGGATGTTCTTGAGATATAGTACTGAGAATATATATGTGTGTGTGTGTATGTATATTAGATGATATTAAGGTAATTATTGTGATAATGGTACTGTGTTTATCTTTCTCAAGTCTTTATCTCTTAGAGGTGTGTACTAGAGTATCAGTGGGTGAAATTATATGTACCTGCGAGTCATTAGTTACTGGCAGCACTACAGCAAAAGTGCAGAGTTTAATCAAACAAGATGGACAACATGTTAATAACTGTTGAAGCTTGTTTCATGAAAGTTCATTGAGCTATTCTCCTTTGGGATATGTTTGAAATTTTCCATAATAAAAAGTTAAAACACATACTTCCCATGATAGGATATGAACAAATAAGAAATATTAAATAAAGGCAGGATCCTTTATCAGATGAATTCTAATGTGTTAGGGTTGGGAACTCACCATTCCTCACAATACTTCCTTGCTGGCAGGCACGGGATAAAGAATTATTAGCCTTTGTGTAAAAATCAAGGAAAGGAGGTGCTACTGTAATAAAAAAGAACATGTTGGCCTCTGCAGACAGGTAAGAGGATGACTGGGACATCAGACAATTGCAGCCTCACTGCTAAGGTTTCTGCCAGTGATTCATGCAAGTTCATCCCAGAGCCGTCTCTGCATTGCCGTCATTTCTCAGAGTTTGCTCTCCAAACCTCTAGACTCCCCTCATTCAAAATAAGCCTGGAAATGCCCTTCCTTGCAGATCTATCATTTCCTTGATCAGACTTTGACCCTGCTTGAGCATTGCATCAACAAACTACAAAGGAGTGAATAGGAACTTTATATCTCATGTGTTATCATTTTGCCATTGGACTATGAGTATTTCCCGAAACAAATAAGACCAGGTTCTTTTCTCAGAGCAGATGAAATGTTGAAGGGGGGAAGCACAGGAGGGATTGAAGACTGGACCACCATGATGGGTCTGTCCACTCAAATACTGTTGAGTTCACTTTCTGGCCTCTGGAATCCCATCTGCTTATCTCAGCTCCACCTCCACCACTCAAACCCAGGTGATGAGTATTTCTCTCCTGGAAGACAGTCATAGCAGAGAAGCCCTGCATCCACTCCAGCCCAGTGGTTCTCAACCAGGAATCAGCTCCCCCAGAGGACATCTAACAGAACTGTCTGGACACAGTTTTGGTTGTCATGACTAAGGGGGGTGGTGACTACTGGCATGTAGTGGGTAGAGGTTGGGGACACTGCTACACATCCTGCAATGTACAGGTCTCCCCACGAACAAAGAATTAGTCCAAAATATCAGTACCCCTGATGCTGAGGAAGCCTGCTTCCAGTCCCCCTGCAATACCTCAAATATATAACCATGCTGTTTCTTTAAAGAGCAAATCAGATCACGTCACCACGTTGCTAAAAAATTCTCAATGGTTTCCTATTATTCTTAGTATGAAGATTAACAACAAAATCCTCAGCTTCTTGAACCTGCATGACCTGGCACCCACCCTCTATCTTTTCTTATATTTCTTCCAGTAACCAAATTAACTTTATTCCTGTTTCTCTAGAAGGCATCATACTTCCTCCTCCCTCACAGGGTCTTGGCACCTGTAATTCTCCTTATAAATCATTTCCCTCCCTCTTACCAGCCTCTCCCCCTTTTGCCTGTTCACTGCTGCCTCCTAATCCTTTAGGAGACCTCAGCTCAGAGGTTACTCCATCAGAGACTCCCTCCCTGACCACCAAGCTGTAAGCAAACTGAGATGAAAGGCCATGTGGAGAGAGAAACCAGGCCATGTGGGGAGAGAAACCAGGCCATCCCAGCTCTTCCAGCCATCCCAGCTCAGGCCCACAATGGAAGTGAGGCCCGTCTTGGACACCTAGTGCCAGCTGGGCCCGCAGCTGTCGGCAGGCCTGTGAGTAAGGCCAGGGAGGCCAGCAACAGCCCTGCCTAATCAGCCCTCACAGCTGTACTAAGTAATGAATAAATGACCACTGTTTTAAGCCACTGTGTCTCGGGTGGTTTATGTAGTGACAGACACAGATTCATTCTCACTGGCGTCTTGAGCTGTGCACTAAGGAGAACTCCCTGATCCTGTGTGGAATTGTCCCCTCACCTCCCAGCTCCATCACCCTTCACAGGACTGTTGCTCAGGACTTGAGATTCTGAGTCAGGGTCCACGTGACAGGATGATGCTCTCTCCCCAGTAGGTCAGTGAGTGGAGGTGGGGAGACTGTTCCCCTTTCCCATCTCACCATCCTGTCCCGTCAGCCTCCTGAGAACTGCAGCCCTGCACTGGGCAGGGATATTCTAATTTAGTTATCTCATGAGCTGGAATAAACTCAAAAGGGTATTTATTTCAGTAAGAACAGAAATAGCTAAAGTTTTTGACAATTTGTCTTTTTACAGATTCTAAAAGGGAAATCCCTTAAAGAATTGGGCCCTTTGCAAAAAAGGTGCCTTAGTGGGAGTCAGCACCCTTCCTCTCGTCCCTGGTTTTTTATTGAGGGCCCTCCTTCCACTCTCCTCACGTGAATCTCTACCCGCCTCCTGCAGGAAACCCATCCTCACAGGAAAACCTCATCCCCATGAAGGTCTCATCACCTGAATCAGGCTCCGTTCCCCTGGACAGTCACCAAGTCTCAAGTCTAACTCACTCAGTTGAGAGTGACTGGGGCGTTTCCTGGGGCTCAGGCCAGTAGGGTGGGGGCATCTGAAGGAGCAAACGCTCTGATGGTTGGCTCCTGAGTCTAGTGTGAGCCTGGGTCTCCCGGACAATGGATTTCCTTCAAGAATCCCACCTCTGAGAGGTTCTTGAGTGTCTGTTTCTTTAAGTCTTTGACCTGATAGAACAAGAAGGTCTATAAACCTCACCTGGCTTCTATCAGGAGGGGAGGCATGAGTTTCCAAGGGTAGACGTCACTTTTCAAGGGGACAGTGCAGACTACACTTATTTTAAGAAACCAATAGTCCAGTGCTTCTCCCTTATCTAGGTCTCTGGGAGATGCCACACACCATTACTGGGCAGAAGAGGGTTGGATTTCTTCCTGTTCTATTACCAGCGCTCCTGAGTTAGAGCCCAACAGGGGCCTTTTGCCCAGTGTTGCTAGAGCCAATAGAATGAGACTTAGTTTGGTTCAGAAGGAGAGGAGAACTTTATTCCAATCAAAGTATAGAGAGGTAGGAGCTTGTGCTCTAGAGCACATGTTCTCCTCCTAAACCAGCAGGGCTGCTTTACATGATTCTTGACAGCTGGGAGGGGGCAGGGTTGGGGCGGGCTCAGCTGCACTGCTTGAGGATTTAGATTACAGTGCCGGGCACAGCATCTCTGCACACGGCCCCCTCGCGGCCATCTTGAATCACAGTGCCGGGTGCAGCGTCTCTGCACACTGCCCACAGAGCTGAGGGGATGGTGCAGCCATTTCGCACCAGGGACGCTGGTCTGAAGGGCCGGGTGTGAGGCCCCTGCAGGAGGCGCCCTGTGAGCAAGTGAAACTCCACTAAGCACAAGGGGAGAGAAAAAAGGTAAGACTTGACTTTCTGACCAGATTCTGTGATTCCTCCCCGGGAATGTTGCTGGGCTTTGCGGTGCCACGTCCTCCTCTGTCTCCGTCCCGCTCCTCGGGCCTGAGGGCGCTGAGGGGCGCAGGTGCGGCTCCTGCCGCTGCTTCCTGCCGGGTGTGGGGGCGTCAGGCCCGGGGGAGGAGCAGGGCTTCCCCCGCCGCCTGTGGACGCGTCTGTGGCCCCCGGGCCTGGGCCCTAACTGCGCTGTGCCTGCGCCCCCGCCGTCTGCAGGTGTGTAGATTCTGAGGGTCATTAAGGGGCCCAGGAGAGACGCAGACCCAGCGGCACGAGGGTGGCCCGCGTTACCCCGGCCCCAGATTTGTTCCCAGACCAGGCGGCCTGGTGTGTGCAGCTAAGCGGCTCTCCCCGTGGTCTGTCTGCGCCTCCTTCAATTAGGCCACGTGGCTCCACGTGACAACAGCTCCACGTGCTGCCCGGGGCACAGACCCCTCCCCGGGCAGCTAACGGATGATCCGGGGCAGCTCGGTCCTCCAGGACCATCCCGGCCAGGGAGGCAGCGGACTTGTGTCACGGCTGGACATCCAGGTGAGTCTCATTGGCCACCATCGCCAAGGTGGCTGTTGCCTTTTTTATGGTGATGGTGTTGTGTATGGTTCCCCCGGCCAAGGTCACTAGCTCCCCTGTGAGCGCAGTGAATCCTGCAGTTAATTGTCTGCTCTCTGGGAACATGCTTTTGTCTTTTTGGAAGAGAAGCTTCAGGTCAGAGAGAGGTTCGTAGGAATAGTCAAGGGGTCCATTGTCTCAGGTTGTCTCTCTGGAGGGTGGGGCTCAGGGGCCGCTTCACTCAAGTGTGATGTCCCCACAGGGACCCCCTGCAGCTTCCGGGCAGATGGGTGGTTGGCATCGCCAAATGGGGTCCGTTCCTCTTAGGAGTGACTGGTCTTGCGGGCCTGCAGGTTTTCCAGGTTTTTAGATCACCTGGTCCTCTGGCTGGAAGGGGTGGAGGGCATGACTGCGGGTGGGGGCAGCTCCTGGTTACCATGGTTTCTCCTACCTGGAGGGCACGCTTGAGTTGTTCCATTTCAAAGGGGCTAAAGTGTCCCTTCTCTTGAGCTTGGAGAGTGGGTCTACCATATATGAGTTCAAAAGCACTTGACTTTAACTTATCCCTTGGGGCTAACTGTATGCAAAGCAGGGCAATTAGGTGCACCTTAATCCAATTTTCTGGAGTCCCCTGGCATAGCTTGGCTAAGATGCCTTTTAAGGTCTGGTTGGGTGTCTCTACTTTCCCTGATGACTGGGGTCTGCAGGCTGAGTGCAAGGTTCATTTTATGCCCAGGGCACTTGTTATTCCTTTGTCACTTGAGACAGGACTGCTGAGCCATTATCACTTTGTAAGGATCCTGGGAGCCCAAACCTGGGGGTTATCTCTTTTACTTTAGCCAATTTGGCTGCTGTTTCAGTTCTAGTGGGGAACCCTTCTACCCACCCTGAAAACACGTCCACTGGCACCTAGAGATACCTGGAGGTGCCCTATGCTTTTGGCATGACAGGTCAATCTGCCACTCTTCTCCAGGATGTGTCCCTCTGGTCTGAATGGGCTTCACGGGGGGCCTGGTGTTGGGGGTGTTCATTGGGCAGATGCGGCATGTCTCAACTCTTGAACTGACTATACCTTTCATGCCAGGAGTTACCATGAGCTCAACTAACCAATCATTCAGGGCTTTGCTCCTGTGGTGAGTTCCTTGACGAGCCTATCTAATGGTTTGGCAGGCTGCGGTTTGGGGAAAGAAGAATTGCCCGTGTTCATTAGCCCCCTCCAAGGCCTCCTAGATCTCCATCTGTAACCAAACTGACTTAGGGCCAGCGCGCCCTCTCACGGTAAAGCCAGTTCACTGACACCAGGTTGTGTTGAAGAAAAGAGTAGCGTTTATCACAGTTGCCAAATGAGTACAAGTGGCTAATGCTTAAAAGTCTGGACCTCCCCGCAGTGGGTTTCATGGAACGGCTTTTGAAGGCAAGGTGAGGGAGAGAGAAGCAGGGTTCGTGATGAGCTGGTGCACACTCTCTGGTTGATGGCCAGGTCTCGGGGGTGTCACAGGGTTAACATCAGTTCTCAGGCCCCAGCTGGCCTGGGTGCCACGTGCTCATGGTCATCATGCAGTTAATTTCTTCCATCTGGTGGGGGTTTTAGCATCTGCAAAGCATCTCAAGAGTGTGCGTCAGACACTGCTCTATGTCCTTCAGGAAAGAACTAAGGATTCTGTGAGTGCTATGGCTGATCTATTGTTTATTCTTGTTTGTTTTGTTACTACATGTTCACATTCTTTCAGTCATTAATTCTTGAGCCACCTTTTGTGTCTCAGAGGAGGTGTGGGAGACTAAAGCTTTTCTACAAAGCGGAGGGCGTGGGGGTGGGGGTGGGGGGAGTGGGGCCTATCCCTGGAAGGCGGCAAAGGGCCCTGGGGCGTTGCAGTTGGAGAACCTCCCACAGCGCCCTTGTTTGGTGCTGATGTGGGCAGGCTGCCGGAGAGCTGGCACTTATCTCCTTCCGCCAGCTTTCTCCAGGTCTTCACCACAGCTGAGGGGATGTTTCTGAGCAGACGGGGCTGATACAGTCTGCACCTCCCTTTTCCATCTTTCGGGTGGGTGTCTGAGCTCAGAGCATGCCCTTTGGTAGAGTTTGCAGCAGGTACTGGAACGTGGGCACCTAGGTTCTGTGCCTTGCGCGGGTAGTTCCCCTCCCTGCCTCCATCAGCTGTGCCTGGGGCCTCGCCTCACACCTGCGTGTGACCCCTGGCAGCCTCCAGCCTCGCCGCCCCTTCGTCCTGCTGCCCCGCACCGCCCCTGACTCCACGCCCCAGGCGCCTGTGGCAGAGGCACAGAGCCTGCGGCCGCGGGGGTCCAGGACCCGGCGGGCCACCGGCACTGCACTCCCAGAAGCAGGTGGTTCTCCGACTCCCTAGGAGCAGACCTCGCTGTGGCTGAGGCTCCAGCATCCCCGCTGGCGTCTCCAGGAGCAGCTGCAGCAGCACTGCCGCCAGAGCAAGATGCAGCCCGTGTCCCCGGAGCTGAAGCCCAACAGGCTGCAGGACGCGAACTTCTGCTCGCGCCTGTTCTTCTGGTGAGCGCCTTCCTGGGCTGCGACATCGTGCGCGGGGCCGGTGCCTAATGCAGCCTGAGCCTTTCAGGGGCCGAGGGGAGGGTCAGGGCGAGGAGCGCTTTCCTCTGGCGCCTTGGGAGCCGGGCTACTTGTAAATGGTGGTGCAGCCCCGCGCTGGCCGCAGGGTCCCTGCCTGCGCCCTGGCGTCCGACTGGGCCGGGGAGTGGGGAAGAGGGCCTGGAGAGGGAACTGGTGGCGAGGTGCAGGGTCTCCCTGCCTTGCAGCTCGCAGCCCCGCCAACCTCCCTATGCCCGGGAGCAGCAAGGGCAGGAGGCAGGGGGGCTGAGAACCAAGGCTGCCCAGCGGGAATCACTGCCCAGCGGGAGAAGGCCTGGACCCCGCACTCCGTCCTTAGCAGGCTCCCCCAGTACTCCTCAGAACCCGCAGTTCTGAACTAAAGCTGCACCTTCCCCCACGCCTTCCCACCCCCCAAACAAGCAGCTTATGAACAGCTTCCTTTATCTAATTAGTGCTCTGGACCAGTTGCCATCTTTCAATAATGTCCCCACCTTTTCCCATATTCTTTAGGTGACAGCTGAGTTCCAACTGTACCAGGCTGCCTCTGTCCCTGTGTCTATGACCATGTTTCCCTCTCTCTCCCTCTCTCCATGTGTGTCTCACTGTATATCCTGGTACCTAGTTGTGACAATTTCTTGTGTGTAAACAACACTGTTTTTTACTTAATGAATGGAGACTATTCTTGAACCCGTTTTGCTTTTCCCTGGGACACACAGCCAAGCCTGGAGTATGCATTTGACCAGCCCTTTTCCTTATTGTGAATATTTCTGCCTCCACCTTTGAGGACCACTCTGGGAATGGGATCGCTGAAGCCCCTGGAGTCTTATCCGGATCTCTAGCCTTTAGAGAAGCAGGGCATGGTCTTGGTGCAGGTGGTCTTCCCAGGAGTCCTATGGTCCTGAAACCACTGAAGGGTCCCTAAGCTGGGAGCAAACACAGAGATGAAAAATGGCTCAAAGAGGTGAAATTCTTAACTAAAGTTTTCCATCTAGTAGCTAGGACTACTAACTAGGTGGGCCTGAACCTTTGGGCTTTAATTGTACTTGAGTGATTATTAGATTGTTTGTTTCTGAACCCTAACCCCTTCATCCTTCCAAAATTCCATTTCCTTTTTTTTAAATGGGAAGGCCTTGGGGATTCCCAGGAGATGGGAGCTCACATGCTTGTTTTGATGGTGGTGTATTCAGTGTGTGTAGCTACATCTCTTGGCCATTTGGTGGCTCTTAAGGAAAGAGGGGCCTAGAAGAAGGAATATGGTTGTGGTTACTGTAAATACTAATGAAGTAGTCAAACATCTACTTAACTTCAGGCAGGGCAAGGAACTCTCCAAGCACCTTCTGTCTGTGGATTTTCAAAATATATGTGCGTGGAAATGGGAAGGTGAGGACTTCTCATTGATTTTGGTATACACCCATTTCCAGTATTCCTGCTGGAGTGGAAGGAGCTATTATCTTTTCTTTTACATGTGAAGGCACTGAAGCAGAGAGGTTGAGTAAATTGCCTACTATCACACAGCTAGTAAGTGATGGAGTTGGATCCCAAACCAGGCAGTCTGGCTCCCGAGGCTGTGTTACCCTGTATGTAACTACTGTACTGAGATATTTCTATTGGGATACTTTTTTTTTTTTTTTGGGCACACAGGCTTAGTTGCTCCGCGGCATGTGGGATCTTCCTGGAGCTGGGATCGAACCCGTGACCTCTGCATTGGCAGGCAGACTCTCAACCACTGCGCCACCTAGGAAGCCCGGGATACTTGTTCTTAAATGCAGGGAGAAGGTGATTCCAAACACATCTTTGTTCTTGTAGGCAGGAGTTTCTCAAGGGAAGTTCTTAAAGCTCTTGCAGTTGGAGATGATGCATGTGAGACATCTTTGTTTCAGGGAGGCTGTTCTCAAAGTATGGCTCTCAGACCTGCAGCAACCTCATCACCTGGCAGCTTGTTAGAAATGCAAATTATGCTGCATTCTAGACCAATTCTGTAAAATTAGAAACACAGGGGACGGGGTTTAAACAAGAGCTCCAGGTGATTCTGATGGAAGGTGGAGGCTGGCTAGTGCTTTAAGCCACTCCTCCCATTGGCATTATTACTTCAGTATTCACTTTTAAAAAGGGTCCGGACTTTGTGAAGTTAGTTGATGACCATGATTTCCATCCTGTGTGTAACGTCTGAGGTACCTTAGTGATTTCCTTGTGTCCCCCACTCGCTGCCCTGGAAAAGCGGAAATGAGCCCAGCCAGGACGTGCCGCCCAGAGACAAGGCCCACCGTGTAGAGAAAAACTGAGTTTTCATCTCCTCATTGGGTATTTGCTTTTCTTCTCACATTTCACCAGCTTTCTCAACTTGTGACTGATGCCAGTGATTAGCTTACTGTCTTATATACATGTAGTCCTCACATCAGAGGTTGGAATTAGGATCTAAGGGAAGTCGTGCACTATGGCTGTGGATAATTAGTGTGGATTTTAGAAAAGAATATGTTTTTCTATTTCTTTAAGAAATTTAAAACTATAGAAGAAGAATAAAGGAATAAGGATTTATTTCTATAAGCCAAGTACACTTGCTAGTCATTTGGTGGTTTCTTAGTCTTTCCCCTGGAAATCTTTGTGCACACCTGAGCATGCACATTTTTCCATAAAATTAAATAACTTTGAATCCTGATTCCTTCTTAATTTTCTATGGTTAACATTTATTTATAGCATTAAATAATGTTCAAAGCATGAGATTTAATTGCAGTTTATGCAGTCTTTCACTTTTGTTCACCACGGTTTATTACTAATTATGGTGTGATGCGTACCCAGGACCATATATTTTGGGGCATCTTTCCTTTTTACTTATTCCCAGAAGTAGGATAACTCGTGAAAGGCTGCATTGTTTTCCATCAGATTTGAACCAATTTTCCCTCTTAACAACTGTTGTGTGCTTATTTCATTGCCATCTTTGAGTACCCAAATTACATTTTTTATAGGTGTAAAGTTATAATATCAAAGTTGTAATTTGAATTTATTTCACTTGTAGAGATGGAACTTTTTTTAAATGTCTATTGACCATTTATTTGTCTTTCTTTAAATTGCTTATTGTCTATTAGATTTTTTTTCCTACGAGGCATTTATATTTTTTGAAATAATTTGCAATATAATACTTTTTCAGATTTTCAGTTGTCCTTTAGGTTAGAGGGTTTAAATTATATATCATTGATAATATTCAGCTTTTCTTTTTTGTTTCTCCTATTGCTTTTGTAATATTTTTTTAAAATCCTAGCATTCCCTAAATCTCTGTAAGCATTTTATTTTAGCTCTTTTCTTATTTCATTTCTAACAATAAGGGCAGCTAGAATTTTTTGCTTAAGTATTTGATATAAGATAGGTCCCATTTTTTCAAATAGCCCACATTCCCATCATGATTTATTGAATGATTCTTCTTCTTCCCCATTACTGGAAGTCAGTGGCACAGTTTATGAACTGTTCAATCTGGGGACTAGATTGTCCAGTCTGCTGAGACTCTCCCTGGCGATGTCCCCACTGTCCTGCACAGCAGGCCCCCGGGGTGTGCTCAGCATTTCTCTCCCACCCTCGTCCCAGAGGCCCACAGGGTGGGGGTTAGTGCAGCACCTGTCCCCAGAGAAGAGGCTTGAGTAGGGTCTTGGACCAGTTGCAGGTGGCCCATCAGGGAGTGGTTAAATTGTAGCTCCCCCAGCTCTGGCCACGTATCAATCGGTAAACTGTTGCCTTGCAAAGGGAGTGGTGTGTGGATACTGCCACTGGTGTCAAGACAGACTCTCTGGAGAGTCCTCTTAGAGAAGCTGATGACATGAGGGGGAATGTGAACTGGCCGCAGGCTGAGATGGTTTAGAGAGATTGGTCCTGTTAGGCTGTCAGTAAATATTGATCGTGAGTGTGTAGAAATGTTTAATTTCAAACCAGGATTCTTTGCACCTTCTTCAGAATACCGCTTGTGTGAAACTCCTTGTTCTTCATCGTCAGTCAGAAATCCAAATGTTGTAGATGGAGTCTGGGTGAGCTTTCTGGGGCTCTTTCTCTGGCCTTGTCTTTTTTCCCTTAAGCGTTTAATTTGATGAGTTTTGGTAATTTTATGCAATAGCTACAGCCCCAAGCAAGATGTAGAACATCCCAGAATGTATAGTCAAATTTACTACCATATCCTTCTGGCAAAATAAACAGCCTAACACATTTATCTCCTGTAGTTTATTCTTGATTTTATGGGTCTTTATAGTCCGGCCTCTGGTCAGCTAGTGTCCGCACAGATGGGTCAAGTGGATAATTTGCCTTTCTGTCTTCCAGGGGGCCCCCAGTCATGTTGACCCCCTTCCCTCTGTTGACTTGACACAACTAGGCTCTCAGATATTTCTCCAGCAAAGATGGGCTTCTGGGATCAGCGGAGGATTGCAATACGAGGTTTACAGCTGTGGAGAGCCGCATGCAGGTCCCCAAAGGGCAAGGGGAGGAGAGCACTTTTATAGAGGGGAAAGGAAGTTGGGAGGGCTGTTACACAGTGTCCATTGCTTTTCACTGGCAGAGTCCTTGCCAGGAAAGAAGAGGAGTCTTTCTTCTTCCTGGTGGGCTCTGCTATTGTTGTAACCGCATCTATCAAAGTTATCAGAGGCTTTCTGCTGGGGCCCACGTGGGATTACTTGAGTGCAGTTGTGGTGACGGCTGCTCTTTGTCTGGCAGGACTTTGTTGTGTTCAGAGCAACACTGATCCTCTCAGTTGATCCCTCAGCAGCCCAGGGATGTGTTATCTCCACGTGTTCTCCCCAATTTCCAGAGGCCAGTGCTGAGAGGCTTTGTGACTAATTTAAGGTCATACAACCAGGAAGTGGCAAAGTCTAGACTCCAACACAGGAAGATTTCCAACTGAAGCACATCATGTGCAAATTTTTCTCATAAAGTTTTTAAAATTGTGGAAAATGCACACAGCATGAAATTTACCATCTTGAGCATTTTTAAGCATACAGTTCAGTGTCGTTAAATGTATTTACATTTTTGTGCAACCAATTTCCAGAACTCTTTCATCCTACATGAGTGTCATCAGACAGTAACTCCCCACTTCTCTTCCTCTCAGCCCCTGGCAACCACAGGGCCATGTTGTTTCCTCTGAATTTGGCTGCTCTAAGTACCTTCATTTTAGTGGAATCATAAAATATTTGTTCTCGGTGGTGCACTAGTTTACAGTCCCACTGTCAGTGTGCAAGGGTTCCAGTTTCTTCACATCCTTGCCAACACTTCTTTTTTTATGGTAGCCCTTCTAATATGTGTGAGGTGGTATCTCATTGTGGTTTTGATTTGCATTTCCCTAAGGATGACTGATTTTGAGCATCTTTTCCTCTGCAAGCAGAATTTTCAAGAGAGTCTTTCAGGGCAGGGTGTCATCGTCTTGGTAGGTCCCAGTGGTGATTCCCTGAGCACTTTCTGAAGGGAATAACTGTAGGATAAATGGCCTAACATGTTTTAAACCTGTTTGAGAAACAGGTTTGAGAATCTGTGGTAAAGCTCACAGATGTATACTTTTGTTTTGGAAGGAAACTCAGACCTAGAGATACTAAGGGTCACAGAGATGCTGAACTGGAGTGGAGGGAGTGGAGCAGAGGACATTTGAGGCCCTGGGTCCTCAGTACCACTGCTGGGATTAGAGTCCAATCTTCTGACTCCTGGACCGGAGTTTTTTAGACGTGCCAAGCTACCAGGGTTAGCAAAGTCTGAAGCTCAGTCTCTCTTATTGCTTCTTTAATGATTCATGGACATTCATTTATTCAACAAATAACTTTTGAGCATCAACTCTGTACACATATTGTGATAGGAATAACAGAATAATAGAAATGTGATCTCTGCTTTCACAGGTTATTATTGTCTGGCCTTGGAAATTTCCTTACGCTGGCAAAATCAGTAAAATGGTGTTAATCTTTGGGCTGTCTCTGCATATTAATTATTATCATTTAATTAATGCATAATGGATTTGAATAGTTTGGTGGGGGATCCTATGTATGGTTACTGGTTTTTCCCTTTATACTAAATAATTTACAGAGCGATAATTTGAGATTATGTAAATGTTGTGTTCTACATCACACTTTCACCGCTAGTTTTAATTCTATTGATAATTTTCTGACTCCATTGTTCTTTTTATGTTTGTTTGCATTTGTTTGTAAGAGGTTTCCTTTCTCTGTTGTTTATGTAGCACTGAGTATTCATGGATTCTTTCATTATTTAATGGGTTAAGGTTCATTGCTGTTTATTTATTTTGATGCTCAAAGTATCCCAGATTTGTCTAGTGAGAGCCATTCAAGCAGGCTTCTTTGTCATTTCTATACAACATCATGATTCCTTGAGCACTTCCTTATTTTGTGGTGCAAGATGTCCCAGGCTGGTCTTGTACTTTCTCTGCCTGTTGGTCTCGGCCTGTAGACAGTGAAGCTGTTGCTGGGAGTGCCTGGGGCACTGCTCACCTGGGCCTGTACTGGTTGCAGCAGCCCCCACAGACTGTCCCCCCTTAGAGTCATGCTGTGCCTGGACTGGCTCTTATGGTTTTTATGGAAATTTATCACTCACATGTCCTGGAGGGTACAGGGCATACCTGGGGCCACAGAGTGAGGTCCTGGAGGGAGAGAGAGAGAGAGAGTGCATATGAACAAGTCTGGATTTTGGGTTCTGCCTTTTGGGGTTTAGGCGGGGTATCTAGGATTTATTGGGTTCATTCTTTATTGGTAAATTTAAAACAAAACAGCAGGAATTAAACTGCGGGAAGGGAGAAGCAAGCAGTCAGTGAGATGGTCTGTTATCAGGTCAGCCAGAGCTCTCTAAAAATGGGAAATTCGTGGGTGGGGTGGCCTGACTCTTTATCTAGTTGTGTAGCTGGCATGTGTTTGTTGGAGATGGATGTCTTTGAAGAGGATGTCTCCAAAGCTTGATGTCAGGCACGTACGTTGCAATTTAAAAAGCTAATTATCAGGTGCTGACACACACTGCCCCAACCTTGGAACCAGCCATTGCTTCAAGGAGCGTTGGTCCCTTTCAGGGAGGAGGGATATTAAAAAGTCAAGATCTGGGTGAAGGGGGCTAAAAGGCACAAACTTCCAGTTATAAAATAAGTAAGTTTTGGGGATGTAATGTCCAGTATGGTGACTGTAGTTCATGATAGTGTGTTGCATATTTGAAAGCTGCTGAAAATTCTCATCTTACACACAAAATATTGTAATCGTGTATATTAAAAAAAAAAAAAAAACCCAAGATCCAGGGGGCTGGAATCCTCTTTGCTACCAGTGTGTCATTGCTTCTAGGGTCCTTCAGGATATAGAGCTAGGGAATTTGTGTGTGTGTGTGTAAGCACATATCTAATTTGTTTTCCCATATCTCTTTCTACATTTTTTTTACGAAGCCCATAACTCTAGGATTCTAATTAGACAATGCTGTGTTGTATGGAGGTATATCACTCTGCTTTTTTCTTAATTTTAACAGGTGGCTAAACCCCTTGTTTAAAATTGGTCACAAGCGGAGATTAGAAGAAGATGACATGTACTCGGTGCTTCCGGAAGATCGCTCCAGGCACCTTGGGGAAGAGCTGCAAGGGTGAGCAGCAGGCAGAGAGGAGAAGGGGAGGGAAGAGTGAGAATTTCTCCATGTGGCTAAAGGTTTGGAGTGGGTTTTGCCTCCTCCGGGCTCTTCTGGAGCCTCCTTCCCCTGATACTGCACGCTCACCCCCCTCAGGCTGAGCCCGGGCTTAGCCCCCTTTGGAGGCTGGGGGCCCCGTGTTCCCTGTGCGTTTGTGGACGTGGAGGGAGCCAGCAGCCCGGGCCCTGGACCCTGAGCTCTGTCCCCGGAGGTGGTGTCCCTGGAGGAGGCTGTCTGCCCTCTTGGGCTGCTCTTGGTGCTGTGACTCCAGCAAAGCGTGGCAGGAACTTGTTTCCCGAGACTGGGACACTTCCCCTCAAAGGTGTTTTCCTGTTGCTTCAGGGTCTGCACGGCTCATGTTTCAGGAGCCCTGCGAGCAATTAGCCAGCCTTTATGGGGCAGCCACACAGCGCCCTGTAGTAAAGGCTTCTCCTCCCCTCTGTCACCTCCCCCCTTTGCCTGTGGTGGGGCTGTTCTTTACTGTGCTTTGTTTCTCGTCGCAGGTACTGGGACCAAGAAGTTCTGAGAGCCCAGAAAGACGCACTGGAGCCTTCTTTAACGAAAGCAGTCATGAAGTGTTACTGGAAATCCTACTTAGTTTGGGGAATGTTTACATTTCTTGAGGTAAAAGCTGTTACACACACTGCGTTGCTTTTCAGTGTGTGCGAATCAGCACTGAGATGGACGGGACGGGTGGGAGAGAGGCCAGTAGTTTAAGGTGTGAGGATCAGTCTTGTCTAGGAGACATGGTGTAGCTCAGTGGTTGTGTTTATCTTTAGAATGGACAGATACTTAAAGGACTGGGCCTCTGGCAGATTATTATTTTTCTTTTAACCAATTAAAACTTAGTGTCATGGGCGGATGGCCCTGAAATGGAAAGATATTTTATACCATGTTAGGACATTGTTGGTGATCATTAAATGATATAAATGCTGAGTGATCCTTGGCCAAAAGAAGATCCTACAAGGTCAAGGAATATGTGCCCTGTGGTTTGGAGGAAGTAAATTTGGACCAGAGCCCCAATAGCATAAGACATTTTACAGGCACTCAGCAAATAATTGTTAACTTGACCAGGTCACATCTGAGAAATGCTTTCCTAAGGAAGTATCATTGCCTCTCCCCTTCCAGAGGAACAGAACCTGGGACACTGTGTCTGGGCTGGAGCTGCCCAGAGCTCCCAACAGCACACCCTTTCCCGGGCTGCCCCCTTCCCAGTGGGCTGGGCACTGAGACCCAAAGCCCCCCCGAGGGGAGGAGCTCGAGCTGCACCATGAATTGTGGAGACTTTGTGCACCACCCATGCTGGATTCTGTCCCTGGTTGTGGAAGGAAGCCACAATGCCTCCCAACTCATTTGTTTAGAATTTTAATTTTTGCCTTGGGGAAGAGATGATTGCTAATATTTCTTCCAAACCAGCACCTGCAGTATATGGCAGATGGACAACTGTGGAAGATATCATTTTTTTAGCTTGGCTTCTGCTGTGTTTAAGTTTTTTTTTTAAAGATGAATTTTTTTTAAAGGTTATTTATTTATTTATGGCTGCATTGGGTGTTCATTGCTGCACGCTTGCTTTCTCTAGTTGCGGTGAGCAGGGGCTACTCTTCATTGAGGTGTGCGGGCTTCTCATTGCGGTAGCTTCCCTTGTTGTGGATCACGTGGGCTTTATTAGATGTGGCATGTGGCTCAGTTGTTGTGGCTCGTGGGCTGTAGGGTGTAGGCTTAGTAGTTGTGGCACATGGGCTTAATAGCTCCGTGGCATGTGGGATCTTCCCAGCCCAGGGACTGAACCCATGTCCTCTGCATTGGCAGGTGGATTCTTAAGCACTGTGCCACCAGGGAAGTCTCTGCTGTGTTTAATTTTTGACTCCAAGGAATATCCCAGCTTCTAGTGAGTAAAGGTGTATTGACACAGTGCCCCATGGGGCTGAGAGCTTGGGAACCAGGCTGAAAGCCTTGTTTCTTTGTGATACTCCAACAGAAGCTGAACTCTGTTCTCTTGATTGACTAACAGATGCATTTCTGGTTGGGAAAGATTGGATGTTTTTGTGCCAATGTCTCCATAAAGGTTCTTAAAGCAGAAGGTAATGGCAAGAGCGTGCCTCCCTTACATGAACCACCTTGACTTTCTGTTTGGCTGGGACGTTGAGAGGACAGCGGACAGCAGGGCTTGTTCAAATGGAAGCAAGTTTCTTACCCTTCCCCTGCCACCTTTTTCCTTATTCATCTTCAGCCAAGACTCACTTGGTATTTTGCCACATGTGTCCTAAAGCTCTGGGTGTGGTATTTATTGAGCATCCACAGTGTACTGAGCACAAGGTACTGAGGCTTTATTGCCTTTGAACGTAAAATTTTGCTTAAGGTTAAAACTGTTTTCTGCTTGTCTTATAGGAGATAGTGCATCTGTGTTTTTTTTTTTTTAGATTAGTCATGAATATAGCATTCTGTCAAAATGCCTTTTTAACATGCTAATAATAAAAGCAAAACTGTGTTAAGGAAAACTGGTATGGCTTGTATTTCTAATGAAGGCTTTTTTCTTTTAGGAAGGCACCAAAGTAGTTCAGCCCATGTTTTTGGGGATAATTATTAGTTATGTTAAAAACTACGATCCCACTGATTCTGCCGCTTTGTACGAAGCCTGTGGCTATGCTGCAGGGCTGAGTGCCTGCGTGCTGGTCTGGGCCATCCTGCACCACTTGTACTTCTATCACATTCAGCGTGTGGGGATGAGGCTAAGAGTAGCTGTATGCCATATGATTTTTTTTTTTTTTTTTTTTTTTTTTTCTGTTTTTATACACACATCCCCATATTCCCTCCCCTCCCCGACGCCCCCCCCTCGATTCCCCCCCACCCTCCCCGCCCCAGTCCTCTAAGGCATCTTCCATCCTCGAGTTGGACTCCCTTTGTTATACAACAACTTCCCACTGACTATTTTACAGTTGGTAGTATATATATGTCTGTACTACTCTCCCGCTTCTTCTCAGTTTCCCCTTCACCCCCCGCCCCCTCCCATACCTCGAGTTCTCCAGTCCATTCCCTGTATCTGCTTCCCTGTTCTTGTCACTGAGTTCATCAGTACCATTTTTAGATTCCGTATATGTGAGTTAGCATACAATATTTGTCTTTCTCTTTCTGACTTACTTCACTCTGTATGACAGATTGTAGTTCTATCCACCTCATTACATATAGCTCCATCTCATCCCTTTTTATAGCTGAGTAATATTCCATTGTATATATATGCCACATCTTCTGTAGCCATTCATTTGTTGATGGGCATTTAGGTTGCTTCCATGTCCTGGCTATTGTAAATAGTGCTGCAATAAACATGATGGTACAAGTTTCTTTTGGGATTATGGTTTTCTTTGGGTATATGCCCAGGAGTGGGATTACTGGATCATATGGTAGTTCTATTTGTAGTTTTTTAAGGAACCTCCAAATTGTTTTCCATAGTGGCTGTACCAACTTACAGTCCCACCAACAGTGCAGGAGAGTTCCCTTTTCTCCACACCCTCTCCAACATTTGTTGTTTCCAGACTTTGTGATGATGGCCATTCTGATTGGTGTGAGGTGATACCTCATTGTGGCTTTGACTTGCATTTCTCTAATGATGAGTGATGTTGAGCATCTTTTCATGTGTGTGTTGGCCATCTGTATGTCTTCTTTGGAGAAATGTCTATTTAGGTCTTCTGCCCATTTGTGGATTGGGTTATTTGCTTTTTTGGTATGAAGCTGCATGAGCTGCTTGTATATTTTGGAGGTTAATCCTTTGTCCGTTGTTTCATAGGCAATTATTTTTTCCCATTCTGAGGGTTGCCTTTTAGTCTTGTTTATGGTTTCTTTTGCTGTGCAAAAGCTTTTAAGTTTCATGAGGTCCCATTCGTTTATTCTTGATTTTATTTCCATGATTCTAGGAGGTGGGTCAAAAAGGATGTTGCTTTGATGTATGTCAAAGAGTGTTCTGCCTATGTTTTCCTCTAGGAGTTTGATAGTGTCTGGCCTTATATGTAGGTCTTTAATCCATTTGGAGTTTATTTTTGTGTATGGTGTTAGGAAGTGTTCTAATTTCATTCTTTTACATGTTGCTGTCCAATTTTCCCAGCACCACTTATTGAAGAGGCTGTCTTTTTTCCATTGTATACTCGTGCCTCCTTTGTCAAAGATAAGGTGCCCATATGTGTTTGGGCTTACTTCTGAGTTTTCTATTCTGTTCCATTGATCTTCCTTTCTATTTTTGTGCCAGTACCATACTGTCTTGATCACTATGGCCTTGTAGTATAGTTTGAAGTCAGGAAGCCTGATTCCACCAACTCCATTTTTCCTTCTCAAGATTGCTTTGGCTATTCGGGGTCTTTTGCGTTTCCATACATTTACCGCAAGGTAAGTGTCACTCGGTACCAAAGTGTGTACCTCCCCTGAAGCATCAGAAGCAACGTGGGAAACTTCTCTGTAAATTAAAAATCTTGTAACTGGGGTCATTTACACCTTACCAGAGAAGCTTGCTATTTGCATCAAGCCAATTTTGTTCTTGTTGTTTAAGCAAACTTTACCAATATATAGTGAAAAGTTTCCTATTGAGATCAGGTCAAGTTGCCTTTGATAACTTTTGTCCATAGGTGGTTGCATAATATCCACTAAATTGGTAATGAACTCTAATTAAAAAGTAAATATCAAAAGTATCAAATTGATTTTCAATGTTTTCATGCCTAAATCTCATAGTGCTATTTATGGAAATTTTGTTGTTGTTCATTAAAACCTTTTACATCAAAGTTGTATTTAAAAGTGAACTTCAGTGATTGCATCTATAAAATTAGATCTAGGAGCAAAGAATGTATTTGAGAAAGGGAGTGATTACATTTTTAAATGACCCATCTAATTGTGTTGGATATAATTGTGTTAACTAAAGAAAAATATAAATGGAATCCATGCCAAATACAGACTCACTCACTGTGTTTTCTAGTTATGATTGTTTTTAATGGTATTAAAGAATATAGTTGAGTGGGTAAAATTTGAAATTTTATGTTGATTTTAGTAATTTTGGAGAGAATTTGTTGCTATTCGTTCAAGTTATTTTTTTAATACAATATTTCCTTTTTTTCTTCAGTATGCATTATAGCACTTTTAGTAAAACCTGATTTGATGTGTTCAGTGATTTTGTATTGAGAAATACCACAAAATTATTCCAGAGTTTACCCCAGTCTTAACTAGTGTAAAAAGAGTAAGGATGTCAGGTGTCTTTCCAAAGGAATTGCTGCAGATACACCAGTGTCAAGAGCTGAAGGGCTCTTTATAAACTTGATCCTGGATATCTCCTTGCCTTGGGCTGTTGCATTTTTTAAAAATTCTTATTTAACTGTATTTTATACTTGAAATTTGCTGAGAGAGTAGATCTTGAGTGTCCTTACCACACACACACACAAAGATAATTACATGTGATGATGCATATGTAAATTGGTTTTCCTATAGTAATTGTTTCCCAATGTATATTTATATCAAACATCATGTTGCACATATTAAAGATATATAATTTTTATTAAAAATAAAGAAAATTCTTACTGAAAGCTAAAACCAAACAATTTAAATTGAAATTATTTCTTTTACCTAATTGCTACTTATCTACATCTTCTTTTTCTTGGCAATACTTTTCTCGGCAAAGTTCTAGGTGTCTTCTCCTCATTTTGCCTTGAGCAGAGTCTTGTTAATCTCGGGGCTGTGTGGACCCAGGGACCTGGCATCTCACTGTCTGTGTTTGGCCACAGCCCGTGAGCCTGGTTTCCTCCTGGGTGACGTGCCCTCTAGTTAGGGGTCCTCATTGTCGTCCATCATCATCTTTGTTGTTCTGTCTCACCTTCTATATTTAGGAGACAGATACTCAGATTTCCCCACAAATTAGCTTGATGTTTGTCTTTCTAAATCATGCTTAGCTACCATAAATATGCAGAAAATTTCACCAGAACTGCACTATGAAAACCTGAAGTTAGATTTGAGATGATGGTTCAGTCAAGCGAAGCTTGTTCTTTGCTGCACAGGTGAGCCATTGTCCACCTGTTTTTCTTCCTCATCTCACTAACATTCTGGAACGTCACCTTTGGGAAGTCTGACCCGACCTGGCATGTTTGCTTATGTGAATATAAATGTCTCCCAAGATGTTCATTTACCGGCCGTATTATGCCTAAAAGAGTTGTCCCTGTATAAAGTCAGGAATTGCTGGGGTTAAACCATAGACATAAGCTGAAATTCCAGAAATGTGGGAAAGAACACTTTCTTTATGCCCAGCCTTGCATCCAGAGTCCTGCTGAGGTGCAGAAATAAGACACTTCTTTGCAGGTTACAAGTGGGCTGATTCCTTAGGGCAAAAGCTGGTGCTGCAGAGCAGCTCTGAAAGGCCCCTCTGAATATTTGTTTTATGTTCAGACCTACCTCCTAATCCTTGGTCCTGGGGAGAAATCAGGTTGGGGGTTGGAAATGGAATGGCTGCTAAGTCCATAGTCATAGTTTGTAGTGTCGAATGATCTTGTGGGGTCTATCGTATATAAAAATGACTTGTCATTTATTTACCTTTCCACAGCTTTGGTAAAATTACTTTTGGCTTTAGATCATTCATTTTTTAAAAGTGTTGTGGTAAAATATACACAACATGAAGTGTACCATTTTAACTCTTTTTAAGTGCAGTGTTTAGTAACATTAGGTACATTCACATTGTTGTGGAAACATCACCACTATTAGTCTACAGAACTTTTCTTCTTCTGAAACTGAACCTCTGTGCCCATTAAACACTAACACCCCTCTCCCCCGAGCCACCACCACTGCTTCTCTATGAATCTGACTACTCTAGGTACCTCATATAAGTGGAATCATGCAGTGTTGGTCATTTTATGTCTGCAGGTCAGTTTTATGTCTGTATCACCGTAGGAATCCAGTTTTCTGTTTCTTTCTTTTGTTTCAGGCCCTCTGCCTGAGTAGCCTGGCCATGGGCAAGACCACCACAGGCCAGATAGTCAACCTGCTGTCCAATGATGTGAACAAGTTGGGTCAGGTAAGCTGCCCCTGAGGGATCCTTTTCCGTTTCCCACCCTTCTCACTGGGTTTAGGTTATGGGGATGCCAGGTGCCCATGTTTGGTGTTGGCCAGGATTCTGTTGAGGACATAAGACAAGGGCTCTTTTTATCCAACTCTCATGACTTGTGTGTGCAAATTAGATGTGATAATGTGTGTTGTCCCATAGATGAGAGTTTTGTTTTTCCAATAATAAACAGGCAGCAGTGCTCTTGCCCATCTTGGTGAGTGTCCCTAAGGGTCCTCCTGGCGGGGCCCTTCTTGGCATGCTGTGTTGGTGTTGCTGGCTGAACTGTCCTCCTCCTCCTCTGGGTGAGGAACACCTGGTGAGCAGGGATTGTTCTTTCCTGTGCCCTGTACAGTGCCTGCTGCATAGGGAGCCTTCGATAAATAGTGCCAAGTGGGTTGGAACATAGCCAGACACAACCTACTCTCTGATGTGCCCCCACACTTTTTTTCTGACACTTACCTTGTGAATAGATCACATTTTACCCAGGGGTTGTAGCTGTTGGTCAGATCTGTGCACGAGACCCCTTCTCTTTGAATTATCCGTTCATCAAACATGAAGTAAGGCCCCTACTCAGTTTCAGGGATGAATAAGCCTTCGTTTCTGCCCTGGAAAAGCCACAGCTTGTCAGGGAGGTAAGTACACAAATAATTAGTGGAGAGTGTGGTAGGTACCATAATATAGGCTTTCCTCGGATGCCGGCGAGCCCCAGGGGAGATGGGGGCTGAATTTTGGGGCAGAGAGAATTTGGAGAAGCCCTGAGCTCATCTTTGGGGTGAACAAAATCAGCAGCCTTCCTTCAGTGCTGCTGGTCTGGTTCTCCCTGGGCATCCCTGAAGCTGGCCCTGTGCTGCTCCGGAGCAGTGTCATCTGAGGTGGATGCTTGGATTTCTGCTTCAGCAGGTGTAAAACCCACTGGGATCGTGTCTGTGTAGGTTCCTGTCAGTTCCTTCAGAGCAGACTGTTTCCATACTCTGTCCTAGCTGGTTTTGTTTTAATACAGTCCTAAGATGGCATTGTTTTTCTCTTCTAAGGTAACAACGTTCTTGCACTTTCTGTGGGTGGGGCCACTGCAGGCTATCGCAGTGACCGCCCTGCTCTGGATGGAAACAGGAATATCATGTCTTGCCGGGATGGCGATTCTCATGATTCTTCTGCTTTTGCAAAGCTACATCAGGAAGCTGTTTTCATCACTCTGGTAAGAGACATACTGGTTTAAAAAACAGGTAACAGTAAAGCAATTATAATCCAATAAAGAGCTTAGAAAACAAACAAACAAACAAAAAAAACAGGTAACATCTACCAACCCTAAACTTAAATTTAAAAAAAAGGTAACCTATATTTGGTAACATCCACGGTCTGCTTGATGTTTTTGTTCAAAAACAAAACAAATGCCTTCTTGGATCTCTTCTTTGTGTGTGTTGTAGACCCTCTGGCTTAGCCAGTGGAGGCTCCAGCCTTGAACTGAAGGCTGATCTTGCAGCGGGAAAGGTGACGGCATTCCCTGGCTCCTCCTGGCACCGCACCTGAATAGGCAGAGTGTCCTTAAGCAGAACTTACCCGTGTCCACATTTTTAAACATTATTAAATAGTACTTGTCTCATAACACCATTTCTAGCTGCGTATGTTTTTGTTATGCTTAAGTTAGAGCGATTTTCTGGTATCTATGTTCATCTCTTGGTTTTAATTCAGTGTTTCCATTAATATATAAGTGCCCCAAGGACAAGGTTGATCTTAATTAATTATGTAACTTTATAAAGCCCCACATTCCTAGCAGCGTATGATAGAGAAGTGGCTGGTGGCGAATGATGAGGAGTTAGACCTCAGAGGGTTGGAGGTGGGTCATGGTCCAGGTTGTCAGGTGATGGAGATGTTGTGCCGTTTGAAGCTAGTTGACTTTGTGTGTGTGTGTGTGTGTGTGTGTGCATGTGCCTTTTTGCATGGTGTCTTTCTCTACTTGGGATTTCCTTTCCTCTCTTGGCTGTGGGGAGATGTTCCTTATCCTTTGAGGCCCTGTCCCATTGCTACCAGGTCTCTGAAGCTTTTCTTTGTCTCCTTTCCCAGGGGAATTCCCAACCCCATCTTTTCTGCTCCCAGCACTTTACTCCTATTATTCCAGCACAGACACTGTCTTCCTGTTAGACTCCTTTCTGCCTTCCCTATCTGACCATGAACTCCTTGGGCAGATGGTTTGTATCTGACTCTTTTCAGGTCTTCCTGAGCTGATACTGCAAGTTCTTCAGGTTACTTCTTGAATTGGGCTGAATGGTTGACTTCCTACTTGAAGTGTTTTTCTCCATTTGTACTTTGAGTAGGACCTGCCTGTGTTGTCAGCACAGAAGAGCTGTAGGGAATCATTTGATCCCTGGTCCCTCCCTGTGCCCTCTGCTGCTGCTGCTATGGAAAGCTGGGCTGTGCTCACTAAGGCTCATCTCACGTCTGTCCCCTTAGGAGTAAGACCGCAGCTTTCACAGACAACAGGATCAGGACCCTGAGCGAAGTTATAACTGGCATCAGAATGATAAAAATGTATGCTTGGGAAAGTCTTTTGAAGACCTTATTACCGATTTGAGAAGGTATGTTTTTATGTATATCAAACTATATTTTTGTACTTTTTAAATTCCTGTTTTTACTGAATTTAGAAGTCTTACCAAGATTGCACATTATGGTGAACTTAAATACTATCCACTCCACCCCCTGCATGTGGCAGGGAGTTTAGGTAGAATAGGGGAGTATTTAATTTCAACCTGCTTTTCCATTTACCATCTTCTTAAAGGAAAAAATATTTGTGCTGCTTACTTATACCAAAATGAAATTCCAAATATTTCTTAATACCACAAATCCCAAATAAACAATGATTCTAGGATGTTAGTATTTGAGACAATGATATTTAAACCAAAACAGTTATTTATGTTAATATAGCCCAAATGGGGAGATTACAGAGATTGGGTATACCTGTATCAGGCCAAACGAATCAGTATTATTCATTCCACAAAGAGCCCTAGAAACACTTTGTTTTGTTTTTTTTTGCTTTGCTTTATGTTTGTAGAATTTTTTCCATCTTTCATTTAAATATCTGATGAGTGTTTATACTCCAGCACAGGGCACTTAAAATTCTCCGGGAGCTCCCTGTCACCTCTCACTTTGCCCCTTTGTGGGGGCCCCTCCCTCTGCTGGGAAGACACTCCCATCTTCCTTCTTCTCTGGCCTCCGCCAGGCCTGACTGACTCCCGCTCATCTTCTCAGGTTCCACGCGTGTGTGACTTGCCCTGACTCCACTGCTCCGAGTCACACGCCTCTGCTCTGTGCTCCGTGGGGGCTGCTCTGGCTCCTCTGTCTGATGTCTTGGTGTCTCACAATTTTGGGGTTGTTTATTCTCTTTCCCCACAAGTTCATGAGCTCCTGGAGGGGACGGGCTGTGTCTTTCTATCATCAGTGAGGAGCCCAGCACAGGACTTGTGGTTACAAATGCTTGTTGAATGAATGTTCAAACCCAGTCTGATTGACCCAAAATGTTTAAAAGTGTGACATTAAGCCTCCATTTAGTTGGAGAGTGAGGTGGTGATGCAGGGTGTGGTCCTTGTGTCGGGCAGACCCCCAGGTGTACACTGTGTAGTGTCTCCATGATGTGAGGGATGGTTTATCTTACTCTGTGTCCACTCCCTAGAAAGGGGCCACTTACACAGGGCACTGAATTCATGTCTTGGATGTCAAGGCTTCTTTTAAAACCTATTTCCTACTCTCTTTTCAGGAAGGAAATTTCCAAGATTCTGAGAAATTCCTACCTTAGAGGAGTGAATTTCGCATCATTTTTCTCTGTAAGCAAAGTCATGGTCTTTGTCACCTTCATCACTAACTTCCTCCTGGACATGGTGATCACAGCCAGCCAAGTGTTTGTGGTGGTGACACTGTATGAGGCTGTGCGGTTGACGGGCACCCTCTACTTCCCCATGGCCGTGGAGAAGGTGTCAGAGGCAAATGTCAGCATCCAAAGAATCAAGGTTTGATGACACATAATTTTTGAGGTTGTAGGTGGATTTTATGTAAAATGCCTCCTTTTACTTGGTGTCACTGTGTTCCTGTTAGGTGAGGTTTAACTCTCCCAGTGCCAAAGCTGATTGTCATTTCAAAATGTCTTACATACTCCCCTCTCTTCTTAGGTGGAGTGCATTACGAATATGAGTTCCCTGCTCATTTATGGGCTGTGGTATAAATAGCTGTGGCACAGGGTTCTTGATATAAAGTGATGATTGCAGGGCGATTAAGATGACTGAAAGCAGAAAAAGCAAGCAAATGTCATCTCCTGTGCTAACTTGAATGACTAGGTAGTGACTGTGTTGAGTCCTGGTGTGAATAGGATTCTTCCCTGGGCCGGGAGGGAAAGAAGTTGCTGAGAGGTCCCTGTTCCTTGGGCAGGAGAAGGGTCTCAGGTTCACTTAGTTGTCTGTGTTTAAACATGGGTTCTTTCCTCCCCAGATGCTTTGCTTGTTGATGTCTGAGCAGGCCTTTTGCATCTGCCGTTTCCTCCCTGTCCTCTTTTCACTACTGCTTAATCCTCTCTCTCTAGCTGCCCTCTGCCTTTCAAATCTGGGATTCCCTCTATACCCAGTGCTTCCTTTTCCTAACTAACTGTCCCTGAATTGCCAGGGGCAAATAATTTACATCACCAAGATAAGGGCTTGGCACACAGCAGGTGCTTGAGTATTCCTGTGTTTATGAATAGGTCTCACATGATAAACTGGCTCTGTGAGATAAACTGGCCTGGGCATGAGCTTGAGTGTCTGGACTTTATGAAAAATCTAATCTGTTTTGTTCCTACTTCTCCACAGTGATGGACGGCCAGTAATAGATCTCTAGTGAAGTTAGCTCTGGATGTGATTATATTTTATTTTTCAGTCTTGCCATAAAAGCTGAGATTTTTTTTGTAATGAAGTTTCTATACTATAAAAAACTATTACCCATAAGACACATGAGTCATACGGGGTCAGTTCTGGTCTCCTGAGTTTATCATTCTTTCTGATGGGGGCTTTTAGCAACCCTGTTAAGGGGTAGTCCATGCAGTTCAATAAAATGTCTTTTATGAAGCTCTCACATCTTGAAAGAGAACATTTAGGAGTATCCTTGGACCATAGGGATGTTCTAAGGTCACATGGTAACTTGTCCAGATGGAGGCTTCACACGTGTGTTGTGCTGCTGTGGTTTTGTTATTGCTGCCGCAGCCGCTGTCTTCAGTTGCTGCTGCCAGGGCTCCCTGTGTGGTCCAGGCGCTCCTGAAGCCTTTACAGGTCATCTCATTTAATCCTGACAACAATTGAGTGGGATAAGCATCAATGTCCCCACTTTACAGATAAGGAAACAGGTTCCTATATCAGGTGAAATAGCTCACCCATCCTCATATAGCTTGTAAGTGACAGGACTAGGATTCTGCCCAAAGCTTGGTTTTTTAAACCATTGTTACATTGCCTTCTTAGTACCTTCTGGCATGTGGAATATCTCAAGTGTAGTTTTGGTCATCTAGTCTTACTCTGAAGACCTTCAAAGGTTCCCTGTTTCTTGCAGAATCAAAATTTTAAAATCTTGGCTCCACTGACCACTCTGTTTGTTTCCCAGCTCAGGACCCTCGACTCTGGCGGGGAAGGGAGGCTGTCTGTGACCTGCCACATTCATCCCTCCTTTTGGTCTTTGCTCACTCTGTTCAGCCCCCTGGGCTGCCTTCTCTTCTGTCCTTGATTTAAGCAAATGCTGCTGAGCCTGCAGCAGCCCCATGACCCTCTCCCAGCACTTCCGTTCACGCTGATCTCGGGCTTCCATTTGTGTGAACGGCCAGTCCTGCACAGCCCAGCATCATGTCAAATGGGGTGATCCTGACTCCCCAGGAGTATTCTAAGCCCCTTCACATCAGACTCTATCTGGTAGTTCGTTAGTGCCTGGCCCATGTTGAACACATCATGGGCATTAAATAAAGACTGGATTGATGGAAACAACAGTTAGAGGAAATGGCTGGGACCCCACAGAGGCCCAGGGTGGCCCAATCTGCACTGGAAGCTGGAGAAATAGTGCAATAGTGAAAGGAGGGAGCAGATTGGAGTTAGTTCCTTCCTGGAACATCGGAGCTTGGGGAGGGGCGGGGTCTCACCCCAGGGGAGCTGGATCCTATCCAGAGTGGGAATAGGTCTGAATCTTCCTCTTGTTCTGTATGTCCATCTGTGTATCTCAGACCAGCCTGACTGGAGTTGGTGGACCTGCTCTCTAAAGAGAGGAGCTGTCCCTGCACAGCCTGGGGTTCATGTAGACTCTGCTGGCCTGGCTCCTGGGCTGGGCTCTTGGACCTTGTGGACGGTTAGAAACACTCAATCATACTTTGTTAACAAACTTAGTCTGACTGTCTTGCTGGCCGTCATGAAACAAAAGATCAGTACCATGAGGCTTTATGGTAAAATGCATCTCTAGTGGAAAGTTGCTGTATAACAAAGGGAGATCATCTAGTCGGAAGGTGGTCTTGAGACAGAATTCCCTCCTCTTTGGAGTTGGGCAGTCTTTTTTCTCTGAAGGCCTTTGACTAATTGCATGAGGCCTACCCACATGATGGAGGATAATCTGCTTTACTCAGAGTCTACTGACGTAAATGTTGAACTCATCTGAAAAATACTTTCACTGCAGTAGGTATTTGAGCAAGCTTCTGGGGACGGCGATTTAGCCAAGTTGACATAAAATTAACCATCACACCCTCCTGAATCCCCATCTATTCCTTTGAGCTCCTGGGTGTGACTTTGTCCTCACTAAGCCATGTGTCTGTGGATTTCCTTCCTTCCCTGAACTCCAGCCTTATCTAAAGGGCAGGTACAGTGCCTCATTCATCTTCATACTTCTCCCAAATAGCAGGTGCTCAGAAAATGTGCAGCTGAAGGAACCATCCAGCTCCATCATGTCTGGGCTTCTGCAAATGCCTAACCATGAAGCCTAGTTTTAGTGGGAAAAGCGGTCACTCTGATTCTCTGGTGGATCATGTGATGCACCAAGGGGTGTAGCATGAAAGGGGTCCTGCAGAAGGTTTTCAGGGAATTGTGCTCAAATACTTGGGTAGGTTTTTTGATTCCTTTTCCACCAAAATGCAACTAAACTGCCTGGGGCTTGAGATTCCTTCCCTTGTAGGTGTGTGCAGTGACATTAACCTTATGACCTGGGGAGAACTTTGAATCTTCCTGGCACTGACTTTGTGTCCTGATGAAGAAAGCACTTTTGGGAAGGAAACCTA
The DNA here is from genome assembly GCF_030028045.1 of Hippopotamus amphibius kiboko. Classification (NCBI taxonomy): domain Eukaryota; kingdom Metazoa; phylum Chordata; class Mammalia; order Artiodactyla; family Hippopotamidae; genus Hippopotamus; species Hippopotamus amphibius. The sequence goes on from NC_080199.1 coordinate 15,024,546, forward strand.
AATTTTCCCTCATGTACATAAAGTGTCTGGCAGGAAGGTGGTCTAGGAATTGAGATATCTGTGGGCAGTACTTGTTTTCAGTAAAGGTGGGACACATGGCTGAGAATGAGAGTAGTGAGAAGAGCTGGTGTTAGGGTGGCAGACTGCTTCCTGGTGGGTGGACGTATTGGTGAAATATTTTTTTTCTTTTAGATCATAGACCCTTCTTCAGCCCATATAGTTGCTACAGCCTCTAGTTTATGAGAATCACCTGGTGTGCTTATTAAAACTAAATGATCACACCTTGGAGTTTCTGATTCACTAGGTTGCCTATGTCTTTAGTAAGTGTCCCTGTGTACCTGAAAATAGGTCACATTTTGGAGACATTGCCCTAGTTTAGAAAAAGCCAAAGAAACCCAACATGTCCTTTAGCAAATACAAAAGATGATAGGATCTTGTTAAAACTAAGAAAAAAAAAAAACTTTCTTGGTGTATGCTAGACTTTTGGGAGTCAAATTTCAATTTATTCTTCCAGTCACTTGCTCCACAAATAACTGAGGACCTACCTGATGCCTGGCTCAGGCTTGATGTATGTGTACAAAGGCAGGGAAGCAAATGCAGAGAAGTCCTTCCTGCCTGGAGTTTATGCTTCATCAAGTAGGGGGTTAATAAAGAATCAAACAGTGAAACTCACTGTGGATGCGCTTGTGTGTCCTTAGTCCTTGGAAGGAAAAATCTCAGGTGGCATGAGATGCTTTAGCAGAGTTGCTGGTGTAATTTTGGAGGTCATGCTTCCTGGAAAGGCTGAGGACGTTACCTGGAGAATTACCTGTGTGGGGAGGTGGGAGGCAGATGTTTCACTTTTTCCTGAGGGTGGTGACCTGAAAAAGGCTTTCAGTGTACAAAAAGGGGATCCATGCATTTGAGGAACCAAACATGTCTGAGGCTACAGAGTAGAGACTCTGGAGGCCTGAGCAGGGGACTATACAGGATTTTACAGGTAACATCAAGGTTTTTAGTCTCAGAGCTCACCCTGGCTGCAGCCTGGGGAACAGGTCAGGGAGGTGGGGTGGGGACCCAGCGTAGAGACAGGGAGACATGTCAGGAGGCTAATGCAGTAGGTGGTGCAGGGATGAGATGATGTGGTTTGGTTTAGGGTGAAATAGAGAGACTTGGCCAGATTTGAGAGCCACTCAGGGCACATCTTGAGTTGGGTATGGAGGGAGGGGACAGATCTTGAGTTTCTTTGGGTTTTGGGGCTACAAAATCTCCTGGATTAACTACACTAAGGAATACTAGAAGAGGACCAGATCTGGGGAGGCAAAAAACACAAACAGCTTTGGATTCTGAGAGCCTTTTGAACTACCTATATTTGCTATAAGACCCATCTCACTGACCAGCGATGGGCCTGATTCAGCCTCCTTTCCTGTTATCTAACAGGTAACAGGCAATGATCGGGTGTCTAATTTTCTGCCTTTGCCTGCCTCTCACTTAGATGTGTTAATGCCCAAGTAGAAGGTGAAAAGAGCAGCATTCGTGGAAGAAAAGGTCAACTGAGTTTCCTGACCAGGTGGTCAGAACTGGGCGAGACTTGACCACAGACGGGCTGGAGGTGTGATGAGCACGTAGAGTTGAGCACACAGCGTGGTGTTGAGCCCTGCTGCCCTGCTGCCTCCTGCAGCCTGGCACTCAGGAGAGTGGATGGGCCGTCTCCCAGGATTTCCACTCAGGTCATGTCTGGGAGCCCTAGGACGGAAATCCACCACCCCTGCCCACCCTGGAGGGGGTGCGATGGTTCATACCCACAGGGCAGACCTACACGTGGGCATCATAATTCCGTGTCTTCTTGTTTACATATGCTTTTCAATTTGCTTTTTCATATACAGAATATGAGGATTTATTATGAACTCATAGGTCCAAGAAGCCCCTTTATTTTTCTCTTAGTAAGGAAAGGGAACTGAAGGTCTTGGCAGTGAATGACTCCAATATGATTGTAAATATCTTAACTTCAAAGCACTGAAAGGCTTCAGTGACTTTTACATCTAGTGAAATGTGTCTCTGAGGTTATTTTGTTCACAGAGCTGCTTAGGATTTTGCCCACCAGCCCCTGGGAAGTCAGTCTTCTTGTCTGCAGTTCTGACATTGATACTTTCCTGCATGATCTTTTGTGGGTCTGCACGTCATGGCTCTAATGGCCATTTAATTTCAGCTTTTTCATCAGCCTGAGTCCTGGAGAAAGTCAGGCCAGCACTTCTGGCACATTTACAAGCTGGTCATGTGTTGAATGGAGTCTCATTTAACCCCTGGAAGATTGTGACGTCTTTCCCCATCCAGACCTGTCTGTGGACAAGTGCTCAATAGATTTACTTCCTCACTTAAGGTACACTTTTTCTTTTCTTTGTTTCTTTTTCTTTTTGAAAGTGGGGAATTTCTATTCTACTCTGCACACACCGACTGTTGAGTTTTTTGTCTTGGTAACATGCTTAAGCTAAAATTGGAATTTCTGTCTAGACAAGATCTATAACATACGTGTGTAACCTTTTGCTTGTTGCTGTGTTAGCTCCGACTGTGTAAGGCTGTAGCCATGCAGTCAGTGGTTGGACTGGTTGGAACCAGCCCTACAGCCTGTTCCTTCCTTTAGCTGATGCCCACGATGGGCCGACTCTATGCAAGGCTTGGTTTTAGTTGGCGCTGGGCCTGTGTAAGTGCGTGAACTGGTTCCAGGAGGATTAGCATTTGAGATGGGCTTGGAAGGCTGGGTGGGCCTAGTACTCGGGGCATCCAGGCAGAGGCCACTTGGGGAGTGTGGACTCAGGTGCTGATGGGTCACTGGAGGGTGTTAAGCATACTGGACATTCTCAGAGGTGTCGTAAAGAGATCAGGAGGGATTGGTGGTGGTGTAGGTTCGGTAGTATTGTGGAGGGTTGGGGAAGGAACCAGAAACAAAAAGTATCAGTATTTGAAATGATTCATAGTGAGATTGTGAAATTATGTTGTTCCAAGAGGAAATGAGAATGGGGAGAGAGGTGAGCTGTGGCAGAACAGGCGAGAGCTAGTACCTGGGTGATGATGGGAGAGGCCGTGCGGAGAGAGAACTCAGGCTCTAGTGGTTGACAGCCTGCAGAAGAGTCCTCAGACCACTGTCCGTCCATCCTGCCTCCTGTGGATTTGGGCTCTGGGTGGGAGGAGTAGCCGTGGCCAGTGTTTAGGTTCTCAGTGAGCCTAGTTGAGCGGAGGAAGGAACAAGAGGATCCCATCTTCTGCCAGCTGGTCTTTGAGAGAAGTGCAAGGATCCTATCTTGGTTTTCCTGCACAGAAACAGATTTTCATGTTGAGTTTTTACCAATTGTTGTTTTGAAGTGGAAGGTTGCAATCAAATTTGTGACTTTGGGGCACGATAGAGAAGGATGTGAAGGACTTGAAGGGTGTTTATGATGTTTAGGGAAGTAGGTTAGTATTCATGTGTTGTTTTCTTTCTCAAACATCCTCAGATGCTTGTTTCTGTTGCCCCCTGTGCTGGTTAGGATTTGGTTTGCCTGTGGGTCCTAGAGTTACCCACGTTATAGCTGCTTACCCAGATAGTTTGTTTTTCTCTCCTGCAAGCATCCTTGTAAGGCTCTGTTTAAGTTTCCTGGAGCTGCTGTAACAAAGCACAAACCAGGTGCTTAAAACCACAGAAATGTATTGTTTTTCAGTCCTGGAGGCTAGAAGTATGAAATCAGCAGGGTCATGATCCCTCTGAATCCTGAAAGTGGGAAACCTTCCTCACCTCTATTAGCTTCCGGTGGTTGCAGGCAAACGTTGTCTTCCTTGGCTTGTAACTGCCATCACTCCAGCCTCTGTCTCCATCATCAGGTGGCTGTTTTCTGTGTGTCTGTCTCTGTATCTCTTATAAGGGCAGCAATCATAGTGAATTCAAGGCCCACCCTGCTCCCCTGCGATCTCACCTTAATTGATTACATCTGTAACACCCCTGTTTCCAGATAAAGTCATATTTAGAGGTAACAGGTTAGGACTGTAGCATATCTTTTTGTGGGGATACATTTCTCCCCATAACAAGCTCCATGGCTAGTATGGTCCTCATGGTGTTAGGGACCCAGACTCTTTCTTGTCACTCCCCTGCATGTGGCCTTGACCCAGCTGGCAGCCTCCAAGGCCCAGGCCGTGGGGTGGATGAAGGTCCTGGATGTTGTCATTTTCCACTGTCCTGGATTACGTCACGTGGGTGTTCCTATCTGTTTGGGAGGCTGGAGAGAGAGGGCCTCCTTCCAGGCTGCCACGTGCTGGCTAAAGTCCACGGTTTGTTACCACAGAAGAATGAGAGCAGATTTTGAGGACAGGCAGCGGTCTCTGCCCCACACGTTCACGGTTCTTGGGAGGGGGTAGTGAGGGTGGTATCAGTTGTATACTCAATACGTAGCTTTTCTCATTGAATTACGTTTAGTATTTGCAGGGCAAGAGGGAGTTTTCCTGTATGTGATTATGTTAGCTTTGCAGTGGTTTACAGGACTCGGTTTATTCAGCTAAATTCCACTGAATAGCTGCTAAGGGGTGTGGAAAACAGCAAGAAGTGGGAGTTGCCACCATTCCTGCTGTTGAGGGAGGATAGAGGGTGTTGACTAAGAAGGGACAGTGATTGTGAAAAGATGCTTGTACAAGATTTTTCAAGAGATAGAAACTGAATAAGAGCATGTTATTCGTAGAACAGTGACTGGTGATAGTTATGACGAGCGGTGATATGGGTTTAACACGTGTGAGGAGGAAAGCAGAGTATACTTCAGTGTACGGGTAAAGGTCCCGACCCAGAACAGGCGGAGCCGGGGTTTTGTTCAGAGTCTCTGCCGTTGGTCTTGTGTCCCAGCCTGTCCTGTGCCCCCTGATTCCTGCAGGCCTGGGAACAGCCTCCCTCCCTGTGTTCCTAGCAGTGTCGCATGGTGCTTGGCACCTGGTGGGATTCAGTAAATATTTATGGAATCATTTCCTACCAGCTCCCCTGTTTGTTGTTAAGATCACAAAAGTAAAACAATAAAAATGTCCAAGTTCTAAAAGTGTTGGAGTTTGGAGACATGTTTTCTCCTTAAGGACCAACCATACACTTATTGAGAAAGTTACAACCTTCTTCATGGCCAGGAACTCTTTATTTTATATATCTACATGTTTACATATAAAATATTTATATATGCTTTATACATAAATATATTTTATCTATATAGACACACATATGTATGTATATAAAATACTCTGTGTGTGCATACTATATATGAGGGCGAGTCAAAAATGATCCACACTCCAGTTATTTTAAAATTTCTCATCAGAAGAAGAAGTAAGGCCACACTGTCTTATCATTGCTTTCTGTTCAAGGCTACGGTCTTCCCAGTCACTGCTGTGCAGGTGTGCATGTGTTACATCAGTTCATTTGTAACCACGGTGTAAGCAAAAATGGATGCCCCACTTGTGATTTGCACGAAAGAAGGGCAGTGTGCAGTGATTCGTTTTTTGTGATCTGAGGGTATACCTGGAGCCATTATCTATCAAAGACTCTGTGTGCAGGATGGAGAAAGTGTTTTGTTGGGAAGAAGTGAGTATGAATGGATAGAGAAGTTCAAGCAAGGCTGCACATCAAGAAGGAGCAAGTGCACAGTGGAGTATTTGTGGCTTGAAGCTCAGCCTAAAATATTTTTTAATTTAATGAGGAAATAGGAAAGCTTGTTGACAGATGGACAAAGTGTATTGAAAAGCAAGATTACATTGAAAAATGATGTATTTGTCTTTTCTAAAAGTTAATTAAAATAAATTCTACAGAGTGCGGATAATTTTTAACCTATCTCATGCTATTTATATGATCGCATATACTATATGTTGTAATAATAGTATTTTTCTATACATTATTTAGTACATTCTGATGTGAACCAACACTTTAAGTGCAGTTGGCAAAATGCTATGTGGGCTGTATAAAAATTTTTTATTGCAAATTCCAGGAAGCAATTATTTTCGTTTGTGCTTTGTTCCTGCCGTTTAAACAATCTGGTTTTCCTTTTTCTGTAGAACTTTCTGTTACTTGATGAGATATCACAGCACAACCCTCAGCTGCCATCAGCTGGTGAAACGATAGTGGACGTGCAAGATTTCACTGCTTTTTGGGATAAGGTAACAAGTCCTCCACTCCAAGATCTTGACTGCTAACAGACAACCGAAAACATAGATTTATTGGATAATTTTGAGATTTTACACATGTTGTAAAATATGACTTGCTCATTTAAAGAAAGTGTGAAAGAATGCTGAAAGAATTTTTATAAAAATTCTCAGAATCAGGATTAAGGTTTGCAGCTAATGGGGATTAAGTATAAAATCAACCTAAGACGTTTGACATATTGCTCTCTATCTCATTTTCAAGAGAGTGTTCAAAGTGTTAGCACATTTTGAACTTAAAGTACATACATTTGTGATGTTAGAATTTACAGAATTGGACAGACAGAATGCTGCACTGTGGAAAGGGTTAACTAACAAATACACAGCCAGTTGGTAAAGACAAGAGGCTTCCGGGAATCAGGGTACATTTTTTGCCTTGGTGTTCTCAGACCAAGTGGGAGTGGGAGCAGCTTCCTGCCATTGCTAGTCTCTGGGTTGTCTCAAGCATCTATTCTGCGCTTTCTGCATCCCCGCCTCCCCCCGTTCCTTTCATCATCCACGTAACTAATTCCCTGCATGGAATTCCCTTTCGGTTTTCCTGTCTAATCCACACTTACTACATACGGAGTGGAGCCATGGGTATTCATACGGATCTGTGCTGAGGGGCAGGGTGGAGGCTCCCCCATCCTAAGCTTCTGGATGATTCTGGCTCCTTCGGTGGCAGCCAGGGGCAGGGAGGAGGTGGCAGGAGGGCACAGGAAGCACCAGTGACTTCCCGTTGACCGGCTGCACTGTGTGGAAAGCTGACAGGGAGAACTGGAGGTTTTCCAATACTTGGTCTATTTCTGACTTTCAGGCAAACGGAATAAATGACAGGGCCTGCTCTCAAAAAGTTGTCAATATTGCACGCTCAGTGCAGCCCCTTTACCGACAACGGAAACACTCCCCCTGCCCCCTGCTTCCATGGTTCTCTGTGCACATCCTCCCATATCAGTGTGGATTAGTCAGGAAAACCGAACCCACACCACAGCAGAGGGAATTCCACGCAGGGAATTAGTTACATAGATGGTGAAAGGAGGGCATGGAAGCAGAAAGGGCAGAATGGTGGTGCTTGAGACAACCCAGAGGTCAGCAATGGCAGGAAGCTGCTCCCACCCCCAGGGCTGGAGGGACTCCGGGAGGTGGCGTCTCCACCAAAGGGTCCACTGTCTGGAGCAGAGCCCAGGAGCCTGACTACTGTCAGAGTGGGGACCACAGAGCAAGTGTCCAGACTCTGTAGACTCCTCCTGCCTTTCACGCATGTGACTCTTGTGCCACCTGCATCCTGTTCACCTGCTTCTGACTCAGTGCCTGCCGTCCCCACCAAGAAAACAATAGTATGTCCCCAAATATATAAAACCACATCCCTGTGCCTTTTGCACATGGAAACTCACACAAGATGCCTGATCTAACCTGACAGTTTCTCCTACCTTTATACAGTAGATTTACCTCCTGCTGGGTATTTCTTATCATAACACACTTGAAGCATTTATAAAAAGCACCATTAAAATTCCATGATAAAGACCGCTCTGTGTGAATGCTAACATATAGTTTGTACGACCCATTTCCCAATTTCTTCTGTACCACACTCTGCAGCATTTTAAAATGAGCTATTTTGTTCTTCTTTCAAGAACTTAATAACATGTTCTCAGACTGTTGTGCAACTTGCATTGTAGTACAGAACATGCTCTTCTGTTGTCCTGGCCTTGCCTATGGAAGGCTGTGCCCCATCCCTGGGTCATTATTAATTAGGGGCTGTCAGGGTAGGTCGTGGGGGAGAGAGCCCTCAGGAGGGAGAGGGGCACAGACCCTGGGGGTTTTGGGGAGAAGCTGAATCTGAAGGAAGGGTGTGCTGGGTTGGGAGGCAGGAGATGGACATGAGCTCTGTGACCTGCTCCACTAGACAGCCAGGTGGGCGGGTGGGGGAAGGTCTCAGGGACCCAGGTCTCATTCATGAAATGATAGGACTTGGTCTCAGTCTTTAAGCTTTAAAATGAATGGTCCTGTGGGAGCCTCTAGATCCACGGGGCAGGGATTTCAAACTGTGTCTGGCACAGAGTGGGGGCTCAGCTGATGACCCTTGTTGAGTCAGTGTCCGTAGAGCCTGGATAACCAGGAGGGAAAGGGATCCAGTACCAGGAGCTGACACGTGCTGCCCCCTTCTGGTCACCACAGAGCAGTGCCTGATCCTAAAGCCTCAGCAAGGAAAATAATTTACCAAGAGTGACTTTATCATATAAAGTGCTCTTTTGCTTACTGAGCAATCCTGAGGTTCATTCTTTATCCAGTGAAAATGGAGAGATTAGCGGAGGTTTAAATTATTAAAGAGCCAGGCATGCCAGGTACTTATTCTGCCACCTTGTGGAGATAAGTGAGATAGTTAAAACCAAGGGTCATGATGCAAACTTATAAATGATTAAAACCCTCCCATACTGAATAGTTTATCAAATACATTATTTTAATAAGCTAGTGTGTGCCATTCAGTTTGAGTTTCAAGCAGGTGCCTTGTCATTTCTACTCCTTAAATTCTGTGGGTGTCTAGAGCTGTGTCTTTATGGAAATCTGGTAAAAGAAGGAGCCTTTGTAAAGGCAACTAAAGCAGTTTCAAGCCCTCAGAGAGATACAGTTGGATGAAAAGGCCTCCAGGACGCAGTATCTTACAATAGGAAGGAGAAAAATGTGGATAATGTTAGCATATCAATGACTATTATGTTATTTTCTCTACTTTCTGAAGTAATTTGTGTTACTTTATTGAAATGGTTACATTTTTATAAACTTTAATTTGTAGGCTTCAAATACCCCAACCGTACAAGGCCTTTCCTTTACTGTCAGACCTGGTGAACTGTTAGCTGTGATCGGACCTGTGGGGGCAGGAAAGGTAAGTTATGATGCCTTTTGGCAGCTGGGTGCAATGCCGCAGCCCCTGCTAAATTCTCAGAGTTGAGCCCAGAGCTATGTGTAACCCAGTTTGAATTGGGTGTATCTAGAACAGTGTTTCTCTAAGTGTGTTCCATGGAACATTCATTTTGCAAGAACGTTTCATGGCCAAATAAATGTGGATAAACGCACATTGTGTTTTTCTACTTCGTGCTTCACGTTGCACAGTTGGGAACTGCTTGTCGGGAATTTGGAAGTCTCAGTGAAGGAAATGATTTATGTGACAGCTGTTTAGGATGGACTGAGACAGTGGGGACTTCTTTTTGTCATAGTGGCCCCTCCAGGACGTCTGGAGGTTGTAAAGGCTCTTCTGGGAAGCTTTGAGCATTTACTCATGTGACTTGACTTGGTCCCGTCTGCGCACGTGTAGTGAGTGTGCATTCATGTGCTGGAGCTAAAGACACAGATGTGAGCAGGACCCTGACGCCCCTGCCTCCAGAGGCAACCAGGTTCTGGGCTGAGACAGACACGCAGGCAGGTTATTTCAGCCCAGGGTGGTGAGCGCTCTGATGGTGTGGACACAGACACATGACGTCTGTTTGTTGTTAAAGATTTGAAGGACATGTGCACGTGCACTTAGTCTCCTGTGTTCTGTACAACAAAATATAGAGACCTAAACGTGGGATGTGTACATGAGAGGTTGATGTTTTCCTCTATGATGGACTTTTGCCCTTCAGACGCAACTCAATTCAGGGTTCTTTTAGTTAATCATCTTTGGATACATTCTTCACATATAGCTTTTTTATAAATTTTTTTTTTTTAGCTTTTAAGTTTTTGGTGTACCGCACAGCTTGTGGGATCTTAGTTTCCTGACCAGGGATTGAACCCAGGCCCTGGGCAGTTAAAGCTTGGAATCCTAACCACTGGACTGCCAGGGAATTCCCCACGCATAATTTTTTAAAAATTTTATTTTATTTTAATTTTTTGGCTGTATCGAGTATCAGATGCAGCAAAGTAGGATCTTTTGTTGTAGCGCATGGGCATCTCTCCAGTTGTGGCACATGGGCTCTCTAGTTTGCAGCACGCAGTGTCTCTCATTGAGGTGCGTGAGCTCAGTAGTTGTGGCGCAAAGGCTTAGTTGCCCTGCAGCATGTGGGATCTTAGTTCCCTGACCAGGGATTGAACCCATGTCCCCTATGTTGGAAGGTGAATTCTTTACCACTGGACCACCAGGGAAGTCGCCTCCACACACAGCTTTTTAAGAACAAGTATTTGTCAAGTAAGGATACCCAGATTTGGAACAATTGCATTAAACATCAGATACATGAAATACACATCCTGCTGGACTGCTCTGTTAAGAATGTTAAACACTCTTAACTAGCCCTGGGCAAGTATAACACTTCATTTGGGGAAACTTAGGCAGAGTCGATTGTGTATACTATTAATATTCCTTATCAACCATTAGTTTGCATTGACCAATAGTGTTGTTTTCAATTTTTTTCTCCCCTCTGCTGGGTCTATACCTTATCTTTTTCTAAAGGAAAGGGTTCTATCGTTTATCAAGCGCCCGGGGTGGGGGCGGCTGTGCTGCGGGGCGTGTTCCTTCCCGAGTGCTGTCTGTTCACGTGTGTGTGTTGCCGTCTGTTTCAGTCGTCCCTGCTAAGTGCTGTGCTGGGGGAGCTGCCCCCGAGCCAGGGGCTGGTCAGCGTGCACGGGAGGATCGCGTATGTTTCTCAGCAGCCCTGGGTGTTTTCAGGAACTGTGCGGAGTAATATTTTATTTGGGAAGAAATATGAAAAAGAACGATATGAAAAAGTAATAAAGGCTTGTGCTTTGGAAAAGGTAATGACTTCTGAGTTGCATATACTCGAATTTCAAATAATAATAATGCTGGTTTAAACTACAAGTTTTGTTGAAAGTTTTTTTTCTTTTCCCTAAATTTGAAAGATCTTTGATTGTTGCTTAATATTTGAAGTGGTCTGCTGGGTAAATACTCAAGCACATACGCTGCTCTTTTAATCCTGATGTGATAACAACACTCACAGATGTGTGTTTTTTGGGGGGTTTAATTCTGTCAAGTTTCATTCGTTTTTAACTTCTATTTTTAATGGACAATTACAGAAATGTCTAAAAACAGCACAGTGTGATGAGCCCTCCTGCACCGCGCCCCGCGCCCCCCCCCCCCCCCCCCAGCTCCAACCAGGAGTAGCTGGAGGCCAGTCTGGCTGCGTCTCTACCCCTGCCCTCTGCCAGCCCCACCCCCACCCCAGACTGTTCTGCAGCAGATTCTAGACCTCAGATTAGTCCATCTGTAAACATTTCATTAATTTTCTCTACAAGATAGGAAAGCCTTTGGGAAAAAAATCACCACATTATTACACCTGAAAAATAACCCCAATTCCTGAATATCATCAGTGTTCTCTTCAGTGTTTACATGTTATTAATCATCTCACTGAGAAATCTTGTTCACTGTTGTTTGAATCAGACTCCATGTAAGGTCTGCCCCCTGCACTTGGTTGGTTCCTCCTTGGTCCCTTTCAGTCTATAGGTTTCCCTCTCCTCTTCACTCTTGACTTCTATTTTTATTTAAAGAAAATGGAATGCTTTAAAATTTCTTAACATTGCATCATTTCACTGCGGGAGAGATTGTTTTCAGAAATGGCACTGAGTTTCATGGAAGATGGAAAATGAAACGTTTAACTGTATTTTGGGATGTAGGGCTCCTCCTTCCCCGCCCTTCTCAGTGGTCCCCCGCGCCTTCCCTCAGCATCCTCCTCCCTTGCCCACAGCCCAGTGTCCCCTCCCCCACCTGTCCAGCTCCTCGGCAGCTACTGCAGAGGATTCAGAGCCGAGTCGCTGAGGAGGAGGAGGCTCCTAGTCCCTGTGTGCCATCTGCCACCTTACTGGACACGGGTGAGGGAGTGACAGCATCGCCTCTGTAGCCTTCAGAGAAGACAAGGGCATCGCTGCTTCAGCCACTGCTGCTTCCATATTCACCTGTAGCAGCTTGCTGGATTCTAAGGTCATCCACAATGAACCCTGTTTATAGTCCTGTGCAGCCTAGGGCTCCTTATGGCAACCCTAAGAACATGGCCTACAGAGATGGGAAAACTAAAGCACCAAGAGATTAAGTAAGAGGCCCAAGGTCATACAAGTAATTAGTGGCATTCACCTGACACAGCCCTGCTCCTCAGAGGGAATAGACTCAGATCCACACAGCAGAAAGCAGACACCAGACCCTCCCACCAGGAAGCCTACTCAAGACACTGGACCAGCCCCACCACAGGGGGCAGACAGCAGAAACAAGAGAAATTACTACTAGGCAGCATAGGGAAAGGAGACTGCAAATCCTATAAATTAGACAAAATGAGGAAACAAAGAAACACCTTGCAGGCAAAGGAATAAGATAAAGACCCCAAGACCAAATAAATGCAGAGGAAATAGGAAAAGTGCCTGCAAAAGAATTCAGAGTAATGATAGTAAAGGTGATCCAAAATCTGGAAATCAAAATAGAGAAAATACAAAAAATAGTTAATAAGGACCTAGAAGAACTAAAGAGCAAACAAACAGTAATGAAGAGAACAATAACTGAAATTGAAAATACTCTAGATGGTATAAACAGCAGAATAAGTGAGGCAGAAGAATGGGTAAGTGAGCTAGAAGACAGAGTGGTAGAAATAACTGCCACAAACCAGGAAAAAGAATAAAAAGAATGGAAGGCAGTCTCAGAGACCTCGGTAACAACATTAAGCACACCAACATTTGAATCATAGGTGTCCCAGAAGAAGAAGGAAAAAAGAAAGGGTCTGAGAAAATATTTGAAGAGGTTATGGTGGAAAACTTCCCCAACATGGGAAAGGAAATAGTTAATCAAGTCCAAGAAACACAGAGAGTCCCATACAGAATAAACCCAAGGAGAAACACACCAAGGCACATAATAATCAAACTAATGAAAATTAAACACAAAGAAAAATTATTAAAAGCAAGAGAAAAGCCACAAATAACATATAAGGGAAAACCCATAAGGATAACAGCTGATCTTTCTGCAGAAACTCTGCAGGCCAGAAGGGGATGGCAGGATATACTGAAAGTCTTGAAAGAGAAAAACCTGCAGCCAAGAATACTCTACCCAGCAAGAATCTCATTCGAAAAGCTTTCCAGACAAGCAGAAGTGAAGAGAATTCAGCACCACCAAACCAGCCTTACAACAAGTGCTAAAGGAACTTCTCTAGGCAGGAAACACAAGAGAAGGAAAAGACCTACAAAAACAAAGCAAACACAATTAAAACAATGGTAATAGGAACACACATGTCAATAATTATCTTAAATGTAAATGGATTAAATGCTGCAACCAAAAGACACAGACTAGCTGCATGGATACAAAAATAAGACCCTTATGTACACAGTCTACAAGAAACCCACTTCAGACCTAGAGACACATACAGACTGAAAGTAAAGGGATTGAAAAAGATATTCCATGCAAATGGACGACAAAAGAAAGCTGGAGTAGCAATACTCATATCAGACAAATTAGACTTTAAAGACTATTACAAGAGACAAGGAAGGACACTATATAATGATCAAGGGATCCATCCAAGAAGAATATATAACAATTTTTAAATATCTATGCACCCAGCATAGGAGCACCTCAGTACAGAAGGCAAATGCTAACAGCCCTAAAAGGGGAAATCGACAGTAACGCAATAATAGTTGGAGACTTAAACACCCCACTTACACCAATAGACAGATCATCCAAACAGAAAATAAATAAGGAAACACAAGCTTTAAATGACACGTTCGACCATCTTGACTTAATTGATATTTATAGGACATTCCATCCAACAACGACAGAATGCACTTTCTTCTCAAGTGCACATGCAACATTCTCCAGGATAGATCACATCTTGGGTCACAAATCCAGCCTCAGTAAATTCAAGAAAATTGAAATTGTATCAAGCATCTTCACCAACCACAATGCTATGTTGGGATTTAAATAAAATTAGTGGATGAATGATGAAAACTGAACTTACCTGATAGAAGAATATAGTTTGGCAAAAAGAAAGAAAAATTTAAATACTGTTAAATAGTATGCTACTCTCTTGGGTTATAAAAATCAGTGAATAATAGCATTAAAGGACTCCCCCTGGGGTTTGTTCAGTGCAGTCTGCACATCTGACTGTTCTTTTATACTATGAGGAAAAGGCTGGGACAGACTTTGAAACGTCTGGTGTTGAAGATGCCATACCCACTTTTTGAGGAAATAGTAATTCTGCTGGAACAACAGCTTGACATCATAGATTGTATCAGATGAATAGCATTTTAGGATGATGTAGACATAACAGACTTTCTCATTTAAAGGGCTTCTATTTCTTTCTCCTGAGTTATTGTTCATGGGAGATTGTGCATTTGAAGAAATGACATCAAGTTAGGAATGAGCTAGATTTTTATTAAATGGTGTGTAGACTGTATAAGAAAAGAAGAGGGGAAGCAAATGTAAATCAGAGCAATAGCTCCCATTTATTCAGATTCCACGTGCAGGTCATTTTTCTGTCTCACAAGGGCACATGCACACCCATAAAAAGGTTTAGGAGTTAATTCTTTGTCTTCAGTGTTCCCATCCTCATTTTATGGTTGGTAAAACTGAGGCTTGGAGAGATGAAACAGCTCTCCTCAATGTTTGCAGCTCAAGTTCAGATCCATTTCTGCACGACTCTAGATAACCTGATTTTCCATGGTGCTGTGCTGCCTCTCAACTGAGGAAGTTTGTAAGAAAGAACTTTTTAAAAAGCAGATGATGGATGAAGGTGTAAGGTGGGATGTGGAATAAACAGATCTCAGGCATTTCCTCTTTACCTTAATCATGCCCAGCTCCTGATACCCAGAACAGACTCCAGGGACCCAGGCTAGCATGTGGGTGTTTGTTTGCACAACATTGCCTTTTTGGTGACGCTCAGCCCTGTCTTTCTCCCCCACATTTGAGCATCTTTGGAGAAAAGCAGATGTTGGGACAGTGGCTGCCATTCACCGTTTTCTCTAGGGGCTGATGCTTTGCTGCAGCCACGTGGGGTGACTGGACCAGTAATGTAGGCAGTGTTCTGGGGCTTTCCCCACCCTCGGGTGTCCATGCGGCACAGACTCTGGTGGGAAGGGGCCCTGCAGGATTGGGTTGCACAGCGATTCTTCTGTACGTGATGTGATGTCTATAAACGTGGACTCTTCTGCTGTTCTGCTGCGTGGTCGGGACATGGAGTCAGGGCCCCTCATGCCCGTTCCCTCCTTGGCAGGAAGGGAAGCCCAGGGCAGAGAAGTAGTGGAGAGCGGAGTCCTGGCCCTGGCTTCACCATGTGCCCATTATCAGTTTGGACACATCCTGCTACCTGCCTGGGCCTGTGATGTTTCTGCAGTAAAATGAGCACCTTGAGTCAGAGGGTTTCTGTGAGGTTTTGAAGCTGCTCTGAAATGTCATCTATGACTCATTAGCAAAGGGTCAGCTAGGTCTTTATGACACCTGAGAACCACTTAATGAGTAAGGAGATCCTCTGCTTATCTCCTTTTGGAATCCATCTGTCAATGGATGGACATGAGCTGGCCACAGATAATAGTGGCGTCCTGGAATTATTTTGGCCTGTAGATACAGAGACTGCATGTGTAGTAGAAAAGGCTTGGCCTTTGGAGAGAAACAGTCCTGGGTAGTAACTCCAGGTATTTCTCTCAGTTTCCTTTCTTATTAAGGGGAGGGGTGGGATTACTGTAAAGGCTACAGGCAATGCCTGTGAAATGCAGACTTGCCAGGGTTTCAGTAAATGGTAGTCATTGTTACTCTTATAGGTCTTCTCTCTACATCCATCCATCCATACATCCATACATATAAATATAGTAAAGTTTTCTCCTTACTGTTCTCCCTACCCCCACCTCTCCCAAATCCTGGAGCAAAAAACAGGAAGAAAAAAAGCAACATTTATTGTATTACATACATCAATAACAACTAGATGTATTATACTAGATCTAATTAAAGTAAACATTTAAGTTCATTGAGCTGAAAACAATTCTGTAATAAAATAGGGAGATAAGACGTAGTCACATTTGGCAACATCGATTCAGGCTGAAGACATCAACTCCAAGGCCCAGGAGTCAGAAGGCTTTGGGATTGAGTCTCAGTTTCTCTATTTACTAGGTGTGTGATTTTGGCTAATTGTCTGAACCTTACAAGCCTGTTTCTTCATCTGTAAAATGGAGATAATAATACTGTCAACTTCATAAGGTTGTTTTGAGGATGAAATGCAATAGTGATCTTAAAGCACCTGATTGCTAGGGACATGACAAGCCCTCTATAAATGTTAGAATGATTTTGAAAATAAATTAGCTCTTAATTATAAACTCAGCAGCTTCTTGGTAAAATCACATCCATAAAATGTGACATGTAAGGAAGAAAGTATCTGAGTATTTAACTTCCATTATTTGAGTTGATATTTATATAGGTGCTCTACACATAGCACATTATATAAATAAACAATAAAAATATTTCGTTACCATGACATAAGCAATATAGAATGTAACATTTGTCTGCATGTAATCTTTCACCACTTGAAGGCTTGCAGGGCCTGAATAAAGATGCAGGGGAAGAAAATGGATGTGTGGACCCAGCGGGGAACGGGAGGTGGGATGAATCGGGAGATTAGGATTGACACATACACGCTGCCGTGTGTAAAATAGATAGTGGGAACCTGCTGTATAGCACAGGGAGCTCAGCTCCGTGCTCTTGGTGAGCTAGATGTGTGGGATGGGGGAGCGTGGGAGGGAGTTCTGAGAGGAAGGGGATATATACATACATATAGTTGACTTGCTTCATTTTACAGCCGAAACTGACACAGCATTGTAAAGCAACTATACCCCAATAAAAAATAATTAAAAATAAAGTATTATAATGCTGGTAGAAACATGGATGTGCAAATAAAAAAATGTTTAGGCGATACATATTTAAAAGTATCTCATTGATAAATTCTAGTTTAATATTTTCCCACACAGATCACTTGAATTTACAAACTCCTCTTGGGTGCCTATAAGCTTTCATCTCATGTTTACCACATTCCTGCCAACTTGAATGTTTTCAGATTGCCTTGACAATTATAGGATAATATGTTTATTGATAATTCCTCGTTTAGGTATAGAGGACTTTAAGTCTTAGTTATTTTAGTGTTGCCTTCATGTTGAATATACTTCTCAGTCACCACTTGGGCAGCATGATGTGAAAGAGCAAAAGGCTATGAACTGCCATGAGCTTGGTTCAGATTCCAGCTCTTCTGTTTAACAGCTGACCGTCCTCAGACCAGTGATGTAACCTCACTCAGTCTCAGTTTCCTCACCTGTGAAATGGGGCCAGTACTTCCTGTGCAGCTTGTTGTGAGGATTAGAGACAATCAGCATCAGGGTCCAGAACAGAGCTTGGTGCACAGATCTCCCCCTCCAGGAGCTGAGAGAAGCCGTGTGCACACGTACAAATGATGGAGCAGAATAAGACGGGTCGTTCACAAGAGATGTAAACAAAGCCTTAGGAACCAGCAGGAAGAGAGATGAGTCCAGGGTGGTTTCATAGGAGAGTGTGTTTGGGCTGAGCCTGGGAAGATGGGCAGGATTGACAGGCTATGAGAGGAGAGTAATTCCAAATGGAAGAAAAGCTGTGAAGAAAGGCGGGACCTCCTGCTGTTTGACTCTGGAGTCCAGCCCTCCTCTGCCAGGGCCTCAAGTCCTGTCCTCATGAACTATTTCAACAGTCATCTCCGTGGTGTTTCTACACTAAGTCTCCACCATTGCTGAAGGGCCCTTGATGAGCTTCTGGATGGATAGCATAAATCCAACCTCTCCATTTCCTAGTTTGCTTCTAGTTTGTGTGTCTTCTTTTCAGTGAAAATTGGTTAAATTTACCTTAGAGGAAAATAACGTTTAAAAAAAACACCTTCCTGTCAGTGGGAGGAATTGTAATGTATGCTCAACTCAGGCTTTTCCCTTTAACCTAATCAGAAAATGGTGGCTGGGAAATTAGTCTGACTTGGATTTTACTTCACATCCTTTGAAATGTTTTTCCATCTGGGTCTGGTCCATAAATAGTTTTCAGAGTCAACAACACGCTCGAAGTCCTCCTACCAGACTCAGAGAGCCTGTTCCTTATGCCCTAACTGTGCTAAATGCAGCAGTGGATTTAAGTGCCTTTTCTAGAATGTGGTTAAGATTGCTGTGCTACGATTTTGAGAAGGAAACCAGAAAAACAAAATCAAAGCACGAAAAATAAGCAGAATGGTTTGCAAGGACTGTCAACAGTGAAATGGAGGCCTAGTAAACTCTGTGTGTGTGTGTGTGTGTGTGTGTGTGTGTGTGTAAGGCTGGGGACCTATGTTAAAATGGCTCATTGTTTTTCCTGAAAACCAAAGCAAGAGATGGTATTAGCTTCTGAGCTCAAGAAAGAAATACGGTGAAATAATGATGAATTTTCATGACAAAGCTATTGTTGCCTTTCATTTGATGCACCCAGGTAAACTTTGCATGTGCAGGGAACCTGCGTGTGCCTGTGTGTCTTTGTGGCTGTCAGGGAGGGTTATGATGGAGTCAGTCTCTTTCTTCTTCTTGTGGTTATGTGCTTTAAATGTTGTGATTCACGCTGTGAATGGGGTCCCACTATTAGTCTCATGAGAAAATAGGCATCAGTCACCAGTAGCAAGTTACAATCAGTTCCTGTCCTTTTCCCACATATGCAGGGTGTTCATGCACTTGTTTTGATTCTCACAGCATCCTTGAGTTTAGCGATTCTTGTTTCTGCAGCACATTCTGTAGAAGAGCAAAACAAGACTCACAGAGATCGAAGGACTTATCATGGAGACTGCAGTGTGCCACTTGCTTTCTCCTCATATTTGCTAGAGACAGAGAAATGAGGGCTTCATCTGCAGAAAGGTAGTCTGTGTATCCTAGGTTGATGCCTGAGGGATTTAGTAGATAACAGAGTCCCCCAGACTCTGCTTGTCTATGCCAGGATCTGTCAAAGGATAATTAAAGGTAATCTAAGATTTCTAATAAAATACTGTTTAACTTAAACCTAATTGTTATCATTTTGGGGATGTTCTTGTCATTGTTTTTTTCCCACCAGGTACTCTGGGGAAAATAGACTGATCTATTTATTTCTTAAGTAATATTGAAATATAACTTTTGATAGATTCCTAGATCCTCAAGTCAAAACTTCACATCCTTCTGAGCTTTGTGTTTTTCCTGCTTCCACAGACAAGCAGCTACTTAATCCAGCAGATTTGCTCAGTGTCCCTCGAGCACACTGTTTCTTTCCCTTTGGTTTCCCTGCCCAGCCTGCTCTTTCTGCTCCCATTTCTTGTACAGACCTTGTCTGTCACTCTATCACTTGCCTTAAGAATCACTATGAAGGGCTTCCTAGGTGGCGCAGTGGTTAAGAATCTGCCTGCCAATGCAGAGGTCATGGGTTCGATCCCAGCTCCAGGAAGATCCCACATGCTGCAGAGCAACTAAGCCCGTGTGCCAAAAACAAAAACAAACAAAGAATCACTATGAAGACACAGGTCGGGTGTCATCCTTTCTCTGAAAGTGGGAAGCTGAGGCCAAGTTCAGCAAAATTGGTCATTTAAGATAAAATGAGTCCTGTGCCTCCACCAGGCTGGGCCACCAGCTCTCACGCTTGTGTCTCTAGCACAGACCTTCACACTTGCATATCCGGCTGCAAAGTGATATCACTGAGAGGTCATCTCAGCTTGTCTGCAACCAGAGTCTCCTAAACCTGCATCCACCATCTTCTCAGTAAATGGTGACCCTGTCCTTCCCCTTCCTCACGCCCCAAGCACAGTCCTCCTCTTCTCTTACAGCTCACACCCTCCGACAGCAGGTCTTACAGCCTCCACCTTCCACATATGTCTGGAGTGTGACCCCATCTCTCCATTCCCACTGCTCCCACTCTGGTCCTGGCCACCATCATCTGTTGCCTAGATTATTGCTGTAGCCTCCTCACTTGTATCCACCCTCACCCTGCCCCCCGACTGTCTATTTTCCGCAAAGTGCAGGAGTGATTCCTTAAAAACCTCAGACCAGGACTTCCTAGGTGGCGCAGTGGTAAAGAATCCGCCTGCCAATGCAGGAGATATGGGTTCAGGCCCTGCCCTGGGAAGATTCCACATGCGATGGAGCGGCTAACCCGTGTGCCACAGCTATTGAGCCTGTGCTCTAGAGCCGATGAGCCACAACTACTGAGCCCATGTGCTGCAACTATTGAAGCCCACGGTGCCTAGGGCCCATGCTCCACAATAAGAGAAGCCACTATGGTGAGGAGCCTGTGCACCGCAATGAAGAGTAGCCCCCGCTCTCAGCAACTAGAAAAACCCCATGTGCAGCAACAAAGACCCAACGCAGCCAATAAATAAATTAAATAAATAAATATTAAAAAAAAAAAAAAAAAACCCTCAGACCATGTCAGTCCTCCCCAGCCCACTCCCCCTGTTACTGGGAGTGAAACCAGGGCTCCTCCTGCTCTATTTCTGCCCTCATCCCCCTCATTCTTACTCAGCTCCAGCTCTCCTGGCCTCCTTGCTTGTCCTGGAAAACCTTGGGCATCTGCCCCATGGCCTCTGCACTCACTCATTCCTCTGTGTGGAGCCTCCTCTCCAGGTCTGCGTGAGCCCCCTCCACCCTCCCCCAGATCTGCTCACACCCCCTCTGAGCAGAGCCCTTCCCGGCCCCAGTATAGACTCACTTTCCCTCCTTCACTCTCCATCCCCCTAAGCCAGCTTCCTTTTTCTTCTAGTCCTTAGTACCTGTACTCAGGTTGATTTTCTCTATTGTCCATTTCCCACCATGGAAAGAAACTCTGGGGGCTTTGTTTCCTCATGGCTGAATTCATTGTGCCCAGAACAATGCCTACATATAGTCCGTCCTCAGTGCATATATGTTAATGGACAAATGCATAAATGTTGTGAAGAACTACAGAATGAAAACAAATGAAAAGCTGTAAGAGGTTTTTTTTTTTAATGTTCAAGGTTATAATGTAGCCACTATGAAATATAGCCATTGCTGTTGATCAATTATTTGTATGAAGAACTGATGCTCAAAGGTTACGATGACAGGAGAACACATTTTAAATCTTTTTTCTTTTATTTCCATTTTCTATCTCCATGTAGGATTTACAGCTTTTGAAGGATGGAGATTTAACTGTGATAGGAGATGGAGGAACCACACTGAGTGCCGGGCAGAAAGCCCGGGTCAGCCTCGCAAGGTAAATGGCATCTCAGTTGCTATCCTACCCCTGCCTCCTCTGCAGCTTCTAGTGGAGGTGAGCATGCAGAACCCACTCACTGAGTGGGTGCTGTGTGAAGCAGGGTCTTGGCCTTTTCCATGGGCTCTTGGAATGAACATGGAGTTGTTGGATGCCATCAAGATTCAGAGATGAGGTCCAGGGAGCGTGAAGCGTTCTTCTCCTGACATCTGTCTACATTTCCTAGAGCCGTGTATCAGGATGCAGACATCTACCTCCTGGACGATCCGCTCAGCGCAGAGGATACAGGAGTGAACAGGCACTTGTTCCAACAGTGAGTTTTCTCTTATTTTCGATCATTTCTGCTTTCCAAAATCCCTGTAGAGTTCAGGGAAGAGAGCTCAGGAGACGCAGCTCATCCTGTCCTGGTGTCCCTGTCTCCACTGTCTCCCCTCCCTTCCCTCCACAGAAGGTCCGTCGTAGAGAAACATTGTGTCATGAGGTCAAGATAGGAAAATACAGGAGGTGCTTCCAGTGTGTGGAGGCCAGTGGAGCCCGTGCTTTAGGGAGCTGAGGAATAGATGGCAAATTTCCCCTGTTACTTGCAGTTGATAACTAGACACTGTGGGTGGACCCAGAACCCAGGAATAAGACAGATGATGTAAGGTTTTTAAATCACAGGGTGGGTCTTGGGAACCTGGTACTTCACTGCCAGTTCTTTTCCTCTGTCATTTGTTTAAGGTCCATTAGAAGTGAAGTTTTCAGCGTTGACATAGGGCTTCTGTGGAAAGGCCTTGTTGGTTTATGCTTATAATTCTATAGTTTGGAAATAATAATTTCTAGAATTTAAGAATGATTTATTCCACATCAGAGTGTGGCTTCCATTGTTTCATGTTGCTTCATGGATGCTTCCTAGAATTAATACTTCGACCCACATGTAGGGTTAACTTGAATTTGAAACTAGGAATCTAGAATCTGGCTGAAGTCCTGACTCTCACTTTGTGTGTCTGGAATGTGTTGTCAGTGGCTCCTCCTTGGCCACCGAACCTCTGAAGTAGAACAACTCTGATGCTTTTCTGTGTATAATGTGCCCTAACGCACACTGACTGGTGTCTCTGATGGAGTCTAGACTGGCCTCTTTGAAAGCCTCGTGAACTTACTTTTGCTAAAACAGCATCCACATCTACCCCCTGGTTAGTTACTTTGCTGTTGTTGCCCTTGTTAAAGCCAAGGAGCCCTTCCAGCTGCACTTATTAAAGCTCTCCTGTGTGACCTGAGATCGATGCCCTTACAGATGTTATTGCACAAAAGCTCTTGGTTTACAAAGGAGGACAGTGAGCCAGGAGAGGGGAAGGACCCACCCTGGGCAGATTAAGGGAGACTAAGACGTTCGGCTCTCATTCCTGCCTCTAAGGAATGTGTCTCTACGTGTAGCTTGTTAAGACAGATGCCTGAGAAAAGCTCAGCATAGTCAAGGTTTAAAGCATTTCAATACAGGGTAGTAAACGGTAAATGGAAGCAGAAATGGGCAGCTGTAGGCTTTCAGCTGAAGTTTGGAAGCTCCTTGTGCTCTGGGCTTAGCAGGAAGTGCCCTGTGGACCTGCAAACTGGGCAGGGTTTGTGGATGCTGAGAAGAGAGTTCAGTTCTTTTTGCTAAAGAAAGAGTAGAAGCAAAGGAGTAGCGGTAGGAGGAAGCAAGGCTGTGAGAAGAACAGCAGGCACGTCCTCACCTGGAGGATGCAGGTTGTGCAGCAGAGAGAAGCTGTTTGGAAATTCTCGCTGTCAGGTCCTGTATGAGTTTGCTAGGGCTGTGTCCATGCAGGCTGCTCTCACAGGAGACCATAGACTGCAGCTTATAAATATCAGAAATTTGCCTCTCACAGTTCTGGAGGCTGAGAAAGTCCAAGGTCAAGGTGCTGGCAGATTTGGTGTCTGGTTAAGGGCCCAATTCCTGTGTCATCTCATGGTGTAAAGGGTGAGGGAGCTGGGTCGGTACCCTTTTATAAGGACAATAATCCCATTCATGTAAGCTCCACCCTCATGACCTAATCACCTCCTAACAGCCCATCTTCAGGACCTTCACAGTGGGGATTAGGTTTCAACATATGAATTTTGAGGACACAGACATTCAGTCTGTAGCAGGTTGTCACAGATGCGGGGTAGGGGAGCAGTGGTTAAACAACAGAAATTCATTTTCTCACAGTTTTGGAGGCTGGAAGTCTAAGATCAAGGTGTGGGCAGGTTTGGTGTCTGCTGAGACCTCTCTCCTTGACTTCTGATGGCATCTTCCTTGCTGTGTCCTCACGTGGTTTTTCCTCTGTTCACGTGCACCCCTGTGTGTCTGTCCTTATGTCTTAGTCTCCTCTTCTAAGGACACCAGTCAGGTTGGATCAGGCCCACCCTAATTAAGGGTAACAGTTACTTCTTTAAAGGCTCTGTCACCAGATTCTAAGGTACTGGAGATTAACATGAATTTTGGGGGGGACAGAATTCATTCACATCAAGTCCTAAGCAGCAAAGTGAAGACACTTGAGCAGAGTCAGCGTGTGAGAGAGAGATATGTGAGGAGCCCTGAGCTCTGGAGGCTAGGAGCTGGGATTCCACGTCCACTAAGCAGGGGTCGGCTTCCACCAAAGTCTGTATGTAACTTGAGCTGAGTGTTGAGGTGATGGCAGAGCTCTGCAGATGGATGGTGGTGATGGTTACACAACAGTGTGAATGTACTTAATGCCACTGAGCTGTATGCTTACACATAGTTAAAATGGTAAATTTCATGTTATATATATTTTACCACATGAAAAAAGTGCATATTAACATCGAAACTTTCAAAACACAACAGAGCAGGACAGCTGACCTGTGGCATGGCCTCCAACTTTCTGATCTGACCTGCCTTTCCCACCCTCTCCTCATCATGACTTGATGAGTTTTTCCTTAGAGAAGGGCCTTGTGGCTTCGTCATGAGTTCAGTGACAGGCGCTAGTGCCGTGACAGGGATTCCCACCCCCACCCCCTCTGGCATCATGAGTAGCTCAGCCTCCCTGTTCCCACCACCCTGACCTGAACTCACACATGTCTGTCCCCTGGGCTTGTGTGAGTCTGCACAAGTTCCCCATCACTGCGAGAACAGTCTCTCCAGGACACAGCATCCGTGTCACAGGGAGGGGAGAGCAAGGCATCCTGATTGCCAAGCACAGTGCGCTGATCACAAAGCTCTCCCACGTTCTTCTTCAGACACAGAAAGTATTTATAAGTATTCTCCAGCCTTTTGGGTTTAATGACCTTGGATGTACACTTGATAGAAGTGACCTTGTTAAAATTGTTGTTTGCTAATCAGAATCACATTCCCTGAGAAAACTTAGGGCCGGGAGCATGAATGTAATTTAGGAAATCACTCAGCAGCAACTGGAGAATGTTCCCAAGTGAGAAAATTAGATGGAACAATAGCTATGAGAGCTGGTGATCGTGTCAAAGCTTAGCAATGGGAAGTGTTTTGTATTAAAAGTGAATGGAGTAATATTCCATTGTATACATATGCCACATCTTCTGTATCCATTCATTTGTTGATGGGCATTTCGGTTGCTTCCATGTCCTGGCTATTGTAAATAGTGCTGCAATAAACATGATGGTACAAGTTTCTTTTGGGATTATGGTTTTCTTTGGGTATATGCCCAGGAGTGGGATTACTGGATCATATGGTAGTTCTATTTGTAGTTTTTTAAGGAACCTCCAAATTGTTTTCCATAGTGGCTGTACCAACTTACAGTCCCACCAACAGTGCAGGAGAGTTCCCTTTTCTCCACACCCTCTCCAACATTTGTTGTTTCCAGATTTTGTGATGATGGCCATTCTGATCGGTGTGAAGTGATACCTCATTGTGGCTTTGACTTGCATTTCTCTGATGATGAGTGATGTTGAGCATCTTTTCATGTGTGTGTTGGCCATCTGGATGTCTTCTTTGGAGAAATGTCTATTTAGGTCTTCTGCCCATTTGTGGATTGGGTTATTTGCTTTTTTGGTATTAAGCTTCATAAGCTGCTTGTATATTTTGGAGGTTAATCCTTTGTCCGTTGTTTCATAGGCAATTATTTTTTCCCATTCTGAGGGTTGCCTTTTAGTCTTGTTTATGGTTTCTTTCGCTATGCAAAACCTTTTAAGTTTCATGAGGTCCCATTTGTTTATTCTCGATTTTATTTCCATGATTCTAGGAGGTGGGTCAAAAAGGATGTTGCTTTGATGGATGTCATAGAGTGTTCTGCCTATGTTTTCCTCTAGGAGTTTTATAGTGTCTGGCCTTCCATGTAGGTCTTTAATCCATTTGGAGTTTATTTTTGTGTATGGTGTTAGGAAGTGTTCTAATTTCATTCTTTTACATGTTGCTGTCCAATTTTCCCAGCACCACTTATTGAAGAGGCTGTCTTTTTTCCATTGTATACTCGTGCCTCCTTTGTCAAAGATAAGGTGCCCATATGTGTTTGGGCTTACTTCTGAGTTCTCTATTCTATTCCATTGATCTTCCTTTCTGTTTTTGTGCCAGTACCATACTGTCTTGATCACTATGGCCTTGTAGTATAGTTTGAAGTCAGGAAGCCTGATTCCACCAACTCCATTTTTCCTTCTCAAGATTGCTTTGGCTATTCGGGGTCTTTTGCGTTTCCATACAAATCGTAAGATTTCTTGCTCTAGTTCTGTGAAAAATGCCATTGGTAATTTGATCGGGATTGCATTGAATCTGTAAATTGCTTTGGGTAGTACAGACATTTTCACGATGTTGATTCTTCCAATCCAGGAACATGGTATGTCCCTCCATCTGTTTGTGTCGTCTTTGATTTCTTTCAACAATGTCTTAAAGTTTTCTGCATACAGATCTTTTGCCTCCTTAGGCAGGTTTATTCCTAGGTATTTTATTCTTTTTGTTGCAATGGTGAATGGGAGAGTTTCCTTCATTTCTCTTTCTGCTCTTCCGTTGTTAGTGTATAGGAATGCAAGAGATTTCTGTGCATTAATTTTGTATCCTGCTACTTTACTAAACTCATCAATGAGTGCTAGCAGTTTTCTGGTAGAGTCTTTAGGGTTTTCTATATATAATATCATGTCATCTGCAAAGAGTGACAATTTTACTTCTTTTCCAATTTGGATTCCTTTGATTTCTTTTTCTTCTCTGATTGCTGTGGCTAAAACTTCCAAAACTATGTTGAATAACAGTGGTGAGAGTGGACACCCTTGTCTTGTTCCTGTTCTTAGAGGGAATTCTTCCAGTTTTTCCCCATTGAGAACAATGTTGGCTTTTGGTTTTTCATATATGGCTTGTATTATGTTGAGGTAATTTCCTTCTATGCCCATTTTCTGGAGAGCTTTTATCATAAATGGATGTTGCACTTTGTCAAAAGCTTTTTCTGCATCTATTGAAATGATCATATGGTTTTTATCCTTCAATTTGTTGATATGATGTATCACATTGATTGATTTGCATATATTGAAGAATCCTTGCATCCCAGGGATAAACCCCACTTGATCATGGTGTATGATTTTTTTAATGTGCTGTTGCAGTCTGTTAGCTAGTATTTTGTTGAGGATTTTTGCATCTATATTCATCAGTTGTATTGGTCTGTAGTTTTCTTTTTTTGTGACATCTTTGCCTGGTTTTGGTATCAGGGTGATGGTAGCCTTGTAGAATGAGTTTGGGAGTGTTCCGCCTTCTGCAATATTTTGGAAGAGTTTGAGAAGGATAGGTGTTAGCTCTTCTCGAAATGTTTGATAGAATTCGCCTGTGAATCCATCTGGTCCTGGGCTTTTGTGTGTTGGGAGATTTTTAATCACCACCTCAATTTCTGTACTTGTGATTGGTCTGTTCATGGTTTCTATTTCTTCCTGGTTCAGTCTTGGAAGATTGTATTTTTCTAAGAATGTATCCATTTCTTCCAGGTTATCCAATTGATTGGCATATAGTTGCTTGTAGTAGTCTCTCATGATGTTTTGTATTTCTGAGGTGTCCGTTGTGACTTCTCCTTTTTCATTTCTAATTCTGTTGATTTGCATCTTCTCCCTTTTTTTCTTGATGAGTCTGGCTAATGGTTTATCAATTTTGTTAATCTTCTCAAAGAACCAGCTTTTAGTTTTATTGATTTTTCTTATGGTTTCTTTCCTTTCTTTTTCATTTATTTCTGCTCTGATCTTTATGATTTCTTTCCTTCTGCTCCCTTTGGGGTTTCTTTGTTCTTCTTTCTCTAGTTGTTTGAGGTGTAAGGTTAGGTTGTTTATTCGATCATTTTCTTGTTTCTTAAGGTAGGACTGTATTGCTATAAACTTCCCTCTTAGAACTGCTTTTGCTGCATCCCATAGGTTTTGGGTTGTTGTGTTTTCGTTGTCATTTGTTTCTAGATATTTTTTGATTTCCTCTTTGATTTCTTTAGTGATTCCTTGGTTGTTTAGGAGTGAATTGTTTAACCTCCATGTGTTTGTCTTTTTTGCAGTTTTTTTCCTATAATTGATATCTAGTCTCATGGCATTGTGATCTGAGAAGATGCTTGATATGATTTCAATTTTCTTGAATTTGCCGAGGTTTGGTTTGTGACCCAAGATGTGATCTATCCTGGAAAATGTTCCGTGTGCACTTGAGAAGAAAGTGTAGTCTGTCGTTTTTGGATGGAATGTCCTATAAATATCAATGAAGTCGAGATGGTCTAATGTGTCATTTAAAGCTTGTGTGTCTTTATTTATTTTCTGTTTGGATGATCTGTCCATTGATGTAAGTGGGGTGTTCAAGTCTCCCACTATTATTGTGTTCCTGTCGATGTCCCCTTTTATAGCTGTTAACATTTGCCTTATGTATTGAGGTGCTCCTATATTGGGGGTATAGATATTTACCATTGTGATATGTTCTTCTTGAATGGATCCCTTGATCATTATGTAGTGTCCTTCCTTGTCTCTTTTAATAGTCTTTACTTTCAAGTCTAATTTGTCTGATATGAGTATTGCTACTCCAGCTTTCTTTTGACTTCCATTTGCATGGAATACCTTTTTCCATCCCTTTCCTTTCAGTCTATATGTATCCCTTGGTCTGAAGTGGGTTTCTTGTAGGCAGCATATAGAAGGGTCTTGTTTTTGTATCCATTCAGCCAGTCTGTGTCTTTTGGTTGGAGCATTTAATCCATTTACATTTGAGGTGATTATTGACATGTGTGTTCCAATTACCATTTTCTGAATTGTTTTGGGTTTGTATTTGTAGGTGTTTTCCTTTTCTTGGGTTTCCTACTTAGAGAAGTTCCTTTAGCACTTGTTGTAAGGCTGGTTTGGTGGTGCTGAATTCTCTTAACTTTTGCTTGTCTGGAAAGCTTTTAATTTCTCCCTCAAATCTGAATGAGATTCTTGCTGGGTAGAGTATTCTTGGCTGTAGGTTTCTCTCTTTCAGGACTTTCAGTATATCCTGCCATTCCCTTCTGGCCTGCAGAGTTTCTGCAGAAAGGTCAGCTGTTATCCTTATGGGTTTTCCCTTATATGTTGTTTGTTGTTTTTCTCTTGCTGCTTTTAATATTTTTTCTTTGTGTTTAATTGTCATTAGTTTGATTACTATGTGTCTTGGTGTATTTCTCCTTGGGTTTATTCTGTATGGGACTCTCTGTGCTTCTTGGACTTGGTGAATTATTTCCTTTCCCATGTTGGGGAAGTTTTCCACTAGAACCTCTTCAAAGATTTTCTCAGACCCTTTCTTGTTTTCTTCTTCTTCTGGGATGCCTATAATTCGAATGTTGGTACGCTTAATGTTATCACTGAGGTCTCTGAGACTGTCTTCTAATCTTTTTATTCTTTTTTCTTTTTCCTGCTCTGTGGCGTTTATTTCCCCCATTCTATCTTCCAACTCACTTATTCGTTCTTCTGCCTCAGTCATTCTGCTGGTTATAGCATCTAGAGTATTTTTAATTTCAGTTATTTTGTTATCCATTGCTGTTTGTTTTTCTGAGTTCTTATGAACTGTTTCTTGTACCTTCTCTATTTTGTTATTGAGATTTTGTATCATTTTTACTATCATTACTCTAAATTCTTTTTCAGGCATTTTTCCTATTTCCTCCTCATTTATTTGGTCTTGTGGGGTTTTTTCCTGCTCCTTTGCCTGCATGGTGTTTCTTTGTTTCCTCATGGTTGTCCAAACTTTTGGGGTTGCTTGTCCTGGCGATAGAGGTGTTTATAGAAGACTGTCCAAGCCTCAGACTAATGTCCAAGTATTGGATTAATCAAATACGAAGTCTAGGAAGCACATACGTGTATAAGACACACAATTACTGAATCCGTTAGGACATAAGGCTCTGGAAAGACCTGACAGAACCCCAGTGTGCTATCAGATATTCAAAGAGAAACCCAACAGAAATTGACAACTGAAACAGAGCAAATCAGAGACAAAAGCAAAAGGAAACAAACAAATAACACCTTACACATACAAACACTAATCCAGGGAGATTTTGTAAGCTAGGATCAAATATAGAAAAGAGCTAGATTACCACCTGAGAGAATGGAGATTCTCAGAATGAAATTAGACAATTGTACTAAGAACTAAGATAAAGACAAAAACCTAATATTAAATACCAAGGTGGTGCGTCATCTGGAGAATAGAGCAAGGAGTCTGAGCAGATCGATAGTGTTGCTTATAAGTATGTGAAGATAAAATAATCTTAAAATGGCTGGAAGAAAGGAGAACAGAAGAGCGTAGTGTGGTTGGAAATATGCAAATAAAAAGAAAGGAATAGAAATATATAAAAGATAGGGATGAAAGGAAAGTGTGAGAGATATATTGTCCGTACTACCAAAAACTTAGCTAGATATAGAAGTATATAAAAAGGCAAAAAAATGAAAAGAGAATAAAAAATATCATTAAAAAATTATGTTACTAAGATCGTAATTAATGCAGAAAAAAAAAAAGGAGAGAAAAAGAAAAAATAATCCAGAACTGATCCCAGAATGGACCAGTTCAATAGGATTGATACTAATATTTCTGTTTCCTTAGAGTCTCAGCTGTAAGTGTCCTTCTCCTTGCCTTGGGTTTTTTTGCATTATTCTGTGACCAGCAGAGGTTCCTTTATTGTTTTTCTGTAAGCGTGGGTGTGTGGGGAGGGAGAGGGTACACTAGTGGCTCCTTCCCCTGGGAGTGAGTGAGCAGTGGCGCACTGTTGTTTCAGTCGGGCTTGGAGGTGCCTGTTGCAGAGGGAGGCTGGTGGCTCAGGTGTAAACAGAAAGTCTTAGAGTTGGGCCTCTCTCTGGTTTTTTTGTTGTTGTTGTTGTTTTTCTAGGCAGCCTCCCTGCTGCCGGTGTTCCAAGGGGTTTTAATCTAGCCCCGCCCGAGTGCCTTAGGGTGCTTGTTATCCCTGAGCGCCTTAGGTGGCCCACAGGGCGTCTCTCCACTACCTGTTGCAGAGGCGTGGAAAGAGAGAGAGAGGTTATGTGCGCGGTTCCTCCCCCCCGCCCGTGAGCCTGCAGCATCCAGCCGCCATCATGGCCGGGCAGCTCTCAGGGACGGGCACTCCTCGCCATGGACCTCTTCCCTCCTGTCCTCTCGGTCCGTCACCTTACTGGCAACAATGTTTCTCACCCTGAACCAGCTCTCTGGTTCCCATGCTCCTGCTCCCGGACCCTCTGTTCAGCTGTGAATCAACGTCTCAGTCTGGGAACACTGAGCTGTGGTGTGGACCCTCCGTTTGTTTCTCACTCCCTCCCATCTGCCACAGCTCCGCCGCTTCACCCTCTTTGAGCCACCGTAGATGCCTCCCTACCGGTTATGTTGGGCTCCTTGCGGTCCTTTCTGGTGTCCGAGGCCGTCTGCTGGTGTTCAGCTGGTTCTCTGTGGGAATGATTGTGTCCTTTGGTGCATTCCCAATGCATCTGTGGAGACGGATGCATTCCACGTCCCTCTACTTCGCTGCCATCCCAGCCTATATCTTATGGTTGGAGCATTTAATCTATTTACATTTAAGGTAATTATTGATATGTATGTTCCTACTGACATTTTCTTAATTGTTTTCTGTTTTTTTTTTTCTTTGTAGGTCTTGTTTCTGCCCTTCCTCTTTCATAGGTCTTGTTTCTTCTGTTCCTCTTTTCTTCTCTTCTTCTGTGTTTTGGTAACCATCTTTACTGTTGGGTTTCAGTTGTTTTTTTTGTGTGTGTGTGTGTCTATTGTAGTTTTGGGGTTTGCTGTTCCCATGAGTTTTTAATGTAGTAGTCTTTATATGTAAAATGTTGTTTTAAGTTGCTGCTCTCTTTCCCACCTAGAGAAGTACCTTTAGCATCTGTTGTATAGCTGGCTTGGTGGTGCTGAATTCTCTTAGCTTATTCTTGTCCATAAAGCTTTTAATTTCTGCATTAAATCTGAATCAGAGCCTTGCTGGGTAGAATGTTCTTGGTTGTAGGTTTTTTCCTTTCATCACTTGAAATATATCTTGCCACTCCCTTCTGGCCTGCAGAGTTTCTGCTGAAAAATCAGCTGATAACCTTGCGGGGATTCCCTTGTACATTATCTTGCTTTTTCCTTGCTGCTTTTAATATTTTTTCATTGTCTTTAATTTTTGTCAGTTTGATTAATATATGTCTCAGTGTGTGGCTCCTTGGGTTCATCCTGTATGGGTCTCTTTGAGCTTCCTGGACTTGAGTGAGTGTTTCCTTTTTCATGTTAGGAAAATTTTCAGCTATAATATCTTCAAATATTTTCTCCAGCTCTTTCTCTTTCTCTTCTCCTTCTGGGACCCCTATAATGTGAATGTTGGTGTGGTCCCAAAGGTCTCTAAGACTGTCCTCATTTCTTTTCATTCTTTTTTCTTCTGTTCTATGGTAGTGATTCTACCACTCTGTCTTCCAGCTCATTTATTCATTCTTCTGCCTCAGTTATTTTGCTATTGATTCCTTCTAGTGTATTTTTCATTTCAGTTATTATCTTGTTCATCTCTGTTTGTTCCTTAAATCTAGTTCCTTTTAAACATTTCTTTTATCTTCTTGATCTGTGCCTCCATTCTTTTTCTGAGATTTTGGATCATCTTTACTATCATTACTCTGAATTCTTTTTCAGGTAGATAGACTATCTCTTCTTCATTTAGTTCTTCTTGTAGGTTTTTATCTTGTTCTTTTCATTTGTGATATATTTCTCTGTCATCTCATTTTGTCTGAGTTTTCCATTTGTGGTCTCCTTTCCACAGGCTGTAGGATCATAGTTCCTCTTGTTTCTGGTGTCTGCCCCCTGGTGGGGGAGTTTGGTGCAGGGGCTTGTATAGGATTCCTAGTAGGAGGGACTGGTGCCTACCCTGTGGTGGGTGGATCTGGGTCTTGTGTCTCTGATGGGCAGAGCCATGTCAAGGTGTGTGTTTTGAGGTGGCTGTTAGCTCAGTACTAAGTACTCATTGTCTGTTCACATGTTCTGTAGGCACTGAGTTTATGCAGCTGGTCATAGAGGTGTCAGCTCTCTGTTCATGCAGGTTCAAGGAGAAATTTCAGCTTTTTTTCCTAGTTGCAGGGCCCCTGAGGCTCGGCTGTGGTTTCAGCCCCACCTCTGCCTGTAGGCCACCCACAGGGGTCTGCTCCCAAGGCTGCCCCAGAGCACATGAGTCTGCCCCAGAGAGGAGGGGTTGTGGAGACCATGGCAGCCAGGATTGTTAGAGTGCCCACTGTGGCCAGGACAAGGCACAGAGGAGAAGGTGTCGGCCACCAGGGTCGTGGCAGCTCTGATGGGCATGGGTCCTGTAGGGGAGGGAGTGGCTGCAGACATGAGAGCTGGCCTGGCAGGGGCCCTTCCTAGTGCCTGGCTGCCGGTACCTACATGAAAAGTATTTACATCACTAAATAGATTATACTATGACAAGTTCTGAGAATATGTCCAGATAACAGGCAGAATTTGGAAGCATGCCGATACAGTCCCTTGTCAACGTGTCAGAAAAACTGTACCGTTAAGCATGAGAATTATGTCTTTGCTGAGAGCCTGTGGAGTCTTATTTTAGGCCCCACTTGGTTGCAGAGTCTCCTCAGTCCTCAGCTCTAACAGTAAAAATGGAGGTTGGAGATGGCTACTTTTTAAAAATAGTATTTGGGTGGGAAGTTGGAGTGCATCTTAAGTAACCATAAGTAACCCCAAAGGACAGTGCCATGTTTAAAAAGTTAAATCATTGATGCTTAAAATATTAGATCTAGATTGTGAAGAAAAAAAAATGTGTTTATGCTCTTTATCTTTTGTTTAAGAATATCCTATTGTATAGCATGGGGAACTATATTTGATATTTTATAAAGAACTGTAAAGGAATATAAGATAAAATAATAACAAGTCTCTTGTCTGCATGAAAAAGTTTCTGCTAAAGTTATTAAAATAAGTTTTGTTATTTAAAAGGCACTTAGTGGGATTTCCCTGGTGGTCCAGTGGCTAAGAATCCACCTTCCAATGCAGGGGACACAGTGCTGCTGCAATGGCTGACCAGCGGGACCCAGGCTTGGCTCCTCAGCCTTGGCCCCCATACTTCAGCTAGGGTGTGACAGCAGACCCTTTGGTGCAGTTTTCTGCCCTGGCCTGGGGCTGGCACTCAAGCAGGATCTGGCGACCAAGTCAGCCTGTGTTCAGTGGGCTCCTAAGGACTGCAACACTGAGGTGACCCGGAACTGGTGTGGAATGAGCAAGGACCTCCCATGTACAGCCAAGGGTCTAGTCTGGCAGCCCCTCTTCCCCCCACACAAGAATCAGCCCCAGCAATGGGCACCGTGGCCAATGACCACAGCCCATCCCCCAGACTCCCTCCCGGTGGACAGCACATGTTTGTTTTGTAAACATTGATCACTTAGGGTGTGCTGGAGGTGGGGGTGGGCTGCAGTGTGCCACAACTAGAGAGCCCGCATGAGCAACTACAGAGCCCAGGCTCTCTGGAGCGCACACACTACATCTAGAGAGAAGCCCACTCACCACAACTAGAGGGAAGCCCTTGTTCCACAATGAAAGATCCCACATGCTGTTGCTAAGACCTGACACATTTATTTATTTAAAATAAATATTTAAAAAATAAAAATAAAAAGTACTTAGTAATTTCAATTTTTTGACATACAGTAAACTACATATATTTAAAGTATGCAATTTGATTTTATTTTCCTTATTAGTAATGTATATATGGCAATCCCAATCTCCCAATTCATCCCACTCCAAATTGCCCCCCTCCCTGCTTTCCCCACTTGGTGTTTTTTCTCTACATCTGTGTCTCTAATTTCAATTTTTAACTCTACAAAGATCTGTCATTTCATCTAAATTACTAATTTTAGGAAGCCATCTCTTCTACCTGAAGCGATTGTCCTAGTCCAGGCTTTTGGATTGCCAGGGGCAGAATCTACCCAAGTTAGTTCAGGTGAGGAGGACTTGAGCAGAAGGAAATGGGCATCTCATGGAGCTGGGTGATGCTGCCTTTCCTGGAACTGGAGCTGGGAACTGGGGTCCTCATGGGAGCTGGGGCCATTGTCATAGGCCTTATGCATGTTCCCAAGCCCCTTTGCCTTTCATCTTTGCTGGATATGGTGGGTCTGCTCCACTTTCCTGCTTCTCTCTGGCCTTGTAGTTCTTGAGAAGGGAAATCAGAACGACTTGGTGGGTAGTCAGTGGGTTTGCTTCCCCTGGGCACATTTGGTCATTTAGCTGTGGCTAGGGCTGTGGAGGGTTCCTGAGAGGGCAGCACAGTTACTCCAAGCCTGTCCTGTAAAGATAAAGGAGTTCAAGTAAGTGGAAGATTCCTGGGAGCTACATTTATCAGCAAGAGTCTCGAGGAGCAGAAAGGGCTAAGGGTGAGATCTGAATAGACGGGTTAGGGATTGAGGACCTTCTTGATGGGTGAATGGAAGAGAGAGGAGGGTCCCCCGTTAGAAGAAGTGTAAGACGATCAGCAGTGGTAGAAGGGAGGTAAGGTAGGTACCTATCTTGTGTTTCTTCTCTCTTCATTATTCCTGAAAACATGATATATACGATTTGATAAAGAAAGGAGGGTGTGAGATTATTTTAAATGACAAGTTAACACCTGTTGGTCATTATGTGAGGTCAAAAGAAGTCAAAAGTGATTGAAAAGTTTTCATACTGGGGCATGAAAGTTTTCATGTTTGGCCAGAGGTCTAAGGCAGAGTTTAAGTCGGGTGTGGGTAGCTGTAGGTCAACTTCAAAGGCTTCTGTTCAGTTTAGGTGTGCTGAGCTTAAGATGTTCTGTAGGGCAGCCAAGTGCCCAAGGAAGAGGTCAGGAGATATGATCTGGGGTGAATAAGCAAACAGGAAATCATTCTAATGAAAGTGAGTGAAGTTTAGAAAGAGAACAAGAAAAAGAAAAAATGGTCAATGGCACTATCCTTGGGGGAAGAAAAAGGCAGTGAAGGATATTGCAGGACATTGTCCTGAAAAGTGGGGTTTCTGTGCCTTCTCTCTCTGATGGGTGGAAATCCCAGGATGGCTTGGCAGTAGCACTTATACCAAGATGAAATATTATTATTTTCTTAACTGCTTTTTAAAAAATTATTTATTTATTTACTTGTTTATTTACTTATGTCTGTGTTGGGTCTTCATTCCTGCAAGCCAGCTTTCTCTAGTTGTGGGGAGTGGGAGCTATTCTTCATTGTGGTGTGTGGGCTTCTCATTGCAGTGGCTTCACTTGTTGCAGAGCATGGGCTCTTTAAGTGTGCAGGCTTCAG
This sequence comes from Hippopotamus amphibius kiboko, assembly GCF_030028045.1. Lineage (NCBI taxonomy): Eukaryota > Metazoa > Chordata > Mammalia > Artiodactyla > Hippopotamidae > Hippopotamus > Hippopotamus amphibius. The sequence continues at coordinate 15,060,487 of NC_080199.1, forward strand.
TAGTTGCAGCATGTGGGCTCGGTAGTTGTGGCTCACGGGCTATAGAGTGCAGGCCCAGCAGTTGTGGCACCCAGGCTCAGTTGCTCCAAGGCATTTGGGATCTTCGTAGGCCAAGGATTGAACCCGTGTCCCCTGCATTGGCAGGCAGATTCCTAACCACTCACCACCAGGGAAGTCCGGATGAAATATTATTGCATCACCCTGAGGGAGGTTGGATCTTGTCTCCTCCATCACCAGAAGCTTGGTCTACAAAATGAACATTTCTGTTAGCTGCAGAACTTTCTTCAAAGGCCATCTCAGACCTCCCTGGTGGCGCTGTGGTTAAGAATCTGTCTGCCAGTGCAGGGGACACAGGTTCAATCCCTGGTCTGGGAAGATCCCACATGCCAAGGAGCAACTAAGCCCATGAGCCACAACTACTGAGCCCATATGCCACAACTATTGAAGTCCATGCGCCTAGAGCCTGTGCCCCCGCAACAAAGAGTAGCCCCCACTTGTCACAACTAGAGAAAAGCCCCCACACAGCAATGAAGACCCAATGCAGCCAATTAATTAATTAATTAATTAATTAATTTTTAAAAAGGCCATCTCTATGTGAATGTCCAAGTAAATGTAAGCAACTGTTTTGGAAGGTATGGGCAGTAAGGGAGAAGGGTGGAGTGTCTTGGCCTCCACTTCCTCTTCTGCCTCATTCTCCAAGGCATGTCTGTTGAATCTCAGTTGCTTCCCAGAACAAAGTTTATAAATTACTAGCCTTTCATGCCCCTTAAAGCTCTAAAATCCCATAAAGATAATAACACCTTGCACATGTGTGCTGCTTCATAATTTAGAAGGTGCCTTCATAAGCCTGAGCTCTTTTATCCTCATAATTTTTTTATTCTGTGGATGTTATCATCTCCCTTTTACAGATAAGGGATTTCCCTTCAATAGTTGGATGAGTTGCCTAAAGGCCTCTTGCTGCTGAGGGCCAGAGGAGGACCAGAACTTGGTGGTTTGTCCTAATTCCTATTGCCGTTTCTATTTCTTGACGTTCTTCAAGCAGCCACTATATTGATGACCTATTGTAACAGCAAAGATGAAGAAAATGTGGAGCTCTGAGACTTCTGTAGCTTGAGCTCCTATTCTTAGTCTAGTATAAGCTGAATTAGTTTGTGTAGAATATTGCAGGAAGTCCAGGCTGACCCACCTCCCTTAGTGATTCCCTCATGCACACAATGATTTTTTTCAGCCCAGTTACCATCTCTGGGCTCCTCTGAACACCCTCTGCTTTGGACCAATTTTGCCCCGTCACCTTGCATGGTATTTGGAAGGTACAGGTGCATTTTCTCTGCCCTTTTGGAGGGACTCTGCTCTTTTTTTCAATAGGTGGCTTGGATGTAGATCCCACTTCTCACCTGGATCGTGGGTCTTGTATTGTCCTCCCCACCCCTCCATATTCCACTGGACTCAGAGCCTGGCCTCAACGCAGCACTCCTGGCTTCTGACTCTCTGTAGTGCTGTCAAACCAATGGCCCGTTCTTATCAAAAGAATTAGGTTCTAGAAACATTAATGAAGCTAGCCATGGGCACATGTAAAAAAGTTTACAACATCAAAGAGTTTGCAAAACACACGTGTTCTTCTTACCCTCAAGGTCAGGTGTGGTGTGGCCTGATACAGGGTCTTTTTTAGATACATGTTGTATGATTCTATTTGTATGTTATATCCTGAAAAAGAAATTTGTAGAGAAAGAGAGTAGATTAGTGCCTGCTTGAGCCTGGGAGTGGGAATAGGCAGTCACTGTAAATGGCAGGAAGGATCTTATTGGGTAAGATCCTTATTGGGTAAGTAAAAATGTCTTAAAACTGACTTTTGGTGATGGTTGCATCACTCAGTAAAATTACTAAAATGCATTGAATTGTATGCTTGAAATCGGCAAGTTTTATGAGATGTAAAATATACATCAATAAAAGCATGCTTTGATATTTTATGATACGTAAATATACCTTTTGTTGTTGTTAAAAATAAGTCCCACACTAGACGTGGGAACTTCCAAGTTTTAAGTAAGCTGAGGAGTCTCCGGTATGGGTCAGGTGTCAGAATTCTAGAGGTGACTGACTCCAGCTTAGATTATAGACTCAGTTCTTAAAATATGATCATCGTGAATTTGTATTTTGACAAGAAGTTCAGTGTCATCTTTCACAGCATTCTGTCTCATGGACAAGATAGAAAATTGTGAACCAGAGCAGTTAGGAGGACCCTAATTGGTTCTTGGATACCATGGACTTCAGGGGAGGTACCTCCCTCTCCTTCTCCTCCCTCTCCCACCTCCCTCTGCCCCCCTTCTTCCTTCTTTCCCCCTCCCTCCTCCCTTTCACCCCCTCTTCCTCCCACTCCTGTTTTCCTAGTCTCTTGCTCTCTCCTCCCTACTTTACCTTTTTACGGAAGTTATATGCAGTTGTTGTAGAAAGAAAAGACCATACAGGAAAACTTAAAATTGTACATAATACATTACAGACTTATTCAAGTTGTTTTCTACTTCTGACTTGACAGATATGCCACATTCAGTCTTTTGATGAACTTATTAACTCCTTGGGATACATTCCTAGAAACGGAATTTCTGGGTCAGAAGGGATCTGTTCTTAGAATTGTTTGTACATATTGCTCAGTTGTTCCCCAGAATCTACGTGGGCAGCACTGGTGGGAGTGATGTGAATTTTTATTATATGTGTGTCCAAAATGTGACCTGGCCTCCAGAATTTACTGTGATTGTTGGCTTTATGGTTGACTATACCCTGTACAGGATGGGGAATTGGTGATACCAGTTTGCCCCGATACCTGGGATACTGATCTTAATCCTGGACACAAGGCATTAACTGGGACTGGTCATCTGAGTCTGGTCAAGAGGCAGAGGCCAAGACAGGACACTGTGCCTTATGAGGGATCACCGAGGCACCAAGGAGTAGTTGCTGGAAAGGATTTGATTCACTGCCTTCAAGGAATTAAAAGACTGTCATATCAAGAGAGATAAGATTCACTCTGTGTGGTTATCGGGACAGAATAAGCAGCAGAGCTTGGATATTCCAGGAAGGCAAGATGCAGTTTCCTGTGAGGAAGCCCCGCCTCACAGAACAGTCTGAACCTGGATTGGGTTCCCCCTGTTCACATGAGTCCCCCTTCCCTCTGCCTCCCTGGAGATACTCCAGCAGCGGGCGCGGGTCATTTGGGTGAAGAGTCAGGCACGTGTGTGAAGGGAATTCATCATCAGGATTTCATGTGGAGACTTTTTAGAAACCTTTCATACTACAAGGCCGTGAACTTGAAATCACAGCTCTGGTTGCAACAGTCTTTTGCAAAGCTAGAGGAAATATTCTGCAAATACCGTACACTCTCTTGATGTTTCTTAGTCTAAGGAAGTAACTATTGAACTTTCTGATCTCACATTTTCTACACTCAGCACATTGGTAAATAAGAGTTTAGTTTTTTGATCACCATTGACATTCTGTTCAGTTTTTGTGGTAACTGTGTGGGGAGATGGTTTTTCTCATTGCTTTTTATTTTCCTTTTATTTTACACTATTTGTCAACTCTGGGTCTCTCAGACGCTAAGACTCCGACATCTGGTGAAAGGTAAATGGGTGGTTTTCAAGTACTGTTCATCTCTGAGGAGCCTTTTCATCTGAAAAAATTCCAGTATTGCTTTCAACACTTTCTAAGCCAAATTGTACTTGCAGTGTTTCTGAATCCTACCTCTGTAAAAAAGTTGTATTTTTCTACCAAAGCAATCCAAAGCATTTAAACTATGCCTCTGACATTTTTTGACATGTATTTTCCTTATTTCAGTATTGCTACTTTGAGAAGTTAAGAAATGACTAGACCACAAAATCCATAAGAATATGTGGAAATATTGCCCATTTGATGTTTTTTTCTTTTTTCTCCCAATTTATTCCCCCCCAACCCCCCCAGCTTTCCCTACTTGGTATCCATATGTTTGTTCTCTACATCTGTGTCTCTATTTCTGCCTTGTAAACCGGTTGATTTGTACCATTTTTCTATATTCCGCATGTATCTTTTAATATACAATATTTGTTTTTCTCTTTCTGACTCACTTCACTCTGTATGACAGTCTCTAGGTCCATCCATGTCTCTACAGTATCCCAATTTTGTTCCCTTTTATGGCTGAGTAATATGCCATTGTATGTATGTACCACATCTTCTTTATCCATTCATCTGTTCATGGACATTTAGATTACTTCCATGACCTGGCTATTGTAAATAGTGCTGCAATGAACATTGGAGTGCATGTGTCTTTCTGAATTATGGTTTTCTCTGGGTATATGCCCAGTAATGGGATTGCTGGGTCATATGGTAACTCTATTTTTAGTTTTTCAAGGAACCTCCATACTATTCTCCATAATTTACATTCCCACTAACGGTGCAAGAGGGTTCCCTTTTGTCTGCACCCTCTCCAACATTTACTGTTTGTAGATTTTCTGATGATGCCTATTCTAACCAGTGTGAGGTGATACCTCATGGTAGTTTTGATTTGTATTTCTCTAATAATTAGTGATGTTGAACATCTTTTCATGTGCCTCTTGGCCATCTGTATGTTTTCTTTGGAGAAATGCCTAATTAGGTCTTCTGCCCATTGTTTGATTGGGTTGTTTGTTTTTTTGAGATTGAGCTGCATGAACTGTTTATATATTTTGGAGATTTATCCTTTGCCATTTGATTTTAATGTGCTAAAGCAGAACTGATTAAATAATAACCCAACTTCTTGCCCCTGAAAGTGTGGTCTGGGAAATAGCAGAAAGGGCATCACCTGGCAGCTTGGAGGAAATGCAGACTCTAGCTCCCTGTTAGCACTCCTGAACCAGAATCTGCATTTTAACAAGTGGACCTTCCTGTAGTGGCTGGTAGACTTTCCCAGGAGATATGATGGTGCAGAACCTGGGGGTCAGAGTCATCATCTCACCTTGATGGTTGAGCACCTGTTAACGCACTTGGCATTGCGACTAGGTTTCACCTTCCTGAGCCCATTTAATACTGAGAATCACCCTCTAAAGCAGGCATTCTTAGAGGCTCAGAAAAGTTGTCACTGGGCCTCCAAAGGTGTCACTAAAAGACATTTTCTGACATCTGTATTTCCTAAGCCTGAGACAGGAAAATTGAGGCCCAACCTGGAATGGCCTGGCCTGGCCAAACCAGTGGCTCCAGCTCCTGGCTTGGGCGCACCCTGTGCTTCCACTGAGTCAGGGGCCCCTGGAAGACAGCAGAGCCAGCTCATCCCAGCAGCGGAAACTCAGTCCTGGCCTCTGCTCATTCTCAGTCCAGCTGTGGCTTGATGTGAAGGGCTCAGGAGGAAGTGACCTCTGACAGAGGTCAGGAAGAGCAGGTAGAGGCCCCACATCTCACCTGCAGGTTGAATTCCTGAAGCCTCCATTACAGAAGAAGTTCAGGGCCTAAAAGAATTGTGGGCTGACTCCCATGACAGCTGTGGATTGAGCAAAACTTTTTGAAAGGGCTGTCTTATCCGGAAGATTATGACTTTGAAGGAACCAAGGTGAAAAGAAAAGAATTAGCAGAAAGAATCAGAACATGTGAAGTTCCTTAAAAATTTATTAACTTAAATAATTTTGCCTATGTTACACATAAAAAAAAAAACCTTTATAAAAACAATACAAAACAAAAAACAAAAAGAAGTTCAGGGCCTAGATAATATATTTCTCAAGAGTTGCTGCCCCAAAATAAGTTGTGTGTATATGTGTGTATAGCTTCGATTTCTTTAAATTTAATCATTAAAAAGACTCGTGTCAACTGAAAAAAAATGCACAACCTAAACACTAAGAGTTATGTTTTATTCAGTGAAGAAAACTGAGAACTTAAGCCCGGGGCATAGCATCTCAGATAACTCTGAGATACTGCTCTGAAGAGGCAAGCAGGGGAACCAGGATATATAGGGGGTTTTACAACAAAGACCAGGTAGTCAAAACATCAAAAGATCAGTGTTAATAAAAGAAAACCAGATATCTCAAGTTAAGGAATTTAGTGCTTTTTCTGTGTATGGGAAGGTGCAAGAGCCTTGGATCACTGAAATAATTCCTTTGATGTGCGCCTCAGATCTCTGGGGCCAGTATCCCGAGATTCTTCAGGGCGCACCATCAGAGGGTGACTATAGTGTCTGATGGCTGCGACATCCTTTGCTTACTGATAGTGCAGGCAGTATTTTTTGTTCATGTTAGATATTTATTAGAAATTCTCATCTTCCAATCCTGCAGCCTTTAGGATATACTGTTCTTGTGGATTCTGAGAAGGGAAATAAAATCAAAGGTGAGAAGTGATTTTTAAATATTAAGTAATATTTCTGTTTTCCTGCCTACATCCCTCTGGTCTCATTGGATGCTTATGGGTGAGTCTGTGTTTTTCATACCTGGTGCACCTCTGAAAATAACGACTTATTACCCTGGTAGTAAACTCACAACTTTGGAAATGGCAGGAATCCAAAATTTCCCAAAATGTGAGATGCTGTGTACCATCTTGAGGGAAAAAAAATTACAGAGAGAGTATAATTATGGATTATAATTGTTTATTTAAAAAGTATCATTTAGCAAAATTAATTTTGATAAGTAAAGCAAAATTAGTATAGCAATTAGGATTAACTGAAGTATTTTGCAACTGTTTATTTACCAACTTAGCACTTGGAATGAGTCTTAGATGGGATGGATCTAAAAGGAGAAACATTTTCAAATCCACCAACCCTTCCTGACACTGCCACAGGATTTCCCCCCGTTCTTTATAAATCATGGCTCAATTTCAACTCCCCACCCAGTGCCATTTGGTGGTATTTTTGTTTCTCTTTAGATATCATTGTATTTTCTCTTTTTTTACACTGACATTGGCTTATTGCATATGAATCTGTAAATATTAAATACATATGCCTTAAAAATATTGCTTTGATTTGTTTGTGAATTGTTTCTCTTAAAGCTCCTCTCTAGAGAAATGAGTAATTCCTCATATCCTGTTCTTGCAGGACGAATTTTAAATCGTTTCTCCAAAGACATTGGGCATATGGATGACCTGCTGCCCCTGACATTTCAGGATTTCATTCAGGTAACGTAACAGTCATGTCAGAGTTCTCCCAGGGAGAAGCAAAGTGCCTATTTTTCAAGGCCTTTTCACAGGAGCTGAGAGTGGTCCTTTCAGCCTGGTGATGTGTCTTGTTATCTTAAGTAAAAGGCCATGTTTGTAGAAGAAAGGTGCGGTTGTGAGTGGGAGGCTGAGTTAACATGAGTAATACCTGGTGTAGGAGCGGCTACACAGTCACGTCAAGGCTGGTTGGAGCAGCGACATGCTTGGTGAGTGGTTCTCCCTCTGCCTTCCAGGGATCTGGCCTGGCTTCCCTTAACTGTGAGCACATTTCATAGCAGAGGAACAGTCACCTCTCACGGAAACACAGCCTAGATTAACTAAATTATGCATTGGATTACCACAAGGGACAAATATCTACTGCACAGGTTTTTGTTTGTTTGTTTGTTTGTTTTGTTTTCTGGTTAAAGCCAGGTGTGGTTACTTATAAAGAAAAGATGAGTAATAATAAGGTGAAAACAATACCTGAGCAAGGACAATAGAGAGCATTTATTGAAGCTACTAAGCCTTTAAGCCAGTATTTTGAGTTCTGGATCAAAGTCATCTCAGAAAATGTCTTTTTTGTTTTTGTAGGTAACTTTTCTTTTCATGGGTTGATTGCTCTGTCTTAAGGTGTGTTAAAAAAAAAAAAAAGACAGAAATGCCCACAGAAATACCTTCTATCAGGCCTTTGTTTTGTCTGTGAACTTGATGTTCTAAAGAATGATGTTCAGTCATCTCGGCTCTGATCTCCTCATTCAGTATTACTGCTCATGTGGGAATTTTTTCTGTTATTTAATTGTCTACTTTTCAGTGATTCAGGCTGTGAGAATTTTCTTCATTTCCAAGTGTTCATTTTGGAAATGAAATGCATTTACCAAAAGCTGCACACAGAAATGCAGCAATGAAAATCTGAATGCAAACAGCACAGCCTATGGGCAAAGGCTTCCACTGTTTACCAATGGGAAGTAAGCTGAAACTCAGAGGCAGAGTACTTTTACTACAAAGGTGTCTGATTTTTTTTGTCTTTTCTGCAAATTTTTTTTATAAATGTGTCCTGCTGGGTTTACCTCTCTAATTTATTCCTGGAAGCAGTCTTTCCCTAAAGAAACAGTGTCAGGTTTTAAGAGTGATTGTTAATTATTTTGAGAAGATTTTGTGAAAGGTTCTGTTTCTTTTATACTACCAGCTAGACCGAGGTCGGCTTTCCAAAGCTGGCTGGCCTTCTGTGTGTTTAGCACATGGTTAGTTAACCCTAATAATCAGAATCCACCACATATTTTTGCATGATGTAAAGAGGGACAAGGAAAGGTGCTCCCTGATTTCAGTATAAAACAGTCTTAGTATGAGGAGAGAGAATTCTAGTCTCACTGATTTCCAGTCCCAGATCTGCCACTTTTAGTTCATTTACTTTGAAGTTTGGAAGCTCCACCGTCCTGTAGGTCATTGGAAGTAAGGGTCTGGTGTTTGAGAGAGAGACCTGGGATGAGCGTGGCGCCTGCATACTCTTCACTGAGCAGGTAGTAGCTGAATCTGTGAAGATGGACAAGATTGCCCAGAGAGAGGGAAGCATTTTTTAGGGACCAAGATCAGAAGCTTATGGAAGCCTTTATGTTCAGAGAGAAAGCAGAGAAGGGAAGCAGAGGAGACACACAGGGAAGAGCAAGGAAGAGAGGAGGAAATAGGCTGTAGAACCGAGGCAGGACAGGTCTGTTCAATGCAAAGGAGAAGGTAAATCCATGGGAAGTTGCTGGTTGATTTGGAAATCAGGAGGCATCTGGTGACCAGAGGAGCAGGTTTCAGATGTGAGGAGGCCAGAGTGCAAAGAGCTGCAAATTGAAAGGCGTGGAGTGAGCTGAGGTGAAGGCAGGCTACTCTTGGAAGGAGTTAGAATAAAACAGGAGAGATGCCCATCTAGAAGAGGGATCTGAGGAGGTGTTGCTATTTGATAGTAATTACATTTTATTTCTTAATCCTTTCAGTTTTGCGTAGTGTGTTCAGGATCTTACTGCCTCCACAAGAACGTTGGGTGAGCCAGCATCACAGTCTATGTGATAGGCATCTCATTGAAAGCCTATTTTTAAATCTCATATGTTTCCAGAATAAATAGGTAGAAGACTCTCTTACACCCACCCAGTAAACAGCTTACTGATATAAAAGTACTCTTTTTTTTCTCTCTAAATCACAAGGAAATCTTGCCTTGTTTTCTTACAAAGAAGTTAATCTCACTGTGTTTATTGCACTTAAGTTACATCTTTTGCAAAATCAGTAATAGTTTAAGGCAGTCTGGATGCTCTGTGTCAATACTTCCCACAGCTTGAAACAGAAATCTTAATAGTCTCACCGCAGAATGAAAAGCTTTGAAGTTCTTTTGAGGTGTTAGTGTTGAAGGAATTGGTAGAGGTAGGCAGGACACCGAGGCTTGTAATGCAGGAAGCAATGTTTATTGTACCAGTACAAGCCCCGTGGATTCACATCCAAAGACTGAGCCCTGAACTAAAGGCGAGCTTCTCCTTTTATAGACTAGTTCCCGCGCTTTTGGGAGCCTATAGCTATGTTTATCTATGCAGAAGCAATGTGCAGAATCCAGAGTGCATATGTTAGTTTTTTTTCTTACCTCGTTGACCCAGATGTTTGTGCTGCCCCTGGCAGGGTCCTGTGAAGAGGCCACAAGTTATTTATTCCCTGGGGCTTGCATTTTCTTATTTTTGCTTTGTCCTTCCCTGTTTTGTTATTAACCTGCCTCATTAGCAATCTTAATGATCCTGATTTTATTTTTTTATCCTGTAAACAAATAATAAAAGTACTGTCTACTGATTAAGTAGTTTCATGATTAAATACATATTTCATGTTATGCCTAATATATGAGAATGAGAGAGAGAGAGTTCAAATAAGAGTGGAGTGAGCCACAAGTAAGGATGGCATATTTATTTGCATAAAATAAGAAGAATACATCTTGGCTCAGGTGCTTTGTGTCTAAGAACAGAAGAAAGTCAGCGAGAGGCAAAGTGACAGGCAAGAAGTAGATTTATTAACACAGGATGCTTGTAAGAGATGAAAGCAGGCAGCTGAGGAAGCTCTGCCCTGAGGATAAGTGGGCTACAATTTTATAGTCAAAGGGAAGTGAGGGAGGGGAAAAGACCACCTTCTTCAGTAGATGTCAGGCTTACATCACTAGTTCCTCCTTCTTATCAGGCAGGAGAGTGTCTGACCCTATGAGGTCAAACTAGGATTATCATAGCAGGTAATCAAATCAGTAGGAGGGTGATGACATTTCTCTTCCACCTAATGGCCTGGGGAACATCTTGTGCTTTTATTTATGGTTTTATAGCTAAGCAAGCCTGCTTCTTTCCCCAAGATTCCAGTAGCTTTCTTGAGCAATCATTAACTTAGTGGTCTCCCAAAGTTTCCTAGATTTCTCTATCTATAGTCACCTATAGGGACTTCTACAACTACCTGTTTATCCTATTCTATCCCTATCACAATGATTTGGGTTTCTATTTTACCTGCCCTCTTTTTAGACCAAGATCATTTCCCAAGATATGATCATCTTATGGGATGAGGTGATGATTAAGGGAATGTTCATGGAACTCTTAGCACAGTGACTTCCACAGAGTAAACATCTGATAAATGGCATCTACTGGTGTTATAATCATTAGCCTTTGAAACGGACATGTTAAATACTTAGCATAATGATAGAAAGTTGGCTGTATGTTGGGTGCAAGCTTAAATATATCATAATGGCTCATAACCTGGGCTCTCCGGCTCTGTGACTTATGGTTTGCAGTTTTGATCAAGTTGCTATTCCTCTCCCTGTGCCTCAGTGTCTCCATCTGTAAAATGAGATAATACTGTTACTCAATAGAGCTATTGTAAGGAGTACTGAGTTAATACCTGTGAAGTTTTGGATGTTAAGCCCTGTACACAGTCAACACTCAATAAGTGTTAACCATGGATACAAAACCAAGAAAGAGGAATTCCTACTTCCAAAGGTCAACATTTAAATATTTTCCTGCTTTTCTGGACTTGGAATTTGTAATCAGCCACTTCCTTATCCCTGCATGTGTAGCTGAAGCTTCTGGAGTCCTCATCTGTGATGCCTGCTCGCTCATCTCCCTGGTAACACCTACTGCCTCCTGATAGTTTGGGATTCAAGTCCTACCTTTTCTGAGTCTCAGATATTCTCATCTGTTAAAAATAGTAGTGCCCCCTCCCAAACCTCGAGTTCTCCAAGCTGAGACGAAGCGAGAGAGTAGCACAGACATATATATACTACCAACTGTAAAGTAGATAACCAGTGGGAAGTTGTTGTATAACAAAGGGAGTTCAACTGGAGGATGGAAGATGCCGTAGAGGACTGGGACGGGGAGGGTGGGGGGGAGTCGAGGGAGGGAGGGAATTCGGGAATATGTGTATAAAAACAGATGATTGAACTTGGTGTACCCCCCCCCAAAAAAAATAGTGATGCCTGCCTCATAGGGCTACTGCGTGTATCACCAGAGCTAAAACCTAGGAAGTTCTTATCAGAGTGTTTGACACACACTATAAATATCATGAAGACCACCTATAATTTTATTTCTTTGGATGGGAAAGCATTTCCTGCAATTCCAATACATCTTTTGAGGAAAGGAGTTTAATCCTAACAAAAGGACCCATTAAAGTTTATCTTTGAAAAGAATCCTTGATTAGGAGACCTCTTTATCTTTCTTCCCTATTCCAGACATTTCTACTTGTGATTGGTGTGGTGGGTGTGATGGTGGCAGTGATTCCTTGGATTGTGATACCTGTGGTTCCCCTTGGCATCATTTTCTTTGTTCTTCAGCAATATTTCTTAGCAACATCACGAGATGTCAAACGCCTGGAATGTACAAGTGAGTACCTGCGCTCTCAGGTTGGGATGGCAGTGCAGGCTGGCTTCCATTTATGCTGTAATTAATCAAAATGCTGAAATCCTGCAAATTTTATCTTCTGGAATTCCACACTAAGCTAACTGGAGTTGGTGTGGCCCTTAAGGCAAATGGAGCTGGTGGTGGGTCAGCTGCAGCTTTGTGTTTTAACACAAGGAGGACGGATGTGAGCACCATGAGGACAGAGACCATTTCTGTCTTGTTTGTGACATACTTTTTAGCAAGAACAGCCACTCAATGAATACTTTTCAAAAAAATAAAATATTTCATCCTGTTTGGAACTATGCAGAAGGAAAATAGGGTTTTTCCTTCCCCTGAAGTTACTAGAAATGACAAGCAAAGGAAAAGTTTAGGAAAAGGAAGAAGACATCAGGAAATATATGTCAGAAGTAATATATTTGAAAAATACATTCTTTCACATGTTCAAAAGGTGGCCAGTAAGTTGCAGTTGTTAAATGTTTTGAAAAGATAAGCCGTGTTATTTTCAGGTTTTCTCATTATTATCACCAGTATTTGGGGTGATGCCACACTGTTTGTGGTCCCCCCTCCCCAAGGCTGTTTATATAAATGATGCTGAAAATAATTCCCTTAGCAGGACACAGGAGGGGAAATGTTCAGTAGGCATTTAGTCTATCATCCTGTTCAATTTCCTAGTTTTAGAGTAAGGGGGAACACATTTTATGATTAATCATTCTATTCTACAGCTCATCACAGAGGATAAAGTAATTCAGAGTTTATCTCATCATTAATAACCATATTTCATCAATATTAAAAGAAAAAATCATTATGTTGCCAAAATCTTGGCTCCCTGTGCAGCAATGCGAAATCAACATATGGAGAGAGAGTTATGGAGGAGAAAGAAAGAGTGGCCTTATTTCTTTGCCAGGCAAAGGGGGAACACAGTAGGCTAGCGCCTCAAGAACTGTGCCCCCTTCACTGGGGAATAGGGAGAGGTTATATAGTCAGAGGTAGTGGTCAGAGGTATGTGAGAAGGATCAAGGCAGTAACAGTCTTGCCGCCTTCTTTCTTTTGAAAAAGGTGGGGTTGATGACAGGATTAGGGTATGTGCAGGGTCATGGGTGGTTTTCTAGTCTCCTAATCTGGATGAGCTTCTCTGGTCTCTTTAATCTTGCCTCAGGTGGTTTCATGGCTGGTCCTTCCTTGATTAGCAACTATTCCAAATCTGCCCTTTGGAACGCAGGGAAGGTCATGGAGGCTGGAGTCCCGTCTACAATAAAAGGGGGAAAAAAGACCTTCATACCCAGGAGCCCCACAGGGCCCTGCTCTGCATCAATTAAGAAAGTAGAATTGTTATATATTTTTAAAAGGTATAAAGACAATAACCAAAAAATAAGGAAGGAAGATGTTTATATCAGAAACCTCTGCCATGGATAGTTATTGCAAATTAATACCAACTTAACTTTCTAGAAACCAAGCCAAGAAGAGAAGCATATTGAGTCCCATGGTTCTTCATATCTACTAAGTGAAAAAAGGAGTTGTTTTTTTATTGCCGCATTTGTGTGTTTTGTTTTTAGTGATAAAAAAACTCTTAAGAAGTATTCACCCTAAGTATTGGAGTAAAGGATAGTGGGCGTCAGTTTCACAAGAGCTGTAGAAAAGGTTGTCCGTCATCAAGAGAACCAGCTGAACTCGCGTGAGGTCTGGTTTTGTGAGGTGTTTGCATGGATGGTGGAGCAGTAGAGTCCAGGTGTGTGTGACGTTCTGCTGATGTGACTTGGTGGAATGCTAGGACCTGGGGAGGCAGAAGAGGACGTGATGAGGTCCATCCAGTCATCTGTGTAGACAAGGCTCCAAATGTCTTATGATTTGAGGCCACGCGTGAAATGGGGTCATTCAGCCGTCTTGTTGCAAAGCAGGTCTCTGGTACATTCAAAGAGGGGTTGTTCCAGAAGGAACACTCGACAGAGATCTTTGCCTGGGGCAGGGTCACTTCCCATCCATAAGGAAGTGGAGAGAAGGGCACCTCCTGAGGCTTTTATCAAGAACTAGTACAGGATCGTCTCAGTATTTGATCTGGAGAGTCTGAGAACGTTGGCCCCATTCCTATGGAATATTAGGATTTTTTCCACCCTGAGGCTGCAGCAATGTTACACAATAAATTCAGTCCAGATACTCCCTCTCTCACACCCCAGATAACTAAATGGGGTGGCCAGATGATTAGAGCTGTGTATGTTCTCTCTCTACCTGTGCCATAAATAATAACACCTCTGTTTTCTCTAGACAGTAATTGATGGTGTATCTTAAGGCCACTGCCAGAGCCACCAGCAAAAAGAAGGGTGCCCGATTGCTGTGGCCAGAAGGTGTAAGCCTACTTCATCCTTGTGCTCTGAAGGACTACCGAAGTCCTGAGGTTTCTTCCCAGATCCTCCTGCCCAGCTGCCTCTGGAAGCTTAGGCTGACATTTGTCATCTTAATGACAAACCTGCAGCTGATTATAATGCAGAAGTGAGCACAGCAATGGTCAGTCAGGAAGCAGTGCATAAAACCAGGATGGCGTTTGGTTGCCTTTCTCTAGTCAAGTCTGTTCATTTGGCAGTGCCTGAATGATGAAGCCATATCTAAATTCCATCTGAAAGGGTATGATCAACTAGCAATGTCTGCCACGAGCATTGCTGGGGAGGGGTTAGCATGTATGCTACGTGCATTCAGACCATAGATCCTCAAGTCTGCTGTTTTAAGGGGTTCTCATGTCAGATTTCCAAGGACTTTGTTCAACCTATGGTGCTTAATAAGATGTTCAGTAATGGCAAAGGCTATTGGATATTAGCTGAGTAAAATTTTGGGATTTTCTGAACACAAATAACAAAGTCTGGAGAAAAATGCATGTAGTCACGCATGGGTGTCCTTAACCCTGATTACTCTCCCTCCCTGATTGTTCTCCCTCTGAGACACTGCAGCTGTGATTGAAAGCACAGCCTTGGGAATAAAACAGTGTTGGATCTGACACTCAGCCCTGTGAATGCTCTTAATCCCTCAGTCTCTGGGGTTCTCACGAGGATTTCTTCTCAATGCTTATAACGTCCTTTCTGACCACTACCAAAGGCAGTAGAATCTTGACCATGAGGGAATTAAGAACATAGTAACAACTAGCAGGTCTCACATAGCATGACTGATAACCTGCAGCGGGGCTGTGAGCCCGGGGTCCTTGCATGCAGTTCCCTGCTCTGCCCCTGCCAGGGAAGATCTGCAGTCCCTGTGGGGTGTGTCCCAAAGAGTTCTCAGGGTTGTGGAAAACACAGCTGTCAATCATGTGACCTGTGGGGTTACACATGTCTGTGACTGTGGACTGATGCCATGGCTGGTACATACTCTGCTTCAGGACAGCGAGCTCAGTCCTTGTGGGAAAAGGATGTTACATTGGGCAACATAACACCAGAGCCTCGACATCCCCTCTCCCTCTGTACTAGTTTATTTTCTTTGCAGACTCTCCAATTCACTTATCCTGGCATCCCGCTCAGTCCTAGGTGGGGTTTGAAAGAAACAGGTTAGCTTTTCAGAGGTCCTGATTCCCACTGGACCACTGTAACTGTTGGGTATGAAGTGAGGTTGGTGATGGGTGTCTGGGTTCCCTGGTTTGATGGCTGAGATGACACCTGATTTCTAAAGTTGACCCCATCCTCCATCCCTGCTGGAGAGAATCACCTGCAGCTTTGATCTCCTGATGAGGGAATCAGGTAAGTATGGACAAGCTGAAGAGTTTCATTCCAGGACCCTCTCTGGGTGGACAGCCGCATCTACTTCCTTCTCAAAAGCCTTGTCTATGTTGAACAGTATTAATGTCACATTTGCTCTAGAAATGAAAGTGTGCTTCTAGCGAGTTTTCTGTGCTCTCTACAGCTGGTTTCTCAGCATCCTCCTGACAGGGTGCTGGGCCCCAGCATTCACCTGCATTATCCCTGTGAGCACCCTGCTTCCAGACTGCCTGAGTTTTGTGGGCAGATGGGGACACCTGCTGGGGGTAAAGAAAAGGCCTGTACAGAGCTCCCAGCCTTTCTTACTTAGAGCCTGAACTCACCTTTTGTTCATGTTGCTGTCTTAAAGTGTAACGTTATAGGAAGCTAAAAGAAGTAAAATTAAAGGTTACTCAATAGAGTGAAGAGAGAGAACAGTGTGGATGCTGAAATTAGACCATAAACAAGCAACTGGACAGTCAGAAGCATCACCAAATCACTGAAGGCTCTTTGCCTGAATTAGATACAAGGGGAAATGTTAGCTCATGGCCCAGTTTGGAAAAGGTTTTTCTCTTTAAAGTAATATCACAAGTGAGGGCCCCTAACAGTTAGGGTTCCCAGTCAGATGTCCCAGTTGGAAAGAGCCCCAGGGCTGAGTGGCTGGTCAGCTGGCCCACAGCCCAGGCTGTCCTCCCACAGCCCAGGGCTTCCCACCTTCTGAGCCCCAGTGTCTCACAGGAGAAGGCCTGCTCCTTCCTTGCTTGTAGGACCAGGGACACTAAGCATAAGAGGAGGTCCTGTGTCTTTGCCTGTTTGTACCCCAGTACCCACCCCCCCACACACACACACTCCTGCAGTGCCCATGTGTGTGTTGGTACTGACTGAACTGTCATCCAGACAGGCATTCAGATGCTGGGCTAAGGAGTCAGGCCCTGAAAATAATTTGGAGTTTTCCTCCTTGATTCTTTGCCCCATCATTTTTAAAATCTCTGTAGCCTCCTGCAAGATAAGTGACCTTAACTTCCCCTAAACATCCAGGTTTTACTAACAGGTCTTCTCTAGGAGATGCACAGGTAACAAAGTGAAGTCAGTATTTCTTGCCAATAAAGCCCAAGCTATAACTTATGCCAAACAGAGATCACAGGCTCACTCTCTGCCCCTGACAATAGCAAGTTACAGTGTCATTCATGGTGGGGAATGAAAAACCTAAGGGGTCCTCCCCACCCAGCATCCTGCAGCCCACCTGTTCCTTGATGTGCAGAAGCCTGACCCTGTGCTCGTGGTCAGTGTGCTCTTAGAGAAGATGGCAGGAAATAAATGGCCAATCACGTGATACCAGGCCCCAAAGGCACATGAAATCACTCAAAAGGAATGGCCGCTAAGGCCATGGTCAGATTCGAAAAGGTTGATGTCAGTGTCACATGCCACAGTGACCTCCAAACGCCTCAAGTATCCAGCAGGCAGTTATAAAAACATCCATCAGGTTCCAAAGCTGAAGTCAAGACTATTCAGAGACCCCTTGGCTGCGTGGGTCCTGTGGGCACAAGGGCAGTGCAGTACCAGATGCTCTGTGACCTGAAATGAGACTCTTAGAGGAGGTGCAGGGAAAGTCCCAGGACGCAGGGAGACGGCAGACTGTCTGTTCACCTTATTTATCTCGCCCCTGTCCTGTGCCTGGCACTGGTCCAGTTTGGGGAATATGCTGACTTTATCCCAGCCCTTAAGTTACTAATCTAAGGTGGAGACAACTCACAGATAGTTCATCACAATTCAGTGTGGTGAGGACTCTCACAAATAATTAAATTTTTATTAGTGAAAAAATTAGTAAACAATAATTAGCCATGAAAAAGAATGAAATATTGCCATTTGCAGCAACATGAATGGACCAAGAGAATATTATTCTTAGTAAAGTAAGTTAGAGAAAGACAAATATCAGTTATATGTGGAATCTAAAAAAATAATACAAATGAATCTATATACAAAACAGAAACAGACTCAGAGATGTAGAAAACAAACTTATGGTTACCAATGGGACAGGGAGAGAGGGAAGGACAGATTAGGAGTATGGGATTAACAGATACACACTACTATTCATAAAATGGGTGAGCAACAGGGATTTACTATACAGCAGAGGGAACTTTAATCAATTTCTTGTAATAACTTATAATGGAATATAATCAGAAAAAATAACTTAATCACTATGCTGTATACCTGAAACTAAAACATTATTGTAAATCAACTTCAATATATTAAAAAAAAAAACTAGTGAACAATTTTCAACTGGAGGGATGCTAGAGAATTTGGAGAGTGGCCATGTTTGAGGAGAACCTTAATGAATGAACTAGTAAAGAATTTCTGTATCTAAATCTAGCTGTGATTTGAATTTGGTCAAAGATAGTTTCAAACTTGATGTGAGCAGGAGTCAGAGGGTTCACATGGAGGATCCTCTCCAGAAACGGTGTCATCCCTCCTCTCCCAGGCCGCCCACCAGGGAGCCCCACGTGTACCCTTTGACAGGACTTGCAACCACAGAGCACAGGAGACAGTTGGTTTCCTTGCCTCCTCTGCCCTGACTTTCTCTGTCACTGTCTGTCTCTGCTTCCCCAGCATGGAGCCCAGTATTTTCCCACTTAGCATCTTCTCTCCGGGGACTCTGGACCATCCAGGCTTACAAAGCCCAACAGAGGTTTCAGGACCTGTTCAACGCACAGCAGGATTTGCATTCAGGTCTGTAAGTTTCTGGAAATGATTTCAAAGGATGGGATGTGCTGCCTTCTGAGGCCTGACCTCCCTCTCAGGTGGCCTTGCTGGCCTGCACATCTCTGTGCTGCCTCACATCCCCCTCTACATACCTGCCTCCCCCGCCCCTTCCTCTCAGCATCCCCTCTGTGCTCCCCTCTTTCCTGTCACATCCCTGCTTTTCTCCCCTGACTGGCTTATGTTGTCCTTCCACCTCTGTGCCCCATGGCTTTCTGTATCTTTAGGGCAGATGTCAGTAAACTTTTTTTGGCAAAGAACCAGATAGTATATATTTTAGGCTTTGTGTGCCACACTGCCTCTGTTGAAACTTCTCAACTTTCCTATTGTGGCACAAAGACAGGCAAAGATAATAAATACATCAGCACGTGGCTGTGGCTGTGTTCCAATAAAATTTTATTTGCAGAACCAGGTGGTGGGACGCTCTTGGCCTCCAGGCTATAGTTTGCTGACTTTCTTTCCAGAGCCTGCAGGGCAGCAGAAGTGACTGAGGAAGATAATTTCCTGCTTATCAGATTTGCTACCCACTTGATGTGTATTATTCATTGTATCCATGAAGTTTTATTTCTAGGTAGAAATTTCAGAATTTCTTCTAAGTCTATGAAATTTTGGCCTGTCTCTCCCATCCTTATTGTATTGATATTGCGAAGATAATAACTGCATTTTGAAAGCCACATGCAGATCCTGTTAGCTGATGGTCATTTAGATACCGGCTCCTAGAATAGACACTGTGCAGGGCCCTGTAGTAAGTGTGGAAGGTGCTGGAAGCAGAGTGTGAGCTGAGCTCTCTGCTATTGGAGAGCTGGGAACAGTCGACATGTGAGAGGTTGAGCCTCAGCTGCAGGAAAGGGGGCCCAGCACTGCAGGAAATGTACCAATGAGACCATTTTTCCATCTTCTTTATTACAATTGTATTTCTGTTTATAACCTGTGGGTTGAATTTTTCAGTGCATGCTTCCCACAAAGCCCCTGAACTGATACCTATGTGTACCATGCATTGTCTTGTGTCAGAACCTCGCTTCTGGAATTTTCACGTTCCTGGGGTGTGTAACTTTGCTGTCCTACCTCGTGTAAAAATCTTGTAGCTCAACTGAGCAAAGTGTATTTCCTTGTTCAAAGCAGCTAACATGGTTTTACTACTTGTTGATTATGCTTTCTACTGTTCACAAATCCAGAGGCTTGGTTCCTGCTTTTGACCACGTCCCAATGGCTCGCTGTGCGTCTGGATGTCCTCTGTGCCATCTTTGTCACCATTGTTGCCTTTGTGTCCCTGATCCTGGCAGAAAGTAAGTACAAATGTGCATAACTCTTTGTGGTATGCTTACAGTTTACAACTTTGTTACAGTTATTAAATTCTTGCCACCTTCTCTAATATCACATACTGTTTGGTTCTAATGAATTGTGTTAACGTATTTGCAGCACATGACTCCACAGTGTAGTCCACGTGAAGTCATTTGTGTCTTGAGAACTTTTATCTTTTTATCTTTCTTTGAATGGGTTGAGGTCTATGCAACATTTCACACAGTGTCCCATGAGGAGCGAACCAAGTTTACCATTAAGATTTGTGTTCAACTTTAGGTTTTAACTTTAGGGCTACTCAGATCTCTTGGTTGTAGATGCCTGGTGCACTGGGGTGACAAAGATTCTCTGTAGGAAAGAATAGCATCCTCATTGCTGTGGGTACCAGATGAGCAGGTGTTGGTATGTGTGGCATGAATTCACCATCCCTGACTATTCCATAGTAACAGCATTGAATCTTTATTTTATTTTGCCATGCCATGTGGCTTGCAGGATTTAATCCCCTGACCAGGGATTGAACTCTGGCCATGGCAGTGAAAGCACCAAATCCTAACCATCAGGGAATTCCCTGCATCTTTAATATGGAACAATGAGAATAGTATTTTAGATTTAAAAGCACTGGCTCTTAAAACCCATTGCCTTGTTTTTTGTGGTTTCACATGCAGCTACATTCAACATAGAAAGTGAAATTGCATGATGATTGATGAAAGCATAATGATGAAAGTCTAACTAATGACATGATTCCTCACCTGTATAATACTGTCAAGTGAACGTCAATCCTTTTGGGGTTAATGAACTCATCTAATAGTATTTCTGAATTCATAATGGGTTTTTTTTTTTTCACTGTATCATAGTCTCAATCAACAGGTAGTAAAAGTATGAGTAATACTATCATTACATGGAAATGATTTAAATATTGTAAAGGAGTCTTAGTAAAGTGACTGAAGGAGCTGGGCTCGGGGTTGAGAACGAGACTGACTTTATTCCCCTTCTTCTTCCTCACTTAGCTCTGGGTCCCAGGCAGGTGGGCCTGGTGCTGTCTCTCGCCCTCACGCTCCCGGGGATGATCCACTGGTGCGTCAGGCAGAGCATCGAAGCTGAGAACATGGTGATGTGTATCTTAACGCTCTTAACCTTTTCAAGCCTCCTTGCCATTAAATGACATAAAAGCAATTCTTACGTAAACTAGTAAAACTGCTATTTTTACATCATGGTTAACAGTCTTTTACATCCTCCATCTGTTTAAAGTTAATGTAAAGTAAAATATATACATCTTTTCCTTAGTCTTATGTGTGTCATGTCAGGAAGTTTCATATTCATTCACAAACTGTATTCACATATAATAAATGTCTCTGTAGGAGGGAGGTTTTGAAATGCTAGAGAAAATATAAGCTAATTTCTGAATATCTTTTTTTTTTCTTAGTGGGTAATTCTTCATTTTTGGTAAAAGAAGAATTCAGTATTTTGAGGTTTGTTTACTTAATTAATAGGTTCCTCTGTCCCCCATTTTAGCGTTTGATCGTGTAGGTGCTGAACACCTGAATTTGCTGGTGGCCCTTCTTTCTGGTAGGATAAGCTCCCTCTTGGAGTGTGCTGTCAAAGGCGTGGAGTTATGGTTGTTTAGGAGACCTTAGTCAATATGTAAATTGCAGTCTCTTTTGAACATTTGCACCCTCTCCTAAAAGGGGAAAAACAAATAAAAATGAAATTCTATTATTTTCTTTTGTTCTTCTAATAGAGTGGAAAGTGACTAATTATTAAAAAGAGTTTTGATGACCATCCAGTTCTGCTCATCTGTAACAGATGGCCCTTCTGTAGCCACACATTACTGATTGGTGTCCATAAATATTCTTTTCTTTAACAAAATTATCTTGCTTTTTTATTCAGGTGTGAAAAGTGGATCAATAAAATCTTTGCATTCATTTCTCTAATTCTTTTAGTTTTGATATAATGTTGAAGGGAGTAGCTGTAAATGGCAGTGTTACAGGACGATGAACAAGTTTGCAAATCATCAAAGGCCTCGTCAGTCTCCTACTTCTGTCCTTTGCAGATGCTAAGACCTGAGATATTCTTAACCATAGAAAAGCAGATATAAAGATATAAATGCAGAATGTTTCATTTACAGTCTCTGACCATCCATAAACAAGACCCTCTGTTCCTAACTCAGGTGATGTCATGTCTTTCAGATGATTTCAGTAGAAAGAGTGATTGAATATACAGACCTTGAGAAAGAAGCACCCTGGGAATATGTGTATCGTCCACTGCCAGACTGGCCCCAAAATGGAGACATTGACTTTTACCATGTGAACTTCAGGTACAGCTTGGACGGGCCGCTGGTATTGAAGGACCTGACAGCACTTATTGGCTCAAGAGAAAAGGTTTGTTTAAGCCATTTGGGTCTTTAAAATCCAGCTAAAGATTTACACCATATCTGCTCTTGGCTTCCTTGTCAGTGTGTTTGGGAGACCCTTTGTTCCTCCTGGATTTGGATTAGGTCAGTGACATCGTAGGTGAATCTTTCTTGGAAGCTGATCATGGAATGGGGATCCCAGCATTTCTTCCCTGTGTCGTGAGCTGCCTCATGGTGGTTGGTGGGCCCTGGGCTCCAGAGCTGAGACTTAATCTGACCCAGGATATTATATGTGACAGCTGATTATTCATGCGGAGTCTGGGAAGTCAGCCCTGGTTCCCTGTCACTAGCTCTCCAGTATGTCATTCCTTTCCATCCTCTTTGCTTTATTTCTGAAATCTTCTTTTCCTCCATGATGCCCTTCAGTTGCAGCCTCCTCCTCTGTCCCTTGGCCCTCTCTGTAGACTTGTCCTCCACTCACCCACACTTTGGTGTCATCCCTCTGCCCTCCCACCCACAGACAGCTTCTTTCTTTAGCAAAAATCTGATCCTTACTGGCCTGGGTGAGCTCCTGCTGGAACCATAGTGCAGCCCTAAGTTGACGCCATCGGGGTCTATGGGGCCAGCTTGTGGACACCAGAGAAGAGCCCAGAATCATCACTCAGTCAAGATAGAGGAACCAGGGTCCCCAGTTGGAAACATAGCCCAGAGCCTCCCTCAAAGTCAATGAAAGCAAATTGAAGGGAGCAGGGGAAATTCACATGGGAGACGGCAGAGGGGTTTATGACCTGGTCCTGCTAGTGTCCATGTCTGCTGGCAGTGTTCCTTTCACATTCAGCTTGGGGCCCTCAGCTGGGACCAGGGCAGGGTCTTGAAGAAAAGACTAAACCAGAACAGACAAGGTGATAGGAAGCTCTTTCCCCACCTACCTCTCTAGCCTCAAGTCCTGACATACGCACAGCCCCTACACTCGGGTCATGTGTAGTAGGTTTCCCCAAAACTTCATCCTCCCAGCTTCCAGTGTGCACACGCTGCCCCTTTACCTCCAAGACCTTCCCTTCTGTCATTGGGCTGGTGAAAGTCTCCTCATTTTCAGAGTCACCTCTAATGCATTTGCCTCTTCATGCCTCTCTCTGCTTCCACCGCATCTTATATATTCTTTTAAGATGGGGCTAGTGATACACCTGTGTTCATAGCAGCCAAAAGTTGGAAGCAACCCAAGTGTCCATGATGAAAGTGACAGATGAATGGATAAACAAATGTGGTGTATCCTTACAATGAAGTCATATGCAGCCTTAAAAAAGAAAGAAAATTCTGACTCATGGATGAACCCTGAGGACATCATGATATATGAAATAAGCCAGACACAAACGGAACCAATACTGTGTGATTCCATTTGTATGGGGTTCCTAGAGTAGTCACATTCATAAAGACAGGAAGTAGAATGGTGGTCTCCAGGGACTGAGGGAGGGGAATGGGGAATTGTTGTTTAATGGGCTCAGAACTTCACTTTTACGGGAGAAAATATATTCTGGGGATTGGTTGCACAACAATGTGAATATACTTAACACTAATCACTTAAAATACTTAAGCTGGTAAATGTTATGTTATGTGTATTTTACCATAATTAACATAAAGGATACAGCATCTGTGGTATGCTTTGCAATTTTGGGTCTGTATCTTATAGAACCCTGAGGCTTAAGATCAGGGAGCATCTTATTTTCATCCTTTTTCCCCAGAAAGTGGCATTTTGCAGGGCACAAAGAGGGTGCTGAGGGACTGCTGGCTGGGAGGGTGAGTGAGTAACACACAGGTGTCAGCAACCAGTAACCAACACATACATAAGACAACTCCATTAACAACCAATTCCCTAGCGTGTTACATATTTAAATCACCACTCTTTAAAACTCTTTCCACCACAGCCCTATCTAGTGGAGTATAGCCATAATTTAATGAATGATACCCTTGTGAAAGAATAATTATTCAACTTAGTGCCCAAATGATACACAGGGAGCAGCTTCAGTTAGTCACAGGGCAAAAGCTGGTTCCTAATTATTTCCAGTTTCATTGGAAGAAAGTGAGGACTGCTGTGTCAGAAAACACTAATCACAGCTCTTGATGCAGTCCTGTCTGTGAGAGCTCTGTAGGTATACCTGTATCCATATCATGCTTTAACTCTCTGGCCCTAGGATCTACATGGTAGGCCTGTTCCTTTAACTGCAACTACACCTCTCCCCACTTTCTCTCTTCTAGCTACACAGAGGGACATAATAAGGTACCAGGCTATCCAGGTGATAAGGAGGCCATGAGCAGAATGGAAAAGTGGGCAGCCCCTATTGGCTTGAGCCCATCTTGAGACTTATGGGCTCTGTGATTTCAGGCAGACTAATTAATCTTATAAGCCTCAATCTTTTCTTTTGCAAAATGGAAGTGACAAGACCTAACCTCTAGGATAGTTGTACAACCTGAACAAGATAAGACACATAAAGCACACAGCTTGGAGACCAGCAGAGTAAATGCTTGGACAAAGAAAGCTGTCATTTTCATAGGGTGTAGAAAATGACCTTAACCACTAACACTATGTAAATTGTTGTCTGTCCATGAATAGGAGGGGTTACCTATTTGCAATTGTATTTATGGCTGTAGGATCCATCTACCATGTCTGGCTTTCTGTCCAGCTTATCTTTTCCTAAACAATATGGTAATAGATTTTTGCATACATTTCTCTAGCCTGAGTTAAAAAACCTCAGCTCCCCACAGAAACCTCTTTTGTGTAGGACTTCATAGGTAATACAGATAGTACAAAGGCAAATCCCATTTACATCCTGCTACTAACACATTCAGTCCAGTTGAAGAAATAAGGAAAAGGCTATATTAGTTTTATAAGATTGAAGGTGATAATTTTTATGGGACTTCAGAAGAAGATGATATGACATCTGTTACTGTTGGAAGAGGTCCACATGAGGGGACAGGGAGAGCATTTCTGAGGAATTGGACATGTGACACAGACTTAGTGACCTGGGGTTAGGGTTTCAGCGGGTGGAAATGCACGTGAAAGGCCTTCTAGGAGGTGGGATCAGCATAAGCGAGGGCTCGATGCCCTGACTGAGTGAGTGAAGACTTAGGCACCTGCAGAGCATTCAGGGAAATGAACTACCAGGTGTGCAACATATTGTCATGTTCAGCCCTCACAACTACCTAGAGATCCCAAGGAAGCTGACTCGTGGAGATGAAAGATGTGGAGAGGTTAGTGAGGACAGTTTTGTAAAAGAGATTTTCCAGGATGGAGTGACAGGCACAGAATCTCCTGCAGGAGTTTGATCTGAGGAGTGAGTGCAGATGCAGGAGGCAGGGAGCCCAGTAGCTGCTGTGCCTCCAGCGAGACGTCAGGGTAAAGTGATTCCACTTTTTGGAATCAAACTGATGTCGATGAAAACAAAGTTATAACACCCAGGTTTCTGAATATGCAGGGAAACAAGTGGGAATAGAAGTTGGCATCACATTTCTGGAGGGCAGGTGGGCAGTACTATGCAGGTTTCTCTGAAAATGTTCATACCTAATTCTCAGCATTTCCACATCTGAGAATTTATCTTATGAAAATCATTAAGGTTATTTGCAAAGATTTAGCTTCTGTTTAACACAGAATTATTTATAATAGCAAAATATTGGAGGCTGCATAAATATCCACCAGTAGGAGGCTTATTAAATGACCACATATACTGTAATATTATATAGCCATGAAAATAAACATTTTTATGAAATACTAAAAACAGATTACAACAGTATGTTCATTTTAATCCCATTTTGTTTAAATATATGAATTTGTATATTTAAGAACACACGCACACACAAATCTACATCAGCATCTTAAGGATGGTTTTATCGGAGTGCTGGGGTGATGGCTAGTATTTATTTACGTTTCAAATTCATTTGCACTGATTATGATAAAGCAAAGAGTTTGTTTTCTTTTGTTTTTTTAAGAGATAATGCAGCCTGGCTTTCAGTTGCTGATTGTGGGCATTAAAATAAGGGTTTGAGTCATGAAACACTGCAGGAGTAGAGTCTTCAGGGCTTGGCACCATGCTGGACTCAGGGAAAGCTGGAAGTAAGGTGGATGTTGTTAGCCCGTGAGCCTGGGAAAGAAGGAATGAGATGAAAGCGAAGTCAGAGGAACGGGCTGTTTGGTGTGGGGCACTGGGTATCAATCATGTTGAGTTTGATGTGTGAAGAGAGATCCAGGTGCAAATGTCTAATAACTTGCTGTGGTCGTCAGAGGCCAACCCTGGGCTGTTGGGAAAACAGATACAGGCAGTTGCAAAGCAGCTAAAATAAGACTGTCTTCAAGTATCTTTGGTGTCAGGAATATTATAAACTTACTGATACTGGTGACACTCTCCATGGGCAATTGTAAAACCCATTAGTGACCTGGGAAAGACTTTCAGGCTGTAGTTTTGATAACTAGATGATAGAAATACCCAGAGCTGGGTTTACTTTGAGTTTCCTTTTTCTTACTCTCCTCACTGGAGTTTGGGGCTCACAGTCCCGTGGTTGTGAGCAACCTGTGGGCAGTGTCCTTGCTGTATCTCAGCCATTTACATGAAGTTTACAAGTGTTCCCATTTGTACAGATGGATCAATTTCACTAGAGCTGATAGTGTGGGGACATATACACATTCTCACAAAACAGTTTTCGCCTGTGTCCTGATGTGTGTCGATTTACATATGAGAATACCCAGAAATACAGGCATATCTGGTTTTATTGTTTCACAGGTAGTGTGGTTTTTTTTTGCTTTTTTTTTTTTACAAATTGAACATTTGTGGCAACCTTGCATCAAGAAAGTGCATCAGTACCATTTTTCCTACAGCATTTGCTTGCTTTGTCTCTGTGTCATATTTTGGTAATTCTTGCAATATTTCAGTTTTCATCATGGTATTTGTTGTGGTGATCTGTGTTACCTTAATCCAATGAAGGCTCAGATAATGGTTAGCATTATTTTAGCAATAAAATATTTGAAAATTGAAGTATTTACATCATTTTTCAGACATAATGCTATTGTACACTTAATAGAATATGGTATAGTGTAAGCATAATTTTTATATGCACAAAGAAACAATAAAATTCATATGACTCACTTTATTTTGCAATATTCACATTACTGTGGTGGTCTAGAACCAAATCTGCAATATTTTTGAGGACTATCTGCAATATTTTTGAAGACTCTCTGTATACAGAATACATGAGGCATATATATATATATATGCACTAGTAGCTGCCTATATACAGAGACTGGCTCATCTATATGATATAGATTAGGTTTAATATAAAGTACAAAATGGCTTCAAAGATAATAAAATTAACTAGAATCACTTTTCTTACATTTAACCTTTATAAACACAAATTAGAAATACTGTGATTTTATAGACTAAGATTCTAAACTTTTGAGGTATTCAAATGAGAAAATATGAAAAGTTCTAAGCATTCTAATTACAGTGCTCAGAAAGATTTAGTTTTCTATTTGAAGCTGCTAGTTTTTAAAATTTACTGAATTAATTTACAAATGATTGCAAGCATGTCTTACACCCCTGATCAATTCCAAATTCCTAACTAGAGATGAATTCATCTCTTGGGATGCTCCCATGAGGGAATTTACAGTTGGGCAAGCTCATTGGTTTAAAAAAAAAAGAAAGAAAGCCAGTTTCTGAAAACATATTTGAATGCACACAGCTAAAAGCCAGTTTTTTGTTTTTTGTTTTTTTTCAACAAGAGTGATTTCTTTTTTTTTTCTGGCCACACCTCACCAGGACTAACAGTTCCCTGACCAGGGATAGAACCCAAGCCCCCCGCAGTGGAAGCTCAGAGTCCTAACCACTGGACCAACAGGGAATTCCCCTAAAAGCCAGTTTTTACAGTATAGTTTTATTCCTGACCAGCATTTTACCTGCATTATACAGATTCTTTTTTTTTTTCAAGCTCTTTATTGGAATATAATTGCTTTACACTGTTGTGCCAGTTTTTGAGGTACACCAAAGTGAATCAGCTGTATTTATACATATATCGCCATATCCCCTCCCTCCCACGACTCTCTCCCACCCTCCCTATCCTGGCCCTCTAAGTCATCACCCATCATCCAGTTTATCTCCCTATATTATGCAGGAACTTCCAACTAGCTGTCTCTTTACATTTGGTAGTGTATATATGTCAATGCTACTCTCTCACTTCGTCCCAGCTTCACCTTTGTCCCCCCCACCCCGTGTCCTCAAGTCCATTCTCTACAGCTGCATCCTTATTCTTCCCCTGCCACTGGATTCATCAGTACCATTTTTTTTAGATTCCATATATGTGGGTTAGCATACGGAATTTGTTTTTCTCTTTCTGGCTTACTTCACTCTGTATAACAGGCTCTAGGTCCATCCACCTCACTATAAATAACTCAATTTCATTTCTTTTTATGGCTGAGTAACATTCCATTGTATATATGTGCCACATCTTCTTTATCCGTTCATCTGTTGATGGGCATTTAGGTTGCTTCCATGTCCTGGCTATTGTAAATAGTGCTGCAATGAACACTATGGTACATGTTTCATTTTGGATTATGGTTTCCTCTGGGTATATGCCCGGTAGTGGGATTGCTGGGTCATATGGTAGTTCTATTTGTAGTTTTTTAAGGAACCTCCTAACTGTTTTCCACAGTGGCTATACCAACTTACGTTCCCACCAACAGTGCAGGAGGGTTCCCCTTTCTCCACACCCTCTCCAGCATTTCTCGTTTCTAGATTTTTTTATTGATGGCCATTCTGACTGGTGTGAGGTGATACCTCATTGTGGCTTTGACTTGCATTTCTCTAATGATAAGTGGTGTTGAGCACCTTTTCATGTGTTTGTTAGCCATCTGCATGTCTTCTTTGGAGAAATGTCTGTTTAGGTCTTCCGCTCATTTGTGGATTGGGTTATTTGCTTTTTTGGTATTAAGTTGCATGAGCTGCTTGTATATTTTGGAGATTAATCCTGTCAGTTGCTTTGTTAGCAAATATTTTCTCCCAATCTGAGGATTGTCTTCTTGTCTTATTTATGGTCTCTTTTGCTGTGCAAAAGCTTTTAAGTTTCATTAAGTCCCATTTGTTTATTTTTGATTTTATTTCCATTATTCTCGGTGGAGTGTCAAAAAGGATCTTGCTTTGGTCTATGTCATAGAGTGTTCTGCCTATGTTTTTATACAGATTCTTTAATCTTATTGTTAGTGCACTTAATTTTTCTCTGCTTTCATTGTAATGACTAGAGTGACACTTGACATGTATCTTTCCAAGGTACAATTGTAAGGATTAATTTGTTTATAAAATGCCTTTTGAAGTTCTCAGATGAAAGTTCCCATATAAATAGCAAATGTTATGTTGTTGTTGAACTCATTATGTGTATTTTGTCTACTGGCCACTGTCTTTCAAGACAATGATAATTTTATAATTTTAAGATGTTTCCTTTCAAGACAGAATATAACTAAGATATTTAATATCAGGCAATGATTTAGTTTCTCTACCAAAGAATAATTCCTCTTAAATAATAGATCCCTGAGAAAGTACTTGTTTATGGATAACTCTTCTGACTTGACTTGTTGATATCTCTGTAAATTTACCCACATAATTATCAAGGTCAAAATACCCAGACAGAAGGAATAAAGATAATTTAAGCTGACTTCTTATGGGCCACTTAGGAGACTGTTGGCTTTTCACTACCAGTAGATGGATTCTGTTATTTTTAACTCTTCTTGGGACCAGGGGGTCTCAACCAAGGGACATTTATCAATGTCTTCCATTTTTGGTTGCCACAATTTGGGGGATGCTTCTGGTATCTAGTGAGTAGAGTCCATGGGTACTGATAAACATCCTACACTATATAGGACAGGCCCCCAACCCTTCAACAATGACTAATCTGGCCCACAATGTCAACAGTGCCATGGTTGAGAAACTTATAGACTACTCTTTATATAGAACTTTTAAAATTCATCTTCAACAATCAGGGTTTCTTCCAGGTTTGTTGCATCTTGTTAATTCTTTATCCCTACTATGTCTCCTTACAGCTTCGCATTGTGGGAAGAACAGGAGCTGGAAAAAGTTCCCTCATCTCTGCCCTTTTTAGATTGTCAGAACCTGAAGGTGGCATTCAGATTAATGGGATCTGGACAAGCAACATTGGACTGCATGATTTAAGGAAGAAGATGTCAGTTGTACCTCAGGTATACACTTCAGAGCATTCTCACATGTTCTTTTTATAAGGCACTGAAGTTTAATTGCTTTTAATTTGATGGGTTTTTTTTTTTCAAATTGCATGAGATGGTTGATCCTTTTTCCCCCAGTAGAGCATATATTTAGTAGCAGGTATTTTCAACACATATTTTCATCAGATACCAGATTTTGTTTGTGTGTGTGTGTGTGATTTAGTAACTTACCCAGATAAGCTTCTGAACTCAGACTTCCTCAGGTGCCACACTTTTATGCACTGATAGGCACATAATTCTGAGAAAAAAAATGATAAATTGTTTTGCACTGGAGAGGTTCCTATAGGGAAACACGAATGTTAAATGTCTTACAGATGGAATTTTGCTGTAGGAAATAAAGCTACCTTTTCAAAGGTGATTATATCCCTGGAGGACTTTCTGTGAAACTGTGGGGCTTTGAGAATAACAGGGTATATAGATGCTTTGGGGAGACTTTTAGAATTCAGCCATTAGTTAGTGATTTTAACCAGGCAAGCAGTACAGAATAGGGAGGGAGAACACAGAACATGGAATTCCATCTCTGTGCACCTCAGTTTTCTCCCCTCTACAAGGCAGCTAACAGTACCAACTCCCTGAGCTGTTTTGAGGACTAAATAGATCAGTGTGTATGGAATAGAACCAGTACATGGCTGCTGTGATGGTGGAGCGTTGAATTGACCATCTCTTCCTGGGCTCTGATTCTGTTTTCTTTTCTTCTGCTTCTTAAAGAAGTATGACTTTTAGCTAGTGTTTTGGAGATTGGATTATATGCACAGTAGAAACTCCTGTCATTCCTTGTGGTTCATTCACTCAACATAATTCAGAGAATATTTACTGAACAATTACTGTCCTCCAGGTATACAGCCAAGAACATCATAGGCCTTGTACCTTCATCTTCCATCCTGCCCTCTGCTTTGACAGACTTGCTGATTTGGGATTTTTTAATTTTGAGGGTTTTTTTTTTTTTTAAATACTCTACAATCATCAAGGGAGGCTCAGGAAAACACCCTCTTGAAATGAGAAATACAGACAGGAGAGGAGACAAAAAGAACAGGTAAATGTGCATCCTGGAATGCGGGTATAATGTGCTCTAAAATGCCTGTTTATTAGGAAGCATATAGAACATGGCACCCAAAGGAAGGAGAATGTGGACTTGTGTCTTATGACTGAGTATAGCTGTTGCTACCTACCTCTGTTCTCTAAAGTAACTGGAATTCATATAAGTACTTTTGAAATCAAGATATTCCTTTCAGGGCTTCCCTGGTAGTACAGTGGTTAAGAATCTGCCTGCCAGCTCAGGGGACACAGATTCAATCCCTGGTCCGGGAAGATCCCACATGGCACAGAGCAACTCAGCCCGTGCTCCACAACTGCTGAGCCTGCAAGCCACAACTAATGAGCCCATGCTCCACAACTACAGAAAGCCCGAGAGCAGCAACGAAGACCCAACACAGCCAATAAATAAAAATAAATAAATACATAAATTTATTTTTAAAAAAGATAATCCTTTCAGACTACAGTGAGATGCTACCTCACACCCCTTACGATGTCTACTATCTTAAAACAAAAAACAAGTGTTGGAAAGGATATGGAGAAATTAGAATCGTTCTGCATTGCTGGTAGGAGTGCACAGCCGCTATGGAAAACAAGATGGAGCTTCCTCAGAAAAGTTAAAAATAGAATTATCATATGATCTAGCAATTCTACTTTAGGATATAAACCCCAAAATTGAAGCAGGGTCTTGAAGAGATTTCTGTACACTCATGTTCATAGTAGCATTATTCACAACAGCAAAATGGTAGAGGCACCCAAGAGTCCACTGAGAGAGGAATGGTTAAACAAAATATAGTGCATATACGAGGGTGAGTCAAAAATTATCCACACTCTGGCTGTAGAATTTATTTTAATTAGCTTTTAGAAAAGACAGATACATTATTTTTCAACATAATCTCCTTGCTTTTCAATATACCTTGTCCATCTGTCAACAAGCTTTCATATTCCCTCATTAAAAAATGTCTTAGGTTGAGCTGCAAGCCACAAATGCACCGCTGTCTTCACTTCTTCATCAGAAGTGAATCTTTGTTCTCGTAGGGTTGCTTTCAGGGGACCAAACAGGTGAAAGTCCCATGGAGCAAGATCAGGACTATAGGGAGGATGCTTTAACACCTCAAAACAAAGTTTTTACAGAGTGTCAACAGTGGGCAGAAGTGTGCAAACATGCATTGTCACGCAAGATCACAACACCCTTGGATGGCAGTCCTCTGCCTTTAATCTGAAGTTTAGGCTTCAGCACAAACTTTTCGAAACCTAAGTCTGTTATGAATTATTTCATAGGCAGGGCCATGGCTGATTTGCGAATGATTTGCCCCTTAATCCACTGTCACTCGTCTATTCGACAGAATCATTTCATGTGTATGCTCAATGTTGTCATCAGCCGTGGATGCAATGGGTATCATTTGTGCGACCTTCCTTGAACTTGTCTGTCCATTCATACACACTTCTTCGCGACAAAACACTTTCTCCATACTGCCCACAAAGTCTTCAATAAATAACGACACCAGGTACACCCTCAGACCACAGAAACATCACTGCACACTGCTCTTCTTTCATGCAGATCACAAGTGGGGCATCCATTTTCCTCACACCGCAGTTACAAATGATGTAACACATTCACACCTGCATAGCAGTGACTGGGAAGACAGTAGCCTTGAACAGAAAGCACTGATAGGACAGTGCGGCCAACAGAAGTTTTAATATAATTGGAGTGCAGATAATTTTTGACTCACCCTCATACATACAATGGAATATTATTCAGCCTTATAAAGGAAGGAAATTTTGACATATGCTATAACACAGATGAACCTTAAGGACATTATGCTAAGTAAAATAAGGCAGTCACAAGGACAAATATGGTATGATTCTACTAATCTGAGGTACTTAGAGTAGTCAATTCATGGGAATGGGAAGTAGAATGGTGGTTGCCAGGAGCTGCCAGCATGGAGGAGTGGGGAGTTCTTGTTTATTGGGTACAGAATTTCAGCTTTGCAGGATACAAGAAGTCCTTTGACTGGATGGTGATGATGGCTGTACAACAATGTGAACACATTTAATACCACTGCACTGTACACTTAAAATGGTTAAGGTAGTAAATTTTTTGTGTATTTTACCACAATTAAAACTACATGTAGGGACTTCCCTGATATTCCAGTGGTTAAGAATCCACCTGCCACATTAAAAAAATCATACACCACGATCAAGTGGGGTTTATCCCTGGGATGCAAGGATTCTTCAATATACGCAAATCAATCAACGTGATACATCATATCAACAAATTGAAGGATAAAAAACATATGATCATTTCAATAGATGCAGAAAAAGCTTTTGACAAAGTTCAACATCCATTTATGATAAAAGCTCTCCAGAAAATGGGCATAGAAGGAAATTACCTCAACATAATAAAAGCCATATATGACAAACCAAAAGCCAACATTGTTCTCAATGGAGAAAAACTGGAAGAATTCCCTCTAAGAACAGGAACAAGACAAGGGTGTCCACTCTCACCACTGTTATTCAACATAGTTTTGGAAGTGTTAGCCACAGCAATCAGAGAAGAAAGAGAAATTAAAGGAATCCAAATTGGAAAAGAAGAAGTAAAATTGTCACTCTTTGCAGATGACATGATATTATACATAGAAAACCCTAAAGACTCTACCAGAAAACTGCTAGCACTCATTGATGAGTTTAGTAAAGTAGCAGGATACAAAATTAATGCACAGAAATCTCTTGCATTCCTATACACTAACAACGGAAGAGCAGAAAGAGAAATTAAGGAAACTCTCCCATTCACCATTGCAACAAAAAGAATAAAATACCTAGGAATAAACCTGCCTAAGGAGGCAAAAGATTTGTATGCAGAAAACTTTAAGACATTGATGAAAGAAATCAAAGATGACACAAACAGATGGAGGGACATACCATGTTCCTGGATTGGAAGAATCAACATCGTGAAAATGACTGTACTACCCAAAGCAATTTACAGATTCAATGCAATCCCGATCAAATTACCAATGGCATTTTTCACAGAACTAGAGCAAGAAATCTTACGATTTGTATGGAAACGCAAAAGACCCCGAATAGCCAAAGCAATCTTGAGAAGGAAAAATGGAGTTGGTGGAATCAGGCTTCCTGACTTCAAACTATACTACAAGGCCATAGTGATCAAGACAGTATGGTACTGGCACAAAAATAGAAAGGAAGATCAATGGACTAGAATAGAGAACTCAGAAGTAAGCCCAAACACATATGTGCACCTTATCTTTGACAAAGGAGGCACGAGTATACAATGGAAGAAAGACAGCCTCTTCAATAAGTGGTGCTGGGAAAATTGGACAGCAACATGTAAAAGAATGAAATTAGAACACTTCCTAACACCATACACAAAAATCAACTCCAAATGGATTAAAGACCTACATGGAAGGCCAGACACTATAAAACTCCTAGAGGAAAACATAGGCAGAACACTCTTTGACATACATCAAAGCAACATCCTTTTTGACCCACCTCCTAGAATCATGGAAATAAAATCAAGAATAAACGAATGGGACCTCATGAAACTTAAAAGTTTTTGCACAGCAAAAGAAACCATAAACAAGACTAAAAGGCAACCCTCAGAATGGGAAAAAATAATTGCCTATGAAACAACGGACAAAGGATTAACCTCCAAAATATACAAGCAGCTCATGCAGCTTCATACCAAAAAAGCAAATAACCCAATCCACAAATGGGCAGAAGACCTAAATAGACATTTCTCCAAAGAAGACATACACATGGCCAACACGGACATGAAAAGATGCTCAACATCACTCATCATCAGAGAAATGCAAGTCAAAGCCACAATGAGGTATCACTTCACACCGATCAGAATGGCCATCATCACAAAGTCTGGAAACCACAAATGCTGGAGAGGGTGTAGAGAAAAGGGAACTCTCCTGCACTGTTGGTGGGAATGTAAGTTGGTACAGCCACTATGGAAAACAATTTGGAGGTTCCTTAAAAAACTACAAATAGAACTACCATATGATCCAGTCATCCCACTCCTGGGCATATACCCAAAGAAAACCATAATCCCAAAAGAAACTTGTACCATAATGTTTATTGCAGCACTATTTACAATAGCCAGGACATGGAAGCAACCTAAATGCCCATCAACAAATGAATGGATACAGAAGATGTGGCATATATATACAATGGAATATTACTCAGCTATAAAAAGGGATGAGATGGAGCTATATGTCATGAGGTGGATAGAACTACAATCTGTCATACAGAGTGAAGTAAGTCAGAAAGAGAAGGACAAATATTGTATGCTAACTCACATATACGGAATCTAAAAATGGTACTGATAAACACAGTGACAAGAACAAGGAAGCAGATACAGAGAATGGACTGGAGAACTCGAGGTATGGGAGGGGGCGGGGGGTGAAGGGGAAACTGAGACGAAGCAAGCGCGTAGCACAGACATATATATACTACCAACTGTAAAATAGTCAGTGGGAAGTTGTTGTATAACAAAGGGAGTCCAACTCAAGGATGGAAGATGCCTTAGAGGACTGGGGCAGGGAGGGTGGGGGGGACTCGAGGGGGGGGCGTCAAGGAAGGGAGGGAATACGGGGATATGTGTATAAAAACAGTTGATTGAACCTGGTGTACCCCCCCCAAAAAAAAAAAAAATTCAAGTCCAGTTGTAAAAAAAAAAAAAAAAGAATCCACCTGCCAGTGCAGCGAACACAGGTCCAATCCCTTGTCCAGGAAGATCCCACATGCTGGGAACAACTAAGCCCATGCACCACGAGTACTGAGCCTGAGCTCTAGAGCCTGAGAGTTGCAACTACTGAGCCTACATGTCTAGAGGCCATGCTCTGCAACAAGAGAAGCCACCACAATGAGAAGCCCTCGCACCTCAATGAAGAGTAGCCCCCACTTGCCGAAACTAGACAAAGTCTGCACACAGCAGTGATGACCCAGCGCAGCCAAAAAAAAAAAAACCTACATGTAAAAGAATGAAATTAGAACACTCCCTAGCACCATACACAAAAATAAACTCAAAATGGGTTAAAGACCTAAACATAAGGGCAGACACTGTAAAACTCTTAGAGGAAAACATAGGCAGAATGCTCTCTGACATAAATCACAGCAAGATCTTTTTTTTGACTCCCCTCCTAGAGTAATGAAAATAAAAACAAAAACAAACAAGTGAGACCTAATTAAACTCAAAAGCTTTTGCACAGCAAAGGAAAACATAAGCAAGATGAAAAGACAACCCTCAGAATGGGAGAAAATATTTGCAAATGAAACAACTGACAAAGGATTAATCCTCAAAATACACAAGCAGCTCATGCAGCTCAATATCAAAAAAACAACCCAATCAAAACATGGGTGGAAGACCTAAACAGACATTTCTCCAAAGAAGACATACAGATGGCCAACAAACACATGAAAAGGTGCTCAACGTTGCTAATTATTAGAGAAATGCAAATCAAAAGTACAATCAAATATCACCTCACACTGGTCAGAATGGCAATCATCAAAAAGTCTACAGGCACTTCCCTGGTAGTGCACCAGTTGAGAATCCGCCTGCCAATGGAGAGGACACAGGTTTGAGCCCTGGTCTGGGAGGATCCCATATGCCTTGGAGCAACTAAGCCCATGCGCCACAATTACTGAGCCTGCACTCTAGAGCCCTCAAGCCACAACTACTGAGCCCACATGCCACAACAACTGAAGCCCGCATGCCTAGGAGCCATGCTCCACAACAAAAGAAGCCACCGAAATGAGAAACCCATGCACTGCAATGAAGAGTAGCTCCTGCTCTCTGCAACTAGAGAAAGCCAGCATGCAGCAACAAACACCCAACACAGCCAATCAGTCAATCAATTAATCAATCTACAAACAGTAAATGCTGGAGAGAGTGTGGAGAAAAGAAAACCCTCTTGCACTGTTGGTGGGACTGTAAATTGATAGAGCCATTATGGAAAACAGTATGGAAGTTCCTTGAAAAACTAAAAATAGAATTACCATATGACCCAGCAATCCCACTACTCAGAGAAAACCATAATTCAAAAAGATAAGATACATACTAACACAACATTGTAAAGCAACCATACTCCAATAAAAGTTAATTAAAAAAAAGATGCATGGACCCCAATGTTCATTGCAGCACTATTTACAATAGCCAGGACATGGAAGCACCCTAAATGTCCATCAACAGAGGAATAGATAAGAAAATGTGGCATAACAGATGATTGAACCTGGTGTACCCCCAAAAAAATTAAAAAAAAAATAAAAATAAATAAAAAAAAAAAAAAGAAAATGTGGCATATATATACAGTGGAATATTACTCAGCCACAAAAAGGAACAAAATTGGGTCATTTATAGACATGAATGAACCTAGAAAGTGTCATACTATGTGAAGTAAGTCAGAAAGAGAAAAACAAATACCATATATTAAAGCTTATATGTGGAATCTAGAAAAATGGTATAGATGATCTTACTTGCAAAGCAGAAATAGAGATACAGACATAGAGAACAAATATATAGATACCAAGGGGGAAAGGGGATGGAGGAGGAATTGGGAGATTGGGATTGGCACATATACACTATTGATACTAGGTATAAAATAAATAACTAATGATAACATACTATATAGTACAGGGAACTCTTCTTAATGCACTGTGGTAACCAGAATGGGAAGGAAGTCCCAAAAAGAGGGGATATATGTATATGCATGGCTGATTCATTTTGTTGTACAGTAGAAACTAACACAATATTGTAAAGCAACTATACTCCAATAAAATTAATTAAAAAAATTTTAAGATACCACTTTCAGGGAAAATAGGAAGAAAATTTCAGCACATACAATCCCTCTGTTTAAAGATTTCCTCTGTTTATTAGATTCATGACTTAGTGATTATAGTAGAAATCATATGAGTTTAGAGTCCCAAGTTTTAAGTTTTGATTGTACCCATCTCTGAAATGGGTCAAATGAGGCATTTGGGTGTGTGTGTAAAGTCCTTTTATGTCCTTGGATGAAAGGATCTAGAAATGTACCCTGTGTTATTTTTTTAATTTAATTTTTAATTGAGGTATAGTTGATATACAATGTTGTATTAATTACTGCTGTACAGCAAAGTTGTATTAATTACTGCTGTACTCAGTTATACATATGCACATTCTTTTTCATATTCTTTTCCATTATGGTTTATCACAGGATATTGACTATAGTTCCCTGTGCTCTGCAGTAGGACCTTGCTGTTTATCCATCTTATGTATACCAGTTTGCATCTGCTAATCCCAAACTCTTAATCCATCCCTCTCCCACCCACCTCCCCCTTGGTAACCACCAGTCTATTTTCTATATACCTAATTCTGTTTCTGTTTCATAGATAGGTTCATTTGTGTCATATTTTAGATTTCACATAAAAGTGATATCATATGGTGTTTGTTTTTCTGCCCTACATTATTTTTAATGCTTCTTAATAAGAAAAGATTTATGCTTGTGTACATAAGAGAACTCTATAAATAAAGAAAACCTTTGGATGACTCTTGGCTCTGCTGGTAATGTTTGGAAGCACATCTGAGCAAAGGCTGAACACACCTTGATGTCACCAGGTTTTGATTCTGTTCCATCGGTTTCTACCCTACCTTTGAGCATGTTCTGTGTACACACTCCGGAGAGTGTGCTTACAAAACAGTACTAAGCCTTGTATTCCTGTAGCTAATGATCAACAACCATTGTAAACACAGAACATTTATTATTCCACTTTATACACCTTTGTCTCCAAGGCACAATGTTGGTTGATTAAAGAGAAAGAATCTGGAGAGACCAAGCCAGTGTGTAAAGGATTCCAGGAAATCATTCAGGAGGCAGCCAGGGATAGAATGTTTAAGAGTGTAGACCGACATTTTTATTCGGGCTCTGTGACTGGGGGGACTCGAAGAGGTCACTCAACTTCCAAGCTTCAGTGTCCTCGTCCTTCATCCAGATCTGGGAATCACAGCCGCACAGATTCGTTGTGAAGATGTAACTGGGTGAGAAAACGTTTGTGGCCCATGCCTGTTTCTTGGGAAGCCTCAGTCAATAGGACCTATTATTTTTCTTAAGGATCAGGGCACTCTCCTGTCAGGGATTATTTCTACTGAAATAAAAAGAGTAGCACATTCTGGAACAACTTTGCTCCTTAATTTCTGTTTATGTTTTTGAGGTCTTTGGTAATTTTCTTTATATTTATTGCTTATAAAGCAAATTGTTTATATAAATTTAAACAGTAAAGCAAACTAACAATCAAAGAAACAAAAGAACAATAGGGGTTTTAGGGAAAAGAATAACAGAGAAATGTATCCAAGGTCTTTTCTATAAGGAACAAGAGGAGACCATATCACTTTTTTGTTTCCTTTTGATATCTGGCTCCCCTCCCACCAGGTTTTTTCCTGACCACTACCCTGTACCCAGTCATACTTTCCAGTCCCCTTTGAAGACCTCTGGCATTCTTCTCAGCCCTCCCCACATTCTCGACTGTTTCTTTCCTCTCCTTGAGGACAGAGCCTCTGTCTCTCATTTCTGTTGCTCTAGTGCCTGTTGCAGGCCCTGACAAGTTACGCAGGTATGAATAATAATTCCTAACAGTTGTGGAATCCTTAACACGTTTTAGCCTCTTTCCCTACCACGTCCCACTTAACCCTCACAACAGTTCTCTTGCCATCCTCATCTGACAGATTGAAAAACTGAGGCGCTATGAGCTTAACCCACTTACCAAGTAAAGAGCAGAACCAGGATACAAAGTTGTGTATGTGTGTGTGTGTCTGTGTGTGTGTTTTTAATTGAAGCCTAGTTGATTTATAGTGTTTCAGGTGTACAGCAAAGTGATTCACTTACACATATATATTATATATATGAGGTTGAGTCAAAAATTACCTGCCCTCTGGTTATATTAAAACTTCTGTTGCCCTCACTGTCTTATCAGCGCTTTCCATTCAAGGCTACTGCCTCCCCAGTCACTGCTGTGCAGGTGTGAAGGTGCTACATCAGTTCATTTGTAACTGTGGTGAGAGCAAAACTGTATGCCCCACTTGGGATTTGCATGAAAGAACAGCAGCGTGCAGTGATTCGTTTTTGTGGTCTGAGGGTGTGCACGCCAGCACACTTCCGCCCACACTGTCAACACTGCAAAAACTTCATTTTGAGGTGTTAAAGCATCCTCCCTATAGTCCTGATCTTGCTCCATGGGACTTTCACCTGTTTGGTTCCCTGAAAGCAACCCTATGCAGATGAAGATTCATTTCTTTTTCTTTTTTTTTTTTTTTTTTAGAACTTTTATTGAGATACAGTTAACAGACAATAAACAGCATATATTTAGAGTGTACAATTTGGTATCCCAATCTCCCAATTCATTCCCCCCCAGCCCTCCCCGCTTTCCCCACTTGGTGTCCACGTGTTTGTTCTCTACACCTGTGTCTCTATTTCTGCCTTGCATTTCCTCTTTTATAGTTGTTAGCATTTGCCTTATGTACTGAGGTGCTCCTATATTGGGTGCATATATATTTATAATTATCTCCTCTTCTTGGATTGATCCCTTGATGTTTATGTAATATTCTTTCTTGTCTCTTGTAACATTTTTTATTTTAAAGTCTTATTTTATCTGATGTGAGTATTGCTCCTCCAGCTTTCTTTTGATTTTCATTTGCATGGAATATTTTTTTCCATCCCTTCACTTTCAATCTGTATGTGTGCCTAGGTCTGAAATGGGTCTCTTCGAGACAGCATATATATGGGTCTTGTTTGTGTATCCATTCAGCCAGTCTGTGTCTTCTGGTTGGTGCATTTAGTCCATTTACATTCAAGGTAATTATTGATATGTATGTTCCTATTACCATTTTCTGTATTGTTTTGTTTTTGTAGGTCCTTCTCTTTTTTTTTTTTATTTTTTTTTTTTATTTATTATTTTTTGGGGGGTGCACCAAGTTCAATCATCTGTTTTTATACACATCCTTCTCTTCTCTTATGTTTCCCTCTTAGAGAAGTTCCTTTAGCATTTGCTGTAGGGCTGGTTTGGTGATGCTGAATTCTCTTAGCTGTTGCTTGTCTGTAAAGCTTTTGATTTCTCCATCGAATCTGAATGAGATCCTTGCTGGGTAAAGTATTCTTGGTTGTAGGTTCTTCCCTTTCATCACTTGAAATATATCATGCCGCTCCCTTCTGGCTTGCAGAGTTTCTGCTGAGAAATCAGCTGTTAACCTGATGGGAGTTCCCTTGTATGTGATTTGTTGTTTTTCCTTTGTTGCTTTTAGTAACTTTTGTCTGTCTTTAATTTTTGTCAGCTTGGCTACTATATGTCTTGGCGTGTTTCTCCTTGGATTTATCCTGCTTGGGACTCTGTGCTTCCTGGACTTGGGTAGCTATTTCCTTTCCCATGTTAGGGAAGTTTTCAACTATAATCTCTTCCAATATTTTCTCAGGTCCTTTCTCTCTCTCTTCTCCTTCTGGGACCCCTATAATGCGAATGTTGGTGCATTTAACATTGTCCCAGAGGTCTCTTAGGCTGTCTTCAGTTCTTTTCATTCTTTTTTCTTTATTCTTTTCCACATCAGTGATTATCACCATTCTGTCTTCCAGGTCACTTATTCGCCCTTCTGCCTCTGTTAATCTGCTGTTGGTTCCTTCTAGTGTATTTTTCATTTCAGTTATTGTGTTGCATATCTCTGTTTGTTTGCTCTTTAATTCTTCTAGGTTTTTGGTAAACTTTTCAATCTATGCATCCAGTCTTTTTTCAAAGTCCTGGATCATCTTCACTATCATTATTCTGAATTCTTTTTCTGGAAGGGTGCCTATCTCCTCTTCATTTAGTTGTTTTCCTGGGGCTTTATCCTGGTCCTTCATCTGGTACAAAGTCCTCTGCTTTTTCATTTTCTCTATCTTTCTGTGGCTGTGGTTTTCAGTTCTGCAAGACAAAATACTGCTGATACTGCCTTGATACTGCTGTCTGCCCTCTTGTGGAGGAAGCTATCTAGGAGCCTCCTGTGTGCTTCCTGATGGGAGGGACTGATGGTGGGTAGGGCTGGGTGGGCAGAGCTCGGTAAAGCTTTAATGCGATTTGGTGGGCAGAGCTCAGTAAAACTTTAATCTCCTTGTCTGCTAATGGGTAGGGCTGTGTTCACACCTTGTTGATTGTTTGGCCTGAGGCCACCTAGTGCTGGAGCCCACAGGCTCTTTGGTGGGGCTAATGGAGGACTCTGGGAGGGCTCACACCAATAAGCACTTCCCAAAACCCCTGCTGCCAGTGTCCCTGCCTCCTCGGTGAGCCACAGTTGCCCCCCACCTCTACAGGCAACCCTCCAACACCAGCAGGTAGGTCTGGTTCAGTCTCCTATGAGGTCACTGCTCCTTCCCCCTGGGTCCTGGTGAGCACATTTTTTTGTGTGCCCTCCAAGAGTGGAGTCTCTGTATCCCCCAGTCTTGTGGAGGTCCTGCAATCAAATCCCGCTGGCTTTCAGGGTCTGATTCTCTGGGGATTCCTCCTTCTGTTGCTGGACTCCCAGGTTGGGAAGCCTGATGTGGGGCTCAGAACCCTCACTTTAGTGGGTGGACTGCTGCAGTATAACTGTTCTCCAGTTTGTGACTCACCCACCCAGCATTTATGGGATTTGATTTTAACGTGATTGCGCCCCTCCTACCGTCTCATTGCGGCTTCTCCTTTGTCTCTGGATGTGGGGTGTCTTTTTTGGTGAGTTTCAGTGTCTTTCTGTTGATGATTGTTCAACAGTTAGTGGTAATTCAGTGCTCTTGCAAGAGGGAGTGAGTGCATGTCCTCCTACTCCGCCATCTTAATCCTATCTCCTGAAGATTCATTTCTGATGAAGAAGTGAAGACAGCGGTGCATTCGTGGCTTGCAGCTCAGCCTAAAACATTTTTTAATGAGGGAATATGAAAGCTTGTTGACAGATGGACAAAGTGTATTGAAAAACAAGGAGATTGTGTCAAAAACTAATGTATTTGTCTTTTTTAAAATAAATTCTACAGCCAGAGTGTGGATAATTTTTGACTCACCCTCATATG
This sequence comes from Hippopotamus amphibius kiboko, assembly GCF_030028045.1. Classification (NCBI taxonomy): domain Eukaryota; kingdom Metazoa; phylum Chordata; class Mammalia; order Artiodactyla; family Hippopotamidae; genus Hippopotamus; species Hippopotamus amphibius. The sequence continues at coordinate 15,103,950 of NC_080199.1, forward strand.
TGTCTGTGTGTGTATATATATATATGTATATGAGTATATGTGTATCTGAGTGTCTATATTCTTTTTCAGATTCTTTTCCATTATAAATTATTGCAAGATACTGAATATATGAGGGTGAGTCAAAAATTATCCACACTGCAGTTGTATTAAAACTTCTGGAAATTCTACAGCCAGAGTGGGGAGAATTTTTGACTCACCCTCATACAAGATTCTCTCTTGAAACTCAGGAGGCATATATTTCCAGCGTAATTTACTTGTGGATCCTCCTGAAGTAGATTCATAGGAAAAGCTATTTAAATTAAAATAATTTTTACTATGACACACGTCACAATGGGTTTCATGTTATCCTGGCCTTGCAGTTAATAATGAGGTTCTGTGAAACATGCAATTCTGGTGCACAGGTGAGAGCACATGGGGATCAGCTGGTGCAGAATCAGAGGCCATCTCTTCATGAACAGAGGTGCCACTGACCCCAGTAGTTGACATTCTCTTTGCACATGTGGAGATGTTCCATTCACACATGTGGAGAGATTCCAGATCCCAGTAGGCTGTTTGACCAATGGAGAAAATATACTAGTTTATTCTTCAGTGCAGATGTGAAAGTAGTTAATTAACAGTTTTGCTTGGAGGCACAAACCTCAACTAATCATGCTCTTGGTATTTCCCAGTCACACCAGGATTGACAATTTACGTAGCTCTTGATGTAAAGTTTCTCAAATAATTATATCCTCTGTTTTTGTGTGTGTGTTTAAGCAGATATTACCAGGAAAGCGTTTTTTTTTTTAAATCAAATCTTCCTTTCTCATCTTCAGTTTTTTTCTTAAGATGAAAAAACTTCAACACTTTCTCCTGTTAGTGTTCATTAGTCCAGACTATGTTTTGTAGTACACCTTGTACAATGGAAAATTATTTTAGAGATACTCTTTTGTAAACAGACATTTGCAATCTTAATAATTACAGTGAATTTTGATATTTTATATTTTAATTCTGTTCTGTAAGCATTGGAATAAATGAAAAGAGGTTAAGGTAATAACATTCACTATTCTGGGATATTTAGGAACCTGTTTTATTCACTGGAACAATGAGGCAAAATCTGGATCCCTTCAATGAGCATACGGATGAGGAGCTGTGGAATGCCTTAGAAGAGGTAATTTATTCAATGTGATTAACTTGTTGGCATCAGTATCTGTGTGTGTACGTTTATAGCATTGCAGGTAATTAGCGGAGCTTATCAGTTTAACTGACTTTTGTTGCCTCCTAGGAGAACATTGATGACGCGGGTGAACTTAGTGTGGACTGATGATGACATTGAAAACCAACAGTGTGATCCCTCATGTTTCCATTTTAGCTTTTCCCCTAGAACCCAAACAACTAGATGTGTTAACTTGTCCTTAGCAGAGCACTAAACTAGACATTGAAACTGTGAGTGCAAATTCTACTAGTGACCTAGTGAATGAATTACGATAATCACCCTTCATTGTTCATTGCTTTTCTCTGGTCTTAGGGAGCATATATTAAGTGGAGCCAATAGCAACTTTTCATTATCAGTTGAAAGATAAGTGAGATCATACCAATAAAATGCTATGAAGTTTCATAAGGAAGTGTTTATAAAGGTAAATTATATAGTTGGAATGTGATAATGATTATTTATTGGGGATCATATCATTTTAATGCTGCAGCATGAACGCAGGTCGCAGAACCCTGGAACTTTTGCTCAGTTTTTATGTGGATAGGTTCATTTCTGAGAATTTTCTGTTATTTGTGTCATGTTTGCCCTTGCCCCACTTCTTTGAATTTCCTCACCCTTGCATGAAAAAACATTGACTATTAAGTTACTGTTTTAATACTTATTATTTTGTGTATTCACCCTAGTTTTGCAAATTGATTCTACTGAGGGCAGAAACTCTAGACTTGTAAACTACAGATAGACTTTTAATTTCTCATAGGACCTAACTCAGTCTTTTGCTTTTAAAAAGTAAGCACTTAATACATAGGTACTGAATGTTCGGTTGGTCTCTTCATTTCAGAGAAGTGCCCATATTTCTTTAACATTTTTTTTGTTGCACAAATCTCAGTGACTGATTGTCCATGTTATTTTGAATTGGCGTATTTGTCATTTAGTGTCACCCTTCCAGGGAAGCTCTGAAGTCTAATATATAGATGAGCTTTGACTGTGAGCAAGCAGACTTGGAGGCCCAACAATTTCCTGCCAGTAATTCTGGTTCCTGAGGGCATGTTGGCACTGAGTCTTTACACACCCACCCTACTTTCCAGCAACTGTGGGGATTTTGTTCTCCTAAATCAGGCCAATTGTTTCATCTTCTCCTGCCTGAAAAGCTGTGCATCTCTGATTTCATTTAAGTTCATGAGTCTTTTACAGTGAACTTCCAGAAGAGAAGAGGTGGGGAGAGCAGTTAACCACCAAATGTAAAGAAGGATAGGGTGCTCTGATGATCTTGAAATCTCAGGACAGATATAATGGTGAAATTGTGACACACCTTAAACTGGAAGTACTGGTAACTTATTTTTCTGTCTGTTTCCCTGCTTGAGATCTCTCTTCACAAATTCTCAGGTAGTAAAATTACTTTAGAATTTTAGAACATATTGTTCCATGGACAGAGAGGAAATGTTAATTGGGAGGCAAATCCTGTTAAAAATTATCTTAAAACTTGGCTCAAACTTAATTCATCTGTAGGAGCAAAAATGAGAATAAAATTTAGTAGCCTCTAAGTTCCAAAATTGATGAGGTGGCAGAAGTGGTAGATGATGCTAAGGTCTACCTTTATTTAAATTACGTTTGGAACTTTCTGTAAAAAGAAATAAACATGAGTTTATTTCACAAAGTGAAGTGTGTGGTTTCCATGAATTGCTTCTGGAATTGACCCTGTTACTTTAGTGATATTGCTTAGAGAAACCATCCCATCATTGTGTTACTCTAGGAATTATTTCTTATGACTTTTTAAACAAAAACCTGCCAAATCTTTCATTGCAAGACATACAAATGTCGTAAAGAAACAATTACTGGAGAAACAGAATGATGGGATGATTTATCACTCTAAGAGACATCACTAAAGCAATGAAGTCAATGTTTAAGTGAACTAAAAATCCCAGTCATTGGTTTGTAAATGATGCCAAACTAGACATGTGAACCCAAACTCACAGAGCTGGCCTGAGAGTGAGTAGGTGGGAACCACTATGCTTCCCTCTTTATGAACTTCAGTTAAAAGGAAAAGATGCTTCTTTTATTTTTTTAAAGTCCTCTTAGTTCTGTTTCCTCCTTCTCCCTTGGAGGAGATGGACATTCAGAAGGGAGACAGTCCTATGGACGCTGCCTGTCTCATCTTGGTTATTTTTCAAAATATTCTGAAAATACCTTTTTTGTATCCTGAAAAATAGCCAGCTTACTCTAAACTGAAGAAAGTTCATCAGAAATTAGTGCTGATTGGGGCGCTAAGAAGCAACGGCAGCTTTACAAGTGTAGCATGAGTAGTGCCTAAGATGAAGCACTTTATCACTCAAAGGTGAAAAGATCACAGTAGATAAAACTCTGGAAATGAATCACTGATGTGTAGCTTCTGTTAAAAGACAAAAATGAAATACCTTAGATACTGGTATATGGAATTAAGAGTATAGTATGTCATGTCAAAACTGGGAAGAAATCACGCAGTTAAACATTTGATGTCAATAGTATCTCTGTTAGGACACAAGTATGTCTCCTTGTACAGGAAACCAAGATACAGAAATCTGGGCATCAGCAGCCTGTGCATCAGGAACCACGTGATTCAGTCCTTGCTTTGATGACAGGTCACATTTCCATCTCCCTGGGCCTTGGATTTAGGTGAACGGGCTCTCTTTATGTCCTGATGGCTCTGCTCTAGGAAACACTCTTCCCACCTGTTGATTGCATTTCACTGTCTCCTTCCAGCCCACACCAGCCTTTCTTTTTGAAAAATAAGAAGGTTCCACAAAATGTGGAAACCATCTGACATCTGTATTCACCTCCTGTGAGGGGTGCTGACGCCTGCTAGATACAGGACATGTAGTAGGTTACTCTGAAAATGTTTATGATGATAGAAATAGGATGTCTTATAAACTCAGTTTATTATTTTTCAGTTTTGCTATATTTTATTATTTTCCCAAGCTCAAAAATGATCTGAAGTATTCTATATTGAGATGTATAGTTTTGAATAGTATTATTTGTTCTATTTTCCTTAAATTATAACTTTATCAGTGCTTTCCACAGTTTAAAGTGTGACGTTGTGATGTCTTGGAGCCAGTTAATTGTTCTAAAAGTATATTCCTTTTACACTTACACTTAATTAGAAAATAGTGTTATATATAAAATTATCTACCTGTATGGATTTACTTTCTAATTTATAGGAATAGGTATTTCACACGATGAGATTCACTTCTGCCTTCATTCATACAGCCAACAAATATCTAGTGAGAGCTTGTTAGACAGGTGTCGTTGCAGATTCTGGGGCTATCACTGTCATCAATTTGAAGCTTAAATTCTCTTGGAGAAGATGGAAAATAAGCCAGTATGTGTGTAACAAAGTCTCAGTGCTGATACATGCAAAGGAGAAAGATAAAGCAGAACATGGAGAGGGACCAGGTTGACAGCATTATTAATAATGGGCAATGTCTGTTGATATGTTGTAAATTCTGCACATACTGACTCATTTTATACTGCGACAATGTTAGGAGGTACCACCTTTATTATTATGAGATAATAAAACTATATTATGAGATTATAGTTTTATTCAGAGTGTGGGAAGCTAACATAGGAACTTGCCCACTTGGCCTAGCCAGGCAGAACTTACGCCCAGGTTGTCTGTCTTTAAGCCTCCAATTTTTTGTTTTAAAATTTTCAAATCACAGGAACATGGAAGGAATAGTATGATGAACATATATACACCTTCACCTACATTCAACAGCTGTTAATATTTTTCCATATTTGTTTCCTTTTCTATAATCTATATTTTGCTGAATTATTTGTAAGTAGTAGAAATGTTTATTAAAAGTTGCAATTCACCTTTAAATACATAAATATACGCCTTGTAAGAACAAGGACATTCTCTTACGTAACATAACACAGTGATGTCAATCAAGAAATTTTAATAGTAATATTACACTAGTAGCTAATATGTTTTCAGAGTCTCCAGTTGCAACTCCTAGTTATTATTGTCTACCGCCTCTCTTGTCCTTTTTTTCATCCTAATAATTATTACTTGATTATATGGTTACACTACAGAGGTCCTCCATATTCCTGTTATTCTCATAACCATCCCTGATTCATGAATGAAGACAGAATCTCAGAAAAGAGCATTTTGTGAAAACATTTCCCCTCACAACCCTTATTCCTCATGAAGCAGATATGGAGAAACTGACGAAAAGTAAAAAACCAGATTAGCGATGAGATGTTATCCAAGTCAGGGGCAAGTGTGAGATTATCTTCAAAGTCAGGATGTCAGTCTTAAGAAGGACCAACCACTTGCACCACAGTCCAAATCTTACCCTTTAGATTTTGTACAGATTTCATGCTAGTGCTAGACAACCGTACCGCAGTTAATCCTGACTCAGAATTACCCTTTCTCAGGTTTGGACTCCATCAGAAGCACAATTCAGGATCACATTCATAGAAGTGCTCCAGCATTTAGGATACCATGAAAACGCTGCTCGCTCACCCTTGCTGTTTTGTTATTTGACATTGTAATGTGTCAAATAACTTATTGGCCATCACTCATCAATCTGTTGGTCTCTTAATTTGACGTGTATTTCTTCCTCGACCTTTAACTTCAAGTAAAGCCTGAATTTGGTTCTTGTTCTATAATATTTCTCCAAAACAAATGTTCATTGAACTGACCCCTACCACCAAATGTACTTTCAGATTATCTTTAGTGGTTAAAAGTTTGTTTTTTTTATCTTATGTGTATAATTTGACGAAGATAGAGTAATATAAGCACCACCTATATCCATATTCTGTGGGAAATAAGATGTTATGTTGTGTCCTGTTTTTCATGAGTTTTCATTCACTGCAAGATATTTATGACATAGAAGAAAATGCACTTGACTGGTCCAGTATTTATAGGATTAAACTTGGGAAAGAACCATCACCGGAATAGGCTCCAGGATTACTAATACATAAGGTGCAGCTTGCCATTGTTTGAATTTTATTTGTTTAAACTTTACAAAATGGTAAAGTGCTGGTAGGATTATATCTTTAGAGAACCGTACTTTCTGTAAATTTTTTTTTTTAAGTTTTCCTTTAGCGTACCAACTCCTATGAAAAGTGTATGTTGGGAAACTTGACTGAACCATAAAGACTGTTTTAACTTTTCTGTTTAAACCACGTTGTGAGAAATAGCTTCATTTTTTAAAAATTTATCTATGTATTTATTTATTGGCTGTGTTGGGTCTTCGTTGCTGCGCACGGGTTTTCTCTAGTCGCTGTGAGTGGGGGCTACTTTCCATTGTGGTGCTCGGGCTTCTCATTGCAGTGGCTTCTCTTATTGCAGAGCACAGGCTCTAGGCACATGGGCTTCAGTAGCTGTGGCACATGGGCTTAGTTGATGCTTGGTATGTGGGATCTTCCTGCCCCAGTGATCGAACCCATGTCCCCTGAATTGGCAGGAGGATTCTTAACCACTGTGCCATCAGGGAAGTCCCAAAATAGCTTCATTTTGTGAAAGACTTCCTTAATTAATTCCTAGTGGGGTTTATGGTGGATGTCATGTGGCAAGGATAGGGGACACTGAGATCTTTCTGTCCTGACTTGACTCTGCCATCTCTCAGTGAATGGTCATTGGAAGGAGCTCGCCCCATCACCTGGCTGTACATGTAAGATACGTAAGAAATCCTGAGGACTTTAAAGCTCTAATGTCGAAGAGGTTTGTCTACTTCTGTAGCAGTTTGTTTAGGAAAATGTCACTCTTTCCGTATCCACAAGTACAACTGAAAGAAGCCATTGAAGTTCTTCCTGGTAAAATGAATACTGAATTAGCAGAATCTGGATTGAACTTGAGTGTCGGACAGAAACAATTGGTGTGCCTTGCCAGGGTTATTCTCAGGAAAAATCAGATATTAGTTATTGACAAAGCCACATCAAATGTGGATCCAAGGTACGGAGCTGAGGTCCAGGAAACCTGGAATATGAATTTTAAATGTGGTAAATGGAAGTCATTTAGTGATGCTTAGAAATGTTTCCAAGTGCTCTCTTTGCCACAAAGATAACTCTTGATAATATTAATTTCAAAAACCAAAGAAAGAAACCAAACCATGTTATATAGTGTTGATGTTGTTATGAGGCGCCCTAAGAGAGCTAGATTCCTAAATCCAGCTCCTGACAGTTTCAAGCAATTTTAAGGGAATACTATTTTCCATTGTTTCGTGAAAAATAGTAAATTTCTAAATAGACTTTTTATCCTTAGTTTTTTAGGAACAAGATTATATGTTAAAGTATTGATTTTTAAAAACATTATAAGAATATCATATGATATTTTTATGTGTTAAGTTTGCTTTTCCTGTCTTTACTGAACTGAATCAACTTCTTTGATTCCAGAACTGATGAGTTAATACAAAAAAAAATCCGTGAGAAATTTGCCAAGTGCACGGTGATAACCATCACACACAGGCTTAGCACCATTACTGACAGTGAATGGATAATGGTAAGACCCTCACCTGAGGAATTTCAGTGGTTTTCATTTATGTTCAATTTTTCAACTCATCCTTCCTTGTAAAACTTGATAAGAAACTCCAGTAATTTAATTTTCTCTTAGTTTCTCCTCATTCCTGAAAATAACTCAAGTACTTAACTATGCTTTCAGAATGTGCTATTAAATATTAATATATTAGATATGTATTAAATAATATGTCCAGTATCTTATATTTTCAAATTAAAAGTTTATTTGAATTGTCATTTTTTAAGATGGCCAACCATGAAAATAGTCCAGATCCAGGTTACAGCTTCATATTTCAGGGGGTAGAACACAACTATGTCACAATTGTTTCAGCATTTTTGGATTCTGTTAATCAAAAAATTGGCATCGCATTTAGACTACCAGGAGGTTGTTGGCTAAGACTGCAGAATTTCTCAGCTGTTGGTGTCAGAGGGGAGTCCATGAGAAGAAAAAGCCTAGTGAGAAAAACAAAGTATTTCCACAGAAAGGATTTAACATAGGAAATTTGTTATGTAGGAATTAGAGGGCTAGAGAAAATGAAAGGAAACACTGGGGTAATAATCTTAGGAAGCAGCTACTGTGTCCTAGGACAGATCTCCCGACCTAGGACTCAGAAGAGAGCCCCTATAGAGTAAGTGCTCAGACCTCCAAGGAAAGGTCACTGTCCAGTTTCTGGTCATATTAGTGAGACAGCACGATGAGGCTAGTTCTCCATGTGCTAATAGAATCTGAGAACTGGAGTCAGGTCCCACTGCAAAGGTGATGCTGCAGGAGTAGCCGAAACCAGGTAGACCATTAGCTCTGATTCCCATCATCAGTCTCCCTCCAGTACCCTCTACTGGCAAAAACCTTACAAAAGCCAGCTCGCCAGAGAGGCTCTGAAATGTGACTTGCAGAGACCCAGGCTCTGCATCACAGATGAAAGTTTAGAAAGAAAGGTAAATCAGGGCTGAGAGATTGTAGATAAACAATTAGCAAGTCTCATACACAGTAGATCTGGACTTTGCACACACGGCAGTGTCCAAGCTTTGGCCTCTGGATATCTGTCTAGTGTCTTCCTTTTAGGTTTGATTGGCTCTTTCTTCCTTAGTAATTTAATATTTACTTCCACAGCTTTATTTCCTTCCTCCCTCTATACCTTTTCTCTCTCTTTTTCATCTTCTCTCTTTCTTTGTTCTTTCCCTCTATTGCTTACTGAGTTTAAATAAATGTTAGTGTGTGGCTTTATAGAATGATAAAGAAAGCATCCTGCAAAGGAGAAACCTTTGGCTGCATATAATCCCAAAGGAATGTAAGGTATTTTTCGGTATTTTGATGGTCCATACTAAACAGGTAATAATCAGCAATAAGCGGTCAATAATATCCAAACTTATGTATGTCCAGTGATCATGGAACTGTCTCTTTTGACTTCTTGGGCAGTTTCTGGAATATCACCTCCCAGCCTACTTCACATGCATTGTCAGGTGGGATCATCAGTGGGGGCACTGAGAAGATACCAGACTGTCAGCATTGAAGCAGTGCCTGTAGCCTCACTCCCCCGAGTGACAAGTGAGCTCTGAGGAGGCAGGTGACAGGCGTGGGGCATCCCCAACCAAAGGGATGCTCTAGACTTCAGTGTGTGTGGTCATCTGGACTAGAACATCACAGGAGGAAGCAGGCCTCCCCTGCAGCCTTTTGTGGGGGCCCAGGAGACATTCCAAGATTGCAGGACATTGACTCTTTTTTTTTTTTTTATTGCTTAAGAAAAGGCCAGTTTATTAACAAAGGACATTGACTCTTAAATTCTAGAAATGTGTTTTAGCATTGGGCATCCTTAGTATCTCATTTTGTGTTCTTGAGTGCTAATTGGAAAAGTAACTTTTATTTCTACTTTTTACCAGTTGCTTTGTTGTTCTTTATCTCTCAACATTGTATTATATTTCAAAAGCTGTACCCCAAAGCATCCTTCTTCCATAATAAATGAATTATGCTATGAAATTTACTTGTTTCAAGTGCTTTGTCAGGCTTTAGAGGCAGCAGCAGAAATATGACTTGATCCACAGCTCAGTTAGGGGTCCGTTCAAATAAGTTCTTTCCTTGTAAATGAACCCTGGAGATTTATTTTTAGTTTTTGGCTTTACAGCATTAATAGTAGCAGCTTCTTTTTCTTATCTAATTCTTAGAAAAACTGTCATCTTGGAATGTATGATTGGTTAAGGAAACAGTGAGGAAAGACAGATTTTGGAAGGCCTGTCAACAGGTCAGTCCTAAGTCTTATCCATCAGCATTTGATCCACAGATGTGAATGTCTGTATCCCCTGAACCAATCAACTTAGTTGCCTTTATCAAAATATGTTCATTTGTTTAATGCTTTACTTACCAGTATCTCCTGGTAAATTTCTATAAATTCAAATTTTTCTCTCTTGGTCAGTGTCTTTGAACAAATATTTAACATAGTTTTACAAAGCAATATACAGCCTGGCCCCTCCCCACCTTTCTACTTTTGTCCTTCTCTGCTCTCCCTCTTGTCTTTATAGCTAAAACCACCTTGGTGGTCTTTCAGTTCTCCAAATGCGGTGTTCACTCTCTCTTACAATTGTGTTCTCTCTATCAACTGTTGGTGGCTTAGACTAAGGTGCTAACAGTGGAAGTGGTGAGATGGTTTGATTTGGGGTAGATAACAAAGAGGAGCCAAGTAGACTGTGTGATGGATTGAACGTGGGATCTGAAGGAAGAGGGAGGAGTCGATGCTGATTTCTGGCTGTGGGGCCTGAGCATCTGGGTGAAGGGGGAAGACAGAGGAAAAGGGAAATTCAAGGGTTCTCTTTGGAGCCTGTCACCTTTGTGATGACTGGCCTTGTTTTCCATGGTGGACCTTGTCCTTCACTGTGAAGCTGCCCTTCCCACTCCTGCATTGGGACACCTTCAGTTTAGGACTCCCTGGCCAAGAGTTAATCAGGGATGTCACAGGGAGGTCCTACCAGGAGATGTAAACTTGGCCACTTGTTTACATCTTGATCTGAGCTGGCCGTGGTTGCTGGCTCCTTTGGCAGAAATGGCAAGATTAGACCTCAGGGGACCAAAAAGACATGCATCTCCTAGCTTCAGAGTTGGGGAATTCTCCTGCTCCATCCACCCCAGGTGTAAACCTTATGTTTTGTTCTAGAGCTTCTGATTACCAGTTGGCTTTCAATTCAGCAAAAATACCACAAATAATGTTCTTTCTCAAACCTTTGATTCTTGAGGCAATTTTTCTCTTGCTTGCTTTAGAAATGCAGGCACATCTTATTTTATTGTACTTCCCGGATACTGCATTTTTTTTTTTTTTTTACATATTGAAGGTTTGTTGCAACCCTGCATCAAGCAAGTCTATGGGCACCATTTTTTTCAACAGTATTTGCTGACTCCATGTCTCTGTGTCATCTTTTGGTAATTCTCACAAAATGTCAGACTTTTTCATCATCATTATATTTGTTAAGGTGATCTGTGATCAGTGATCTTTGATGTTACTACTATGACTTGCTGAAGTCTGCTATGATGGTTAGCATTTTTTAAAATACTTTTTTTTAATTAATTTATTTATTCATTTATTTTATTGGCTGTGTTGGGTCTTTTTTGGTGTGCGTGGGCTTTTTTTAGTTGTGGTGAGTGGAGGCTACTCTTCGTTGTGGTGCGCAGGCTCCTCATTGCCTCGGCTTCTCTTGTTGTGGAGCACAGGCTCTAGGCGCATGGGCTTCAGTAGTTGCAGCACGTGGGCTCAATAGTTGTGGCGCACGGGCTTAGTTGCTCCACAGCATGTGGGATCTTCCCGGAGCAGGGATCAAACCTGTGTCCCCTGCATTGGCAGCTGGATTCTTAACCACTGCACCACCTAGGAAGCTCTGGTTAGCACTTTTTAGCAATAAATTATTTTTAAATTAAGGTGTGTGCATTGTTTTTTCAAACATAATACTGTTGCACACTTGCTAGGCTACAGTGTAGTGTAAACATAATTCTATATGCCTGAGAAACCAGAAAATTCGTGTGAATCACTTTATTGCAATATTCATTTCATGCCGGTGTTCTAGAACTGAACCCGCAATAGCTCCAAGGGCTGCCTGTTCCCCTTTCCTTTCTTTTTTTTTCTCCCAGCTCTTTATTGGAGTATAATTGCTTTACACTGCTGTGCCAGTTTCTGCTGCACAAAAAAGTGAATCAGCTCTATCTATGCATATATCCCCATATCCCCTCCCTCTTGAGCCTCCCTCCCACCCTCCCTATACCACTTCTGTAGGTTATCACTCATCATCGAGTTGATCTCCCTGTGTTATGCAGCAGCTTCCCACTAGCTATCTATTTTACATTTGGTAGTGTATATACGTCAGTGCTACTCTCTCACTACATCCCAGCTTCCCCTTCCCCCACTGTGTCCTTAAGTCTTTTCTCTATGTCTGTGTCTTTATTCTTGCCCTACCACTGGGTTCATCAGTACCATTTTTTTTAGATTTCATATATATGAATTAGCAGATGGTATTTGTTTTTCTCTTTCTGGCTTACTTCACTCTATATGACAGACTCTATGTCCATCTACCTCACTACAAATAACTCAGTTTCATTCCTTTTTATGGCTGAGTAATATTCCATTGTATATATGTACCACATCTTCTTTATCCATTTCTCTATTGATGGGAATTTAGGTTGCTTCCACATCCTGGCTATTGTAAATACTGCCTCAGTGAACATTGAGTTATATGTATCTCTTTGAATTATGGTTTTCTCAGAGTATATGCCCAGTAGTGGGATAACTGGGTCATATGTTAGTTCTATTTTTAGTTTCTTAAGGAACCTCCAAACTGTTTTTCGTAGTGGCTGTACCAGCTTACATTCCCAACAACAGTGCAGGAGGGTTCCCTTTTTCTCCACACCCCCTCCAGCATTTATTGTTTCTAGATTTTTTGATGATAGCCATTCTGACCAGCAACAAGACAAGGGTCCCCACTCTCACTGCTCTTATTCAACATAGTTTTGGAAGTTTTAGCCACAACAATCAGAGAACAAAAAGAAATAAAAGGAAGGACATAGTTAAACTGTCAGCTTAACATAGGTACTAATGGGAGATGCATGTATACACAATTAGTATGCATGCATGTATATCCTAGACGCACCCACTAAAAGAGCCTAGAAGCAAAAGCATCCCATAGAGAACACCAAAAAATTTATGCAGTACTCCCCCCTCAAAGAGGTGGGACACCCTTGAAGTGTGCTCTACATGTATTGACTTGTTTCTCAAAAGTACAGTGTGGAAGAGAGGGGAGGGAAGTTAATGTTTCAGTGGAGAAACCTGTAAACACTAATGATGTCAGCATCATTCATGATAAATCATGTTGGTAGAACGTGACTTTGACATGATGTGCTGAGAATTGCAGTTACCTCTGTTGACTTCCACCCTAAAACACAAAACCCCAGACTAAGCTTGAGGAAACCTATTGCCAACAGTTACAGAAATGAGATTTTTTTTTTCCTCACCTGATAACCAGGAAAAATAATGAAACAATGAACAGGCCAGGGAAACAGCATAAATAGAGCTGAAAGAGTTAAGCACCCTTGGTATCTTTAGCTGTTATTACTAACAAACACTTGTAGCTAGACTTGTCCTTCACAAAGCTGATTACTCTCTGACTCTATGTGAATCACCCTGTGCACCTGGTGTTCTTCTCCCCCTACACTCCCTCAAAGCACTCCACTTCAGAAAGAAGATCATGGGCTGATAACTTCAGGGACACCAGACCAAATTGCTGAGCTGCCTGATGCCAGCTTTGGCCATGAATTTGCAGAAGAAAAGAAATTGAAGACCTTCACTACTTTGATCCTTATCATGTACCCCGGACTGCAAGCCCCACCTATAAAATCTCCGATACCCCAAGGAGAAGGCACAGTTCTTGAGGCACTAGCCTACTGTGTCTTCCCTTTGCCTGGCGATACAAAGCGTATCTATTTTTTATCTTCTAAAAAAAGAAAAGGAAAGAAAGAAAGAAAAGAAATAAAAAGAATCCAAATTGGAAAAGAAGTAAAATTGTCACTCTTTGCAGATGAAATGATATTATATATAGAAAATCCTAACGATGTTACCAGAAAACTACTAGGGCTAATAGATGAATTTAGTAAAGTAGCAGGATACAAAATTAACACACAGAAATCTCTTGCATTCCTATATACTAACAACAAAAAATCAGAAAGAGAAATTAAGGAAACACTCCCATTTACCATTGCAACAAAAAGGATAAAATACCTAAGAATAAACCTACCTAAGGAGGCTAAAGACCTGTATGCAGAAAACGATAATACACTGATGAAAGAAATCAAAGACATTACAAACAGATGGAGAGACATACCATATTCTTGGATTGGAAGAATCAGCATTGTGAAAATGACTGTACTACCCATAGCAATCTACAGATTCAATGAAATCGCTACCAAATTACCAATGGCATTGTTCACAGAACTAGAACAAGACATTTTACAATTTGTATGGAAACGCAAAAAACCCTGAATAGCCAAAGCAGTCTTGAGAAGGAAAGACGGTGCTGGAGGAAACAGCCTCCCTGACTTCAGACTATACTACAAGGCTACAGTGATCAAGAAAATATGTTATTGGCACAAAAACAGAAATACAGGTCAATGGAACAGAATAGAGAGCCCAGAGATAAACCCACACACATATGCGCACCTTATCTTTGACAAAGGAGGCAAGAGTATACAATGGAGAAAAGACAGCCTCTTCAGTAAGTGGTGCTGGGAAAATTGGACAGCTCTTTCCTTTCTGGAAAGCAAGTCATCATCTGTTCTGAAAGCTTTAATGGGACATAAAGACAAGCCAGTCTTCTGCAAAGCCTGATGGTCCAGAGGACAGCCAGCCAGCCAGCCTTGGGGAGTGCCTGGGAAGTGACAGATGCTGATGAAGAGCATAGACCACAGTGTTGTCACCATAGAGTCCTGTCATTGCAAGTGCTAAGGTGTAATAATTACATTTTGTTGCACTGGTAAATACTTCTGCCCAAAGATGGATGTATATGGTTTTGTTTACTGTAAGTAAATCAAACAAAAGGTTTGTTGGGAAACAACTGTGACCTAGTTAATAGCTTTATGTGTTGGCTCTCCAAAGGGATTTACCCAGCTTTGGTTCATTAAGCACCATTAATGTGTCAGAATTCTATTTTACAAAGATATTCTCTCAATTTTAATTTTATTAAACATGATGTCATAATGACAGCTAATTTAATCTTCCTCATTTGCTTCAGACAGTGAAGCAAGACAGACAAATTAGAAATCCTCTTTCTCCTAAAAGACTATCTCTGCATTAAAGATGGCTTCTTCCTATAGTTTCTAGGATTAGCTGGGTGCATTTGATCTGTTTTCTCTTCAGTCAGTAGCACAGCTTCTCCCTCCAATCCCTGCACACTCCAGTCTTCATAACATCCCAGATTCTCCCTAGTAACGTTAAGTAAAACAAGCATATGAAAATCTGCAATTGCTCTTACAATATCATTACCTGTGTTCAACATTTTCACTGTCCGCAGTTGGAGAATTCTTTGGAAATGAATGAGGAAGAACCAAAACCAGGGCCAGGAATCTCAGATTCCACCTCTTCTGTTTATAGACAATCTTATGGTTTTATATTCTTTACCTTTCTTCCTCAACTCAAACCTCTTCTTAGTAGAATTTTTCCCAGAGAAATCAAAACCAGAAACTGTTGTGGTATACCCACCTGAAACGCACAAAAATAACTCACACCTACTAGAGTTTTACTTAAATTCTTT
The DNA here is from genome assembly GCF_030028045.1 of Hippopotamus amphibius kiboko. Classification (NCBI taxonomy): domain Eukaryota; kingdom Metazoa; phylum Chordata; class Mammalia; order Artiodactyla; family Hippopotamidae; genus Hippopotamus; species Hippopotamus amphibius. Next base: position 15,119,404 of record NC_080199.1, read on the forward strand.
TTTTCACCTTCATGGAACTTTTCTTTCATAAGCCTACATGGCTGCAGTTAGAATAATTTCAGAAGAGAAAAACTCCTGCAAAATCATGCCAAGAGATTTCATTCACTTTCAGAGGGAAAGGTAACTAATATGGAGGTAGAAAAAATGATCGGGCAGAAGAAATGCTTTATGACGGGGCGCTTACATGCAAAAGCAGCAGCTTTGGGAGAGTGGCTGTGGAGGTCACTGTGACCAGCCTTCATCATTCCCCAGTGAGAGGAATGATTTATTATTTCAATACCTAAGAAAGGATTTTGAGTTAATACGTGCCACATTGTCTAGTCACCGAGAAAATCACAAGAACCAATTTTATGAGGGACCCAACTTCCAAGGTTTGATAACTGTCCCTGTGTCACCTGGCAGCCAAAAACAGAGGTCTGACACTCAGGTCTTCCTCTCTCAGCTCTACTTGTCTCTATGCGGGATCTCCCTTTATTACTTGTCCCCATACTGAAAGCTGTTCCAGCATCTCTTTCCTATCCTCAGGCTTCTCCTCCACCCTGTCCTGTCCCCACCTCTCCCTGCAGCCACCCCATGATCGCTGATGGCATCCTGCCAATGAAAATGGATCCAGTTAGCTTGCAGTGGGTCCATTTAATTTTTATGTCTAGGACAGCTACCTGGAATATCTGCCGATACACAGATCTGATAAACACATCTTCATTGAGCTTATATAACTGATTCATTCAATATAATGTATTTTTACCTAACCTACTAGAGCTTGACAAGTAATTCAGGGTTGGCATTCCTGGAGAGACCCTGGGGTTCAGGTATTGTTATCACACCAATTTGAATGTGTGGTTCAGGTTATACTTTAACTTGGGTTACAGGAAGAATGGGGACACAGCGGGAGATTATAGGCGCTTTTTCTTACAAGGGATGTTGAAAATTCAAAATTATACCTATTTTTCTGTACAGAAAGGTAATTTGGATTTGCTTTATGTTTACTTGTTCTGAAATGTTTAGAATCTTTGATCAAACCAGTCAAGACTAAGTGGGTAAAATTCTATTCCTGGCCTTTTTTCAATCTGCGTCCCATTGCAGCTCTTGCAGCCCCTGCCGTGAGCGCTGGCCGCAGTGCGCTCCTGCTCCTTTCAACTCCCCCTCCTCTCTGCCAGCCCTTGTTCTTCTTTCTCTTTTCCAATACTTGACAATACATGAGTTTCAGGCCTCCATCCTCAACCCCGGTTTGTCTCTCCCTCATTTTCCTTCTCATTCTCTGTCTTGCCCATAGTCATCAACCTGAGGCATGTGGTCCTCCAAGTCCACATCCCTAATCCTATCATCCCTGTATCCCACTGTCTTAGCTGTTTTCCAGGCCAGCTAGACTCGTTCAGTCCTTGACCTTAACCTACAGTCATGTCAAACTATACTATCAGGCAGTCATGCCCTGAATTTAGTTTCCTTTGTATTTAACTTTCAGCCAGCATGTATTGTGTGCCTCTTACCTGTCATGGTCAATGCCAGGGCCCTGAGATGCAACAGTGAACAAGGGAAACCACATAACTCTGCCATTAAGAAGTTTCCAGGCTCTACTCCACCCCTCTTGGCCCACGTTGTTCCCTGCATCTGGAATGACCACTGTCTACCCACCCACCCCTGTTTCTACATGTTCAAGTCTATCCATTCTTCAAGGCCCAGTTCACTGTCCTCTCTCCTCCTTGAAGCTCGTCCTCAGAACCTCTGGTCAGAAGTCATCTCTTCTGTTACTAAACTCCTCCTTGTTGTGCTTCTTTTCTTGCATTATAGGCACTTGAGGATTTTCTTCTGTCTCTCTTTTCAATACAGACTCTCTAAAGGCAAGGGCTGGGGTTTATGTGGCTTTAGAAGAGCTGGGGCTTTTCCTCTTCCACAGCATCTAGCATAATGCCATCAATAAAGTTAAACATGCAATTAATGTTTGCTGAATAAATTCAGAAATTAATAATAATTTATTTAAATTTTCCTCAAATGTGTTTTGGCCATGTGTTACTCCTTTTTTTAAAATTGAAGTATAGTTGTTTTACAATATTGCATTAGTTTCAGGTGTAGAGCAAAGTGATTCACTTAAATATGTATATATTTTTTCAGAATATTTTCCACTGTAGGTAATTACAGGATATTGGGTATCGTTCCCTGTGTTATATAGTTTGCTCATCTATTTCACGTATAGTAGTTTGTATCTGTTGATCCCGTAGTCCTAATTTATGTGCCCCCTTCCTTTCCCTTTTGGTAACCGTAAGTTTATTTTCTATGTCTGTGAGTCTGTTTCTGTTTTGTATATAGATTCATTTGTATTATTTTTTAGGTTCCACGTATAGATAATATCATATTTGTCTTTGTCTGACTTACTTCACTTAGTATGATGTTCCCTAGGTCCATCCATGTTGATGCAAATGGCAATATTTCATCATTTTTTATGGCTGAGTAATATTCCATTGTTTGTGTATAGGGGTGTGTGTGTGTGTATATATATCTATCTATCACATATTCTTAAACTAGTCATCTGTTGATGGGCACTTGGGTTGTCTCCTTGTCTTGGCTATTGTAACTAATGCTACTATGAACATTGGGGTATATGTATCTTTTTGAATAAGGGTTTACATCTTTTCTGGATATATGCCCAGTAGTGGCATTGTTAGATCATATGGTAGCTCTGTTTTCAGTTTTTTAAGGAACCTCCATACTGTTTTCCATAGTGGCTGCACCAATTTAACTCCCCACTAACAGTGTAGGAGGGTTCCCTTTTCTCCACACCCTCTCCAGCATTTATTATTTGTAAATTTTTTGATGATGGCCATTCTAACTTTAGGTGTGCGGTGATAACTCATTATAATTTTGATTAGAATTTCTCTAATAATTAGCTATGTGGAGCATCTTTTCATGTGCCTGTTGGCCATCTGTATATCTTCTTTGGAGAAATGTCTCTTTAGGGCTTCTGCCCATTATTTGATTGGGTTGTTGATTTTTGATATTGAGTTGTATGAGATGTTTACATATTTTGGATATTAACACCTTGTCGGTTACATCATTTGTAAATATTTTATCCCATTCCTTGGTTTGTGTTTGCATTTTGTTGGTGGTTTTCTTTGCTGTGCAAGAGCTCTTAAGTTTGATTAGATCCCATTTGTTTACTTTTGCTTTTATTTCTTTTGCTTTGGGAGACAGATCTAAGAAAATATTACTGCAATTTATGTCAAAGAGTGTTCTGCCTGTGTTTTCCTCTAGTTTTATAGTATCCAGTCTTATATTAGGTCTTTAAACCATTTTGTGTTTATCTTTGTATATGGTGTGAGGAGTGTTCTAATTTCATTGATTTCCATGTAGGTGTCCAGCTTTCCCAGTACTATTTACCAATGAGACTGTCTTTTCTCTAGTATATATCCTTGCCTACTCTTTCATAGATTAATTGACCATAGGTGTGTGGAAACCTGTGTTTTAAAATTGCATGTTTTTCTTCTTCAACATCAGGTGTAGTAGTTATGTTCTATCATGCTATCCTTAAGTAAAATACACATTGAGAGCATCTAAATTGGCATGCCAAGTTACAAAACATTTAAATTATTTTGTGGATGTAACAGATTCAATTATTCTTGGACTCTTTTGAGAAAGCTGCCTTTAGCAATGGTTCACAATAGTAAACGAAAGATCAACAGGGAAATGGCCTTTATGACACTTAATAAATGTTTCCAGTTAAATTCAAGGATAGAATTAAGTATAATACCTACATATAGAAAAACAACCTGTGACCTGTTTACAGTTTCAGCGTATTCTGTTAAGATACATTTACTCTACATATGAGCTAAATGAAGAACGAAGTACCACTTAACATGAGAACTGTTTTTATAGTTATATCATTTGGGCCAGTTCTTCCAGATACTTTTTTCCCCTCCAAAACCATTAACCAAAGTCACTAATAAATAGAAAGGCAAAGCCCCTTCCTCTCCCTTTCAATTGCCAATTAGTGGACTTATTAATGAGCAATAGAAAGAAAGAAAAAGAAGTGACGAAAGATAATTTGTGAAGACAGATTCAGATCCTAGGCAACTCAGATTGAGCTTCCCGCATGTGCTGTGTGGGCCATGATCACTGGAGTTGGAAGCTCAATTTCTTACTTGCTTCTTTAGTCTTATCCAAAGAGAAAATTGGATTTCTACAGATTTCTTCTGTGCAGAGCAGTTCTGTGAAAGCTGCTTAGGTAGCAGCTCTTTTTTGGCAGCCTTTCACTCTCAGAATAATAAACTACAACCAAAGCCAAGCATCTTAAACTTGGACAAAGGATCCTGCCCCACTTAGCAGGTAACATAATCCAGGACCGACCCCAAAGAAATTCTAGAAACATTTACTTTTTTTCCCAAATATTGCTCTGATTCTGTCAAACAAACTTGACAGTTAACTTGCTGTCAGGTACTGCCATCTGGTTTGTGTGAGGTCAACATACTTTTTAGATAAATTGATTTTGATTTTCTTGAATCAAGATATTTCCCCACTCTGTATATCTGTATAAATAGCCCTCAAAGCTCAGAGTCTGAGAGCTAAAAGCAGTGAGTAATGATAACAATCCCAAATGCCCTCTGTAGAATATAAAATGCTGCAGACTGCTCAGTGCCAGTAATTATCATCTAAAACTTTCATTTTCTTCATTTCCTATAACATTGTAATAATAAAAGATCAGGTTAGATCTTTGTCATCCTAGTAAACCAAGGTAATCAAACCCTTTAAACATCAGCCGGGCCTACCACACAAATAGATAATCTCTATTCTTCCTCTCCTATCCCTTTACAAAATATTGTCTGAGTTATAATATGTTACTGCAAAACATTGTGTGCTAATGGGTTTCTTTCTGCTGATTAACAGGTTTTGGACTCAGGGACAGTGAAAGAATATAGATCACCATGTGCGTTGCTGCAAAATACAAAGAGCCTGTTTTACAAGATGGTGCAACAACTGGGCAAGGACAAGGCTGCTGAAACAGCAAAATAGGTGAGCCAGCTGCAGGGCGTTGTGATTAACGTTCTTCTCCATGGTTCACTCCTCACAGTCTCCACCAGGGGTCTGATAACAGGCACTCTGTGCCCTTTTCAGTTGTAAGCCTCCAGAGACAAAGCTTCATGACTGGATCTTAACAACATGTGGCAGGTTGAAGGCAGGTCTGCTGACAACCTGCAGAAGTGGTGGGAATGGGGTCAGGATGTGTGTACACATATGTGCTGAGAGAGAGATTTTGGATTGGATTTTCCACACGTTTGGAGTTGGGTTCAGATTCCTATAGAGCACAGAGCACTGTCATTTTGCAGGCTCTTTACATTTCATTCCGATTGGTGCTCAGCATATTTGTGAGGCAAGTGCTGTCAAGGAATAGCTAGGAAATTTGAGAGTTTAAGGAAAAAATATTTGGAATATTTTGGGTCTAGGAAGATCTGCCTTGCACAGGTGTATGTTGCTTCTGTTTTCTAATTTGTAAGGAAAACGCCTACTTGATACTGTCACTTTATCCCTAATGAAGAGATAGAATTAGAATTAGGTGCATTTGCCTATGCTTCCTCTGTCTTCTGGAAGATGAAATTGTCATCAGGATACATTAGGAATTCAGAATACTTTAACACTATAGTCTGAATGGTGCTTGGTGCATTTTCACAGAGATGAGGTGTGTGAAAGCACTAAGCACTCTATATGGTGTGAGAAAGGTGCTCGATGAATGACACTCAGGTCACATGGCATCTTCCTAACAATGGTGAAGTGGTAACTACAACCTGATTTAATGGATTTAGCCATTGTCATCCAGCTGCCTGTAATGCTTTCTGGAACAAGGTGGGAGTGGGATTGGGATTGATGGGAAGATAGAAGGAGGGAAGGAAAGTCTGACGTTCTTGCCCCTTGAGACGTGTGTCTCGGGTTAAGATGAGACTTCCAGCTGTATGCAGTGAGGCGTCCCCATCAAAACTTTATCTCTGGGTATTAAATTATTGTTCTATTTTTCCTTCTTCATACTTTTCTGCATTTCCCAGATTTTCACTTGTAATTATGAGGGTGAGTCAAAAATTATCTGCACTCTGGCTGTAGAATTTATTTTAACTTTGGAAAAGACAAATACATCATCTTTTGACATAATCTCCTTGCTTTTCTTTTTTCTTTTTCTTTTTGGAAATTTATTTATTTAGTGGCTGCATTGGGTTTTCGTTGCTGCACGTGGGCTTTCTCTAGTTGTCGTGAGCAGGGGCTACTCTTCATCTCTGTGCACAGGCTTCTCATTGCGGTGGCTTCTCTTATTGTGGAGCACAGGCTGTAGGCGAGTGAGCTTCAGTAGTTGTGGCCCATGAGCTGAGTAGTTGTGACGTACAGGCTTGTGGGATCCTCCCGGACCACAGCTCGAACCCATGTCCCCTGCATTGGCAGGCAGATTTCTAACCACTGAGCACCAGATAAGTCCCTCTCTTTGCTTTTCAATACACTTGGTGCATCTGTCAACAAGCTTTTGTGTTCCCCCTCATTTAAAAATGTTGTAGGTTAAGCTGCAAGCCGCAAATGCACTGCTGTCTTCACTTCTTCAACAGAAGTAAATCCAGCTCCTTCTTGATGGCTAACACTTGGTGCAAACTTCCTTGAGCTTCTCTACCCATTCATATACACTTCTCCACTACAAAACACTTTCTGCACACTGTGCACAAAGTCTTCGAAAAATAAGGACACCAGGTGCACCCCCACACCACAAGAAACAAATCACTGCACGCTGCTCTTTCGTGACAATCACAAGTAGGGAATCCATTTTTGCTCACACTACAGTTACAAATGAACTGATGTAACACGTTCACACCTGCACAGCAGTGACTGAGGAGACAGTAGCCTTGAACAGAAAGCACTGAAAAGACAGTGCGGCCAACAGAAGTTTTAATATAACCAGAGTGCGGATAATTTTTGACTCACCCTCGTAGAATAAAATTACTAAAATTACTTGTGTAATATTTTAAATATCTCTTAAAGAAAACATATCCCATTATCTAACAGTACTTATTTTTTTATTTTATTTACTTTTTTAATTTTGGCTGCACTGGGTCTTCTTTGCAGCACTTGGGCTCATCATTGCTACACCTGGGCTTCTCTGTAGTTGCAGCTCCTGGGCTTCTCTTGTTGTGGAGCATGGACTCTAGAACACACAGGCTCAGTAGTTGTGGCATGCAGGCTCTAGAGCCTGCAGGCTCAGTATTTGCGGCACACTGGCTTCTCTAATTTCGGCTCACAGGCTTAGTTGCCCCTTGGGATGTGGGATCTTAGTTCCCTGCCCAAGCATTGAACCTGCATCCCCTGCACTGGAAGGCGGATTTTTAACCACTGGACCACCAAGGAAGTCCCTAACAGTACTTCTACATGAAAGATTTTTCTAAAATGTGGCCTAAGTTCCTCTGTCACTGTTTCATCTCAATCCTCCTTAGAAATGAAGAAATGCAGAGCAGTACATTCTTCTGTTCATAGTGTAGGAAATGGCCCAGGGTCACAGAGCTGGCTGAATAGTTAGCAAAGTTGGACTTCGTACCTAGGTTTAGGGACAACAAATTCTGTGTTCTGAACTTTTAGTGAGTGTTTATATTGTATGCAAATGTAGAGAAGCTGCACTTGGAGCCCTACATTTTTTTATGCTTGAAATTCACAGAGTGCTTTTATCCATTGGAGGGTCTCCCAGCAGAGCTTCCCTCCTAAGACCTGATAATCATTTGTGATTTCCTGTATAACCTAGTCACAAAACAGCCAGGAATCTCCCAAATCCTTTTGTTCTTTTGACCTTAGGCATTTCACATCAAAGAGGCGTCCCCATCTATTGTCGTCTTCATTTAGAAAGCGTGTTCTCATTATCTATTATCAAGACATTGAGTAATGAGAAATAAATCACAGAATTTTAGATCGGTCCAGATAACAGAAGATAATAGGGTTCAACACCTTCATGTTACAGGTGAGGAAATTAAGGCCCCTTAAAAGGAAGGTGGCCCTACACATATAACTAGTGTTATGCTAGTTTGCAGCAGACACAGAATTAGAAATCTTTTCTTTCAGTAAATGTTTTAAATCAAGTGTAGCATACATACAAAAGCAGATATAGGTCACAGAATTAGAAATCTTGTGATTCCTGGTCTAATAATCCTGCACCTACTTTAACAGTATTAATAAGTTACATTTGTGTAGTTCTTTATAATTTATTTTACACAGTTCTCACATGTATGATTTCACTTAACCCTCATGGTCCTTTTTTTATCTCATGTCATAGATAAGGATGTTAGGTCAAAGGCTCACCTAAGGTCACAGAGCTGGTCCAGGGAGCACAGATGTTGAGTTGCTGGAGGAGGCTGAGTGCTGCCCTAGGTACTGTGTTCTGTGTCTAGTCTGAGAACACTGCTCCTTTCATGTGGTAGCCAAGGTGGGGCCAGTCACCCAAGTTCACAGGGTGGCAGAACATCACTGTTGGATTTCAGTCCTACCACTGGCTCAGGTCACCTCTACAGAAAGAAATACATATCTTGATTCCCATCCCAGCTGAATATCTTCTTGACATTATCTCTGCATACTCTCTGTCCTCTTAGGAGAATAAGTTGTCATATTATCAGTTTTTTTAATGTGCAAGCATCAGATATCAATGCATCATTCAGAGCTATAACACTGGAAGGATTATCCTAAATCAGTAAGCTTTGCACTCGAACATTTCATTCATCTGCAAAGAAAACTCAACATCTGGGAAAAGGTGCTTCCAAGTCGCATTTTCTTGAACACGTTGTTCAAGAAAATGTTGGTGCAGGTGAGCTGAATCACTGTTTGACCCTTTTAGATGATCTCTGAAATAAATAGTAGAGAAAGTACTTTCTAGATCTGTAAAGCTGCAGGGTGCATTAGTTTTCTAGGGCTGCCATACAAAGTACCACAGAGTAGATGACTTAAACAGCAGAAACTTATTTCCTCATAGCCCTGGAGGCTGGTCATGGTGTCAGTAGGGTTGGTTTCCTCTGAGGCCTCTCTCCTGGTCTTGTAGATACTGCGTTCTTCACATGCTCGTCCCTCAGTGTGTTCCTGTGTCCTAATCTCCTCTTCTTATAAGCACACCAGTCTGTTAGATTAGGGCCCACCTATATGACTTCATTTTAACTTAATTGCCTGTTTAAAGACTTTGCCTCCAAATACAGTCACATTCTGAGGTACTGGAGGGTTTAGGACTTCAACATATAAAATTTGTGGGGACACAGTTCAGCCCATAACAAAGGATGAAAGCTATCATTCATTTTCTTCTGTGATGAAGCAGACCTAATCGAGGGTTTTTGAAGTTTGTTTGTTCCCAGTGTGTAACACAGGTGTCATTTTATCTATTCATGAAATAACCTGATACAACCCAAAAGTTATGAAATCCTAATATCCTAGATCTAGGAGCCTGGACCAGTTTGAATAGGTGGAAGAGGCGCTTAGCAGCCACATGGCCTTATGTCTCAAGGTCTCTGAGCCTCAGGATCCTCACCTGTATGTAGAACAGAGATTACAGCACTGCCTGTCACCCAGTTATTAAAGGGATCAGATGAGAGGATAGATGCTTAAGTGCTTTGAGATTATAGAGTGTTTTACAGTATAAAAGCTGGATGATTTTTTAAAAGCCTGTAGACTGAACACTTACCTCCCAATAATTAAAAAAAAAAGTACCCAGCGGACTGGGATTGCCATATATACATTACTAATGAGAAAAAAAAATCAAATTGTACACTTTAAATATATGCAGTTTATTGTATGTTGATGGTATCTCAATAAAAGTTCTTTAAAAAATGTGCCCAGAATTCTTCTAAATAGCTTTAGAGACTAAATAGTTAATTTTATTTTTAATAATGATTTTTATACAAATGGTACACCTAATACTACAAAGTTTAAAACTTTACTTTTTTAAATAGGCTTTTAAAATTTATGAATGAAACCTAAGTCACTCTCACTCCTGTCATCACACAGCTCATCCCCCAGGGTGGGGTCTCCAGCACCATTTTTGACTGTTCTGTTGACATGTTCTGTGCATCAGTAAGAACTTGTGCATATGTGGCCTTCCTGTTTTTAAGCACAAATGATAGCTGTTCCTTGCTGTTTTCATTTAATATCTCAGATTATATCAATGCATATAGTTACCTCATTCTTTTTAATGGCCACATTGTGCTATGTTTTCTCCATTCCCTACTCCTCATTTTCCCTTCTAATTAACTGTTACAGTTTTATGTTTTTCCCTCAAAGAAGGTCTCAAATTCACTTACTACTTGTATTCTTTTTTTATAATTTATCACTTTCCACTTTTTTATCTTCAATAATTCCTCCTTTCCTTTGGTTTATTTTGTCATTGCTTCTTATTTCCTGAATGTGTTTGGTTTTGTTCTTTCTTGTTTAGCAATATAAATATCTTAAGGCTGTGAATTTTTCTCTGAATACAATTCTAGCTATATCCTGTAGGTTCTGATATGTAGAGATTTCATCATAGTTAGGTTTTTATTTATACATTCTGCAATTTTGGTTTTCATTTCCTCTTTGGCCCAAGAATTATTTGAGAAGGAGGTCTTTACAATTTCTAGGGATAGAGGACTGTTTTTTTTATGTTTGTTTCTTTTCTAATGTACTCTTCATTTTACTCATTTCATTGCCTTGTGATAAAAAAAAAATGTTTTCTGTACTGTTTCTACCCAGAAACAGTATTTATTAATACTTATTTTGTATTCTAATATATAAGTAATTTTTGTGAGTGTTCCTTGGGCATTTAAAAAGATGACTATTGTCTAAGGTATACAGCTTAATTTTTAATTAGATTGATTTCATTAATTACATTAAGTTTTTTCTATTCTATTTTGGTCTATTTTCCATGACTTGGACTTAGAGAGGTGAATTAGTCTCATATTATACCAAGTTTCACTTTGTAGTTCTTGTTATTTTGTTTTGATAATTTTGATGTTATGATTTTTCAGGCCACAGATGTCCATGATTTGGGTTTCCACTATAAATTATATTTTCCATTATTTTAAGGTCTCTTTCTTTGATTCATTTAATATTTCTGGCTGTGAATCCAAGGTAGTTCAAAACTAAAATTGAGTCCCCTGTTCTCACTTTGTTTTCATTTGCCTGATATGTCTTCGATTGTCTTCTAATATCAGATTGTAGATGTGTCTCCTGCCATGGAAAGTAGTTAGGTTTAGCTCTGAGATTTAACCTTAACACTTATAGGTATGTTTAATCTTAGTTCTGTTGTGTTATGCTTTCGGTGTTAAGTGTTCTCTCTCTTTTTTTTTTTTTTTTTAATTTTTTTAGGCTCTTTATTGGAATATAATTTCTTTACAGTCTTGTACCAGCTTTTGAGGTTCAACAAAATGAATCAGCTGTATTTATACATATATCCCCTCCCTCCCGCGACTCCCTCTCTCTCTCCCTGGCCTGGTCCTCTAAGGCATCAACCATCATCGAGTTGATCTCCCTTTGTTATACAGCAACTTCCCACTAGCTATCTATTTTACAGTTGGTAGTGTATATATGTCTATGCTACTGTCTAAGTGTTCTCTTTTTTTCAAAGCTCTTAATTTGTAGTCTGTAATTTTGGGGGGTTTGCTCATTATTTTATATGAGTTGCTTTAATTTCTTCTAGGAATACTTTATTTCCTTATTATTGACTGCACACTATAAACATTAACGTATTTCTCTTTTATCTATCCTACCACCAAATTTTAGTTGTTTAAATAGTTTTTCTTCTACTGTTTACCCTCAAATCTTTAAAAATACTTAAACCTCTATTATTTTACTTATTTGTATTAAATTATACTTTTTCCATCTCTTGGTTGGCCAAAGTTTGTCCTCTAGTATAGTGTTTTTTATACTTTGGGTTGTGACTCATTAGTGGGGCTATGAAATCCATTTAGTCATGACCAGCATGTTTTAAGAAATGAAATAGAAAAGAATGAAATGGACGAAAAATAACAATGTATCTTTCCTGGTAATGGTAAATATTTCCTGAGACTCCTTTCAGGACAGACAGATAAATACACACACACACACACACACACACACACACACACACACACACACACACACACACAGAGTGAATCTGTACTGGGACTCAGAATAAAGTTAAATGTATTTACTGTTGTGGGTGGCAATACAAATGAAAGGTAGAAAACAAGGTTCTCTGTCATCTTAAAGGAGAGTCCATTGGAGTTAGAATCCCTGACTTATTGTAAATATAGTTAACTCCTGAACAGCACAGGTTTGAACTGCACAGATCCACTTACATGTGGATTTAAAAAAATAAATAAATATGTGGTGAATTATTACACGATCCACAGTTGGTTGAACCTGTGGATACAAAGGATGACTGTAAAGATATACACAGATTTTTGACTGTTCAGAGGGTCAGAGCCCCTAACCCCAATGTTGATCAAAGGTCCACTGTTTAAGATATTTACATGCTGCATCTCTAATTTAAAATAACTTGTTCTTCTTTCCTGAATGCTCAAAGGATTCTTTCTCTATTTCAAGGGTCATTAGTTTCTCCTAGGACCTCATGTACACTTGATCTCTAGATTCAGGTCATTTATTTCTTTGTGTTTACTTAAATTATATCTTTGAATTTGTTTTATTTGATTAGATTCTTCTCTTTACAAATATCTATAATGTATATACTGTCTGTCCTTTGTCTATTTTATAAAGCTATTATCTCCTTAATCTTTTTAAAATTGTTATTAATTTACAATTATTTCCCTTGCATTCTTAGTCCTATCCTCCATGTCTCATATTGTTTGTTCAACAGTGACTAATCTTCTTTATGCTGCCTTTTAGAACAATCATTTCTTTGATGTTTTCATTTTTCTCTTCCATTTCACTTTTGGCCTCTGTCAGCTCATATTTCATCATCTTCTGTTGCAGTGCCCTGTTTTCCAGTCCTCTCAGATGTCTGTTGTCCACAGGTTGACTGTTCTACATCATTTGCTTTGAATGTATTGCATTATATTTTTTTTCATAATTTTTATCTGTTCAATGAGTAGTTTTTCATCCATCATAAGCTTATCTTATTCCCTTTCCTCATTTTTTTTGTTTGTGTATTTTACAGATCCTGCACTACTTTCTTATTGTTTTTATCCATTCTATTCACCTTTGAATTTAGTGAGCTTTTCCTAGGCCATATATTTGCAGGACAGCTGTGGCTAGGGCATCATTTCAGGCTAAAGGGGATTCTCTCTGCTTAACACAGAAGCTCCTCACAGCCCAGAGAAAGAGAGTGTGTGTATATATGTACATACGTGAGTGAGAGAGAAATTGAGAACACATATTCACTTAGCCTGGATTCCTCCCTAGCCTGCAGAGATGGGCAGTCAATACTGCTTGCATTTCCGAATCTCTCCTCCTAGGACCTGACCAGTGTATATGCTTCAGGCAAAGATGGTGATTCTATATGATTCCTCATTGGCACACCTTAGAATTTGCCAGTTAGTTGGAAAACTATGCTCTCCCATGATTGCTGAGATCTGGTCCCAGAGAACCATCTCTCTGGATCCAGTTGATTAAGGCAGCCTATTCCCAAATGACATATTTTGTCATTTGGGATTTTAAATGACTTTCATAAAATAGTGGGCTTATTTTTTAATTTCCAAATATCCTTGCTGTTCAGGGTGATTTCTGAAAGGATAAGGGGATGGAAAATTCATTATTGCATTAAGTTAAAAGCAGAAATCCTCTCTAACTTTTCAGCACTCCTTAACTTTGATAATATACCTGCCAGTATGTACACAAAGTTAGACCTGCGTTAAAGATGAGGAGTTTGAGGGTTACTAGGATTGAGAATGCAGTTCAGTGAGAATGAATGGACAATCTTGAGCCAGAATTCTACACATATTGGACCATCGAGTGCTGGTCTTTATTCATGCAGGAGAGCTTTTATTGCTCTTTTGCTTTTAGTAAGATCTAATTCCATGATGGTGGCTTTATTTATGAGCTGGTGTTTTATACTAGTCTTAGTTTCAACGTACAATGGAGGAACTATAATGAACAAACCCAAGAGAAGGAGAGGAAGAGGGTCAAGAAATCCACCACTTGCCGGTCCTAGGTTCTGCTTACCTGAATTTGAGCATTTTTTGGCATCATCTCTTTTAATCTTCCCAACTGTTCCGAGCTGGCATCATTATCCCTCACATGGAAAAACTGAGACAGAAGGGCCTATGTACCTTCTCAAAGTCACAGGTTAGAAAGTGCTAGTAATCTTTTAGTTAACTTTCTGCCTACTGGGTTACAATGTTCACTGAATTAAATGTGTCTCAACTTAGACTCTGGACTTCTATGAAGATAAAATCAAAAGATCCACAAAAGGGCTTCTTAGATATTTTATTTTCATCGTTCAAGCCAGTTGATGCTGCTACTTTCCGTGGACTAAGTGACCCCATCTCTGAGCAGAATCATAATCCATACCCAACACTTAGTGTGTTTTCAACTTGCAGTTTGTAGCCATCAATGAGTTCCTAGGAGGCAGGTCATTGTCTTGTTTCACAAATAAGGCAGCCAGTGCAGAGAGAGATTAAGTGATTTTTCCAAGGTCAGCAGTGTTCCCAGGAGAGGGAGGTGAGACTAGGCCTCTCCATTCCAGGCTTAGCTCATCCACGAGGACTCTGCTAACAAAGGTTCAGTCATGTCAACTCCCTGCATAACCTGCCCTGTGAAAAAGATGCCTTCTCTCACTTGTGTTGTCAGCCAGAAGGTGGTCTATACAGTGGCAACAGATAAGAGAAAGAAAGATCAAATCAAGGATTTTATACACAGGAAGATCCTTTGTAGTATTCGGTTCAGGTATTTCAGACCATGAAGTGAAGATTATTTTGGTTAAAAATTGCTAATCATAATATTTTATTTATAAAAAATTACATTGAGAAGGGTTATGGGAAAGGAACCAGGTGATTTTGAGAGAACTATCAAGCATTAGAAAATGAAATGAATTGCCTTTTGTTCTTTTAGCTGTTTTTAGTTTCGCCATGAGAGCACATAAATATATAACCACACAAAATATGGCTGGTTTAATAAAATGCAGGAGGGTAATGCTATGCCATTAGCTTCCCCCACAAAGGCCTTATTTTTAAATACTTCCATTACAATGGAAACACAAGTAGCCTCAGATTTCACTAGTGGGGCCCAAGCATTCTTGGAGCGTTTATTTTTCTACTTAACTTCAGTGACATTTAAATATATAGCATTTTATATTCAGTGCTGTTTTGGGTGTAGCAGGTATGCAAGCAACAAGAGAAAAAGTACACTTAATATGAAGGTAGGTGTGTCAGTGCTTTTCTGTGTCGTATGTGAAGTCCATTATCTCTCATGATAATTTTATTGACAGCACCCACAAGTGTACTTGCAGTCAGGTTTGTAAATAGATCTGTAATCATATGCCTAAGCAACCCAGCTCGTGACACAAGTGAGCCTCAGATAGATGGGACATTTTCTGTTTTAAAGACTCAAACAAAACTTATCACATTCTTCTTCGGGGGAAAAAAAATTACTTGAAGTCCTTTTTCACCCAAACACATTCAGAGATAAGGCCTCACAAGCCTTAACATTATTTCATTTTATTATGTGCATTGTCAAGGAACTAAGATATGATACAGCTACAAAGAACTGATGATTGTGGAACAGAGAAACTTGACAGCATTTCATCCCCATTGTGTTCTGATTATACATTTATCAGAAAACCTGTATCTCTTCCAGTTCAGGCAGAAATTGGTAGAATTCAAGAACTCAAATGTTTGGCAACGAACTGTCTTATTATTTGGTATCATCTTCCATTTTAGAGAATTTGCTTGGTTGAGTCACATTTCTATAGGCCCTAATGACTGCTTTGCCGCACAAATTAAACCCCAGGATATTTCATACATATACGCCAGTGTTTCGATGCTTGTCAATCAGAGTTTATAAAATACAGGGATTACAACCTGCTATTATCATCCAAATCTGTTGTGTTCATTTTATGTGCAAAGATGAGAAACCCTCATGCAGATGCAGGATTTCCCAGCCTCTTTGTCACCCTGTTTTTAGCTTGTCTCCAGGTTTTGAGTCAGTAAAAAGATTTTGCTTATCGGTTTAATGTGGTGATAAAACATATCTGTGCATCAGAGTGATCAGAACTCCAGGGGGTCTACAGGCTGTTTGGCATTAAGCCCCGCCCCACTGAGGGTTTTAATGGGGCTACTTCCTCTGTAGAATAAATACACCCCTGTTTTTTTTTTAAATTGTGCCTCCACTAGTGATATGATTTGTTTCACATGAAGAAGTAGACCTAGAAATACATCGCCTTAGGGAAAAGCACATTAAAAACTTTTAAACATGCTGTTTTTGTCTTTTTTTCTTCCCCTCAGGTGCACATCAAAAGCAGATAGCCAGATATCACTCACAGTGACCTTGTGGTTATGAACGCTTCCAGTGGACCGCCTGCAGCCATAACAGATTTGAGTCAGCACTGTGATTCTACCATGAGGTCAAGTTTATTCCAAAGGCATTTTTCCAATAGTTTAACACCAGCAACAACTATTTACACATACAATATGTTAGTTTGGATTTTTTTCTCCAACTTCACCCAATGATTTCAAGCTCTTGCAAAAGCATTTATTATGTTTATTTATATGTTATGCTATTTTCTTTCTTATCCAAACTGGAGGTGAAGTTCATCAATAAAAGCTGTCTACCAGGTTTTGTGCCTTAAGAGATTCCAGAGCCAAAGCTCATTTTCTAAGGTGTAAGACAAAGTTGTCACAGATTTTTTTCTTAAACTGTCCCCAGAATTACATATTACTTTCCAGTTATATCAGGATTCTACTGTGTGAAGCTGCAGTTTTGTGTCACTACTTCCTTTAACATAACTAGGATCCATTTTTTTCCACAGGAAGACCTCTGATTTAAATACTGGAGAAAACTATTAGGAAAAACAAACAATATTCTGTAGTTTAAGTGACATTATAGGAGAGGAAGTGTCTCGCTCCAAAAAAAATAAGATATGTGGTTAAAATACAGGACAATATTTAATTATATGTTCTAACAGAGAAGGGAGAGAAAATATGCTCTCTCAAAATAAGAGCCCTTCTATGGGACTTGATAATGAAGGACAGACGTGTGCTAGACTATCTTCTAGACAGAGGATTTTATTTTTTTACATTTTTTTATTGTGGTGAAATATATATAACATAAAATTTGCCATATAACCATTTCTTAATCACAGAATTAAGTGGCATTAATCACATTCACAGTGCTGTGCAACCATCAATGTCTAGTTCACTTTTGATAATTATGTTAGTACTATTCACTTTGTTATTTCTGCAGAGTTATTTTGGTAAGTTTCATTTCTCTAGGAGTGAGTCTGTTGCCTGTGAGTTTTGAGCCTAATTGGCATAAAGTTATTCACAGTATCTTATATGTTTAATCTCTCAGCATCTCCAACTGGGTTCTTTTGGCTACTTAACTTTCTTTGAGGCTTCTCTTTTTCTATGAATTATCTTGCATAACTTTTTCCTATTAACTTTCAAAGAATCAATTTTTTGCTTGATTGATGCTTTCTGGTTTGTTTTATAGTTCATCATATTATTCTTTCTTCCTTCAACTTTTCATTTACTTTGAGTTTTTTTCTCTAAATTCTTAAATTGGAAAAAGATTTATAACTTTATTTTTCTAATATAAGTATATAAAGCTGACTTTTTTTTCTAAGACCCAGTTTAGCTATAATCTACAAGTTTGGGTTCTTACCAAATAGCCATAGAATTGTGTATTTTCTAATTTCTAATTTAATTCATTAACTGTATCTTTTACCCATGAGTTATTGGTAAGTGTAATGTTCTCTAAATTTCAAATGCTAATGGATTTTTTCTATTAGATTGAACCATGTGGAACTGCTAACATTCAACCTTTCTTAACCTATAAAATGGCAGTTTCATGTGGTTCAATGTAATAGTTTTCTTTTGTTATTAATATATAACTTAATTTCACTTTGGTCAGATAACATTAGATTGTGGATTTTAGGTCAAAGATAACCACATTCACACCAAAAGTCCTTGTTTCCACCATTTTGTATTTTATTTTGGGATTTAAAAATGTTATAAGTATGTGTATAACCAATGATTTTCCAGTAAAAATCCTCCCCAAGTACTGAACTGTTTTTTGACACCTGTTGCAGGTTTGTTCTCTGGATGCAGACTCAGGTGGAGTTTAGTGTCTGGATGCTTATTAGAGGTGCCCTTGGGTCAACACTTGTGGAAGCAGGAGAGAAGACACAGAAAAGGGCAGAGGGAAAAATCAAGCTGGAACACTGCGCAGATGACCTTAGCTGACCCCTTGGGGGCTCTGGAGTGGAGATGGCCCTTCAGGGTTGTCCCGACACGTCCACTGTCCAGGCCTTTATACGTCCACCTTGATGGGTCATTGCATAGAGGCTGCCCCCAGAGGGGCTGGAGGTTTAAGATTGCCCCCTGGCAGCACTTCCAGCAGCTGGGGGAAGAGTTCTTGAAGGGAGGTCCGGACAGCACGTCTCCATGCCGCCCACAGCATGTGTCACAGCTGCACAGGTGGATGATTAGGATGTACTGTGGCAGAAAACTCTTGGTGACTGATGTTTAAGTCAGAGTGACAAAGTGGTTCTCCCCAATACCGTGTGGTCTAAAAAAGAGGTAAATGTCCACGTAGGGAAGATATCCTCATTTTCTAGGGTCAGCCTAGTTTTCGCCTCTTCTAGGAAGCCACCTTAAGATTAATCATCATTCTTGGTAAATTGTATTTCTGTAATACCCTGAGCACCTCTCACGTGTTAAACTGAACCCTGCATACTTGGTTTAATGTCCTATTGTTGCCATCTGGAAATATTTAATTTTTAAGCAAGGGACCCTGCTTTTTCCGTTTTGCTCTGGGTCCTGTAAATTACATAGTCTGTCAAATTACAAATTACAAGTCTGTTTCCTCACTAAACCATGAGCTCCTAAAGACTTGGAACTGTGCCCTATTCACTTTTTAGTTACATTTTCCAGCACAGTGTCTGTCCCATAGGGGATGCTCAGTAAATGTTTGCTGAATGAGTGAATGAATGGTTACTGAGAAGAAACCTCCCTTCTAAACTTTATAATTTTGAAATGTTAAGATGTAGCCTGGGGTAACAGAAAGCCCTGGTTTTGGAGTCAGTCACACTGATCTGCATGCCAGTTCTTTCTCTGCCACTCGCTAGCAGTGCATGTGCCTAAAGAATGTATTGTCCAAGGTGGGACTCTTGAGAGTGAGTGGAATAACCAGCCAAGGTGCCAGGACAATGAACTGGCACCATCCTTGGCAAAATTCCCTCTGGTCACCCTATAGCCAGGTAGCCTCAGTTAAGTGCTCAGGTAAGTGTCTCAATCTCTGAATCTCAGCTTCATCTGAAAAATGAATATAGTTTCTGCCCTTCAACAGTTGCTTTGGTTGGGACAATGGAAGAACCAAGAGCGTCCAAGGAAACAAAGGATAGAATCATTGACCTTGGTGATTCATGATCACCAGGAGGGCAGAGCAAGATAGGTGGATGAAGGTAGGTGTGTAGACTGTAGAGGTGTATTTGAGGAGGTCCTCATCTGATGACCTAAACCAAACTGTTCCTCCTTCACATATAATTAAAATCAAACAAGCACATGGGGAGGAGCATGAGCTCTGGATCAGCCTTCCAGGGACAAATACTGAGTCCTCTGGGCAGTGGCTGGGTTTGGATACAAGTTCTGCTCCTGCTAATCGTGGGCTGTTAAGGTTGGGAAGCCCACTGTGCTGCAGGTTCTTTGTAATGTGCAAATGAGGATAG
The DNA here is from genome assembly GCF_030028045.1 of Hippopotamus amphibius kiboko. Taxonomy (NCBI): domain Eukaryota; kingdom Metazoa; phylum Chordata; class Mammalia; order Artiodactyla; family Hippopotamidae; genus Hippopotamus; species Hippopotamus amphibius. Next base: position 15,139,235 of record NC_080199.1, read on the forward strand.
TATGTTTCTCAGAGGGCTGTTGCAAAGGTTAACTGTGACAGTGACACTCACAGTGTGGTCTGTGTGCTAGAGCCAGTCCACAACCTGCTTGTAACTAGGTCAGAAATAAGTACAGGAATTTCAAAAAAGCTAGAAACGTGTAGCCATCTGATACTGCAGTGACATCCACACTCAGGTTGGGTGGAATCTTGAACAGGCCAGAGACCAGTCTGAGTGCTGTACTTGCAGGGGGAGGTGCACATGGTTGAGCTGCACACTAGCCGTGCACGGTGGGATCACTGATTAGTTTGCAATGGGCCGAAAATGTAAAATTAAACTGATTCTTAATCCCAGACAAGTGAGAAACACTGCTTTAGAACAATGCTGGATATGTAATTAACTCTCAACACTACTCTGTTTACTCATTGTTACCATGATATTAGGCCATACAGACTTTCAAAAGGCCCACTAAACATTACCAATATTTTTAATAGCATTAAAAATTAAAAATAATTAAATTCCTGCTCAAGGTTAGAGTTTGGGTTTTTTTTTTCCTTAAGTCTAAAAACAGTACTGTGTATATGTTTACACTGATGCTATTCTTGAATCAACAGCATGGTCTTGATGTTAAAGAAGGTACCTGGAAACACATCAGGCCGCTTTTAAAACCCTTCAGAGAACACAAGGTGTTTTGCGTAAACTGTTGCTTTTCCTTTAGAAACTCAGAGAATATGAATTAACTGAGCTTTTGTTTTTTAAATCTAATGTTCTAAGGAAAATAATCTACCTTTTTCAAAAACTAAAACAGCAATGTGTGTGTTGAAAATCTGAGAAAAATGTATGTTTATTTGAATTTAGAACTAAAAAAGAACATTAATAGAAGGAATACCATGCCCCAGCCCTATGAGACCTCTGTCTACACTCCAGGCCCATCTAACTTGACTTGGGGGTCAAATTGGGATTGTATGATTTTTCAAGAACAAAGATCAAGACTTGAGATACACTAGGAATGTTTTACAGAAAGCTTACATTGGACAGTTTTGACTAAAGTCACTCTTTCACTCAGCAACCATGCTCATAAAGCTAGCCAAGTCTCAATTATGCATCCTAATAGGCAGAAGTTTTGGATATTTCAAAAGTGATCCAAAAACTAATCATATTTAATTTACATGAAAAACATTTTTAAAAGTACATTTTGCAGACTACCTACACAGAAATTAAAATGAGTCTCTCTGAGATGGATTTTATGTCACATTTGAAATGATATAGAAACAGTCAACAGAGGACTGAGGATTTTAAAACTTTCCATCTTATAGCACAACTTTTTAAAAATCCGTGAGTTTATACTGATTCTAATAAGCTATATGACAGATAGGAAAGGAAAGCTTTTTTTTTTACTAGAATGCCAACTAACACACGTAGAAAGATTGACAGAAAACATGCCATATGGCAGCCATAATTGTCTTAAATAATTCAGACAAAAGTCAATATTGGCTGATAAATGAATATAGTGTGATTGTTTGGAAGGTGGAGGGAGACAGGGAATTTTCATAGATTGAAAACATCTTCCAGATTAATTAGTTCATAAGGGAGGAATTGTATCTTTAAAGTAGAAAAACCTGGCAGACAGCACCCTAACCAATTTTTCAGAATTAACATTACCAGTAATGGACTGACATATGATACCCTTGCCTCTTGATGTGTGAGGTAATGATCATATCACTTCTATGATGCTCTTGCCCCCATCCCCAAAAGAAAAAAAAAGTGTAGCCTAAATCAGATTGACAACCCAAACTGACATTCTACAGAACAACTGGCCTGTACTCTTTAAAAATGTCAGTGACAAAGGTTGAGACAAGGTTTAGCTCATCAGATAAGTTACAGATTTGTGAGACTCATTTGCACAGCTCTCTGCCAGTTGCAGGGCTCCAGTCTAGCTTGGGGTGAAAGCACAGAAATGTGCACAGCCTTGCCAGGGAGCATGTGAAGAGGACCATGTAAAGAGGAGGTGCTTACTGCTAACAAAATTAGTTTTCAGGGAGGCAGGATATGGTATTAGGTGATTTTTTTAAAGGAGATAATAATGCCAAATGCAAACTCACCTGTGAGCCAAATTCCCAGGACTGTTCCATTCACTCCATTGTTGTTGGAGGGAGGGGCCCCTGTGGGATCCCCCTGTGTTCTGAGGGAGGTGCTGCCAAATGGCAGAGCTGCAGTGAAGAAAGGATGCCTAGAGCCTCCAGGGCACAAATCACTGCTGATTGCTGCTCAACAGACTGTGTTCTAGTGTAAATTCTTTTTCTCCAGAAGGTTCTCTTTTTTTCCCTGCAATATATGGATATTTCTACCAGGAATTACACCAATCAAGTTTATTCTGATATGATTTTTCTTGATATGAAAACAGACCAGGGACTTCCCTGGTGGTCCAGTGGTTAATACTCCAAGCTTCCAATGTAGGGAGCATGGATTCAACCCCTGGTCAGGGAACTAAGATCCCATATGCTGTGAGGTATGGCCAAAAAAAATTGAACGACTCCTTTTCATTACTCCTAAAGACTTGGTTTAACTGCTATGACTCTGCCACTAACAGACTTTTTTTTTTAAGTATATGGAAATTCTTTTTTTAATTATTTATTTATTTATTGGCTGTGTTGGGTCTTCGTTGCTATGTGCAGGCTTTCTCTAGTTGCTGCAAGTGGAGGCTACTCTTCATTGGGGTGCATGTACTTCTCTTTGCGGTAGCTTCTCTTGTGGAGCACAGTCTCTATGCACGCAGGCTTCAGTAGTTGTGGCTCAAGGGCTCAATAGTTGTGGCTCTTGGGCTCTAGCACACAGGTTTGGTAGTTGTGGCACATGGGTTTAGTTGCTCTGCGGCATGTGGGATGTTCCCAGGGCTCAAACCCGTGTCACCTGCACTGGCAGGCAGATTCTTAACCACTGTGACACCAGGGAAGTCCCTAACAGACTTGATAAGAAAGCATCATCGCTGCTTTGATGATACTTGTATATGTAGTAACCAAGCCAACACACAAGCACTCAGGAGAAGGCTAATAATCCTAAAATTCCTTTCCTGCAAGTATGAAGCCATTTTCAAGAAAGTTCACCTTGACAATTTGAGAAAGTGCTGAGAAATAGAGATGTCTGGTTTCACCTAACATTTCTGGTCACTTTAAAGTTCTGCTGAAATCTTTAGATTTCTTTTATTAAATATTTCCAGTTTTTTTTCCTTCGTTGTTTTATAGCCTATACAGTGAAAATAATGAAATAAAGGGGAAAAAAATGAAGGAAACAATAGCAAAGATCAATGAAACTAAAAGCTGGTTCTTTGAGAAGATAAAATTGATACACCATTAGCCAGGCTCATCAGGAAAAAAAGGGAAAAGACACAAATCAACAGAATTAGAAATGAAAAAGGAGAATAACAACAAACACCACAGAAATACAAAAGATCATGCAAAACTACTACAAGCAACTATATGCCAATAAATTGGATAACCTGGAAGAAATGGATAAGTTCTTAGAAAAGTACAATCTTCCAAGACTGAACCAGGAAGAGATAGAAAATATGAATAGACCAATCACAAGCACTGAAATTGAGACTGTTATGAAAAATCTCCCAACAAAAGCCCAGGGCCAGATGGCTTCACAGGTGAATTCTATCAAACATTTAGGGAAGAATTAACACCTATCCTTCTCAAACTCTTCCAAAATATAACAGAAGGAGGAACATTCCCAAACTCATTCCACGAGGCCACCATCACCCTGATACCAAAACCAGGCAAAGATGTCAACAAAGAAAGAAAATTACAGGCAAATATCACTGATGAATATAGATGCAAAAATCCTCAATGAAATACTATCAAACAGAATCCAACAGCACATTAAAAAGATCGTACACCATGATCAAGTGGGGTTTACCCCTGGAATGCAAGGAAGCTTCAATATACGCAAATCAATCAATGTGATATGTCATATTAACAAATTGAAGGATAAAAACCATATGATCATCTCAATAGATACAGAACAAACTTTTGACAAAATTCAACATCCATTTATGATGAAAAATCTCTAAAAAATGGGCATAGAAGGAAATTACCTTAACATAATAAAAGCCATATATGACAAACCAACAGCTAACATCATTGTAAATGGTGAAAAACTGAAAGCATTCCCTCTAGGAACAGGAACATGACAAGGGTGCTCACTGACACCATTATTATTCAACATAGTTTTGGAAGTGTTAGCCACAGCAGTCAGAGAAGAAAATGAAATAAAAAGAATCCAAATTGGAAAAGAACAAGTGAAATTGTCACTCTTTGCAGATGACATGATATTATACATAGAAAACCCTAAAGACGCTACCAGAAAACTGCTAGCACTAATCAATGAGTTTAGTCAAGTAGCAGGATACAAAATTAATACACAGAATCTCTTGCATCCCTATACACTAACAATGAAAGAGCAGAAAGAGAAGGAAACAGTCCCATTTATCACTGCAACAAAAAGAATAAAATACCTACGAGTAAACCTGCCTAAGGAGGCAAAAAGACCTGCACGCAGAAAACTATGACACTGATGAAAGAAATCAAAGATGATACAAAGAGATGGAGGGACATACCATGTTCTTGGATTGGAAGACTCAACATTATGAAAATGACTATACCACCCAAAGCAATGCACAGTTTCAACACCATCCCTATCAAATTACCAACGGCATTTTTCACAGAACTAGAACAAGAAATTTTACGATTTCTATGGAAACGCAAAAGACCCCAAAAAGCCAAAGCAATCTTGAGAAGGAAAGATGAAGCTGGTGGAATCAGGCTCCCTGACTTCAAACTATACTGCAAGGCCACAGTGATCTAGACAGTATGGTGCTGGCACAAAAAGAGAAAGGAAGATCAATGGAACAGAATAGAGAGCCCAGAGATAAACCCATGCACATATAGCTACTTTATCTTTGGCAAAGGAGGCAAGAATATACAATGGAAAAAAGACAGCCTCTTCAATAAGTGGTGCTGGAAAGTTGGACAGCAACATGTTAAAGAATGAAATTAGAACACTTCCTAACACCATACACAAAAATAAACTCAAAATGGATTAAAGACCTAAATGTAAGCCAGACACTATAAAACTCTTAGGAGAAAACGTAGGCAGAACAGTTTATGACATAAATCAAAGCAAGATCCTTTCTGACCCACCTAGAATAATGGAAATAAAATAAAAAATAAACAAATGGGACCTAATGAAACTTAAAAGCTTTTGCACAGTAAAAGAAACCATAAAAAAGACAAGAAGACAGCCCTCAGAATGGGAAAAAATATTTGCCAATGAAACAATGGACAAAGGATTAATCTCCAAAATATTCAAGCAGCTCATACAGCTTAATACCAAAAAAACAAATAATCCAATCCAAAAAAGGGCAGAAGACCTAAACAGGTATTTCTCCAAAGAAGACAAACAGATGGTTAACAAACATGAAAAGATGCTCAACGTCACTAATCATTCAAGAAATGCAAGTCAAAGCCGCAATGTGGTATCACCTCACACTGGTCAGAATGGCCATCATCAAAAAATCTAGAAACAGTAGATGCTGGAGATGGTGTGGAGAAAAGGGAACCCTTCTGCAATGTTGGTGGAAATGTAAATTGGTACAGCCACTATGAAAAACAGTATGGAGTTTCCTTAAAAAACTAAAAATGAAACTACCATATGACCCAGCAATCTCACTCTTGGGCATATACCCTGAGAAAACCATAATCCAAAAAGAAACCTGTACCCCAATGTTCACTGCAGCACTGTTTACAATAGCCAGGTCATGGAAGCAACCTAAATGCCCACCCACAGATGAATGGATAAAGAAGATGTGGCACATATATACAATGGAATATTACTCAGCCATGAAAAAGAATGAAATTGAGTTATTTGTAGTGAGGTGGATGGACTTAGAGACATTCACACAGAGTGAAGTAAGCCAGAAAGAAAAACAAATACCATATGCTAATTCATATATATGAAATCTAAAAAAAATGGTACTGATGAACCCAGTGACAGGGCAAGAATAACGATGCAGATGTAGAGATCGGACTTGAGGACACAGGGTGGCGTGGGGTGAAGGGGAAGCTGGGACGAAGTGAGAGAGTAGCATTGACATATATACTACCAAATGTAAAATAGCCAGTGGGAAGCTGCTGCATAACATGGCGAGATCAACTTGATAGTGGGTGATGACTTAGATGGCTGGGGTAGGGAGGGTGGGAGGAAGTTGTGGGAGAGAGGGGATTTGGGGATATATGTATAAACACAGCTGATTCACTTCAGTGTACAGCAAAAACTGGCACAACAGTGTAAAGCAATTATATTCCAATAAAGAGCTTAAAAAACAAAAAAATAAAATTAACAAAATCAGAGGGAAAAGGGGAGGATTAATTGCACAATTTGTGTTTTATGCAAATGAAATATTTGCACTAAATATTTCATTAAATATTTGAATTGTCAAATATTTGCTTATAGCTGTATAAATGTAAAATGTTTGCATTAAAAATGAAATACTAATTATTATTGAGTAGATAATTTTAATATTTATGTTTATTGCAGGTTTGGGGTGGGGGGAAGAAGGGGAGATCACTGGCAGAAAGATGGCAAATTGCACAGAAAACCGTCACTTTGCTGTGTGCTTTCATACTGAGATTTCAGTCTGCTGTTAGCTTAGGGGGCTCGACCAGATGGCCTTAAATATTCCATCTAAATTTCATATCCTGATTACTTGTTTTTCACACCACACTAGAGCAAGTTTGGAAAAGAAACTGTTTTATTCAGAGGTGGGAACACAATACAATTCAGACAGTACGTTTGTAATGGGTATTTAACACAGATCACTTGTACAAATAAATTCAGTTTGCTTTTTTCTTAAGCAGAAAAATATAAAAACATAAGGGCCTTCATTATTTAACACTTAAAATGTTGACATAGTAAAGAAAGATATACCTCAATGCAGAGACATGAGCTTCCCATGTTACCTTTTTTTTTTACATCTTTATTGGATTATAATTGTTTTACAATGTTATGTTCATTTCTGCTGTACAACAAAGTGAATCCACTATATGTATACATATATCCCTTCCCTTTTGAGCCTCCCTCCCACCCTCCCCAGGATGTTACCTTTATTAAAAAAAGAACAAGGGGAGAGAAAAGATGGCGCCGAAGTAGAGAGACGTGGAATGCATCCCTCTCCACAGATGCATTGGGAATGCACGGAAGGATGCAGTAATTCCCACAGAGAACCAGCTGAACACCAGCAGACGGCCTCAGACACCAGAAAGGAATGCAGGGAGCCCGACATAGCCGACTTAATATTCATTTAATCCAATACTTGGACATTAGTCTGAGGCTTGGACAGTCTTCTATAAACACCTCTATCGCCAGGACAAGCAACCCCAAAAGTTTGGACAACCATGAGGAAACAAAGAAACACCATGCAGGCAAAGGAGCAGGAAAAAAACCCACAAGACCAAATAAATGAAGAGGAAATAGGAAAAATGCCTGAAAAAGAATTTAGAGTCATGATAGTAAAAATGATACAAAATCTCAATAACAAAATAGAGAAAGTACAAGAAACAGTTCATAAGAACTCAGAAAAACAAACAGCAATGGATAACAAAATAACTGAAATTAAAAATACTCTAGATGCTCTAACCAGCAGAATGACTGAGGCAGAAGAATGAATAAGTGAGTTGGAAGATAGAATGGGGGAAATAAATGCCACAGAGCAGGAAAAAGAAAAAAGAATAAAAAGATTAGAAGACAGTCTCAGAGACCTCAGTGATAACCTTAAACGTACCAACATTCGAATTATAGGCATCCCAGAAGAAGAAGAAAACAAGAAAGGGTCTGAGAAAATCTTTGAAGAGGTTCTAGTGGAAAACTTCCCCAACATGGGAAAGGAAATAATTCACCAAGTCCAAGAAGCACAGAGAGTCCCATACAGAATAAACCCAAGGAGAAATACACCAAGACACATAGTAATCAAACTAACAACAATTAAACACAAAAAATATTAAAAGCAGCAAGAGAAAAGCAACAAACAACATATAAGGGAAAACCCATAAGGGTAACAGCTGACCTTTCTACAGAAACTCTGCAGGCCAGAAGGGAATGGCAGGATATACTGAAAGTCCTGAAAGAGAGAAGCCTACAGCCAAGAATACTCTACCCAGCAAGAATCTCATTCAGATTTGAGGGAGAAATCAAAAGCTTTCCAGACAAGCAAAAGTGAAGAGAATTCAGCACCACCAAACCAGCCTGACAACAAGTGCTAAAGGAACTTCTCTAAGTAGGACACACAAGAAAAGGAAAACACCTACAAATACAAACCCAAAACAATTCAGAAAATGGTAATTGGAACACACATGTCAATAATAACCTTCAATGTAAATGGATTAAATGCTCCAACCAAAAGACACAGACTGGCTGAATGGATACAAAAACAAGATCCTTCTATATGCTGCCTACAAGAAACCCACTTCAGACCAAGGGATACATATAGACTGAAAGTGAAGGGATGGAAAAAGATATTCCATGCAAATGGAAGTCAAAAGAAAGCTGGAGTAGCAATATTCATATCAGACAAATTAGACTTGAAAGTAAAGACTATTAAAAGAGACACGGAAGGACACTACATAATGATCAAGGGATCCATTCAAGAAGAACATATCACAATGGTAAATATCTATGAACCCAACATAAGAGCACCTCAATACATAAGGCAAATGCTAACAGCTATAAAAGGGGACATCGACAGTAACACAATAATAGTGGGAGACTTGAACACCCCACTTACATCAATGGACAGATCATCCAAACAGAAAATAAATAAAGACACACAAGCTTTAAATGACACATTAGACCATCTCGACTTCGTTGATATTTATAAGACATTCCATCCAAAAACAACAGACTACACTTTCTTCTCAAGTGCACACGGAACATTTTCCAGGATAGATCACATCTTGGGTCACAAATCAAACCTCAGCAAATTCAAGAAAATTGAAATCATATCAAGCATCTTCTCAGACCACAATGCCATGAGACTAGATATCAATTACAGGAAAAAAACTGCAAAACATACAAACACATGGAGGCTAAACAATTCACTCTTAAACAACCAAGGAATCACTACAGAAATCAAAGAGGAAATCAAAAAATATCTAGAAACAAATGACAACGAAAACACAACAAAACCTATGGGATGCAGCTAAAGCAGTTCTAAGAGGGAAGTTTATAGCAATACAGTCCTACCTTAAGAAACAAGAAAATTATCGAATAAACAACCTAACCTTACACCTCAAACAACTAGAGAAAGAAGAACAAAGAAACCCCAAAGGGAGCAGAAGGAAAGAAATCATAAAGATCAGAGCAGAAATAAATGAAAAAGAAAGGAAAGAAACCATAAGAAAAATCAATAAAACTAAAAGCTGGTTCTTTGAGAAGATTAACAAAATTGATAAACCATTAGCCAGACTCATCAAGAAAAAAAGGGAGAAGATGCAAATCAACAGAATTAGAAATGAAAAAGGAGAAGTCACAACGGACACCTCAGAAATACAAAACATCATGAGAGACTACTACAAGCAACTATATGCCAATCAATTGGATAACCTGGAAGAAGTGGATACATTCTTAGAAAAATACAATCTTCCAAGACTGAACCAGGAAGAAATAGAAACCATGAACAGACCAATCACAAGTACGGAAATTGAGGCAGTGATTAAAAATCTCCCAACACACAAAAGCCCAGGACCAGATGGATTCACGGGTGAATTCTATCAAACATTTCGAGAAGAGTTAACACCTATCCTTCTCAAACTCTTCCAAAATATTGCAGAAGGTGGAGCACTCCCAAACTCATTCCACGAGGCTACCATCACCCTGATACCAAAACCAGGCAAAGATGTCACAAAAAAAGAAAACTACAGACCAATATCACTGATGAATATAGATGCAAAAATCCTCAACAAAATACTAGCTAACAGACTGCAACAGCACATTAAAAAAATCATACACCATGATCAAGTGGGGTTTATCCCTGGGATGCAAGGATTCTTCAATATACGCAAATCAATCAACGTGATACATCATATCAACAAATTGAAGGATAAAAACCATATGATCATTTCAATAGATGCAGAAAAAGCTTTTGACAAAGTTCAACATCCATTTATGATAAAAGCTCTCCAGAAAATGGGCATAGAAGGAAATTACCTCAACATAATACAAGCCATATATGAAAAACCAAAAGCCAACATTGTTCTCAATGGGGAAAAACTGGAAGAATTCCCTCTAAGAACAGAAACAAGACAAGGGTGTCCACTCTCACCACTATTATTCAACACAGTTTTGGAAGTGTTAGCCACAGCAATCAGAGAAGAAAAAGAAATCAAAGGAATCCAAATTGGAAAAGAAGTAAAATTGTCACTCTTTGCAGATGACATGATATTATATATAGAAAACCCTAAAGACTCTACCAGAAAACTGCTAGCACTCATTGATGAGTTTAGTAAAGTAGCAGGATACAAAATTAATGCACAGAAATCTCTTGCATTCCTATACACTAACAACGGAAGAGCAGAAAGAGAAATGAAGGAAACTCTCCCATTCACCATTGCAACAAAAAGAATAAAATACCTAGGGATAAACCTGCCTAAGGAGGCAAAAGATCTGTATGCAGAAAACTTTAAGACATTGATGAAAGAAATCAAAGACGACACAAACAGATGGAGGGACATACCATGTTCCTGGATTGGAAGAATCAACATCGTGAAAATGTCTGTACTACCCAAAGCAATTTACAGATTCAATGCAATCCCGATCAAATTACCAATGGCATTTTTCACAGAACTAGAGCAAGAAATCTTACGATTTGTATGGAAACGCAAAAGACCCCGAATAGCCAAAGCAATCTTGAGAAGGAAAAATGGAGTTGGTGGAATCAGGCTTCCTGACTTCAAACTATACTACGAGGCCATAGTGATCAAGACAGTATGGTACTGGCACAAAAACAGAAAGGAAGATCAATGGAGTAGAATAGAGAACTCAGAAGTAAGCCCAAACACATATGTGCACCTTATCTTTGACAAAGGAGGCACGAGTATACAATGGAAAAAAGACAGCCTCTTCAATAAGTGGTGCTGGGAAAATTGGACAGCAACATGTAAAAGAATGAAATTAGAACACTTCCTAACACCATACAAAAAAATAAACTCCAAATGGATTAAAGACCTACATGGAAGGCCAGACACTATCAAACTCCTAGAGGAAAACATAGGCAGAACACTCTATGACATCCATCAAAGCAAGATCCTTTTTGACCCACCTCCTAGAATCATGGAAATAAAATCAAGAATAAATGAATGGGACCTCATGAAACTTAAAAGTTTTTGCACAGCAAAAGAAACCATAAACAAGACTAAAAGGCAACCCTCAGAATGGGAAAAAATAATTGCCTATGAAACAACGGACAAAGGATTAACCTCCAAAATATACAAGCAGCTCATGCAGCTTCATACCAAAAAAGCAAATAACCCAATCCACAAATGGGCAGAAGACCTAAATAGACATTTCTCCAAAGAAGACATCCAGATGGCCAACAAACACATGAAAAGATGCTCAACATCACTCATCATCAGAGAAATGCAAGTCAAAGCCACAATGAGATATCACCTCACTCCAGTCAGAATGGCCATCATCACAAAGTCTGGAAACCACAAATGTTGGAGAGGGTGTAGAGAAAAGGGAACTCTCCTGCACTGTTGGTGGGAATGTAAGTTGGTACAGCCACTATGGAAAACAATTTGGAGGTTCCTTAAAAAACTACAGATAGAACTACCATATGATCCAGTCATCCCACTCCTGGGCATATACCCAAAGAAAACCATAATCCCAAAAGAAACTTGTACCATAATGTTTATTGCAGCACTATTTACAATAGCCAGGACATGGAAGCAACCTAAATGCCCATCAACAAATGAATGGATACAGAAGATGTGGCATATATATACAATGGAATATTATTCAGCTATAAAAAGGGATGAGATGGAGCTATATGTAATGAGGTGGATAGAACTACAATCTGTCATACAGAGTGAAGTAAGTCAGAGAAGGACAAATATTGTATGCTAACTCACATGTACGGAATCTAAAAATGGTACTGATGAACTCAGTGACAAGAATAAGGATGCAGATACAGAGAATGGACTGGAGAACTCGAGGTATGGGAGGGGGCGGGGGGTGAAGGGGAAACTGAGATGAAGCGAGAGAGTAGCACAGACATATATATACTACCAACTGTAAAATAGTCAGTGGGAAGTTGTTGTATAACAAAGGGAGTCCAGCTCGAGGATGGAAGATGCCTTGGAGGACTGGGGCAGGGAGGGTGGGGGGGACTCGAGCGGGGGGGTCGGGGAAGGGAGGGAGTACAGGGATGTGTGTATGGAAACAGATGATTGAACCTGGTGTAACCCCCCAAAAAAAAAAATTAAAAAAAAAAAAAAAAAAAAAACAAATTGAAATTTGACATAAAAAATTTTTCCTTGAACTTGGAAAATATTGAGTATTATGCATGGTACACAGAGCCAACAGGCTATTTTCAATGTTTGTGTTCATATATTCACTTATAATTGCAAATTGCATACAAATGATGTTTTCCTTTGGGTAAATTCTAAGTGGAGTTAGCAAATGTCATGATTATTAGTGCCATCTATTGGTGAAATGTAGTATGACAACATTTCCAGAGTGCAAGACTTGAGCTACTGTGGGAACAGGGAAAAGATAAAAGAACAGATTAGACACTGATTATATATTGACAATGGTGAATCTGTCTTCTGTGAGACAATTAGAAAGTTGAATACTGAAAGGGTATTTGATGATATTAAATATTATACCTAATTGTTTTTAGGTGGGATGTTGATATTTTGGTTATGTTAAAACATCCTTACGTTTCAGAGATTTGGGGCCAAATCTGTCCCACTCTCTGTTTCTATGCCCCACAAGCTAGGAACAGTTTTTACATTCTTAAATGGTTGAAAGAATCCAAAGAAGAATATTTTGTTTCATAGGAAAATTATATGAAATTCAAATTTCAGTGTCCAGAAATAAGGTTTCATTGGAGCACAGCCATTCTCATTCACTGACGTTTGTCTCTGGCCGTGTTTGTGCTACATCAGCAGTGCTGAGGAGCTGCAGAGACCTTAGGGCCCACAAAGCCTGCAAATGTACTTCCTGGGCCTTTGCAGAAAAACTCTGCTCACTGTGTCTTAGAGCTTCACTATTCTAAGCATGGCCTGTGGATCAGCAGTATCAGCTTTGCCTGGGAGGCTGTTAGGAATGTGGAATCTTGGTCTCTACCCCAGACCTACTGACTCAGCATCTTCAGATCCCAGGTGAGTCCTGCTCACATTAAAGTCTGAGAAGCACTGGTTTAGAGGGCCCTGCTCAGGTCACCCTCTGGTTGCACCCTCCCCAAGGTGCAGGCAGCCAGAGAGGACAAGGGGGTGCGTCCACCTGGAGCCCCCCTCCCCCTCTAGGCCATCCTCTGAGCACCTAAACCCTAGAATCCCTGTTCCCAGCACCAATGCAGGCCTCCTTCCTGGGGCCCATCTCCTAGCCTGACAGGTGGTCAAAATACAGCTGTTTATGGGGCGGGAAGAGGGTGGCCTGAGCTTGGACTTGAAGGCTGGGTGTGCTCTAGCTTGAGCAGTGAATTCTTCAAGGCATAAAAAGGGTCAGAGCCAGAGGTGAGAAGAGCAGGGGGAGGGCTGGGGACTGAGGCCGGCTATCCCTCCGCTGTCCTGCCTTCTGGCTTGGAGCTGCAGTGTCCAGGAATCCTAGCCTGCCGTGTGGTTACAAAGGTGTACTTGACAGTGTGTTAGCTTAATTTTTAAGTTTTAAATATTCAAACATATAGTATGGGCTTCATTTATACTCTTGACCCAGGCCCACATTTGTGAGTGGCAGGTCTGTTAAATGCTTCTCAAAGTATGTTCAGAAGGCCCCCTGCATCAGAATTCACTGGGTTTTTGGTAACAAATTCAAATTCCCAGGCCTCACTTGTGACCCCCCCCCCCCCGGATCAGAATCCTTGGGGCTGGAGCCTAGGAATCTGCATTCTAACCGCTTCCCTGGTGATTCTGATCCACAGCAGAGTTACAGGAGCACCTGTAATGGGGGAACGTGGAGAGGAGCTGCCCCAAGTGGCAGGGATCGTCAGGGAGAAGAGAGGGAGGTCGCCAGGTCAGAGGAAGGTGCTGACCAGGAGCTCACATTGCTTCCTGCTTCTCTCTTTAGTTCTCCTCCTAAGCTGGCCTGACCCCACCCCTGGGAGTTGGCTGCAGGGAGAAGCTGCCAGAATAGGGCAAGGGTGTCCTCCTGCCAAATGTGGGGCTGTCAGGAGGTGCCCTGCAGAAGGAAGTATCAGAGTCAAGGCGCAATAGGGACCAAAGGGGCTGTGGGCACCTGGAGGGACCACATGGACTGAACCAGAGAATCAGGCTGAAACCATCGTGCATATCTTTGGGCAGGTGAGACCCCCTGGGTCCTGCAGGGGACCCAGGAGGAGCTGGGACAAACTGTGTGGTCCCACTGGAGTGGCCTCAGAGGCTGCATCTGTCATTTGTATGACCTTGAGCAAGGTCCTTAAGCTTTGCAGGCTTGTTTCCTTGTCTGTAAGATGGGGATCCTAACACCCTCGAGGCTTGTGTTACAATCAAACATGATAAGTAAAAACACATCCTTGCCACACAAAGAATAATAAAAGGGGGCTGCTGTTTATTGTGAAGGTTGTCACCTTGCACCTTTGCACTTCCTGATGCTTCATATCATACGCACTTGTCCCTGGTGATGAGACCAATTTCCTCAAACCCCAGGCACAGGAAGGCTCCAGTCACAGCCTGTGCCAGCCTTGTGCTTGGCCAGTGACCTAGAGCTCCCTGAGCTTCCCTGCGCAGGAGCAACTCCTGAAGCTACAGCCAAGCTGCTCATCGTGTACAGTTCCCAGGATCCTCCTCCGAGGGAGCCACACCTTGGGACTCAGGCTCAGGTTTGTGATGAACTGTGGCTGGGCTTGTAAGGAAACTCCAGGGACAGCTGTGCCAAACTGAAAACCACCACCAGGCGGCAGCAGAATCCAGGCGTTCAGGTGAGGAGAGTGGAAAGGCCATGGAGGGAGGGGCCAGGAAGGCCACACAGGGAGAAAGAGTGATGGAGGGCCCTAGCCTCACCCTCCTAGTTCACTCCACTCTCCATACACAGGAAAACACACTTCTGGTCCTGCAGAATCCCCTGATCACTGTTTATTCAGTTTCCTCCTCCAGGTACAGTTCTTTATAACTTAAATATGGCAAAGGCCAGTGGTTTGCAAACTCACTGTAAAATCCCAGTGCTGAAGCCTCATCTCAGTTAAATCAGAATCTCAGGGCTGGGGAGGCAGGAATCAACACCACAGGTGATTCCACCCTGCAGCCCAGTAAGAGCCACTGTTGGAGGCAAAAGATCCCATTTCTTCCCAAATGGCAGCTGCTTTCATTGCAAGACGCCTCCCCTAAGAAGCCTTCCTAACTAATAATACTTCTCCTCCATCTGTCCACAGGTCTGTCTGTAGGTGGGGCCAGCGCTTTTCATATTCAAATGTGCCTACGGGTCACCTGGGGAGATTGTGAATATGCAGATTGCCTTCCCTGCCGCACAGGGAGAGCGGCTGGTTTCCAGCTCTTTCCCATCCTGCCTCTCATCCCACTCGGGTCCCCACCACACTGGCCACGGTGTGGACTCAGACCTGCACACACATGGAAAAATCACCAATGACTGTTGAATGAGTAAATGAACAATGTGGTGAGAAACCCTAGGGTGTTGTTAATATACACGAAGGTCTCAGGAGTGTCCTGAGGAGAAACCCAATCCATGCCCAGGGAGCCCTGGGTTCTCAGCACCGTGGTTGGTGCAGTCAGGCTCCACTGTGTGGTTGTGGTGACAGGCTTCTCATCCACACTCTGACGATTAAAACATTTCATCAAAAATAAGCACAACCCCCCTGCAAAAAAAATTAAAAAAAACAGACTCACAGATACAGAGAAAACATTGGTGGTTTCCAGAGGCAGGGGGTGGGGTGTGGGCAAATCTGAGGAATGTGGTTAAAAGATACAAACTTCCTGTTAATAAGATAAATGAGTCCTGGGGATGTAATGTACAGCATGGCGAGTATAGTTAACAATACTGTATTGTATACTTGAAAGCTGCTAAGAGAGTAGATCTTAAAGGTTCTTATCACACAAAAATTTTTAACTGTCTAGTCATGAATATCAACCAGATTTATTGTGGTGATAATTTTGCAACATATACAAATAACAAATCATTCTGTTGTACACCTGAAACTAATGTTATATGGCAATGATATATCAATTTTTAAGAATTTTGTCAAGGGGATTAGAACCCTATTGCCTTAGAATTTTGATTTTACCTGTAGTGATGTATCCCAGTCTTTTAAATTTTAGTCTAAAGGAATTGGTTATATAGTGTTTTGTTTTGTTTGGCTTTTTTTTTTTTAAGTCTTTAATTCTTTGTCTCTTGGTTCTTGGATGTATTTGTTGTGGGTAATATTTGGTGTTTCAGGGACTTCCCTGGTGGTGTAGTAGTTTAGAATCTGTCTGCCAATGCAGGAGACACAGGTTCGATCCCTAGTCTGGGAAGATCCCACATGTCACCGAGCAACAAAGCCTGTGCGCCACAAATACTGAGCCTGGAGCTCAGAGCCCCTGAGCCACAACGAGAGAAGACACCACACGGAGAAACCCTCGCACCACAACGAAGAGTAGCCCCCACTTGCAACAACTAGAGAAAGCCCACATGCAGCAAAAAAGATCCAATGCAGCCAATACATTAATTAATTAATTTAAAAAATATTTGTTGTTTCAAAAAGAACATAATTTTATGAGCTCCTTACTGGGAGGGCCGCATGTTATTACTGTTTTTTATCCCAGGCTTAGTACCATGCCTGAGCCTAGTAGGTGCTGAGCAGAAGTTGGATTGTAACCGCTCAGTGAAAACCTCTGATAGGGCGTTTAGGAAGCTGGGTAAAGACTCCTTTAGGACTGAAGACTGTGTCCACAGGAGGAGTTGGGAGTAACTCTGAGCCCATCCAGAGGGCGCGGGGACACCCTCCACCACCGGAGTCCCGCCTCCTCTCGGCTTCACCTCCAGACGTTCTCTCTCCCTCCAGCCTGAGTTCCAACACGTCTTAACCCCCTCAGTTCCTCGAATTCACCAGCCTCTCCTTTGTTCTGGACCTTTGAACCCGTCTTTCCCCTGCCTGGAACCCTCTCCCGTCTTTTATTCACTGACTCTTCCTCTCCTTTCAGGTCACAAGTAAAACATTCCTCTGCCCAGCAGGACTCCTCCTCCTCCATGAGATGAGGCCCCCTTCCTGTCCTCCCTCTCCTGACTCTCCTGTGTCTGCTCCTTTCTCGTCTCCTTCCTCCTCCCGCCTGGAAGAGCAGCAGCTGTGTCTCCTCCGTGGACCCCCAGCCCCTGTCTGGGAGCCTGGCGCACAGTAGGGCTCAGTCCTTGTTGAGTGACTTTGAAAGCACACAGCCTGTAGGGGAACAACTTTCCAAGTCCCAGATGTGTCCACTTCTCTTTTTTCCCTTGGACTAAGAACTTAGTGGCTAATAAACTTCAGGTGTGTGGGGGGGAGGGTATCAGAATAAGCACAAGTGTGTGATTTAAATAGAGGACAGTTGGAGAGAGAAGGAAGAAAAGAACTTGCTAGTTCAGGAAGTGTATTATCAACAGGTAGTTGCTGTGATTTGCACAAAGCCTGTCCTGTCGTGTGTGAAGGGGGCTCCCAGGATGAACGTGCTGTCGAGACTCCCCCTAAGGGCTCCCTCTGGCTGACTCTCTGATATGCTGAGTCTCTGTGGACAGGGCTGTAAATGGAAACTGAACTTGGAGGGAAACACGTTGTGTCTCTTGTATAAATGGCTGCTACTTTCCACCCCAAATAAGCCACTCTACTAGGGACATCACACACATAATAGTGTACAAATTTCTCATCCACTCCCAAGGTAGAAAGGACATGGGTGTCATTGAGTCCCATCCTTCAACCTCTGAGAATTCCTCCCTCACCTTCCCCGGAAGAGCAGGGCTGAGGCTGAGAGAACGCCTGCCATGTCTCCATCACCAGCCCCCTGACTGCTGAGTGAGCCCGGGACTGAGAGCTGGGGAAGAGGATGAGATGATGAGTGTCCTCGAGGCCCCAGAGCCGGTCCACCCCCTGCCCCGCCCCCACCATCCCCACCCTTCTATTCCCCTGTGCCCTTGTCCCTGCCCTTGGACTTTCCCTCACATCCACTCAGGTCTCCCCATAGTTCTAGCTCAGAGCTGAAATCTTTCTTGGGCCAACTTCTCTGTCGTTTAAAAGCTTATCCCTTGATATCCAAGTGGCTTCACTCAGAAGGGCAAGGAGGGGAGGGGTGAGGATGGAAAAGGCATGAGGGTCTGTGGTATTGATTGGTTTCTTCTCTCAGCTTTTAAACTAAGATGTGGGGCACGTAACACACAGCAAAAACAAACAGCATTTTCACCAGAACCAGGTACCCTACAACTGTGACAGGGAGGAAAAGTTACCTTTGTAGGCCTGTGACCTCCATGTGACAGCCCCTCCCACTACTCCAGGTATGTTCCTACCTCTTCTCAAAATCATTTTAAATTTCTGACTTCAGGTGTTGGGTAGAAAACTACCTGATTAGGTTATTGCATAATAGTGACAGTGGTAGCAAGATAAGACTGAAGCCATTTATCCAGTTTTCAAAGGGAAGAAATGAATCATTCTAGAAACTGCCATCATGTAAATTCCAAGTGCTGGTGGCTATTTAGAAAAGGAAGCAGTGATTATTGGAATGGCTTCTGGGTTCAGTAAACAAAGGAATGTAATGCTGAATTAAATGCATATGCTTATAAAGACTGACGGATCAGAAATAAACTGTAGTGAGATCCTGTATTAAGATTTTAGCAGGCATCTGACAAAGTTTCCCAAGATACCTTTGACATATATATATATATATACACAGACACATATATATACTCACACTCATTAAGATAACGTTAAGGTGATCATTAAATGTGATAATGGTAGTATGGTTCTCTTTCTTGAGTCTTTCTCTCTTAGAGATGTGTGCTGGAGGATCTATGGGTGAAATTATACATACCTGGGAGTTGTGTTGATGCTGGAGGCAACCCAGCAAAAATGGAGAGTTTAATGAAACAAGAAGGACAACATGCTCATAATTGTGGAAGCTTGTTTCGTGGACGTTCACTGTGCTATTCTACTTTTGGATATGTTTGAAAATTTCCATAATAAAAAGTTTAAACACATACTTCCCACGATAGGATATGAACAAATAAGAAATAATAAATAAAGGCAGGGCCTGTTATCAGATGAATTCCACAGGTTTTAGGGCTGGGAACTCACCATTCCTCATGATACTTCCTTATAGGCAGGCAAGGAATAGAGAATCATTACTTTTGTGTAAAAAACCAAGGGGAGGAGGGCACTGCTGTAATAAAAAAGAACATACTGGCCTCTGCAGACAGGTGGGCTGATGGCTGGGATGTGGGACACCTGCAGCCTCACTGCTAAGGTTTGCTGCCAGTGACTCATGCAAGTTCATCCCAGAGCCCTCTCTCCACTGCCCTCACATCTCAGGATTTGCTCTCCAAATCCCTAGACTCCCCTCATTCAAAAATAAGCCTGGAAACACCCCGCCTTGCTGATCTTCAATCAATTTCTTGGTCAGACTTTGACTTTACATGAGCAGTCAGTTCCTTGATCAGACTTTGACCCTACATGACCGTTGCATCCATAAACTGCAAAGGAGTGAATATGAACTTCATATGCCACATGTTATCCTTTTGCCACCTGACTATGAGTGTCCCCAACGCAAACAAGACCAGATTCTTTTTTCAGAGCAGGTAGAATGTTGCAAGAAGGAAGTAGAGAAGGGATTGAGGACTGGACCATCGTGATGAGTTTGTCCACCCAAGTATTGTTGAGTTCCTCTCCTGGCCTCTAGAATCAATCTACTCATCTCAGCTCCACCTCCACCACTCAGGCCCAGGTGATGAGTATTTCTCTCCTGGAAGACAGTCATGCATTCACTCCAGCCCAGTGGTTCTCAACCAGGAATCAGCTCCCCCAGAGGACATCTGGCAATGTCTGGATACATCTTTGGTCGTCACAACTAAGGAGGGTGGTGACTACTGGGATCTAGTGAGTAGAGGCTGGGGACGCTGCTACACATCCTGCAATGTACAGGTCTCCTCGCCAACAGAGAATTATCTAGTCCAAAATGTCAGGAGCACTGAGGTTGAGAAAGCCTGCTTCCAGGCCCCTGCAATACCTTGAGTATATAACCGTGTCCTTTCTTTGAAGAGTAAATCAGATCATGTCACCCTATTGCTTAAAACCTTTCAGTGGTTTCCCATTATTCTTAGTATTAAGATTAAAAACAACAAAAAATTCTTAGGTCCCTGAACCTACATGACCTGACACCCACCCTCTGTCTTTTCTTGTATTCTGTGCAGAAGTAACCAGACTAACATTGCTCCTTTTTTTCTAGAAAGTGTCATGCTTCCTCCTCCCTCACAGGGTCTTGGCACAAGTTATTCCCTCTTATAAATCATCTCCCTCACTCTTACCAGCCTCTCCCCCTTTTGCCTGCTCACTGCTGCCATCTAATCCTTTAGGAGACCTCAGCTCAGAGGTTACTCCATCAGAGACTCCCTCCCTGACCACCAAGCTGTAAGCAGCCTGAGAGGAAAGGCCACATGGGGAGAGAAACCAGGCCATCCCAGCTCTTCCAGCCATCCCAGCTCAGGCCCACTATGGAAGTGAGGCCAATCTTGGACACCAAGTGCCAGCTGGGCCCCCAGCTGTCGGCAGGCCTGTGAGTGAGGCCAGGGAGGCCAGCAACAACCCTGCCTAATCAGCCCTCACAGCTGTACTAAGTAATGAATAAGTGACCACTGTGTTAAGCCACTGTGTCTCGGGTGGTTTATGTAGTGACAGACACAGACTCATTCTCACTGGCATCTTGAGCTGTGCACTAAGGAGAGCTCCCTGACACTGTGCGAAATTGTCCCCTCACCTCCTGGCTCCATCACCCTTCACAGGACTGTTGCTCAGGGCCTGAGGTTCTGAGTCAGCGTCCACGTGACAGGATGATGCTCTCTCCCCAGTGGGTCAGTGAGTGGAGGTGGGGAGACTGTTCCCCTTTCCCTTCTTACCATTCTGTCCCATCAGCCTCCCTAGAGCTGCAGCCCTGCACTGGGCAGGGATATTCTAATGTAGGTAACTCAAGGGCTGGAATAAATTCAAAAGGGTATTTATTTCAGTGCAGAAGGGAAATGGCTAAAGTTGTTGACAATTTGCCTTTTCCTAGATTCTAAAAGGCAAATCACTTAAAGAATTGGGCCTTTCGCAAAAAAGATCTGTATGTGGGAACTCCCCAGGGCCAACCCCATTCCTCTTGCCCCTGTTTTGGGTTTCTTTGGGGTTTTTTTGTTGTTGTTTTTAAAGCTTTTTGGGGGGGAGGTTGTTTTTTATTTATTTTTTGGCTGCCTTGGGTCTTAATGGTCGCACACAGGAACTTCGTTGCAGCGTGGCGGATCTTTCACTCTGGCATGTGGGCTTCTCTGTAGCTGAGGCTTGGGGGCTTAGTTGCCCTGCGGCAGGTGGGATCTTAGTTCCCAGACCAGGGATCAAACCCACATACCCTGCATTGGAAGGTGGATTCTTTACCGCTGGACCATCAGGGAAGTCCCGCCCATGTTTTTTTATTGAGGGCCCTCCTTCCAGGCTCTTCACATGAATCTCTGCCCGCCTCCTGCAGGAGACCCATCCTCATGGGAAAACCTCATCCCCATGAAGTTCTCATCACCTGAGTCAGGCTCCTTTCCCCTGGCCAGTCAGCATGTCTCAAGTCTAAATAACTCAGTTGAGAGTGACAGGGGCATTTCCTGGGCTCAGGTCAGTAGGGTGGGGGCATCTGAAGGAGAAAACATTCTGATGCTGTTGGCTCCTGGGGCTAGTGTGAGCCTGGGTCTCCCGGACACTGGATTTCCTTCCAGAATCCCACCTCTGAGAGGTTCCTGAGTGTCCGATTCTTTAAGGCTTTGATCTAATAGAACAAGAAGGTCTATAAATGTCACCTAGTTTCTATCAGGAGGGGAGACATGAGTTTCCAAGGATAGATGTCACTTTTCAAGGGAACGATGCAGACTAAACTTGTTTTAGGAAACAAGTAATTTTCTTAGCTAGTCCAGTGCCTCTCCCTTATCTAGGTCTCTAGGAGATGTCACACGCCATTATTGGATTACTGGGCAGAAGAGGGTTTGATTTCTTCCTGTTCTGTTACAGACCCTCCTAAGTCAGTTCCCGGCACGGCTCCTTCTGCCAGGTGTGTCTCATGCCAATAGAACATGCTCTAGAGCACATTCTCTCCCCAAAGAGCCAATGGCAGGGCTGCTGAATGTAGTTCCTCTCAGCGGGGAGGGGGCGGGGTTCTCGCAGGGCGGGCTCAGCTGTGCTGCTGAGGCTCCAGATCACAGTGCGGGGCGCGGTGTCTTTGCACACGGCCCGCTCGCCGCCATCTTGAATCGCAGTGCCGGGTGCAGCATCTCTGCACACAGCCTGCTGAGCTGAGGTGTCGGTGCAGCCATTTCCCACCAGGGACTCGGGTCTGAAGGGCCGGGTGCGAGGCCCCTGCAGGAGGCACCCAGTGAGCAAGTGAAACTCGATTAAGCATAAGGGACAGACAAAAGGATAGACTTTATTTTATGACCCAGATTCTGCTTTTACCCCCAGGGAATTCTGACAGGCTTTGCGGGTGACAGTTCCATCACAGCCTGGCCTCCTGGGATATTAAGGGCACCACCTTACTTTTAATGACTGTTTCGTTTGTGACCTGTGGAGATAATCCCAATGAAGAGAAAGAGACCAATTTCTTCCTTATGCCTGAAGGTCCAGAGAGGGAAGGTATTGAAATAATCATTTTTATTTGTTTTATTGTTTTTTTACCCATAAGGTAACTCCCTCTCGGTAGGGGCTTGATGTTGGTCCTGAAATGAGTGGGAGTCCTTGGTGCCCTTCACTGGAGGGAGACAGCTGGGTGTTAAATAGGAAAGGGAGGGGCCTAGACATCAGGGGGCAGGGAGAACCAGGGCGGGGCTCCCGGGATAAGGGCTGAGATGGCCTCGTCACTATGGAAACAGTGTATCTATGCTTGTGAGACAGGGAGGAAGGGGGCACACTGGTTAAAAGAATGAGGAGGGGGCACAGCTATTGAGGAAAACAGGATCCCACAGAAACTGGCTCAAACCAGCTGAAATCAAGATGGTGTTGAGCATGGTCTTGGTCACTGACCTCTAACTCAGGACACCTTCATTATAATAATGAAAGTCACTCCCTTCGTGCCATGGCAGGCACCGTGATAGTTACAAGGCTGATCATAAGAGGCCAAAAAAAGTGTGCAGTTGTTCAGTTCCTGAAAATTCCTGTCCCTTCCCCAGAATAGCAAGATATTCCCCTCACTCGTTATCATATGAAATTACCCAGCCCATAAAAACTAACAACCCCATATCCTGGGGGCCTCTCGCTGTCTGAGAAGGTCCACATTCTGTCTGTAGGGTGTGTATCTCCCTGAAAAAATCCATTTTCACTCTACTTCAGCTGACTCTTGAATTCTTTCCTGCATGAAGCCTAGGACCCTCACTTGGCAGCTGGTCCCAGGGGCTCCCGCCTGTCCCAGGATGTGAGATTTCCTTCTCCTGCACAACTTGTAACGTGGAGGATGAAGACTAGGGATTATAGATGTAATCTGATTATAAAGCAGATGATCTAGACTTAAGAAGAGTTCTTATTTATCTTTATAGTGTTGTCTCTTAAACTTTAGCAAAGTCTGGTTTCCACTTTCCTGGGCAGATGTTTTTTAAATTTATTTTGTTTTTAAAATCAACTCTGCTGTGGGTTTTAAAGGAAGGATGTAACTGGGTCCTCATCTATTTCCCAGCTATATGGTACATGCTAAATCTTATATGGCATTCTCTTCTCCTGGCTCACAGGTCCCTGTAAGCCTGTTGCCCCCCAGCTTCTGAATTTTCTAGACCCCAGGTGGGAAATCAGGGCTTTTCTACTTTACTCGTAACACAGGCTGGCAGCATGGGAGTCTCCTCTATGAAGCTGCCAACTCACTTGGTTTATAGCAGGAGGTAGGGCACGAACCATACTTGAAGGGGGTTCTTATCCTTTATCCCGCCCACCTTGTCCTTGCCTGGGAGTTGAGGATGGTGACCACTGGGAACAGGGGTCTCCAACTCTCTGCCTCTCATTCTTGAACATTTGCTCTCTTCTGACTTGGGTTTTAATCTCTCTTCTGTGGAGGAAATCTTTGTTGACTAAGTTTTCTTGCAAAGTACACTCTTTATGCCAGCACCAGTGCCCTTCAAACTATAACCTCAAGAATTCCATTTTCATTCCTTTTATACAAACATTCAGACCATAGCAAGGGACAATCAATGTAGTATTCTGGGAAAATATCTTGCCGTAATAGCTTCCACTTATTGAACATCTCCTCTGCGCCAGGAACTGCAATAAGCACTTTCACATACACAATAACTCCATGAAATAGATACTACTTTTTAGGACCCATTTTACAGATGAGAAGCTGAGTTCAGAGAATATAATTGTCATTCAACCAGAGGTGGAAGAGTTCCATCTGTTGGGAGGTGGCCTTCCTTTTTTATCTGATACAGCTGCTGGGAACCTAAGAGTTTCCAATTTTCGAAGGGATCAGGTAAAAAGAAAAGACAAATGTTTTAATTCTACTCACAAAGGTATAACTTACCAAATTGCTGTAAGTCATTATCAGCTTGTGGGGAAGGGTTTTCTTATATCTGGAAAACACAAACAAAAACCAGTAATGTTTTACACAAAAACCATAAAAATTATAACCGTATTCACCAGTTCACTCAGTAACTCTTCCTTTTTATTAACAGTTTTATGAAGCCATCATGTTTTCCTTTAGGATTCTATAATTTCTTACTCAGTTCACTATGAACTGAAACTTATCAGATACCTGTACTTGTCAGAAGTCCTCCTATGAATCTTCTTGAAGATGAAGCATTTTTTTAAAAAATATCAGAGTACAACAATAACCGTCTATAAATGACAGAAGACCTTTCCCATACATGTGCATACTGCATGGGGTAATAAACTATTTCTCTTGTTCATGTGTCTTATAGCAGTTGAATTTCCAAGGCCCCAGCCAGAAAGCCTGGAAGGGTGAAAGAAAAAGGAATTTTCCCCTCCCCTACATGGCAAAATATACATAACATAAAGTGAACCATTTTAACCATCTTTAAAATGTACTGTTCTGTGGCATTAATTATACTCACATTTTTGTACAAACATCACCACCATCCATCTCCAGGACTTTTTCATCTTTCCCAAGTGAAACTCTGTATCCATTAAAAAACTCCCCACTCCCCTCAGTGCCCTGGCAAACATCATTCTATTTTGCCTCTCCAAAATTTGACTACTCTAGGGATATCATATAACTGGATTTAGACTGCTATGGTCTAAATACTTCTGGACGGCAAATATGTGGGTTTTTCCCCATACTGACCAAATTCTCTGACTATCCAGACAAAACTGTGTCCTACAATTTTTAAGTCACTTCTGACACTACCTGGAGTGTCAGACCTCATAAGTTAAGGGCTCAGTCCCACAAGACTGCCCCTCCTTGCCAACTTCAGAAGCCAATTGTAAGTCGAGGTGGTTACCTGTGCTTCTTACAGACTAGTTATAAATCGGGGTTCCCACGACCGCCTCCTTGGGTTTGGTAGTTTTCTAGAGTGGCTCACAGAACTCAGGAAAACAGTTCACTTACTAGATTACTAGTTTAGTATAAAAGGATTCAACTCAGGAACAGCCAGATGGAAGAGATGCATAGAGCTAGGTATGGGGGAGGGGCATGAGCTTCCAAGCCCTCTCCAGGTGAGTCACCCTCGCAGCACCTCCACATAGTCACATATTCGCCAACCCGGAAGCTCTTTGAACCCCATCCTATTGGCTGTTTTTTGTGCCTTTGTTTTTAAATTGAAGCTTCATAAAAGCAGACTTAGGCAAGGTTGCTTAAAGCATTAGCCATTGGTGATTGAACTCTGTTTCCAGCCTGTCTCCTCCCTGGAGGTGGGGGGCGGGGGGGGGGTGCTGAAAGTTCCACTCCTTTAAGCACTGAGTGTTTGGTTTCCCCAACAAGAAGAGTCATTCACAAAAACTCAGCTGTGGTTGAAAGGGGCTTTTTATGCATGTAATAAAAGACACTGCTCTTATCTTACAGTTTCTAAGGATTTTAGGATCTGTGCCAGGGATACCATGAGGACCAAATAACATATTTCTAACTGTTGCAGAAAAGAACTGATCCCACGAGAAACCAAGCACAACACTCAGAGAGTTGGAGAACTCAGGTTTATTGAGCCGGCGGATCCAGACGAGCTAACGCTCCAAAATTCTGGGGCCCCGTTTCAGGGGCGTCTTCTCCTTATATAGGTTAAAACATACAGCTATAATTGGTACAAACTGATTGGCTACAAATTACTATAGGTCACGGGCAGTTACAAAGCACGGGAGTTGCCATGGGTTACCCACATAGTAGGGGGTCCTAACAGGAACTTGTAGGAGCCGGACATTCCATTCCTATGAGGACTAAGGTCCCAATTTGCATTCTCACAATGGTTGCAGGTTGAAGTTAGGTCACTTAACAAGTCTATGTGCAGCAAAGGGTCTCAAACAAAGGCTTGGGGTGGGTGCCTGAGAGCTAGACATTCTTCCCTTATCTGATCACTCTTAGTAATTCATTTTACTGTTTAACTGAGAGTGGCGAGCAGGCCTTTGCAAGATAGAGAGTAAGAAATTACAAGTATGGAAGTTTCAATTTCCTCATCATAACTACAAATCACATCACAGTCTTCAAGTTTCATCCATTCTGCAGCATGTATCAGAATTTCTTTCCTTTTTAAGGCTGAATGATGCTCCATTGTATGTTTATACCACACTGTGTTTATTCATTCCAGCAACAACACTTTTGAATGATTTTTCCTCAAATAAACCTTTATATGTGTGTGTGTGTATATACATTTATATGTATATATATGTATATTCAGGTGGGTTTCATACATGGGAAAAAAACTGAAGTTATTTCCCTCTTGTACTGATACCCATTTATTACCTCATTTAAAACTTTTTTTTCTTTGAGGGATAAACATAATAAATTTTTATTTCTTGCTCATGCAGTTTTCTCTGTAAATCAGTTGACTGCTGAGTAACTGTCCTTCATGCCATGAGAAGAATGTACTTTGGTCTTTCCTTTTTCCCTCTCTTACCAAACAGGATTCCTCCAGGACCAACCTAGCAGTAGAATAAACACTAGGAAGTCTGGGGTTGTCCTCTAAATAGCCTGGCTTGCATTATGCCTGTCATCTATGCTCACCTCCACTGACCAGTATTGGCCACTAGCTCAGTGTATCTCAGGCAGTGGAGGAAGCATAGTCCTCCCTTTGGTCCAGAGAGACAGAGAAAAGTTTTTGAGCCACATTAAATGCTTTCAGAGGTTGCAGCGCCCTCCTCTCTCTGGTGGGGTGTGGGCATCCTCATCATTCACCAGGCATGTGTCTCCTAAGACCTCCTGTGGGCAGGGTGTTGAGTGGGCACTGGAGTCCCAGGGAGCAGACCTACTTACCCTGCTTTAAGAAGCCTGTGGTCCAGGCGTGGTGAACCAGTGCAGATCCAGCAATTATAACTCACAGCTCATTTTTTACAAGCTGTAAACAAACTAACA
This sequence comes from Hippopotamus amphibius kiboko, assembly GCF_030028045.1. Lineage (NCBI taxonomy): Eukaryota > Metazoa > Chordata > Mammalia > Artiodactyla > Hippopotamidae > Hippopotamus > Hippopotamus amphibius. Next base: position 15,167,155 of record NC_080199.1, read on the forward strand.
GAATTCTTTCTCCCTTATCTTTTAAGAATTAGGTTATATTTTACCTGTAAGTACAGTGACTGGCAATTAGTAGATATTCAGCAAATACTGCTGACAAAAGAGCTCTTCTCATGTAAAGTGTGACTGAAGAATCTAATTCTGACCAAAAACTTACTCTACAGTATGTTATCATGTAATCTGTGCCATTTTTAGTGCTTTAAGCTCAGATATACTTTAAAATTGTGCTTTCTTGGCCTGGGCAATTTTTAAAAATCTATGTCTCTGCTATACACATTAATTTTTCCACTGTTGTGATCACACTGTCTGTGGTTCCAGGGTTTGGAGAGCACAGCTTTCCAGTCATTCTACACAACACGACTCTGGTGACCCCACTACAGCTTGCTCTGGGGCAACCATTTGCCCCAGAAAACTGTCTTTATAGACATCTAGACTCCTGGTTCTAAATTACATCAAGCATGTGAAAAATGTTGACACAAAGATTACCCTTTGACTTTCTGTTGGAGACTCTAAAATAATAACTGACGTTTGGAGAGAAAGGCAGCCCAAAGTGGCAGTGGGCTTTGGGACTGATATCTGGGTTCAAATCTTGTGGGGTTTTTCCTCATTTTGGAGAATTCGCTTTGTGTTTCTCTAAATCTTATTATCTGTAAAAAGTTAATGTAGCATATACCTTACAGTAGTATTGTAAGGATTTAGTGAGATGATAAAAGTGTATAGTTACACATTCAGTGAAGTGTAGCTATTGTTATTGAATGAAAAATATTGTGTTTTGCCAAACAATTGCCTTATGTGACATAACATTTGGTCTGAAGCAAAATTTTAGACTGGATTCTAAATTCCTTGGAACGTTGAAATTTTGGTATGTTTTTCACATGAATGTTGGTACTTCATTTGCTATGTGTTGCTGAGAAAGCTAACATCAGCAAATGTTTCATTTAGTAACAGTTTTTGTTCCTGTAAGATTGCCTTCTGAGATTCAGAAAACCTCTAAATTAACCTCTGTTCACCTGTATGCTGTAATTACAGTGCTCCTTTACAAGAAACAAAACAAAACTTATTTTCTTGGGGAAAAATAAGGCTTGTTTTGGTTTTTAATCACCCATAATCCCACCATACAGAAATAAACAACCACTGTTATCATTTAAGAATATTTTCTTTCAGTGTTTCTTGTTTCATGCATTCTTGCACATAATTGGTATAATGGTTTCATGCCATCATATGAATATTTTCTGTTGTCTTAGTTTGGGTCCCCTGAAACTAAACTCTAAGAATTTGAATGCAGTAGGTTATTTGGGAGGTGGTCCCAGGAAACACTCAGAATGGAGTAGGGAAGTGAGACAAGAAAGCGAATAAAGGCAGCAAAGGATTTATCATCAAGCATGTTCTCAGGAGGGGCTACTGGGGCACAATCCTGCCGGGAAACTGTAGGGCACAGTGTGGAGCAGAAGCCTCATGGTCACTTCCTGTGAGGAGGGAGTGAGGTGGGTGTGTACACACCAGCTCCTGTCTGTCTGTTGACTGAAGGCTGCTGGGGGAGGAGAGCAGGGGAAGACATTAGATTCCTGGCACTCCTGGCCTGCCTTGTACTTGAGCAGAGCTGACTCTGGGGACAGACAGAGCCCTCAGGCAAAGCTGCAGGAAGTCAGGCTCCTGTGAAATGGAAGGGCCCAGGGCTTATGGGCAGACAATGACAACTTAAACTCACCCATGTTATGAAACACTGGCTACGGGATAGGGTACAGTGTGGATGATGCCTCCTCAAGGGTTACACTCCTGCAGGGATTTCTTTTTCTGTTTTCTGTTCCTCCTCACAGCAAAACTGGTCACAGGAGTTGTGTATGACCACTGTCTCCACACCTTTACAATGCTTCACATATTTTTATGCTGTTTCTCTCTCTCTCTCTCTCTAAAAACTGCTTTTAATAAGTCACTAAAAACCTCTGCTTTGCCAAATCCAATTGTTACTTTTCTGTCTTCAACTTACTAGCCTCTCAGAAGCATAGGCTCCAGCTTTTCCTTCTAGAAACATGCTCGTCACTTCTGGGACTGCACATTTTCTCCCACCTCAGTCTCCTTGGGTGAGTCTCTACCTGCAAATGTTGGAGGGCCTCAGGGCTCTATCTTTGGTTCCTCTCTCCCTCTTTCTCTTTTTGGTTTGTTTGTTTCTCTTTTTTTTGAGATTTATATATTTATTTTACTTATTTTTGGCTTGTTGCATCTTTGTTACTCTGCACAGGCTTTCTCTACTTATGGCGAGCAGGGGCTACCTTTGTTGCGGTGCACAGGCTTCTCATTGCAGTGGCTTCTCTTGTTGTGGAGCAGGGGCTTCAGTAGTTGGAGCACATGGGCTCAGTAGTTGTGGCACGTGGGCTTAATTGTGCCATGGCATATGGGATCTTCCCGGACCAGGTTCAAATCCATGCCCCCTGTATAGGCAGGTGGATTCATAACCACTGTGCCACCAGGTAAGTCCCTTTGGTTTGTTTCCATACATCTTATTTCTTTAATGAAAATTCTTAAATAACTATAAGAAAATGTCAACACTTTATATAATCAGTTTGGAATATATGTTCATTTAAAAAAAATTGGTGGTATTTTCAGCATTCTTAAAATATTTCATATCAGAAGAAGAGGAGAAATTTGCTAATCATTTAGGAACACGTATAAAGCCATTAGCAAACTGAAGCACCTTCTGATAACATTCACTTCTCCAGCTGTCATCCTTGGGTAATTTCAGTCTCACGGAAGACAGCTGAGAGCAAGAGACATCTAAGTTGCCAAAATTATATGTACAAACTCATCATTATTATTCCTAGCAGCGATCCTCAGGTCCTTACTTTAAGCCTATTAAATCTTACTCTACAAGCTGATTTTAAAGTAGTAAAAAGTAAAATATTATTAGAAAAGGGAAGAGAAGAAATAAAAATATAGAAAAAGTAGATGTGAAATTTTTAAAAGTTAAGTTGCTGTTAGTAAATATGTGTAAGTAAATCCATAAACCCCTAAACTTGTGTTTTATTAGGCCCTTAGCGTATTGCACCAAATGGCACAACGCTACATGCTGGTAATGATACCAAACAATAACGTTTGTCATCACTGTTCTGCAAACTCTAAGAATGGAGGGACATCAGTAATACATTTTAGAAAAATGCCCATCAAAAAAGACAACATTTTTGTTTTAATATTGAAACATAATGGACTTCATTTCTGTTATCCACATTATAATAAAAGCCTTTACTCAAAGGTGTGACTCTAAGGGTGAGAATTGGACACAGTATAAATTGTAAGCTATGTAAGGTTAAGAAACATACATTTCGTTTACATGCAATTTGCTACTTTTATACCCACAGCTTCCCTGGGAGTGCAAATGAAAGTAGACTGTCTGGAAGGAGTGAAGGGAAGTCCCTTTCCAGAAAACAAAACAGAATTCTAAAGTTCATTATGTTTAGGAAGAGCACTTCAGTTTTTTAACCCCGAATGTCATATAATATATCTATGAATATCCAAAATGGAGATTAAACGTTAATAATATGCAATGTAAATTAATTTTATAAACATATTTCTTACCTCAAATTCTATTCCTTTTAGTTTAACTGAAGTCACATTTAACAAACAACAAAAAAATTTTAATGAAGAAAAAATGGACCCACTGATGGTAATTTGCAAAGGATGGAAAGGAGATTATGATAATAACTTTGGTAGTGTTTTATACATTATTTTCTTAAAAATTGAGAAGAAAGGCTAAGTCTGGCCTTCTAATTTTCTTGATTGAGTTGAAGGAGCTGTATCTCTATCAGATGATGTATAAGCCTGTGAAATTCTCTAGGGGATCAATGGGACATTTTATTAATATGAATCTCAATCTCTAACTTAAAAAAGATCTCTTTATGTCTCCAATATAACACTTTTTGGATATATAATCTTCATCAATATCTTACCAGTATTTCATAGACTTTTCTTTCTTCTTTCTTTTTCTTTTCTTTCTTTTTTTTTTTTGAAGGGCTAGTATAGAGATTTTTCCTATACCCCTGTCCTCACTCTCCATAGTCTCCCCACTCTCAATATCCCCCACCAGAGTGGATATATTTGCTACAACAGATGAATCTACATTGATACATCATGTCACTCATGACCCATAGTTTACATTAGGGTTCACTCTTGGTGTCGTGCATTCTATGGATTTGGACAAATGTATTCAATAGAATGACATTTCCATCATTATGGTCTCACACAGAGTATTTTCATTGTCCTCAAAATCCTCTGTGCTCCACCTATTCATCCCTCACCTCCACCTCCACCCTCTGGCAACCACTGATCTTTTTACTGTCTCCACAATTTTTCCCTTTTGTCATATAGTTAGAATCATATAGCATACAGCCTTTCAGATTGGCTTCTTTCACTAAGTGACAAGCATTTAAGTTTCCTCCATGTCATTTCGTGGCTTGGTAGCACATTTCTTTTTAGTGCTGAATAATACTCCATTGTCTGGATGGGTCAGTGCATTCATCCATTCACCTACTGAAGGATATCTTGGTTGCTTCCAAGTTTTGGCAGTTATGAATGAAGCTTCTATAGGTATTTCATAGATTAAAAAAAACTTTTCCCTCAAAATTAAACACATAATCAACCAACACGCATCCAAACAAGACTGAAGAGGCACGTCCTTTGTCACGTTCTCTTCATCTTTGCATTAACTGCGTTATTAATATTAGCATATGAATTTTTTCCATCTTCTATTTATTTATCTTAAAGAATGCAAGAAAATGTAAAAAAACACCCAAATGAATCTACAAACAAGTGCCATTACTATACGCAGATGGTTTTTTATGGAAACTGAACCATAGGCAGTTCAGTTGACTGATAGGCAGAGATGGATGGCAATGCTTGATAGTCAGTTGCTGGATGAAAGTCCAAATTTGAAATAAGAAAAGTGGTTTGAGGGCAACAGAGTAAATGTTGCAGTCCTATAGAACACAGATGTGTGCTAGAAATAGCCTACCTGCATGTTTTGATTAACGCGTAAACACATAACTTGCCTGACTATTGAAAAATGATAAATTACACACATACACACTAGTTGGTGAAATGTGTGGAAACTTTTGTGTCAGTTTAGAGAGAGTGGCAGTTCTCACAGGATTCAAGCAAGATGTACTACATAGTTTGATTGGTACATGACATAGAGTTAAATGTATCCTTCCAGACCAGCTCATTCGAAGAGGTAGCACCTCAGGCTTTCTGACCAAAACTACCAGCTTTGGACCAAAGGCCAGTTGCTCTTTCTCAGTTGCTTCTTATCCAAAGCTACTGCCTTATCTTGGGTCCTCCGTTGGTACACTGTGGTCAATGGTAAAATATTGTCACCACACAGAACCCAGAGAAACCCACTGCAGGCAGTAAAAAAGCTATCACCTTATCTTGATTTCTCCATGTGGTAGACATTGGTCAGCAGTAAAATGCCATCACCAGGCAGAATCCAGTGAACCTGCTGCAAAGTAAAAATAAGAATAATAACCTTAGTTTACCAAAGCTCAGGCATAGTCACATGTTAGTAATCCAGAAAGGATGTACAGTTGAGCCAATAAGAGGTATTAGCCAGGGAAACAAACATGGGTCAAAATACAAGTCAAGGAGCTGGCTGATCCTGAGTCTGCAGGTGAGGTGACACACAACACGTGGTTGTCATGAAAGAGAAATGAAGCAATGGGAATGGCAGGGAGATTCTAACAGTCTCTTTGCTAGAATCCTCACAACTTCTCTGTTGCTTTTGTCACTGCACTCTCAGGATACTCTCAGTTTTCATAAGTTCTTTTTCCACTCTGGCCACTGTTCAAAGCTTTCAATACCACTTTATCTGTTCCTCTTGCACAACTGTCCCCTCACTTATTACTTCTTTGATGCTCTTCCTTACTTTATGTAGATCTGAGTTTCTGATTTATTTTCCTTTTTGATAAGGAACTTCTTTTAACATTTTTTTTGCAAGTCAGATCTATTGGCAACAAAGTCCCTCAATATTTGTTTGTCTGAAAAAGTATTTATTTCTCCTTCACTTTTGAAAGATCATTTCACAAGGTACAGAATTCTAAGTCCATAGTTTTTTCTCTCAACACTTAAAATTTTTCACTCCACCCTCCTTGTTTACATGGTTTCTGAGGAGAGTTGGATGTAATTCTTATTTTTGTTCCTCTATAGCTAAGGTTTTTTCTTTAATTTGAAAATAATATGCCTAGTTGTAGGGTGTTTTTGACATTAATACTGCTTGGTATTCTCTGAGCTTCCTGGGCCTGTGGTTTGGTTTTGACATTAACTGGAAGAAATTCTCAGTCATTATTAATTTTTTTTGAGATTTATTTATTTATTGGAGTAAATTGCTTTACAATGTTGTGTTAGTTTCTGCTGTACAACGAAGCGAATCAGCCATATGTATACATATATCCCCTCCCTCTTGGATCTCCCTCCCACCCCCCCACCCCCATCCCACCCATCTAGCTCATCACAGAGCACTGAGCTGAGCTCCCTGTGCCATACAGCAGGTTCCCACTAACTCATTATTTTTTCAAATATTTCTTTTGTTACTTTCTTTCTTCTTGTTCTGGAATTCTCATTATGCAGATGTGGCATCTTTTGCATTTGTTCCTCAGTCCTTGGATATTCTGGTTTTCTCAATCTTCATTCTCTTTGCTTTTTGTTTCTGTGGATTCTATTGATATAGCCTCTTGCTGAGCTAGCTAGCTCAGCAACTCCTCTCTCAGCTGTGTCCAGTCTATTAATAAGCCCATCAGAGGCATTCTTCATTTCTGTTACAGTGCTTTTTATCTCTAGCATTTCTTTTTGGTTCTTTCTTAGAATCTCCATCTCTCTGCTTACATCACCCATCTGTTTCTGCATGCTGTCTACTTTATCCATTAGAGCCCTTGGTATATTAATCATAGTTGCTTTTAAATTCCTGATCTGATAATTCCAACATTCCTACCACATCTGGTTCTGTGTCTTCAAAAAAAGAATTTTTTTTATTTTTTGCTTTTGGTGTGCCATGTAACTTTTTCTTGATATGCAGACATGGTGTCCTGGGTTAAAGGAACTGCTGTCACAAGGCCTTAGTAATAAGGTGGTGAGGTGTGAGGGCAGGCAGTTCCCATGACTGGGTCTCTATCCCTCAGTGAGCCTCTGCCTCTGGACTGTGAACTTCACAAGTGCTTCTCATTTTTTTCTCCCCCCACCCTTCCCGTATGTGGGACAGAATGGCTAGAGACAGCTGGAGTTGGGCATTTCTATCCCCCCGGTTAGTTAGGCTCAGTTAATACCCCAGCAAGTTAGACTCTGGTTAACTAGTCTCCCCTGAGGTCAGGCCCTGTTAAGAAGACTGAGTACTCTGGTCTATTCCAAAATTGGCTACTTTCCCCTCCCCCAGCAGGAGGCCTGAGGGGACTTTTCTCTGGTATTTTCTGTAGGATCCTGGTGGAGGTCCTGGAGGTAAATCTCACAGTGTTGTGAGTCCTCCCATGACTGGGTCCCCCTGGAGTTTTTAACTCTCAGGTTGTTCACACTGAGCCTCCAGCAATTTGTCAGTTTTAGTTCTGGATTTCCTCCCCAGACACAGGTCCCCCTGGTGGTTTCACTCTGAGTCTCTGCTCCAGGAAGCCTTGATTTCCTCCATTCACCTGGAGGAAAATCTGTTAGTCTCAGGGGTGGCAATTTGCCTAGTGTCCTCCCTACTCTTACAGATGCAACAGGAGGTCTTCTGTGTAAAACAAACAAACAAACACACACCTACACTCACCCAAGTTATCTTATCAATACCATGGATTTTTTTCGTTTTTTTTTTCTGTTGTTGTTTTTTTGTTTTTGTTTTGTTTTTTTTCTCCCTGATTTGCACAAGGCTGGCTCCTTCTTGGTTTTCATGTTTCAGCTCAAATTTCTCCTCTGAGCAGCCTTCCTGACTACCCAGTTTAAATCAGGGCTTACAGGCCACCTCCAACCACTCTCTTTCATTTCGTATTTATTTTCCTCATATTCCTCATCAAACCTGATATTATCTTGTTCATTCATTTACTTGTTTACTGTCTATCTCCCACTACATGAATGTAAACACCGTGAGAAGATAAACCTTACATGCCTTGTTTGTCATTGATGCCCAGCGTTTTGAAGGGTGTCTGATGTATGGTAGGTGTTCAAGAAGTGTTCAAGAAGACACCAGCTCGGCAACTCGAGGTGAGTGACGGGTGCCGCAAGCTTGAAGAAGACACAGACACAGACTGAAGAGAAAAGTGGGGGGGGGGGGGGGGGGGTGGGCTCAAGACCTCGCGGATCAAGAGCCCTGCTGACTCATCCCAGGCTGCTTTTATTGAGTTCGTGGGCTAACATTCTCAGGTTACACCCATAAACAATCAAAGGCCTCACATGACTGAGGCAATGATCTTTGTTTGCTTCCTGGGTCCGAGTTGAGCAGGTGTGGATTTGAGCTGGGCCTGGAGAGCAAAACAGCCCTGGGGGCAGGAGACCTCTCTCAGATATTGGGGGTCTGTGCCCCACCCCTGTTGGCCCCTCTGCGACTGTGCCTGTCTTAGGTTGTTCCTCCCTTGAGGAATCTTACCCGTCTCTGGCTAACCAGTCATCCTCCAGGGCCAAACAGGGTGATATAAGGAAGGCTCTATGCATCACCCCTGTTGGCCCCTCCGCTGCTCAAGCAGGACATTCTGAATCCCATCGCTCGGCCCACATACTTTAACATTTTCAAGGTTTCAGAAAGGTTCCCGAATGTCTTCCCACAAAGAAGCACATTTAAAAATGATTCATGATTTATTTAATCATTTTTCTATTGCTAAACTTGGAAGTTAGGACTTTTCTAAATTCTATTATAATATTATAAGTACTGCTCTGATAAACATATTTGTTATATACATAAATTTGTACATAAAAAGTTGTCTGTAAATGACTTTTTGCCTTATCATCTTATAAGTGGAAATCCTATTGAGTCAAAGAGATGAACATTTTTAAGGCTCTTAATAAATATTGTCAAATTATTTTCTGAAAAGGCTATTCTGATTTATATTTTACCAGTAGTATATTACAGTGCCTATCATACTTTGCTTTCATTAGCATGGGGCATTCTGGTTTTTAAAGTGTTGCTAATTTAATAGGTGAGAATGAACATATTTGCACATCTATATTATTATTTGTATTATTTTGTAGTAATTTTCTTTTTACCTATTTTTTTTCTAGATTGTGAGCCTAATGAAAGCAGGGATTTCATCTTTTTAGGTGTATTCTTTTCTGAAGACATCTTTTATCAACTCAGCAGTTTCTGGACAACTCTTCTCAATAATGGATTGGTTTTCCAAAGACTGAAAACAAAATAATTCAAATTCCCAGTATTATTATAACATCTTAAAGGAAGATCAAATGGAAGATCTTGACCCAAGTTAAGCAATTTTGCTTAATTTTTTATACCAGGGTTCTCTATGAAAGCATCATAATGCAAATATGACTGAGGTCCAGTGGGAAGTGACACAAGTAATTCATTACTAATAACAAAGTTCTGAAATCTGAGGATGACTTCTTTTCATGAATTAGGTCACTTCAAGGTTATTTGTATAGTAACATGAATATTATTGACTTGCTTTCTTTTTTTAATAAATTTATTTATGGCTACATTGGGTCTTCGTTGTTGCACACAGGCTTTCTCTAGTTGTGGTGAGAGGGGGCTACTCTTTGTTGTGGTGCACTGACTTCTCACAGTGGTGGCTTCTCTTGTGGAGTACAGGCTATAGGTGTGCAGGCTTCAGTAGTTGCAGAGCGTGGGCTCAGTAGTTGTGGCTCTCGGGCTCTAGAACGCAGGCTCAGTAGTTGTGACACATGGGCTTAGTTGCTCCACGGCATGTAGGATCTTCCCAGACCAGGGCTCGAACCTATGTCCCCTTCATTGGCAGGCAGATTCTTACCACTGTGCCACCAGGGAAGCCCCCTGATTTCCTTACTTCAGTGGGAGAGAAATTTGTGGTGCTAGAGCCTGTCCATGGGCTACAGCAGTGCTGTCCATAGAAATACAACATGAATCATACCTGTAATTTTAAATTTGTAGTAGCCATGTTAAAAAGTTAAAAGGAACAAGTGAAAGTAATATTAGTAAGACATTTTTAAACCAATGTGTCCAAAATACTACATCAGTGTGTGTTATGAAAGTAAAAATCATTAATGAGACAAAAAAATGTTTTATGCTGTCTTTGAAATCTGTTGTGTGTTTTACAGTTATAGTATCTCAGTTTGGCCCAGACCCATTTCAAGTCCTCAAAATCATCATGTGGATAGTGCTTCTGTGTTGGACAACCTAGGGTTTATAGTATTAGTTAGGACTTTAATGGGTTCAAAGGAGTGAATATATTTTTCAGTAATTGGAAGGATGATCCTGATAGGTGTCGTAGTTTGGGTTTCCCAGTAGCAGACCCTGAGACAAAGATTTGAGTGGAATTGGTTTGTTTTGGAAGTGATCCCAGGAAAATGCTTGTAGGAAGTGGAGAAGTGAGACCGAGAAGGGAAGGAAGCCAACAAAAAGTGTGTTAGCAAGAAAGTGCTGTCCTTGAGCCTCATCTTTCTCACCTGTACGATAGGGATGAAAATACCTTCTTGAATAGGGCATTGTTAGCGTTAAAAGTAAGGTAAGGTCCCCGGAAATGTGCATACGTGTTCTGTAACATATGCCACTGTCATTTGTCTAGGCCTTGAGCACACGATGAAAGAAATCATAAGGCAGTGTCTCTCTTCCAGTATTCCCCTTTCCTAATCTAACAGGACAGCAAAAAGCTCACAGAGGTCCCCCCCACCCCATCCCATGCAACATGTGAGATGCCAAAAGACATCTCACATGTTGCAGAGATCCCCAATGACAGCATTTGAGCTTTTCTAATTTTCTGTTACCTTACTTTAAGTCTCACAGTTCTACACACATAATCTGTACTAAACCCTGTTGTCTGAGATCAGATGTTTGGCTGCTGGTTGTGTTGTCCAACCCGAGTTCTTGTGCCTGATGCACAGTGAGGCCAAACAAAGTGAAATGTTGGAGCTCTGAGCATTGAAAGCTTTATTACAAGGGCCAAGTAAGGAGTACAAGAGGCTCATGCAATGGATTTCAGGGGAGGTTTTTTAAAGGCAAGGTGAGGATGAAAGTCCAGGGTACCTGATTAGTTCATGCACTATTCTTTGACTGGTCCATGTGGAAGAACAGGGTGATGTAACAGGGGTCCTCATTATCAATTGTTGGGTTCCAGCTGATCCTGGTCATCCTGCAGTTAACTTCTTCCACCTGGTGAGCTTTTTAGCACCTGCAGAACAACTCAGCAATGTTCATCAGATACTGTTATCTATAGCCTTCAGGGAGGAACTAAAGATTCTGTGACTGCTGTATGGATGATCTTTTGTTCAATTATTTTGGTTACTACAGGTTCACATTCTTTCAATCCTTAATTCTTGAACCAGCCTTTTGTGACTCAGGGGAGGCCTGGGAGATTAAAGCTTTTCTACAAACAAGAGGCAGGAAGAGGACATGAGGTGGGGGTTGGGGTCTGTCCCAGAACGGCCCCACAGGGTCCTGCTTGGTTACAGTTGGGGAACCTCCCATAGCACCCTTGTTTGGTCCTGATGACCGCAGGGTTCCCAGAGGGCGGTATGTTAATGTCTCTGCCAGCTTTCTCCAGGTCTTCCTTGCGGCTCATGGGGAGCTTCAAAACAGCAGAGGTGGGCAGAGCCTGTGCCTTCCCTCTCCACCTTCTGGGTGGGTGCTTCGGCTCACAGTAGGAACTTCAGCAGATTTCGCAACCAGCTGCAGTTGGTCCTACAGCACAGTCAAACCTACCCGCCTCCATCAAAGAGCTGGTGGTCTCGCCTCGCAGCTGAGTGTGGCTCCTGGAATTGTCTGCCCGGCTGCCTGCTGGTCCTGCCGCCCCAAACGTGGCGCGCGGCGTCCTTCTCCCGAGCCTGTGGCGGCGGCGCATAGTGGATGCCCCACGGGTGACCCAGGGAGGCTGCGCAGTCCTGGGAGGCGGGGATCAGCGTGCCGCCGGCGCTCCGCTCCCAGAAGCAGGTGGTTCTTGGGCTCCCGCCCAGCGGACCGGCGAGGGGAGTGGTCTCCAGTATCCCAGCCGGCGCCTCCAGGAACAGCGGCAGCGGCGCGGCCGCCAGAGCAGCGCGACTCCAGCCCGCGCCCCCGCCCTGCCCCTGCGGGCAAGATGCAGCCGGGGTACCGGGAGTTGAAGCGCAGTCCGATGCAGGACGCGAACCTCTGCTCGCGCCTGTTCCTCTGGTGAGCGCCCTGCCCGACCTGCAACTCGCTGGTGCTATAGACCCGTGCTTGACGCTGCCGGCGCCCTTCAGGGACCACACGGTCGGGCGAGGGAGCGCTTTCCGATGCGGGTTGAGCCTCCCGACGGTGGCCGCGTGTTCCCCTCTGCGCCCCTGCACACCGGGCAGGCGGGAGCAGGGCTGGGGAGCGGGGCGCGGGGACCTAGAGGCGGGGGTACTGGGTCTCACTGCCTTGCTGCTCGCCTCCCCGCCAGCCTCCAGAGCCAGAGAGAGGCACGAGCAGGGGGAGCAGGAGACAGGGAGGCTGCCCAGGGGGAATCACCGCCCAGCCTCCTGAGAATGGACTGGACCCCCACACTCCACCCTTAGCCGGCTTCCCCCAGCAGCTCAGGATTCGTAGTTCTGAGCTAAAGCTCCCCCCTCCCATCCCTAAGCAAAGAGCTTATGAACAGCTTCCTTTATCTAATTAGTGCCTCGGGCCGTTCTTTCGATAATGTCCCCACATTTTCCTATATTCCTTATGTGACGTCTGCGTTCCAACTTCACCTGGCTCCTTCTGCCCCTGTGTCTATGACCATGTCTTTCTTTCCCTCCCTCCTTGTGTTCCTGGGTGGCTCTCACTGTATGCCCTGGTACCTAGTTGTGGCAAATTTCATGTGGGTAAAAAACATTATTATTTTTTATTTAATGAGCGGGGACACTGTTCTTGAACACATTTTGCTTTTGCCTGGGACACACCACCATGACTGGATGATGCATTTGACCAGCCTCTTTCGTTATGAATATTTTCACTTCCACCTTTGAGGAACACTCTGGGGATGGGGGTCCCTGAAGTCTGTGGGGTCTTATCTAGATCTCTAGCCTTTAGAGCAGCGGCACTTGGTCTTGATGCAGGTGGTCTTGCCCAGGAGTCCCATGGTTCTGAAACCACAAGTGTCCCTAAGCTGGGAGGGAACACACAGATGAAATATGGCTCAGAGGTGAAGCTCTTAACTAAAGTTTTCCATCTAGTAGCTGGGACTACTAACAAGGTGGGCCTGAACCTTTGGGCTTTAATCACTCTTGGGTGGTTAGTAGATCTTTTGTTTCTGGACCCTAACTCATTCGTCTTTCCCACAAATTCTGATATTTCCTTCTTTTATGGGACAGCCCAGGGGATCCCCAGGGGATGGAGTTCCTATGCTTGTTTTGATTGTGGTGTATTCAGTGTGTGTAGCTACATTTCTTGGCCATTTGATGGCCTTTGAGGATAGAGGGGCCTAGAAGAAGGAATATGGGTGTGGTTACCGTAAATAATAACAAAGTAAGCAAACATCTCCTTAACTGAAGGCAGGGCAAGGAACTGTCTAAGCGCCTGCTTTTTGTGGATTTTCAAAATGTACGTGGATGGAAATGGGAAGGTGAGGACTTCTCATCAGTTTTGGTAGGCACCAATTTCCTGTTTTCCTGCTGGAGGGGAAGGAGCTATTACCTCTTATTTTACACCTGAAGGCACTGAAGCAGAGAGGCTGAGTGAGTTGCCTACCATCACACAGCTAGTAAGTGGTGGAGCAGGATCCAAACCAGGCAGTCTGGCTCCTGAGCCTGTGTTCCTTGTGTAGGTAACTGCTGTACTGCTCACCAAATTGGTCTCCTGGACTCGTGCCAGGGTCCTAGCCCAGGCTAAGACCCCTTATCTTGGCTGGGAAGGTTGTTTTTCCACTCGGATTCCCACAGCCAATAACTAAACTGATGGTGAGACTGGAAGAGCACAAGCTTTGTTCAATGGCCAAAGAATGGAGAAGAAGGAACTTTGTTTGCAAATCATCTTCTCAACCCAGTTTGGGCTGAGACACTGTGCATATAGGAGGGTTGAGGTAAAAGGGAGGGAATCGAGTCAAGAGAGGGAGGAATATTCATGACTTATCTGAGAACAGGGGTGTGGTTTGGGCCTGAAACTGAGGCAGCCCTCCTTTTCAGGCCCTGTATAGGCTCTTCAGGTTGTTGCCATGGCCATTGTCAGCTGTCCTGGCACTGGTGGGGGTGTATTTAGCTGCTAATATATCACAGGGAGCGCATAATGAGGTTCAAGGTCTACTGGCGGTTAGGTCTCCCGCCATCTTGGGCCTGGCTGGTTCTAACCAGGTCTTATTTCTCTCTCTGCAGCTTCCTGCTTTTATGGTGGAGCCTGAGACTCAGATAAGAGCCAGTGGTTTCTATTCGAGGGAGGGGCAGGGGTGTCATTCTGGGGCAACAGCCTGGTAGCAATTCCTCCCTTTCCTTTTTACTGAAGGGGCAAAGGTCGCTCTTCTGAAACCACTTCCTGCTGAGCATGGGCGTTGTCATATGTTGGGTGAGAGGAGCAGAATTTTTCTGATTCAACTAGAGTAAGTCTGTCACCTGTCTGGAGTCCCAGTTGCTGATACCCCTGGGTAAGGACCATGTGCAGTTTGATTGCCTCAGGTCTCCAAGAGATGAAACTAATGAGGCAGTTGAGGATACAGCGACCACAGAGCACGAGAAGGGGAGTAACTGTAAGGGGTCCTAAGAATCCAGAAGCCCAAGGAAGCTGGGGATCTCCCTTTTGATACCGTCCCAAATTTGTTCAGTGAGGCCCTTCTTGTTCTGGGTACAATGTAGCCAGGCAGCCTTCTCTAACAGTCAGGTTGCACTGTCTTCTATTTGACCACTCATGTTAGTATAGAAACAACAGAAAATGTTTGCAGGGGCACAAACTCCCCCTTGATCAGCCAGCAGGTAAGTGAGAGCTGTGCAGTGGTGGAGGGTCATGTGGGCCAGAGGGTGCAGTGAAGATTGTATGATTCTAAAGTTGGAGCCGGGTTCTCTAGTTCTCCAGGCCACAGTCCGAGTGACTTCTGTTGTAGTTACGGTGTTATAAATTGTTCCCCGTGCTGGACTCCCCAAGGATGCTACAAGGGCGACCACTCCTGCTGGTACCGGTCCAGCTCCCCTCCTGACTAGAAGAATGGCCCCCTGTGGTTGGGAGGTGGGGTGAGTGTCATTAAAACCTGGATGTAACCTGGGTCGGGTGGGCACCACCTGTTGCCCAGTGTTCACTGGTATAGTTTTCTCGGAGGCAGTTTATGGCCCAACCGGGGGTGGCCCTTGCCACAGGGGCCCCAAGGAACCAATACCCCTCGGGGCACACACCGTCTTCGGGTTTTCTTGAGTTGTGTTTAGGCTGATGGTGGTGCCCTTCCATCCAGGGTGCTGGCTCCTTAGGCCAGGCCCCTCTGGGTCTGGTGAGATCCTGTTCCCAGAGCCCTTAGGCATGGGGACTGTGTATTCGGCCTTGCCTGTGTGTGGGGAGCTCCTATCGGAAAGGTTGCTTTGTCCCCCAGAAAACAGGGATATGACTGAGACATGCACCTTTGCTGAGGTGGGGTGGCAGTGGGGGCAACCTGATGTCCCTGGGCAGACGCATGGGCGTGGAGGAATTAAACTGCTGTTTGGTGGTGCTGTCAGCTGTGAGTGGAGTCCCCTGAAAGTATAGGGGGGACTCTATTTATTCCCTGACTGAGGCCGAGGGTGGCAGACCCAACAGTCAATAAAATCCCAGCCGTTTTGAATGTCTTGTGTTACACTTGAAAAGAAATTACTCTTCCAGGGAGCGATAACAGGGAGGACCATGAGAAAAATCACCCCATGCCTTTTAGTTGGGAAGGTGTTACTTATCTCTGGGACGTCTTCAGAAGGTTGGGGTCAGAAAGAGGCTCGCGTGAGCGTCCTGGCTGAGGGGAGTCTGACAGGGCTGTGAGGAGGTCAGGGTCCAGAGCCTGTTTGACTCAAGGGTGTTGTATCTGTAAGGTGATTCCCAGTAAGAATTCCTTTGTGTTAACAGCTAATCTAAGGAGATCTTGAGACCACAAGGTTGCATCTGCTTTGAGAATGACTGGAGGTGTCCCTGAGTCTGATACAGTTCAGAAAATTAAAGTCCTCAGTAATACAGGAACCTGTCTGCAGCCTTACCCATAGTGGCCATTCAGCTCTATTCTGTGTGCCTGAACCACAGTTACTTTATTTTGATTTCTAAATGGACTTTCCCTTAATAATTAAAGCAGATGTACAATGTATCTTCAATAGACCACAAACAAGCTGTTTTAGTTTAATTATATCATGTATAAGCCAGAGTGACTTTCCTATACCTCGATAGGTATGTTTGTTTGTGTGTCTGTGTAAGCACATATCTAATCCCCCCCCCAATCTTTATATATTTAAAATGTAGACTTTTCTTTTTTTTACAAAACCCATGAATGTAGGATTCTAATTAGACAGCGATGTGTAATTTGGATATATGTCACTCTCCTTTTTATTTTTAACAGGTGGCTAAACCCCTTGTTTACAACTGGTTACAAACGGAAATTAAAACAAGATGACATGTACTCAGTGCTTCCGGAAGATGGCTCCAGGCATCTTGGGGAAGAGCTGCAAGGGTGAGCAGCAGGCAGAGAGGAGGAGGGGAAGGAGGAGTGAGAACGTCTCCGTGTGGCTCACGGTTTGGAGTGGGTTTCGCCTCCTCCGGGCTCTTCTGGAGCCTCCTTCCCCTGACACTGCACGCTCACCCCCCTCAGGCTGAGCCCGGGCTTAGCCCCCTTTGGAGGCTGGGGGCCCCGTGTTCCCTGTGCGTTTGTGGACGTGGAGGGAGCCAGCAGCCCAGGCCCTGGACGCCGAGCTCTGTCCCTGGAGGTGGTGTCCCTGGAAGAGGCTGTCTGCCCTCTTGGGCTGCTCATGGTGCTGTGACTCCAGCAGAGCTTGGCAGGAACTTGTTTCCTGAGACTGGGATTTTTCCCTCAAGGCCTGTTTTTCTGGTGCTTCAGGGTCTTCAGGGCTCATCTTTCAGGACCCCTGCAAGCAATTAGCCAGCACTTACAGGGCAGCCACACAGCGCCCTGTGGTAAAGGCTTATCCTCCCCTCTCTCACCTCCCCTGTTTTGCCTGTGGCAGGGCTGTTCATTACTGTGCTTTGTTTCTCATCGCAGGTACTGGGATCAGGAAGTCTTGAGAGCTGAGAAAGATGCACAGGAGCCTTCTTTAACGAAAGCAATCATGAAGTGTTACTGGAAATCCTATTTAGTTTTGGGAATTTTTACATTTCTTGAGGTAAAAGCTTTTACACACAGTGCATTGCTTTTCAGTGTATGCGAATCAGTACTGAGATGAACGGGACGGTGGGAGAGAGGCCAGTGGTTTAAGGTCTGAGGATAAATCTTGTCTAGGAAACATGGTGTTGCTCAGCGATTGTGTTTATCTTTAGAATGGGCAGATACTTAAAGGTCTGGACCTCTGGGGGATTATTATTTTTCTTTTAACCAATTAAAACATAGTGTCATGGAAGGATGGTACTGAAATAAAAGACATTTCATACCATGTTAGGACATGTTGGTGATCAGTTAATGATATAAATGCTAAGAATGATCCTTGACCAAAAGAAGATCCTACAACCTCAAGGAATATGTGCCCTGTGGTTTGGAGGAAGTAAATTTGGACCAGGGCTGAGAACAACATAAGATACTTTAATTACAGGCATTCAGCAAATAATTGTTAACTTGACCAGGTCACATCTGATAAATTCTTTCCTAAGAAGGTATTGTTGCCTTCCCCCTTACAGGGGAACAGAACCGGGACCCTGCTTCTGGGCTGGATTTGCCCAGAGCTCCCAAGAGCACACCCTTCCCCAGGCTGCCCCCTTCCCAGTGGGCTGGCCACTGAGAGCCAAAGCCCCCCATGGAGAGGAGCTCCAGCTGCACCATGAATTGTGGAGCATTAGTGCACCACCCATGCTGGTTTTTGTCCCTGGCTGTGGGGGTGGATTGCTGGTAGGGGAAGGGGGAGTGTTGGTAGCCTAGCATTTGCAGAGAGTATATGAGGGAATGTGTAGGGGAAAACCAAAGGCAGAGAGCCATGAAGTCAGGAGTCCATGGCCCTGAAGGGCCTGGGTTAAAATCCCCCAGTGAGACAGTTCCCCCTGGGGGCACAGGGCCCGTCAGCCTCCCTGTTCTGGCTGCGGCTGCTGGAGGTCTGCTGCAAACCCACCTGGGTGGCTCGTGCTTTCCGGGGCACCTTAGTGCTGCCTTTGGGACGTGGGCGGCCTGTGAGTGTGTGAGAGCAGGAGGGATAGAAGATGCAGTTTCTGTGAAAGGGTTGTTTTAGGTGGAGAAGGTGGTGAGTTGTCATAAATATGTTTTGTTGGGGATGAGATGGATGGGCCAGGTGGTTTGCAGGTGGGAGGTGTGGCTCTTGTTTAAGAGGCTCTGTTGTACGGAAGGGCACTGCGGGCAGTGGGCAGCTGGGTAGGTGAAGTCTGCTCCACACCACTGAAGAAACCAGAGAATCTGTCAGCCCATGACTGACTAGATGGTCCTGGGAGACTGAGTTCTCATTGATGACAAAGGTGGGTTGGCCAGAGGGTGGGGACAGGTATATGGAGCACAGTGACACCTTTGAGAGAGCTCTGACCACATAGAAACTGCTTTGGCCTTGTGAAGGGCAGGGGGGAGATGCAAACCCGTGGGATTTACTCAGGGGTGGGAGAGGGTGCAGGAACACCTTAGGCTGTCCCAGCCCTTCTTTGACCTGTGTACAGCTGGCCCAATGATGGTGTTTCTACACAGTCACAATAAGTCTTCATTTGAAATACACAGGCAGCAAGCTGGTGTGGCGTGTGTGTGCAGGATTTCCTGACCTCACTGAGCAGAGCGCTCATGAATTCTGCTTGTCGGGAAACCCTGGGGCCTCCGTGTGTGCCTGTGGCTCATGCCAGGTGCCTGGTTGGATGAGTGGCCTCTGGGTTTAGTGTTGAATCATATCCTGAAGCAGGCCTTTCTCTGCTGTCCCTGGTTCTCTAGTTTCTCTTTGGTACCAGATGCTGAAGAAGCTGAAGGCAGACGGTTCTCAAAGTGTGGTTTGGTTTGAACTGAGCTGCTGGTTTTTCTTAACTATTAGTTAGTTAAATATTTGGTTTTATGAAGCAAATTCCCATTTTGTGACCTTGTATGTATGCTGCTGGCTGGTCTTTGTATTTGAGATAGTGGAACATCTGTACTCAGTCCAAGATTCTCTAAAACAAAACACATTTCCTCTGTGGCCTCCAATCCTCTTTTAATTCCTCTGGTGTACAGAATGCCTCATGGATCACCCATGATTCCCAAGCAGTGTGCTATGACCACCCACAGTGCAGAAAGTGCCCCCCCTGGCACTACTGGCACCAGCGGAAATACATCAGTCCAGGGCCATGCCAGGCTTTTGGGGTTAAGATTTCGAAGTATGAAAACCTCTGTCCTGTGAGAATTAGGAATGAGTATGATGCTCAGGTTGATGTTGAACTCGGAGGTCTTGCAGGCCATCCCTAATTAGAACAGAACAGCCAGCAAGTTCCCAGCACCTTTGGCCCCTGTGTGCACCTCCATGGAGACCGCAGGTCTCTGCCTGTCCAGGGCTCTCCGAGTGGGGAGGAGGAGTCTGAAGCCTCTACCTGGGCCAGAGACACAGAGGCCGCCTCTCAAGTCACCAGGGCCTTCTGTCCAAGAAATGTGCTGGTGTGTAAGTGGGGTGACCTCAGAGAGCCAGTGTGGGTTCATACAGTCCCTTCCCCTGTGAGGGGAGGAATAGCTGGGAGGTTATGTCCTATTTCCAGGGAACCTTAGAAATGGTCCTGCTTTGCCCAGTCATATGGCCTTTGTCTGACGCCACTTTTGCTGATCGCCTCTGGTCCAGGTGGAGGCTGTGGGAACCACATGTCTGTGTAAATCTTCATTTTGGAACTCAGCTGATGGGCAGGAAGTAAACAGAATCCTCTGAGTTCCACAATGGGCCTTGGGTCTTGATTCAGGACTGGTTCCCTGGCCTTTGCTTTTGTTTCGCAACTCTTTCTTCCATGTGTCCCTCACTTCTGCTCAACTCAGGAGGCTGTGGAGTGGCTGCTGGTGGCAAAGATATTGTGGGACAAGGGCAACCACTGAGGACCACACAGCAAGGGAGAGGAGGAGGGAGCACTGAGCAAATTGGACGGGGGCCTGCAGAGCAGACCTGCTGTGTGCACCCTGCTGGTTCTTGAGCGCATAGCATTAGCCATTAGATGTCAGTAATATCCACAGTGATGACCCTGAGGCATAAATGATGGCGATGCATTTCAATCCATTTTCTTTTCTTTTTTTTAAGCATATGTAAGTTTTTATTGTAATATTAAAAGAGTTTTTAAAAATTGTATGATTGACTCACTATGTTATGTTAATTTCAGGTGTACAACATAGTGATTCAATATTTTTATACATTATAAAAATGATCACCATATAAGTCTAGTTACCATCTGTTACCATACAAAGTTATTCCAGTATTATTGAGTATATTCCCCATGTTGTACATTACATCCCTGTGACATTTATTTTATAACTGGAAGTTTATACCTCTTAATCTCCCTCATCTATTTCACTTGTTTCCCCATCCCCAATCCATTTTCTTTAAGAAGCAGGGAAGTAGGTGATTCATTTCTAAAAGATTACATTCATAATAGTTAAAATTTTTAGCAATCTGCTTAGAAGTGAAGCTTTTAATTACTGTCAAGAAAACTTGATTTTTACACATCACTTTTTTCAAGAATTCTTGTTCTGCCATGATGGCCTGTAAGCAGCAATGAGTTTTCCGAGCCCTTTGTGAAAACAGCCTCTGCCATTCAGCATAGAATAAGTCTCTTCCCAGGACTTCTGATAGTAAAAGTGATCAAAAATACTTGTTTTTATGTTGGTTTCGGAGCACTTTCAGACGTTGTAGATCATTTAGTTGTCCCAGGATTCCTCCGAGGTAAACAAGGCAGATGTTTCCACAGATAAGGACCTGGAGGTGCAGGAGAGCATATGATGGGCTTAGGGTCATGTGACTTGCAGGTGGCTGACCTGGTTTCTGAAGCAAAATGTCCTAATTCCTAGGCCAGTGTTCTCTGCATTCTGTCCTGATGCTTCCTCTCCTGCCACAGCCTCCACTGAAGGGTTAGAGCCAAAAGTAGGTGTTTTTTTTCTGACCACAGCTCTGTGCTTCTCTGTCAACTGCTTCCTGTAGATTTTCTTCTGTAGTTTTTAAGAACATTCCAAAAATACAAAAATAGAACAGGATTGAAGGGTAGCAGAATGTTTCAGCCCAGAATATGCCTCTTTGTCACAAAGATTATTTTGAGCTGATCATTTTTTTGAGAAATAGATGCCAGAAAAGCTCTGAAGACAGAGTAGAAGTTACACTTCTGTGAGGGACATTTACATTGATAAAGGAAATCTCCATTTTTAAGGCTGCCTCCCTCTCTTTACCAGAAAGAGAAGGATGGCTTTAAATCACAGAAGAATCCTGTCAATGGAGAAGTCTTCAGGAAGACTTAAATCTGCATAACAAACCCAACCTTACCCTAGTTTAAGCTGCTTTTCCTATTAAACTGTCATAAGTATCCCCCACTTTCTTTTGTCTTTAGCTGGAGATGGTATTGAAGGTGGTGGCTTGGGCCATCTCAGGGAGTTACTCATATTTTTCAGGGTATTTCCCATGTGTTCCAAAAATATACATGCTAATAAACTTCTGTTTGATTTTCTCTTGTTATTCTGTCATTTATTACAGGGAGTGTCACCTAAGAACTAGGAAGGGTACAGGGAAATGAGCCCCTATGTAACCTAAGCCAGCTTCAGTAATTGCCAACTCATGAGCAGTCTTGATTCATCTGAACCGGAACTTACTTTCACTTCTGAATATAATTGTGAAATAGTTCCTAGACATCATATCATTTTTTTCTATAAATATTTTAGTGTGTATCTTTAAAAAGTGTAGAATCATCCCCCTAAATAATCCTAATTCTACTGTTATGCATAAACATTAACTTTATTTATTTACTTACTTATTTTTTAGAATTTATATCGCGATACAATTGACATACAATAAACTGCATATATTCAAAGTGTGCAATTTGATATTTTTTTTCTTATTAGTAATGAATACATGGCAATCCCAATCTCCCAGTTCATATCAACACAACCCCACCCCACCCCACCCCCACCCCCATTTTCCCCATTTGATGTCCATGTGTTTGTTCTCTACATCTGTGTCTCTATTTCTGCCTTGCAAACCGGTTGATCTATACCATTTTTCTACATTCCACATATATGTGTTAATATACGATATTTGTTTTTCTCTTTCTGACTCACTTCACTCCATATGACAGTCTCTAGGTCCATCCATGTCTCTACAAATGTCCCAATTTCATTCCTTTTTACAGCTGAGTAATATTCCATTGTATATATGTAGCACATCTTCTTAATCCAATCATCTGTTGATGGACATTTAGGTTGCTTCCATGTCCTGGCTATTGTAAATAGTGCTGCAATGAGCATTGGAGTGCATGTGTCTTTTTGCATTATGATGTTCTCTGGGTATATGCTCAGGAGTGGGATTGCTGGGTCATATGGTAACTCTATTTTTAGTTTTTCAAGGAACCTGCATATGTTCTCCATAGTGGCTGTATCAATTTACATTCCCACCAACAGTGCAAGAGCATTCCTTTTTCTCCACACCCTCTCCAGCATTTGCTGTTTGTAGATTTTCTGATGATGCCCATTCTAACTGGTGTGAGGTGATACCTCATTGTAGTTTTGATTTGAATTTCTCTAATAATTAGTGATGTAGAGCAGCTTTTCATGTGCCTCTTGGCCATCCGTATGTCTTCTTTGGAGAAATGCCTATTTATGTCTTCTGCGCATTCTTTGATTGGGTTGCTTGTTTTTTTGATATTGAGCTGCATGAACTGTTTATATATTTTGGAGATTAATCCTTTGTTGATTCGTTTGCAATTATTTTCTCCCATTCTGAGGTTTGTCTTTTCATCTTGCTTATAGTTTCTTTTGTTGTACAGAAGCTTTGAAGTTTCTTTAGGTCCCACTTATTTATTTTTGTTTTTATTTCCATTACTCTAGGAAATGGGTCAAAAAAGATCTTGCTGTGATCTATGTCCAAGAGTGTTCTTCCTGTGTTTTCCTCTAGGAGTTTTATAGTGTCTGGCCTTATATTTAAGTCTTTAATCCATTTTGAGTTTATTTTTGTGAGTGGTGTTAGGGAGTGTTCTAATTTCATTCTTTTACATGTAGCTGTCCAGTTTTCCCAGCACCACTTATTGAAGAGACTGTCTTTTCTCCATTGTATCTCCTTGCCTCCTTTGTCATAGATTAGTTGACCATAGTTTATCTCTGGGCTTTCTATCCTGTTCCATTGATCTATATTTCTGTTTTTGTGCCAGTACCATATTGTCTTGATTACTGTAGATTTGTAGTATAGTCTGAAGTCAGGGAGGCGATTCTTTCAGCTCTGTTTTATCCCCCTCAAGATTGCTTTGTCTATCTGGGGTCTTTTGTGTCTCCATACAAATTTTAGGATTTTTTGTTCTAGTTCTGTGAAAAATGCCATTGGTAATTTGATAGGGATTGCATTGAATCTGTAGATTGCTTTGGGTAGTATAGTCATGTTCACAATGTAGATTCTTCCAATCCAAGAACATGGTATATCTCTCCATCTATTTATGTCGTCTTTGATTTCTTTCATCAGTGTCCTATAATTTTCTGAGTACAGGTCTTTTACCTCCTTAGTTAGGATTATTTCTAGGTATTTTATTCTGTTTGCTGCAATGGTGAATGGGATCGTTTCCTTAATTTCTCTTTCTGATCTTTCATCAAGAGATTTCTGTGTATTAATTTTGAATCCTGCAAGCCAAATTCATTGATTAGTTCAATTAGTTTTCTGGTGGCATCTTTAGGATTTTCTATGTACAGTATCATGTCATCTGCAAACAGTGACAGTTTTACTTCTTCTTTTCCAATTTGGATTTTATTTCTTTTTCTTCTCTGATTGCTGTGGCAAGGACTTCCAAAACTATGTTAAATAGTAGTGGTAAGAGTGGACATCCTTATCTTGTTCCTAATCTTAGAGGGAATGCTTTTGGTTTTTCACCATTGCTGTGGGTTTGTCGTACATGGCCTTTATTATGTTGAGGTAGGTTCTCTCTATGTGCACCTTCTGGAGAGTTTTTAATCATAAGTCAGTGTTGAATTTTGTCAAAAGCTTTTCCTGCATCTATTGAGATGATCATGTGGTTTTTATCCTTCAGTTTATAAACATTAACTTTAATATCAATATCTAGCCAGGGCTCACAGTTGTCTTTTTCACCCTTGTTGTTTGAAACAGTATCAAATAAGGTACATTTGGTTGATTAAAGTTGTATGGGTTGCTTTTCTATTCCCCACCACATGCCTCCTCCTCTTTCCCTCTTAGCTATTTATTTGATTAATTTTTTTAAATGGAAGAAACCAAGTTGTTTTCCTGTAGAGATTCCCACAGCCTGGATTTGGCTGATTGCTTCTCTCTCTTTGTTATGCAACATGTTGCTCTGGCACTTTAGGTTGGTGGTTAGGTCTAGAAGCTTGATCTGATTCATTCAATTTTTCTTCACCCCTTTCATCTTTGTAGGAGGTAGGGTTGTAGGGGTGTATCCCTCCCTTAAGAGATACATAACATCTTTTCTGTGTGTGTGATGTTAGGAACTATTCATGATCATTGCTCAAGATCCATTAATTCAGTAAGGGTTGCAAAATGGTGATGCTTTAATTCTAATTCTTACCTTCTTCATTTATTAGCTGAAATATTTCCATAAAGAGAAACTTTGTCAGTATAAACTCCTCGGTTACCCTGAGCTCTAGTATTTATAGGAAGGGTGGGGAAATTTTTAATTTCCCAGATAATGCTAACATGTAGTGCAGTCAGGATGAAGACCACTGTGCAAAAGAGGACTGAAGGCACATCTAGAATCCTGATGGTTGTGATTTCCCCAGATTCACTGCTTTTCCTCATCTCTGGTTCTTTCTCAATTCTGCCTTTGTCACCTTTCTAACCAGTTCTAATAATTAATTGCCTTTTCATTTCCCCACAAATTCACTCTTTTCTGCTTATATGTTTCAATCAAGCATTTTTTCCTTGTCTGATAGCATGTTTTGATTTCCTGTGTTTTCTCTTTTTTTTCTCATGAATGAGAGATGGGGAAGTTGGGTAAGAAAAGTTTCAAGTACATGGTGAAACAGGGAGAAAGAACTGTACCCACTGTGGAAGTTCCAGCATCTGACCATGTAAGAAGTTGCCCTGAGAAGCAAGAGGTGGGACCCAAGTGTTAGGTGCTTTCAGGAGGCTGAATACCAAGGACTCCACCAAGAAATGTCTGCCTCAGAGACTCTGAGACTCTCAGAGAACCTTGAATGATGGGCGTTTTGGTATTATATTGGACTTTTTAAAAAAATCCCATATGGTTTCACAGTTGTGAAGAATTCTTGTGAAGGAATAAGAACTATATTCTCAGCTGGTTTGTGGAAAGAATAATCACGGGGTCATAGGTTGATGTCAGTGTTGAAGGGTTTATGGGGGCAATTTTTGACCTTATTCCTGCTTATCCAGGAAGTTTTAATTTGGTTAGTTTCATGTTTGATGATGAGTATTTTCTCAGTTGTTTTATTTCTTACTAGTTGAAGGTTAGGATCAAGAATGGACAGATGAGAGAATTCCACAGTGGCGCCCTCCAACACCAGTGTACACATGGTAAGGGGTAGCTCCGGGAAATGGCTGCCGCCGTGTCTCTGTCCCCAGGGTGAGCCACAGCCACCCCTCCTCTCTCTGGGAGACTCTCCAAGAAAAGAGTCACCAGAAATTGGGCCTTCCCTTTGGATTCACACCACTGTCCCATTTGGAGTTAATACTTGGAACAGAGTATTGAGGATATACAGGTGTTAATCTTCTAGCAGCTGGAAAACACTTTGCCTGGTTTGCTTCAGCCAGTTGCTACCAAATGCCAGAAATGGAGATGTTCACAGGTTACAGATGCTGCTGCCAGCTGTCCTGTTAAATGACTCTTCATCTCTAACCTTCCCTTGGCTGTGGAGGGGATGAATGTACTCAGTCCACCTTTGAGGGCCACGATCACTTCTGCCCTATGTGTTCTGGAAGCTTTGAAGAATCATATTTAGTATGTGTATTCTTATTCTCTATATATACTTTGAGGTTTTCTTTTCATAATTTTTGTTATTGACTACTTTGTTTTCTGTTTTGTTGAGAGAAATTACTTGAAAATTGTTCTTTACTTATTGTTATTTTTCATATGGAATATAAAATCCATTTTTTAAATTTCAAGAGTCAGAACTTACGCTAGAATGGAAATTCCTTGTGCTTTATGCTTTTCACCACTCTGCTGAATTGCCATGACTACTCCTTGTTGGAGGCAAAGGAGTGCTTAAGAATAACAAATGACTCTCCCCCCAAATTATGTCAAATCAATGCAACTGTTCGTGTTCAAAAACCTTTATAATCTTTTTGAAGATTTTAATTCCAAATAAAGAATAATCATTATTAAGAGAAAAAAAGAGATGGAGAGATGAGTGGAAAATCTGGGCCATGAACTGGTGTTACACCTTCATGAGACCGTTTGCTCAACTGACTTATTAAATACTGTCTCTCAGCAGAAAAATCCAGATGCCTAGGCAGTAGTGCCTGCTTTTTTTTTTTCCCCTGAATTTGTTGCATCTATTGGTATTCTCTTTGATGGATGACAATTACTCTTACTTTTTCTTATAATTTCACCAATGTTGGGCTCAACTAGAGAGCTGAGTAACAGGCAACAGTGATTCCCAGAGACATTCATAAGTTTCAGGAAAGTTTGGGATGCTAGGTGTTACTGCTGGGCTTCTGGTGGAGAGCCCCAGGTCTGTAGGCTACAGGACTGGGCTTCCCTTGGCCATACCTGCACAGGGACTTCCCATGTGTACAGTTTGATATTCTTGCTTCTCTGTGTGAGCCTCCAGATTTCTGTCTCAGTAAACTAAACATCTGTAGCTTTTCATGCTTCTAGAGGTGAATGATTGGGCATGCTGAAAATATAACAGTGAGCCTTTGTGTTCTTGAGAACTGGTCATCTTGCTCTGATATGATCATCTTACTCATAATTCTTCAACTAAGCAGCATTCCCTTATTTCTCTATAGTAGATGAAAACTGCTGTTAACTCGAGGAAGATGAGGCAATTGGTGCAGCCTGTGAATGTGTGTGTGTGTGTGTGTGTATGTGTGTGTGTGTGTGTAGAGCAAGACAGGAGTGTTGGGGTTTGATGTCACATCCATTTGAGGGATGGGGACAGCTTTCTGTAAATATCCTGATCAGGCAATAGTTGGTTGAGCAGAAAATGCATTTTAGTTTTGTTTCGTGTTTGGAGTTTTGGATTCTTCTTCCCTTCCTATTGGGTGTGCATTCTTCAATTTTGGACAGACAGAGGACTATCAAAAGCAAACCTGTCAGTTGCTTACCGTGTCTGTGTTGATAAGGAGGGATTGCCTAAAAGGAAAAGGAAAATCTTGTTTCAAAGTCCAATTTCTGAAAGATTTCCAAACTTTTGGCATTTTTTTCTTTTGAGAAATCTGTGGAGGAAAGGATGCCAAGGTTGGAGGTGTTTACTTTTGGTGACTTGGATTTGTGTTGAGTGGTTTTCCTTGATGGGGGATAAGGGTGCATTAAGGGGTGACTAGAGGGAGGAAGTAGGTTGTGGGGTGGAGTGGCCATTTGGCAGGGTGGGCAAGTGTTGCTGTTTGTTTGCTTTTAGTTTTGGGAAAGGAAATTGCTTTCTCTAAATCTTACTCAGCAGGTAATCTTCATTTCACACCCAAGTCACTGGTTTAGGATTTTAACTTTTTCCTTGAGGGATAGATGATTGGTAACATTTCTTCCAAACCAGCACCTGCAGTGTATAGCGATGGCAAACCAGAGATAACATCATTTTTAAGTTTGGCTTCTGCCATGTTTAATATTTGACTCCAAGAAATATCCCAGCTGCTAGTGGATAGAGATATATTGAGGCAGTGCCTCCTGGGGCTAATAGCCTGGGAACCTCCCAAGCCTGATTTCTTAGTGATGTTCCAACAGAAGGTGAACTCTGTTCTCTTGATCTACCAACATGTAGAGTTTGGGGTGGAAAAGAGTGGACTTGGTTGTACCAGTGTCTCAGTTCATAAAGGCTCTTAAAGCAGAGGGTGATGGCAAGAGCATGTCTCCCGTACATGAGCCATCTTGACTTTCTGTTGGGCTAAGACGTTGAGAGTACGGGGGACAGGGGCAGGCTGCCAGCAGGACTTGTTCATATGGAAGCAAATTTCTTACCCATCTTGTACTACCATTAACTTATTCATCTTAGGCCAAAAGTGTTCTAAAACACTGATTATAATATTTATTGAGCATCCACAATGTGCTAAGCACAATGTACTAAGGCTTTACTGTCTTTGAATGTAAAATTTTGCCTTAAGGTTAAAACTATTGACTCTTATAGAAGATAGTGGATCTGTGTTTTTTGTTTTTTTGTTTTTTTTTAGCTTAGCCATGAACGTAGCATTTTGTCAAAATGCCTTTTTAACATGCTAATAATAAAAGTAAAGCTTTTGTGAAGAAAAACTGGCATTTCTAATTAAGGCTTTTTTCCTTTCCTTTTAGGAAGGCACAAGAGTGGTTCAGCCCGTATTTTTGGGGAAAATTATTAATTATTTTGAAAACTATGATCCCACCGATTCTACTGCTTTGTACAAAGCCTGCAGCTACACCGCAGTGCTGAGTGCCTGTGTGCTCATTTGGGCCATTCTACACCACTTTTACTTCTATCACATTCAGTATGTGGGGATGAGGCTAAGAGTAGCCATGTGCCATATGATTTACCACAAGGTAAGTGTCACTCGGTACCAAAGTATTTATCTCCCCTGAAGCATCAGAAGCATTTTGGGAAAGTTCTCTGTAAATTAAAAATTTTATAACTGGGATCATTTACACTTTACAAGAGATGCTTGCTGTTTGCATCAAGCCAATTTTGCTGTTGTTGTTTAAGCAAACGTTACCAATAAATAATGAAAAGTTTTCTCTTGCAATCAGGTCAGGGCTGTCTTTGATAACTCATCCACAGGCAGTTGCATAATATCCACTAATTTTATCATAAAGTCTAATTAAAAAATGTGTCAAAAGTATCACATTGATTTTCAATGTTTTCATACCTGTCTAATAGTGGTATTTATGGAAATTTCTTGTTGTTATTCATTAAAACCTTCATTTACATCAAAGTTTCATTTACAAGTGAACTTCAGTGATTGGATTTATAAAATTAAATCTAGAAGCACAAGATGTATTTGATAAAGGGAATGAATATAATTTTAAAAGACCCATCTAATTATAGTCAATATAATTGTGTTAACTAAAGAAATATGTAAATGAAATCCATGCCAAATACAGAATTGCTCACTATATTCTAGAGATATGATTGTTTTTAATGGCATTAAAGAAAATTATAGGGTATTTGAGATAAAACTTGAAACTTTACATTGTTTTATTTTTTTTATAAATTATTTATTTATTGGCTGTGTTGGGTCTTCGTTGCTACACTCAGGCTTTCTGCAGTTGTGGTGAGCAGGAGCTACTCATTGTGGTGTGCAGGCTTCTCATTGTGGTGGCTTCTCTTGTTGCAGAGCATGGGCTCTAGGTGTGTGGGCTTCAGTAGTTGTGGCATGCAGGCTCAATAGTTGTGGCTTATGGGCTCTAGAGCACAGGATCAGTAATTGTGCCACATGGGCTTTGTTGCTTCATGGCATGTGGGATCTTCCTGGACCACGGATTGAACCCATGTCCTCTGCATTGGCAGGCAGATTTTTATTTTTTTATTTTATTTTTTTTTTTTTTTTTTTTCAGTTTTCTTTTTTTTTTTTTTTTTTTTTTTTTATTATTATTTTATTTTATTTTTTTTGGGGGTACACCAGGTTCAATCAATTGTTTTTTTTACACATATCCCCATATTCCCTCCCTTCCTTGACGCCCCCCCCTCGATTCCCCCCCACCCTCCCTGCCCCAGTCCTCTAAGGCATCTTCCATCCTCGAGTTGGACTCCCTTTGTTATACAACAACTTCCCACTGACTATTTTACAGGTGGTAGTATATATATGTCTGTACTACTCTCCCGCTTCTTCTCAGTTTCCCCTTCACCCCCCGCCTCCCCCCATACCTCGAGTTCTCCAGTCCATTCTCTGTATCTGCTTCCCTGTTCTTGTCACTGAGTTCATCAGTACCATTTTTATATTCCGTATATGTGAGTTAGCATACAATATTTGTCTTTCTCTTTCTGACTTACTTCACTCTGTATGACAGATTGTAGTTCTATCCACCTCATTACATATAGCTCCATCTCATCCCTTTTTATAGCTGAGTAATATTCCATTGTATATATATGCCACATCTTCTGTATCCATTCATTTGTTGATGGGCATTTAGGTTGCTTCCATGTCCTGGCTATTGTAAAGAGTGCTGCAATAAACATGATGGTACAAGTTTCTTTTG
Organism: Hippopotamus amphibius kiboko; assembly: GCF_030028045.1. Classification (NCBI taxonomy): domain Eukaryota; kingdom Metazoa; phylum Chordata; class Mammalia; order Artiodactyla; family Hippopotamidae; genus Hippopotamus; species Hippopotamus amphibius. Next base: position 15,197,849 of record NC_080199.1, read on the forward strand.
GGATTATGGTTTTCTTTGGGTATATGCCCAGGAGTGGGATGACTGGATCATATGGTAGTTCTATTTGTAGTTTTTTAAGGAACCTCCAAATTGTTTTCCATAGTGGCTGTACCAACTTACAGTCCCACCAACAGTGCAGGAGAGTTCCCTTTTCTCCACACCCTCTCCAACATTTGTTGTTTCCAGACTTTGTGATGATGGCCATTCTGATTGGTGTGAGGTGATACCTCATTGTGGCTTTGACTTGCATTTCTCTGATGATGAGTGATGTGGAGCATCTTTTCATGTGTTTGTTGGCCATCTATATGTCTTCTTTGGAGAAATGTCTATTTAGGTCTTCTGCCCATTTGTGGATTGGGTTATTTGCTTTTTTGGTATGAAGCTGCATGAGCTGCTTGTATATTTTGGAGGTTAATCCTTTGTCCGTTGTTTCATAGGCAATTATTTTTTCCCATTCTGAGGGTTGCCTTTTAGTCTTGTTTATGGTTTCTTTTGCTGTGCAAAAGCTTTTAAGTTTCATGAGGTCCCATTCGTTTATTCTTGATTTTATTTCCATGATTCTAGGAGGTGGGTCAAAAAGGATGTTGCTTTGATGTATGTCAAAGAGTGTTCCAGGCAGATTTTTAACCACAGCACCACCAGGGAAGTCCCTCTGTTGTTCTATTAATTCTGGAGTGAATTTGTTGCCGTACACTCAAGCTATTTTTAATACAATAATTCCTTTTATCTTTAGTATGTATTATAGCACTTTTAATAAGACCTGACTTGATGTTCAGTGATATTTTATTGAGAAATCCCATGAAATTATTCTAAATGCTAGTTTAGCCTGGTCTTAACTCACGTGAAAGGAGTAAGGATTTCAAGTATCTTTACAAAGGAATTCTTACAGATACATCAGTGTCAAGAGCTAAAGGGCTCTTTATAAACCTGATTTGTCTTTATCTTAGACTGTGTGCTAAAAAAGTCCTCATTTGACTGTATTATATATTTGAAATTTTCTGAGAGAGTAGATCTTAAGTGTTCTCACCACACAGACAAAATAGGATAACTATGACCTTTTCTTATGAAAACACCAAAATCACAACTAACTGCTGAACAACCATTGACAAAAAAAATGCTGGAATCCATCACAAAGATATCCTACATCCAAAGACAAAGAAGAAGCCACAATGAGACTGTAGGAAGGGCACAGCCATGATAAATCAAATCTCATACCTGCTGGGTGGGTGACCCACAAACTGGACAATAATTATACAAAAGAAGTTCTCCCACAGGAGTGAAAGTCCTAATCCCCATGTCAGGCTCCCTAGCCTGAGTGTCTGGCAATGGGAGGAGGAGCTCCCAGAGAATCTGGCTTTGAAGGCCAGTGGGGTTTGATCACAGGAATTCCACAGGACTGGGGGAAACAGAAACTCCACTCTTGGAGGGTGCATACAATGCCTTGTATGCACTAAGACCCAGGGAAAAAAGGAGTGACCTCAGAAAAGCTTGAGCCAGACTTACCTGGTAGTATTAGAGGGTCTCCTGTGGAGGCAGGATGCAGGTGTGGCTCACCATGGAAACAAAGACAGCAGTAATTCTGGGCAGTACTCATTGACATGGGCCCTCCTGGAGGCTGACATTTTCTTACCAAGACCTTGTCCCACCCAACAGCCTGTAGGCTCCAGTGCTGAAACACCTCAGGCCAAACAACCAACAGGGTGGGAACACAGCCCCACAATTAGCAGACAGGCAGCTTAAAGTCTTCCTGACTACAAAGTTGCCTGCTAAACACACCTCCTGACATGGCCCTGACCAAAAAAGGGACAAGACTCAGCTCTACACACTAGTGGGCAGAAACTAGTCCCTCCCACCAGGAAGCCTGAACAAGCCTCTTAGACAGCTTCATCCACCAGGGGCAGATGGCAGAAGCAAGAAGGTCTACATCTCTGCAGCCTGCAGAATGGAAACCACAATCACAGAAAGTTAGACAAAATGAGATGGCAGAGGAATATGTCTCAGATAAGAAACAAGGTAGAACCCCAGAAGAACATCTAAGTGAAGTGGAGATAGGCAATTTACCTGAAAAAGAATTCAGAGTAATGATAGCAAATGTGATCCAAGATCTTAAAAAAACGAATGGAGTAACAGATCAAGAAGATGCAAGAAATATTTAACAAAGACCTAGAAGAACGAAAGAAAAAACAGAGATTAACAATAAAATATCTGAAATTTAAAAAAAATCTGCTAGAAGGAATCAATAACAGATTAACTGAGGCAGAAGAGCAGATAAGTGAGCTGGAAGACAGAATGGTGGAAATCACTGCCATGAAACAGAAGAAAGAAAAAGAATAATAAAAAAATGAAGACAGCCTAACAGACCTCTGGGACAACATTAAATGCACCAAAATTTGCATTATAGGGATCCCAGGAGGAGAAGAGACAGAGAAAGGACCTGAGAAAATATTTGAAGAGATAATAGCTGAGAACTTCCCTAACATGGGAAAAGAAACAGGCACCCAAGTCCAGGAAGCACAGAGATTCCCAGGCAGGATAAACACAAAGAGGAACACACCAAGACATATAGTAATCAAATTGAAAAAAAAGAAAGACAAAGAAAAAATATTAAAATCAACAAGAGAAAAGCAACAAATAACATACAAGGGAACTCCCATAAGGTTATCAGCTGATTTCTCAGCAGAAACTGCATGCCAGAAGGGAGTGGCACAATATATTTAAAGTGATGAAAGGGAAGACTCTACAACCAAGAATACTCTACCCAGCCAGGCTCTCATTCAGATTCAGTAGAAAAAGCAAAAGCTAGGAGAATTCAGCACCACCAGACCAGCTTTGTAACAAATGTTAAAAGAACTTCTCTAGGTAGCAAAGAAAAGGGCACAGCTATAAACAAGAAAATTATGAATGGAAAAGCTCACCAGTAAAGGTGAACATATACAGTAAAGTTAGGAAATCACCCACATGCAAATATGATATCAAAACCAGCAATCATGAGAAGAGGAGAGTACAAATGCAGGATATTGAAAATGCATTTGAAATTAAAAGGCCAGCAACTCAAAATATAGACTGCTATATCAAAACCTCATGATAACCGCAAACTGAAAATCTGTAATAGATATACACACAAAAAAGAAAAAGAAATCCAAACACAATGCTAAAATTAGTGATCAAATCACAAGAGAAGAGAACAAAAGAGGAAGGGAAGAAAAAAGAGCTACAAAAATAAATCCAAAACAATTAACAAAATAGAAATAAGAACATATGTTTCAATAATTTAAATGTAAATGAATTAAATGCTCCAACCAAAAGATATAGGCTAGCTGAATGGATACAAAAAGAAGACCTGTATATATGCTGTCTACAAGAGACCCACTTCAGATTTAGGGACATATACAGACTGAAAGTGAGGGAATGGAAAAACTTATTCCATGCAAATGGGAATCAAAAGAAAGCTGGAGTAACAATACTCATATCAGACAAAATAGACTTTAAAATAAAGGCTGTTACAAGAGACAAAGAAGGACACTACATAATGATCAAGGGATCACTCCAAGAAGAAGATATAGCAATTATAAATATATATTCACCCAACATAGGAGCATGTCAATATGTAAGGCAAATACTAACTGACATAAAAGGAGAAATTGACAGTAACACAATAACAGTGGAGGACTTTAACACCCCACTTTCATCAGTGGACAGATCATCCAGACAGAAAATAAATAAGGAAACACAGGCCTTAAATCACACATTAAATCAGATGGATTTAATTGATATTTATAAAGCATTCCATCAAAAAGCTGCAGAATATACATTCTTTTCAATTGCACATGGAACATTCTCCAGGATTGATTACATGCTAGGCCACAAAGTGAGCCTTGGTAAATTTAACAAAATTCAAATCATATCAATCATATTTTCTGACCCCAATGCTATAAGATTAGAAATCAACTACAAGAAAAAAAATTGTAAAAAACAGAAACACATGAAGGCTAAACAATATACTGCAGAACAACCAATATATCATTGAAGAAATCAAAGAGGAAATCAAAAAATACCTAGAGACAAAGGGAAACAAAAGCACGATGATCCAAAACCTATGCATGTAGCAAAAGCAATTTATAAGAGGGAATTTTATAGCAATACAATCCTACTTCAAGAAACAAGAAAAATCTCAAATAAGCAACCTAATCTGATACCTAAAGCAATTAGAGAAAAAGGAACAAACAAAACCCAAAATTAGTAGAAGGAAAGAAATCATAAAGATCAGAGCAGAAATAAATGAAATAGAAATGAAGAAAATGATAGGAAAGATTGATGAAACTGAAAGTTGACTTTTTGAAAAGGTAAACAAAATTCATAAACCTTTAGACAGACTCATCAAGAAAAAAAAAAAGAGAGAGGGCTCAAATAAATAAAGTTAGAAATGTAAAATGAAAAAGGAGAAGTTACTATGGACACCACAGAAATACAAATGATCATAAGAGGCTGCTTTACAAGCAATTGTATACCAGTAAAATGGACAACCTAGGAGAAATGGACAAATTCTTAAAAAAGTACACTCTTCCAAGACTGAACCATGAAGAAACTGAAAATATGAACAGATCAAGCACAAGTACTGAAATTGAAACTGTGGTTTAAAAACTTCCAACAAACAAAATCCAGGACCAGATGGCTTCACAGGCAAATTCTATCAAACATTTAGAGAAGAATTAACGCCTATCCTTCTGCAACTATTCCAAAAATTTGCAGAGAAAGGAACACTCCCAAGCTTATTTTATGAGGTCACCATCACCCTGATACCACAAAAAAAGAAAACTACAGGTAAATATCACTGATGAACATAGATACAAAAATCCTGAACAAGTTGCTAGCAAACTGAATCCAACAATACATTAAAAGAATCATACACAATGATCAAGTGGAATTTTTCCAGGGATGCAAGGGTTTTTCAATATCTGCAAATCAATCAGTGTGATACACCACATCAACAAATTGAAAAATAAAAATCATAGGATCATCTCAATAGATGCAGAAAAAGATTTTGACAAAATTCAACAACTATTTATGATAAAAACCCTATAGAAAGTGGGCATAGAGGGAACATACCTCAACATAATAAAGGCCATTTATGACAAACCTACAGATAACATCATACTCAACAGTGGAAAGCAGAAAGCCTTTCCTCTAAGATCAGGAACAAGACAAGGATGTCCACTCTTGCCACTTTTATTCAACATAGTTTTGGAAGTCCTTGTCATGATAATCAGAGAAGAAAAGAAAATAAAAGGAATTCAAATTAGATAATAAGTAAAACTGTCACTGTTTGCAGATGAAATGATACTGTACATAAAAAATCCTAAAGATGCTGCCAGTAAACTACTAGAGCTCATTAATGACTTTGGTAAAGTGGCAGGATACCAAATTAATACACAGAAAACTGTCACATTTTTATATACTAACAATGAAAGATCAGAAGGAGAAATTAAGAATCCCATTTACCATCAAAAAGAATAAAACACCTAAAAATAAACTGAATTAAGGAAGGAAAAGACTTATACTCTGAAAACTATGACACTAATGAAAGAAACCAAAAATGACACAAACAGATGGAAAGATATACCATGTTCTTGGATTGTAAGAATCACTGTTGTCCAAATGACTATACCACCCAAGGCAATCTATAGAGTCAATGCAATTTCTATCAAATTACCAATGGCATTTTTCACAGAACTACAGCAAAAAAAATTAAAACTTTGTATGGAGACACAAAAGACCTCAAATAGCCAAAGCAATCTTGAGATAGAAAAACGGAACTGGAGGAATCAGACTCCTTGACTTCAGACAATACTACAGAGCTACAGTCATCAAAACAGTTTGGTACTGGCACAAAAACAGAAATATAGATCAATGGAGCAGGATAGAAAGTCCCAGAAATAAACCCCCACACCTTTGATCAATTAATCTATGACAAAGGAGGCAAGACTATACAATGGAGAAAAGACAGTCTCTTCAATAAGTGGTGCTGGGAAAACTGGACAGCTACATGTAAAAGAACGAAATTAGATCATTCTTTCACACCATATACAAAAATAAACTCAAAATGGATTAAAGACTTAAATGTAAGACCTGATAGTATAAAACTCTTAGAGGAAAACATGGGAAGAACACTTTTTGACTTAAACCATAGCAATATCTTTTTTGCTCTGTCTCCTAGCATAATGCAAATAAAAATACAAATAAACAAATGGGACCTAATTAAACTCAAAATCTTTCGCACAGCAAAGGAGAACATAAAGAAAACTAAAAGACAACCTACAGAATGGGAGAAAGTATTTGCAAATGAAGCAACTGACAAGGGATTAATCTCCAAAATCTACAAACAGTTCATGCAGCTCAATATCCAAAAAACAACCCGGGCCTTCTCTGGTGGTGCAGTAATTAGGAATCTGCCTGTTAATGCAGGGGACATGGGTTTGATCCCTGGTCCAGGAAGATCTCACATGCCACGGAGCAACAAAGCCAGTACACCACAACTACTGACCCTGGGCTCTAGAGCATGCAAGCTGCAACTACTGAAGCCTGCACACCTAGAACCCGTGCTCCACAAGAGAAGCCACTGCAATGAGAAGCCCGTGCACAGCAATGAAGAGTAACCCCTGCTCACCACAAATAGAGAGAAACGTTCACGTTCAGCAATGAAGACTCAATGAAGCCAATGAATAAATAAATAAATAATTTAACAAACCTAAAAAACAACCCAATCAAAAAATGGGCAGAAGATCTAAATAGACATTTCTCCAAAAAGACATGCAGATGGCCAAGAGGCGCATGAAAAGATGCTCAACATCACTAATTATTAAAGAAATGCAAATCAAAATCATGAGATATCACCTCGCACACTATACACAGTAAATGCTTGAGAGGGTGTGGAGAAAAGGGAACCCTCCTACACAATGTTTCTCGTTTTGTGCCTGGCTTACGTCATGTAGCACAATATCTTCAAGGTTCATCCACGTTGTAGCAGGTGTCAGGATTTAGTTCCTTTTTAAGGCTGAATAATATTCCATTATAGATATCTACAACATTTTGTGTATCCATACATCTGTCAGTGGGCATTTGGGTTGTTTCCACTTTGGCTATTGTGAATAATGCTGCTGTGAACACAAGTGTACAAATATCTGTTCAAGTCCCTGCTTTCAGTTCTTTTGACTACATCCCCAGAAGTGGAATTGCTGTACTATATGCTAATTCTGTTTAATATTTTGAGGGACTTCCATACTCTTGTCCATCATGGCTATATCATTTTACATCCATACTTGATCACTGATTTTTCTGTTTAATGTGAAAAGTAAATGAAAAGTTTTTATGAACAATGACATTTTGTTTGGTTCAGTGGCTCCAGTTGGAGGTCTGTTGAAACAGCTCAAGGTGGTCTGTTCACGTTCCTCAGATCTTTAGGGCATTTTTCAGGACTTTTTACCAAATAAAGGGATTGTGCAACACATGTTGTGTGTTTTGTAAATTCAGCATACTGGCATTAAGAACACAGGTTCATCACAGGAATTGTGTTTTGAACACTACACTCATTCATTTCAGAATGAGGAAACTAAGATCAAGTGTTTAAATGATGTCACACAGGGAATTAACAATCAATTCCAGATTTATAGTCCAAGTCTTCTAGTTTCTTTCCTTCAAGCAGCCTCAACACTATCTTCTAATTGGGCTCAAGTTTATTTTAGTTGGCTCCTAAGTCTAAACCTACATTCCTTTATACTTTGGTCATGCCTGAGTTCATTAGAAACAGGGAGGGGAATTTTGCTTCTACCTCCTGTGCCTCCCTTTGTTGTCCTTGTGGCTGTGGCTGTCATCACATTGAGGAGTCGAAAGATGAACGTGGGTCCCTAGAGCCCTGCTGTCAGGGGTCATCCTGCTCATCTTGACACCATGCAAGACCCTATGAAAACATGCTGCATTTTGTTTTGTTCTAAGAGTGACTTGATATCACCATAGAAATCCAGTTTTCTGTTTCCCTCTCTTATTTCAGGCACTTCGCCTGAGTAGCTTGGCCATGCGCAGGACCACCACAGGCCAGATAGTCAACCTGCTGTCCAACGATGTGAACAAGATTGATCAGGTAAGCTGCCCCTGAGGGATCCTCTTCCATTTCCTGTCCTTCTTAATGGGTTTAGCTCATATTGGGATGCCAGGTGCCAGTGTTTGGTATCGGCCAGGATTCTGTTGAAGACATAAGGGTTCTTTTTAATCCAATGCTTATTTCTTCTGTGTGCAACTTAGATGTAATTATATGTGCTGTCCTGTAGATGAGAGTTTTGTTTTTCTTAGGTTGCCTGCAATGTAACTACAATAATTAGTAAGCAGCAGTGTTCTTGCCCAGTTTGGTTAGTGTTCCTAAGGGTCCTCCTGGAGGGGCCCATCTTGGCACATTGTGCTGGTGTTGCTGACTGAACGGTCTTCCTCCTCCTCTGGATCAGGAACACCTGGTGGGCAGGGGTTGTTCTTTCCCCTGTGCCCTGTACAGTGCCTGCTGCATAGGGAGCCTTCAATAAATAATGCTAAGTGCGTGGTCCCCTAGTCAGACACAACCTACTCTCTGCTGTCCCACTGGGCTCTTTTTTTACACTTACCTTATGAATAAATCACATTATCCAGGGTGTTAGGGTTATTGGTCAGATCTATATTTAACTAGACCACTTCTCTTTCAATTATTTATTAATCTAATATGAAGTAAGTTCCCTACTCAGTTTTAGGGATCAATAAGATTTAGTTTGTGCCCTGGAGAAGCCACAGCCTGTCAGGGAGGTAAACATACAAGTAATTACTGGAGAGTGTGGTGGGTACCATAATATAGCCTTTCCTGGGGTGCTGGGGAGCCCCAGGGAAAATGAGGGCTGAATTTTGGGGTAGAGAGAGTTTGGGGAAGCCCCGAGCTCATCTGTAGTGTAGACAAAATCAACATCTTCCAGCAATGGTGCTCCTCCAGTTCCCCCCGGACGTCCCTGAAGCTGACCCTGTGCTGCCCCAGGACAGCATCATCGGGGGTGGGTGCTTGGATTTCTGCTTCAGCAGGTGTAAAACCCACTGAAATAATTTCTGTTTAGGTTCCTGTCTGTTCCTTCAGAGAAGATTGTTTCTGTACTGTGTCCTAACTGGTTTTAATTTTATACAGTCCTAAGAAGGCTTTGTCTTTTTCTTTTAAGGTAACGATGTTCTTGCACTTTCTGTGGGTGGGGCCGCTGCAGGCTATCGCAGTGACCGCCCTGCTCTGGATGGAAATAGGAATATCATGTCTTGCCGGGATGATGGTTCTCATTATTCTTCTGCTTTTGCAAAGCTGCATTAGGAAGTTGTTTTTATCACTCCGGTAAGAGAAACACTGGTTTAAAAAATAGGTGATATATACTTGGTAACATTGAGAGTCTATTTGATACTTTGATTAAAAAAAAAAATGTGTTCTTTGATCTCTTTTTTTGTGCGGGTTGTAGATCCTTCAGGCTTAGCCAGTGGAGACTCCAGCCTTACGCTGAAGGCTGGTTGTGAAGTGGGAAAAGTGATGGCATTTGCTCTTTCCTCACGGCTAGCTTTTCAGGCACTGTACCTGAATAGATATAGTCTTCTTAGGCAAAATTTACCCATGTCCAAGTTTTTTAAACATTATTAAATAGTAATAATCTTATAGGCCCATTTCTAGCTGCATATATTTTTGTTATGTTTGTCTTAGAGCCTTTTCAGGTATGTATGCTCATGTCGTTTTTAATTCAGTGGTTTCATTAAGTTATAAGCACTACAAGGGCAAGGCTGCTTTTAATTAACTATATCTTTATAAAAAGTCCCACAGTCCCAGCAGCATATGTGATAGAAAAGTAGCAGGTGATGAAAAGCCTGCTGGTGAGGAGTTAGACCTGAAGCAGCTCCCAGAGGGTTGGAGGTGGGTCATTGTCCAGGTTGTCAGGTGATGGAGGTGTTGTGCTGTTTGAAGCTCACTGAGTTTGTGTGGGTGGGTGTGTGTGTGCTCGCACCTCTATGTGTGGTGTATTTCTCTACTTGGAATTTCCTTTCCTCTCTTGGTTGTGGAGACATGTTCCATATTCTTTGAGGCCCTGTTCTAATGCTACCAAGTTTCTGAAGCTTTTCTTGGTCTCCTTTCCCAGTGGAATTCACAGCCCCATCTTTCCTGCTCCCCAATACTTCACTATTTTATTATAGCACAGCCTCTCTCTTTCTGTTATATTTGGTGACTTTCTGCTTTCCCTGCCCAACTGTGACCTCCTTGAGCAGATGGTTTTTATCTTACTTATTTCAGGTGTTCTTTAGCCAATGCTGCAAGTTCTCCAAGTTACTTCTTGAATTGGGCTGAATGGTTGACTTCCTAATTGAAGTCTTTTTCTCCATTTGTATTTAGAGTAGGACCTGTCTGTGTTGTCAGTGCAAAAGAGCTGTAAGGAATCATTTGATTCCTCATCTTTGCCAGTGCCCTCTGCTGCTGCTGTTACAGAAAACTGAGCTGTGGTCACTAAGGCTCATCTTTCACGTCTGTCCCCTTAGGAGAAAGACCACAACTTTCACAGTCAGCAGGATCAGGACCATGAGCGAAGTTATAACTGGCATCAGAACAATAAAAATGTATTGTTGGGAAAAGTTATTTGCAGATCTTATTACCAGATTGAGAAGGTAAGTTTTTGTATATATCACACAATATCTTCATACTTTATTTCCTATTCTACTAAATGCTTTAGAAGTCTTGTAAAGTTTTCACAGTAAGGTGAACTTAAATACTATCCACTCCATCGCCCCACATGTGGCAGTGGGGTTAAGTAGAATAATGGAGTTTGTCATTTAACGTGCTCTTCCATTTATCATCTTCTTTTTTTCTAATTTATTTATTTTTGTTTATTGGCTGCATTGTGTCTTCGTTGCTGTGCGCGGGCTTCTCATTGCTGAACCCAGACTCTAGGTGCTCGGGCTTCAGTAGTTGTGGCACACGGGTTTAGTTGCTCCACAGCATGTGGGATCTTCCCAGACCAGGGCTCAAACACGTGTCCCCTGCATTGGCAGGCAGATTCTTAACCGCTGTACCACCAGGAAAGTCCCCATTTACCATCTTCTTAAAGGAAAATATACACAGGCTTCTCACTTATACAGAAATAAAATTCCAAGTGTTTAATACCCCAAATCCCCAAAAGCAGTGATTCTAAGATGTTAGTATTTAAGACAATAACACTCAAACCGGAACTGTAATTTGTGTTAGTTTGGCATAAATTGGGAGATTATAGAGGTTGAGTGTACCTGTATTGGGCCAAAGTTTATGAATCACTATTATTCATTCCAAACAGAGCCATGACAATACAGTTCCTTTTTCTTTTGCTTTATGTCTCATTAAATATCTGATGTGTTTATACTCCAGCACAGGGCACTTAGAATTCTCAGGGAGCTCCCTGTCACCTCTCATTTTGCCCCTTTTTGGAGGCCCGTCCCTCTGCTGGGAAGACACTCCCACCTTCCTTCTTCTCTGGCCTCCGCCAGGCCTGACTGACTCCCGCTCATCTTCTCAGGTTCCACGTGTGTGTGACTTGCTCTGACTCCACTGCTCCTAGTCACACGCCTCTGCTCTGTGCTCCGTGGGGGCTGTGCTGGCTCCTCTGTCTAATGTCTTGGTGTCTCACAATTTTGGGGTTGCTTTTTCTCTTCCCCACAAGTTCATGAGCTCCTGAAGGGGACGAGCTATGTCTTTCTGTCATCAGTGAGGAGCCCAGCACAGGACTCGTGGTTATGAATACTTGTTGAATGAATGTTCAAACCCAGTCTGATTGACCCAGAATGTTTAAAAGTGTGACATTAAGCCTCCTTTTAATTGGAAGAGTGAAGTGGTGATGCAGGGTGTGGTCCTTGTGTCCGGCAGACCCCCGGGTGTGCACTGTGTAGTGTCTGCATGACGTGAGGGATGGTTTATCTTAATCTGTGTCCACTCCCTAGAAAGGAGCCACTCACACAGGGCTCTTGAATTTATGACTGGGATGTTGATGCTTCTTTTAAAACCTATATCCTACTCTTTTTCCCAGGAGGGAAATTTCGAAGATTCTGAGAAGTTCCTACCTTAGAGGAATTGATTTGGCATTGTTTTTCGTTGTAAGCAAAGTCATGGTCTTTGTCACCTTCATCATCAGTGTGGCCCTTGACAACCTGATCACAGCCAGCCAAGTGTTTATGGTGGTGGCGCTGTTCGAAGCTCTGTGGTTTACAGCCACCCTCTACTTCCCCATGGCCATCGAGAAGGTGTCAGAGGCAGTTGTCAGCATCCGAAGAATCAGGGTTTGGTGACAAATAACTTTTTTCAGTTGAAGGTGGATATTTTTGTAAACTGGTTCCTTTTATGTGGTGTCACCATGTTCCATTTAGGTGAGATTGAAGTCTCTCAGTGCCAAAGCTGTCAGTCTTCCCAAAATGTTGTAGGTACCCCCCTCTCTTCTTAGGTAGAGTGCATTACAAATATCGTAAGATAGCTGCTCATTTCGGGGCAGGAGTATAAATAGCAGCGGCACAGGGTTCTTGATGTACCAGTGATGACTGCAGGGCGATTAAAATATCTAAAAGCAGGAGAAGCAAACAGATCTCATCTCTTGTGCTAACTTGAATGATTAGGTAGAACTGTGTTCAGTCCTGGAGGGAATAGCATTCCTCCTGGGCTGGGAGGGAAAGAACTTGCTGAGAGGTCCCTGCTTCTTGGGCAGGAAGACTGGCGTCAGTTTCACTTAGTTCTCTGTGTTTAAAAAAATGGGTTCTTTCTTCCAAAGATGCTTTCTTGTTGATTTCTGATCCCTGCCTTTTTGTTCCTGTCTTTTTACTTAATTGTCTAACCCTATCTCTAGCTGCCCTCTTCCTCTCAAAATTGTGATTCCCACCATACCCACTTCTCCTGTTTTTAACTATCCCTAAATAGCCAGGGGCAAATAACTTACATCATCAAGACAAGGACCCAGCACACAGTTGGTGCTCAAGTATTTGTGTCTAAAATGAAGATTAATTGGCTCTGTGAGCTGGCGGGGCATGAGCTTGAGTGTCTGGGCTTTATAAAAAATCTAATTTGTTTTTTCCTACTTCTCCACAGTGATGGACAAGCCAGTAACTGATCTCTAGTGAAGTTAGATAGCTCTGGGTATGATTGTATTCTATTTTTGGGTCTTGTCATAAAAGCTGACTTTTTTTTTTTTTTTTTTTCCTTTTGGCCCACGGGCTTAGTTGCTCCGTGGCATGTGGGATCTTCCTGGAGCTGGGATCAAACCCGTGACCTCTGCATTAGCAGGCGGATTCTTAACCACTGCGCCACCTAGGAAGCCCAAAAGCTGACTTTTTAAATGATGGATTTTCTATACCAGGGACCGGTTTCATAGAAGACAATTTTTCCATGGACGAGAGCAGGGTGGGATGGTTCAGGCAGTAATGCGAGTGATGGAGAGTGGCAGATGAAGCTTCGCTTGCTCACCTGCCACTCACCTCCTGCTGTGCAGCCCAGTTCCTAACAGGTCTTGGACCAGTAGTAGTCCTAGGTCCAGGGGTTGGGGACCCCTGTTCTAGACTATAAAAAGCTGTTACCCATAAAACAGATGAGTCATACGGGGTCAGTTCCAGTCCCCTGAGTTTATCATTCTTTCTGACAGGCTTCTAGCAACACTGTTAAGGGATGGTCCATGCAGTTCAATAAAACTCCTCTTCCATGGCTTTCACATCTTGAAAGAGTACACTTAGAAATATATTTGGTCCATAGCAACATTCTCAGTGCACATGGTAACCTGTCCAGATGGAGGCTTCACACGTGTGTTGTGCTGCTGTGGTTTTGTTATTGCTGCTGCCACAGCCTTCGATTGCTGCTTCCAGGGCTCCCTGTGTGGTCCAGGCGCTCCTGAAGCCTTTACATGCCATCTCATTTAATCCTGACAGCAATTGAATGGGATAAACATTAGTGTCCCCACTTTACAGATGAGGAAACAGGTTCCTGTAACAGGTGAACTAGCTCCTCCATCCTCACACAGCTTGTAAGTGACAGAACTAGGATTCTGCCCAAAGCCTAGTTTCTTAACCACTGTTATAGTATCTTCTGGCATGTGGAATATCTTCTTAAGTTTAAGTTCCCTGTTTCTTGTAGAATCAAAATTTTAAACTCTTGTTTCCCAGCACATGACCCTCCAACTCTGGTGGGGGAGGAAGGTGTTGTCTCTGTGACCTGCCACATTCATCTTCACTTTTGCGTCTTTGCTCACGCTGTTCGGCCTCCTGGGCTGCCTTCTCTTCTGTCCTTGATTTAAGCAAATGCTGCTGAGCCTCCAGCAGCCCCGTGACCCTCTCCCAGCACTTTCATTGATGCATATCTAGGAGTATTCTAAGCCCCTTGACAGCAGACTATATCTGGTGGTTCTTTAGCGTAGTGCCCAGCCCGTATTGGACACATCATGGAGATCAAATAAGTACGGAATTGACTGAAATAACAGTTACAGGAAATGGCTGGGACCCCACAGAGTTCCAGGGTGGCCCAACCTGCACTAGGAGGGGGAGAAATGCAGAGGGAGGGAGCAGACTGGAGTTAGGCCTTCCTGCAACATTGGGCCTTGGTTGGGGGAGGTCTCACCCCAGGGGAGCTGGATCTTATCCAGAGTGGGAATAGATCTGAATCTTCCTTTTGTTCTGTGTGTCCATCTGTGTATCTCAAACCAGCCTGACTGGACTTGGTGGACCTGCTCTCTAAAGAGAGAAGCTCTGATCTTCACAACCTGGTGATAATGTAGACTCTGCAGGCCTCGTTCTTGGGCTGGGCTCTTGGGCCTTGTAGGTAATTAGAAATACTCAGTCTTACTTAGTTAACAAAGTTAGTCGGACTGTCTTCCTGATCATCATGAAATAAAAGATTAAAATAATGAGGATTTATGGTAAAATGCATTTCAAGTCTGAGGGTCTGCAGACAGAATTCTCTCCTCTTTGGAGTTGGTCAGTCTTTTTTCTCTGAAGGCCTTTGACTAATTGGATGAGGCCCACCCACGTTGTGGAGGATAATCTGCTTTACTCAGAGTCTACTGATTTCAATGTTAATCTCACCTAAAAAATACTTTCACTGTAACATGTGTTTGAGCAAGTTAGGGTTAAGTGTCTGGGGACTGTGGTTTGGCCAAGTTGACATAACCATCACACTCTCCTGAATCCCCATCTTTGTCCTCACTAAGCCATGTGTCTGTGGATTTCTTTCCCTCCCTGAACTCCAGACTCATCTAAAGGGCAGGTACAGTGCCTCCTTCATCTTCATACTCCTCACAAATAGCAGGTGCTCAGAAAATGTGCAGCTGAAGGAACCGTCCAGCTGCATCATGTCTGGGCTCCTGCAAATGCCTAACCATGAAGCCTGGTTTTAGTGGGAAAAGCGGTAACTCTGATTCTCTGGTGGATGATGTGATGCACCAAAGAGTGTAGCACAAAAGGGGTCCTGCAGAAGGTTTTCGGGGAATTGTGCTCAAATATTCAGGTAGGATTCTTTATTTCTTTGCCACCAAAATGCAACTAAATTGTGTCTGAAATTCCTTCCCATGTGGATGTGTGCAGTAACATAATGATCTGCCAAGAACTTTGAATTTTCTGGGGCTGACTTTGTCAGGCTGCTTTGTGTCCTAATGAAGGAAGCACCTTTGATTTGGGCAGGAAGCCTAATTTTTCCTCCTGTACACAAAGTGTCTGGCAAGAAGATGGTCTAGGAATTCAGAGATCTGTCAGCAGTAGTTGTTTTCAGTAAAGGAGGGACAAATGGCTGAGAATAAGAGTGGTGAGAAGGGTTGGTGTTAGTGTGGCAGACTGCTTTCTGATGCGTTGAAGTAATCGGTGAAATATTTTTATCTTCTAGATCTTAGACTCTCTATGTGGTTTTCTACAACCTTTTAAAAACTTTAGTTCTCTAGTTCATCAGAATCACCTGGAATGCTTGTTAAATCCAAATGATCACACCTTGGAGTTTCTGATTCACTAGATTTTGGCTGGGGCCCAAGGTATTTATGTCTTTAGTAAGTGCCCCTGTGTACCCAAAAATAAGCCACATTTGGGAAACATTGCCCTAATTGCAGAAAAGAAGTACATAAAGCCAAAATGTGCTTTAGCAAATATAAAGGATGTCAGGATCATGTGAAAACTAAAATTAGTTGAGAGGAAAAACCTATCTTGGTTTATGCTAGACATTTTGGGAGGCAAATTTGGAATTTATTCATCCATCCAATCACTTACTCCACATTATAACTGAGGACCTACCTGAAGCCTGGTGTGGGCTAGATATGTGTGTACAGTGGCAGGTAAGCAAATGCAGAGAAGTCTTTCCTGCTTGGAATTTATGCTTCATCAAGTGGGGAGTTAATAAAGAATCAAGTAGTGAAACTCACTGTGAATGTGCATTGTGTCATTGGCCCTTGGAAGGAAAAGTCCAAGCCATGAGGTGCTTTGGCAGAGTTGCTGGTGTAAATTTGGAGGTAGTTCTTCCTGGGAAGGCTGAGGAAGTTACCTGGAGAATTACATGTGTGGGGGTGGGGGAGGTGAGAGCTGATGCTTTGCATTTTCCTGGGGATGGTGGTGTGACACAGGATTTTAATGCACAGAAAGGGGATCCGTGCATTTGAGGAACCAAAAATGTCTGAGGCTGCAGAGTAGGAAGCACTGGAGGCCTGAGCAGGGAGCTATACAGGACCCTACAGGTAACACTAAGGTTTATACTGCCTCAGAGCTCACCCTGGCTGCAACCTGTGGAACAGGTCTGGGAGGTAGGGTGGGATCCAGAGCAGAGGCAGGGAGTTTTGTTAAGAGGCTAGTGCAGTACATAGTCCAGGGACAAGATGATGTGGTTTTGTTTAGCATGAAATAGAGAAACATGACCAGATTTGAGAGCCACTCAAGACACATCTTGCGTTGGGTATGGGGGGAGGGGAGAGGTGGATCTTGGGCTGCTTTGGGTTTGGGGGTTGCAAAATCACCTGGATTCATTGAAGTATGGAATATTACAAGAGAAATAAATTTGGGAAGGAGAAGAGCCTGAGAAGCTTTTGAAATACCTTGTGTTTTTTATGGGACCCACCTCACCGACAGGCCACTGGCCTGATTCAACCTTTCTTTCTATCTAACAGGTAATAGGCAATGGATATAATCAACTGATCAGATGTTCACTTTTCTTCCTTTCCCTGCCTCTCATTTAGATGTGTTAATGCCAAATTAGAAGGTGAGAAGGGTAGCAGGAGTAGAAGAAAAGGTCAGCAGAGTTTACTGACCAGGTAGTCAGAACTGGGCAAAGTTTGACCACAGAGGGCTGGAATCATAGAGCTTAGAATACAATGTGGTGTTAAGCCCTGCTGCCCCACTGCCTCCTGCAGCCTGAGACTCAGTAAACTGGATGGGCCATCTCCCAGGATTTCCACTCAGGTCGTATCTGGGAGGCCTAGGAAGGAAATCCACCATCTCTGCCCACCTTGGAGGGGCAATGGTTTATACCTCAGAGCAGACCTACATGTGGCTTCATAGTGTTGTGTCTTCTTATTTACCCATGCTTTTCAATTTTCTTTCTTCCGTGTACAGAAAATGAGGATTCATTGTGATCTTATAGGCCTAATTCCCTCTATTTTGCTCTTTGTAAGGAAAGAGGACGGTGGTCTTGGTATTGAATGACTCCAACAGAATTATGAAAGATCTTGTCCTAACTTCAAAGCACTAAAATTCTTCAGTGACTTTGACATTCAGTAAAATGTGTCTTTGAAGTTGTATTGTTCACAAAGCTGCTTAGGGTTTCCCCTACCAGCCACTCAGAAATTGACATTTTTGGCTCCAGTTTTGACCTGTTCTGGGTCTGCACTTCATGGCTCTAATGGCTATTTAATTTCAGCTTTTTCATCAGCCTGAGTCCTGGAGAAAAATCCAGCCACCACTTCTGGCACCTTTAGAAGCTGGTCATGCATTGAATGGAGTCTCATTTAACCCCTGGAAGATTGTGACTTCTTTCCCCCTCAGACTTATTATTTGTGAAAAATGCTCAGTAGATTCACTTCCTCACTTAGGGCATAATTTTTCTTTTCTTTCTTTTGTTTTTTTGTTTTTTTTTTTTTTTTGAACGTAGGGAATTTCTATTCTAATATGCATACACTTAATATTGAGTTTTTATATCTTGGTAACACATTTAAGCTTAAATTGGAATTTGATTCTGTCTAGACAAGATTTATAATATATACGTATAACTGTTACTGACCAGGGCCCTTAGACTTTTTAATCAATAGAAATTGATAAGAGGCCAGATAAGAAATTCAGGCAAGGCTTTATTGAGGCTTATGCCACAGCACAAGGGAGCAAAAATAAGAAACTGGTACCCTTGTTCACCCTTCAAGAAGGGTAGGTTGGTTCCTTAAATGGGGTGGGGGTAGGGGCAGATCAGTGATTTGGGCCAGAGGGGTGGCTTAGGTGCTCTGCCCACCCCCTTGTATGTGCTGTGTGCAGGGATCATACGCAGTACCCTGCTTTTCTCCTGGCATCTCAGAAATAGCAGTTGTGGCCTTTTTGCATATTACTGTTCATAATTGTCTCCACTGCACATGTGTGTGGTTACTTTTAGTCCCTTAGAGTTTCTTTGTATTCTGTTGCTCAAGGAGACATTTGTCCAGGTGCAAGCACTCCAGTGAAGGGTCCCAGGTCCCATCCTATCTCATAACCTTTTGCTTGTTGCTGTGTTAGCCCATGCTGTGTAAGGCTGTAGCCATGCAGTCAGTGGTTGGACTGGTTTGGGCCAGCCCTACAGTCTGTTCCTTCCTTTAGCTGATGCCCACGATGGGCTGATTCCATGCAAGGCTTGGTCTTAATTGAAGTTGGGACTGTGTAAGTGCAGGAATGACAAAGTGTCTCCCTTCTATGTGACTTAACATCCCTATGGGGATTCAGAGGTAGGGAGGACAGTGCCAGCTGAGTACAACCTGACTGGTTCCCAGGAGGATTAGCATTTGAGATGGAACAGAAGGATGAGTGGGATTAGTACTCAGGGTGTCCAGGCAGAGGCCAGTTGGGGAGCGTGGACTTAGGTGCTGATGGGTCCCTGGAGGGTATTAAGCATGGTGGACACTCTCAGAGGTGTTGTAAAGAGATCAGGAGGGAGTGATGTTGGGGTAGGTTCGGTGGTGTTGGGAAGGGCTGGGGAAGGAACCAGCTAAAAAAAAAGCTGTATTCATATTTGAAATGATCAATAGTGAGTGAGATTCTGAAATTATGTTGTTTAAGAGGAAAGGGGAATTGGGAGAGAGATGAGCTGTGGTAGAACAGGCAAGAGCTGGTACCTGGCTAACAGTGGGAGAGGTGGTGTGGAGAGAAAACTCAGGTTGTAGTGGTTGAAAGCCTGCAGAGGAGTCCTCAGATTGCTGCCTATCCATCCTGCATTCTGCTGGACACAGGCTCTGGTCAGGTAGGAGTAGTTGTGCCCAGTGTTAAGGTTCTCAGTGAGCCTGGATGAGAGGAGGAGCGAACAAGAGGATCACATCTCCCGCCAGCTCATCTTTGAGAAAAATGCAAGGATCCTGTCTTCCTTTTCCTGCACAGAAGTAGGTTTCCACGTTCAGTTTTTACCAGTTGTTGTTTTGAAGTAGAAGTTTGCATTCACATTTGTAGCTTTGGGGCATGATAGATGGGGTGTCAAGGACTTGAAAGGAGTTTATGATGTTTAGGGTAGTAGGTTGCTATTTACGTGTTGTTCTCTTTCTCAAACATTCTCACATGCTTGTTTCCGTTGCCCCCTGAGTTGGTTAGGATTCAGTTTGCCTGTGGGTCCTAGAATTACCCATGTTAAAGCTGCTTACACAGGTCATTTGTTTTTCTCTCATTCAAGAATCCTTGCAAGGCTTTATATTGGTTTCCTGGGCTGCCATTGCAAATTACCACAAACCAGGTGGCCTAAAACCACAAGAATGTATTGTTTCACAGTCCTGGAGGCTAGAAGTCTGAAATCAAGGTGTTAACAGGGTCAGGATCCCTCTGAATCCTTCAAAGGGGAATCCTTCCTTGCCTTTTCTAGCTTTGGGTGGTTGCAGGCAAACCTTGGTATTCCTTAGCTTTTAAATGCCATCACTCCAGCCTCTGTCTCCATCATCATGTGGCTGTTTTCTGGCTGTATGTGTCTCTGGGTTTGTCTTCTTATAAAAGATGCCAATCATGTTGGATTCAGGGCCCACTCTGTTCCAATGTGATCTCACTTTAATTGATTACATCTGCAACAACCCTATTTCCAATAGTCACCTTTTGAGGTAACTGGGTTAGGACTTCACCATTTCGTTTCAGGGGATACAATTCACCCCATAACAAATTCTGTGGCTAGTATGATCTTCCATGGTGTTAGGAACCAGGACTCTTTCTTTCTTGTTACTCCACTGCATGTGGCTTTGACCAAGCTGTCAGCCTCCAAGGCCCAGGTGAACGAAGGTCCCAGATGTTGTCACTTTCTACCAACCTGGATTTAGTCTCACGGCTGCACCTACCTGCACAGGACACTGAAGAGAGTTAGGGCCCCATTCCAGGGTGCCATGCGCCAGCTAAAAATCAGGGTTTTGTCACCATTGAAGAATGAGAACAGATTTGGAGGACAGCCAACAGTCTCTGACACATGTTCACAGTTCCTGGTGGGGGGAAGTGGGGGTGGGCTAAGTTGTTTACTCAATATCTGTACCACTATAGCTTTTCTCATTGAATTATGTCTAGCATTTACAGGGCAAGAGAGAGTTTTCCTGTATGTGATTGTTAGCTTTGTAGTGGGTCACAGGTCTTAGTTTTATTCAGGTAGATTGCATCACTTAGCTGCTAAGTGGTATGGAAAATAGCAAGAAGTGGAAGATGCAGCCATACCTGCTGTTGAAGAGAGAGGGCACTGACTAAGGAGAAGAAACAAGTGATTGTGAAAAGATGCTTGTAAAATATTTTTTAAGACACAGAAACTTGAGTGTTTTCTTTGTAGAACGATGACTTAACTGATAGTTAATGACAAACAATGATATGGATTTGACACACATGAGGAGGAAAGCAGAGTGTACAGGGTTTTCATTCAGTGTCTTGTGTCCCAGCCTGTCATGTGCCCCCTGATTCCTGCAGGCCTGGGAACGGCCTTCCTGCCTGTGTTCCTAGCAGTGTCTCGTGGTGCTTGGCACCTGGTGGGATTCAGTAAATATTTATGGAATCATTTCCTACCAGCTCCCTTGTTTGTTGTTAGTAACACAATGTCCAGGTTCTAAATGTATTGGTGTTTGAAGCCATATTTTCTCCTTAGGGAGGAACCAGTACACTTGTTGAGAAAGTTACAAACATAGCCTCATGGCCAGGAACTCTTTATTTATCTATTATATATACACACATACACACACACACACACACACACACAGTATATGCATGTATATTAATATATCATATTATATATGCTATATATGTTATATTATATTATATACTTAAATGTACTATATGCTATAATAATGGTATATTATAACTATATATTATTTAGTATTTCTCCTGTGAACCAAGACAATAAAATACAGTTATGAAATGATATGTAGGCTGTATAAAAGTTTTTTATTTCAAATTCCAAGAAAGCAATTATTTTTGCTTATGCTTTGTTCCTGCAGTTTAAACAATCTGTGTTTTTCCTTTTTCTATAGAACTTTCTGTCACTTGATGAGATATCACAGTGCAACCCTCAGCTCCCATCAGATGGTAAAACGATTGTGCACATGCAAGATTTTACTGCTTTTTGGAATAAGGTACAAGTCCTCCATTCCAAGTTTGTGACTGCTAAAAGACAATTGTGACATAGATTTATTGGAGAATTTTGAGGTTTTACCC
Source organism: Hippopotamus amphibius kiboko (assembly GCF_030028045.1). Classification (NCBI taxonomy): domain Eukaryota; kingdom Metazoa; phylum Chordata; class Mammalia; order Artiodactyla; family Hippopotamidae; genus Hippopotamus; species Hippopotamus amphibius. The sequence continues at coordinate 15,219,725 of NC_080199.1, forward strand.
AGGGTGTAAAATGTGACTTGCCCATTTACTGAAAGTATGTTATAAAAATTCTCAAAATCAGTAATAAGGTTTGCCATTAATGTAGATTAAGTGTAAAATCACCTTGAGGCATTTGACATGTTGTTCTTTATCTCATTTGCAAGAGAACTTTCAAAGTATTAGCACAGGTTGAACTTAACATACATAAATTCTAACATAAGTTAGAATTGACAGGATTAAACAGACAAAATGCTGTAGTATGGAATGGGCTAAAAATTACAAATACATAACCAGTTGTTACAGACCAGAGGCTTTGGGGAATCAGTGTACGTTTTTTGCCTTGATGTTCTCAGGTCATCTTCTTACATACAGAGTGAGGCCATGATTTAGGTTTTTGCTGTGAAGTAGGGTGGGGGCTCTCCCATCCTAAGCTTCTGGATGGTCTGGCTACTTTGGTAGCAGCAAGGGGCCAGAAGGACACAGCACATGGGCATAGTAAGCACCAGTGATTCCCAGTTGAAGGGTTGCACTGTGTGGCAAGCTCACTGGGAGAACGGGTGGTTTTCCAACACTTGATTTATTTATGTTGTTTGGGCAAATAGGAAAAACAACAAGGTATGGTCTCAAGAAGTTCTCAAAATTGCACACCCCATGCACCCCCTTTACCGACAACTGAAATGGTCCCCCTGCTGCCTTGTGCCATGGTCCTCTGTGCACATCCTCCTATATCAGTGTGGATTAGTCAGGAAAACTGAACCCGCACCACAGAGAGGGAGTTACATGCAGGGAATTAGTTACATAGGAGCTGAAAGAGCAAAAAGGGCAAAACAGTGGTGCTTGAGACAACCCAGAGATTAGCAATGACAGGAAGCTGCTACCACCCCCAGGACTGGAGGGACTCAGAGAGGAGACATCTCCACCATCCAGAGCAGAGCCCAGGAGCCCAGCTGCTGTCAGAGTGGGGGCCACAGAGCAAGTGTCCAGGCTCTGTAGACTCTTCCTGTCTTTTCATGCCTGTAACTCTGTTTTGGCACCTGCATCGTGTTCACCTACTGCTGACTCAGTGCCTGCCGTCCCCACCAACAAAACAATAGTATGTTCCCAAATATATAAAACCACATCCCTGTACCTTTTGCACATGAAAACTCACACAAGGTGCCTTCCCTAACCTGATGGTTTCTCCTACCTTAATACCATAGATTTAATTCCTGCTTGGTATTTTTCATCATAATACACTTGAAGCATTTATGGAAAGCACCACTAAAATTCCACTATAAAGGCAGACTCTGTGTGAATGCTGACACATAGTTTGAATGGCCCATTACCAAACTTCTTTTGTACCGAACAATTGTAAAATGAGCTGTTTTGTTATTCTTCTAAGAACCTAATAACATATTCTCAGACTTCTGTGCAACTTGCCTTGTATAATGGTACAGAACACCCTATTCTGTTGTCCTGGCCTTGCTTATGGAAGGCTGTGCCCCATGCTGGGTCATTAGTAATTAGGTGCTGTCAGCTTAGGTCATGGGTGAGAGAGCCCTCGGGAGGGGGAGGGGCACAGACATTGGGGTTTTGGAGAAAAGTGGAGTCTGAATGAAGGGTGTGCTGGGTTGGGAGGCAGGAGATGGACATGAGCTCTGTAACCTGATCCACTAGACAGCCAGGTGGGCAGGTGGGGCAAGATCTTGGGGACCCAGCTCTCATTCTTGACCATTTAATTTTAAAGCTCAATCTTTAAGCTTTAAAATAAAATGGTCCTACGGGAGCCTCCAGATTCATGGGGTTGAGGGTGTGGGAGAAGGGGGAATTCCAAAATGTGTCTGGCACAGAGTGGGGGCTCAGCTAATGATCCTTATTGAATCAGTGTCTCCTGAGCCTGGATAACCAAGGAGACAGGCCCTAGTGCTCACCGGCTGTTGAGTGTTGCCCCCTTCTGGTCACGGCAGAGCAGTGCCCGATCCTCAAGCCTAAACAGGGAGGGAACTCAGTGTCTGGCCCTGAGAAACTGTGGTGTGGGGACAGGAAGCTGGCATTTGTATGTGGTTCATTGTTTTGTAGTCATAACTAAGGGAAAAGTAGTAAAATAGGAACCCTAAATGTCGGAAAAGAATAAAGGAGTGGAGAAGCTTAAAAAATGTTTCTCATGTATTAAAATGTAGCTTCTTATTGATAGATTTGTAATTCCTATAAAATTTGGGGCTAATTATTTTGATGATTCAAAGTAATTGTTCTTGTTTTAATAAGTGACTATTCCATAATCAGTTCAGTTATTTCCAGAGAAACTTTACATTTAAAAGCTTTTCCACACCTTGTGCTTTGAATCTTTTAGGCATTTTACTGATCACGTGCAAGCACCCTTGGTTTTTTTTGTTTTTTTTGTTTTTTAAACACCAGCAGTTTTTTGAGAGTATTCTTAACACTTAGGATATGTAAAGACATACATACACCCTTAAGTCTCTTTACCTTAGAACTTAACATATTGTGCAGTAATCCGACTTGTGATGGACATGATGGGTACTTTGTCCTTCTCCCTCAAGTTGGATTGTATGTGCAACAGCACACCTCATGTTTTGCTGTTGTTGTTGTTGTCCCTGTTTAGCCAGGACAGGAAATGCATGTAACACATATAAAATTTAGGCTTTATCACTCTGACCCGTGATGTCATGCTTAATTTCTTTAATCCCCATTTTTTGTTGTTGGTGGTGTTAAATTAGAGCTGTGGTGAAATTAGAGCCTTGACCACCGTTTACAGGAGTTAATTTGCCAACAGTGACTTTATCATATAAAGTGCCCCTTTTGCTTGCTGAGCTTTACTCAGATTCATTCTTTATCAAGTGAAAATGGAGAGATTAGTGGAGAGTTCAAATTATTTTTTAGTAAAGAGTCAGGCGTGCCATGTACTTACGCTGTCACCTTGTGGAGATTAATGAAATAGACAATTAAAACCAAGAGTCAAAATGAAACCTTATAAATGATTAAAAACCTCCCGTACTGAATATTTTATTAACTATATTATTTTAATAAGTTAGTGTGCATCATAAAGTTTGCATTTCAAGCAGGTGCTTTGTCATTTCAACCACTAAAATTCTGTGTATGTCAAGAGCTGTGTTCGTATGGAAATCTGATAAAAGAGGGAGCCTTACTAAAGTCTGCTAAATCTGCTTCAAACCCCCAAAGAGACACAATTGAGGCCTCTAGGACACAGTATCTTAAAATACAGAGGAGAAAAATGTGGGTTATATTTGCGTATCTATTATGTTGACTATTACATTATTTTCTCCACTTTCTGAAGTAATTTGTGTTACTTTATTGAAATGGGTACATTTTTATAAACTTAAATTGCAGACATCAGAAACCCCAGCCCTACGAGGCCTTTCCTTTACTGTCAGACCCGGTGAACTGTTAGCTGTGATCGGACCCGTAGGGGCAGGAAAGGTAAGTTATGCCTTTTGGCAGCTGGATGCAATGCCGCAGCCCCTACTAAATTCTCAGAGTTGAGCCCAGAACTGTGTGTAACAGTTTGAATTGGGTGTTTCTAGAACAGCATTTCTCTAAATGTGTTCCATGGGACATTTATTTTGCAAGGTTTTGTGGCCAAATAAATCTGGATAAATGCACATTATGTTTTCCTTCTTGGTGCTTCACATTGCACAGTTAGGAACTGCTTGTCGGGACTTTGGACGTCTCAGTGAAGGAAATTACTTATGTGACACCTGTTCAGCATGGACTGAGACAATGGGAACTTCTTTTTGTCACAGTGGCCCCTCCAGAAAGTCTGGAGGTTGTAAAGGCTCTTCCGGGAAGCTTTGAGCATTTCCTCACGTGACTTGACTTGGTCCCGTCGGTGCACGTGTAGTGAGTGTGCAGCCACGTGCTGGAGCTAAAGACACAGACGTGAGCAAGACCCCGGCGCCCCCGCCTCCAGAGGCCACCAGGGTCCAGGGCAAGACAGACACACAGGCAGGTTATTTCAGCCCAGGGTGGTGAGTGCTCTGATGGTGTGGATACAGACACGTCATGTCTGTGTGTTGTTAAAGAGATGAAGGAAATGTGCACATGTACTTGATCTGAAACAACAAAATACAGAAATCTAAATGTGGGACATGTATGTGAGTGGGTGATGATTTAATTTATGATGGAGTTTTGCTCTTTGGAAACAGCTTACTTCAGAATTCTTTTAATAATAATCTTTGGATATATTCTTCACACATAGCTTTTTTTTTTTATAAATTTACTTATTCATTCATTTATTTATTTTGGCTGTGTTGGATCTTCATTGCTACGCACGGGCTTTCTCCAGTTGTGGCAAGTGGGGGCTGCTCTTCATTGCAGTGCATGGGCTTCTCAATGCGGTGGCTTCTCTTATTGTGGAGCACGGGCTCTAGATGCATGGGCTTCAGTAGTTGTGGCACATGGGCTCTAGAGCACAGGCTCAGTAGTTGTGGTGCGCGGGCTTAGTTGCTCCGCGGCATGTGAGATCTTCCTGGACCAGGGCTCAAACCCGTGTCCCCTGTATTGGCAGGCAGATTCTTAACCACTGCACCACCAGGGCAGTCCCCACACATAGCTTTTTAAGAACAAGTATTTGTCAAGTAAAGGATACGCAGATTCACGAATAACTGCATTAAACATCAGATATATGAAATGCGCATACTGTTGGGCTGCTCTGCTAGCTAAGGATATTAAACATTCTCAATTAGTCTTTGCTGAGTGTAGCACTTCATTTGGGGGAAAACTCTTGGGCAGAATAGATTATTATAATATTAATGTTCCTTATAAACCATTAGTTTACATTGACCTATGGTGTTATTTTCATTTTTTTCAGTCACAGCCACCAGGGCTATACTTTATCCTATTCTAAAGGAAAGGGTTGTATAATTTATCAAGCGCCCAGGGTGGGGACAGCTGTGCTGTGGGGCGTGTTCTGTCCTGAATGCTGCCTGTTCACATGTGTGTGTTGCTGTCTGTTTCAGTTGTCACTGCTAACTTGTCATCTGTTTCAGTCATCACTGCTAAGTGCTGTGCTGGGGGAGCTGCCCCCGAGCCAGGGGCTGGTCACCGTGCACGGGAGGATCGCGTATGTTCCTCAGCAGCCCTGGGTGTTTTCAGGAACTGTGCGGAGTAATATTTTATTTGGGAAGAAGTATGAAAAAGAACGATATGAAAAAGTAATAAAGGCTTGTGCTTTGGAAGAGGTGAGTAATGATTTCTGAGTTGCATATACTCGAATTTCAAATAATAATAGTGTTGGTTTAAGCTACCATGTTTGTTAAAAGTTCTTTTAAAAAAAAAATTTGAAAGATCTTTGAATGTTGCTTAGTATTTTAAGCTGGTCTTCTGGGTAAATATGCAGGTGTGTTAACATATGCTGCTGTTTTAATCCTGATGGAATAAAAACAGTCACAGAATGCCTTTTTTTGCGGGGAGGGGTTGTTTCATTTTGTGAAATTTTATTCACTTTCAATTTTGTAAATGGACAGTTATAAAAGTTTGTAAAAATGAGAGCACAGTGTGAGGAGCCCTCCTGCACCCCCAGCTCCAACCAGGAGCAGCTGGAGGCCAGTCTTGCTGCGTCTTTACCCCTGCCCTCTGCCAGCCCCACCCCCAGCCCAGACTGTTCTGCAGCAGATCCTAGACCTCAGATTAGTCCATCTGTAAACATTTCATTAATTTTCTCTATAAGATAGGAAAGCCTTTGGGAAAAAAATCACCACATTATTACACCTGAAAAATAACCCCAATTCCTGAATATCATCAGTGTTCTCTTCAGTGTTTACATGTTATTAATCGTCTCACTGAGAAATCTTGTTCACTGTTGTTTGAATCAGACTCCATGTAAGGTCTGCCCCCTGCACTTTTTGGTGCCTCCTCGGTCCCTTTCAGTCTGTAGCTTTCCCTCTCCACTTCATTTTTGACTTGTAATTTATTATTTAAGGAAAGTGGACTGCTTTAAAATTTCTTCTTAATATGGCATCGTTTCACTAGGGAAGAGACTGTTTTCAGAAACAGCATTGAGTTTCACAGAAAATGGCAAAATGAAACATTTAACTATAAGATGAAATTTAAATAAAATTAGTGAATAAATGATGAAAACTGAACTAAGCTGATAGGAGAATACAATTTGGCAAAAAGAAAGCTAGGAAAAAGGTAAATACTGTTAAATATTAGATACTGTGTTACACTATTGGGTTATAAAAATCTGTGAGTAATAGTGTTAAAGGGCTCGCCCTGGGGTTTGTTCAGTGCAGTCTGGACATCTGACTGACCTTTTATACTGTGAGGAAAAGGCTTGGACAGACTTTCAAAGGTGTAGTGTTGAAGGCTCCAAACCAAGGAAATAGTAATTCTACTTGAACAATGGCTTGAGCATCATAGATTATATCAGGTGAATAACATTTTAGCACTCTGGCATTTAGCAATTTAGCAATTTAGCATTTAGCATTTTAACAAGCAAAACAGAATTGTTTGCTTGCTAAAAAGGTTTCTGTTTCTTTCTCCCGGATTATCGTTAATGGGAGATTCTGTGTTTGCAGAAATGATGTCAAGTTAGCAGGAATGAGCTAGATTTTTACTAAATGGTGTACAGACTGTGTAAGAAAAGACAGGGGAAGCAAATGTAAAACAGTGAGAATAATAGCTTCCATTTATTCAGCATCCACATGCAAATCATTTTTCTGTCTCACATGAACACACGCACACACGTGAGACAGTATATGAGTTATTACTTCTTTATGAGTGTTTTCGATGTTACCATCTTCGTTTTATAGTTAGTAAGACTGAGGCTTGGGGAGATGAAACATCTCATCTCTACGTTTGCAGCTCAGGTTCAGATCCCCAGGGGCCACTACTTTGCCGCAGCCCCATGAGGTGATTGGACCAGTAATGTGGGCAGTGTTCTGAGGCTTCACTCACCCTCGGGCATCCTTGCGGCACAGACTCTGGCGGGAAGGGGCCCCCGCAGGACTGGGCTACACAGACATTTTTTTTATACATGATGCGACGTTTATAAATATGGACTGCTCTTCTGATTTGCTGTGTGGTTGGGACATGGAGTCAGGGCCCCTCATGCCCATTCCTTCCTTGGCAGGAAGGGAGACCCAGGGCTGAGAAGTAGCGAAGAGCTTTGTCACTGGCCTGCTGAAACTTCGGACACGTCCTGTTATCTGCCTGGGCCTCTGATGTTTCTGCAGCAAAATGAGGACATTGGGTCAGAGGGTTTCCAAGAGGTTTTGCTGCTCCTCTGAAATGTCATGTATGACTCTGATTAACAAGGGGTCAGCCAGGTCTTTACGACACCTGGGAACCACTTAATGAGTTATGAGATCCTCTGCTTATCTCCTTCTGGAATCTCTGTGTCAATGGATGGGCATAAGACACTCACAGATAACAGAGGCTTCCTGGAATTCTTTTTGTCTATAGATACAGAGACAGCATCATAGTAGAAAAGACGTGGCCTTTGGAGAGAAACAGTCCTGGGTAGTAACTCCGGGTGTCTCTGTTTCCTCTCTTATTAAATGGGGAGGTATGGGATTACAGTAAAGGCTACGGGCAATGCCTGTGAAATGCAAACATACCAGGGTTTTAGTAAATGGTAAATGCCATTATTACTATTATAGATCTTTTCTCTACGTCATCCACATATACATCCATACATTTCAAATATAAATATAATGAAGCTTTACCTTACAGTTCTCTCTACCTCCACCTCCCCCAAATCCTGGAGGAAAAAACAGAAAAAAAGCAACATTTCTTATACTACATATGCTAATAACAACCAGATGTATTATACTAGATCTAATTGAAATAAATGTTTAAGTTCATTGAGCTGAAAGCATTTCTGTAATAAAATAGGGAGATATGAAGTAATCACATTGGAGATAATACTATCAACCTCATAAGTTTGTTTGAGGATGAAATGCAGTAGTGATTTTAAAGCACCTGATTGCTAGGAACATAACAAGCACTCTATAAATGTTAGAATGATTTTGAAAATAAATTAACTCTTAATTATAAGCTCAGCCAGGTTTTGGTAGAATCACATCCATAAAATGTGAGTTATAACAAAGAAGGTATCTTCTTTACATATATATCTTCTATTATTTGAGTTGATATTTATATAGGTGCTCTATACATAGTACGTTATATAAATCAACAATAAAAATATTCTGATACCATAACATAAGCAATATAGTGTGTAACATTTGTCTGCATATTATCTTTAACCACTTGAAGGTTTTTAAAAACTTTTGGGCAATACGTATTTAAAGGTATCACATTGATAAATTCTAGTTTAAAATTTTCACACATAGATCACTTACTTGGACATTTGCTTTTCAGATTGCCTTGACAATCATAGGATAATTAATTTATTGATACTTCTGTGTCTAGGTATAGAGGCCTTCAAGTCTTGAGTTATTTGAGTATTGCCTTCATTTCAAATATACTTTTCAGTCACCACCTGGGCAGTATGATGTGAAAGAGCAAAGGCTATGAACTGCCATGAACTTGGTTCAGATTCCAACTCTTCTGTTTAACAGCTGACTGTTCTCAGACCAGTGATGTAACCTCACTTAGTTTTCTCATCTGTGAAGTGGGGCCAGTACTTTTCGTGCAGCTTGTTGTGAGGATTAGAGATAATCAGCATCAGGGTCCAGAACAGAGCTTGGTGCACAGATCTCACCCTCCAGTAGCTGAGAGAAGCCGTGTGCACACGTACAAATGATGGAGCAGAGTAAGACGGGTCCTTCAAGAGAGATGTAAACAAAGCCTTAGGAACCAGCAGGAAGAAAGATGAGTCCAGGGTGGTTCATACGAGAGTGAGTTTGGGCTGAGCCTGGAAAGATGGGCAGGATTGACAGGCTATGAGAGGCGAGTAATTCCAAATGGAAGAAAAGCTATGAAAAAAGGCAGGGGCCTCCTGCCATTTGACTCTGGAATCCAGCCCTCCTCTACCAGGGCCTCACATCTGGCCCCCATTAACCTTTTCAGCAGTCGTCTCTGCAGTGTTTCCACTGTAAGTCTCCACCATCGCTGAAGGGCCCTTGATGAGCTTTTGGACGGATGGCATCAAACCAGCGAAGCCATTTCCTAGTTTGCCTGTAGTGTGTGGGTCTGCTCTTCAGTGAAAATTGGTGAAATTTAACTTAGAGGAAAATAATGTGAATAACAACACCTTCCTGTCAGTGAGAGGAATTGTAATATATACTCAATTCAGGCTTTTCCCAATTTAGCTAATCAGAAAATTGTGGCTGGGAAATCAGCTTGACTTGAATTTTACTTCAAATCCTCTGAAATGTTTTCCTATCTGGGGCTTGTCCGTAAATAATTTAAAGAGTCAACAACACACTTAAAGTCAGACTACCAGACTCAAAGCTAGTTTCTTATGCCCTAACTGTGATAAATGAAAGAGTGGGCTTAAGTGCCTTTTGTAGAATGTGGTTAAGATTGCTGTGCTACAATGTGGTGCTATTTTAAGAAGGAAACTATTTGAACAACATAAAGTCAAAGCATAAAAATTAAGTGATGTGGGGATATATGTATAAATAAAGCTGATTCACTTTGTTGTACAGTGGAAACTAGCACAAGAGTGTAAAGCAATTATGCTCCAATAAAGATCTGGAAAAAAAAAATTAAGCAGAACAGTTTGCAAGGACTCCCAACAGTGAAATGGAGGCCAAGTAATTGTATCTTTGTGTGTGTGTGTGTGTGTGTGTGTGTGTAAGGCTGGGAACCTATCTTAAAACACCTCATTGTTTTTCATGAAAATCAAAAGCAAGGGATGGTATTAATTTCTGAGCTCAAAAAAGAAATAAGGCAAAATAGTGATAAATTTTCGCAGCAGAGCAATTGTTGCCTTTCATTTGATGCACCCCGTTAAGCTTTGAGTGTGCAGGGAACCTGTGTGTGCCTGCGTGTCTTTGTGGCTGTCAGTGAGGATTATGATGGAGACAGTCTCTTTCTTCTTCTTGTGGTCATGTGCTTTGCATGCTGTGATTCACACTGTGAATGGGGTCCCGCTGTTGGTTTGATGAGAAAATAGGCATCAGTCAACAGTAGCAAATTACAGTAAATTCATGTCCTTTTTCCAGTTTATAGAGGGTGTTCATACACTTCTTTAGATTCTCACAGCATCCTTGAGCTTAGTGATTCTTGTTTCTGTAGCACTTTCTCTCATAGAGGAAAATAAGACTCTGGGAGATCAAAGGATTTGTTCATCATGGAGACTCCAGTGTGCCACTTGCTTTCTCCCCAAATTCGCTAAAGGAGAGACAAAGAAATGAGGGTGTCATGTGCAGAAAGGTACTGCTGTGTATCCTAGGTTGATGTCTGAGGGGTTTAGTAGAAAACAAATTCCTTACAATCTCTGCTTGTCTATGCCAGGATCTTAGTTATAATTATAGGCAACCTAAGATTTCTAATATACTGTGTAATTTAAACCTAATTGTTATCTTGTCATTTTGGGGCTGTTCTTATCATCTCCCCCCACCCCCCACCCAGGTACTCTGGGGAAAATAGACTTATCTGTCTATTTACTTCTTAAATATTATTCAAATATAACTTTTGATAGGTTCCCAGATCCTCAAGTCAAAATTTCATATTCTTCTTAGCTTTGAATTTTTCCTGCTTCCATGGATAAGCATCTTCTTAGTTCAGCTGATCTGCTCAGTTTCTCTTGAGCACACTGTTTCTTTTCCTTTGCTTTTCCTGCCCAACCTGCTCTTTCTGCTCACATTTCTTGTACAGACCTTGCCTGTCACTCTATGACTTGCCTCAAGTAACACTTGCCTTACGTGAAGACAAAGGTCGGGTGTTATCCCTTCTCTGAAAGTGGGAAGCTGAGGCCAAGATCAGCAAAATTGGTCATTGAAGATAAAATAAGTCCTGTGCCTTCATCAGCCTGTGCCACAAGCTCTCACCCTTGTGCCTCTAGCACAGACCTTCACACTTGCATATCCAGCTGCAAAGTGACATCACTGAGAAGTCATCTCAGCTTGTCTACAACCCAAGTTTCCTAAATGTGCATCCACCTTCTTCTCCAACTCAGTAAATGGAGATCCTGTTCTTCCCTTTCCTCACACCCCAAACCCCACAGTCCGCCTCTTCCCTTACAACCTGCACCCACCCCATCAACACGTCTTACAGATTGCACCTTTGAAATGTGCCTGGAATGGGACCCTTTCTCTCCATTCCCACTCCTCCCAATCTGGTCCTGGCCACTGTCATATCTCACCTAGATTATTGCAGTAGCCTCCTCACTTGTATCTGCCCTCACCCTTCCCTGCTTACTGTCTATTTTACACAAAGCGCAGGAGTGATTCCTTGAAAACCCCAGACCATGTCAGTCCTCCCCCTCCCCCTTTTACTGGGAGTGACACCAGGGCTCCTCCTGCTCTGTCTCTCCCTCATCCCCCTCATTCTTACTCAGCTCCAGCTCTCCTGGCCTCCTTGCTTGTCCTGGAAAACCTTGGGCATCTGCCCCATGGCCTCTGCACTCGCTCATTCCTCTGTGTGGAGCCCCCTCTCCAGGTCTGCGTGAGCCCCTCCACCCTCCCCCAGATCTGCTCACACCCCCTCTGAACAGAGCCCTTCCCAACCCCAGTGTAGGCTCACTTTCCCTCCTTTACTCTCTATCTCCCTAAGGTGGCTTCCTTTTCTTTCTAGTCCTTACTACCTGTACTCAGGCTAATTTTCCATAATGTCTGTCTCCCACCATGGAAAGAAACTCTGGGGACTTTGTTTCCTCATGGCTGAATTCACTGTGCCCAAAACAATGCCTGGAATATAGTTGATCCTCAATATATATCTGTTAAAATAGTCAAATGCATAAATGCTGTGAAAAACTGCAGAATGACAACAAATGAAAAACCCTGAGAGTTTTTTTTTTTTTAATATCAAGGTTACAATTTAGTCACTCTGAAATATACCCATTGCTGTTGATCAAATACTTTTATAAAGAACTGGTGCTAGAAGATTAGGATGGCAGGAAGAGAACACATTTTAAGTCTTTTTCTTTTTCCCCTTTTCTATCTCCATATAGGATTTGCAGTTTTGGGGGGATGGAGATCTAACAGAGATAGGAGATGGAGGAACCAGGCTGAGTGCCGGGCAGAAAGCCCGGGTCAGCCTCGCAAGGTAAATGATGTTCCAGTTGCCATCCTGCCCCTGCCTCCTCCATTGCTTCTTGTGGAGTGAGCAACAGACCCCGTTCACCGGGTAGGTGCTGTGTGAAGCAGGGTCTTGGCCCTTTCCATGGGCTCCTGGGATGAACATCAAAGTGTTGGACACCATCATGATTCAGAGATGAGATGCAGGGGGTGTGAAGCATTCTTCTCCTGACATCTCTCTACATTTCCTAGAGCCGTGTATCAGGACGCAGACATCTACCTCCTGGACGATCCACTCAGCGCAGTGGATGCAGGAGTCAGCAGGCACTTGTTCCAACAGTGAGTTTGCTCCTGTTTTCTATCATTTCTGCCTTTAAGAACTCTGTAGAGTTCAGGGAAAAGAGCTCAGGAAAGGCTTTGTGCTTCAGGAGACAGCTCATTCTGCTCTGGTGTCCCTCTCTTCCTTCCCTTCCCTCCCTTCCTGCCACAGAAGATCCATCGTAGAGAAATTTTGCATCATGATGAGGTCAAGGTAGGAAAATACAGGAGGTGCTTCCAGTGTGTGGAGGCCAGTGGAGTCTGTGCTTTAGGAGCTGAAGAATAGATGGCAGATATCCCCCTGCTACTTGCAGTTGATAACCAGACACTGTGGGTGGACCCAGACCCCAGGAATAAGAAAGATGATGTATTGTTTTGAAATCAGGGAGTGAGACTCAGTAACCTGGTACTTGGCTGGCAGGTTTTTTCCTCCATCATTTGTTTAAGGCCCATTAGAAGCAAAGTTTTGAGCACTGACATAGGGCTTCCGTGGAAAGGCCTTGTTGGTTTATACTTATTATTCTGTAGGTTTGGAAATACTTAATGCAGTCTAGAATTTAAGAATGATTTATTCCACATCTGAGTATGATTTCAATCATTTCACATTGCTTCATGGATACTTATTAGAATTAATACTTAGACCCACACGTAGGGTTAACTTGAATTTGAAACTAGGAATCTAGAATCTGGCTGAAGTCCTGACTCTCACTTTGTGTGTCTGGAATGTGTTGTCGGTGGCTCTTGCTTGGCCACTGAACCCCTGAAGTAGAACAACTCTGATGCTTTTCTGTGTATGATATGTCCAACACACACTGCCTTATGCCTCTGATGGAGTCTAGACTGGCCTCTTTGAAAGCCTCGTGAACTTGCTTTTGCTAAAACAGCATCCACATCTACCCCCTGGTTAGTTACCTTGCTGTTGTTCACCTTGTTAAAGCCAATGAGCCCTTCCAGCTGCACTTACTAAAGCCCTACTGTGTGCACTGAGATCGATGCCCTTACAGATGTTATTACACAAAACCTGTTAGTTTACAAGGGAAGACAGTGAGCCAGAAGAGGGAAAGGACCCACACTGGGCAGAATAAGGGAGACTAAGATGTTCAGCTCTCATTCCTGCCTCTAAGGAATCTGTCTCTATGTGGAGCTTGTTAAGACAGATGCCTGGGAAAAGTTCTGCATAGTCTAGGTTTACAGGGTTTCGATACAGAATAGTAAATGCTAAATGGAAGCAGAAGTGGACAGCTGTAGGCTTTCAGCTGAAGTTGGGAAGCTCCTTGTGTACTGGGCTTGGCGGGGAAGTGCCCTGGGGGCCTGCAGACTGGGCAGGGTTATTGGAGGCTGAGAATAGGATTCAGTTCCTTTTCCTAAAAGAAGACTAGAAGCAAAGGAGTAGAGGAAGGAAGAAGCAAGGCTGTGAGAAGAACAGCAGGCACGTCCTCCACTGGAGGATGCAGGTTGTACAGCAGAGGGACGCTATTTGGAAATTCTCTCTGTCAGGTCCTGTATAGTCTGCTAGGGCTGTGTCCATCCAGGCTTCTCTCACAGGACGCCACAACCTGTGTGGCTTATAAATAACAGAAATGTATCTCTCACAGTTCAGGAGGCTGGGAAACTCCAAGGTCAGAGTGTTGGCAGATTTGGTGTCTGGTGAGGGCCCGATTCCTGTGTCCTCACATGGTGGAAGGGATGAGTCCCTTTTATAAGGACACTAATCCCATTCATGAAAAAAGACTTGCTTCCTGGATGGAACTGGGACTGTGGTAAAGACTGATGGATACCACACTCACATTCATTTTCTATCTGATATTATTTGGGAAGAAATGTCTAGAAAATGCACTCTGGCAAAGGATTCTAAGAATATATTAATTTTTTGTTGTTAATATGTACATCATAAATCATAAATAATCACCTAGAAAAGTACGAAAATTGTACACATTTTTATATGACATAGATCTCTCTTCTCCCATTCCCGCGTAGCCATAAAATGTTTTAGTTCAGTCAAAGTTTTGGAATCTCAGTATTGCTTAGTTGCTTTTCATTATGAAGCATGTAAATAATTGTTAAGCTGAGCTTTAGGGAAAAAAATTTAGCTACTGGTGCCTTCTTCACTGGACTGCATTTTAGAATTTTTTAATGGAGCTAGATTCACGTTTGCTGCTGATAAATATCACGACCTAGTCGGAATCATTGATTTATGTTTCCTTTTAATTTGTATTATTTATTTGGTATTTAAACTACACGTCTTCGATGGCTGTGTTGTCTCTGTCTCATTAGGTTTTCAAAATGCGTTTCCAATTTGCAGCACCTCCATTAATATGCTTTTTGCATACTGTACCTTTTACATTTATAGGTGTATTTGTCAAGCCTTGCATGAGAAGATCACAATCTTAGTGACTCATCAGTTGCAGTTCCTAAAAGATGCAAGTCAGATTCTGATATTGAAAGATGTAAGTAGTTTCTAGAAGTCTGTGGAGCTTGCTAACACTCAGGTGTGTTAGCAGCAGGCCTCCCAACAGGTCATTCTCCTTGGATTCAGGGTAAACGCCCTCTTCTTCCTCAGTTTTATGCCCTCTTCTTCTCAGAGCAGGTGGTATTCATGCCTTTGAGGTTGAATCAAAAGACCTTAAAAATGTCAGTATTACACTCTATGTCACATAAACCCTAAAGTATATAAAAATGCTACCATAGGGTTACTGAATTATCACTGTTTTAGTTAAATTTTTTAAGAATAATAATGATATTTCACTTAGAATTATTTGTTTCCCCTTCCACAACTTAAATCAAAGAATATTAGTATTTGGAAATTAGAGATACTAGGACCTGTTTGTATCCATGTGATGGTCATGCGCAGTTTGCCTAAAGAGTGTCTTCCATTAATACCACGAGCAATGTTGGGTAGCCGAGCACCCTGGTCAGAGACACCCACTCTGCTGGTTTAGCCAGTTGCTGGTCTCATTTCCCAGGTGTTTTTTTGTGCCCCATACCTGTGGGAGACTGTGCAGCAGTAGGAAGGCCCTGCCTTCATGGGGCTCCTGTTCTTATAGGGACAGATGTGATGAAAAAGAGAGGAGTGGGGGTAACATCCTGGCTGCCTCCTTGAGGAGGTGGTGCCTTATGCAGCCTGAGTGACATGAAGGTGGGGGCCACACAGACACCTGGGGAGGGGGGTGTGAGGCAGCGGGTCCTAAAGAAGGAGCTGACCTGGCAAGTTGGCAGAATGGCAGGAAGGCCAGTGTGTCTGAGGAGAGTGAGCAGGGGTACATGGAGGGAGCTGGTCTCCAAGCAGGGGGTAGCGAGCCTGGAAGTGGGACAGAAGCTGTTGGATGGTCCAGAGCAGAGGAGGGATGTGGTCTGATGCGAGATTTAAAAGATTCCTCTGATGATCGCTGGAGGGGCGACAGCAGAAGTAGTTAGAAGTCTTAGTAAAGTTAAGAAGAGAGAAGTGGGTGCTCAGGCTAGTGTATCAGTTTCTAGAGCTGCCATAACAAAGTACCACAAACTGAGTGGCTTAAAACGACAGAAATTTATCATCTCACTATTCAGGAGGCTACAGATCCCATATCAAGGTGCTGGCAGAGTTGTGCTCTCCCTGAAGGCTCTAGGGGAGAATCTTTCCTTCCAGCTTCTGGTGTTCGCTGGCCTTTCGTGGCATTCCTTGGATTCCAGCTGCAGCACTGTAGTCTCTGCCTCTGTTGTCACATGGCTGTTGTCCTCTTGTCCATCTGCATCTCTTTTCTTCTCATTGGGACGTCGGTCATATTGGATTTAGGGCCACCCTACTCCAGTATGACCTCATCTTACCTTGATTACATCTGCAAAGACCCTGTTTCCAAATAAGGTCACATCCCCTGGTGCCATGCTTGAACATATCTTTTTTTTGGAGGGGGCCACCATTCAACCCTCAATACCTAGCATGGTTGGGGTAGGGTGGAGATTAGTGAGACTTTTTCAGACTTGGTGGTGGTTTGATGCTTCACTCTTTGGCTTGTTTGCCTCTGTGCCTCAGCACCTTCATCCTTAACCCTTTTCTGTTCCATCAGGCCCTTGGTCAGCTTCCTCACTTATCAAGTGAATTTCTGCTTTAAGAAAGACTTTAAAATGCAGAACCTCTCCCTCTCTAGAAGCAGTTCCATGTGTCGACACTTCTCCATTCCTCCAGGAATGGCGGGGCTCAGATTTCTCAAGCTTGAGAGCAGTTGATTTCATGCACAGAGGTGCTGATACTAGTGTGTAAAACCCCAATGTTGGCATTATTATGAGCACAGAATTAGCGGGCAAGAGAATAACGTATTTAGACCTTTCCTAGATGTTTCAGCATCCCCTTATTGCTTCTTTTGAGGACACCACCCTCAATTTTAGTACGATCAAAACAACCATTTGTCCACTGGTGAGCATTCCTGGGTGAATTGCAGTCCATCCTTACTGTCTGGTCCCTCTCTCACAGCAGAGAAGGAATGGCTGCCCCCTTATCCCCTCAGAATTGTCAATGCTTGGCTATTGAGTAAGATTGCTATCTTTGTACTACTAGTTGTTTCCTTGTGCGTCTCACAAATACTAAGTGGAAAGTGGTAATTTCATTAAATAAGGTGCATGAATTTTGCCTCCTAAGTAGAACAGGACACAGTGTATCATGAATAATTTCCTAATTCTTCAGTATCAGACAATGCCCAAAGGCTTCATTGGGTTTCTCCTAGTGGATTACCTCAGGGGACAGAATGAGAGGGGTACCAGCTGGAGTCATGGGCCATCTTCTTTTTACTGAGATGTCTTAACCAACCATGCCCTACTTTAGTTTTTCATCCTGGGATTTTACCTAATATTTTGTTTGCCACTGAGTGAATCAGCTGAATCTTGTTTCATGGGGTCAGAAAATAGTGAAAACATCTGCACGATATTTTATACAACTTTGTAAGGGAGGGAAACTGTACAGTGATGTGTCACATGTGCTCAAAGAAAGTGATTAGATTGACTGTAGCTTAAGCAGTTGCTTGATGTGGGGAAGCCTGGTTGGCTGCTTGTGATTGGTCATTCTTAAGTTTTTTCTCAGCTCTGAGTGCATTGATTCTGGGTTAGGTTTGGTTTGCTGGCGCAGGCTGCCAAGGCATTAGAGCCACCCCAGTCTCATGGCCTCCTTGTTCATTTGTTATTTTATCAGGTGGAATATTGAATTTTCAGCTGGGAAATTCCTGTGTTTGTGGGGCAGTTGTGAAGACCATGAAAATGCAGCTCACGGGTTCTCTGTCGAGGGCTGGTTCCTCCCTGTCCTGTCCCAGTGGGGCACATGGTATCCCATGACAGTGGTCAGTGAAGATTTGATGAGGGACCCTTACCTATGCACATGTGCTCTTGCCCACCTCTGGGTCAGTCTTAAGTTTCTTCCCTGGAATATCTTTCCCAATTGACAGTTTCTTAAAGTTCTACTTGCGAGAACTTTCCACAAGTTCCATGAGGCTTCTCTCAATTTCCATGTTGTCTAAAAAGACTGTACTGCTACTCCCACCAACTTCTGTACTTTCTGCTCCCCTAAGTGCCCACTGTAGTTATGTCAGTGGCCTCCATTTTTAACACATGAGCACACATTTCTTTCATGTCCCCCAGGACCTAGCACAGGGTTTGGCAGAGACCATAATGCTCAGTTCTGTGTCAAACTGAATTGAACTAGATTTGTCAACCAGAATTCCAGACATAAGGATCATTTTCTTAGGAATATCATAACTTAAGACCAGTTGATTTTTCTTGATTAGTATTTAGAATAGTTTGATATTATGAAATACAAATGCATTCCTCTCAAATTCTTTATTTTAGGGTGAAATTAGGCAAAAAGGGACTTACGCTGAGTTTCCAAAACCTGGGGTAGATTTTGAAGATATCCTCTTAAAGAAGGTGAATGAGGAGGCTGAACCATCTCCAGATCTAGGAACTCTCACTCTGAGGAATCGGACCTTCTCTGAGACTTCTGTTCAGTCTCAACAGTCTTCCAGACCCTCCTTGAAAGATGCCGCTCCAGATGTGAGTTTCTCTTTCTGCAACATGCCAGAAGAGTGGTCTGTCCACTCTTGGTGGCCTCATGGACTTTTAGTCAGCTCCACTCATGACATCTTCGTTTGTCCCAAAGTAGATCCTAGGTTTCCAAGGCCTTATTCCATGGAATTGGTAGAATTAAACTGCTCCCTGGTTGGGATTCTCCCTTGGGTGTAGGATGGAGAATCTTATGGAGTAGTGGTTGTGCTGCTGTAAATTTCTGGATGTATGTGGCTTACACTGATATGAGAACTCTTCAATTTACCATAGTTACATCCTACTTGCTCTGGTGGCCTTTGACTTCCTTTATGCATCCAGAGGCTTAATGTTAAGATCTCCTTATACTGAGTCCTGCTGTGGCCTAAATTAAATCAGCTACTTTTCCTACAGGTTAGAATGTTCTGGCACTGCAGGTGACTGATGGTATTATTTTGCCCTCTTGTCAGATGGTTTGTGTTAGGCCAGAGGTAGCACGTGCAAAGGACCTGACACACAGCAGACAGTTTGGAATTAGTTCCTGTCTTCCTTTTTTACCTGTCAAGACCAAGAACCACATCTTATCCACCTTGAATCCCCAGTGACCAGCATAGAGCTGAGGACATCCTTGGCTCCTGTGACTCTATAATATATTCTAAATCCTCCAGACAGAAATGCACTAGATCTCCCTTAAAAACATACATAGGTATTCTTCAATATCCAAACCCTCACTATCTAAATCCAGGAGCTTGCACAATTCTGGTAAGTACTCAGATTATTCCCTCATATTCCACCCTCAGGAATCACTCTCTGAAATTCAGGAACCAAATGCATTTGGATCATATGCTGTCCCTCTGCTGTGCAAACTCACATGACTCCATCTCGCTGTGTGAACTCAGTTTACTATATTTGGCTAGTATTTTGAGCCGCAAGTGTGTTTTATGTTTCCATCACTGAGTGACACAAGTCATCTAGAGGGATACATCAGCTCCATATCATTTTGTGTATTATTTTGGAACAAGCTTTTACATTTGTACTTGAATCAGGTATGTTGTGTGTGTGCTGAGAGTCACGATCAACTTTAAGCAAAGCTGCCAAACAGTGAATAACGTCGTGCAAGTGACGTTTCCTTATTTCTAATAGATTTCTAGGAGTGAGATGGCTGGGTCCAAGGATGAATGCATACATGGTTTTGTTAGGTATTCCCATACCTTCCTCTGTAGGAAATGGACCATCATTCACTCCTACCAGCATGTGAGATGTGACTGTTTTTCCACAGCTTTGCGATGGAGGACATTATTGAACCTTTAAAATTTGGGGTTTCATTATTTAAAGTATTGTCTCTCACTGTCATTTTTGCCTTACAGACTGAGAATATGCAGGTTACACTATCACTGGAGAACTATTCAGAGGGAATAGTTCATTTTAAGACCTATAAGAATTACTTCACAGGTGGTGCTGACCAGTTTATCATCATTTTCCTTATTGTAGCAAGCATTGCAGCTCAGGTAAATAAGGACATTTATTTTGGTTATTGCCCTCAGCCTGATATGTATGTACTATTTATATGTACTTATTTTATTATTACTATTTTTAATATGTATATTAAGAGAGATATTTCAAAGAATTGGCTCATGAGATTGTGGGATCTAGCTGGGTAAATATGAAATCAGAAAGGCAGGCCTGTAAGCTGGAAACTCAGGCAGCTGGCCCTGCAGTCTTGAGGCAGAATTTCTTCCTTTTCCAGGAAGCCTCAGGTTTTCCTGTTAAGGCCTTTGACTGACTGGATGAGGCCCACCACATTTTTGAGGGTGATCTTCTTAAGTTCTGATGACAGATGTGAACCACATCTACAAAATACCTTCACAGCAATATCTAGATGAGTGTTTGGTTGAATCACTGGAGACTGACCTGGCCAAGCTGATACAGAAAACTGACCATCACAGTACCTGTCAAGCTTTTTTCCTTCAAAAAATCCCTACATTTGTACTATTATTACTGCATTTTGCAGTCCGCTTGGATTTGCATTGAAATGAGTTATCTGTGGGGAGCAAGGTAAATGAGGCTTACTGGTATCACATATACATGATAGAGAGCTTTTAGAAAAGAAAGGATGTCTTTTAAAGATTTTAAAATGTAACACACCCTCCCTGATCTATGGTTATGTGGGATGAGGGGCTGGTGCAGACCTGAGCTGGAAGGACCGTCTCCATTGTCTGGAGCCTTTCCGTCACCCATTCTAGTGAGAGGGGATTTGGGGTGTCAATGATGTCAGCGTTTGAGTGATTGTTGTTTCCTGCTCCAGGTTGCCTACGTCCTTCAGGATTGGTGGCTTTCATCCTGGTAAGTGATTCCTGGTCTGACCCAAAGTGCTATAAAATCAACGTGATGTCTCAATTTCCCACAGAGTCAGGGGAAGAGGCAGGGCTTGTTCAGCTTCCTTTTCTGATCCTCACGTAGTTTCCCTGAAGAAAAAGTAAAGATCCTGCTGGTGGTGTGTGATCCTCCCATGGTCTCTCCCCATGTCTGACCCTCAACAGCTTCCTCACAGACCATTTTGAGAACCAGAAGTCATGATTCAAATTGAGTCTTTGTAAGGTAGATGGACACAGGGCCTTGTGAACTGGAAATTATTTGCCAGCATAAAACACACCTCCCAAAATGAGGGGGGTTTTGGGGGTTGTTATTTATCTAACTTCTTTTTATAGCATAATATTTTTTTTTCCCTGTTCCATAGGGCAAATGAACAGAGTAGCCTGTATGCCATGGTGTATGGAAAAGAAAACCTAATTGTGACACCTGATCCTGCCTGGTACTTTAAAATTTATTCAGGTAAAATCGAGTCATCTGGTCAATATGCGAGAGTCTGAAGTGCTTACAACAAGCCTGTGTGAACAACTAGGGCTTCCAGGAGTAATTCAGGAATGTCTTAACAGCTTAAAATCTGAGTTGCGTTTATTCTGTGAATTAATTAGAATGATTATTTTAAAAATCTGCTAGAAAAAAAGAGGTTGAATGAAGACTCTTACTTTGCTCTGTACTGGATTTTGAAAGTTAAACCAGGATTGTGTATTCAGAAAATCAGCTACTGGAAGCATGTGGCTATTGTTTATTCTAATAGATTGCTTTAGCTAAATCTTACATCATTATATGATATAAGAGGGTTAGAAACAGATCCCCACCCTGTGGTTCAGGTTGTTCCAGTTCTGTCTGAATAAACCTTGGCTATTATTGAACTTGGATGGATCCTTTGGGAGCAAGTGCCCCCAAATAAAAGTATTATTCCCTTGCAGGCGTGCAAAGCTCCCCTTCGCCACACTGCTCATCTCTTGGGCTTCACTAATTACTTAAGAGAGAAGCTGAGCAGGGAGAAATCCAGTGTCTGGGAATCAGGATTCCTTCTCTTTCTTACCTTGAGATCACAATGTTATTGTGTCTGCAACTGTGTGATTAATTTAAAATCTTGCTTGCCAGGCTAATATTAATGAGTCTTTCTACTTTCAAAAGAATGCTTAGAATATATGCAGCATTACATACCTTTTAAAGGAAATCCTCATCTAAAATATTAAATATTCCCATGGGAAACCCTCATTCAAGCTTTCTTCAAAAATAGAGTGTGTTATCTTTGTAAGAACCCACTCATTGAAATTTGGTGTTTATTCTGTTGATCTCTTGCTAAGAAATATAAATCCGTTAGTTGTTTACCTTCTGAATTGGTGGACTATGGAGACTTAAAGGAAAAAGGAAGGGATTCTGTTATACATGCATATAGGTGGGCTAAGGAAAATGCCTGTTGATAGAATTCAGGAATTCGAGGTTTCAGAGTTGAAGTAAGTGACGTGTCAGCTGAAGGAGAAGAAAAGTACTTGATGGAATATTAATTACAGAAGTTATGCCCTCTCTACTTAGCATTGTGAGTTCAAGAGATGTTGGGCAGCTATTTTAATTTTTATATGCATAGCAGGTACTCATTTATGTTGCTAATAAAATATAAGTTTAAGTGATTGTGTTCATTTCCAAATGCTTTGTGTTTCTATAAAACACTTAGAGATTAGTTGTTTATTTAGATTATCTCATGTTAAAATATAATTTGTATTTTCTTGCAATTCAATTACTTAAGAAATTTTCTGCTTGTAACTTAATATGATATTTTCATACTCTTTAAAGCTAGTAGGGCATGGAAATAGCTACTTTACATGGAAGTAAATTTCAATATAAATTTACCATTTACAAGGAAATGGTAAATCATTTCTCCTGTTCCCTGTTAATTCATGATGCCACCAAAGCATTCCTCAATTTTAGATTATGGGACATATTGTAATTAGTAAGATTTGAAATATGGAGAAAGGAAGATCAACTACTTTTTATAATTTTCTTTCTTCTGAGCTTTTATTAGAACTTGTAATTGAACTAGGAAAGCATAGAATGAAATTGTAGTTTACACCTGACTTTTTTTCCCGTGTT
This sequence comes from Hippopotamus amphibius kiboko, assembly GCF_030028045.1. Taxonomy (NCBI): domain Eukaryota; kingdom Metazoa; phylum Chordata; class Mammalia; order Artiodactyla; family Hippopotamidae; genus Hippopotamus; species Hippopotamus amphibius. Next base: position 15,242,587 of record NC_080199.1, read on the forward strand.
GTTTCTATTTAATGAGAGGAACATAGTGATTTTTATGTTCTTCCTTATAAATGTATCTTGTGAATGTATTAAACTCTTACAGAATCCATTATATATATAAATGTATTCTTTATTCTATTTATGAATATATATTAAATTATATTTATAGAATAAAACACATAATATCTTTAGAAACTGCCTGACATGCTTTAGTGCCATGGAAGGAAAGGCAGAGATTTGTGCTGAGTAATGTTTCTTTATTTCAGTTCTAACTGTAGGTACTGTCCTTTTCGGCATCACAAGATCCCTGTTGATATTCTACGTCCTTGTTAATTCTTCAAAAACTTTGCACAACAAAATGTTGGAGTCCATTTTGAGAGCTCCAGTATTGTTCTTTGATAGAAATCCAATAGGTAAGTCAGACACTAAGTTTCTCAGTAAATATGTCTTGTTAATGCATTTAGTGCCTGATTACATTTGATATTTGAAAATGGAGGAGATGCTTTAAGAAAATCACTGTGCATGTTGATCCATCTTCTATGAAAAGCTTTACCGTTATTTTTCTCCTACCAGAGAAAATCTGAATATAGGAGCATATAAGCTTTTATTCCACTTTATGTGTGTATGGAAAAATAAATGAACATTCACTTTGCAGAATGATTTAGGAATCCATTTGTTGTGTGGGGTATGAAAGACTCTACATTCAATGCAAATGTGTTTCAATATGGTTTACTAGTTGCTAAAACATTGGCTGTGTCACATAGTGTTAAGCTAGGTTGTCCCCTAGGAAGGAACTTCTTACAAAGAATCTCTACAAGAGACAGGCTGTTTGTTTATTTGTTTGTTTTTTCATTTCCCATCCATTTCTCGGATCACAGAGCTCTGATGTGTGCCTATACTTTAAGGTTTACCTAAAATGGTAATGAAAAATTAATTAAGATACAAGATTGGTAAAATGTAAGCATCCTCTTCAATAAAATTAGCTCTATAGTTTTACTGTGGACTTTTGGTGACATGTAAGGGGCTTTGTGGTATGTAGCAGGTGGATCTTCAGTATTAAGTTTTAAGTTTTTCCATCTGAGTGTCCCTGATGGTTTCCCAGTGATTGATGGCCTCTACCCTGAGACCTTTGACCTGTCTTACTTTGGAAGGTAGCCTCCTGACCTGGGTTTCTGTGAAGAGTTAGTTCATCAGTGTACATGCTCACTCTGTTCAGTTGGTCAGACTGGTGATAAGGCCCAGAGTGGCTTTGTTTTTGCAGGTGATGATTGACGAGACCTGTTGAGGCAGGGATGTGGGCTGGAAGGAAGATGGGAGTAGCCTTAATCAACTAGCCTTTGACCAAGGCCAAAACAGGTAGATACTCCAGACATGCACATCTCAAGGCAGGATGTTGTCTGTCTTGGTTTAAAAGTGTGGGCTCTGGAGCCAGCTGCCAGAGTTCAATCCTGATGCTAGTTACTAATAGTGATAGCTGGTTCTAGTTATGCTAATATTTATGTGCTAGTTACTTAAATTCTTTTTCTCAGTTTTTTAATCTGTAAAGTGGGGATGCTACTCGCACCTACCTTATCAATATCTTAATATTGTGGGCATTAAGTAGGTTAATACATTCACAGCGTTTAGCACATGATCAGTGCCTAATGAATCTTTGTGACAATGGCTGCATGGTGTCTGGGAACTTTTTCACCTGTGAGATGGGAATAACTCTTGACCCTCCTGTTTCACAAGACTGTTGTGAGGATTAAATGAGACTGTTGAGGGCAGCATCTTGTGTAGATTTATTTAGCACATGTTGTTTAGTCCAGGTACCATGTGGAGCACAGGATGGTAAACTGCAGAAGCCAACACAGATCTCTTATTATGAAGCCAGAGTGAGAAAGTGATTGAAGGAGTATGTGCTATCACAGCTGGGAAGTCACTCTGCTTTTCCAGTTAATGTGAAAACTACAGTCATTAAGTGGAACTGAATTTATGTTCTCACAGCCTCTGAGTGCTCATGACCACAGTTAAGCAGACTCTTCATGTCCAGCACATGTAGGCTTCTCCAGATGCTGACTCATTTATTATTCAAGGATTTGGGACCAAGTTTAAATCTTCAAGGTTGCTAATCTTAGAGCAGTCAGCACACTAGTGTTTATCTTGCCTCCCCATCCTGTATCTATTAGCAGGACTTCATTCCTTTGGAAAAATAGAAGCCCAAATAAGTACTGCAAAGATAGGCCTAGTTTACCCAAAAGGTTTAGGAACCATGAATTATTTACTCTTTAGTGGTAGATTAAATTGAACTCTTTCCTGTAGTTTATCTTCAAAATTGGAATTGGTAATAGATTATTTATGGTCAGATTTGTTCCTGGTATATGATGGTATGATGATAAAACCACATATGTTGGTTCTCTGGAAGCTGTGTTTCATAGAACCAGACTATCCAAGCTTCCAAGTTTTGTTGTCTGTCAGTCAAGGAGATGAAACTGCCAAATACCTAATACATTTCCCTGGGATTAATTATATATTCAAGATGAATCTTGGCACTCCTGTGGGTTAAATACTTGATACCTGATGTTTTATCTTGTAAACTACAGCCCCTGAAGAAGTGATGGGCAATAATTGATCAATTTTAAAACATCAGTAGACATTTAAAAACTATTACTAGACAGGGAGTTGGGATGTAGGTAGAGATGTCGCAATGCCCCAGTTTTGCTGGAACATAGTTTTAGGAGAGCTGTGCCAGTCACTTCACTTCTCCTGGCTTTAGGTTCTAACAGGTAAGAAGAGGGGGCTTTTTCACTCATCAAGCATTTATTGGTCATCTACTGGCTGTCAGTTGTGGTCCCAAGCATTGGGACAAAAAAATCCCTACCTTCCAAGGCATTTGTAAACTTAAATAATTGCCGACAGTGGATTGTTTGTTTTTTAAGAAAATTAGTGTCCATATTCTATGATAGAATATAGAAAAGACACAGACTCAGAATCTAATACGGCTGTAGATTGGAGATCTCAATTCACGTATACACACAACACACTTACAAGCAGAGCCCTATGGTGTGTTTCTTTTTCATAATCAACTATGTAAGAATTGCCCTTGATTTCAGAAAATTTCCAAAAACTATTTTCCTGGAACTTCAAGGTGAATTGTTTGAAATTGTAATTTCAAAATGAAATTACACTGGTGGGAGTGTTAGAGGAATTTAGGAATTAAAGTAAGTGATTCTTTATTTAAGATCACCTCTAAGCTTACAGCAAATTCAACCCAGTTTCTAACCAGACTCTTAAAGATACTGGAATGTTCTCCTGACCCATCAGGGACTGTCTAGTGCTAGAGCTTATCCTCCAAAACTATATTAGGGAAAGAAGAAGGAAGTCAGCACTCCCAGTGTTGCCCGTTATAAATATCTACACACACTTTTTGGGGGGCTTTTTAGAAGCGTGTTAAAAATGCTTTGCCGGTAGGTGGAACATCAGCAATGACATTTTCTCCATAAGTAATGTTATCATGAAATCAACTATGATGTGTTGAGTGTTTTTGTCATTCTTGGAAATCAGGCTTAATCTGTTAGAAATTTCTCCCTCCTTTAGGGAGAAACTCTTTAATATCTAGAAAACATGGAAAGCTTCAAAGTGCACTTTGAGTGGAAGTTTATTAAAATACTGTGGTTAAATGGAAAGCTATCATAAAATCAGTTTCTCTGTTCTGGAGATACTTTCCTTTCATTTCTTTTTTAAATTTTCATTTTAATACATTGTACCCCATGGGGAAATTTTCAACCTCATGAATGCCTGGAATGTCTATTTTAAACCTGTTATGAGTTAAAGAATCTTTATCCAGTCATTATCCCAAATATAGTCATGCTCCTCATGATAGGAAATCCTGTCTGCAGGTCTGCTATTGGGAGAAAGCAGTGCTACAGAGCAGTGTGTTTTTAATACGTCAGCAGAAACCAGGGTATCTGCCATGGTTGATTTTTAGCCTAAGTTCCTGATTTGGGGATGTTTAAGTCATAATTAATGATTTTTCTCTGAGCTTCAAGTGGATGTTTCTGGAAGTGTTCTTTTGGTTCAGTGACTGATCTTGTCCTTCACTCTGAATAAGGGATATAATAAAAAAGTACAGAGATTTTTGAGATTGTGGTAAGAAAAACAATGTACCCACTTTTTTCTGTTCCACATGAAGATTTCACAGTGTACGTGGACTTGTCCTTAAATATATTTTCTCACATAAATAATTCCATATATCTAGATCAGCAACAGTGCTTTGAGGTGTACTCAGAATCATGGATTAATTTTTTTCACCACCTTTACATATTTAGAAATAAATTAAGAAAGAAGTGATTTCTGTCTTATATGCAGTCATTATTTTTAGAATTTTTTTTTCTTTTTTCTCCTGTTGGTGTCAAACTGGCCTCGGCTTATAAATTTTATTTCCTTTGGGTGAACTATAAACTTATTAGTCTTCCTTTTGGGCGAATAAAATGACAGTAACGTCTTAAAATTATGTCTCATGTTAATATAAATCTTCTCTAATTCCCCCTTTCATTCAGCATAAAAATGAAAAGGGAATCAAATATGGCTGAATTCCACCCATGAGTGATACTGTAGATAAAAGTATTTCTTATTGGTGTCAATTTTTAAATGTTTGTCTTGACATAGCCCTGTAAATAGAAGAAAAATAAATACCTATTGCAAAATGGTGAGTAATCATTTTTACCAGAAAATTGTTCTTCCTTGATGGAAGGTTAAATAAATAGTTGTGACACAAATAGAGTAGTAAAAGGCAGCACCTGTGTAATCTGGACAGTCAGTGGTTTTTCCTACTATCACGTAAACTGCTGTTTATTAATAAATTGTCAAGTCTTTAGACCAGGTGAGTAGATTTCATTCAAACATTAGGGAATTCTAAAACTTAAATGAAAATCCTTTAAGTCCCCTGAGTGCTCACATCTCCTTTCACAATGGAGACACTACAGGAGTTTCATTGTTAATTGACCTGGCTTAACTGACAAGGTGTATCGTCTCTTCGTTCTTGTTATATCCAAGGTACTGAGTTTTTATTTTTTATTTTTATTTTTATTTATTTATTTATTTTTTTTTTTTGGGGGGTACACCAGGTTCAATCATCTGTTTTTATACACATATCCCCATATTCCCTCCCTTCCTTGACTCCCCCACCTCGAGTCCCCCCCACCCTCCCTGCCCCAGTCCTCTAACGCATCTTCCATCCTTGAGCTGGACTCCCTTTGTTATACAACAACTTCCCACTGACTATTTCACAGTTGGTAGTATATATATGTCTGTGCTACTCTCTCGCTTCGTCTCAGTTTCGCCTTCACCCCCCGCCCCCTCCCATAACTCGAGTTCTCCAGTCCATTCTCTGTATCTGCATCCTTATTCTTGTCACTGAGTTCATCAGTACCATTTTTAGATTCCGTATATGTGAGTTAGCATACAATATTTGTCCTTCTCTTTCTGACTTACTTCACTCTGTATGACAGATTGTAGTTCTATCCACCTCATGACATATAGCTCCATCTCATCCCTTTTTATAGCTGAGTAATATTCCATTGTATATATATGCCACATCTTCTGTAGCCATTCATTTGTTGATGGGCATTTAGGTTGCTTCCATGTCCTGGCTATTGTAAAGAGTGCTGCAATAAACATTATGGTACAAGTTTCTTTTGGGATTATGGTTTTCTTTGGGTATATGCCCAGGAGTGGGATGACTGGATCATATGGTAGTTCTATGTGTAGTTTTTTAAGGAACCTCCAAATTGTTTTCCATAGTGGCTGTACCAACTTACATTCCCACCAACAGTGCATGAGAGTTCCCTTTTCTCCACACCCTCTCCAACATTTGTGGTTTCCAGACTTTGTGATGATGGCCATTCTGATTGGTGTGAGGTGATACCTCATTGTGGCTTTGACTTGCATTTCTCTGATGATGAGTGATGTTGAGCATCTTTTCATGTGTGTGTTGGCCATCTGTATGTCTTCTTTGGAGAAATGTCTATTTAGGTCTTCTGCCCATTTGTGGATTGGGTTATTTGCTTTTTTGGTATGAAGCTGCATGAGCTGCTTGTATATTTTGGAGATTAATCCTTTGTCCGTTGTTTCATAGGCAATTATTTTTTCCCATTCTGAGGGTTGCCTTTTAGTCTTGTTTATGGTTTCTTTTGCTGTGCAAAAGCTTTTAAGTTTCATGAGGTCCCATTCATTTATTCTTGATTTTATTTCCCTGATTCTAGGAGGTGGGTCAAAAAGGATGTTGCTTTGATGGATGTCATAGAGTGTTCTGCCTATGTTTTCCTCTAGGAGTTTTATAGTGTCTGGCCTTCCATGTAGGTCTTTAATCCACTTGGAGTTTATTTTTGTGTATGGTGTTAGGAAGTGTTCTAATTTCATTCTTTCACATGTTGCTGTCCAATTTTCCCAGCACCACTTATTGAAGAGGCTGTCTTTTTTCCATTGTATACTCGTGCCTCCTTTGTCAAAGATAAGGTGCCCATATGTGTTTGGGCTTACCTCTGAGTTCTCTATTCTATTCCATTGATCGTCCTTTCTGTTTTTGTGCCAGTACCATACTGTCTTTATCACTATGGCCTTGGAGTATAGTTTGAAGTCAGGAAGCCTGATTCCACCAACTCCATTTTTCCTTCTCAAGATTGCTTTGGCTATTTGGGGTCTTTTGCGTTTCCATACAAATCGTAAGATTTCTTGCTCTCGTTCTGTGAAAAATGCCATTGGTAATTTGATCGGGATTGCATTGAATCTGTAAATTGCTTTGGGTAGTACAGACATTTTCACGATGTTGATTCTTCCAATCCAGGAACATGGTATGTCCCTCCATCTGTTTGTGTCGTCTTTGATTTCTTTCATCAATGTCTTAAAGTTTTCTGCATACAGATCTTTTGCCTCCTTGGGCAGGTTTATTCCTAGGTATTTTATTCTTTTTGTTGCAATGGTGAATGGGAGAGTTTCCTTAATTTCTCTTTCTGCTCTTCCGTTGTTAGTGTATAGGAATGCAAGAGATTTCTGTGCATTAATTTTGTATCCTGCTACTTGACTAAACTCATCAATTAGTGCTAGCAGTTTTCTGGTAGAGTCTTTCGGGTTTTCTATACATAATATCATGTCATCTGCAAAGAGTGACAATTTTACTTCTTCTTTTCCAATTTGGATTCCTTTGATTTCTTTTTCTTCTCTGATTGCTGTGGCTAAAACTTCCAAAACTATGTTGAATAATAGTGGTGAGAGTGGACACGCTTGTCTTGTTCCTGTTCTTAGAGGGAATTCTTCCAGTTTTTCCCCGTTGAGAACAATGTTGGCTTTTGGTTTTTCATATATGGCTTTTATTATGTTGAGGTAATTTCCTTCTATGCCCATTTTCTGGAGAGCTTTTATCATAAATGGATGTTGCACTTTGTCAAAAGCTTTTTCTGCATCTATTGAAATGATCATATGGTTTTTATCCTTCAAGTTGTTGATATGATGTATCACGTTGATTGATTTGCGTATATTGAAGAATCCTTGCATCCCAGGGATAAACCCCACTTGATCATGGTGTATGATTTTTTTAATGTGCTGTTGGAGTCTGTTAGTTAGTATTTTGTTGAGGATTTTTGCATCTATATTCATCAGTGATATTGGTCTGTAGTTTTCTTTTTGTGTGACATCTTTGCCTGGTTTTGGTATCAGGGTGATGGTGGCCTCGTAGAATGAGTTTGGGAGTGTTCCGCCTTCTGCAATATTTTGGAAGAGTTAGAGAAGATAGGTGTTAACTCTTCTCGAAATGTTTGATAGAATTTGCCTGTGAATCCATCTGGTCCTGGGCTTTTGTGTGTTGGGAGATTTTTAATCACTGCCTCAATTTCTGTACTTGTGATTGGTCTGTTCATGGTTTCTATTTCTTCCTGGTTCAGTCTTGGAAGATTGTATTTTTCTAAGAATGTATCCATTTCTTCCAGGTTATCCAATTGATTGGCATATAGTTGCTTGTAGTAGTCTCTCATGATGTTTTGTATTTCTGAGGTGTCCGTTGTGACTTCTCCTTTTTCATTTCTAATTCTGTTGATTTGCATCTTCTCCCTTTTTTTCTTGATGAGTCTGGCTAATGGTTTATCAATTTTGTTGATCTTCTCAAAGAACCAGCTTTTAGTTTTATTTATTTTTCTTATGGTTTCTTTCCTTTCTTTTTCATTTATTTCTGCTCTGATCTTTATGATTTCTTTCCTTCTGCTCCCTTTGGGGTTTCTTTGTTCTTCTTTCTCTAGTTGTTTGAGGTGTAAGGTTAGGTTGTTTATTCGATCATTTTCTTGTTTCTTAAGGTAGGACTGTATTGCTATAAACTTCCCTCTTAGAACTGCTTTTGCTGCATCCCATAGGTTTTGGGTTGTTGTGTTTTCGTTGTCATTTGTTTCTAGATATTTTTTGATTTCCTCTTTGATTTCTTTAGTGATTCCTTGGTTGTTTAAGAGTGAATTGTTTAGCTTCTATGTGTTTGTATGATTTGCAGTTTTTTTCCTGTAATTGATATCTAGTCTCATGGCGTTGTGGTCTGAGAAGATGCTTGATATGATTTCAATTTTTTTGAATTTGCTGAGGTTTGATTTGTGACCCAAGATGTGATCTACCCTGGAAAATGTTCCGTGTGCACTTGAGAAGAAAGTGTAGTCTGTCGTTTTTGGATGGAATGTCCTATAAATATCCATTAAGTCGAGATGGTCTAATGTGTCATTTAAAGCTTGTGTGTCTTTATTTATTTTCTGTTTGGATGATCTGTCCATTGATGTAAGTGGGGTGTTCAAGTCTCCCACTATTATTGTGTTCCTGTCGATGTCCCCTTTTATGGCTGTTAACATTTGCCTTATGTATTGAGGTGCTCCTATATTGGGGGCATAGATATTTACCATTGTGATATGTTCTTCTTGAATGGATCCCTTGATCATTATGTAGTGTCCTTCCTTGTCTCTTTTAATAGTCTTTACTTTCAAGTCTAATTTGTCTGATATGAGTATTGCTACTCCAGCTTTCTTTTGACTTCTGTTTGCATGGAATATCTTTTTCCATCCCTTTCCTTTCAGTCTGTATGTATCCCTTGGTCTGAAGTGGGTTTCTTGTAGGCAGCATATAGAAGGGTCTTGTTTTTGTATCCATTCAGCCAGTCTGTGTCTTTTGGTTGGAGCATTTAATCCATTTACATTTAAAGTGATTATTGACATGTGTGTTCCAATTACCATTTTCTGAATTGTTTTGGGTTTGTATTTGTAGGTGTTTTCCTTTTCTTGTGTGTCCTACTTAGAGAAGTTCCTTTAGCACTTGTTGTCAGGCTGGTTTGGTGGTGCTGAATTCTCTTAATTTTTGCTTGTCTGGAAAGCTTTTGATTTCTCCCTCAAATCTGAATGAGATTCTTGCTGGGTAGAGCATTCTTGGCTGTAGGTTTCTCTCTCTCAGGACTTTCAGTATATCCTGCCATTCCCTTCTGGCCTGCAGAGTTTCTGTAGAAAGGTCAGCTGTTATCCTGATGGGTTTTCCCTTATATGTTGTTTGTTGCTTTTCTCTTGCTGCTTTTAATATTTTTTCTTTGTGTTTAATTGTCGTTAGTTTGATTACTATGTGTCTTGGTGTATTTCTCCTTGGGTTTATTCTGTATGGGACTCTCTGTGCTTCTTGGACTTGGTGAATTATTTCCTTTCCCATGTTGGGGAAGTTTTCCACTAGAACCTCTTCAAAGATTTTCTCAGACCCTTTCTTGTTTTCTTCTTCTTCTGGGATGCCTATAATTCGAATGTTGGTATGTTTAAGGTTATCACTGAGGTCTCTGAGACTGTCTTCTAATCTTTTTATTCTTTTTTCTTTTTCCTGCTCTGTGGCAGTTATTTCCCCCATTCTATCTTCCAACTCACTTATTCGTTCTTCTGCCTCAGTCATTCTGCTGGTTAGAGCATCTAGAGTATTTTTAATTTCAGTTATTTTGTTATCCATTGCTGTTTGTTTTTCTGAGTTCTTATGAACTGTTTCTTGTACTTTCTCTATTTTGTTATCGAGATTTTGTATCATTTTTACTATCATTACTCTGAATTCTTTTTCAGGCATTTTTCCTATTTCCTCTTCATTTATTTGGTCTTGTGGGTTTTTTTCCTGCTCCTTTGCCTGCATGGTATTTCTTTGTTTCCTCATGGTTGTCCAAACTTTTGGGGTTGCTTGTCCTGGCGATAGAGGTGTTTATAGAAGACTGTCCAAGCCTCAGACTAATGTCCAAGTATTGGATTAAACGAATATTAAGTCTAGGGAACACATACATGTATAAGACACACAATTACTGAATCCGTTAGGACATAAGGCTCTAGAAAGATCTGACAGAACCCCAGTGTGCTATCAGATATTCAAAGAGAAACCCAACAGAAATTGACAACTGAAACAGAACAAATCAGAGACAAAAGCAAAAGCAAACAAACAACAAATAACACCCTACACATACAAACATCAATCCAGGGAGACTTTGTAAGCTAGGATCAAATATAGAAAAGAACTGGAGTACCACCAGAGAGAATGGAGATTCTCAGAATGTAATTAGACAACTGTACTAAGAACTAAGATAAAGACAAAAGCTTAATATTAAATACCAAGGCAGTGCGTCATCTGGAGAATAGAGCAAGGAGTCTGAGCAGATCGATAGTGTTGCTTATAAGTATGTTAAGATAAAATACACTTAAAATGGCTGGAAGAAAGGGGAACAGAAGAGCGTAATGTGGTTGGAAATATGCAAATAAAAAGAAAGGAATAGAAATGTATAAAAGATAGGGATGAAAGGAAAGTATGAGAGATATTTTGTCTGTACTACCAAAAACTTAGCTAGATATAGAAGTATATAAAAGGGCAAAAAACACACAAACAACAACAAAAAAAAAGAATAAAAAATATCATTAAAAAATTATGTTATAAAACTTGCAGATCCCTTAGGGCTAAGAGTGTATTTAATAAATCAAAAAAAAAAAAAGAATAAAAAATATCGTTAAAAAATTATGTTATAAAACTTGTAGATCCCTTAGGGCTAAGATTGTATTTAAAAATCAAAAAAAAAAAAAAAAAGAGAGAGAGAGAGAGAAAAAAAAAAAAAATCCAGAACTGATCCCAGAATGGACCAGTTCAATAGGTATTGATACTACTATTTCTGTTTCCTTAGCATCTCAGCTGTAAGTGTCCTTCTCCTTGCCTTGGGTTTTTTTTTTGCGTTATTCTGTGACCAGCAGAGGTTCCTTTATTGTTCATCTGTAAGCGTCAGTGTGTGGGGAGGGAGAGGGTACAATAGTGGCTCCTTCTCCTGGGAGTGAGTGAGCAGTGGCGCACTGTTGTTTCAGTCGGGCTTGGAGGTGCCTGTTGTAGAGGGCGCTGGTGGCTCAGGCGTAAACAGAAAGTCTTAGAGTTGGGCCTCTCTTGGGGTTTTTTTCTTTTTGATGTTGTTGTTTTTTTTTTTCTCTCGGCAGCCTCCCTGCTGCTGGCGTTGCAAGGGGTTTTAATCTAGCCCCGCCCGAGTGCCTGAGGGTGCTTGTTATCCCTGAGCGCCTTAGGTGGCCCATGGGCGTCTCTCCACTGCCGGCTATGTCGGGCTCCCCGCAGTCCTTTCTGGTGTCCGAGGCCGTCTGCTGGTGTTCAGCTGGTTCTCCGTGGGAATTACTGCATCCTTCCGTGCACTCCCAATGCATCTGTAGAGAGGGATTCACTCCTCGTCTCTCTACTTCGCTGCCATCTTTTCTCTCCTCCACCCCCACCATCTTGAACTGAAGCCATTTCGCATTAAGGACTCTGGTCTGAAGGGCTAGGTGCAAGGCCTCTGCACGTGGTACCCTGTGAGCAAGTGAAACTAGACTAAGTACAAAGGTGGAAAAAAGGTTAGACTTTATTACCCAGCTTCTATTTTTGTTTCCCGGGAGTTGTTAACGGGCTTTGCCAAAGACAGTATGATGAACCAGACACTTCATGTTGAAACATGAATTTCCCTAGGTTGAGAAACAAAAACAACAACAAAAAAGACTGCTTGAAATATCAATAAAGACTGAAATTTGGAAACAACCCAACTTTCCAAAAAGTAGGAAAGCCACTGGGCTTATTTATAGAAGGGTTTGTTTTCTTGATTCATTGAGAATATGCTTGAGCACCTTCTATATGTGAGACATTGGTCCAGGCACTGGGGTAACAACAGTGAATGAAACAGACAAAACCCCTGACCTAATAATGTCCATATTCTAATTTAATGTGTGTTAATAAAAACAAGACACATGGTTGTTAGCTCCTGGAAGCAAAGAATGAAGTTTGAAACAGCAGTAATTATAAATGTAGAAAAGAAAAGATTAATTTAAAGATTCTTGAAACAGAAAGTGTAAGTGATCCTCACTGGGTCAGTGACCCCTCAATGGGTCCTTTGCCTGGAGTCGCAAGTGCCACTTATGAAACCGGGTTCTGCATAGCAGAGCAGAGACTTGATTCATGCATTAAGGAGTAGAGAAGGGAGAGCTCTAAAAATGACTTCTCCCTGAAGGGGAGGGGAGTAAAGGAACTTTAAGGGGTAGGAGGCATGTCACTGGGGCTCTAGGAAAGGGGGGAGATTTCCAGGAACAGCCAGGGTAGCTTGGGCATGCACAGTCTTCACACTCCCTTGCATCTGGCAGGAACTGTGCCTAGTAGAGTACAGATTCCCCCTTGGGCAGAGATCTGAGCATGGTAATGAAGCAAAGGTCACTTTTAGATACCTCCAGGTCTCATCTGTGCAGGCACTTTCCTGTAGTCAAGTCAAAGCCCGCTGAGTGTGGTTGGCCACTGCATATCTCTTAAAGCACAGCTGCAAAACATCTCCGTCAAATTCCAGGTGTTCTTGTATTTGTGCTGCCAAAGCGAGCACTCCAGGTGTTTTTGAAACAAACACAGAAGTAAATCAAGGCAGGGATCCTTTAGCTCTCAGGGGTGGGAATGAGTGACAAAGGAACCTCATCAGAAATGTTCAGTTTCTTCCTTGTTGCTCAAAGTGTGGTCCCTGGACCAGCAGCATCAGCATCACCCTGGAGTTGCTAGAAATCCAGAATCTCAAGCCCCACCCAGCGCTCTTGAGAATAGACATTTTAACCAGATCCCTGGAGATACGTGTACAGATTAAAGTTTGGGAAGCATTGTTCTTGTGAGGATTGGGCTATTTCTGATCTAACTTCACTTGGATCCGCAGGAACCTTCCGCAAACTGGTAGTTTCCCCCACATATTTATAAATTGAAGATGACTAGAGCATTGGTGGATTCTGTAATGATCAGAATTAATCTTTCCAATTGTGTCCCCTGATTGACATGTAGCAAGATGGTCACTGAGTGGGTTTAAGTCTTACAGTCTCTCTTCATTAAGAACCAATTTTAAATAATCATTTTTTAGATTTGTTTTATGTTTTTGTGTAAATGTCCATCTGCACAGAGGTTTCCCATCCTAAAAAAATAAAAACAAGATGGAAATGGGTTAATGGTGTTTTATTAGTAAATCCTTTTTGAGCACCAACCCCTACCTCCTACCTGGCGCTGTGCATTTCATTATAAATTGTGTGTGAAATGTAGTCCATGTTTACAGAGGGTGTATAATCTAGGTATGAACTCAAGGCTAATATACATGAAAAGTAGTTAAACCACTAAATAGATTATACGATGATGGGTTCTAAGAATATACCCAGACTCCAGGTGGAATCTGAAAGCTTGCTGAAACAGTCCTTCATAAAAAAAAAAAAAAAAAAGAAAGAAGTGTCAGAAACACTTTAAATATGAGAATTGCTTATGTCTTTGCTGAAAGTGTGTGGAGTCTTCTTTTAGGCCGCACTTGGTTGCAGGGTCTCCTCAGTCCTCAACACTAAAAGTAGAAATGGATGTTAGAGGCAGGTGCTGCGCAACAGCAAAGTGTATTAGCTGAAAGCACAGTATTATAAAAATATGTTTTAAAGATAGTAGTTGAGTGGGGGTTGGAGTACATCTTCAGTAACCATAATTAACCGCAAAGGACATTGCCGTGTTTAAAACCAGTATAATCACTGATGCTCAAAATATTTGATCTGGGTTGTCAAGGAAAGATATATTGATATTTATGTTCTGTGTGTTTTGTTTAAGATGATCCTGTTGTATAGCACAAGGAACTATATTCAATATTCTGTAATAAACCATAATGTAAAAGAAAAAATAAAAATAGACAACACAATTCTATTGTCAGCATAAAAAAGCTTCTGCCAAAATGATTTAAATGTTTTGTTATTTAAAAGGTACTTAGTAACTTGAAATTTTAACTTTACAAAAATATATCATTTCCCAACTAATTTTAGTAAGCAAGTCTCTTGTAACTGTGGTGACTGTTCTAGTCCAGGCTTTTGGGTTGCCATGGGCAGAATCTACCCAGGTTAGTTCAGAGGAGAAGGGCTTGATCAAAAGGAAATGGGCATCTCATGTAGCTGTAGTGATGCTGACTTCCCTGGAACTGGAGCTGGGAACTGGGTCCTCATGGGAGCTGGGGCCATTGTCACAACTCGTGCATATTCCCAAGCTCCTTCGCCTCTCATCTTTGCTGGGTGTGGAGAGTCTGCTCCACTTTCCTGCTTCTCTCCTGGCCTCGTAGTTCTTAGGAGGGGAGATCTGAATGACTTGGTGGCTAGTCAGTGGGTTAGCTGCCCCTGGGCACTTTTGGTCAGTAAGCTGTGGCCGGGACTGTGGAGGGTTCCTGAGAGGGCAGCACAATTATTCCAAGCCTGTCCAATAAAGATAAAGGAGTTCAAGTGAGTGGCAGATTCCTGGGAGCTACATTTGTCAACAAGAATCTCACAGTGGAGTTAGGGTTAAGGCTGAGATCTGGACAGACAGACCTTCTTGGTGGGTAGAAGAGAGAGGAGCCCCCCTCCTCCCGATCAGAATAAGCATATAGGATCAGGGATGATGGAAGGGAGGTAAGGTACCTCTTTTCTGCTCTTCTTCCTCACTGTTCCTAAAAACATGATATATATGATTTGATAAAGAAAGGAGGATGTAAATGAGATTATTTTTAAATGACAAGTTAAGACCTGTTGGCAATTATTTGAGAGCAAGAGAAGTCAAAAGTGACTGAAAAGTTTTCATGCTGGGTGTTTAGGCATAGGTCAAAGGCAGAGTGTGAGAAGTTGGGTGTGGATAGTTGTGGATCAACTGTAAAGGCTTCTGTCCAGTTTAGATGTGTTGAGCTTAAGATGTTCTGTAGCACAGCCAAGTGCCTGAGGAAGAGGTCAGGAGTGGAGATATGGTCTAGGATGCATAAGCAAACAGGAAATCATCCTAATGAAAGTGAGAGAAGTTTAGGAAGAGAGCCAGAAAAAGAAAAAAATGGTGAATGGCACTAAAAAAAAAGAGACAGTAAAGATATTGAAAGAAGTTGCCCTGAAAAGTGGGGTTTCTGTGCCTCCTCTCTCTGCTGGGTGGAAATCCCAGGATGGCTTGACAGTAGCACTCACCTCATGATGAAATATTATTGCATCACCCTGAGCAAGGTGGGACTTTGTCTCCTCTATCACCAGAAGCTTGGTCTACAAAAGAGTTTGAACATTTCTGTTAGCTGCAGAACCGTTTCTTCAAAGGTGATCTCTATGTAAATGTCCAGATAAATGTAAGGGGCTCTGTTTGGGAGGGAATGGGCAGTAAGGGAGAAGGGTGTTTGTCCTCCACTTCCTCCTCTGCCTCATTCTCCAAGGTACCTCTGCTGAATCTCAGATGCTTCACAGGACAATGTTTGGAAATTACTAAACTTAGTGACCTTTCATGTCCCTTAAAGCTGTAAAATCCCATAAGGATAATATGAATAATACCTTGCACGTGTGCTACTTCATAGTTTAGCAGGTGCCTACATAAGCATGATGTTTTTTATCCTGTGAATGTTGTCATCTCCCTTTTACAGATAAGGAATTTGCCTCTCAGTGGAGGTCGGATAAGTTGCTTAAAAGCCTCTTGCTGCTGAGGGCCAGAGGAGGACCAGAACTTGGTGGTTTTTCCACTGATGGTTTCCTAATTCCTGTTGCTCTTTGTATTTCATGACATTCTTTGAGCAGCCACCATATTGCTGACCTATTTTAACAGCAGAGAATAAGAAAATGTGGAGCGCCCTCTCCTGTTCTTAGGCTCGTCTAAACTGAATTAGTTTGTGTAGAATGCTGCAGGAAGTCCAGGCTGTCCCACCTCCCTTAAAGGCTCCCTCATGCACACAGCGATCCTTTTCAGCCTGGTGACCATCTCCAGGCTACATTGAACACCCTCTCTATTGAACCAATTTTGCCCCATCACCTTGCACGATACCTGGAAGATTCAGGTATATTTTCTTTGCCCCTTCGGAGGGACTCTGCTCTTTTTTCCCTTCAGCTGCTTGGATATATCCTCACCAGGACAGTGGATCTTTTATTGTCCTCCCCACTCCTCAACATTTCACTGGATTCAGAGCCTGGCCTTGACCCAGGGCTCTTGGATTCTGAATCTCTGCAGGACTGTCAAACCAACGACCGATTCTAATCAAAATAATTAGATTCTAGAACCGTTAGTGAAGCTACCCATGGGTGCATATAAAGAAGTGCACAATATCAAAGAGTTCAGAAAACACAGCTGTTCTTGCTTATCCTTAAGGTCAGGTGTGGTGTGCCCTGATATGGGGATTTTTTGCTGGTGCCTAAGACCACTAATTGGGCTCAAAAACACACATACTGAAAAAAAAAAATTCTGCAAGGCAGAAATAGAGACACAGATGTAGAGAAAAAACATGTGGACACCAAGTGGGGAAAGCAGGGGGGGTTGGGGTGGGGTAAATTGGGAGATTGGGATTGCCATATATACATTACTAATAAGAAAAATATCAAATTTTACACTTTTAATATATGCAGTTTATTGTATGTCAATTGTATCTCAATAAAAATTCTTAAAGAAAAAATATTTAAAATATACTGATTTTTGGTGATGGTTGCATCATTCAGTAAAGTTACAAAAATTCATTGAATTGTACACATGGACAAATTTTATGAGATGTAAAATATGCCTCAATTAAAATATACCTTGGTATTTTATGATATGCAGATATACCTTTTCAATGTTTAAAAAAACAAATAAGACCCAGAGTAGACGTGGGAATTTCCAAGTTTTAAGTTATAGTTTGGTTATAGGTAAGTGAGGAGTCCTGGGTTTGGGTCAGGTGTCAGAATTCTAGAGGTGGCTAACTCCAGCTTAGACTGTAGACTCAGTGCTTAAAATATGATCACTGTGAATTTGTATTTCAACAAGTTCAAATGTCATCTTTCATGATATTCTGTCCTGTGGATGAGATAGAAAATTGTGAACCAGAGCAGTTAGGAGGACCCTGATTGGTTCTTGGATACCATGGACTTCAAGGGGGGGGTACCTCCCTCCCCCTCTCCTCCCTCGCTCCTCCCTTTCACATGCTTCTTCCTTCTTCCCCTCTTTCCCAGTTCTTCTCTTGCTCTCCATAGTTTACCTTTTTACACAATATGAAGCTACTGTAGAAAGATAAGAAAGTCCAAAAAAATTAAAGTTGTACGTAATACTGTATAGACTTGTTTCAGATTTGTCTGGGTTGTTTTCTACTTCTGACTTGACAAATATGCCACAGTCAACCTTTTGATGCACTTATTAACTCCTGGGGGTGCATTCCTAGAAATGGAGTTTCTGGGTCAGAAGGGATGTGCTCTTAGAGTTGTTTATACAAATTGCTCAATTGTTTCCAAAAATCTCCCTGTGCAGTACAGGTGGGAGTGATGTGGATTTTCATTATATGTGTGTCCAAAATGTGATCTGGCCTTCAGAATTACTGTTATTGTTGGCTTTATGATTCATTATATCCTATGCAGGATAGGGTAGGTGGTGATACCAATTTACCCCAGTACCTTGGGTACTGATTTTAATCCTGAGCACAAGGCATTAACTGTGACTGTCCATCTGAGTCTGGTCAAGAGGCAGAGGCCAAGATAGGACACTGAGCCTTATGAAGGATCATGAGACACCAAGGAGTAGTTGCTGGAAAGGATGTAGTTCACTTCCTTTAAGGAGTTGAAAGATTATCATATCAAGAGAAATTAGATTCACTTTGTGTGGTTATAAGGGCAGAAGAAGTGGCAGAGGTTGGATGTTCTAGGAAGACAAAATTCGGTTTAATGTGAGAAAGACCTGTCTAACAGAACAGTCTGAACATGGATTGGGCTCCCCCTGTTCAAGTGAATCCCCCTTTCCTCTACCTCCCTGGAGATACTCCAGCAGGGGCCATGGGTCATTTGGGTGAAGAGTCATGGCATGGGTGTGAAGGGAATTCATCATAAGGATTTCATTTGGACACTTTTGAGAAAACTTTAATATTATAAGGCCATGAACTTGGACTCATAGCTCTGGTTACAACAGTCTATCCCAAAGCCTGATGAAGTATTCTGCAAATACATTTGTTCTCTTAATGTTTCTTAGTGTAAGTAAGTAACTGCTGAACTTTCTGATCTCACATTTTCTACACTCAGCTCATTGGTGAATAAGACTTTAGTTTTTTGACCAGCTTTGACGTTCAATTCAGTTTTTGTAGTCACTTTATGGGGAGATAGTTTTTCTTGTCTTTTTCTTGTATTTTACGCTATTTTCCAACCCTGGGTCTCTCAGACCTTAAGACTCGCACATCTGTTGACAGGTAAAGGGGTTATTTTCACCTACTGTTCATCTCTGAGTAGTCTTTTCATCTTAACAAATTGCAGTATTGCTTTCAACACTTTGTAAGACAAATCATACTTGCAGCGCTCTGAATCCTGCTATGTTAAAAAGTTGCATTTTTCCATCAAAGAAATCACAAGCATTTAAACTATGCCTTTAACATTTTTTTGATGTGTATTTCCTTATTTCTATATTGCTACTTTGGGAAGTTAAAAAATGAAAAGGGGGGGGAATGCAAAATCCATAAGAATATGTGGAAAAAATTGTCCATCTGATTTTAGTATTTCTAAAGCAGAGTTGATTTAATAATAGCCCAGTCTCTTGCCCCTCAAAGCATAATCTGGGAAACTGCCATCACCTGGCCACTTGGAAGAAATGCAGACTCTCTAGCTTCCCCCTAACACTCTGAATCAGATCCTGCATTTTAACAAGTGGACCCTCCTACAGTGCCTGGTAGACTTTCCCAGGTGACATGATGCTGCAGAACCTGGGGGTCAGAGTCATCATCTCACCCTGGTGGTTGAGCACCTGTTAGCTCACCTGGCATCGTGACTGGGTTCTTTCACCTGCATGAGCCCATTTAATCCTGAGAATCACCCTCTAAAGCAGGCATTCCTAGAGGCTCAGAAAAGTCGTTGCTGGGCCTCCAAAGGTGTCACTAAAAGACAGTTTCTGGAGTCTGTATTTCCTAAGGTTGAGACAGGAAAGTTGAGGCCCGGCCTGTGATGGCCGGGCCTGGCCAAGGGCGAAAGCCTCCAGGTGCTCTACCTCCTGGCTTGGGCACACCCGGTGTGTCCAGTGAGCCAGGTGCCCTCTGGAGGACAGCAGAGCCCATTCATCCTGGCAGCAGAATCTCAGCCCCCAGCCTCTGGTCATTCACCATCCTTTTGTGGCTTGGGTGAAGGGCCTCGGGAGGAAGTCACCTCTGACAGAGGTCAGGAAGAGCACCTAGAGGTCACATACCTCACCTGCAGGCTGGCTTCCTGAAGCCTTAATTATGAAAGAAGTTCAAGGGCCTAGATAACATATTTCTCACGAGTTGCTGCCCCAAAATAGGCTCTGTGTGTGTGCGTGTGTATGTGTGTGTAGCTTCACTTTTTTTAAATTTAATCATAAAAAGACTAGTGTCAACTGAAAAAAAAGTGTACAACCTAAAAGCTGAGAGTTATGCTTTATTCTGTGGACAAAACTGAGGACTTAAGCCCAGGACACAGCCTCTGAGATAGCTTTGAGAGACTGTTCCAAAGAGTCGAGGGGCAGGGGAGCCAGCAAAGATAGGTGTATTTGCAACAAAAACCAGGTAGTCAGAACATCAAAAAATTACTCTTAATAAAAGAAAACCAGATATCTCAAGTTAGGGAATTTACCACTTTTCTACGATATGGAAAGATGCAAGAGTCTGGGCTCCCTGAAATCATTCCTTTGATGTGCACCTCAGCTATTTGAGGCCAGTATCCTGTGTTTTCTCATCCTGAGTTTCCTCAGGGTGCACCTTCACTGGGGTGATTGCTATGCCTGATGGCTGCAACATCCTTTGTTTACTGATATGGCAGGCAGAATTTTTAGTTCACACTAGATATTTATTAGAAATTAGTTCTTATCTTCTAATCCTGTAGCCTTTAGGATATACTGTTTTCAAGGAGTCTGAGAAGGGAAATAAAATCGATCATGATTTTTAATCAGTAAGTAATATTTCTGTTTTCCTGCCTCCATCCTTCTGATCTTCTTGGATGTTTAAGAGTGAGTCTATGTTTATCACACCCAGTGCACCTCTGAAAATAAAGACTTATTCCCACGGTGGTAAACTCACAACTTGGAAATGGCAGGAATCCACAATTTCCCAAAATGTGAGGTGCTATATAAACCACTTGAGGGAAAAAATTACAGAGAGGTTATAATTATGTTTATTTAAAAAGTATCATTTAGCAAAATTAATTTTGATAACTAAAGCAAAATTAGTGTAACAGGTTTAACTTAGGTATTTTGCAACTGTTTGTTTACCAACTAAGTACTTGAAATGAGTCTTAGATGGGATGGATCTAAAAGGAGGGAGAACATTCTCAAATCCGTCAACCCTTCCAGAGACTGCCACAGGATTTTCTCCCCATTCTTTTAAAAATCATGGCTCAATTTCAACTCCCCACCCACTGCCATTTGGTGGTATTTTTGTTTCTCTTTAAGTATCACCCTGTTTTCTCTTTTTTTACCACTGACATCAGCTTATTTCGTATGAATCTATAATGTATTAAATACATATATTTTAAAATGATTGTTTTGATTTATTCATGAATTGTTTCTCTTAAAGGGCCTGTCTGGGGAAATGAGTGATTTCTCATATCCTGTTCTTGCAGGAAGAATTTTAAATCATTTCTCCAAAGACATTGGGCATATGGATGACTTGCTGCCCCTGACATTTCTTGATTTCATCCAGGTAACGTAACAGTCATGTCAGAGTTCTCCCAGGGAAAAGCAAAGTGCCTATTTTTCAAGGCCTTTTCACAGGTGATGTGTCATGTTCTCTAAAGTAAAAGGCCATGTTTGTAAGAGAAAGATGCGATTGTGATTTGGAGGCTGAGTTAACATGAGTAATACCTGGTGTAGGAGCAGCTACACAGTCATGTTAAGGTTGGTTGGAGCAGCGACATGCTTGGTGAGTGGGTCTCCCTCTGCCTTCCAGGGATCTGGTGTGGCTTCCCTTTACTGTGAGCACATTTCATAACAGAGAAGCAGTCACTTCTCATGGAAAGGTAGCCTAGATTAACTAAATTATGCATTGTATTACGACAAGGGACAAATATTTACTGCACTGTTTGTTTGTTTTGATAAAGCCAGGTGTGGTTATTTACAAAGAAAAGATAGTGATAATAAGTGAAAATAATATTTGATTAAGGATAATAAAGAGCAATTATGGAAGATACAAAGTTATGGGGGCCTGGGTTTGATCCCTGGTCAGGGAACTAGATCCCACATATGGCAACTAAAATCCCACATGCCACAACAAAGATCGAAGATCTTGTGTGCGGTAACTAGGACCAGGAGCAGCCAAATAAATAAATAAATAAAAATTTAAAAATAAATAAATACCACATGTATTTTTAGTACAGAAATAGTCTGATAATGGCATTATTTTTTATTAAAAATTATTGCCACAGACAGTTTCCAGGACTAAATATTGCCTCGTAAGTTTGTATCCTAGAGATACTAGGTTTGTAATCCCTGAAGATTTTAATGGACACTTTCACATGTAGACTCACAGAATAAAAATCAGTTATTTTCAAGACAAACCATTGAGCACAAAATATTTCAAGTTAATGTAATTTTCATACAATTTGCCAAAGTCCCAGATAACATTGAGTAAGGAGTCTTAATTATCTACAATTCTTGTCATTAAAATCATCACTTCCAAGAAGTCTTCCTGCTGGTAAAACAAGTGAAAATGAAGGTAAGATGCGAAAGTTGGATTTAGACATTTCGTTTTTTTTAAAAAAAAGTTTGGGACTGCTCTGAGCATGTGAACTTGCACACAGCTGCCCTCAGCAAAATGCTGTAATTTACTGAGGAAACCTGAATTGCATAACCTTTCTTCCCCACACATCCCTCATTCAGGAAAAAAAAATAATCATCTGCTTGACTGAGCTTAAATAACTGGCTTTTCACATCCTTTCATGGACACAAAGGGCTCATCCTGAGGCTGCTTGAGCCGCCAATGCGTAGTGGTCCCCCACCACGGGGACCACCATGGAGCGTGCCATTCCCTCCTCACCACACACAACACACATTGACTGTAGCTTTATGAAGTGAAAATGCCCAAGAAAAAGAAAATGTGAAGGAGGTGTCCTCAGTCATTTCTTTCCAGAGGAGGGAGAGGAAAAGAACAAGCTGCTGCATCTGGATATTGAGAACAAAGCAGGCCTGAGACCAGGGTATAATAGGTTGGGTCACTTGCTTTTATATAAGCAAAGAGTGGAACTGCCTTTACTTGTCTCAGTACCACTGACCCCTGCATTTCATTGTGTAGAGGTGTCAGGGAAAGTGTGTAGAAAGCATTCCAGCTTCTTTCACTGAACAATGACTTTGTCATCTTGAGATTTGTGTGCTGTGTTGACCCTCCCCCCACCCCCTCACTCAAATCCCCACTGGTGATACTTATTTTTAATATATATTTCATACTAGTCCGTTGTGAATATTTTCTTCCAGTCTGTGGCTTGCCTTTTTATATCCTTAATGAAAATCGTTTTAATTTTGATGAAGTCTAACGTGTACCCTTTTTTTCCTTTTGTAGTTCATGTTTTTGTATCCTAAGGAATCTTTGTGTATCCTTAGGAGTGTGAAGATGTTGATACTTTCCTATTGTTCTACCTTTTTAGAAACTGACGCATCTTGTGTTATTTTTTGTGTATAGAAGAGTAGAAAATGGTTGGGATTTTTTTTTTTTCTAGTTATTCTAGCCACATTTGTTAAAAACATTTTTATGCACTGAATTGGTACCTTGGTTAAAAATCATTTGACTGTACATGAGGAAGTCTGTGTCTGGATCTTTATTTTGTTCCACTGATCTATTTATCCTTATACCAATACTGCAGTCTTGGTTATTGTACATTTTAGTAAGACTTCAAATTTGGTAAAGTCCTCTAACTTTGTACGTCTTTGTCAAGATTGTTTTGATCATTATAGATTCTTTACTTTTCTGTATAAATTTTAGAAGCCTTTTCAATTTGTTGTTTTTATGTAAATTTATTTATTTATTTATTTGGCTGTGTTGGGTCTTCATTGCTGCACACGGGCTTTCTCTAGTTGCAGTGAGCGGGGGCTACTCATCATTGTGGTACACAAACTCCTCATTGTGGTGGCCTCTTTTGTTGCAGAGCATGCACTCAAGGCACGTGGGCTTCAGTAGTTGTGGCACATGGGCTCAATAGCTGTGGCTCACGGGCTCTAGAGTGCAGGCTCAACAGTTGTGGTGCACAGGCTTAGTTGTTCTGCAGCATGTGGTATCTTCCTGGGGCAGGGATCGAACCTGTGTCCCTTGCATTGGCAAGCGGATTCCTAACTACTGTGCCACCTAGGAAGTCCTCAATTTGTTTTTTAATAAAAGCCTGCTGGAATTTTTATTAATATTTTCTTTTAGCTATAGATCAATTTGAGGAGTCTGAGTCTTAACAATGTTGAATCTGCCATTATGAATATGGTACCTCTCTCCACTTATTCAGGTCTTTAATTTTAGGAATGTTTTATAAATTTCAGTATATACACCTTGCACTTCTTTGGTTAAACTTATTCCTGAATGTTTGATTTTTTTCGTTATATTATTGGATAATTTTTTTTAATACCATTTTCAACTGCTTGTTGCTAGTGTATAGAAATACAGTTGATTTATTTGTGAATTCACTTTGCATTTTCTGGTGTTGGTAGTGGTGGTTTTTAAAATTCTGTAGGATTTTGTACGTAATCGTATCAGCTGTAAAAAATGACAGTTTTACTTCTTCATTTCCAATATTTATTTTCCTTTCTAGGCTTATTTTTGTAGCTATAGCTTCCAGTATAGTGTTGAATAGAAGTGATTAGATAAGACATTCTTGTACTCTTATGGCAAAATCCTCCAATATTTTTTCATTATGAATGATGGTGAACTGTGATTTTTTAGATAGATATCTGTTATCAGATTGAAAACTTTTCCTTTAATTCCTCAATTGCCAAGAATTTTACTTTTTTTTTTTAAATCAAGAATAGATGTTGGGGGCTTCCTAGGTAGCGCAGTGGTTAAGAATCTGCCTGCCAATGCAGGGGACATGGATTCAATCCCTGCTCCAGGAAGATCCCACATGCCGTGGAGCAGCTAAGCCCGTGCGCCACAACTATTGAGCCTGTGTTCTAGAGCCTGTGAGCCACGACTGTTGAGCCCATGTACCGCAACTCCTGAAGCCCACGCGCCTAGAGCCCATGCTCTACAGCAAGAGAAGCCATGGCAGTGAGAAGCCCCCGCACCACAACAAAGAGTAGCCCCCACTCACTGCAACTAAAGAAACCCTGAACACAGCAACAAAGACCCAACACAGCCAACAAATAAATAAATAAATAAATTTATTAAAAAAAAAAGGATAGGTGTTAAATTTGGACAAATATATTTTCTACATCTCTTCAGATAATCATAGGATTATTCACCTTTATTCTTTTAATGTGAATTGTAGTGATTGGTATTTGAAGGTTAACCTTACATTCCTGGAATGAACTCTACTTGGTCATGACATAGTATCTTTTTATTTTTTTATGTGTCATTGTATGTAATTTGTTAATATTGTGTCAAGAACTTTTGTATCTGTTGTTCATGAATGATATTGGTCTGTAATTTGCTTTTCTTGAACTATTTTGTCAGCTTTTGGTATCGGAATTACGCAGGCCTCATAAAAAGACAGGAAATGTTTCCATTTTGTGATGGTCAATTTTGTGTCAACTAGGCCAGACTACATTCCTCAGTTATTCAATCAAAAGGTAATCTGTATGTTGCTGTGTAGGTATTTTGCAGATGTGATTAAAGTCCATAATCAGTTGATTTTAAGTAAGGACGATAGTTATCCTGGATAGTCTGGGTGGGCACAGTTCAGTCAGTTGAAAGGCCTTAAGAGCTAAGGCTTCCCTAAATAGAGAGAGAGTCTTCCTGTGGGTCACAGCATCAGCTCCTGCACAAGAGTTCCAGCCTGTCCTTTGTAACAGCCAGGCCTGTGGATTTGGGACTTGTCAAGCCAAGTGTGATTGTGGAGTGTTACCTTTTTTATATTGTTGGATTCAGTTTATTGGTATGTTGTTTAATGTTCCCAAGACAGTTTGGTTTATAATTTTTCTTTCTTTTAATGTCACTGTCTGGTTTTTACACCATAATGCTGTACTTAAATTTCCTGGAAGAGTTTGGCAAAACTTTCTTGCACAATGTATTTTTTTAATTAATTAATTAATTAATTTTATTGGCTGTGTTGGGTCTTTCTTTTTTGCTGTGCGCGGGCTTTCTTTTAGTTGCAGTGAGTGGGGGCTACTCTTCGTTGTGGTGCGCAGGCTCCTCATTGCCCATGGCTTTTCTTGTTGCAGAGCACGGGCTCTAGGTGCGTGGGCTTCAGTAGTTGCAGCACATGGGCTCAATAGTTGTGGCTCACGGGCTCTAAAGTGCAGGCTCATTAGTTGTGGCGCACGGGCTTAGTTGCTCCGTGGCATGTGGGATCTTCCTGGAGCAGGGATCGAACCTGTGTCCCCTGCATTGGCAGGTGGATTCTTAACCACTGCACCACCTAGGAAGCCCCACAATGTATTTTTGAAGCCCTTTTGGCCTAGTGTTTTCTATGGATTCAAATCCTATTTTTTTTTTCCTTTTTTTGGCCACACCGTCCAATTTGCAGGATCTGAGTTCCCTGACTAGGAATTGAACCTGGCATCACGGCAATGAGAGCACCAACTCCTAACCGCTGGACCACCAGGGAATTCCCCTGGATTCAAATTCTTAATTCAATATGGAATTATTCAGATTTTCTGTGTCTTTTTATGTCAGCCTTTGTATGTCATTTTTCAAGACATTTGTCTTTTGCATTAAAATGTAAAACTTTATCAACACAATATTTATTATATCCTCTTTGTTATCTCTTGTGTTATCCTCTTTTAATTCAAATTAATGGTAAATTTCCCTTGTTTTTTCTTTTTTTTTACATTTCATGGTGCTTTCAAAAAACCAGGCTTTGTGTTTGTTGATTTTTCTACTTAGAAGTTAGTTTTTTATTTCATTCATGTCTACTTTTTTCTTATTTCCATTCTTCTACATACTTTAGTTTAATATGCTGGTTTTTTTAAATTATAAGATGTAGTTTAAACTCTTGACTTTTAGCTCTTTTTTTAGTAAGACTTTGCTTTTTATTAGAGCATTTTTGCAGTTCACAACAAAATTAAGAGGAAGATATAGAGATTTCCCATGTATTCTCTGTAGCCTTTAAAAAAATGTTTTAACTGTAAATTTACCTCTAAGCACAGCTTTAGTTTGCAGCCCTCAAATTTTAATGTTAGTAGATTTTCATTTTCTTTTATGTCAAAATACTTTCTAATTTTATTGTAATTTTGAACTAGGTGATTTTTCAAGTGTATTATTGAGCTTCCAAACATTTATTAATTTTCTAGTTACTTTTTTGTTACTGATTTCTAGTTAAATCCATGTAGGTTAGAATATGCTATGTACAATTTCAGTCCCTTGAAGTTTGTTGATTCTTGCTTTAGTATAGTATATATACTATACAATATATATTGTGCTGATAAAATTTTACATGTAATTGAAAAGAATGTATTATGTAGTTATTTACTGCAGTATTGTGTATTTCTTAATAAGGTCAAGTTTGTTAATTACGTTTTCAAAATCTTCTATATCCCTATTGATTTTTATCTGCTTGTTTTATCAGTTTTTGAGGTGAGTTTAAATCTCCCACGATGAATTGCCTATTTCTCCTGAGTTTTGTCAGGTTTTCCTTTATGTATTTTGGAGCTGTGTTATTAAAGGATTATATAAATTTAGATTTTTAAAAATATCTTCCAGATAAATTGACCCTTTATTCTTATGAAATGTTTTCCTTTATTTCTAGAAATCCTTCCTAACTTCATGTTCATAGCAGTGTAGATAGATACTCTAGCTTTCTTTTGGTTAGTGTTTTTATGGGGTACCTTTTTCAACCTTTCATCTCCAGTTTCATGTGCTTTGATTTTTAAGGCATGCCTTTTAAAAGTGGTAAGTAGATGGACTCCACTCTTGAATTTTGTAATAAACTTGAACCTTGACAAAAGGTAGAAAGGAAACTTGAGCAATGAGATATGCTGAACACAAAGGAAGAAGTGCACCATGTTTCCCTAATGCTTTCTGTTGTGTTGGTTAACAAACTGTAAACCAAATACCACCATTCACTCTTCAGTGGACTTAGCTGTGACTCTCAGTTGGGAGCTAATTGAAGGATACACAGGTCCCAGAGCTGGTGTGGTTGTGAAAAGATCCAAGGCAGCCAAATGAGGGATGAAGGTGTGATTAGTGTGTCCCAAGGAAAGGACAAGTTTAGAAAAGCTTAGTCTAACGATTTGTATGATCTCATCATATAGACACACCAATGTTCTGTAATGTTCTAATTTAACAGAGTTAACGAAATTGAGTGAGATCAAAGGAAACAGAGGTGAAAAAGGAGGAATCTGGGAAACAGAGCTGATCTCTGAACCTCCTGAAACATAAAAGGTACCACATCAGCTTACGTGCAGACTCAACACTAACCCTAGGCTGGTATTAAGCTTAGGAGCTCACATTTAAAAGTCTTCCAGGTTTTCCCTTTTTCTTCTATTTATCCTATAATTGAAGGGTAATGAGTATTGTTGGATATGAATTACATTTTATTTCTTAATTCTTTCAGAGTTTCATGTAATCTCTTCAGGATTTTACTGCCTCCACAAGAATCTTGTGTTAGACAGGAGCACAATCTATGTGATAGTCATTTCATTGGAAGGTTATTTTTCAATCTCATCTGTTTCCAGAATAAATAGATAGGAGAATCTCCCCATCACTAAACAGCTTAGTGATCAAAAATGTCATCATTTTTTTTCCTTTCTAAATCACAAGGAAATCTTGCCTTGTTTTCTTGCCAAGAAGTGAATCTCACTTTGTTTGTTGCACTTAAATTATATCTTTTGCAAAGTCAATAATAGCTTAAGGCAATCTGAATGTTAATTTTACTTACCACAGCCTGAAACAGAATCCTTAAGAGTCTGACTGACCACCGAATTAAAAGCTTTGAAATTCTTTTGAGGTGTTAGCAATCTTAATGATCCTGGTTTTATTTTTTAATACTGTAAACAAATAATAAAAGTAATGTCTACTGATTAAGTGTCTTTATGATTAAATACATAATTCACATCGTGCCTAATTTGAGAGCAAGCAAGAGAGAATTCAAATAAGAACTGAGTGAGCCAAAAGTATGGATGGCATATTTATTCGCATCAAGTAAGAAGAATATATTTTTACTGATGTTTATAGGAAACATGTTCTTTGACACAAGCTTCACAGAGACTATCAGGAACAGAACTTCTTGGAATTAAATATAAAGTAACATGTAGGTAGATACCTAGGAATTCCTACAGGACTGTAAGTAATTTAGAAGTTAAATGCCAAGGAGGCAAACAGGGTCTTATATTTCAAATTGTGCTTGTGAAAGGAATATGTTAAAATCTGCAGTATTATAATACAGTGTTAATTCTATAGGCCAAGACTTCCTAGTGAAATTTTAATGTTTTTACCACCATCCAAATACAGATGTTAAACATTTAATCTACTTAACCTCATCTTGTGTCACTAGGGTTTATGTATTTATTAAAATTAGATTTTTTTTTTCCAAGTCATTTTGCTTTCTGGGCTTAGAACTCATTTTTCTTATGAAATTTTACTTTTTCTTATTTAAATAATAATTCTTAAATCGACATGTTAGTGTGTTCTATTAGTGAGCACTTTGAAGACCTTTTAATGATCAGTCTGCTTTGTGAGCTGAGCAGGCTGTTATTCCCTAATTAGCTGGGAATCTAGGACTGGTCCCCTCATGGGAGAGACCAGATAGGATCCCAAGAAACCCAACAAAATTAGAAAATGCAGACAAAAGGGAAAATATAATCCCAGTGGATTTCCTGGGATTAACTAGTGTACGAAACGTAGGTTTTGTACTTCCACTAATATCAACCCATGAATTCATGGTGCATGAAATAGAAAATATCAAATTGATCTTGCCTTTGGAATATATTGAATAATCTGGTTTGGTTTTCTTGATTCAGAGGTCCACCACGTTTTCCCTTAGTCTCCCATAAATGCTCAGTAGTTTCCTAACAGTAAGTCTTCACCAAGAAGAAGCAAAACTTGAAACAGAAAAAAGATATGGAATAAAGAAACAAATACCTCAAAAAAGGTTTACTTGCTGCCATATCCCTAAGGTTATCAATCTTTGGAAGGCCGAGACTTGGGAAGAAAATACAGAGAGGACAGAAATTGTAGTAGGCCTGAGGTTTATTGGTTATATTAATTTAAAAGTGCATCTTCAAGCAAAATAGACCTCAGATATGATTTTTGCTGTGACCAGAGAAAAGCCGCAATCCCTTTGGTACATGTGACATCATTACCACATCCAGGAAAAATAGCACCTGCTCTGGTACATCCTTGGGTAGTACTAAGCTTTTCTAGTGGTTAGAATGAGCTGCCTCTCGAGGTCCAACTTCATGAGATTCTTAAGATTCTTTGGGCCTATAAGTCTATTAATATACCATTGCTCCTCCCCTGGCTGCTTGTACCCAGAGCACACTGAAGCATGGTAATGATGGAGTTAGAGTTTATATTTTTTATATATATGAACTAGTAGGCACTTTATGTACATTATCTCATTTAATTCCAACCACTATCCTTTTATGTTGTTGGTATATCCCAGTTTTTATTAAGGTTGAGAGTAGCTATAGGGTCTTACCCTCCCTGTTAATATTCAAGCAGGTTAGCCCTAAACCCTATCTCGGCACAATACACGGCTCATGGAATTTCCACTCCAGGTGTAGGTTGTCATTCTCGGCCAACTAAAGAATTATTCTGACTTGTGAAAAAGTACCACGTACTCTCAAGTGAAAGACTTTATCCTAGAATTTTTTGTACTTATTCATGTGGAATCATAGACTTTGGATAGAATTCTCTACTGGTGTGCTCCAGATGGGTTATAAGCATATCAACATAATGATTCCCCTTATTTCTTGGGGCTTCAGGACTTGGGTCACTTGTTTCTGGGTCAACATGCTTCTTGCTGTGTACACACACTGTCTCTGTGCCATAGTGAGACAGAGGTGCAGAAGCACTGGCCATGGGAGGTGGGCCATCAGATGGGTCTGAAATCCAGTCAAATGGGGGGGAATTGTGTGTACAGCTTGGATTAGGCTCCTTGGAATTCCTGGGAATGTGGAAGCAGAAATGAGATTGCCTTCAGGGAAGGGATGTTTATCGTGCACCAGAATCTTTTGTTTCCTTCTTCAGATGTTGGCTTTTTGCTTAGATACTGTTTTTGTCTTCTACCAACTTCTGTAGAGTTTGAGACAGCTGGCAATAAAAGATTCACAAATGCATACACATAGATACATGTAAATGTAAACTCATACATTGTGTGTGTGTGTGTGTGTATGTTTTTTATAATATAATATCCAATCCACAATGAGGCTGGCTATAGTATGACCAACAAGTAGAAATAAATAATTTCTTTTAGATAAAGCCTCTTTGAATTGCTTCAGAATTTAGGGGCGTGAAATCTGAAGGACCTAACCTAACTGGCGAGCTTCTGAGAGGAACAGTTACTGGTCTTTAATGGTACCCAAGGAAAAAGCACTGGCACAACTCTGGTGGAGCCTTCCATTTTGATCTTACCTTTGCTTCCCAGGTAACCTGCCAGGCTGGGTCAGTCAAAAAAGGCCCTCACCTGGGGACGGCCAGATTATTGAAACTGGTGAATGTTGTCCAATCAAATGATATAAATCTGCTAAAAAACTGTAATTTGGATTATTTCCTAATTGACTTTTCAGCAGGTTTTTTTTCCTGACAACCAACAATGTCAAGCCAAGTGAATTTACTTAAGACTAGACATAGAAGGAGCTGGCAGGACCCTCCCAATGAGCATGAAGATGTAGCGGAGTAGGATGCAGGCAATCTGGTAGCTGTAAGAAATTGTTCAGCTGTAGGTATAATAGGAGAGAGGTCAGACAGCCCTATTTTTCTCCACTTGTGATTGGAATTTGCTGCTTCAGAATTTCATTCCTCTTCACTCTGAGTTTTATATTGACACCATGGCAGAGACTGGGAAAACAGAAAAAGCATATGGGTCTCCCTCCAGATAATGCAATTTGGCTTACAAGGGCTCCTGGCCACAGAGTTCTGGAGGTTTCCTCCTCCTCCCAGGCTCCTCCTGCCTGAAGCTGTGGCTCTGGGATTCCCTGAGTATGAACTGGTCCTATCTTTCTCTGTGGCACAAGCTGAATTCCTGGGAAAACTTAGGACAACTACCTACCTCCCAGCTTCATGTTTCTTACCTGTAAGTGGAAAGGACAGTTCTTACTTTTCTCATTCCTAAGATGGTTTTGAGGATCCTCTGAGAAAACTGACCTGGAAAAGCTGTGAAACAATAACCCACCTCTCTGTGGTACAGGCATTATCCTACTAACCCATCCCTCAGAGACGCGCTGGGGCCAGCTGCCCTGGGTGGCAAGGTGGGGAAGGCCCTGGGCTGGCGAGCATGGGATGCAGGTGCTGGTGCTGAGAGGACACAGAACAACAGGTGTTAACTCAGACAAGTATCTCAACCTCCCAGCCCTGCTCCTTTTTGGTCAAAATTTCCATCAATTGTGATTACTATCTGCAAATTATTCAAGCCACTGCTTGTAAAACCAGACTGTGAATTCAGTTGTTAGTATCTCAGAATCCTCAAAGAAATATTCATATGTTCCTCCCTGTGTTTCCCCAGTACTTCATGCTTGTACAGATCACCATGGATTTGGTGATCAGTTTACATCTGAGATTGTAAACTTCAGAAGCCTTGGCCCAGACCCTGTGAATGTGCACATCCCCACGACCCCACCCCACTTCCATAGCAGTCAGATACTAAGTGTTGATTGTCACCTGAAGATGTACACCATGATATCATACTTTTCCTGATAAAGATGGATACTTAAATCAGCATCATCCAGTGACTTGGGTTTCTATTCTACCTGCTGTCTTTTTAAACCAAGATCATTTCCTGAGATAAAATCACCACATGGGATGAAGTGCTGGTTAAGCAAGTGTTCATGGAACTCTTAGCACAGAGCCTTGCATACAGTAAACACCTGGTAAATGGCATCAGCTGTTGTTATAATCACTAGCCTTTGAAATGGACATTTTAAATACTTAGCATAATGATAGAAAATTGTCTGTATGTTGGGAACAAGCTTAAATATGTCATAATGACTCATAACCTGGGCTCTCCAGCTCCATGACTTATGCTTTGCAGTCTTGATTAAGTTGCTTTTCCTCTCCCTGTTCCTCAGTATCTCCATCTATAAAATGAGATAACACTATTACTTGATAGAGTTATTGTGAGGATCAAATGAGTTAATACATGTGAAGTATTGAATGTACAGCCCTGAACACAGTCAGCACTCAGTAAATATTAACTATGGTTAGAAAATCAAGAAAGAAAGAGGGATTTCTACTTCCAATGGTCAACATTTGAATTTTTTCCTACTTTTCTGGACACTGAATTTATAATTAACCACTTCTTTATCCCTGCATGTGTAGCTGAGGCTTCTGGATTCCTCATCTGTGATGCCTGCTTGCTCATCTCTCTAGTAACACCTACTGACTCCTGACAGTTTGGAATTCAAGTCCTACTCTGAGTCTCGAATATTCTCATCTGTGAAAAATAGTAATGCCTGCCTCCTAGGGCTACTGAGTGTATCAGAAGAGCTAATACGAGGGTGAATCAAAAATTATCCGCACTCTGGCTGTAGAATTTATAGAAGTTTTAATATAACCAGAGTGCAGATAATTTTTGATTCACCCTCTTACTTAGAAAGTTCTTAGAGTGTTTGACACCCGCAATAAATATTGTGAGGACCACCTATAATTTTATTTCTTTGGATAGGAAAGCATTGCCTGCCATTCCAACAAGACTTTCAAGGAAAGAAATTTAATCCTAACAAAACAATCAAGTTTATCTTTGAAAAGAATCCTCAACAAGGAGGCCTCTGTATCTGCCTTTGCTATTTCAGACATTTCTACTTGTGATTGGTGTGGCAAGCGTGATGGTGGCTATGATTCCTTGGATTGCGATACCCCTGGCTCCCCTTGGCATCATTTTCTTTGTTCTTCGGCAATATTTCTTAGAGACGTCAGGAGATGTCAAACGCCTGGAATGTGCAAGTGAGTACCAGGGTTCTCAGGTTGGTATGGCAATGCAGGTTGGCTTCCACCTGTGCCGTAATCAACCAGAACCCTGAAATTCTGCAGACTCTGTCTTCTGGAATTTCTCACTAGGTTAACATTAGGTAATTGAGTATTATGGCCACTGCGAGTCAGTGTGGCCCTTTAAGGCAAATGAAGCTGGTGGCAGGTCAGCTGCACTTTGCATTTTAGCACTAGGAGGACAAATGTGAGCACCCTGAGGAGAGGGACCGTTTCTGTCTAGTTCATGACATACTTCCTCACATAGAGCAGCCACTCCATAAACATTTTTCTAGAAAACAAAGTTTCATCATGTTGGAACTAATGTAGAAGGAAAATAGGGGATTTTTCTTCTCCCCAAATTATTAGAAATGACAAGGAAAGGAAAAGATTAGGAAAAGGAAAGGAGGCATCAGGAAATATATGTCGGAAGTGATATATTTGAAAAATACATTCTTTAGCATGTTCAAAGATGGCGATTAAGTTGCAGTTGTTAAATGCTTTGAAAAGATAAGTACTGTTATTTTCAGGTTTGCTTTTATCATTACCAGTATTTGGTGGGATGACACACTGTTTGTGGTCCACCCTCTCCAAAGCTGTTCATATAAATGATGCTGAAAATAATCCCCTTAGGAGGACACAGGAGGGGGAATCCATTCAGTATACATTTAGTCTATTACTCCATTCAATTTCCTAGTTTTACAATAACAGGGAACACATTTTATGATTAATTATTCTATTCTGCAGGTAACCAGAGAGGATGAAATAATTCAGAGCTTATCTCACTATTAATGTACAAACATATTTCACCAATATTAAAACAAAAATTTATAAGGAAAGTAGAATTGTTATATATATTTTTAAAAGGTATAAGGACAATCGCCAAAAAGTAAGGAAGGAAGATGTTTGTATCAGAAACCCCAACCATGGGTAGTTATTGCAAATTAATACCAACTTAACTTTCTAGAAATCAAGCCAAGAAGACAAGCACATTGATCCCATGGTTCTTCATATCTACTAAGTGGGAAAAAATCTAAATTCATCAAGACAAAGGAGTTTTTTTGTTGTGGTATTTGTGTGGTTTTTTTTTTAAATAATAAACTCTTAAGAGGCATTTATCCTCAGTATTTGTGTAAAGGATAGTGGGCGTCATCTTCATAAAAACTGTAGAAAAAATTTTCAGTCGTCAAAGAACTAGCTAAACTCTCTTCAGGTCTGCTTTTGTGAGGTGGTTGAATGGACTGTAGAGCAGTAGAGTCCAGGTGTGTGTGAGATTCTACTGATGATGTGACTTGGTAGGATGGTAGGACCTGGGGAAGCAGAAGAGGAAGTGATGAGCTCCATCCAGTCTTCTGTGTAGACAAGGCTTCAGACATTTTATGATGTAAGGCCACCCATGAATTGGAGTCATTCAACAGTCTTGTTGCAAAGCAGGTCTCTGGTACATTCAAACAGGGGCTATTCCAAGAATAGAGAACTCAGAAGTAAGCCCAAACACATATGGGCACCTTATCTTTGACAAAGGAGGCATGAATATACAATGGAAAAAAGACAGCCTCTTCAATAAGTGGTGCTGGGAAAATTGGACAGCAACATGTCAAAGAATGAAATTAGAACACTTCCTAACACCATACACAAAAATCAACTCCAAATGGATTAAAGACCTACATGTAAGGCCAGACACTATAAAACTCCTAGAGGAAAACATAGGCAGAACACTCTGTGACATCCATCAAAGCAAGATCCTTTTTGACCCACCTCCTAGAATCATGGAAATAAAATCAAGAATAAACAAATGGGACCTCATGAAACTTAAAAGCTTTTGCACAGCGAAAGAAACCATAAACAAGACTAAAAGGCAACCCTCAGAATGGGAAAAAATAATTGCCTATGAAACAACAGACAAAGGATTAACCTCCAAAATATACAAGCAGCTCATGAAGCTTAATACCAAAAAAGCAAATAACCCAATCCACAAATGGGCAGAAGACCTACATAGACATTTCTCCAAAGAAGACATACAGATGGCCAACACACACATGAAAAGATGCTCAACATCACTCATCATCAGAGAAATGCAAGTCAAAGCCACAATGAGGTATCACCTCACACCAATCAGAATGGCCATCATCACAAAATCTGGAAACAACAGGTGTTGGAGCAGGTGTGGAGAAAAGGGAACTCTCCTGCACTGTTGGTGGGACTGTAAGTTGGTACAGCCACTATGGAAAACAATTTGGAGGTTCCTTAAAAAACTACACATAGAACTACCATATGATCCAGTCATCCCACTCCTGGGCATATACCCAAAGAAAACCATAATCCCAAAAGAAACTTGTACCATAATGTTTATTGCAGCACTCTTTACAATAGCCAGGACATGGAAGCAACCTAAATGCCCATCAACAAATGAATGGATACAGAAGATGTGGCATATATATACAATGGAATATTACTCAGCTATAAAAAGGGATGAGATGGAGCTATATGTCATGAGGTGGATAGAACTACAGTCTGTCATACAGAGTGAAGTAAGTCAGAAAGAGAAGGACAAATATTGTATGCTAACTCACATATACGGAATCTAAAAATGGTACTGATGAACTCAGTGACAAGGACGCAGATACAGAGAATGGACTGGAGAACTCGAGGTTTGGGAGGGGGCGGGGGGTAAAGGGGAAGCTGAGACGAAGCAAGAGAGTAGCACAGACATATATATACTACCAACTGTAAAATAGATAGTCAGTGGGAAGTTGTATAACAAAGGGAGTCCAACTCGAGGATGGAAGATGCCTTAGAGGACTGGTGCAGGGCGGGGGCGAGGGGGACTCGAGGGGGGGGCGTCAAGGAAGGGAGGGAATACGGGGATATGGGTATAAAAACAGATGATTGAACTTGGTGTATCCCCAAAAAAATAATAATAAAAAAAAAAACAGGGGCTATTCCAGAAGGAATGCTTAACAGAGACTTTTGCCTGGAGCGGGGCTACGTCCCATTCATATGGAAGTGGAGAGAAGGGCACCTCCTAAGGCTTTTTTAAAGAAGCTCTACAGGAATTTTTCAGTGTTTGTTCTGGGAGTTTTGAAAACCTGGGCACAGCTCCTTTGGAGTATTTGGGGTTTTGGCACCCTAGTAGGCTGTGACAGTGTTAGACAATAAATTCAATCTGGACACTCCTTCCTCCACACCTCCAGGTAACTAAATATGGTGGCCAGTTGAGTAGAACTGTTTATGTTCTGTCTCTAGGTTCTGGGTCTGTGCCATAAATAATAACATTGCTGTTTTCTCTGTGCAGTAACTGACAGTGTGTCTTAAGATCACTGCTGGAGCCACCAGCAAAGAGAAAGACACTTGAATGCTGTGGCCAGAAGCATAAGCCTGCTTGCTTCACCCTTGTGCTCTGAAGGACTACTGAAGTCCCAAGGTTTCTTTTCAGATCCTCCTGCCTAGCTGCCTCTGGAGCATTAGGTTAACTTTTGACATCTTAATAACAAATCTGCAGCTGATTATATTGGGATTTTTTTGCACATTTTTGCAAAAGTGAGCATAGCAATTGTCAGTCAGGGAGCAGTGCATAAAACCAGGATGAGTTTGGTTACCTTTCCCTAGCTAACTCTATTCATTTGTCAATGCCTGAATGATGAAGCCCTATCCAAACTCCGTCTTAAAGTGTGCTGTGATTGACTAGCAATGTCTGCCATGGGCATAGCTAGGGGAGGGTTAGCATGTGTGTCAGGTATATTCAGGCCACAGATCCTCAAGTCTGCTGTTTTAAGGGGTTCTCATGCCAGATTCCCAGGGACTTTCTTCAACCTATGGTGCTTAATATGATGTGCAGAATGTTGAATGTTAGCTGAGTAAGATTTTGGAGTTTTCTAAACATAAATAACAAAGTCTGGACACACATAGGTGTCCTTAACCCTGATTATTCTCCCTCTGAGACAGTATAGCTATGATTAAAACACAGCTTTGGGAATAAGATAGAGTTGGGTCTGACACCCAGCTCTACCACTTAGGTGCCTTAATTTACTTAATCTTGGGACAGTGCTCTTACTCCTTCAGTCTCTGGGGTTTTCATTAAGACTTCTTGAGTCAATGCTTATAAAGTACTTGCTGGCCACTACCAAAGGCATAGAACCTTGAACATGAGGAAATTAACATATTAGCAACTAGCATGTCTCAGGTAGCATGAATGATAACCTACAGTAAGGCTGTCATCTTGGGGTCCTTGCACACTATTCCTTGCCCTCTCCTTTCCAGGGAAGATCTATAGTCCTTGTGGAGTATGTCCCCAGGAGTCTTCAGGATTGTGGAAAATGCAGCTGTCGATAATGTAGAATGTAGGGTTACATGTGTCTGTTACTACAGACTGACGCCATGGCTGATACATAGTCTGCTTCAGGACAGCAAGCTCAGTCTTTGTGGAAAAAAGGATATTGCATTGGGCAGCATAACACCAGAGCCTTGATATCCCCTCTCCCTCTGCACTAGTTCATTTTCTTTGCAGACTCTCCAGTTCACTCATCCTGGCAATCCTGCTCAGCCCTAAGTGGGGTTTGAAAGAAACAGGATGGCTTTTTGTGGGTCCAAATTTCCCTGGACCGCTGTAACTCTTGAGTATGAGGTGAGGTAGGTGACAGGGTGTTTAGGGTTGCCTTTTGTTCAAGGCTGAGAGGACACCTGATTTCTAAAGTCGATGCCACCCTCCATCCCTGCTGGAGAGAATCACCTGCAGCTTTGATCTCCTGATGAGGAAAGCAGGTGAAGGTGGCCAAGCTAAAGAGTTTCGTTCCAGGACTCTCCCTGGGTGGACAGCCACGTCTACTGCCTTCTCAGAAGCCTTGTCTGTGATGAGTAGTGTTGATGTCACATTTGCTCTGGAAATGAGAGCCTGGTTCTAGTGAGTTTTCTGTGCTCTCTGGAGCTGGACTTTCAGCACCCTCCTGACAGGGTAATGGGCCCCAAAATGCACCTGTGTCATCCCTGGGATTAACAGATACACACTACTATACATGAAATAGGTTAGGAACAAGGATTGTCTATATAGCAGAAGGAATTTTATTCAATATCTTGTAATAACCTATAATACAACATAATCAGAAAAAATTACTGAATCACTGTGCTGTATACTTGAAACTAATACATTATAGCAGATAAACTATACTTCAGCATATTTTTTAAAAATTAATGAACAGTTTTCCCCTGGAGGGATATCAGGGAAGAATTTAGAGGGAGGCCTGTTTGAGGAGAACCTTGACGAATGAGCTAGTAAAGAATTTCTTTATCTAAACCTACCTGTGATTTGAATTTGATCAAAGATAGATTCAGAGAGAATCTTTCATTTCCAGGTCATTAAAGTGAAGCCTGGTATGAGCAATTTGAGGTTCATGTGGAGGATCTTCTCCAGAAGAGGCATCATCCCTCTTCCCCTAGGCAGCCCACCAGGAAGCCCTTTGGCAGGATGTGTGACCACAGAGCACGGAAGGCAATGGGTTTCCAGCTTCCCTGACTTTCTCTGTCGTTTGTCTGTCTCTGCTTTCCCAGCACGGAGCCTAGTGTTTTCCCACTTAGCATCTTCTCTCCGGGGACTCTGGACCATCCGGGCATACAAAGCCGAACAGAAGTTTCAGGAAGTATTCGACGAACACCAAGATTTGCATTCAGGTCTGTAAGTTTCTGGAAATGATTTCAAAGGATGGGATGTGCTGTGTTCTGAGGCCTGACCTCCCTGTCAGGTGGCCTTGTTGGCCCGCACCTCTCTCTGTGCCGCCCCATGTCCCCTTCTGTACATCTGCCTCCCCCATCCCTTCCTCTCAGCATCCCCTCTGTGTTCCCCTCCCTCTGTCACCTGCTTTTCTCCCCTAACTGGCTTGCATTGTCCTTCCATTATGGTGCCCTGTGGTTTTCTCTCCCTTTAGGGCAGAAGTCAGCAGACCTTTTTTTGCAAAGAGCCAGATAGTAATATTTTAGGCTTTGTGTGCCTTACTGTCTCTGTTGTAACTTTTCAACATTCCTGTTGTAGCACAAAGACAGGCAAAGATAATACATCAGCAAATGGCCATGCCTGTGTTCCAATAAAAGTTTATTTTCAGAACCAGCTGGTGAACCATTCTTGGCCCATAGGCTTTAGTTTGCTGACTCTCTTTTCACAGCATGAAGGGTGGCAGATGTGATTGAGGAAAATAATTTCCTGATTTGCTACCCACTTGATGTGTATTATTTTTTGTATCAGTGAAGTTTTTTTCTAGGTAGAAATTTCAGAATTTCCTCTAAGGCTACAAAATCCTGGTTCAACTATCCAGTCTTTATTGTATTTTGAAGATTAAGTGGCATTTGAAAGCCACATGCAGATCCTG
This sequence comes from Hippopotamus amphibius kiboko, assembly GCF_030028045.1. NCBI lineage: Eukaryota > Metazoa > Chordata > Mammalia > Artiodactyla > Hippopotamidae > Hippopotamus > Hippopotamus amphibius. Next base: position 15,282,613 of record NC_080199.1, read on the forward strand.
TTAGCTGATGGTCATTTAGACACTGGCTCCTAAAATAAACACTGTGCAAGGCCCTGTAGTGGAAGGTGCTGGAAACAGAGTGTGAGCTGAGCTCTCTTCTGTGGAGAAAAGGGAACAGTCGACATGTAAGAGAATGAGTCTCACATTGAGGCCCAGCACTGCAGAAAAGGTACCAATGAGACCATTTTCCCATGTTCTTTATTATGTTTGTATTTCTGTTTATAACCTGTGGGTTGAATTTTTCATCGCATGCTTCCCACAAAGCCCCTGGACTGATTCATTGCTACGTGTACCATATATTGTCTTCTCTCAGAACTTAGCTTTCTGGAATCGTCAGGCTCCTTGGGTTTGTAACTTTGCTGTCCTACCTTGTGTAAAATCTTTTATAGCTCAACTGAGCAAAATGCTCTCCTTCATTAGAAGACGCTAACATGCTTTTTTTCCTGCTTATTTATTATGTTTATTATGGTTCACAAATCCAGAGGCTTGGTTAATGCTTTTGACTATGTCCAGATGGCTCGCCGTGCGTCTGGATACCGTCTGTGCCATCTTTGTCACCATTGTTGCCTTTCTGTGCCTGATTCTGGCAGAAAGTAAGTACAGAGGTGCATAAGTATTTGTGGTATGCTTACAGTTTATAGCTTTGTTTACAGTTATTAAACTGTTGCCATCTTGTCTAATATCATATACTCTTTGGTTCTAATAAATTGTATTAAAGCATTTGCAGTGTGTGACTCCACAGTGTGGTCCATATGAAGTCATTTGTGTCTTGATGAGACCTTTTATCTTTTTATCTGTCTTTGAATGGGTTGAGGTCTATGCAACATTAGCAAGCTGACCTGAATATTCCAGGTAGTGTCCTGTAGTTGGGAGGAGAGAATCAAGTTTACCATTAAGCTTTTTGCTCAGCTTAGCACTTTAGGTTTTAGCTTTAGGGCTACTTGGATCTCTTGGTTGTAGGTATTGAGGTGAGAAAAATTCTCTGTAGGAAAGAATAGTGTCCTCCCTGCTGTGTGGGCACCAGCTGAGCAGGTGTTGTTATGCATGGCATGAATTCTATCCCTGACTATTCCATAGTAACAGCGTTTAATCATAGTTTTTAATAAGGAACAATAAGAGTAGTATTTTAGATTTAAAAGCACTGGCTTTTAAAACTCATTGCCTTGTTTTTCGTGGTTTGAACTACAGCTACATTGGACATAGTAAGTGAAATTACACAATGATTCTTGAAACCATAATCATAAAAGTCTGAATAATGACATGATTCCTCACTTATATAATACTGTCAAATGTATGTCAGTCCCATTGGTATTAATGAACACATCTAATAGTCTTTCTAAATTTATAGTGGGTTTTTTTCCCCCACTGTATTATGGTCTCAATCAACAGATAGTAAAAGTATGAGTAATACTATCATTACATGCAAATGATTTAAATATGTAAAGGAGTCTTCCTGGTAAAGTGACAGAAGGAGCTGGGCAAGAGGTTAAGAATGAGAATGACTTTATTTTCCTTCCTCTTCTTAATTTAGCTTTGGATCCCGGGCGGGCTGGCCTGGTGCTGTCTCTCGCCCTCACGCTCATGGGGATGTTCCAGTGGTGCGTCAGGCAAAGCGTTGAAGTTGAGAATATGGTGATGTTTATCTTATTGTTCTTAGCTTTTTCAAGTCTCCTTGCCATTAAATGGCATGAAAGCAATTCTTATGTAAAATAATAAAACTGTTATTTTTACATCATAGTTGAGGTTTTTTAATATCCTCCTCCATCTGTTTAAAGTTAATGTAAAATAAAGTATATACATTTTTTCCTCAGTCTTATGTGTGCTGTATCAGCAGGTTTTATATTCTTCACAAGCTGTCTTCAAGTATAATATATGTCTCTTTAGGAGGTAGCTTCTGAAATGCTAGAGAGAATATAAGCTAATTTCTTAGAGGTTTGTTTATTTTTGTTTCTTAATGGGTAAGTCCTCATTTTTGGTAAAAGAGGAATTCAGCATTTTGAGGTTTGTTTATTTAATTAATAGGTTCCTCTGTCCCCCATTTTAGCATTTGATCTTGTAGATGCTGAACACCTGAATTTGCTGGTGACCCTTCTTTCTGGTAGGACAAGCCCCCTCTCAGAATGAGCTATTGAAGGTGTCAAGTTAAGGTTGTTTAAAAGGCCTTAGTCAATATGTAAATTATACTCACTTTTGAATATTCGCACCTTCTCCTAAAGGGAGAAAAACATAAAAACAAAATCTGTCCTTTCTGGATGCTAAGACCTGAGTTATTCTGAACCATGTAAAAGCAGATATGAAGCTATAAAAGCAGAATGTTTTATTTATAACCTCTGAACATTCATAAACAAGACCCTCTGTTCCTAACTCAGGTGATGTCATGTGTCTTTCAGATGATTTCAGTAGAGAGGGTGATTGAATATACAGACTGTGAGAAAGAAGCACCCTGGGAATGCGAGCATCGTCCACTGCCAACCTGGCCCCATAAAGGAGAGATTTTCTTTCGTAGTGTTAACTTCAGGTACAGCTTAGATGGGCCTCTAGTATTGAAGGACCTGACAACAGCCATTAAACCAAGAGAAAAGGTTTGTTTAAGTCATTTGCCTCTTTAAAATCCAGTTAAAGATTTAACACTGCATCTGCTCTTGGCTTCCTCATCAGTGTGTCAGGGGGATTCTTTGTTCCTCTTGGATGTAGATTAGATCAGTGACATCGTAGGTGAATCTTTCTTGGAAACTGACCGTGGAATGGGGATCCCAGTACTTCTTCTCTGTGTTGTGAACTGCCTCATGGTGGTTGATGGGCCCTGGAGCTTCTTAGAAATGCAGACTCTCAGGCCCCCCAGACCTCTTGACTCAGCATCGCATTTGAACAAGACCTCCCAGTAAAGTCCTTTCTCTCCCACAGGCAATTTTTGATGACTGATAATCTGTGATTTCCAAGAAATGCCCTTTGACATTTTGAAATTGAGCTCGTGAATCACCCAAACCCCTCTTGTGTCTGAGCATGAGGCTCTAGGATGTTCTGTACCACTCACTCTACAGATTTACTTACTTTTATATTCTGCAAATTGTGCCTTTAAATTATAATCTAATTCTGTGTGATTCCAATGCATTTATTTGCATCTTTTCAGTGGCGTCTGCCTTCATCACAGACAGTTTTCATCCTGCTGTCCAGCCTTCCCCACACCAGCCTCCTGCAGGGACTGGAGGTACCTCATGACAGTCTCGACCCTGCCTGGGCTCAGAGTCAGAGACAGCCCAGCGTAGCAGTGTGTGTGCGGCTCTTTCACCACCTGATGGGATTAAAAATGAGTCTTGCTGCCCCAAGCAGGGCACTAGGTCCATTTGGCCTGTTCCCCAGATACCATGTGTCCCACTTAGCTGCAGGTCTCTCTCCCAGCCCAGCTGTGGGTGCTGGTTCTTCCTGCTGAGAGCCAGCCCACCTGACCTCAGGTACTTGTGTCCATGTCATACTTTAACTGTCTGGCATAGGATCTCTATGGTAGGCCTGTTTCTTTAACTGCAACTACACCTCTCCCCACTTTCTCTCTTCTAGTTAGACAGCGGGACATAATAAGGTGCCAGGCCATCCAGGTGAGGCCATCAGCAGAATAGAAACGGGGCTGACACAGGTGTGTTGGAGTCCCGTCCTGTAACTTACAGGCTCTGTTATTTCAGGCAGACTAATTAATCTTGCTAAGCCTCAATCTTTTCTTTTGCAAAATAGAAGTGATAGGACCTAACCTCTAGGGTTGTTGAACAACTTAAACAAGATAAGACACTTAAAGCACCCAGCATGGAGACCAGCACAGAGTAACTGCCTGGACGAAGGTGGTTGTCATTTTCATAGGGTGTAAAATGACCTTAACCACTTACACTGCATAAATTGTTATCTGCCCCATGAAAATGAGGGGTTGGCCATTTGCAATTGTACTTATGGCTATAGGATCCATCTGCCATGTCTTTCTCTGTCCAACTTATCATATACCTAAATAATATGGCAATCAATTTTCCATAAATTTCTCCAGCTTGAGTTAAAAATCTCAGCTCCCTGCATAATGCCTCTTTGTCTCAGGACACCACAAGTAATACAAATAGTACAAAGGCAAATACAATACTGATACTGCTGTCAACATATACAATCCAGTTGAAAAAGTAAGAAAAAGGCTATATTAGCTTTGTAAGATAGGAGGTCATCATTTTTATGGAACTTTAGAAAAAGATGGTATCATATCTGTTAGGGTTGAGAGGAGTCCACAGAAGGGGTTGTAGACCGCTTCCAAGGAATTAGACAAGTGAGACAGACTTAGTGACATGTGGTTAGGGTTTCAGCAGGTGAAAATGCATGTGAAAGGCATTCCGGGAGGTGGGACCAGCAGGCAAAGGCACCATGCCCTGATTCTGTGAATGAAGAACTAGGCACCTGCAGAGCATTCAGGGAAAAGAACTACCAGGTGTATAACACACATTTTCACATTCAGCCCTCACAACTACATAGTAATCCCAAGGAAGCTGACTTGTGGAGATGAAGGATGGAGAGGTTAGTGTGGACAGTTTTATAAAAGAGACTTCCTAGGGTGGAGTGACAGGCACAGAGCCATCCTTCAGGAATTTAATCTGAGAAGTGAGTACATATGGACCAGAGTGGGCAGATGTGGGAAGCAGGCAGCCAGTAGCTGTTGTGCCTGCAGCAAGACATCATGGGAAAGGGACTCTACTTTTTGGAAGCAAACTGATGTCAAATTAAAACAAGGTTATAACACCTGGGTTTGTGAATGTGCAGGGAAATTGGTAGGGATAGAAAATTGTATCATATTTTTGGAGGGTAGATTGGTAGTACTTAACAGCTTCCTCTGAAAATGTGCATACATGATTCTCAGCAATTCCACATCTGAGAATTTATCTTATGGAAATAATTAAAGGTTACTTAATTTGTAAGGATTTAGCTTTAAGGATATTTAACTCAGAGTTATTTGTAATAGCAAAGTATTGGAGACCACCTAAAAATCCATCAATGGGGGTTTGTTAAATAAATGATCACATATACTGTAATATTATGTAGCTATAAAAATAAATATTTTTATGAAATACTAAATGAAACCAGATTACAATAGTATGTTCATATTAATCCCATTTTATTTAAATATATGAACTTGTATCTTTAAGAACAGGAACATACACACAAGTCTACATCAGCATCCTAAGAATGGTTCTGTCAGAGTGCTAGGGTGATGGGTAGTATTTATTTACTTTTCAAATTTATTTGCACTGATTACAATTTTATTTGTTTGTAAAAGGTAATTCAGCCTGATACTCAAGTGCTGTATATGGGCCATAAAATGAAGGATTGGGTCATGAAACATTGCAGGAGTAGAGTCTGTGTGGGCTTGGCACCATGCTGGACTCAGGGAAGGCTGGAAGTAAGGTGGACGTTGTGAGCCCCTGAGCCTGGGAAAGAAGTAATGAGAGTGAAGTGGGGAAGTCAGAGGAAGGGGCTGTTTTGTGTGGGGCACTGGGTGTTGAGTTTGTTGTATGAAGAGAGATCCAGGTGCAAATGTCTAACAAGTTGGTGTGGTCGTCAGAGACCAACCCTGGCCTGTTTGGAAAAACAGAAAGGGGCAGTTGCGGAGCAGCTAAAATAAGACTGTCTCAAAATGTTTTTCGTGTTAGGAATGTAAACTTACTGATGCTGGTGACACTCTTCACGGGCAATTGGTAAAACCTGTTGGTGACCTGGGAAAGACTTCCAGACTATAGTTTTGATGACTGAACTGTAGAAATAGCCAGAGCCAGGTTTCTTTGAGTTGCCTTTTTCTTACTCTCCTCACTGGAGTTTGGAGCTCACAGTCCTGTGGTCGTGAGCAGCCCTCGGTGCCCCTGCATATCATGGCCCTTTTACCCAGAGTCTACAAATGTCCCAATTTGCACAGATGGATCAGTTTCAGTAGAGCTGATAGCATAGGAATATACACATATTCTCACAGACACAGTTCTCACCTATGTCCTGAGATGTGTTAATTTATATATGAGAACACCCAGAAGTACAGGCACACCTGGTTTTATTGTGTTTCACAGATAGTGCATTTTTTACAAATTGAATATTTGTAGTATCCCTGCATCAGAGAAGTCCATCAGTGCCATTTTTTCCTACAGTGTTTGCTCACTTTGTGTCTCTGAAATCACCTTCTCCCTGAGTGTGGAGTGTAGGCAAGAACAAGCTTTTTATTGAAAAGAGATAAGGTGGTAGGGGGCAGGGGTCTATTGTCATCCTGATTCATAGAAATGGGTGGTGATTTCCTGGACTGTCAAGCCTCTTCTCTGCCCTTGTAGCGGTGTCTGGGTCTGAAGCTGAAGGAACCTGGGGTGGGGTGGGGGACCAAGGATCTTAGTAGTATAATGAGATGTAGCGCTGGGTCCTTTTGTTCCTGTTATACAAAGACAGAGGGAGGGCACAGTCAGTTTTGTTTTCTGCACGTTTACCTGGAGGGAGGAAATTGTTAGAAATGGGGGACTTCTTTGCCTCCTTGCCCAGGACAGGTGTGCTTGTGTTTTGGGGTTTTTAGGGACCCTTGGGTTATTCCTCTTGGTGACAGTAATACTACTACACACTCAGTAGACAATATTATAGTGTAAACATAACTTTGATATGCACAGAGAAACAAAAAAATTCTTGTGACTCACTTTATTTTGTGATATTCACATTATCACAGTGGTCTGGAACCAAATCTGCAATATTTTTGAGGCCTGCCTGTGCACAGAATGCATGAGTTGTATATGTATGTGTGTGAGTGTGTGTGTGTGTGTGTGTGTGTATAAGTATGTGTATATATATATATATATATATATATGCACTAACACCTGCCTATATACAGAGAATGGCCCATCTATGTTATATAAATTAGGATTTACCATAAGGTACAAAATGGCTACAAAGATAATAAAATTAGCTAAACCCACTTGTCTCACATTTAACCTCTGTAAAGATAGATTATTTTTTGAAGTGCCATAATTGATTTTATAGACTAAGTTTCAAAACTTTGGAGGTGTTCAAATCAGAAAGTATGAAAAGTTCCCCGTATTCTGATTACAGTGCTCAGAAAGATTTAGTTCTTCTCTATTTAAAGCTGTGAGTTTTTAAAATTTACTGAATTAATTTACAAAAGATTGAAAGCATGCCTTACACCCCTCATTGATTTCAAATTCCTAAATAGAGATGAAATCATCTCTTGGGAAGCTCCCACCAGGGAATTTGCAGTTGGGCAAGCTCATTGATTAAAAAAGGCCAGTTTCTGTATATGTTTCAATACACACAGCTAAAAGCCAATTTTTTACAGTATAGTTTTATTCCTGACCAGCATTTTATCTGCATTATACAGACTCTTTAATCTTATTGTTAGAGCACTTAATTTCTCTCTGCTTTGGTTTTAATAACCAGACTGACACTTTGACATGTATCTTTCCAAGGTGCAATTGTAAGTATTAATTTGTTTATAAAATGCCTTTTGAACTGCTCAGATGAAGGGTCCCAAATAAATACCAAGTATTGTTTGTATTGTTGTTGATCTCATTATGTGTATTTTGTCTACTGGCCACTGTCTTTTAAGACACTCACACCTGCATTTTATAATTTTAAGATGTTTCCTTTTCAAGATAACATATAATTAAGATATTTAATATCAAGAAATGATTTAGTTTCTCTACCAAAGAATAATTCCTCTTAAATAATAGATCCCCAAAAGTAAGTACTTGTTTACATATAACACTTCTGACTTGACTTGTTGCCATCTCTGTAAATTTACCTACGTAATTCTCAAGGCCAAAATACCCAGAGAGTAGGAATAAAGATAATTCAAGCTGACTTCTTATGGACACTTAGGAGACTGCTGGTTTTTCACTGCCAGTAGTTGATTCTGTTGTTTTTAACTCTTTTGGGGGCCAGGGGGGTCTCAACCAGGGGACATTTGTCAATATCTGACATTTTTAGTTGCCAGAATGTGCGTGGTACTTCTGATATCTAGTGAGTAGAGTCCATGGGTACTGCTAAACATCCTATTGGGTTGGCCAAAAATTTCATTTCGGTTTTCCCATAAGATGTTAAGAAAACCCTGAATGAATTCTTTGGCCAACCCAATACAATACAGGACATGCCTCCAACCCCCCAACAATGAATTATCTGACCCACAATGTCAACAGTGCCTTGGGTAAGAAACTTATAGACTACTCTTTACATAGAACATTTAAAATTCATCTTCAACAATCAAGTTTTCTCCCAGGTTTGATGCATATTGTTAATTTTTAATCCCTCCTGGATCTCTTTACAGGTTGGTATCGTGGGAAGAACAGGAGCTGGAAAAAGTTCCCTCACCTCTGCCCTTTTTAGATTGTTAGAACCTAAAGGTGGCATTCACATTGATGAGATCTGGACAATCGATATCGGACTTCACGATTTAAGGAAGAAAATGTTGGTTGTACCTCAGGTATGCACATCAGAGCATTCTCACATGTTCTTTTTATAAAGCACTGAAGTTTAATTGCTTTTAATTTGATTGTTTTTTTTCAAGTTGCACGAAAGTGTTGATACTTTTTCCCCCAATAGAGCATATTTTTAGCAGCAGGTATTAACACATATTTTCATCAGATACCAGGTTTTGTTTGTTTGTTTGTTCATTTGTTTATTTTTTCTATATGTGATTTAGTAACTTACCCAGATAGATTTCTGGACTCAGACTTCCTAAGTTGCCACAATTTTATCCATTTATTCAATTTTATGATAAGCACATAATTCTGAAAACAAAATGATAAATGGTTTGTTTAGCACTGGAAACCTTAGTAAAGGGAAACATGAATGTTGTGTCTTACAGGTGGAATTTTGCTGTAGGAAATAAAGCCACCTTTTCAAAGGTGATTATCTCCCTGGAGGGCTTTCTGTGGAACTGTAGGGCTTTAAGGATTACAGAATATATGGATACTTTGGGGAGACTTTCAGAATTCAGCCATTAGTAAATGATTTTAACCAGGGAGGCAGTGCAGAATAATGAGGAAGAACACAGGACTCGGAATTCCATCTCTGTGCATATTAGTTTTCTCTCTCTTACAAAGCAGCTAACAGTACCACCTCCTTGAGTTGTGGGGACTAAATAGGTCAGTGTATATGGAGTGCTTAACATAGACCCATATATGGCTACTGTGATGGTGGAGTGTTGAATCAACCATCTCTTCCTGGGCTCTGATTCTGGCTTCTTTTGCTCTGCTTTTTTAAAAAGTATGACTTTCAGGGAATGTTTCGGATTATATGCACAGTAGAAGCTCCTGCCATTCCTTGTGATTCACCTACTCACCATAATTCAGAGAATATTTATTGAGCAATTACTATCCTCCAGGTATATAGCCAAGGGAAACATAGGCCCCATACTGTTATCTTCCATCCTGCCCTCTGCTTTGACAGACTTGCTGATTTGTTTTTTTTTTTTTTTTTGAGGGTTTTTTTTTCAGGAAAACACCCTCTTGAGATGAGACACACAGACAGGAGAGGAAACAAAAAGAGCCAGGCAAATGTGCTTCCTGGAATGCTGGTATAATTATCTCTGAAATGCCTGTTTATTAGGAAGCATATAGAACATGGCACCCAAAGGAAAGAAAACATGGATTTGTGTCTTATGACTGAGTACAGCTATTTCCATGTACCCTTGCCCTCTAAAAGAATTGGAATTATATAAGTACTTTTGAAATCAAGATATTCCTTTCAGACTACAGCGAGATGCCACCTCACACCCTTGAAAATGTCTACTATCCAAAAAAAAAAGCAAGTGTTGGTGAGGATGTGGATAAATTAGAATTCTTGTGCATTGCTGGTAGGAATATAAAATGGTACAGCCACTGTGGAAAACAAGATAGAGCTGCCTCAAAAAAAAGTTAAAGATAAAATTATCATATGATCCAGCAATTCAAATTTATGGTATAAACCAAAAAAAAATTGAAAGCAGGGTCTTAAGGAGATTTCTGTACATGCATATTCATAGCAGCATTATCCACAATAGCAAAAAGGTAGAGGCACCCAAGGGTCCATTGACAGATGACTGGATAAACAAAATGTAGTGCATATACATACAATGGAATATTATTCAGCCTTATTAATGAAGGAAATTTTGGTACATGCTATATACAGCACAGATGAACCTTGAGGACATATGAAATTAGCCAGTCATAAAGGACAAATACTGTATGATTCCACCAGTATAAGGTATCTAGAGTAGTCAGTTCATGGAGACAGGAAGTAGAATGGTGGGTGCCAGGAGCTGGCGGGATGGGGGAGTAGGGAGTTGTTGTTTAATGGGTATAGAGTTTCAGTTTTGTAGGATGAAAAGAGCTCTATGGGTGGATGGTGGTAATGGCCGTACAATAATGTGAATGTATTTAAAACCACTGAACTGGGGATTAGGTCATCAAGATGGTGGAGGAGTAGGAAGCAGAGTTCACTTCCTCCATAGAAACATTGAAAATACGTCTATAAGTGGAATGATTCACACAGAACGACTACTGAGTGCCAACAGAAGACCTCAGATGTCCTAAAAGACAAGAAAACCTCCATGTAACCGGGTAGGAGAAACAAAAAAAGAAAAAGAATCAGGAAGGGGCCTGTGCCCCAGGGAAGGAACTGTGAAGGAGGAAAGGTTCCTGCACCTTGGGAAGGCGCCTCACCAGCAGAGAAATTAGACTGGATGGAGGGGGATTTTTGTAGCCTAAAAGGGGAAAGCAGCAACCAGTTTGTGGAAGGCAAAATGGAATCTACACATATTGACCCCTACACAGAGAGGTCAACACCGCCACCCTGTGCCCCTCAACCTGAGATATTCCTCTGTCAGTGAGGTTGGGGGTGAGATGCTGAAGCTTAGACTCCAAAGTTCAGTCCCAGGGAGAGTCCCAGGACGAGCGTTAGGTGCAGAAACAGCCTGAAGAGGTCAGGCTGTGGCAACTGAGGATGTACTAGGAAGACGGCTGGGTCTGCCAGAGACATAAGGCACCATTATTGGGAGGTGCATGAGAAGAGGGACAGGACAACCATAAGAACTTCTATCCCTGTAAGTGCTCCCAGGCAGCAAGACACCACCTACAGGAGCTCCAGGGGCAGGCATGGGTTACTGCCAGCATCTTGGGCTCCAGAGGCAGGCACAGGCCGCTTCTCCCAGGCCCACATTCAAATGCCAGGCCCCACCCTGCTGACCCAGAAGGGCCTGGACATTTCCTAAAAGTAGATATTCTGCCAGCAGTTCACAGGACCCAGCCCCACTGACCCGGAAGGGTGCAGACAGCTTCCTCCCCTGGGAATTTCGCCAGCAGGCCCTAGGACCTGCACATGCTGTCTTGAGAGGGAGCGGATAGCTTTCACGACTAGGAGGTCCCTTCATGGATGCCAGAACCTGCCCTATTGTCCCAGAAAAGTGTGGATAGCTTCCATGACTGGGAAATCCATCAGTGGGTTCTGGAATCTACCCTACAGCCTTGGGAATGCACGGATAGCTCTTGCTATTGTGAAGCCCACCAGTGGGTTCTGTGACCTGCCCTGCTAACCTGGGAGGGCACAGAAAGCTTCTGTGACTGGGAAATCTGTCAGTGGGTGCCAGAATCCACCCTGCAGCCCTGGGATTGCATGGATCACTTTTGCTACTGTGAAACCCACCGGTGGGTCTTGGGACCTGCTGCACTGACCTGGGAGGGTGCAGAAAGCTTCCACAACTGGGAAAGCCATCAGCAGGTACTGAAATCAGCCCTGCATCCCCAGGAACACATAGATAGCTCTTGCTACTGGAAAGCCCACCAGTGGGTGCTGGGACCTGCCCCACTGTACTGGGAAGGCATGGATAACTCACTCCACTAGGAAATCCATCAGCAGGTGCTGAAGTCAACCCTGCAGCCCCAGGAACACATGGATAGCTCTTGCTACAGGAAAGCCCACCATTGGGTGCCAGGACCTGCCCCACTGTACTGGGAAGGTATGGATAACTCACTCCACTAGGAAATCCATCAGCAGGTGCCAGGAGCTGCCTTGCCATCCTGAGAGTGTGCAGAAACCTCTTGCAACTAAGAAAACTGCCAGTGGGTGCTGGGACCTGCCCTGCTGTCTCAGGAGGGTGCAGATAGCTCCCCCCACTAGGAAATTCACTCACAGGAGGGGCTGAAACCACAACTGAGCCCCAGGGACTGTGTAACTAAGGAAGAAGAGTTGAAATCTCTCCTCGTGGCTGTGCAAACTGTGGAGTTATACCTCCACTGACAGCTTTCTAAATGCAGAGCCTGCAAAACATCCAAATGGACAAGTGCTCTTGAAGGTGGGACAGGTCTGGCTTTAGCAACTTTGGGCTCTATGGGCACTTACACATGAAGGTAAGGCCATACCAGATTTCAAGCTGCCACCATAGCTCCCACAGCAGGTCCAGGTGCATGACTACTGTATTACTGGGACCTAACCTCATTGGACCTGTGCTGGTGGCCAGGTCACCAGGGCCAATTTCTGGCATACCCACAGTTAAGGCAGGATCAGGAGCAGTGCCAACAACTGTATATTTTGTGACCCTCACAATAGGGGAAAGGGGACAAAACACAGCACATTCACAGGTGAACAGCTCAAAGGAGGAAAAATAAGAGACCTCTCCCAGTGGGAAGGCTCCAATCCCTCCTACCTCACACCACAGATCAGAATCATAGCTAAAAAACAGATCTGGAGGCCTCTACTCCAACAACTAAGGAGCAGACCCCTCCCCTGACAGGGCAGTGACAACCACAGAGCAAAGGGGAAGCCCTATTCAATATGTAGGGCAGACTCTGATCACCAAAACACCAATCAAACTCCCTATCAAGGGGATAACCGCACAAGCTTCTGGACCAACCTCACCCACCAGGAGGCAAACACCAGAAGAAAGAGGAACTGCAATACTGCAGCCTGAAGAAATGAGACCACAAACACAGTAAGTTTGATGAAATGAGACAACAAAGAAATATGTTGCAGACAAAGGAGCAAGGTAAAAACCTACAAGAACAACTAAATGAAGGGGAGATAAGCAATCTATCTGAAAAAGAATTCAGAATAATGATAGTAAAAGTGAACCAAGATCTTGGAAACAGAATGGAGGCAAGATACAAGAAAAGTTTAACAAAGGACTAGAAGAACTAAACAACAAACAAGCAGAGATGAACAAGACAATAACTGAAATGAAAAATATGCTAGAAGGAATCAATAGCAGAACAACTGAGACATAAAAACGGATAAGTGACCTGGAAGGCAGAATGGCAGAAATCTCTGTTGCAGAACAGAATAAACAAAAAAGAATGAAAGGATATGAGAACAGTCTCAGAGACCTCTGGGACGACATTAAACACACCAACATTTGAATTATAGGGATCACAGAGAAAAAGAAAAAGAGAAAGGGCCTGAGAAAATATTTGAAAAGATCATAGTCAAAAACTTCCCTAACATGGGAAAAGAAACAGTCATCCAAGTCCAGGAAGTGCAGAGATAAACCCAAGATAAACCCAAGGAAGAACACTCGAGACACATATTAATCAAAGTAACAAAAATTAAATACAAAGAAAAAATATTAAAAACAGCAAAGGAAAAGCAACAAATAACATACAAGGGAATCTCATAAGGTTATCACCTGATTTTTCAGCAGAAACTCTGCAGGCCAGAAGGGAGTGGCAGGATATATTTAAAGCAATGAAAGGGAAAAACCTACAACCAAGATTACCCAGCAAGGATCTCATTCAGATTCAATGGAGAAATCAAAAGCTTTACAGACAAGCAAAAGTTAAGAAAATTCAGTACCACCAAACCAGCCTTACAACAATTGCTAAAGGAACTGCTCTAGGCAAGAAATACAAGAGAAGAGAACAAAAGAGGAAGGGAAGAAAAAAGACCTACAAAAAACAAACCCAAAACAATTAAGAAAATGGCATTAAGAACATACATATCAATAATTACCTTAAATGTAAATGGATCAAATGCTCCAATGAAAAGACACAGACTGGCTGAATGGAAACAAAAACAAGATCTGTATATATGCTGTTTACAAGAGAACTACTCCAGATGTAGGGACACATACAGACTGAAAGTGAGGGGAGGGAAAAAGATATTCCATGCACATGGAAATCAAAAGAGAGCTGGAGTAGCAATGCTCATATCGGACAAAATAGACTCTAAAATAAAGACTGTTACAAGAGACAAGGAAGGACACTACATAATGATCAAGGGATCAATTCAAGAAGAAGATAACTTGTGCTTGTTCTCTTGAACCACTGAAACCACTGTTACCAAACATGCTAATACTGTGAGCCCTTTCATTGCTTAAGGAAGGAAGAAAGGTCTTTTAAAAACAAAGTGATTTTTTTTTATACATTAGCTTAGGTAATGCATTTATAGAATGTATTTTGAAAACCAGGTGGACACGTCAACCTTAGACCTCTTATAGGACGTAAATTTGCTCTATGAGAGGAGACTGAAGGAAAAAATGTTCGGGTCACATAAGCTGTGATGGGCAAAGAAACATTCTTGTCATTATTTTAAGCAAAGAGACCCTGTCTCACCTCTCCCAGTTGGGTTCAAAACTGGTTCCTTAAGCTGGCCTCTTTCAGCCCCTTTATCTCTTCAAACACCAGTTCTTGAAGAGTCTATCATTTTGGGACCCAGAGTAGAATCCTGCCCATGGTTTAGAGCCTTGGCGGGAAGGTGGAGGAGAGTCAGTGAAGAGGGAGAAATATTGGGGACCAGCCTCCCCTCACCTGGCCACATTGTTTGTGTAAAGCTCATGGAAACAGTTAAAGGAAGAGAAATTGCCTGCATGTTGGAATCTTAGAGTTGATAATTACAAAGAGTAAAAAGTTTATATAAAAATCTGCAGTAGAACGATGGTTATTCCCCTGACAAGGAACTCTTGCCATTGCTTAGATGGTTGCTTAGTCTTTGATCCTAAATTCAAGTTTTAAGGGGGAACTTAACTTTGGGTCTCGGGATTTTTCAGTTCAATTCAATAATCATTTTGAAATGTTCTATGACCAATGAATTTCAGTGCTTTGGAGGCATATCAGCCACTTAATCAACTGTGCAAATAAAGCTCCCTTTATAGTGTATTTTTGATTTTGGACTTTGTTTAGGGATACATCATTTTTGGTGGCACAAAGTGTGTCTTCTACATCCACTTCTCTCTCACTAGACTTAAAACTAAGACAATAGGGAAAAAAGATACAGGAGGCTGTCTGAGTGTCATTCTTCTTCATGGCTGAAGAAAAGAAAAGTCTGTCTTCTTCATCTTTCTTCTCAGGGTTTGTGAAGTGAGGAGGCACAGTCCAGCCCCCTGGCCAGGTGGGATTTGAGGCTGGTGATTCCGAGCAGTTCCCAGGCACGTGTGGGAGAGTCAGATCTCCTCTTGTTCCCATGTGTGTGCATCCCTCGTTCTACCCTCTTCACTGAAAGGAACCAATGGGGCCTTTCTCTGCTGCCCATATTCTTGTGGCCTGGCTTACTAGAGCCTTCCAGAAGGAAATTTAAAGAGAGCTCTTGAAACCTCGAAAGGCGTATATTTCCTAAGTAATTTACTTGTGGCTCTACCTGAAGAAGATGAATAGGGAAAGCTATTTAAATTAAAATATAATTTTATTGTGACACATCACAATGGGTTTCAGGTCATCCTGGCCTTGCAGTTAATAATGAGGTTCTGTGAGGCAGGTAATCCTGATGCACAGGTGAGAGCACGTGGGGATCAGCTGATGCAGAATCAAACGGGATCTCTTCGTGGACAGAGGTGCTGCAGGCCCCAGCAGTTGACATTCTCTTTGCACATGTGGAGATGTTCCATTCACACATGTGGAGAGATTCCAGATCCCAGAAGGCTGTTTGACCAATGGAGAAAATATCCTAAGTTTATTCTTCAGTGCAAATGTGAAAATAGTTAACAGTTTTGCTCTGAGGCACAAACCTTAACTAATCATGCTCTTGGTATTTCCCAGTATCACACCAGGATTGACAATTAATTTATGTAGCTCTTGATGTAAAGGTTTTCAAATAATTATATCCTCAGTTTGTGTGTATGTTTAAGCAGATATTTATTACCAGGAAGTCATTTTTTTTAAAAAATCAAATCTTCCTTTCTCTTCAGTTTTTTCTTAAGACAAAAAAAACTTCTTCAGCAATTTGTCTGTTAGTGTTCAATAGTCTAGAAGATATTTTGTAGCACACTTTTTACAATGGAAAATTATTTTAGAGATACTGTTTTATAAACATATTTGCAACCTTATTATTAATAATTACAGTGAATTTTGATATTTTGTATCTTAATGCTGTTCTGTAAGCATTGGAATAAAATGAAAAGAGGTTAAGGTAATAACATTCACTATTTTGGGCTATTTAGGAACCGTTTTTATTTACTGGAACAATGAGGAAAAATCTGGATCCCTTTAATGAGCGTACGGATGAGGAACTGTGGAATGTCTTAGAAGAGGTAATTTATTCAATGTGATTAACTTGTTAGTATCAGTGTCTGTGTTTGTAAATTTATAGAATTGCAGGTAATTACAGGGATGTTATCAGTTTAACTGACTTTGTTTCCCTCCTAGGAGAATGTTGATGACCCGGGTGAACTTAAAATGTGTGGACTGATGGGGATGAAAACCAGCAATGTGATGCCTCGTGTTTCCATGTTAGCTTTTCCCCTAGAACCCAGGCAACTAGACACGTTATCTTGTCCCTAGCAGAGCACTAAACTAAATGTTAAAACTGTGGTTCAAATTCTGCTAGTGACCTAGTGAATTAATTACCCTAATTACCCTCCATTGTTCATTTTTTTCCTTAGGGAACATCTACTAAGTAGAGACAATAGTTTTTCATTATTAACTGAAAAATAAATGAGATCATACCAACAAATGCTATGAAATTTCATAAGAAAGTGTTTATAAAGGTAAATTATATAGTTGGAATGTGATGATGATTATTTATTGGAGATCGTGTCATTTTAATGCTGCAGCATGAATGCAGGTATCGGAACCCTGGAGCTTTCGCTCAGTTTTTGTATGGATAGATTCATTTCTAGAGAATTTTCTGCTATTTGTGTCATGCTTCCTCTTGCCACACTTCTATGAATTTCCTCACCCTTACATGAAAAAAAATTTGACTACTAAGTTGCTGTTGGTTTGTGTATTTTAATGCTAATTATTTTGTGTATTCGCCCTAGTTTTGCAAATTGATTCTACTGATGGCAGAAACTCTAGAGTTCTAAACTGTAGACAGACTTCTAATTTCTCACAGGACCTAGCTCAGTCTTTTGCTTTTAAAAAGTAAGCACTTAAATAGGTACTTCTTCATTTCAGAGAAGTGTGACATATTTCTTTAAAATATTTCTGTTACATAAATCCAAGTGACTTCACGTTGTTTTAAATTGGTGTGTTTGTCATTTACTGTCACCCTTCCAGGCATAGCTCTGAAATATTTAATATATAGATGAGCTTTGACCGTGAGCAGGCAGATTGGAAGGCCCGACAATTTCCTGCCAGTAATTCTGGTTTCTGAAGGCATATCAGCACTGAGTCTTTACACACCCACCCTTCTTTCCAGCAACTGTGGGAATTTTATTTTCCTAAATCAGGCCAATTGCTTCACCTTATCCTGCCTGAAAAGCAGTGGACCTCTGATTTCATTTAAGTTCGTGAGTCTTTTACAGTGAAATTCTAGAAGAGAAGAGACAGGGAGAGCAGTTAACCATCAAATATAAAGAAAGACAGGATGATCCGCTGATCTTGGAGTCACAGGACAGGTTTAATGATGAAATTGTGACACCTTAAAAAAAAACTGGAAGTACTGGTAACTTATTTTTCTGTTTCTTTCCCAACTTGCTTTCTCTCTTCGTAGATTCTCAGGTAGCAAAATTACTCTAGAATTTTAGAACATTTTGTTCAATGGACAGAAAGGAAATGTTAATTGGGAGACAAATCCTGTTAAAAACTATCTTAGAACTTGGCCCAAACTTATACTTCATTCATCTGAAGGAGCCAAAATTAAAATAAAATTTAATAGCCTCTAAATTCCAAAAATGATAAAGTGGTGGGAGTGGTAGATGATGCTGAGATCTACCTTCGTTTAAACTATGTTTGGAAATTTCTATAAAAAGAAATAAACATGAGTTTATTTTGCTAAGTGAAATGTGTGATTTCCATGTGTTGCTTCTGGAATTGACCTTGTTACTTTAGTGATATCTCTTAGTGAGAAATCATCGCATCATTGTGTTTCTCCAGGAATTGTTTATGACTTTTTAAAAGAAAACCTATCAAATTTTTCATTGAAAAACATGTCATAATGAAGTATCATTAAGGCAATGAGGTAAATTTTTAAGTGAACTAAAAACCCCAGTAATTGGTTTATAATTGATGCCAGACTGGACATGTGAACACAAATTTGTGGAGTTGGCTTGAGAGTGAGTGAGAGGGCACTGCTGTTTTCCTCTTTATGAACTTCAATTAAAAGGAAAAGGTGATTTTTTATTTTTTTAAAGTCCTCTTAGTTCTGCTTCCTCCTTCTTCCTTAGCTGAGATGGACATTCAGAAGGGAGACAGTCCTATGGATGCTGCCTGCCATCTTGGTTATTTTTCAAAGTATGCCAAAAATACATTTTTCATATACCAAAAAATAGCCAACTTACTGTAAACTGAAGAAAGTTCATCAGAAATTAGTGCTATGATAAACTAGGAAGCTGTCTATAACTCTCCCCTCCTGCCTTCATCCTCCCCGACTTCACCCCCAACCTAACCACTGTTAAGAGTTAAGCCTTATGAGCAAGCAGGAACTTTGGATGGTAACAAAAAAAGTTCTAAAACTGGGTTGTGATAGTGATTGCAAAACTGTATGCATTTACCAGAAGAGTCATTGGGTTGTAGACTTACAATGGGTGAATTTTATGATATGTAAATTATACCACAATAAAGCTGCTTTTAAAAAGTTAAAAAAAAAAAAAAGAAAAGAAATTAGTGCTGATTGGGCACTAAAAAGCAATGACAGCTCTACAAATGTAACATGAGTAGTGCCTGAAGATGAAGCACTTTATCACTCAAAGGTTAAAGAATCACAGTAGATGAAACTCCTGAAATGAATCAGTGCTGTGCTGCTTCTGTTAAAAAACAAAAACAAAACAGCTTAGATACTGGGATATGGAATTAAGAGTATGGTATATCATGTGAAAGCTGGGAAGAGATCATGCAGTTAGGACACAAGTATGGCTCCTCATACAGGAAACCAAGATACAGAAATCTGGGCATCAGCAGCCTGTGCATCAGGAACCACGTGGGTCAGTCTTGTGTTCCTTTGGCGACAGGTCACATTTCCGTTTCCCTGGGTCTTGTCTTTAGGTGAACGAGCTGTCCCTTTACTTTATTTACTGCTGGCTCAGCTCTAGGAAGCACTCTTCCCCATGTGTTGATTGCATTTCAGTGTCTCCCTCCAGCCTATGCGAGTCTTTCTTTTTGAAAAATAAGAAGGTTCCACAAAATGTGGAAACCATCTGACATCAGTGTTCACCTCTTTCGAGGGGCATCGGCACCTACTAGATACAGTACACACAATAGGTTACTTTGGAAATGCTTATGATGATAGAAATAGGGTGTCATATAAGTTCAGTTTATTATTTTTCAGTTTTGCTATTATTATTATTATTATTATTATTATTATTATTATTATGTTATTATTTTCCCAAGCTCAAAAGTATTCTATGGTGAGATGTATAGTTTTGAATAGTATTACTTACTCCATTTTCCTTAAGTTATAACTTTTTCAATGCTTTCCACAGTTTAAAGTGTGATGTTATGATATCTTGGAGCCAGTTAATTGTTATAAGAATATATTCATTTTATACTTACACTTAATAAGAAAATAGTGTTATATATAAATTGTCTATCTATATGGATTTATTTTCTAATTTATAGGAACAGATATGTCACAAGATGAGATGTACTTATGTCTTCATTTATACAGCCAACAAATATCTATTGAGAGATTTTTAGACAGCCATTGTTACAGATTCTGGGGCTATCATAGTCATCAAAAGAGACAAAGTCTCTACCCTTTTGGAGCTTAAATTCTCCTGGAGAAGGTGGAAAACAAGCAAACGCATATGTAACAAGGTCTTAGTGCTGATACACGCAAAGGAGAAAAATAACGCAGAACATGAAGAGGGCCTAGTTTACAGCATTATTAATAATGGACAATATCTGTTGATCTGTTGTAAATTCTACACATACTGACTCATTTTATACTCTAATAATGTTAGGGGGTACGCAGCTTTATCATCATGATATTATAGTCTTATTTAGAATTTAGGAAGCTAAGATAAAGTAAGTTCAGGAACTTGTCCAGTTGGCAGAACCAGGGGGACTTATACCCAGGCTGTCTGGCTTCAAGGCTCCAATTTTTTGTTTTAAAATTTTCAAATCATAGGAACATGGAAGGAGTAGGATGGTGAACACATATACACCTTCACTTAGATTCACCAGCAGTTAATATTTTTCCATATTTGCTTCCTCTCTTCTATAATCTATATTGTGTTGAATTGTGTGTCAGTTGTAGAAATGTTTATTAAAAGTTGCATTTCACCTTTAAATATATAATGTACACCTTGTAATAACAAGGACATTCTTTTACATAACATAACACAGTTATCCCAATTAAGAAATTTAATAGTAAAATTACACTATTATCTAATATGTTTTCAGACTCTCCAGTTGTAACTCCTAGGTATTATTGTCTACTGCCTCTGTTGTTCTTTTTTTCCATCCTAATACTTAATAATAACTTGATTGTATGTTTACACAACAGAGGGTCTCCATATTCATATTATTCTCATAACATCCCTGATTCATAAATGAAGACAGAGTCTCAGAAAAACATTTCTCCTCACAACCTTTCTTTCTCATGAGGCCGATATGGACAAACTGAAGGAAACTGAAAAACCAGATTAGTGATGAGATGTCATCTGAGTCAAGGGCAAGTGTGAGATTATTTTTTCAAAGTCAGGATGTCAGTCTGAAGAAAGAGCAACCACTCGCATCACAATGAAAATCTTACCCTTTAGATTTTATACACCTTTCATGCTAGTGCTATACAGCATACCATATTTAATCCTAATCAAAATTCTCATTTCTCAGAATTGGACTCCATCAGGAGCACAATTCAGGATAACATTCATAGAAGTGCTCCAACATTTAGGATATCATGGAAATGTTGCCCACTCACACTTGGTGTTTTGTTATTTGACATTGTAATGTATCAAATAACTTATTGGCCATCACTTATCAATCTGTTGGTCTCTTAATTTGAAGTGTATTTCTTCTTTGTTCTTTAACTTCAAATAAAGCCTGAATTTGGTTCTTGTTCTATAATTTCTCCAAAACAAATATTCATCGAACTGACCCCTACCACCAAATGTACTTTCAGATTATCTTCAGTGGTTAAAAGTTTGTTTTTTTAATCTTATGAGTATAACTTTACGAAGGTACAGTAATATAAACACCACTATATCCATATTCTGGGGGAAATAAGATATTTTATTATGTCCTGTTTTTTGTGAGTTTTCATTCACTGCAAGACATTTATGACATTGAAGAAAATGCACTTGACTGGTTCACTATGTATTGGATTAAACTTGGGAAAGAACCATCACCAGAATAGGCTCCAGGATTACTAATGTATGAGATGCAGTTTGCCATTGTTTGAATTTGTATTTTTTTAACCTTTACAAAATGGTGACACGCTGATAAGATTACATCTTTAGAGAACCATACTTTCTGTATTTTTTTTTTCAGTTTCCCTTTAGTTTACAAACTCCTATGCCAAATGTACTTTGGAAAACTTGACTCAACCATAAAGATGCTTTTAACTTTTCTGTTTAAACCACATTGGGAGAAATAGCTTCATTTTCTGAAGAGACTTCCTTAACGAATCCCTAGGTTAGATTTCTGTTGGTTTTCATGTGGCAGGGATGGGGTACACTGAGATTTTTCTGTCCTGAGTTGACTCTACCATCTTTCTCAGTGAACGCTGATTGGAAGGAGCTCTCCCCATCACCTGGCTGTACCTAAGAAGTCCTGAGGACGTCAGAGCTCTAATATCTAAGAGGCTTGTTTATTTCAGTAGGAGTTTGCTTAGGAAAATGTCATTCTTCTTTCTCTATCCACAGGTACAACTTAAAGAAGCCATCGAAGGTCTTCCTGGTAAAATGAGTACTAAATTAGCAGAATCAGGATTGAACTTTAGTGTTGGACAGAGACAACTGCTGTGTCTTGCCAGGACTATTCTCAGGAAAAATCAGATATTGATTATTGACAAAGCCACAGCACATGTGGATCCAAGGTATGGAGCTAAAGTCCAGGAAACTTGGAATCCAGATTTTAAATGGAAAACATTTAGTGATGCTTAGAAATGTTTCTAAGTGCTCTCTTTGCCCCAGAGATATCTCTTGATAATATTAATTCCAGAAAACAAGGGAAGAAACCAAAACATGTTATATAGTGTTAATGTTATTATTAGGCATCCTAAGAGAGCTGGATTCCTAAATTCAGATCCTAATAGTTTCTAGCAATTTTGAGGGAAGACTATTTTCCATTGTTTTATGAAAAACAATAAATTTATAAATAGACTTTTTGTGCTTTAAGTATTGATTTTAAAAACATTATGAAAATATCATATGATATTTTTAAGTCTTAAGTCTGCTTTTCCTGTCTTTACTGAACTAAATCAACTTCTTTGATTCTAGAACTGATGAGTTGATACAAAAAAATATCCATGAGAAATTTGCCCAGTGCACGGTGCTGACCATCACACACAGGTTGAGCACTGTTATTAACAGCAACAGGATAATGGTAAGACCCTCACCTGTGGAATTTCAGTCATTTCCAATTATGTTCAATTTTTTAACTCATTCTTCCTTGTAAAACTTGATAGGAACCACCACTAATTTAATTTTCTCTTAGTTTCTCCTCTCATTCCTGAAAATAACTCAACTACTTAAGTATACTTTCAGAATGTGCTATTAAATATATATCAAATAAGCTTATATTTTAATATTAAAAGTTTATTTGTTTGAATTGTCATTTTTTAAGATGGCCGACCATGAAAATATTCCAAATCCAAGTTCCATCTTCATATTTCAGAGAGGTAAAACAGTCATTTTCACTATGCCACGGTTATTTCAGCATATTTGGATTTCCTTAATTAAAAAAAAAAATTGCCTCTCATTTACACTGCCAGGAGGTTGTTGGCTAAGGTTGCAGAATTTCTCAGCTCTTGCTGTCAGAGGGGAGTCCATGAGACAAAAGGGCCTAGTGAGAAAAATAGTATTTCAACACACAGGATTTAATAGAGGAAATTTGTTACATAGGAATTAGAGGGCTAGGAAAATGAAAGGAAACCCTGGTGTAATAAATTTAGGAAGCAGCTACCTTGTCCTAAGACAGACTTCCAGATTTAAGAACTCGGAAGAGAGGCCCTGAAGAGTCGGTGCTCAGACAACCAGGGAGAGGTCACTGCCCAGTTGCTGGCCATATTTGTGAGGGAGCACGATGAGGGCAGTTCTCCATGTGCTAATAGAACGTGGGACCTGGAGTCAGGTCTCACTGACAAAGGTGAGACCTGACTCCAACTGAAGTGATGCTGCAGGAGTAGCAAAGACCAGGTAGACTATTAACTCTGATTCCCACCTTCAGTCTCCCTCTAGTGCTGCCTACTGGCGGAACCTAACAAAGGCCAGCTGGCCAAGGAGTCTCTAAAATGTGACATACAGAGACCCAGCCTCTGCATCAGAGATGAGAGTGTAGAAAGACTCAGGGTGTTGAGAGACTGTAGATAAGCAACTGGCAAGTCTCTCACACAGTAGATCTGGGCTCTTCACACACAGCAGGCTCCAATCTTTGGTCTCTGATATCTGTCTAGTATCATCCTTCCAAGCTGAGTTGGCTTTTTCTTCCTTAGTAATTTAATACTTCCTTCCTTAGCTTTGTTTCCTTCCTCCCTCCCTCCCTTTTCTCTCTCTTTCTCATTTTCTCTCCTTCTTTGTTCTTTCCCTCTGTCGCTTGCTGAGTTTCAATAAATGTTAGGATATGGCTTTATAAAATGATAAGGAAAGCATCCCTCAAAGGAAAAACCTTTGGCTGTATATAATCCCAAAAGATGCAAGGTATTTTTAGGTATTTTGATGGTCATACTAAACAGGTAATAATCAGTAGTAAACGATCAGTAATACCTAAACTTCCTTATGTCCAGTGATAATGAAACTGTCTCTTTTGACTTCATGGGCAGTTTCTGGAATATCACCTTCCACTCTACTTCACATGCATTGTCAGATGAGATCATCAGTGGGGGCACTGAGTCAAAGCAGACTGTCAGCGTTGAAGTAGTGCCTGTAGCCTCACTCCCCCAAGCTGGACATGTATAGGAGTGAGCTCTGGGGAGGCAGATGACAGGAGTGGGGCATCCCCAGCCAAAGGGATGCTCTAGGCTTCAAGCAGTGTGTCTGGTCATCTGGACTAGAACATCATAGTAGACAGCAGACCTCTGCTGCAGACTTTCCTTTTTTTTTTTTTTTCTTTTAATGTTAGGAACTTTTATTAAGATATAATTGACATACAATAAAACTGCATATATTTGAAGTGTACAATTTGATTTTTTTTTTCATAATTAGTAATGTATATATGGCAATCCCAATCTCCCAATTCATCCCACCCCAACCTCCTGCCCCCACTTTCCCTCCTTGGTATCCATATGTTTATTCTCTACATCCATGTCTCTATTTATGCTTTGCAGACTGGTTGATCTGTACCATTTTTGTGGATTCTGCATATGTGAGATAATATATAACATTTGTTTTTCTCTTTCTGACTTACTTCACTCTGTATGACAGTCTCTAGGTCCATCCATGTCTCTGCAAATGTCCTGATTTCGTTCTTTTTTATGGCTGAGTAATATTCCATAGTATATATGTACCACATCTTCTTTATCCATTCATCTGTTGATGGACATTTAGGTTACTTCCATGACCTGACTGTTGTAAATAGTGCTGCAGTGAGCATTGGCATGTATGTGTCTTTTTGAATTATGATGTTCTCTGGGTATATGCCCAGTAGTGGGATTGCTGGGTCATATGGTAACTCTGTTTTTAGTTTTGCAAGGAAACTCCATGCTGTTCTCCATAGTGGCTGTATCAATTTACACTCCCACCAACAGTGCAAGAGGGTTACCTTTTCTCTATACCCTCTGCAGCATTTATTGTTTGTAGATTTTCTGATTCCTGCACACTTTCATGAGGGACCAGGTGACATTCCAAGATTGCAGGACAGTGACTCTTAAATTCCAGAAATGTTGTGTAGCATCAGGCATCCTTAGTCCCTCATTTTGTGTTCTTGAGTGCTAATTGGAAAAGTAATCTTTTATTTCTACTTCTTACTTGTCACTTTGTTGTTCTTACCTTTTGGCATTGTATTTCAAAAAGTATCCCCCCAAAACATCCTTCTTCCATAATAAATGAGTGATGCTATGGAATTTATCTGTTTCAAGCCCTTTGTCAGGCTTTAGAGGCAGCAGCAGAAAGATGGCTTGATCTCCAGCTCAGTTAGGTGTCCATTCAAATAAATTCTTTGCTCCGAAATGTGCCCTGGAGATTTATTTTTGGTTTTTGGCATTACAGCATTAATGGTAGCAGCTTCTTTTTATTATCTAATTCTTAGAAATGCTGTCCCCTTGGAAAGTATAATTGGTCAGGGAAACAGAGAGGAAGAACAGAATTTGGAGGGCATGTCAGCTATTCACTCCTAAGTCTTATCCATCAGCATTTGATCCACAGGTGTGAATGTCTGTATCCCCTGAACCAATCAGCTTTGTTGCCATTATCAAAATATGTTCATTTGTTTGATGCTGTACTTAGTATCTCCTGGTAAATTTCTATAACCTCAAATTTTTCTCTCTTGGTCAGTGTCTTAAAGCAAATCTTTAATGTAGTTTTAAGAAGCAATGTACAGCCCAGCCCCTCCCCACTCTGCTCCCCCTCTTTCCTTTATAGCTAAAACCACCTTGATGGTCTTTCAGTTCTCCAAATGCAGTGTTGACTCTCTCACAATTGTGCCCTCTCTTGACTGTTGGTGGCTTAGACTAAGGTGCTGGCAGTGGAAATGGTGAGACAGTTGGATTTGGGGCAGATAATGAAGTGGAGCCAAGGAGACTGTATGATGGATTGAACGTGGGATCTGAGGGCAGAGGGAGGAGATGATGTTGGTTTCTGGGTGTGGAGACTGAGCATCTGGGTGAATGGGGAAGATGGAGGGAGAAGGGAAATGCAAGGGTTCTCTTTGGAACCTGTCACCTTATGATGACTGAGCTTGTTTTTTGTGGTGGACCTTGCCCTTCTCTCTGGAGCTGCCCTCCCCCCCGCCCCCCACCCCGTGTTGGGAGATCTTCAGATTAGGGCTCCCTGGCCAAGAGTTCATCAGTTATGTCACAGGGAGGTCACACCAGGAGATGTAAACTTGGCCACTTGTTTACATCTTGGTCTGAGCTTGTTGTGGTTGCTGACTCCTTTGGTAGGAATGACAGGATTAGACCTCAGGGGACCCAAGAGACATGCATCCCCTAGCTTCAGAGTTGGGGAATTGTCCTGTGTGCTACATCTACCCCAGGTGTAAACCTTACATTTTGTTCTAGAGCTTCTGATTACCAGTTGGCTTTCAATTCAGCAAAAACACCATAAATAATGTTCTTTCTCAAACCTTTGATTTTTGAGGCAGTTTTTTTCATGATTGCTTTAGAAATACAAGCATATGGGTAGGAGGGATAAATTAGGAATTTGGGATTAACAGATACATACTACTATATATAAAATAGATAAGCAGCAAGGACCTACTCTATAGCATAGGGAACTGTTTTCAATATCTTGAAATAACCTATAATGGAAAAGAACGTGAAAAAGAATATATGTGTGTATATGTCACTGAATCACTTTGCTCTACACCTGAAACATTGCAAATCAGCTATACTTCAGTTTAGAAAGAATAATCTATGGGGAAAAAATGAAATATAGGCATATCATGTTTTATTGCACATCGTAGATACTGAAATTTTTTTTTTTTTTTTACAAATTGAAAGTTTGTTGCAACCCTGTGTCAAGCAAGCCTATTGGTGCCATTTTTCCAACAGCATTTACTCACCCTGTGTCTCTGTGTCACATTTTGATAATTCTCAAAATATTTCAAACTTTTTCACTATCGTTACATTTGTTATGATGATCTGTGATCAGTGAGTTTTGCTGTTACTTCTACGACTTGCTGAAGGCTCAGATGATGGTTAGATTTTTTTTGCAATAAAGTGTTTTTAAATTAGGGTACGTACATTGTTTTTTCAGATGTAATGCTATCACACACTTTGATAGGCTACAGCGTATGTAAACATAGCTTCTATATGCCTGGGAAACAAGAAAACTCATACACTTTGCTTTATTGTGATATTCGCTTCATCGTGGTGTTCTAGAACTGAACCTGAAATGTCTCCAAGAGATGCCTGTACCTGCTTCCTTTCCAGAAAGCAAGTGATTGTCTGTTATGAAAGGTTTAAGGACATAAAGACAAGTCAATGTGCTGCAAAGCCTGATGCTTCAGAGCGTGGGTGGCCAGCCTCGGGGAGTGGCTGGGGAAGTGCTAATGAAGGGATAACCAACAGTGTTGTCACCGTAGTAAAGCACTGTAATTATAAGTGCTTAAGGTGTAATTATTACATTTTGTTGCTCTTGTGAATACTTCTGCACAAAAAGAAATGGATATATTTTGTTTACTGTAAGTAAATCAAACAGAGGGCTTGTTGAGAAACAACTGTGACCTAGTTACTAGCTTTGTTTATGTGTTCTCTCTCCAACGGGATTTACCCAGTTTTGGTTCATTAAGCACCATTAATGTGTCAGAATTGTATTTTACAAAGATATTCTCTCAATTTTGACTTTATTAAACATGATGGAGTCATAATGACAACTAATTGAATCTTCCTCATTTTCTTCATTGCCAAAACAGTGGAGCAAGTCAGACAAATTAGAAATCCTCTTTCTCCTAAGACTCAGCACTACCTGTGCATTAAAGCCTTCCTGCTTGTAGTTTTTAGGATTAGCTGGTTTCTTGTTACCTCCTTTCTCTTCAGCCAATAATACAGCTTCATCATTCCCCAGAGAGAAGAATGGTTTATTATTTCAAGACCTAAGAAAGGATTTTGAGTTAATACTTACCACGTTGTCTCGTCACTGAGAAAATCACAGGCACCATTTTACAAATAAGGGACCCACCTTCCAAGGTTGATTAACTGTCCCTGTGTCACCTGGCAGCCAAAAACAGAGGTCTGACACTCAGATCTTCCCCTCCCCATTCTACTTGTCCCTAAGCGGGACCTCTCTTTATTGCCTGTCACCGTACTGAAAACTGTTCCTGGCATCTCTCTCCTATCCTCAGGCTTTTCCTCCACCCTGTCCTGCTCCACCTCTCCCTGCAGCCACCCCATTATCACCGATGGCTTCCTGCCAATGAAAATAGATCAAATTATTTTGCAGTTGGGTCCATTTAATTTTTATGTCTAGGACAGCTACCTGGAATATCTGCAGGTACACAGGTCTGATAAACACATCTTCATTGAGCTTCTGCTACTGGCTGACTCCTCCAATATAATGTATTTTTCCTTAACCTTCTAGAGAGTGACAAGCGATTTGAGGCTGGGGTCCCTGGAGAGATCCTGGGGTTGAGGGGTTGTTATCACACCAACTTGACTGTGTGCTTTAGTTTATAGTTAACTTGGGTTGCAGGAAGAGTGGAAAAATAGGAGGAGATTACAGGAGCCTTTTCTTATGGATATAAAAGATGTTAAAATAAAAGTTGAAAATTATACCTGTATTTCTGTACATAAAGAAAATTTAGTGTTGCTTTATGTTTACACATTCTGAAATATCTAAAATCTTTGATCAAACCAGTAAGACTAAGTGGGTAAAATTCTATTCTTGGCCTTTTTTCAGTCTGTGTCTCTATGCAGCTCTTGTAGCCCCTGGCATGAGCCTTGGCCACACTTCACTCTTGCTCCTTTCAACTCCTCCCTCCTCTCTGACTGTCCTTTTCTTCTTTCTTTTTTCCAATATTTGACAGTAAATGAGTTGCAAGCCTCCATCCTCAACCCTGGTTTGTCTCTCCCTCATTTTCCCTCCCACTCTCCCTCTTGCCCATAGTCATCAACCGGAGGCATGTGGTCCTCCAAGTCCACAACCCTAATCCTATCATCCCTGTATCCCACTGCCTTAGCTGTTTCCCATGCCAGCTGGACTCTTTCCCCCCTTGATTTCAGCCTACAGTCTTGCCGAATTACACCACTTGGCAGTCACCCAATCATGCCCTGAATATAGTTTCTATTGTATTTAACTTTCAGCCAGTGTGTATTGTGTGCCTGTTACCTGTCAGGTACAATGCCAGGGCCACGAGATTCAACAGTGAACAAGGGAAACCACATAACCCTGCCCTTAAAGAGCTGCCAGGCTCTCCTCCAGCCCTCTTGGCCCATGTTGTTCCCTGTGTCTGGAATGACCACTGTCCACCCACCCACCCCCGTTTCTTCATGTTTAAACCTATCCATTCTTCAAGGCCCAGTTCACTGCCTTCTCTGCTCCTTGAAGCTCGTCCTCAGAACCTCTGGCCAGAAGTCATCTCTCCTGTTACTAAACTCCTCCTTGTTGTGCTTTTTTTCTTGCATTATACACATTTGAGAATTTTCTTATCTCCTCGCAGTACAGGCTCCCTAAAGGCAGGGGCTGTGACTTGCTTGTGTTTGCCTCTTTCACAGTATCTAGCATAATGCCATCAATGCAGTTAAATATGCAATAAATGTTTGCTGAATAAATTCAGAAATTAATGAAAATTTACTTAAGTATTTCTCAAATATGTTTTGGCTATGTGTTACTTGATATTTAGTAATCCTGAAAGTTAAATAAAATTGGTTTTCTTTTTCTGTGAGTATATAGCAGGCACACAGTAAATAATTTGAGCCTAAGTATAATAAAATTGCAGTGGAAGGTAGACAGGGGAAATGTTTATGTTTACAGGCATATTTTATTAAATTATATACAAAGTTAATATAAGGAATTATCCATATGGAAAGGTATCTTAGAAAATTGAATGTTAAAATTCTCATCTCTCTTATTTTACTTCTGATAATAAGTTATCTAAAAGTGGTTTTCATTGGTAACTCACCTGGAGAGGAACGAATGAAGGTTCAGAACTGGGTTGTAATCCCAGCTCTGCAATCTACTGATTCTGCTGCCTCGGCCAAGTTACTTAACTGTACCTCGGTCTTCATCTCTGTCTGTCCATGAGCTTCTTGATAGACTGTCTTGCTCATCTTTGAATCTCCCATTCCTAGAACAGTGCTTTAGTAATAGATACTCAGTACTTACAGGATGCATGGATGGATGGGGAGGTTGGAAGGAAAGAAGGAAGGAATGATAAATAGAAGGGTGGATAGATGGAAATTATGTACCTTGTTTGTCTACTCTTGAGAGACGTTCTTGAGAATTAACAGGGATGGCTATAAAGCATGTGACACTGAATCCTCAACTCACAACTATTTTTATTTTCCTTTTCAAATCCAAAGACTGCTATTTTAATTATGGGGTGACTTCATTGATCTGATGATCACCATGGTCTTTGTTACATTGCGCTTATATGTCAGGGCATCCCATCTCTCAAACCTTGTGAATCCGTCCATTTGGGGCTGTATTTATAATGCAGTTCACTTTAAGGTACTGTATTTTGTTTTAATGCGTATCAAAAGGGTATTAACAAGATGTATCGTGTTTACATTTTAAAGTGTTGTATTACAGAAGTTAAAATTTAAGTTCTAATGAATTATCAAGTGGTATAACAAACTATCACAGTTCTGTCACTCTCCCCCTCCCCCAAAATTGAAAACTCCCCTTATGAAATATAATGTGGGCCATTAAGTTGCTAATGTTGACTAGAAAAACTGTGGAACGTGAGAGTTGTGAGTTAAGTTTTATTGGGGGCAAAATAAGGACTATAGCTTGTGAGACAGCATTTCAGGTAGCTCTGAGAAACTACTCCAAAGAACTAGGGGGGAGGTCAGTATACACATGATTTTAGTGAAGGAGGGGGGGCATGTGCAGTCAAACGCACATTTTGACAGAGGCTTGCTGCTAGTGATGAGGAGCAGATGTCACCGTTAATCATCTTAGTGTTTTTCTAGATATGAGGAGATGCAAGAATTGGGCTCATAACATCTTCCCCTGAAAAACATTAATATCTATCTAAAGGCCTGTTCTGCCAGTTTTCTCCCAGAGCACAGTGTGTCTCATTCTCAGGAGATGTTGAAGGTCAGTGGCTGCCGCGATTTGTGTTAGTCCTTGTAGAGGCAGACGGCAAGTGTCAATTTTTGGTGGCACTAATACTTATAAGGCTCAAAGTATTTTGACCAAAATGATCTTTCTGCCATTTATATTATTAATCCTATTGCATTTTGAGAGCAGTAATTTTTTCTCTAGCTTTGCTTTATTTAGGTTATTAGCCAGTGCTGAGAACTACTAATCTCAGTGGCATCTATGTGTTTTAGACAATATGAGAAAAAATGGAAAGATTTACTATTCATTCAAATTTGAATAAATAAAGTAAAAAGTTGGACAAGGACAAAACATTAGTAATACTTCCGTTAAAAACATATACAGTCTTTATAGTCAGAGAACTCATTTCCATCAACTCTGAAGTGGTGATTTTTAAGTTGTTGATTTTGCAGAATGTAAAGTTGTTCATTGTATGAAGTAATTTGAGTAGTTACATTCTAATCGGGCTATGCTTAAGTGAAATTACATATTCAGGGCATCTAAATTGGCATGCCAAATTCTAGGACATTTTAATAATTATGTGGATGTGACCCATTCAATTATTCTTGAACTCTTCAGAAAGCTGCCCTTAGCAGTGATTCACAGTAGTAAACAAAAGATTAACAGGAACATGGCCTTAATGAGACTTAATAAATGTTTCCAACTGAATACCATGGGACAGAATTAACTGCAGTCTCTAGATGTGGAAAAACAACCTGTGTCCCTCTTAGAGTTTCAGTGGATTTTCTTAAGATGCATTTACTCTAAATGTGACCTAAATGAAGAACTAAGTACCACTTAATATTAGAACTGTTTTCCTAGGTATGTCATTTGGGCCAGTTGTTTCAGACTCTTTTTTTCAATCCAAAACCATTAAATAAAGCCACTAATAAGTAGAAAGGCAGAGTTAAGAGACCCTTCCTCTCCCTTCAGATTTCCAATTAGTGGACATATCAATGTGCAATGAAATGGTTGAAAGGCAGGAAGCTGAGTAAAGAGAAGGAAGAAAGGAAAGATAATTTATGACAATAGAAATTCAGATCCTTGGCAATTTAGGGTAATTTCTTACTTGTTTCTTTAGTTTTATCCAAAGAGAAAATTGATTTCTACAGATTTCTTCTGTGCTGACAATTCTGCTAAAGCTGCTTAGGTAGCAGCTCTTTTTGCCAGCCTTTTACTCTCAGAAAAATAAACTACAACCACAACCAACTTCAAGAAGCACCTTAACTCTCCAACAAGAGATTTGGCCCCCTCTTAGAAGCTGACAAATTCCAGAACCCTAAATAAATTATGGTAACATTTTTTTCCCAAATATTTCTCAGATTCTGTCCAACTTGACAATTAATTTGCTCTCAGGTCACTATCATATGGTTTATATGACATCAACTTAATTTTTAGCTAAATTGAGTTTGATTTTCTTGAGTCAAGAAATTTCCCAACTCTGAATGCCTGTGTAAATAGCCCTCAAAGCTCAGAGTCTGAGAGCTAAAAGCACTAACTAATGCTAACAACCCCAAATGTCATTGGCAAAATATAAAATACCACATACTGCTGAGTGTCAGTAATCATAGTCTAAAACTTTCATTTTCTTTCCTGGTTATAACATTATAATAATAAAAGGTCAGGTTAAGACTTGCCTAGTCAAACAGGGTAATTAAACCATTTAAACACCAGCCAGGCCTACCTCCCAAATAGATTTTCTCTATTCTCCCTGTCCTGCCCCTTTCTGAAATATTGTCTGAGTTATACTATGTTACTGTGAAACATTGTGTGCTAATGGGTTTCTTTCTTCTGATTAATAGGTCTTGGATTCAGGGAGGCAAAAAGAATATGGCCCGCCACATATTTTGCTGCAAAATAGAGAAGGCCTGTTTTCCAAGATGGTGCAACAACTGGGCAAGGACAAGGCTGCTGTCCTCACTGAAATAGCAAAACAGGTGAACCTGCTGCAGGGAGTTGTAATTAAAGTTGGCCTCCACAGTTCACTCCTCACAATCTATCTCCAGGGGTCAAGTAACAAGCACTCTGTGCCGTTTTCAATTAAAAGCCTTCAGAGACAAAGCTTCTTCACTGCGCCTTAACAACATATTGCAGGTAGAAGGCAGGTCTGCTGAGAATCTGCAGCAGTGATGGGGGTGCCGTGCAGGATGTGCACACACACATGCACCTGAGAGAGATTTCAGATTGGACTTTCCACACGTTTGGACTCTATGGGTGCAGATTCACATAGAGCACAGAACACTCTCATTTTGCACACTCTTTACATTTCATTCTGATTGGTGCTCAGCACATTGGTGATGCAAATACTCTCAAGGAACATCCAGGAAATTTGAGAGTTGAAGGAAAAATGAGTGGAATATTATTCATTGAGTCTAGGAAGATCTACCAGGGTAAGGTGTAGGTCACTTATATTTTCTAATTTGTAAAGAAGACTCCTACATGACACTGTCATTTTCTCCTTAATTCTTTGTTGTTTAGAATTAGGTCCAGTTTTCCCTCCATGCTTCCTCACCTTCTAGAAGAAGCAGTTGTCATCAGGACAAATTAAGAACTCAGAATAGCTTAACGTTATAGTCTGAATAGTGCTTGAAGGTTTACAAAGCATTTTCACAGAAATGAGGTGTGTGAAAGCACTAAGCACTGTATATGGTGTGAGACAAGTGCTCAATGAGTAACATTCAGGTCACGTGGTATCTTTCTAACAAAGGTGAAGTGGTAGTTTCTCACCCTACAAATGTGACAAGTGAGGTCTCGTCTAAGGGACTTAGCCGTTGTCATGCAGCCGCCTGCAATTCTTTCTGGAACCAGATGGGAGTGGGATTGATGGATGGATGGAGGGAGGGAAGGAGGGTCTGGTGTTCTTGCCCCTTGAGGTGCATGGGATGGGGTTTCCAACTGTATGTGGTGAGGCTTCCCCTTCAAACTTTATTTCTGGGCATTACATTATGGGTACATTTTTATTTCTTCATACTTTTCTGCATTTCTCAGATTTTCATTTATAAGTAGAATAAAACTGTGTAATATTTAAAATATCTCTTATAAAAGCTCCCAGTACCTAAGTACTAACGTATGAAAGATTTATCTGAAAAATAGCCTAATTTCCCTCTGTTACTGTTTCGTCACGTTCCTCCTCAGAAATGAACAGCAGGGACTTCCACTGTTCATAGGGTAGGAAATTACCCAGGGTCACAGAGCTGCCTGAAGAGTTGTCAGAGTCACAGATCAAACCTAGGTTTAGGGATGATGAAGTCTGTGTTCCAAACTTTTCATAAGTACTTACATTGTATGTAAATACAAAGAAGCTGCACTTGGAGCCCTATATATTTTTATGCCTGAAATTCACAGAGTACTTTCATCTATTAGAGTATCTCCCAGTTGGAGCTTTCCTCCTAAGACCTGATAATCATTTGTGATTCCCTGTGTAACCTAGTCACAAAACAGCCAGGAATCTCATAAACCCTTTTATCCTTTTGACCTTAGGCATTTCACATCAAAGAGATGTGTCTCCACTTACGTATCAAACTCTTCATTTTAAAAATGTATTATGATTATATATTATTCAACACTGAGTAGTGAGAAGTAGATCACCAAATTCTAGATAGGTCCAGATAACATAAGATAATAGGGTTTCACTCCTGGGCATATACCCAAAGAAAACCATAATCCCAAAAGAAACTTGTACCATAATGTTTATTGCAGCACTCTTTACAATAGCCAGGACATGGAAGCAACCTAAATGCCCATCAACAAATGAATGGATACAGAAGATGTGGCATATATATACAATGGAATATTACTCAGCTATAAAAAGGGATGAGATGGAGCTATATGTAATGAGGTGGATAGAACTACAATCTGTCATACAGAGTGAAGTAAGTCAGAAAGAGAAGGACAAATATTGTATGCTAACTCACATATACGGAATCTAAAAATGGTACTGATGAACTCAGTGACAAGAACAAGGACGCAGATACAGAGAATGGACTGGAGAACTCGAGGTATGGGAGGGGGCGGGGGGTGAAGGGGAAACTGAGAAGAAGCGAGAGAGTAGCACAGACATATATATACTACCAACTGTAAAATAGTCAGTGGGAAGTTGTTGTATAACAAAGGGAGTCCAACTCGAGGATGGAAGATGCCTTAGAGGACTGGGGCAGGGAGGGTGGGGGGGACTCGAGGCGGGGGCATCAAGGAAGGGAGGGAATATGGGGATATGTGTATAAAAACAGTTGATTGAACCTGGTGTACCCCCCCAAAAAAAATAAAATAAAATAAAAATAAAAAAAAAAAGAAGATGGACTATAAAAAAAAAAAAAAGATAATAGGGTTCAACACTCTCATTTTACAGGTGAGAAAACTAAAGCCCCTCACACACACATATATAACTAGTGCTACACTAGTTTGCAGCAGACACAGAAATCTGTTCTTTCAGTAAGTGTTTCAAATCAAGTGTAACATTCATGTAAAAACAGACATGGGTCATAGAATTAGAAAACTTGTGATTCCTGGTCTAATAATCTTGCACGTACTTTAACAATATTAATGTTAAGTTACATTCATCTAATTTTTTATAATTTATTTTACATAGTTCTCACATGTATGATTTCACTTAATCCTCATGACAGTCCTTTTTTATCCTGCCATGGATAAGGACATAAGGTCAAGGGCTCCCCTAAGGTCATAGAGCTGGTCCAGGGAGCACAGAGGGTAAATTTCTGGAGGAGGCTGCGTGCCGCCCTAGGTACTGTGTTCTATATTGAGTCTGAGAACACTGCTCCTTTCACGTGGTAGCTAAGGTGGGGCTGGTCACCCCCAGGGTGGCAGAATATCACTCTTGGATTTCAGTCCTACCAGTGGCTCAGGTCATCTCTCCAGAAAGACATAAAGTAATACGTAGCTTGATTCCCAATTGAATATCTTCTTGACAGTATTTCTGCATATGCTTAGTTAGCTTGTCAGCTTTTTAAATGTGCAAGCATCAGGTATCAATGCATCATTCAAAACTGTAATATCTGGAGGATTAGCCTAAGTCAACAAGCTTTTTACTCTAACAGGTTAGCATTCATTTGTTTGTAAAGAAAACTCAACATCTGGGAAAAGTCTTTTTTTTAAAACTTTTAATGTGTAGTCTGTAATATTTGTTTCTTTGCTCATTGTTTTATGTGTGTTCCCCTTTGATTTCTTCTAGGAATACTTTATTTCTTTACTATTGACTCCACGTTATGAACAATGAAAACATATTTTTCTTCTTTCCATTCTACCACCAGATTTTAGTTGTTTAGTTTTTCTTCTACTGTTTACCTTCAAACCCTTAAAAATACTTAAACGTCTATTATTTTACTTACTTGGTTTAAATGATAGTTTTTCCATCTCTTAGTTGGCTAAAATTTGTCCTCTAGTGTAATGTTTTTTAAACTTTGGTTTGTGATTCATTAGTGGGGCTATGAAATCTGTTTAGTCAGTCATGACCAGCATGTTTTAAGAAATGAGATAGTAAAGAATGGAAAAGAAGAAAAGTAACAATGTATCTTTCATAGTAATGGTAAATATTTCATGAAACTCCTTTCAGTGTAGATAAATATTGATATCAATAGTAAATCTGTACTGAGACTCAATGTAAAGTTATATGTATTTACTATTATTGGTGGCAGTACAAATAACAGGGTAAAAACGGGCTCTGTACCATCTTAAAGGAGGGTCCATCGGAGTTAGATTCCCTGACTAATTGTAAATACAGTTAACCCTTAAATAACACAGGTTTGAACTGCACAGGTCTATTTATATGTGGATTTTTTCCAACAAATATATACTACAGTACAACACAATACACCATTAAATCTGTGGGTACAGGGGTGGACTGTCAATTTATACACAAATTTTTGACTCTCCAGAGGGTCAGCACCCCCAACTCCTGTGTTGCTCAAGGGTCAATTGTAT
The DNA here is from genome assembly GCF_030028045.1 of Hippopotamus amphibius kiboko. Classification (NCBI taxonomy): domain Eukaryota; kingdom Metazoa; phylum Chordata; class Mammalia; order Artiodactyla; family Hippopotamidae; genus Hippopotamus; species Hippopotamus amphibius. The sequence goes on from NC_080199.1 coordinate 15,319,964, forward strand.
GAAATATTTATCTGCTGCATCTCTAATTTAAAATAACTTGATTTTCTTTCCTGGATGCTCAAAAGATTCTTTCCCTATTTTTTTTTTTTTTTTTTTTTTTTTTTTTTTTTTTTTTTTTTTTTTTGGCACACGGGCTTAGTTGCTCCGTGGCATGTGGGATCTTCCTGGAGCTGGGATCGAACCCGTGACCTCTGCATTGTCAGGCGGATTCTTAACCACTGCGCCACCTAGGAAGCCCTCTTTCCCTATTTTGAAGGTCATTAGTTTTTCCTAGGAAATCATGTACTCTTGGTTTTTAGATTTAAGTCTTTTATTTCTAGAAGTTTGCTTGAATTATATCTTTGACTTTGTTTGATTGGATTCTCCTCTTTACAAATGTCTATAATGTATATGTTGTCTATCCTTTGTCTATTTTATAAAACTATTATCTCTTTAATGTTTTTTAAGTTTTTATTAATTTATACAATTATTTGGCTTGCTTTCTCAACCTTATCCTCTAAGTCCCATATTGTTTTTTCAGCAGTGACTAATCTTTGTGCTTCCTTTCAGAACAATCATTTCTTTGATGTTTTTATTTTTCTCTTCCACTTCACTTTTGGCCTCTATCAACTCATGTTACGTCATCTTCTGTTGCTATGCCATGCTGAACTCTTGGATGTCTGTTGTCCACAGGTTTATTTTTCTACTGCATTTTCTTTTAATGTGTTGCACTATATTTTTTCATAACTTTCATCTGTTCAGTATTTTTTCATTCATCATATGCTTATATTGTTCCTTTTCCTTATTTTTTTTGTATAGTTTACAGATCCTGTACTACATTTTTATTATTGTCTTTCCTACTACTCACCTTTGAATTAAGTGAGTTTTTGCTAGATTGTATATTTGCAGGATACTTGTGGCTAGGGCATCACTTCCAGCTAAAGGGAATTCTCTCTGCTCAACACAAAAGCTCCTCATGAATGAAAAACAGAGATAGAGAGGCTATAAGCAAGCTAGAGAGAAATTATTTAGCCTGTATTCCTTTCTAGCCTGCAGAGATAGTTACAATGCTGTTTGCATTTCAGAATCTCTCCTCCCCTAGGACCTCAACAGTGTACATGCTTCAGGCAAAGATGGTGATTTTATATGATTCCTCATTTGCACACCTTAGAATTCACCAGTTAGTTGGAGAACCAGCTTTCCCATGATTGCTGAGATCTGCTCCCCTTAGGTACCCTCTCTCTGTCTTCCCACAGCCCATTGGATCCAGCTGCATAAAGCAGCCTATCCAGATATTTTTGTCTTGTGGGATTTCAAATGACTCCTGATTTCATCAGAGATTGGGCTTATTTTTTATCTCCCAATATCCTTGCTGTTTAGGGTTATTTCTGAGAAGATAAAGGGAGAGAAATTCATTATTCCATTAACTTTCCAGTATTCTTTAACTTTGATAAATATATCTGCCAGTATGTACACATAGTTGGACCTGCTTTAAAGATGAGTAGTTTGACCTAGAGTAATGAAAACAAAAGCAAAAATAAACCAATAAGACTTAATTAAACCTATAATCTTTTGCACAGCCAAAGAAACCATAGACAAAATGAAAAGACAACTTACAGAGTGGGAAAAATACTTGCAAACAATGTGATTGACAAGGGCTTAATTTCCAAAATATGCAAAAAGCTCTTACAACTTAATAACAAAAAAAACAAAGAACCCAATCAAAAAAATGTGCAGAAGAACTAAATAGACATTTCTCAAAAGAAAACATAGAGGTGGGCAACAGGCACATGAAAAGATGCTCAACGTTGCTAATTATTAGGGAAATGCAAATCAAAACTACAATGAAGTATCACCTCACACCAGTAAGAATGGCCATAATTAAAAAGTCTACAAATAACCAATGCTGGAAAGGGTATAGAGAAAAGGGAACCCCCCTATCCTGTTGGTGGGAATGTAAGTTGGTGCAGGCACTATTGAAAACAGTATGGATGGTCCTCAAAAAACTAAAAATAGAGTTACCATATGATCTAGTGATCCCACTCCTGGGTATATATCTAGACAGAACTATAATTTGAAAAGATACATGCACCACTGTGTTCATAGCAGCACTGCCAAGACATGGAAGCAACCTAAATGCCCATTGACAGATAAATAGATAAAGAAGATATGGTGTACACACACACACACACACACACACACACACAGGAATATTACTCAGCCATGAAAAATGAAATAATGCCATTTGCAGCAACATAGATTAATTTAGAGATTATCATATTAAGTGGAGTAAATCAGACAAAGACAAATACTATATGATACCACTTATACGCAGAATCTAAAAACAAGATACAAATCAACTTATTTACAAAACAGAAATAGATTCACAGACATAGAAAGCAAACTTAAGGTTACCAAATGGGAAAGGGAGGATAGGATATAAATTAGGAGTTTGGGATTGACAGATACACACTTCTATATATAAAATAGTTAAACAAAGACCTACGGTATAGCACCTGGAACTATATTCAACATCTTGTAATAACTTATAATGGTAAAGAATCTGAAAAAGAATAGACATATGTGTGTGGGGGGGGGGAGTATAACTGAATCACTTTGCTGTACACTTGAAACTAACACAACATTGTAAATCAACTATATTTCAATTTAATAATTAATTAATTTTTTGAAAAGATGAGGTGTTTGAGGATTCCTGGGATTGAACTAGGGCCATGCAGTTCAGCAGGAATGAACAGACAGTACTGATGAACCCAGTGACAGGGCAAGAATAAAGATGCAAATGTAGAGAATGGACTTAAGGACACGGGGTTGGGAGGGGGCGTAGGGGAAGCAGGGACGAAGTGAGAGAGTAGCATTGACATATATACACTACCAAATGTAAAATAGATAGCTAGTGGGAAGCTGCTGCATAACACAGGGAGACCAACTCGATGATGGGTGATGACTTAGAGGGCTGGGATAGGGAGGGTGGGAAGGAGTCGTGGGAGGGTGGGGATATGGAGATATATGTATAAATACAGCTGATCACTTTGGTGTACCTAAAAAACTGGCACAAGAGTGTAAAGCAATTATATTCCAACAAAGAACTTGAAAAAAAAAAGAATGAACAGACAGAGTCTTGAGCCAGAATTCTGCATGTGTTGAACCATTGATAAAGGATTGCTGGCCTTTATCCATGCAGGGGAGCTTTTATTGCTCTGTTGCTTTTAGTAAGATCTAATTGCATGATGGTGGCTTTGTTTTCAAGCTGGAATTTAAATACTAAACTTAATTTCAACCTACATTGGAGGAACTATGACGAACCAAACCCAAGAGAAGGAGGGGGATAGGACCAAGAACCCACCACTCACTGGTCTTAGGTTTTGCTTGCCTTGAATTTGAACATTTGGCATTGTCTGTTAATCTTCACAACTGTTCTGAAGTGGCACCTTATCCCTCAGGTGAAGAAACTGAGGCAGAAGGGCCTAAGTGACTTCTCAAAGTCATAGACTAGAAAGTATTAGTAATCTTTTAACTACCATTCTACCTCCTGAATTACCATATTCAGTGAATTTTTTCTCAACTTCCACTCTGGGCTTCTGTAAAGATAAAATCAAGCGATTAACCAAAGGGCCTCCCAGATGTTTTGTTTTCATTACATAAGCCCGTGATGCTGCTGCTTTCCGTGGACTCAGGGGCCATGTCTCTGAGCAGCATCATAATCACACCCAGCACTTAGCTCAGCCTGTTTCAACCTGCAGTTTGCAGCCATCAGTGAGTTCCTAGGAGGTAGGTCATTGTCTCATTTCACAAATGAGGCAGCTGGTACAGAGAGAGCTTAAGTGATTTTTTCAGGATCAGCGGTGGTCCCAGGAGAGGGAGGTGAGGCTGGGCCTCTCCATCCCAGGCTCAGCCCATCCACGAGGACCCTGCTGACAAGTGTTTAGTCATCTCAACTCCCTTCTTACCCCACCCTGTGAAAATGATGCCTTCTCTCACTTGTGCTGTCAGCCAGAGTGTGGTCTACACCATGGCAGCAGACGAGAGAAAGGAAGGTCAAATCAAGGATTTTATAGACAGAAAGCTAGGTTTCAGTATTCTGTTTCAAGTATTTCAGACCATGAAGTAAAGACCATTTTGGTTAGAAGTTGCTAAGAATAACATATTCTTTATAAAAAATTACATTGAGAAGGCCTATGGGGAAAGGAACCAGGTGGCTTGGGGAGGACTGTCAGGCAGTAGAAAGTGAAATGTATTTCCTTTTGTTCTTTTGGCTGTTCCTAGTTTCACCAAGAGAGCACACAGTATATAACCACAGGAAATAGGGCTAGCTTTAAAAAGTGGAGGAGGGAGATGATATGCAGTTAGCCTCCCTCAAAGGCCTTATGTGTAAGTCCTTGCATTATAGTGGAAATAGCCTTAGATTTTACCCAGTGGGTGAAAGAAATTTTTTAGAATTTCTTTTTTTTCTCTTTAAGTGACATTTTAATATATAGCATTTCATATGCAGTGTTGTTTTGGGGGTAGCAAAAATGCAGGCACCAACAGAAAAAGAAAGTACACTTAATATGCAGGTAGATGTCTCAGCGCTTTTCTATTTCATATGTGAAATCCACTGTCTCTCATGGTAACTTTGTTGACAGGACCCACTAATATATTTGGAGTCAGGTTTTATCAAATAGATCTGGAATCATGTCTAAGCAACCCAGCTGGTGACACAAGTCAGCCTTAAATACAGATACAGATGGTACATTTTCTGTTTTAAAGACTCAAAACTTTTCACATTCTTCTTTGGGGGGAAAAATGACTGTTGAAGTCATTTTTCAACCCAACACACTTTGAGATAAGGGCTCACAAGCTTTGACATTATTTCATTTTATGTGTGAAAATGAGAAACCCTCATGCAGATGCTAGATTTACCAGGCTCTGTCCCCTGTTTTTAATTTATCTCCAGGTTTTGAGTCAGTAAAATGATTTTGCTTTTTAATTTAATGTAGTGATAAAACATACCTGTGAATCAGACTGATCAAAACTAAGGTGGGTCTACAGGCATTAAGCCCAGAGCCACTGAGGGTTTTAATGGGGCTACTTCCTCCATAGAATAACTACACTCCTGTTTTTTTTAAATTGTGCCTCCACTGGTGATATGATTTACTTCACATGAAGAAGTGGACATAGACGTGTGTTGCCTTAGAAAGGAGGACTTTAAAACTTTTAAACTTATTGTTTTTATTTCTTTTCTTCCCCTCAGGCACACATCAGAAGGAGATAGCCAGATATCACTCACAGTGACCTTGTGGTTATGAACACTTCCAGTGGACCGCCTGCAGCCTTAGCAGATTTGAGTCAACCCTTGTATTCTACCATGATGTCGAGTTTATGCCAAAGGCATTTTTCCAATAGTTTTAACACCAACAACAAATATTTACACATACAATATGTTAGTCTATTTGGATTTTTTCCTCCAACTTCACCCAATGATTTCAAGCTCTAACAAATGATTTATTATTTTTATTTATATGCTATACTATTTTTTTTCTTATCCAAATCAGAGGTGGAGGCTACCAGTAAAAGCTGTCTAGCAGGTTTTGTGCCTTGAGAGACTCCAGAGCTGAAGCTCATTTTCTAAGGTATAGAACAAAGTTGTCACAGATGTTTTTACTGTTCCCTAAATTACATATTACTTTCTATTTATGTCAGGAATTCTGTTTATTTGAAGACTGTGTGAAATTGTCATTTTGTCTCACCACTTTCTTTAACCTAACTAGGGTGTGTTATTCCACGCAAAGACCTCTAGTTAAAATAGTACAGGTAAAACTAATAGGAAAAGTAAAAATTATACTTTAGTTTAAGTGACAGAGGAGAGAGAGGTATCCCCCCCAAATTAAAACATATATGGTTAACATACAGAAGGACAATTAATTATATGTTCTAAAAGAGAAGGAAGAGAAAATATGCTTTCAAGAGCGCTTATAGGTGATTTGATAATGAAGGACACTCATGTGATCTCTGATCATTTTCTAGATGGAGGATTTTATTGTATTTTATTTTTTACATTTTTTATTGTGGTAAAATATATATAACATTAAATTTGCTATTATAACCATTTTAAATATACAGTTCAGCAGCATTTATCACATTCACACTCGCATGCAACCATCACTATCTAGTTTGTTTTTGGTAATTATTTTAGGACTATTCAGTTTATTATTTCTGCAGGGTCATTTTTGGTAAGTTTCATTTCTCTAGGAATTAATCTATTTCCTGTGAGTCTTGAGTTTGATTGGTATATTATTCATAATATCTTACTTGCTTAATCTCTACAGCATCTGTCATTGTGTTCTTTTTTGCTTTTTAATTTTCTTTGAACCTTCTCCCTTTTTTTTCTTGAATAACCTTGCATGATTTTTTCCTGTTTTCAAAGTAGCAATTTCTTTGGCTTGATTGATCTTTTCTGGTTTTTTGTTTTCTAGTTCCTCATATTATTCTTTCTTTCCTTCAACTTATCATTTATTTTGAGATATTTTTCTCTAAATTCTTAAATTGGAAAAGATAAATTTTTAATTTAATTTTTTTCTGGTATAAGTACATGCAGCCTACTTTTTTTACCCTAAGGCCCACTTCAGCTGCAATCTACAAGTTTTGGTACTTAGCACTGATCAATAATCACAGTATTATGTATTTTCTAATTTCTAATTTAATTAATTATATCTTTTACCCATGAGTTATTCATAAATGTAATGTTCTCTAAACTCTAAATGTTAATAGCTTTTTTGCGAAATTCTTAACATTCAATGTCTTTTTTTAGCCTATAAAAATGGCAGTTTCATATGGTCCAACATAATCGTTTACTTTTGTTATTAATGTATAACAATTTCATTTGGATTAAAGAACATTAGATTGAGGATTTTAAACCAAATGTAACCACATTCACACATGCAGTCCTTGTTTCTGCCATTTTATATCCTATTTGGGGGTTTTAAAATGTTACAAGTATATGTATAACTGGTAATTTTCAAATAAAAAATCCTCCCCGAGTACTGGAATTTTTTTTTTTTTTTAATGTATTGCAGGCTGGTTCTCTGGGATGCAGACTCAGACAGAGTTTAATGTTGGGATGTTTATTGGGGGTGCCCTTGGGCTCAGCACTTGTGGAATCGGGGGAAAGAAACAGATCAGGGCAGAGGGAAAAATCAAGCTGGAATACTGCTCCCCTGGGGGCTCCAGAATGAAGATGGCCCTTCAGGGTTGTCCTGAGACATCCACTGGCCAGGCCTCTATACCTCCACCTGGATGGGTCATTGCACAGAGGCTGCCCCCAGAGGGGCTAGTGGCTTAAGGTTGCCCATTGGCAGCACTTCCAGCAGCTGGGCAATGAGTCCTTGCAGGGAGGTCTGGACAGCACGTCTCCATGCCCCCCACAGCTCCAGAAGTAGGTGATTAGGATGTACTGTGGCAGAAAATTCTTGGTGACTGATGTTTAAGTCAAAATGACTAAGTCGAAAGAGTAGCACAGACATATATATACTACCAACTGTAAAATAGATAGTGGGAAGTTGTTGTATAGCAAAGGGAGCCCAACTCGAGGATGGAAGATGCCTTAGAGGACTGGGGGGGGGAGGGTGGGGGGGACTCGAGGGGGCGGAGTCAAGGAAGGGAGGGAATACGGGGATATGTGTATAAAAACAGATGATTGAACCTGGTGTACCCCCCCAAAAAATAAAAAAAAATTAAAAAAAAAAATGACTAAGTGATTCTCCTCAATACCCTGTGATCTAAAATAGTGGAGAAGGTCCATGGAGGGGAGACATCGTCATTCTCTAGGGTCAGCCTAGTTTTCACCTCTTCTAGGAAGCCACCTTAAGATCAATCATCATCCTAGGTAACTTGTTATATTTCTGTAATACCCTGAGCACTTATTTGTTAAACTGAACCATATTTGGATTCATGTCCTGTTGTTGCCATTGTGAAATGCTTAATTTTTAAACACGGGACCCTGTTCTTTCCATTTTGCACTGGGCCCTTTAAATTATGTAGCCTGCCCTGATTATGAGTGTTTGTAGGTGGTCTGTTTTCTTAAGTAAACCATGAGCTTCTACAGACTTGGAACTGTGCCCTATTCACTTTTTAGGTACATCTTCCAGCACAGTGTCTGTCACGTAGGGGGCGCTCAGTAAATGTTTGCTGAATAAATGATGACTGAGAACAAATCTTCTCTCTAAATTTTATAATTCTGAAATTTTAAGAGTCAGCCTGGGGTATCAGAAAGCCCTGGTTTTGGAGTCAGTCACATGGATCTGCCTGCCGGCTCTCTCTCTGCCACTCGCTAGCAACACGGGTGCCCAAAGAATATATTGTCCAAAGTGGGACACTTGATAGTGAAAAGAAAGCAACAACCAGCCACGGTGCCAGGACAATAAAGTGGCACCATCCTTGACAAAATGGGCTGTGCTTACCCTATAGCCATGTGGCCTTAGTTATACACGTGACAAGTGTCTCAACCTCTGAATCTCAGCTTCTTCATCTGGAAAAGGAATATAACTTCTGCCCTTGAACAGTTGCTTTGTTTGGGGTGATGGATGGACCAAGGCTATCCAAAGAAACAGGATGGAATCATTGACCTTGGTGAGTCTTAATCACTAGAAGAGAGAGCAGAATAGGTGTGGATGGAGGTAGGTTGTAGACTGTGGAAGGTGTATATGAGGAGGTCCTCATCTGATGGCCTAAACCAAATTTTTCTTCCTTCACATAGAGTTAAAATGAAACAAGCACATGGGGAGGAGCACAGGCTCTGGAGTCAGCCTTCCAGGGACAAATACTGGCTCCACTGGGTATTGCTGGCTGCGTTTGGATACAAGTTCTGCTACCTGCTAATTGTGGGCTCTTAAGGTTGAGAAGCCCAACGTGCTTTAGTTTCTTTGTCTGAGAGTTGAGATGGAGATAGTACATTATTCAGAGGGCTGTTGCAAAGCTTAAATATGACAGTGACACTCACAGTATGGCCTGTGGTCTAGAGCCAGTACATGAATTGTTTGTTACTAGGTCTGAGGTAAGTATAGGAATTTCAAAAATGCTAGAAATGTGTAGCCTTCTGATATTGCAGTGACATCCACACTCAGGATGGGTGGGATCTTGAACAGGCCACAGACAAATCTGAGTGTTGCACTTGCAGGGGGAGGCACGTGTGGTTGAGCTGCACACTAGCCGTGCACAGTGGGCATCTTTGATTAGTTTGCAATGGGCTGAAAAATTTAAATTAAACTTATTATTAACTCCAGACAGAGAAGCACTGCTTAGAGCAATGCTGGATATGTGATTAGCTCTCACTCAGCACTACCCTCTTTATTAATTGTTACCATGATATTTTTGTCTAAAATTAGACCATATAGGCTTTCAAAGGCCCTACTATACATAAGCAATATTTTTAATAGCATTAAAAACTTTAGGAATAATCAAATTCCTGTTTAAGTTTAGAGGGTTCTTTTTCCCCTCATGTCTAAAAACAATAGTGTGCATATATTTACACCGATTCTATTCTTGAGTCAGCAGTATGGTCCTGATGTTGAAGAAGGTACCTGGAAACACAACAGGCCACTTTAAAACCCTTCAGAGTTTTTTTGTTTTGTTTTGTTTTTTAAACACAATGTTTTATATGTACGTTGTTAATTTTCCTTTAAAAACAGAAAGAATACAGATTAACTGAGCTTTTACTTTTTAAACCTAATGTTCCAAGGAAAATAACCTCATTTTTCCCCAAAACTAAAACAGCAATGTGTATTAAAAAGCTGGGAAATATATATATTTATTTGAATTTAGAATTAAAAAATAACATTAATAGAAGGAATACCATGCCCCAGTCCTATGAGACCTCCATCTATACTCCAGGCCCATCTGACTTGCCTTGGGAGTCAAATTGGGATTGTGTGATGTTTTGAGAAGAACCAAGTTGAGACTTGATACAGTAAGAATGTTTTACAGAAAGGTTACATTCGGCAATTCTGCCTAAATTCACTCTTTCACTCAGCAACCATGCTTATATATCTAGCCAACTCTCAATTATCCATCTCTATAGATGGAAGCTTTGGGTTTCCCAAAACGGTGTTTGATCCAACATCCAACCATATTTAATTTTGGAGCAAATTACGTGAAAAACATTTTTAAAATTAAATTTTGCAGACTAGACAAAAAATGAGTCTCTGAAACGGAGTTTATATCACATTAGAAGTGTGATAAGACAATAACAGTCAATAGAGGATTGAGGATTTTTAAACCTTACATTTTATAACAATGACTTTTTTAAAAATCCATAAGTTTACAATGATTCTGATAAGATATAAGATAGATAGGAGGAAAGGAATACTCTTCTTTACAGTAGAATGCCAACCCACAAATGTAGAAAGATTGACAAAAAAGTACCATATGGCACCGTTTGTTTTTCAAAAATAATTCAGACAAAATTCATCACTGGCTAATAAATGAATTTAGGGTGAATGTCTGGGGGGGTTGGGGGAGACAAAGCATTTTCATAGACTCAAAGTATCTCCCTATGTTAATTCTTAGGGAAGAATTGTATTTTTAAAGTGGAAAAATATGGCAGACACCAAGCTAAGCGTGTGACCAGAGGTAACATTACCAATAATGGACCTACTGACACCCTTGCCTCTTGATGTGTGAGGTACTGACAACAATACCTCATTTCTATGGTGTTCTTGCCCCCACCCCCAAGAAGGAAAAAAGCATAGCCTAAATCAAATCAACAGACAACCCAAATTGAGGACATGCTACAAAACAACTGGCCTGTACTCTTTAAAAATGTCAGTGACAAAGGTTAGGACAAATTTTAGTTTTATGAGTATCATTTACACAGCTCCCCACAAGCTGCAGTACTCAGGACTAGCTTGGGGTAAAAGCATGGAAATAAGCACAGCCTTGCCAGGGAGCATGGGGAGTTGAGGTGATTACTGCCAAAAAATTATATTTCACACAGGCAGGATACAGCCTTAAGTGATTTTTTAAAGGATGTAACAGTGTCAAATGCAGACTCACCTCTGAGCCAAATTCCCAGGACTGTTGAATTCACTCCACTCTTGTTGGAGGGAGTGGCCCCTGTGGGATCCCCCTGTGTTCTGAGTGGAGGTTCTGTAAATAGCAGAGCTGCAGTGAGGAGTGTATGCCTGGGGCCTCCACGGGCAGTTGAAACACTCCCCCAAACTATGTGTTCCAGTGTAAGTTCATTTTCTCTAGAAGGCTCTTTTTTCCCCCGCAGGGCATAGATATTTCTACCTGGAGTTGTGCCAATAAAATTTATTCTGGTATGCCTTTTCTTGATATGAAGATTAACTCTTGTTCATTAGTTTTCTTAAAGACTTGGTTTAGCTGATCTGACTCTGCCACTAATGGACTTTATAAGAAAACATCATCGCTGGTTTGAAACTACTTGTATGTGTAGTAACGATACAAGCCTGCACCCTGATTTGGAACTTCTGGCCTCCAGAACTGTAAAAGAATAAATTTCTTTCGTGTTAAGAAATGAATGAGAATTCCATCTTCCCCACATCCTCACCAACACAAGGTATTGTCAGTGTTTTTAATTCTAGCTATCCTAATGGATGTGTAGTGGTATCTCATTTGGTTTTAATTTGCATGTCCTTAATGGCTACTAATGTTGAACATCTTTGCAAATATTTATTTGCCATGTAGACTTTCTTTAGTGCCTTTTCAAATATTTTGCTCAATCTTTATTGAATTGTCTATTACAACTTATGTGCTTTAACATACACTATAATAGACAATAATTTATACAAATTTAACTTTATCCTATTGAGAATGAATTACAAACTTTATTACATGAAGAATAAAATAAAGTATCTTTCAGTTTACACTTTGCACTATAAAACACAACATATTGAATAGATTTTCAGTGAACTCTATTTTACATCTCTCCCTCTATCAGGTACTAATATTTGGAGCAATGGGACTGAGTCAGATGTCGTATCAGATGCAACATCAAATTTATTTATTTACTTATTTATTTATTGAGCACAGAGGGTGTTTGGCAAAGGGGAGAAGAACACAAACTACAAGTTTTGCAATATTTGGGCATCTTTGCAATGGGTTGCTCTGAAAATCATTAATCATTTCATCTGGGATAGTTCACCTTCCAATTTTTCAGGATCTGAAGGCTGAAATTATTCATTTTCATTCTGAATTGTTAAACTTTTTGTTTGTTCAGAGTCCCAAAATCAGCTTTTTGTTTAAAACTACCATCTTTCAGATTCATTCATGAGAGAAGTCAAGTAGAGTAAATGTTTTAATATACAAGGAACATTAACACTCTCACAAATATGTGCTGAGAGTATAGGACTCATAACAGGCTGGTATGTGTTGAGCAGACAGCATGCTGCTTACCTGCCCACGGGCATCATACATGGATGCATCAGGTGCCCTTACTTCCTGGTCACCCCAGGTGTGTTTTACCACTGTAAAAGCGACATTGTCCTGTTTTAATAATAACCTCTTTATAAATATATTTAATATTGGCCTTACATATATTTTTAAAATCCATTTTAAGAAGATATATTCTTGCATAGAAATTGAAGGTCATGGAACAGTCTGAGAAACTCTGTACCAAGCAGATTCACATTCATTATTTCACTGAATTTGGTTTCAACTCTAGATGAGTTGAATTCAGACTTTAGCAGGTGATAGTCACCTGGGGAAGAGGCTTATTACAATGTTACAATGCTGATCCCTGTTGCAACTCCCCCCATCCCCACCCCAGGAGTTCTGATTCGGTTGGTGGAGGTAGGACCTCCTCATCTTCCGCCAAGTAATTCTGAAGAGTTTGTCAGGCTTTGAGAAACAATGCACAAGGCCCTCAATTGTCTCAAACTAGGATTGTGAAGTTTTCTGACAGGAATTTCTTCTGATTCAGGGATGGGAATTAGGAAAAACAAATCATAATCCAGGAACAAGCAGGAAAAAAAAGGCATAATTAAAGGACCACGTAACGAAAAGAAATCTTTTTAAAAATAAAAGACAATGTATTCTACACATCAGCATCACATATGAAGTACAAACCCTGAGTCTGTTTGGGACCCTGCCAGCCTAGAGTCAAAAGATCTGATTTCATGCCTTCACCTCACACAAATGGTCCTGTGACCTTATGTAAATCACATTACCTCCTCAGATCCAGAAGGAAAGGAATAGCTCCAGGATACCAGCACCCCCTCCCCCCACCCCGGCCCACCCCACCTCCGAGATTGAGTCCTCTGGATCTGTGTGAATTGGCTGTATTTAAGTAGGTGGGAGAACAGAACATTGAGATTTGGGGGTTTACTGCAATTATGATCTCATCTCTACTCTCAGATTGATGATTTTTCCAAACTCCTTTTTCTAGATAAATTGCAGGTAATATAGCAAAGTCAGAAACTAGGAGTTGAGCTAAACTCATTTTTCATTATCTCTGAAATCTAAATAAGCACTAAGTACATCTATCCTTTATAACATGTGCAGAAGTAAAATAATGTAGCACAGAAGATGGGGGTGGGTGTTGTTAAGTTCTTACATTAGGTGACATAAATTCAAAGTAGATGATGACAAGTTAAAAATGTTTATAGTATTCCCTAGAACAACATTAAAAAAAGTACCAAGAGGCATAGCTAAAAAGACAATAGAGGCAACAGAATGGAATACTAAAATTTATTCCATTAGCCAAAAAGAAGGTAGGAAAGGGGGAACAAAAACATAGAAGAAGTAGAAAAAAACCCAGTGAGTAGTAGACTTAAAACTCAGCCATATCAGTGATTACTTGAAATGTAAACAAGTCAAACATTTCAATCAAAGGCAAAGATTATTAGACTGGATTTAAAAAAAAAAAAAGACCCAATTATATGCTGTTTATAAGAGATTCACTTTAAATATAATTACACAGACAAGTTGAAAGTAAAAATATAGAAAAAGATATCTATGCAAACAGTATTCTGAAGAAAGCTAGGGCAGCTCTATTGCTTTCAGACAAAGAAGACTTCAAGACAAGGAGAATTACTAGAGATGATTAGAGTCATTTCAAAATGATAAAAGGTCAGTTCCTTAAGAAGACCAAGTAAATCTTCTCTTGATAGTATCTGCCTCATGTTTGGTTCTTCTGGTTCCTTGGCAAAATGATGTCTGTCCCCCATTGCAACCCATCCCAGGTAGAAGTTCATTTTTAAAGCAAAAATAGAATAACTCCTTTAATTAAAAACCTTTAATGGTCCCCAGTCACTTGCTGGATAAAGTTCAGATCCCTTCCTTAGCTTGTTACAGTTGTCCCAACCCAAGAAGTTGGTCTTGGGGTCAGTCTGGTGAGAACTAACCGTCAAGAGCAAGGTTTAGGGCCTGCCCTGGACAGAGGACTTGATTTTCAGAACAGAAAGGACATTCTAGTATTGTGTTAATTTGAATACAGGAGGAGAGGATAACAAATGACTCAGAATTATGGTGACATCTGCTGGAAAGAGCCACATGTGCTGCTCATTAAAAATATAATACAGGATGATTTCCTAAAATTGTCTTAACTTTTTACTATGGAATTACAAGATGTGAGCTAAAATGAAAGACCCAGATGAGAAGGAGAAGCACAAGATCTTGTTTGACCACAGCAGTACCCAGTAAATGTTTACTGGATGTATTTAAAGGACAGAAAAAGGGAGGATTAATTGCAGAGTTTGGGTTTGTGTAATTGAAATATTTGCACTAAATATTTCATTAAATATTTGCATTATTATTTTCATATATTTATATAAATATAAAATATTTACATTAAGATGAAATTAATTATTGAGTAGTTATATTTAATAGTTTGTTCTTATTGCAGGATGGGGGTGGGAGGAAGAAGGGGAGATTGCTGACAGAAGATGGCAAGTTTCACAGAAAACCATCATTTTGCTGTGTGATTTCATATTGAGATTTCAGTCTGCTGTTAGCTGAGGGGATTGACTAGATGGCCTTACAGATTCCATCCAAATCTCACATCTGATTCCTTGTTCTTCATAACAGCTAGCACAAGTTTGGAAAAGAAACTATTTTATTTGGAAGTAGGAACACAATACAATTCAGACAGTACGTTTGTAATGGGTATTTAAAACAGATCAATTGTGCAAATAGATTCAATTTGTTTTTTTCTTAAGCAGAAGAATATAAAGACATAAGGACCCCATTATTTAACACTAAAAATGTTGACATAGTAAAGTTAAAACTCAATACAGAGACATGGAATTCCCATGTACTTTTAAAAAAAAATAAATTGGAATTTGTTTAATAGGAATAATTTTTCCTTGAAATTGGAATGTAGTGAGGTGTTATGCGTGTTACACAGAGCAAACAGGCTATTTTCAATGTTTGTGTTCATATTCACATATAATTACAAGTTGCATACAAAAATGTTTTCTAAGTGGAGTTAGCAAATGTCATGATTATTAGTGCCATCTATTGGTGAAATGTAGTGTGACAACATTTACAGACTGCAAGACACTAAACTACTGTGGGGACAGGGAAACGATAAAAGGACAGATTAGACAGTGATTATATATTGAGACGATGCTGAATCTATCTTCTATGGGACAATTAGAAATTCGAACACTGAAAGAGTATTTGATATTAAATGTTGCTAATTGTTTTTAGGTGTGATGTTGGTATTGTTTTTGTTAAAATAGCCTTATGTATTAGAGATCTGGGGCCAAGTCTGTCCCACTATCTGTTTCTTAGGGCCGGTGAGCTAAGAACAGTTGTTACATTCTTAAGTGACTGAAAGAGTCCAAAGAAGAAGAATATTTTGTGTCATAGGAAAAGTATATGAAATTCAAATACCAGTGTCGAGAAATAAGGTTTCATTGGAGCACATGCTCATTCACTGATATTTCTTTAAGGCCGTGTTTGTGCTACACCAGCAGAGCTAAGGAGTTACAGAGACCATAGGGCCCACAAAGCCTGAACATGTACTTCCTGGCCCTTTACAGAAAACCTCTGCCCACCCTGCCCTAGAGCTTTGCTCTTCTAAGCGTGGCCTGTGGACCAGCAGCATTGGCTTTGCCTGGGAGGGACATGGAATCTTGGTCTCTACACCAGACCTACTGACTCAGCATCTTCAGATCCAGGTGAGTCCTGCTCCCATTAGAGTTTGAGAAGCGCTGGTTTAGAGGTTGCAGCTCCCCAAGGTGCAGGCAGCCAGGAATGACAAGGGGTGCGTCCACCTGGATGCCCCCCGCCTACCAAGCCAAACTCTGAATAACTAAACCATAGATTCCCTGCTCCCAGTGCCAGTGCAGGCCTCCTTCCTGGGGCTCATCTGCTAGTCGGACAGGTGGTCAAGATACATCTGTTTATGGGGCGGGAAGGAGGCGGCCTGAGCTTGGATGATGAGTCCACCCCCTGCCCCGCCCCCACCATCCCCACCCTTCTGTTCCCCTCTGCCCTTGTATCTGCCCTTGGACTTTCCCTCACATCCATTCAGGGCTCCCCAGAGTTCTGTCTCAGAGCTGAAATCTCTCTTAAGCTAACTTCTCTGTTGTCTAAAAGATTAGCCCTTGATATTTGAGTGGCTTTACTCAGAAGGGCAAGGAGGGGAGGGATGAAGATGGAAAAGGCGTGAAGGTCTGAGGTACTGATTGTTTCTTCTCTCAGCTTTTAAAGTAGGGTGTGGGGCATGTAACATGCAACAAAGGCAAACATCACAGCATTTTCACCAGAACCAGGTCCCCTACAACTGTGACAGGGAGGGAAAGTTACCTTCGGTGGCCTGTGACCTCCATGTGGCAGCCCCTCCCACCACTCCAGGACTTGGGTATGTTCCTCCGTCTTCTCAAAATCATGTTAAATTTCTGACTTCAGATGTCAGGTGGAAGACTATCTGATTAGACGGTTGAATAATAATAACAAAAGAGAAGAAGTGGTATCAAGACTGAAGCTATTTACCCAGTGTTTCAAAGGGAAGAAACGAATCAATCCAGAAAATACCATCATGTAAATTCCAAAGTGCACTATTAAACCAATGACTTGTGACAATTTAGAAAAGCAAACAGTGCTAATTGGAACAACCTCTTGGGTTCAATATTGATAAGTAAAGGAATGTAATGCTGAATTAAATACATATGCTTATAAAAACTGATGGATCTGAAGAAAACTGTGGCGAGATCCTGTATAAAGATCTCAGCAGGCATCTGACAAAGTTTCTCAACATGTTCTCGAGATGTAGTGCTGAGTGTATACACATATATGTATATGTGTATGTATATATTATATATGTATATAATACACATGTGTATATATGTATATATATATTAGATGATGTTAATGTGATTATAAAATGAGATAATGGCACTGTGTTTATCATTCTCAAGTCTTTATCTCTTAGAGATGTGTACTAGAATATCAGTGGGTGAAATTATATGTACCTGGGAGTTGTTTTAAATACTGGTGGCATTGCAGCAAAGGTGGAGAGTTTAATGAAACAAGATGGACACCATGCTAATAATTGTTGAAACTTGTTTCTTGGAAGTTCATTGTGCTATTCTACTTTTGGATATGCTTGAAACTGTCCACAGTAAAAAGTTGAAACACAAACTTCACATGATAGGACATGAACAAATAAGAAATAATAAATAAAAGCAGGGTCTTTTATCAGATGAATTCCAAGTGGGAGCTCACCATTCCTCACAGTACTTCCTTACAGGCAGGCACAGGATAGAGAATTGCTAGTCTTTGTGTAACAATCAGGGAGAGGAGGGCACTACTGTAATAAGAAAGCACACGCTGGCCTCTGCAGACAGGTGGGCTGAGGGCTGGGACATGGGACACCTGCAGCCTCACTGCTGAGGTTTGCACCCTTTCTCTTTTCCTGTATTCTGTGCGGTAACCAAACTAACTGTATTCCCTTTTTTCTAGAAAGCATCATATTTCCTCCTCCTTCACAGGGTCTTGACACATGTTATTCCCTCTTATAAATCATTTCCCTCCCTCTTACCAGCCTCTCCCCCTTTTGCCGACTCACTACTGTCTTCTAATCCTTTAGGAGACCTCGGCTCAGAGGTTACTCCATCAGAGACTCCTTCCCTGACCACCAAGCTGTAAGCAGCCTGAGATGAGAGGCCACGTGGAGAGAGAAACCAGGCCATCCCAGCTCTTCCAGCCATCCCAGCTCAGGCCCACAGTGGAAGGGAGGCCCGTCTTGGACACCCAGTGCCATCTGGGCCCCCAGCTGTTGGCAGGCCTGTGAGTGAGGCCAGGGAGGCCAGCAACAACCCTGCCTAATCAGCCCTCACAGCTGTACTAAGTAGTGAATAAATGGCCACTGTTTTAAGCCATTTATGTCTTGGGTGGTTTATGTAGTGACAAACACAGATTCTCACTGGTGTCTTGAGCTGTGCACTAAGGAGAGCTCCCTGACACTGTGCGGAATTGTCCCCTCACCTCCTGGCTCCATCACCCTTCACAGGACTGTTGCTCAGGACCTGAGGTTCTGAGTGAGGGTCCATGTGACAGGGTGATGCTCTCTCCCCAGTAGGTCAGTGAGTGGAGGTGGGGAGACTGTTCCTTTTCTCCTCTCACCATCCTGTTCCATCAGCCTCCTGAGAACTGCAGCCCTGCACTGGGCAGGGATATTCTAATTTAGTTAACTCAAGAGCAGGGATAAATTACAAAGGGTTATCTATTTCAGTAAGAAGGGAAATAAAATTTTTCACAACTTGTTTTTTCCTAGATTCGAAAATGGAAATCACTTAAAGAATTGGGCCTTTTACAAAAAGGTCCCTTCGTGAGAACCCCCCAGGGCCAACACCATCCCTCTTGCCCCTGGTTTTTATTGAAGGCCCTCCTTCCACTCTCTTCACGTGAATCTCTACCCGCCTCCTGCAGGAGACCCTTCCTCATAGGAAAACCTCATCCCCATGAAGTTCCCAACACCTGAATCAGACTGCTTTCCCCTGGCCAGTCACCAAGTCTCAAGTCTCAATCACTCAGTTGAGAGTGACAGGGTGATTTCTGGGGCTCAGGTCAGTAGGGTGGGGGCGTCTGAAGGAGAAAATGCTCTGATGCTGTTGGCTCCTGGGTCTAGTGTGAGCCTTGGTCTCTCGGACAATGAATTTCCTTCAAGAATCCCACCTCTGAGAGGTTCCTGAGTGTCTGTTTCTTTAAGTCTTTGACCTGATAGAACAGGAAGGTCTATAAACCTCACCTGGCTTCTATCAGGAGGGGAGGCACGAGTTTCCAAGGGTAGACGTCACTTTTCAAGGGAATGATGCAGACTACACTCGTATTTAAGAAACAAATAATTTTCTTAGCTAGTCCAGTGCTTCTCCCTTATCTAGGTCTCTAGGAGATGTCACACACCGTCATTGGGCAGAAAAGTGTTTGATTTCTTCCTGTTCTGTTACGGACCCTCACGAGTTAGACCCCAATAAGGGGTTTTGTGCCAGGTGTTGCTTGAACCCACAGAATGAGAGTCTGG
Organism: Hippopotamus amphibius kiboko; assembly: GCF_030028045.1. Lineage (NCBI taxonomy): Eukaryota > Metazoa > Chordata > Mammalia > Artiodactyla > Hippopotamidae > Hippopotamus > Hippopotamus amphibius. Next base: position 15,339,426 of record NC_080199.1, read on the forward strand.
TTCAAGAGGAGAGGAGAGTGTTATTCCTATCGAAGAATAGAGAGGTAGGAGTTTGTGGTCTAGAACACATGTTCTCTCCTATAAACCAGTAGGGCTGCTGAAATGGGTTCGTGTCAGCGGGGAGGGGGCGGGACCCTCCAGGGGCGGGCTCAGCTGTGCTGCTCGTGGCTGCAAATCACAGTGCCGGGTGCATCATCTCTGCACACGGCCCCCTCACCGCCATCTTGAATCACAGTGCCGGGTGCAGCGTCTCTGCACACGGCCCCCCTCACCGCCATCTTGAATCATAGTGCTGGGTGCAGTGTCTCTGCACACTGCCGGCTGAGCTGAGGTGTCGGCGCAGCCATTTCGCACCAGGGACTCTGGTCTGAAGGGCCGGGTGTGAAGCCCCTGCAGGAGGCGGCCTGTGAGCAAGTGAAGCTCGACTAAGCACAAGGGGAGAGAAAAAAAGGTAAGACTGACTTTCTGACCAGATTCTGTGTTTCCTCCCCGGGAATGTTGCTGGGCTTTGCGGTGCCACGTCCTCCTCTGTCTCCGCCCCGCTCCTCGGGCCTGAGGGCGCTGAGGGGCGCAGGTGCGGCTCCTGCCGCTGCTTCCTGCCGGGTGTGGGGGCGTCAGGCCCGGGGGAGGAGCAGGGCTTCCCCCGCCGCCTGTGGACGCGTCTGTGGCCCCCGGGCCTGGGCCCTAACTGCGCTGTCCCTGCGCCACCGCCGTCTGGAGGGTCATTACGTCACCAAGTCCAAGCTCGTACTGCTCGCCACACAACAGGACAGGACAATAAGTGGAGCGACAAGGTGTTGGGGCAGGAAGGGTGACTTTATCCAGAAAGCCAGCAAACAGAGAAGATGGGACTAATATCCTAAAGAGCCATCTTATCTCAGAGTAGAAGTCAGGCTTCTTTTATGTGAAGGGAAACTGGAAGCGGGGGTGTTCAAGATTAAGGGTAAAGGCTGGTTGCAGACCTCTTGGAGCCACCCGGCCTTCAAGGGAAGCATAACATTCCTTTGCTCTTCTGCTTGCTCCTGTGGGCTGGATCACAAGGCTCCTACAGAACTTTAAGTTGTCAGCAGTTATTTTTACTTTGCATTCTTATCTCTGCTTATTTGCAAGGTTTCTAGGCTGAAAGCAAACTTATCTACAACAGGTAGTAGCCAAAATTAATCCAGACTCTGGGATGGAACTTTCTTCAGGGAACTTCATGAGCTATTTGGGCACAAGCAACATTTCTCTAATATTTAACTCTTGACATGGAAGCTAAAGTAATAGGACACCTAGGCTAAAGGATGAGGGAGGCAGCTTCCACACGCTGTTAGTTCTTTTCTTCCTCTGTTATAATTAAGGGGCCCAGGAAAGGCACAAACCTAGTGGCACTAGGGTGGCCCGTGTTACCCCGGCTCCAGATTTGTTCACCAGATCAGGCAGCCTGGTTTTTGCAGCCAAACGGCTTTCCCTGTGGTCTGTCTGTGCCTCATTTAATTAGGCCACGTGCATCCATGTGACAGCAGCTTGACATGCTGCCTGGTGCACAGACCCCTCCCCGGGCAGCTGACGGATGATCCAGGGTAACTTGGTTCCTCAGGACCATCCCAGCCAGGGAGGCAGTGGACTTGTGTCACAGCTGGTAGTCCAGGCCGGTCTCCTTGGCCACCATCGCCAGGGTGGCTGTTACCTTTTTCATGGTGACAGTGTTGTGTATGGTTTCCCCGGCCAAGGTCACTAGCTCACCTCTGAGCCCAGTGATCCCTGCAATTAGTCATCTGCTCTTTGGGGACACGCATTTGTTGTTTTTTGGAAGAGAAGCTTCAGGTCAAAGAGAGGTTCACATGTGTAGTCAAGGTGGTCCATTGCCCCAGTTGTTCCTCCAGAGGTTGGGGCTTGGGGGCCCCTTCACTCACGGAGTGACCCCTTACAACTTTGAGGTAGATGGGTAGTTAGCATCACCAAGTGGGGTCTGTTCCACTTAGGAGTGACTGGTATTGTGGGCTGTGGGTTTTCCAGGTTTTTAGATACATCTCCTGCTGGAAGGGGTGGAGGGCCAGGTTGGTGGGTTTAGGCAGCACCTGGTTAGCATGGTTTCCCCTACCTGGAGGGAACACTAGAGTTGTTCCATTTCAGGGGGGCTGAAGTGTCCCTTCTCCTGGGTTTGGAGAGTGGGTCTACCATACATGAGTTCAAATGCACTTTAACTTATCCCTTGGGTCTAATTGCGTGTGGAGTAGGGCACCGGGAATAACTTAATCCAATTTTCTTGAGTCCCCTGGCATACCTTGGCTAAGATTCATTTTAAGGTCTGATTGCATCACTGTACTTTCCCTGATGATTGGCGTCTCCAGGGTGAGTGCAAGGTTCATTTTATGACTAGGGCACTCATTATCCCTTTTGTCACTTGAGACAGGAATGCTGGGCAATTATCACTTTGTAAGGATCCTGGGAGCCCAAAACTGGGGACTATCTCTTTTAGTGATACTTTAGCCACTTTGTCTGCCATGTCAGTTCTAGTGGGGAACCCTTCTACCCACCCTGAAAATATGTGCACTAGTACCTAGACATACCTGTGCTCTTGGCATGACAGTGAAATCAACCTGCCAGTCTTCTCCAGGATGTGTCCCTCTGGTCTGAATGGGGTTTATCTGGGGACCTCTGGGGGTCTGGGGTTGGGGGTGTTCACTTTGTGGATGGGGCATGTCTCAACTATCAAACTGACTGTACTTTTCATGCGAGGTGTTACCATGAGCTCAACTAACCAATTATATAGAGCTTCCCTCCTGTAGTGATTTCCTTGATGAGCCTCCCTGATGGCTTGACAAGCTGCAGTTTGGAGAAAGAAGTATTGCTCATGTTCATTAAGTAGGCCCCCCATGGCCTCCTAGATCATCAGTTACCAAACCAAATTAGGGTTAGCTCTCCTTCTTGCAATAAACGCAATCTACTAACACTTGGTTGTGGTGAAGAAAAGTGCAGCATTTATTGCAGGTGCCAAGTAAGGAGTGCAAGCCGCTAATGCTGGAAGGACTGGAACTCCCTAGTGGGTTTCAGGGAAGGGTTTTTAAAGGCAAGGTGAGGGAGAGAGTTTCAAGGTATGTGATCAGCTCGTACACATTCTCTGGTTGATGGTCAGGTCTCAGGGGGTGTCACAGGGGTTAACATCAGTTCTCAGGCCCCAGCTGGTCTGGGTGCCACCTGCTCATGGTCATCACGCAGCTTATTTCTTCCATCTGGTGGGGATTTTAGTATCTGCAAAACAACTCAGGGAAGTGCATCAGATACTGTGATCTGTGTCCTTCAAGAAGAAAGTAAAGATTCTGTAACTGCTGTATGGCTGATTCATTGTTTAAATTGTTACCAGTTCTCCTCTCCCAACTGCTGTTTTTTGTAAATACATGTTCACATCCTTTCAGTCATTAATTCTCAGCCAGTCTTTTGTGACTCAGGGGAGGCCTGGGAGACTAAAGTTTTTCTACAAAAAAAGAGGCAGGCGGAGGTCATGGGCAGGGTGGGAGGGTCTGTCCTAGAAGGCCCCATAGGGTCCCGCTTGGTTATATACTGAAGCCCCATTTCTGGGCTTTAATTCTTCATAATTGGATGGATCTGGCCTCTTATATATGAGGGGTAATTGCCAAGTTATTGCTTCTAGGGCTGCCCTTTTGACAGTTGTGTCTGCTATGTTGTTTCCCTTTATTACCTCCATATTCCCTTTTATTTTTTTTTATTTTTTGGGGGGTACACCAGGTTCAATCATCTGTTTTTATACACATATCCCCGTATTCCCTCCCTTCCTTGACTCCCCCCCCTCGAGTCCCCGCCACCCTCCCTGCCCCAGTCCTCTAAGGCATCTTCCATCCTCGAGTTGGACTCCCTTTGTTATACAACAACTTCCCACTGACTATTTTACAGTTGGTAGTATATATATATGTCTGTGCTACTCTCTTGCTTCATCTCAGTTTCCCCTTCACCCCCCGCCCCCTCCCAAACCTCGAGTTCTCCAGTCCATTCTCTGTATCTGCATCCTTATTCTTGTCACTGAGTTCATCAGTACCATTTTTAGATTCCATATATGTGAGTTAGCATACAATATTTGTCCTTCTCTTTCTGACTTACTTCACTATGTATGACAGATTGTAGTTCTATCCACCTCATGACATATAGCTCCATCTCATCCCTTTTTATAGCTGAGTAATATTCCATTGTATATATATGCCACATCTTCTGTATCCATTCATTTGTTGATGGGCATTTAGGTTGCTTCCATGTCCTGGCTATTGGAAATGGTGCTGCAATAAACATGATGGTACAAGTTTCTTTTGGGATTATGGTTTTCTTTGGGTATATGCCCAGGAGTGGGATTACTGGATCATATGGTAGTTCTATTTGTAGTTTTTTAAGGAACCTCCAAATTGTTTTCCAGAGTGGCTGTACCAACTTACAGTCCCACCAACAGTGCAGGAGAGTTCCCTTTTCTCCACACCCTCTCCAACATTTGTGGTTTCCAGACTTTGTGATGATGGCCATTCTGATTGGTGTGAGATGATATACCTAATTGTGGCTTTAACTTTCATTTCTCTGATGATTAGTGATGTTGAGCATCTTTTTATGTGTTTGTTGGCCATCTGTATGTCTTCTTTGGAGAAATGTCTATTTAGGTCTTCTGCCCATTTGTGGATTGGGTTATTTGCTTTTTTGGTATTAAGTTTCATGAGCTGCTTGTATATTTTGGAGGTTAATCCTTTGTCCGTTGTTTCATAGGCAATTATTTTTTCCCATTCTGAGGGTTGCCTTTTAGTCTTGTTTATGGTTTCCTTTGCTGTGCAAAAGCTTTTAAGTTTCATGAGGTCCCATTTGTTGATTCTTGATTTTATTTCCCTGATTCTAGGAGGTGGGTCAAAAAGGATGTTGCTTTGATGGATGTCATAGAGTGTTCTGCCTATGTTTTCCATATTCCCTTTTTGATGACCCCTACAGTGAGTCACTGCCACTTTTTCTGGAAGCTGCACTACTTCTAGGAGTCTCAATATGTTTAATCCATATTTTACCTGCTTATGCTTTGCAGTAAGCTTACCACTTTCTTTCCAGATTGCCCCTTGTGCGTGTAGGATGGCATATGCATACCTGGAATCTATGTAAACATTTAAGATCTTCCCTATCCCAAGCTTGGGTGACGGCTATCAGTTTAGCCTTTTGGGCTGAAGTCCCTGGGATTAGGCTTCATGCCTCTATGACTTGGGTCTGGGAGGTCACTGTGTATCCCACCAGCCTTTTCCCCTTTTTTATATAAGTGCCCCCAGCTGTGAACCATTCCTCTTCTGTGTTTGGGAGAGGCTCACTTCCTAGGTCAAGGCAACTGGAATAGATAGTGTCTGTAGTTTCTATACAGTCAGGCTCCAGGGACCCTGTTTCTATGGGTAGCTGGGTAGCAGGATTTAGCATGTGACAGGTTTTAGGGTAACCACTGGGTTATCTACAAGCAGAGCCTGACTTGAATTGACATTTCGGGGGATATCGTTTCTGTTCCCTTAGAACTTACTAAAGCCTGAACCTGATGTGGGGTCCTTATAGTGATTGGCTGACCAGATGTTACCTTTTCAGCCTCCTTTAGCAGGGCTGTAGTAGCTCCTGCTGCCCGTAGGCAAGGAGGCCATTTCTTAGCAGTTTGATCTACTTGTTTAGAGAAAGAAGCAACCACCTCAGTAAGGAGTCCCAGTCTTGAGCTAATTCTCTAAGGGCGATTTCCCTTCTCTCATGAATGTAAACTTCGCAGAGTTTAGAGTTTATCTAAATCTGAGAGGGCCAGGGTAGGGGCTTGAAGTAATTGCTTTTTCAATTCTTGAAAGGCCCTTTGCATTCTGAACTCCATTCAAAAGGAGCATCATCCTTTCCTTTCACTTTTCATCTAGAGGCCCAGCTATTAGACCATAGTTAGATGTAGCACAATCCGGCATCCCCAGGAAACCTGTAAGCTGTCTTCTAGTTCTGGGAGGGACGAGGCTGCAAATGGCTTCTTTCCTTTCCTGGGATGGCCTTCTCTGACCTAATGTGAGAATGAAGCCCAGGTAGGTCACCCTGATCTGTGATATTTGTGCCTTTTCTGAGACACCTTATATCCTTTATCAGCTAGGTGGTTCAGGGTGGTTATAGAGGTTTTGTCAGAGGCTTCCTTGGTAGCGCTGGTGATGAAAATGTCGTTTACATACTGGAGGAGGGTTCCCTCCTCCAGATGTAGATCTTTTAGGTCTTTGGCTAAAGTTCCCCTAAAGATTGTGGGAAAATTTTTGAACCCTTGGGGCAGGAATGACCAGCAGTAATGTTTTTGTTGCATGTTTGGGTCCTGCCACTCAAAAGGAAAAATTTCTAGTGACTCCGAGGCTAACGGAATACAGAAAATGTTTTTTTAAAATCTAATACAGAATACCAGGTCCTGGTGGATGGTAGAGTAGCCAACAGGGTGTAGGGATTAGGGACCACTGGATATATATCCTCCATAGCTTCACTGAGTGCCCTGAGATCTGCCCTGTACCTTCTGAGTTTCTCTCTCTCTCTCTTTAAAATACTGCTTTTATTAAGTCACCAAAAACCTCTGCTTTGCCAAATCCAATAGTTACTCTTCTGTCTTCAACTTCCTAGCCTCTCAGAAGCATAGGCTGCAGTTTTTCCTTCTAGAATCACTCTCTTCACTCCTGTGACTGCACATTTTCTCCCACCTCAGTCTCATTGGGTGGGTCTCTATCTGTGAATGTTGGAGGCCTCAGGGCTTAGTCTTTGGCTGCTCTCACTCTTTCTCTCACTGGCTCTTTTTGGTTTCTGTAAATCTTATTTCTTTAACAAAAATTCTTAAATAAGTAGGAAAATGTCAACATTTAATCTGTATGGGATATGTATATGCTTAAAAAATAAAATTTGGGAATATTTTTAGCATTCTTGAAATATTTCATATCAAAAGAAGAAGGGAATTTTACTAATCATTTACGAACACTTATAAAAACATTAGCAAACCAAAGCACCTTGTGATGACATTCAGTTCTCCAGCTGTCATTCTTTGGACAATTTCAGCCTCACAGAAGACAACTGAGACCCAGAAGCAGGGAAGCTGCCAAAATTGTATGTCCAAATTCATCATTATTTTTCCTAGCAGAGAGCTTCAGATCCTTACTTTAAAGCATATTAAATCCTACTTTACAAGCCAGTTTAAACATAGTAAAAATTAAAGTATTATTAGAAAAGCGTATAGAAGAAAAATATATAAAAAGCAGACATGAAAATTTAAAAAGTTAAATTGTAGCTATTAAAAGTGTATAAGTAAATTCATAAACCCCTATACCTCCATTTCATTAGCCCTTAAGGGTATTTGTACCAAATGGCACAATACTACGTGCTGGCTGATAATGATACCAAATAATTAATAACATTTGTCATTATGTTCTGTCAACTCTAAGAATGGATATCAATAATACATTTTAGAAGAATGCCCATCGAAAAGTTTAACAGTTTTTGTTTTAATATTGAAGCATAATGGACTTTATTTCTTTTGTCCACAGTATAATAAAAGCCTTCACTCAAAGGTGTGACTCTGAGGATGGGGATTGCAGACACAGAATAATTTGTAAGCTCTGTGAATGTAGGAAACAAATATATTTCATTTAGATTCAATTTGCTACTTTTATACCTACAGCTTCCCTGAGAGTACAATTGAAAGTAGACTGTCTAAAAGGAATGAAGGGAAATCTATTTTCAAAAAACAAGAATTCTAGAGTTCTTTATGTTTGGGAAGAGTACTTCAGCTTTTTAACCCCTGAGTGTCATATTTATGAATATCCAAAACAGAGATTAAACGTTAATAGTATGCAATGCAAATTAGTTTTATAACTATTTCTTACCTCAAGTTCTATTTCTCTTAGTTAAATGGAAGTCACATTTAATAAACACACAAAAATATTTTAATGAAGAAAAACTGGGTCCACTGATGATGATTTGCATGAGATGGAAAGGAGGTTGTGATGATAATAATGGTAGTGTTTCATAAATTACTTTTTAAAAATTGACAGGAGAAAGGTTAAGTCTGGCCTTCTAATTTTCTTGATTGAATTGAAGAAAGCTGTATCTGTATCAGGTGCTGAAAAAGCCTGTAGAATTGTCTAAGAGATCAGTGGGATATTTTATTAATATAGAATCTCAGTCTATAAGTTAAAAGAACTATTTCCTCTATTATAATATTTCACCATTGGGATATATAATATTCACCAATATCTTACCTGTATCTCATAGGTTTTTTTCTTTTTCTTTCTCTCTCTCTCACTCTTTTTATTTTTAATTTTTTGGAGGGGCAAGTACAGAGATTTCCCTTATACACCCTGCCCTCACACTCCATAGCCTCCCCACTATCAACACCCCCACCAGGTGATACATTTGCTACATCTGATGAATCTACACTGACACATCAGTCACCCGAAGTCCATAGTTTACATTAGGGTTCACTCTTGGTGTTGTGCATTCTGTGCATTTGGACAAATGTATTGTGGGAAGACATTCGGGAACCTTTTTGATGTGGGCCGAGCGATGGGATTCTTGAGCAGTGGAGGAGCTGAGGGTGCGGGGCGTGGAGACTAATATCACCCTGTTTGGTCCTGAGGGATGGCTGGTTAGCCAAAGACGGGTAAGATTCCTCAGAGGAGGAACAACCTAAGACAGGCACAGCCGCAGAGGGGCCAACAGGGGTGGTGCATAGAACCTTCCTTATATCACCGTGTTTGGCCCTGGAGGATGACTGGTTAGCCAGAGACGGGTAAGATTCCTCAAGGGAGGAACAACCTAAGACAGGCACAGTCGCAGAGGGGCCAACACGGGTGGGGCACAGACCCCCAATATCTGAGAGAGGTCTCCTACCCCCAGGGCTGTTTTGTTCTCCACCCCCAGCTCAAATCCACACCTGCTCAACTCAGACCCAGGAAGTAAACAAAGATAATTGCCTCAATCATGTGAGGCCTTTGACTGTTTATGAGTGTAACCTGAGAATGTTAGCCCACGAACTCAATAAAAGCAGCCTGGGATGAGTCAGCGGGGCTCTTGATCCGAGAGGTCTTGAGCCCCCCGGTCCCACTTTTCTCTTCAGTCTGTGTCTGTGTCTTCTTCAAGCTTGCGGCACCCGTCACTCACCTCGAGTCGCCGAGCTGGTCTCGGCAATGTATAATGACATTTGAGTCATTATGGTATCATACAGAGTGTTTTCATTGTCCTAAAAATCATCTGTGCCCCACCTCTTCATCCCTCAGCCCCACCTCCACCCTCTGGCAACCACTAATCTTTTTTTTTTTTTAACTTTTTATTTTGTATTGGAGTATGGCCAATTAACAATGTTGTGATAGTTTCAGGTGCACAGCAAAGGGACTCAGCCATACATATGCATGTATCCATTCTCCCTCAAACTCCCCTCCTATCTAGGCTGCCATATAACATTGAGCAGACTTCCCTGTGCTATACTGTAGGAGCTTGTTGGTTATCCATTTTAAATATAGCAGTGTATACATGTCAATCCCAAACTCCCTAACTATGCTTTCCCCCTATCCTTCCCCTCTGGAAACCAAAAATTTGTTCTCTAAGTCTGTGAGTCTGATTCTGTTTTATAAATAGGTTCATTTGTATAATTTCTTTTTAGATTTGCATATAAGGGATATATGATATTTCTCTTTCTCTGACTTCACTGCCAATCACTGATATTTTTACTATCTCCATAGTTTTGCCTTTTTGTCATATAGTTAGCATTATACAGTATGTAGCCTTTTCAGACTGACTACTTTCACTTAGTAATAAGTATTTAAGGTTCCTCCACGTCATTTCATGTCTTGGTAGCACAATTCTTTTTAGTGTTAAATAATACTCCATTGTCTGAAGGAACCAGTCTATTTATCCATTTACCTATTGAAGGACATTTTTGTTACTTCCAAGTTTTGGCAATTTGAATAAAGCTGCTATAGATATTTTATAGATTAAAAAAATTAGTTTCTCTTCCTTCAAAATTAAACATCTAATGAACCAACTTACTTCCAATATGCATCCAAACCAAACTGAAGAGATTCCTCCTTTCTTCTACTTCATGCTCTCCCCATATTTGCATTAATTGCATTATTGTTAATATTAGCATATTATTTCCCTCTTCTACTTATTTGTTTTAAACTGTTCAGGAAAATGTAATAAAACATGCAAATGGATCTACAAAGGAGTGCAATTACAATACAGAGATGGTTGTTTTATGGAAACTGAACCAGCTGACTGATAGCAGAGATGGATGGCAATGCTTGATAGTCAGTTGCTGGATGGAAGTCTAAATGTCAAATAAGAAAAGTAGTTTGAGGGCAGCAGAGTAAGGGTTGCCATGCTTTAGGACACACAGACGTGCTAGAAATAGCCTGCGTGGCTATTTTGGTTAAGGAGTAAAGACAAGTTGTCTGGCCATTGAAAAATGATAAATCACACACACAGACACACGCGCATGTGTGCACACCAGTTGGTGAAAGGGGTGGAAACTTTTTTTCCAGAATTTGGTCTTGGTTTAGAGTGGCATTTCTCACAGGATACAAGCAAGCTATGCTACGTGGTTTGATTCTGAACTTTGCATGGGTACAGGACATGGGTTAAATGTGTCCTTACAAACCAGCTCATTTGAAGAGGTGGCACCTCAGACTTTCTGACCAGAATTACCAGTTTTGGGCCAAAGGCCAGCTGCCCTTCCCACTTGCCTCTTATTCAAAACTACCAGCTTATCTTGCGTCCATAGAAATATAACCTGAGCTACAACTTTAACTTTAAATTTTTGTAGTAGCCATGTTAAAAATAAAATGGAACAAAATTAATGTTAGTAAGATATCTGTAAACCACTGTTCAAAATAATATTTCAATGTGTAATCAATGTAAAAATAATTAATGAGACAAAAATATTTTATACTGTCTTTGAAAGCCATTGTTTATTTTATACATACAGCACATCTCAATTTGGACCAGATGCATTTGAAGTCCTCAAAATCCTCATGTGGATACTGCTACTGTATTGGGTAACTTAGAATTTACAGTATTAGTTAGGAATTCTGTGGGTGCAAGGGAGTGAATATATTTTTAAGTAATTAGAAGGATGTTTCTGGTAGGTGTCTTAGTTTGGGTTCCCACAGTAGCAGCGGACCCTGAGACAAGGATTTGAGTGGAAGTAGTTTATTTTGGAAATGATCCCAGGAAAACACTTGTAGGGAGTGAAGAAGTGAGAGAAGAGAAGAAGCCAGTAAATAGTATGTTAACAAGCAAATTACTGCTTAGGTAACTGGGTCCCTTCCTACTAGGTAATCCTGGGAGAAAGAATTATTCCAAGTGGCAGAGAAGAGGACTTGGCTATTTATCTACCAATTCCCCATCCATCATTGGTTGAGGGTTGAATCCAGGATTTTTGGCTTGTCTTGCATATGGCCCCAGGGTGCTCCCATAGCCAGAAAAAGGCCCTTAATCAGACAGTTGTAGAAAGCAGTGAACTGCCTTAATCCTGGAGTTGTGTCCAAATGAACAAGCTGGAAAGTGACAGCTTCTGCTCCAGCATGTCACACAGTCCAAGTAGGGAACCTATTAGCCTCGGGAACCCCAGAGACTTGATGCCACCAAGACTTTCCTTTATAACACTTGTCCTGTTCACTTATGTATCCCTAACTCCTAGAACAGTTCTTGGCACACAGTAGGTGTTAAATAAATAGCTATTGACTATATGACTTTCCTTTGGGTGACTCCTTTATTCTTTCTAGCCTCTCCATGTAAATGGGAGGTATGTCTACCAGCAGTTATGGGTCATATCCTTATAACTCCTTCATCAGAAAGGAAAGTGAGGTTTTTCCCTTTCTAGCTCCAGCCAAAACATAAACAAGCAAGAACAACAACAAAAACATTCTCAAGGAAGAAATCCAGTTGGCGTGTCATGGTCCATGAGGTTATCTCTGGGCCAAACCCTTTGGACATGGATGTGGCATATGATGATTGGCTAGATTTGATTTGGGTGCCCACTCCTGAGGTTACAGAGGTAGATATGTTACTAGAAGGTTGAGTGACAATGAAGTTTTCACCGTATTCAGATTGTGGATACTCACTGGAGTATATTTAAATTGTGAGTGCCATTTGTCCTATATGTCCTGATAGAAAAATGCTTGAGGACCAGCACTGTCTTAGCTGAACCATTTTAGTACTGTTCTTATACCTCTTGCAGATTTAACGCTTGATGCTTTGACTATTTCATAGAGATCTTATAGACCATTTAATAATTTATAGTTTGCACAGGTACACATTTACATCATGTGTCCGTAAGGCTTTTTTGGGAATGAATCAAGTCCAGCAAGGTTGAATCTCTCCTTAGATGTTATCTCGTCTTCCTCACTAGAGTCAATGGCTGGCTTCATTAACTCAGCATGATATTTTCAATGTTCGTCCATGTTGTAGCATGCATCAATGTGTCTATCTTTTTTATAAAATTCCAAATAATATTTCATTGCCTGTAACACCACATTTCATTTATCCATTTATTAGTTGATGTGCACTTGGTTCCCCTGCCCCCAATTAATTTTTTTTACTTTCATGAATAGCACTGCTATGACATTTATATGTAAGTTTTCATGTACACAGGTGTTTTATTTATCTACCTAGGAGTAGAATTTCTGGGTTATATGGTAACTTTGCAGCTGTACCATTTTACATTCCCACCAGCAATGTATGAGAGTTCCAATTTCTCTACATCCTCTCCAACACTTGTTATTGTCTTTTAGTTTTAATATTGAACCATTTAAGATCAGGAAACAAGTGCAAATAGAGATGTTAAGATATCTTCCCCATGTATGTAAGCTGCATGTCTGGCCTGCGGTCATGCAACCTAGAATGCACTCACTAGACATTTGTTCAATGAATGAAAAAAAAAAACCCAAAACCTTTTATTTGTATGTTGTCTTAGGTTTTACAAAATGCATTCACAAACTGCAAGGCTCATGATAACCCTGTAGGGAGTAGGAAGAATGGCGATTTCCCATTTTCGACCTGAGATAGGTTAGGTCAGAAATGTCAGGTAATAAGTGAAGCATCTAGATCACTGGTCTCCTGGCTCCACTGTAAAGTTCAACACTGGATTTCAACGTCTCTTCTAAATATCATATTACTTAATGTTCAGAAAAGACTGCTAAGAAGTTTCAAAAGATCTTAGTTAAAAAGAAAAAAGATAGCAGAAGCTGAAGGGACTGAATGTATTTGGCAGTTTGAAGACAGCTGATTATGGTCCTGAGATAGTTGTGAGGACTGAAGAGAACTGTCTGGGGCAGCTTGACAAGGAAAGTCACTAGACTTCCAATTTTAGCAAGCAATGTCTTCATCTTCAAAGTAGCTCTGGTAGCTGAGCATTTACAGGGCCAAAAAATGTAGGGAATTTAAAAGAGAACTGTAAATCAGGTGAGGGCTAGTTATGTAGGTTGTAGACTGCATTATCTGAGAAAGAGCTAACATCAGAAAGCAGGTAATTGAAAAATTACAAATTTCAGCTCTTTTTTGCAACAGAAAATTTCAAACATGCATGAAATAACAAGAAAATAGTGTAATAAATTCCCATCATGCCCAACAATAGGAAATTATCAACATTCTGCCATTTTTATATGTTTGACTTACAAAAATGTTTGAATACATTAAGGCTTTCTTTAAAATAATTTCCCCTCAGCCTTATTGAGGTATAATTGACAATAAAAAATGTAAATATTTAAGACGTACAACCTAATGACTTCATACACATACGTATATTGTAAAATACTCACCACAGCCAAGGCAATCAACATTAGCCATCACTTCACACCTTAACCATTTTCCTTTTCTTTTTTTTACGTTGAGAACTTCCAAATCTACTCTCTTAGGAAATTAAAAGTGCACAGTACAATATTGTTAACTGTAGCTGCATTGCTGTACGCCAGTTCTGCAGAATTTTTTTTTAAATTTATTTATTTGCTGGCTGCATTGGGTCTTCGTTGCTGCATGTGGGCTTTCTCTAGTTCTGCAGAACTTATTCATTTTGCATAACTAAAGCCAAAAGCCATTATTAATAACACCATTTTAGCCAAGGTACATGGACAATTATCAAAGAATAACAAGATCATCTTGTTATAAGCACCACAAATTTTGATCTTTCTTTATTTAGGCTGGAAGGGAAGAGAAACTGCTGAGCTGGTAAGATGACCACACAAATAACTAAAGACTTACGAGTGGGAGTCCAAGATTTTGTTCATTCACTCCTACAGTTATTCATTCATTCAAATAGCGTATGCTAGGCAATTTTCATGCATACTGTCCATCCACCAATGAGACAGACCATACTGGACTTGGACTTGAGTTCAAATCAGTATTCATCATTTACCGATTTACTGATTCACCATTTACCTTGGACAAGTAGTGTTCTTGAGCCTCATCTTTCTCATCCATAAAATAGAGATGATAATACCTTCTTGAATAGGGCATTGCTAAAGTTAAAAGTGAGGCGAGTTCCCCATAAATGTGCATAACCTGTTTTCTGTAACATATGCCACTGTTATTCTGCTAGGCCCTGAGCACATGATGAAAGAAATCGTAAAGCAGTCTCTCTCTCCCCATATTTCCCTTTCCCAATCTAAGAGGACAACAAAAAGCTCACAGAGGTCCCCCACACAATGCAGCATGTGACATGCAAAAAACCTGTCCCCAATGACAGCATGCATTCATCTTCCAAAATCATTTGAGCTCCTCTAATCTTCTGTTACCTTTCTTTAGGTCTTGCAGCTCTACAAACGTAATCTGTGCTAAACCCTGCTGTTGTCCAAGGTCAAATGTTTAATCACAGTTTGTGTTATCCAATCCAAGTTCCTGTGCCCGAGGTACAGTGAGGCCAAACCAAAATGTTGGAGTTCGGAGCAGAGAAAGGTTTATTACAAGGACCAAGCAAGGAGTACTGGTGGCTCAAACTTAAAAGACCCAAACTCCCTAATGGATTTCAGGGGAGGGTTCTTAAAGGCAAGGTGAGGGAGAAGGTCCACGGTATGCAGTCAACTCCTGCACTATTCTCTGATTGGTACATGGTGAGGTAACAGGATGCTTGTCATGAGGTTTAACATCATCAATCCTTAGGCTCCAGCTGGTCTGGGTCTACCTGCTGCTCGTGGCCATAATGCAGTTAATTTCTTCCATCTGGTGGGGTTTTTAGTATCTGCAAAATAACTCAGGGATATGCATCAGACACTGTTATCTATATAATCTATGTCCTTCAGGGAGGAACTAAAGATTCTGTGACTGCTATATGGCTAATTTATTGTTTAACTTCTTTGTTACTACATATTCACATCTTTCAATCATTAATTCTTGAGCCAGACTTCTGTGGCTCAGAAGAAGTGTGGGAGACTAAAGGTTTTCTACAAACAAGAGACAGAGGGAATGGGTTGGGGCTGGAATCTATCCCTGGAAAGCCCCATAGCGTCTTGCTCTATTAGAGTTGGAGAACCTTCCACAGCACCCTTGTTTGGTCCTGATGAGGGCAGATTGCCCAGAGAGCAGTCTGTTATCTCCTTCTGCCAGCTTCCTCCAGGTCTTCACCACAGCTGAGGGGGGCGATTCTGAGCAGATAGGGCTGATACAGCCTGCACCTCCCTTCTTCATCTTCTAGGTGGGTGCCTGAGCTCAAAGAATGCCCTTTAGCAGAGTTTGCAGCTGAGTGCACGGACGTGGGCACCTCTGGGTCCAACGCCTGGTGCCTCACCGTTACCTTGCCTGCCTCCATCAACTGTGCCTGCCTCTGGCAGCATCCACCTGGCTGCCCCTTCGCCCTGCTGCCTCACAGCTCTCCTGACTTCAGGCCTCAGGTGTCTGTGGCAGAGGCGCATAGCCGGCAGCCACTGGAGGCCAGGGCTGGGGGGACCACCGGTGCTCCACTCCCAGAAGCAGGTGGCTCTCTGGCTACCTAGGAGCAGACCCACGCTCTGGCTGAGGTTCTCGCATCGTTGCCGGTGCCTCCAGGAGCAGCTGGAGCGGCATCGCCATGGGAGCAGGGGGACCCCCAGCCTGCCTCGAGGGCAAGATGCAGGTGAAGCCCAAGCCGCTGCAGAACCAGAACTTCTGCTCTCGCCTGTTCTTCTGGTGAGTGCCCCACCTGAGCTGCAACACCCCTGCCGCCCTCAGGGCAAGTGCATGACACTGCTGGCGCATTTCAAGGACTGAGAGTCTAGGGTCAGGGCAAGGGTGCATTTTCTTCTGGCGCCCTGGGTGCCAGGCTTCTTGTAGCTGGAGGGGCTGCCCCACCCCGGCCTCGGAGTCCCTGCCTGCACTATGGCTTGAGGTGTCAGGGAGAGGGGAGCAGAAGCCAGAAGAGGGACCTGGTGGTGGATGCAGGGTCTCCGTGCCTTGCAGCTAGCTCGCCATCCAGCCAACCTCCTATGCCCGGGAGCAGGAGAAGCAGTGGGAGGAGCAGGAGTTATGGAGGCTGAGAACCCAGGCTGCCCAGAGGGGATCACTGCCAAGCCTGAGAAGGACAGGACCTCCCACACTCCATCCTTAACTGGCTTCCCCAGTACTGCTCAGGAATTCACAGTGCTGAATGAAGGGGCATACTTATTTTTCCCCTAAGCAAGCAGCTTATGAACAGTTTCCTTTATTAGTGCCCTGGACTGTTGCCGATAATGTCCATTATCTTCCAATAATGCCTCCACCTTTTCCCATATTTCTTAGATGACAGCTGAGTTCCAACTGCACTGGGCTCCCTCTCTTCTTGTGTCTATGACCATATCTGTTTCTCCCTGCCTCTCTCTGTGTGCATCTCTCACTGTATATCCCGGTACCTAGTTGCGACAAATCTAATGTGTGTAAAAAACACTATTATTTTTTATTTAATGGATTGGGACATTATTTTTGAACACATTTTGCTTTTGCCTGGGACACACAGCCATGACTGGAGTATGTGTTTGACCAGCCACTTTCCTTATTGTGAATATTTCCATTTTCACCTTTGAGGACTGGTCTGGGGATGGGGTCCCTGAAGCCTGTGGGGGTCTTATCCAGATCTCTAGCCTTTAGAGAAGCAGTGCATGGTCTTGATGCAGGTGGTCCTGCCCAGGAGTCCTATGGTCTTCAAACTACTGAAGGGTCCCTGAGGTGTGAGAAAACACATCAATGAAAAATGGCTCAGAGAGGTGAAGCTCTTAACTATAGTTTTCCATCTAATAGCTGGAACTACTAACTAGGTGGGCCTGACCTTTGGGCTTTAATCACACTTGGGTGATTACCAGATCCTTTGTTTCTGTACTCTAACCCATGCATCTTTGCCACAAATTCTGATACTTCCCTTTCTTTCTTTTTTTTTTTTTTTAATGGAAAGGCCTCGGGGATTCCCAAGGGATTGGAGCTCCTATGCTTGTTTGGATGGTGGTGTATTCAGTGTATGTAGCTACAATCTCTTGGCCATTTGGTGGCTCTTAAGGAAAGGGGCCTAGAAGGAATACGTGTGTGGTTATTGTAAATAATAACAAAGTAGGTAAACATCTTATTAGCTTAATGCAGGGAACTCTCCAAGCACCTTCTGATCATGGATTTTCAAAATGCGTATGCATGAAAATGGGAGGGTGAGAATTTCTCAATGATTTTGGTAGACAGCCATTTACAGTTTTCTTGCTGGAGCAGGAGCTATTACCTCTTATCTAACATTTGAGGGCAGTGAAACAAAGAGGTTGAGTAATTTGCCTCCTATCACACAGCTAGTAGTGGGAGAGTTGGATCCCACACCAGGCAGTCTGGCTTCTGAGCCTGTGTTTGCCGTGTGTGTAACTGCTGTACTGAGCTGCTTCTATTGGGATACTTGTGCTTAAATGCAGGGAGAAGACAATTCCAAATACACCTTTGTTCTTGTAAGCAGGAATTTCTGAAGGGAAATTCTTAAAGTTTTTGCTGTTGGAGATGATGCATGTGAAATATCACTATAACCAAGCTTTAGGGCAACTGTTCTCAGAGTATGGCTCTCAGACCTGCAGCAGCCTCATCACCTGGAGCTTGTTAGAAGTGCAAATTCTCCCACACTCATTCTAGACCAATTCTGTAAAATTAGAAACTCAGGATGGTGTTTAAACAGGTACTCCAGGTGATACTGATGGAAGGTTGAGGCTGGCTACTGCTTTAAGCCACTCCTCCCATTGGCATTATTTCAGTATTAACTTTTCAAAAGGGGTCCGGACTTTGTGAAGTTAGTTGATGACCATGATTGCCATCCTGTATGTAAAGCCTGAGGTACCTTAATGATTTCCTTGTGTCCCCCACTCGCTGCTCCGGGAAAGCCGAAATGAGCTCAGCCAGGACGTGCCACCCAGAGACAAGGCCCACCTTGTAGAGATAAACTGAGTTTTCATCTTCTCATTAGGTATTTGCTTTTCTTCTCACAGTTTATCTGCTTTCTAAGCTTGTAACTGATGCCAGTAACTAGCTTACTGACTTTATACAAATGACCTCATTGGGGTTTAAGTATTTACACAGAACAGGTTGGAATTAGGGTCTAATAGTCATACATTATGGCTATTGGTAATTGTTGTGGATTTTAGAAAAGAATATATATTTTTTATTTCTGTAAGAAATTTAAAACTATGGAAGAAGAAGAAAAGGAATAAGGATTTATTTCTATTAGCCAAATACACTTGCTGATAATTTGGTTATTTCTTAGTCTTTCTCCTAGAAATCTTTGTGCACACCTGAGCATGCACACTTTTTTATAAAACTAAATAACTTTGAATCCTGATTCCTTCTTAATTTTCTATGGTCAACATTTATTTATGGTATTAAATAATATTGAAAACATGGTATTTAATTGCAATTTATGCATTCTTTCACTTTTATTTAACACAATGTATTGCTAATTATGATGTGATGCATACCCATGACCATATATTTTGGTGCATCTTTCCTTTTTCTGTGTTCCTAGAAGTAGAATAACCGGTGAAAGGCTGAATTGTTTTCCTTCAGATTCTGACCAATTTACCCTTTTAACAGCTGTTTGTGTGCTTATTGCATTGCCATCTTTGAGCACCTAAATTACATTTTTTCAGTCTAAAGTTAAAAATAATCTCAAACAGTTTTAATTTGAATTTATTTGATTTGTAGAGATGGAGCTTTTTAATGTCTATTGACTATTTGTCTTTCTTTGAATTGTTTATTAATAGATTTTTTTTCCTATGAGGCATTTATATATATGAAAAAAACTTTCAATAGTGCATATAACACTTTTGCAGATTTTCATTTGTCCTTTAATTTAGTTTAGTGGTTTTAAGTTACGTATCATTAATTATATTAAACTTTTCTTTTTGGTTTCTCCTGTTGCTTTTGTAATACGTCTTTAAAATCCTAGTATCATCTAAATCTCTGTAAGCATTTTATTTTAATTCTTCTTGTTTCATTTCTAAAACTAAAGGCAGCTAGAATTTCTTTTAGTGTTAGATATAAGATAGGCCCTAATATTTTTTCCAAAGCAGCCCATTTTCCTATCATGGTTTATTGAATAATTCTTCCTCTTCCCCATTATTGGAAGTCAGTGGCACAGTTTATGAACCGTGTCCAGCTGGGGACTAGATTGTCCAGTCTGCTAAGAATCTCCCTGGCAATGTCCCCACTGTCCTGCACAGCAGGCCTCTGGGATGTGCTCTGCATTTCTCTCCCACCCTCGTCCCAGAGGCCAGCAGGTTGGGGGTTAGGGCAGGACCCATCCCCAGAGATGAGGGTTGAGCAGAGTCTTGGGCCACATGCACTTGGCCCATCAGGTAGTGGTTAAATCCTCCCTCCACCAACAGTGGCCACGTCTCAGCCAGTGAACTGTCACCTTGCAAAGAGATTGCGGTTGTGGAAACTGTTACTGGTGTCAAGACAGACTCTCTGGAGGCTTTTGTCAGAGAAGCTGATGACATGAGGTTGAATGTGAACTGGCTGAGTGCTGAGATGCTTTAGAGAGGCTGGTTGTGTTAGGCCCGCAGTAACTATTGATCATGAATGTGTAGAAATGTTTAATTTCTTTCTTTTTTTTTTAATTTAATTTTTGGTTGCACATCATGGCATGTAGGATCGTAGTTCCCCAACCAGGGATTGAACCTACGCCCCCTGCAGTGGAAGATGGAGTCTTTACCACTGGACCACCAGGGAAGTCCAGAAATGTTTAATTTCAAACTAGGATTCTTTGCACCATTTTCAAAATACCCTTTGTATTAATCTTGTTGTTCTTCATTAACAGTCAGAAATCCAAATGTTGTAGATGGAGGCTGGGTGGGCTCACTAGGGCTCTTTCTCTGGCCTCAGCCTATTCCCTGTAAACGTTTAGTTTCATGAGTTTTGGTAATTTTGTATAACAGCTATGGCCCCAGAAAGATGTAGAACATCCCAAAGGTGTATTCAAATTTACTACTCTGTCCTTACAGCAAAATAAACAGGCTAACAAATTTAAGTTTATTTCCTGTAGTTTATTCTTGATTTGGGGGTCTTTATCATCCTGCATCTCATTAGGTATCTGAGAGGTATCAACTAGTGTCCATTCAAATGTGTTAAGTGGATAATTTGCCTTTCTGAGTCTTCCAGTGGTCCCCCAATCATGCTGACCCCTTTCCCTCTGTTGACCTGAAACAAAGAGACTCTCAGATATTTCTCCAGCAAAGATGGGTTTATTCAGTATCAGCAGAGAATTGCAGTTTCATATCTGCAACCCTGGTGAGCCACGTGAAAGTCCCCAAAAGGTAAGGGAAGGAGAACGCTTTTATAGGGGGGAGAAAGAGGAGGTTGGGAGGGCTGTAGCAAACAAAAAGTCCATGGCTTTTCATTGGCTGAGTCCTTGCCAGGAAAGAAGAGGGTCTTTCTTCTTCCTATTGGAACTACTATTGTTGTAACTTCATCTGTCAGTTATCAGAGGCTTTCTAGTGGAGTTCATATGGGGTTATTCAAGAACACTGTTGCGGTGAAGGCCACCCTTTGTCTGTTGGAACTTTGTAGTGTTCAGAGCCTCACTGATCCTCTCAGTTGTTACCTCAGCAGCCTTGGGAGGTATTATCTCCATGTGTTCTCCCTGTTTATCAAATGCCAATAGTGAGAGGTTATGTGGCTAGTTCATGATCATACAACCAGAAAGTGGCAAAGTCTGTACTATCACAGAAAGATTTCCAACTGAGGCACATCAATTTCTCATTGAATTTTTAAAAATTGTGGTAAATGCACAACACAAAATTTACTTTCTTGATCATTTTAAAGGATACAGTTCAGTATTAAGTACATTCACATAATTGTGCAATCAATTTCCGGAAGTCTTTTCCTCCTGTATTGGTGTGTCATCAAACACTAACCCCCCACTCTCCAGCCCCTGGCAACCACAGGGCCACTTTGTTTCTCTCTGAATGTGACTGCTCTCAGTACCTTCATGTAAGTGGAATCATAAAATATTTTTCCTTTGTGACTATACCATTTTACAATCCCACTGTCAGTGTACAAGGGTTCCAAATTCTCCATACCCTTGCAGACATTTCTCTTCTTTTTCTTTTTTTTTCATAGTCATCCTCCTAATAGGTATGAGGTGATGTCTCACTGTGGTTTTGATTTGCATTTCCCTAAGGATTACTGATTTTGAGCATCTTTTCCTGTGCAAGCAGAATTTTAAAGAGAGCCTTTCAGGGCAGGGTGTCATCATCTGGGTAAGTCCTGATCATTTTCCATAGGGAATAACTGTAGGATTAATAGCCTAACATGTTTCAAACCTGTTTAGTGGTAGAGCTTACACACTTATACTTTTGTTTTGGAAGGAAATTGAGACCTAGGGATATTAAAGATCATGAAGATTCTGAACTGGAGTGGAGGGATTGGAGCAGAGGACAGTTGAGGCCCTGGGTCCTCAGTGCCACTGCTATGACTAGAGTTCTATTGTCTGACTCCTGGACCTGGGTTCTTTAGAGGTGCCAAGGTACCAGGATTAGCAAAATCTGAAGCTCAGTCTCTCATTGCTTCTTTTTTTTTTTTTTTTAATTTTTATCGTTTTTTAATGTTTTATTTATTTATTTATTTTTGAGGTACACCAAGTTCAATCATCTGTATTTATACACATATTCCCGTATTCCCTCCCTCCCTTGACTCCCCCACACCCTCCCCGTCCCAGTCCTCTAAGGCATCATCCATCCTAGCGTTCTCTCATTGCTTCTTAAAGATTCGTGGACATTCATTTATTCAACGAATAGTTCTTGAGCTTCTCCTCTGTACCTGTATTGTCCTAGTAATAATAAAATAAAATGTGATCTCTGTTTTCATGGGTTATTATTGTCAGGCTTTGGAAATTTCCTTTCCCTGGCAAAATCAGTAAAATTATCTTAATCTTTGGGCTATTTCTACATATTAATTATTATCATTTAGGTAATGCATAATGGATTTGACTAGGGTTTGGGGGGGATCCTCTGTGCTGTTACTGGTTTTTCCCTTTATAATAAGTAATTTGCAGAGAGAGAAATTGAGATTATGTAGATATCATGCTTCACATCAAATTTTCACCCACTAGTTTTAACTTCCGTTGATAATTAACTTCCATTGATAATTAACTTCCATTGATAACCTGACTCCATTGTTCCTTTTATGTTTGTTTGCATTTGTTTGAAAGAGGGTTCCTTTCTCTCCTATTTATGTAGCAGTAAGGATTCATGGGTTCTTTCATTATTTAATGGGTTAGGATTCATTGCCATTTATTTATTTTGAGGCTCAAAGTATCCCAGATTTGTCTAGTGAGAGCCATTCAAGCTACCTTCTTTGTCCTTTCTATACAACCTCATGATTCCTTCAGCACTTCCTTATTTTATGGTGTAAGATGTCCCAGGCCCATCTTGTACTTTCTCTGCCTGTTGATCTAGGCCTATAGATAGTGGTGCTGTTGCTGGGAATGCCTGGAGGCACTGCTGACATGGGTTCATACTAGTTAAGGCAGCCCCCAGAGACATTCCCCTTTAAGAGTCATGTTGTGGCTGGACCGGCCCTTGTTGTCCTTAGGATTGTGAGTCATGTCTTAGCAACAGCCATCAGGGAAATTTGAAATGGCAAGGCTTATCACTCACATGTCCTGGAGGGTACAAAGCACACCTGGGGTAACACAGTGAGGTCCTGGGTAAAGAGAGAGAGAAAGAGAGAGAGAGTACATGAGCAAACCTGGACTTGAGGTTCTGCCTTTCTGGGGTTGAGGGTGGGATGTCTAGGATTTTGTGAGTTCACTCTTTATTGGTGAATTTAAATCATAAGAGCGGGAATTAAATTGCAAGAAGGGAGAAGCAAGTAGTCAGAGAGATGGTCTGTTATCACGTCAACCAGAGCTTTCTGAAAAAAATTGGAACTTCATGGGTGTGGTGGCCTGGCTCTTTATCTAGCTGTGTAGCTAGCATGTGTTCATTGGAGATGGATGTCTTTGAAGTGGATGTCTCTAAAGCTTAATATCAGGCAATTACTTTAAAATCAAAAAAGCTAATTATCAGGTGCTTACCCACACTGCCCCAACTTTGGAATCTGCCATTGTTTCAAGGAGCCCTGATTCCTTTTAGGGAAGATGGATATTAAAAAGTTAAGATCTAAATTTAAAAAAAAAAAAAGTTAAGATCTGGATGAAAGGGGCCAAAAGGAACAAACTTCCAGTTATAAAATAAATATGTTATGGGGATGCAATGTCCGGTTGGGTAATTATGGTTAATAATACTATACTGCATATTTGAAAGCTGCTGAAAATTGACTTTAAAAGTTCTCATCGCAAGAAAAACAATACTGTAATTGTTTATGTTAAAAAAAACAAAACCCCAAGATCTGGGGGCTGGAATGCTCTTTACTACCAGTGTGTCATTGCTTGCAGGGTCTTTCAGGATATAGAGCTGGGGAGTGTGTGTCTTTGTGTGTGTGTGTGTGTGTGTGTGTGTGTGTGTGTGTGTAAGCACATATCGAATTTTTTTCTCCCATATCTCTCTGTATTTAAAATATAGTCTTTTTTTTTTAAACTAAGCCCATGAATGTAGGATTCTAATTAGACAGAGATGTGTAATTTGGATATATGTCACTCTCCTTTTAATTTTTAACAGGTGGCTAAACCCGTTGTTTAAAATTGGTCACAAGCGGAGGTTAGAAGAAGATGACACATACCCAGTGCTTCCGGAAGATGGCTCCAGGCACCTTGGGGAAGAGCTGCAAGGGTGAGCAGCAGGCAGAGAGGAGAAGGGGAAGGAGGAGTGAGAATTTCTCCGTGTGGCTAAAGGTTTGGGTGGGTTTTGCCTCCTCTGGGCTCTTCTGGAGCCTCCTTCTCCTGACACTGCACGCTGAGCCCGGGCTTAGCCCACTTTGGAGGCTGGGGGCCCCGTGTTTGCTGTGCAACGTGGAGGGAGCCAGCAGCCCAGGCCCTGGACACCGAGCTCTGTCCCCGGAGGTGGTGTCCCTGGAGGAGGCTGTCTGCCCTCTTGGGCTGCTCATGGTGCTGTGACTCCAGCAAAGCTTGGCAAGAACTTGTTTCCTGAGACTGGGACTCTTCCCCTCAAGGCCTGTTTTTCTGGTGCTTCAGGGTCTGCAGGGCTCATCTTTCAGGAGCCCTGCAAGCAATTAGCCAGCCTTTACGGGGCAGCCACACAGCACCCTGTGGTAAAGGCTTATCCTCCACTCTGTCATCTCCCACATTTTGCCTGTGGTGGGGCTGTTCTTTACTGTGCTTTGTTTCTCATCACAGGTACTGGGATCAAGAAGTTTTGAGAGCCGAGAAGGATGCACGGGAGCCTTCTTTAACGAAAGCAATCATAAAGTGTTACTGGAAATCCTTTTTAGTTTTGGGAATTTTTACGTTTCTTGAGGTAAAAGCTTTTACATACAGTGCATTGCTTTTCAGTGTAAGTGGATCAATACTGAGACGAACAGGACAGATGGGGAGAGAAGCCAGTGGTTTAAGGTCTGAGGATAAAACATGTCTAGGAAACATGATGTAGCTCAGCGGTTGTATTTATCTTTAGAAGGGACAGATACTTAAAGGACTGGACCTCTGGGGGATTACTATTTTTCTTTTAACTGATTAAAACACAGTGTCGTGGAAGGATGGCACTGAAAAGGAAAAGACATTTTATGCCATGTTAGGACATTGTTGGTGATCAGAAATGCTAAGAGTGATCCTTGACCAAAAGAAGATCCTACAAGGTCAAGGAATATGTGCCCTGTGGTTTGGAGGAAGTAAGTTTGGACCAGAGCCCCAATAACATAAGACATTTTATAGGCGCTCAGCAAATAATTGTTAACTTGACCAGGTCACATCTGAAAAATGCTTTACTAAGAAGGTATTGTTGCCCATCCCCTTCCAGCATAACAAAACCTGGGACCCTTCTTCTGGGCTGCAGCTGCCCAGAGCTCCCAAGAGCACACCCTTCCCTGGGCTGACCCCTTCCCCATAGACCATGTACCCCAAGCCAAAGTCCCCCGTGGAGAGGAGCTCCAGCTTCACCATGAATTGTGGAGAATTCGTGCACCACCCATGCTGGTTTCTGTCCCTGGTTGTGGGGGTGGGTTGCTGGTTGAAGGAAGAGTAGCCTGGCATTTGCAGAGGGTGTTGGAGGGGATGTGAAGGGGAAAACCTAAGGCAGAAAGCCCTGAGGTTAGTGACCTCCACGACCCTGAAGGGCCTGGGTTAAGATCCCTAAGTGAGACAGTTCCCCCTGGGGGCACAGGGCCCGTCAGCCTCCCTGTTCTGGCTGCGGCTGCTGGAGGTCTGTTGCAAACCCACCTGGGTGGCTCGTGCTCTCTGGGGCACATTAGTGCTGCCTTAGGGACATGGGCGGCCTGTGAGTGTGAGAGCAGGAGGGATAGAAGATGCAGTTGCTACGAAAGGGTTGTTTTAGGTGGAGAAGGTGGTGAGTTGTCATAAATATGTTTTGTTGGGGATGAGATGGATGGGCCAGGTGGTTTGCAGGTGGGAGGTGTGGCTCTTGTTTAAAAGGCTCTGTTGTACTGAAGGGCACTGTGGGCAGTGGGCAGCTGGGTAGGTGAAATCTGCCCCACACAACTGGAAAAACCAGAGAATCTGTCAGCTCACAGGTAACTGGATGGTTCTGGGAGACTGAGTTCTCATTGATGACAAAGGTGGGCTGGCCAGTGTGCCAGAGGATGGGGACAGGTATATGGGGCAGAGTACCACCTTTGGGAGGGTGCTGATCACTAGATATTGCAGTGCCCTATGAAGGGCAGGGTGGAGTGTTGATTTCAAAGTTGTCCAACCCTGGTAATACTTCCTGTTGGGGTCCAGGAAGGCCAGGCCTGGGGGCTTCATAAGGTGGCAACTGGTAGAGCCCTGGCCCCTCTTTCAGGAGGTTAGTTGTTGGGTGGTTATGGTAGAAAAGTGTGGAGTAGAGGACCTGGCAAATGTGGGGGCTCATCCTCAGTAGTGTTACTAGAAGTACTAGCAGCAGTAACTGGGGCTTATACTCAATAGTACTGGTGGTGGTGCCAACAGCAGTACAACTAGTAATGTGTGAGAGTAAGTCAAAAATTATCTGCACTCTGGCTGTAGAATTTACAGAAGTTTAATATAACTTGAGTGTGGATAATTTTTGACTCACCCTCGTAGTAATAACAATAGTAAGTACCCCCAAAAAATTATGTATTAGGAACTGCTATGAGCACTTTATATGTAATATCACTTTTATTCCTTTGGCTAATGCAACAAAGTCATAGGATTATATTACCCCCATTTTAGAAGAGAGGACCCTGAGAACAAGTAGTTACATTGTGTGCCTGTTGGTCACACAAAGCATAAAAGACAGGCTGAGTTTCCATCTCAGGTACTCTGACTTACCAGCCTGACCATCTCAATGACTGATAGCTTGTCCCTCAGGATTGGGAATGCTCATCTTGAGAGTTTTGTCTTCAGGGTCTCAGACACATTTGCATCCTGAGTTTGGCCTAAAGATAATAAATAGGATGCTAAGAATTCCCTAAAGCAGGAAGTCAGATTGGGGATCATAAATGAGGGTAGAGTCCAGGTGACCAATTCCCCTGGGTGCTGAAAGTGATTGGGGTGTAACAGTGGCAGCAGCATCATTCTGTGTCCAGATGGACCAGAAGCCCTTCAGGAGCCACCTTCTCCTCACTGCCATTCCTAAGTGATCTTTTATTTTAGATAGTGGAAGATCTAAACTCAGCTCAGGATCTTCTAAAACATAAATACATTTCCTTTGTGGCCTCCAGCCTTCTTTTAATTCCTCTGGTGCACAGAACACCTCATGGATCATCCATGATTCCCTCTCAGTGTGCAGAGACCAACCACAACACAGGCACTCCTGGCAGCACCAGTGGGAAGAGGCAGGGTGATGCCAGTTCAGGGCAAGGCTTTTGGAGTTAGGATTTCAAAGTTTGAAAACCTCCATCCTGTGAGAATTGAAGAGAATTGCTCATACTGCTTAGACAAACAAGTACCAGGCTGATGTTGAACGTGGAGTTCTTGCAGGCCACCCCTAATTAGAACAAAACAGCCAGAGAGTTCCCAGCATGCCTGGCCCCTTTGTGCACCTCCACGGGGACCGCGGGTTGGGAGAACAGGTCTCTGCCTGCCCAGAGCCCTCAGGGTGGAGAGGAGGAGCCTGAAGCTTCTGCCTGGGTCAGAGTCACAGAAGCCACCTCCCCATGTCATCTGAGGCCTTCTCTCTGAGAGATCAGGTCTGTGCCTGCTGGTGTGTAAGTGGGGTGACCTCAAAGAGCCAGCATGGGTTCACACAGTCCCTTCCCCTGAGAGGGGAGGAGTGACTGAGGGTTATGTCCTATTCCCAGGACCCTTAGAAATGGCCTGGCCTTGTTTGGCCACTTGGCCTTTGTTCAAGAGCACTTTTGCTGGTTGTGTCTGTTTCAGGTGGAAGCTGTAGGAAGCCCATGTCTGTATAGATCTTCACTTTGGAACTCAGCTGATGGGCAGAAAGTAAACACTCCTCTGAGTTCCACAGTGGGGTTTGTGCCTTGACTCGGGGTTTGTTCCCTAAGAGCTGTACTAGGCCTTTGCAGTTATTTCCCAACACTTTCTTCCAGTGTCCTTCACTTTTGCCTAACCCAGGAGGCTGTGGAGCGGCTGCTGGTGGCAAAGATACTGTGGGCCAAGAGCAGCCATTGAGGATCACACGGCAAGGGAGAGGAGGAGGGAGCATTGAACAAAGTGGATGGGGACCTGCAGAGCAGACCTGCTGTTCTTGAGTGCATAGCATTGGCCATTAGATGTTAGTAATAGCCACAGTGATGCCCTTGAGTCATAAGTGAGGGTGATGTTTTTCAGTCCATTTTTTTAAAGCATATGTACATTTTTATTTCATTTTTTAAAAAATTTAAATTGAAGTATAATTGACTTACATTATATTAGTTTCAGGTGTATAGCGTAGTGATTCATTATTTTTATACGTTATAAAATGATCACCAGGATAAGTCTAGTTACCATCTGTCATCATACAAAGTTATTCCAATGTTATTGACTATATTCCCTATGTTGTACATTACATCCCTGTGACTTGTTTATTTTATAACTGCAAGTTTGTACCTCCTATCACTTTCACTTATTTCACATACCCTCCAGTCTCCCTCAATCCTCTTTCGTTAATAAGTCAGGGAAGTAGGTGACTCTTTTTTAAAAGGTTGTATTCATAATGGTTAAAAACTCAAAATTCTTCTTAGAAGTGAAACTTTTAATTACTGTCCAGTAAAGTTGGCTTTTACAAATGACTTTTCTCAAGAGTTCTTGTTCTGTCATGATCACCTGTAAGCAGCAATGAGTTTTCCAAACACTTTGTGAAACTAGCCTCTGCCATCAAGAATAGAATAGGTCTCTTTCTAGGCCTTCTGTATAGTAAAGTGATCATAGCTTACTCTTATGTTTTTTAATGGTGGTTTCAGAGCACTTTGAGCTCTTGTAGCTCACTTAGTTGTCCCAGGATTCCTCCGAGGTAAACAAGGCAGGTATTTTCATGGATAAGGACTTGGAGGTTTAGGAGGAAACAGGAGGGGCTTAGAGTCATGTGACTTGCAGGTGGCTAACCTGGTTTGTGAAGCAAAGTGTTCTGATTCCTAGGCCAGTGCTCTTTGCATTCTGTCCTGAGGCTTTCTCTCTGCTACAGCTTCCACTGAAGGCTCAGAGCTCTGTGCTCCTCTGTCAGCAGCTTCCTGCAGTTGTTTTTTTGTTTGTTTGTTTTTGTTTTTTTTCCTGTAGGTGTTTAAGAACATTTCAAAAATAGGATAGGATTGAAGGGTAGAAGAATGTGTCACCCTGCAATATGCCTCCTTGGCCCAAAGATTATTTTGAACTGAATATTTTTTTGAGAAATAGACACAGGAAAAGCTCTGAAGACAGAGTAGAAGTTACCCTTCTGTGAAGGACATTTACATCAATAAAGGAAATCTCCATTTGTAAGGGTGTCTCCCTTTCAGTACCTGAAAGAGAAGGATGGGCTTAAATCACAGAAGAATCCTGTCAATGGAGAAGTCTTCAAAAAGTCTTAAATCTCCATAACAAACCCAACCCTACCCTAGTTTAAGCTGCTTTTCCTATTTACCTCTCATAAGTGTCCCCTCCTTCCCCCCCCCCCCCCCCACTTTTGTTTGTCTTCAGCTGGAGATGGTATTTAAGGTGGTGGCTTGGTCCATCTCAAGGAGTTACTCAGTTTTTCTGGGTATCTCCTGTGTATACAGGAGGTATACATATTAATAAACTTCTGTTTGACACTGTTTTGTTATTCTGTCTTATCATAGGGGGTCCCAGACAAGAACTCAGAAGAATACCGGGCAGTGAGCCCCTATGTAAATCTAAGGCAGCTTCAGTAATTGCCAAGTCATGAGCAGTCTTGATTCATCTGAACCCCTACTCACTCTCACTTCCCAAGTTCATTTTGAAGCCGTTCCTAGACATCACATCATTTTTATCTATAAATATTTTAGTCTGTATCTTTATAAGATGTGGAATCTTCCCCTATGTAATTCTAATCCCAATTAGTATGCATAAACATTAGCTTTAATATCGTCAATATCTAGCCAGTGCTCACAGTTGTCTTTCCTCTCCTCATTGTTTGAAGCAGTATCAAATAAGGTGCATTTGGTTGGTAGAGGCTGTATGGGTTGCTTTCCTATTCACCTTCACCCACTCCTCTCTTTCCCTCTCAGCTATTTATTTAATTTATTTTTACATGGAGGAAACCAGGTTGTTTGTCCTGTAGAGATCCCCACAGCCTGGATTTGTCTGATTGCCCCTCCCCCTGTGTCATTTAATATGTTCCTCTGGCACCTTAGGTTGGTGGTTCGATCTAGAAGCTTGATCTGACTCATTCAGGCTTTCCCCCACTCGTTTCCTCTTTGTAGGAGGTAGGCTTATCGGATTGTGCACCTCCCTTATGAGGTAGATGATGTCTTGTCTTTTCATGTGTGTGATGTTAGGAGCTACTCATGATCATTGCTCAAGATCCACTAACTCATTAGGAGTTGCAAAATGGTGATGTTCTAATTCTTACCTTCTTCATTTATTAGCTGAAATATTTCCATCAAGAGAAACTTTGTCATTATGAACTCTTTGGTTACTCTGAGCTATGGTATGTATAGGAAGAGCAGGGAAAATTCTTAATTTTTCCACTTTTTTTAAAACCTGGTTTTCAAAATGGGTTGGTTCCCCTCTGCGGCTAATGGAGTTTTTGTTATTGTTGTTGTTTGTCTTGTTTGTTTTTATGAGGATCACTTTGAGCTCATGGATTTAAGCATTTCTGATGTGCTTCAGTCTGTTACAGTTATGTTTATGCCAACCTTTGGCCATCTTTGGCTAGTGGGAGTCTATTCAGGTTGGGTCCTCAGTCTCTTGTACATACTCTAGAAGTCTTTACTACTTTTTTTGCTTTCTGGTATGACAAGATGTTTCTAGTTCATCTTTACACAAAACTGTACATCTTTAGTACAATTTTTGCCCCAGCCCTGGAATCTCCATTTCTCCAAGCAGCCCTAGCTTCTTCTAGTGGGAAATGGTATTTAGAGAATATAGTCTGGGTGCTAGAATTGCTCATTGCTGCTGGGTTGGTTATTGTTTCTCAGCTTTTTCACTGGACAAAGCTAGAATACATTTTTTATGGTAAACAAATCATGAGCTTATAAGGGTGTTTCCAAATCAGATTCAGGACAGTAGTGTTTTTATTTCATCTCATTACTCTTAGATCAAAATCAGATTCAGGACAGTAGTGTTTTTACTTCATCTCATTACTCTTACATCAGTATCTCTTTTCTCTCATCATCTATTCTCTTTTCTGCCGTGCCTAATCCCAGTTCTCAATGGTATCAACATAATTTTTCACTTTAAAATCTTATAGTATCAACACTATCACCTACAATGTGACCTCTGGAAACAGTTTAAGGGTTTTTTTTTTTCCTGTTCATATTGTCCTTAGGTAGGCATATCACACAGGGTACATGTTTTCAAATTATTTTGTTTAAAACCACTTTTAATAGTTCTTTTTTTATATGGCTCTGCCACCGAACTGGATGGGTATATGTTTAGGTACTTTTGTTTCATTTTATTCTGATATTTTAGGAATTGCTTCTAAAAAATTAATTGTTTTATGATTATAATTCTATATAATGTTTTCACGGTTCAAAAGTCAAATCAACAGAAGAGGCTGATGTCCTTGTTAGCTCCATTCTAATTCTCCCTCTCCTTTTAGAGGTAACTTTACAAATTTTCATTCACCTTTTTATTTTGTAGATATAGTCTTTTGTAAACAATTAATTTTTCCTGCTGTGTCAAATGAAAGGTCTTAATTTTATCATAAGAGTTTCAAGGGTTTAGGTTCATAAGGATTTTTCTTGGAATTGTTATTTGTGAGGTGGAACTCTGATTAAAACCCTTTGTGGTACTTATAAGTCCTTCAAAGCAGGTTCACGGCCCATCCAGGCTCAGATGCCCTGATGATGCAGGAGAGGAGAAGAGCACATGCTTACATGGGGTTAGTTTCTGCAACCAGAATCTTCCAGGGAGAGGGAACTTGAGGCTCCATCCCTATTCATTTGAACCTAAAGCAGTTTTTGGAGGCTGGGCCTCAGGCATCAGTGTGATCTTAACCCCTCCCAGGTGATGTTAAGTTGCAGTCAGGATGAAGACCACTGTGCAAAAGAGGACTGAAGACATATCTAGAATCCTGATGATTATTTTTTCCCTAGATTCACTGTGTTTCCTCCTTAGCAGTGGATCTTTCTCAACTCTGCCTTTTGTTACCTGTTCCCCCATTTCTAAAGATTAACTGCCTATTTTTTTTTCCCACAAGCTTACTTTTTTCTGCTTATATGTTTCACTCAAGCATTTTTTTTCCTGTCCATTAGCTTGTTTCTGTTTCTTGTGTTTTCTTAATTTTTCTCATAAATCAGAGATGGTGGAGTTGGGCAAGAAACATTTCAAGTACATTTGGAAATGTAGCAGGGAAACTGTACCCACTGAGGAAATTTTAGCATCTAACCCTGTGAGAAATTACCGTAAAAAGCAAGAAGTGAGACCCAAATGTCAAGTGCTTTCAGGAGGCTGAATCAAGGACTCCACCAAGAAGTGTCTGCCTCAGAGACTCTGAGACTCTTGTGAATCTAGAATGATGGCACATTGTGCTATTATATTGGGATCTTTTAAAAATCTTTTATGATTTCACAGTTGTGAAGAATTCTTTTGAAGGAATAAGAACTATATCCTCGGTTTGTGGAAAGAATATTCACTGAGTCATAGGTTGATATCAAAGATGAAAGGTTTATCTGAGCAAGTTTTCACTTTGTATCTGCTTATCCAGAAAATTTTAATTTGGTTAGTTTCAGATTTGATAATATTTTCTTCATTGTTTTTTTCTCCCTAGTTGAGGGTTAGGATCAAGAACAGGCAGAAGGGTGGAAGCGATAGGCCATGGACTGGATTTACTCTTTAATGAGGCTTTTTGCTCAACTGGGTTATTAAATACTGTCTCTTAGCAGAAAAATCCAGACACTTAAGTGGTAATGACCTGCCTTCATTTTGTACTGTTTTTGCTGGATTTGTTCATCTAATCGATATTCTCTTTGGAGGGTGACGTTACTGTTATTTTTCCTGTAATTACACCAATATTAGGCTCAAATGGAGAGTTGAAAAACAGGCAACAGTGATTCCCAGAGACAATCATAAATTTTAGGACAGCTTGGGACTGCAGGTGTTATTGCTGCGCTTCTGGCAGAGAGCCACAGGTTTGCAGGCTGCAGCACTGGGCTGTCTTTGACCGTACCTGGGCTGGGACTGCCCATGTGTACAGTTTGACATTCTTGCTTGTCTCTGTGTAAGCCTTCAGATTTCCATCTCAGTAAATTCTATAAACAGTCTGTTTTACAGCCTACTGTGTGAGGGGCTCTTCCATAAGCTTTTAATGCCTCTAGGGGTGAATGATTGGGCATGCTGGGAATGTAACAGTGAGCCTTTGTGTTCTCGAGAACTGATCATCTTACTCTGATTTGATCATCTAACTCACAATTTTTCAGCTAAATGGTGTTCCCTTACTTCTCTATGGTAGATGAAACCTTCCCTGTCCTCGTGGAAGGCAAGGCAGTTGGTGCAGCCTGTGTCTGGGTGTGTGCAAGTGTGTATAGAACAAGACAGGAGTGTTAGAGTTTAATGTCACACCCATTTGAGTGATGGGGACAACTTTCTGTAAATATCCTGATCAGACACTAGTTGGTTGAGCAGAAAATGCATATTAGTTTTGTTTCATATTTGGAGTTTTATATTCTCCTTCCCTTCCTCTTGCAGGTGGGTTCCTCAACTTCAGACAGACAGAAGAGAGTTATCAAAGCAAACCTGTCAGTTGTTTGCCACGTCTGTGTTGACAAAGAGGGATTGCCTAAAAGGAAATGCTTGTTTCAAAGTCTAGGTCCTGAAAGATTTCCAAACTTTCGGCATTTTGTCTTTTAAGGTGTCTGTGGGGGAAATGATGTCGAGGGCCTAGGTGTTTACTTTCAGTGACTTGGATTTGTGTTGAATGTTTGGTTTTCCATGATGAGGGAAAAGGGTACCTTTCATGGTGTGACTAGAGGAAGTAGGCTGTGGGGTGGAGTGGCCATTTGGCAGGGTGGGCAAGTGTTGCTATTCTTTTGCCTTTATTTTTTGCTTTCCCTAAGTCTTACTCAGGAGGTAGACCTCAATGCCTCCCAACTCATTGGTTTAGGATTTTGATTTTTGCCTTGGGGAAGAGGTGATTGGTAACATTTCTTCCAACCCAGTGTCTGCATTGTATGGCAGATGGAGAATCATGGAAGACATCATTTTTTAGCTTGGCTTCTGCTGTGTTTAATTTTTGACTCCAAGGAATATCCCAGATTCTAGGGAGTAGAGACACACTGATGCAGTGGCCCCTGGGGTTGAGAGCCTGGGAACCTCCCAAGCCTGGTTTCTTTGTGCTACTCCAGCAGAAGCTGGTCTCCATTTTCTTGATCTACTGACATGTGGAGTTCCAGTTAGGAAATGTTGGATGTTTTTGTGCCCGTGTTTCAGTTCATAAAGGCTATTAAAGCAGAAGGTGATGGCAAACGCGTGTCTCCCGTACATGAACCATCTTGACTTTCTGTTGGGCTGGGACATTGCGAGTACAGGGGACAGGGGCAGGCAGCTGGCAGAGCTTTTTCATATGAAAGCAAATTTCTTACACTTCTTCTGCTCATCTTAGGCGAAGACTCACTTGGTATTTTGCCAAGTGCATTCTAAAGCATTGGCTGTGACATTTATTGAGTATCCACAGTGTGCTAAGCACAATATACTGAAGCTTTATTGTCTATGAATGTAAAATTTTGATGTAAGGTTAAAACTATTGTCTGCTTGTCTTATAGGAGATAGTGGATCTGCATATTTTTCTTTTAGATTAGCCATGAATATAGCATCTTGTCAAAATGCCTTTTTAACATGTTAATAATAAAAGTAAAGCTTGTGTGAAGAAAAACTGGTATGGCCTGTATTTCTAATTAAGGCTTTTTTTCTTTTAGGAAGGCACCAAAGTAGTTCAGCCCATAATTTTGGGGAAAATTATTAGTTATGTTGAAAACTATGATCCCACCAATTCTGCTGCTTTGTGCGAAGCCTACGGCTATGCTGCAGGGATGAGTGCCTGCGTGCTCATCTGGGCCATCCTGCACCACTTGTACTTCTATCACATTCAGCGTGTGGGGATGAGGCTAAGAGTAGCCATGTGCCATATGATTTACCACAAGGTAAGTGTCACTTGGTACCAAAGTGTGTACCTCCCCTGAAGCATCAGAAGCATTTTGGGAAAGCTCTCTGTAAATTAAGAATTTTGTAACTGGTATCATATACACCTTACGAGAAGTTTGCTGTTTGCATCAAGCCAATTTTGTTGCTGTTTTTTAAGCAAACTTCACCAATATATTGGGTGGGCTAAAAGGTTCATTCGGTTTTTTTCATAAGATGGCTCTAGTAGCATTTAGTTGTGTTTAACTTCATTTGAAACAATTTTGTTAGATTGTATGTGACAGCTGTCATGTCAGTGTGCATTTAAAAAAAGACATCAAAATTGGTGAATTTTTGTGTGGCCATTTTAATATTGAAGATGGAAGAAAACAACATTTTTGGCATATTATGCTTTACTATTTCAAGAAAGGTAAAAATGCAACTGAAATGCACAAAAAAGATTTGTGCAGTATATGGAGAAGGTGCTGTGACTGATCAAATGTGTCAAAAGTGGTTTGCAGAGTTTCACACTGGAGATTTCTTGCTGGATGATGCTCCATGGTTGGGTAGACCAGTTGAAGTTGATAGGAATCAAACTGAAACAATAATTGAGAATAACCAACTTTTTACCAAGCGGGAGATAGCCGACATACTCAGAATATCCAAATCAAGCGCTGAAAATCGTTTGCACCAGCTTGGTTATGTGAATGGCTTTGATGTTTGGGTTCCACATAAGTTAAGTGAAAAACACCTTCTTGACCATATTTCCACATGCAATTCTCTACTGAAACATAATGAAAATGTTCTGTTTTGAAAGCAAATTGTGACAGGCTATGAAAAGTGGATACTATACAATAATATGGAATGGAAGATATCATGGGGCAAGTGAAATGAACCACTACCAACCATCTTTGGATGAAGGCTAGTCTTCATCCAAAGAAGGCGATGTGTATATGGTAGGATTGGAGGGGAGTCCTCTATTGTGAACTCCTTCTGGAAAAGCAAATGATTAATTTCAACAAATACTGCTCTCAGACCAGCTGAAAGTGGCACTTGACGAAAAGCGTCCGTAATTAATTAACACAAAATGCACAATCTTCCACCAGGATAACACAAGATCGCACATTTCTTTGATGACCAGGCAAAAACTGTTACAGACATTCCACCTTCGGATTTCCACTTATTTTGGTCCTTACAAAATTCTCTTATTAGAAAAAATTTCAATTTCCTGGAAGACTGTAAAGGCATATAGTGGCTGTATCAATTTACACTTCCACTAATAGTGCAGGAGGTTTCCCTTTTCTCCACACCCTCTCCAGAATTTATTGTTAGTAGATTTTTTGATGATGGCCATTCTGACTGGTGTGAGATGATATCTCATTGTAGTTTTGATTTGTATTTCTCTAATAATTAGTGATATTGAGCACCTTTTCATGTGTTTTTGGCCATCTGTATGTCTTCTTTGGGGAAATGTCTATTTAGGTCTTACACCCATTTTTTGATTAGGTTGTTTGTTTTTATGATATTGAGCTGCATGAGCTGTTTGTGTATTTTGGACATTAATCCCTTGTTGGTCACATTGTTTGCCAATATTTTCTCCCATCCCGAGGGTTGTCTTTTTGTCTTGTTTGTGGTTTCCTTTGCTGTACAAAAGCTTTTAAGCTTAATTAGGTCCCATTTGTTTGTTTTTGTTTTAATTTTCATTAGTCTAGGAAATGGGTCAAAAAAGATCTTGCTGCGATTTATGTCAGAGTGTTTTTCCTATGTTTTCCTCTAAGTTTTATATTGTCTGGCCTTACATGTAGGTCTTTAATCCATTTTGAGTTTATTTTTGTATATGGTGTTAGAGAGTGTTCTGATTTCATTTTTTTACATGTAGTTGTCCAATTTTCCCAGCACCACTTATTGAAAAGATTGTCTTTTCTCCATTATATATTCTTGCCTTCTTTGTCATAGATTAGGTGACCATAGGTGTGTGGGTTTATTTCTAGGCTTTCTATCCTGTTCCATTGATCTCTGTTTCTGTGCCAGTACCATACTGTCTTGATTACTGTAGCTTCATTGTTTAGTCTGAAATCACTGAGTCTGATTCTTTCAGCTCCATTTTTCTTTCTCAAAATTGCTTTGGCTATTTGGAGCCTTTTGTATACAAATCGTAAAAAATTTGTTCTAGTTCTGTGAAAAATACCATCAGTAATTTGATAGAGATTGCATTGAATCTGTAGATTGCTTTGGGTAATATAGTCATTTTCACAATATTGATTCTTCCAATCCAAGAACATGGTATATCTCTCCATCTTTTTGTCATCTTTTATTTCTTTCATCATTTTCTTTTGCCTGCTTAGGTAGGTTTATTCCTAGGTATTTTATTCTTTTTGTTGCAAAGGTAAATGGGATTGTTTCCTTAATTTCTCCTTCTGATCTTTCATTGTTAGTTATAGGATTGCAAGAGATTTCTGTGTATTAATTTTGTATCCTGCAACTTTACTAGATTCATTGATTAGCTGTAGTAGTTTTCTGGTGGCATCTTTAGGATCTTCTATGTATAGTATCATGTCATCTACAGACAGTGACAGTTTTACTTCTTTTCCAATTTGGATTCCTTTTATTTCTTTTTCTGCTCTGATTGCCTTGGCTAGGACTTCCAAGACTGTGTTGAATAATAGTGGCAATAGTACCTGAACTTAGAGGTAATGCTTTCAGTTTTTTACCATTGAGAATAATGTTTGCTGAGGGTTTGTCATATCTGACCTTTATTATGTTGAGATAGATTCCCTCTATGCCCAATTTCTGGAGAATTTTTATCATAAGTTGGTGTTGAATTTTGTCAAAAGCTTTTTCTACATCTATTGAGATGATCATATGATTTTTATTCTTCCATTTTTTAATATGGTGTATCACATTGATTGGTTTGCATATATTGAAGAATCATTGCATCCTTGGGATAAATCCCACCTGATTATGGTGTATGATCCTTTTAACATGTTGTTGGATTCCATTTGCTAGTATTTTGTTGAGGATTTTGGCATCTATGTTCACCAGTGATATTGGCCTGTAATTTTCGTTTTTTTGTGATATCTGTCTGGTTTTGGTATCAGTGTGATGGTGGCTTCATAGAATGAGTTTGAGAGTGTTCCTTCCTCTGAAATATTTGGAGAAGTTTGAGAAGATAGGTGTTAGCTCCTCTTTAAATGTTTGATAGAATTCACCTGTGAAGCCATCTGGTCCTGGATTTTTGTTTGTTGGAAGATTTTTTCATGATTTTTTTTTTTTTTTTTTTTTGTGGCACACGGGCTTAGTTGCTCCGCGGCATGTGGGATCTTCCTGGAGCTGGGATCGAACCCGTGACCTCTGCATTGGCAGGCGGATTCTTAACCACTGCGCCACCTAGGAAGCCCCTGTTGGAAGATTTTTAATCACAGTTTCAATTTCATTGCTTGTTGTTGGTCTGTTCATATTTCCTATTTCTTCCTGGTTCAGTCTTGAAAGGCTGTTCTTTTCTAAGAATTTGTCCATTTCTTCTAGGTTGTCCAATTTATTGGCATATATTTGTTTGTAGTAGTCTCTTATTATCCATTGTATTTCTGTGGTGTCTATTGTAAGGTCTCCTTTTTCATTTCTAATTTTATTGATTTGAGCCCTCTCCCTTTTTTTCTGATGAGTCTGGCTAAAGGTTTATCAATTTTATTTATCTTCTCAAAGAACCAGCTTTTAGTTTTATTGATCTTTGCTATTGTTTTCTTCAGTTCTATGTCATTTATTTCTGCTCTGATCTTTATGATTTCTTTCATTTTACTAACCTTGGGTTTTGTTTGTTCTTTCTCTAGTTGCTTTAGGTGTAAGGTTGGATTGTTTGAGATTTTTCTTGTTCCTTGAGGTAGGATTGTATTGCTATAAACTTGCCTCTTAGAACTGCTTTTCCTGCATCTCATAGGTTTTTGGGTCATCATGTTTTCATTGTCATTTGTTTCTAGGTTTTTTTTTTTGTAATTTCTTCTTTGATTTCTTCAGTGATCTCTTGGTTATTTAGTAGCTTATTGTTTAGCCATCACGTGTTTGTATTTTTTACAGTTTTTTTCTTGGATTTCTAAGCTCATAGCATTGTGGTCAAAAAAGATGCTTGATACAATTTCAATTTTCTTAAATTTATTGAGGCTTGATTTGTGACCCAAGATGTGATCTATCCTGGAAAATGTTCCATGAGCACTTGATAAGAAAGCATATTCTGCCACTTTCAGGTGGAATGTCCTATAAATATCAATTAAGTCTATTTGATTTACTGTGTCATTTAAAGCTTGTGTTCCTTATTTATTTTCTTTCTAGATGATCTGTTCATTGATGAAAATGGGGTGTTAAAGTCCCCCACTATTATTATGTTACTATAGATTTCCTCTTTTGTGACTGTTAGCATTTGCCTTATGTATTAAGTTGCTCCTATGTTGGGTGCATATATATTTACAATTGTTATGTCTTCGTCTTGGATTGATCCCTTGAGCATTATGTAGTGTACTTCCTTGTCTCTTGTAACAGTATTTATTTTAAAGTCTATTTTTTTCAGATATGAGTATTGCTACTCCAGGGTTCTTTTGATTTCCATTTGCATGGAATATCTTTTCCATCCCCTCACTTTCAGTATGTGTCCCTACATCTGAAGTGGGTCTCTTGTAGATGGCATATATACGGGTCTTATTTTTGTATCCATTTAGCTATTCTGTGTCTTTGGTTGGAGCATTTAATCCATTTACATTCAAGGTAATTATCGATATGTATATTCCTATTACTATTTTCTTAATTGTTTTTGGTTTGTTCTTGTAGGTCTTTTTCTTGTGTTTCCTGACTAGATAAGTTCCTTTAGCATTTGTTGTAAAGCTGATTTGGTGGTGCTGAATTCTCTTAGCTTTTGCCTGTCTGTAAAGTTTTTGATTTCTCCATCAAATCTGAATGAGATCCTTGCTGGGTAATCTCAGTTGTAGATTTTTCCCTTTTGTGACTTTAAATGTCTTACCACACCCTTCTGGCCTACAGAGTTTCTGCTGAAAAAAATCAGCTGTTAACCTTATGGCAGTTCCCTTGTAGGTTATTTGTTGTTTTTCCCTTGAAGCTTTTAATATTTTTTCCTTGTGTTTAATTTTTGTTATTTTGATTAATATGTTTCAGCATGTTTCTCCTTGGGTTTATCCTGTATGGGACTCTGCGCATTTCCTGGACTTGATTGACTGTTTCCTTTCTCATGTTTGGGAAGTTTTAGACTGTAATCTCTTCAAATATTTTTTCAGACCCTTTTCTTTCTCTTGTTCTTCTGGGACCCCTATAATTTGAATGTTGGAGTGTTTAATGTTGTCCCAGAGGTCTCTGAGACTGTCCTCACTTGTTTTCATTCTTTTTTCTTCATTCTGTTCCTTGGCAGTTATTTCCACCATTCTATCTTCCAGCTCGTGTATACATTCTTCTGCCTCAGTTATTCTGCTATTGATTCCTTCTAGTGTATTCTTCATATCAGTTATTGTGTTGTTCATCACTGATTGTTTGTTCTTTAGTTCTCCTAGGTCCTTGTTAAACATTTCTTGTATCTTCTTGATCCCTGCCTCCATTCTGTTTTGGAGAGCTTGGATCATCTGCACTATCACTATTCTGAATTCTTTTTCAGGTAGATTGCCTATTTCTTCTTCATTTATTTGGTCCTGTGGGATTTTACATTTCCCCTTCATCTGCAACATGTTTCTCTGTCATCTCATTTTGTCTTACCTACTGTGTTTATGGTCTTCTTTCTGCAGGCTGCAGGGTGGTAGTTCCTTTTGCTTCTATTGTCTGCCCTCTGGTGATTGAGGTTGGTCCAGAGGCTTGTGTAGGCTTCCTGGTAGGAGTGACTGGTGCTTGCACTCTGGTGGGTGGAGCTGAATCTCTTCCCCCTGAAGGGCAGGGCTGCATCAGGTGGTGTGTTTTAGGGTGTCTTTGAAGTAAGTATGACTTTAGGTAGCCTGTCTGCTAATGGGTGAGGCTGGGTTCCTGTCTTGCTGGTTGTTTGGCATGAGGTGTCCAGCACTGGAGCCTGCAGGCTGTTGTGCGAGGCACTGTCTTGGTGTTGATATGGATACCTTCAGGAGCATGCATGCTGATTAATACTCCCTGGGCTGGGGAAGTCTCTGGCAGTCCAGCATCCTGGATGTGGCACTCCCACCCCAGAGGCCCAGGCCTGACCCCTGCAGGGATTCAAGAGCCTGCAAGCTGCAATGTTTGGCCAGAGAAAAAGGAAAGGAAAAAGAAAATAAAAAATAAGGGAGAAGAGACAGACAAAGAACACTCAGGACAGCACCCAGGACAAATAGCAAAAACAACAGCAAATAGACAGCAGCAACAACAACACAACATGCATACAGAGACACTCGAAGAGAAAAAACAAACAATCAAGAGAACAAAGAGTTCAAAAACAAGAACAGTCAATAAGGACCAAACTAACAAAAATGAAAACTAAAACAAAAACAGAAAGCAAATAAATAGCAAAAGAAGTGAAGAAAACATAAAAACCAATTAAAAGAAGAGAAAAAATAAAATGAAAAACAAAGAACAAAAACAATTAAAAAAAACCACACAAAACAAAAAAAGTAAAAATATAAAAAAAAAACCAAAAACTTAAAGAACCTATATATATTAAACAAGAAAATAAAAATAGATTAAAAAAAATAATAAAGGCAACACCACCAACAACTGAACAAAATGAAACAGAGAAAAAGAGTAATAGTCATAAGAATATTTTCCTGGGGCCTCTGCTGTCAGTGTTCTTGCTCCCACAGTGAGCCAGAGCCAATCCATGCCTCCCCAGGAGCCTTCCAATACCTCTAGGTAGGTCTCTGGACCTGCTTTGGGCACTGTGGGGCCAGCTCAGACTCTGACCTGGCCCAATCCCTGCATGTATTTATCCCCTAAGTCCATTGCTGTGAAGGCTAGACCAGTCTCAATTGTGGGAACACTCATTGTCTATTCAGATAGTCCACAGACGCAGAATTTATCAGGCCAACCTCATGGATTCAATCTGTGGTTTGTACAGCTGCAGGGAAGTCTTCCATTCTTTGTCCACAGTCGCACTGTCCCTGGGACTCAGCTTTGGTTTCGACCACACCTTTGCCTGTGTGCCACCCTCAGGAGTTTGCTCCCTGCCCAGGTGGGAGGGCGTGAAAGCAGCAGCTGCTTGGGATACACTTACTCAGACTGGGGTGTGCACAAGTTGCTGGCAGTGGTGGTGGGGACCAGCAGGGAGTTGTAACATGCTATGGTGCACTCTCTCTGGGGGAGGTCCCCCCCAGTTCCCACAAAGACAGCAGCTGGTGTGTGCGGGTGGTGGTGCCTCCCCCCACCCCGCTTGCCTCTCAACAGTGGTGCCTCACTTTCCAGGCAGGCCAAGCTTCCTCTAGGGGCATTCCTGGCCACGCATCTTCTCCCTCCTGTCCTCTCTGCTGTATCCATGCAGCCAACAATGTTCCTCTCCCCAGTTCAGTACTCCCAACCCCACACTTTAGCACTCAGCCCTGCCAGCATTCGTGGACTGTCATCCCAGGCAAGGGTACCCAGTGCTGATTCCCAAGGATGCTTTGGGATGGGTGGCCCTCAGGCCCTCGGAGCCCTCACAGAAGGAGGAGACCCTGGCCTGAAGGGCAGGTGGGCCCTGCTTAGAAAGGGGCCCCTCCCAGTGCCTGCACATGCTGAGGGTTAGGGAAGGGGTCACTCAACAATGACACCTTGCTTCTATTATGTCCAGGCTTTTTTCACAGACTTTCCTGTTTGTGGAGCTCCTTATTCCTATCCCTTCAGGGTGTCTTTTTGCAACCAATATCTGTCCCCTCCTTGGGTCCATGCACCAAACTCCCACTTTCTAGCACGCAGCTCCCATTTTCAACAGGTGACTCATGACTCAGGCTGGAATGTGCAGAGCTGCAGTGTAGACCATGTGTGCAGCTGTTACTTTGTCCTGCCTTCCATAGACCATCTGCTGCTTTCTCCTTTCACCCCCCAAAGGTCCTTTTCTGTCCCAGTTGATTTCCCCACCATGAGGGTGTTTTTCTGGGTGCAGGGACCTCCCTTTACCTTCAGCTTCC
This sequence comes from Hippopotamus amphibius kiboko, assembly GCF_030028045.1. Taxonomy (NCBI): domain Eukaryota; kingdom Metazoa; phylum Chordata; class Mammalia; order Artiodactyla; family Hippopotamidae; genus Hippopotamus; species Hippopotamus amphibius. The sequence continues at coordinate 15,382,737 of NC_080199.1, forward strand.
CACCAGGTTTCCTTGTCCCTTTTTTGATCCCTCTTTCCTTTTTTTCTTCCTTTCATCCTACCCAGTTGTGAGGGGATTTTTCTTTCTTCCTTTTTTTTTTTTTTTTTTTTTTTTTTTTTTTTGACAGGCTGTAGGTTTACTAGCTTCATGCATGGGGGTGGAGGTGGGGTGGGGGAGTGTGCTAATAATAGGGAGGGGTCCCTCCTTTCTGAGGCCTGGGCTAGTGCTGACCAGCTCTGAGGGGCCAAGGAAGCGGGGATCAGTTCTTGTTTGGCTGTGTTGTCTGAAGCCGGATTCGAAGAAGCAGGGGATTAATTTGGGATTGGGCGCTATCAGGAGCCGAGGGGCAGTTTAGCTATTGAGTGTCCCTGGTAATCTTTATTCTGGGGGTAAGACAGTAAAGCAGGTCAGAAGGCAACACTGCCAGAGAGCAGTTGTCCCTCAAAAGGGGGGTGGTCGTTAAGGGTTTTACAGATGCTGTAAGACCTTGAAGGAAATGCTGTTTCCTGTTAACTTGGAAGCTGGCTTTATGTGTGTCATCCTATCAGCCGTGTTAACAGCAGGGCTATGTAAGAGGATTTTTCTTGTCCTTTTGGGTGTCCGAAGTCTTCTGCTAATTGTTCAGCAGGTACTCTATGAGAATTGTTCCATTTGTAGATGTATTCTTGGTGTACTTGTGACAAATTCTGCATCCTCCTGTTCCACCATCTTGACTCCTCCCTTGACTTGTCATTTATTTACTTTTTCACAGCTTTGGTAAAATTACTTTTGGCTTTGGATTATTCCTGTTTTTCCTTATTATTTTTTTTTTTTTTGGGCACACAGGCTTAGTTGCTTCGTGGCATGTGGGATCTTCCTGGAGCTGGGATCGAACCCGTGACCTCTGCATTGGCAGGCGGATTCTTAACCACTGCGCTACCTAGGAAGCCCAATTCCTGTTTTTAATTGTGGTAAAATATACACAACATAAAATTTACCATTTTAACTTTTTAAGTGCACTATTTAGTCACAGTAGGTACATTCATATTGTTGTGGAGACATCATTACTATTTGTCTCTAGAACTTTTTCATCTTCCCAGACGAACCTCTGTGTCCATTAAACACTAACTCCCCAGTTCCCTCTTCCCAGAGCCATCACCATTCTACTTTTTCTATGAATTTGACCACTATAGGTGCTTCATATAAGTGAAATCATACAGTGTTTATCATTTTATGTCAACAGGTTTATATCCTGTAGCACAATGCCTTCAAGTTTCATCCATGTGGTAGCAGATGTCAGAATTTAGGTCCTTTATAAGGCTAAATAATATTCCATTATAGGTCTATATAACATTCTGTGTATTTGTTCATCCATCAGTGGACATTTATTTCCACCTTTTGGCTATTGTGAATAATGCTGCTGTGAGCATGAGTGTACAAATAATCTGTCCAAGTTTCTCCTTACAATTCTTTTGAGTACATCCCCAGAAGTGGAATTGCTGTAATATATGCTAATTTTATATTTAGTCTTTTGAGGAACTGCCATACTGTCTTCCATCATTGGTACATCATTTTTCATTCCCCCTTGATCACTGGTTTTTCTTTTATAACGTGAGGACTAAATGAAATGTTTTTATGAGCTATGACATTTTGTTTGAATCAGTGGCTCCAGCTGGTGGTCTGCTGAGACAGCTCATGGTGGTCTGTTTTGGTTCCTCAGATCTCTAGGGCATTTTTCTTATTAAATAAAGGGACTGTGAAGCACAAGCTGAGTTTTTTGTAAAATCAGAAAACTGGCATTAAGAAGACAGGTTCCTCATAGGAATTGTGTCTTGAACATTATACTCATTCATTTCAAAATGAGGAAACTAAGACCAAAATGTTTAAATGTTGACATGCACAGAATTAATGATTGAGTCCAGACTTATAGTCCAAGACCCCTAATTTCTTTCCTTTAGGCAGCCTTGCCACTCACTCATCTAATTTGGCTCAAATTTACTTTAGTTTATTTCTAAGTCTAAACCTACATCCTTTATACTTTAAGTGCATCCAAATTCACTGTAAAACAGGGTGGAGGATTTAACTTCTATCCCCTATTCCTCCCTTTGCTGTCCTTGTGGGCATGGCTGCCACCACATTGAGGAGTCAAAGGATTAACGTGGGTTCCTAGAGCCCTGCTGTCAGGGGTCATCCTGCTCCTCTTGACACCACTCAAGACCCCACGAAAACACACTCCATTTTGCTATGTTCTAAACATGCCTTGGTATCATTGTAGGAATCCGAGTCTCTATTTCTTTCTCATATTTAAGGTACTTCACCTGAGTAACTTGGCCATGGGCAAGACCACCACAGGCCAGATAGTCAACCTGCTGTCCAACGATGTGAACAGATTTGATCAGGTAAGCTGCCCCTGAGGGATCCTTTTCCATTTCCTGTCCTTCTTACTAGGTTTAGCTTATTGGGATGCCAGGTGCCAGTGTTTGGCATTGGCCTGGATCCTGTTGAGGATGTAAGACAGCGGTTCTGTTTATCCAACTCTTATTTCTTCTGTGTGCAACTTAGATGTAATACTGTGTGTATTGTCCTGTAGATAAGAGTTTTGTTTTTCTAATAATAAATAGACAGCAGCGTTCTTGTCCAGCTTCGTAAAAAAGTCTTTGAGGGTCCTCCTGGAGTGGCCCTCCTTGGGACGCTGTGTTGGTATTGCTGGCTGAACTGTCTTCGTCTCCTCTAGATGAGGAACAAACGCCTGCTGCTCAGGGATTGTTCTTTCCCCTGTGCCCTGTACAGTGCCTGCTGCATACGGAGCCTTTGATGAATAATGCCAAATGGGTGGTCCCTAGCCAGAAAAAGCCTACTCTAAGCTGTCCCACCGCACTCTTTCTTTACACTTATCTTATGAATAGATCACATTATCCAGGGCATTATGGCTATTAGTCAGATCTGTATCGCAGTAGACCATTTCTCTTTCAATTTTTCATTCATCAAACATGAAGTAAGGCCCCTACTCAGTTTCAGGGATGAATAAGATTTAGTTTTTGCCCTGGAGAAGCCACAGCCTGTCAGGGAGGTAAGTGCACAAATGATTACTGGAGAGTGTGGTGGGTACCATAACATAGGCTTTCCTGGGGTACTGGGGAACCTTGGGAGATGGGGGCCAAATTTGGGGACAGAGAGAGTTTGAGGAAACCCTCAGCTCATCTGTGGAGTAGACAAAATCAACATCTTCCTCCCAATGCTGCTGGTCTACTTCCTGGACGTCCCTGAAACCAGCCCTGTGCTGCCCCAGAACAGCTTCATCTGGTGTGGATACTTGGATTTCTGCTTTAGCAGGTTTAAATCCTACTGTGATCATTGCTGTTTAGGTTCCTGTCTGTTCCTCAAAGCAAATTGTTTCTGTCCTGTGTCCTTACTGGTTTTTTTTGTTGTTGTTGTTGTTGTTGTTTTTTATAAAGTCCTAGGAAGTCTTTGTCTTTTTCTTTTAAGGTAACAATGTTCTTGCACTTTCTGTGGGTGGGGCCACTGCAGGCAATCGCAGTGACTGCCCTGCTCTGGATGGAAATAGGAATATCATGTCTTGCTGGGATGGCAGTTCTAATTATCCTTCTGCTTTTGCAAAGCTGCATCGGGAAGTTGTTTTCATCACTCCGGTAAGAGAAACACTGGTTTAAAAAACAGGTGCTATGTATTGATCCTTGGTAACATCCACAACCTGCTCGATGCTTTTGTTCAAAAACAAAACAAATGCTTTCTCTGGTCTCTTCTTTGCATGTGTTGTAGACTCTTCAGGCTTAGCCAGTGGAGGCTCCAGCCTTAAGCTGAAAGCTGATCTTGCAGCAGGGAAGGTGACAGCATTTGCTGGCTCCTCCCAGCACCGTGCCCGAATGAGTAGAGTGTCCTTAAGCAGAATTTAAACATTAAACATAATGAAAGATTATAGTCTTATAGACCCATTTTTAGCTGCATATATTTTTGTTATGTTTGTGTTAGAGCCATTTTCAGGTATGTATGTTCATGTCTTGTTTTAATTCAGTGTTTCCTTTAAGTTACAAGCATCCCAAGGGCAAGGTTGACCTTAAGTATGTCTTTATAAAGCCCCATATTCTGAGCAGCGTATGTGATAGAAAAGTGGCTGGTGATGAAGAGCCTACTGGTGATGAGCTAGACCTGAAGCAGGTCCCAGAGGGTTGGTGGTGGGTCATTGTCCAGGTTGTCAGGTGACGGTTGTGCTGTTTGAAGCATATTGCTTTTTCTCTTTTTGGTCCCTTTATGTGTGTTATTTTTCTCTACTTGCAATTTCTTTTTCTCTCTTTGCCATGGAGATATATTCCTTATCCTTTGAGGCCCTGTTCTAATGCTACCAGGTATCTGAAGCTTTTCTTACTCTCCTTTCCCAGTGGAATTAATTGCCCCATCTTTTCTGCTCCCTAGCACTTTACTCCTATTTTATTACAGAACAGCCACTGTCTTCTTGTTAGATTCAGACGTCTTTCTGCCTTCTCTGATTGACCATGAACTCCTTGGGCAGGTGGTTTGTATCTGACTCATTTCAGGCCTCCCTTAGCCAATACTGCAAGTTCTCCAAGTTACTTCTTGAATTGCACTGACTTGTTGACTTCCTAATTGAAGTATTTTTCTCCATTTGTGCTTTGAGTAGGACCTACCTGTGTTGTCAGCACAAAAGAGCTGTGGGGAATTATTCGATCCCTGGTCTCTGGCTGTGCCACCAATGCTCCTGATAAGGAAAGTTGGGCTGTGATCACTAAGGCTCATCTCACGTCTGTCCCCTTAGGAGTAAGACCGCAGATTTCACAGACGACAGGATCAGGACCATGGGCGAAGTTATAAATGGCATCAGAACAATAAAAATGTATGCTTGGGAGAAGTCATTTGCAGACCTTCTTACCAGCTTGAGAAGGTAAGTTTTTGTATATATCACGGCATATTTTTGTACTTTTTTGTTTCCTATTTTTACTGAATGAATTTAAAAGTCTTACCAAGTTTTCACATTAAGGTGAACTTAAAATGCTATCTACTCCATCCCCCCACATGTGGCATGGCAGTAGGATTAAGTAGTTAAGTAGAGAAGTGGAAATGTCATTCTTTTTTTTTTTGTCTACGCTGTGCAGCATGTGGGATCTTAGTTCCCCGCCCAGGGATCCAACCCACACACTCTGCATTGAAAGCAGCAAGTCTTAACCACTGGACCACCAGGGAAGTCCCTGGAGAGGTCATTTTAACCTGCTCTTTCATTTACTATCTTCTTAAAGGAAAAAAATATATACACTGCTTACTTATACAGAAATGAAATTCCAAGTATTTCTTGATACCATAAATCCTAAATAAGCAATGATTCTAAGATGTTAGTGTTTGAGATGATGATATTTAAACTGAAACTGTAATTTATGTTGATATAGCACAAATGGGGAGATTATAGAGATTGGATGTACCTGTATCAGGCTAAACTATATGAATCAGTATTATTCATTCCACATAGAGACATAAAAACACTGTGGTTTTTTGTTTTCGTTTTTGCTTTGCTTTATGTTTATAGAATATTTTTCCTCTCTCATTTAAATATCTGAAGAGTGTTTATACTCCAGCACAGGGTACTTAGAACTCTCTGGCAGCTCCCTGTCACCTCTCACTTTACACCTTTGTGGGGGCCCCTCCCCCTGCTGGGAATACACTCCCATCTTTCTTCTCTGGCCTCCGCCAGGCCTGACTGACTCCCGCTCATCTTCTCAGGTTCCACGTGTGTGTGACTTGCTCTGACTCCACTGCTCCGAGTCACACGCCTCTGCTCTGTGCTCCTGTGGGGGCTGCGCTGGCTCCTCTGTCTAATGTCTTGTGTCTCACAATTTTGGGGTTGCTTTTTCTCTTCCCAAGTTCATGAGCTCCTGGAGGGGATGGGCCGTGTCTTTCTGTCATCAGTGAGGAGCCCGGCACAGGACTTGTAGTTACAGATGTTTGTTGAATGAATGTTCAGACCCAGTCTGATTGACCCAGAATGTTTAAAAGTGTGACATTTAGCCTCTGTTTACTTGAAAGAGTGAAGTGATGATCAACTGTGTGGTCCTTGTGTCGGGCAGACCCCGGGGTGTGCACTGTGTAGTGTCTCCATGACATGAGGGATGGTTTATCTTAATCTGTGTCCACTCCCTAGAAAGGGGCCACTTACACAGGGCACTGAATTCACGTCTTGGATGTTGATGCTTCTTTTAAAACCTATTTCCTACTCTCTTTTCCAGGAAGGAAATTTCCAAGATTCTGAGAAGTTCCTACCTTAGAGGAGTGAGTTTGGCATCATTTTTCGCTGTAAGCAAAAGTCATGGTTTTTGTCACCTTCATCACCAATGAGCTCCTGGACAACGTGATCACAGCCAGCCAAGTGTTTGTGGTGGTGACACTGTACGAGGCTGTGAGGTTTACGGGCACCCTCTACTTCCCCATGGCCGTGGAGAAGGTGTCAGAGGCAGTCATCAGCATCCGAAGAATCAAGGTCAGATGACAAATTTTTTTAAGTTGCAGGTGAATTTTAAGTAAAATGCCTCCTTTTATTTAGTGCCACTGTGTGCCAGTGAGATTTAACTCGCTCTGTACCAAACCTGGTAGTCATTCCAAACTGTCTTATGTACTCTCCTCTCTTCTTAGGCAGAGTGTATTATAAATAAAATAAGATCACTGCTCATTTATGGGCAGCAGTAGTAGTGGCACAGGACTCTTGTTGTGCACTGATGACTGGAGGGTGATTAAAATGTCTAAAAGCAGGAGAAAGCAGATTGCATCTCCTGTACTAACTTGAATGACTAGGTAGTGACTGTGTTCAGCCCTGGGGTGAATAGGATTCCTCTCTGGGCCTGGAGGGAAAGAATTTGCTGAGAGGTCCCTGCTCCTTGGGCAGGAGAAGGGCCTCAGATTCACTTACTTCTCTGTGTTTAAAAATGGGTTCTTTCCTCCATAGATGCGTTACTATTTGATTTCTCTTTTTTCTTTTTTTTTTTTAACACTTTTTTATTGTATTAAATTTTTTTTAATTTTTTAATTTTATTGGGGTATGGTTGATTTACAATGTTGTGTTAGTTTCAGGTGTACAGCAAAGTGATTCAGTTATACAAATACATATATTCATTCTTTTTTAGATTTTCTCATATAGGTTATTATAGAATATTGAGTAGAGTTCCCTGTGTTATGCAGTAGGTCCCTGTTGGTTATCTATCTTACATAGAGTAGTGAGTGGTGTATGTTCATCCCAAGCTCCTGATATAGCACTGCTTGTTGATATCTCAGCATGGCTTTTGGATCTGCCTTTTTGTCCCTGTCCTTTTATTCACTTACTGCTTAATCCTCTGTCTAGCTGCCTCTTCCTTTCAAATTTGTGATTCCCACCATACCCACTGTCTCCTTTTCCTAACTAACTGTCCCTAAATTGCCAGGGACAAATAATTTATATCACCGTGACAAGGTGGTGGCACATACCTGGCACATAGTAGGTGCACAGGTATTCGTGTGTTTATGAGTAGGTCTAAAACAAAGATAAATCGGCTCTGTGAGCCAGGCTGGGCATGAGCTTGAGTGTCTGAACTTTATAAAAAAAAGAATCTAGTTTGTTTTGTTCCTACTTCTCCACAGTGATGGATGGCCAGTAATAGATCTCTAGTGAAGTTAGATAACTCTGGGTGTGATTATATTTTATTTCTCAGTCTTGCCATAAAAGCTGAGATTTTTTTGTGATGAAGTTTCTATACTATAAGAAACTATTACCCATAGGACAGGTGAGTCATAAGGGGTCAGTTCTGGTCCCCTGAGTTTATCATTCTTTCTGACATGGGCTTCTAGCAACACTGTTAACAGATGGTCCATGCAGTTCAGTAAATTCCTTTTTCATGGCTTTCACATCTGAAAGAGGACATTTAGGAATATCCTTGGACCTTAGTGATGTTCTCAGTGACACTTAACTTGTCCAATTGGAAGGTTCACACGTGTGTTGTGCTGCTGTGGTTTTGTTATTGCTGCTGCCACAGTTGCTGTCTTCAATCACTGCTGCCAGGGTTCGCTGTGTGGTCCGGGAGCTCCTGAAGCCTTTTCATATCGTCTCATTTCATCTTGACAGTAATTGAATGGGATAAGCATTAGTGTCCCCACTTTACAGGTAAGGAAACAGGTGAAATAGCTCATCCATCCTCACACAGCTTGTAGGTGACAGAACTAGGATTCTGTTCAAATCCTGGTTTCTTAACCATTGTTACATTATTGCCTTTTTAGTACCTTCTGGCATGTGGAATATCTCCTTAAGTCTAGTTTTTATCATCTGGTGTTACTCTGAAGACCTTCAAAGCTTCCCTATTTCCTGCAGAATCAAAATGTTAAACTCTAGGTTCCACTGGCTGCTCGCTCTATTTGTTTCCCGGCATACAACCCTCCGTTCTGGCAGGGAAGGGGGAAAGGGTGTTGTGTCTGGGACCTGCCTCATTCATCCCCACTTTTGGGTCTCTGCTCACTCTGTTCGGCCCTGGGGTTGCCTTCTCTTCTGTCCTTGATTTAAGCAAATGCTGCTGAGCCTCCCACAGTCCCATGACCCTCTCCCAGCACTTTCGTTCACGCTGATCTAGGCCAGCACTTTCGTTCACGCTGATCTAGGGCTTCCATTTATATACCACACCACCCAACTCATGTCAAGTGGGCTGATCCTGACTCCCCAGGAGTATTCTAAGCCCCTTCACAGCAGACTCTATCTGGTGGTTCTTTGGCACGGTGGCTGGCCCATGTTGGACACATCAGGGGCATCAAATAAATACTGGATGGACTGAAACAACAGTTACAGGAAATGGCTGGGACCCCACAGAGGCCCAGGGTGGCCCAGCCTGCACTAGAAGCTGGAGAAATGCAGAGGGAGGGAGCAGGTTGAAGTTAGGCCTTCCTGGAACATGGGGCCTTGGGGAGGGATCTCAACCCAGGGGAGCTGGATCTTATCGAGAGTGGGTATAAGTCTGAATCTTTCCCTTATTCTGTGTGTCTGTCTGTGTGCCCCATACTAGCCTGAACGGACTTGGTGGACCTGCTCTCTAAAGAGAGGAGCTGTCTCCTGCACAGGCTGGTGTTCATGCAGACTCTGCTGGCCTGGCTCCTGGGCTGGGCTCTTGGGTCTTGTAGGTAATTAGAAACACACAGTCTTGATTAACAGAATTAGTCTGTTTTGCTGCCCATAACGAAATAAAAGAAGATCAAAGCCATTAGTTTTAATGCTAAAATGCATCTCTAGTCCAGAGGTGATCTTGAGAGAGAATTCCCTCCTCTTTGGAGTCGGTCAGTTTTTTTCCTATTAAGCCCTTTGACTAATTGCATGTAATTGCATAAGGTCCACCCACATTATGGAGGATAATCTGCTTTACTCAAAGTCTGCTTATTTAAATGTTGATCTCATCTGAAAAATATTTTCACTGTAATATGTGTTTGAGCAAGTGTCTGGGGACTATGCTTTAGCCAAGTTGACATAAAATTAACCATCACACCCTCTTGAATTCCTATATCTTCCATTGAGCTCCTGGATGTGACTTTGTCCTTACTAAGCCATGTGTTTGCGGGTTTCTTTCCCTCCCTGAACTCTAGACTTATCTAAAGGGCAGATACAGTGCCTCCTTCATCTTCATACTCCTCCCAAATAGTAGGTGCCCAGAAAATGTGCAACTGAAGGAAACATCCAGCTCCATCATGTCTGGGCTCCTGCAAATGCCTAACCGTGAAGCCTGGTTTTAGTGGGAAAAGCGGTAACTCTGATTCTCTGGTGGATGATGTGATGCACCAAGGAGTGTAGCCTGAAAGAGGTCCTGCAGAAGGTTTTCAGGGAATTGTATGCAAATATTTGGGTAGGATTTTTTATTTCTTTTCCACCAAAATGCACCAGAACTGTGTCTGAGGCTTGAAATTGCTTCCCTTGTAGGTGTGTGCAGTAACATTAAAATTATGACCTGGGGAGAACTTTGAATTTTCCTGGTGCTTTGTCAGGCTGCTTTGTGTCCTGATGAAGGAAGCACCTTTGATTTGGGCAGGAAAGCTAAGTTTTCCTTCATGTACTTAAAGCGTCTGGTAGAAAGATAGCCTAGGAGTTTAGAGATTTATGGGCAGTAGTTGTTTTCAGTAAAGGTGGGACAAATGGCCCAGAGTAAGAGTGGTGAGAAGGATTGTTGTTAGCGTGGCAAGACTGTTTCCTCATGGGTTGAAATAATTGTTGAAATATTTTTTTTCTTTTAGATCTTAGACTCTGTATATGAGTCTATAACCCTTTAAAAAAATTGTTTATCTAGTTTGTCAGAATCACCTAGAGTGCTTATTAAAACTAAGTGATCACACCTTGGAGTTTCTGATTCATTAGGTCTTGGCTGGGCCCAAGGTATCTCTGTCTCTAGCAAATGCCCCTGTGTACTTGAAAATAAGCCACATTTTGGAAACATTGGCCTAGTTATATGAAAAACACATGAAGCCAAAATATAATTTAGCAAATATAAAAGATGACAGGATCTTGTTAAAAGCAAAATCAGTTGAGAGGAAAAATCTGTCTTGGTTTATGCTAGACTTTTTGATGGCAAATTTGAAATTTATCAGTTTAATCACTTATTCCACAAAATAATTGATTACCTACCTGAAGCCTGGCTCAGGCTAGATGCATGTGTATAATGCCAGGTAATAAAATGCAGAGAAGTCCTTCCTGCTTGGAGTTTATGCTTCATCAAGTGGGGGGTTAATAAAGAATCAATAGTGAAACTCACTGTGGATGTGATTGTGTGCTATTAGTCCTTGGAAGGAAAAGTCTGAGGTGCCATGAGGTGCATTGGGAGAGTTGCTGGTGTAATTTTGGAGGTCATGCTTCCTGGAAAGGCTGAGGAAGTTATCTGGAGAATTACGTGTGGGAGGTAGGGGAGGTGGGAGGCTGATGCTTTGCATTTTCCTGGGGATGGTGATGTGACACAGGCTTTTAGTGCACAAGAAGGGGATCCATACATTTGAAGAACAAAATTGAGGCTGCAGAGTAGGGAGCACTGGAGGCCTGAGTAGGGGACTATACAGGACCCTACAGGTAACATCAAGGCTTTTAGTGTCTCAGAGCTCACCCTGGCTTCAGCCTGAGGAACAGGTCAGGGAGGTGGGTGTTGGGATTCAGAGCAGAGGCGGGGAGACATGTGAAGAGCTAATGCAGTATGTAGTCCAGGCATGATATGGTGTCATTTGGTTTAGGGTGAAATAGACTGGATCAGAAGTGAGAGTCGCTCAGGGGCATGACTTGAGTTGGGTATGGGGGGAGGGGAGAGGTAGATTTTGGGCTGTTTAGGGTTTAGGGGGTGCAAAATCACCTGGAATCATTCATATTTGGAATACTAGGGGAGGAGAAGGGCATGAACTTAGTTTTGAATTCTGAGAGGCTTTTGATATACCCATTGTTCCCTGTAAGGCCCACCCCACTGAGAAGTCATTTGCCTGATTCAGCCTCCTTTCCTGTTATCTAACAGGTGATAGGCAATGATCAAATGTTCACTTTGCTTCCTTTCCCTGCCTCTCACTTAGATGTGTTAATGCCCAATCAGAAGATAAAAAGGGCAGCAGGAGTGGAAGAAAATGTCAGCTGAGTTTACTGACCAGGTGGTCAGAACTGGGCAAGTTTTGACCATAGATGGGCTGGAGGGGTGGTAGGCAGGTAGAGTTTAGCACACAGTATGGTGTTGAGCCCTGCTGCCCCACTGCCTTCTGCAGCCTGGGACTCAGTAGATTAGATGGGCCATCTCCCAGGATTTCCACTCAGGCTACCATGGAGGTGGTGCAATGGTCCATATTCTTGAGGCAGACCCACATGTGGGCTTTATAGTGTTATGTCTTCTTGTTTACACATGCTTTTCAGTTTCCTTTTTTCCATGTACAAAAAATGACTTCATAGGCCCAAGAAGTACCTCTTTTTTTCTCTTAGTAAGGAAAGGGGACTGAAGGCCTTGGCATCTAATGACTCCAATAGGATTGTAAGTATCATGTCTTAACTTGAGACAGGATGGGATCTTGGACCCTTTGCTGCAGTGCTGCAATGTTTGCACATGGACACACCTCTCCTCGAGCAACAAAATACAAAGAAACTGTATGGGACTAAAAATAACTGCATGCATGCACAGTTGGGGCAAATTCTGGACAAAAGATACAAAGAGACCAAAAACCCAACTGCCACTTTTGAAGAGCCTGGAGCAAAAGCAGGGTGTTGCTCATGCCCCCTGCACACACCACCACCTAAGGGGTGGGCAAACCACCTAAGCCACCCCTCCAGCCTGACTCCTGGACACACTCCTGCCCTCACCCCATATAAGAAACAAGCTCATGCCCCCACTCGGAACAAGCAGCTAAGGGAACATACTACTTGTTCTCACTGCCCCCTGCTGCAGCAGAGGACTCCAATAAAGCCTGGCCTGAATTTCTTGTCTGGCCTGTAATCAGTTGCTATTGATTAAGGAGGCCAAGAACCCTGGTCGGTAACAACTTCAAAGCACTGAAAGTCTTCAGTGACTTTTACATCCAGTAAAATGTGTCTCTGACGTTATATTGTTCACAAAGCTGCTGAGGGTTTCCTCTGCCAGTCACTCAGATGTCAACCTTTTTGGCTGCAATCCTGATATTGATACTTTCCTGCAAGACCTGTTCTGGGTCTGCACTTCATGGCTCTAATGGCCATTTAATTTCAGCTTTTTCATCAGCCTGAGTCCTGGAGAAAAATCCACCAACACTTCTGGCACTTTTCAAGCTGGTCATGTGTTGGAGAGGGTCTCATTTAACCCCTGGAAGATTGTGACCTCTTTCCCCACTCACACCTATTATTTATGGACAAGTGCTCAATAGATTTACTTCCTTACTTATGACATACTTTTTCTTTTCTTTTTTTGAAAGTGGGGAATTTCTATTCTAATATGCATACGCTGAATATTGAGTTTTTATGTCTTGGTAACATACTTAAGCTGAAACTGGAATTTGATACTGTCTAGACAAGATGTATAACATATACATTTTGCTCCTTGCTGTGTTGGCTTAGACTGTGTAAGGCTGTAGCCATGCAGTCAATGGTTGGATGGATTTGAACCAGCCATAGTCTGTTCTTTCCCTTAACTGATACCTACGATTGTGTTCAAGGCTTGGTCTTCGTTGGAGTTGGGACTGTGTAAGTGAGTGAATGACATAGTGTCTCTGCTTTATGTGACAATATCCCTATGGGGATTCAGAGGTAGGGAGGCCAGTGCCAGCTAGGGATGTCCTGAGCTGGTTTCCAGGAGGATTAGCATTTGAGATGGACCAGAAGGATAGGTGGGAATAGTACTCAGGGTGTCCAGGCAGAGGCCATTTAGGGAATGTGGACTTAGGTGCTGAATGGGTCACTGGAGGGTGTTACGTGTGGTGGACATTCTCAGAGGTGTTGTAAAAGAGATCAGGAGAGAGTGGTGTTGGGGTAGGTTTGGTGGTGTTGGGGAGGGCTGGGGAAGGAACCACCAAAAAAAAGTTATATCAGTGTTTCAAATAATTAATAGTAACAGAGACTCTTAAATTATGTTGTTTCAAGAGGAAAGGGGAATTGGGAGAGAGATGAGCTGTGGCAGAACAGGTGAGAGCTGGTACCTGGCTGACAATGGGAAAGGTGGTGTGGAGAGAACTCAGGCTGCGGTGGTTGAAAGCCTGCAGAGGGCACCATCTGTCCATCCTGCCTCCTTCTGGAAATAGTCTTGGGGCGGATAGGAGTAGCTGTGCCCAGTGTTAAGGTTCTCAATGAGCCTGGATGAGAGGAGGAGGGAACCAGAGGATCGGGTCTCCCGCCACCTTACCTTTGAGAGAAATGCAAGAATCCCGTCTTCCTTTTCCTGCACAGAAACAGGTTTTCATGTTCAGTTTTTACCAGCTGTTCTTTTGAAGTGGAAGGTTGCAATCAAATGTGTGACTTTGGAGCATGATAGACATGGGTGTCAAGGACTTGAAGGGTGTTTATGATTTTTAGGGTAGTAGGTTACTATTTATGTGCTATTTTCTTTCTTCAACATCCTCAATGCTTGTTTTAGTTGCCCTCTGTGTTGCTTAGGATTTGGTTTGCCTGTGGGTCCTAGAATTACCCATGTGAAAGCTGCTTCCACAGGTCATTTGTTTTTCTCTCCTGCAAGAATCCTTGTAAGGTTCTGTATCGGTTTCCTGGGGCTGCCATACCAAAGTACCACAAAGTTCTGTGGTTAAAACAACAGAAGCGTATTGTTTCACAGTCTTGGAGGCTAGAAGTCTGAAATCAAGGCATCAGCAGGGTCAGGATCCATCTGAATCCTATAAGGGAAAATCCTTCCTTGCCTCTGTTGGCTTCTGGTGGTTGCAGGCAAACCTTGGTGTTCCTTGGCTTGTAACTGCCATCACTCCAGGCTCTGTCTCCATCATCATGTGGCTGTTTTCTGCCTGTGTGTCTGTCTCTGTGTCTCTCATAACGGCACACATCACATTGGATTCAGGGCCCACCCTACTCCAGTATGATCTCACTTTCATTGATTATATCTGCAACAACCCTATTTCCAAATAAAGTCACATTTTGAGGTAGCTGGTTAGGACTTCAGCATATCTTTTTTTTTGAGGATACTATTCACCCTATGACAAGTTCCATGGCTAGTATGATCCTCCATGACATCCCCTGCATGTGGCCTTGACCAAGCCGGCAGCCTCCAAGGCACAGGCCATGGCATGGATGAAGGTCCTGGATGTTGTCACTTTCCACTGACCTGGATTTAGTCACATGGCTACACCTATCTGCTTAGGATGCTGGATAGAGAGGGCCCCCTTCCAAGCTGCCATGTGCCAGCTAAAATCAGGGGTTTGCAACCACAGAAGAATGAGAGCAGATTTTGAGGACAGCCAGCAGTCTCTGCCACATGTTCACAGTTCTTGGAGGAGGCAGGGGCAGTGGGGATGGTCTCGGTTGTTTCCTCAATTTCTCTACCACTGTAGCTTTTCTCATTGAACTGTGTCTAGCATTTTCAGGGCAAGAGAGAGTTTTCCTGCATATGATTGTTAGCTTTATAGTGGTTTGCAGGACTTTGTTTTATTCAGTTAAATTGCATTGAATAGCTGGTACGGAGTGTGGAAAATAGCCAGAAGTGGAAGATATGGCCATTCCTGCTGTGGAGGAGAGAGGACATTAATGAAAATGAGAAGAGACATGTGATTGTGAGAAGATGCCTGTAAAACATTTTTTAAGAGATAGAAACTTAATAAGAGCATTTCATTTTTAGAACAATGACTTAAGTGATAATTAATGACAAGCAGTGATACTGATTTAACCCACATGAGGAGAAAAGCAGAGTGTACTTAAGTGCCCAGACAAGGGTTATGACTCAAAACAGACAGAGCCACAGATCAATGTTATGTGGCAGCCTGAATGGGAAGGGAGTCTGGGGGAGAATGGATACACATATATGTATGGCTGAGTTGCTTTGCTGTGCACCTGAAACTATCACAACATTGTTAATCAGCTATATTCCAATATAAAATAAAAAATTTTTTTAAAAATGAATTAATTAAAAAAATAAATGAAAAGCAAGCAAACAAAAACAGAGCCAGGGTTTTCATTGGTCTTATGTTCGCAGCCTGTCCTGTGCCACCTGATTCCTGAAGGCCTGGCAACGGCCTTCCTCTCTGTGTTCCTAGCAGTGTCACATGGTGTTTGGCACATGGTGCGGTTAGTAAATATTTATGGAGTCATTTCTTACCAGCTCCCCTGTTGTTAGTAACACAAAAGTAAAACAATTAAAAATGTCCAGGTTCTAAATATATTGGAGTTTGGAGCTGTATTTTCTCTTAAAGGAGGAACCAGTACACTTGTTGAGAAGGTTACAACTTTCCTCATGGCTAGGAACTCTTTATTTTATATACATATATTTATACATACAAAATATTTATATGCTTTATATATGAATATTTTATATATATATAAATATATTTATATATATACGCACACGTATATACTCTATGTACATGCTATACTCATACTATACTATAGGATCGTATATACCATATGCTGTAATAATAGTATATATTAATCTATATATTATTTAGTATGTTCTGTTGTGAACCAACAATTTAATTATAGTTGGCAAATTGATATGTAGGTTGTATAAAGTTTTTTATTGCAAATTCCAGGAAAGCAATTATTTTTGTTTGTGCTTTGTTCCTACAGTTTAAAGAATCTGTGTTTTTCCTCTTTCTATAGAACTTTCTGTCACTTGATGAGATATCACAGCACAACCTTCAGCTGCCATCAGATGGTAAAACAATAGTGCACGTGCAAGATTTCACTGCTTTTTGGGATAAGGTAACAAATCCTCCATTCCAAGATCATGACTGCTAATAGACCACTGGTGACATAGATTTATCGGAGAATTTTGAGATTTTACCCATGGTATAAAATGTGACTTGCTCATTGATTGAAAGTATGTTATGAAAATTCTCAGAATCAGGAATAAAGTTTGTAGCTAATGGAGATTAAGTGTAAAATCAGCCTAAGACGTTTGACGTGTTGCTCTCTGTCTCATTTTCAAGAGACCTTTGAAAGTATTACGCCATTATGAACTGAAACTACGTATGTTTGTAATGTTAGAATTTACGGGATTTGACAGACAAAATGCTGGCAGTGTGGAATGGGTTAACTAACAGATATACAACTAGTTGTTACAGATAAGAGGCTTTGGAGAATTGGTGTACATTTTTTGCCTTGATGTTTTCACATCATCTTATTATACTCAGAGTGAGGCCATGATGTGGATCTTTGCTGTGGGTAGTGTGGCGGCTCCCCCATTCTAAGCTTCTGGATGGTGCTGGCTACTTTGGTGGCAGCCAGAGGCTGGGAGGAGACAGCAGGTGGGCATAGTAAGCACCAGTGATTCCCAGTTGAAGGGTTGCACTGTGTGGCAGGCTGACAGGGAGAATTGGTGATTTTCCAGCACTTGATTTATTTATGACATTAAGACAAACAGGAAAAACAAGAGGATCCACTCTCAAGAAGTTGTTGATATTGCACACCCAGTGTAGCCCCTTTACCAACAACTAAAATGCTCCCCCTGCCCCCTGGTTCCGTGGTCCTCTTTGCACATCCTCCCATATCAGTGTGGATTAGTCAGGAAAACTGAACCCACTCCACGGAGAGGGAATCCCATGCAAGGAGTTAGTTATATAGACAATGCAAGAGGGGGAAAAAGCAGAAAGGGCACAATGGTAGTGGGTGAGACAACCCAGAGATTAGCAATGGCAGGAAGCTGCTCCCACCCTCAGGGCTGGAAGGACTCAGGGAGAAGGTGCCTCCACTACAGGGTCCACCATCTAGAGCAGAGCCCAGGAGTCTGGCTGCTATCAGAGTGGGGACCACAAAGCAATTGTCCCAACTCTGTAGACTCATC